>NC_140587.1:582686697-585272985 GCF_964204655.1 Triturus cristatus | reverse complement strand
CACAGACTCAAAGAGTGTTAAAAAGTTTTATCTAATCAAATGAGTCAAAGATCAAATACAATGTTATTATAGAGTTTCATTCAGGAAAGAAATCAAGTTTAGTTCAATAATAAGTCTCATTCAAATATTGTGATGACAGTACCTGAAGAAGGAGGAAAAAGAGAGAACAGGTAAAAAAGGCAGATTTCACAGAATTATATTTACCTAGGGTGATAGAGGAACCCAACTCCTTGAAGATGGGCCAGATGGAGTCCACCAGGACAGGTGGAAGACAGAGGATCAGGACAGGTTCAGGACCGGGAAGGTGACCTCTTCTATGTGCAACGCCAGCGTTGCATCCCTCTCTAGCACTACTCTTCTCGATCTTTCTTCCGCGATTCCCCTTCCAGATGATTGGATTATCGATCAGTATGTCGGTCTCTCGAGCAGAGTCTCTGGCATCTGCAAAGTCTGAGACAGGGTCTTGGACTGCGTCTGTGGCGGCATACGTGTTGGGTCAGATTAAGGACAGAGTCTGAACTAACTAACCTACCTCAATTATACTATTCTGTGTTCGTGTACCACCCCCAAATGTTTCAATATCGTGTTTTCCACTATTCTGATTGGACAGGGCAAGGAGGTGAGTTAATCACACCATATTAAATGTAATATTTTACTTAGGTTCTTTGTTCTATGTTTCCGCCCCTTAATTTACTTTCCCAAAGCTTTATTCCCACCCGCATTTGACATTATGCTTCATACAATTTATACAAATTTACAATATGTTGCTCTTGTCCGGGTGGATGGGTTAAGTTCTCATGAGATTCTCCCCAGCTTGTCCTTGGCTGGGTTGCAACGGTGTCATCATGGTTCTGGGCAGGGTTTAGTGCACGTGCGCACAGTTCAGGTAGGGTAGGGATTTCAGTCACCCTCCGAAGCCCAAATACGAACTAATAATAAAGTCAGAGAAAAACATGTTAACATACGGAAATAAATGAATTCACTGTATACAACTTATCTCTACTCTATCCCCATTTACTTATATAAATCTTTCACATTAGTATTTAGTAGAATTTATGAGTTTTCGTTTAAGCAGTAGCATGTGCATTAACATGTGAATTTCAAGCGGCCATTTTAAATGCTATTGCGCAGCTGCAAAAGTTTCCCTACAAGCATAGAAAACGTCATACTACGTAGATGCAGTAGACGCATGCACAGTGAAGTTCCCACGTTTTGTCGGCCATGTTAAAACACTCGGGTTACTGGTTAGTAATACACATATGAAAGATTCCCCTAGATTCGATATATTTTGTGTAATGCAATCTTAGTATTTACAAGACAAATTTATTACAGTATTATACGTTATTTGAGAGGATTGCATCCGAGCAAGTATCTTCTTGACGAAACCTTGCTCCATCACCTGCAAGAGACAGGAGGCCACTATCCTTGCAATTGCATTCCCAACAGGAAACATTTTATGTAACAAGGTGATGAACTACCCCTGCACGAAAAGCGGATTCGGAAAGTGTATGATTTGGAAAGAAAGAGCAGGGATCATTAGATATGTAGAGAGTGAAATCCGCCCTTTTACTGCTGTCAATTCTCTATGAGAAAAATGCATGGAAAAAATATAACGTGTGAAGGAAGGTGCCCCTTGTATAAATCCTGGAAATCAAATTCCGATAAGTCAAATGACTCTCATAATCTCTAAGGTTAGATCAGCAATTATGTGGTCACCCGAGAGTGTGAAAACCATGCCTTTGCTTACTGTAAGGCAAGCAAGATGTTATCCTGGTGGCACGTGGATTGTAAAACGTCGCAATAGAGGCTTTTTCAAGGACGAGAACCTTTAAACAATGTCCTTATCTTTCCCCATCCTAACAAGTCGAAAGGAAACAATGGTAGCGTTATCTAGAGTCGACCATGCCTGAAATTGTCATTTTTCCAGTCCTAGGACACATGACATTTATCAGAACAATTTTGTTTCCTCTGACTTCATTCCCAGCCTCCTTCATGACTGAGGCAGCATGACTTCTTCAGATCTGCACATCCGTCATACTTCACAGCACAACAAAAGAACCAGATGCACTCACACAAACTTGATATTTCCTTTGAAGGGAACAAAATGGCGGGCTTGTAGATTTCTCACAAAGATGTGTGATGTAGCCTTTTGTTTCCATAGGATTATAATGCTTGTTGATTCCTTGATGCTTTCTGCTCTCTCTCCTGTGAAACAGTGAGCTGTGATTGCAAACCACGGCGTCTTCCACTAATGCACTCTCCGCAGCGCTGAGTATCAGTTCTAGGTCACAAAATTCCATTGTGACTTTTAGTATCCGTTTCATCTGCAGTTGGGGTGTTTATTCTAATTGGTTTTTTTTCAGATATACACGTCTGTGCTCCTCCACTCCTTCCATAGCTGCAAAGTAATCCTAAAATGTACCTACTGCAAAGGATTCTAGTCTCTGTCGCGTTTCTGTACTTCATTTTTAGGTCTCGCGACCTGCGTTGCACTGCGCAGCAGTGCTCGCGCAGGTGAGAGTCCTTTTGTCCGGGGTTCAGAAATCGACCCTGGAATCGCACACGCTTGTGCGTGTGCGATTCCTTTTCAAGTCCTCCATTGGCCTTTGTGCGCGTCTTCTTTTAAAAGACTGCACGCAATTGTCCCGAGGCGCGTGCATAGCTCCTCCCATGGCTTATTGGTGTCTATTACGCCACCAAGCACGTAATAGACACCAATAGGCCGTGGGAGGAGCTATGATTGTGCCCAGACACAGGCGTGCCACGCCCGCCACTTGTTTGTCTTTACTTTTGGTATAAGCAAGGCACAGCGCTTCACTTTTGATGTTATAAGGAAAGCGCGGGTGCCGCGATTATACCAAAGGTAAAGAAGTAGAAACAAAACATCTATTTGTTTACTTTTGGTATAATCGCGGCACTCACGCTTTACTTATAACATTAAAAGTAAAGCGCGGGTGCCTCGATTATACTAAAGGTAACAAAATAGAAAAAAACATCTATTTTGGTACTTTGGGAATAATCGCGGCACCTGCGCTTTACTTATAACATTAAAGTAAAGCGCGGGTGTCGCAATTATACCAAAGATAAAGAAATAGGTTTTTTTTCTATTTCTTTGCGTTTGGTATAATCGCGGCACCCGCGTTTTACTTTTAATGTTATAAGTAAAGCGCGGGTGTTGCGATTATTCCAAAAGTAAAGGAATAGAAAAAAACATCTATTTCTTAACTTTTGGTATAATCGCAGTACCCGTGCTTTACTTATAACATTAAAAGTAATGCGCGGGTGCCGCGATTATACCAAGGGTGAAGAAATAGATGTTTTTTGGTTTAAACAAGCATCGTCATACAAATAGAACACGGTGACCAGTATGGAGCTGTTTGCTCTACACCACGCCCCAGTGACACACTCAGGAGTGACACCCTCAGTAATGACACACCCAGTAATGACACACCCGGTAGTGATACATCCATGAGTGATAACCTCAGGAGAGACACACAGGACTGACAAACTTAAGAGTGACACACCCAGGAGTGACACACTCTGGAGTGTAAGCACATGGGCCCCTGTCCCTGCAGGCTGGACTCATTAAGATGTGGCCTAACGATTAGAGCGTACGACCTCAAAGCTGGGTAACCAGGTTCGAGTCTCTGTGGCTCAACCTCTTGTGATTCTGGGCAAATCACTTCATCTCCCCACACCTAACAAAACATGGATGTGCCCGTCTGGAACAGCTGGTGCTTGTGTAAAGTGACCTGATACCTCCGGGTCAAATTCGAGCTATATAAAACTGCAAGACAAAAAACACGGCTCTGTGGATCTTTTACGCCATCACACGTGCACTCACTGTCATGTGCCTCAGAGGTACTCTCGTGCTTGTGGGGGATGCACTCTCCCCCCTCCATAAGTGCCCCTCGCTCCCAGAAGATTTACGCACTTCTTGCTGGTTGGTGAAGAGAGAGACACAAGCTATCACGTGACAAGGTTGAGGTATAGCGCCCACCAAGCGCCTTTAGGGTTTAAGAAAGCATCAGCATACAAATTGAACACGGTGACCAGTACGGGGTTGTTTGCTCTCCCCCACGCCCCAGTGACACACTCTGGAGTGATACACTCAGTAATGACACACCCAGTAATGACACACCCAGTAGTGATACATCCATGAGTGACAACCTCAGGAGAGACACACAGGACTGACAAACTTAAGAGTGACACACCCTGGAGTGTAAGTACATGGGCCCCTGTCCCTGCAGACTGAACTCATTAAGATGTGGCCTAACTGTTAGAGTGAATGACCTCGAAGCTGGGTTACCAGGTTCGAGTCTCTGTGGCTCAACCTCTTGTGATTCTGGGCAAATCACTTCATCTCCCCACACCTAACAAAACATGGATGTGCCCGTCTGTAACAGCTGGTGCTCATCTATAGCGCCTTGATACCTCCGGGTTGAGTTCGAGCTATATAAAATTGCAAGACAAAAAACACGGCTTTGCGGATCTCACACGCCCTCACACATGCACTCACTGTCACGTGCCTCACAGGTACTCTCGTGCTCGTGGGGGATGCACTCTCTCCCCTCCATAAGTGCCCCTCGCTCTCAGAAGATTCACGCCCTTCCTGCTGGTTGGCAAAGAGTGAGACACAAGCTCTCATGTGACAATGTCGGGGTATAGCGCCCACCAAGTGCCTCTTGGGTTTAAACAGGCATCGGCCTACAAACAGAACACGGTGACCAGTACAGGGTTGTTTGCTCTCCCCCACGCCCCAGTGGCACACTCAGGAGTGAGACCCTCTGTAATGACACACCCAGTAGTGATACATCCAGGAGGGATAACCTCAGGAGAGACACACAGGACTGACAAACTAATAGTGACACACCCAGGAGTAACACAATCTGGAGTGTAAGTACAGGGGACCCTGCCCCTGCCGGCTGGACTCATTAAGATGGGGCCTAACTGTTAGAGCGAATGACCTCAAAGCTGGGTTACCAGGTTCGAGTCTCTGCGGCTCAACCTCTTGTGATTCTGGGCAAATCACTTCATCTCCCCACGCCTAACAAAACATGGATGTGCCCATCTGGAACAGCTGGTGCTTGTGCAAAGCGCCATGATACCTCCGGGTCGAGTTCGAGCTATATAAAACTGCAAGACAGACAAGCATTTGCAATGCAATAGGTCTCACAGTTACGCGAGTTTAAGCTATTGGCATTATAAATGACAATGCCTTTTATTTATATTTTTAAAACGAAAACAAAAATAAAAGGCATTGTTATTTGCAATGTTAATAGCTCAAACTCACGTAAATGTGAGACCTATTGCATTGCAAATGCTTGTTCACCATGAGTTTGGCTTGTGATCCTCTACATCTCCCTTTATAATGCTTTTAAAAGCTATATTTTCCAATGTTCCCATCACCGTAAAAAATGGAAAGTTCCCTTGTAGGAAGCTATTGCCAAGGGCTGCGTGTTGATGTTTTCATTTTTTGGCCAGCGCTAGGCTTTGGAACCTTCACCACAACATCCCCAAAACTAAAGGAAATGTAGGGCTTTTGGATAAATAAATGAGTTCCTTTTATTCAAAAGAGTGGATGCACACCAAACACTGAGCTCTCTGCTCGAAGCTTATATTGATGTATTTCTGCTGCTTCTGTTTGTTTGTTCTGTTCATGCTGAGGCATGGCAGAGATAGTGTCTTCAGTAAGCAGTCCAAAAATACTTGGAAATCTCCCAGAGAGAGTATAATTGTACATTAAAAAGGCAAGTCTCAGGAAGCTCAGCCAGATGATAGATGCATGATTTCCTCAGATTTTATGAGGAATATGGTGCACAGACCCCCAAAAATAGTCTCTGCTCCACAAAAAGTTTGCTTTATTTCACTCCCTATTTTTCCGTACTTTTGGCTCAAAGGGTGTGTTCAATGTGCTGCACTCCATCTTCTCTCACACTTTCTGAAGCAACTGAGCCTGCTGCTTTGAGCCACCTTTACATTCCTGAAATTTTGACAATATTTTCAAATGACTAAGGGGTCATTTGTGCAGATTGCTCATGGTTTTCCCAAAGAAACTAATCTTAGAATTAAAAAAATATTTTGAAATAAATAGGAATAAATGACCACCTGGCAATGTTTACATTTGTACTTTTTTGCCAGATGGCTCATTTACAAAAGCACTATACTGTTATGCCCATCGGATTCTTCTGGTTGCAGGTATAGACAGTTGTCCAAAAACACGTGATACTCACAGCCAAAAACTGAGCCGCACCTTATAATGATTTTCATTCATTGTGTAGCAACTTTGCAGCAATTCACATGGTAAAATACATAGGGGCAGATTTACAAGCCCCGTGCGCCACTTTTGCGCCGCCGTTGCGTCACTTTTGTGACGCAGCGGCGGCGCAAAGCTAGCACCATGCTGCGACAGATTTACAACGTGACGCATCTAGGGAGATGCGTCACGTTGTAAAGCCCTGCGCCAGAAGTAGGCGTTCCTGCGCGGGGGGACGTTCCGTCGCAGGAAAGCCTCCTAAAAGTGGCTGAGTGAAATCTACAAGATTTCACTCAGTCACTTTTCGGCCCATGCTGCATCAAAACCCTGCGCCTGCCTGAAGCAGGCGTAAGGATTGACGCAGCATTCACAAGATAGGGCCCCCCAGAACATTGCTGGAGCTGCATCGCGCTTGCGACTTAACTCCAGCAATGCGCCACTTTTATGGCACAGATGCGTCACGCATCTGTGCCGTTTTTGCCCCATGGTGCGCCGCATTGTAAATGCGGCGCATCCATGGTGGCGGAGCTGTGGCGCACAATAACTGGCGCATCCCTGCTGATATGCAGGGATGCGCCAGTTATTGTAAATATGCCCCATAGAATGAAAAATGGGTTGGAAGGAAACTTATGCATTCTGGAAATATGCCCTAGATACTGAGTTTAGCAATAGTGTTTTTTTGCACAACTCTTTAGTTGGTGTTGCCCATACTATCAGATGGTTTCGAATGGAAGTTACAAAATGTGTTCTTTCCTTGCACACTGGCTTGTATTTGGAAGCCAAAAATGGAGAGAAATTCACTTGAGAATAACAAACATTCTACTAGTCTGTGTTCCTACACATTTCCTGATAGAAACTGTACCCCCTTTGGGTGGGTAGGCCTAATGCCTGTGACATGAAGGGCCCGAAAACCAGAATGGAGGCATTACATTTTCTGCAAGAGAAATGACCTGATTTTACAATGTGACTACCCCTAGACTTGGTTCTGGTCTCAACTTTAAGCCAGAGAAACCTACAAAACCCATAGATTTCTTAAGAATAGATAACCAGGGGAGTCCAGGATGGTATGACTTGCATGGATCTTGCTACCTTTATTTACCCACAATATCCTGCAAAACTCAAACTTTGGCTAAAATCACACATTTTTCTCATGTTCTTATGAGAGCAAGTTTTAGAAGCCGGTGGGGAGCTACAAAATGTCTCCCACCCAGAGTTTCCAAACATTTCCCAATACAAAATGATAGCCTATTTGTGTGGCTGGGCTTAGCACCCACAACACGAAGGCCCCAAAATGCAACATGAATGCATCACATTTTCTGCACGTCAAATGACCCAATTACGATGTAGGTTGTTGCAGTATTTGGGCCAAATGCCACTCAGGGTATCCTGTTATCTTTCCTTACCCAAAATGCCCTGCAAACCTCAAACTGTGGCTACAAGCAAGCATTTTCCTCATGTTTCTGCGAGGGAATCCACAACATCTGTGGAGGACCAAAAAATCCTATCACCCAGCATTCTCACACTGCCCAGCAAACCTTAAACCTAGGCTAAAATCATACATTTTCCTCACATTTTTGTGTGAGAAGGTTCCAGAAGATGCAGGTAGCCACTAAGCCTGGGCATATTACTACGCTTCGCTGACGGAGCATGCAAAGTTTGCAGTACTACACACTACGCAAAATGGACGTAGCACAGTGGAAATCTGTGCTTCAACACGTAGCGTAGCAATAATAGCAACATAACTCACAAATGCTTTGCTACAGCAATTTTACATGCTAGAAATCATATAACCAATTCACAAACAAGAACTGTGAATGAAAAATGTTAGGCAATGAGAGAGGTGATGATTTTGTGGTCCCCCCTAACCTATGGAGAGGACCAAGCTGAAGCCTTGAACACAAAGAGCATATCATGCTGGTGAACGATTCCGTGGTGGTCCCTTCCTCCTAGGACCACCTCAAGCACAGTTATGGGCAAAAATACAATCCCAGCCAAAGGCCCTGCAAAGCATTATGGGACGAGGCTAGCAGTGGGCAGTGATTATTATAGTGTCCAATATCAAAATAATTCTACAAAGAGCTGCAGTTCAACTAGTCGTTACTAGATGTCCCTCACGAGTCAAATGCAAAAGCATTGAAATTATTATTACATCAAGCTGCAGTTCCACTAGTCGTTACTAGATGTCCCTCACGAGTCAAATGCAAAAGCATTGAAACCCTTTCATGAAACTTTTGCATTTGACTCGTGTCGACTCGTGAGGGACATCTAGTAACGACTAGTTGAACTGCAGCTCTGTGTAGAATTATTTTGATATTGGATACTATAATATTCACTGCCCACTGCTAATCTTGTCCCATAATGCTTTGCAGGGCCTTCGGTTGGGATTGTATTTTTGCCAATAACTGTGCTTGGGGTGGTCCTCAGAGGATGGGACCACCACCGAATCGTTCAAGAAAATGTGCTTTTTGTTTTCAAGGCATCTGCTTGGTTCTCTCCCTAGGTTAGGGAGGATCCCAAAATCATCACCTCTCTCACTGCTTGCTAATGTATCATTTTCACTTATGTGAAATTACTATATGCGTTATGCTTTATAGCATATAAAGACAAAAATTCTAATTTTATCATAACTCACAGTGTGGAAGATGCTGTGTTATCAGCTACGCATAGATTAAGGTAGCTGAATGTAGATAAAAGTGTACTCCGTGTAGCTATGTGTAGTGCTATTTCGCAAACTATGCCCAGGGTTAGTAGCCACACAATTCCATCCACCCAGAGTTCCCACACTTCTCCAATAAAAACAGTACCCACTTTTATGGCTGTGCTGAGCATCCACGGCACAAGTGGCCCCAAAATGCAACATGGAGACATCAAATGTTCACAAGAAAAAGTACCTGTTTAGGTGATATGGGCAGCTGAAGAATTTGGGCCCAGATTCGGCGACCACACAGGGCAACCTACTAAACCCATACATTTATGAAAACTAGACACACTTGGAAGTCCGAGGTGGTATGTCTTTTGTGGCTCCCAATACAGTTTCCTACCCAAAATGCCCTGCAATCCTGCAATGGCTGGAACGGGTATGCGTTTGTCACCAGAGGGGCAGAAAGATTTTTGGGCTTTGGGGGTGTGGATGTGGCTTGATGTCAACACAGGCCGATGCCCACCCCATTATTACTTTCAAAATATCCCTGGCACCCAATGGGCTTTTCCTTCTTCCCCACCCAGAAAGAGAGGATGGGATCACCCCCAAGAAGCCCCCTTGGATGACAGATTGACCATTAAGCCTAATCTAGGGTGAGGACAAAGCCCGATGCTGGGGTGAGACGCCCCACTCCTTTTTTTTGCTGCATGCGGCAATCCCTAATATCTAGTGGATGTTCTACCGCCCCATCCAACCCCCAGGGGCAGTTTGGGGTGAAGCCACCCAATCTGCATCCCAGAGGGCAGAGAGACTGTAGTGCCCCCCTCTGAGGTGGCGACCTCACCTGATGACAGGTTGGGCTGCACTCACCTGTTTTCTCCACCATGAGATGAGCCTTGGTCTCTATTAGGCATCCTGGTGCCTGATTGGGGTTACATCCTCTCTTTACCCCACAAGAGGGAAGAAAAACAGTATTGCCCTGACTGGCGGGGGTGGGAGGTACTGGCCTTTGCCCAAGGGGCCGCTGCCTTCCAAAGAGAAATCCCTGGTGTCCAGTGGGTTGGATCCTGCTTTGTGATTGCCCTCTGAGGGTGATCCTTAAGCAGGGATCCATCAGGGAGGGACAGAGCTAGAAAGGGGACAATGTCCAATTTCCAGAGCTGCCTCTCCTGCAGAGATCAGATCTTGGGGGAAGAGTTATGTCCCCCAGCACTGATCAAAACTGAAAGTAGACCACACCATTAGCATGGTCGGTTTTTACTTTGTGTACCTGTGACATTCAGCGAGCTGTTTCAGAGCGCACACAAAAATAATCAAACTCAGGAAGCAAGTGAGGCTTCTCCTTCACATACCGACTTTGAGTTTAGAAAAGAAAATGCTTCTGGTGATTTTACCAGAAGCATATTGTGTTTTTTGTGTGGCTTTCGAGATGTTGCCTATGGATGCTTTCCAAAGGTAGTGCAGCCGTCTGGAACGCGTTGACGGCTACACTAAGGCAGTTAAAACGTAGGCACATGGCTGAGCATGCTTTTTTATGTTTGCAAAGTTGTAATGTTTGTGAAGATTTAATGATTGTGAACCTCAGAACAAACATAGAATGACCTTTATCTGAAAAACACAAAGCAGCCATGTAATGCAGTATGGATACAGTGTGTGGACTTCGCAAATGACTGTTGTCCATATATTTTTCGACATATGGACAGTTTCACAAAATTAAGGCTTGCAAACCTCCATACCTGGAGGAGATATTTTGTATTTCTTAAGTTTATTTAAAGATATTTCCATAACATAAGTGTTTGCCAACTTTGAATAAAGGCAACAAACAACAAATACAACAGCAGTAAGATAGAAATGTTTATCTTAATGTCAAGGGGACTTTTTTATGAAGTTTTTACACATATGTTCAGTTACAGTTGAGGTATACTGACGAGGTGCGAACAAGCACACTGGGGCTACTTGTCAAGAGCTTATTGGGCACAAAGTGGACCACAAAGGGTGTCTGAATGGACCTAGCTGCCTAGCCAATGGGTGCTTAACTACTGTGCCTAGAATTGTCAAAGGAAGAATGAGAAATTTGATAAAAATAAAAGTTGATGCTAAAAGAGGTGTGCACTCCTCGCTGAGTCGCTACTGTCTCAAATACACACATATAGTGTGAGTCGATAGAGCGCAGAGATTGTTGGCAAACATCAGTATCCTACGAGGTGGAATTTTCAGCATAATTCTTCCATCATGTGGTAAAAAGTAGAGTGGGCTTAGATTACGCCAGGCTCTCTGTAGGTGCAGATCTCCCTAGGATTGGCTGAGGGCTTCTATCCTGGGCAAGGGCAAGAGGAATACACAGCAGAGAAGGCATACAGAGCTTCAGCAGGGCCTTGACTTAGCCCCATACTTGAGGAAGAAGACAGCGTTCGGACTCTTCACTCTCTGTACAGTTATCAGAGATCCCATTCCCAGTCACCACAAATAAATGTTTACATTTCCAATGGCCAGTCAGTCAGGTGGGGTCAGGGTTCTCACCTCAGTCGAGTGTCTGGGATAACAGGAGTTTCTGTCTCTATGCAGGGACTCAGGTTGAACCCTCCAGGAGCCTCTCTAGTGGGAAGCAAATAATATTGCCTGCAGGCCACACACACAAGGGAAAAGCAGAAGGAGGAGGGGGGGGGGGGTTCTACCTCTGTGTGCAGCACTTATCTTCCATCTTGTAGGCACCAAGCTTGCATTGTGACTATTGTTTGCATATACGCATGGTTAACCTTAGCCGAGCCACGCTACTAATGTTATCAAATCCCCAAGCCATGATTCATGCACACTAAAGTTCATGAACGGTGACACTAGTAATAACATCACATAATGCTCATAATCATTACATTAAAGAGGCACAAAAGTGCCCCCCTACCTACCCCACCTCCAAACCTCAGGGCTTGATCACCATGGTGAGGTGAGGAGACAATTCTCCCGGGTACAACTGAGCACAACAAAAACCCCACAATGAGCTTTCACCAACCAGGACTTTTGCAGAGTGTGTCACAATGGCTGTACCCTGGAGACTACACAAAGGAGGGACCGGCCGCCGTTGTTCTCATCTCTGGGGAAATACAAATCCAGAGAAAACGCTGTGAACAAAAAACATGTGGCGGGAATGGCACTTTTGCTGTGATGGATTTTCATCCTTACTGCACTACCGGCTGATGATAAAAGTGTGCAACCAGGTCATTTTCTTAATAATTGTTTGTTGTAATTTAGGAATGAAACATTATACAGGAAAAAAGTACCATATATAATACGTTAGAAGGATATTTCAGCCACCAGAGAAATGCATGACCATGTAAAGATGATCATCCCCATTCATTTTACTCTACAGTCAGTGATATCTGATTCCTTAGAAAGTATGGGTCTGTTCTCATCTTCCTTTCTTTACTTTTTGGAACCAATTCCCTCCCTCACAGTCTTTCCTATTTACGGGTATTTCACACAACCACTGTTGACAAATGATTTCTTCATGTCCTCCCTCACTGACCCAATTGCCTTTTTTATTTGGACTTCCACCTGATGTTGGGCTAAAATTTGCTGTATTTTTCACTACCTGCCTCTTTCTTTTCCACTTCCATGTTTGTGATGTACACTCACACTGCCTCTTCACCTCCCTCTCCTTCCCTGTTAAACTATCTCTTCTTTAAAAATAAAGAAATTGGACTGGAAACTGCAATGAAATAAACTGGGCAGCTGGGAAGGAAAGTCAGTGTGAAAGTGTTTTTTTTGTCTTCATTTGTATATGTAATTGAGACAACACTGGATTCATACTCTGTGGGATATCACACACTTTACAGCACCAGTGCTGCGTGTCATTTTGTTAGTCAGTGGCATAACGCAAAAAGATGGGGCCACCCTGAAAAACTTGATGAGGGGCCCCTGAGTCTCCCATATCTCACAGATATTCATTGGCCATGTGCTGAAGGGTGCCCACTGAAGTATTAGGGTGCCCCCCTGAAGGGAGTGGGCCCCACCTGCTCTGCCGGTGATACAGGGGCCTGGTCACACCCCTGTCCTTAGTCCTGTTCTCAGGCCAGTGTCATTCTCCTCTCCTTTCTTCAGTGTACGGGGTAGAGTAGAACACTGTTAGAGTAGATGCCTGGCTTTCCACTTTGTCTGAGAAGGGAAACCTTGTACAGAGTACTGTGCCTGTGTATAGCCAGCCGCATGGGTGCTTTGGTGTTCATGTCCGTTTCCCAAGGGTTCCCCGGTTTCTTGTCAAAGGGACATGAGGAATTGTGCAGCAGTTCCTCCATTCCTCTAGCTCACTGTTCCTATGGAGACGACTCTTTTAGAGAGCCTGCCAGAGTCAACGCTGACTGCCTGGTGGTTATATCTGCAAGGCTCAGTTATAACTTTCTCAGATATGCCCAGCTTAAAAAGTATTCGTATTTTGGAGTTCAAATGATAACTATTCCTCTGAAAAATATTTGTAGGATACTGTGTCGGTAATAGTGCTTTGCGGTGTGCGATCAGTGGCGGTTGCCACAGTGTAGTACAGGTGGGGTAGATTTGGGGGGGATATGCTGGCCTCCGTCTCTCCGCAGTCCTCTCGAGAGGGAAGCAGCCAATCAAGCCACTGCTGTCACCAGCATGAAAACAGCATTGTGATTGGTCTGAGCACCGTGGTTTGGTGCTCAGACAGGGAGTGGCAGCCTGTGCATGTTCTCCACTCAGGCTGTGCATTACAGCCAGGTGGAGAACATGCTAAGTGTGCAAGACTGTTTGGCCGGCGCAAGGTGGCCGGCCAAACTGTCAGGCGCACTTAAGTACCCTAACCACTCCTTCACCTGCTGGCTGTGATGACAGCCCAACCCCGCCCGATAACAATGTCTTATTATCATTTTGGTTTTCCTTTTTCCACGGCTCAAACAGCAGTGGGGGGCGCTCCTCCGCCTTAGTGGTGGAGCCACCAATGTGTGTAATATGTGTCTTTATGTGTACATCAGTGTAAGATTGTTATTAGTAATCTATGCACCTCAGTTCTTCAAAGTTGTGCATGTTGTGGAACCACTGAATTCTAGGAGTGCAGGTGTGTTAGTGCTTTGTGCTGCTGGGGTGTGTTGGGCAATGCTTTGGTGAACTGGAAACTTGGCATCATGGTTCTTTTTTACATTTGTGATTTTCGCTTTGGTCTGTGGGTATGTGGCTTGTTATAACTGACTGTGTATACTCAGCATCTTCCTGGCTTCTAGCTGTATATTTCTTCTTTTTTAGTAATTCTATGTGCTTCTACATTGGCATAGCACAACATTGATGCTAATCCCCCAGAGTCGGGGAGTGAATATATGCTCCTTTGACTCTCAGATCTTACAGATGTTCATTGGCTGTGGGCTGCATGGTCCCCACTGAAGCTTTTGGGGGGCCCTTAAGGGTTGTTGGCCCCACTGCACTGCAGGGGCTGGGGGGAACTGCGTTATGCCCCTGGTGCTTCATTGGACGGTGTTGTTACAGCCAAACAATGTCTTTTCTGCCTTGCCACTCTACATGGCGGCCATTAGCGTTATCAGAAGGCATGACAGGGTTTGTAATTTCTGCTGTAGCTGTGTGTTTGCCTGCCTGGTGAGCTATTGGTGGAAGTTTGCTGGAGTAGCACCTGTCGATAAGCAGGAAGTCCATTGTAAAATATCAAGGATGTGTGCAACACTGAGGAGGTGGTCAGGCACACACAGGTCATTGGCTATGTCCCATGCGTCTGCTGACATGCAGATGTATGTGGGGTATGCATGGTTTTTTAGGTTGTTTATTGTGTGCACAGCTCCGTTTAATTTTGTATAATGCCTTATATGGTGTGACTGCATGGAAAGGAAACAAATTGTTCTCACCCGAGTCTAATGTACTTCATCTAAGTTACATGTAGAAGGCAATTTGTTCATCAAAGTATGGTGTGCTTGGTCTATTCCTATGCCTAGAGGTGGGAACCATAGTTTTGGTAAGAATTATTTAGTTTGGGGTGTCTTGTCTTGCCTGTTGTCTATGAGAGGTCGATGGTGGTATATTGGGCGTGAGGTTTGTATTTTGTGTTTGATTAGGTGTCTGGTGGCCTGATTGTTTTTGACGATAGAAGGTGTGCCCTGAGCATGCTACTACGTCAGTCAGAAGACGGTAATGAGCTTATCTACAGCACAGCTGGTGGGGGGGGTCACCATGAGGTTTCAGCCTGAGTTTTATTTAATAGATCACGAATTTCAGTGCCACCCAACTATATATTCTGAAATGAACCGGGTTGAGAATACCGACAGAGTGCCCATCCCAACTTGTTACTAGGGACTAATGTAATTCACATAATTCAAGGTAGTGGAATTTCTTGGATTCACCCAATAATTTGGCGCGATTACGCATAATTATGCGGGAAGAGTAATTCTGTGTTTAAGTGCTAGTTGTTAATACAAAAGTGCCCCCTCAGCTCCAAAATGGGTGCGAGAATGCATTTTCAGCCAACAAATTGCGCTAAATGCAACAGAACACAAATAACAAATGTGTGCAACTCTTTATGCTTGCTAAATATGCTCTTGGGGTAGACTTTTTCCCCAACTTATTCCTGGCATTTAGCTCTATTTTTGTAGCTCTAAATGGTCCCCTAGTGTTTTAAAAGGATGCAGGAATGCAGTGTGTCTAAAAAATAACACTGAGGGCCTCATTATAAAGTTGGGGGGAGTTGCCTCCGAACGACATCTCTGCGGTTGTAGAACTGACGACCACCGGTCCCAAGAGTGCAATTATGATGTGACCGCACATGGAGCGGTCACAAACTCCCATATCTCTATGGGAGCTTGTGCGGCAGTCGGAAACCGGCCGCAGCACACGCTCCCATAGAGAAATGGGAGTATCTGTGAATCCTTGCTCCATGTGGCAAGCACCTCGCAGTCTCTGCCACATGGTGGAGGGATCCCATGCTCACAGCTGGGCTCACACCTTCTAAGGGGCCTCCAAAGTTGCTCTCCGACAGCCTTTCAATGCCAGAAAGGCCGACATGGGAAGGTTGTCAGAAACTGACATCATAATCCTGACGGCAGAAGCACCGCCCTTAGGGATTATGTGGAGGTTTCCGACTTGCTGACGGGCTTCTTGAGCCAGTCGGAATGACTGGCTGATTTACACTACGACTGCCGACATTGTAATTCAGCGGTCGGATTGTAAACCTACCATAACGGTCAGTAAGCCTCCGATGAGCGATTGGAGGCTTACTGAATACCATTGTAATAGGGCCCTTAATGTGCTCTTGGGGTAGTATTCCTCCCCAAGTTAGTCTCAGCATTTAGCACTATTTTCGTAGCACTATTTTCTGAGCGCAAAATGCACCCTTGTGTCCAAAAGGAACGCGAAGATGCATTTTGTGCAAAGAAAGAGCGATAAAAGCACCAGAACATGAATAGCAAGCAGCCGCTCAGGGGAGCTTGTGGTCACTAAAATGTGCATTCGTGCAGTAGGATTGTTTTCCCGAAAATTACTCTTAATTACACGAGCAAGAGTAATAGCATTATTATCATAAATTCCACCTCAAAGAGTAATACAGAAATACCCAAATTCCCTCAGCGCAATTAAAATTACGCCAGGGCCTACTTATCACATACTTATGCAGATCTGAGCTGCACAACAAGTGTTTTAACTTTTTTAAAGTAAGAAAATGAAGCAGTGCCCCGTGGGAGAAAAAACACTTCAGTTGGCTTGCCTCTTTTTAGCCTCCGCTCAGCGCCTCTTTCTTTATGAATTTGCCCTCACATTATTGCTGCTGAAAGCTGGAGGCAGCCTGGCACCCACAGCTGCGTGCCCACTCTCACAGATAAATAAACAACAAGAGATCTCAACAGGTCTCATTCAGAGGCAATTATACATGCATGTCAATAACATTGCAAGCAAAGTTATTGACATGCATGTATAATTGCCTCTGAATGAGACCTGTTGAGATCTCTTGTTGTTTATTTACTCACTTACCCTAATCTCAACTAGGTTTATGAGTTGATGCTCCTGTAGTTTTTTACTACACTCTCACAGATGCCAGCATCCAGCCACGAACTTCTATCCCGTTGGACCCCGCACTGAACCTGCGTCTCTATAAAAGTTTAGACAAATGTTTCACAACTGTGAATCCTTTGTCTTGCTTGAAGCTCTGAAGGTTTACGCAATTAGCATAATCTGAATACAGGTTTGACATGGCATAATACAACTCGCTTCCGAACTTCCTGCAGTAGTGACTTGCATATTAAAAATCACTTTATTGTATTTGTTTCTTTTACGTTTCGCCTGCCTGGAAGATGTGCCTGGGTCCCAGAAGAGGCGCACTGTCACGCAGAGATGCAAAGCGAGGCGGACGCGGCGCTAGGGTGGCGATGACTCAAGGGCATTTACATAGCCGTGTGTGTCGCCACCAACCGCGATGCTTGGCCCATTGTTATTAGCAATTACAAACAAACACATACCCCACTTATGAATAAAATAGAAATGTCAAAGGGATTCGTATTAAGGAGATTGGTTGTAAATATTTGCAGAATAAAGCTGTGACTCATGCGCTTTGATTAGCATTAATTAAACTTTTAACAAATGTTAATCTGCATTTATACGTCTGATCTGAAAGCCTATCATTAAAGCACACCCTCGATGATTTCTAAGGTGTGATTGCTGTTCTACAGAAAGTGTGAAGTGCCTTACATGCGACTGCCCGCGCGACAGAGGGCTGACTTACTCCACCAGAGCATACATTATTTGGTTTAATTCTTTTTGTAACAAACGTAGATCAAATTGTGCTTATTTGGCGTCATTATTTTTTTAACAAACGAAGATAAGATCAAATCGTGGTTATATACTTGTAAACATCGTCCTTACATGGCATGTGCTTCTGTAAGCTTCCCTTTTTAAAGAGCTGGAAATAACAGGCCTGCCTCGTTCCCAGCTTCTGCACTTATTGCAGTGCCCCCTTTGTAATAAACAGTACAAAGAGATTTGGGGAATACCTTGGGAGAATCAGTTTTACTATTTGGATTGCTGCTTGCTGCAAGTGAATTCTCTGATAAAATTGCCCTGAAATGCGCTGATTCCCACAGTATCTATGATTCCAAGGATGCATTTACTCCCATCAGGGATATTTATTGTCCATGCGTTTATTGAAGTTTGGAAGATACATATGGTATTTATTACAGTTTAACGTTCTCCAACCAAATGAAAGCCTTAGGCCAGATGACTTAAAGGGAACACAGAAAGTGCCAATTTAAGGCCTGACCTATGCCATTCTTTTAAGCTAGTTGATGTGTGAAATTGTTTTTCTGTAGCAGCACTATGTTTCCACCTTTGACAGTACTAAAAGGTTGCTTTGCACTGGAACTTTAATAAAACGTGTTACTTTCTTCTGGAAATCTGTCCGCATTTGATAAAGTTTGAAAATGAATGACTTAACACAACATAATATGACACAATAATAGCAGAATTATCAGATAAAACACAAACCAACAAAAACATGACACACATAATACAATGAAAGAACCACAACCAAACACAGAACAACAAAATTACAACACAACTACAGTCCAACACAGTAACACAATATTTAAAAAACAATACATCATATAAACCAACAACACACCACAGACACAAAAAACTATAACGCAACCACAATGCTGTGAGATAAAACACGCCTAGAATATAATGACTAAAAACACAACACAAAAGAAAGATAACACATCATTTCGATACACTTCAAAAGAAACCCATAAATAGCACAATAACGACATAACATAAAATCAAAACATTAACTCAACACAAAAACACAACTCAACCTCAAATATGCAACACAGTTCCATTTTATATTGCTATGTTGTTTTGTGTTGTGTTGTGTTTAGTGTGTTATTGTGATTTTGTTGAGTTAGTGTGATGCTCTGTTGTTTTAGGTGTGTTAGTTATCGTTATTTTGGCATGTTTTATATAAGTGTGTGCTTTTGGTATGTTGATCGGTGTTGTTGTTAGTGTTATGTGTTGTACATGGGATGTGTTGTGTTAGTGTGTTGTTTCATTGTGTTGATGTACTGTGTTGAGATGTGTATTTGTGCTTTATTCTGCTACTGTTGTTGCTGCGTTATTTTATTCTATTGTTTGTTGTTTTTAAGTTGTATTGCTCTTGTACTATTGCAGTGCTGTATTTTTGTAAAACAGTGTGGTATTTGTTTTGCTGTTTGAGGCTATTGTGTCATTGTACCTCATCTTCAGGTAGCCTGTCTAATCATGCAAAAGAAAGGCAGCTACCCCTCCGGTCTCTGTTTCACTGTATCATTACTTGCTTAGGACTTGACCACTTCAACAACTCTGCTTTCATGATATGGTGGAACCAGATGTTTGCGTCAAGTACCGTGCTGTTTAAACCATGCCCTCGTGTGAAGGCCAACCAAAACTATCTGGTGATTCGAACCCCAATATCTACAGCCAGCATCTTTTACTTCTTCCATTTTAGGTCTCGCCGGCGAGAGCTAATATCGCCAACCACCACAAACAGCACACAGCATGCACATACATACAAAAAGATACAACTGGGCTTTTGCGAGGTCCCTTTCAGCCGTTGGCTGCTGTTGTTCAGAAGGCTTCTGCTATTAGATAAAAAGGCTGTCCATCAATCCTGGAACCAGCCCACTGTATTTTGCCGATGTGAAGACTTAAAGTGGAGTACACCTACACTGAATTTAATCTCTACATTGAATTTTTTCACCCGTCCCCCTTTTTTTTCTTCTTCGAGGGCATTGTCTTTTCCAGTGCGTGTCCATGGCGAGTAGAATAATCGTCTATTAGGTTTTAGAAGGTCAGCAAGGTTGCAATCATTATACACCAGTCTGCAGCACACAGGGAGCATGGCGAGTCCAAGAGTCTTCTATTTGTTCTTTCTGGTCATTGCCACGCTTCGGGCGTCATTGTTGAGAGGCTGGCAGAACATGGTCCCTGGGGTTCCCTTTTGTTCCTGGAAGAAATGGTTCCCGGTCCTCTGCCTAATTGCTATGACTGGAACCTCTGGCACCTCCATTCCTCCTTCATTCTGTTTCCCTTCATTATATGACTAGAATGAGAAAGATTGGATTGCCAGAAGTGGCTGCTAGTGGCTTTCCGGCTTCCAAGCGGCTGTCTACAATCACCGTTTGGGCGCCTTTCAAGGATTGTGTGCTAAAACAGAGGTAATACAGTGGGAATGCGATACGATCCCTGCAGCTTCTACAGGGTGGGTTTATTTCTAGCTCCTGAAGAAAGTCGATAGGCAGCCTTTAGGGTCTTCAAACAGGCCTGGCGTGGTCTGCCTTCTGTAGAATCCTTTTCCTCGCTCTTCTTCCCTAAGGATTTTTCATTGTCCCTTCCTACAGGAAAAGGAGGGCTCTCCTTTTTGGGATCTTCCACTTTCAGCTCTTCACGGGTTCATTTTGTACCTTTAGTGGAATTGTCGCTAACGTGTCTGACCTTTAGAAGCTTTTTCTTGAGAGTAACACCCCCTCCAGGAGACTTGGGGAATTGCAATTGCAGTTGTTAATCTATCAAGTGCCCTCCCTCCATATTTTCACAGGCAGAATGATTACGCCTTTGGGTATGTCTTAGTTCCAGACAGGGAATGAAATTATTCTTCCAGCCTTTCATCCTAATTTTTCAACTGGCATGAAGATGACGTTGCTTTTCATAGGTGCCTGCAGGAGTGTTCTTATTTATCTGAAGAGGGCTGCCTCATTTTGGTAATGCACCAATCTCTTTATCAACTCTGGTCCAGCTGGGAAGAGGCAGAGTCCCACCTCTCCCAGACTTAGTCACTGGGTGAGGTCTACCATATGTTTAGCTTATGGCTCTTCAGGTAAGGTATTGCGAGACCCTGTTCAGCGAGCGCTCTACAAGCAGTTCGGCTGCTTCTTGTGTAGGAGCCCAAGTACTTTTCATCTCAGACATTTATCAGGCTGCTATATGGACAGAGCTTCCTACCTTTGTGTGTAAACTGGATGGAAATCCCCAAATGTCTTAATGCTTTGGCACTTGGGGTTTGTATACTATATCAAGATGCTGAATTGTGATGTATTCATTAAATCCACACTTGGGTTTTGCATATAGTTATGTGTCCCTGTAAAGGACATCGGGGGAAGAGAACTGATAAGGAATGGCTTTCAGAGATATCGGGAGGAAGGCAGGGCCTCCTGCCATGTAAACAATGGAGCAATGGGATTACCAGTGTGTAATCTGGAAATTAGATGATTTAACAATACAACTTGCTTTCCCTGTCCATTCTTCTAGATTGATATACTTGTGTGGAAATACAGCAATACAGTGAAAATGTAGCAGGATTTCCAGCATGCTGTTTCATTTAATTGATTATGTGTGCAGTCTTGTCAACCACATGTGCTCCTCTTTCAGTCCTGTGTCAGTCACTGTAGCTCGGCAGTGTGCTTTTTTCCTGACTTAGTTTGTGCTATATGTACCATAAGGCACCACACTATGCAAATGTGAAGCGTTATTATTTTGCATTCATTTTGCTGCTTCTAAATTAAGGAACAGTGAACACTAATTATGCATGGCGTTTCAAACGTGAAAGGATAGACTAAGGTCCCAGGTTTTTAATTTGCACAGGTGTTTGATGGAGGTGGACATTGGAAGTACGTTTTGTAGGATGGGACATATGTTTCATTATCAGTGTTTGACCGAGAGCGAGCAAGAAAAAGGGAGGCAAAGTCAATAGATCTCGCTCATGTGAGAGCTGTTGACTTGGCCAATGTCTTTTAGCCAAGTCGTAAAGTAGCATGGCTGCTGTTCAGCATGGCTAAAAGTTAGCGACATAGGCTAATGTGGCGCACAGGAGAGTGGTGTGGAGTGGGGTACAGTGAAGTGAAGTAGAGTGAAGTGGAATGGTGTAAATTAGAGTGGCGTACAGTGGAGTGGAGTAGTGCAGAGTGGAGGGGAATTGCTTAGAGTGGTGTAGAATGGAGTGGCGTAGGGAAGAGTGGAGTGGCAAACAGTGGCATTAGAGGGCCATTGTGTGGTGTGGAATGGAGTGGAGTAAATTGGAGTTGAGTAGAGTGGCATAGAGTGGAGTGGCATAGGGTGGCATAGAGTGGCGTAAAGTGGCATGAAGTGATGTAGAGTAGAGTGGCGTGGAATGCATAGAGTACAGAGGTATAAATTGGAATGAAGTACAGTGAAGTGGAGCAGAGTGGCGTGGAGTAGAGTGGAGTAAACTGGTGTTGATTGGATTAGAGTAGCGTAGTGTTGAATGAAGTGGCATAGAGTACAGTGCCAGAAAGTAGAAAGATTCTCGTCACAAGCACATATCATCTGCAGCACTACAGGAGCTATCTCTGTACAGATGCGCTGATCAAGCTTTTCTCCAAAGTCTTGCACAAAATGTATACATTTACCTGAATCTCAAGGGGGAGACGATTCCATCAGCTATCTAGTTATCTAGAGTTTGTCTAGAACATATCTATAGCTTTCTTTCTGCAGATTAAAATATTTAGCACTTGTAACAGTATTTGTTGCTCAAATAAAGTTCCCCCTTTATTGATGACTGATGGTAATTATTTATTCTGTGCTATATGTTTGTATCACACTATGTATAGCGCTATGTATAAAGATTATTTTTTGTGGGCTACTTTACCAAAAGTAAACTGTTTTACACTTTCTTGGCATGGTAAATTTACCTGTCTCGCTCAATGCAATTGCCCTTTTTTGGGGGGAAACAACTGATTTATATTAAGTTATCAAATTGTGTTTTTATAGTCTGACATCCCATACTGAGCAACCCACAGATCCTGATTTAGAGTCTGGTGAAGAAGGGAGTAACCCCTTCCCTCAAAAGTGTTTCTGCTGGCCTATTGATCGCTCCATTTAGGGGTATAAGGCAGTAATCTGGCCAAGTAGAAGACAGAATTGCCTTTCGACATTCACTCCTACTTGCTGCAATAGGCACCTCACAATTTTAAGTGTGCATGAAGGAGAGGCAGTGGAGATGGTGCCACCAGCTCAAAATGGATGATAACCCTATTCCGCATGTCCTGAGGCTCGTGAATGTTAACAGAGGAGGAGGAGGGTCCTCACATCCTGCAGCACATGAGGGGGATATCAGGAGAACCACAAAACTACAAGAGGCCCAGGGAGGGGTGCCTGTGTGGTCATCACCTAAATGGGTCTTGGTAATCTTTTGGATTGCCACCATAGCATCGTCTCAGACGACACAGCAGGAGCGCTAAGATGGCGGCCGTATGAGTCGCTCGTAGGTGGCTCCCGAAAGTGGCGGCATTTATTTTAAGCACAAGACAATGGGGTGGTAAATATGACGAACCCCCAACAGGTCATAAGATCCTTGGAACCCACTGGGATCTTACCTTGCATTGTAGTCTTGGTGGAGCTGGCAGAGTGACTTATTTCCGGCTGCAAGTGCCTTGAACAAGAACTCATCTTCATGTCTGGGCGACAGGACGTGGACAATGCGGAAAACTTGTTGGCCGTGATGGGGCCAAAAACGGGCACGAGAGGGAGAGGGGCGCTCCAACAGTCTGGCGCTCAGGCATCTCTACAGATGATCACGATGGAGGCAGAAGCGGCTCCAGTCACGGGGCAGGTCGGGCGGAAGAAAAAGGTCCGGATAGAGAATCTCCCAGACGGGAAGGAGAGGGGTGCAGTCTCCCAGCCCCAGCTACAGCAGCCCGGCGCTTCAGTATTGGAAATGCTCAGAGGAGCCGGGAGCAGCAGGATACGGAACAGCGGATCGAGACTCCGTGCCAAGAAAGCGGTCAGTGCTTTTCACAGACCGGTAAGTCTCTGACAGGTTCAGGGGTGCCGGGGGGCCCTGCGGAGGTAGAGCTAATCGGGGGGCAAATGACAGGGCAGACAGTAGGGAAGGAGCAAAGGTCCCAGGAGACTCCCTCTTTGGGACAATCACAGCGTATTCAGCAGACACAGCATGAAGGGGGAAGAAACCCAACACAGATCGCAGCAGTGGCAGTATCAGTATCTAAGGAAGGGCCCTTGGACTCAGGAGATCAGAATGGTTGTGGGGCAGAGGCAGGATTTGCTGGGCAAGAACAATTAGGCTGGCAGGAGTCAGCTCAAAACAAACAACCGCAAGAGCAAGCTGATCGAAACATGAAGGGGAAGGATACAGGTGCAAAAAAAACGGTACCAATAAGGTGCAAGATGTGCCAGCAGGGGTACAAGGGCTGAATCCCTCCAAAGCTAATAATCAAAACCTGGGGGGGAACTTAAGATACCTCAGGACTCCACATGCCAGGAGTGAAAGGGAGATTGACTCAGAGACTAATGATAATGATTCTTTTTCACTGTCAGATGCCACCTGGTCAGATGAAGGGTCAGGGATAGGGTCCAATTCAGAGCCGAGTGAGATGGATAGCGCACCTGATACCATTGGCAAAGATTCAACCGCTACAACCAAGAAGAACCTTTCAAGAGCAGGCAGACAGAATCAAAGGGACTTGAGGTGGGATTTCTCCTGGGGGGGCAACTGATTAGGGGTACCAATAAGACTCCTGGCGACGACCAACCCTCAATACCTCCAACACTGGAGTCCATTTTGCAATGTGTTGTGGCACATCGAGAGGAAGCTCGACAGGAAAGCAGACGCTCTCAGACAGCATCTCACAAATTACAGGGGGCAGTAAGGAAAATCGCTAAAACCTGTAATACCATCAGTGATCGGCTGCTGGATTTAGAGACGAGAACAACCTCCCTGGAAATGGATATAGCAGGCTCTAAAGGTCAAGTGGAAGCCCATGAAAACTAACTAGTTGACATCCAGTGGAAACTCGGAGAAAGCGGAAATCGTCAGAGACGAAATAATTTGTGGTTTCTGGGATTCCCTGAAGGGAAAGAAGGGTCCGACCCACGTATGTATATGGTACAACTTTTTCAAAAATAATTTCCGGAAATCGAAGGTTGGGCCTGGTCCCACGAAATTCAAAGGGCACATCGAATTCCGTTTACACTCTGTCTGCCAGTCAGCCCAAACACTAAGCTCCGGGCATTTCTGGTATATTTTGTAAACTTCTTGCTTAGAGAAATGGTGTTTGAAAAGTCAAGACCTGAAGCCCAACGCGTAGTGGAAGGATTATCATTCTTCACGAGACTTGATTTCTGTCATTTCACAGTCGAGCAGCGCTGGCGCCTACGTCAAATGATCAAATCCTTCTAGGAGAAAGGGGCACAGGCCTTCCTTTTAAATCCAGCACGGTTGAAAGTGATCTGGAACAAGCACACTAGATTTTTCACATCAGAGATCAAAGCTAAAGAGTGCCTAAATGCAGGAGGGGTATGATTCCGTGACTCTGACTCTGTCTTTGATTTGGCATCAAAAGGAATTAGCTAGAACACGATCTCGAATGAACGGTTCTTTTCTTCTACCTTCCTGGATTTAGAGTCTAAAGGATTCAGCTTGAATATATTCTCTGGACTGATTGTCTCTCTTTTGCCTCCCTTCCTGCTTCTTCGTTACCTCTATCTTCTATTTTCATATGCCTCGCTAGTTGTATTACTGCTCTTAGGAGTTAAAGAGGAGCATTAAGGTCTAGATGTCAATTAGAGGGGGAAAAGGCGGGAGAGGGGGAAGAGGAGATTTGTTTTTTTTTCTCTTTCTTCTTTTTTTTCTCCTCATTAAAAAGAGAGGGTTTATTGGTGTCACTTGGGGGGGTTCAAGAAAATAAAGTCACTAATATGTATAATATATGTCACCATTAGGGAGGAACCACCATCCATCCAATCCAACACAGACCAAGACAGGTCTGTTGCTTCATAGTTCGGGGTGGGGGGGGCAGGGAATCGGCAGGGGTGGGCCTGCTCAAGTGGGAGTGGGGGAGGGGATTTTGGGGGGGAGAAAACTCAGGAAAGCAGAAAGTTGGTGTAATCTAAGAAGTAAATCAGTAATTATTACGAGTAAATGGTACAACAATCAAGTTAGGTGTCTCAGGAACTCTTGGGATGGGTAGGTTGTCTGTTTGTTCTATAAATATCGGGGGCCTGAACGATAGGGGAAAGAGAAGCAGGGCAAGTCAGATACTACGAACCTTGGGGCCTGATATCATCTGCCAACAAGAAACACACATTCCATGGCAGAAGACAGGGCTTAATGTGATCCCGGGATTTACTCAGGTGATTTGTTCATCTCAGTCCACCACGACTAGAGGTGTCTCAATTCATGTTTCTAATCGGATGCCACAAGTTGAACGTACATTATCTGACAAATGGGGCCGGTGGTCTATCGCTTCAATAGCGAGTGGACTCACAGTTTGCACGATCTACGGGTCGAATTTTGATGACCCTGGATTGCTGAAAGAACTCGAGTTAGAACTGGCATCGTGACCATCCCCCCTTGTCATTTGTGGAGATTTCAATATTCATTTGGGTGACGATGGCTCATTCACAAAAGAATATCGAGGGAGGGAGCCACAGGTTTTTAAGGCTTTAGAAGCCCTGGTAGCAAGTCATGGGTTAGTCGATATGTGGTCCCTCAGAAAGCCAGGAGACTTTGGTTTTACATATTATTCGTGCCCCCATAAAAAATATGTTAGACTTGAATATTTTTATGTTTCCGCTTCTATTATAGAGGGTGCCAACATTAGGAAATTACCAAAAGTATTATCGGATCATAATCCTTTAATGCTGGAAATACCGATACAGGGATTTGATCGATTGTCGACTAAATGGACTTTAGACAGGAAACTACTGGTTACCGAAGGGTTCACAGAACACATCAGGGGGTGGACTCGACAGTTCTTTGATATGAATAGGTACAGCACATCCAGAGAAATGGTATGGGATGCTTTTAAGATGGGGCTAAGGGGGGAGATTGTACGTTTTGTAGGATTTCGAAGGAAGCAACAGAGGGCAGAAATTCAACAATTATTGGAAGAACTGTCCAAGTTTGAGGAAGAACATACAGTAGCTATCGCGCAAAAACAGGAGGAGCGACAAACCCAACTAGGACTTGAAGCTCTTAGGATAAAGGCAAAAATTAATGGGTTTTATAGTAAATCCGTGGCCGAAGTAAATCAAACCGATGCTCGAGATAATTATGAGTGTGGCGAGGCCACAGGAAAACATTTGGCACTACTTCTTAGACAAAGGGCAGCGGCAAATAACGCCGCGAGGCTCAAAGGGTAGAACGGGATTGTGGCTACTGAACCTCAAGGAGTTCACAAAATATTTGCAGAGTTTTACAGGGAGTTGTATTGGTCTAAGCATGACACTCCTACGGTCACACGGCTTGAAACTAAGGCAAACTCCCCTATAATGCAGGAATTAGAGGAAGATATGACATTCGGTGAAGTTATTGATGCTCTTCAGGGGATGGCTTCAGGAAAGGCAGCAGGTCCGGATGGTATCCAGATGGAAATCTATTAGGTCTTACAGATAGAATTAGCCCCCCTTCTATTGGACTTGTTCCTGGCTGTACAGCAGAAGGGAGCCCCGCCTCAGTCTTGGCAAGAGACTAACATCGTTCTCTTCTTAAAGAAAGGGAAAGCGGCAGAAGGACCGTTTTCATATAGACCTATCACCTCGATAAATGCAGATGAAAGTTATACTCTAAAATCATCGTGCTTAGACTAGCTAGAATTATTACACCTCTGGTAAGCCTGTGGCAACACGGCTTTATACCGGGGAGAGGGACTATGGACCATTTCCACGGGCAATTTCATTATTTGATATAGCGGAAGCCTCGGGGAAGCAGATGTCCCTTATCTTGCTCGACGCACAAAAAGCTTTTGATCATGTCGAATGGGCATATCTCTGGGGCAACCTTAGAAATAAAGGTTTTGGACCATGCATATCAATGGTCATAAGTGCTATGTGTGTGCAATCTTTTGCAAGGATCCAATTGATGGGTAGGGGAGCTATTATAAAATAAAAACACGATTTAAGACTCTTAGAGCGGCCTGGAACGTTTGGCACAAAGTGTGTAAACATCTAGAAATGCCAAAGTTACAGAGATACATATCATTGTGGCGGTCACCAGTTTTTCCTACCCCACTGTATGATGCAATGGGTAAAAGATGGGAACAGGCTGGAATTAATAGTATAGAAGACATACTTGATCTAAATGGAGTTATGTCATTCATAGAATTCCAGGAGAGATAGGGTGTGAAATCCAGCTCAATTTTAAGTATGCTCAAATTAGGGAGATAATCAGACCCGTTGTGCCACAGATTATATATAAGGGCAGGACACAGGTGTTAGAGTGTTTGGTATATAAGCAGCCGCTTATTAAGGATCTATATTCCATCTTGACTGCGGCCAATGTGGATGACATACCTAGAGTCGGAACCGTATGGGCAGACAAACTTGGGAATCCAGATGTTGATTTAAATAGATCATTATTGTTGTCTAAAATGGTGTTTTTATCTGCCAACTTTAAAGCTCAAAATTTTAAAACAGTCTTTAGTTTATATTTTACACCGGCAAAATTATTTGCTTGGGGGAAAAGGGAGAATGATCACGGTCCAAGGTGTGCACAGGGTCCCGCTGATATGGTTCATATGTTCTCAGAGTGTATTAATCTCAATGAATTAAAACAGAGGAATGAGAGGATTGAAACATTTTTGTATAAAACTTTATCGCTGGTGGTGCCATTATCTACGACCATGATGTTACTAGGTTGTGATGAGACTTTACAGTTGGAATCAACGCAAGTTGGCTTTTGCTTTATGGTAACCGCAATAATTCGCATAATGATCGCATCAAAATGGAAGGATGTGGCTCCTCCGACATATCAAGCGTGGTACGCTAGATTGTTTTATGTATTTAATTTTGAGATGGGTTTGTACAAATGTAAAGGCCGGAGGGTGAAAAAAAGGGGCATTCAATTTTGGAGTCCGCTTATCGAACAATAGAATAAGTGGTTTGTTTTGTGCTATATTTATGAGTGTCTGTATTAGTTATCTTCCGATTTTGGTTCACTATATTTACTGCTTTTCTGAGATGATAAAATAAAAAAATATATAAAAGGAAAAAAAGGGAAAAAAAAGGATTACCACCACAACTTTGCATACATGCAGGCCTGGAGAAGCTGCTGCAATTTGACCATGTAATGCGTGCATCATGGGAAGTGTAGGCTAAAATAAGTCGCCATAATACTATCAGCAGACACATCAACTGTAAAAGATACACTTTTTAGTAAAAATAGCATTAAAAAACAAATAATCTTTAAAAAGACATTAACATTAAAACAAGCATACACAATTACCTGAGCCTGTGGTTAATAGGTTAAAAGAATTGTAATAGAGTGTTCCAAGAATTTTCCCCCTCATTAAATGTAGTCATAAATTCTTAAATGCACAAGGCTGATTCCTGACCGTCCACGCCTTCCATGTAAACTTTTCAAAAGCAAACAGGATTCTCTTTTTGTGCTGCACAGGAAAACCAATGCTACCCTAAACGTCCTTATGCTATAGTTAACAAGCATTGGCAATGCAATAGGTCTCGGATTTACGAGAGTTTGAGCTATTGGCATTGTAAGTGACAATGCTAATAGCTTAAACTCTCGCAAACGCTTTTGGAAAAGCGCCCCATGCCTCACTTTCACATTAATGTCGGCCACGCCCCTTTCTTTAGATGCGCCATATGGAAAGAAAGGGGCGTGGCTGACATTAGAGTGAAGCGGTACAAAAGGGGGTGGTGATGAACGGAGCATCAGAACCAATCAAACACTCACACCCAGTCAACAGATCTGGGTTTGATCCATCACCGTTCTTTAGCCCACTCTGCCACCCCAGTTCAGACATGGCCATATGCAAATCAGTCTGACCCTGTGCCTCATGGGAACAGTCCAGCCCGAACTGCCAGGCCGTGCCTTCCCTGGACCGGAAACAAGCTTCCTAGGACCGGTTTCTGGCATTTCAGCCGTCTTCAGCCAGGCTTGCTTGAATCCAGTGGCAAAGTGAGCAAGGGACTCACGTCTGAGCATACCCTGCCAACTTATGGCGAACAAAGCGGTACAAAAGGGGGTGGTGATGGACGGAGCCTCAGAACCAATCAAACACTCACAATCAGTCAACAGACTGGGTTTGATCCATCACCGTTCTTTAGCCCACGCTGCCACCCCAGTTCAGACATGGCCATATGCAAATCAGTCTGACCCTGTGCCTCATGGGAACAGTCCAGCCCGAACTGCCAAGCCATGCCGTCCCTGGACCGGAAACAAGCTTCCTAGGACCGGTTTCTGGCATTTCAGCCGTCTTCAGCCAGGCTTGCTCGAATCCAGTGGGAAAGTGAGCAAGGGACTCACGTCTGAGCATACCCTGCCAACTTATGGCGAACAAAGCGGTACAAAAGGGGGTGGTGATGGACGGAGCATCAGAACCAATCAAACACTCACACCCAGTCAACAGATCTGGGTTTGATCCATCACCGTTCTTTGGCCCACTCTGCCACCCCAGTTCAGACATGGCCATATGCAAATCAGTCTGACCCTGTGCCTCATGGGAACAGTCCAGCCGAACTGCCAAGCCATGCCTTCCCTGGACCGGAAACAAGCTTCTTAGGACCGGTTTCTGGCATTTCAGCCGTCTTCAGCCAGGCTTGCTTAAATCCAGTGGCAATGCGAGCAAGGGACTCACGTCTGAGCATACCCTGCCAACTTATGGCGAACAAAGCGGTACAAAAGGGGGTGGTGATGGACGGAGCATCAGAACCAATCAAACACTCACACCCAGTCAACAGATCTGGGTTTGATCCATCACCGTTCTTTAGCCCACTCTGCCACCCCAGTTTAGACATGGCCATATGCAAATCAGTCTGACCCTGTGCCTCATGGGAACAGTCCAGCCCGAACTGCCAAGCCATGCCTTCCCTGGACCGGAAACAAGCTTCCTAGGACCGGTTTCTGGCATTTCAGCCGTCTTCAGCCACGCTTGCTTGAATCCAGTGGCAAAGTGGGCAAGGGACTCACGTCTGAGCATACCCTGCCAACTTATGGCGAACAAAGCGGTACAAAAGGGGGTGGTGATGGACGGAGCATCAGAACCAATCAAACACTCACACCCAGTCAACAGATCTGGGTTTGATCCATCACCGTTCTTTAGCCCACTCTGCCACCCCAGTTTAGACATGGCCATATGCAAATCAGTCTGACCCTGTGCCTCATGGGAACAGTCCAGCCCGAACTGCCAAGCCATGCCTTCCCTGGACCGGAAACAAGCTTCCTAGGACCGGTTTCTGGCATTTCAGCCGTCTTCAGCCAGGCTTGCTTGAATCCAGTGGCAAAGTGAGCAAGGGACTCACGTCTGAGCATACCCTGCCAACTTATGGCGAACAAAGCGGTACAAAAGGGGGTGGTGATGGACGGAGCATCAAAACCAATCAAACACTCACACCCAGTCAACAGATCTGGGTTTGATCCATCACCGTTCTTTCGCCCACTCTGCCACCCCAGTTCAGACATGGCCATATGCAAATCAGTCTGACCCTGTGCCTCATGGGAACAGTCCAGCCCGAACTGCTGAGCCATGCCTTCCCTGGACCGGAAACAAGCTTCCTAGGACCGGTTTCTGGCATTTCAGCCGTCTTCAGCCAGGCTTGCTTGAATCCAGTGGCAAAGTGAGCAAGGGACTCACGTCTGAGCATACCCTGCCAACTTATGGCGAACAAAGCGGTACAAAAGGGGGTGGTGATGGACGGAGCATCAGAACCAATCAAACACTCACACCCAGTCAACAGATCTGGGTTTGATCCATCACCGTTCTTTAGCCCACTCTGCCACCCCAGTTCAGACATGGCCATATGCAAATCAGTCTGACCCTGTGCCTCATGGGAACAGTCCAGCCCGAACTGCCAGGCCGTGCCTTCCCTGGACCGGAAACAAGCTTCCTAGGACCGGTTTCTGGCATTTCAGCCGTCTTCAGCCAGGCTTGCTTGAATCCAGTGGCAAAGTGAGCAAGGGACTCACGTCTGAGCATACCCTGCCAACTTATGGCGAACAAAGCGGTACAAAAGGGGGTGGTGATGGACGGAGCCTCAGAACCAATCAAACACTCACAATCAGTCGACAGACTGGGTTTGATCCATCACCGTTCTTTAGCCCACGCTGTCACCCCAGTTCAGACATGGCCATATGCAAATCAGTCTGACCCTGTGCCTCATGGGAACAGTCCAGCCCGAACTGCCAAGCCATGCCTTCCCTGGACCGGAAACAAGCTTCCTAGGACCGGTTTCTGGCATTTCAGCCGTCTTCAGCCACGCTTGCTTGAATCCAGTGGCAAAGTGGGCAAGGGACTCACGTCTGAGCATACCCTGCCAACTTATGGCGAACAAAGCGGTACAAAAGGGGGTGGTGATGGACGGAGCATCAGAACCAATCAAACACTCACACCCAGTCAACAGATCTGGGTTTGATCCATCACCGTTCTTTAGCCCACTCTGCCACCCCAGTTTAGACATGGCCATATGCAAATCAGTCTGACCCTGTGCCTCATGGGAACAGTCCAGCCCGAACTGCCAAGCCATGCCTTCCCTGGACCGGAAACAAGCTTCCTAGGACCGGTTTCTGGCATTTCAGCCGTCTTCAGCCAGGCTTGCTTGAATCCAGTGGCAAAGTGAGCAAGGGACTCACGTCTGAGCATACCCTGCCAACTTATGGCGAACAAATCGGTACAAAAGGGGGTGGTGATGGACGGAGCATCAAAACCAATCAAACACTCACACCCAGTCAACAGATCTGGGTTTGATCCATCACCGTTCTTTCGCCCACTCTGCCACCCCAGTTCAGACATGGCCATATGAAAATCAGTCTGACCCTGTGCCTCATGGGAACAGTCCAGCCCGAACTGCTGAGCCATGCCTTCCCTGGACCGGAAACAAGCTTCCTAGGACCGGTTTCTGGCATTTCAGCCGTCTTCAGCCAGGCTTGCTTGAATCCAGTGGCAAAGTGAGCAAGGGACTCACGTCTGAGCATACCCTGCCAACTTATGGCGAACAAAGCGGTACAAAAGGGGGTGGTGATGGACGGAGCATCAGAACCAATCAAACACTCACACCCAGTCAACAGATCTGGGTTTGATCCATCACCGTTCTTTAGCCCACTCTGCCACCCCAGTTCAGACATGGCCATATGCAAATAAGTCTGACCCTGTGCCTCATGGGAACAGTCCAGCCCGAACTGCCAGGCCGTGCCTTCCCTGGACCGGAAACAAGCTTCCTAGGACCGGTTTCTGGCATTTCAGCCGTCTTCAGCCAGGCTTGCTTGAATCCAGTGGCAAAGTGAGCAAGGGACTCACGTCTGAGCATACCCTGCCAACTTATGGCGAACAAAGCGGTACAAAAGGGGGTGGTGATGGACGGAGCCTCAGAACCAATCAAACACTCACAATCAGTCGACAGACTGGGTTTGATCCATCACCGTTCTTTAGCCCACGCTGTCACCCCAGTTCAGACATGGCCATATGCAAATCAGTCTGACCCTGTGCCTCATGGGAACAGTCCAGCCCGAACTGCCAAGCCATGCCTTCCCTGGACCGGAAACAAGCTTCCTAGGACCGGTTTCTGGCATTTCAGCCGTCTTCAGCCAGGCTTGCTCGAATCCAGTGGGAAAGTGAGCAAGGGACTCACGTCTGAGCATACCCTGCCAACTTATGGCGAACAAAGCGGTACAAAAGGGGGTGGTGATGGACGGAGCATCAGAACCAATCAAACACTCACACCCAGTCAACAGATCTGGGTTTGATCCATCACCGTTCTTTGGCCCACTCTGCCACCCCAGTTCAGACATGGCCATATGCAAATCAGTCTGACCCTGTGCCTCATGGGAACAGTCCAGCCGAACTGCCAAGCCATGCCTTCCCTGGACCGGAAACAAGCTTCCTAGGACCGGTTTCTGGCATTTCAGCCGTCTTCAGCCAGGCTTGCTTGAATCCAGTGGCAAAGTGAGCAAGGGACTCACGTCTGAGCATACCCTGCCAACTTATGGCGAACAAAGCGGTACAAAAGGGGGTGGTTATGGACGGAGCATCAGAACCAATCAAACACTCACACCCAGTCAACAGATCTGGGTTTGATCCATCACCGTTCTTTCGCCCACTCTGCCACCCCAGTTCAGACATGGCCATATGCAAATCAGTCTGACCCTGTGCCTCATGGGAACAGTCCAGCCCGAACTGCTGAGCCATGCCTTCCCTGGACCGGAAACAAGCTTCTTAGGACCGGTTTCTGGCATTTCAGCCGTCTTCAGCCAGGCTTGCTTGAATCCAGTGGCAAAGTGAGCAAGGGACTCACGTCTGAGCATACCCTGCCAACTTATGGCGAACAAAGCGGTACAAAAGGGGGTGGTGATGGACGGAGCATCAGAACCAATCAAACACTCACACCCAGTCAACAGATCTGGGTTTGATCCATCACTGTTCTTTAGCCCACTCTGCCACCCCAGTTCAGACATGGCCATATGCAAATCAGTCTGACCCTGTGCCTCATGGGAACAGTCCAGCCCGAACTGCCAGGCCGTGCCTTCCCTGGACCGGAAACAAGCTTCCTAGGACCGGTTTCTGGCATTTCAGCCGTCTTCAGCCAGGCTTGCTTGAATCCAGTGGCAAAGTGAGCAAGGGACTCACGTCTGAGCATACCCTGCCAACTTATGGCGAACAAAGCGGTACAAAAGGGGGTGGTGATGGACGGAGCCTCAGAACCAATCAAACACTCACAATCAGTCGACAGACTGGGTTTGATCCATCACCGTTCTTTAGCCCACGCTGCCACCCCAGTTCAGACATGGCCATATGCAAATCAGTCTGACCCTGTGCCTCATGGGAACAGTCCAGCCCGAACTGCCAAGCCATGCCTTCCCTGGACCGGAAACAAGCTTCCTAGGACCGGTTTCTGGCATTTCAGCCGTCTTCAGCCAAGCTTGTTCGAATCCAGTGGGAAAGTGAGCAAGGGACTCACGTCTGAGCATACCCTGCCAACTTATGGCGAACAAAGCGGTACAAAAGGGGGTGGTGATGGACGGAGCATCAGAACCTATCAAACACTCACACCCAGTCAACAGATCTGGGTTTGATCCATCACCGTTCTTTGGCCCACTCTGCCACCCCAGTTCAGACATGGCCATATGCAAATCAGTCTGACCCTGTGCCTCATGGGAACAGTCCAGCCGAACTGCCAAGCCATGCCTTCCCTGGACCGGAAACAAGCTTCTTAGGACCGGTTTCTGGCATTTCAGCCGTCTTCAGCCAGGCTTGCTTAAATCCAGTGGCAATGCGAGCAAGGGACTCACGTCTGAGCATACCCTGCCAACTTATGGCGAACAAAGCGGTACAAAAGGGGGTGGTGATGGACGGAGCATCAGAACCAATCAAACACTCACACCCAGTCAACAGATCTGGGTTTGATCCATCACCGTTCTTTAGCCCACTCTGCCACCCCAGTTTAGACATGGCCATATGCAAATCAGTCTGACCCTGTGCCTCATGGGAACAGTCCAGCCCGAACTGCCAAGCCATGCCTTCCCTGGACCGGAAACAAGCTTCTTAGGACCGGTTTCTGGCATTTCAGCCGTCTTCAGCCAGGCTTGCTTGAATCCAGTGGCAAAGTGAGCAAGGGACTCACGTCTGAGCATACCCTGCCAACTTATGGCGAACAAAGCGGTACAAAAGGGGGTGGTGATGGACGGAGCATCAGAACCAATCAAACACTCACACCCAGTCAACAGATCTGGGTTTGATCCATCACCGTTCTTTCGCCCACTCTGCCACCCCAGTTCAGACATGGCCATATGCAAATCAGTCTGACCCTGTGCCTCATGGGAACAGTCCAGCCCGAACTGCTGAGCCATGCCTTCCCTGGACCGGAAACAAGCTTCCTAGGACCGGTTTCTGGCATTTCAGCCGTCTTCAGCCAGGCTTGCTTGAATCCAGTGGCAAAGTGAGCAAGGGACTCACGTCTGAGCATACCCTGCCAACTTATGGCGAACAAAGCGGTACAAAAGGGGGTGGTGATGGACGGAGCATCAGAGCCAATCAAACACTCACACCCAGTCAACAGATCTGGGTTTGATCCATCACCGTTCTTTAGCCCACTCTGCCACCCCAGTTCAGACATGGCCATATGCAAATCAGTCTGACCCTGTGCCTCATGGGAACAGTCCAGCCCGATCTGCCAAGCCATTCCTTCCCTGGACCGGAAACAAGCTTCCTAGGACCGGCTTCTGGCATTTCAGCTGTCTTCAGCCAGGCTTGCTTGAATCCAGTAGCAAAGTGAGCAAGGGACTCACGCCTGAGCATACCCTGCCAACTTATGGCGAACAAAGCGGTACAAAAGGGGGTGGTGATGGACGGAGCATCAGAACCAATCAAACACTCACACCCAGTCAACAGATCTGGGTTTGATCCATCACCGTTCTTTAGCCCACTCTGCCACCCCAGTTCAGACATGGCCATATGCAAATCAGTCTGACCCTGTGCCTCATGGGATCAGTCCAGCCCGAACTGCCAAGCCATGCCTTCCCTGAACCGGAAACAAGCTTCCTAGGACCGGTTTCTGGCATTTCAGCCATCTTCAGCCAGGCTTGCTTGAATCCATCGCCACCCCCTTTTGTACCGCTTTGTTCGCCATAAGTTGGTCCCTTGCTCACTTTGTCACTGGATTCAAGCAAGCCTGGCTGAAGACGGCTGAAATGCCACCCCCTTTTGTACGACATTAGAGTGAAAGCACCATATAGGACGCTTTTAAAAAAAAATATTTGCAATGCAATAGGTCTCGCATTTGAAAGAGTTTAAGCTATTGTCATTTATAATGGCAATAACTTAAACTCTCCTAAAATCAAGACCTATTTCATTGCAAAGCTCGGTTGCGATTGTCCTGGGCTATTTTGAAAGTGAAGGCGTGCATGGCGCACTGCATGTCATGCCTGCAGGACCAGAAACTCATTGAAGAAATTAGTGCTGGCAGAATAAAATAAACTTACTGTGTGACACCAGAAGTAAAAGGGCCAGTCCTCATGGGAGATTACAAATGAAGACAAGGCGGTACTAAGGAGGGATTAACAAGCCTATTAACAAACCAGAAGCCAATATTTATGAAGGACAATGACACAAGCCAACGAGAAATATGGGCGGAAAGTGGGCGGGGCTTCATTTCCATACTCTAATATAGCATGCCTCGCATAGCTCGCATGCGCTGCTCAGGCTCGACCTAAAAACAACGACTATCTTTTCGTGCATAATGTGGGCAAAATAAACAGAAGTGTAGAGCTGTTTCAAGAAGCACCAGTCGCATGTTGGGAAGGGTTCTTGTTAAATGTACTTTTTTTGCCTGCATTTGCTGCGGAATGTTACCTTTTCTTTTTATTTAAGTGAGTTGTGTGGATGTTTGTTACACGCCCTCCCAACTATTTTCTCTAAAATTGCCTTGCTTCTCAGAACAAGCAGTGATGCAACCTCTTTGCCACTGTATGCGGTTCAGTGACTAAATATCGAGGGACAGAATATAGAATGTCCAAAATATCGACTCCAAAATATAAGAAGTACAGAATATAGAATCCCTATCTACAAACAGGTAAGTACTAAAATATCGATTCCAAAATATAGAATGTTAAAATATAGTTAGCTAAAATATCGATTTTTTTTAATGTATTACAAATTTCATAAAAGTAATTCAGGTGCCGATTACGATCCGGTAAAAAAATTCCCCGTACGACTCGTATCCGGTCTTTTTACCGTACGAATCGTACAAGTGCCGTACAAACTGCCAATTACGATTCGCATGGGAAAAAGACCATGCGAATCGCATTGGGAATTATTCCCCACACGTCCTCGGGTCGGAAAATGTGTCCGACACGTCCACGGACGAGTTACCGTACAAATGTGAAAAGTGAAGTCCGACCGCGGAATTATGATCCATCCCGTGCATCTGATGTAACAACCGTATGGAAAAAACACCGTCCGCACCGAACTCCCATAGCAACCATGGAGACATGTGCCCGCATACGCGCCCAACACCCCCCCAGCCCCCGTACGTTTGAGTCGTACCCCCCCGTGTATGTACACCCGTGTACGTGTCGTACCCCCGTGTATGTACACCCGTGTACGTGTCGTACCCCCCGTGTATGTACACCCGTGTACGTGTCGTAACCCCCGTGTATGTACACCCGTGTATGTGTCGAACCCCCCCGTGTATGTACACCCGTGTACGTGTCTAACCCCCCCCGTGTATGTACACCCGTGTCGAACCCAGCGCTGGGGGTACGCACCGTACATACACGGGTGGGGGTACGACTCGAACGTACACGGGTGTACATACACGGAGGGTTTGACACGTACACGGGTGTACATACACGGGGGGGTTCGACACGTACACGGGTGTACATACACGGGGGTACAACACGTACACGGGTGTACATACACGGGTGGGGGTACGACTCAAACGTACACGGGTGTACATACACGGGGGGGGTACGACTCGAACGTACGGGGGCTGGGGGGGTACGGCGCGTACTGGGCCACCTACTCTGGTCGTTTCGCGCCGTACTTCGCTGCCTGAAAGCGTCCCGACGTCACGTCGCAGCATTCCCGGATCACATTCGTATGTATATTTTCGTCGGTCAGAGTTTTTTACGATTCGTACGGAAATGGTGTTTCCGTGCAAATCGTAATTCCATGTTTGTAAAGTTTTACGACCGGGTACGAGTCGGACGGAGAAAACGCTCCGACCGACGGTTCGTACCCGGTTTTTAACGGATCGTAATCGGCACCTCAATATTAAAAACAATTAAATAAAACATACTTAAAATAATATAAAAAGCTTAAAATGTAAAAATAATAAATGTAATGTAAAAAAAAGTAGAGATTTTGTTGCATGGTGAGAGCATAAAAATTACTATTCCCACTCCAGTGAGTGCAACAGTAGGGAAAACGTTGGATAGCGTAGGGGTAAAAATTACTATTCCCACTCCAAAGAGTGCAACAGTAGGGAAAGCGTTGGATAGCGTAGGGGTAAAAATTACTATTCCCACTCCAGAGAGTGCAACAGTAGGGAAAGCGTTGGATAGCGGGAGGGTAAAAATTACTATTCCCACTCCTGAGAGTGCAACAGTAGGGAAAGTAATGATTTAATATTAAAATAAGATTAAATTAATTATCAATACCAATAAAAAATTAATTACAAATAATTACCACTTAACAAAAATTAATTACCATTGGAAAGAAATTAATTACCAATGAATAAAAATTAATTACCAATTAATAATTAATTATCAATACATATAAATAAAAATTAATATTTACTTTATTACAATTAATTTACTTCCCACCCAATTCCCCTATAAACCCACAACCCACTCCCAATTATAAAAAATACAATTAATAATATTAGCAATTAATCAATTAATAAAAATTAATTAGCAATCAATAATTAATTAGCAATCAATTAATTATCAATACATATACATAAAAATTAATATTTAATTTACTATAATTAATTTACTTCCCACCCTATTCCCCTATAAACCCACAACCAGCTGCGGAATTAAATTACGCAAAAATTAAATTACATAACATTCATTACTTTAAAAAAAATTAAACATACATTACAACAATAATAAATAATTTTAACACATATACTACCATACATAACACTAAATCTTTTTCTCGATATTATGGAAATCTATATTTTTAGATTCGATATTATGGAAATCGATATTTCATGCCCAATTTCGAGATTCTGACCTGTCTATATTTTGGATTCTATATTTTGGTCGTTTACCACTGTATGCTGGTAGTTTGGCAGAGTGGAAGCTCAGCCAGTGCTCTCATCAAGACTGTAGCCTCTCTCCCTAGTGGCATACCAGGTTAATTTCCTTTAATTTAACTTCTATACGTTTTTGTTGATATTATTTGACACATTAGCACACTAACTAATAGCTCACATTGGCTTCACGTATCCGAGTTATCTAATCCCAGACTTATACTGTCTAAGATGTTAGACCGGGTGTTGGCTTAAATGACGTAAATAAAAACACACTGCATCTCTGCGGTCTGAGTTTGTTTATGTGGATGGAAGAAATTGGAAAAGATGTGATGTCAATTTTTCACAATGTTTGGTTCAAGATAGCAATCAAAACAAGATGGCATCTCATTACACAATGAGTGAAATTGTTGGTGGAATCACAAAAGAAAGTGTAACAGAAACATGGGGCATATCAACAACAACCGGCGATAATTATCTCTAAGCTCACTTAGCGCTAGGATCATTATCGCCGGCTAGCGTGAATTTTTATCGCTGAGATAGCGTGCTATTAGCAACGCTTATCTCAATAGCGCTAAAAATCCTCACGCTAACAGGCTAAAGTGAGATTATCGCTGGAAACCCAGCGATAATCTCACGTTACCTTGTTGATAGGGACAGGCAAACTTAGCCATGATATCCTCCTTCCATAGGATATCATGGCTAAGTCTGAAAAATACCAGACGTAAAAAAGCAGCGTTAACCGCGGTTAGCGCTGCTTTTTTTGTCTCTAACAGGGTTATTCTTGATAATAGGAGAAATGTCGCTTAGCGACATTTCTCCTATTATTTTACTCTGGAACGCCCCCGTTGCATCTCATTAGAGATGCAAGGGGAAGCGTAGAGTAAAAGGGTGCTAACATGCAAATTTGCATGTTAGCACCCTGTTGTTGATAGGGCGCTAGTTTTATCTCTCCTTTTTTGGCTTTTAAAGCCAAAAAAGCAGAGATAAAGCCCTTGTTGATATGCCCCATAGTCACTTATGCCAAAATGGCAGCCAGAACCAAATTTTGGAGCAGATAGTCAAACCCGCTATTTTCTCGGGATTCGTTTGCAATAGCAGCGCAAGTGAAGTTTTGCAGTGTTGCACTTCAATTGAACATGCACTTTATGCTGTTTACTTTATAACCGAAATACGTTTTTTAAAATCTTTTTTATTTCAGCTCTAGTTTAACAATCTTGGAAGAACGTCTATAAACTCTCTGTTAATTTTGGGAAATGGGTGATGTGAGTCTGTGTACTCTCTGTCAGAAGCAAGCTCTTAGTGCAGAACCCTACGTTCATATGTGCAGAGAATAGCAGACATGAGGCAGAGAGTAGAAAGTACAAGCATTTGCAATGCAATAGGTCTTGCATTTGCAATAGTTTGAGCTATTGGCATTGTAAATGTCAATGCTTTTTATTTATGTGTTTTGAAAACCTGCAAGCGGTGCATAGACATGCACTTTGTACTTATAGTCCTCACTTATGAGAAGCAAATCTGGCAGTAAAAGAGGCGCAATTACTGCCAGCCTTGCTTCTCATAAGTCAGGACTATAAGTACAAAGTGGGTGTTTATGCACCGCTTGCAGGTGTTCAAAACTACGTGAATAAAAGGCAGTGTTGTTTAAATGCCAATATCTCAAACTCATTACCCGTTACAGCAAGTCTTGCGACAGCGCATGCGCACTGCCTACACTCGACCTAGATAACGTGAACAGTTAGGAAAAATCTCCTGTTTCCCAAAGGAGGTACGCCACTTTTCATAAAAGGGGAGCTGCTTGCCGAACTCTATTAGATGTTTCTTCTGCTTCTTGCTCAGGCTGTTGATTACTTGCTTGTCGTTCCTTCTCTTGTCCATAGCAACTTTCACAGTGACAGATTCTCCAAGGGGCACAGCTACTGATTTAGAAAGGCAGTAAATTAAACGTGAACGTCCACAAACATACTACACTAGGATACAGCCATGATACACTGGGGAATCAGCCCAATTGGGCATTGGTCTCTAACACTAGCACTTAACTAGGAACACATGACTTGTATCCAACTGTAGGATGGCGGCAATATTGTCATCACATATCCCCATTGTGAAGCGTTAGTACCGCAGCGTGCCTTATAGGACTTGGGAAATATATTACAGGAGTCACTGCCTGTGGCCACTTGAAAGTCCAACGTTATGGTACAATGAGTTAACAGGACATTGTCAATGTTGTGCTTATTAAGCTAGAAGAATTATTTCCAAAAACACGACTACTGACATGAGCGATTGTAACAAACCCTAATCGCTGCAAATGTGAACATTATGGTGTTTTGTGTACTAACTAATGGGCACCTTTAGTGCTATTGTTTCTGGTGCATTTTACATCCTGAAAAACACCCTCTTTATTTATTTACACAAGATATAACTGATCTTGGTCCGCACTACTTCTACAACTGGTAACAGCAGATACAACAAACCGCTTGCAAATACTCATTCTTCCTACTGCAGCAAAAGAAAGAGGCCAGTTAAAAGTTTTTGAAAGGCGCCATGGCATCAGTGTTAATTAAGCTTTTAATGTCAGCAGTCTAGTTCTTTTCACAACCTTGCTATTGCGTCCTTTGTTCATGTGCTTGACCCAGCTAATTTAGTCCATGTTTCCTGTCTTTGGTAAACATATAGGGGCAGATTTACAAACCCCTTGCGCCACTTTTGCGTCACTTTTAACATGAGTGACGTAAAAGTGGCGGAAGGGGCTTGTAAATCTGCCCCATAGTTTTTAATTGTTTGCCCTTTCTGATTGGATCTCGGAGATCTAACAATGAATCACTATTTGTACAAGATAGTAGTAGGCAGTGTATGGCTTCGGGGACTCCTACCTCGGCAGCAGGTGAGAGTGCAGTAATTAGTGATTATTTAAAATAACATGGGGGAAATACTACCCTTGCCATCAGAAAGTGGACTACCGTACTAGGTGGCACTACTTCATGAGACCCGCAGCAAGTGCAAACTCAGCGTCATGGAGGTCAGGACAGGAAGTGATGAAGCCAGACATCCGGTGCGTGAAGACCTGTCTTGGCAGTAACTTTGAGAACGCAGTACGTGCACGTAAAGTATGCTGGTCTATTTATGTGCCTGAAAATACATTTAGGATCACTGAGAGGTTTATAAATGGTATATTGATACAATCTTGATCGGCTTTGATCTCCTGCAGTGTTGGAACTGTATCCAGAGATGTGCGTGCAAACTGTTGGACTCTGTTTTTCATCCCCCACAAGTTAATAACTAGAGCAATGCAATAAAAACACAAGGCATTGAAGTGTCAAGGGTGGCGCGTGCGGTAGCTATGTAGATAGCACATTGTGTGATGGTTATGTTTGATTTAGACACCAGCAGACAGATTTTCTGAGACCCAAAGTGTTTCTCTTTCTGGGACTCTCTCCTATCCTGCCACACGCGCCTGCTTTCCTCTGCCCTTCTTGAAGCACTGTCCCTGATTCTCTGCCCACGCCCCCTGCTAGATTGCAATTAGAGTAAATATTAGGACATCTGATGCAATCACAGGAGCCGCCACACTCAGGAGGGAGTAGTAAGTGCTGGTGAAAAGCTCATACATTCATAAATACACTGGCACTCACTCAGCCCCAAAGACAAAGCAGTCTTTGGTGGATGCCTTGCTCCACTCCTTTTATAAATTTCAAGTGAAAAATAATGAAATGCCCCATCATTCCAGCGTCATGAAAACAGAATTAGATCAGCAGCATGAGATGAATCAGTCTGTACGTACAAGTAATGTGGACAGCATATCATAAAGCGGGCACCATGGGGAATCACAAGCAGTAAATAAAGCAAGTAGTCCCTAAGGGAAGACCTAAGCAGCTACAGCGTAAGTAAGCTGTAGTTGGTCAGTGCTGCTTGGCAAAAACCGGAAATTATGTATCAGGACAAGTAACCAATAAGGAGCCTGGAAAGAAGAGTAGCGGAGGAGTAAACCAATCCAAAGCAGCAGGTGGGTTACACTCAGTACAGTGTTTACACCACAGGTCTTGCACCTGTGTGCTGCCTAGCTTGACCTAAAAAATAAAAAAATAAAAACGCTATACAACCTCATTTAGACTCTGCTGAAGTGCGAAGAATGTAGCACATTTTCCTCATACTTAAACCATGTTTGGACCAATGGAGAAAGTGCAGTTAAAGCTGCACAAAAAAGTGGAGTTCTAGTGTGAAAGGTGAGGAAAAAGTGCATTAAAATTTTGCTTTTTTATCATACTTTTTCCGATTACCTCCCATTTATATTTGACGGAAGCACTGACTGGATGGCAATGAATCTCATTGAACTACCACTTGGGTCAAGGTGGCGGTTTTGGCATTTTCAAATGTGTTTTTTACTTCTTGGCTGGGGGGGCTGCCAGCATGCAATTCTGACCTCCTGCCCTGACCAGCCCGGCTCCTGCCACTGTGCACACACTCGGGCAAATATCAGCTCGAGTTGAGCTGAGGTGCCCAGGGCCAGACTTTCCAATAATGGGGCCTTAAATATATTCAACCGTCCACACTCACTGACACAATAAACATAAGCACAGACGCACTAGCTCATAAACAAACACCCAAGTCAAACACACCCACAGTAGTGCACACGCATACACACACATAAGCATCACTCTCACATATGAATCTCAGGTCATCTATGTGCTGGACATAAAAACTCCAGAAAAACTGCATCTTTAACAAAAACGAGGTTTTCTTTAAATCTGGCGTACAACCATTGTCCACTCATGTGGAACTGTTACTTACACATGAGTGGACAATTGACGAAAAACGACCTAATTTGCAGTCAAATATAAATGAGTCATTTTCAACATTTCAACAGGTATAGGCTCTGTTATTTTTAGGATTCTTGGGAACTTTGAGCTCTTCTTCAATTACATGCTCTCAGTCAGGTAATGGTGTCATCTATAGGTATTATGAGTAAACACATTTACACATACATTGATACAACATAAATCAGTGAACATAAATGCAGGTGAAAGAGGGACATATTACTTTAGCTAGAGGAGTGCAGCCATAACCGATGATTTAGAATCAAGATGATTAGCGGTGGAGTACGCCCCTGCCAAAGTTACCGGAGACAGTAACCAGGCTTTTAAATAATCTAGATATGGTAGTTACCTTGAGAAAACGCAACCGGGAAGAGCCTAATACACGTATTATGCCCTCCCCCACCATTTATAAGTGCTATTCATGGAGAGCTTATTTTTTTTAGCATCTAGCATTTTAGATCAAGCATCAATTTGGACTAGAATAAACATGATAAAATCATCAGACTACTATATATTAGATCAGAGGTTCTAGGGATAAGGGAATTTATCACTGGAACATTATGGAGACTAAACAAAACCCTTTCAGTGGACAAGACTTTAACAAGCACATTCATACTTAATATTGAATATTGTCAAGTAAATATGGGTAAGTCAATATGTATTCAGTCTGGGATGTGTTTAAAGCTATTTCCCTGCTCTCAATTTAGAGAAAATTTTAAGACGGCAGATAAAGCTTTACTACAGATAGTAAGATCCCAAAATAATTTTTTATCATTTTTCAGAAGATGCTCTGGGGTAAATATTCAGAACACAGAAAGTTGGCCTAAACCTCGTGACAATTTGGAATTTCGGTCTCTCACCACAACAGAACAAGCAATACTATTGTAAAATAGTAGCAGCTGATATTTACTGAAAAATAAAGATCTGAAGAACAGAGAAGCACTCAGCTATGATAGATACTTATAGAACAACTTGTCTTAATGGACTACCAGCATCTGTACAGAATGCACTGTTTGCACAAGCTGAAAGAACCTATAAGAGAATTGTGCTGAGAAATTTATGACAAGGTTTTGTCACTGCAGTATTGTCAGGAGGCCATTATCATAATATTCTGTGAACCTCATAATGATCTTAGCACTTGCATCTCATAAGCGGCCATTACCTAGCTCAATTAGGACCATAATATCTACTACAGTAGTTTGACAAAAAAGACTCTGAAAGATTATCTCCCATCAAATTTACATTGATCAGCAAAGATTTGTGGAAGGCGTTAATTAACTTTAAATATTTCAAATTAGGGGGCACAATCAATGCAGTTCAAGCTTTTCACAACCCTTTCTGCTAATATAAGTGGACGCTGAGATGGCCTTTGATTTGAGAAGAAGGAGTATCTATAGGAGGTCATTAGAAGCTATCTATTAACATCCATGCACAGCTATCATTATGAATGGTCAGCAGTGCAAACAAAGAGCATGTAAAGTAAGAGCTAGGCAGGGGTAGTCTACCACCCCCTCTTCTTTTTGATATACTTATAGAACTACTTACCATTGCACTTTGAGCTATGGAAAATGTAGAAGGTTTCCAGGTGGATGATAGCCTCCAGAAGATACAATTATGTGAAGATGACCTACCTGTTTTGACCAACAGAGATTTGGATTATTCTCATTTAATAAAATTGCTAGAATGTTTGGCAGTTTTTCAGGCTTTAAGAGCAACATAACGAAAAGAGAAATAGTGACATGCCATTTCCACATGGGCCTGCAGTAAGAACCATCTACTGCTCCTTAATCCAAATATCTTGTTTTCCAAAATGTTCAATGCTGCATAGCTTTTTACATCGCGGTATGGTGCATCTCATAGCTCTAAAACACAGTTAGCAAGCAAGATTGAAGAACCTGTTTTATTGGGCGGCCAGATTACATTCAGTACAGTCCCTGATTTCAAAACAGAGATAAATATTCTATGCACATTTGGAAGTCCCTATTGCCTCGTAGACCATTGTTTGCTTAACAAAATATAATAACCCTTAATTAAATCAATACAAATTCATAATCTTCAATATAATGCTCAGTTATTGCATGGTATTCAATGATATTTGCTGTCCATAAAGTTTATAAGATTTAGCATAATCTGAAGAAACCAACATTTTCTAATATTTCTATTTCAAAGGGATTCAATTTGAACCCAGATGTTGCAGGGTGGTTTTTTCACCCTATAAATGTGCTATCTATAATAATAAGACACACATGTGAAATGCAGGAACTGAGTCAGAACTGAGTCAGAGTGGCACTTTATTAAAGAACAATTTTAAGCATTAAATGTCAAAGGTTCAATGCTAAACAAAAATAGCATTGTGTTATCTAGAAGATAACAAGTTTCAGAGACACGTTGCTAGATGAAAAAGTAAATCATGCAATTTTGGAAGTTTAAAAATCACGGCAAATGCAGAGGAGAGAGAAAGAGACAGTTTCACGATATAAGAAGCATTATAGCTTCAGCCAAAGATGCTAGAGAAGATGCTTAGAGAAGATGGCTGAGGGGCACACACACACGGGTCATGACCCATGGGATCAATTGTGCGTGGTAGTCCGTCAAATGGACTGAAGAGCAGATCATTTATACTCTTTTAATGAGGAACTATTGACCACATAATCACAACATTATCAGGTGCTTTGACTGCAGAACATGACGCACTTTGGCCACTTCTTGGAAATATTAGGAAAACAGAAGTGACACTACATTACAAAATTTACCAAAAGGTCACTTGATGTTTGACTGTAAATCATAATGAAATTGAACATTTATCGAAAAAGATTTGCGTCACTTCTCGGAAACCTCTTATAAGAGAGCAGAAGAATACAAAATGTTAGTCGTCACTTGTAATTTCTAAAGCTGTGGAAAGTCCCAGTTGGCCCCCACTCCTACTCTTGGCCAATTTTGTTCTCCTAAAGGGCAGACACATCCTGTAATTGCTACATCTTGATGTTTAGAAAGATGTACATCTGAGTATCCAGGAGGGCAAGGGGCCTACTGCCTCTCTAGACACTCAATGCAGTGTGGACAATTTTAACACAACCCTGTCTGTGGGCTGGCAGGGACAATTAAGACTCTTATGCTTCAGATGTGGACAGAATGGGCCTGGGGCACTATATGGTAAAAACTAGAGCCTCCTTCACAGATGACTCATTATATTCAATACACATCAGACTTGAAACCTCGAAATGCAGACCCTCAGAAAAATTAATCCTTTTATCATATTCAGAAGCCAGAATTGTTGTTTTACCATTACAATCCATGATGTAATGCTATGACCAACTCACAATTTTAATTAGCATTAATCACATCTCGGAAAACTCAAACACATGTTTTATCTCACTTTTACCAGAAGCTTCAAAGGATAATGGTAAAGAGGGTTTGGAAATATCTGTGGTCTAATAAAAAGAAGAATTAACAATTGGTAGAGAACATTGGGCCAGGATACTCCTAATTATTAGAGATACTTTTACTATAAATCGTCAATGTCAACAATTCCTGATGAATGTACACCACATGTTCAACTAGCCCTAAAAAGCTTTCAAGGGATCAAGGACTAAGAGTGTACTCGACCCAGATAACAGATGGATGATGTATAGCAGAGCCATATACATTCACTTTTTGCTCTTGAATGAACTTATTTTAGACTAAAGTGATTTCTTTTGTGGAAAGTGAAACAGGCACTCAAGTGAACCGGTACACCTTGATGATAATGTTCAACCACACACAGGAGTTGGCACTCTTCTTTAACACCGTCATGCTTTTGGTTCTTTGGTGATGTAAGTAGCGATAAATTAAAAAAATCCAAACCCACCCACCCATAAGTAAAGTATGGTTTGGAGAGGCACAAAGCGTATCGTATACAATATTTTGTAATTAATGTGTGGTCTTGTGAGGTGAGTAGTGCTCTTTGTGGTAGACTCTCCACTATTGTTCCATCTCTTTTTTCATTTACTTATTGTACTCATCCACACTTTCACCTCACATGTACACTTGCATACCATGCACAGGGATTTCTTACTTTAAGATTAACATTTTATAATATTTTCACTCGGTGACAGTACATTTTCTTGGGGCTCTAATGTTGCCATCAGAAAGATTGCAGATTTACATGCACTAATACATTCACCTCAGTCTAAGGGTTAAGACAGTCAATAGTATGTATGCTGTCTGTAGTTAGAATCCTGAAATTCTGCTCTGTAGGGATCTGTAAAAATTGGGTTATTAGCTAATCGGGATGGAAGCTCCACTTAAATAATGACCATAATCCTTGTCTGAGTAAACCAGACACAGTCACAAAATTAACCTATGTTTAGACCTCTTGTAACTTGGCACAAAAGCAGTCAGGCCTAACTTAAATAAAATGACACCACAATCACGAAAATTCATCCAGTTGAACTGGAGAAAATATTATGTTTTAGGTGAAACAACCACCAGGAAGTACAAAGTGCGTCTTGCAGTTATTTGGTCACGCTAGACTGGGGGAAAGTCAGAGGTTCAGACCGACCTCAATGAAGTGCAGCTCAGATACAGAGACGAGGCACGTCTCACTGAAAAGTAACCATCTCAAAGTCTGAATGGAGAGTTCAGTTCGTGTTGGTGGGATCCACGAGGAGGTCATTATTGGAGTGATAAGTAGGTTGAGCGTATAGGACATGCTGTAGCATTGAGGACGGTCATTGTTGGTGTGAAGTGCAGATCTTGTGTTGCCCACCGTTGTAGATGGTTTCTAGTGGCACAAAATGCAAATCTCGCTGAAGCTTTGCATTGTCAGTCATCGAGGGCGGCTGGGTCTTGGCACAAATAGGTCACTTCGCAGTAGTGAGGAGCCCAAGCTTCATCCTTTTCACCATTTCTTGAGAAGGAGTTCTCACCAATACAAGCCAAGTCTCTATGACCTGCAGGGACTCTCTTTGGGATTCTCTTCAGGACTCATTCCAGTAGGGGGCAGTAACAGGGCTCAGGCAAGCCCAGGCAGGTCCCGTAGGTGCTGGTAAAGTGGGCAGTTGCAGGAAGGTCTCTGGAAGCTTATATCCCTATAGCTCACACAGGAAGTCAGCCAACAGATCCTTGGAATCACTATGGGAATGCTGGGTTCAAGGCAAGCAGATCCTATATTCCTTCTTCAGGGGGAGAACCTGTTCCTCTGACTGCATGTTATTCCTTCTATGTAATCTTCGACATGTCCATGAGCCCGCTGATAAGAGGTTCTAAAGGCCTCATTTTATATCTGAAGCTAGCCTTTGTGCGGGGAATTCCCTGACCTATCCCCAGAACTGGTTCTGGTCAATTCTTCCTCTCCCCCTGGTCCTGACTCCAAACTGTCCAGGGTGACAAAGTCAAGCACAGGCCTGGTGTCAGGTTTCTGTATGTGTGCTGCGGTAGGGCCCTTTGAAATGTAATCAAGGCAGGGTACAGCTTCTCTCCAGCCAACCAACCTGTCAGGAAGACCCTCACACCTAGGCTTCATTTATCTCACTGTTTGGAAGCAATATACATCTCACAACAGCAGGGTCATTCACAGTTATGTGACCCAGGACACTAGAAAAAAGGTGCGGTTGAGTTGGGCAGTAAAATAGCAACCCCTTGTGGGCTTGGGTTTTTAAAGTTAAACAGGAAATGGTGCCTTCAAGGGATTTGTATTTTCACAAGTGTTTTGCCAATATATCATTTATTCAAGCTGTCCAACCATGGCATCACAAATCAATTAGCACAATACATATATATATTTATCTGAAGAAATAAATTTCATTAAATGGGTGTATATCTTATTGTTAGGTTTATATAAAACCAAATCGAATGCATAAAATGAAGGGTTTGCAAAAAAATCTCCACATACATTAATAACAGATATTTTAATTATTGTCCATGAAGGTTTTCTATCCATCAATGCAAAATTCTGGGGTAGCTCGGAACATACTTACACAGAGAAACATGATTTTATAATTGGCTCATCCTTCATATAAAGCAGGCAACGGCACACTATGAGCACCACTTTTTCTTGATTGGACCATTTCTCAGACAATAAATAGATCAATTCATGTAATAACCTGAATTGCCCTTATTTAAGAAAAAGGCATAAGATGCATTTAAAAATGAAAGTACGTCACGCCTCTTCGGATGAAATATGTCTTTTTTCGACGTCAAACACGCAACCCCAGAATTTCATATATCATTCTTAAAAAGTACTCTAAAACACGCTTATGCATTTATCTATCTCCACCTGGTTCCCTTTGAAAAAATGGGGTCCATGATATGTAAGCAACTTGACGTCTTTAATTAGAACCCTAAAAATCGTCTCACTTTAATTAACCCCATGAAATGTGTTTTAAGCACTTGGTTTGCATTTGGTAGGACAGATCTGAAAATCTACCCCATTATCCGAAGGGAGATTAAGTAGATTGTAATAGAAGTAAGTATTAGTTCAGAAACATGTATGGACACTACAACAAAAGAAAGAAAGATAAATGGTGATGCTTGTTGAACTCCTCAAAATTGCTGATCAATGTAACATTTTACTTATTTTAGCAAAGAATGCATAGAAAATATAACTGAACATGCTTAGAGGGCAATCGAGAACTCAGTGACCGAAAGATTGCTGCTCGGAAGAAGTAGATGTGACTTGTACTTCATTATGTCCAGCCGCGGTCCGTGGAGGGAGTTCCGTGGGGCGGAAAGGCGGGGCGGGGGAGGGGCAGGGTGGGGGGTACTAAACACCGGAATATGGATAATTGGAGGTAAGTAAACAATTAAATAAATAAAACGAATTTCGTAGCGCGCGCTGAATCGCATTTTGTGATGCAGCGCGCGCTACGAAATTCGTTTTATTTATTTAATCGTTTACTTACCTCCAATTATCCATATTCCGGTGTTTAGTACCCCCCACCCTGCCCCTCCCCGCCCCGCCTTTCCGCCCCACGGAACTCCCTCCACGGACCGCGGCTGATTATGTCACACGGTTGAACATATATTTGGTCGCTGATGCTGATGTATGCAGGAGATATTACTTTAGTACAAGTAAACGGTAATTTCATTATGGGGTAGAAAATAGCTTTTCATTTCCTAGAGTAGATTACAAAAACAGGTAAGTGATGTTGAAGATTACAAAAAAAAGAAGTAAGAAACAAGTAAGAGCTGTTGATTGATAGATGTGGGTGACACACTAGGAGGAACATTTTAAAATCATTTAGGCATTAAAGATTCCGAGGTCCAACAGCTATAATAATCACACACATATTTTCAATTCGATGACGCGGTGTGTGATGCAAACAGTTGCGTCAGCCCTTGAAAGCATGCTTTTGCCAGAACCATGAAGAGGCTTCTTCAGCTTTCAGTTAGAGAAGGAGGTGAATCACCAGGGACAACAAACAGGTCCATTAAGGCACTCTATCAAGAAACTAGTTACCTCTACTAATATTGACAAAAAGCCACACCAAATAATGGACCTCATTTTTTTATACTTTGGTGTATACTGGAATGGCGGAGGTCATTACTTCTGCCACCCTGGTGGAGTACTGTCCCCAATATTTAAAGATTGTGGCTCCTCTTTATGCACTAAAAGTTGCTGAGAAACTTCCATGTTTTTATGCAGCAGCTCAGCAAAATCTTATGTTTTAAGAGACCAAACTCTCAAAGCAGGAGTTTGGTTTTATAAAATAAAGTACTAATGGCCGTGACACTCTGGCAGCTTTTTTCCCGAGGGTGTGAATAAAAGGACGTAGGTAGGTGAAGAAAAGTCCTTTATTCTTGTATAGCATACGACACGACGAGTCGGACCTCCGACTCGGAGAATAACAACTTCCAACTGACAAACCTGTTCCGTTACCCCGGTAACATAAATTCGATCACAGAACGAGATGGAACCCAACACATCTTCCCCCTTACATAACAAACACAATTTGTACAATAAAATACAAAGCATGTTAAAATACAAAGCATGTTGAATAATAAAAAATTTTTTTTTTTATAACAAAGCACATCCTCCCCCTTGTATAACATAAAATATATACAAATGTACAATACATATTAGCAAATAAAATTTAAGATATAAAATTGCGAAGTCTAGAAGAAGGAAATCTGGTTCTGGTGGAAACACGTCTCTCACATTCACACAACTTGGAAGGTGGACCGCTGAGGCGGGTGGACACACGTTCCTCACCGCCACCAGCTACAAGATTATTGTTGTGAGAGTCGTGAGTGATAGAAACCTTATCTTTGTTCCACCATTTACCATTTTGTAGTTTAACAACGTTTTTCTTTACAACCACAACTTTTTGCGGAGCAGAAAACTTAGAATCCTTCATAGCAATGATCCTAGGTACCTGGATTCTGACAAACTCACCAACTGCTACTTTTGACTCACTTCCCCTCACACTCACATACTTATCCTGAAAAACTGTTCTTTTCTTAATCACATCCTCCACTTTCTGCGAGGAAGGAGAGGAACACTCCATCCAATCTCTAATTAACTTGGATGCAGGTAATCTCCCTTGTAAAAGAGAGAAAGGAGATAGATCGGTGTCGGCATTGGGGTTTGTGCGCACAGCCCACAACAACATGCGCAACTCCTTCTTACTGTTCAAACCACTAGACTTGGCAAGCTGAACATTATCCTTGATAACTATATTAAATCGTTCTACCAGGCCATTACTCCTGGGATGATATAAAGAGGTTCTGGTGTGCTTAATACCTAAAAAGGTAACAAAATCAGAAAATTGAGATGAAGTAAACTGACAACCATTATCAGATAAAATTTCATCCGGAATCCTTTCCCTAAAAAAAATAGATTCCAAAAATTCAATGACATTGAAGGTATTAGGAGACTTAACAAACTTGACCTCTGGCCAGCGACTGTAAAAATCCACAACAACAATACCATACTCCAGTAACCCTCCAGAACGCCATGGGGCCAATAATATCAATTGCTATCTTTCCCCATGGTTTGTTGGGAACCTCAATAGCTTCAACAGGACTAGGAACAGTTACTTTACTCTTGTCGCTTCCAGCACAAAAAATGCAATCTCTAACAAAACTCTCAACACTCCTAACAAGCCCCGCCACCAAAAATGTTCCCTGATCCTCCTCTTTGTGACACGCATCTAGATGTGTCCCTCTTGAGCTAACATGAGCACTCTGGCCCTCAGAGATTCTGGCACAACTAGTAAACTAGAGCGGTAAAGTAAACCATCAATGATAGAAAGTTCCCCAAAAACATGCTTGTAAACATCACTCTTGACACCATCAGACTTCCATTCCGACCAACCTTGCAGAATACCATTTTTTACTTCTGTCATCTGGATATAAGTATCACAAGCTGTACGTCACTCACTCTCCAGAATGGCACCGTTACATCTGAGTTCCACCGCACACACCAAAGCAGAATCAAAATTGTCAGATGATTCAACTTCATCCACTTCGTTGCAACAAGGTAAACGAGACATACAATCCGCTAAAACATTTTTAGTGCCAGGAACATACTCAACAGTGTAATCATATTCCTGAAGCCTATACTGCCATTTGGCAATTCTAGGCATAGCACGTTCCATGCCTTTGATGGTGAATAACTTCACTAAGGGCTTGTGATCAACACAAACAGTAAAATGTGAACCTCACAAATACATTTTAAAATGAACAATGCCCCACAAGCACGCCAAGGCTTCTCGTTCAATTACAGAATAGTATGCTTCGGCACCCTTCAAACTTCTTGAAGCGAAAGCTACAACTTCATTTTTCAGAACTGAGAGTTACACCTTTGCCCTTTAAAATGGACAGAACATGACGCATTCTATTGTCATGTTGGACTTGATCATTGCCAAATACCATCATCCTGAAAAGCAAGAACACCTTCAACATCCTTAAACATGCCTTCAACCACCCGTTGAAAAACCACGGAAGCTGAAGCTAACCCAAAAGGCATACGCTTGAATTGAAATAGGCCCTCAGGAGTAATGAAGGATGTCAGATGTCTGCAATCTGGATGGAGATTGATCTGATGGTAAGCTGAGCTCATATCCAGTAAACTGAAAATGTTACCACCTTGCAAAATGGAAAGCATTTCAGTGATGTTAGGCAAGGGGTGGCGATCAATCCAGATATGTTTGTTTAAGTCACGCAAATCCACCCACATGCGGACAGAATTATTAGGTTTGCGCGCTAAAACAATGGGGGCAACCCAATTAGAACTTTCAATAGGTTCAATGACCCCTAGATCGCAAAGTTTCTGTAACTCAGCTTTCAACTCAGAACGCAGGGCTAAAGGAACTCTTCTTACTTTGTGAGCAACTGGACACGATTCTTCAAAAAGCTTGATTTTATGGGTGTAGCCCTTCAAGGTACCTAACCCACTACGGAAAGCGTAAAGGAAACTGTGATTCCCACATGTTTAAATTAATGACAGGCATAACCGGTAAGTAACTGTCCCATAACACAACTTGAGCAGGATTATTGGGGTCAAGTAAAATGCCTAAATTCTTCTGATCATGCCAACCCAAAAAACAGGAATCATCCATGGCTATATAAACAACCCCATCGGAAGAATTGGATTGGAACTTGAAAGTGGCAGAAAATTCACCAACAACATAAAAAGATTTGCCACCATAACCCACAGGGCGCAATATAGAATTATTTAATTGGGTGCCATTGAACCGATCGTGCCAAACCTTTTCACTCCATAAAGTAAAAGGTGAACCCGAATCTGCCATGACTTTTACATCAATGTCATTAATACTAATCGTACAATATGGTCCAGTAAAATTATTTAAACTAATACGACATACAGAATCATCAGCAGCAGGGTCCTTGATCAAGAGTATTTCATCATCGTCACCTGAATGTTGATCTTTCTCAACACCATTGCTTGAACTTATTTCCAGCACTTTTGTCCTATATTGGACTCTATTGGAGGCTCTACAGACCTTAGAGAAATGACCCTTTCGCATACACTTGCCACAAGTTCGGTCCTTAGCAGGACAAAAAACAGCATTCCCTAAATGAGACGGGCTACCACAACGGTAACACTCCAATTGCCTGAAGAGAGGTTTTTTTCCCTGGTTACCCAAGCTTTTTGCAGTCTCGGAAGTGCTTCCAGAAGCATCTTTCTTTTTAAACTTGGAATATTTGGATTTGACTGCCAAGACTTCCGAAGCTTTGTTATCAGAAACAGTTAGTTGACGCATGAAGGATGTGGTGCTTTCAATTCTAGAAGCAATTTCTACAGCTTTCTCTAACGTTAGATTGGGTTTAGATAATAAGGCTTCCTGAACCTTCTTATTATTGGTTTTCTCCACTAGTTGGTCACGAATCATTTCATCTTCAAAGTTCTTATATTCACATGAAACAGCAAGAGTTCTTAATGCGCCCACGTAACTGGCAGCTGATTCACCAGAATTTGAACCCTTCTATAAAATTTGTGCCTTTCCATGATGACATTTTTCCTTGCTTTGAATCTTAAATCTAATGCTTTTAAGGCCATGGCATATTCATCAACTACAAAATCCCCTTCTCTTTCACCTTGACTAACCAAAATAGGATCAGAATATTTTTACCCTCGTTACCCAAACAATGGCGAAGAACAGCAAACTTTTTTTTATGTGTAAAAGTATCGACATCTAAGGCATCTAAATATGCCTCACATGCTTCCTTCCACTGTTCCCAATCAGATTCAGGAGTAGTAGGATTTGGAGAAAAAGCTGGTGGAAATACTAGTGAATTTTGCATTTTGAAAACTACAAAAATGAAAAATATGAGAAAAACAAAATACGATGGTTTGAAAAGCTGTGTGCATCAGCGTAGAGATAGCAGTGCACGTAGGAATAACTGTGTGTATAGTGATAGGAGTACACTATACATAAATGGATGTACAAAGATAAGGATTAAAGCACAGCCATGCTGAATGAGCCAAGATTTCAAAACAGCTGTGTGTATCAGCGTAGATACACAATGTAATGAGTTAAAATCTACGTGGTGATTTAAACTGTGCGTATCAGCGGTAGAAACAGTACGCACAATGAATTTGATGAAATGAAACGCGCTGTAAGGAAATCTAGACTGTGCGTATCAGTGTACACAGATTCCACGGAACAGCTGAAACTCAATAGGCGCTCCGGTTGCCAGGATACCAGAATCTCTTGGGCAGAACACTGACGCAGCGTGGACACAGAGATGACTCCACGGAACAGCTGAAACACAATTGGAGCTCCGGTTGCCAGGATACCAGAAGCTCTCGGCAGAAGACTGACGCAGCGTAGATGCAGAGATGACGTCACCGAAGTCAGTGGGCACGCGCAGAGGCTCGAGACAGTATGAGGCTCGGAGGTCGAGACGCGCAAATAAAAATAAATAACAGTACTCACAACTGCAGACACAGGCGGACAAGAACCTTGTATCGACCTGAAGAATAACAATTTCGTGGCCACTTCACTGAAGGATGAACACCCCAGATGAGCCATGACGACCTCCAAGCAGGCAGCAGCAGATGAGCCACAATGATCTCCAGGCAGGCATCAGCAGAAAACAGGATGCCGAACTGGAACACCACGTGGGGGACTCGTCCTGTCCAAGTAACTCGTCGCCAGTGAAAGGACGCAGGTAGGTGAAGAAAAGTCCTCGGAGAATAACAACTGACAAACCTGTTCCGTTACCCTGGTAACATAGATTCCATCATAGAATGAGATGGAACCCAACAGTGAGGTTTATTTTTCTTTTTTTCTGTTGTAAACCACTAGACTTTTCTTGGCAGTACTGGACATCAAAAAGTAGATCAGACAATCTGATGTACTTACACCAATGGCCTCAAGTCTGTCTGGCCATCGATGTGAAGGTTCCAACCAGTGGAACCACTCGGGGTAGATCATCTGTTTGATGGCCAGGGAACTCCACCAAGTTTGTGGCAATATCCAAAATAAATGTAGAAGACAGTAACTGAGTTGGGGACATCTAGAATGCCAAACTCCGTAAGTTACCATGAGAGTAAGTTTGGCTAGAATGTGATTTTGTTTAGCTTTCTATGAATTATGAAAAGTACTTCCGATTTCATATGATGAGGCTTACCTTGTTCTGAAGAAAGTTTTGAAAATTATTGATCAGGGTGAGCAAAAATAGTGTCTAACTTTTTTGATGAAAGTATTATTAAAATGTATGAGAAAACGTTCTACCAGTGTCCTGAGGAATCCAATCTTTTCATCTGCCATTTGGAAAGAAAAAACAGGCAGCTATGTGGAGTGTGTCCATTAAATAGCGAACAATTTTATAAGGACAAATAACAGCTTTTCTTGAAGGAATGTCTGCAGATCAAAGCATAATTCACTTTTGTGTTCAAAATATTTTATTGAAATTTTATAATGAACATCAACAACATAGACATACAAAAATTATCAAATTCATTCCAATAGAAAAGAAATTGGTCATATTCTTATAAACTTAAAAGGAGGGGGGGGAGGGAAACATCTAATAACAAATTATTGAGTAAGCAATAAATAGAGCTACTATGACATATTAATTAGTATAAAAATCGTAAAAAGCATTACAATACATAAACATACCCCTAAGATGCAAAATAGAGATCAACCGGACTCCAAAAAGAGTGATAGGAAATAGGATTATGATTAACCCCAGACAAAGATAATTGAGCACCTCGTCTTGTAAAGATAACCCAAGACCACCAAGCATGAACTGATAACTTAGAAACATCTTTCCAACAAAAGGTAATAGATTTTAACGCAGCAGAAATCAAAAAATCAAAAAGCATACATTCAAAAGAACTTAGAGATTGGGATAATGTAACTGATTTGCAAATTAACATTTTATATGATAAGTCTTCATGTATATGCAACAATTTCTTAATAAAATCCCAAACTTCTGTCCAGAATTTTGCAATTAAAGGGCAATCAAAAAGCATATGTCGTAACGAACCAGGATGCAAATTACAATGCCAACAAGTGTCAGATTGAAGGAGTTTAGCTTGGAATAAACGTTGTGGAGTCCATAAAGAATTAAATAATATATAGGAATTGGTTTGATAAAGTGAGACAGGTAACCAACCAGAAATACTTCTAATCCATATAATTTCCCATGAATCATTAGACAATGTAAGTGAAAGTTCATTATTCCAGAAGGATGCAATCATCGTTATGTTACTTCCTAACGTATTAGATAATTTTTTATATAAAATGGAAACACCATTAGCTTTCAGCGATATAGTTTGGATATACACGGATAGATCAGCTGTAACACTAGTCGGAATAGCTTGTGGAAAGGAATCTAAAATTGAATTAATTAAATATTCATATTTAATACGATCAGATTGGGTTAAACCAAACCTTGTTTGTAGATCCTCAAACGGTATAAAGGTATTGTTGGAATAAATGTCTTTAAGATAAAAAATACCCGCTTTGATCCATGAAGACCAAAATCTAATGTTCCTATTTAGTTTAATGATATTGCTATACCATAATGACAATTCAACAGTGTTATACATGGGGTATAGAAAAATAGAATCTAAATCATTAAAAACCAATTTAGTGGATTTGAGAACGATAGATTTATGAAAAACTGAGGAGGTGTTGGACATAGTTAACAGCGTTGGTAATGGGAACGGCCTCACCATAGATTTTTCAATTAGGAGCCAAGAGGGTGGATTATGTAAAGGGAAATGACTAAACCAAATGGCACTTTGTTTTAAAATAAAAGCTTTATGATACAGAAAAAAATCTGGGATACCAAATCCAGCATTACATTTAGACATTTTTAATTTTTTATAACTAATGCGAGGTGATTTGTTATTCCAAAGAAATTTGGAGAGAAGTTTATCAATATCTTTATAAAATTTTAATGGGAACTGAGAGGGAATCATGGAAAGAGTATAAAATATTTTTGGAGCAATATTCATTTTAATAGATTCTAGTCTACCCCACCATGAAAGATGTAGCAAAGCCCATTTAGACGTTTTATCTTTAATATAATCTAAGACAAACTTACAGTTTAAAGTCATTGTAGATTTTATAGATGAGGAAAATAAAATACCAAGATATTTTAATTTAGTCTTTTGCCAAACAATTTCATTCATAGGTATCATGTCAGGAGTACAATAAATGTTTAAAGGGAAAAATTCAGTTTTATTAGTGTTCAATTTATAGCCAGACACCATAGAATATTTTGTTATAATCTCTAATAACGAAGGAAATGAGGATAAGGGGTCACTAATACATAAAAGTACATCATCAGCATACGCTAACGTTTTAATAATAATCTCATTAATAATAATTCCTTTAATGTTATCACATTTTCTTATAGATGTAAGAAAAGGTTCAATGCCAATTAAAAACAGTAGCGGGGAAAGGGGACATCCTTGTCTAGTACCTCTAAAAAGGGAAAATTGATTTGAAATTTGGCCATTAATAAATAGACGAGCAGTAGGAGCACAATATAGAGCTGAAATCATACGAATAAAATTATCTCCAAAGTTAAAAGATGATAAAGCATGGAATAAAAATTGCCAATGCAATTTATCAAAGGCTTTTTCAGCATCCAAAGCCATAATTCCTGAAGGAGTAGTTAACGTAAGACCTTGTTCAATGACATGTAATAACGTTCTTGTATTATTTGCAGAGTGTCTATTCTTCATAAAACCAGATTGATCCGAATGTATAATAGAATCTAGTACAGGGGATAATCGTGTGGCTAATATTTTGGCATATAATTTACAGTCTTGATTAATTAAAGAAATAGGGCGATAATTAGATACAAGGGTGGGGTCTTTATCAGGTTTGGGAAGAACGATAATTAAAGCTTCAGTAAAGGATCCTGAAGTAATTCCCGTAGAGCCAAACATTGTGAATAGTTGAAATAATAAGGGTAAAAGAAGGGATTGAAACTCTTTATAAAACTCCGCTGGGATACCATCAGGACCCGGAGATTTATTCTTTTTAAGAGATTTTATGGCGGTCAAAATTTCCTCCTTAGTAATTGGAGAGTCAAGCCCCATTTTATCTGATGGAGAAATTTTAGGTAAACCACATGAGGATAAAAAAGAATCAACTAAGGATTCATTATGAAATTCAGGTTTATCATATAACTTAGAGTAAAAATCCAAAAATTCATTCACAATATCTTTATGAGATAAAGCAATTTTACCATTGGATCCATGAATAGAAGTAATTTGAGTTTTATCCTTTTTGATACGTAAGTAATTCGCTAACAATCTTCCAGATCTGTTTGCATTAAAACTAAATTTAGCTTTGGCCTTAGAAATCTGAACACCAGCTCTATTACTAAGAATTGTATTGAATTCATATCGAAGCTTTTGCAACTTACTTCTATATTGAGGGTCATTAGACGAAATAAAAAGTCGTTCATATTCCGCTATTTGCTTTTCTAGTTTTTTAATATTTGCATTAAAGGTCTTATTTTCGTGAGCCATAATAGAAATAGTTACCCCTCTAATATAAGCTTTAAAAGCATCCCATCTATTAACCAAAGAAGTAGTACCTTCAGGGTTAAATTGAAAAAAATCATGAATGGCAGAGAGGAGCTTTGGTTTATTAAGTTCATTGAGAGCTATACCAGAATTCATTCTCCATCTAGGCTGGTTAGTAAAGGTTGGATTTAAATTTAGAATACAAGAAACCATTGCGTGGTCAGATACATCAATGTTGCCAATCTTGGGGTTACTAACACAGTTGATCAGCTGTTTCGAAACTAATATATAATCGATCCTAGAATGAGAGTTATGTGGGTTAGAAAAAAAAGTAAAACATTTTTCTGTAGGAAAGTGTAACCGCCAAATATCAACTAACTTAGTGGTTTGAAGAAATAATTTAAAAGCAAAATAAACCCTAGGGGGGTGGAATTTAGTACGAGATATTTTATCTAATAACGGATCAGATATGACATTAAAGTCACCTGCAACAATTAAAGGTACATTACCAATTTTAACCACCTCCGTTGAAAGAGTAGCCCAAAAAACAGGGTCATCTGCAGTAGGGCCATAAACATTTAATAAAAATAAGATAGAATCATGAACTTTAACCTTAACAATGAAATAGCTCCCATCCGTATCTGTAATTTTGCTCAAAACTTGGCAATGAGCTTTTTTCGCACAAAATATAGCTACACCATTTTTCTTGCCGATAGCAGGAGAAGAAACAATATTATCAACCCATTTTTTCTTCATATAGTTTAAAATTTTATCATCTATATGAGTTTCTTGCAAAAAACAAAAATCAGCTTTGCAACTACCTAAATAATCCAAAATTTTTGTACGTTTCACAGGATGGCGTAAACCTTTAACATTCAGTGACACTACTTTAATATTAGCCATGACAAAATAAAAAGAGAAAAGGGTTAGAAAGAAGAAGGTCAGAAAAAGACACAAATGTTAAGAAGAAAGTAGCTCCAAAACACACAAAAGGGAATGGAAGAAATAAAACATAGCAAAAAAGACAAACAAAACACATAAATATGAAGATTGGGACGCACACACGCTCTACAAGCATGGCCAGAAACCGCTGGAGCCCAAACTATTAGGAGTTATATAAATCTGTCAAAGAAGATCATACATGAAAGAATCAAGTGATAGGACCCTGAGTGTCCATAGTTTGCTGTACTTGCTGATCCAGAAATTGTCGTAGATCTTCAGGACGCTGAAAGGATTTTGAAAAATTATCTTTCCAAATGCGCATAGTTGAAGGGTCAAAAAGGCCATATTGGTATCCAAGGCTTCTCAATCTTGGGCGAAGATCAGTAAAACCCTTACGTATTGCAACAGTTTCCTTGGCAAAATCTTGATGAATAAAGATTTTGTGACCATTGACCAACAATGAAGGAATTTCTCTAGCTGCTTTTCTGATCAGAACCAAATGATGGTGACGGAGAACTTTAAATATCATTTGTCTAGGCTTGCTATGTTGAGGATTGCGACGTGAAGGAATTCTATGAGCCTTATCGATTTCAAATTTTTCTGGAAATTTGACATTTAAAAGACCAGGAAGTAAGTTCTCTAAGTATAGTCGACAGTTAGATCCCTCAACTTCTTCTGGTAAATTAAATATGCGAAGATTGTATTGTCTATTGCGATTTTCCAAGTCCAGAAGTTGTGAGCACAGAGGTGATATTTTCGCCACAAGTGGAGTAAAAGCATCGACTTTAACTTTATTGTCTTGTATTTTAATTGAGTTGTCTGAGATTTTCATCGACAAACTCGCCATTTCCTTTCGTACATTTTTTATTTCAGTCGCAATAGTTTCTGTACTAGCACGAAGAGCCTGAATTTCCTCCAAAATTAAAGAAAGCGAGGGTTCAGATGACTCCACCACCTTTGATTTTATTGGGGGCGGTGAACTCTGCTGTTTTCTTTTATTTTTGTTATCCATTTTAGAGAAAAGATAATATAATTTGATTAAAAAAGAGTAGATTATGAGTGAAAAAACGAAAAGGAACAAAGCAATCCTTCAAAATACTGGTGCAGCAGCTAAACTGGACTAGGGGTGTGGCTAGGCCCAAGCCAGGCCCTTTCCTGAAGTATGCTCCGCCCCCCTGACAGACTAACCAGGCAGTCCTTCAAAGCAGAGCTCGGAGCAGGAACCAGGGAGCCAGAAACACGACTTTCCACGAAGAAAACGAGCTGAAACCCCTTCACAATGCTGGTAAGCCTGTAATTAGCGCAGCGACCTCCTTTAGAGCAAAATTTTGACAGACTTTCGGCGTTTTATATAAAAAAACGGGCGAAAACGCGGAGGAGCTCACCGAGTGACGGCCATCTTGATTCGCGCGCTCGCGCGTCTCCAGCATAATTCACTTTTAACTTCATTGCTTGCTCAAAGTTTAAACCTATAAAAATGTGACGGTAAAAAAATACATCAGAACCAAAAGAACAAAGCCATGAAACAGTGTCTTAGACTATCATCAACATGCAAAGACAGACTTCACCATACAACAACAACTCCAACAGAACATAAGCAGAACTAGATATTTTGGGGAAACACGAAAAGACAAAGTCCTGTGAAGTGTACTTCAAGATCCCTAAAATACAACCATGGCACACCCATAAATACACTTCTAGGAATAAAATACTAAAGAGTACACTAGCAAACTTGGTTATTAGCAGTAAAACGTTACCACTTTTCCAAGTGAAATAAACTACAACTACCAACGCACGAGAATAAAACACAATGAGGAGGCTCCAACACAGAAACACAGTATATTGTCAAAGCAACAGCAAAAGACAATGGCAACATTCTCCTGCATTCATCTTTCATTGGATTGGGAGAAAAAAGTATGAGTTGTTTACACACAGGCACACAGATCCAGACAGATAGACAGACACGCTCCACACACCCCAGCAGGCATGTTCACATAGCAAAGGATCTACCTTGAATACAGGCGTGACTGATACAGATGGAATGGTGTAGCGAGACTCTGCAGGTGGCTACAGTAGGATGGTCGTGTAGCACTTATGTGTGCTATCTTTGGGATAATGTTGAGTTCCATTTCAAACAAGAAACATAAACTTTATACCTAATTGGCTATGGCAGGGCAAGAGATGCAGCTAGCTTGGGCTCTTTTTCATGCGTTACATTGTGCCATGAAGACAGAAATTAAGTAGACTTTCAAGGCACTTGTCACATACACACACACTCCCAGACACGATAGGATGTTGGAGGTGCAAAAAGAAAATCAGGTATGTTGGTAAAAATGTTAGATGTATGCAACTGCAGGGATGTAGCATTACAGTCTGTACTAAGAGGAGTATGGACAGGTTATATCATTGGCAGTCAAGTCTCCTGGAAGGAGATAAAGAGGACACATCTATGCTCCTGAGACTCGTTGAGTCTGTACAAGCAGGCACTTCAGGAGATTTGTGTGAATCTATTGTGCACTTCTGTGTGTATGTTGCTATACTGGCATGAATGCTCCACATAAAGCCGCCATTACACGTGTGTCATAGAACAGCAGGAAGGGAGCTGGACGGCATCTGTCAAGTGTTTACTTTCAGCTGGTACAGTTGGAAAAAAGCGACAGAAATTTTACCGAAAAAAGAAAACGAACGGATGCTTGTGGGATGTTGTACTGTGAGCCAGTCAAGCACCAAAACAGGTGAAAGATCAAACTTCTCCCTCATTCAAACATGCAGCTATGTTATGTGTATTTGTAAAGCGCACTATCACCCTCAAGGGTATTCTGGTGCTGAGTAGGTGTGTGTGCCTAGCCCTACATATGGTTCGTTGGTTAATTGAAACACCAGATCTTCAGCATCTTGTATAATTCAAGAAGAGAGGAGGGGGCTCTGATGTGGAGTGGGAGGTTGTTCCATGCTTTAGAAGCGATGTAAGCGAACACCTGTCCTCCTGATATGGATCCTGTTTATGCTTAGAATGTGTGTGAGTAGGAGTCCTGCGGAGTGGAGGTGTCTGGGTGGTTGGTGGTAGTAGATCCTCCTATTCTGGTAAGAGGAGCCTAATTTGTGTTGATCACTATGATTGGTTATTAAGAAGACTGATAGGCAAAGGTGAGGCATTCTTGCAATAAGATGGCATTCACTTTTCCTGACATGATGCAGGCTGTTGTCAAGAACCAATTCTCAGCTTCCATATTTCTTGTGCAGCACGTGGAGGTGGGGTAAATTCCAAATCAGCCTCACATGTCAATTATTTTAGGAAACAATTTTATAATGTCTAGTGGCTAAATCTTCCTTTTCAACAGTGTATCAGACTTAACTAATCATATTTGCTGTTTGCTGTGATGAAGTTGATGCACGCACGTTTGCATATATTTGTCATGCAGTTAATATCTTTTACATTTCCGGAGCCATGATACGGACACCCGTTTCGTAGTTTTGGGGTGAGGTTATTTCTACCATATTTTTCACGAATTGCTGTGCATCATTTGTGACTGTTCTTATTAGGGGTGACCACTTTTCTTTAGGGCATTATGGATACTGTTTCTTACTTGAGGTTTTCACCTATAAATAATTTTTTCAGGTGTTTTTGGCTATGTAGTTCAATTGAAGCCAAGTAAGACTACAGTGTGTAGAAAGCTTTAGGGGATCACACAAAAGTTCAGGACTGGAGCAATGTTCAAAATTGTTTATAAGTATGTGGTCATTCTAGTTCTTATAATAACCTTGACAAAGTTGCATTATTGTCACTGTCTTAAAAATGTAGACAAAATGCTTCAACACATAAAACCAACATAAATGGAGACAATCTGCCAATATATTGACTACCTCAAATAAGTGATTGCTTTGCGTGAACAACAGCATACAACATATCATGTCACATAAGTGAGCGACTGAATCCAGCTTCAGTGCCACTCATGTTGAACAGGTTTCTGTAAATTTTCATTTACACAGACTTAATTCCATATTTGGAAAATGTGCCCTCTCATCTCTAGAGGACCCACATCTGCACTGAACCATAGTTACCATTTCACCAATATAAACAAACAGGGTGTGAAAGTAATGACAAGTCTTTCGAGTGCCACGGGTTCTGCATTATGGAAAGGGTGCACTGCCCTGTTTGTGCCACAGTGCACCTTTAAAGAGGTGCTCCAGGCACAAACAGGGACAGTGATCCCTATTTCAATGAATGCACTGAATCAGGAGTGGGTGGTGGCCTCGGGAAGCGCAATCAGTAAAATACGGAGCAGCTGCTTCAAAGCCACTGCGTGCTTCACAGTGCAGGAGGCATGCCACCTACAACTTGAAAAAGGGAGAGAGGTCAACTGCAGCGATAGGTGAAGGGAGGTGCAGTGAGTGACTGAACCTATCTGCATGGGGGTTTCTGAGTGGTCCATGGGACCTCCATTTTTCCCTCCAGAGGCTGCCTCCAGGAGGCGCAGCAACAGTGCGCCACTTTTGTGTAGCGCATTGAGACTGCTCCTATTTTTGGTCCGTTTGCGTCTGCGCTTGCCTCCATAATATGGCACAGAGGCAAAGAGATTCCCTCAATTGCATAAGGCCAGGCACCCATGCAAATGAGGGAACACCCTCTCATGATAGTTGTTAAACTTGGCATCTTTTGGCTTGGTTTACCCTGTCTTTTTGCTTCTGTCCTCTTGTTTTCGATTGTGTGCTGGACTGCGTTTTTGCTGGTGTATGGACTCTGGGCACTTTACCACTGCTGACCAGTGCGAAAGTTCATGTGCTCTGTGTCTAAAATGTTTCTCCTTGATTGGCTTATTTGGTTTACTAGTAAGTTCCTCATACAGTGCACTACATATGCCCAGGACATGTAAACCACATGCTACTAGTGGGTCTGAAGCACTGATTGTGCCACCCACATGATTAGCCCTCCAAACGTGTCTCAGTCCTGCCACTTCAGAGCCTGTATGTGCAGTTTTTAACTGCCATGTTGACCTGGCAAGTACACCTACTTGCTGGGCCCAAACATTCCCCTTGACTACATGTTAGTCACCCCTGTGGACAGCCCTAAGGAGCCCCAGGAGCTGTGTGCTGTGTATTTAAAAGGTGAGACATGTGTTTTTAAGTTTTACATGTCCTGGTTGGAAAAGCCACTAAATTTCCTTTTCACTACAGCAAGGCTTATCTCTCCCAAAGGTTAGCATTGGAACTGCCCTGTAGCATTTCACACAGGTATCTTCCAATTGGGGGTGGATAGAAAATTGGAGTTGGTTGTCTCTAGATTCACAATTTAAAAACACATCTTTTAGTGAAGTTGGTTTTTAAATTGCAAATCTAAAAATGTCATTTTTAGAAAGTTGGCATTTTGTCACTTTAACCATTCAGTGCCTCTACCTGTCCTTAGAACACATGTCTGGGTTGGATGACAGATGGGTTTTGTGAATTCACTCTAGACAGTCACACAAAAAGGAGCTGAGGAGTTCCCTGCATATGTTGATGGCCCATCACCAGTCTGATGGGTCTTCCTGGGCTAGAGTGGTGGGAGGAGTTGCCACTTGCACTTGAGTAGGGCGGTGCCTGTCTCCACACAAAGACCTGCATATCCCCCTGTAGTGTGTCTGGAGCCAGCACCAGGAAGGGCAGGGTATTGTGCATTACGAAGAACTTTCTTTGAAGTCTCCCTACTTCAAAGGCCAAAATGGGTATAAATACCGGACGTCTGACACCATGACAGGTAGAAAACACTTCTGGACTGAGGACCTTCTGCCAGGAAGATCTGTTGGACTGCCAGGAGGGACTGCCACTTTGCTGCTTGCTTTGCTGTTTTGGTCTGCTGTCTGCTGCTTCTTGCCTGGGAGTGGGAGGACTGGACTTTACTCTCTGCATCCTGCTTTCTAAAATATCGCCCCAGGCTTGAGTTGAGTTTGCCTCCTGTTGAAAGTCTCAGGGCCATCAAAGACTTCACCTGCATCTTGCGACCAACACCTGGGCTCCTCTACTGTGAATCCTGACCTGCCAAGTGGTGTGAAACACAGTCCTGGACCCTTGGAGGTGATTCTGATGCTGCAACCAAGAAATCAATGCATTGATTCCAAGTGTCACTTCGGAACTGGTGTATCTGTGTGAAATCACCTCTGCCTGCACTGAAGCTGTGGTCTCCACTTGCTAAGGATGTGACTCAATGACTGTGACTTACAATGCAAGCCCGACGATGCCGCAGCCCCACCAAAGTACTGCTGCTGCATGAGTATCGAGCAACATCACTGAAGTCCATGACGCACTGCTGCAAAGCAACACCTGCAGCCTTGTGGTTTGACATAACTGCTGTGGAAATGACACACCGCGCTGTGACATCGACGCATCATCGACACCGCAGTGCCTTTAGGACCCGAGGTCTTGCACTTGAAACCGACACATCACCGCCCATGCGCCCTGCATCTTCCCTGGATGTTAGAGGCTCATCCACCCTGCACCGCCTCCATGAACCAACACATCACTTTGCTACAGTGACGCCTCACCTTCTTTGCGCAACACATCATCCCCGAGCGCCAATGTGCCAGCAACCTGCATAGCAGTAAAGAATCAACGCATCTCTTGTCTTGCCTTTTGGAACATACCCAAGGTGCTCTACTGGGGTCCGTGCGACTCCTGTAGCTGGCCCGTGCTCCATCATGGACGGACTGAACTTGTGGATTTGTCTTGGTCAAGCGTGACCAAATAGACCCAGTTGGATCTATTGTTTTCGAAACGCTGTAACTACATTTAATATTGAAAGATTCATATCTTGACTTGTATATGTTGGATTTTTATTGTTCTGGTCTTGTTTTACTCAGCTAAGTATTGGCTATTGTTCTAAACTGGTATGGAGTATTTTGGTGGTGTGTTCACCATGTTAGTGTGTGTGTGTGTGTGTGCACAACTACTTTACACGTTGCCTCTTTAGTTTAGCCTAACTGCTCTGTGCCAAGCTAATCAAGGGTGAGCATAGGTAAACTTAGTGTGTACCACACTTACCCTGAATAGAGTGTTGGTCCCTACTTGGACAGGGTGCAAACCACTTCACACTAGAGACCCCATTTCTAACAATAGCACTGTTACTACATGTGTATGTCAGCACTATCCTTTTTACAGAAGATGGGACACAAGCATCTGAGGCCCCTTCTGTAATACCATTGTGCCCTAGGGTACACAAAGCAGACACACATGCCCTTAGTGCCATCAAGGCAAAATGTATAATGCAGTTTCTGATATATGCAATGCCTATATGTGCAACATTATAAACTAGTCATCTGTCCTAGTCCATGCATTGTGCTTTACACACACTTTAATACTCCACCTTTACTGCCTGTAACCCTCAATTTTCAATGGTAGAAAATCTATCACGCCTTTGCAAGCACACCTTATGGGACTTATTCACAAATAATTTTATAGGAGTAGAAGTGTCAACTTCAGGGTTTGGAGTGACTTACTTATTAATTTACCTGACATAAGACTTGCCTGCTCATCAAGTACAGAAACAAGAGTATCTTACTTCTGGAAACTATTCACAGAAAAAACTGTGTGAATCAGGCCTTGATATTCAGTGGATTTTACATCTAAGACAAGTGAAAGACACAATTACACATACAATAATTGTTGTTAATGGGGCCCAATGATTCCACAACTTACTTTGGGAGTGTGAATATGGAATGTAGAATTGTAAATGCTTCTAAATTGCCAATAGGAGCTTAGAAAATATAGTGAACAAGCATCTCAGTATTTCTTTGTTTAATGCAGAATTTATGGACAAAAGTCCTTCTTTAGATCATTTACACTTATTTTTAAATAAGAGGTAAAGCTCGGATGCAAATGTTCCTCGCTAATCATGTTCCAGTCACAGGCTGCTCTCTTTAGGTACTGTGAATCAACCGCCAATACCGCAAAGTCAAGCCACAACAGAGGAGGGGGGCTGCAAGCCCCAGCATCCACAGCACAAGGAGGCGCTGCTAGCAGTTTTCCCAACGCCCAGAGGTGCATTTAGCCTGCTCACTGCTCCCGCAGCACGGGAGCCGCAAACACCGCCAACTCCAGCTGCAACAGAGGAGGGGGACTGCAAGCCCCAGCATCCACAGCTCTAGGAGGCGCTGCTAGCAGTTTTCCCGTGCCCGGAGGCTCATTTAGCCTGCTTGTGGCTCCCGCAGTGTGGTAGCCGCCAATACCGCAAAATCAAGCCGCAACAGAGGAGGGGGACTGCAAGCCCCAGCATCCACAGCGCCAGGAGGCGCTGCTAGCAGTTTTCCCGCGCCCAGAGGTGCATTTAGCCTGCTCGCAGCCCCCGCAGCGCGGGCCGCACATGGGCACGCCTGGACAAAGCCTGGGCCAAGGGCGGGCCCTTCTGCGTGTGTCAGAGCCTGGAGGCGGCTGGGCTGGGCCCTTTCTCTTGGTTCTGCAATACCCACAACTTGCAATTGGTTTTGTGGTGTTAACTTACATCTAGAACACTAAGGACTCTATAAGGTAACTTTATTGCACTTGATTCAATGTATAGCTACGTAAGGGCCCTTGTTTAATATACTATGGGGAAGCGAAAGCCTAACCCTCCCTCAAAAACCACTGATACCACTCTAGATGGTTTTTGCAAAAGGCTGTGGGAGCCATTAATAAGGAAATAGAGTGTGCTGAGCGGAGACTTTCTCTGGCACCAATACCTGAGCAACGTTGCCTAAGATAAAAACATCCAAACAAACCCACATACCAGGAAAAGTTGTTAAACCATGTATAAGAGGGGTAATCAATGTTGGGCAGGATGGGTCTGATATTTCAACTGGAAAATTGGGTAAGTTAGTTCAAGAGGCCCTAGCACCAATTCTGGTAAAGACTAACCAACATTGAGGAGCAACTAACCATTGTTTGTAAAGCCTTAGCGCCAGTAGGAAAAACTCCGTTATACATCGCAAGTGAGCGAGATCTACCGCCAAGGGATATAGTCGAAGGGTTGGAGGGGTAACTCGTCTGAGGCCTCATCTAATAGGGTGGCCTCTGGGAAGGTACCATCTACCCTCAGCTGTATTCCCCGACCTTGTGGTGACTCACAGGAGACCATAAATATTAGCACACTAGTCGAGTTAGTAGAGGTTCATATTCCTCACGGAAATTCCCCCCCACAGAGACATCATCTGGGCCATGGTGTCCCACTCCCCAGAGCCTCTAATTTAGGGGATGGGGTAGACCTCTTTTGGGGGACACAACATCCCATAGTCGCCCACATGGTCCATTAGGCGGGAGTGGGATTACTGACTCACTGAATCTGCCCCCAGAAAGTACCCCCTACACCTTGGGTTCCAAGGTTACTTCCCAGCCAAAAAGAAAGCTGCCAGAGTCTTATAAATAAATCGGCAAATTGGTGTTCCAGGAAAAATCCATCTCATTCTAATTGGTTCAAATATATCATCATGGCCAGGCTGGTGAGCTGGGTAGGTGGCACAAAGTAAAGTATTGGGGGGGACTGTGTCGTGCTTAATTTCAGCAATGTGAGGTGTGTTCACCTTGCCTTAAATCAGCTGAAAGACTCGCCTAGCGAACAGCTAAAGGCTCGACCTTTGTTTTTTTTTTTTTACCCTCCTAGCCAGGTTTTCTCCCTCGGCTTGCGGCCTATTCAGCCTAGACATATCACAGATGCCCCTACCCTCCCCCGCCCCTCTTTTCACCCGAATCGCTATGAGGTACTCTCAGACCTAACCGAGATTGATTGACTAACTAGACAATCTGGCAGGCATCTAGATAATGAAAGCAAGGGCCCCTCATATGTTGATTCAGGGGGAGTAGTGACTAAAGAGGCACTTGGCAACACAAAATCCCCTAAAAGCCCTGTCATAAATTCCATTGGACCCTCTGTAAGGGATAACCTGAGTAACTTGAGAATCTGCCCGGTGGTTGTAAATATAGCCACTGAAAATAGGCTTCAAGGCCAGGGGCCGATCCAGATACCCGTAGCCAGTCCTTCTGTCTCAACAGTTATACCTTCGGATACGGGTCTGGCCCACTCTATACCTCCAGTTAAATTAATCTCCTGGAATGTAGCAGGTATACGCTCGAAATTAACAGATGAGGTCTGGTTAGAATATATTAGGGGATTTGATGTTATTTGTTTACAGGAAACATGGGCTAGAGAGAGCATAGTGATGGATGGCTATCATGCCTTTGATGTGCTTGCCACAGCATCCTCATCGGAGAGGGCAAAAGGAGGGCTGGTAACCTTACTTACAGTTAAATTCGGCTCCATAAAAGCTTACTGCGTAGGATCATCTCAGTGGTTCCAATTGATTATGATTGTTAATATGCTGCAGGTTAGAGTTTTACTTGTAAATTGGTACTATAACATTTTCGACCCAAAGAACTGTCATGTTATAGAAGTCTTCCAAATGGAAATTGCCAATGTTTCCGAAAAGTGGCAGTCTTTATGTGTTCTGTGGGTGGGGGATTTTAATTGTACATCCTGTGACTATAGTAATGAAAGAGTTTGTGGTCTCTTTGATACAGGCGGACAGCCTTTGGCGCATTTCATTCGCACTCCGCAGGGGGAGGCACTAAATACTATCATTATCGAGAACAATTTGGATAGTTTGACTAACAGTTTCTCAGTTCAGTGCCCCACTTTTGTTGGCGGGGGTAGGGAAAGTTTTATTGACTTTATGGTTATTTCCAGGGAGTGTTCTTTATTGGTTTGTGATTTTAATGTAGAAGGAAAAATAGCGAGTAAACACAACCCACTCATTGTCTCACTTAAAGTAACAGCTAGGACCACAGGGGGTGACGGTCGCCGGATTGATTATAATCGCAATAAAGGTGTGAGAATAAACTGGGATGAAATAAATCCATCATTATTTGACGGGGAAATAGCTGGAACAAATCATGATTTGATCATGGATTGCCTGCAGCAGGATTCTCCCTCAACAACGATTATACACAATTTTGAATGGCTCTGCATTAATGTTGCAAATAAATTAACATGCCCAGCTAGACCCAAGCAGCACCACAAGACTCGATGGTTTAATGCAGAATGTTCTAGAGCTCACAAGAACTTAAAAATTGCTCTTCAATCTATCCCCCGCAATAGAGAACAAATAAAACGTGCTAGACATTTATATAAAAACACCATCAGTAAAAGAAAAGAGGAGTTGAGGTGCCTAGCATGGGAGGATTTGGAGAGAGCTAGTGATCTCAAAGATAGTGAAAGTTTTTGGGCCATCATTAACCGACCCCAGTTTACTGAGGAAGTGGGAAAAGGGACTCAATGATTCTGGGTGACACTTGGGAATCTCATTTTGCGTCCATTTTTAACCCAAGTGGTAGGGAACTGTTGGTGTGTAATTAGGAGCTTCCAGCAGATTCGGCACAAGCAGCAGAGCTTAGTGCCTTGCTCACGGTGGCAGAGGTGGAAGAAGCACTAGAAAAGGGAATAAGTAAGAAGGCACCAGGCCCAGATGGAGTCCCATTAGATCTTTTTAAGCTAAATACAAATCTTTGGGCACCCCTGCTGACTAATGTTTTTAAATTGGTGCTGATTGGTTCAACCCCAGCCTCCTGGAAAGAGGCCATAGTGGTACCCGTGTTTACAAAAGGGAATAGAAATGACCCTGCCTGTTATAGGCCTATCTCCCTTATTGACTCCACCGTCAAGGTGCTGGGTAGGGTAATCCTCGCCCGATTAGAGACCTGGGCAACCAATAAATGGATTATCTCGAAAACTCAGTATGGTTTCTGAAGGGGGCCGGGAACAACAGAACAATGCCTACATTTGTCCCTGATTATGGGCAAGTAGATAAAGGCAAAGGGTGTTTCCATCCACCTTGCCTTCATGGACTTGTCCAGCCCATTTGATACTGTCAACAGGGAGAATTTGTGGGCGCTAATGACAGAAATGGGCTTTGAAAATGCACTGATCCTACTTTTAAAAAGACTTCATGCTAACACCTCTGTCTCCATAAGATTCGGTCCAGATGGGGAAAGAACGAAGCCCATTGCCTTGACCGAAAGAGTTCGGCAGGGGTGCATTTTAGCTCCTTTTTTTTTTCTGATCTATAAAAATGTTCTGGAAGCGTTTTTATTAGGCAATAAAATTGATTTTCCGTGTATTAAAGGTCACCCAGTCCCGCCACTCTCATATGCGGACGACACTGTACTAATGGCCTTGACGGTCAATAGTTTGTAAACCTCATTGGACGCCTTTACGAATTTTATGGCGGCTCTAGACTTGAAGGTCAATTTTTCAAAGTCTTATATAATGGTATGCGGCCCAAAAAACACTAAAACCCAAAATTTTAATGTAAGGGGCAAGACTATCGAAAAGGTGGAAACATTTACATATCTGGGGAACCTGTTTAACAAGGAGGTGAAATGGGATTCTTTGCTCACAGCAAGGGCACAGCAAACAAGTAGAGTAGTGGAGGGGCTCTTTAGGTTTGCCTGTAAGTTAGGCCATAAGCCAGTGCCCGAGCGTGTTACTTTATACAAAGCAAAATGCTTGTCGGTTGCATGTTATGGGGCGGGTGTGTGGGCTGCCAAAAAAATCGCTTGCTACAAGTGGTGGAAAACAAGTTCATAGATTCCAAATAGCTCTGCCACCTCTTTTTCTCACTAAGAAGTGGGGACGGAATATACAGAAAACCGCATTGGCTTCGCCGCCCTGCTCTTATGGACTAAAATATGGGTCTCTGAAGAGTTACAGTTTTCCAGGGAAATTATCGAAGACTGTATTAGTTTGGATAAATCTTTGAAGATTCCATGGCTTCATTTTGTGAGGGATAGGTTATTTGAGATTGGGTTGGGTGAGTATTTTGACACCCTGATGAGTATTCCTACAAATGCGAAGGTTATGATAAAAGAGGAGTATAACATTTGGGCAACCTTGCGTCATTCGCAATTGGAGGCGCCTGGTCCTAGTTGCCCTTTTATGCTTAAACAGCAATTTTACCTATCCTTCACCATGAATAGTCAGATGCGTTTTCTTTTAACAAGATTCCGCTTAGGCACTTTGCACTTTTTAGCGGCATTCCCTAAACAATCTGGGTGGATGGACAACCTTACTCCCTGCGACGATATGAAAACCCAGAGTACCCTGCACTGTACTATTTTCTGTGCACTTTATAAAGAACCAAGAAGATTCTTGGTACCCCTGCTAATGAACATTCGTCCATGTACATATGTTGAGGGGTTTAGACACCTTCAATCATTTTCAAATTCCGTTACCTGTAGTGCGATGTTAAATTTCATCAAAACAGCAATGGGTATTAGGAAACCTTATGAATTACAGTAACTAGCTGGGGAGAAGAAATGATTTGTATAGTTTTATGTCAAACAAATATGAAATTTTATGGCCAAAGAGGCATTTATTTTTAATCGTGATTTTATCTCATTAAGGATATTTATCTCTTTTTTAATATTTGAAAAATTTACTATAAAAATGTATAATCTGTTTGTTGAACTTTTGTGGTCTTGTACTGAATAAAGTTAATTTGAATTGAATTTAATTGAATCAACTGCTTGTACTATACCCAGTTCCAGCCCAATCATTTTTTAAATGTCATTGTTCCTGTACGTTCTCTTGAATTAGCGTATTGTTAAAATGGTTTCATAAACAAATGAAATAAACTATATTTATAATATATGTCTTTTATAGCATTCAACTTTTTGGTTTGGTCTGTGGTGCGCCATCATATCTTTACCGGAAGTAGAACCGTGGAATTCAGCGAAACCTCGAACCCCCAGGAAGCAGCAGCTTCAGACTCTATGTGTTGCGAGCCAGGGAGAGATTATTACATGTTTTTTGCAGAACGCCCTATCTATGTTCCTAATGATAAAGCTTCAACTTCAGAAGCGGCTCCTCTTCAGGGCTCCATGGTGTAGCCCTGCCACCTGTGAGCCCAGGTGGCCACTGCTAAATTAAATTATTACACTTATAATAACTTAATTTAGCAGTGCAAGCACGACATTTGAGTTTACATGAATTCTGTAGTATGTAAGTCAGCCATTCGGCCATGCTCCCTTATTACAGGAGGAGGAGGAAGGGGTTGAGAGATTATCTCTGCTACAGAGTGTAGGAGAGTAGGATCTGCTTCACATGGGTACCCCCACTTTTTGCTGGTGTTTCACTGTTTTTCGACCTTAGTCTGGCTGTGGTCTTGCTAATCAGGACCACAGCCTAGATGCTTTCTCTCTAAAATGGTGTGCATGTACATTAGGTACATATCTAATTGGATTCTGGAGTGCCTTATAAGCCCCTAGTATATGGTATACTATGTACCTAGGGCATAGGTACCTCAGAGGCTTACCAGGGGCTGCAACATATATTATGCCACCCCTGGGAAGCATTCCAAAATGGCACCACAGGTCTGCTACTGCAGCCTGGGTAAGGGTGTGCTTGCACCCCTTACTGTGGTATAGGCTACCTATATCACTACCCTATACAGACACATATAAACCTATAAGCCACTCCTATGGCAGGCCTTGACAATCCTGAAGGCAGAGTGCTTGGTTTTATGTGAGAGGGTGCCCAAGCATGAGCTGAGCCCCTCTGCAGCTTTCGGAAATACTTCCTTATGGATGTTCTGTGATACAGCCATACCATATACTCTTAAGTGCATTATAACCTCGCTGTAAATGCTAACTTTGGGATGGCTGCATCAAAACATGTCGTGTTTGGTGTCAGATGCTTTCAAATACTACCCCCCCGCCAATTCTGGCGGCGGGGGTAGCATTCCACCCTTCTAGAGGGAGAGACATGTTCACACTGGCTAAACCCGGTAGGACTTTTCTGAGCCCTGGCATCACAAAATGTATGCCTCTGCCACAGACATGGGTCTGGCCTCCTGCTGCTGACCGAAACTCCGGCAGGGGAGGCCTGGACAATAGGTTTCCTGTCGAGGGGAGGTGTCCCCACCGCCCCAGACAGGCTGATGTGTATTGGGGCTGGGCGGGAGCACTCTCTGGTGCTTTGAAGGCCCACACTGGGGAAACACTTGGTGTCCCTGTGCATACTCCAATTCAAACCGGTTGCAGGGGCTACCTGCCCCTGCTCTGGCTGAAACTGGACAAAGGAAATGGGTGTAACCACCCCTCTTTCCTGGCCCACCCATAGGTGGGGCCTTAGAGTTAGTCCATCCCCTAAACTTACTACAAGTATAGGCATCCAGTCCCTAGGACTTTAGATTACCCTGGACGAAACTCTGCAACGTACATCCTGGACCTTCGACGTTCTATCCTGACTAGAAGACTGAAGAGATCTCCCTTGGGGTCAAGGAGTGATTCCCCTACTTGGCAGGCACCAAAGAAGCAACTGACTGGTCTGCAATTCTGAAGCTCCCGCCGGACGCCGAAGTATCTGCATCCCCAGATTCCGCCGAGGCTACCCTGAGTCCACAGCAAAGCTGAGGCCCGTGGCTATCGTGGATGACGTGGAACCATGACCCCTAGACACCATGAACTTTTGCAGCAACCCTATCTTCCTGGTCCTCCTTGAAGTTGTGCTTTGGGCTCTGAGTAGCCCCAGCCTTGAGCACCTCCTGCACCGAAGATTGTTGGCCTCCACTCCACGAGTGACCCGTGGGCCAGCTTCAAGTGCGACCGCTTGAGGCTCCTTCGCGATCACTAGCCCGTTGGCTAGCAGGTCCCCACGAAGGCGACTCCTTTTCTGATTGGACTTACCTGGTTGCTCCAGACGTGCCCCGACTTACCCTTGCTGGGTGAGTCCCTCAGACCTTGCTGGTCTGCACCGCAGTCCTTTCTCTGAATTCCAGTGACTTGCCGTTGCCAAGGCTTGTTGGGTCCATTCTGGTCGCCGATACTGCAACACTCGACAGACTTCATGGGACAGCTCGAATCCAGCTCGTGGGCTTCGTCGATGCCTCCTGGACCTCTTGGCTGAAGAGTCAAGACACCCATCAACTCACCTGAAGCACCCGACATCTGTGGGCATTGGTCCATCCTGCCCTAGGTCACTGGCAAGTGACCCAGACTCTGTCCCCTCTGCTTTCAGGTTCCTTACATCCTAGATCCAGGCATTGATCTCTTTGGACACTTCTCCTCTTCATGGCAGCAGCAGTTCTTTGCAGGCTTCCATTGAAATCAACGACGCGACCCGACACCAAAAGACACCTATGCACCCGGCTTCCCTGGGTGAGGAAACACAAGTACTCCAGTGCTCTCGTGGGTGCTAGCCCTAGAACTTCTTAAGTCCAAAAGGGTTTGGTCCAGACTCGATTAGAAGTGTCCCTAATCTTTAAATTTCCAACCGCGACATTGCCCATAGAAGATAATAGGAACCCGCTGTTGTGTTTACACACTGCATACAGTCCCCGTGGGTCCCCTGTGTCACGACCTTGGGTGGTTCCTTGGGGTCCCAGCGATTCTAGAGGCAATAGGCCTAGTGCCTGTTCCAGTCGTGGTTCTTATACCACTTTATTGGTATATGGTTTGGTATGCCCCTAGGGCCCAAATGTGTATTTGTGCTTTTACTGATGATTGCTATCTTGTAACTTAAGTATTTCGAACTCCAGTCTCATAAAGAAACTAGAGGGGTGTGTGTTAACCTAAATACATATTTTAAATATATACCTGGTGTGGTTGTCCTTTCATTTGATCATTCAAGAGATTATAGACTGGTAAAACAAGCTGTTTTACATTCCTTCAAGACTTAGCCTGAAGGCTGCTCTCCATAGCTACCACTAGGATAGCTTTCATATAAGGTTCTCTTTAACCATTCACCATAAGGGGTTGTTTGGACTGATACAAGGTGCCCACTAGAACTAGTGGACAGCAAATATCAAGCCACCTTCTCACACAGAGGGAAGTTTAAAAACAGAGCACTCTGTAGTGGGATGTCTGGATTGTGCATGTGAGGAGCGTAGATTAAGTACGATCTCCTAAAACTGGCACAATCCTGCCTTAGGCACCCCAGTATATCTGGAAAAATGGGCTGGTCGGGTTGCACACAAGTGCATCTATGAGGCCAATCAAGAGGCACACAGAGCACCAGGGGCAGGACGCCCAGCACTGTCTCAGCTTTTAATAGGACTGTGCTTTCAGTTTTTCAAGGAGCTGGGAGGGCTTGGGGTGGATCGCCCTCTGAAACCTGTCCCTATTGCTCTGTCTGGCTTCTCGTTAGGAATCACGGCTTGGTGGTTTCTATGTCCAGCACCAGATTCCTGCTTTGCTGCTGGAATTGAGCCACCAAGTTGTCAGAAACGGAAGAAAGGTAAGTAAAAAACAAATCAGTATAGTTCCTCTGTGCCGTTTCTGTGTATTTGAGTGAAAGTGTGTTTTTCAGTGATTGAGAGAAAATAAGCTTTAGTGAGTGTGTGTGTTAGAGAGTGTCAATAAGAATGAAAGAGTAAGACTAAATGAGTGAGTGAGTATGAATAAGGGAAAGCTAGGAAGTGATTAAAGCACTTTGAGTGAGTTAGAATGAGTGAGGGAAGGGAGATTGTGAGAGGGAGTGGGAGTGAGTGAGGGGCCTCTATCAATGGTGCAACAGATGCAGTTGCACTAGGGAACAGAGGCCCTGGTGCAACTGCACCTGTTGCATGATACATGGAGCACACCTTTAACCCAGGAGTTCAAATGAAAGGTACTGTACATCAGTAATTGTGAGTAGGGGTCAATGACAGTGAAAGTGTGAGTGTGTGCAAGTGTGTTTGTGAGTGTGAGACAGTAAGTGTGAGTGTATGGGTACATTTGTGTGTGAGGGCACCTAAGGCACATTTTGAAAACAATGAAGCGAATCAGTGGCAACTATTGCACCCCACCATATTCAGAGATCACCAGCCACCACTGTTGTACTTAGTTTGGTGTGTGTGATTTTCTATTTTCCATCACTTTCTCACACTGCAATTCTTCGCATTCATGACATTTCTGCTTTCACCACCTATTTTTTCTATTTCTCCGCCCATCCTGTCATCTATGTGACTAAAAGTGTACTCGCTGTTTACTTTCAAAAATGTGTATACTCAGTTCTCACTTTTTCTTGAACTTGGATTTACATACCTTTATCCCTTTCTGTTTAAAGTACTTTGTAGACTACTACACTGCCTCTATTCCTTCTAATTCTTGTTTTTTGCTCTTCTAAACTAAGTATGACCTTGGCAAACAAGGCTCCTAAACCTCTCATTACCTGCTCCTGCTCTATGCTTATCATCAGTTATTGTTTGAAGTTATTTGCTCTTAAGACAGACTTGTCACTTACTGGAATGCCAATCCGAGACGTTCGAACATATGGAAGAGGCAATGGAACCAGTTGCCTCGACTATAATTATGGAGTCTGTATTCTGACCAACTGCAGAAAACATTTCTTCATCCATATTTTCTATTTATATGTTGACTAATACAAGCGCTTCTTTATATACTTTCTTAAGCAACTATATGAAGATTTAAAAACAAAATCTAGGTATTGAAAGTGATGTCATTTGCATACTATACTTTTTACTTCGGAAACGTATAACATGCTGCACCTCAACAAGGCCACTACAGATATTAAATGCGAAGTGGGTCGCACACCGCTCGTCATACTAGCAAATAGCCCCATAGGATTCTGGAGAATATAGTGACAGCGGCGGGTACACCTATGCCACGAGTAAAAAGTTAAAATGCCATCCCTGGACACGTGTTTCGAGGTAATTGCCTCTCGTCAGCAGGGAGCAGGTACGTATGCGGGGTGCTGTAGACTGCCAAAAAATTATCAGGTATAGTACCTCTCACGGCGCGAGGGTGCGGGATCCGGGCTCGTCAACCCATGGCTCAGGGAGCTTTAAATACAAAATGCGAAGTGGGTCGCACACCGCTCGTCATACTAGCAAATAGCCCCATAGGATTCTGGAGAATATAGTGACAGCGGCGGGTACACCTATGCCACGAGTAAAAAGTTAAAATGCCATCCCTGGACACGTGTTTCGAGGTAATTGCCTCTCGTCAGCAGGGAGCAGGTACGTATGCGGGGTGCTGTAGACTGCCAAAAAATTATCAGGTATAGTACCTCTCACGGCGCGCGGGTGCGGGATCCGGGCTCGTCAACCCATGGCTCAGGGAGCTTTAAATACAAAATGCATACGTACCTGCTCCCTGCTGACGAGAGGCAATTACCTCGAAACACGTGTCCAGGGATGGCATTTTAAACTTTACACTCGTGACATAGGTGTACCCGCCGCTGTCACTACATTCTCCAGAATCCTATGGGGCTATTTGCTAGTATGACGAGCGGTGTGCGACCCACTTCGCATTTTGTATTTAAAGCTCCCTGAGCTATTGGGTTGACGAGCCCGGATCCCGCACCCGCGCGCCTTGAGAGGTACTATACCTGATTTTATTTTTTGGCAGTCTACTTGGCACCCCGCATACGGTCCTGCTCCCTGCTGACGAGAGGCAATTACCTCGAAACACGTGTCCAGGGATGGCATTTTAAACTTTACACTCGTGGCATAGGTGTACCCGCCGCTGTCACTACATTCTCCAGAATCCTATGGGGCTATTTGCTAGTATGACGAGCGGTGTGCGACCCACTTCGCATCCACTACAGATATTAATTGACATGGATCTACCTTTATGTATTACTTCACAATAAATAGGTCTCCACTGGTGCATTTTGAATGTCCCCTGCACCAGGCTGGTAAAGTTATAAAGTTGGGTGGGGCATCCTACTGCCAGCTGATATAATCTGAAGGGGCATTTACTAAAGGGTTGCACATATGCTTGTGTGGTGCAGCACTATTTTGTGCTGTGCTTGATTCTTTTTATAACGGTAATGAAGTTCAATACAATGTTGTGCGTCACTTTGCATCGCTTTGAGACATGCAATCGGTCATGTAAATCGTTAGGAAAAACCTCTGGATGTTCAGTTATGTTTTGAAAAATACTCGTTTGCTTAAAGATAAATGAGAATTACAATGCACAAAATAATGACATGCAAATTTGCTCTGTAAAAAATGTTTCTGTAAAACACTAAATAAAGGATATTTCATCATTATGGGTGTTATTATCATTATGTTAAAAAACGGGTGAAATTACAGATGCACTCGTTCACCCATGTCTTTGCTTTTTCTAACAGAACATTCCTTTTTTCACTCTCCCTCTAGGAAACTTGCACTAAAACATCACCCAGATAAGAACCCGGACAACCCAGAGGCTTCTGATAAATTCAAAGAGATCAACAATGCCCATGCAATACTGGTTGATGTGGCAAAGAGGAATATTTATGACAAGTACGGCTCACTAGGGCTCTATGTGGCAGAGCAATTCGGAGAAGAAAATGTTAACACCTACTTCATGCTCTCCAGCTGGTGGGCAAAGGTGAGGGGTCCTTAGATGCTAATCTCTTCTGAAGGCACCATTTTGTGTCAAAATGGCTGACAATCCTTAAGAGGTAGACCAGCAGCAGCCCGTGTAGGTGAGAGCGGTGGGGTGGTGGGGCCGGGTGGGGTGGGATTTCGACAGACAACAAGAAGGGAAAATTAATTATTTATTTAATATTCCCTCGTGGTAGTCTGTCGAATCCCCCCCCAAACTGCCCCCCACCGCTCTTGCCTGCACGGGCCACTCCTGAGGTACACACTCTGTCTACTGTAACTAGTTCTGTCAGACACGAAGTCACCAGGATCCATTCTAGCATGCACATATTTAGATTTTTGTAAATGAAATGCATTGCTGTAAAATGAATCACAATAAACACAAAATAGGTTAGCAATGTAATCTATAGTTATTAATGTATTAAATCCTACACATCAAATATTTATTTATACGACTGCATTTGCAGAAATAAGTTATTGATTGCGATATCGAAACCTGAAGAAGGCCACGTAGAAACTACGACAAAGCCGCACAGACAAAATGCTGAGAACACTGATTTTAGTTTGACTTTCTGCAGATAACAAAGATACCCATCCCCACAGAAATCCTCACTATTTGAGTTTAGTAAAAGAAAACAAACTGGAGTTGTATTAAGTAGTTATTCTAAGAGGATCTTTATGTGCATTTATTTGATTCATCGCCATGATGTTGGTTGCACTTTCAATATCTATATTTTGCTGCTCAAAAAACAAACTGGGAATTGGTTTTATAAATAATTAATTTCATTTTAACTACACATAAAAACATATTATATGCAACAACACAAAAGAATATGGTTGATGAATGTGTCCATGAAGTATTCAATTCACTAAATGTTTACAAAGTGGAATAAGCCTCTGACATGGAGGCATGGCTTGGAAGAAAGAGGAGAAATTCTATGTAATACATATTGAGACTGTGTCATATGATATGATCAAGGAAGTGAGGCTTTGAGGTGGCAGGCCCACACTTGGCTAGGATCAGTATTACTGTGACTACTGACCTAATGCCATTGAGTTCAATAAGTAGCCACCAGGTGATAGTAGTATTCATTACTCAGCTATTAAAGGAGAATGCAGTAATAAGTCTGACTGACATGAAGCGTAGGCATGTCTACGCTGTATGGTTTCCTGGAGGTCACTTGCTCCCTTTTGGTAGGCAAACCCCGTTTTGAACCTGGAGAAGAGTCTATTAGATTTAATGTGAGCAGTGTCTAAATCCAAGAAGTCTTGTTTTAAAGGTCATGGTATGGTTCATGTTACTTCGTTGTAAACAACTGATATTAACATATTTTGCTGCAGCAGATTACACACACAGATACATGTGCATGCCTGTGCACACACACACTCACTTTCTCCCTCTAGTTGTGTTCAGGGCATTAACGTGATGTTTGAAATCTGTGTTTTTGAATAATGTAGAACATGTGTATTCCCTCCATATATAAAGCTTAGTACATTTGATATTTTACTGAACAATCAGTTGCTTAACTAAAAGCATTAATTTATTTTTATAATTGGAATTAAGTTTATTATGTATCAAATATCTAAAATACAAACACTAAAAACAATTGTGAATAATTTTAGTAAGCAGTACTACATGCTACATGACGTAGGCCCAATAACCTATTAAAACTGGCCACATCTACACTTGTTGAAGGATGTTTTACTATTTCCTCTTCTAGGGCCTATTTGCACTTTGTGGCCTTCTGACAGGCTGCTATTTCTGCTGCTGTTTGTGCTGCTGCTGCAACTGCTGCTGTGGAAAGTGTAAACCCAAGTCACCAGGTGGAGAAGACTATGAGTTCTACGAGTCTCCCGAGGACCTTGAGGAGCAGATCAAGACAGACATGGAAAGAGGTGCAGTACAACATTGATATGTTTTGGATCAGTGCTTTGAATGGGCAGGTAATGTGTGGTACTGAGAACCTGAGCTTATTTAACTTGAAAGAGAGAGCACCTGCATATCTCAGCACACTTTCAATACATTTAATGGGAGCGTATTGGCATAGCTCAGAAGCAAACAGGTACTCTAATTAGTGAGTACCTGCACTTATATATTATAGCCTTATAGCCCGCCGTAGCGGGCTATACCGGCTATTAAAGGCCCGCTCCAGCCTTGAAGGCCCGAGCCGAAGGCGAGGGACTTTAACAAGTGAGCTGGACTTTAATAGCCGGTATAGCCCAGCTACGAAGGGCTATAAGGCTATTTGAACATTCTGCCACTGGAGGGCAGAATGTTCTAACAAATTAAACAAAGGCCCCTCGGAGTTCGAGGGGTTTTAAATCCCCTCGGGCTCTGAGAGTCCTTTGTGAAAACAACATTGGAATGTTGCTTTGCGGGCTTTACCTGCCTGTAGAAGCACGGAGCACTCCATTGTCTTCAATGGAGTGCTCCACAGTCCAATGTTCTAATTCCATTTAAAGTACTGTTTTGGATTATAGTTACAAGAAGCATCTAAGTATCACCTGAAAGTAAAGTAGGTTGTCATGAATAGCCAGATTCACAAAGGTAAATTTACACTTTTGTGCAAGTTTATGATTGGTTGCTGGTCACAATGGTATTTTACGAGTAGTATCTTTATGAGTGAGGAGTCTCCACACATACAAAATAGGACAGTCCTATCTTTTTATATGCGTAGACTCCGCAATCGTAAAGACACTACTAGTAAAATACTTTTGTGAATTGCAAACAATAGTAAACTGACACAAAAGTGTAAGTTTATCTTTGTGAATCAGGCCCTGAATGTATAAAGTTATGCTGTCCAGACAAAATGGCCCTTTTATAAGTGTCTTGGTATGGACCCTTACCCATATCAAAGAGATAAAATCGTATGTAACATAACAATACGAAGAAACGAAAATAAGTCACAAAATCTTTGTTTTTGAAGAATCAGTCTACCATTGATTGATTGAATGAACAAATTAATGAATACATGCATTAATGAATGAATACAGGATTTCTAAAGCGCGCAGCTATCCACAGGTGTCCCAGCGCTAAACCCAGACAGTAACTAGGGGATTGACCAGTGTGATAAGATCAGTATTTGAGGAGAGACAAGACTTTAGCTGTTTCCAAAATGAAAAATGATTGTCTACTCACCTCCCAGCCAAGAGCTAGAAACTTGTTAGAAGAACGGAGGCATCTCCTCAAAGTATGCTTATGGAATTTACAACTAATATTGCTGGGATCAGAGGTTCCCAGCAGAGGTTCTGCGAGTAAAACACAGTATTTTAAACATTACTCTTTACCTCACCAATGAAGATCTTTCCACTGAGATAATACCAAAGGTAATCTATTCAGTCCTAGGATTATTCTTGCAGCCACATTAAGGACAATCTAAAGCCTCTGTAAAAGAAATTGAGGAAGGTTGATTTATATGGCATTGTCATAGTCCAGAACCAATCAAGGCATGGACTACGGCCTTCCTAGAAATAGTGGGCAGCACCGAGAAGATTTTATGTAACACATGCACAATTCCAAAACAGTTGGGAACCATATTGTTAGTCTGGGTGTTAAAAGTCAGTTGATTGTCTACGCAGACCCCAAGATTTCTGGCACACTCTATGGTTGTTGGCATTTGTCCCAATTGGTTTTGCCACTAAGCTGGAGATCATGCTGGCATATGTTTGCCAAACATCAAAACCTCAGTTTTTTCTTCATTTAGTTTATGGTAATTTTTCTTCATCCAGTCAGCTAATTTAGGATGCCTCCTGGGATATAGACACCACAATTTGGGTGTCATCTGCATAGGACATCAAACCCAGCCTAATGTGAACTGACGACCTTAGCCAAAGGTACTATATATTTGTTTGGCTGCTTAGTGATGAACCTTGCGGTACCACAAACAGCAGGCAGTGGGAGGTGAGTCAAAAGGAGGACGGGCTACCCGTTGAGTTCTGTTTTCTAGAAAGGACCTAACATATCTACAGACAGTGCCCGTTATGATGAAGTCCAGCATTCTGTCCAGCATTACCTGATGAGAGACAATATCAAAGGCAGCAGAGAGATCCAGTACTACCTGGGTGGTCGTGCCTTGCTGGCCTAGGAACCTTTCGAGTTCATCTATTACTGCCAGTAGTTCCAATTGAGTGCTAGTATTTGCTCCTGGCTGTGTATTATCAAGCAGGTGGTTATATTCCAGTTATGTGGCCAACTAAAGAGTAACCTGTATTCCCAGGAATCTTAGTTGGCAGAGGTAGTAGAGAAATGGGGCAATCATTTGCTAACCGAGAGGGATCCAAATGGGGCTTCTTAAGCAAATGTTTGATGGTAGCCTTTTTCAGTTTGAAGGGACTGCCCCTCAGAAAGAGAAGTGTTACACATGTGAGTGAGTAGATGCGCTAAGCTGTCTGCCATTAGTTTAAGATAAACAGGTGAGCATGGATCAAGCGGGAGCCGTACTCTATTTTCCCAAGTCTCTTCTCCACTTGCAGACTAGTTAGCAGCAAGAATTGATTAAAGAGCTCTTTTTTGCTGGCACTGATTTTATACAGGACCTCCTAAATGTGTCTATTCTCCTTATAAAAAGGGAAATATGAATCTTTAGGCTTGCTGGCAACATGGCGGCATAGTGAGCCACTTGCTCGGTACAAGCCAGATGCATACTGCCAGTTGCTTGTTCGAATCCTGGCACTGCCAATTCAGTTTTTCATCTTTCCAAGCTCACTAAGTTTAGTTGGAGGCCTCTAGCCTATTACCAAAGGATGGTCACTCATACAATAGGGGACTCTGGTTATGTAACTTTCCAGTCAGCTTTCTCAAAGGCAGTGAACAATGATCACATCCACATTCTTAAGGCATCTGTTCTTAGAGTTAGTGCCACAGGAGAGTCCGGTTCCATCCCAGAGTGCCACCCACCTAGCATGCGTATGGTGTGCAAAGAAGTCTGCATTTCATGGAACATGGCCTATATTTTTAATAAGGCTAGGGGCAATACTAATGGATGGATTTAGAATCAAAATGATTGTCTAATGGCTACTAATTTAGGGGTACAAAATATCAGGTTGAAATCAATTTCTCTTATAGAAGTCTCTATTTCTATATTGATTTAATGTATTTCCACTTCTTCTAGCTGTGCATCTGTGGCATATGCCTCATACTGTGATGCTGTCAGTGCATATGTCAGCACAATTGTATTTCCTTTTTCCTTAGAAGTAAATGAATGTATTAAAAAAATGGCTATAAAAAGTACATAATGCTCTAAAAAGCATGCGTAAACGTTGAAGGGCCTTGTCTGACTGCCCATGGCAAATATTTCTTCAGCGTATTGAAATATCTGAACTTTCTCATGGCAGGAATGACCAATTTATTCCTAGTGACTTCTCAATAATTTATACTTATACCTAAAACTCAGCGTCCTGTTATGTCTGTTTTGATTACTTTAGATGAAGACACACCAATTGTACTTCAGCCGACAAATGCAAGTGAGAAAACGCAGTTGATCGGAGACGGCCATCGTGGCTACAACACCGACCGTTAGGAGCAAGCGATGCGCATCAGATCGCGACCATCGGGCACAGACTGACTTCCTGCTTTTACACAAGCTTCAGACTTTGTCTCCTGTTCTTCTTTCCAATCAATAAAGATTAAATTACCTGTAGCACATGATTCTAAATCCTTTCCTTGTTTTTCCGCAGTTACCTTCAATTTAAGACATTTCTAAAAATCTACCACATTTTGATTATAGAACTATTGTCCCTATTTTCTCATGGAACAGTCCCTCTTCCTTCTCATGATATAGTCCCCTACTGTAGAACTTTTTCACTAGGCGCTGAAAGTGAGGGTGCGAATGTGGGGGGTGGGGAGAGGGAATCTGCAGCACCCACAGAAGTAACCATGCTAAAGTTCAGAGAATGAGACATAAAGATAACTTTACATTTTATTTTTGACACATTTCCTGTGTGTTCCAAGAGGTCAAATGTCAGGCAACAGCTTCTCACAAATTGCTACTTATTCTTTTTACATGGAGATTGGTGATGATTTTCCATTCTCTGACTAAAAAGTTAGAGCATTTTGTAAAATGAACTGTTTGACAATCTTGCTGGGGTACCTGTTCAAAATATATCAGCAGTTAGTGAAAGCACAAATTAAGCATATTATTTGTAATCCTGAAGTGTGATGGAAGCAAATATTTCTAATAGTATCAAAACAAATTAAGAAGCTTAGGGCCTCATTACGATGTCGGTTGGAAACCATTCTGACCAACTCCTTGTCAGAATGGTTTCCGACCAACTCAGGTTTGGGGAGTCTGTCCGACCAATTATGATGGTTCCGAACATCATTCGATCGAACTACATGGACTTCAATGGGAGCCTGTGTTCCGACTGACAACACTGGCTCCCATTGAAAAAAGGGACGGTTCCGTAAAACCTTATACCCTGTGACGGGCACTTCATGGTGCTTGCCACAATGTGCATGGTTGGAAAGAGGTGTCCCATGGGTACCCCAACAGTCCCTAACCGGAGGCCTCAGAGTGAAGGGGGTACTGCTAAGGGCCCCCAAAGTTAGTTTCTGACAACCGATCCATGTCGGACAGACCAAGTTGGAATGGCTGTCAGAATCCGACATCAGAATTGGTTGGTCAGAAATGTGGCTTCTAGAGCTCTACGAATTGGCTCAGACTGACTCTCTGAAACTTGGCTTCCGACGCCGCTTCGGTCAAACCGAATGTCATTCGGAGCCTTTCTGACCAACATCGTAATGAGGCCCTTAGTGGCGTGTAAATAATAATTATTCGCTGAAGCCAGAATTCCACACATTGTTTTGGCGCTACATAGCTTTATCAGTAAAACTGCATGTCTTTGCACATTTAGTGGCCTTTTCAATGAAAAATGTGTTGTTCATAAATGACAGTGCACTACCACACTGTAATATATTACTATTGCACCATGGGCTACATTTGATAGATACCCTTATCACTTTCCTACTAAATGGGCATGGTTTATTTGTTACATTTGTTCTTGTGGAACAATTGCATTTTTCACAATCCCTATGACTTGGGTGATGTAACACCGAAGGCAGCACCTCCAGTCTGAAAATTGCACCAGCACAACTGGCTTCTTCTCTAATGAAAGCACAAGGTTATCTATATACTGTGTACAAATACATGCACTGCAAGTTGCACAAGATTCCATGTGAAAGGTTTTCGGTTCCAATCACTATGAGCAATGTATAGAGACTCAGCCTCATTCACAGAAATTTTTTCAGGTTTAAGTTTTACATAAACCTTCAAAATAGTATGAAATTTTCATGCACAATGTTCCACAAAGGTAAATGCACTGGCATACGTGTGAGCTACATGGGTGCATAATTGCCTTCGTACCCATAAGTTATGCAATGCATTTTTTTTAATAGTTTACACTAGTGAAGATTTCCAGGTGTGTGCCAGAACAGTGGTTAGGGAATTTGTTTTGCAAATGTGAACATCTCGTCAGTCTTAACTTAGTGGGTTTTCACAGTAATTTATTAATAGTAATGTATTTGCACTGTGAAATTTAGGGACCAGAAGTACTAACCAGGGACCAGGTGTTCCAATGCCTTCTGCAGTCCAAAACCCAGTGATTCACAAAATCACAGGGCTTATGATTGCAAAAGGGCCGTTTCAAATGTACAAAACCCAGTTTACTAGTTAGAAAAGTTTGTGTAACCTATATCTAATGCTAATTTGGAAGGACTGTGAAATGGGCATACCTTCTGTGATTTGATATTGAATGTACCAATGGTTTGCAAACACAATTCCAGGGGAAAATCATTGACAAGTTACCATCTCCTCAAAGGAGGTGGTAACTAATTTGCAATGGGGAAGGGGCTCCTATGAGGAACACAGGGTGCTTTACAAAAAAATGTTTTCTATTTCGGAATGCAATTTCAGGGATGGTGGTATTCTTCCCATTGCAGGCCGCCATCCCTGTGCTTGCAGGCAATCACAGAGGTGGCAAATTGAAAACTGTGTAATGAATTTAAATTCTGCAAACAATTCTGCAACAACCTTTGATTTGGTATTTTGTGAACCCACCTATTAATATATAGGTCAGTTTGCAAAATCCGATTCCATTTGAGAAAATTCAGTGCGCAATAAGTGCCCATTTTTGTGAATAGAATAATAATAAATAGTGCATTTGTCCCCAGATGAAGGTGCTTCTGAGAAGGTGATATAAAGCACTAATTAGCACTGTTTTTGTAGGAGGTGGAGGAAGGAGAGACATGTTTGGGGAAGCATTTTTAACAGAAAAGAAAGTTGATTTCAAATTTTTCATATTTTGTACAAGTTTCCTAACCATAAAATATATAGATTTATTTTTAAGAGTACCATTGATCATAGCTGTAATGTGATCAAGGGCCAGGTGATATCCTTCGCCAGTCTGACTTTGGAGCCAGATTCAAAATGCAATATGAGATTTTTTAGCACATATTTGCGATGTTCGTAGCAAATCTGAAGTTCCCAGAAAGTAGTATATTATTGCTTAGAAGGCCAGGAATGGCTGCATGTGTCACTCATAATTCTAAGTGGGCATTTGTCTTTTTTCCTGGCATGTGTGTGAGCTGTGAATGTAAGAACTGGAAAGCTTTGCAATTATGGTTAACAGGTGTGAGACACACCCATGCACATTCAAGTGTGTAGCTTAGCAGCATAAATCGCACCTGTTTTTGTGAATATGTGAAACTTAAAAATGTGCATAGCATCCCAGGCCCAAAAAAGTGTGGTTTTAAAAATCGTATAGAAAATTTAGTTCACAATTTCAGCCGGTGGAACATTTGCAAAAAAGAAGAATTTCATTGCATGGCATGTACGTAAATAGTGAGAAACCCATTCACAAAGGGTTTGTTTCAGGGGGAGCCGTTCTTAAGGATGGAAAAAGCTAGGCATGTGTGTAAACAATTGAATTATTATATAGGATGGGTGACTACGCACCTCAATGGAACAATCACCACTCTTAATAATGTGAACCCTCAAAGTCACTAAATTAACCTGAGCTCAACGCCTTGGTTGCTCTGGTGTAGAGGAGTCCTTCTGAATGTAAGGCAATGTGCAAAGTATTTATGCAAAACAGTAAAAAGGTCAAAATGCAAAACAATAAAAATTCCTAACTGACTTTGAAAAATATAGCAAAATATAATAAACAAAATGATAACAATTCAATAAGAAGAAACAGAGATATGATTTTTAAAATTGTACGTAGCAATAGCACCAGGAAACACAAAGTGCCAATGACAGTCATAGGTTGCAGTAGACGAGGATCTAGACACGATTTGAGGCACACAGTGATGAAGCACGGGTCGGATACACAATACAGGTTTGTCAAGTTCAAAGATTTTTACCCTCTGACGTAGTCGTTTAAGTCCCAACCTACCACATGATTGCACTTCTGCTGTCCCCCCAAGGGACTCACAGGGCAGAGGTCAACAGTAGGGTCCATTCTCGGTCCAGTTGCCACTGGTCTGTTGAGTGCTTCCAGGAAAAGGTTTCTTGCAGCTTGCTGTATTCCTGTAGCCACACTGACTCTTGGAGTCCACTTCTTTGTCCTGGCTACAAGAGAGAGCATCTCCAGTCTAGCTCCTTTCAGGCCACAGACAGCAGCTCTGGTCCTCTTCTGATCTTCATTAGGTCCAGAAAGTGTTCTGAAGTCAGTGCCTGGATGCCAGGGAGCAGATAGGGAGGGTGGGGTGACTCCTGGGCATGGCCTAACCAACTGGGGAAAGTTTCCCAGGGCCACCCTTACCAATATGTTCTATAGTTCATATTTGTCTTAAACAGAGATTACTAAAATGCCATGTGTCAGGGCATTTTCAAGATGGCAAAAGTCATTGGCCACATTCAACTTGGGCTCTGGGTGTGTGTGTGGGGAGTGCACCATGGTAATCCTAGTGTTGTCTCACATCAACCACTAAAATCCAGTTTGTCGGGGCAGTCACTGTATCCACAACAAACCCAGAAAAAGAGCTCTGGTAGGACAAATGTAGAGTTCTTTAGCAACCAGACATGTGATACACAAGAATTGGCTTGGCCTTCTGTTCACTCCCTTTCAAGTGTGCCCCAAGTGAACCTAGTTGACCTGTCAAGCAGGAGGTGACGTTTAAGCAGGAGCTGACACTGTAGGGCCACACAAGGATGCCCACAGCTGCCATCTTTCGAATTCTGTGGAGTTCAGAAGAGTCATCTCTGCCCATTCAGGTCAGCCTATTGTTAGCTCCGAGGAGGCATTTTATTCCTTTTTCACACATATTCAAGGCAAGTCACTGGTTGCGAGAAGCTGGAAAGCCGATGCAAATTAACCTTCAGGAACATCAGGCAGGAAAACAATAACTTTCTGGGAGTTATGTTCTTTAATATTTATTGAAATCCAACTTCACCATTAAAACTGATTTTTAATAACTATTAAAAATATTTGTTTAAATATTTTCCTAGCTTTTCTAATTCACGATATGCAGTATTAGTATTTAGTATTGCATCCCAGTGTTTCTCACTGGACCAGTCAGCCTCGCTACAGTGACATTAGGGAAATATAAACATCACTTTAACCCCAATATCCCTCCGGCCCCCCAGAACACTTCTAGGGACTGTGGCTTACTTACTTCTCTAACTAAGTGCCATAGAGGTATGGTTGAGAGTGAGGAGTGTTTTTCTGGCTACTCCACTAGATGAAGATGTTAGAAAAAGTATTTCAAAGTGTGGGACTGGATTTGCTCACAAAGAGTATTGAAGCACCCAGAAGATGGTGGAATACCTGATAATCTGTCTTCACTGTTTAACAATGACAGCAACGCCTCCACTACTGCTGTATCATAGATAACATATCAGTTGTGAAGCCTATGGTACTGTCAACACAGTGACACCTTGTTTCTCCACCTCTTAATCACCTGGCAAAGGAACAGTCTGTGGAGTGAACACACAGTTAGATCTGCCCAGAATAAAGTAATGATGCAGACTTGATAAGTGTATAATAGCATGAACTCAATTCTGGAGCTAATAACACCTTCCACAACAGCCTTATTGGATCCTTCCAGTCAAAACAGACCCATATGAATTCCCTGACAACACAAAACTCCATCATAATCGGAAGCACATCGATAGAGTAATGGACACAAATCAATACACACCTCAGGCCACCTGTAAACACAATGAACACTCATCACCGCCTTCTGAATCTGAAGAGAATGCCTCTGGATGCTCTGTGATTAGGTGCCACCATGAGCATACCCTTTTATATTAGCGAGTCGACAATGAACAGCGCTTCTCTGATGCAGTTTGAATGCCGCATGCACCTCGTAAACGGAGAGTGGCAGTCTCTTTCCCCTCCAAAATGATCACATTTTGTCAGGTTGCACATGTGTACAAAGAACAAGCAGTCACTGCATTTGGCAGCGGTGCATCCACAGCTGGTGGCAGTGGTACTGCTGCTGAAGCAACAGACAAAACACTACACAGAGGCTATTGAGGAAATGGTGGTGGTGGTGGTCATTGCAGAGGACACCCAAGCCCACCCCCACTGAGTTAACTAGATTCACCATTCCTATATTCATCGCCAGCAGTTTAATTTAGACTAAGACAATATTGAATAGCAACATCTTGTACTTGATACTAATCCCACAAAAAGGATTGGGGGATGAAACAAAACTTACAAGCGACAAGGAGGACGCAGATTGTTGTTGGTGGTGCTGATATCAGCGATGAGAAGTGGCAGTTGCCTGATGTCAGCTGATCACATAGGAAGAAGGGAGCAGCAACAAAACAGTGATCTGGAAGGCTGAAACTCAGGAGTCCAAAACAACAGCACCATCTTCATGTCATGGAATCTGAAGAACTACAGCATCCAAAAAGGAACATACCCAGATGCTAGAAAACAACTACTACCCATGACAAGTGGAGAGGGGGAGCCCGCATAGCTACACATTTGACTGCTCTGCCCCTATCAGCTGTTCGCTGAACAGACATTAGGCAGTCTACAATGCTGAACATCCGGTGTGGCACAGGAGGTGGTACAAGAGAGTCACACAGGGCCATAGATGAATTAGCAGAGATCAACTGGGAAGAGGAGAATCCATAAACGCTCCTGGACAGAATGTGCCACAATGAGCCACTGCCTGACTCAGAAGTCGAGCTGTCTGGCAGTCTCAGACATGTGCAACAAAACACTTACTTCCATAGCAGCAGGCATAAGACAGCTCAGGTAGCCCCCACTCCTACTGCAATCTGCACCATTCACCCTTGATAGCAAGATGACAAAAGCATGTCAGTGGTTCCAACAGGTCATCATTTGTTATGAGATAACAGACTGGAAAAAGGAAAATGGCATGTAAGTCTACTACACCCGCTATCATGCCAACACATATCAAGCCCAATTATCAACTGAGCAGGGAGCACAGCGTTGGCAAGTCAGCAGCAGTTCTCTCCTTGCATCCTAGTAGATTCAGTTACTAGTGTATTTTTTTTTTAAGTTTAAAGAAGATTTTATTGAAGAACATACAAGTTTATAACTATAATAACATACAACTGTAAAAGAACTAAATCACAGAAAATTCCATAAAAGCTAAAAAGAAATAGAAATAGGGAGAAGAAAAGAAGACGAAAAAGAGGGAGGTCACCAGGAACCTATTACCACAATATATATTAAAACAATGGCAAGTGAAATAAAAATAGTTACATTATTAAAACATTAATAATTCAACAAGAAGCAGAACAAAAATGATAATCTACAATCAATAGTAATAACAATTTCAAGGAGGTTTGGAAACTTCTTCATTGCAAGGGTTATGTAATGGAAGGGATTGGGCAGACATATTCAGAAAGGTAGTAATGGGTAACCATAGTAAATCCCGTAGTTACTAGTGTATTTGAATTACAGTCAAAGAGTGTTTACCTCTAGGGTTGGTGCCTCTAGTGCTTGCATTTTTGGATGTGTGCTACTGGGTTCTTACCTGTCTACAGCAGAAACAAGCAAATAGGTTCTTGTAGTAAACCAGGTAAAGTATTCCTCCAAAGCTGCAGGTGGATCCCAAAGCTTGTCAATGAAATTGCGGGTGCCTAACAATCTAGGAGGAGGGAGTCCATTGCCAGGAAGTCAGTACCAGCTGTCCCATTGGGATCTGGTGGATGCAGTTCATAATGTTTGCATTACTCACATAGTAAGCCCACTTTCATACCCTGAACATGTCAACCACCATTATGCATCAGCAGGAAATCAGGGAGGGCAGTCATATTGTTATAAGCATCTATGAGAAAGAACGGGGGCTCATTTAAGTATTTGTCACAGATGGTTGTGGTTATTAATTCAGGATGTCTGCTCCATTGACCAACATCTTGAGAAGGAACACACTTGATTGCCATCAAGTCATTAAAATATTGTCAAACAACATCATCAGTATGAGTTGTCTGTGGACGTCCTGTCGAACTGTATTTGTCTCGAGCTTTTCCCCCTGAGTTTTAGGAGACCCATCCCCAGAGTTGGTTGACATTGTCTCAAACAAGATTTAACTCTGATTAGCAGCGTTCAAGCTTATGCAGACAGAATGTCTTGAGCAAAGAATCACTAGAATACAAAGTCACTGAGGCTCTTAATATTTCACTGGAACTGTTCAAAAGATTCAGGGCTTCCGCTGTTCCTTCCTGTTTAGAAGCCTTTTACCCTCCTCCAGTGCTTAATCTGTAAACAAAAAATAGGTGCCAGGGCCCTGGTCAGGAGGCCACTGCAGCTTATACCACCCATTGCTCCGGTCAGCGCTGTCAATAACCAGCACAACTTCTAACTATCGCCCTCCTGTAAGTGTGACAATTCAGACTGTTCCAGGATCCCAAAGCCATAGGAATAGCTTGGGTGGCCGGTATTAGCCATTTTAATGTTTATTGAGTTAATAAACAACAGTTATTGTGCTCATCTCTAAATTGGACAAACAGCGCCACCTTTGTTACAGACTGTCATAAGTACTGGTATTGACAAGGGCCGGTGCTGAGCAGCGGAATCCACCGGCTCAAATGTAGCACTCCTCCCAGGACCTATAGAGCACACTTGTCTGCCTACTGGTCTTCCTGAATATTCATTGATATCGTTTATAGCAATTTTTCATTCACCCTTTCGATTATCAGCCAATGAAGCCTGAGCACATGGCCGCTACCTAGCAATATCTGTATTATTTCCATCTGCCTGACAGAACACATTTTAAAGTTTGTTGTGTGATCTACAAAGCTTTTTATCTGAGAAAACATGACTAATGGCTATGCATGGTGCTGTGCTGTTCTACAGGGCTAGGTTAATGCTTTATAAATACTGCCAATATGCACAAAAATATTAATACTAAATCTAACATTGCCTGATGGTGCCTGGGCCAAATGAACCAGCAGCTGGAGGGGCCCCCCCCAAACTCTTATCTTTGAATTTTAATTGAATCGTCCCCTGAGCTAGTGATGACAGCTAAAGCTGCCTTTAGGCAAGACCTAAACAAATAAGGGTGTTTTCAGTACAGGAAAGATGCATCACTACCAGAAATTGCTGGATTGGATTTTTCTTAGAACAGCTAGTGTAACAGCCACCCTGCTGTACAGGCATGGTTAAATACAGTAAATCAGATCATTTCTGCGAAAGCATAGGTCAAGGCAACATGCCCCGCATGGATCTTATAAACTCAGGTATGCAGAAAAGCACAGAGACTATTTCTATTTTGTGGCTCTGCCATAGGCCTCTTTCTGCGCCTTCGATGCCTGTGCCCTGTTTCTTATTCAGCAAGTGTACAGAGCTGCGTAGACTATGCGCCTTTGTGCACGCCTGTGCTTGTACACGTTAGAAACATAGTCATGTCTTCTGGCTTTACCAATGCTTGTTAAATTTCGATAAAACATCCTAGTCAGTTTGTGAACGAAGCTGGTATACAGTTGGCACTGGCAGCAATGACACATCACCGTGATAGTACATTTAAAAGTTCCTAAAATCATCTCAGTCTGTATGATCTTAGTTGAGATTCGTCCACAACTTGACAAATAGAAGCATAGGAAAAGGAGTGATGTTGACCCATTAGGCTTTAATTCATTTTGCAAAAATTAAAAAGATCTAACCATCCAAAAGACAGTACTACTAACGTGAAAGGTAAAATAATTGTATAGGAAGGTCGCCCATAAAGGAACTACTGGCTTTTGTATGGAAAGGCACCGAGGCCTTGATTGCAAGTAGGTTGGAAAAGGGTGAGGTATTTCCTGCACTCAGTAAATACCATTACAATAGGGTAAAGTGTACGGTGGAATAGGATGTAAATGTATCCTAGTCCACGGTTTTTGTTTTGATATTTAGCGCACCAAACACCGGGGGGCAGATTTATGTTAGAGTTGCGCCACTTTTACGCCGCCGTTGTGTCACTTTTGTGACGCATCGGCGGCGTAAACCCTGCACCACGTTGCGCCTCATTTACATCGTGACGCATCTATGGAGATGCGTCACGGTGTAAAGCCCTGCGCCACATTAAACCTGCGTCAGGTTTAATGTATGCAGGGTGGGCGTTCCATCGGAAAAAGCCTCGGAAAAGTGACACAGTGAAATCTACAAGATTTCACTCAGTCACTTTTCCGACGCTGCTGCGTCAAAACCTTGCGCCTGCTTGAAGCAGGCGTAAGGCATGACGCAGCATGTTAGGTATGAGCAGCCCCTAAACATTGCTGGAGTTGCGTCGTGCTTGCGACACGACTCCAGCAATGCGCCGCCCATACGCCATCAGATGCGTCACGCATCTGTTTATCCTTGTGCCACGATGCGCTGCATTGTAAATGCGGCGCATCTGTGGTGGCGCAAGGGTAAACTTGCGTGACGCATATTTCCTGGCGCATCCCTGCTGATTTGCAGGGATGCGCCAGGAAACATAAATCTGCCCCCAGATATTTAGGGCCAGATGTACGGTCAACAATTTTGCAACTAGCAAATTGCGTCGCAATAGCAACTCGCAATTTGCGACTCGCAAAATGGGATGTACAACAGTGTCAGAGACACTGTTTGCGATTCCCGATGGGGTCTCAAATTGTGAGGATCATGAATATTAATGAGCCACTCGCAATTTGCGACCCCATTGGGAATGGAAGGCCCTCCCAGGCATGGTGGCATGCTGGGCTCATCAGATCACCATGTCTGGGACTGCTTTTAAATAAAGCATTTTTTTTTAATGCAGCCCGTTTTCCTTAAAGGAAAACGGGATGCATTTTTTTTAAAAAAATGAAACGTTTTCGTTTAATTTTTTAAGGACTCGTGGTGGTCCCTGGGACCACTGCCTTGCCTTAAAAAATATTTTCAGAGCCTATCACATTTGCGACTCTATTACCAACCTGTCGAAGAGGGTGGTAATTTGCGAGTGTTTTGCGACCGCCATTGCAGTCACAAAGCATTGGTACATAGCTTTGCGGTCCATATTAGTAAGGTAATGCCCCTTCCTAATAGCAAGTCGCAAAACCTATTTAGTGAGTCACAAATAAATTGCAACTCGCTAAATAGGCTTTGTACATGGCCCATGAGGTTTTTGCATGTGCAAACTGGTCGCAAACACGTTTACGCATGCAAAAACGGGTCGTACATCAGGCCCCTAGTCTTTTCTCTGGGCCTTTTCCCACCCTAGGTATTTTGGCAGGTTTGACCTGTTGAAACCTGTCAGGGAAAATCAGCGGATTGTGATGAATACCACACAACTCAGAATTTAGCATGATACTGTAATATTGTGTTCAGAATATCTTCTGGCATAAAAATGGAGTCCATACACTTTTTGTAAATAATAAGGTAATAATGATATAAAATCTATGCCCGGAGTGACAATTTTCCGAAGGATATTCAGGACACAATTATTGTTGCAGGCAATATTTCTGTACACAATATTCCGCCATGCAACAAAGAATTTCTAGCGTCGCACCGACTCCTGTTTGGATCAGAATTCCATGTCCAGCTCGTCTCTGAGACTAAAACTCAGGAGAGAGCGTCCAGCGGTAAGCCTTGTTGTGCAACAAAACTGCATCTATTCTGAGAACAGAAAATGATTCACAGAAACGAATTGATACAAAGTTATTCTGTTTTCGCAGAGAGGAGCAGGAAGGGAAGAAACCAAATATCTTAATCTTATGAGTTAAACTCTGGCTTCAAAGACTCTTAATCCAGAGGTAGCGTCCTATGTTCAATATGTCATAAATGAATTTAGCTGCATCTCAATGTGAAAACGATACCGTTTATAGGTCCAAGTCCGAAATAAGATTTTCATACAGCTAAGTTCTTGCGGCCTAGTGGGCGTTGGTAAACTAATGTCATTCTGGTTCTGCACACTAAGCAAAGATGGCTCAAGGTGCAAACTTTTCTATTTCGAAATCAGCACATCCCTTGCACTCAAAAGACAACATGGATTGCACAGAAGAGCGACTGCCTGTCCTAAAAAGAGATCTTGCCAAGACAGTTTGACAGCAGCAGAACAGGGGACAGAGAGGTATCTGCACCACAGGAGTCACCTTCGCTAAATCATTGTTGGGGCCCTGGACAGGTCCTGTAAGTATCTCCGACCGGACCTGATGCCGCACATGTCCTGGTTTTCTAGAGCCACGCGCCCAGTGCCATGGGGGAATGACTGGCCCAGGACTGGCTGCAGACCCACAGAACCCTGAACTCAGCTACCAAACAGGGACTTGTTTCGTTGCGATGACGCGGGTTCACTCCCTTTCACTTGTCTCTTTCCTCTCGGGTCTCGGGCTGTCTCCTAGTTCAGTATCTTGCTCTAGGTCTAGCTCTCTCTCCAGTTCTCTCTCTCCATTTCATTTTTAGGCCATCCCTCCCTTTCACTCCATCATCACTACTGCTGTTCTCCTTCCATTATTCGCTCTCTCGTTAGTTCCTCTCTTTGCATAAACTGCACCCTTATTATTGCCATGTCCTCTTACTCTTCCTCGTCTCTGCTTTCTCTAGCTTCATCCTTCTTTCTCTTTCACCCATCCCCTCTCCTACTCTTTCCTGTCTTTCAGCTTCTGTATTATACTCCTCTCTCCAGCTTGTCGTTTATTGCCTCGTTCCTGTCCACTCTCTTATTACATCCTCTCCTCGTTTCTTCCTCTTATTCTATTCCTCTTGCTTCTGCTCCTTTTCTCCTTCTCCTGTTTTTATCTCTAATGTTTCTCCACATTCCCCGTTCTCTATCATCTTGTCCTCGCCCAAGAAATACGATCGCTCGTGGATGTGTTTGCCTCTTTAGTTCTTTCAAACTCACCAATGTCCTGGGTAGGGCAGGGTAGCAGAGGAGAGCTGCTTCCTGGCCCTCACTGCTGCTCGTTACACAAGACAGGTGTGTGCCAGTTAGAGCCTGGTGCACATTTAGTTGGATTTAAGTGTGTACCTACCTTTGAAGAGACCCTTATTTTGCCCCTATATGGCGCCCTGGGTTGGGGGATTTCCATTGCCTCTACAGAAATGAAAGCATCCCTTACACTGAACAAACTACAGACTGAATTGTGGCTGGGAATATAAAGTGACTTGGACAAGATAGCACATTTTATCACCACGAGATTCAAGAGTAAGGCGTTTAATTCCAAAGTCCAGGACCCTGCGACCAGACCACATTTTCACCCTATGGATAATGCCAGCCCACAGCCCACAGCCCTCAGCACTTTATGCAAGTTATGCAAGTTATGCCCTTTGCAAAAGTAAAGAGCAGCAGCTTTAAGGTCGGGTCTACTGAGGGGAAGGCAGAAAAATGGGCTGCCCGTGGATCCTCCTCTTAATGTAGTGCTCCCTCAACACAAATGTAAAATACACATCTGCTACAAATAGAACTTTGTGATTCCAAACATGCATTTATTTTCTTGAATTCTAAAAAGCTAAGCTATGCTGACTCTAAACCCAAGTGGTCCCTAAAAGAAGAAATATCCATACAATAAATATAGACTCAATCAGTACTATATTTGAAGCTGTCCAGCCGGACAGTTATTTTAATATACAATTGTTTTTCTAAAAAATTAACAGAAGACAATTAAAGTGGGACACAAGCCTGCATCCAACTTAACGAATAGGACAAACAACATGTAGCAGAAAATGCTCAGGCAGAGTGAGTTGTTTGTATGTAGCACAATCTGATGTTACAAACAAGATATGGTGGGACACCATTACACATGAACAATATTTAGTGGAAAAGTGTGTATGGTGTACATTAAGTCGAAGCACACCCAGACCCACCGGACACTAGTCCGGTGGGTCTGGGTGTGCTTACCTTACAAGAACAGTCTCACAACCCATGAAATGAAGTGTATTTACCAGCACAGCACTAATGGAAGCAGAAAAAAAGTCTCAGATTGAAAAAGAGGCGTTGGTCATTAAATCAGGCTGTGTCCATTCTCACGTGTATCTACATGGTCATGGATTTTGCACAATGATGTACCACAAAGCTCTAGTGCCACTGTTGTTTCAGGGCACCGCTAAGAATCCACCCCCAAGAACAGAAAAATTAGAACTCCAACTTTAGAAATATAACATAGTAATCATCAGGTTCAGATAATCCATGAGGACTGTTGTCATGTCACCCAGCAGCTCCTGGCGTTTGGGAGAACAAGCTCTCAGCAAACACCAAGAATTTGTTTACAAATTTGCACAGACTGCATACCCTAAAATGTGCCAAGGACGATTGTATGCAGTTAGCAATGACTGGGACAAGAATGTGTGGAAAATATTTATATGTGGGCACCACAACAAAATGCCAACACCATGCACACACCCTCGGAGTCTGAAAAATGTGTCACAAGCTGAGCCGTAAGACTAGTGTTGAGAAGAAACAAAATAGTGATTCCAAAGACTCCACAGTTCAGAGTAATACACCAAGGCCACAAATGAATGGTCAAAACAAAAGCACAGCTAAAGGAAAAAGTGTAATTCCTCCAGGTACATTGGTAGAAGACACAGTGAGTGGATGACAACTATGACAAACATCCTCTGCTGAAGCTGGGACAGCCGGCATTATCACAGAGGAAGCGTGCACAATACCATGGTCACAAGTCACGAAAGACCTTTGTATTCTGCCTCATGCAAAGTATTTTTTAGCATTCATAGATTATTTTTTAAAATACCCAATACCATAGACAATATTTTTCACACCATTTGAACATGTAAAACTGAAAATGAAGTTTCAAAGACTATTAACTAGTGGTGGATGGCAAACTTCACTCCGCAGGTGGAGTTCGCAGAGCTTTTGCTGCACCGCACTCCACTTGGAGAGCAGAGTTCAGCAAAAACTCTGCACTCCACAGCGTAGCGGAGTTTTACCGGCACTGTGCTGATCACGGGCATCTATCAGCTACAAACCGATGGCCTAATCAGTGGAGCACAGAGGAAAAAGGAAATTAATACTCTCCTACCACACATGGTCAGACTAAAAGACGTCCTTTCTTCCCTCTCTCAGCATGAGCTGGAGGCAACACTCGGAGAATAAAATATTGTGTTCGCGCCATGTTTATTTTGCGGCTGCCAGGGGGATGGCAGGAAGCAGTTAACTTGTTGTCTTGTACGACCCCAGAAGTGAAAGAGCAGCAGCTGTCCGCAGAGTTCAATAAGTTCAATCTGCACTCCTACTCCGGTAGCAGCGAGACCTTGGCCGCCTGCCTATGCGCCCCCATAGGCTGCCATGTAACTGGTTGTGGTGAAGAGCCCAGGTCACACAGACACAGCCACAAATGGCTTGGAGGGGAGCACTATGCATCCTGTTGACATTGCTCCCCCCTTTGGGCTCCCTGAGCAGCAACAGCCGAAGCATGAACAGGTAAGGGGTCAGACTCACAGCTGCAAGCTTAAAACAAATGAACTCTGTTAAACCGTGTGGGCAGAGGGCAACATAGTTGTTTGGTCTGTACTTGCTGAGGCTGGGGACTTCCTAGGTGTAGAGGCTCCGCAGTCGTAAAGTCACTATTTGTAAGTAACATTCCTTTCTGAATACGAAAGAATTGTAAAGTTAAACAAAGTTTAAGTTTACCTTTGTGCATTAGGCCTGTAACAGGATGTCTCTGTCTCCGACGGCTAACTTGTGAGTGTGGCCTGCTTGATCAGTGAGCCATACAAAGCGGGACACACACACACACACACACACACACACACACACACAAATAGTATCGATGTGGACGAAAGACCCAGTGCAGTCTATGCCCCTTTATTATACAGCCTCTGGCCCCACCTGGCCAGAGGATGTACAAAGGTGCATATCCAGGGCAGTGAGTCACTGTGGGATGATCCGGGTAGCACACTTGATCCCTTCCCAACTCGGTATCAAGCTTTGTCTCTGAACTGGGCTCACAAAGTCTATGAGCAGCTGGCTTGGTTCTGTATTTGGCCTTAGGTTCTATCGCTGGCGATGTGAGCGTTCTGTGGTCTCTTCGGTGCTCGGGTCATTATGCGTGTCCATGCACATTGTTCTGCATGTATCTGATCTGAGCACCCACTGGGTCGTAAGCTTGTGGAGTTCACTCAGGGTGAAGTGGGACTGTATCTCTCCTATGCCCATTAATCATCAGAGATCAAGGGGGACACTGCATGATGCAGTGTGGCATTTCTCTGTACTCCCGTAAGAATCTTTGGAGTCTAAGGTCGTGGTTGCCGCCTTCAACCGTGGCAATTCTGAGAGATTCGTTGAGGATATGCATGAAGTGCTCAGAAACTCCATTGGCCTGCGGCCACTGTGGTGTAATGCAACTATGCCGGATTCCCAGTTGCTCAAGTAGATTTTTGAACTTGCCCCTTGGAAGGGCGAGCCTTTGTCTGTCTTGATCTCCTCTCAGCCGCGGCCGCTGCAGGTTAGAGCAGTGGGGCGGTGGGGCCAGCTGGTAGGAATTTCGAGAGACGACCACAAGGGAAAATTAAATAAATAATACATTTTCCCTCGTGGTCGTCTCTCTCGAAATCCACCCCAGCCGGCCCCACCTCCCCACCGCTCTTCCCTGCAGCAGCCGCGGCTGTCTCCTCTGGCAGGCTGAATAGTGCAACGACCTTCTCCAGCACTGCCGCTGCATTGACTAATGCTGTTGAGTTGACTATGTCTACAACTGGGTACTTTGAGTATCTGTCCACTAGGACCAAAGTGACTCTCCCGTCGGGGAAACTCCCAAATTACATACTCACTTTGGACCATGAGGTGGGGCAGGGTTCTTCAGTAATGATGGGTGCAGAGGCTTCCGGGGAGCCTGTAAGCTGACATGCCAGACATTGTCACACCAATCGTTTACTGTGGTCTCAAGGTTTGAAAACCACACTTTCTCCCACATGTGTGACTTCATTTTGGCCATTCCTTGATGACCGCTATGGGCTAGAATTGCTACTTGATGTTGCAGGCTCTCGGGAATTACCAATTTACACGCTTTCAGTATGCAGCTGTCGTTGGAGGCGTAGAGTTCATCACGTACTCTTCACATTTGGGTGAGTCTCTCCTTATCCAGGGCATGCCAACTATTAGCATCACATAGGAAGTTTCGCCAAGAGCCTTGCTGCAGGGCATCTTTCACCTTCATCAGCACTGCGTCATTCTTAGTGGCCCCTGCGATTTCACACAAACTCTGTGCTTTCGGGCAGGTTCCTTGGGACACCATACGGACTGACAGGGGCCTGTTTGTGCATTCACTCCAGACAGTCACACAAAGGGAGCTGAGATGTGTCCTGCATATCCTGATGAGCCATCATCAGGTCTTCCTGGGGTAGAGTGGTGGGAGGAGCTGTCACTGACACCTGAATAGGGCTGTGTTTGTCCTCTCACAATGCGCAGATCACCCTGAGACGCAAGGAAGAGGAGAATGGCAGCCCGAGGACGCCGCAGTGAAGGTAAGTCGTTTTACTTTACTCTTTATTGTACTTTACTTCATTTTTAATATGGGGGAGGGGGCGGGTGGCGGGCCAACTCTGCTCCGCCACGGTGTGTGCAAAGTTTGGCCTACTCAGCGTTCTCTCTAGAATGCGGAGTAGGCAAAGCGGAGTTCTCCACCCATGGTTAGTGCATACCACTACCAACTAGAGACCCCGATTTCTAACAGGCTCAGCGTTCAATTTGAGGTGATGGCTAGGGTGGCGTACCACGGAATAGTGGAACAAGCGGTTGGTGATCAGTGAACATTCTGAAGGGCCTCCCGCAGAGATAGAGGTATATGTGCTCACATGCCCATTTGATGGCGAGGGCTTCCCTTTCTATTTGGGCATACTGGGTTTCCAGTTGTTATGAGTGCCTTGCTAGTGAATGCTAACGGTGCCCATCTGCTGGGTCTAGCATCCTGGGTGAGCCCAGCCCCTAGGCCCAATGGACTCATATCGACATGCAACTCGGCCCTCGTCTTCTGGTCAAAAGACGCCATCATCGTTTTGCTCAGGAGGGCTGCCTTTATCTTCTGGAATGCCTCTTCCTCTTTGTGGCCCCATGACTAGCAGGCATCTATCTTGGTTATGGCTCTCTAGGCCTCGGCGACTGTCACTATGTTGGGAATAATCCTGCCACAATAGGTGGGCATGCCCAGAAAACTGTACCCCTCCGATGTGGTGGTTAGTGAGGGGCCTGTTTGATGGCTTGCGACTTCCGAGGATCGACCTGCACCACTCCCTGATTATAAACGTAACCGAAGAATTGTCTGGACATTTGGAAGAAAGAGCATTTTACCTTGTGTAGAGTGATGTTGTTCTCCCAGAGGCGTTTTAAAGTGGCTTGCAGGTGTTTGTGGTGTTCCTCTGCAGTTGTGGAATAGATGAGGATGTCATCACTTACATTCATGACACCGTGGAGCCCTGACCATGTCTCTAGTATAGCATCCTGAAATATTTTCGCTTCTGAGGAAATTCCAAGCTTCTTACTTTTGTGTTGGGGTAGCCCCAGATGAGTGGAAAATGTCATTATGTAGTGGCTTTCTTCAGAGAGGAGCAGCTGGTGGTATCCTGCACTAAGATCTAGTTTTGAGAGCCACCATTCTCCGTTTAAATCGACAATAATAACGCCCATTGTGGGCATGATGTGTCTCCTCCTTTTTATCATGTTATGCGGGAGGTACATGTTGATGCACAAATGCACTTTCACAGGTTGTTTCCGCTTTTCGACTATAACCATGGGGGACAACCAGGGTGTTGGCTCAGAGGCCTTTTCAATCACACCTTGGCTTTATAGTTTGTTCACTTCCTGATTTTCGATGTTCATTGTAACTGGCAGGGCCTTTGGACACCCTAGGCCACTGAATAGTTGGGGGAACTGGGCTTTAATGGTTCATGCAAATGATATGAGCCCTAGGTCCTCAGCGGTGTGGTTCCGTAGTAGGGTATCGACCTCTTTGTCAACCACGTGGAATGCTGTCAGAATTTCTTGGTCATTTGATCACACATTCACTGCCATTCATCCTTTGAGAGGTAGTGGGGTCTGACTCCTGTATGTGAAGATCTTGGTGTATGACGGGTACAGTGTGGGTTGAGGCCAGAGAAACCTGTGTTGCTGTGCGCCCATTACATTCAATAACGCACCTGTGTCAAGAATAGCATTGACTTCCAATCAGCGCATGAGGGTTGTGGCCTTCTGTGTCTCTTCAAGTTGTTTGTGAGCTAAATGAAGAATGCTTCGTCTTCCAATGACGAGTCTTTGAGCCAGTGTCTATGTTGTTGTGGATACTTTACTTCTCTAGGGGATTCTGGTTCATTCAGGGACAGCTGTCTCTCTGCCTTTGTCAGGGTATGACTCCCTCTGGTGCCTCTCCCTCTCTGCCCACCTCGACATACTGTTGCAAAATGATTGATCTTCCCACAGTTCAAGCAGGTGAGTCCTTGAGCAGGACAGTCATCCAGGGGATGTTTGTCATGACCCCAGTACTTGCAGCGGGACCCTGTTGGTGGGGGGTTAGACACCCAAGATTTGTTTTTCTTCCCTTTCATGTACACAAAGTTGGCCGGTTCTACTTTCATGTTGGGGGCCTTTTCTGGTGTCTAGGTTATGGCAATGTCCATTTCGGTGGCTCTTGCAGCAGAAAGATCGTGAGACCTAGCTATGATGAGAATGTCGTCCAAGCTCATGTTTGATTGCTGTAGGATGAGGCCTCAGAATGTTTTCTTTCGGCATCCTTGCATGATTTGTGCTCTTATTTCTTTTGGTTCGTCATCTATCGTGCATGTACTGGCTAGTTCGCACAGGTGTGCATAAAAAGTATTGATAGACTCCCCTTTCCATTGACAGGACTCGCAAAGTTTAAAACGTTCGAAGCCTGGGCTCAGTTGAGGATCAGAGTGCGCATTGAGGGCTCTCACTGCTGTGTCATAGTTGTTTGCAGCACCTGTGTTGGGAAGGTGCTCGAATAACTTGAAGATCTCTTCACCTGCGTAGTGGAGCAGTAGTGAGCACTTCACAGCTCCATCATTCTCTCTGTGGCAACAGAGTTGTTTTCTAGCCGTCCTACCCATGTCTCCACTGGGGTGAGGAAGGAGCAGGGTCAACTAGCTCACTGAAGGGCTGCAGAATTCCCACTAGCGTGTGTTGCTGCTGGGGCTGCCTCTGTTGTGCCCTTTCAAACTTACTTTATGCCGACGACATTGCCCTAATCAGTCGCACGCCAATTGGCCTACAACATCTGATCAACAAAACGTACAGCTATTCAACTAGAAATGGATTAAGCATAAATTTAGATAAAACAAAGGTGTTGGGAATAAACTTGAAGAAGACCACACGCAGATACAGCTGGCTACTAGGAGGATCTCCATTTGAAACCGTTGAATATTACACGTATCGGGGTGTAATAGTGGACAGTAAAGGCACGTTCCAGCAACAGAAAGAAACAACAGCAAGGAGAGGTAATGCAACGGCGGTAGCCCTAAAAAAAACTTAAACTCAAAATTACGGAACCCAGCCTCACCCCCTTTCTACAGGGGATTCAAGCCAAACCTATACCTACCATCACCTACGGAAGCGAATGCCTATGAGGAGGTGATGCAAGGATCATGGAAAGCACAGAAGCCAGGGCGATGAGAATCATATTTAACCTCCCCAAATATACATCTTCGGCACAAACAAGACTTGAATTTGGTCTACGGAACCAACAGATAGTGTGGAAGGGCACCTATGCCAAATGTTGGCACAAAATAAAGGGAGCAGATCTGACGACTCTGAACACTTTCCTCTGGAACGAGCTAGAGTCAAAAAAAGGCACTGCGGCAATGACCTACCTACAAAACTCAATAGACACATTTGCTATACGAAATCTCTGGGAGAGTACTGGATCTCATAAAATCTTCAAAGAGCTGGTAAACAAAACCGTAAAAATCATCCCATTCGTGGAAGACAAAGCGGTGCTGAAGTATAGGGCACATGGCTGGTTTGTCCTACAGAGTTACACCAGAGGCTCGCCCCAACCCTACTTAGGCGTCGGCTTCACGCGGTCAACAAAGGAGAAATACCTTCATCTAAGGTTGGGTATTCTCCCATCATTGTTTCATCTGTCCCCGTGGAAACGCATACAAACATCAACTAACTGCCGACTATGTGGAGACTCAAAAGAGGATATGATACACCTACTGTGCATAAGCAAATGCAAGAGACTGGATAAGGAATGAAGATGCATTTTAAAACGTGCTTTGAAAAAAACAGGGGTAAGATCATGCAGGCAGGCAGTTAAGGCATGTTTCGAAGGCGAGGATATCCAACTAGCCTGCCACCTTGTGCACTTTTTAGACAAACCAGGACAATGCTAAATTCCAGCTTGCAGACAACTGGTAGGGTCACATTACAATGAATTTAAGACTTGTTAACAGGGCCAGGACCAGTACCTTCTTGTCTCAGCTACCGGAGCCAAGCAGCACCTGAATTTGGCCATAGAAGAGGTCAAATGGAAAAATGGCAGGTCTACCCACAACTACACAACGTGGAAAAAATTACATTTCCAAATTATCTTGACTTTTCAACAGATCACTTGCAAGACCTGAGACTTGCCTCACAAATAAGGGCTCGAAATTTTAATAACTCAGCTAATATTGTTTTATAAAAGTGTATCTTAAAATATGGTCTTATCACATGAAATATTTTGATATATGGTTTTACAGTTGCAATGGCTCTAAGTTATCACGCAATAAAGATTGTATTACTTACTTGTAAGTCAAAAGAATAGGGCAAAACAGAGTCATGTGGGGAGCAGAGAAAAGGTCCTCACTAGAGATAGAAATCTTGGAGGAAAATTCAACTTCCCATAATGAGTGTGACCAATGCACAGTAATCACTATCAAAGACGTGATGGTAATGGAGGTCAGAGGACAAGAACAAGAAGTATTCCATATATCAATGTTCAAGAAAGTCCAATTCCAGCCAGTAGAGCTGGAGTTCACAGCAACAGGATCAGAACCACAATAGCCAATCAAAAATCATCTTACTTGGAAACAGTAAAAATCATCTTACTTGGGATCAGTAGATCTCCATGCCCAGGAACCAATAGTTTCTCTCTAGAAACGAACACTCTCTGCAGCATCAGGTCCCATGGACAGTATGCAGCCATCACTTGTACACTGCACCAGAGGAGGTTGCTCAACATATTCACTGAGACCAGTGCTTGAAACAGAAATACGGAAGCACTGGTTCTCACTAGACCAGTGTTCCTGTTTTCTCCCCAGACGTGCGGGTAGTCTCTCAATAAATGTGTGGCAGCAGTGCTGATACCTGGAGGTACTACTTATAAGCTAAAGACGTGCAGGTACTCAGGACCGGACAGTATCTGCCATTTAAAGCACTGATTGAGAACTCCTAGTCATCCTAAAGACGTTGAGACCATGGGGAGATTTACTAAGATCTTGCGCCGTGTTTGAGTCACAAAATTGACGCAAACCGGCGCAAAATCTTTTTCCCAGTTTACTTTTCAGTGCTACACTTGTTTAGCACTGGAAATAACAGAAAAGTAATGCGAAGCAGCGCTGCTTTGCATTACTTTACGCCATGGGGGCACACCAAGGGTGGTGCATGGGCGTTCCATGAAACCACCCAAGGTTTCTCACGCTAAACCCAATTTGCTAAATAAAGTAGATTGGGTTCAGTGTGAGAAAACTGCGCCCTTTTCAAGTGGGCAGAAGGAAAGAGAAATGCTTTCATTTCTCCTTACTTTTCTGACTTTGCATGTGTGCTGCACTTTACAATGAAAAAATGTAATAAATAAGTAAAAATAAACACTTACCTTGCCGCCGGGTCTCGTTCTTTGCTTCTGTTCTCCTCGTCAGACTCGAGGAACAGGAAGCACAGACAGGCTCCCCTGACCAAATCACAACGTTGCTAAGCACCCAGGCTCCCCTGACCAATCACGACGCTGCAATGCAGCGTTGTGATTGGTCTGAGCATCGTGATTCAACGCTCAGCCAGGGAATGTGGGTCTGGGCATGTTTTCCACGCAGGCTGTAATGCAGCCTGCATGGAGAACAGGGAAAGTGTGCATAACTTTGGGCGGCCTGAGAGGGCCGGACAAACAGTCATGTGCTCTTAGGAGTGGGCAAACCACTCCTCCCCTGCCCTGTTCCAAGAGCAGTGCAGCCCTGGCCACCCGCCCGCTGCAAAGCAGCATGTAAACATAGAATCATACTAACTCAAAGTTATTATCATTTTATGCTTCCTTTACTTTGCACTACTTAAAAGTAGTGGGTTGACGCTCCTCTGCCATAGCGGAGGAGCCGAGTGGTGTGACCCAAGGCACAGGCTTACCCGTTCACGAATGCACACACCGTGATGACTGGTTCGGAGCAGCACTCCCTGCCGGCAGCATGTCCTTGTGGCGATCCTGCGCGCACCATCATTTTTTGATGGCTGCATACGATCGTTCATTCAGGTCCTCCCATGCACCGACCTCAGTGTGTGCTGACAAGCTGATAGTGTACCCTCTACATTGCTGTGCCCTGCACCCTACTAGTAGTACTAATTTGGTGCGGAGTTAGCGTACCCGTGCGTGGGGTGCAGCCTTTGTAAGATGCAACATTATAAAAGTGACAAATAACCCACAGCGTGCTTTCGTATTTTGTCCCAAAAGAAGCCGCTGCCTGTCAGGTCGAAGGTCACCGTTCAATTAGCTGGTCAACAATTGGGCGCAAGTACGTCTATGGATGTAACACACCCCTTCATCAGATGAAGGCCGTGCACCTTTTGAATGTGAATTTCCTGCTATGAATCCAGAATTATTGCTCCCACAAAACCATAGCTTGAAATTACTTACCCACATTAGTTTTGTTAGGATACGTGATGTGTTAAAAAGTGAACAATTCACACCTAATAGTTCAGTTAACATTCATAAAGTACTTGTTTCTCTGCTTATTCGTCAAGAGAATGTAAACAGTCAATAGAGCCACATAAAAGGGCTGCCACGGATTATAGGCTTAAAGCTATGGACATGTAGTTTTATAAAGAATGAGGCATACATACATTTTTTCTGAATGACGTGAAAAGAAAGAAGGTAAACAGCAGCAAAAACGACAGTTTCTTAATATCACCACAAGAGGGAGTATTACCTCAGGTTTGTAGCCCTGCAACTTAAAAATGTATCCCTGTCAAGCACCTTCATAACAAATTGCTGTTCAGTGAAATAAACTGAGGTCTCTTATATTTTTACTTTCTCACATGAAGCTGCCCAGTGTTCTCGTGATTCAGGCTGTCGGCCCCCCCCACCCCAGGCCGTGAAGCCTCGCTAATTTCACTTCTCTCTACACTGATTTTGACTGTGAAAATCTTAGAATAGACAAACATTTACATGGTTACTTATTTCTCGCTCCTACTCCGAGTGACGTAATTATATTCGCAATCTTCATAGAGGGTAGCTTCCGTTGGTGCAGAAGGTGCAGTAGCACCAGGGCCCACAAGCCAGAGGGGCCCACTGAACCCGGATTATTGCTGTGGTTTTTATTTTTTATTTGTTTAATTCATACAGCATCCAGGGCTCCCATTTCCTTCCTTGCACTACAGCCAAGGAAAACTGGCTATGCTACTGAGGGGCATATTCTCAAGCCCCTATCGCCACCACAATATCACTTTTAGTGACGTTGTGGTGGCGATAGAGGCTTAGCCCTATTCACAAGGCAGCGTTAAGCCACGTTAAGTGGCTTAATGCGGCTTAACGCTGCCTTGTGAATAGGACCCCCTTCACGCTGTTTTTGTTATGTTATGTTATGTTAAATTAATTTCTAAAGCGCGCGTACACCAAGCGGTTTCATGGCGCTATGGCAATGACGTACTAGATCAGGGGGTTACTGGTAGGCTTGGATGAACAAGAGAGTTTTGAGGAGGGATCTGAAGTGTGACAAAGATGTTTTGAGTCTGAGTTCCAAGGGAAGGGAATTCCACATTTGAGGTGCCAGAAAGGAAAAGCTGAGTCCACCGTGTTTTTTCCGGTTAAAGCGAGAGGGAGTGAGAAAGTTGGCATGTGATGAACGAAGTGCACGGGTAGGGGTATAACGAGAGATTAAGGAGGAGATGAAGACAGGCCCCCTACCTGTTAGGGCTTTAAAAACAGTACAGCCCAATTTAAACAGGCAGCGTTTGGCTACTGGGAGCCAATGAAGATGTTTCAGCAAGGGGCGGACGTGTTGGGTGCGAGGTTGATGAGCAATAAGGCGTACGGCTTGATTCTGGACCAGCTGAAGGCGATGGAGTTGATAGATAGGGATGCCAACATAAAGGGAGTTGGCATAGTCTAGCCGAGAAATGACTAAAGCCATGAGTACCACAGTGAGGGCTTTGGTGGTGAAAAATCTTGCGATCTTCCGAATTCTGCGGAGGTGGAAAAAGCATGAGGATGTAACTGCACCGATCTGAGGCTTCATGGACAGGTCACTGCTGATTACTACTCCAAGGCTTTTAACTGATTTGGAGGGTATAGGAGAATTTCCTAACGAAGAGGGCCAAAAGTTATTGTTCCAGGGATTTGACGAACCGGTCAGCACCAGCTCGGTCTCATCAGGGTTGAGCTTAAGTTGGCTGGCGTTCATCCAATCCCTGATGAAGCATAGAGTAGCCTGAAAGCTGGAAATAGATGCGGTAGTGAAGTTAATGTTGAACACCAGTTGAAGATCGTCCGCATAGTTGAAGCAGACTACCTCAAAGTTGCGAAGTGAATAGATTAAAGGGACCATGTATAGATTGAAAAGTAGAGGAGAAAGAGAGGAGCCCTGTGGCACACCGCCTGTTAAAGTGGTCTTTTTGGCGGAGAAGGCGGCAAGGCGAACGGCCTGCAAGCGGTCCCCCAAGAAAGAGGAAATCCATTTTAGGGCCGTGCCCTGAATGCCTGCGTCCCTGACACGGTCGATCAAGAGTTTGTGATCGACCGTGTCAAAGGCGGCCGAGAGATCTAGAAGGACGAGGGCTTGAGAGAGATTGTTATCAGCCCCCCTACGGAGCTCATTCATCACGGCAAGTATGACCAGCTCAGTAGAATGTGCAGGCCTAAAACCGGCCTGGTGGGGGTAAAAAAAAGACGAGCGTTCAATAAAGGAGCTGAGGCATTGTGTGACATGGGCTTCCAAGATCTTGCTCAAGTAGGGGAGGAGGGAAATGGGACGGTAGTTGGTAAGATTGGTGGGATCGGCATGAGGCTTCTTCAAGATGGGTATGACCTCTGCTACTTTAAAGGAGGCGGGGACAACCCCTGTTATTAGTGAGTTGTTGAGGAACGCGAGCGGGGGATCGGGGCAAGAGAGAAAGGCTTCTTGGAGGAATAAGGGAGGGCAGGGATCTGAGGGGGAACCTGAGCTAACCTTTTTTAGAAGTATAAAAAAATCTTCTTTGGAGATCAAAGGAATTTGATCCATAAATTGGGTGTTTTTGGGTGAAGTCCCCAAGACTGGACAGAAGGGGATCGGAGGAATACTCATTTTGATGGTGGAGATTTTCTGAATGAAGAAGTTGTTAAGAGCGTCGCAGAGATCCTGGGTGGGTGCTGGTTTGATAGTTACTCTATCAGGTAGAGATAATTCATTGACGATAGAGAAAATATCTTTGGTTTTAGCAGACAAATTCGTGATTTTTAATGAGAAATATGAAGTTTTAGCTGCGATAATGGCTTTTTTATAATCAGTTAAAAGCTTAGTAAAGGTGTCTTTTGTGCTAGGGGAATAGCTACGTCTCCACCTTCGTTCTGCTTGTCTAAGGAGAAGTTTTTTTAATTTGAGATCCTCTGTAAACCACCGCTGGGCGTCATGAGGCCGCCTGATTATGGAAAATTTACAAGGGGCAACAATATTACTGGCCGCACATAGCCAGTTATTGATGGCAGTTTCTTGAGCGTTAAGACAGTTAGTGACCGTGGGCAGAGAGGTGGAAAGTAGGGAACAGAACTCCTCTTTATTTGCTCGGCTCCAGTTCCTGGTTAAGATTTTTTCAGGTGTTGGGGGTTTAGCTGGTCGAGGCAGGTCCAAGGAGAATTGGATAGAATAATGGTCAGACCAAGAACAAGGAGAGATGGATAGAGAAGAGATGGACAGGTTAGCTGTCCATAGCTGGCGGAGGAGGTGTCCTTTGATGTGAGTGGCAGGGCGGACATGCTGTGTGCAATTGAGGCCCGAGAGAAGGTCTGTAAATTCACGGGAATGAGGGGTTTCGTTAGGGTCAGAAGGCCAATAGTTGAAATCACCAATTATCATTAGTTTGGAGTTGTTTATTATAAGTTGGGAGATAAGATCTCCAACTGACTGTTTTTAGCATGAAAGGGGCGTGCAGTGGGTGTTGCGGTGGGCGTTCCACCGCAACACCCACTCTCATGTTTATTTTTAAAGATGAGTCTTGAATCTTTTCCAAAAATACACTAGTCATCTTCCTTAGTTATTTTTCTCTTAATGCGCTTTACTCTAGTGTATATATTTGTGATTTTACATAGGTCAGACAAGACCCAAGACATGACAGACCATTTTTCTCAATCAAGTATAAAGGGCAGACGTTAAAGAAGAAATGCAAAGATGTATTTTTTTTTGTATAAGAGTGTACATGAAAGGATTGTAGAACCATTAATAAAGCCACAAGTAGTATGACAGAAAAAAAGAAAAAAAAAAATATATATATATATATATATATATATATATATATATATATATATATATATATATATATATATATTCACAGAAAAAAACATAGGTTTCAGGGGTGTTATAGTTAGCTGCCCATTTCACTCATACAAAACCATAGAAATTCCTCCGTTATAGTTAGTTCTGCTAACTATAACTCAAGCGCCCGCAATGCACTGCTGATGATGTCACATATTGCATCATTCATGACATGGTCAGTGACATCACTGATGACATCACTGATGACATCATCCACTGAATGTGGTTTAGTTTGAAATTTAAATATGTATTATATATATACCAATCTGTATTGAAGATTGAGTGAATATATAACTGTCTGGATGGAGGATTTAATAGCTGTCTGACTGTCTTTTTAAGTGAGTAATTAAAAGTGTCTCACTTAATACATGGATTAGTAACTAAACTATGTGAATGTGTGCAGCACTGTCTCTGTTGTTGTAAAACATGCTGCATCAGTTGGTCACTAACTACATGAGTGTGTATATTAGTTATTGATTAGTTGGGTGAGTATTTGTATGGGACACTGAGTTTGTGTGTGGTTGGATGGGGTGTGTGTAACTCTATGCATAGATGTGTGAATGGTTGATTGACTAGGTGTATGGGTTTAAGAGTGCATGTGGAAACAGTTGTTTGGGTGACTGAGTGTATTTATTTGTGTGTTGGTGAGCGAATATATGTTTTAGTTGTACATCTTCAACAAGGTAAAAAAAATAAAAGGCATTGTATGTGAGAGTTGGTGTATATAAATAAGTATGTGTAAGAGTCAGTGATTGTGAGAGTAACTATATGAATGAGTGTATAATTGTAATGGTGCTTTTTTAACATATTAACGATGAGTTACTTTGTGTTTGAATAAATGAGGTGTTGTTGGATAATTGTTTAAGTGAGTACATTTAAGTGCGATACATATATTTCATGAGTGAGTAGGGTGACTGCATAACCGACTAAGATGACTGCTGATGTGTCAATGTCTATATATGTGTATAAGTGCATTTGATAGTGTTCTATTAATTAATGACTTCATGTATAGATGATTCTGTTGTTGAATGGGTAGTTGTGTGTGTAGACTTAGGAATCAGTGAGTGGGTATGTAGTAACTGGTATTGGTGTGTCAATGGTTTCAAATATGGTACTCTGTATTTTACAGTGAGTGATGAAAGGTTATACTAGTGTATGATGAGGTGTATCAGATTGTCAAGTGGATGATGTCATCAGTGATGTCATTTGAGATGTCATCAGTGATGTCATCAGTGATGTCACTGACCATGTCATGAATTATGCAATATGTGACATCATCAGCAGTGCATTGCGGGCTCATGAGTTATAGTTAGCAGAACTAACTATAACGGAGGAATTTCTATGGTTTTGTATGAGTGAAATGGGCAGCTAACTATAACACCCCTGAAACCTATGGTTTTTTCTGTGAATTTCTAAGGTTTTTTAAATGCTAATTTCTAACTATAACGTCTCTGAAACCTATGTTTTTTTCAGTGAATTTCAAAGGTTTTTTAAATGCTAACTTTTAAGTGTGATAGTAGTTATATCTATTTTTTTGTACTGATTTTCTACAGTTTTTCAACTGTTTATTTATAAAAATGTTATTCATTAAATAACATTATATATTTTCCTGAAAACTGCACAAAAAAAATGTTTTTAATTAAAACTGAAATATTGATTCATTTTCTTGTTTTCATTTTTTATTTTAATATATTTATATTATTTTCTTTAAAAAAAAATTCCAATTGTCTTCGGAGCCGCGCACTCAAAGTGTACACATCACGGTGGGTGCGCGCATTCTAGCCGCCATTTTAGAAAAGTAATGAAGGATCCGCGTATGGTGTGCGACGGCTGCGTGTTTTTCAGTTACATCATATTCATTTAATATCACGTGATATGCGCGATTGGTATGCGACCAATCTGCGACTCCTGCTCCCGCGCATTCGCGACACATGCGCATTACGGTACGAGATGTTTGCGCGGTTGCGGGTCCCACGTGACATCATATACGTGCTGGGGCGCGCTGGGTGCGCGACTCCCGCAAAAAAAATGTATGTTCCAAAATGATATGTATGTGTCTTTAATATACTTATTAAGGCAAGAGATTATGTAAGATATTCATCAAAATAATATATTTGTACTTATAATAAACTTATATTATTTTTAAATATATTTTCGCGAAGTCGGGTGCGTGCATCGTGAGTGCAGAAAACCAGGTCAGCAGAGCTGCTGTAGAGCCAGAGAACTAGGTCAGCAGAGCTGCTCTAGAGCCTAAGAACTAGGTCAGCAGAGCTGCTCTAGAGCCAGAGAACCAGGTCAGCAGAGCTGCTGTAGAGCCAGAGAAACCAGGTCAGCAGAGCTGCTTTAGACGGAGAGAACCAGGTCAGCAGAGCTGCTTTAGAGCCAGAAAAACAGGCCAGCAGAGCTACTTTAGAGCCAGAGAACGAGGTTAGCAGAGCTGCTTTAGAGCAGGAGAACCAGGTCAGCAGAGCTACTCTAGAGCCAGAGAACCAAATCAGCAGAGCTGCTTTAGAGCCATAGAACCAGGTCAGCAAGAGCTGCTTTAGAGCCAGAGAAACAGGTCAGTAGAGCTGCTCTAGAGCCTAAGAACCAGGTCAACAGAGCTGCTCTAGAGCCAGAGAACCAGGCCTGCAGAGCTGCTGCAGAGCCAGGGAAACCAGGTCAGCAGAGTTGCTTTAGATGGAGAGAACCAGGTCAGCAGAGCTGCTCTAGAGCCAGAGAACCAGGTCAGCAGAGCTGTTGTAGAGCCAGAGAACTAGATCAGCAGAGCTGCTCTGTAGCATAAGAACTAGGTCAGCAGAGCTGCTCTAGAGCCAGAGAACCAGGTCAGCAGACCTGCTGTAGAGCCAGAGAAACCAGGTCAGCAGAGCTGCTTTAGAGAGAGAGAACCTGGTCAGCAGAGCTGCTGCTTTAGAGCCAAAGAACCAGGTCAGCAGAGCTGCTCTAGCTGACACTGACTGACTGACACTGACTGACTGACACTGACTGATTGACACTGACTGACACAGATTGACTAACACTGACACTGACTGACACTGATTGACTGACACTGACTGACACTGATTGACACTGACTGACACTGATTGACTGACACTGACTGACTGACACTGATTGACTGACACTGACTGACTCTGATTGACTGACACTGACTGACTGACTGACACTGACTGACACTGACTGACTACTCTCTACTACTCTACTACTGACTCTCTACTACTCTCTACTACTCTCTCTCTACTACTCACTCTCTACTGCTCACTCTCTACTACTCACTCTCTACTACTCTACTACTCTCTTCTACTCACTCCCTACTACTCACTCTCAACTACTCACTCTCTACTACTCTACTACTCACTCTCTACTACTCACTCGCTACTACTCTCTACTACTCACTCTCTACTATTCACTCTCTACTACTCACGCTCTACTACTCTCTACTACTCATTGTCTACTACTACTCTCTCTACTACTCACTCTCTACTACTCTCTACTATTCACTCTCTACTACTCACTCTCTACTACTCACTCTACTACTTTCTACTACTCTCTACCACTCACTCTCTACTACTGTACTACTCACTCTCTACTACTCACTCGCTACTACTCTCTACTACTCACTCTCTACTACACTCTCTACTACTCTCTCTCTCTACTACTCTCTACTACTACTCTCTATTATTCACTCTCTACTACTCACTCTCTACTACTCTCTACACTACTCTCTGCTGCTCTCTACCACTCTGTAGGAGAGTAGGGTCTGCTATCCTATGGTCACCCCAAATTTTTGCTTTTTGCTTCACTGGTTTTTGACATACTGAGGCTGTGGGCCTGCTAATCAGACCCCCAGCCTGCTGTTCTCTCTACTAAAATGACTCTTTGCACCCTAGGTGCATAACCAATTGGAATTGGATCACCCTGTGAGCCCCTGTACCAGTGTACACTAGGTACCCAGGGCATTGGTGTATCTAAGGCCTACCAGGGGCTGAAGCATGTATTGTGCCACCCCTGGCCTGGCCTAACAATTTGACACAACTGGCTGATCACTCAGCTGGGGTAAGTTGGTGTAACCACCTCTTACTTAAGTGTAGTATACCTATACCTAACCTTAAATGGGACACATGTTAACCTATAAGTCACTCCTATGGCAGGCCTTGACAATCCTGAAGGCAGAGTGCTTGGTTCCATGTGAGATGGTGCTCTGGCATGAGCTGAGCCTGTCTGCAGTGGTCGGAACAACTTCCTTCTACTGTTTCCAGATATCGTCATACCATATACTCTTAAGTGCATTATGAACCTCGCGGTTAAATGCTATCTTTGGTTTGGCTTTATCAAAACATGTCGAGTAAGGTGTCATACGAATTGGAATACTAACCCCTCGCCAATTCTGGCGACGGGGTTAGCATTCCACCCTTCTAGAGGGACACGACATGTACAGTACCTGAAACCCGGGTAAAATCAGACATAGCCTCAGCTCCACAAAATGGATGCTGCCACCACAGACACAAGTCTGCCCTCCTGCTGCTGGGAGTCCTTCCAGCTTGGGAGGTGTGGACAAAGGGTTTCCTGCCAGGGGAGGTGCGTGCACCACCCCAGACAGGATTTTGTGTATTGGTCAGGTAGGGCTTGAAAGAAACCAGACATGCCTGAGGCTCACAAGGAGCCTCGGTGCATATGCCAGTTCAAACCGGTCCTGGGGCACACCAGCCCCGGACCTGGGGCGAGCTGGACAAAGGATTGGGGGTGTAACCACCCCCCTTCCTGGTCCCACCCTTAGGGAGGGACCTAGCAGGTAGTCCGGGCCCTAGAATCCGCTTAAAGGTAGGAGCTGTGTCCTAAGACTTCAGACATCCTGGAATCAACTTAACCACAAGAAGAAGACGGGAACTTCGACGCTCTGCTGCACAGAGGACTGAAGGAAATCTCCCCTATGGTCAGGGAGTGACCATCTTGTTAACGCAAGCACCAACCAGCTATTGAACGTCTGCTTTGCCGCCGCCTCCTGCCGGAGCCCGAGCCCAGAGCCCAACAAGACCTGGACCTCCAGACCTCTCACCGCCCGATCCACAGTCCCTGAAAAGAAGGAACCCGTGGAGGCACCGAGACACGTGGAGCCAGCCATCTTGGAAGACCGACGACAAGCTGCAAGCGCAACGACAGAGGCTCCCTCCGAGTTGTGCTTTGGGTCCTGAGAAGCCCAACCCCCGAGCAGCATTTGCACCAAAGGTGAGCCCTCCAGCATCTCCACGATCTGCGTGGGGCCCCTCTGCACTTTGCATCTCGACACGCCTGCCCGGTCCCTGGCCCGTTGGCTAGTGGCCATTTTGGCGACGAAACTTGAAATCAACGACACTGGTCTGGTTGCTCCAGACTGGCCCTAGCTGCTCTCCAAAAGAGCAGCCCCTCTGACCTTGCTGGTCAGAACAATCAGCTTTCATCTCTTTCCACAACTCCTGCCTTTGCCAAGGCTTGTTTGCTTCTTTCGAGTCGCCGACACCGCCGACAGCGAGAGCCTGCGTGGGACAGCTCGTGACTTGACTCCTGGACGTCGTCAACCTTCAGGGACTACGTGGCTGCGGAGACAAGCTACACCTCTTTGCCTGTTTGCAACCGACATCGCCTGGTACCTACCTGGTGCCATGCCGGTCACTGGCTAGTGACTGTGAACACTGTCCCCTCTGCTTTCAGGTCTTCTACATCTCTGATCCACTCTTGGATCCACCGCATCTCTTCTGGACCGACCGCCTGCTGCATCTTTGTCATCAGGCTCCATTGAATCGATAGAAGAAACCCGACGCACTTCGAGACCTATGCACCCGCTTCCTGTGGGTGAGGTAAAGCTGGCACTCCGGTGCCCAAGTGTAGAGAATCATCTCTAGTGTCTGTGTTTCAAATCTTAAGATCGTAGTCCATCCAGAAGACCCTTTCTGCAGTAACTTTTAAACTTTTACGCACCCATTGAAAACCTATGGGAGCCCGCGTGTAACTTTCCTCACTGCACACGCGACCCGTGGACCTCCTGGTCACTAACTGAAGTTAGCTCCTTGTAGGCCCAGCGATTCTAGAGGCTCTAGGCCTTTTCACTTTCCTGTTCGTGGTACTTATACCACTATTTTAGTATATGGTTTGAGTGGCCACCAGGGCCCATCCATATAAAGTGCAACTTCTGTATATTATAACATTGTCTTGTTTAACGATTTGTGCTCCTGTGCTCATAAAGAGTCTAGGGGATACTTTGAGTAATAAATACATATATATTTTGAATATATATCTGTTTGGTGTCCTTTCATTGGTATAAAGGGGGGTTACATTTGGTAAAACAGCCTGCTTAACACGCTTTAACGAGTTTAGCCTCAAAGACTGCTTAGCCTACGCTACCACTAGGGCAGCTAGTCCGAAAAGGTTGACTTACAACCACTAGTTATGGTCAATTGTGCACTGCTGTGCTTGAAAGAATTTTCAAACAATTGTGCCGTGCTCCAGGGTATCACTCCCTGCCAGAGAGTGTGTAAAACTCAAACAATAGGTAACGACCCAAAGATCCCATCCACCCACCTTGTCGCCCTATAGTTTCGACACGTGGGAGTATACATGAACCTGTTGGTAAATTTCTGGACACTTACCTTCAACCATGTGTTCTTAAAATGACATCCTTTCTCAAAGACACAACAGATTTCCTCAATAAACTCAATCTTACAAACATCACGGAAGAGGAAACCATATTAATGTGCACTATTGATGTTAAATCTCTATACACATCGATCCCACATCAAGCAGGGATAGAAGCAGTTGAAAAGGCCCTTTTAAATACAGATTATGACGAAGGCATGAAGATCTTCTTGATGGAACTCCTAGATTTCACTCTTCTACACTCGTACTTCCAGTGGCAAGACACATGGTATTTACAAAAGACAGGCACTTCGATGGGCAACTGTGCAGCGCCCGCGTATGCCAATCTCTTCATGAATTCCTTTGAAGAAGAACACATCCTAAACACTCAACCTTGGAAGAATCTGACACCTTTGTACCTAAGATTCATCGATGACATCTTCCTATTATGGAAAGGACCCTATGAAGAACTCGAAGATCAAATCAAACTACTTAACCTTATTGATGACAGGATTCAATTTACCTACGAGATCAGTGAACATACGATCAACTTTTTGGATGTAAAAGTGACTAAAACCATGAGAGGATTCGAAACCAACCTGTATAGAAAATCTTCAGACAGGAACAACACCTTAACATATGACAGCTTCCATCCCCAACCGCTCAAACAACATCTACCGTATTCTCAATTAATGAGGGTAAAAAGGATTGTCTCAGACTGCGCTGAATCTTCCAAACAACAAGAAGACATGTTACAGCGATTCAGACAGAGAGGATACCCAGGACACATACTAACAGAAGCTAAAGAACGCGTTAGCAAATTTTCAAGACAACAACTACTTTTGACAAGACCCAAAACCACCGCTGAAAGAATCACATGCGTCAGCAAATTCTCTACCACGAGCCAATACTTAAAAAAGGCCGTTAAAAAACATTGGCCATTGTTACAACTAGAGCAGGATTTCAAAAACACCTTCATCCGTGAACCGATATTTGCCTATACACGAGGCAAAAACCTCGGAGAGCTCATTAAATATTCACCCACTAAGTCTCCAGAAGCTACCTACAAAGGCACGATACCATGTTTAAATTGCAGCAACTGTCACAACATCATGAAGGGGACGTACATCATGCACCCCATGAAAGGACATAAAATCAAACTACAGGTGACAGCTACATGTGATACTTCTAATATCATCTACATGTTAAAATGCCCATGCGGAAAAGTTTATGTCGGACAAACAGAACGTAAATTAAAAGTTCGATTGAACGAACACAAAAGTAACATAAGAACCAAACAAACCAAATCAATGGTAGCTCATCACTTTATTGAAGCTCAACACCACAACAGTCAGTTAAAAGCTTGCATTTTAGAAGTAGTGCAAAAACGAGAAGGAATTGATAACCGCACAGCATTGCTGCAAAGAGAAAATCATTGGATTTATAATTTGAACTCTCTACAGCCGCACGGAATGAATGACAGGGTGGAATTTTCTTGTTATTTATAAACATTTAACCTAAACAGATCACACTGACTGCGATATTCAGCCTTGGGTACCGTATCGGAAGGCTGCCGTTTTCTCATTGATTGACAATGTCTTAGAATTGATTAGCTGTATTCACAATATAGACTGTCGAACAACGTTTGTTCATCACATACCACACAAACAGTATGCCCTGAGAGTTTAATTTAATTCTTTTTTAATTCTTTTTTAGAAAAAAAATTTTCTCTCCCACACGCACACTCCAACAGTCCGCTTTTCACCTTTAGTAGCACGTCAATTACGTTTAAATACCACACCACACAGCCAGTCACGCACTAGCAGCACACTCATGGAAGGCACCTGAGTGAACCGACGGTTTCAGCTCCGGTAAGATCTTGATATTAGCTTCCGTAGTCCTCTCCAGCTTGTATATTTACTCTTCAACGCCCATATTATACCTATTTAGTCACTTCTATATAGTGATTTCAGTTACAACCTCCACACATCTTCTTTAAGCTTTTTAAGTTTTCTTATGTGAATTAACCGCCATGTGGCACGATATTCACCCACACGGTCCCCTTACAGCCTCTTTTCGAGTTTAAAACCACGCTTGATACATTAACACGCCATTTGTTTCACATTTGTTACAATGTATGTGACTAGTACTGTGTATTGTATATATCCATCTGGTATCATTACAGACAGTTTAAATCTTTTGTTCTAGATGTTCCCTGATGAAGGCAGTTTGCCGAAATGCATTGGAACACGGATTGAGACAACTTTGTGAAAGTAACATGTTGCATTTTGGGAAATGAAGTTTTCCAACGGATTAATGAAAAATTAAGTGAAAAATTAAAAAACTTTCAAGTGCATAATTGAGCAAATTATTCATTGATAACCACGAAAAAATTCGTTACTCCAGTCCAGTGCCCGGGGATACACCCCACAGGGGTGGGGTCGTTACCTATTGTTTGACTTACAACCACACCATAAGGGTTGCTTGGCATGGTACAAGGTGGTCACTTTAACTAGTGAACAGCATATACCAGGCCAACTTCTCACATTGGTAAGCAGCGGTTGGATTTGAGCTTGCTGTCTTTTATCATTGTAATCTCTTGGTTACCAATTGAAAGATCACATAGGTACCTGTAGGTACATATAAAACAAGATAGATATACTTAAGTTCTACTGAACTTTGTTGTTGTAGAGCAAAGGGAGTAGCACACCCTGACTACAACTACTAGATAGGTTTAGTAGGAAAACTCAAGTGTAGGTAGATTGCAACACATCCACCCACACTTAAGAGCAATGGAGGGGGCAGAGGGGTCCAAGGTACCCATCTCTGTCGAGAGTGACCCCCAGAGGGCACCAACTCTCTTTGCTACCCTAAATCAAAATGAGCTCAGGCAGTTGGCAAATATCAGGGGCCTTAAACAGCCCAAGAACCCTACTTCTGCTGAACTCAGAGAGCTTTTACAAGCTGATGAAGATCAGAAAGCTCTCAAGAAAGCCTCCCAGTTAGGCCCCTTGGGACTGGAACAGGAGCCCCCCCTTCTGAAGATGCTACTGAGGTACCCCTTTCCAATAGTCACCCCTTAGATGAGAATCATACTACAGAGGATGAAAGTGATAAGGGTACTGATACAGAAGGTAGTGGGGATGAAGGGAGAACTAGCCCAGTGCCAAGTGTTATACGTGGCCCAGCTAACCTAAGGCTATTGGGGACTGACAATGGGATCACCCCATTGGATTTCCCCAGTGGACTTAACACAGGGCTTGGGAGGCAAAGGAATCACTCAGGTGAATCTAATGCTTCTCATGCCTCTAGAGGCTCTCAAGGTCACTCCAGAAGAAGGATGACCACCCCTCAGAGGAGGGAGCATGAGGCCAGAATGCAGGAATCCCAGCTGAGAATCAGGAGACAGGAGCTAAAAGTAGCTCTGATGGAAGAGAAACTGAGTAAGGCTAGGCAACCTAGAGAGAGTGGGCCTATACCCACTGGTGGCAGCATTGTCCCTAAGGACAAAGATAGGGTCTTTGATAATAGGAACCTGTCCAAGGTTGTGCCCCCCTACAAAAGTGGGGATGACATCCACAAATGGATGACTGCTCTTGAGAGAGCCTGCAAAGTGCAGCAGGTTCCTGAAGACCAGTGGGCAGCAATCTTATGGCTCTCCTTTGAAGGAAGAGGCAGAGATAGACTCCTCACTGTTAGGGAGGAGGATGTCAGAAACTACAGAGCCCTGAAGAGTGTCCTAGTTGATGGGTTAGGCTTAACCACTGAACAGTACAGGTTAATGTTCAGAGACACCCAGAAGACACAGACTCAGGACTGGTCTGAATACATTGAATGTGCCACTAAGGCTTTGGAGGGTTGGTTGCTGGGAAGTAAGGTATCTGATTATACAGGATTGTACAATTTGATGATGAGAGAACAGATTTTAAATAACTGTCAGAACCAGCAACTGCATCAACACTTGGTTGACTCAGATCTGACCTCTCCCCAAGAATTGGGAAAGAAGGCAGACAAATGGGTCAGAACCAGGGTTAAGCAAAAGAACCAGAACCAGGGCCATGGGGGTGATCAGAAGAAAACAGACCAAAAGGGTGAAGATCAGAAATCTAAAGACCAGAAGTCTTCAACAGGGCCCCAAACTAGTACTAACGAGGGTGGGTCCCAGCCTAAAGGGAAGAAGAAAGAAGGTCCAAAGAAACCCTGGTGCAAATCTTGCAAGAATACAACTCACTGGACTAGTAATTGTAAGAAGGGTGGAGCCCCCAACACTGTTGCCCCTAAGGCACCTGCTCCCAGTACAACTGTTAGAAGTGTTGGTCCCCAGACAAAGGGTGTAGTGGGAATCACTATGGGAACTGAAGGAGATTCTGACCTAGACAGAACCCTTACACAGGCAGTCTTGATCTGTGATGGGGACATGGATTTGTCCCTGACTGTGAGCCCCAGTAACCTGGGCAAGTACAGACAGACTCCTTTAATTAATGAAAAAGTGGCTCAAGCCTACAGGGACACATGTGCCAGTGTCACTATGGTGACACCAGGCTTTGTGGACCCTGGACAGTACATACCAGGGTAGAACTACCTGGTGACCAATGCCAGCAATGCCACTACTTCACATAGTGTGGCAGTTGTTAACTTCTCATGGGGAGGGGTAACTGGCCTCAAAAGGGTTGTGGTTAGTGCAGACCTCCCAGTAGAATGTTTGTTGGGCAATGACCTAGAGAGTTCTCTATGGTCAGAAGTGGAGTACAGGACACATGCAGAGATGTTAGGTATATCACCACATGTCCTTGCTGTGACCAGGTCACAGGCCAAAAAGTGCCTTACTGAACCACAGGTCTTGGATCCTGGAACAATGGACCAAGCACCTACCAAGAAGAAGAACAGGAGGGTTAAGGCTGTGCCTTCCCCCCTGCCTCCAAGTGATGATCAACCTTCCTAGGAAGATGATCTAGAGAACCCTGAAGGAACTGTCCCTGAAGAGCTTGAACCTGATCAGGTTGAGTTTCTGGGGACAGGGGGACCTTCCAGGGCTGACTTGGGGCAGGATCAGTTAACCTGTCCATCTCTTGAACCCCTCAGACAGCTGGCTGCTGCTGAGGCTGCTGGGAATGCTCAAGGTACCCATAAAGTGTATTGGGATGATGGGCTCCTTTATTCAGAGGCTAGAGACCCAAAACCTGGTGCAACCAGGAGGTTGGTTATACCTCTGCAATTTAGGGGATTCCTTCTTACCTTGGCCCATGATATTCCTCTAGCAGGAAACTTAGGCCAGAACAAGACTTGGGACAGGCTTGTCCCTCACTTTCACTGGCCTCACATGAATGAAGATACCAAGGAGTTTTGTCGCTCCTGTGTGACCTGCCAAGCCAGTGGCAAATCAGGTGGCACAACAAAGGCCCCCCTAATACCACTACCTGTGGTGGGGGTTCCCTTTGAAAGAGTGGGAATAGATATAGTGGGTCCCATGGATCCTCCCACTGCATCTGGGCACAGATTTATACTGGTGGTAGTGGATCATGCCACCAGGTATCCAGAGGCAATTCCCCTTAGGACCACTACAGCTCCTGTTGTGGCCAGGGCCCTGCTGGGAGTATTCTCCAGAGTGGGGTTTCCTAAGGAGGTGGTTTCTGACAGAGGTACCAACTTCATGTCAGGATACATGACAGCTATGTGGAAGGAATGTGGTGTCAACTACAAGTTCACCACTCCTTATCACCCACAATGCAATGGGCTTGTTGAGAGATTCAACAAGACCCTAAAGGGTATGATCAAAGGATTACCTGAAAAGCTCAGGCGAAGATGGGACATCCTTCTACCCTGCCTTCTGTTTGCTTACAGAGAGGTCCCACAAAAAGGAGTTGGCTACAGCCCCTTTGAATTGTTGTTTGGGCACCCTGTAAGAGGCCCACTGTGTTTAGTGAAGGAAGGATGGGAGTTACCTCTCAAAAAGCCTAAACAAGACATAGTGGACTATGTACTTGGTCTCCGCTCCAGGATGGCTGAGTATATGGAGAAGGCATCCAAAAACCTTGAGGCAAGCCAGGCCTTACAGAAAGCTTGGCATGACCAAAAGGCTGTCTTGGTTGAGTTTCAGCCAGGACAGAAGGTATGGGTGTTGGAGCCAGTGGCCCCAGCAGCACTCCAAGACAAATGGTCTGGACCCCATACAATCCTGGAAAAGAAGGGAGAGGTTACCTACTTGGTGGACCTAGGAACTCCCAGGAGTCCCCATAGGGTACTCCATGTTAACAGGTTAAAAGGATATGTTGACAGGGCAGACATGGGCTTGCTCATGGCTACAGATGAGGGACAGGAGGAAGAGAGTGACCCTCTCCCAGACTTGTTGTCTCAGAACCCTGAAGATGGCTCAGTTGAAGGAGTGACCCTTGGAGGCAACCTCACTGAACATCAGCAGACTGAATGTAGACAGGTTCTACAATCATTTCAACATATGTTCTCACTGATACCTAGTCAAACTGACTGGTGTACCCATGTGGTGGACACTGGTGACAGTCTGCCTGTAAAGAACAAACTTTACAGACAACCTCACCACGTCAGGGACTGTATAAAGGCTGAGGTACACAAAATGCTGGAATTGGGTGTCATTGAATCCTCAGAGAGCCCCTGGGCTAGCCCAGTGGTTCTGGTCCCCAAACCTCACACCAAAGATGGCAAGAGAGAGATGAGGTTCTGTGTGAATTACAGAGGACTCAATGCTGTCACTAGGACAGATGCACATCCTATTCCAAGGGCAGAAGAGCTCATAGATAAACTGGCTTCTGCTAAGTTTTTGAGCACATTTGATTTGACAGCTGGCTATTGGCAAATCAGGTTAGCTGAGGAGTCCAAGGCCAAAACAGCATTCTCAACCCCAGGTGGGCACTACCAATTTTTGGTGATGCCCTTTGGTCTGAAGAATGCACCTGCCACCTTCCAAAGGTTGGTGAATCAAGTCCTTACTGGGTTGGATGACTTTTGTGCAGCATATCTTGATGACATTGCTGTCTTTAGCTCCACCTGGGAGGATCACCTGATCACCTGAAGAAGGTACTTGAGGCTCTGCAAAAGGCAGGCCTCTCTATCAAGGTTACTAAGTGCCAGATAGGGCAGAATAAGGTTGTGTATTTGGGCCACCTTGTAGGTGGAGGCCAAGTTCAACCACTGGAGAGTAAGATACAATCCATCAAGGACTGGTCTCCTCCAACCACCCAGACTCAAGTTCGAGCTTTCTTGGGCTTGACTGGGTACTACAGGAAGTTTGTTAAGAACTATGGGTCCATTGTGACTCCTCTTAATGATCTGACATCCAAGAAGATGCCCAAAAAGGTTCAGTGGACAGTAAGCTGTCAAAAGGCATTTGTAGACCTGAAGAAGGCCATGTGCTCTGCACCTATCCTGAAAAGTCCTGACTACTCCAAAGAGTTTATTGTCCAAACAGATGCTTCTGAGTTGGGTGTGGGAGCTGTGCTGTCACAACTTAATGTAGATGGTCAAGACCAACCCATTGCTTTTATTAGCAGAAGGTTGACCCCCAGAGAGAAGAATTGGTCAGCTTTTGAGAGGGAGGCCTTTGCTGTGGTGTGGGCCCTGAAGAAGCTGAGGCCATACTTGTTTGGCACTCACTTCAAGATTCAGACCGACCATAAGCCCCTCTTGTGGCTAAATCAGATGAAGGGTGAAAACCCCAAACTGCTTAGGTGGTCCATTTCCCTACAGGGGATGGACTTTACAGTGGAGCACCGGCCAGGTACAGACCATGGGAATGCAGATGGTCTCTCCAGGTACTTCCACTTAGGACATGAAGACGAGACTGGTCAAGGCTAGTTTAATGTCCCTGCGTTTGGGGGGGGGGGGTTGTGTAGGAGAGTAGGGTCTGCTATCCTATGGTCACCCCAAATTTTTGCTTTTTGCTTCACTGGTTTTTGACATACTGAGGCTGTGGGCCTGCTAATCAGACCCCCAGCCTGCTGTTCTCTCTACTAAAAGGACACTGTGCACCCTAGGTGCATAACCAATTGGAATTGGATCACCCTGTGAGCCCCTGTACCAGTGTACACTAGGTACCCAGGGCATTGGTGTATCTATGGCCTACCAGGGGCTGAAGCATGTATTGTGCCACCCCTGGCCTGGCCTAACAATTTGACACAACTGGCTGATCACTCAACTGGGGTAAGTTGGTGTAACCACCTCTTACTTAGGTGTAGTATACCTATACCTAACCTTAAATGGGACACATGTTAACCTATAAGTCACTCCTATGGCAGGCCTTGACAATCCTGAAGGCAGAGTGCTTGGTTCCATGTGAGATGGTGCTCTGGCATGAGCTGAGCCTGTCTGCAGTGGTCGGAACAACTTCCTTCTACTGTTTCCAGATATCGTCATACCATATACTCTTAAGTGCATTATGAACCTCGCGGTTAAATGCTATCTTTGGTTTGGCTTTATCAAAACATGTCGAGTAAGGTGTCATACGAATTGGAATACTAACCCCTCGCCAATTCTGGCGACGGGGTTAGCATTCCACCCTTCTAGAGGGACACGACATGTACAGTACCTGAAACCCGGGTAAAATCAGACATAGCCTCAGCTCCACAAAATGGATGCTGCCACCACAGACACAAGTCTGCCCTCCTGCTGCTGGGAGTCCTTCCAGCTTGGGAGGTGTGGACAAAGGGTTTCCTGCCAGGGGAGGTGCGTGCACCACCCCAGACAGGATTTTGTGTATTGGTCAGGTAGGGCTTGAAAGAAACCAGACATGCCTGAGGCTCACAAGGAGCCTCGGTGCATATGCCAGTTCAAACCGGTCCTGGGGCACACCAGCCCCGGACCTGGGGCAAGCTGGACAAAGGATTGGGGGTGTAACCACCCCCCTTCCTGGTCCCACCCTTAGGGAGGGACCTAGCAGGTAGTCCGTCCCCTAGAATCCGCTTAAAGGTAGGAGCTGTGTCCTAAGACTTCAGACATCCTGGAATCAACTTAACCACAAGAAGAAGACGGGAACTTCGACGCTCTGCTGCACAGAGGACTGAAGGAAATCTCCCCTATGGTCAGGGAGTGACCATCTTGCTAACGCAAGCACCAACCAGCTATTGAACGTCTGCTTTGCCGCCGCCTCCTGCCGGAGCCCGAGCCCAGAGCCCAACAAGACCTGGACCTCCAGACCTCTCACCGCCCGATCCACAGTCCCTGAAAAGAAGGAACCCGTGGAGGCACCGAGACACGTGGAGCCAGCCATCTTGGAAGACCGACGACAAGCTGCAAGCGCAATGACAGAGGCTCCCTCCGAGTTGTGCTTTGGGTCCTGAGAAGCCCTACCCCCGAGCAGCATCTGCACCAAAGGTGAGCCCTCCAGCATCTCCACGATCTGCGTGGGGCCCCTCTGCACTTTGCATCTCGACGCGCCTGCCCAGTCCCTGGCCCGTTGGCTAGTGGCCATTTTGGTGATGAAACTTGAAATCAACGACGTTGGTCTGGTTGCTCCAGACTGGCCCTAGCTGCTCTCCAAAAGAGCAGCCCCTCTGACCTTGCTGGTCAGAACAATCAGCTTTCCTCTTTTTCCACGACTCCTGCCTTTGCCAAGGCTTGTTTGCTTCTTTCAAGTCGCCGACAGCGAGAGCCTGCGTGGGACAGCTCGTGACTTGACTCCTGGACGTCGTCGACCTTCAGGGACCACGTGGCTGCGGGGACAAGCTACACCTCTTTGCCTGTTTGCACCCGACATCGCCTGGTACCTACCTGGTGCCACGCCGGTCACTGGCTAGTGACTGTGAACACTGTCCCCTCTGCTTTCAGGTCTTCTACATCTCCGATCCACTCTTGGATCCACCGCATCTCTTCTGGACCGACCGCCTGCAGCATCTTTGTCATCAGGCTCCATTGAATCGATAGAAGAAACCTGACGCACTTCGAGACCTATGCACCCGCTTCCTGTGGGTGAGGTAAAGCTGGCACTCCGGTGCCCAAGTGTAGAGAATCATCTCTAGTGTCTGTGTTTCAAATCTTAAGATCGTAGTCCATCCAGAAGACCCTTTCTGCAGTAACTTTTAAACTTTTACGCACCCATTGAAAACCTATGGGAGCCCGCGTGTAACTTTCCTCACTGCACACGCGACCCGTGGACCTCCTGGTCACTAACTGAAGTTAGCTCCTTGTAGGCCCAGCGATTCTAGAGGCCCTAGGCCTTTTCACTTTCCTGTTTGTGGTACTTATACCACTATTTTAGTATATGGTTTGAGTGGCCACCAGGGCCCATCCATATAAAGTGCAACTTCTGTATATTATAACATTGTCTTGTTTAACGATTTGTGCTCCTGTGCTCATAAAGAGTCTAGGGGATACTTTGAGTAATAAATACATATATATTTTGAATATATATCTGTGTGGTGTCCTTTCATTGGTATAAAGGGGGGTTACATTTGGTAAAACAGCCTGCTTAACACGCTTTAACGAGTTTAGCCTCAAAGACTGCTTAGCCTACGCTACCACTAGGGCAGCTAGTCCGAAAAGGTTGACTTACAACCACACCATAAGGGTTGCTTGGCATGGTACAAGGTGGTCACTTTAACTAGTGAACAGCATATACCAGGCCAACTTCTCACACACTCGCTCTCTACTACTCTACTACTCTCTCTCTACTACTCAGTCTCTACTACTCTCTCTCTACTACTCTCTACTACTACTCACTCTCTACTACTCACTCTACTACTCTCTACTACTCACTCTCAACTACTCTCTCTCCACTACTCACTCTCTACTATTCACTTTAACTAGTGAACAGCACATACCAGGCCAACTTCTCACACACTCGCTCTCTACTACTCTACTACTCTCTCTCTACTACTCACTATCTACTACTCGCTCTCGACTACTCACTCTTCACTACTCACTCTCTACTACTCGCTCTCTACTACTCTCTACTACTCGCTCTACTACTCACTCTCTACTATTCTCTACTACTCACTCTACTACTCTCTCCTACTCTCTACCACTCACTCTCTACTACTCTACTATTCACTCTCTACTACTCTCTCTCTACTACTCACTCTGTACTACTCACTCTCTACTACTCACTCTCTACTACTCTTTACTGCTCACTCTCCACTACTCATTCTCTACTACTCGCTCTCAACTACTCTCTACTACTCACTCTACTACTCACTCTCTACTACTCTACTACTCTCTCTACTTCTCACTCTCTACTACTCTCTCTCTACTACTCACTCTCTACTACTCTGTACTACTCACTCTCTACTACACACTCTCTACTACTTGCTCTCTGCTACTCGCTCTCTACTACTCTCTTGTACTCACTCTACTACTCACTCTCTACTACTCTCTACTACTCACTCTCTTCTACTCCACTACTCTCTACTACTCACTCTCTACTACTCTACTACTCTCTACTACTCTCTCTCTACTACTCACTCTCTACTACTCACTCTCTACTACTCTCTACTACTCACTCTCTACTACTCTCTCTCTACTACTCTCTACTACTCACTCTCTACTACTCTCTACTACTCACTCTGCTACTCACTCTCTACTACTCTCTAATACTCTATCTCTGCTACTCAATCTCTACTACTCACTGTCTACTACTCACTCTCTACTACTCTCTACTACTCACTCTCTACTACTCTCTACTACTCTCTACTACTCACTCTACTACTCACTCTCCACTACTCTCTACTACTCACTCTCTAATACTCACTCTCTACTACTCACTCTCTACTACTCACTCTACTACTCTCTACTACTCACTCTCTGATACTTTCTCTACTTCTCTTTACTACTCTCTACTACTCACTCTCTACTCTCTATTACTCGCTCTCTACTCTCTATCTCTCTACCACTCTCTACCTCTCTCTCTACTACTCTCTACCTCTCTACCTCTACCTATCTACCTCTACACCTCTACCTATACACCTCTACCTCTCTGTACATGCACACATATGCACATATATATATGCATATATATGCATATGCATTTATATATATGTATGTGTATATATATATATACATATATAAACATATAAATATAATCTATATAAATATAAATGCATGCACACATATACATATACATATATGCAGACATATGCATGGTATGTACATGAAAGTTTGAAAAACTCCAATACAAGCAAAGCTAAAAAGCCACCTAATTACAAACAGAATTGCTTTAACTTCAACGAGGGCGAGACCTATTGCATTTTCAATTCTTGTTTACTTTGATTCCATCTAGAAGGCATTCAGATGTGTCACACATTTTCCATAAATTCTGAATGGTAGCACTCTAGTTCCTCATTAGATCACTGTAGTAAAGCTACTGCTCACCAGGGAAGTCTGCTGCTGGTATTGAAAGTGCATGTTTCAGTCTGCATGTCAGAACTTTTTAATGAAATAGAAGAGGATTTGAGAAGTCAAACTGTGCCCTAATTTTTCTTTCTGCAGCACTAATCATAATTTCTATGGCAAAATGAACCCCCTCATTTTGTTCCTTTGCAAATTAAATGATTTAAGTGTTACCACTTTATTCCAATCAAGATGGCTTCAGGTGTGCCATACTTTTGTCATAAGTAAGACTGTTAGCGCTCTAGTTGTTCTTTAAAACACTCTGGGATTTCTGTCATTGTGCTATACTTGGGCTACATCTCGGTGATATTTGTGCTACATTTGGGCTCTTTTGTCTCTGGTGGCCATCTTGGGAGACTTGTTATGAAGTTTCCTAATTTCCTCATTTACTACAGTCTCCTCAGTAGGCATACTGTCAGTTTTTTACTTTGATTCAATGAAGAAGGCATTCAGATGTGTCACACATTTGCCATAAATTCAGAATGTTAGCACTCTAGTTGCTCATTAGATCACTGTAGTAAAGCTGCTGCTCACCAGGGAAGTCTGCTGCTGGTATTGAAAGTGCATGTTTCAGTCTGCATGTCAGAATTCTTTAATGAAATAGAAGAGGATTTGAGAAGTCAATCAAAATGTGCCCTAATTTTTCTTTCTGCAGCACTAATCATACATTCTATGGCAAAATGAACCCCCTCATTTTGTTCCTTTTTAAATTAAATGTTTTAAGAGTTACCACTTTATTCCAATCAAGATGGCTTCAGGTGTGCCATACGTTTATCATAAGTAGGAGTGTTAGCGCTCTAGTTGTTCTTTGGAACACTCTGGGAAGCTGCAGTAGAACACAAAGGAATCAACTGACAGTCTCTGCCCTTGTTGGATGTACATGTTTTACTGAGAATGTCAGACTTCATTCTCACATGACTAAGAAAGATAATGTGAATTTACAGAAAATATGCTCTCAGTTTAGCTTATAGATCACCTTCCAAACCTCTGTAGGAAAAGCATGTGAAAATAGTTTTCTCTCAAACATGATTCATGATATCCCAGCAGAAGGCTTTTTCACATGGTAAGATCACCTTAAAACATACCACAATTCCTAAAATGAGTATGGTACCATCAACAAATGATTTATAATGTAACTAAAGTCTTAAAACCTTCTATTAACTGCAATGCTTTTTAATGAGGTGCTATCATGTATATTGGTCCCAAGATGGCTGCCAACACTTCTTGGATGAAGTGCTGACAGCCAATCAGATCTCATGATGAGATGTGTGGTTAGGCTCCGCCCAGATATATATATGATTTTACTTTTGATTTTCTCAGGAACTACTGAACGGATTTACACCATTTAAGCAAAAGGCACGACTCTGAACCAAGGTCTACCTTTCTGCCAAATTTGGTGTAATTCCGTTCAGCAGTTCGGGCTGTAGCTGCGTCAACAGGTCCTATGGGAAATTGCATGGGGAAAATGCGTTTTGGGACCCCCCCTTTTTTCTCAGCCCCCGCTTGACGAATCACCACAAAACTTTGAGGATAGGAGCGGACTGGAGCTGGCCAAAAGTTTGGAAAATTTCGTGAAGATTCGTCAACCGGCGCCAGACTTATTGGGAATAGAATGTTGCGGATTTCCTATGGAAAATAGGTCCTAACTATAACTACCTACTGGCGACCGCCAGTAGGTAATATATATATATAATGTACAGTGTAAGAAAATTGTCATGAATTTTAAAAAAAATCATCATTCCAAAGAGAGAAACCAGTTAGGCTCTCATGAACGAAAATGTTTACGCCTGTTTTGGAATTTACAAAACAGCATTTTAATATTAAGTTTATGTGTGTGGAGGCTCCGCTGTCAGGGCGGAGAATTCGACACTTAAAAAGGTAAGCATGTTGTATCTTTTTATGTGCAGAGTTCTCTGCCCCAATGCGGAATCTCCGTACTCATATTCGTACTATGTAAATTCTGTTTTGTGAATTCCAAAACAAACGTAAACTTACAAAAGAGTGTAAGTTCACCTTTGTGAATCAGGCCCTGACAGAGCATTTATTTTTAAAGTGTGTTACCTGTCTGTATTATAGAAAGTGCCCTCAGGGTCCAATGGGTATGCGCGCCCACTTTGTGTGCTACCAGAGCACTTTGGTATTACAGAAGAGGCTGCAGATGCTTATGCAACGCCTTCTGTAATACTGATAGCACTGGTGCACATTTAGAGTCAGCGCTATGATTTGAGGGTGTTTCCTCATTTGCATGGGGGCATGGCCCCATGCAAAAGAGGGAGTCACTATTCCTCTTCGTACATGCTGTATTATGCACACGGGTGCAGAGGCAAACATGCCTTTAGGAGGCGCACTGAAAGAGGGCGTTCACTCATTTGCATAGGGTCGTGGCTCCATGCAAATGAGGAAATTACTTTGCCTCTGCGCACGAGCTGTAGTATGGACGCAGATGCAAAGGCAAGCATGTCTTTAGTAGGTGCACTGAAAGTGTGGCAAAAAAAAGTGCAGCACTTTCAGTGCACCTCCCAGCCTTCTTGAGGGAAGAAAGAGGGTTTCATGGACCCCTCCCAGATATTCCCTTACAGGCAGATGCAACCATTCACAGTACCCGATGCAAGGGGATCTCGAATCCCTCTAAAAAGTGCAGGCAGGTTCAACCTACATGGTTAAACATGGATCGGTTATGAAGAAGCCACTCTGTATGTCACTTGAGTGTGCAAATTGGCGGCTGCCCTGAAGGCAGCACATTCACCATAACAGGGTGCATTTTCCCTGTTTGCGCCCAGTGCACCTATTTTAAGGTGTGCCGTGGCACAAACAGAGAACAGTGGACTCTGCTGTCTGCATTTCAAGTATTAACTCGGACAATTTCTGAATTATGTGAATGAACTAAAGACAGATCAAAAGCAGCAAAAAAATAAACAGGCACTGGGCTTTGCGCTGTGCTAGCACAGCTCTTCATGATATGGCCTCAAACGTTCATACATATAACTTATAATTTCTATGTATTAATGCATGAACTTTAGACAGAACTTGTCTGAAACACAGACAATCTTTTCTGACTGTTTCCAACTTGTGTTGTTTCTTATTCATGCGTTAATTTGAAAAAAGTCTGAGTTATATGTACGAACTTTAGACACCACAAATGCAGACAGACAAAGGCCCTGCTTTGTTCTCAGCCAGGGCAGCTCCTCAAGATATAGCCCAAGATTTCTTGTTTTTCTCATGCTTAGAGTTTGTAGAAGGTATTAGTGAAATGAAGAGAGCAAGTCACATGAGATGATCAGCTTACTGGAAAGGCAGTTTGGTCTTCATGAATGTACCATTTTATAGGCCATGGATGTCTCAATCTAACGATGGATTGACCTTCCTTCTCCCCGCATTCTGGTTCACAATATAGGTTGCTCATACACACACATCTGTGTTAACGGGGAAGGGTGTGTGATGTAGTAGTTAAAGCACCAGACTGTCAATCAGAAGATATGGGTCAAGCGCATTCCGAGTGGTCATCACAACTAAAATGGATAAACTATACAAATTTGGACATTAGTATTTACTTTTTACACCCTTGAGTACCTACATACCGACTTCCAACATTAATGCACATTTGCAGCAAATTGAGTTTGTTATGGGAGTTTCTTACACACAAAAAATCCCTTAAATCCCACAGATAAAACCCCTTCATATACATCCCTTGTTAGAATGCTGTGCCAATCATCTGTGGCATCACCTTATGCTGATTTACAGAAGTGAACTGCGACTTGCTCTAGCTATGACAAAGGTTTATTCGGGGGTAGCAAAAACAAGGAAGACTCATCTAATCCCAAGCCCACCATGTTTGCAGCCCACCTAATCATGACAGCGGAACGCTTAAGAGAGATCGCACCTATCCTGATATCCCCCATGTATTAGGAAAAAAAGAAATACCATGTACCTGGCATTGTGCACACAAATCAAGCGGATGTACGATGTTACAACGCAAGTTTTTACAACGCGTACCGTTGCATCGCGGTCGTTACAACGACTGCGATGTAACCACGCCATGCCTTTACAACGCATGTCTTTACATCGACTTGCACTAGATGGCGTGCTAACATTAGAAAAGCGTAATTTACTATTCCAACTCCAGTCCACTTAACAGTAGGGAAGGTGTTGGGATAGTAAACTACACTATTTGTAATGTTAGCACGCCATCTAGCGCAAGTCGATGTAAAGACTTGCGTTGTAATGGCATGGCGTGGTAACATGCAGTCGTTGTAACGATTGCGATGTAACTGCATCCCGGTGTACTAACCGCGATGTAAAGGTTGTTCCCCAAATCAAGCACCCACTAACAAGGTGCAGTCCTAACAGGACTATATGCCCGCCATGCAAAGGATATTCCCACCTTGGCATAAAGATATAGTAAGCTCTTATAATGTTGTTGCAGCTCACTAGTTATGGCAGGTAAGGGAGCTCACTGGGCACTGCCTAGTGCCCCAATTAGGGCAGGATAGATTGGGCTGAACATTGATCTGAGGCGATATACTCATGACTGCACAGGGTACAATGGCAGGATCTGAGCAGCATAGCTTGCACTGAGGTTGCTCCACAGGAGACTAAGGGCACTAGGAGACAATAGATGACTCACAAAAGGTGAGCGGAGCACTGAGCCCACGCATAGCAGGTGTGACATGTGAGTAGTAAAGTCAGCCACAAGGTGCAGGTTAATGGAAAAGGCAACAGAGGGACTAACAAGAGACATTACCAATTTGATAGCACATTCACTATCGGGCAAAAGGACCAGTCAAGTGGAAGGAAGCTGAGCCAGAGTTGCCATAGGGTAGCTTGCTTCAAGCATTACTTAAAGTGGCATGCTGTACAAGGAACACTAACTGGTGCTATTGTCTCTTTGTTTACCCTGAGCCAATAATAAGCAGGCATATTATCGTGGAACTCACCATGGTTCAGCGGGGGCATAGCCACCATTCAGTTCAAGCTCAACAAGATGAGTGGATACTTCTATAGCCTCCTTCATCAGGACTTAGATTAATAAGTATTAATCATCATGTCTGAAGTTTCAGATGAATGGATACTTAGAAATATTAAAGATGCTTAAGCAGACCCTTAAAATATCTAGCATCACTTCATGCAAAGTCTTGGCTGACTTAGCCAAGGACGTCTGGTGCTATTCTCTGAAATTGCAGATTTCGGCAGAAGCAGAATACTTGCCAAAACTGAACAAATAAGCGGCAGGCTGAAATTCATGGCACCTGCTCTGTGGGAGAAATTGGATCAGTTGTTTTCTTCCTGGTGCTGAAGATGTTGTGGGGACCCCATGTTAGGGATCTCTGCATCTCATCTCAATGCACAGCTTCGGATATTTTCCAGTTGGCATCATCATCCACAGGTAAAAGCCACATATGCATCCTTTCAGACAGCCAAATATGAGTTTTACCTTTCCAACTTTTGCTATGAACCCAAAACTAGTCTCACAACTCATTAAACAGAAAGTCTCACGTGTCATTGATATGTTCTTTGAGAAGCACAAAATGGTTTCCATACCTTCTAGAGTTTTGATTGGACTCCTTGATCAATCTTCCTCAGAAACCGGAGCTTCACAGGGGTCTCCATGGGAAATATCAATATACTGGTAGAAGCCAGCCACTGAGGTCAGTGGTTTGGAGGATGAGGGGATAACTAGGCAATCCCAGGTGTGAGAAATTGGGTTCTTGGTTGAGGGGGGTGAAGCCACAATGCTTGTCTGGGTGAACCACAAAAAGACACTAAATTAACCTGTGCTTAACCCTCGAGTAACTTGGCACAAAAACTGTCAGACTTAACTTAGAGGCAATCTGATGACTATTTATGCAGCACACAAACAGTAATAAAGGGAAAACAAAATACTATAAAGATCCCAAACTAACTTAAACGAATAGGATAATCTTTACTAAATAAAATCATACAAAAACAAAAGAAATCTAATTAGTTGAACTGGAGATATGCAGTTTTAAAGTTTTAGCCAAGTATAGTGCCTAAAAGCACAAAGCACCTATGGTAGTCATCTGGTAGTTTAAGATCGGAGAAAAGTCACAAGTTCAAGTCGACCTAGATGGAGCGTGGGCCGGATACAGGGATCATGTTAGTTCTGCTGAAAAAGTGACCTTCTCTAAGTCTGGTGTAAAGAGTGCAAACCTTTAGGATTTCTCCTTTTCTGGTGGAGGAATGCACTCTGAGGCCAACCAAGGGTCCAGGACCTTGGGAGGCACCTCTTGGTGATCAGGGACACAGTTTGGCAGAGGCCACAAGTGTTGACGCAGGTCCAGTTGCAGGCCTGGTTGCAGCAGGTCAGCTGGGCAGTTGTAGGAAGGCCTCTGAAGCTTGCTGTATAACTGTTGCACGGAACAGGTCAGCCAACTTACCCTTGGAGTCACTCAGGTTAGCCTGGGATGAAGGGAACAGGTCCATTCTTCCTTCTCACAGAGCAGGACAGGCCTTACGTGGCAGGGTAGCCCTCTGAAGAACACGGCAGTTCTCAAGTAATAGGGAGTCCTCTGGGGAACAATGCAGGCCTCAAGCAGCAGGGCAGTCCTCTGGTAGTAGCAGGGAAGATCTCTGAAAAACAAGCAGCAGGACAGTCCTTTGGGGAAGAAGGTAGATCTCAAGCAGCAGGGCAGTCCTCTGGGGAACAAGGCAGGCCTCATGCAGCAGGGCAGTCCTCTGGGGAGCAAAGTAGTCCTTCTTCTTTAATGTTCACAGGTCCAGGAGTGTACAGAAGAGTGGCTAAGGATGTCCAGTATGTATACCTGATTAGAGTCCTTGAAGTTGGGGGATTCCTTATACATCCCCCACATCTGGTTCTGGAAAGTTCTTACCTTCCCCTGTCAAGGATCCATGAAGTCTGAGTTGACAAAAGACTAGTGGCACAACTAGTCCCCTATTGTTAATTCTTAATGGTGTAGCCATTAACAGGCCCTGCAGCTACAAACTCCTAGAAGGCCTTAAAAGCTTTTGGGCAGGAAAATGCCAACTTTCTAAAAGTGGTATTTGCAAAATTGTATAAAATCTGACTTTATTATTAAAGAGGAATTGAAATTCCAATTTATTTTAATCCAAACATGGTATTTTGACTTGCTCCCAAACAAGTGTTAGCACTTATTAAATGTAATAGGATAACCTGATGAGAGAGATAGTCCTTACCATAGTGGAAAACGAATTTAGGAGTTTTTCACTACCAGGATACGGAAAACATAAGTCCACATACTCTACTTTTTAAATATAATGCACCCTGCCATATAAGCCTTAGGGCCCTCCTCAGTGGTGACTTGGGAAACATCCATTACAACGCGGCTGTTACCACGCATAGCCTTTACCACGCACTTTTTTACAATGTATATGCCTTTACCACGCATGCTTTACAATCAATTAACATTGTAAAGGTATGAATGGTAAAGGTATATGCGTTGTACTGGTGGTAAGGGCATATGCTGGTAATGGTGGTAAAGGCACTGGCATGGTCAAGGCTAGTGGCATCATTAGAGAAAATGGGGAGACCCTTCCGCTTCCTCTTGACCTATACCGCACCTCAGAAGAGTTGCCTCGCCATCCTGTTAAGGTAAGGGGGATTTGGCCTGTGGCAGGGGAGGTATGGATTTCGGGGGTTTAGACTGGGGGTGGTTTTTTTTTAGGGCCTGGGGGCATGAGGGTGGTTGTGCCGAGGTATGGCTTCAGGGTTCAGAGCAGGGGCCGAATATTTATAAAAGGGCTGTGGGCTGGGGGAGGGGAGTCTGGTTTTAGGGCAAGGGCGTGGTGATTTTGAAATGGGCTGTGTGCTGGGGGGGTAGGGCAGGGGTTCGGTTTTAGGGTTCAGGGCAAGGTATGGGTATTAATAACAAGGGCTAGGAACCGGGCGGGGTGTCACTCTGGGGTCTAGTTTTAGGTCTTAGGGCAGGGGTCAGGTAAGGTATTTTTAAAAAGGGCTGTAGGGAGTGGGCACCCGTTTGAGGGCTGAGGGCAGGGGTGAAGGAAATCCTTTACCAACTCATAGGCTTTTACCATACACGCCTTTACAACAACATTTGTTGTAAAGGTATGCGTGTTAAAGGCATACTCGTAAAAAAAATGTGTGGCAAAGGCATTTGTGTTGTAACACATGCATGGTAAAGGCATGCGTTGCAACAGAATGAGTTGTTCCGTCATGCATCCTGGTGACTTATATGCATTGAAAAGGAAAGCTTAGGCCTGCCAAAAGGTTTTTATGCCAGGTCCAATTGGCAATTTATAATTGCACTACAGGCCACAATGGCAGGGCTGAGACATGTTTTAAAGTGCTACTTTAGTGGGTGGGCAATGAGTGCTGCAGGCCCGAGTATATGTAGTAGCATATACTAGGGACTTAAATAAATTAAATGTGCAATTAGGTGTAAGCCAACTGTACCATGTTTTCGGGGGAGGGCACAGGCACTTTAGCACTGGCTAGGAGTGGTAAAGTGCACAGAATGACAATGCCAACAAAAACGTAATTCAGAAAACAGCAGGGGTGAAGGCTAAAAGTTTTTTTTGGGCGGGTTGGAGCTGGAGAGATGGACAAGCCAAGTTAAATGCTGTCTAACAACGGATCCTCTGGGTTTCTGGGTAATGTAGTTGCTCATGAGGTTTTCCCACTGGTTGCCAGGCTAGTGTTCGCCTCCTTGGGACAAGCCGGATATTCATGCTTTCCATTAAGAAATTTCGTTTATGAAAATCTGAAGCAATATTTATGAACATGGCAAATCGAGTTCAGGAACCAGGCGAAGAGAACAGGAGCCCTTCGTTACTAGTACTACAACGAGTAAGTCTATTTCCAGCAAATCGTAACTATCTCAAGCGAAAAATAAAACAGCAAAGAAAGAGATATGCATATCCATGGGAACGGCCTAAACGGCAAAGGAATACATATCTTGTTTTGTCCTGTATCGTCATGCTGTGAGATATCGGCAAATATCAGCACAGATGGCGGCAACCACACATGCCAGACATGATCTGGGAACTTGTCATTTTAAAAATAGCCCTGGACACGTGCCAGTGTCTCATCCATCCATGTGTCTAATAAACAGATGTAAACATCACAAGGGCCTCGGCTGAGTCACTCCTGAACGATACCCGGGGAACGGGGCGAGAAACAATTAACACGTAGCTCGTTAAAGTGTCAATAAAAGTGAAGGCAATTTCATTTGTGTTTTATTTCACTAGTCGGTGAAACCACACAGGTGAGAGTTTGATAAATGCAGAGGAGCGTGAACTGATAAAGCCATCAGTAATATGACTCGATAAGACTGCCTTAAAGAACAATCCCGTCATCTACCTTTGAATTGCTCTCAGGACTCCAGCTTGTTATGTACGTATGCATACCGTACTTACTTACGGAGCACGAACTCATATAAAAGGCAGCAGAGAGCTGTAAAGAGTACAAGGCAAAGACACAGACTACTTGTGACAGGAGGAGTCGTTGGTTTGGGGACTGTTTATACTGCACCAGTATTAAGGGGCTGATTTACAAAGGTAACTTTTTAATTTTCTGTATACTTTACCATAGGGAAAGTCGGCAGTAGGAATTAAGATCTCCGTATGGTAAAGAATAGGGGGAAAAAAAAAAGTTTATTTGACTCTAAAACAAATAATACAAATCTTTTTATATTAAATAATAATCTAAATTAATTTGACATATTTATTTAAACGTAGAGCCTAATAGAAAATGCTACAACACTATTCAGTTAATTTTCAAAACTTTAATTAAAGGGCATACATTAAATTTAAATCAAAATATGTTATTATACAGTAATAAATAGTAAAAGTGATGTATAGAAATAATTAAAATTCATTTAACTAGTTTTAAATAAAAAATTATTTGAATATTAATTTAACATTATTTCACGTGGGTTTTTACATTACTCACAACCAGAGTTATTAGAGGTCCAGGTTTCTGTTATAAAAAGCAAAAAGTGTTTGAAAGTTGAGTATATAATGAATCTCTGAGTAATGCTTGACCAAAGATCTAGCATCAATTAAGGCACTCTTATATTGTAAGGGAGGAAATACATGTTATACGTGGCGTTGTGGATGCAGATAGGGCAAGCCTCAATACTGTGTAAAATATTTGTTGTAATATCCTCAAGGGGATAGTCAAATTGGCTCTTCATAAACCTTTGTCGCTCAACTCCTTTCATAACTTACATTTACAAACCACTAAGCTTCCGACCTTTGAAAAGAAGGGAAAACGTAAGTTCTTCAATTCTTTATTTTCCAACAAGACAGAAGCAATGACCGCAGGTGTCCAAGCATAAGCACAACTGTAATTTTCCCCGTACCTCACGTTCTGAAATTCCACGGTGGTGGAAGTTCCCTAGAGTCACGAGAGTCATGGCAACTAACAATACATGAGAGATAATAAATTCATAAATATACAACCCAACAACCTTGGAGTTTATGATATCACCATAATAAACATACTCACACACACACACATATATAGAAAGATATAGATATAGACATAGATAATCCATAGATATAATAGATACAGATAGCAATGGATATGTATGGGCCAATGTGCCCCCTTCCATGCCTTTTAAGGCTATTGCAAATCACTGAGGAGTTCTGTGACCATACAGAAATGGCAGCAACAGGATCTGTGTAGTTATGGTTCAGTCAAGCTTTCCATAGTATAGACATTTTTTGATTTTTTACTAACTGTGGGGCCATTTGAACAATCTACACAATACTTGCGGAATCCAAGAAAAAAGGGGTGGAGGTTTTAAAAGTGAGATTTCCCATTTTTATTCCAATAGAGCATTTTGCTCTCCAAAACAGAAAAAACGCCTGAACAGAATTGCACCAAACTTGACTAAAAAGTTAGAACTTTACTCACAAACTGTGCTTTTTCGGATTGGTGAATATCCATTTAGTAGTTTTTGAGAAATTAGCAGTTAATGAGCTACTCATTTTGGGCACAAAAAGGTTACATTTTAGGTATATCTGCATCGTTAGTTCCTGGATCTGGATAAGCATATATTATGAATCCAAAAATAATAAAAAACAAAAGCCAACATGGTTGTCCAAGGAAGCATTTTCTCCTACTGCCCAGTTTGGATCTGTTGATCTGAATTCACAGATTTGTAAGGATCTGATTGGCTATCCACAAAGTTGATAGAAAATGCTGCGGCCATCATTACAGGACTCGGTCGACTAGGACTGAAAAAAGTTAGGAAATGCATTAAGAGCTGCAGGGCACTCTCTAACTCCCAGGCCCATGTGCAGTTACCTCAAAGGGACTCTCCTTGATAAAAATATAAAAAATCTTTATTAAGTCACAGGATTTGTGGATACCACTTAAAAGAATGGTAGGAGGTGTAGTAATATATGATTGGGATAGGAAGGATGTAATGGAATGCAGGGGGAGGAAGCAGTGTTGGAATGAAAGGGGATATGGTATATATGAAGACTGGAAACACGCAATGGTTCTTCCTCTTTTGAAGAAACCAAATGCGGATCCAGCTGAGCCCTCCAACTTCTGCCCAATTTCCCTCCTCCCTGGTTTCTCTAAGGTCCTAGAAAGACACGTAAATCAACAACTTACACAGTTTGTGGAATCCAATAACATCTTACACGGGTCCCAATCTGGCTTTAGAGCCGGTTACTCCACAAAGTCCACTCTCTTAGGAGTTACCAAAACAATACGCCTGCTTCTGGATAAAGGGGAAACGGTGGCACTCAGCCTATTAGATCTGAGTGCCGCCTTTGATACGGTATCCCATCCTACCCTCCTTAAAGCACTCCAGTCCCTGGGAATTGTTGGATCAGCTTTGGAGTGGATCAAAAATTTCCTCACCGACAGGACTTTTCAGGTCTTCTCTCCATCGGCTTGTTTAAAGACCTATGCATCTCCTTATGGAGTGCCTCAGGGATAGATACTTAGTCCTATGTTATTCAATCTTTACGTCAGCCCTTTAGCTACCATCGCGGAAGAGGCTGGGTTGTCAATCTTCTCGTATGCGGATGACACCCAGCTTCTCTTTTCTCTATCCACCAATGACAAATCCAGTGTTTCATCTTTACAGCTAGGGCTGCATAAAATCGCCAACTGGATGCACACGAACTGGCTAAAGCTAAACGGTGGAAAGACGGAGGTTTTGATCATGGGGAAGGATAAAGATCTCTGGGGCCCGCAACACTGGCCGCCTGAAATTGGTGAACTTCCTAAACCAGTACAAACTGCACGTAATTTGGGCATAGTGATTGACGATCAGCTGACCATGAAACAGCAAGTAGCTAAGACCACTTCCATTTGCTTCACTATTCTCAAATGGCTCCATAAGATATTATGGATGTTGCCTGAATCCACCCAATGAACAGTCATCCAGGCCCTAATCATACCGAGGCTTGATTATGGCAACATCCTCTATCTAGGAGCAAATAGGGAATTATATATATTTTCATCATAAAAAGTCTCTTTTTTCAGGGGAAAATCAAAATATTAAAGCAAAATAAATGAAAGTAATTTCTAGTGAGGAGACAAGTAGTGAACTAACATTAAACATGGATACAGAAACATATAATGATGAAGAAAATAGGGGAAGTGCTTCAAGTATAATTTTTCGAAGGCCATTACCACTTGATATATTAGATCAACAAAATATTTCACAAAGATGGGAAAAATGGAGAAGAAGATTCAAATTTTTTTTTTATCCACATGCAAAAAATATTCTGACAAACAGACAATACATGTATAACTTAATTTGGTGGGTAATTAAGTGGTCTATATAATAATAACATTCCCTGAACAAGAACGAAGTACATACAAAGGACTCATAAAGTGCCTGAATAAGAAATGTGATCATCAGAGAAATATAGATTGTGAAAGATATAATTTCAATACAGCTTATCAAAGAGAAGAGTAAACGATGGATGAGTATGTAACAAGATTAAGAAAGTTAGTGACTTTCTGTGAATTTGATAAATTCAACAATGAGGAAGCAATAATATTAAAGATAATACAAAGATGCAATTCAGTGAAGTTTAGGAAAATGTTGTTGGAAAAAAATATGATTTGCAAGAAATTTTACGCATGGCTAGGACAGAAATGCAAGCACAAAAACATGCTACAAATTTAGAAGAAGGCAGAGTGAACACTATAGAACAAGTAAGAACAATAGAGAAAATGTGGAAATACTAAATAAAGAAAAGAAACTATGCTACAGCTATGGATTGCAAATTCAGCCCTTAAGAACATGTCCAGCAATAGGACAGCAATGTAGAAAATGTGGAGAGCCCTATCCCTTTACAAGTGTGTACAGGTTTAAGAAAGATAAAAAAGAAATGTGGAACAAAAAAGAAAGTTGTAAGAAACAGAATGTATCATATGTTAAAAAGAGGACAGGAAGCACTAAGTTTATCAGACAAAAGAAAGGCATTGAGTATGGTTAAGCAGAAGAGATTAAATGGTCTGAAAGTCTGTATGTGATGTGTGATGAAGATGAGGTCAAACAAATTAACATAACATTAATATAAAGAAAACAATAACTGTAGATATAATGGTTGGTCTTCGCTAAGTACCAGAAAATGAAAGAACAACCCTCTTTGAGTCCATTGAATGTCAGTGTTTTTCAATGGGTAGCAAAACATCCTATTTCCTGCCTGGGGAAATTTGAAGAAATGCTACAATATATAGACAGGGTCAGTAATGAAGAGATACACGTATTTTAAAGGGTAAAGTTCCTGGACCACGTTTATTAAGCAATGTCACTGCTCAAGTCCTGGGTTTGTTATCAATGACTTTTAATGTTATAACAGACCATCCAGTATTAGGACAATATCCAGAATTGTTCAATGGATTGGATAAACTAAAAGATAGAAGGATTATGCTACATATAAATGAGGCAGTAAAACCAATAGCTCAAATGCACAGAATTGTTCTAATACACTTGCAAGCAAAAGTAGAAAAAATAAAAAGTCACTACTCCAACAAGACATAGTTGAACCAGTCACTGGTTATATCCCATGGGTATCACCTATTATGATGATTCAAAAAAACATACTGAAGACATCAGGATTTGTGTTGAGAGTACCTAATATGGCAATTGAAAGAGCGAGGTATCCAGGCCCACCTTTAAATGATATAATAAGAAATATTAATTGTGCTACTATTTCCTCAAAGATGGATCTATGTATAGGATATCATCTAATGAAAATAGATAATCAGTCAAGATATGTCACATTCTATTTGCCTTTTGGATCGACGTGGGACTGCCCTTTGTTCCTCTTCACTGCTTCCTGTGCCAGCAACTCGCCGGACCCGCTACGCGGGTCCCGCAGCGCGCTTCATCGCCGCGGGAGTTTTTTAAAGGGGCTGCTTGTCAACTGGGGTGAGTGATTGTGGACCTGGGGTGCGAGCAGCGGGGACTCCATTGCCCAGGAGTCCCAGCGAGCCCAATTAGTTACACCTGGGCTGCTCTCCCTGGCCGCCACGCCCCCTCGCCCACGGGAGTAAAAGAGGACTGCTATCTTTCAACTAGTGGGATTCTATTTGCCTCTTGGATCGACGTGGGACTGCCCTTTGTTCCTCTTCACTGCTTCCTGTGCCAGCAACTCGCCGGACCCGCTATGCGGGTCCCGCAACGCGCCTGATCGCCGCGGGAGTTGTTTAAAGGGGCTGCTTGTCAACTGGGGTGAGTGATTGTGGACCTGGGCTGCGAGCAGCGGGGACTCCATTGCCCAGGAGTCCCTGCGAGCCCAATTAGTTACACCTGGGCTGCTCTCCCTGGCCGCCACGCCCCCTCGCCCACGGGAGTAAAAGAGGACTGCTATCTTTCAACTAGTGGGATTCTATTTGCCTCTTGGATCGACGTGGGACTGCCCTTTGTTCCTCTTCACTGCTTCCTGTGCCAGCAACTCGCCGGACCCGCTACGCGGGTCCCGCAGCGCGCCTGATCGCCGCGGGAGTTGTTTAAAGGGGCTGCTTGTCAACTGGGGTGAGTGATTGTGGACCTGGGCTGCGAGCAGCGGGGACTCCATTGCCCAGGAGTCCCTGCGAGCCCAATTAGTTACACCTGGGCTGCTCTCCCTGGCCGCCACGCCCCCTCGCCCAAGCATCTCCTTAATTTATGAGTACAGCTCCCCGCAGCGCGGGAGCGTGCGGGAGCGCCCGGGGCTAAGCCCGGGCAAAGGGCGGGCCGTCTGTGGCCGTCCGGGGCCGGAGGAGGCCGGGCTGGGCCACGGCTCTTGGTTCGCCGCCCTCGTTGCCTGCATTCCCTATGTCCGAGTGAGACTTTTATACAGTGCGGACTCTGTTTGATGATGTATTAGTGTGAATATTGGAGCCTCGTATCTCTGTATCCTGGTATTAAGTTATTGTTACCTTGCTGCTGTTTTATCGCTTTAAAATCCTTGGCAAGGGGTTGTTACCTGGTATTAACTATGCCTAATGCAAACCATGATAAGTTCACTCCTGGGGCAGGCACAATTGATAATTACCTGGTCAAAATTGTTAATAAAATTAACAATGATCGGAGAGCCTCACTCGGCAGAGGGAGTCCATCTGCCTCTTCCGAAACTACCCTTAATTCTTTGGTGGACTGCCCAGGAGATGACACACTTGACCTGGGCAATCGGGTGGTCACAATGGCTGAAGCACAGGTCCACTCTGAGTCTCAAGAGGAACATCACGATATATCTACTGTTGATATAGAGGAAGCTCCGCCTATTCCCAGACCAGTGAGAGCCTGTAGGAAAACAACAAGTTAAACTTGGGTGCAAGCATAGTAAAAAAAGAGCGGAAGCTTCCCTTCCAGCTCAAGATAGCTGTGCTGCCGGAACTGCCCCTCAGGAAGGAAATAATGCAGCTTGTATAAATTTATCCCGGAGCATTTTGATTTATTAGTATGTACTCTAGAAGCCAAATTTGAGGCCAAGTTAGCTGAGTACACCCAATCCCTAGTGCTCCAACTAGGTACTGTTAACTCGGAAGTTAAGAGACTAGGAGATTTGGTAGCGACTCACCTGGCCACGGCTGAAAAAGTTATGGCACCTGTAAAGGGTTCTGCTGGAGCCGCGCAGGGAACTATTCAAGGTATCCTGCAGCAACCCACCCAGCAAATTACTGCACCCGTAATTGTCCCCCCTGCCCCTACGCCATTAAATGGTCCTACAAAACATTCCTTTTCAGGCCCAGAGGGTCCCCCAAGTTCTAGACAGGGAAGAAAAAATGGTTTTATTAATCTTCCCCCTGACTGTGCACCATATGTGGTTGTTTTAACAAACGTCCCCCCTCCAGATAGCCACTTTGCACAGTCCCATGAGGAATCGCACGAGTCACTAAAAAATAAAACAGTTTCATGGCTTAACAGAAGATGTGGCTTCCCGATTAATTTCTCAGATCAAATTCTATCAACCAGAAGGACCAATTGGATTGGCCCGTCACGAAAGAACTGTAGTGGGGATTGTATAATAGTAAACTTTAAATACCCCCAACATGTTGCTACAGTTCTGCTACGGGCAGCTTCACTGGTCTATGACACTAACAGCGTTTGTGCGCGCCCTCTGGGTTATTTTTATACGCATTTAATTAAACCGCCCCTGAATCATGTGAGACTTAGACCATTCACTTTCAGTGAGCCTTGGGCCCCTGTAGTTTCCCAGATCCATGATGTTGATAACCTTTGTAGGATTGATTCTAACATCATCACCCATAATAGATTTGAGGTACTCTCGGGCCTAGAGGCTTGTGACTGACGCGAGGACTTGGAGGGCCAGGGAAGGGATAGCTCGGGTAAATTGGGATATACGGAACCTGCACAAGCAACAATGAGTAGTGAAGACCCCCATCCCAATTCTGCTAGTTTTGCCAATGATAGGGGGGAAAAGGTAAAGTTGTTAAGCTGGAACATTGCGGGTTTGCGGTCAAAAAGGGATGATAACGGCTGGTTAACTTTTATTAAACAGTATGATATTGTTGCTTTCCAAGAGACATGGGATAAGGAATGTGACTTTTGGATTGACGGTTATACATCCTACTTTGTTCGTGCTCTGAGCTCGATAGCAGGGAGAGACAGAGGAGGTCTTATGTTCCTGGTTTCAGTAAACATCACGGGAAGTGTCAAAAAGGTTGTTTGTACCTCTCATAATTGTCTCATACTGGAAGCAAGCTTGGCAAATAATACTAAGTTAATTCTTATCAATTGCTATAATTCACAGCAAGGGGAGTTCCCTAATGAGCATATCCATTTTCTGTCAAACTTTTTAGAAACCTATAAGGTAAATCATACCACTTTTTGTCATTATATCCTCATGGGAGATTTTAATGTGCACTTATGTAATCTAAATTGCCATTATAGAGATAATGATGGCCCAGATTTCACATCCCCTCAGCATTTTGAACATAGCTCTAAGGGGCAAGCATTGGAGATTCTCTTGTCTAATAATGAGTTGTATGAGGCAGGGTTCTTCGATAAGAGTAACCGTGTTCCTACGTATAATGCTAGGGATTGTGAATCCATCATAGATTATATATTTTTATCCCCAGAACTTTTAAGATACGTGATTTTTTATAATGCCATTCGCTCTTCTTTTAGTGACCACAACCCGGTGGCAATTGTTTTGGTTAACGGTTTTTCCCTCATGGACAATACTGTCTTGCCACCTGTTACAGTTGATGTAAAAGCTAAAGATCAGGGGAGGAGGTTAAATTGGAGCAAGGTTACCCCCGAAGATTTTCTACACTCTATTATAACAAAGGATGGCCCGGATTTAAATATTTGTTCAGACCCGCTTCATTATGGTGGGGATGTAATAGCATCCTATGAAGCTATTTGCTCTCAAGTGGCCAAGGACCTTACAATTAATAGCCGAGCTGTTAAAAATAAACCTGCATTTGGTTGGTTCAACCATAATTGTACTAAAGCTCATAGTTTACTTAAAAAGGCTCTTAATGATAGTCCTAGGAATAAATGGCTAGTTACCCAGCTTAGGAAAGAGTACGCAAAAGCAATACAGGCTCGGAAAAAGGAAATTAAACAAGATGCGTGGGCAGCTCTAATGGACAATGCTATCTTGAAAGATAGTTCTAAGTTTTGGGCAATTATTAATACTCCTTTGTTATCTGGCACCCAGAACTCTGTATTAGAACTTAACATCTCAGAGGAGGACTGGTTATGCCACTTTGAAAAAATTTATGGAAGTAACTTAGAGCTGGAAGCCTTTGAGACACCAATTTCTAATCCTCCTACGACATCGGTTAGCTTTAACATAGAGGAGGTGGAGAAAGCAATCGAGGGAACGGCTGGGCGCAAGGCGCCAGGCCCTGATGGAGTGCCCTCTGATATGTTCAAGGCTAACATTAAGTACTGGCCCAAAATATTGATGAACGTTTTTAACACTGCGGCTGCTACAGCTTTCCCGAAGTCATGGTCCCGTTCAATCATAATCCTCGTGTTTAAGAAGGGTCAAAGGGGAGATCCCAGATGCTATAGGCCTATATCCTTGCTGGACTCCTCAATTAAAATCTTAGGAAAGGTTATTTTAGCTAGGATAACAAACTGGGCCACAGAGAAAGGTATAATAACCAACGCCCAGTATGGCTTTAGATCTGGGAGGGGTACAGAGGACCAATGTCTTAACTTACATTTAATCGTATCCAAATACACGAAAGCTGTAGGGGGCTCGATCTTTCTAGGTTTCATGGATCTGTCCACGGCTTTTGACCTGGTTAACAGGTCAAAGCTATGGTCTATGCTTTTGGAATTGGGACTTGATCGGCCCCTTGTGTATTTCTTGGCCGATCTACACAAAGACCTGAGAGCTTCAATAAGGATGACTCAGGAGGGGAAATGTACCGCTAGCTTTAAATCTGGAAGAGGGGTGCGCCAAGGCTGCATCCTTGCCCCGATGTTATTCACACTGTATATAAACTCTCTGGAAGATAATCTGCTAACAGCTACTCCTGATATTCCGCGGATGACGCAGTTTTATTGGCACGGACTCCTCTCGGTTTACAAAGATTACTAGATTCCTTTGGGGATTTTATGAAATCATTGGATCTTGTGGTCAATAATGGTAAATCGCACATTATGTCATTAGGTAAGGGAAAAAAACATGTTAAAACCTTTTACTGCGGCGGGGAAGTCATTTCCAGAGTGAAAGTGTTTACATACCTGGGAGTTGTTTTCGATGAAATAGGATCCTGGGTACCACAACTCTCGACAAAGGTAAATGCTGTGAGAAATTCCTCTGCTGCAATATTGGGTTTTGCGAAAAGACTGGGAGTAAAGCCCTGTGAGGCTATCTTAGCTATTTATCAAGCTAAAACTATTTCAATTGCTAGGTATGGGGCTGCAATTTGGGGGTACATTAAAGCTGATCACATACAAAGAGAAGAAAATAAATTTTTACGTGCCTTACTCGGCCTCCCTCAATCTTCTGCGACCCATTCAGTCCATCTAGAGCTGGGGATTGGCTACATTTTGGACATAATAAAAATTGCCCCAATCCTGTTATGGATCAGAATTTGGACAAATCCGAATCTCACGCTAAATCATAAAATCTTGAAGGATTGTATTAAACTTGACAACACTAAGGAAATCCAGTGGCTGTCCTACATTAAAACGTCAACTAAGCAATTAGGGCGCCCAGAGATATTTATCAATCCTGAAGGCTTATGTAAAGCTGACTTAAAGTGGGTCAAATTAAATTATATTAAGCATAGTGAAGCCGAGCGAGAAGCCCAGGAGTTAAGTAAACCTTCAGTCAGGGCTCACTTCTTGCTTATTTTGTCCTTGGCCATACAACCTTATTTGTCTACAGTTATGAATTCCTTTCATAGATGGTTACTGACAAAATTTCATTTTAATCAGATTCACCTAGTACTAAGTGATTCACAGGGTTGGTTCAGGCCGGAAGACATGACTCCTTGTAAATGTGATAACTTTTCTCCCCAAGATACCATGCACTTTATGTTTTTTTGCCCCCTGTATCTTGAAGCAAGAAAAAGGTTTATTTTACCAATACTGAAAGAGAAAGCCTTTATACAGACTAAACCTGCATTACTGTTTTTACAATTAATGGAATCCCCTGTAACCATGTTTGGTGTTGCTAGCTTTCTCGTTGCATCTATTAGGAGTAGGAGGAATAGACATGCAGTTTTACTGGAGGAAATTAATTAGTTTTTATAAGTTTATTGCCTGTGATTAACTGCTTATTAACAATGAAAATGTTTTCAACTGTTTTTTAATGTACTGTATACTTTTATGATTTTAAATAATCAAATAAAGTGGTTTTGATTTGATTTGATTTGATTTGATATGTCACAACATTCTCTATGCATCTTCGATAATTTAGATATAAGAGATTACATTTTGGCATATGTTCAGCTGCTGGAATTTTTCAGGAAATCATAAAGAATGTAATAAGACTTGTAAAGAATACCATGAATTACAGTTATGATATTTCACTCTTTGGTAAAAATGCAAAAAGAACACAATTGAGCAATAGATGGAGTATGTGAGCAACTTGTGAAAGCTGGTGTGATGCTTAATTTTAAAATGTGTGAAATAAATAAACCTGAGCTCACATTTTTGGGTCACATATTTTCCAGTGAAGGAATGAGGTCAGACCCAGTCAAAGTAGTGCACTTAATGCAGTACTCAGACCTAAAAATGAATCAGAATTGCGTTCTATTTAGGAATGGCTAGTTATTGCTCATGCTATGTTAAAACTGTTGCTACCATAAGTACTTTACTTAAGAACTAACAAAGAAAGGATGAAAGTTCATTTAGAATGATGAATGCAAACATGATTTTAAACAACTAAAAGAAGAAATATAATCTGCAGCTAATTTGAAGTGCTTTGATGGAATTGGTGGTTGATGCAAGTCCTGTAGGACTTAGTGCAATATTAGGACAACACAAACCTGGCAGAGAAACTCCATGATATGTGGCTTTGCATGCTAGTAAGAGCTTGTCTGATGTTAACCAAAAACTTCTTATCCAGGAAATGAAAGTGTGGCAGTTGTCTGGGGCTGTGAGCACTACCATGTCATCTAAAATGGAAAGCAAAACCAAAGGGGATGATGGACGGAGTGTTGAACATTGCAAGCACTCACCCCCAGTCAACTGATCTGGGTTTCAGACATGGCCATATGCAAATCAGTCTGACCCTGTGCCTCATGGAAACAGTCCAGCCCAAACTACCAAGCCATGTCTTCCCTGGACCGGAAACAAGCATCCTGGGACCGGTTTCTGGCTAATCAGCCATCATCAGCCAGACTAGCTTGAATCCAGTGGCACAGTGAGCAAGGAACCCACGTCTGGGCATACCCTGCCAACTTAGGGCGAACAAAGCAAAACCAAAGGGGATAATGGAAGGAGTGTTGAACATTGCAAACACTCACCCCTAGTCAACTGATCTGGGTTTAATACATCATCATTCTTTAGCTCACTCCGCCACCTCAGTTTAGACATGGCCATATGCAAATCAGTCTGACCCTGTGCCACATGGGAACAGTCCAGCCCAAACTGCCAAGCCATGTCTTCCCTGGACCGGAAACAAGCATCCTGGGACTAGTTTCTAGCAAATCAGCCATCATCAGCCAGGCTAGCTTGAATCCAGTGGCAAAGTGAACAAGGGACCCACGTCTGGGCATCCCCTGCCAACTTAGGGCGAACAAAGCAAAACCAAAGGGGATGATGGACGGAGTGTTCAACATTGCAAGCACTCACCCCCAGTCAACTGATCTGGGTTTAATCCATCATCATTCTTTAGCTCACTCCACCACCCCAGTTCAGACATGGCCACATGCAAATCAGTCTGACCTTGTGCCTCATGGTAACAGTCCAGCCCGAACTGCCAAGCCATGTCTTCCGTGGACCGGAAACAAGCATCCTGGGACCGGTTTCTGGCTAATCAACAGTCATCAGCCAGGCTAGCTTGAATCCAGTGGCAAAGTGAGCAAGGGACCCACGTCTGGGCATACCCTGCCAACTTAGGGCGAACAAAGCAAAACCAAAGGGAATAATGGACGGAGTGTTCAACATTGCAAGCACTCACCCCCAGTCAACTGATCTGGGTTTAATCCATCATCATTCTTTAGCTCACTCCACCACCCCAGTTCAGACATGGCCACATGCAAATCAGTCTGACCTTGTGCCTCATGGGAACAGTACAGCCGGAACGGCCAAGCTATGTCTTCCCTGTAGCAGTAACAAGCATCCTGGGACCGGTTTCTGGCTAATCAGCTGTCATCAGACAGGCTAGCTTGAATCCAGTGGCAAAGTGAGCAAGGGACCCTCGTCTGGGCATATCCTGCCAACTTAGCGTGAACAAAGCAAAACCAAAGGGGATGATGGACAGACTGTTGAACATTGCAAGCACACACCTCCAGTCAACTGATCTGGGTTTAATCCATCATCATTCCTTAGCTCACTCCGCCACCCCAGTTCAGACATGGCCATATGCAAATCAGTCTGAATCTGTGCCTCATGGGAACAGTCCTGCCCGAACTGCCAAGCCATGGCTTCCCTGGACCTAAAACAAGCATCCTTGGACTGGTTTCTGGCTAATCAGCCGTCATCAGCCAGGGTAGCTTGAATCCAGTGGCACAGTGTGCAAGGGACCCACGTCTGGGCATACCATGCCAACTTAGGGCGAACAAAGCAAAACCAAAGGGAATAATGGAAGGAGTGTTGAACATTGCAAGCACTCACCCCTAGTCAACTGATCTGGGTTTAATACATCATCATTCTTTAGCTCACTCCGCCACCTCAGTTCAGACATGGCCATATGCAAATCAGTCTGACCCTGTGCCACATGGGAACAGTCCAGCCCAAACTGCCAAGCCATGTCTTCCCTTGACCGGAAACAAGCATCCTGGGACTAGTTTCTAGCAAATCAGCCATCATCAGCCAGGCTAGCTAGAATCCAGTGGCAAAGTGAACAAGGGACCCACGTCTGGGCATACCCTGCCAATTTAGGGCGAACAAAGCAAAACCAAAAGGGATGATGGACGGAGTGTTGAACATTGTAAGCACTCACCCCCAGTCAACTGATCTGGGTTTAATCATCATCATTCTTTAGCTCACACCGCCACCCCAGTTCAGACATGGCCATATGCAAATCAGTCTGACCCTGTGCCTCATGGGAACAGTCCAGCCCGAACTGCCAAGCCATGTCTTCCCTGGACCGAAAACAAGCATCCTTGGACTGGTTTCTGGCTAATCAGCCGTCATCTGCCAGGGTAGCTTGAATCCAGTCGCAAAGTGAGCAAGGGACCTACGTCTGGGCATACCCTGCCAACTTAGGGCGAACAAAACAAAACCAAAGGGGATGATGGACGGAGTGTTGAACATTGAAAGCACTCACCCCCAGTCAACTGATCTGGGTTTAAACCATCATCATTCTTACACTCACTCCGCCACCCCAGTTCAGACATGGCCATATGCAAATCAGTCTGACCCTGTGCCTCATGGTAACAGTCCAGCCCAAACTGCCAAGCCATGTCTTTCCTGGACCAGAAACAAGCATCCTGGGACCAGTTTCTCTCAAATCAGCCGTCATCAGGCAGGCTAGCTTGAATCCAGTGGCAAAGTGAGCAAGGGAACCAAGCCTGGGCATACGCTGCCAACTTAGCGCGAACAAAGCAAAACCAAAGGGGATGATGGACGGAGTGTTGAACATTGCAAGCACTCACCCCCAGTCAACTGATCTAGGTTTAATACATCCTCATTCTTTAGCTCACTCGGCCACCTCAGTTCAGACATGGCCATATGCAAATCAGTCTGACCATGTGCCTCATGGGAACAGTCCAGCTCGAACTGCCAAGCCATGTCTTCCCTGGACCGGAAACAAGCATCCTGGGACTGGTTTGTAGCAAATCAGCCGTCATCAGTCAGGCTAGCTTGAATCCAGTGGCAAAGTGAGCAAGGGACCCACGTCTGGGCATACCCTGTCAACTTAGGGCGATCAAAGCAAAACCAAAGGGGATGATGGACGGAGTGTTGAACATTGCAAGCACTCACCCCCAGTCAACTGATCTGGGTTTAATCCATCATCATTCTTTAGCTCACTCCACCACCCCAGTTCAGACATGGCCATATGCAAATCAGTCTGACCTTGTGCCTCATGGGAACAGTCCAGCCGGAACGGCCAAGCTTTGTTTTCCCTGGACCGGAAACAAGCATCCTGGGACCGGTTTCTGGCTAATCAACCGTCATCGGCCAGGTTAGCTTGAATCCAGTGGCAAAGTGAGTAAGGGACCCACGTCTGGGCATACCCTGCCAACTTAGGGCAAACAAAGCAAAACCAAAGGGAATAATGGACGGAGTGTTCAACATTGCAAGCACTCACCCCCAGTCAACTGATCTGGGTTTAATCCATCATCATTCTTTAGCTCACTCCACCACCCCAGTTCAGACATGGCCATATGCAAATCAGTCTGACCTTGTGCCTCATGGGAACAGTCCAGCCGGAACGGCCAAGCTTTGTCTTCCCTGGAGCAGAAACAAGCATCCTGGGACCGGTTTCTGGCTAATCAGCTGTCATCAGACAGGCTAGCTTGAATCCAGTGGCAAAGTGAGCAAGGGAACCTCGTCTGGGCATACCCTGCAAATTTAGCGTGAACAAAGCAAAACCAAAGGGGATGATGGACAGAGTGTTGAACATTGCATGCACCCCCCCACAGTCAACTGATCTGGGTTTAATCCATCATCATTCCTTAGCTCACTCCGCCACCCCAGTTCAGACATGGCCATATGCAAATCAGTCTGAATCTGTGCCTCATGGGAACAGTCCTGCCCGAACTGCCAAGCCTTGGCTTTCCTGGACCTAAAACAAGCATCCTTGGACTGGTTTCTGGCTAATCAGACGTCATCAGCCAGGATAGCTTGAATCCAGTGGCAAAGTGAGCAAGGGATCCACGTCTGGTTATACCCTGCCAACTTAGGGCTAACAAAGCAAAACCAAATGGGATGATGGACGGAGTGTTGAACATTGCAAGCACTCACCCCCAGTCAACTGATCTGAGTTTAATCCATCATCATTCTTTAGCTCACTCCACCACCCCAGTTCAGACATGGCTATATGCAAATCAGTCTGACCCTGTGCCTCATGGGAACAGTCCAGCTCGAACTGCCAAGCCATGTCTTCCCTGGACTGGAGACAAGTATCCTGAGACCGGTTTCTGGCTAATCAACCGTCATCAGCCAGGCTAGCTTGAATCCAGTGGCAAAGTGAGCAAGGGACCCACGTCTGGGCATACCCTGCCAACTTAGGGCGAACAAAGCAAAACCAAAGGGAATAATGGACGGAGTGTTCAACACTGCAAGCACTCACCCCCAGTCAACTGATCTGGGTTTAATCATTCATCATTCTTTAGCTCACTACGCCACCCCAGTTCAGACATGACCATATGCAAATCAGTCTGACCTTGTGCCTCATGGGAACAGTCCAGCCGGAAATGCCAAGCCATGTCTTCCCTGGAGTAGAAACAAGCATCCTGGGACCGGTTTCTGGCTAATCAGCCATCATCAGACAGGCTAGCTTGAATCCAGTGGCAAATTGAGCAAGGGACCCTCGTCTGGGCATACCCTGCCAACTTAGCGTGAACAAAGCAAAACCAAAGGGGATGATGGACAGAGTGTTGAACATTGCAAGCACACACCCCCAGTCAACTGATCTGGGTTTAATCCATCATCAGTCCTTAGCTCACTCCGCCACCCCAGTTCAGACATGGCCATATGCAAATCAGTCTGAATCTGTGCCTCTTGGGAACAGTCCTGCCCGAACTGCCAAGCCATGGCTTCCCTGGACCGAAAACAAGCATCCTTGGACTGGTTTCTGGCTAATCAGCCGTCATCAGCCCGGGTAGCTTGAATCCAGTGGCAAAGTGAGCAAGGGACCCACGTCTGGGCATACCCTGCCAACTTAGTGTGTGTAGGAGAGTAGGATCTGCTTCACATGGGTACCCCCACTTTTTGCTGGTGTTTCACTGTTTTTCGACCTTAGTCTGGCAGTGGCCCTGCTAATCAGGACCACAGCCTAGCTGCTTCCTCTCTAAAATGGTTTCCATGTACATTAGGAACATATCTAATTGGATTCTGGAGTGCCTTATAAGCCCCTAGTATATGGTATACTATGTGCCTAGGGCATAGGTACCTCAGAGGCCCACCAGGGGCTGAAGCATGTATTATGCCACCCCAGTTCAGACATGGCCATTTGCAAATCAGTCTGAATCTGTGCCTCTTGGGAACAGTCCTGCTTAAACTGCCAAGCCATGGCTTCCCTGGACCGAAAACAAGCATCCTTGGACTGGTTTCTGGCTAATCAGCCGTCATCAGCCCGGGTAGCTTGAATCCAGTGGCAAAGTGAGCAAGGGACCGACGTCTGGGAATACCCTGCCAACTTAGTGCGTGTAGGAGAGTAGGATCTGCTTCACATGAGTAACCCCAATTTTTGCTGGTGTTTCACTGTTTTTCGACCTTAGTCTGGCTGTGGCCCTGCTAATCAGGACCACAGCCTAGCTGCTTCCTCTCTAAAATGGTTTCCATGTACATTAGGTACATATCTAATTGGATTCTGGAGTGCCTTATAAGCCCCTAGTATATGGTATACTATGTGCCTAAGGCAAAAGTACCTCAGAGGCCCACCAGGGGCTGAAGCATGTATTATGCCACCCCTGGGAAGCACTCCAAAATGGCACCACAGGTCTGCTACTGCAGCCTGGGTAAGGGTGTGCTTGCACCCCTTACAGTGGTATAGGCTACCTATATCCACATATATATATACAGACACATATAAATCTATAAGCCACTCCTATGGCAGGCCTTGACAATCCTGAAGGCAGAGTGCTTGGTTTTGTGTGAGAGGGTGCCCAAGCATGAGATGGACCCCTCTGCAGCTTTCGGAAATACTTCCTTATGGATGTTCTGTGATACAGCCATACCATATACTCTTTACGTGCATTATAACCTCGCGGTAAATGCAAACTTTGGAATGGCTGCATCAAAACATGTTGTGTTTGGTGTCAAACGCTTTGGAATACTTCCCCCCCCCTGCCAGTTCTGGCAGCGGGGGTAGCATTCCACCCTTCTAGAGGGAGAGATATGTTCACACTGGCCAAACCCGGAAGGACTTCCCTGAGCCCTGGCATCACAAAATGGATGCCTCTGCCACAGACATGGGTCTGGCCTCCTGCTGCTGACCGAAACTCCGGCAGGGTAGGCCTGGACAATAGGTTTCCTGTCGAAGGGGGGTGTAACCACCTTCCCAGACAGGCAGATTTGTATTGGGGCTGGGCGGGAGCACTCTCTGGTGCTTTGAAGTCCTGCACTGGGGGCACATTTGGTGTCCCTGTGCATAGTTCCGTTCAAACCGGTTGCATGGGTTACCTGCCCCTGCTCTGGCGCGAAACTGGACAAAGGAAATGGGTGTAACCACCCCTCGTTCCAGGCCCACCCATAGGTGGGGCCTTAGAGTTAGTCCATCCCCTAAACTTATTTTAAGTATAGGAATCCAGTCCCTAGGACTTTAGATTACCCTGGACGAAACTCTGCAACGTACATCCTGGACCTTCGACGTTCTATCCTGACTAGAAGACTGAAGAAATCTCCCTTGGGATCAAGGAGTGACTCCCCTGCTTGGCAGGCACCAAAGAAGCAACTGACCAGTCTGCATCGCTGAAGCTCCCCCAGACGCCGATGTCTTTGCATCACCAGAGGTGAATTTCCAAACTTCGCCGAGGCTACCCTGAGTCCACAGCAAAGCTGAGGCCCGTGGCTATCGTAGGTGATGTGGAACCGTGACCCCTGGACACCGTGAACCTTTGCAGCAACACTATCTTCCTGGTCCTCCTCGAAGTTGTGCTTTGGGCTCCGAGTAGCCCCAGCCTTGAGCACCTCCTGCATCGAAGATTGCTGGCCTCCACTCCACGAGTGACCCGTGGGCCAGTTTCAAGTGCGACCGCTTGAGGCTCCTTTGCGATCACCAGCCCGTTGGCTAGCAGGTCCCCACAAAGGTAACTCCTCTTCTGCTTGGGCTTTCCTGGTTGCTCCAGACGTGCCATGACTTACTCTTGCTGGGTGAGTCCCTCTGACCTTGCTGGTCTGCACCGCAGTCCTTTCTCTGAATTCCAGTGACTTGCCGTTGCCAAGGCTTGTTGGGTTCATTCTGGTCATCGACACCGCAGCACTCGACAGACTTTGTGGGACAGCTCGAATCCGGCTCATGGACTTCGTCGACGCCTCCTGGACCTCGTGGCTGAAGAGTCAAGACATCAATCAACTCACCTGAAGCACACGACATCTGTGGGCATTGGTCCATCCTGCCCTCGGTCACTGGCAACCTATGCACCCGGCTTCCCTGGGTGAGGTAACTCGAGTACTCTGGTGCTCCCATGGGTGCTAGCCCTAGAACTTCTTAAGTCCAAAAGGGTTTGGTCCTGACTCGATTAGAAGTGTCCCTGATCTTTAAATTTCCAACTGCGACATTGCCCATAGAAGATAACGGAAACCCGCGGTTGTGTTCACACACTGCATACAGTCCCCTTGGGTCCCCTGTGTCACTACCTTGGGTGATTCCTCGGGGTCCCAGTGATTCTACAGGCTCTAGGCCTTGTGTCTAGTTCAGTCGATGTTCTTATACCACTTTTTTGGTATATGGTTTGGTACGCCCCTAGGTCTCAAAAGTGTATTTGTGCTATTACTGATGCTTGCTCACTTGTAAATTAAGTACTTCGAACTTCAGTCTCATAAAGAGACTAGAGGGGTGTGTTTGAACCTAAATACATATATTTTAAATATATACCTGGTGTGGTTGTTCTTTCATTTGATCATTCAAGAGATTATAGACTGGAAAAACAAGCTGCTTTACATTCCTTCAAGACTTAGCCTGAAGGCTGCTCTCCATAGCTACCACTAGGATAGCTTTCAATAAGGGTTGTCTTTAACCTATCACCATAAGGGGTTGTTTGGACTGATACAGGGTGCCCACTAGAACTAGTGGACAGCATATATCAGGCCACCTTCTCACAGGGCGAACAAAGCAAAACCAAAGGGGATGATGGACGGAGTGTTTAACATTGCAAGCACTCACCCCCTAGCCAGAAACCAGTCCCAGGATGCTTGTTTCCGGTCCAGGGAAGACATGGCTTGGCAGTTCGGGCTGGACTGTTCCCATGTGGCACAGGGTCAGACTGATTTGCATATGGCCATGTCTGAACTGGAGTGGTGAGTAAGTTAAAGAATGATGATGGATTAAACTCAGATCAGTTGACTGGGTGTGAGTGCTTGAAATGTTCAACACTCCGTCCATCATCCCCTTTGGTTTTGCTTTGTTCACCCTAAGTTGGCAGGGTATGCCCAGACGTGGGTCCCTTGCTCACTTTGCCACTGGATTCAAGCTAGCCTGGCTGATGACGGCTGATTAGCCAGAAACCAATCCCAGGATGCTTGTTTCCGGTCCAGGGAAGACATGGCTTGGCAGTTCGGGCTGGACTGTTCCCATGAGGCACAGAGTCAGACTGATTTGCATATGGCCATGTCTGAACTGGGGTGGCAGAGTGAGCTAAAGAATGATGATGGATTAAACTCAGATCAGTTGACTGAGGGTGAGTGTTTGCAATGTTCAACACTCCGTCTATCATCCCCTTTGGTTTTGCTTTGTTCGCGCTAAGTTGGCAGGGTATGCCCAGACGTGGGTCCCTTGCTCACTTTGCCACTGGATTCAAGCTAGCCTGGCTGATGACGGCTGATTAGCCAGAAACGGTCCCAGGATGCTTGTTTCCGGTCCAGGGAAGACATGGCTTGGCAGTTCGGGCTGGACTGTTCCCATGAGGCACAGGGTCAGACTGATTTGCATACGGCCATGTCTGAACTGGGGTGGCGGAGTGAGCTAAAGAATGATGATTGATTAAACTCTAATCAGTTGACTGGGGATGAGTGCTTGCAATGTTCAACACTCCATCCATCATCCCCTTTGGTTTTGCTTTATCTAATATGGAAAACCATTTGTGATTATAACAGATCATCAAGCACTTATTTATCTTTTTGGAAACACAACAAAAATACCACAGTGGATTCAGAGATGGCGAATGGGATTAATGGATTATGACTTTAAAATCATCCATAAACCAAGAAAAGAGTACAATGCAGCAGTCTATTTTTCTAGGTACCCAGTAAAAAATTAAATGAAACAACTGTTGGAAGCAGAAGAGTACATATGTTTCATAATTAGGTCAGCAGTACATGGAATTATTTCAGAAAAATAATTAATTGAAGTATCACAATGGTATGAAACAAGTCAGGAGGTAAAAATAATCATACTTTAGAATAATTGGAGATTGATAAACAATTTCGAACAATATAAGAAAACAAGATATTTTGCCATTGAAGAATATACACTATGGCCTCATCTGGAATACTTTTGAGAGGTAATAAATTGATAATTCCTTCAAATTTACAAAGGTGTATAGTTGATTTGGTCCATGAAAGCCACAGAGGTGTCTCTGCTTCAAAACTTTTTTAAGAGGCAAAATGTGATTTCCTAGGTTAGACAGTCTACTAGAAGAAGGGCTACAGACTTGTGACTTATGTCACTGTACTACCAAAGAAAGAGTGATGGAAGAATTACACGTCTCTGTTGCCAAAAGCTGTGTGGTCCAATGTAGCAACAGATTTGTATGGTCCATTAGATTCAGGGCATTATTTACTAGCAGTGATTGATGAGTATTTCCATTTTCCCATAGTAAAAGTCAACATCTGCATCATTTGTACTTCCTGTTCTTGATGAAATATGTTTTACTCTAGGAATAACAAATGTATTAAAACAGATAATTAGCCACCATTCTGTTCCAATGAATTTCAGAAATGTATGAATTATTTGGTAACAATGCACAGAAGAGTAACTCCAATGTGGCCTCAGGCAAGTGAAATGATAGAAACATTGATGGCACCATTAAAAAGACTGTGCAAATGGCAAAACTTTAGCAGATTTTGATAAACCAAGCTCTGTGTCAAGTTCTAGGTGATTATCAAAATACTCTTCATGGATCAACTGGAAAATGTCCTTTAGAAAACTCGGTTGCCACATCTCCCAGCACATCTGCCAAAAGATCATGCCAAGATAATGTAAAGGGACAAGGAAGCGAAAAACAAAATGAAATACCTGCGCAACAAAATTCATTATTTATTTATTTGTATACTTACCTCAGTTTGGCCATGATCCCGAGTTTACTACTCCCCACACTGCACCTCTCCCTCCCTGCATCATCGCCCGGCAGTATTCCCACCAGGAGCCGCTACTGTGAAATACTATGCAGAGTGTAAAAGAAATATTCAAGACCAAGAATATCAAATAGGTGATTTGGTACTAGTCAGGCAACAACAAACAAGGAAGTTGCAAAGTAGATTTCATTCTGCACCTTTGGAAGTAACAAAAATTCGAGGGACAATGATTATAGCGCAGAATGACGAGGGTGTCCCACTGGGTCCTGCACCCAAGTGACTGCTTTCCTTACCCTACCTCCTTATGCCCTTTATAAAAATCTTTTTAGGTCACTATTTTCATAGGAAGAGCGTTTTATGTTTTGCTACTAACTTTGGCAGCGTTTGAAGAATCTCACAAAATGTTCCAAAAAAAGTTCATCCACCATAACTCCTTTCTTGAATGTTCTGTGGTAATCAGTCAAGCAACAATGGAGAAAAAAGGCGGGGAACCAAACGCTTTCCCCCATGCAATTTCCTAAGGGAAAACTATACAAAAATACAGCAATAAAAAAGCTGAACGGAATTACACCACATTTAGCTGAAAGCTAGATCTTTACCCAGAAAGTTAGTGATTTGGTGTAATTCTATTCAGTAGTTTTTGAGAAACTAAGGTTCACAATTAATAAATATCTGTTGCCACTAGACTCCCGCAGGACCAGCAAATCAAAAGATGAGATCTGATTAGTTGCCGTCAATATCAGCAGAAATGCTAGGGAACCATTTTAGAACTTAAGACTCTGCCTTGTTTTGTTGAAAATGAAAGCAAATAAATGTAAAAGGACAGGGTATAGTTACCCTGACACCTTCATCCTTGTTGGGGGAGGGACTGGTCCTCTGGAGCCAAATTGATTTTTTTTGTTGCATTACCACTGTAGTAATGGGCAGGAAGCCCTTTCTCAAAAAACCCTCCCTGGGCTGAGACAGGTCTAATGGGGTCTGCACACTTTTATTTTTAAATAATGTGCTGAGGGGGCATGTGTAGGGGCACCTCACTGAATTGGTGCATGAACCTGGGGGCCTCCCATTTTTCCAGGTAGCAGCACGTTTTGGATAGGGTCCCGGGATCTCATCCCTGAGACCTTAAAGCAAAGACTGGGGGAGCAGGGCACACACTTCATCGGCACACCCTGCATGCAAGTAAGAAGCAGGGAGAAGAAACCTGCCGCACCCTGCACCAGCGAGGTAGTGTGCTGGCTGGTGGGGAGCTGACCCAGCAGCATAGGGGTGAGATACCTGTGATGCCACTGAAACAAAAAAGAAGGCTATGGGTGTCATGGGTAGGACTGAGACACCAACAACATGAAAAAAAGATGAAGAAAAAGAGTTACGGTATCGCCGCTTCAGTAAAGAAAGCAGCGAGGACGCTCTTTAAATTTATTGCACTCGGCTGGCGTGCCGCATGATGAACGGCATGGGCCTTGTTTTAAATATTTTCATTCTCTTGGTGCCCAAGTATGGGCTGGTGCAAAAAGAACAATTGATGGACAGAATGCTGAACAATGTCATACATTCACCCCAGTACAGAGATCTGGGACTAAATCCATTGTTGTTTTGCTCCCCAAGCCGTTCCAGTTTAGACCTAGCCATAGGCAAATCAGTCGTGACCCTGTTCCCCAAGGGAACAGTCCAGCCCGAACTGCCAAGTCAGGTCCTCCCTGGACTGGAAACAAGCATCCTAGGACCGGTATCGGGGTTTCACCATCATCAGCTGGGCTAGCTTGACTCCAGTGGCATGGAGAGCATGGGACCCATGTCTGGGCATACCCATCCACTCGGGGTGACAAATACAAAAAGAAAAATTGATGGACAGAATGATGAACAATGTCATAAATTCACCCCAGTACAGAGATCTAGGCCTAAATCCATCGTTTTTTTGCTCCCCATGCCATTCCAGTTTAGACCAAGCCAAATGCAAATCATTCCTGACCCTGTTCCCCATGGGAACAGTCCAGCCCGAACTGCCAAGCCAGGTCCTCCCTGAACTTGAAATACAAGCATCCTAGGACACATTGGATTAAGGTCAGGGCCATTGAAATTATGTGATTGTGTGGGAGCGGCGGTTTTGGAATAATTTAAGATTTGCCACATAATCCATCATCTGGCACATAATCTGCAGATTTTAACAAAAATATAATTTGTTTCTAGCTCAAACGGTTCAAAAGTTACTAAAATTGCAGCGGCATATGCATCCACGGAGTGAAAGCCCCTTTGCAAAGCTGGAATGGTCACCTTTCTGTTGGTTATTGCTATGTTTGAATGTTAAAATGGTATGAACAAGGTGAAGCTCATGCTTAGACAGTGTTACTAAATTTAAAATTGACAAAATAAGGAAGTAATGCTGTTACAGATTGAGACGTATTATGCCGCATAATTTGCCTTTTCTTGCAGCAAAATTTACTCAACCCTGCCACATAATTTGGCCCTCTACTGCTGCATAATTCCAGTGGCCTGATTATGGTTATTGATTCCATTGGTTTTAATGGTAATAACTGAGATGTGTCTGATTTACTAATGTGGCAAGTCTTTGACAACGGCAATGGGTCTGCCTTACATATAACAATGTGGTGACCCCTGAAAAAGCTAATAGGCCTGCCTTTTTTATAATGATGTCCTGGCCCCTTCACAACGTCAGTAGGCCTGCCTTATTTAAAATGACCCAGCCTTATATAACGATATTGCATATGGTGTGATTAAAAAAAAAAAGAAGACTGGGGGGCTGAATGCCGTGCATGGTGAGGGTTGCTGCCCGCATGGGGTTGGCTGCAGGGCCCTACTAGGCACAGTCAATGCTCAATGCATAGACTGTGTGTAGAGCTCACTCCTTGCAGAGACTCAAGCCCCATTCGGTGGGCAAGACCCTACTATACATAGCCTGCACTCTGTGCCAACTGTACGTACTCTTCTTCCTTCAGAGACCCCAGCCCCATTAGGCAGGCTAGCCCCCTCTATGCATAGTCTGTACTCTGAGCACAGTCTGTGCCCTGGGGTCATGGACTGTGGGGCTCATGCTGGGTCCGTGCAACATGAGCAAAATCACCACTTGAAAAATGTCACTCATGGGATGTTCCTTAGAGCTCCATACAGGAGCCATGGGCTCAGGGGTTGGTCTCTCTGCCCCATAATGGTTTCTTCATTTTCTTTTTCAGGACTGAATCCCAGCATCCTGTAATTGAGGCTGAATATTTTTCTTTTACTTGTGACAAGCTAATCAGCTATCTCTGGGTCAGCAGAACCAGTTTTCGGTTTACAGTGTCGAAATGGGCAACTGCAGAAAAAGTTCCTGTGTCAAATCAGATTTTAGTATTTTTTTAATTAAGGCCCGTGGATGGTGTAATGCTTCGTGGGGTGATAACCAACTAGGCCAGTATATCATACACGTGTGGGGCACACCAATTACAGGGGACACGGACACCTGGTTATGGGCTGGGCCAAAGACCCCGAGCAGTCTTGCGCCCCTTTATTTATGCCTTCGGGCGCGCCCGCCCTCAGGATGCGTGAGTGCGTGGAAGGCATGTGTGCACGGGCCGGGTGGCTCCGTTATTACATCCCTCCAATCTTTCGGATACAGCAACTCTTTCTAAGGCACTGTGCAGTTTTTGTGAGCACACCACGCAAAGTCGCTTAGTCTCTGACTCAGGGTCGGATTCGTCCGGAGACCATACTTCTGGCTCCGGGAGATCTCAATGGGTCCGGACCCACCGGCCTCTCCCTTGGGGGAGGAAGCGGCTTCCTCTTGGCTCCTTGCAGTTTCCGCAGTCCCTGACTCTGTTCTCTGTTGCAGTGGCACCTCCACCGGGTGATTCCCTTGGTCCCTTGTAGGGGTTAGATTTCCTCCTATTTCTGGCTCTTCCCCTGGCTGGTCCGACTCCGCCATGTCCGTGGGGACTCTCTTGAACCAGGATGTATTTCTGGTGACTACCCGTGTTCCTCTCCTAGCCGACACCATGGTGCCATGCACGTTGACCACTTCCCATACTTCCGGTTCGAACGGGGTGCGATACTTCCAGTTCGGGTGGCGATCCTTTACGATGACTTTGTCTCCGACCTGGAGATTCGTGGGCTGAGCCCTTCAAGCTTGGCTTGCCTTCTCATTGGAGGTCTTCCTCCTGTTCTGTGCTGCGTTTTAGTCCAACGGTGCTGGATGCCATGAGTGACTCGCCGGTATACTGTCTCTCGGGGCCCTTCGAAACAGGAGATGGGCCGGTGCGCACCGAGTGGTGCAGTGCGGGGTTTGGCGGTACGCACTGAGGAATTGCGACAGGCACTGTTCCGCATCTTCTCCTTTGTCCACCCCAATCCTCAGGGCCCAGTTCATTGTGCGCATGAACTGCTCCACCTCACCGTTTGCCTGAGGCCACTGCGGGGTAATCTTCCGTGTCGGATGCCTCGGGAGGTCAGATAGTCCTGGAAGTCTCTGCCTTGGAATGGTGGGCCATTATCGGACCTGACCTCTTCCGGCAGACCCATCATGGCGAATGTGCGGTCCAGCGTTGCCTTCACCTGGAAGAACGCCGTGGAGGCCACCACCTCGACCACAGGGAATTTGGAATCAGCACCAGCGTGTGCCGTCCGTCCGGAAATGATCCGAAGTCGATACTTATCTTGGACCAGGGCTCCGGACACGGGTCTTCGGTGATTACCGGGTGCGGCGCCGGCTCTCCCCCTGTGATGTTGCATGAGTGGCAGTTGCGAACGACTCCCTCCACCATAGCGTCCATCCCTGGGAACCACACCTTACTCCTTAGCCTGGGCTTGGTTTTGGAGACGCCCTGATGTCCTTGGTGTGCTAGCCGGACCACCTCTCCCTGCAGACTTCTCGGGATCACGAGGGAGACGCCTCTCAGTACTACCCCCTGGGGCCCCTCGCTGAGTTCACTCTGCACCCTCCAGACCTGTTGCCGGAACAGCTGTTCCTCCGCTGTGAGGGATTGGACCCGTCTAGAAAGTTGCGCCAGTTCCGATTGGTCAGCGTGTGTTTTACTTTAATGAGGCACTCGTCGGTTTCCATGGCTCTGCCAATATCTTCGAGTGTGAGTGCCACCGGGCATGCTTCCAGGGAAATCATTCGGACGAACTCTTCCGTGTACTCTTCGTCTGTCGGGTTTGGAGATGGCTGGGATGGCCCGGGGTGCCGCGACAGAAAGTCAGCCGGATTGCTGGCCCCTGGTCGGAATACCACCTCGAACCGATATGTTTGCAGCTGCACTTCCCACCTCTCAATCCGCGGCTGGGCAAGCCTGGCAGTACCGGTGAAAAGTGGGACAAGGGGCTTGTGATCGGTGATCACCCGAAACTCTTGCCCGTACAGGTATAGATGGAAATGCTGGCACGCCCACTTGATGGCCAGTGCTTCCCGTTCTATCTGCACATACCGCATCTCGGTAGCAGTCAGAGCCTGGCTGGCATACACGGTGGGAACCCACTCCCGCGATTCGGTTTCCTGCATCAGGACTGCCCCTAGCCCTACGGGGCTGGCATCCACCACCACCTCCGTGCGTCGATGCGGGTGGAAGTATGACATGACTCGGTCGTCAATGAGGGCGTTCTTGACAGCCTGAAACGCCAGATCTTCTTTGGCCGACCAGGCCCGTGGTTGGCCAGCTTTCGTGAGGACGCGGAGCGGTTCAGATAGGGATGCGAGATTGGAGATGAACCGCCCACAGTATGTGGCCATCCCCAGGAAGCTCCTAACGTCTGTGGCTGACGTGGGCCTCGGGGCCGGCCGGATGGCCTCGGCTTTCTTCGGGTCAACTCTCAGCCCTTCTCTCGAGAAGATGTAACCGAAGAAGTCCACGGACTCCTGATAGAAAGAGCACTTAGATTTGTGCAGGGTGAGGCCATTGTCCGCCAGTCGCTGTAAGGTGTCCCTGAGGTGTTTGTGGTGTTCCTCAAGCGTCTTTGAGAACACGAGGATGTCATCACTTAAGTTTATGACACCTTGTAGTCCAGACAGCGTTTCCCTGATTGCATTTTGAAACACCTCTGCGGCTGACGAGACGTCAAAGCTCAGGCTTTTGTAACGACGTAGACCAACGTGGGTGGAAAACGTCATGATGTTATGGCTGTCTGGGTGGAGCTCCAGCTGGTGATACCCCGCGTTGAGGTCTAGCTTGGTAAACCACTTGGCGCAGTTGAGGTCTGCTACGATGTTGTCCATTGTGGGCGTGAGGTGGCGTTCTCGCTTTACGGCCTTGTTCGGGAGGCGCCTGTCAACACATAGGCGAATGGCTGTTTCGGTTTGGGGGCCACGACGAGGGGTGGCACCAGCTGGAGCTCCACCCGGACAGCCGTAACATCACGACGTTTTCCACCCACGTTGGTCTAACCATTAGCAGACACACAGACCAGATATCTTTATCTTGGCTGAGAGCTCAGCTCAGTTTGACGATTGCAAAAAACACTTTTGTAATGGTAATTTCTCAAAAACGATTAAACGGAATTACTGTTAGGAATCTGGTTAGGCGACAGACATGCAGGTGCTGGTAATATACATCAATATGTTCACTCATACAGAAAGCAAGGGATAGCAAGAGCTTACATTGGGTCTGTGATATTGAACCCTGACATTAACACCAAGCCAAGCAAAGGCGCATTCTTGAGTCAAGTTCTACTTTCATGCCAAGTTTGGTGTATTTCTGTTCAGCTGTTTTTTCTGCATTAGAGAGCAAAGGATCCTATGAATTATAATGGAATGTATCATTTTTTCAAGCTGGCTATCCCACCCAGATCATTGGTCCGGTAAGACATTTGCCATGCCGAACCCAAATTAGATTAATTGTTTTTCTTGGGAAGTTTCATGCAAATTTGAAAAAGAGCATCAAAGGTATTAGGAAAATAAAAAATGTTTTTTTCAATTGTAAGTCTGACCTAACCGTGACAACAGAGGCGCTATTGCCCCTGTAATCTATATTTATTTATTTATTTTAAACGTTTTCTATAGTGCGAACATGACCACCGGGGGTATCAGAGCGCTTTACAGTTTATAAGTCAGGGAAGGATCCAAGGGGTAAAAAAAAAAAGCAACCAAACAAAAATGCAATCTTAACAGTCTCACAAAGCAAGGTGCGCTAGGGAGCATTGGAAGCCAGAAGCCAAGGTAAAGTTTCTTCATCCATATCGTTTTTTTACTTCCTTGAGAAAGGAAGTATAGGGATAAAGTTTATGTTGCGAACATGGTCACAGGGCGTATCATAACACTTTACCATATATCAGTTGTGAGCGGAATTAAGGGGAGGTAATAGAGGACCAACAGATCCGCAAGACAGTCTTCATATACTCCGACCAGCAAGTAAGTCACCTAGCAACTTGGGAGCTCCATTACAATGATAAAAGTTTATTCATCAGTATCACTTTAACTTCCTTTTTGAAAAGGGCAGTAGAGGGATTCAACCTGACTTCAGGGGGTAAGGCGTTCCATTTCCTCGGGGCGATACCCGAGAAGGCTCGATTGTAAGGGTTTTTTTTGTAAATTGTTTGTGTTTTGAGCAGTAATGTGCTGGCACTTCTCGAGGATCTAGATGATAAAATATAAAAATAAATATAAAAATATAAATATATATTGAAAGGACCAGACATTCATGTGTCTGTTACTGGTACAAAGTCATGACTTTGTTCTCTGTGACACCGCTGTTAGCATATCGTCAGACAATCATATGCAAGTGCAGCACAGAGCGGGCTCTCAGCACTTGTGTTGATGTAGTCCTGGAACTGCGGAGAGACTTGTGTATTATCTCCACATTCCAGAGCTGGAAGCAATGGAGGTGGGAGAAGGTCATTGTACATGCTAAGAAAGGAAGTAGAACGAGGTCAGGGGAGTGAAAGCATTGTCTCTAACCTTTGTGTGATCTTTGGATTTTGATGCAGACTGGACTGCAAAAAGGGAAGTTCTATGTTCGCCTCTGATGCTGAGAAGGGGGTGGGGCACAGTATTTTGCATGGCGAAGTATGCAAGGATGGAGAAAAAAATCAATGAGAAACTGTGTTCTAAATGTATCCACCAGTTTGCAGCTGCTCAGGTGTGGGTGGAAGGATGTACAAAGGAGCATGGCAAAGCGGTCCCTGGCCTCTCAGAGAATCTCTCATGTGTGAATCCAGCCACCGGCTGAGTCAGCATCAAAGGGAGCAAGGGCTCAAAGAGGCAGACAGTTGCACCGAATGTGGGTGAGTTTTACAATAATAATAGATTGGCATCACCAGTAACAAGTGTGGCATCAAGTGTACTGTTCAGTATTCTGCACCTGGTTCGATTATAGAGGTCTGTTTATGGGTGACACTCTCAAATTGGCAAATTTATCAAAGGGTGACAAAGCTATTAAGGGTGCCATAATAGGACTTCCTTAGGCTAGAGTTGTCAAACTTTTTTGTCAAGCGTTTTTGTTTTTTGCTCTGGCCTGTTGTACATATTTCTTTGTAGTCAATGTGCTCAGTATTCAAGTCATTAGACTATTCTGTTCAAAGTGTTAATAGGTATTTCACGTCATCCAAATGAAGAATAACATTTATGGTTATCATATGACTAGGTAGAACTTCCATTTGTCCATGGGCTGATAAGGATAACAAACAGAGGCAGTGTTATTTCTGGGTTGCCCAAGCTGTCTAGCAGGTTGGAGACATACACTGTAACATCAGGCACTACTAAACCCAACCACTGTTACCAAATCCATGCCACTGAAGCTGTCCTATTCCACTGCACCTGAGACACCACTCACCATTCAAAAATCCCTTTTACAAGGATCTTCGAGTGACCACAACAGAGTATTCTGCGCTGTAGATTTCTATCTTCAACAACAAAACTCATTCATATTGTTCTATTTTAGAGTACTCTCAAATGAGTTAGATTCATGGGAACAAATGTGCTATTTTTTCACCAATTGCAACACTGCAACTAAATTAGCATGAAAAGGGCCTGCTGCACGACCATGTCCCGACCTCCTCTTTTTCATGGAAACATCTCTGATGCAATCCTCGGCACTGGCCATCGCCACAGCCATCCCTGCAGGCTACAAAATTGTTAGACAAGAACATCAACATAAGCCAGGAAGAGGAGTTGCCATTATATTCAAGGACACCATCAGTTGCACCACTTCCGCAGACTCTGGGACCAGCTAAATGGAGAACCTCAACTTCAAGCTACAAATCACAGCCAGCTTCACCCTATTTGGGGCCCTCATACAGAGACCACCAGGACCCCGCGGCAACGTAGCCAGCAACATCATGCACTGCTAAACACCCTTCATCATTGACTCCAGCACCTTCATCCTTTTTGGAAACCTGAACTGTCACTTAGAGGATTGCATCAACCCCATCTCAACCGCCCTCCTCGAAAGCCTCATGGAACCTAGGAAACACCCAGCACATCACCAGACCCACGCACCCTGTAGAACACCTCCCACGCCCAATCTTCTTCAGCCCGTGGTCGAAGTAAATGTTAAAATGTATGGGAACTGTGATGTTGCACACAAATGGGGGTGGGGTGAGTGAGCTTGGAGGTGGGGTCAAAGACATGGCTAAGAAAACTAAATATTCTGGAACTTTTTTTAGTCTTTCAAATTCAGGTAAATACATATTATATAACGCACAGCTTAAATGAAAACTAATTGTAAGTTATGTTAATCAGTGGAAAATGCTCTATTGAAGTTAATGAAACCTCTATTAGGTAATGCACTGCACCAGACAGGTACAGAATTGAATACTGGTTGTTGAAGTGGAGAATAGTGACTTGTGTATGTTTAATGCTACAAGGCCCCAGTCTGTGACAGAAAGCACTGTGAATATTTAAGTCATTATTTTAAACTTGTATTACACACAGTATAGGATAGGCTGCTACAAAATGCATAAAACATTTAAGATAAAAAAAAAAATCTTCCTTCCAAAATACCGATTTTAGTAATACACAAACTGTATGTAGTGGGCATTTTTTTATAACGGCCTTTTAAAAGCACACACTTCACAGTCAGCTGGTAGCTCCATTACAATACTTCCCAAAAAAAAAAATGTGTGTCATCAGGAAGCTTCAAGGGATTCCATCAAACAAGGCAAAGACTGCCTTCCAAGCACCTTTTACATTTGCAGATTAACTAGTTGTGCACATTTACATTTCTTTCAGGGAAGCAGGCACCTTGGCAAGAATGTTTGTTTACCTGTCTACCCCTTCCTTGGTTTTATAGCACAGGAGACTCCCTGCTTGACACTTAAACTGAAGCATTTCAGCTGTCAGAATTAACCGTTCCGGGACGGTTGTCTTTTAACAAAAGCAGGGGAACTGTTTTTCTAAAATAAAAAAAGTATGGGCCATTTTGTGCCCTTCCAATCTCACCCACTTCGTCCACTGCCTTCAGCAACATCAGTAAGAAAATGATCGCCCATTACCTGCAGAAACCACATCCTTGTCAGCTTCAACATCACCATCCATACCATACATCACCTACCACCTTGGCACCTGCCCGCCACCTCCTGGAACATCTCAGAGAAGGAATGGGCTCCCTACCCCTCCACACACCACCCCAAGCAAACTAGAAACCTAACTGAAGGCATCAAGAATGGCTTGATCACCTCCTGAGCCAACACCCTGTCCGTCCCTCAAGTGCAACAAAGTAGCAAGAGCACTAACACAGGCCAGCTGGTACACTGAAGAACTCAGGATGAAGAAACAGCCCTGTAAGCAATTGGAAAGCAAGTGGAGTCCAAGCCAAGACTTAGCGGACAAATACATCCTTAGACTCTACCACCAACAAATCCGAACACCAAGCAAAAAGCTCTTGCAGACTGTATCAACGCTGGCATCAATGGCAGCAAAGAAATCTTCTCCGTGATCAGCGATTTCACCGCACCCAGAGCCACATCACACCCTCTCAAGACCTATGCAATGATCTCTCTGACTTTTTCTGCAATAAGATCACATCAGTCTATGGCAACTTCGACCCTTAACCTGACCCAATCAACCTCACAGCAAGTCTCTCAGTCTCAGCCGAAGAACAGACCTTGACCACGTGGACTGCCATCACCACGGACAAGACCTCTGCAACCATGTAGTCCCTCTCCTCTGGGGTCTCTTCAGATCCCTGCCGCTCCACGCCTTCAACAAAGGACTCGCCCCCATCAGCGTAAGTTGGTCCAAAACATGATGGACGCACACGGTAGGGGAAGGATGAGGTTGCTCAACAGATGGTTGAGCAGGACCTGTTGGGGTTCTCCATGCTCCATTATGAATAAGAGAGCTTCAAGGAGGTTGAATTGAGAGATGAGGATGAGGTACAGAATGCGGAGAGAAGATGGTGGCAAAAAGCTTCGGGCGTGGGGGTGATATTAATCAATCTACCTATAGTATTTTTCAGGATATATCTTCTAGGCACCCTAAAGGCCCAAGGAGAGGAACCTTGCGGCCGGGTGGCATGGCGAGGTGGCAGGCCCGGAGCGGTCGCAGACTTTTGAGCCAGGTAAGCTAACGCAGATTGAACACTGCCAAAAAGATATCTGTGGGAGCAGAGGTGAATGAGCCTGTGGTGAATGGGGGGGCTCTTAAGGAAAGGTCTCTATGTGAAGGACACTAGTGTTAGTAAGGAAGAGCACAGTGTAAGTGCAAGTGCTATGATGCTGGAGCACGGGGACAGCAGACAAGAGGTGCTGGGAATGCAGGAAAAGCAGAACTGGGTGGGGAACAAACCTGATCTACACTTAAGTGTTAGACAAGAGTGCAAGTGCAGGAGGTGAAAAGCCGATGACCAGGTAGAGGGACAGGGAAGATGGATAAAATTGAGAGCAAAGAGCTAAAGATAAAAAACTGACATATGTGAGGACATCGACGCATTTAGGAGCTCACCTCATGTCACCTGCTAAAGAAAAGATATGGAAGGGGAGTATGTGGAGATGCTGAAGCTCCAACATAGTGAATTAAGATCTAAGGAAGGTTCACAGGATGAGGAAAACGAGCTGTCCAAGTGTTTACAAAGTGGAGTGTCAGCCTGAGGAAGGGAGACAAGGCAGCCAAAGCCACGCTTACAAAGTGTTATGTTGTTGGGCACTAGTCACACATACTGAGGAATAAGACACAGCAACACATAGTTATGTTTCTGGTAACTGGCCTAGGGCACCTGCACCGGCCCCTGTTATTAGCAGGGTCACCTGACTGGTGACGCCTGTGATGGGTGGGTTTTCAGAGTGGGTACAGCACAAGGCTGAACACTAGAACGTGTCCAGCAGGACACTACACAAAGCAGTCTTGAACGGCTTGTAGCTGTAATCTCCAGTTCTCATCCCGCCCATGAGCTGAGCCAACCTGCTGAGTCTTGGACGGGCTAATGTGTAAGAAGGTCTCCCAGCAGGGACGACTCACTTCGCTGTCAACGCTGGTCCACGTCCAACCTTCAGCAGCTGGGAAGCACTCACTCTGCCACAACTCCCAGCGTGCTTTGGGTGGGTGCGACCTGTGGGTTTCGTTCGTCTTCTACCCTATTTATTTACGTATGCTACGCTAGAGAGATAGTTGTTAACCTAATGTGAAGATGTTGAAATGTGGCCATACCGACTCAGCCTTTCAGCCTTCCTAGGTCTTTAACGTGAGAGCCACTATATCTGGTAAGAGTAGGATCTGACATGTATAGATATAAAAGGCAGAGAACAGTAAATGCCTGTAGAAAAGCAAGTTGTTGCGGAGTTTCAGTTCTTGCTCCGGAAGAGGGCAAAGAGCGAAGCAACCAGGGCACGGCGCGGGGCAACCAGGGCGCGAGGCAACAAGGGCACGAGGGCACGGCGCGAGGCAACCAGGGGACGAGGGCAAGGAACCAGCGACCCCGCAGGCCACTTTAACAGTTGCGTGCCACGTCAGAGGGGCACTTATGCGCTTGTCAGATTCCGCTGCCAGACGCCTCTAGCAGGAATGCGGGCCATTCAACCCTGCGGTCAGCCAGCTGCCAGGCTCCATCTGATGTCACTTTCATATATGGGCAAGTCAGCATGGCAACCCGTGACGCCCCGGGGCTAAAAAAAGACCCCGCAGGCCTCTCGACCCAGCCTCTGCACAATACCCTCAGCCGAAGGAGCTCAAAGGACACTTGATCGCGCGAGCCCTGGAATTATTTTAAGGAAGCCAACCCGGAACTGGTGAGCCTCACGCATTTTCTGAGGTTCCAGACCCTGGAAACTTCAAGGAGATGAGCACCTCTCTGAATTACAATTCCCTGACCAAAGAGCAGCAAACCATGGATAACCTGGAGAAGCAGCTGATCTGCCCCATCTGCCTGGAGATGTTCAGCAAACCGGTGGTCATCCTCCCGTGCCAGCACAACCTGTGCAGGAAGTGTGCCAGCGACATATTCCAGGTAGGCCGAGGCGACACCGACAATGGCCACCCTGTCTCTTCCGGGCGGTTTGTGGGCATTATTATGTGTTAAACCGTTTGCTGCCAGTCATGTGTCTCAATAAGTTGGGCACGTGGTGTTGTGATTTACGAGTGATTTTCAGGCTCGAAATTAATGCAAATGAATCCAGGTTAGGTGATCATAATTGAATATACCAATTGTGTATTAAAACACTTTTGGTAAAAAAAAAATGTGTGTAAATTATGGCCTATTATTTCCTAAAACACACACCAGTTCTAGTGTCTGCAGCGAGTTTTTTTTTTTTTTTAAAACGTTAAGAACAATTTAAAGACTAAAGTTGTTAACAAAAGTTGTCTTATAGAACTGAACAAGCAATAGGCAGGCAGGCCTGTAACGAGAATTACAAACGATATCAATCTGCATTCATATAATTTCAGTCTTACAACCATACAAACACACATACCCCCCCCCCCCCCCCCCCACACACACACACTCTTCCTTTCCTGCCCTCTATCTCTGCCTCTCTCTCTCTGGTCCTTTCTTTTGGGAATGGAAAAGAGTAGTGTCTGTCTGCCCAGTGAAGAGGGGGTTTCTATTACTTACCTAAATATGCGAATCTACTCTCCTATAAAATGCTCACGCGCGATATGTGCATTTCTCTCAATATAATGAACTGATGAATTCTCAAAAGAGAATTTCATGTGTTACTTTGTTCATTGCATGTTAATGTGACCTTTTTCAGGAGTCCTGTGACTATGTTCTGTGCATGTTTTAAGATACACGCATACATTTGACCCAGAATTATGATAATTGTGTTTTCTTGCAATTTAATTTAGCACGAACTCCACCGAAGGTATTTGAGCGCTTTACGTGAGCATCGCTGAAGGTACACACGGTCACATTCATTGTTGGTAGGCGTGGGGAGATTATGTGATTTGCTCAGAATCACAGGATGTCGAGTCGACGCCGTAAGGCCACATCCTCTCCCCGATCAGAAATATGTCTGCGGGTATTTGGGGCTTGGGCGCCAAGAATGAGCCACTCACAGAAGGCAGTAAAAGCACACTGTTCAGCACACTGTTCAGCACACTGTTCAGCACACTGTTCCAGGGAGAAGCACAAAGAAGTGAAATATCCTTCTCCAGTGATGGTTTTTCCTACTAACCTCTAGAAGTAGTGTTGTCAAAATAGAGAACATTGCTCGTGTATTTACTGCCTTTTTATGGTGATAGTGCCCCCTATAGGCCAGGACCAGGCATGTACTTTCTAAAATAATTGCCATCTATGTAGTAGAGGAAGCGAGCTCTACCACGTCAAGCCTTGAACAGCCAATGGTTTACCACCAAAACATTTGACCAATGTATGGATGCTCTGGTTTGGGTGTCTGACCGTGAGCTCTAGCTGGACGTCTGGTGACAGTAATTTGGCAACTTAGAACCTGATTTGGAGCTCGGTGAATGAGTTACTCCATTACAAACGTGATGAGTATCCCATCCACTGTACTGCAAGTGCATTAAATCCTATGGCACTAGTAGTATGGCGGACTGAATACAGTGGCATAATGCTAAATGGTGTTGAAAGTGTTGAGGGGCCCCTGATTTTCACATATCTCACAGACATTGATTGACTTTGGCTTGAACGGGGCCTCCTGAAGGGTCTTCGGGACCCCTGATGGTGTGGGGGACTCTGTGTCGCAGTGGCTGCAGGAGCTGCAGGGGCTTGTGTTATGCCCCTGACTGGATATTTGTCACGTTTGTGACAGATTAACGGGTCCGCCAAACTCTAAATCAGCCCTTAGTACGGCGCTGGACTGTGAACGGCCTTGTAAAAGGGGTTTAATGTCTTAATCTAATTCCTTTGTTTAGTCGAGGCCAAAACAGCCACAGCAGTGCAGGGGTGAACTCATCTGTAGACGCGAGGTCAATGATATTGCAGTCTTTTCAGTTTGTATATAGACCTGACAGGACGAGTGCCGTAAGTTGTGCGGCAGCAATCACTTCTGGAAATCACCATTTTAGAGAACCACGGCAAAACAGTCATTTGGGGCAGGTGTAGCTCGAACAACATAAGTGGTAAAAACACCTTTTGTGGCATTACTGGCATGCAGCATCATTGATATGTTAGCATCTGCAACACTTAGGTTGCAGGGATGTTGAGAAGATGTTGGTGGTGGAGCCATGAATTGATGCCAGTCTAATGGGAAAACGGAATGTATTTCCAGGTCCAAACAGTAAGATCCCAGTCTAATGAGTGTTAGGATAGAGACAGTGTGTGGTGCATCCAGGTATGACCACTTACAGGTGATCCACTAACTTAGGGCCTGATTACGAGTTTGGCTGTGCAGGAGCAGACCGCAAATAACCGGTGTCCAACTCCCGCACCACCAAACCCATGTGTGCACCACCCACCAGTTTACGAGTTTCCTTGTGTCTGGCGGGCTTTTTTTGGTGGTTCCAAGGCGGTGCCTCTGGAAATGGGCACTTCAATAGGAACACCAAAAACAGTTGCTGCACGGCATGGACTGTAAAGTGCATGCTGTGCAGGAACTAGGGTGCATGCCCACAGGGGGGCTCATATTGTGCCCCCCGCATGCATCCGCATGCACATGGGTAATAGGGGGCCCGGTAGGGCACCCTTTATTTCAGGACTGCCAGCCTTTTCATGAAGTTAAGATCTCCATGACACTGTTAGCAGTCCTGAAACTCGTAATATGCATGGTGGTGCCACAGAAGCACCACCAGCATATTACTGAGTCCCTGACCTCTGTGCCACCACCAGGGAATGGTGGTTCCCTGGTGGTTGCAGCCGTGCAATGATGGTCCGACCGCCAAAGTTGTAATTGGGCGGTCAGACCATAGGTGCAGCAGTGGCTGGACCACCCCCGCCATACCCCCCAGGTCTGGTGGTCCTTGGACTGCCAGACTCGTAATTAGGCCCTTAGTGGTAATCCCCTGGTTTAATGGCAAATATGGTGGGAATTCGGGTGTCCCTAGCATTCATGCATCAAGCCATGCTAAGGGCCTTATAATGAGTTTGGCGGTCTTCATGTGGGCCGGCATGCCAGCGCCTCGCTCCAAGACTGCAAAACCCATAAAGAGACACTGCGGCGGCTGACCCATGGCAGTGCAGTTTTAAGGCTCATATGAGCCTGAGCACAGCACAGCAATGGGAACGCCATTGCATGTTCCTGCAGGGCATGGGCTGTTAAGTCCATGCCCTGCAGGAACTGGGTGTGCATGCATACAGGGAGGCACACCATGTGCCCCCCTGCATGCATCCTCTGGCGAGGACCCTGTTGTCTTCCCTTAGTTTCCTCATTACCACACTTTTCATGGTAGTCTCACCAACATGAAAACTGTGGCGCTGAGGAAACTAGTAATATGCTTGGTGGTGCCACAGAGGCACCACCAGCATATTACCAGCCTCATAACGCTGCATGACCACCAGGGATGCAGATCCCTGGCGGCAGCAGTGGTTCTGTTAGTCAGAAGATGGCGGGTGGACCACCAGTCCGATCGACCGCTGTAATCGTAATAAGGCCCTTAAGCTCTGTAAGCTGTTTGCAAACAGTGCAACGGAATTGTTGAAGAGCAGTGGAGACAGAGTTGGTCTTTCTAGGGTACTAGAGCTGATGTTTCTGGCAATGCATTCACCATCCTCAACCTGGCTCCATCTCCTCTTACTCTTTAAAGTTATGCTTGTTTTTCCCAATGACAGTAGTCTGCTGCTTTTTGGCTAGGTTCACACTTTAGCAAAACTATAGGTAGGCAAACATAAATACATACAATGGATGAGTAGGAGTCAAGCCACACCGGATGAGACCTATTTGCCGAAAAGGCAAATCTATAGGAAGGCTTTTTACCAATACTGCAGTTGTTTACAATCCAGTTCAGCAGAATTTTGTGCTCAATGCTAGTGAGAAGTCAAGAAGCATCAGAGTGCATGTCTGACCCTGACGTGGAAAAATGAGCACATTTTTATGGATGCCTATGATGAAAGTGAAACTTAGGAGTTTGCTCTGTCCCAAGTTGGCTGAAAATTGAATATTTACCCTTGAATCATACTTTAGCGAGGCATGTGAGGTCAGAGAGGCAACGGTAGTTGGCAAGTGCATGATGGTCCACATTAGGCTCTTGAGAGGTGAAGGTGTCTGAGAATGCTTGAGCGGTTGTGTGACCTGTCGAGTCCCAGAGTAGCATCATCAAATGCGGTGATAATAGGTTGAGGGCTTTTTGACACAGTTCATTGACCTTCAAGAGAGTGGTATGTGGGTTGTTTATTTCAGCTATCTCAGTCTACTTAATGGTAACGACTTCATTCATTTTGTCAGTGCATGAAATCCTCAGTGGTCCAAGCTGTGGACTAAACCTAGATGTTTATGTTGCTTTACAATTGTACGATGCGTTCATCACTCTTGTTCTCATGCACCATGTCTCCCTGTCCCCTTATACTGAATTCAGGGTAATATCTCTACAGCCTTTGTTCTCATCCCAGTTATTACTTATGAGGAATATCAAAGTAAGACCGGACTCCGGCTTTAGCCAAAAAATGCATATTAGACTGTGAGCTCTATGCAACACTATGTGATCTGATGAATATTTTTGATCGTTATGACAAAATAGAATTCAGTACTTCTGCACTAAAGTTCTTTTCATCATTGCCAAAGCTTTGAAGTATGTAATGATGCACAACGGTATTTGAACATGCTCTGTGAATTTATACCAATGGAACATCCCTAATCTCTCCTCAAGAATCTGCTCATATGCTAGTGGGCCTTCCTTGGATGCCATCTGACAAGGGGTATATCACACATAGAATATGTCAACACTATTGCAGATTCACTCCATCTATTGATTAACACAGTTGTAGCTTTCTTGCCTTGGCCTGCAGTGTCATAAGTAACAAGTAGGTAGCCAGTTTTTCTGGAAGAGTGGCTTCTGTCAAAACATATCAGAAGAGCTCTCCTATCATTCATTAGATGCAGAAGTAATTCCTCAAAATAAGGAGAGGAATAGAAAGCTGTCAAAGATAGGGTTCTGTACATGATTCAATGGAGGGAGAATTTTTAGGAGGAAAGTTTGAATTTGGTCTAAGGATCACCTCATTCTCAAAACTAAATGAAAAGGAGCCCTACAGAACAAGACTCCCAGCTCTCCTATTCCTTGTGCCAAAGTCACCACCAATAACAAGGTTCTTCATTGTGAAGAAATTCAAAATCAACAGATTCCAGAGTCTCAAATGAATGCTTCTGTAAAGCCCGCAGAACGAAAGCTAAATCTAATGGAGTGGTTAAAGATTAAACACCGGATGACTTGAGAGAAACATTTTAGTAGACAGGATGTCAGAGCGTTGACATCTTTTAGATTATCCTGCGGGTACCTTAAGGCTCAGAAAGCTGCTCACTGTGCCCTAAAGGTGGTAATTGAGAGATTTGTTGAAAAATCATCCCATATAAAATGCTAGATAGATGGAAATCCACACTTTAATGTAGAAATGGAATGTGACACGTACATCACTGAAAGACCCTGCCCCCAATGCTGAGTATAGCATTTTAATGTGAGAGGTGTACAAGATGTTTGAACAGTCTCTGATAAGTGGTAAGGGAACCCTTTTTTTGCAAACCTTTCCTCTCAACCTCTAAATCAACATAGATAGGTGCTTTAGAAGAGGGTGGAAGAGACATAGAGGAGAGGGATCCAGAGGAAAATACAGTAGCTGAAGAAATCACTAGGGGCTGCAACAGTGGGAATCAAGACCTCAAAGGACAAAAAGGAGCTACCCCAACTCCTTTCGGCTCTTGTTCAACAACCTAGGAAGTAATGGGAAGTGAAAGAAGGCATGCAATGGCACATTATATCACTCAGTTGTCAGAGTACTAAATCCCCATGCACTCTTCACTGAATAGCGAGAGCAAACCCAAAGACTTTGGACATTGATCTGGAATTCAAAAAGATCCAGAAATGGGGTCCCAAAATCTGGAAATCATAAAGGTTCATAAATAGAGTTCCAAACCTCTTGATGCTTATCTCAAAATTGGAAGGGTACGTAAATGAGTATGTAAGTAAATAATATGTGAGTTGTCTTCAGAGATAATAACGGTAGTTAAAGAACTGGTTTCAATTCCTTCCTTGACCATTTACATAACAGATTGTTACCATACTTTCCAGCCTTACTAGAACATGCTTCCTTTGAACTAGAGTATGGAAACAATTTAAGGCACTGTATCAACTCCCTCAATTGGATGAATGGGCTCCTTCTACCACAGACCAATACCACGGCACCAACTGTTCCTTCAATGTGCCTCGTCATCTGTGGGAACATTCATCTGTTACCACTACAGTGTTGCCTGGAGAAGAGGAAGACCCCTTGACATGTTGATTGGATTCAACCATCATTGCACAGCTTGTTTACTTGAGCCGAGACAAACACCAGAGCCTCGAACACTGGAGAGGCGGGTGTCCAATACATGTGAAGATACAACAGCCTGAGGGACCATAAGTATGCATAGCACTATAGGACTCTGCAGTCTTTGGCAAAGATGTATCAGTGCATGAGGCATTTTTAAAAGGGATGGAACCAATTGATGATGGTTAGAACGTAGATGTTTGGGAAGAAACACTATATCCAGATCTGTTCTGAACCTTGCTCCCATACAGATCAAATCTTGGAATGAAGTTTGAACTTTATACCAGTTAAGAAGGAAACCATGTTAAGCTTAAGCAGCTCTGAACTGTTTTCAGTTTCTGAAATGTCTGAACATTTGACGGACCATGAATGAACCAGTTGTCTGGGTATGGGTAAAGATGGCAGTCTGGTAGATGAAGAAAGGCAATCAAGGAAACCATCATATTAGTGAAGACTAGTGGTTCTGATTTTAGGCAGAAGGTAGTACACAAAACTGAGAATGGCCGTTCTGAATACAAAACCTTAGAAACGCCTGAAGTGTTGGGGCATTAGAATGTGAAAGTATACATCCATCAGGTGCACAGTTAGCTTGAAGCTGCCTATAGATAGCCGAATGATCTCTTAAAGAACTCAATCTTAAATGGAACTGACTTCACTCAATGATTCAAAATGTTCAAATCCCTCGCCTTCTGAAATTTTCAAAAAGCAAAATGATGGAATAAATTCACATTTCTCTCTCTTTCTCTAGCATTGGAAAGACTGATCTCTTGTTTTGAAGATCTTGGAGAGATAAATACAAATAAGTTCTCTGTTCTAGACATGTCACACAAGATGCCTTTCCGATTTCCATTTCTGGATGAAGAGTTGTAAAGTTTATTTAATATCCATCTTGAATTATTTGAAGTACCCAGGTGTCTGAGATAGATTGTTCCCAAGCTTCCAGGAAGTGGCAGATTTGACCTCTAGCCTGAAAGCTTAGCTTATTCTCAACATAGTCAGACCAGCGTTTGCTTCCCTATGGAAATTTGCTTCTATTTTATGCTGACGTCAACTGGAGAAGCCTTTGCTTGCAGGACTGAGAAAATTGTTGTTTTCTTGAAGAGGATCTTTCTGTTGAAAACTGTTGATGATTGTTGTTGCGGTTGGCTGAAGGAAGAGAAATTTTTACTTTCTTTAAACACACACTGCTTTCTTTCCTCCAACCCCAGACCTCAAACAGAAACTCCTTGAAAAGGCATAAGAAAAAATGCTGATTTAGGTGATGCATCAGTATGACAGTCCTTCAACAGAAGATTTATATGGGCTGAAACTACTTCTCCTTCTGCCAAGGCTGATGCTCTGACAACATGAAACAAAACATCATATAGACCCTCTGTCTGTCTTCAGCTTCTCCAGAAAAGCATAACATTCCATTCTGCAGTTGCTTTGAAGAGATTCTTGAAATCTGATATTAACGCTTGAGCACTATGGGCCCCCTAGATACAAATCATAAGAGCCAAATTTGATTCAAAATAAGCTTTCTTCAGTAAAGGGTCTTATCTGTAGAATCCTTAATGACGACCTCATCTTACAGTGAGGCTCTCCGCACCAGACTTGCAACCAGAGAGTCAACAACTTGAGAATCCGGTAACCTTAAATGCATGTTATTTCAGTATCTCGCGTAGAGGGGGCCAACCCAAATCTAGACACTATAAACTTAATTTTAAATGGACAGGCCCCGGTTAATGGGCTAATGAATCTGGAGGCAAGGACAATTTCATTGGCCAATGTGAGAAGTTGGCCTGGTATATGCTGTCCACTGATTAAAGTGGGCACCTTGCACCAGTTCAAACGACCCTTATGATGTGTGAGGTCAAAGATAACCTTTAGAAAGCTATCCTAGTGGTAGCTGTGGAGAGCAGCCTTCAGGCTTAGTCTGGAAGGAATGTAAAGCAGCTTGTTTTACCAGAGTATCACCTTTAGTATCAATTAAATGAAAGGCGAACCACAGAGTAGTTATAAAAATATGTATTTATTTATATAACGCTCTCTAGTATCCCCGACATGAGGATACAACACAAAGCACACAATACCTTAGCAAATATCACCGTCCAAAATCCAGTTTAAGATGAGGATTCCAACTCTAGGAAGAGTGAGATCCACAGTGGGAGCATCTGAGAAAGATGCCACAACAGTGAAGGAACCTATCACCCCCCCCCTAACGCTTGTTGTACAGTACCATCTGGAGAAACCTGGCTCCCTCATAATATGAACACTGGAGATGGAAACATCTTCCTACTAACCATTACACTAGCCCCTGTTTTCTACCCCAGACTTCGTATCTGAACTGTCAATTTTATCTTGGAATATTACAGGGCTGAGGGGCAAACTGGAAGCTCCTGACTGGATTGACTTTATTAACTGTTTTGATATCATCATGTTGCAGGAGACTAGGTCATTTTCCCCAGTGGTAATAAATGGGTGTGCTAATTATAGTGTCAAAGCAATTCCCTAGAGGGCGGGAAGAAGGAAGGGTGGAATTTTAATTTGGGTGTGGGTTGTTAGAAATCTGTCTGTGAAGCAAATCTCTATTGACTGCGCTGAGATAATGGGGTTGATTGGTAAGGGTCCTAAATGTTTCTGTATCAAATTATATAATATTTATAAGTGTGTGGGGAATTTACATAAGGAATCGCCTACCTAGTCTAAACTAGATTGTATTGTGTATAATGATTCCCCCAATGTCTCATTCATCATAGCAGGGGATTTTAGTGTTTCATTTGAACCTATTGCTGATATTGACTACAATATTGAAATGGAGGATAGAGTTAGAGATGTTTAGAGATTAGATGCTGAATCGTTAAAAAAAAAGGTCCACTATGGCTTTACAGCTTAGTGTGATGTTACTTAAACACAGCTTTTGGACCTGTAATAGCAGATCTAAAGCCGATCCCTGTAGAGATTTTACTTTAACAAGGGGGAAATCAAAGAGTAGGAGTCATTATATTTTTGGGGATCTGGAGATCTAGCATACTATGTGTTAGACCTGGCATCATTGGCATGAGTCTCTCCTCCATTTTTTTCTGTTTGCCTCCTCTGTTTTACGATGTTTTTGCTGGATTATTGCTTTGGGCACTGTGCCACTGCTGATCAGTGCCACAGTGCAAGTGCTCCCTATGTTAAATTATTACATTGATTGATGTTACCAAGATTGGCTGGTTGATTTACTGTTCAGACCCTAGTCTAGTGCACTGCGTGTGCCAAGGGCGTGTAAGTTAACTGCTGCTGGTGGGCTTGCAGCACTGGTTGTGTCACCCACAGAAGCAGCGTGTAAAATGTGTCTCAGGCCTGCCACCGCAGCGCCTGCGTGCAGTCCCTGACTGCCATGTCGACTTGGCAAAGAAACCTACTTGCCAGTCTCTAAACCTTCACTTTGCCACATTTCAGACACCTCTATGGTAGGCCCTAGGGCAGGGTGCATTGTTGGTAAAAGGTAGGTCATGCCCTGATGTGTGTGGCATGACCTAATAGTGAATTACAGCCATTTTCGTTTTTCACTATTGAAGGGCTACCTGCCTCCAATAGGCCAGACTGGGCAGACTGATTATTAACTCCATTATAATCTATCTGACTCAGGGAGCATGGTAGCAGGTCGAGTTTAGTATCCCTGAACTCAGAATTTAATAACACACCCTTTAGGATGGATGGTTTTTAAATTCTATGTTTGAAAAGAGCCCTTTTAGAAAGTGGCTATTTTCTTGTCCAACTATCCACCGGTCTCTGCTGGTCTGGCGTGTTACCATACTTTCCAGCCTTACTAGAACATGCTTCCTTTGAACTAGAGTATGGAAACAATTTAAGGCACTGTATCAACTCCCTCAATTGGATGAATGGGCTCCTTCTACCACAGACCAATACCACGGCACCAACTGTTCCTTCAATGTGCCTCGTCATCTGTGGGAACATTCATCTGTTACCACTACAGTGTTGCCTGGAGAAGAGGAAGACCCCTTGACATGTTGATTGGATTCAACCATCATTGCACAGCTTGTTTACTTGAGCCGAGACAAACACCAGAGCCTCGAACACTGGAGAGGCGGGTGTCCAATACATGTGAAGATACAACAGCCTGAGGGACCATAAGTATGCATAGCACTATAGGACTCTGCAGTCTTTGGCAAAGATGTATCAGTGCATGAGGCATTTTTAAAAGGGATGGAACCAATTGATGATGGTTAGAACGTAGATGTTTGGGAAGAAACACTATATCCAGATCTGTTCTGAACCTTGCTCCCATACAGATCAAATCTTGGAATGAAGTTTGAACTTTATACCAGTTAAGAAGGAAACCATGTTAAGCTTAAGCAGCTCTGAACTGTTTTCAGTTTCTGAAATGTCTGAACATTTGACGGACCATGAATGAACCAGTTGTCTGGGTATGGGTAAAGATGGCAGTCTGGTAGATGAAGAAAGGCAATCAAGGAAACCATCATATTAGTGAAGACTAGTGGTTCTGATTTTAGGCAGAAGGTAGTACACAAAACTGAGAATGGCCGTTCTGAATACAAAACCTTAGAAACGCCTGAAGTGTTGGGGCATTAGAATGTGAAAGTATACATCTATCAGGTGCACAGTTAGCTTGAAGCTGCCTATAGATAGCCGAATGATCTCTTAAAGAACTCAATCTTAAATGGAACTGACTTCACTCAATGATTCAAAATGTTCAAATCCCTCGCCTTCTGAAATTTTCAAAAAGCAAAATGATGGAATAAATTCACATTTCTCTCTCTTTCTCTAGCATTGGAAAGACTGATCTCTTGTTTTGAAGATCTTGGAGAGATAAATACAAATAAGTTCTCTGTTCTAGACATGTCACACAAGATGCCTTTCCGATTTCCATTTCTGGATGAAGAGTTGTAAAGTTTATTTAATATCCATCTTGAATTATTTGAAGTACCCAGGTGTCTGAGATAGATTGTTCCCAAGCTTCCAGGAAGTGGCAGATTTGACCTCTAGCCTGAAAGCTTAGCTTATTCTCAACATAGTCAGACCAGCGTTTGCTTCCCTATGGAAATTTGCTTCTATTTTATGCTGACGTCAACTGGAGAAGCCTTTGCTTGCAGGACTGAGAAAATTGTTGTTTTCTTGAAGAGGATCTTTCTGTTGAAAACTGTTGATGATTGTTGTTGCGGTTGGCTGAAGGAAGAGAAATTTTTACTTTCTTTAAACACACACTGCTTTCTTTCCTCCAACCCCAGACCTCAAACAGAAACTCCTTGAAAAGGCATAAGAAAAAATGCTGATTTAGGTGATGCATCAGTATGACAGTCCTTCAACAGAAGATTTATATGGGCTGAAACTACTTCTCCTTCTGCCAAGGCTGATGCTCTGACAACATGAAACAAAACATCATATAGACCCTCTGTCTGTCTTCAGCTTCTCCAGAAAAGCATAACATTCCATTCTGCAGTTGCTTTGAAGAGATTCTTGAAATCTGATATTAACGCTTGAGCACTATGGGCCCCCTAGATACAAATCATAAGAGCCAAATTTGATTCAAAATAAGCTTTCTTCAGTAAAGGGTCTTATCTGTAGAATCCTTAATGACGACCTCATCTTACAGTGAGGCTCTCCGCACCAGACTTGCAACCAGAGAGTCAACAACTTGAGAATCCGGTAACCTTAAATGCATGTTATTTCAGTATCTCGCGTAGAGGGGGCCAACCCAAATCTAGACACTATAAACTTAATTTTAAATGGACAGGCCCCGGTTAATGGGCTAATGAATCTGGAGGCAAGGACAATTTCATTGGCCAATGTGAGAAGTTGGCCTGGTATATGCTGTCCACTGATTAAAGTGGGCACCTTGCACCAGTTCAAACGACCCTTATGATGTGTGAGGTCAAAGATAACCTTTAGAAAGCTATCCTAGTGGTAGCTGTGGAGAGCAGCCTTCAGGCTTAGTCTGGAAGGAATGTAAAGCAGCTTGTTTTACCAGAGTATCACCTTTAGTATCAATTAAATGAAAGGCGAACCACAGAGTAGTTATAAAAATATGTATTTATTTATATAACGCTCTCTAGTATCCCCGACATGAGGATACAACACAAAGCACACAATACCTTAGCAAATATCACCGTCCAAAATCCAGTTTAAGATGAGGATTCCAACTCTAGGAAGAGTGAGATCCACAGTGGGAGCATCTGAGAAAGATGCCACAACAGTGAAGGAACCTATCACCCCCCCCCTAACGCTTGTTGTACAGTACCATCTGGAGAAACCTGGCTCCCTCATAATATGAACACTGGAGATGGAAACATCTTCCTACTAACCATTACACTAGCCCCTGTTTTCTACCCCAGACTTCGTATCTGAACTGTCAATTTTATCTTGGAATATTACAGGGCTGAGGGGCAAACTGGAAGCTCCTGACTGGATTGACTTTATTAACTGTTTTGATATCATCATGTTGCAGGAGACTAGGTCATTTTCCCCAGTGGTAATAAATGGGTGTGCTAATTATAGTGTCAAAGCAATTCCCTAGAGGGCGGGAAGAAGGAAGGGTGGAATTTTAATTTGGGTGTGGGTTGTTAGAAATCTGTCTGTGAAGCAAATCTCTATTGACTGCGCTGAGATAATGGGGTTGATTGGTAAGGGTCCTAAATGTTTCTGTATCAAATTATATAATATTTATAAGTGTGTGGGGAATTTACATAAGGAATCGCCTACCTAGTCTAAACTAGATTGTATTGTGTATAATGATTCCCCCAATGTCTCATTCATCATAGCAGGGGATTTTAGTGTTTCATTTGAACCTATTGCTGATATTGACTACAATATTGAAATGGAGGATAGAGTTAGAGATGTTTAGAGATTAGATGCTGAATCGTTAAAAAAAAAGGTCCACTATGGCTTTACAGCTTAGTGTGATGTTACTTAAACACAGCTTTTGGACCTGTAATAGCAGATCTAAAGCCGATCCCTGTAGAGATTTTACTTTAACAAGGGGGAAATCAAAGAGTAGGAGTCATTATATTTTTGGGGATCTGGAGATCTAGCATACTATGTGTTAGACCTGGCATCATTGGCATGAGTCTCTCCTCCATTTTTTTCTGTTTGCCTCCTCTGTTTTACGATGTTTTTGCTGGATTATTGCTTTGGGCACTGTGCCACTGCTGATCAGTGCCACAGGGCAAGTGCTCCCTATGTTAAATTATTACATTGATTGATGTTACCATGATTGGCTGGTTGATTTACTGTTCAGACCCTAGTCTAGTGCACTGCGTGTGCCAAGGGCGTGTAAGTTAACTGCTGCTGGTGGGCTTGCAGCACTGGTTGTGTCACCCACAGAAGCAGCGTGTAAAATGTGTCTCAGGCCTGCCACCGCAGCGCCTGCGTGCAGTCCCTGACTGCCATGTCGACTTGGCAAAGAAACCTACTTGCCAGTCTCTAAACCTTCACTTTGCCACATTTCAGACACCTCTATGGTAGGCCCTAGGGCAGGGTGCATTGTTGGTAAAAGGTAGGTCATGCCCTGATGTGTGTGGCATGACCTAATAGTGAATTACAGCCATTTTCGTTTTTCACTATTGAAGGGCTACCTGCCTCCAATAGGCCAGACTGGGCAGACTGATTATTAACTCCATTATAATCTATCTGACTCAGGGAGCATGGTAGCAGGTCGAGTTTAGTATCCCTGAACTCAGAATTTAATAACACACCCTTTAGGATGGATGGTTTTTAAATTCTATGTTTGAAAAGAGCCCTTTTAGAAAGTGGCTATTTTCTTGTCCAACTATCCACCGGTCTCTGCTGGTCTGGTGTGTGTGTCAGGGGCTGGGTGGCTCCAGAGGTCTGAATGAGTCAGTGTGGGGTGAATGTGGCATTTACACATAGAGTGAGGGAAGAGTAGCCTGCCCTGCCTGACACAATTCTGGCTCCACCTCCTGCTGGGCGACTGATAGCCCTGCTCCTGCCAGTGACAATACTGGCTCCGCCTCCTGCTGGGCGGCTGAGGACTCTGCCCTGCTCAGTGAATAGGCCAGGTGCCTCTGCCTGGCAACACCCACAACGAACCTGAGATGGGGGGAATTTCCCTGCTTGGACAAAGGGAACAAAGGAGAAATGGGGTATAAGAGAAGGACCCCTGAACCAAGAAATCAGATCACTTCTGACAAGGAAACCTGTACCAAGGACAAGAAGCCTGCTGATCTAAGGACTTGCCTCCCCTTTCTGCCAGAGTGCTGGTTTGCTGTGGAGGAACCTGAAAGCTGCTTCTTTATTTTTGCCAAGGAACAAGGAGAGAGGAACTTGGTGTGTACTCTCTAAAAGCTTGCTAGAAAATCTCCAAGGGCTGGAAGAGTGCCAGTCTCCTGTTGAAGTCACAGGACCAAAGGACTTCACCATCTACTGAATTGCTGAATTGCTGGAAAGTGTTGTTTCCAGTACACAAGGGAAAATCTGCAGTCTCGACGCCGCCGACGCCGCCGAATCCAGCTCGACATCGTGAGTAACGGCTCCAGTGTCCCGAGCCTTCGACGCCGGCCGCCGGGCCCGATCGACACCAGCAGCAACGCCAGTGAGCAGTGGGTATCGGCCCCGGCTCCAAGTGACCCCGTCTCGACGCCGGTATCGACGCCAGTGAGGAGTGAGTATCGGCTCCACCTCCAAGCGACCCCGTCCCAACGCCGCTGCTGATCGCATCGACTCGACGCCCTTCTCGACGCCGTGAGCGCTGCTCCGGCCCGACATCCCTCGACGCCGCTGCGGATTGACCCGACTCCGAGGCACGATCGACGCCAACCTCGACGCCGACATCTCGACGCCGTGGATCATCGTTTGCTTCACTTCCAAAGGTACTGTGTTTGTGGGGTCTGTTGCAACTCCAGGCTCGACGTAGCGCTCCTCGCGGTCGACGCCGAACCTTGGGAATATCGTAGACTCAACGTCGTGTGACTCCTGTGGGGGTTACATTGTTGCCAAAGAACTATTTGCCAAGAAGAAACCTTACTTGAACTATTATTTTTCCTTCCAAAGAGTATTTATTAAGACTGTGGTATATTTTTGTCGTTATTTGGTCTTGTGCTAAGCCTTATATAAAAATACTATTTTTATAATAACTTCTGTGTCGTGTCCATCTGTAGTGTATTCACTTTATTACTGTATGTGGTCATAAATGCTTAACACACTGCCTCTGAGATGAGCCTGTCTGCTCTGCCAAGCTACCAAGGGGGTAGCAGGGGTTATCTGAGTGTGTAATCCCCTTGCCCTGACTAGAGTTGGTAGGTCCCTATTTGTCAGAAGTGTATACCTCTGCCAACTAGAGACCGCCGGTTCTAACATTGGTGGTCAGCGGTGAGGATTGAACTTTGCATTTATGACTCATGTGCAGTGATTAGTGTACGCTACATAGTGAAAGCAGACCATAACGCAGCCACAATCTGTTTGGTAGGATATTCTATTTTTGTTCTCCGCTTTCCTGGAGCTTATTTTTTTTAAATACTGCCAGTTTTGACCATGGAGAATGCCGGAGCTGCTACACCTGTGGAGAGTGTTGTGGGGGAATTTGATAAGGAGAAGATAGATTCCTACACGCTAAAAGATCTAAAAGGATTTTGCAAGCAGTTTAAAGTTCCTACCACAGGTGTCACTAAGAAAGACGGCTTCCTCAAAGCGCTGAAGGCCTGGTTAGAGGCCAGAAATCCCTCTGATCCGGTGGTGGTACCGGAAGAGGAAGAAGAAGAGGAAGAGGAAGAGCCCACAGGTGGGCCAGTGTCATCTCCAGGCAGTAGTGCGTCCTCTAGGAGCCTTTCCCCTGAAGAATTAGAAGACAGGGAGAGGGAGAGGGGGTACAAGTTAGAAATGGCAAAACTTAAATTAGGAGGGCAGTTGGAATTAGAAAAAGCCAAGAGCCTGAGAGAAGCTGAAATGGAGAGCAAAAGATTAGATTTTGAGAGAGAGAAGTTAGCATTTGAACGTGAGAAAATGTTGAGGGAGATGGAACTTAAAGAAAAGAGTTTAGAGTTGAATCCCTCTGGTGGCAGCGCTCCATCTGTGCCTGCAGAAAGTAGGTTTTATTTTCCTAAAGATGTGATCAAAGATTACAGTAAGAATGAAGATCTTAACCCATGGTTTAAAGCGTATGAGTTAGCATTGTTGGCCCACCGGGTCCCTGAGAAAGATTGGGGAACGGGGTTGTGGAGCCGCTTTACAAATGAAGGGAGAGATACCTTGTTGAGCCTTCCTGCTGAGGATAGGATGTCTTATACTCATATGAAAGATGCTTTAATGCTGAGATATGGCTTAACTCCAGAAAAGTACAGACAAACCTTTAGAGAATGTAAGAAGTTGCCTGGTACCACGTGGGTTGAATATGTGTCTTTTTTTTGCAGAGCCATGGATGGTTGGGTAAAGGGTAGCAAGGTTGATAGTTATGATGCTCTTTATGATTTGTTTGCTTGGGAGCACTTGTCTAATAACTGTTTTCCAGAGCTACGCCAGCACCTTGTTGATAGCAAGATATCTAACCCTAGAAAACTTGCTGAGGAGGCAGACCGCTGGGTCAGTACCAGGGTCCACAAGGGTCCAGTGGGAGACTCAGCCAAAGGTGGGCAGGGTCCCCAGCAGAAGAGTGGGGGGGACAGGGGTAAACAGAGGGAGTTTCAGAAAGGGCCCCAAAGTAATCCCCAAGGGAACCAAGGTGAGGGTTCCCAGCCTCCCCCTGTAAAGAAGCCAGAAGCCCCGACAGGTAAACCTGTTCACAGGGGCCCCATGACCTGCTATGTCTGTAAGCAGGTGGGACACCGTCATTATGATCCCCAGTGTCCCATGAAGGATTCGAATGCACCGCCGCGTGCACCCCCTCGTCAGGTAGCTAGTGTAGCCCTGGGAGGGAATGAGATGGGTGCCCCCGGTGGGTGGGGTCCCGCAGAAATGTCCCTGGTCTCTTTAGGAGACGTGGAAATGGTCCCTCCAACCCCTCTGCCTAGTAACACTAAGAAATATAGGCAGTGGGTGACCATTAATGGCCATAGGGTGGAAGCTCTCAGAGACACCGGAGCGAGTGTGACAGCTGTCAAGTGTCACTTGGTGTCCAGAGAGCAGGTGGTCCCTCATGCATTCTACCCCGTTGTAGCTGCTGACAACTCACAGAGTAAGTGTGAGGTAGCTCAAGTCCCTTTTGAGTGGGGGGGGGTCTCAGGTACTCTTCAGGTTGCTGTGAGGCCCGCCATGCCTGTTGATTGTCTCCTGGGCAATGATTTGGAGGACTCCCCTTGGGCTAAGGTGGAGAGAAAATCGCATCTGGAAATGTTGGGTCTGCCTGAGTGGGTGTGTGCGACCACCCGGTCCATGTCAGTTAGTAAGGGTGTTGATGGGGCCCTGGAGCCTGAAAGTACGGCCCAGGTCCCAACCGTGAAGAGAAGAGGCAGGGGGCGCGGGAAACCATCCCCCATCATTCCCGCGGTCCAGGAGGGAGCAGACCCTGAGGGGGATGCCCTGGAACCGACAGGAGAACAAGTGGCCGAACTGGGAGACCTGCCCGAGCTGACCCATTGGCAGCAGGATGGTGGTCCCTCCAGGGAGGAATTTTGTGCTGAGCAGAAAGTGTGCCCTTCTCTTGTGGGTATGAGGCAGCAGGCCTCAGCCCAAACGACAGGTGATCAGTCAGGATCACATTGGATCTACTGGGAGAACGACCTCCTGTATAGCGAGCCTAAGGCTGCTGAGCCTGGGTCAGCCCGTGTGCTGGTGGTACCCCAGCGCTTCAGAGCCTTCCTACTGGGGTTGGCTCATGACGTTCCGTTAGCTGGACATCTGGGGCAGGACAAGACCTATGACAGGCTTGTCACCCATTTTTATTGGCCCCAGATGAGAAGGGATTCAGATATCCATTGTAGGACCTGTCAAACTTGCCAGGCAAGTGGGAAAAGTGGGCGGAAGCAGAAGGCTCCCCTCCAACCTTTTCCCGTCATCAGTACCCCCTTTGAGCGAGTGGGAATTGACATTGTGGGGCCACTGGACCCCAAGACAGCCATGGGCAACAGGTTTATCCTGGTCTTGGTGGACCATGCCACCCGGTACCCGGAAGCCATCCCTCTCCGCACAGTGACGGCCCCCGTGGTGGGACGGGCACTGATGGGTGTTTTCTACCGCATGGGGTTCCCCAGAGAGGTGGTGTCAGACCGGGGCACCAACTTCATTTCGAATTATATGAAGTCTCTGTGGAAGGAGTGTGGGGTAACCTACAAGTTTACCACTCCTTACCACCCTCAAGGTAATGGGCTGGTTGAGAGATTCAACCGGACCCTAAAAGGCATGATCATGGGTCTTGAAGAACCAATGAGGCGTAAATGGGACGTCCTCTTGCCATGCCTGCTGTTTGCTTACCGTGAGGTGCCACAGAAGTCTCTAGGGTTCAGCCCATTTGAGCTTTTGTATGGTCACCCGGTAAGAGGACCTTTGAGTCTGGTTAAAGAAGGCTGGGAGCAATCTCCCAGGAAACCTCCCCAGGATGTATATAGTTACATGCTGGCCTTTAGGAACCAGACTCGGCGCTTCAGAGATCTTGCTCAGGCAAATCTGGAGGCCAGCCAGGAAGAGATGAAGCGGTGGTACGATCAGAATGCCACTCTGGTTGAGCTTCAACCTGGTCAGAAAGTTTGGGTCATGGCCCCTGTGGAACCTTGTGCGCTCAAGGACAGGTGGACTGGACCATTTGAGGTTGTGGAGAAAAAGAGCGATGTCACCTACTTGGTGGACTTGAAGTCTCCCAGGAACCCCTTAAGGGTCCTGCATGTCAACCGGTTAAAGCCCCACTTAGAAAGGTCCGAAGTGGGCATGCTCCTTGCCACAGATGCTGGGATGGAGGAGGAGAGTGAGCCTCTTCCTGACCTCCTGTGTGCAAAAGAAAAAGATGGGTCAGTGGATGGTGTTGTCCTCTCTGACACACTGACCCCTGAGCAGCAGCAAGATTGTCGCCATCTGTTGGTACAATTCCCTGATCTGTTCTCCTTAATCCCTGGTGTCACTCAGTGGTGTGTCCATGATGTGGACACTGGGGACAGCACTCCTGTGAGGCACAAGGCCTACAGGGTGACTGAAAAGGTCAGAGCATATATCAAGGAGGAGGTCTCCAAGATGTTTGCCTTAGGGGTGGTTGAGTCCTCTAGCAGTCCTTGGGCCAGCCCAGTGGTCTTGGTTCCAAAGGCTGCAGCGCCTGGTGCTTCACCAGAACTTCGGTTCTGTGTGGATTACCGAGGACTCAATTCGGTCACCAAGACTGACGCGCACCCCATCCCCAGAGCTGATGAGCTCATCGATCGGTTGGGGGCTGCCCGGTACCTTAGTACGTTTGATCTAACGTCTGGGTACTGGCAGATCGCCTTGACTGATGGGGCAAAAGAGAGGTCTGCATTCTCCACCCCAGATGGGCACTACCAGTTCCGGGTTATGCCCTTTGGGATGAAGAATGCCCCTGCCACATTCCAGAGGTTGGTCAACCAGGTATTGGCTGGGCTGGAGGATTTCAGCGCCGCCTACCTGGACGATATAGCAGTGTTCAGCGCCAGCTGGGAGGAACACTTGCGCCACCTCCAGGAAGTGTTGTTGGCCCTGCGCAGAGCAGGCCTCACAATCAAGGCCAGTAAGTGCCAGATTGGGCAGGGTTCAGTGGTGTACTTGGGGCACCAAGTAGGGAGCGGCAACATGGACCCCTGCAACCCAAGATAGATACCATCCTGGCTTGGGAACCGCCCAAAACCCAGACTCAGGTGAGAGCCTTCTTGGGTCTCACGGGTTACTACAGGAGGTTTGTCAAGGGGTATGGCAACATTGTGCACCTGACTTCCAGGAAGCAGCCGAGACTTGTGATCTGGACTGACGCCTGTCAGAACGCCTTTGACACCCTGAAAACTGCAATGTGTACAGCACCGGTCCTCCAGGCACCCGACTTTTCAAAAGAATTCATTGTCCAGACAGACGCTTCAGAGCATGGTGTGGGGGCTGTTCTAGCACAGATGAATGAGGAGGGCCGAGACTTACCTGTAGCCTTCATCAGCCGGAGGTTACTTCCCAGGGAACAGAGGTGGAGTGCGATAGAGCGTGAGGCATTTGCTGTGGTCTGGGCGCTGAAGAAGCTAAGGCCCTACCTGTTTGGGACTCACTTCCGGGTTCAGACAGACCACAGGCCCCTCAGATGGTTAATGCAGATGAGGGGTGAGAACCCAAAGCTGTTGAGGTGGTCCATTTCCCTACAGGGGATGGACTTTACGGTGGAACACCGCCCTGGTACAGATCACGCCAATGCTGATGGTCTGTCCAGATTTTTCCGCCTTAGTGATGAGGACTCCCTGGGTGAAGGGTAGTTCTCCCCACATTTCAGCTGGAGGGGACACGTGTTAGACCTGGCATCATTGGCATGAGTCTCTCCTCCATTTTTTTCTGTTTGCCTCCTCTGTTTTACGATGTTTTTGCTGGATTATTGCTTTGGGCACTGTGCCACTGCTGATCAGTGCCACAGTGCAAGTGCTCCCTATGTTAAATTATTACATTGATTGATGTTACCATGATTGGCTGGTTGATTTACTGTTCAGACCCTAGTCTAGTGCACTGCGTGTGCCAAGGGTGTGTAAGTTAACTGCTGCTGGTGGGCTTGCAGCGCTGGTTGTGCCACCCACAGAAGCAGCGTGTAAAATGTGTCTCAGGCCTGCCACCGCAGCGCCTGCGTGCAGTCCCTGACTGCCATGTCGACTTGGCAAGGAAACCTACTTACAAGTCTCTAAACCTTCACTTTGCCACATTTCAGACACCTCTATGGTAGGCCCTAGGGCAGGGTGCATTGTTGGTAAAAGGTAGGTCATGCCCTGATGTGTGTGGCATGACCTAATAGTGAATTACAGCCATTTTCGTTTTTCACTATTGAAGGGCTACCTGCCTCCAATAGGCCAGACTGGGCAGACTGATTAATAACTCCATTATAATCTATCTGACTCAGGGAGCATGGTAGCAGGTCGAGTTTAGTATCCCTGAACTCAGAATTTAATAACACACCCTTTAGGATGGATGGTTTTTAAATTCTATGTTTGAAAAGAGCCCTTTTAGAAAGTGGCTATTTTCTTGTCCAACTATCTACCGGTCTCTGCTGGTTTGGTGTGTGTGTCAGGGGCTGGGTGGCTCCAGAGGTCTGAATGAGTCAGTGTGGGGTGAATGAGGCATTTACACATGGAGTGAGGGAAGAGTAGCCTGCCCTGCCTGACACAATTCTGGCTCCACCTCCTGCTGGGCGACTGATAGCCCTGCTCCTGCCAGTGACAATACTGGCTCCGCCTCCTGCTGGGCGGCTGAGGACTCTGCCCTGCTCAGTGAATAGGCCAGGTGCCTCTGCCTGGCAACACCCACAACAAACCTGAGATGGGGGAAATTTCCCTGCTTGGACAAAGGGAACAAAGGAGAAATGGGGTATAAGAGAAGGACCCCTGAACCAAGAAATCAGATCACTTCTGACAAGGAAACCTGTACCAAGGACAAGAAGCCTGCTGATCTAAGGACTTGCCTCCCCTTTCTGCCAGAGTGCTGTTTTGCTGTGGAGGAACCTGAAAGCTGCTTCTTTATTTTTGCCAAGGAACAAGGAGAGAGGAACTTGGTGTGTACTCTCTAAAAGCTTGCTAGAAAATCTCCAAGGGCTGGAAGAGTGCCAGTCTCCTGTTGAAGTCACAGGGCCAAAGGACTTCACCATCTACTGAATTGCTGAATTGCTGGAAAGTGTTGTTTCCAGTACACAAGGGAAAATCTGCAGTCTCGACGCCGCCGACGCCGCCGAATCCAGCTCGACATCGTGAGTAACGGCTCCAGTGTCCCGAGCCTTCGACGCCGGCAGCTGGGCCCGATCGACGCCAGCAGCAACGCCAGTGAGCAGTGGGTATCGGCCCCGGCTCCAAGTGACCCCGTCTCGACGCCGGTATCGACGCCAGTGAGGAGTGAGTATCGGCTCCACCTCCAAGCGACCCTGTCCCGACGCCGCTGCTGATCGCATCGACTCGACGCCCTTCTCGACGCCGTGAGCGCTGCTCCGGCCCGACATCCCTCGACGCCGCTGCGGATTGACCCGACTCCGAGGCACGATCGACGCCGACCTCGACGCCGACATCTCGATGCCGTGGATCATCGTTTGCTTCACTTCCAAAGGTACTGTGTTTGCGGGGTCTGTTGCAACTCCAGGCTCGATGTAGCGCTCCTCACGGAAGGTTTCTTCTTGCCAAAGAACTATTTGCCAAGAAGAAACCTTACTTGAACTATTATTTTTCCTTCCAAAGAGTATTTATTAAGACTGTGGTATATTTTTGTCGATATTTGGTCTTGTGCTAAGCCTTATATAAAAATACTATTTTTATAATAACTTCTGTGTCGTGTCCATCTGTAGTGTATTCACTTTATTACTGTATGTGGTCATAAATGCTTAACACACTGCCTCTGAGATAAGCCTGTCTGCTCTGCCAAGCTACCAAGGGGGTAGCAGGGGTTATCTGAGTGTGTAATCCCCTTGCCCTGACTAGAGTTGGTAGGTCCCTATTTGTCAGAAGTGTATACCTCTGCCAACTAGAGACCGCCGGTTCTAACACTATGTCTGACTTTCGGGTGTGTAAGAGGGGAGACAGCGATCACTAGCCAGTGCATCTGTCTATAAACACAACACTCCCCTATTGTTTTAGTAAAACAGAAGGTCTTTCTAACATTGCATTCATTCTGCCCAATAACAGGATAGCTGATAGATGGGGGAAACCCTGAATAATTCTGAGGCTATGACAGCAATTTATAACTCTTTGAATACCCTAGTTGGACCTTTGTCAGATAACTATGATATAGGGGGATCTTTTATTGAAGTACACCTTGAGTTGTTTATCACTCTGAGCTGGTTATGCTCTACTGAAACTAAATATATCAATCCAGCCAACACCAACCTTTCCTCTTGGTTTAACTCCAAATGCAAGCAAGCCAAACTTGCACTTTTAGCAGTATTTAAATTATGGGATAGATCTCTGATTAGAATAAAAAGAGCCAAGTTCAAAGATATTATATATAAGTCCTAACAAGAGTGGATAAAAATAGTTGTGAGGATTTGCTTAATGCTTCTAGGTGTCCCTATTATTTCCTACTTTTTGAAATTGGTCCCAAGCAGACCGGTGATATAGCAGACCTTCAACCTCTGCTATTTTGGGTGCATCTGAGAGGTGCTCTGGAGTTGTAACCATACTGTAAAGAACTAATTGAGATCATAAGTATCCCTAATTCCCAATTTGTCAAGTGGCTTTTGCATATAAAAAGGACCATTTTAGCCATAGGCATGAGCTGACTTTGGACCTCTCCGTCTTCCATTACCACTAATGTGAAATCAGCTATTAAAGCAGCAGAATGGCCATATGTGATGGAGCAGTACCTTTACAAGGGCAGACTGGGTAAGTTGATGCCAGATTTTTTTCCATTTTAAACCCCCTCGCGCATTTGAACCCTACCATGATGTTGTAAGACCTGGTAATGCAGGGACCCTATTTGTTAATTTTATATTGGGTATCCTCCAGATTGGGCATTTCACCAAAAACTAGAATAATCATCTGGCAGATTTTTCCCTGTGTGGCATGTGCAGAGTACTCAGTGAAGATGTTAAACATCTATTGCTTTTTTGCCCTCAGTATAAACTCCCTTGTAGGAAATGGCCTAAGCCCCTCTGTAACAACCTAGGGCTTAGAAGCTATTTAATAGCCTTGAGGATATTAAGAACAAATACTGATGGGCCTACTGTTTTTGCCCTGAGTAGGTATCTCCGTGCAGTCTGGTCTAATAGAAAACATTTTAGTAGCCCACTCTATTAGTTTAATACCTGGTTTTATCTTGGTATTTTGTTCATCGCAAGGAACTATGACTGCCGGGAGTTGGTTACTCGTCCATTTGTAATTGCTCTATGACCTTCGCAGATATTTTATTCGAGTTTTTGATTTCAAATGTTTTTTATGTTTGATTTTTAGGGAATTGTGATTCCCATGAATAGTCTTCTAGAAATGTACTGATGGCACTGTGGCTGCACTAGCACTTTATCTTTAAAAAAAAACATTTTATCTGTATGCCCTTAATGTTTTATGAATGTTGTTGTTTATGGATATGCATGTTTCATGGGCTCATTGAAACCTGAAATAAATTATTTTGAATTGAATTGAATCCATGTTGTACAAGGGATTGAATTTGTCATAAATCTGGGAAGTTTAATTTTATCTGCACCTTTCCATCCTCTTTGAATAACATCCGTTACACAAGGATGAACTGGAGGTCTCATTTGTGGTAATTGCTGACACGGATATAAGAAAGTTTCTGTAGGATGTCCAGGAAGTTCTGACACCACTAAACAAATTAGATATGAACACATCTAAAACCAAAACAATGATCATCAGTAATCGCCCTAGTCCCCAGTTAAATCTTTGGGTAGACGGGAAACCCTGGAGGAAGTAACCTGCTATAAATACCTAGGGTATCGCATTGATAACAGGTTGAGCCACCAAGAACAAAAAAAGTACATGTCACAGCGAACCAGCGCACTAACTTTTGCTTTTATATCCCTGGTAAAAAAGTTGGAGGGCCCATCCTATAAACCATTGCTCTCTGTAATATCGGCAAAAATGCTACCAACAAAAAGATAAAAAATCAGCATTCAAACAATATCTACATAGAGGGTTGACAACTACATGAATGGAGGAGCTGTGGAACAAAAACCTGTCCTTTACAACGTTCAAAGAAGCCATAAATAAGGCTGCCAAACTTCACTCTTTGCTATTAGACAAAAACACTCTCGCTCACAAATCACAAGCCTGGATGGTGATCAACAATTGCAAAACCCTCACACCAGCAGTTTACCTAAACATCACATTCGCACCACACTTAAAAAACACAACAGATGGCTCTCTGCTTTGGAAAGCTCATGTCAATAGCGGTCCAACCAAGCTGGATACACAAAAGCCCCATAGCAGGCCGCCTCTGTGGCAGCAAAAAAGAAGACTTCATCCACCTAACATGTATATTCCCAAAACTACAACCAGCACGAGCTACTCTATTAAGAAATGCTTTTATTGACAGAGGGGTAAGGACTTGTAGAGCGGCCATAATGAAAGGACTAGGTCTAACCGATCCTCAAATGAACTGTAAGCTACTTAAATGTCTCAAATTCCATGAACAGGCTTTGGAATTGGCAGCCTAGCAGTCGTCTGCAGCTACTCTACGCTCAAAAAGGAAAATTACCTTTCCGATGTAAAAAAAACCCTTCTGATCACTCAGCCAAAAAGTGCTCTGTACAAAAAAGTAAAATTATAGCCTTTCAAAGTATGGTAACTTTGTCTTGTCATTTAATTCGAGTTTTTACTCGAAATTTTGTTATGGTTTTAATTAACAAAACAATAACAAATGTACTTACTTGAAAAAAAAAGTTCTGACACTGTTAACCAGAGTTTTGGTGACTGAGACAGCATTCCTGGCAATATATGTATTTCCCTTTCTATTCCTCTTGAAGTTCAGGCTCTTCATCCGAATTGGACCAGTCAGAAAATAGATGCCTGTCAGGTCTCCACAAAACTTCATGCTCATAATCAAGCTCTGTTTACTTTTTTTCCTTCAGTGTATCAATGATCTTGCTTACTTTGATAAACAGAAACCTCTCACACAACAAAACCAAAAGCACATGCATGCTCACAAACCAAATCTTATGTGTGCATGCACGAACAAAAGGCCACTACTGCCTCCCTTCTTTCTAATGCAGCTTTCCTCTGACCTACCATCTTCAAAAATAAGAATCGTCCGGATGGCGAAAGATCACATAAACATTAATGGTAAAAAATATCACCCACTCCCACTGAGGGAGACTGGCTCCTCCTACTAGCACCCGAACACCACAAGTCAGAAGAAGTGGCTCCATATAAATAAGACAGGGTATCACTCCCCACACTATGCAATACAAGAAAATGTAAACTCTCCACCCTTATAAAAACACATCAGAGGATAAGCAGTGGTGGAACTGTGTGGGAGACTCTAGAACAGTAAGTAGGAGCCTCAGCATTCTCCTGGTCTCTGTCTGAGTAAGGGAGTAAATAAGTCCTTTTAAGGTACCCCAGGGGATCAGCGAGATTTGCATTAACAGCATTTTCCTGGCTGTTTTCCTCTCCTTGGTGGATTTACCTCAAATTTAGTGACTGTGATGAACACAAAGGGTATAGAGGTAATGAGAGATTTTAACAGGGAACTGGAACCAGGAGGAGGTGGTTATGAATGACAGTATCATAAGTAGCTAAACTCCAGGGAATACAAATGTAGACAGGAACTGTTGCTCTCTGTCCCTGGAATCTGTGCTTGAGGTTTGTGAGGGTCAGTCGAAAGCACTGAAGGGTGGTGGTCTGTTTCACCTTGGGTCTTATAGTCAAGCACGGCTACTAAGTCTCTTGGAGTTTAAATGACAAGATGAAGCACCGCATGATGTGGTGAAGAGGACCAAAAAGTGTGATAAGGTAATAGAGTTGTCAGTAAATCAATAATATTTTTTTGAGTTGAAATTTTTTATTAGCATTTTATAAAATACATTACAGTGCAATATAATATTGTCTAGAACAATCACAGTAGGTAAACCTTAGTAAATGCACAAGTGAATAATTAAACTAATACATTGAGAGATATATAATATTATGTCTGATAAATATTTTGAAAGAGAAACAAACAAGTTCATCCTAATGTAGATTAAGGGAGAAAATAGCAATAAAGACTTGCAAAATACAACATGGACTACTGTAATGGAGGAACCTTAAACATTCCACATTAAATGTTACAACATTAGATTGTTAATCAAACATAATTTAAAATATCATATTATTAGATTATGAAATTATGAAATTATGAAATTTCATATTTCATTGAACAGATGGAATGTAGAATTTAAAAAAATAATGATTTATAATAGTTAACAATCATAGAAAGAATAAATCCCCATTGATAAGTATCAATGCAAAATTAATAAGAGAAATAGAAAAAGAATTAGAGTTAAAAATAATAATGTATGACATGTATAAATATTAACATGCTGAAATATCCGTTACAGGATGTGCAATGGTGTTTATTATAGGATCATCTTCTATTCGTAAAGGAGTCCAAACTTGCAGTAACATATCTGCCTGATCATGAATGTTATAAATAACTCTCTCGTACGAGGCAGTTTGCATCATGGCCACCAACCAAGTCTCTTGAGATGGCGGGGTGGAAGATTTCCACTGTCTTAACATATATATTTTTGCAGTAGCTAATGCTGTGTGTATAAGAGGGCATAGTGGCTTTGAAAGATTTGCGGAATCTCGTAGATCATGTAGGAGAATGGTAGCTGGCGCTAGTGGAAGACTTAGAGGTACAGTGCAACGTAAAATCTGGCCTACATAAGACCAATAAGATTGAACCATAGGACATTTGCATACTATATGAACTATGTCACAACCAGAAGTAATACATCTCCAGCAATGAGTATGTGGAAGTAATCCAGCTTTATTTATTTTTACCGGTGACCAATGCCAGTCATGAAGTATTTTAAATAGACAAAACTTCAATCTAGCTTCTCGGGCACCCTTATCTAAATTCTCTTGTAAGTCTGTCCAGTCATCATCTTCATAGGTGACCGAGAGACGTGTTTGCCACTTAATACGGAGATCATGTGATAAGGGTTGTGAGAATAGGCGTGATGAAAGTGTTTTATATAAGCTTGAAATAACTCCTTTATGTCTCACTTAAGTGAACAGATAGCATACTATTGGTGAGGTTTGTAGTGTCCAGGGTGTTGGTCCGAGAATCTTATTCAGGCAGGTACTAAGTTGTGTGAAATTTCTCAACTGTTGTAATGGAAGGTTAAACTCATCCATCAGTTGTCTAAAAGATTTTATAGCTCCGTCATTAAGAAGCTGTTCTAAAGTAAGGATACCTGACATTTTCCATTGGGGCCAAAATAAAGTTTTCCCTTTAATACGTATACCTGTATTGTTCCATATTGGGTCTTTTCCATATATACGTGAATTAAAACCCAATATACGATGAGCTCTCTGCCATGTTTTGTGCATGGCAGACAACAATGGTTTATGAGAATCAAGGTGACTTGTGCCTGACCCATACAAGGCAGAAAGACCCAGTTCTGCGGACAATAGGTGTGTCTCAACATGAACCCATTGCGGCGTCTTGGAATTTTCTGTTAACATGTGTGTAACTTGAGATACTTGTAATGCAACTGCATAATGCTCTATCGATGGGAGAATCAAATCCTCATTAGAGTGATGAGCTTTTAATTTATCCACAGCTAAACGAGGTTTTACAGATCCCCATACAAAAGATTTAATTTTAGAATCTATAAGGCGTAATGTGGATAATGGAATCTGAAAAGGAAGCCTTCCAAGGGTATAAAGAAAACTTGGAAGCATGACCATTTTTACAGCATGAACTCTGCCCCACATGGATAATCCCAATATCTTCGACTTGTCGAAATCATGTTGCATCTGGGTAAATAAACTAAAAGGGCTTACATTATTTGTGAGCATACCTTCCGTTCCCTTATTCACTAGAATACCCAAGTACTTTAAACGTGAAGGCTGCCAGTGAAAGGGATAATCTTGTATAGCTGTTTTTGTAGTTCCATCTGATATGGGGAGTGCTTCACTCTTATCCCAATTAATTTTGTATCTAGAAAAAGAGGAGTAGTCTTCTATAATTTTAAGTAGTGATGGCAAAGATCGTGATCGGTCAGCAATAGTAAGGAGGATGTCATCAGCATAAAGATAAACTTTAGACTCTCCCACCGAAAAGACAAATGCCAACAACATTAACTGATTGGCGAATTGCTGCGGCTAAAGGTTCAATAGCCAATAGGAATAAAAGGGGGGAAAGGGGACAACCCTGACGAGTTCCTCTGCAGATTGGAAATGGATCTGAAATGAAACTATCACAGTTAACTTGGGCAGTAGGATGCTCATATAACAGTCTTATTGTATCTATAAACTGGTCCCCCATTCCAAATTGCTCCAAGACTCTAAAAAGATATTCCCACTCCACTCAATCAAATGCCTTTTCAGCATCAAGTGATAGTGCCAAAGCATCATCCTGGAGGGATTTGGCAGAGTGAAGAGCTTGAGCCAGGGAACTTAAATGGTTCCTGAATGAACGGCCGGGTACACAAATCCCACTTGTGTGTGATGAATAAGGGAAGGTAGAACTCTGCGAAGACGAGAGGCTAGGACACTGGCCAAATTTTAATATCACAGTTAAGAAGTGATATGGGATGATAACTGCTATAAAGTAATGGATCTTTCCCTGGTTTAGGTAGAACTGCTATTACTGCTTTATTAGAAAGACACCCCAAAGAAGTTTCACAATCTGCTTCCTGAAAAGCAGCATGTAGACTGTACACTACACTTTCGCCTCACCAACGGTTAAAATTCATCAGTAAAACCATCTTCTCCTGGGGCTTTATGATATGGGAGTTTGGCTATAGCTTGTGAGAGCTCTTCCTTACTAATCTCCCCATCAAGAAGTGCTCTACTCTCCTCAGAGAGACAAGGTAATTCTAGTCCTGCAAGAAAAGAGACCATCTTGTTGTGATCCATCTGGTTTCCTAGGGTATATAAGGATTTATAGTAAGAAGCAAACTCATTAACTATATCTTGAGGACGAGTCAACATGGTCCCTCCCGATGATTTAATGGCTGGGATAGCCACGGCGACCTCTCTTTGTCGCAATTGTGCCACTAGGAGTCTCCCTGCCTTTTCTCCCTGCTCATAATGTCTCTCTTTTATTTTTTGTAAAGCATACTCTGCTTTGGATGTGAAGAGACTATTCAACGCCATGCCGGCCTGTTCCAAGGATTTACAATGTTGCAAAGTAGGTTTTTTAGTATATAATCGGGTAAGTGATACAATATCCTGTTCTAATTTTTTCTGCCGAGCAGCATTTTGCTTATTGGTCTGGACAGCATCCCTCATAAGCTGACCCCTAATGGTAACTTTAGCAACAGCCCATACAATCCTATCTGAGTCCACAGATCCTTCATTAGAAGAAAGGTAACTTTGAAGATGAGTCCGTAACTGTGTTTTGCCCTCAGGTGTTTTATGGCGTGAATGTTCATCCGCCAAGGTTTGCGTCCTGGCTTGGCCAATCCTGTTTGTAGAGACAAGAAGTGATAAGAAATTGATACTTCCAAAATATGAGGGTCCTAAACCAGTTGAACTACCCTTTGAGAGACTAAAATGTAATCTAGACGAGAAAGAGTTCCATGAGTGGGGGATGTAAATGTGTATTCAGTTTCAGTGGGATGGGAAAGACGCAAATGAGCTATAAGGCCATTGTCTTCAATTATGTCAGACATTAGTGCTCTATCTGCTGCATTATTCTTATCTAGAGGACCTGTTTTGTCCAAGATTGGGCCCCTCACCAGATTCCAGTCTCCTCCTATGAGATATTGTGAAGCACCTATCTCTGATAATAAACGGTTTAACTGAAGTAGAAATTATTTCTTCGCACCTGTTGGGGCATATACTGATCCCACACAAATATGGGTTTCTCCTATACGCAATTTGGCAAACACATATCGTCCATCCAGATCCTCTCATGTTTTTGATACCACAATTGGAAGGGATTTACGGATAAGGATTGCTACACCGCATTTACAATAGGACCTGTGTCCGAGGTTTTCCCTTCATGTATACTGCTGTGAAAAACTTTTCCTACCCAAGCTCAACATAATTTTTCAGATTCTGGCGCATCAAGGTGTGTTTCTTGGAGTAGAGCCACATCTACCTTTTTTGATTGCAAATAAGAGAGGACGTTTTTCCTTTTAATATAACGTGTTAAACCATGGACATTCCATGATATTGCACGCAAAGGATGAGTGGCAGCCATGGGTATAGCAGTATTAGTGGTTTTGTAATGTAATGATGAGAGGTGATCAAATATAAAGAAATGTGTGTATCAATAAGGAATAATATGCCTAATACTCAATGTAGAGTTTATTGCTTGATTAGATGGTGGTGTGAGAAGAAAGAGAAGAGATTAAATGAAAGCACTCTATAAGAGTCACATAAAGGACAATAAGATTTAATTAAAAAAGAATTTTCGTAATGGAGAAAATATCAATGAAAGGAGAAACAAACAGAAAAAGAACGCACAAATTTCAATACAATAGCACACAAAGTTCCTCTAGTTTTTCCTTTTAACCACGGGTCTGGGCTCACTAGGGCACCACCACGGTTGGGAGCTCTGTTAGGATGAAATAACGATGACCAGGGCTATACAGAAGGAAGATTAAGGTTTGGAAACCTATTTGTGCGTAATATTGATTATTCAAAAGAAAAACGTATCCAATAAGATACACAAATATATACTTAGCATCCATAATTTAAAAAGTGCAGAAAAAGTTAACTATATGATATATTAAGAACATTTTAACAAATCTATAGGTACAACATATTAAAACATTTAATTTCAAATATAACAGAGAAAGTACAGTTTATAAAGTCTTAGGATTCATAACTATAATTAGCATATAATAAATATGAGCGTTAAATATAGTAAATACATTTCATATCATAAGTTACCATTCAATAAAATAAAATTGGCGTAGACACAGATATAAATAAAAATACTATTTGATAAATTACACCAATAATAAATAAATAATTCGAGCAATAATCATCTGCCCTACATGTAGATGTTAATTTTCTTCGAAACATGAAAACTATCTAAGAACTATATAATAGACAGCCTCTAATGCAAGAAATTGGAAAATATTTATGCAAAGGATATTATCCATAACCACATTTGTAATAAAAAGGTATACCTCTACAAAGCCTACTCTCTGACTATAGAAGATTATAAATAATTCAATAAATTCAATAAACTGAGACATTTTGTATATATAACCAATAAAATATGTTTTTAAAATCTTATGAATCATGACTATAAATAGCATGCAATAAATATACCTCTATTAAATTGTAAATATCATAAGTGTGTTTCATATCCTAAGGTGTTCTTTCTATAATATAGGTGTAGATGAAGTTATAAATATGTTATTTAAAAAAGAACAACAATAATAAATAAATAAATAATGCGAGTAATACTCATCTGCCGTTTATGTAGGTGTTAGCTTTCTTAAAAGCATAAAGATTATGGATGAATCAATCTCTGATGTGAGGACTTTGAAAATAATTAGATAGATGTCAAGGTACCAAATCTCCACAGGAGTCGATGCTGGTCCCAACGCCCCGCCACCTCAGGCACCACCCGAGATCAACTCGAGGTAGCGACTAAAGCAGGGGGGAAAGGGGAAGTGGATGAGAAACAAGAGAGACAGCCTGGTAAGTTGATGGTACTTCACACGGTCGTCTGGGTGGATCTTCTTACTGCACCTGGATTTTAAAGACATACATGTAAAAACTGCCTAAACATGTTTAATGCTTGATGTATCACCACAACACTAAATTTACCCTGTCGACCCCAGGCTATTGCTTCTCTCTGTGATGTTTTATAATTGGGTTAATTCTGCATCTGAATATAAAGGAAAGAAGACAGCACTTGTAAATACATTTCCTAAGAACTAGTCACTCTGAATATGTACTTTTGGTTAGCGCTCTCCTATTTACCTTAGCTACGAGTGGTAGCTTATTAATCCAACTGTCTGTATTTTTTTCTGGAATGAGCTTTAACTCCCTGAGATTCTCCCAGATGCACAAATAACTGGAAGCCCCAAGTCTATTTTAAGTCTCTGTTTCATGTGCTTCTGGCAAGAAAGCTTTTATAATATCACATAAGCACTGTTGTTCATTTTGATTGAAATTTCACCACACTGTCATCGGGAACACGAAGCGTTACAAAGGTGTTACCTTAGGTATGCTAGGAAGGTTGGAACAAATACCGCAACTGGAACATGAAGACTGAAGCGCTGCTTGAAATTCTCTTCCTTCGATAATTTCTTGTCAGAAAAGTTGAATCCCACGTTGCGCATGCGTAATAGAACCAAAAATTGAGATAACGTTATTTCCTGAGGTAAATACAAACAAGTTCTGCGCCTCACTGTGACGCTACACTCTTCCAGAAGACTACAGTTGAAGTGCGCAGTTCCCCTGTGGAACGCGCACCTTGAGCTCCCTAATTGTCGCGTGAGGGGAAACACTAGACCGCCGACCTGCTTTGGATCTGTGCTCATCTGCGCGGCCATTTTCCTCACCTGAGTTTCTTATCATTGTTAAGCAGTGTTTCAACAGGATTTTGGGCGTCATACACTTTCGTTTCCTGCACGGATACTTAATTTGTTTTGTCCATGAGTTACCTCTCGCTATGGTTGTAGTAGTGGCCAAAGTCTTGACAGTACCTCCCTCCAAAAGGGGCACCCCAATTTTGGTTTCGAGGGATTGATCTTATGGAATTCCCTAATTAACTTGCGTGCATGCACATTAGAATGAGGCTCCCACGATCTTTCCTCAGGGCCAAACCCTTTCCAATCAACCAAGTAATGCAATGTATTTCTGGAGATTTTTGAGTCTAAAATTCTGCTCACTTCGAATTCATCTCCTGACTCCACTCTAACAGCGGGGGGGTTTGGTTTCAGTCTTGCATTAGGAGGACCTTTTTTTAGCAATGATATGTGAAAAGCTGGATGGATCTTTAACTGTTTAGGCAGTTGTAACCTCACCACTACTGGATTAATAATCTTAAGGACCTTGAAAGGACCGAGGAATCTCGGCTGAAACTTTCTATTCCCTTTTAGTCGCAGATGTTTAGTGGACAACCAGACTTGATCTCCCACCACAAACTGGGTGCCCACCTGTCTCTTCTTATCTGCCTGTCTTTTGTAGGACTCTTTTGCCTTGAGTAAGTTTGCTTGTGCCCTTTTATATGAGTTCTTCAACTCCCTCACCAATACTGTGACTGCTGGCACTGTCTCATCAAATTTTCCCACCATTAAATCTGGGTGTCTTCCAGAGTTCAGATAGAACGGTGAATACCCAGTTGAGCTATGCACTGCATTATTGTAAGCAAACTCCGCAGTCCACAAGAGATCCGACCAGTTTCCATCCTGCTCCAACAAATAAAGTCTCAGATATTGTTCCAGCTCCTGATTGACTCTCTCAGTCTGACCATCGGTTTCAGGATGATAACTGGTAGAATACCGTGTGTCAATACCTAAACTGTGCATAAAGGTTTTCCAGAATTTAGAAATGAATTGAGTTCCTCTGTCAGAAATGATTATTTGTGGAATCCCATGTGCCCGAACTATGTGTTGATTAAATATCTGAACTAGTTGTGGGGTTGTAGGTAATCTCTTTAACGGAATGAAATGGCTCATTTTGGAAAATGAATCCACTAACACCAATATGACTGTATAACCCTGACTATCTGGTAGATCTACTATCAAGTCTAAAGACACAGTGTGCCATGGGTATGGTGCATTAGGCAGGGGCTGCAATAGCCCCTGTGGAGCCTGTCTACTGGGCTTCCCTTTTATGCAAGTCTCACACGTTGAAACGTACTGTCCCACTTGAGCTGCCATGCCACCAAAAATTCCTTTCAATCAACTCCAGAGTTTTCTTTACACCCTTGTGACCCGCCAAACGATCATCATGACATCCCTTCAGAGCCTTGATCTGCAAGTCTTCAGTAGGAAGATACAATTTTCCATTATAGTACGGAAGACCTTCTGATATTATTTTCTTGTTGTCCTCGCCGACCCATTCTTCCCAAACTCTGTCTGAGCAGTTTTCTCGGATTTCCTGAGTAAGTTCTTCCAGATGGACAGCTCCTACAATTTTATTCAAAGGAATGATTGGTTCCATCTTAGGGACTCTCAATTCTTCTGGTGCATTCATTCTGGACAAGGCATCCGCTTTTCCGTTTTTTATTCCAGGTTTATAGGTGATCACGAAGTTAAAGTCTGAAAAGTACAAAGACCATCTTAATTGCCGTGGAGTGAGTGTTTTAGCTGATTTCAGAAACTGCAAGTTACGGTGGTCTGTGAATACTGTCACGCAATGCTTGGCTCCCAATAAATAGTGTCGCCAATCCTGGAAGGCTTCTTTTACAGCCAACAGTTCTTTGTCTGCAATTGAATAGTTAATTTCCGGTTCTGTCAGCTTTCTTGATCTAAATGCCACTGGATGAAGCTGCCCCGTCAGTTTGTCCCTTTGGGACAGAATCCCTCCTGTAGCGAAGTCTGACGCATCGGTTTCCACAAAGAAGGCCTGCTCTGGGTCTGGGTGCATCAGAATTGGGGCTGTAATGAAGGTTTTTTTAAGGAATTGAAATGCTTCTTCAGCCTCGTTGGACCACTCAAATTTCTTCCCTTTCTTCAGGAGTTGAGTAATAGGGGACACCTTGGCCGAAAAATCTGGAATAAATCTTCGATAAAAATTGGCAAAGCCGAGGAAGCTTTGTATTTCCTTCACATTTTTTGGTGAAGACCAGTCTTGAATGACTTGCACCTTTGCGGGATCCATAGCAACTCCTTCAGCGGATATTATGAAACCGAGGAACTCCATATGCTCAACATGAAAAGAGCACTTTTCCAACTTGACAAATAGATGATTTTCTAATAATGTTTGTAAGATTGCTCTCACATGTTTTACATAGTCTTCCAGGCTGTTCGAGAAAATTAGAATGTCATCGATATAAACCACGGCTACTCGATCCAGATATTCCCGAAGAACATCATTTACAAGATGCTGAAATGCCGCGGGAGCGTTGCTTAATCCATATGGCATCACCTGATACTCGAAAATGCCATATTTAGTCCTGAAGGCTGTTTTCCACTCATCACCTTCAGCCACTCTCACCAAATGATAAGCGCCACGTAAATCAAGTTTAGTAAAAACTTTAGATCTTTTGACCTGATCCAGTAGAGGTGAAATAAGAGGTAACGGGTATCGGTTCTTCACAGTTACCTGATTCAAAGCTCTGTAATCTATACAGGTGCGAAGAGTTCCGTCCTTTTTGGGTCGAAAAAATAGCGGCGATGACACTGGCGATTGGGAAGGTCGAATGAATCCAATCTTCAAGTATTCGTCTATGTATTCCTTGAGATAGACATTTTCTGCTTCAGTCAAGGCGTAGATACGACTACACGGCAAGGTGGCTCCGGGTTCTAACTCGATCTTGCAGTCGTATTCCCGATGTGGCGGAAGCCTCTCCGCATTTCTTTTGTCGAATACACTTGCCAAATCTTGATATTCCACTGGGATTTCTTGTATGCAATTGGTGAGTTGTGCCAATTCTGTAGCTGGAGTTCCTTCTGACCTGGTTTTTGTTCCTGCGAAACAATTCTGGATACAATGCTCAGAGTTCATTTTGACTGTTCTTCTTTCCCAGTCAATTGTGGGGTTGTGCTCAGTCAACCAGGGTAAACAAGTATCAGTTGGAACTGTGGAGCATCAATGAGATTGAATCTAATGTATTCTCGGTGACTCTGTAATCCAACTAACTCTAAAGTCTCAGTTTCATCTGTAATGGGCCCTGACGTGAGGTTTGAGCCATCTACTGACTTGACCACTTCAAGATTCTTCTTTCTGATTGCTCTTACTCCTATTTCTTTTGCGTAGCTCAGGTCACAAAAATTCCCCATGGCTCCAGAGTCGATCATGACTGACACCCCAGGAACCTCCTTGTGCCCAAACTTAATTGTAAATGACACGATCAAATGCGGGGCTGACGATTGTAGTGTATTAACTAATTGTTGGTGTTCAGGAGTCGACTGATCTTTGTTTCCCACCAGGGCAACTCCCTCTACTGATGGGATCTGTCTTTTAACCCCAAGTTGGTCTTGGGTTTTTTGAGGCAGTCTTTGACAAAATGTCCAGAATCTCCACAATACATGCATAGATTTTTTGTTCGTCTTTTCTCTCGCTCTTCCTTGGTAAGAGGCCCTCTAATGGACCCTATCTGCATAGGTTCTTCTCCACTAACTGTATCTGATTTGCTACTGTCTGTCTTGACACGGTCCCAACGGGGAACAAAAGACCGGAACTCTTTCTTCTTCTCCGAACGTCTTTCATATAATCGATGATCGATTTGAAGGACTAGATCTATCAACTCTGAAATTTCTTGAGGTCTCTTGGGTATTTGGGCTAGGGCGTCTTTTAAGTCATCCTTTAGACCTCGATAGAATAAGGCTGAACGTTTATCCTCTGGCCAGTTGGTTTCCACAATCAGTTTGTTAAACTGTGCGATATACGCTACCAAATCACGACTCCCTTGCTTCAGATCCAGCAGTTCGTTGTCTGTAGCTTGGTTGGCGGTTCTCCGATCAAAAATTCTCAGAAATTCCTTCTTAAAAAGCTCATAGTCGTACAGGGCTGGGTCATTTCGAGAGATCAAAGGCATTGACCAGGCGGCAGCATCACCACTCAAGTAGGACAGCACAAATGCAACCTTAGCCTGCTCTTCCTTAAACACTACCAATCTACACAAAAAGTGTAAGGAACACTGAGTCAGAAATATCTGTGCCTTGTGAGGATCCCCATTGAATCTTTCAGGATTAGCTAAAGGTACTATTGGGGCAACTGAATGAATAACTTGTGTAGCTACCTCTGCCGCTGACCCACGGGTTGCCTCTAATGGAGTGGTTCCCGCAAGGAACTCTTCCATTTTCAGTTTAATTTGGTGTGTCTCCTGTTGAGACCTTCTAATCTCATCCCTAAGATTCCGATTTTCATCAGCTGATTGAGTCAATTGGTTTTGTAAACCTTCAAGCACTCCAGCCAAAGCCTTTAAATCGAAACCCTCAGCCATATCGACTCAGGTGGATTAGCGGCACTTCAATCTGTCAAGGTACCAAATCTCCACAGGAGTCGATGCTGGTCCCAACGCCCCGCCACCTCAGGCACCACCCGAGATCAACTCGAGGTAGCGACTAAAGCAGGGGGGAAAGGGGAAGTGGACGAGAAACAAGAGAGACAGCCTGGTAAGTTGATGGTACTTCACACGGTCGTCTGGGTGGATCTTCTTACTGCACCTGGATTTTAAAGACATACATGTAAAAACTGCCTAAACATGTTTAATGCTTGATGTATCACCACAACACTAAATTTACCCTGTCGACCCCAGGCTATTGCTTCTCTCTGTGATGTTTTATAATTGGGTTAATTCTGCATCTGAATATAAAGGAAAGAAGACAGCACTTGTAAATACATTTCCTAAGAACTAGTCACTCTGAATATGTACTTTTGGTTAGCGCTCTCCTATTTACCTTAGCTACGAGTGGTAGCTTATTAATCCAACTGTCTGTATTTTATTCTGGAATGAGCTTTAACTCCCTGAGATTCTCCCAGATGCACAAATAACTGGAAGCCCCAAGTCTATTTTAAGTCTCTGTTTCATGTGCTTCTGGCAAGAAAGCTTTTATAATATCACATAAGCACTGTTGTTCATTTTGATTGAAATTTCACCACACTGTCATCGGGAACACGAAGCGTTACAAAGGTGTTACCTTAGGTATGCTAGGAAGGTTGGAACAAATACCGCAACTGGAACATGAAGACTGAAGCGCTGCTTGAAATTCTCTTCCTTCGATAATTTCTTGTCAGAAAAGTTGAATCCCACGTTGCGCATGCGTAATAGAACCAAAAATTGAGATAACGTTATTTCCTGAGGTAAATACAAACAAGTTCTGCACCTCACTGTGACGCTACACTCTTCCAGAAGACTACAGTTGAAGTGCGCAGTTCCCCTGTGGAACGCGCACCTTGAGCTCCCTAATTGTCGCGTGAGGGGAAACACTAGACCGCCGACCTGCTTTGGATCTGTGCTCATCTGCGCGGCCATTTTCCTCACCTGAGTTTCTTATCATTGTTAAGCAGTGTTTCAACAGGATTTTGGGCGTCATACACTTTCGTTTCCTGCACGGATACTTAATTTGTTTGTCCATGAGTTACCTCTCGCTATGGTTGTAGTAGTGGCCAAAGTCTTGACAGTACCTCCCTCCAAAAGGGGCTCCCCCAATTTTGGTTTCGAGGGATTGATCTTATGGAATTCCCTAATTAACTTGGGTGCATGCACATTAGAATGAGGCTCCCACGATCTTTCCTCAGGGCCAAACCCTTTCCAATCAACCAAGTAATGCAATGTATTTCTGGAGATTTTTGAGTCTAAAATTCTGCTCACTTCGAATTCATCTCCTGACTCCACTCTAACAGCGGGGGGGTTTGGTTTCAGTCTTGCATTAGGAGGACCTTTTTTTAGCAATGATATGTGAAAAGCTGGATGGATCTTTAACTGTTTAGGAAGTTGTAACCTCACCACTACTGGATTAATAATCTTAAGGACCTTGAAAGGACCGAGGAATCTCGGCTGAAACTTTCTATTCCCTTTTAGTCGCAGATGTTTAGTGGACAACCAGACTTGATCTCCCACCACAAACTGGGTGCCCACCCGTCTCTTCTTATCTGCCTGTCTTTTGTAGGACTCTTTTGCCTTGAGTAAGTTTGCTTGTGCCCTTTTATATGAGTTCTTCAACTCCCTCACCAAGGGGAAACGTGAGGGGAAACACTAGACCGCCGACCTGCTTTGGATCTGTGCTCATCTGCGCGGCCATTTTCCTCACCTGAGTTTCTTATCATTGTTAAGCAGTGTTTCAACAGGATTTTGGGCGTCATACACTTTCGTTTCCTGCACGGATACTTAATTTGTTTTGTCCATGAGTTACCTCTCGCTATGGTTGTAGTAGTGGCCAAAGTCTTGACAATAGAAGACAGGAGCTAAAACTATATCAACAATAAAAGGAATATATCACTAAAGCCTGCTCTCCATCTGAAGCAGATTTTAAAGGAGAGCGAGATATATCAGTGTGCTGATCTTGAGTGAAAGTAGATACTATTTGTAAAGCAGAGGTTTTGTCTTCATGCATGCGAGTTATATGTTCAATATATCTGCCACCATGGTGAGCCTCGCCGACATTGCGGCGTCTGTTGTCTGTCGACTGTTGAGGAAATTTAGGACCTTGAGAAATCTGTTGCGTAGGAGTATGTTCTATGTCCATTTCCTGTGTTCTCATGTCGTCCAGAAAGTGTTGCAAATCCTCTGGGTTATAAAAGTCTTTTGAGTCACAATTTTTGTGTTATGTGAAAAAGCGCTGGTTCAAATAAACCATATTAGATATCCATTACACGCAGCTGGGATCTCATAGATAGGAAGGCTTTTCTTCTTTCATTAGTTTCCCTTGAAAAGTCAGCTGCCATTCGGATTTCGTGACCATCATAGATGTATGAGCCTTGTGTGCGTGCCGTCATTAATAATTGCCTCACTTGTTCATGTCTCAAGAAGCAAGCAATGAGGGGTCTTGGATGGGTATCCAAGTCTTTGCATGGTGGACCAATACGGTGCGCACGTTGAATTTCTAGCAAGGGATCAAATGGAATACCAATCAATTTGGGAAGAATATCACACAAAAATGCTCTGGCATTCTGACCTTCAACTTTCTCTGGAAAGCCGAAAAAACAATTATCCCTTCTGCTGCAATCTTCCACGTCAACCAACTTGCTGCAGAGGAGCAATAATTCTTGATCTCTGTTTTGCACTGACTCAAGCCTGGTTTCTACCACTGTCAATCGTTGGTCCAACCCCTCAGTTTTATTGTAAAATTGTACAATGTCTGCTCTAATTGACTTTGTCTCTGTTGCAAGAGAAGAAATGTCCATATCTGTCAAATGACAGCTGATTGTCGAAATTTCTTGTAGAATGCGGTCCATAGTTTCCCCTGATACTGTAGTTTAGGCAGCCTGTGATGGGCTAGATGATGGTGAAGCTGAACCCTTCACAGACATACTGCGTGATTGTTTAAGTACATCTGCAAACAGTAGTTGTTTAGAAGGTTAGTTCTCGCTCTTATTGTTAGGCATTCGTGAAATGTCTTGTATAGTTAGAAATAATATGAACAATATTAACTCGTCTATTATCTGAAGTAGAACAATTCTTGTATTTGTTTATAGTTGTTACTTAGTATTAAGGAGACACCCTCTAATTGACTCTGAGTGAGGTAAACTACAAGATGGTCTCTACAGACTTGTAAGGCGGGAATCCAGGATCAAGCAAGGACTATTATCTCTCAAGTGTACCAAATCACAGTGGGTTGCTTCTTTGATGCAAGGCCACCTTTCCAACTGACATAATTCTTCCATAAGCGATCTTTACAATTTCATGAACCAGTCTTAGCCAAAAAATTTGAAGACTTTGCCACTTCTCCTCAATTATAGATGAAGTAACATCTCACATTAGTGGCAGCAGCAGTGTGGAAATCATTGACAGAATTTGTCTCAGTCTAGTTATGGATATCCTGTATAACAATTCTCCACTTCAAAATACTGTTTGCAAGTTTCCATACATAGAGGTATGTAGGAAGTAGAGACAGGATATTTAGTTTTTTTTTTATCTAATTCAATATAATATCTTATCCTTTTTGTACACCTCAATACTGAGGGGAATATTGTTTCCTCAATAGTAATGCGCGTTATATCAGGAGACTCTCACAGAGGCTCAATATAAAATTGGCAGTATGCGCAGGACCTGAGGCACGTAGTACGTCACAGGGCCTAGCGGTATCTTTGTACCTCTGAGTCTCTCAAGAAAGTTAGCAGAATAAGGTCTGGAAGAATTCACTACACATCAAGACCCAGACCAGCCTCAACCAATTTAATCTCCTGATAAAGCGCCAGGGTATTTGTTCCGATTTAACAATAATCAGGAAATCCAGCCACCGAGTCCTTCTCTCTGGAGTATAATATGAAAAATGCCACAGAGCAACATCTGTAATATGAGGAGTGCTGACATAATCTGGCACTTCCAAGAATGAAAATCATTCAGAGGCTGTCAAAATGACCTTCTCCCTCAAAATACCAAGCACAATGCCCCAATCCATAAAAGGCTTACTTTTTTCCTTTGTTTTAAAAAGGTATTCAGAGGAGATTGCAGAATATTTCATGAAGGCGTTGAAATTGCCTACCATTTTGGAGGAACCGGAGCCGAAGAGGACGTCTTCTGTTCGAAGTCGTAATACACGCTATCAGGGAATCCTACTGAGTGCGACGAGCGGGGCACACAATGTACGTGAGGTCCGAGGCTTTTGTTATGACGCAAGGCCTAATTGCCCTCTGTCACCTCAAATGAACTTCCACTCAGAATGAACACCAAAAGAGTACTCTGCTAAACAAAACACAAACTGATCACAGCCACGGTACATGGCTCTTGAAAACCGTCTTTGCAACAGCCCTGGCCGTCCTGTGAAGAACGCCACCTTCATTCAGAGTCCATCCTGAAGCGGAGCTCTGCATATAGGCAACCATCGTCCATCGTGGCCAGACTATGCCCCCAGTAAATCAATAATGATCAAATTGGAAAATTTATGTAAAACAAAATGGCTGTTTAAATACTTCTGTCCCCAGAAGACCTAGCACCTATAGATGAATAGTTGAGGGATCCAATAGGTAAAAAAGAGCACAATAAGCAATGGGGAACAAAGCTATTCTATGTGGGTAATCTGCATTGGTTATTGTCAGCACCAGAACCTCACACCTCTGTCCATAGTAATGAAGGAAGGTTTTTGATAAGATTCTAATGGTCAAAGCACCTGTCAATAAACATTTTTTCCAGTAAAATGGTGTCTGCTTTATTAGGTTAGGTATATTTTATATAACGTATGTTCCGTTTATAAATCGAAGTGGTCACCTTAGAGGTATGGTCATGTGTACCAGTGGACATCAAGTGAGTTTTAATCTGAATACCCAGGTTTTCAAGGATGATGATCAGATAGGCTCTGATGTTTTCTACTTGTTGGTTCCAAAGAATGCAGGACACGGTTTCCAAGTGGATCCTAGGATGTTTGGACAATTTGAGCTATCACTCAAATAGGACAATTAGAGATCTATGGTAAAGTAATATTTGAGTGTTTGCAAAATGAAAGGGGGTTTCTAACTGGTCAGAAGCTACGTGGGCTTTGCATAAAAAGTTTAGTTGGGTGAGTTAGCCAAGTTGGAACCAGTGCAGCATGGTCAAAGTGAAGCCTGAGTAGCAGAACACCAACACAACATGACATCCACACAAGCGTGGCTTACAAGGGACAGTGACTGTCAGGCTACATAAGGGAGAGGTCGATTTGCAAGTAGTAGAGGGCAGTACCCTAGGGGAGGCACATGATTGAGACAGCTGAAGGTCCAGTGGTTGCTTGGCCAGGAGTCGCTCACCTCCAGTCTAACATCCCGGTCACCACAAAAGGCAGCATCTTGTAAACGTGTGTGCTCACAGCATTCCAAATGTCCTCCAAAGTAAAGACTTGCAGCTGGCTGGACGAATCACCCCATATCCACTCCCCCTTCTGTTTCCCCCCTTCATCTCTAGCACCTTGATACAGCATAATACTTGCTGCTCAGCCTTGGAGCAACTTCTATCACTTCCTTGCATGCCGAACACCACCATGCCTGTACTGATATCAATACTTCCAGAACTCCTTTACTAGAAAGGCAGTGACAAGTCTGATGGCAGACGACAGTGCCTGCTTTAGGGCGGTGTGACTGGTACGGCCGCACTGGGCGCTGACCTCGGTAGGGAGTGCTCTGTTTAGCTATAACTTATGATTAAAAAATATCTTCAGCAGAGTTCCTGGTCTGTCCAACTTTCAGACAGCCATAAAAATGTCAGGATGACTCTTGTGGGCATCGGAGTGTTGTCCAGTGGCAGTTTTGATTCTCCAGAAAGTAGCACAGATGGTTAACGTACCTGCTGCAAAAACCAGATCTTTATTTTATGTGGCTAGCTGAGTGGATTACTGCTTTTGTTACAGACATCATTTTGTTAACCCAGTTCATAAGATTCAAACCTAATACAGAACAGTGACTGTTACAAACTATCATCAAAGAGCTGCATGCAAACTGCAAAAAAATGGTTAGGGCAGTATGGTTTTTTCCCCATTCTTTTATTATCTATTCATAATGTTGCAAAAAAGGTTCGTCTGGGTAGATATACATTCTTATTAGTAAAACCAGCCTTTACCAGTGCTTTAAAACAAATGAAATGTATGTGAGAGAGGGTGTAAGGAGAGATGAGGGGCGCTTTTGCCCTGTGATAGTGAGGGATTCCAAGGTGGTGGGCACCAAACATTATCGCACTGAGTGCTACCAGTGCTAAAGCTGGCCCGGCAGGCGCTTAAACAATCAGTGCCAGGTGGACGCTTCACCCCTGCAGGCCTTACCATTCATCAGCTGCTAACCTGAAACCCCTGGCATAGCATCCTTCATTCATTCATTCCCCATGTCATTGCCATTTCCTCACTCTCTTGCATTACTTCCAAACAAAATCACTGTAGTCCATGCCTCCTACTGAGGGGAAGGCTGTTTTAGCTGTGGTTCTTGGCCTCCATACCTACTTTATACTAATTAGCTGGTGCACCCATTATTTTGGCATGAATTTCAAATATTACAACATTTCCTCTGATTTACTGCAGTCTTATCTATCAGTGGAAGCACTGGTGGTGTCTGTACTGCAGCCTCTTGCAAACTGGTTACCTGTGTCACCAGTCCCCCACCCAGCACCTCATGATGTGATTCCTCTTGTGCCATGACCACAGTTGCATGCTGGAAACCAATGCTGTACCTAAACTTTATATTGCCATCGCCATAAAGCAGTCTGTGAGGTAGCACCTGTAGTGTCACAGTGCAAACAAGTGCCAATGTCCATGCCTTTTCCACTACAAACATAATTATGTGCTGTCTGCAGAAACTCCTGGCCACAACCAATATAGCCTTCAACACAACAGTTTATGAAGCATTACACATAGCCTCCAGTGCATGGCAAGAGTACCCAATCTGCCCTCACCACATGTATTATGCTCCTTAAGGTGCAGCGTTTTTGGAAATTTGGCCTTTCTGCAGGGTCACCCTGGATTTCTTGCCTTTTTGCCGAGCCATAATTTTGCTGGCTATAGAACTCTGTGCATTTTACCCCTGCTAACTATTGTAAAGTGAATGTGCTCCCTCTTTCAACATGATGAAAATGGTATACACTGGATTTATGTATTTAATTTGTCTATAAATCCCTAGTAAATGGTACCAAGTGTACCCAGGGCCAGTAAGTTAAATATGATTAGTGTGCTGCAGCACTCCTTGTGCCACCCACTGTAGTGACAGTATAAATATGACTGGAAGCCTGCTACCAGTAGTCTGGCTGTGCAAGTTTTAAACTGCAAATTAAGCCTGTCAAAATAACCCCTTTTGGCCTAAAACACGAATATTATTAAAATAAAAGATATTATTACCATACCTAACTATAGCGTCACTTTTACCCTTGTTCTTTTCTGTCAATTTCTAAATTTTTAAAAATATATAGCGATATTTTATTGCTATACGTAACGCTTGTGGCCAGGCCTTTGGCACTCCCCTCGCAGACAGTGAACATCATGCCTCCAAAGGCCAGCATGGGTTTGGCCACAGGGCCTGGCCTGCTGCCGGGCCCTACGTCCAACTCCTTGCAGGCAGTCATTTGCATTTGTCCATGAGCAGCGTGGGGTTGGCAGCGGTTTGTGCTCAGCAGGAGGTTAAGCGCAGGGTCTGGCACCCAAACTCCCACGTGCACACTTGGCTGAACATAGTGGGTGCCATTTTAAGTAAAAAAGAGCTCCTGACTTTGTCAAAGGCTCAGAACACCAAAATATAAAAAGCGGACCTATTGCTTTATGAAGGGATCAGAATACCAACATATATAAATAATACGTATTGTCTTTGACAGAAAATGACCAATAATAATAATTACATGTATATTTCAATAATTCACACAGTTCAATGTTTAATGAAAGTTATTGTCATTTAAAAAAATTAAAAAGCTTTATTTAAAAAAAAATATATATATAAACATGTCTTTGAGACTGTTTCAAATATTTTTCAAGCTCCAAGGGCGCTCTGCAGTCATGGATTTAATGACCCAGAATACTTACTTTTTGTTTCTTTAATATTGCTGAGGGCTGGTGCACTCCCTGCAACATTAAAAAAATGCTTGGACATGCTCCTCCCCCTCTTAGGGACATCACCAAGCTAGGCCTGGGAATTAAATTTCGCTCCGCTCACGAAGTTTGGTGAGTTTTCCCCACTCCGCACTGCACGCAGAGCATGGAGTTCTAAAAAACACAGCTGAGCGGAGCAGAGTTTGTTCCTCGCTCGCGCTTGCCAATGTTAAGTTGGAGAGCGCAAGCAAGGAAAATCTTACTCCAGACCACCTCATGGCAAGATTTCTCAACGCGGGTGGTCGCGGATGGTCCTTACTACTCGCGTTGAGAAACATTCCGTTCATATTGAGGGTGCTGCCGCTTGAGTAGCACATCTACTCGAGCAGCAGAAAGAAGCTGCGCCCTCTTGCGCTGTGTGTGGTGTCATTCATGCTAATTTTACAGTGCGGGACAAACACCTAGTGCTAAAAATCAGCAAGGACGGCACAACATAATGCACTCCGCCACTTGCAGAACTCCGCATAGCGTGGCGGCAGAGTTTATTAGTCATGCAGAACTCCGCAAACTCTGCCCAGGCCTACACAAAGCTTAAAAAAATTAAGTCTAAAGAGCCCTTGCAGGGAAATATGGTCCACTTCTTCAAGAAGCAGTGACTAATAAATGAGCAGGTCTTATCGCTCATTTCCCCATTCCCCCAATGATTTTGGGTTTCGTTGGTGCCCATAGTGGCCCTCGTGGCCTGTTTTTATTTGGTGAGTAGACAGAACTCATCACTGCTTGGTGGAGCCAACAACCTGATTAAAGCGCTAGACTGCCAAGTCAAAGAGGGCATGTTTGGGGACACAACAATTCACCTAAGTAATGCGGATATAACAGTTTTATGGGGAATTATGCCAGGAGTGTTTGAGACCAGGCAACCAGTGAAGGGGCGGGAGGAGCTGGATTTCTATTTTATAGACAGTCATTTATTTTTAAAATTACAATTAATGCTATTTTCATTGCTTGGAAATAACAGGCCTCAAATTCGTACCTGCCAACAAGAGGAGGCACCACAGTGGCATCTGGAGGCCGATTCAGGTGTCCCTCCTGCAGACATGAAGTGATTCTGGACAGACATGGCGTGTATGGACTCCAGAGAAATCTTCTGGTGGAAAACATAATTGATATCTACAAGCAAGAATCTACCAGGTACAGACTGCTGAAATGTTGATGGTTAATGTGTATATTTGTACCTTGGCCGTTGGTGTCAGCGTCGTCAGGAGCTAAGATTTGTCTTTGAAATGGAAACAATTTACTATTTGTACTACGATCATGGATCGAGGGAAGGGTGGGGCTCTAGGGGCTGGGAATATGTACTTCTGGATCCCATCCGATCTTCACTACTGGCAACAGCACACAGTCTGACAGACCTGTAATTTGGTGTTGCCCACACTTCACAGCAGGACTTCACTGCCATTTATGACACAGTTCTATCTCCTCTGAGCAGAGCTGTTGATCTTTTAATTAACTCTACCTTCCCTTTTTAGCAGGGCTCCTGTTCCATTAATGGACAGTATCAAAATTTGTCGCAGAATAGAAATCGATTTATTTGATTGCCCCAGCACTGCTTTGTAGGTATGCCTACCTTATCTTTAATGGGACAATACCAGTCCTTCTCCACCGGGCTGGTAATTTTTTATGGAGACCACATGCATTTCTCAGCCTGATCAATCAAAACACAGATAATTCAATTCTTTAAACATTGTATGTCACAATTCAATGTATAAGAGTAGAAGAGACACAACTGGCAGATGTTGTATGACTGTGTAACTGCGCCTGTCCCCATTTTGAGTACTTGAAGTGATCAGGCATGCTCATTTAAAATAAACCTTTAATCATTTACTTGCTAATCACTACTCGACATTTTGAGGAGCTAGGCAACCTGTTCATGGAAACGACTTTGTAATTCAAGCCCTTCATAACTAAGGACCTAATTTAGAGTGTGTTGGACAGGGTACATTTAGAGTTAGGCAGAACCCAAGCTTTCCATCGATGAAACCCCCCATTTTAAAGTGGACAGTGGAATGTCCTTTTTTCTATCCCTCACTGTCAAGTAAAACCTAGCAGTGAGGCACAGAAAAAAGCAAATGGCCCCTACACCCAGGAAAAAAACTCCCACGGACTGGGGGCTCATTATTTTTTTGTTTTTCAGAAACAACCTGCTGCTTTGGGAGTTTGTGTCTGAAAAACAAAAATGTTTATACATTTGGTGGACAGCTGACAAAACGACAGCAGGCATCCATCAAATATTTTGTACCTGAAAAAGAACCACTATGAAGGCAGTTTTTTTCATGCTACAGAGATGACCACTGAGCCACCTTCCATCTCTAAATTTGGCAGACAGAGTACCATCAGCATGTCAGAGGTTATTACACTACTTCACACGTCAGATTCATAGTCAGGCCCATAGAAGTTTAACAAGTCTTGCATTATTATGCATGTGAAGTGGTCATACGTGTAGGTATCACATATCCTTGAGCATTAACTGTCCTCATGTGCTAAATCAAGTTGTTTTTATGGAATAATGTTTCTGGGTAAATAGTTAATTTCCACTGCTATTTACAAGTCTGCTAGTTAAATAGCAGGGATTATGCACTATTTGACCGATGGCTCTGTAAATAGGTGGCACATTTTATTATTGACCTAGCCAACTCCTAAATGGTAGAGATCATGTGCTATTTGCAAACAAAATATTCACAATTCCCCCAGTCACTGAAAAGATAGCAGAGAGTATGTACTTACTATTTGGTCGGTATGTGTGTGAAAAGCAATGAAGCTTCACTATTTACTCAGCTACCGACTATATATCAGAGATCATGTACTCTGAAATTTGGCTTGCAGTCATGTAAATAGCAAATAAGCTTCACTATGTAAACATCCGCCAACTAGATAGCAGACATCATGTACTATTTGGCCGGCAGACGAGTAGAAACCAAAGAGGCTTCACTTTGTACCCAGCCATTGACTAGATAGCAGAGATCATGTACTATTTGGCTGCCAGCAGAGCAAACAGCAAAAACAATTCACCATTTACCCAGCTGCCGACTTAAAGGCAGAGATCATGTACTATTTGTCTGGTGGGGTGTAAAATGCAAAGAAGCTTCTTCATTTACCCAGTTCCAGATTAGAAAGCAGAGCTCATGTACTAAAGCCAGTGGGTGTGCAAACAGCAAAGAATGTTTACTGTTTACCTGGCCACCAACTAGATATTAGAGATCATGTACTGTCTGACTCGCAGGTCTGCAGACAGCAAAGAAGCTTCACTGTTTACCCAGCCATGACTAAATAGCAGAGACCATGTACTATTTGGCCAGCAGTCATGCACACAGCAAAGAAGCTTCACTATTTACCCGGCCATGACCAAATAGCAGAGACCATGGACTATTTGGCTGGCAGCCATGCACACAGCAATGACGCTTCACTATTTACCAAGCCACTGACTAGATAGCAGAAATTATGTAATATTTGTCTGGCAGCCATGCAAATAGCAAACAAAATTCATTATTTCCCCGCTGTCAGCTAATTGTCAGAGCTCGAACTATTTGGCCGGCGGCAATGCAAACAGTAACAAAGCTTTGGTAACAACTGTTTACACAGCCACCAGGTAAATGGAGAATTTTCTCCACTATTTACTCTGTTGTTGGATATATAGAAGAAATTAGTTAATATTATTTAATATTTTGCACTTGGCCTGAAAAATAGCAGAGAAAGGTTGCTATTTACTGGGCGGAATAGTATAGATTCTGCCCTGGTTGCCTAGCAGTTGTGCAAATAGCAGAATAAACTTTACTGTTTATCTGGCGGCTGGCTAAATAGCAGTAGTCAGAAGTTAAGTAACCAGCAAAAAAAAAACTTACATCATTATCTGGCTGCTGGCAAAACTGCAGCCATTATTCACAATTTGGCCAGCAGTCATGCAAATAACACATAAATGTTATTTTTTTTCTGGCTGCTGGTTAAATAGCAAATACTATACACAATTTCACTAGTGGATAGAATTGCAAATAACAGAGGAACTTCACTATTTACCTATCTGGTATCTAAACAGCTTAAAGTTTGAGTTATTATGCCTTATGCAGATCTCAACAGATACTGACCACCAGTTAGAACTACAAACAAGGAGTAGATATAATTGGCACCCATCTCCTTATGAAAGTTAGGATCCTGATGTATTATTATTTCATTTGAAAAATATGGTTGCACATTGCACATACACGTTTTGCAACTGGAATAGTATTTTACAAACCGGCCTATGAACTATTAGGTCGGCTCACAAAATACTTAACCCCAGTGGGATCCAGAATGATCTGCCTAATTAATATTAGGCAGGTGCCCATTTTTGACACTCTGTGAAAACACAGGGATGGTGGCCGCAAGGGAGAGAACACCAACATTCCTATGACTGCATTCCAAAATAGAAAATTATTTTTGCTTTTTATAAAGTAGCTTATGTTCCTTAAAAGAACCATTGTTGCTTTTTTATTTAAAGAAAATGTTTTTGGTTTGGAAAACATCTTCCCCTTGAGGTTGCCAACATGATTCCCACAGGGAAAGGGCTGCTAAAGGGACCTCTTCCCCTTTGTAAATTAGGTATTAACCCAACTCGAAGTGTTGTTAGCTCATCAGTGGTTTGTGACCACATTTACAGTTGTAATCTATCAATACATTCCTAACTGAATTAGATAGGTAAAAAATCACAAAAGTCTTTTTATGAGTTAAAATAATTTTCCGACTCAGAAACACTTTTTTTACATAATGATTAGCACTTTTTGTGGTTGTAAACCCTGTGATTTCACAACATGAGGCTTTAGTGGTAAAACTGGTCTAGATGCAAGCTCTAACTTAAAGGTGGGCTTGGCTAAACTTTTAACTACGGAGGATTTGGATGAAAATTGAACAAAAGTTTTTGTTTCTTTTTCTTCTTGGATATGTATCAGCTTGCTGCTATTATCCCTGAACATTGTACTTTCTTATCTAAAACCTCAATAAAAAAAATAACAAAATAAAAATGAACAAAAATTACACCCATTTGTGTAATCTGAGGAAAAAATTCTACTGCAGGACCACAGGAACAACAAATTTAGCAGGTGTGAGCGGCTGCTGCTGTTCCTGTTCTGTTCAATTTAGTGATATTTTCTAACTGCAAAATGCATTCGTGAGTCCATTTTAAACGGGAGGGTGCATTTTGCACAAAGACAATAGTGCCAAATGCTGGGTTACACTCTTTGGTTAATTTTGCGCAATTTTGATGTGATTCCGTGTATTCCTTCTTCAACAAATTACAAAAGTTATGCCCACCCCTACTAATAGGCCTAGAGCCCCAAATATCCGAATATTCCAAAGTTATTTATATAGATATGCCACTGAATGCCACTCCATTGCACCATGGGCCAAGACCTAGTAACTTCAGAGGCCCTTTATGTAGCTGGCTTATGCTTTGTACATACTATTTCTCCTTTACGCTTATCTGCAGAGATAGCTAATGATAAAGGTAATTCCCCAGGCTCAGACGGCCTCACAGCAGCATTTTACAAAAGCTATGCAGACTTGTTACGCTATATGCTGAGGCTCAGGAAACAGGTATTCTACCCCCCACAATGAGAGAAGCAATTATACTATCATTGTTAAAGCCAGGGAAACCGCCTAACAAGAAAGATATGTATCGCCCCCTATCCCTGATCAATACATACACAAAAACATATGCCAAATTATTGGCAAATAGAATGTAACCCTTACTTCCCTTATTTGCTAGACACGACCAATCTGGCTTCATTCTGGGCAGGTCTATTGCGCATAACCTGCAAACTTTTTTGCGGTGCTACATTACTTGAATCCTCAGACACAGGCCCTGGCTGCACTTTTGGATGCCACCAAGGCTTTTGATTAGCTAGAATGGCAATATCTTTTTACAATATTAGCAAGATCAGGATTCAGTCGGCTGTATATTAATCAGATCAAACTGTTGTACACGTGCCCTACCACCAGACTTTAGGCTAAACAGGCTGATATTCCAACAACTGCCAATAACCCACAGCACAAGACAGGGATGTCCCTTATCCCCTCTACTTTTTGTGGTTGCTATGGAACCACTGGCTGCGAGACTTCGGCAGCACCATGCAAACAGGGGGCTGTGGGACATGAACTAAGGTAGGGTGGTGTCATGGCTGTAGGGAAAGTTGGAGACTTGGGCCAAGCTACCACTATCCTTAGCTGGGAGAATCGCTATGGCTAAAACGGTGGTCCTGCCCAAATGTTTATATTTATTCATTAACATCCCACTCCCACTTCGACAGGCATTCTTTAAAAAAATACGCTCTTTGTTAACATCTATGATCTAGGCGGGAAAGCAGGCTCACGTTAAGTGGGAACTTCTGACACTTCCTCTAGCACAGGGCGGACTTGGAGCCCCGGACATCCCGCAATATGCTTACTGCGCCCAAGCTTTATTCCTCCATCACTGGGTACATCATGTTCAATTCCAGCCCCATGTGGCTGTGGAGCTGGATAAAGCAGCACCCATTCCACTACAAGTTTTGTGATATCAACCTTTTAAATGACCGTGCAATGAGATAGACACAGTTGAGATATTACGTTGGAGCTAGGAGGGCCTGAGAAAAAGAGCTGTGCATGAGGTCCTGTATGCGCCTTCATTACCACTGGCACAAAACCCGATTATTCACCCACTGGAAGACAAAGGGTGTGTGGAGTTGGCTCTGGGTTTGGGAATAACCACATTCGCTGATTTATATCCAGGAGACAACTTCTGCCCCCCTCCAACAGAGCAAAATGGGGCAATGCCCACCTTCTCCTTGTTTTTATACCATTGGATAAAAGCGACTTGTAGACAGGTGCACACAACTTTCCCTAGGCCACCACTCACGCTACACGCACTTGAACACATACTGGCTGTCCCGTCACAATGCAGACTCATCACACGTTTGTACAGTACAATGCAAAACACGGCCCCGGTGTTGATGCCCACAGCGCTAACAGACTGGAACACCGAATTAAATCTTCTAATTTCTGAAGAACAATGGAAATTTTGCTGCGCCCAATTGCAGATGCTATCTCCTAACTATAAGCTGAAACTCATACACTTTAAATTCCTGCATAGATTCTACAGAACACCTGCCCAGATACACTGTATGGGACGACTAAGGCCTGATGCTGGTTGCCGGAGGTGCAGGGCTGAACCTGCAACATTTTTGCATTTAGCCTGGAGTTGCCCTCCTGTAGCAAAATACTGGGCTGATATTTTTGGCATAATTATAGAGGCCCTAGGGACACCCACTGACCCTACACCACTGATAGGCATACTGGGGTATGTGAAGGAGACCCTGGCGGACAGACGGAAACTGCATGCTATGCTACTACTTCTGGCAAAGAGGAGAGTGGCTATGCATTGGGGGAAACCTTGTGCACCATCAACATGGGTGCAGGACATTGCCTATTGCCACACGCAACTCTTGACATACTGGGAGCTTATGCCCACTGCCTCCAGACCAAAAGACATCTGGGTCCGATTTTTGAAAGGATTCGCACCAACCAAGCTGAAGATACTGTTATATCCAACTCTGGCATGGCAGAACCCAATCTTTAGACCTATACCACTGTGCATAAGAATCGGTACACTGTAATGCATATACAACGCTTTTTGTTTTAGGTAATCGAATGGTGAAATGAAATGTGATATGTAGGCTCACTATGATGACAATGTTCCTTAGACTCACTGACCTCACACACATCTGTAAGACTTGCTGTCCTGTGAGTTAACTGTTAAGTTTACTGTTGAGATTTAACTCATACTATGTTCATTATTGATTTCAATCAATATTCTCTGTTATGAATATAAAATGCCAATAAAAGTAATGATCATGATAATTAGAACCTTTGAAAGACTATTTGTTTTGTTTACTGTTCTACAAATATGTACTCACTTCTACTCACAAAGCTATGGGAACGAACCTGGGCCAGATTCATGGTTTCTTAAAGGCTCCATGTTATCAGACCATCTCTTTCTGTACAGCAAATTGGTGCCAAATTGGTGCATTCGTGATTCAGGTTCCGTACAATTAAAGAAATCAGTCTGAAACACCTGAAAACAACGATATGTAAAGGCAAAGGTCAGAACTGAAAATGTTGTATCCCACAGACATAGTGCCATCTTATATTTACGTTGATCTTATCAAAACAGAAACAACTGCATTGGACCCCTTATGAAGTCACCGACACATTATAATTGAGAGACTTCATTACAATTTCATGACATAAGGAAGAAAAACCTTGGGCCTAATTTAGAGTTTGAGGAGGCGAAGTTAACTCCGTCAGGATTGCAGAAGTTAATACCTCCATCCTGAGGGACCTACCTCACCAGATTTGGAGTTGATTGCTGGCCACTTGGACAGCTCTCTATATTGACAGGAACTAATGTCATGGCAGTTCAGGAAATGGTCCAGGAAACGTTTGATGGGACAATACTGTTGGACAAGATAGCCAGCCTCCTGGCAAACTTTTGAAAGTGGGAATTTATTTTTGAAAAACAAAAAACGAATGGCCCCCATACGCTGGGAGTGTTCTCTCAGGGTGTCAGGTCATTTTATTTTTCCTATCCCTTACAGCCAGGTTTGATCCTAAATAGTTTGGGCAATGTAAAGTCCATCCTCCAATGACCTCTACTCTGTCGAGCTACTAGAAGAAATACAGACCAAGGGAGTATGCAGGAAGAAAAGGGAAGATTTCTACTCAAGGGGTCAGACATGTCCTAACTGGTCAGCAGGCAGTGCGACTCCTAGGAACAATTGCCCTCACACACCTAGGTAGTTGTCGCTTGACTCGAGGAGTCATTATTGACACCAGAATAGGGTGAGTTAACCAACAATTGACAGAGTGTTTGAAACTCCAGAACATTATATTTTGTGTTTCACATGTTTTGTGTGGTGTTTGTCTGTTCTGCTTTGCATCAATGGTAGTCACCTCAGATTTGGCATGGTTTGCAGTGCAATGCATGCATTTCATTACAGGTTTCATGCATATACAGCTAATATGGGTCTGATTATTTTTAATGTTGATTTCTATACTACTGGTCGTTTTTAAGAACAATTTTAGAAATACTTGCATAAAACCCAGAGAGGTAACATGATTGGGAGCTTACGGAGAATTAACTTACTTATACTCAAATCACTGAGTAGATTAGGTTACAAAGGTCCTGATGAATAGCTGCCAGATAATTTATATGATTATTTAAGGCTTGAAACATGTTGACCCAGTAGCTATTTTAGATATTTATTTCTAGTAGATAGCTCCACTCATTTGTAATATAGTCAGGAGGACTCTGTCATTAAAGAGTCTTTTTTGGGAGTACCCCTTGTCCTATTTTTAAATTTGCACTTACGCTTTTACACTAGTCGCTCCAATCTACACCAATACCCACACACATACCCTTTACAGATGGCTTAAAAATGATCTCCGGTAAAGTGCCCCCTTGAGGTTGCCCGTTGGACATTGCAGCACTGGCCCAACATGGAGCAAAAGCCCGATGATGAAGCATGACACCTACCTCGAAGTGTGAGGGCTATTGTTCCTAAGGAGTCATGCTCCCTGCTGACCCTAGCATGACACCTACCTCGATGTGTGAGGGCTATTGTTCCTAAGGAGTCACGCTCCCTGCTGACCCTTTCGGATATGTCTGACCTTGAGTAGAAATCTTCCCATTTCTTCTTAAAAGGAACTGCATACTCCCTTGGCCAGTTCTATTTATTTGGAGCATGTATGCTGGACCCTATTGCGCTCCAAGTCCCCATATTTTTATGAAATACCAGAGGAAGTACTCTGTCGTGGAACCAAGAGCAAAAGAATGGAACTATAATTCATTGAACTGAATGTAATTGGAATGTGAATAAATATTGACACTATATCAGAGAAAGGCATATAGGCATCAAAGACACAGAAGAAAAGAAACACAGAGAGCTATTTTGTTAATTGACTTTATTACAAATATCATAAGAAATAAGACACAGAATCCCATTCTCAAATAGCTACCGCAGTCATGGCGGAGGCTCCGCACTCACCGGGCAGTCTCCGCACTCGTGGAGAAATCTCGGCAATGAGAATCTACAGTGCGGAGATTCCGCCATGAGTGAGGAGACTCCATCAGAACTGCGGAGGTTTTTTGTCAATTGGGCCCAGAATAAACCTAGCCATTTTCTTACTTTCAGTCTTGTGACCTACAGATCAATAATTTCACAGTTCCACTTTTATACTAATTTTCGAGACAGGAGATGTGGATCTACTGATGAGATTTAGGAACTGATTTGGAGTGATTCTCTTTCAAATGTTATTGTCTGGTTATAGCTCAGACACAGCCATTGTGATAAGTGTTGACTCTGAAAGCAGTCAAGGGAAGTTAGTTAGACACAAAAATTAAATTAAATATATTGGTGCCAAACAGAGTTAATCTAAAGACATACCAAGTCAAATAACTAATTGTTGCAAAGTTATCCTGTGTCCTGCGCACCCCCCAACTTTTTGCTGACTGATACTGGTGGTAACAGACTCTGACTGACCCTGGACTCTGCCTAACCAGGCCCAGGGCCAGTGCGATGCTGAAAGAGACACATTAGAATACAGTTAAAACACCTACATACACTATCCCCGTGATTAGCATGACCTACCCTATAAGCCCCTAGTATATAATAGGACAGGGGGATTGAAACTACCTAGAAGTCCCTAGTACCCTACGGCATGGCAGTTTAGAGGCTAGCAGCTCCTTTTGAACTTGCATGTGTGCACTGCTGAAGTCTGAGGTCAGTTTAAAAGGAGACCTGGGTGCCAGGACTGCTTTTAAAAAGTAAATTGTGCCCAAACTCAACTTTGGGGTCTGGGCACTTTAAAATGGATAAACTACAATGTTTTGACATATTAGGAACCCCCAGGGTATCCACTAGGTGTCCCAGGGGTGGGGGGCAGATATTTGTAAGGTATGCACTTATAAAATGAGTTTGTATGCCCTGGGTTAAGTGAAATTTCACTCCCCACATTGTGGTGCAGTGCTACTTAAATTCCACTTTGATGCTAGGAGCACTGTGGAGGGAGGATCTGCAATATTTCTGCAGATTCAGAACCCCTAAAGTCTCCCCTAGTTGCACATGTGGGGGGGGGACCCGTAGAAATCAGTGAAGTACATATGTTTTTGTAAGCCCTAGTGCTGGAAAAATGGCCCAAGTCATTTTCCCCATTGCAAATCCCAGGCCACATAGGTTAACATGACAAGAGGTTAGTCTCTAATAACTCTTGATAGGAAAAGGCTAGAAATACCATTCAAAGACTTCCCCGAATGGTATTAATAAATCCAACAATATCATATTGTTGAATTTCTCCTAAAGTGTACATACAAGATGTTATAAGACTTTCTTGTTTGTAAATCCAAATTCAGCCTTCCAGTGGTCTGTCCTGATTGGTCAGAGTTAAGTGGATTAGCCAGGCTGCCTTGAAGAGGTGATAAAGAGCACCTGGGGTTAACCAGCTCTGCTGGGAGGGCAGTGTGCTGCTACACAGGAATGCCAGAGCAGGGGGAGGAGTCATAAATCATGGTCTTCAAAGGCAGAGGGAGGGCCTCAGTGCCAGTCTCCACTCCACACTTTTGACCCCAACCAGACTTAGGATTAGGAAAGGTATGTGCAGATGGTAGGGGGAGAGACTATGGAAATAAGCCATCATTTGGGGGGGTGTTTAGCCAGCTCTTGACTCTCTGCTGGACAATCAGGCATTATGAATTTGGAAGATCTGGTGCACTCTGGGACAAAATAATGTCACACTCTACAGGATGTGATCTTTTTTTGGGGGAGATGGCCTGCTCCCATTGGTCAGCAGTGACCTCCTGCTTAACCCAGAGAACTGGGAATAAGTATCTGAGAGGGGCAGAGCCTCTCAGATCTGCTGCTTGAAACGTAGTGAAGCAAGACATTGTCAAGCTGAGATTGCTCTGCAAATATTTCTACGGCCTGACCTCTGAGAACTGAACCATCTGAAACTACAGCCCTGTGGATTATTATGCTGAAAAAGAACTAAAGAGTGGACTCCCTGAAAGCTACAGGTTAAAAGAGCTCATCTGGAACATCACCACCTAAATCCGCACCTTGGAGAACCACCTAGTGGATTTGCAAGGGTTTTGTACCAGTGGATTGTGGGAACTGAAGTCCTCAACTTTCAAGGACCATCTTGGAGCTTCCAGACCCTTGGAGTGAGTTTGAGACACTTTGGGACCCGCTGAGGATTTTCAGGAAGAAGTTCAAGAAGTTTGGACAACTTTGGAGCACCTTTGGAAAAAAGCTCCATAGAGGGACCAACTCAACCTGGTCAGCCAGGCCGCCTGCCTTCAACCGCGAGCCAGCCAAGCCATCCAGGTTCGTCCCTCTAAAAGCTTCATCGGTCCAACTTCCAGAGTTTGACCGGGACTAGAAGAAATCTGAAGCCAGTGAATCCTCACCGGATCCGGCTACATGGGGAACTTTGAGGGACCTCGGGGAGTAAAGCTGCAGAAAAGTTTCTAAGTGTGAAGGTAGAAACTGAGACCGGGACCTGCCGCAAGCTGTAGCCACACAGGGCTCCATAGCGGTCGGCCTGAAACTTTGATTTTGACCTGGTCTATCGCAAGCAGGTATCCCAATATGGTGCTATAATCTTCTAAGTGCTATATTTTGTTAAATCTTTGAAAATTCATATCACTGGGTCCCTACATGGGATTTTTGTCATTTTGTTGTCATTTTAAAGATACAAATTTTTCCTATTTGTATAAATTGGTATTGGATTTTTATTATGTGTTGTGTCTTAATTATTTACTGAATTGGTGTTTTTAAATGCTTTACATACCTGTCCATGAAGTTAAGCCTGCCTGCTCGCAGCCAAGCTACCAAGGGTTGAGCATAGGAATAATTTTCTAAGACCTATGCTGAGTCCTACCATGTGTTAGTGGCCTTATTGCCAGTGGCAGACCTACATTTGCCCCTACCAATAATCCACTTTCCAACACTAATCATATAACTCCATTGAAAAAAGTACAAGCCGGTGTACACAATCTAAGGTTCAAAAGGAATTACTTATATTGTTTAAAATAGAAAGAAAGACACAATTGTAGGGATCATTAGGCATACGCCCCCGACCATACATTAATCATGTACAATTCCTCATTCAAGCATCATAGATTTATATATGTAAAGTCCACTTTCTTAATAAATGTAATCAGTCATTTGTATGTATCAGTTGATCCAGAGATCCAATGATTGCTGTCTGAGAAGTGGAGCAGACGTCTACGTTTCAGTCTCCTGTGTCACATGTATGTGAGACATTCCTTAGGGGCATAAATGTTTAAGGAGTTTCATGATCACCCACAACAATAAAGGAAACACAACTCATGCTAGTAGACTCAATCTTATAGTATTTATTAGGCAAGAAAAGACAGTTAAGGGTTAAACTTTTGCATGGTCGAATATGGAGCAGAGTATCCTCGTGTATAGAGTCTTCTAGTTCTGGTCCCACTGACCTTGGTTTCCCTAGCCCTCCTACTTCCCCTGCCCTTCTGCTCCACCCTAGTCCTACTGGTCTCCTGGTTTGCCTGTTCTACCTTGTTCTTGTCCAGCCGATCCTAGTCTCCTGCATCGTGGCTATCCTAGTAATGACCCTCTTGTGTGTGGGCTTCTTCATCCCTCTGGCACTGGTCAGCCTAGTTCCCATGTTGTGCGTCACCGTTTTCATGTAGTCTTTGTCACCCTGGTTCAGGATCCTCCTCACTCTGACCATCATTGACTTTCTGATCCTGCTCCCACTGGGCCTAAAATTCCCAGTCTTCTATATGCCTCCTGGTCATTCTAATCTAGGGTCTCCGGGTCCTGCACGTCTTGGTCCTTTCTGGTTGTGGTCTTCCTGGTCTATTTGCTTCATACACCTTTATCTGATCTCTGCGGTGTTGGCCTTCCTGGCTCTGGTCCTTATTTCTATTGGTATCCTGGTATTGGTCTTCTTTGGTCTGTCTACCTGGGTCTGCTACTCCTGGCTCTGGTTGTTCACCTTCCTTTGACCATGCTGTGGGTGTCAGGCCCTCTAGTGTTTATGGTCCAGGGTGTTCTGTTAATGTAGCCATGGTCCTTCTGTTCCTTTCGGGCCTTTGCCCGCTGGGTCCAGATCCCCCTGGTCCACATCCTCCTGGGCCTCCTGATCCAGCTAACCCTGATCCCAGTACCCATAGTGCTGTTTTTCCTTGTTCTGTTCATCATTGTCTGTCTGTTCCTGGTCCCCTCTGATACTGATCACCTTAGTCCTCGTAGATTAGGTCTTCCTGGTCCTGGCTTGTCTTGTCTTGGTTCTCGTGGCTCTGGTTGTCCAAGCCCTTCTGGTCATCTACCTCCTGACCCTTATTGTGCTACATCATCCTACTACGACTGGTCCTAATCCTTCCTTCACCAGCCCCCTCTATAAAAACTTAAGACAGGTGCAGCCCCCAAACCTGTCAAACAGATTTTTTTAATTTTTTTTAGCTTCCAGATTGCTTTTGCAGAAACAGCACTATCAAGGGCAGAAAGTGCGGCTCACTAGCAACAATACCTTGCCCACTTAAAACACTGCTTAGCATGGTGAAAATTGAAACTACCATTCCCATGATGCATTGTGCATTTGACTAAAATGTCAGTGTGGCTAAAGAGACCACTCATGACATGGGCCCAATAAACATCTGTGCCTGAAATCTACTTTGATGGGTGAATAGTATAAAAAACAAAACTAGCAGTGTGAACTCCTACTGTGAATCATCTAAATGCATACCTTACCTGTCTCCTGATTTCACTTCCCATTCCACAGAAACCCCATTACAATCTACCTCCTGCAAGTGCCCCAAGGCACTGTGCTCCCAAACACAAACTGCCTATTGTATGTGCACCTCCATCTGGGGTCCAGATACCACTTATCTGTCTGAATTCCATGTTTGCTGCTGCTTGTTGACTGCTGCTGTGTTGTCAGGTTTGAAATACTAATCAGGTTCAACCCTCCTTAAAAATAAGTCTAAAGCTAGCACAAACGATTCTATAAGAAGCCTAAAAAGAGCCCATCCCTAATGAATCATCAAAAGGAGGATCATGAACATTAGAAAATCAATGCATTCTCATGCATGAATACAGCATTTATGTAAAATGTTTTAAAATCATCCTCATTATTCTTTGCAGTCAGCCAAATACTCCTAGACATCATCACAAAATGTGTTATAAATGTTGTTATTCAAAATTGGTTTTAGTGTTTTTCCTCTGTAAACAGCTTTGCTTAATTCATGTAATTGTCTTTGTACAAACTAGTGAACATTTTCAATGCACTTACTTTCAAATGCTTCACACATGTTGCATCCCTATTACAAGCTGGCACCCCTACTATTGCATGGAGTCCCTTTTTCGTCATGTCTAGCAAAATAAAGACCACCTTTACACTAGGCCTGGGCGGTGAACTTCGCTCCATTCGTTGAGTTTTCTGCACTCCGCTCTCTGCAGAGCTTGCGGAGTGCAGACAACTCCGCTTCGCGATGTGCAGTGGAGTTTTTCCCCCGCTCGTGAACAGTAAGTTCGCGGTCGTGAACAGTAAGTTCACGATCGTTTGCGAGTGTGAGCTGCCGCTCAGGTAGAATTTCTACCTGAGCGGCAGAAATACCAGCACAAACTGAAGTTTGCACTGCACTCTGCCACTCACGGAACTTCGTCCATGCCTGCTTCACTCTATTTATCCTGCCACCAGTCAAATTGTACATTATCTCTACTATTTAGTCTGTGGCCGGCACCACAGCAGAGATTATGCGCTATTTTGCCAGCAGCTGGGTAAGTAGCAGAGATTGTGTACTATTTGGACAGCTGCAGGGTAAAAAGCTACTTCCTTTGCTATTACAAAGTCTCTGGTAGCTTTACTTTGCTGGCTGAGTTTAGGTGAGCCTACTCACTTAAACTCTGATGCCTGCCAGGACACCTCTGGAGGCTTATCACGGCCCTATGCTATTCACTTCTGAGCCGGTTCCCCATCAGACTTTGGCTTACCGCTAATTATGATTTTGCCTACTACTTTAGCTGTACCATGTGGGGAAAGTTACATATAACAACTGTTAGACCTGGCACCTTGGCGTGGTTCTCCCTTCCATTTGTGCTGTTGCCTCATGTGTTTTTGCTGGTGTTAGATGCTTTGGGCACTGTGCCACTGCTGTCCAGTGCCACAGTGCAAGTGCTCTCTATGGTAAAGTAATGTATGAATTAGTGATTCCATGATTGGTTGGTTTGGTTTACCTGTCAGACCCTAGTACGGTGCACCAGGAGTGCTCAGGGCTGGTAATCTAAATACTACTGGTGGGCTTGCAGCACTGGTTGTGCCACCCACAGAAGCATCCTGTTAAAGTGTGTCTAAGGCCTGCCATTGCAGAGCCTGCATGCAGTCTGGTACTGTCACGCTGACTGGGCAAGTGCACCCACTTGACAGTCCCTAAACCTTCCCTTTTCTTCATATCAGACATCCCTCTGGTGGGCCCAAGGGCAGGGTGCATTGTAAGTATAGTAAGTATAAGGTAGGACATGCGATGGTGTGTGTGGCATGTTCTAATAGTGAATTACAGCCATTTTTTTTCTCTATTGCAAGGCTACCTGTTCTCCATAGGCCAGAATGGGCAGTTTGATTATTACATCTTATAATCCTAACTGACTCAGGGAACATGGTATGAATTCGAATTTAGTATGCCTGAACTCAGAATGATAAAATGCATCTTTTAGGGAAGTTGGTTTGAACATTCTGTGTTTGAAAATACCACTTTTAGAAAGTAGGTATTTTCTTGTCTAACCATTCAAACCTGCCTCTGCTAGGCTGTGTATTCCTTGTCCGGAGTTTGAGTGACAGGACTGGGGGATTCCAGGAGACAGAGTGAGTCAGCTCAGTGGTGAATAGAGAGATCTGCATCTAGATGGGAGGGAGGAGTTGCACCTGGGACCTGAGTAGGGCTGTGCTTTCCCTCCACAATGCTTGCTCCACCTCCTGTGGTGAGTCTGATGTCTCTGCCCTGCACTCCGAAAGGAAAGAAGGAGTCATGTAAACAAAGTGCTCCAGGACTGACCAGAACTGGTTTGGACTAGGCAAAGGCCACTCTGCCTTCAGAGAACAAAAAAAAACTGGGTATAAATATTGGGACCCAAACCCAAGAACTTTAGATCACTTTGAGAACAAGAAGAAACCTTTGCTGAGGAGTGGAACCAGAAGAAACTGAGGAGAGACTATCCCTAAACTGATGTGCTGCTTGGGGGATTGGCCTGCATTGGTTGCCTGACTGCCAAAGAAAGGAGAAAGGACTTTGTGTGCATTTTCATTCACCTTGTGAAGGATCTCCAAGGGCTTGGAAAAGAGCTTGCCTCCTGCTGAAGTCTCAGGGACAACAGACTTCACCCACCAGCTCTCCAAGAGTTCTCTTGAAGTGCCTGCAGCTGTGCTGGACTTTTTGAGGACTTGTGTGTCGCAAGGAGCTGGAAGCGCGACTCAAGAACCAGAAGCGTGTCGCCGAACTGCCGCTGCCGCTTCACAACACGAAGCGCCTCGCATCGCCGCAGAAGAGGATCGACGTCGTCACAGATGCCGCCACATTTCTGGTAAGTGGGTCGCAGAAGAATCGTTGAGTCAACGCAGGTCCACCGAAGCGCCTCGCATTGCCAGGAGAGAGGATCGACGCATCCCTGGGAAGGGTGTCGCAGGGCCTGTTGCGGCTCATCGCCGGAGAAGAGAGTCGATGTTGCCGCAGATGCCGCTGCATCACTGGGAAGCGTGTTGCAGGGCCCGTTGCAGCTCGCCTCGTGAGGAAAGAACTCGCATCGCCGGAGAAGAGAGTCGACATCGCCGCAGACGCCACCACATCACCGGAAAGCGTGTCGCATCAAGAAGAAAGTGCCATCTTTGTTTATTTGGACCGGATCTTCAACGCATCACCGTCTTTGCAACACTTTCGTTGCCCTGCGTGTCGCATCTAAGGTACATTGAACTCTGAGTGTCGCATTTACCATCCTAAGAGAACCAAGCTAAATTCTACCATTTTAAAGTAACAGTTTTGTGGATTTGTGTCATTTATGGTCTTGTGGTAAATCTATATAAAGAATACTTATTTTTTATATAAAACTTGTGTGGTGTCCATCTGTAGTGTTGTCACTTGATTACTGTATGTGTTCACAAATGCTTTACACACTGCCTCTGAGATAAGCCTGTCTGCTCGTGTCAAGCTACCAAGAGGGTGAGCAGGGGTTATTTTAGGAGTGTACCCACTTACCCTGACTAGACGCAAGGGTCCCTATTCGTTCAAAGGTACCTACCTCTGCCAACTAGAGACCCCCAAATCTAACAACAACACTCTTTCTTGCAAGTTTTATGACTGAGCCCTTTTGGTTCAGAAGGGACTCCAGAGAGCTCTAATGTAGGTGTCAGAGCAGAACATAATGAAACCTTGTATTAAAATGCTGAGTTTGCAGTTACACACACATGAACAAAGACGTTTAATACCAAGCTCCATGTATGGTATAGTTATGGGCTGGTACTCTGGCTGGGGTAGATGCTACAACTGGCGACGAGATAGGGGATACGTAACCTAAAGAAGGTCGTGCTGTCTCTGAGAGTTTGCTATAGTCCAAGCATACTGCTCGTGTGTGCCACATGTGTCACTGTTGAAGTATGGAAACAACGTTTCATGCATTTGAAGTCAATGCGCAGCTTCTGCCACTGTGAGGCAGTTGAAGACAACTGAAACATTGCAAAGAATCTACACGTCGATGGCCGGGAACCTGCTGGTCAGGCCAAACATAAAGGTAATGCGCTGGCACACAAGATAAAGTTGTACACAATATGGAGTGTTAAAGCTTAAGGAGAATTTAACAATGTTTATGAAGAGCAGCCGGTGATAATCATAGCTTGAAAAATAACTCTGCTAACAAAAGCACTACCAGGCAGAGATCATCTAGGTGTCAGAAAATGTAAATTGACAATTAGAAGGCAAGAAATAAATGACTTTAACAAATCCATTAAAGAGAGTCATTGTACCACAGTTCTTGGTGACACGGCTCACAGAGAAGTGTCCAGGGTTGTGATTACTGAGCATTCTGTTCCTGAATTGGCCAGTCACCAAAACTGCTGAGTGGGGCTCAGAACAATTTCACAGGTCTTAGAAGAAAAAAGAGTGCCTTTCAGAACAGTGACACTTTTTAGATGGTTACGAAGAAAGTAATGTTTCCCGCCATCATTAATGATGATTCAGAGGTCAGCACATCGCAAGCTCTCACCGATGAGTTGACAAAACCAAGTCCCAGTAATCCACCAGCAGTGTCATTAAGTTCCACACTGATCTACAATGCTGTTGTGTTCCTGATGACAACCTTTCGATACTGCCAACAAGAAAGATATTGGTGATAAATGGACTGTGTGAATAGAGACATTTGATGATTTCGTTGATGCACTTGAAGAGACTGATGACAAAAAGGTTATCAAGTATCTCAAAATCTTGCTGGTGAAGGTATGAAAGAAGTCATAAAGAAAATTCTGAGAACTGACAAAGAAATCACATACCATCAGAGTAAATAACTGTTGAATCTCACGTTCAATCTAGTGCCAAACGATGATTACGAAACATAAACCTTTAATCAAGAATGCCAAAAAGTTGGTGAAACCATTGATGAGTTTGTGGAGAGACTCGATACACTCATCAAACAATATAAGTTCAATTAATTTAAAGATGAAGAAGCGGTTTGTCTCAGAGTTATTGATGGATGCTTCTCAGATTCATTCAGATGCTGAAAGGAACTCTCAGTCTGGAGCGTGTGCTGATGGCTGCCAGAGCAGAGGTGGGTGATGACAGATAAGCTGCTTACATGGAGCCCAGAGGTGTCCAGAGTGAATCAGTCATGAGCATAAAAATTAAGCCAAAACAGAAGACTGAAGGGGACAACGTGATGTCCAACATAAAAAGATGTTATGTTTCAGATGTGGAATTTCGTTTTCACATGAAGGTGAATGTCCTGCCATTGGACAGATTTGTAAAGGCTGTGGGAAAGAGAACAATTTTGTGACAGGGTTTAAAGCGAAGGAAAAAGCAAATGCGTGATGGTGTGAATACAAAATGGCTGCCAGAGTATTCCAGAAGAAACGTTCGACTCACATCCACAAGGCCAAGTGGCAACATCAATTGTGGCAAATTGACACTGAACTAAATCGATTGGCATCTAAATCATTGTCAAACAGTTCTTCTGCCTCAATAGCAAGTAAAAGTGAGAAAGATGGTTGTATCCTGTCGATGTTTACCTCAGAGAAACATGTGCATGTTGGACTGGCTATATGTGAGGAAAAATGTCAGCTAAAGCACCAAAGTCATACAAACATTGTCCAATGATCACATTGAAAGTAATGGTTTCTTGATACCGTTCATCGTAGACAGTGGTGCATCGATTAACTTAATGCCTGAAGAGAAATCCAATGAACTATCTCCATTGCCATGACTTACTACATTGAAAACCAAAGTGTACACATGGGCTGCATCAACACCCTTAAAAAGTCAAGGTTCATTTGTGGCGACACACAAAGAAACTACGGTGCAAGCAGGCATCCATGTGCTTCAAGGTACAGCGTCAAGTGCCTGTCTTCTCAGTTTCAGTACGGCTGCTGCTATGGGACCGATGTCAATGAACTACAACATAAATGCTCATCATGAAATAGTAAGTCAACTCCTTTTGTTGTTTCATGGTTTGGGAAAACTTAAGTCTATGAAAGTAACGTTGCATATTAATGAAGATGTCCGTACTGTTGCTCAGAGAGATAGATGAAATGCTTTCCATTTACAAGACGCTGTTGAAAAGGAACTTTAATCATTCCTTAAGCATGACATTGTTGAGCGTTCAACTTGTCCGATGTCATGGGTTTCTCCTATAGGGGTAGTGCCCAAAAAGGACAGTGAAGTAGCTGTACACATAGGCGTGGGCATGCGTCAAGCAAACAAAGCATTTAAACAGGAATGACATCCATGATAACACAACTTAAGGGTGCAAAGGTTTTTTCTCGTGTTGATTTAAATAAAGCTTATCATCAATTGGAACACGAAGAAGATTGCGGGTACATTTCAACATTTTCTACACATGTTGGTTTATTACAATACAAGAGACTCCGTTTTGGTGTGTCATCAGCTGCAGAACGTTTCCAAGATGTCATTCGACGTGTCATACAGCCTACATATGACATATTGATTTTCGGAGATACACAGACGGAGCATGATAAATATCTCACACAAGTATGCCATTTGCTTACTGATGCAGGTTTGACTTTGAATGTAGACAAGTATGAATTCAACAAGACAAAGTTAAAGTTCTAGTGCCATATCTTTTCAGATGGGGGTATGACACCTGATCGTGCAAAAGTACAAGCACTGTCGAATGCTGATCCCGAACAAGATGTTTTTATGATGCGCTAATTTCTCACCATGGCCAGTTACTGTAAAAATACATATGTGACTTTGCTACTATGAGTGCTCCTCTACGAGAGCTAATGAAGAAAAAATTTTCATTTAAGGAGTCACAAGAATGTGAGAGAAGTTTCAAGAAAATCAAACAAGCAATTGAAACTGTTGCTGAAATTGCCTACTTCAATCCAAAGCTTCATACAGAGATTGTTGTTGATACTAGCGCAGTCGAGTTAGAAGCTATACTTGCACAGCACAGCAGAAACCCAAATGCTCAAAGACATATTGTGGCATATGCCAGTAAAGTTTGTTCCAAGTATTCCTGTATGGAAAGCCTTTAATGCTGGTAACTGATCATCAAGCTCTACTGCCTATCTTTGGCAATCCAAAAGCCAAGTTGCCTCCCCGCATTGAGTGGTTAGGACTATGATTACAAGAGTACAATTATACCATTGTGCATCATCCAGGGAAGGATCAAAACCCTGCTGACTATTTTTCCAGCGTGCCTATAAAAGGTCAGAGAACTCTAACCTAGACAGCTGAAGCCTACATTAATTTCATTATAAGATCAAATACACCAGCTGCTATCTCATTAACCCGGATCATCACTGCCACCAGCCATGATAGTGACATGCTGAAGTTGAAAGATAAATTTGCACATCAGTCATGGGATCAACAAACTCGAACTCTCACCAATGATGGTGAATATTAAAAATACAAAAACATTAAAGATGAACTGTCCATAATTCAGGAAGAAGTTATATTGCGAGGGTCGAGAATCCTGATTCCGGAGAGTCTGCGACAGAAAACAATTGTAACAAAAGCAGCCCACATTGGACATTGTGATATAGTTGCCATCAAAAGTGCTCTCCGAGATCGAGTTTGGTTCCCATACTTAAATGAGAGGGTTGAAAGGGAACTCAAGGCCTGTCTTCTTTGCAACTGCCTTTCTACCAATATTACTCAATATACTCTTAACTTGTCAGAACTCCCTAAGCATGCATGGGGGAGAATAGCCATCAATTTATTTGGTCCACTCGATAATGGACATTATCTGATGGTAATCATGGATGAGTACTCACGTTTTCCATTAATTGAAGATCCCTTGTCCACAACTCACGAGTGAGTCATTGAGAGAGTACAGGGCATCTTTGTGACATGGGGCATTCCAACCATTTTGAAGTCTGATAATACCCCACCTTTTGACAGTCTGGAATTCTAGGATTTCCTGGAGCATTTGAACATAAAGCATCAAAAGAGGTCAATGGACTTTTTGAGCTTTTAAGGAGTACTCTAAAGGAAGCAGTACAGTGTGTCCCTCTTGAGAGGCTCAGTTTGAAAACTGTATTGAAGTCTACGCTACGAGCCTATCGGTCAACACCTCACTTAATCACAGGTGAAAGTCTTGTGACTCTGATGTTGGGGAGAGCAATAACAACCAAGTTACCTCAATGGACCAACAAAAGAGAAGAAAATGGGAACACAATTCACACAAAGGACTTGGTTAACAAGCAGAAAATAAAAGCCTTTGCAGACAAGAGGCAACAATCAAAGAGCATCAAATTTAAGAAAGGATGTTGAGTGATTTTCCAACAAATGCGCAGAAGGAAATATGATGCTCCATATGATGCTGAACCTTTCCACGTAGTGTTCACCAAGGGACACATTGTGACTGCCCAGCACCCTGGAAAGTCCGTTACCAGAGACTCTTCTCACTTTCGGCATTTGATTAATCAGTCTACTTATAAAGTGGTGAAGGAAAAACTGAACCTGAAAACTTAATGACTGCAGTTACTTCTCCACCGTCATCGAAAATCTTTGACACTGAAGATGACAGCTTCCAGTAACCAGATCAGGTCGAATATGAAGAGATGTAATTGGGTATATATATATATTTATAAATATAAATATATATATATATATATATATATATATATATATATATATATATTCACTGAAAAAACCATAGGTTTCACACACGTTATAGTTAGGAATTAGCATTTAAAAAACCTTAGAAATTCAGTGAAAAAACCATAGGTTTCACACATGTTATAGTTAGCTGGACATTTTACTCGTAAAAAACCAATGAAATTGCCCTGTTATAGTTAGTTCAGCTAACTATAACTCGCGCGCCCGCAATGCACTGCTGATGACGTCACATATTACATCACTCATGACATGGTCAGTGACATCACTCATGACATCACTGATGACATCTCAAATGACATCACTGATGACATCACTGATGACATCATCCAGTGAATGTGTGTTTTTCTGAAAATTAAATATGTTTTATATATGTATATCTCAAGGTTGATAGAAGAATAAATGGGTATATTACTGTCTAAATGGATGATTTCTTTTTGAAAAATTGATTGTGTAACTGACTGATTAAGTGTATCATAGTGAATACATGGCTTAGTGAGTAATATTTAAATATGTAAATATCTGTATCATTTTTTCACTTTGTGTATAAGTGGCTGCATGGGTTGGTGAGTAGCTACATGGGTGTCTATATAGGTTATTAGTTGTTTTTTTTGAGTATTAGTCTGAGTGTCTGCATGGTTCGGTGGGGGGTATGACGTAGTGCATAGGTGCATGAATGAGTGACTCACTGTTTGTATGTGTTGAACAGAGCATGTGTGCAGGACTGCATGGGTGGATGCGTGTGTGTATTGGTGTGTTAGTGAGTGAATGACTGTCTCAATAGTGTCTTTATGAGTAACTACATATGTTTTAAACTAGTATATGTGACTATTGGTGTATATATGTGAGTATATGTGAGAGGGAGAGATTGAAAGAGTTCCTGTATGAATATGTATGTGTTTCTATAAGTGATTGTTTAAAAGACTAAGTATGTGTAAGTTTCCGTAGAAGTAAGTGTGGTGGTGTGTGTATAACTGTATATGCAGGTGAATGTATGTTTGATTCTAGCATGAGTGACTATGTGTGTGAGTAACTCTATGGATGAGTGGCATTATGTAACAGGATGTATAGGTGTATGAGTACATATGATGAGTGAGTACATGTATGAGTGACTGTATAGGACTGTTGGTGAATGAGTGGATGTGTATGTTGATCTTAGAATTACTGAAGAGGTTGTTGTAACTGGTATTGGTATGTCCATTGTTTTGAAAATTTTAGTCTCTATTTTTGAATGTGTGTATCAAAGCTTATATTAAGGTGAGAGGAGGTCTGCCACTCTATCACAAGGATGATGTCATCAGTGATGTCATCAGTGATGTCATTTGAGATGTCATCAGTGATGTCATGAGTGATGTCACTGACCATGTCATGAGTGATGTAATATGTGACGTCATCAGCAGTGCATTGCGGGCGCGCGAGTTATAGTTAGCTGAACTAACTATAACGGGGCAATTTCATTGGTTTTTTACGAGTAAAATGTCCAGCTAACTATAACATGTGTGAAACCTATAGTTTTTTCACTGAATTTCTAAGGTTTTTTAAATGCTAATTCCTAACTATAACGTGTGTGAAACCTATGGTTTTTTCAGTGAATTTCTAAGGTTTTTTAAATGCTAATTCCTAACTATAACGTGTGTGAAACCCATGGTTTTTTCAGTGAATTTGCAAGGTTTTTTAAATGCTATTTTTTTTTTTTATTCTTCATTTTTTTCAAACATATTTTTAATTTAATTTTCTTACCTTTTATAAAGACTATGCTTAAATTTTTAAAATCATTAAATATTTATTTTATATAAATTTTTTAAAATAAACATGTAAAATTTATTTCCAGATTTTTTTTTTTTTTTATAGTACGCGTACCGTAAGCTCACGGTAAGCGTACGGTTTACGCAACGCCCGTAATCTATCTACGCTGCTTGCGTATAGTTACGTACTTTGCGTAGCCGCGCGTACTGCGCGTGGGTCGCGTGCGCGCTTACGCCACACGCGCACGTTACGCGGAAGTGCCGGGGAGTGACTGTTACGCGCATGCGTACTTTTTGCCGTAAGCGCACCGTAAGCATACCGTAAGCGTACGGTAGGTCATGTGATCATGAAACACAACTTTTGATTGGTTGAAAGTACTTTCAGTTCTAGAACTCTCCTACACCACACCCATTCCCCTCATTTCTGCTTGTGATCCCTTGGGAGAAGGAGCTGGTTTGTCTTTGGGATACGATGGCAGAACAGCAGAGCTCTTCTGAGAGTGAGGCTAGCACCAGCAGCACTGTCTTGAGGCAGAGAGCGAGGAAAGTAAAGCCTTCTTATGTTTGGGATTATTTTACTTTTCCAGAAGGCCAGCAAAAGGTGAATGCACCCTTAGTTACTTGCAAGCTGTGTAAGCGTGTACTTTCTAGAGGTAATCCTAACAGGAAGTATTCCTTTGGGAATCACACCATGAAGAGACACCTCCAGGATGTACACAGAAGGACACATGGTCATCTTTTTGGAGGTAACTCTTCAGAAAGACGAGCCAGTACATCCACAGCAGCTCAGCCTGGACCATCACCTGCAGGGCTTACTCCTTCTTCTGCAGGTCAGGTGAGCCCTTCATCTGTGGGGGGAGAATCTCCTTTTGCTGGCCCTCTGGAAATGAACCTTCGATTTCGGAAGGTTGATATTCATTGCACATTTTGTAAAGGTCTAATTTGTCATAGGGAGACCAGTGTTTCCCTAGTGAACAACAAAATAGATCAGCACATTTGTAGCTTTGAATGATTTTCCCATGCTTCCTTTCCTCTGTCCCTGCATGAACACAACGGTTCTTTTAAGAGCCAACCTTATCTTCCATCTTTTTTTTACTTGTTTTTAAAAACTTTTTTTTTTTTTTTTTTACCGTACCTTTTTTTTATTTTTAAAAAAAAAACACTAAAAATCATTTATCACATTATAAAGTCCTTGAGAGACTACAATTTTTATTATTGACTTACCATACTCACTCAAAAAAATATTTATTCATTTGTTTTTTTAAAAAATAGTTTTTAAAATGGTTGTAGTTTCCGAAAATTTTCTATATCGATCTGAAAATAAAGAAAAAAGTATTAATATTTTTAAACCATTTAATAATACAGTACACATATTTACATTTTTTACCAAAAAATATTTTTGCCTTATTTTTGCTGTTTTCAGAATAAATTGCATTTCACTATTAATTGTGAAAGCAATTGCATTCATCATTTTACAGCGGGCAAAAAAAATTAACAATCACAAAGATTGTATTAAAAAAGCCCAGAATCTCTTCTCACTTAAACTTATCATTACAGAAATGCATATTATTCTAAAAAAATATCATCTAAAAACAATACTTTTTTCTTTAAAATACCGTCTGATATGTTTGTTTGAGAAGTATAATCACAATATTATATCTCAAATAACTCCAAAATACATCTGATTTTATTTCCTTTAGGCCAAATAGTATTTTTTTTTTTTTCCTGGAATAAATTTCCAAGGGAAATCCATTAAAATTCTAAAGTTTAATCTGTCCAGATCTCACCGATTCTCTGTAACATTTTGGTTCACGAAAATTTTTTGAATAATTTATTTAGTCCACAATAGAATTGCTTACTTTTCCACATGGCCAAATAGTAATTTTTTAAATCATTTTTGAAAAAAATTTCCAATGGCAGTTCAATAGCATTCCAAAATTTAAAATGTGCATAAGTTACCGATTATCTCTAAATTATTGGTTTTTCAAAATTGCATTAAAAATTAAAAAAGTCCACATTACAATTGGTTATCTTTCCTTTAGGCCAAATGATAATTTTAAAAATATTTTTTCTACAAAATTGCAATGGTAATCCAGTAAAATGGTAAAATTATTTTGTCCAGATCTTGCCAAGTCTCTCTAAAATTTAGGTTTCAGGAAGATTAGATAGGAATTTGCTAAATCAAAAGGCAAACGTTGTTTGAAAATCAATTGGGAATCATTACACAGTGTCCAGCCTTTTTCACATTTTAGATAAACTGTGTAATGTCCAGAAGTAACAGTAGGTCCATCATGGAAAATTATTGCAACAGTTACAAAAGTTTTTCCTGAAATTGATAATTGCTGTCCTGTAAACTTCTTTATTAAAGTATCCAATTTTGATCCATCAGCTCTACATCGTTGCATCATTAAAATTACATACTGTCCGTATTCCCTTAAAATTAATGTTGATAACATGTCAGAATTACACTCACCACATTTCATGCTATGATTAGCATCTTTAACTAATTTTGCAAAAGTGACTGTTTTACTCTCTGGCAATGTCAAATAAATAAACCTTTCATTATCAACAATAGAGCCACATATATTATAACAATTATCACAACTATGTTCCCATTTATAAGAGAGACCAAAAAAAATGTCAATGGGAACTCCTTCTTCTTCCACTACCTGAAGAAAATACATCAAAAATTTGTGTGCATCTTGCTGTTCATTTTGAGAAAACTGTGTTCGTCCTGAACATACATCTAAAAGTTTTCTAATGTCAGTAGCACTTTCTATTTGAGTTTTATCTTTACTCAGCTTTTGAAAAAGGAGACTCAGCTCTGAACAGAATCTTTTTCCCTGATTTACTATTATCTGCTCTTGCAAACTTTCCAGATAAAATGCAACATTCAGCACTACATTTGCATAGCAGTTGACACCAGAGCTATTTTCAAAATGACATCCTACAACCTGTTCTTCATTTTCCTTTTTCTTTTTGCTTGCAATTACATCACTCCTCTTTTTTTTCCTCTTCTCTATATCTTCATTACAGATATTCTCATTTCTCCTTTTACGAGAAACTACACGTTTCTCCAACACAGGATACTGACCTAAATGAGGAGCATAGCTTCTTCTTAATCTATTATACTCCTTTACACAGTTTGTATCAGCACTAACTTTTGAGTCATCAAAGTCTATCATGAATAAACCTGATAATGTTTTGACTCGTGACAAAGCTACATATGCCATACCTTCTTTGAACACAGTTGAACCAATGTTCACAAATGCACAATCTACAGTCAATCCTTGAGACTTGTGAATAGTTACAGCATATGCTAGAGAAAACGGAAACTGCTTCCTACGTACATATAAGTCTTTCACAAGCATAAAACGAACTGTACAACGACAAATATCTTTAACTTCTTCTATCTGATCAAATTTTATTTTTAAACATTCAATTCCTTCTTTTTTCTGATAATTAATAAAACCCACAACTCTTCCCATTGCTCCATTCACTAAGCCTTTCTCAACATCCAAATTTCTCCTTAAAAACACTCTACAGTTCATGCAAACATATAGATTTTTTTCTAATCCTGCTGTTTTGGAGATGTTCTTCTCTAGTGAGTCCAATTTATTTTTCAGTTTGCCTGTTACTGTGACAGTAATTCGTCCATCCTCAATTTTGTCCACTGCTTCCAATTTCCTGATGTCTTCCTTTTCCAATTTCAAAAGCTCCTCATTAAATATTGAGCATTCACGTAGAGTTGGCATTAAGCAGATGACACTTTTGTTTTCTGCAATATTCTTGTATATTTTCTCTGCAACTATTTCTTCCTTTGGAAATAAATTATGTAGCAGCCGACTCTGTAATGCTTTTTTCCCAACTTCTGTGAGTATTCCAATCCTGATATCTTTCAGAATACTTCCATATTCTTCATCGTTTGCTTGCCTCATATTAGTTGTAAGTTCCTTGTACTCAAAGAAGGACCAAATATTTGTATTTCCAATGCTTCCCAATGACTTCTTCGTGTCTTCATGTGTCACAGTATTAAACACTGGTTGTCCTTTAACTGGAGTAAGTTGCAAAAGATCCCCAAAAACTATGACGTGTTTTCCACCAAATAACACGTCATAGTCTGTCTTCAAAATTTGCTGCATTCTTAAATGCACAAAGGCAAGCATTAAGTTCGATACCATGCTCACCTCATCAATAATGAGAACTTGCATCTTCTTCAATACTCTTGAAACTTCCAAGGATGCTTCTCCAGTTAGCTTGTTGAATTGTATTTTGTTCTCATGCTCCACTGGTAACATTAGCAAACGATGTAAGGTGATTCCTTTTATGTTATATGCTGCTAACCCAGTTGGAGCAGTAACCACACAAGACAAAGTAGAATCCGTTTTTTGCTTTAGGTAGCTTCTGATGACTTTAATTAGGAAACTTTTTCCAGTGCCAGCTTGTCCGCTTACATACATCCTGATTGGATGAAATGATGTGCATGAGCACTCTTTTTTGATATGTAGAAATCCGTGATCAATTTTGTTTTTGATCTCTTCATAAATTTGTTGCTGCTCTTGATTCAGTTGTCTTTCCAAATTTTCTAAGTCTATAAATTCTTCTTGACCTTGATTCATAGCCGTTTCCACTTCATTCATGGCTATTGATGCTTCATTTTCAACGATTGGTTGTCCTAGGGGATCTTGACTGTATGTTCCTGAACTTTGGCTGTCCTGAGAACTGTCTCTAGCTATTTCTGCTGCAATTGTAGTTTCCTGTTCAATTTCTTCATTTAACATTTGCAGATAAGTTGAGAATGTACTGCATTGTATGCTGTCTTTACAAGCATTAAAAGAATCTTCATAGCTCTGGAATTCTCCCAGTAGTTCATCCTCTGTACGCCATGGTTTAAACAACTGTAAAAGAGCCAAGTAGTAAAATTCTTTCTTGTCGGTAGTGTCGCAACTCAGCTTCCGGTGATTTATCAAACTTCCTTTGGTTTGCTTCACCAAACATCCTTCTTCACCAACAACTTTATATTTTCCACTGTTGATGTCTTCTGCAGCTTTCCGTGAATAAATGTAGTTCTGTAACACTTCATAGAGACACATGTTCTCCAGATGATGACTTCTCTTGGGATAATATGTGTCCAACATGTTTGTTTTCAATATATCTGTACTTTCTGGGTCATTCTCAGCCAAATATTCAATTTCTCCAACAGATTTCAGTACCCGATTTCTCATTGCTGCAAGGCCTAAACTTGCCCAAATTATTCTTCTTGACTTCGAGTAGAGACTTGCAGAAGATAACCTATCTGAACATTCGTAGGATCCAATTTCTCGATGCGATAACATCTTCAAACTGAAACTGTACAGCTTCTTACTGACAGTCTTCTCGTGAGAAATCTCTTCCCACATTTCCTTCAATTCTGTTTTTTCTGATTTCGTAATGTAAGACGTTACATATCGAGAAACAGCAATGGAATTGTCAGCAACATACTGTATATCCATGTTAGCGTTCCACATGGATAAAATGACTGGGTTGTAGTCATTTATATTTTTAGATTCTTCTTTTCTTTTAAGGTTGTAGGTATTCTTAGGTGATTTTCTTGTGATAGTATGTCTCACAGCTGACATAAAACTGTTGACTCTTCCATTTGAAAGAACAGGTCTAGGAAATCCAAATCGACATTTAGTGTAGTATTTTTCTTTGCTCTTGTATTTCCGTCGACAGTATTTTCCACACCGATGACTTTGGAAACGTAGAACTTGCTCCTTTAACTTGTTCTCTTCTGTGCTTTTTGGTATAGCACATGTTGCATATTCTTCAATGTAAGATAACACTGCTTCATCAGTATCTGTTCCAAACTTTGGGGCATCCTTGATCCACAGCAGCATATGAATATGAGGAGCACCTCTTGCCTGGTACTCTTTTCTCCAAAAGAAATCCACTACTTCTCCAAGGGGTGGATTTTTTTTATTGCAGATGAAGGACATCATAGCCTCAAATCTATGATTGAAATATCTGCAAACATTAACCGGATCCAATGAGCACAGTTCTCCTGCTGTCTTGTATTCGATGTTTTTAATGTTTGAATTGGCCTCTCGTAGAAAATCCAGTAAATCATCCCAAGCGTACTCGGCACAGCTTTGGGTAAGGAACCATGTTGGTGTTCCTAAATTGCGTAACATGCATTTTAGTTCACCATGGCGTCGGTACCAATATTCATTTGTCCCACGCTGACAAGCCATCAGATTGATCAGTTGTGTTTCCAAATGATCATCTCGGTGCTGCACTTTCTCCATAAAATCCTTAGCAGACACATTTTGTAAATGTACTCCACTTTTTAAAATGTGATTTACTGCATAAGACAGTGCAGACAAGTCGCTTTCAAATAAAAGATGGAACAAATAAGGAATACTTTGTCGAAATCTGGGATCTTCAGCATATAGTCTTGTAGTTCGATACTCTGAAGCTGGAATCTGTTCTGGACGTTCATCGTATCGTCCTCCTTTTCCTTTAGGAAACAGCTGGGGAAAACATCGAGCTTCCAAGCTCTCCTCCCATACACTCACGGGATTTCCTTTTGCTTTCTTCATCTGAAAGAGATCAATATTGTCTCCCATAACTTCTTTCGAATGGAGAGGATGTATGCTAAAATGTTCATAAATTTCTTCTTCCTTTGACTTGTCCACTTTTTCAATTTGTCCAGTTGGTGTTTCTGTGTCTCCTTGTAAATCTTCTTCTTCTTCTTCTTCTTCTATATAAATTGATTCATACCATTTGTTATTTTTTTTCAAATACAAATTTGCTCTTTGTACTTTCCGCACATCTACCAGCTCCTGCCAAATCTTCTTATTCTTTGTAGGTACACCATTAACCAGAATAATTAATGGTTCAGTTTCCAAAGTATCCGCATCAATAGTTTCCATATTTTTTTTCAAATCCAAGGGCAAATACACCACTCTACCTTTTAAACCTCTCAGTAAATCTGAAGGAGGTAATTTACCAGTTTTGGGCTCCATACGTACTATGGTCTGGAACGGATGAACACATTGAATGAGTATAGACTCATATGTATTTAATTCAGAAAGTTCAGCAGGAATAGCATCCAATTCTAAATTATTATGTACAGCTCTGGTCGGCATTCTATTTTCCTCTAACTTGTTATAACAGTATTTACAAATACGCTGATCTTCACCCAATTCAAAACAATTTTCTAGAAATATATATGTGGCAAAATCCTTCCACTTATAATTATCTTCATTTTCACTCTTTCTGTAGAGATCAACATTCCTAGTTTGTTTTCTATAATGAGTTCTGCGGCAACAAATACAAGTAAAATTTGGTCTTTCATTAGAGACTATTGCAAATTTTGTTATGTGATCATTAAATGTGTTACTTACAGAGGGTTCTACATTCTCTTCCACTTCTTCCTCATTTACTGTGTCCTTCTCTGCACTGTTTTGTTCAGGACCAAAGTAACAAAACTGAATTTCATCAACAACCTTCTCTACATCTGATACCGTTCCTCGGAACAGAGCCCTATTCAATTCATTTAACTTTATTGCTGGACTTTTGGCAAAATACAACCGTCTCACAAACTTTCTCATTTCAGTATGATGAACAGCCAGCATCCTAAAATGATGGAAAACACTATTGCACACTTTTCTAGATAGACAAGCAAGAGAATGACCCTGCAAACCAGTATTCTCTCTCACTCTGCATGGATCCAGACTTTGAAGCACCTTAATCTTTTGTTTTACACTTTTTTTACTATATTCTCTTAGAAACTCTCGAAATCTGTCAATAGATTCCTGACGCACAGTGCAAATACTACTACAATTCCAAGTGTACACTGGGGCTTTAGGACGTCTCCCCATTGCCTCATCTGCCATCACTTGTACCTCATCTCTTGGAACCATTATCTCCTTCTCCATTATGCAACCATTTTTTACTTCGTATGAACGACCTCTGGTGTCAACTGCATGCAGCAAACTATTACTTTGAAAATAGCTCTCTTCATTAAAAAAAGGTTCACTACTTGAACTATGCATCCACTTTCCTAAAAACACTTTACAAAAGTTTGTTCTGTTCACTACTCTTTTGCTTTTGCTTTGTGATTTCAGTACATTAACCATTTTATCTAATGTACGCATCCTATTCACAATTAATATGAATAGTTTCCTTTTTATTTCTAATGCTTTTGCTGCAATGGCTTCAATTTCTTTTTTTCTCTTGTAATATTTAGCCTTTTGCTTATATTTCTTTATATCCTTTATCAAATTGGACATAACTCTTCTCTGAAACATTTTTCTACGTATCTCTTTAAATGCTGTTTTTCTGTTTATGTTAAACTTTTCAATTGCAGAAGGTATATTTGCATTAACTAAATTCTCAATTTTTTGCTGTTCTCTATGTTTTGTTACATTTTTCCGAGAACAGACATTTTGTACATTTTTCTTTGTTTTAAATATTTTGTTTAGGAATTGTTTTTTTTGCTTACCAGAAGATTTTTTCTTTTTCCCAACATCAGCATCTTCTACTAACTTTGGTCCTCCAGTTGTCTTCAAATATAGTTTTTTTTTTAGCGTTTTTTGAACTCGAGATTTTGTAGGCATCTTAAATTTTGTTCACTGTTCTTCAGCAATACCTGAAAAAAACTAAAAAAAAAATCTGTTATTGTATTTAAATATATTACTACATTTCTTTTCACAATAGTCACAAAACGAAATTTCTTTGCCAATTTGAATGCACACAAACTGCTCTTTTTTTTGGGCAAGTGAAAATCTCTTTTACAAACTGTCACATTATGAAACCACTTTTCAGATTTTTTAAAAAGCCCATGTCCACAGTGCTACACTCCACCAAGGGCAACCAGCCTTAGTGATGCTGAATGTATTTGCATTACAGACTTAAACCTGAAAACCCCACTGGCTTGTAAATACTGTGCATGACTATACACGGCAAGGACATGGGTGTGTGCTAAGCCTCTGCTTCTTCCCCCAATAATTCGCTCCCCCTTTCCATCTAATGCAACTGTGAAATCACCAGAGCAAGACGCAATAAATCTCTGCCTATAATTCTTCTATGCACACAGAGTCATGTTTTCACATTAGTCCCAAAACGAAATTTCTTTGCCAATTTGAAAGCACACTTACTGCTCTTTTTTTTTCGGGCCAAGTGAAAATCTCTTTTTACAATTTGAAATCACTTTTACAGATTGACACATTATGAAACCACTATTTTTGATTTATTTAATTGCACGTGTCCAAGCTGTTTTTTCAGACCACCACCATGTGTATTCTCTGTGACTGCCTACACTCCAGCAAGGGCAACCAGCCTTAGTGATGCTGAATGTATTTGCATTACAGACTTAAACCTGAAAACCCCACTGGCTTGTAAATACTGTGCATGACTATACACGGCAAGGACATGGTTGTGTGCTAAGCCTCTGCTTCTTCCCCCAAAAATTCGCTCCCCCTTTCCATCTAATGCAACTGTGAAATCACCAGAGCAAGACGCAATAAATCTCTGCCTATAATTCTTCTATGCACACAGAGTCATGTTTTCACATTAGTGCCAAAACGAAATTTCTTTGCCAATTTCAAAGCACACTTACTGCTCTTTTTTTTTCGGGCCAAGTGAAAATCTCTTTTTACAATTTGAAATCACTTTTACAGACTGACACATTATGAAACCACTATTTTTGATTTATTTAATTGGACGTGTCCAAGCTGTTTTTTTTTCAGACCAACACCATGTGCATTCTCTGTGACTGCCTACACTCCACCAAGGGCAACCAGCCTTAGTGATGCTGAATGTATTTGCATTACAGACTTAAACCTGAAAACCCCACTGGCTTGTAAATACTGTGCATGACTATACACGGCAAGGACATGGGTGTGTGCTAAGCCTCTGCTTCTTCCCCCAAAAATTCGCTCCCCCTTTCCATCTAATGCAACTGTGAAATCACCAGAGCAAGACGCAATAAATCTCTGCCTATAATTCTTCTATGCACACAGAGTCATGTTTTCACATTAGTGCCAAAACGAAATTTCTTTGCCAATTTGAAAGCACACTTACTGCTCTTTTTTTTTCGGGCCAAGTGAAAATCTCTTTTTACAATTTGAAATCACTTTTACAGACTGACACATTATGAAACCACTATTTTTGATTTATTTAATTGCACGTGTCCAAGCTGTTTTTTTTTCAGACCACCACCATGTGCATTCTCTGTGACTGCCTACACTCCACCAAGGGCAACCAGCCTTAGTGATGCTGAATGTATTTGCATTACAGACTTAAACCTGAAAACCCCACTGGCTTGTAAATACTGTGCATGACTATACACGGCAAGGACATGGGTGTGTGCTAAGCCTCTGCTTCTTCCCCCAAAAATTCGCTCCCCCTTTCCATCTAATGCAACTGTGAAATCACCAGAGCAAGACGCAATAAATCTCTGCCTATAATTCTTCTATGCACACAGAGTCATGTTTTCACATTAGTGCCAAAACGAAATTTCTTTGCCAATTTGAAAGCACACTTACTGCTCTTTTTTTTTCGGGCCAAGTGAAAATATCTTTTTACAATTTGAAATCACTTTTACAGACTGACACATTATGAAACCACTATTTTTGATTTATTTAATTGCACGTGTCCAAGCTGTTTTTTTTTCAGACCACCACCATGTGCATTCTCTGTGACTGCCTACACTCCAGCAAGGGCAACCAGCCTTAGTGATGCTGAATGTATTTGCATTACAGACTTAAACCTGAAAACCCCACTGGCTTGTAAATACTGTGCATGACTATACACGGCAAGGACATGGGTGTGTGCTAAGCCTCTGCTTCTTCCCCCAATAATTCGCTCCCCCTTTCCATCTAATGCAACTGTGAAATCACCAGAGCAAGACGCAATAAATCTCTGCCTATAATTCTTCTATGCACACAGAGTCATGTTTTCACATTAGTGCCAAAACGAAATTTCTTTGCCAATTTCAAAGCACACTTACTGCTCTTTTTTTTTCGGGCCAAGTGAAAATCTCTTTTTACAATTTGAAATCACTTTTACAGACTGACACATTATGAAACCACTATTTTTGATTTATTTAATTGCACGTGTCCAAGCTGTTTTTTTTTTCAGACCACCACCATGTGCATTCTCTGTGACTGCCTACACTCCAGCAAGGGCAACCAGCCTTAGTGATGCTGAATGTATTTGCATTACAGACTTAAACCTGAAAACCCCACTGGCTTCTAAATACTGTGCATGACTATACACGGCAAGCACATGGGTGTGTGCTAAGACTCTGCTTCTTCCCCCAAAAATTCGCTCCCCCTTTCCATCTAATGCAACTGTGAAATCACCAGAGCAAGACGCAATAAATCTCTGCCTATAATTCTTCTATGCACACAGAGTCATGTTTTCACATTAGTGCCAAAACGAAATTTCTTTGCCAATTTGAAAGCACACTTACTGCTCTTTTTTTTTCGGGCCAAGTGAAAATCTCTTTTTACAATTTGAAATCACTTTTACAGACTGACACATTATGAAACCACTATTTTTGATTTATTTAATTGCACGTGTCCAAGCTGTTTTTTTTTCAGACCACCACCATGTGCATTCTCTGTGACTGCCTACACTCCAGCAAGGGCAACCAGCCTTAGTGATGCTGAATGTATTTGCATTACAGACTTAAACCTGAAAACCCCACTGGCTTCTAAATACTGTGCATGACTATACACGGCAAGCACATGGGTGTGTGCTAAGACTCTGCTTCTTCCCCCAAAAATTCGCTCCCCCTTTCCATCTAATGCAACTGTGAAATCACCAGAGCAAGACGCAATAAATCTCTGCCTATAATTCTTCTATGCACACAGAGTCATGTTTTCACATTAGTGCCAAAACGAAATTTCTTTGCCAATTTGAAAGCACACTTACTGCTCTTTTTTTTTCGGGCCAAGTGAAAATCTCTTTTTACAATTTGAAATCACTTTTACAGACTGACACATTATGAAACCACTATTTTTGATTTATTTAATTGCACGTGTCCAAGCTGCTTTTTTTTCAGACCACCACCATGTGCATTCTCTGTGACTGCCTACACTCCAGCAAGGGCAACCAGCCTTAGTGATGCTGAATGTATTTGCATTACAGACTTAAACCTGAAAACCCCACTGGCTTGTAAATACTGTGCATGACTATACACGGCAAGGACATGGGTGTGTGCTAAGCCTCTGCTTCTTCCCCCAATAATTCGCTCCCCCTTTCCATCTAATGCAACTGTGAAATCACCAGAGCAAGACGCAATAAATCTCTGCCTATAATTCTTCTATGCACACAGAGTCATGTTTTCACATTAGTGCCAAAACGAAATTTCTTTGCCAATTTGAAAGCACACTTACTGCTCTTTTTTTTTCGGGCCAAGTGAAAATCTCTTTTTACAATTTGAAATCACTTTTACAGACTGACACATTATGAAACCACTATTTTTGATTTATTTAATTGCACGTGTCCAAGCTGTTTTTTTTTCAGACCACCACCATGTGCATTCTCTGTGACTGCCTACACTCCAGCAAGGGCAACCAGCCTTAGTGATGCTGAATGTATTTGCATTACAGACTTAAACCTGAAAACCCCACTGGCTTCTAAATACTGTGCATGACTATACACGGCAAGCACATGGGTGTGTGCTAAGACTCTGCTTCTTCCCCCAAAAATTCGCTCCCCCTTTCCATCTAATGCAACTGTGAAATCACCAGAGCAAGACGCAATAAATCTCTGCCTATAATTCTTCTATGCACACAGAGTCATGTTTTCACATTAGTGCCAAAACGAAATTTCTTTGCCAATTTGAAAGCACACTTACTGCTCTTTTTTTTTCGGGCCAAGTGAAAATCTCTTTTTACAATTTGAAATCACTTTTACAGACTGACACATTATGAAACCACTATTTTTGATTTATTTAATTGCACGTGTCCAAGCTGCTTTTTTTTCAGACCACCACCATGTGCATTCTCTGTGACTGCCTACACTCCAGCAAGGGCAACCAGCCTTAGTGATGCTGAATGTATTTGCATTACAGACTTAAACCTGAAAACCCCACTGGCTTGTAAATACTGTGCATGACTATACACGGCAAGGACATGGGTGTGTGCTAAGCCTCTGCTTCTTCCCCCAATAATTCGCTCCCCCTTTCCATCTAATGCAACTGTGAAATCACCAGAGCAAGACGCAATAAATCTCTGCCTATAATTCTTCTATGCACACAGAGTCATGTTTTCACATTAGTGCCAAAACGAAATTTCTTTGCCAATTTCAAAGCACACTTACTGCTCTTTTTTTTTCGGGCCAAGTGAAAATCTCTTTTTACAATTTGAAATCACTTTTACAGACTGACACATTATGAAACCACTATTTTTGATTTATTTAATTGCACGTGTCCAAGCTGTTTTTTTTTCAGACCACCACCATGTGCATTCTCTGTGACTGCCTACACTCCAGCAAGGGCAACCAGCCTTAGTGATGCTGAATGTATTTGCATTACAGACTTAAACCTGAAAACCCCACTGGCTTGTAAATACTGTGCATGACTATACACGGCAAGGACATGGGTGTGTGCTAAGCCTCTGCTTCTTCCCCCAATAATTCGCTCCCCCTTTCCATCTAATGCAACTGTGAAATCACCAGAGCAAGACGCAATAAATCTCTGCCTATAATTCTTCTATGCACACAGAGTCATGTTTTCACATTAGTGCCAAAACGAAATTTCTTTACCAATTTGAAAGCACACTTACTGCTCTTTTTTTTTCGGGCCAAGTGAAAATCTCTTTTTACAATTTGAAATCACTTTTACAGACTGACACATTATGAAACCACTATTTTTGATTTATTTAATTGGACGTGTCCAAGCTGTTTTTTTTTCAGACCAACACCATGTGCATTCTCTGTGACTGCCTACACTCCAGCAAGGGCAACCAGCCTTAGTGATGCTGAATGTATTTGCATTACAGACTTAAACCTGAAAACCCCACTGGCTTGTAAATACTGTGCATGACTATACACGGCAAGGACATGGGTGTGTGCTAAGCCTCTGCTTCTTCCCCCAATAATTCGCTCCCCCTTTCCATCTAATGCAACTGTGAAATCACCAGAGCAAGACGCAATAAATCTCTGCCTATAATTCTTCTATGCACACAGAGTCATGTTTTCACATTAGTCCCACAACGAAATTTCTTTGCCAATTTGAAAGCACACTTACTGCTCTTTTTTTTTTCGGGCCAAGTGAAAATCTCTTTTTACAATTTGAAATCACTTTTACAGACTGACACATTATGAAACCACTATTTTTGATTTATTTAATTGCACGTGTCCAAGCTGTTTTTTTTTCAGACCACCACCATGTGCATTCTCTGTGACTGCCTACACTCCACCAAGGGCAACCAGCCTTAGTGATGCTGAATGTATTTGCATTACAGACTTAAACCTGAAAACCCCACTGGCTTGTAAATACTGTGCATGACTATACACGGCAAGGACATGGGTGTGTGCTAAGCCTCTGCTTCTTCCCCCAAAAATTCGCTCCCCCTTTCCATCTAATGCAACTGTGAAATCACCAGAGCAAGACGCAATAAATCTCTGCCTATAATTCTTCTATGCACACAGAGTCATGTTTTCACATTAGTGCCAAAACGAAATTTCTTTGCCATTTTTAAAGCACACTTACTGCTCTTTTTTTTTTCGGGGCAAGTGAAAATCACTTTTTACAATTGGAAATCACTTTTACAGACTGACACATTATGAAACCACTATTTTTGATTTATTTAATTGGACGTGTCCAAGCTGTTTTTTTTTCAGACCAACACCATGTGCATTCTCTGTGACTGCCTACACTCCAGCAAGGGCAACCAGCCTTAGTGATGCTGAATGTATTTGCATTACAGACTTAAACCTGAAAACCCCACTGGCTTCTAAATACTGTGCATGACTATACACGGCAAGCACATGGGTGTGTGCTAAGACTCTGCTTCTTCCCCCAAAAATTCGCTCCCCCTTTCCATCTAATGCAACTGTGAAATCACCAGAGCAAGACGCAATAAATCTCTGCCTATAATTCTTCTATGCACACAGAGTCATGTTTTCACATTAGTGCCAAAACGAAATTTCTTTGCCAATATGAAAGCACACTTACTGCTCTTTTTTTTTCGGGCCAAGTGAAAATCTCTTTTTACAATTTGAAATCACTTTTACAGACTGACACATTATGAAACCACTATTTTTGATTTATTTAATTGCACGTGTCCAAGCTGTTTTTTTTTCAGACCACCACCATGTGCATTCTCTGTGACTGCCTACACTCCACCAAGGGCAACCAGCCTTAGTGATGCTGAATGTATTTGCATTACAGACTGAAACCTGAAAACCCCACTCGCTTGTAAATACTGTGCATGACTATACACGGCAAGGACATGGGTGTGTGCTAAGCCTCTGCTTCTTCCCCCAAAAATTCGCTCCCCCTTTCCATCTAATGCAACTGTGAAATCACCAGAGCAAGACGCAATAAATCTCTGCCTATAATTCTTCTATGCACACAGAGTCATGTTTTCACATTAGTGCCAAAACGAAATTTCTTTGCCAATTTGAAAGCACACTTACTGCTCTTTTTTTTTTTCGGGGCAAGTGTAAATCACTTTTACACACTGACACATTATGAAACCACCATGTGTAACTACAACAAAAACAATTCCCATTTCTATTATTCATTTCTTAAGTTACCACATACATCCCCTCTCAAACTGTAAACTCACCTTTAAAATTAGTTAGTTGTGAAAGAAATGTGACACTCAAACAGCAGATTATCAGAGCCAGGATCTCTGTTCTGTTCACCTCTCTCCTCTCAGCAGAACCAGATAATGGCAAACTTTCCCTCTATTTTTCCACACATATACATGTAAGTTTCAAATCTCAGTGCTTCCCCCTTTTTTTCACATGTATTCACACATTTCTATTGGTTGAAAACCAACCCTTTTCCAAAAGTACCCTGCCCCCAACTTGACTTCTGCCTAGTACCCTTCCCCCAACTTGACTTCTGCCTGCTACCATAGCAACAGCTCATGGAACACTGCTGTGTGCAGTTAGGTCAGAAGTTCGACACACAATGTTTCAATTCCACAGAGCAAGAGTGCTTGACTTTTCAAACCTTACAGCAAATCCATAGTACTGTTCTTTGGTTACACATTTTTTTGTACCAATACAAAACATGCTTCTATTAATTTTCACATACAGCCTAGTTTTTATTCTAGAATGGTATGAAACAGCCAATCAGTTCTTTTTGTTTTAAAAAAATATGTATGCCTCCATTTCCAAACTGTCTTTCTTTTCTTATTGCCATTCTACTGAAAGACACCTCCTGAGTGCATCCAGTTCTCCTTTGAAGATGTTCACAGTGTGGATTGTAGGGCACAGCTATGTCTTCTGGAGTGAAAAGTTTGCAGAGAAAACAGATATGGTGAGAGACCTTGCTTTGCCAAATGTAGACATTAAATGGATTGGTCAGAGAGGGTTAAAGTGGCACCAATTGATGCCATTGGTGAAATCCTTCATTCAAATCCAACACCCTGACCTCATAATAGTGCACTGTGGTGGCAATGACCTAGGCACTTTGACTGGGGTAGGTCTGGAAATGCTTATGAAGGACACCTTTGCACAACTGTTTACACTTTTCCCTAAAACTGCCTTTGTGTTTTCCAACATATGCCAAAGGCAAAAATGGAACTGGTCCAATCATTTCTGTCCACAGATTGACAAAGCAAGAAAGCACGTCAACAAATCTGTTTCTGCTTTCCTCCGTGACTATGGTATGGGTGCCATTTACCACAACAACTTGCGTTATGACATGCAAGACATTTATAGAGGAGATGGTGTGCACTTCAATGATGAAGGGAACAGAGTCTTCCTCTTGAACCTTAGACTCTGCATCGGTACTTACTTGTAGGTACCACTAAAAAAATGACTTCATAAACACAACAGCTCTTTTTAGAGCTCCCTAATTTCTAAACTCTTAAATCTGCTTTTCATTTATCTTTTTTTTTTTTTTTTTACCGTACGCTTACCGTAAGCTTACCGTACGCGTACCCCGTGATTTTTTTTTAAATCAATAAATGTTTTTTTTGTACTTTTCTGTCCTTCTTTGACCCCCTTACAAATGTTAGGGGGTCTGTAACTCTCCTCATTGCCCCCTTTCCTTGTTTTCACTCTTTTTTTTCAGAGTGAAATACACAAAATGGCGGCCGCCGCTTCCTGGTTTCGACCGATTCGAATGTTTACTAAGATCTAAGAGCCAATCAGAATCGCGCTCGCGCACGCCACCGTACGCGTACCGTAAGCTTACCGTAAGCGTACGGTAAGCGTACCGTAAGCGGGCTCAGATATATATATTGATTTAAAGGCTATTTTCTCAGAATCTACTGAACAGATTTACACCAAACCTACAAAAGGCACTTCCTTGACATAGGGACTACCTCTCTGCCAAATTTCTAGTAATTCTGTTCAGCCGTTCGGGCTATAGCTCGTTCTAAAGGTCCTATGGAAAAATGCATGGGAAAAACGCGTTTTGGGACCCCCCTTTTATCTCAGCCCCCGCTTGACGAATCCCCCCGAGACTTTCAGGGTAGGAGCGGAGCGTAGCGCCCCACCTATTTTGAGAAATTCGCGAGGATTCGTCGACCGGCGCCAAAGTTATTCAAAATAGAATGTTGAGGTTTTCCTATGGAAACGTGGTCCTAACTATAACTACCTACTGGCGACCGCCAGTAGGTAATATATATATATATATATATATATATATATATATATATATATATATTATCTACTGGCGGTCGCCAGTAGATAGTTATAGTTAGGACCGTGTTTCCATAGGAAATCCGCAACATTCTATTTGGAATAACTTTGGCGCCGGTTGACGAATCCTCGCTAAATTCTCAAAATAAGTGGGGCGCTCCGCTCCGCTCCTACCCTGAAAGTCTCGGGGGGATTCGTCAAGCGGGGGCTGAGAAAAAAGGGGGGTCCCAAAACGCGTTTTCCCCATGCAATTTTCCATAGGGACCTTTAGTCCAAGGTACAGCCCGAACGGCTGAACAGAATTACTTGAAATTTGGCAGAGAGGTAGTCCTCAGCTCAGGGAAGTGCCTTTTGCAGGTCTGGTGTCAATCTGTTCAGTAGTTCCTGAGAAAATCAAAAGTAAAATCATATATATATGTGGGCGGAGCCTAACCACACATCTCATCCTGAGATCTGATTGGCTGTCAGCACTTCATCCAAGAAGTGTTGGCAGCCATCTTGGGACCAATATACATGATAGCACCTCATTAAAAAGCATTGCAGTTAATAGAAGGTTTTAAGACTTTAGTTACATTATAAATCATTTGTTGATGGTACCATACTCATTTTAGGAATTGTGGTATGTTCTAAGGTGATTTCACCATGTGAAAAAGCCTTCTGCTGGGATATCATGATTGAGAGAAAAATATTTTCTCATGCTTTTCCCACAGAGGTTTGGAAGGTGATCTATAAGCTAAACTGAGAGCTTATTTTCTGTAAATTCACATTATCTTTCTCAGTCATGTGAGAATGAAGTCTGACATTCTCAGTAAAACATGTACATCCAACAAGGGCAGAGACTGTCAGTTGATCCCTTTGTGTTCTACTGGCTTCCCAGAGTGTTCCAAAGAACAACTAGAGCGCTAACAGTCCTACTTATGATAAACGTATGGCACACCTGAAGCCATCTTGCTTGGATTAAAGTGGTAACTCTTAAAACATTTAATTTAAAAAGGAACAAAATGAGGGGGTTCATTTTTCCATAACAAGTATAATTAGTGCTGCAGAAACAAAAACTAGGGCACATTTTGACTTCTGAAATCCTCTTTTATTTCATTAAAAAATTCTGACATGCAGACTGAAACATGCACTTTCAATACCAGCAGCAGTTTTCCCTGGTGAGCAGTAGCTTTACTACAGTGATCTAATGAGCAAAAAGAGTGCTAACATTCTGAATTTATGGCAAATGTGTGACACATCTGAATGCCTTCTTGATGGAATCAAAGTAAAAAACTGAAAGTATTTCCTACTGAGGAGACTGCAGTAAATGGGGAAATTAGGAAACTTCATAACAAATAAGTCTCCCAAGATGGCCACCAGAGACAAAAGAGCCCAAATGTAGCCCAAATATCACCCAGATGTAGCCCAAGTATAGCCCAATGACAGAATGTCCCAGAGTAATCTTAAAAACAACTAGAGCGCTTACTGTCTTCATTATGACAAAAGTATGGCACACCTGAAGCCATCTTGATTGGAATAAACTGGTAACACTTAAAACATTTAATTTAAAAAGGAACACAATGAGGGGGTTCATTTTGCCATAGAAATTATGATTAATGCTGAAGAAAGAAAATGAGGGCACATTTTGAGTGACTTCTCAAATCCTCTTCTATTTCATTAAAAAATTCTGACATGCAGACTGAAACATGCACTTTGAATACCAGGAGCAGACTTCCATGGTGAACAGTAGTTTTACTACAGTGATCTAATGAGCAACTAGAGGGCTAACTTTCAGAATTTATGGCAAATTTGTGACATATCTGATTACCTTCATGATGGAATCAAAGTAAAAAACTGAAAGCATTTCCTACTGAGGAGACTGCAGTACATGAGGAAATTAGGAAACTTCATAACAAATAAATCTCCCAAGATGGCCACCGGAGACAAAAGAGCCCAAATGTAGCCCAAAATCACCCAGATGTAGCCCAAATATAGCCCAATGACAGAAGTGTGCAAAACACTTATTATTTTGTGTTTTTGCAGTGTTATATAGTGCAGACTTGTCAGGTATTGGAGTGCTTTACATGAGCATTGGTTACATCACACAAGAACAAATTCATTTTGGTTGTAGACATGGGGAGACTAAGTGATTTGACCAGAATCACAGAATGTCGAGCTGAAGCAGAAACTCCAACCTGGTTCCCCAGTTGCAAAGTCTGCAGTTCTGGAAGTAACACCACATCCTCTCCCCTAAGTGCAACATTTAATCAAGTGGTCAACTGGATGAAAAAACATAAAGATAACAAATAATTTAAAAGTGCTTTGTCGCTATTTGAAAACTCAGAAAATATGTCCTTATTTTAGTCTTTTAGAGCACTAACCATAATTTTGATGCCAATAAGACCCTCTCATATATGTAATTTCTAAAGGAAATGCTCTAGGTATTACAGTTTTGATTACATCAAGATGACGTCAGGCGTTCCACACTTTTGTAATAAATATAGAATGTTAGCAATCTAGTTGTTCATTAGGATACTGTTGAGAGGCAGAGGCCAGGGGCACGGACTCTGAAAATTGAAGGCAGGTAGGAGGGTGCAAAGGCAACAATTTAACCACACTGAGCATGCAGGAAGGGCCGTGGCAGCACAACAGACTATGGAGGGCAGTGGAAAGGGGGGCAGGGGCAACAAACCAACAATACAGGACTTGCAAGAGAGGCTGTGGCAATGTAAAAGACCATTGTGGGCAGAAGGAAGAGGCAATGGTAGTACAACCATATATGCCAACAGACCCGATTCAGCCAGGAAACGTCCAATGTTTTTAAGCTCAAATGGGCTTTATTTGATCTGTCTCCTGTCTACAATCTCCTGTTTTTCAATGTAACTCAAAGGGGAAATTCAATACCCCAGTTTTTTTTCAAAATCTCCCTCTTACCAAGTTCAAAATGTTCGCAAGTATGGTACATTGGATCATGGAAGGAAATGGGGTAGGGACATGGACTTGGATAACAGAGGACAGGAGGGACATGGAGAGGTGCACCAAACTGACCCTGCAGGGCAGGCATCAGGGTTTGCAGCAGCACAATACACCACACAGGGCATGCGGGACGGGAGTGCAGCACAACAATCCATAGAAAGCAAGAGGGAGGGGACAGGACCATGCACATGGACAACAGAGAGCAGAGGGGCAAGAGGCAATGATAGCTAGCTGACCATAATGGACAGACAGGAGAGAAAGCTGCAGCATAACAGACCACAAAGGGCAGGAGAGACGGATCAGGGGCATTACAATGGAACAGACAAGCCAGGAGGGAGGGAGTAGGGGTCTGCACATGTAAACAGAAGGCTGGGGGCAAGGAGGCAGGGCAGGAGCAGCAAGATAGCCATGGAGGTCAGGCAGGATGGGCACTAGAAGCAAGACACACCATGAAGAGCAACAGTGAGACTGTGATGGCATACACACAGACCATGGAGGGAAGGTGGGAGGGGGTCAGGGGCAGCTAACTGACCACACAGGGAAGGTGGGAGGGGCCATGGCAGCACAGAAGACCATGCATGGCAAGTGGGAGGGTTAGTGGCAGCACAATGGCTATGATGGGCAAGAAGGAGGGTGCAGGGGCATGCACAAAGGACGATGGAGGATAGAAGGGAGGGTCAGGACCTGTGCACAGACAAGAAAGTTCAGGGGAAGGGGCCTCACAACAGACCGCACGGGGCAGGCAGGAGGAGCAGTTGCAGCACAACAGACCAGGGAGGGCAGAAGGGTGTGGCAGTACAATGGACCATGTAGGACAGGAGGAAGAGGATAGGGGCATGGCATGTGGACAGGCAGGGTGGAGGTGGCAGGGACAGGTTACAGTCATCTGACAATGCTAGGCAGGTGGGAGGGGAGTGGCAGCTCAACAGAACACTCAGAGTAGATAGGAGTGGGCAAACAGGATGGAGCAGGGGCATGCACAAAGACATTGGAGGGCAGGGGGAAGGAGAATAGGGGCAGCAAGCTAAGCACAGAGTTTAAGCAGGAGGTCAATGATGGGACATAGAATTGGGCAATGGAGGGCAGGAGGAGGGGACTGGTACATCATACTAAATTGAGGGCAGTGGCAGCACATCAGACCATGCATGGCAGGAGAGAGGAGGCTAGTCCATGGATTCACACAACAGAGGATAGGGAGGAGGGGGATGGGGCAGCAAGCTAACTGTTCAGAGAAGGCGGGTATTAGGAACTTTATTATTTTTAAAACGTGTGTCTGTGCGAACTACTTAAAATATGAACAAGTATGCAGCATAATCTCACTTTTATTCAGGAAGAAGAGGACGTTTGTGACTGTGACTCTGGGCTCACTTGGCAGAAACACCCCCTGACCCTCCACCCCCTATCGCAAAATGTAATGCCCATGAAAAGGGTAGGTGAACACAGTGTTATATAGAACATAGTCCTGAGAGCACGATTGAAAATGAAAACTAGATATAGTGTATGGTATAAACTATGCACCAAAAAGTGTGATATAAGATGAACCGGGCGTGAAATATAATATGCAATACATTGTGCGCAATGACAGATTCATTGGAGAGCGCGAGATAGCACAGGCACTAGCGCGTGCTATCTCGATGTGCGCCTTGGAGTGTAATATGCACAGGGCAGTGTTGTGTAACCTAACTTGTCTCTGAAGTTGTAATATAAAATATGTGCTGGGGAGTGTAACGTTGCATATGCACTGTGATAAAGATATGGATCCCAGATTGTAATATGTATGGCATAGCACTGTGCGTTATAACATAGGCATCGAGGAAGGCACGTTAGATGGGGCAATATATCCGTGCGAAGACAAGTGTGGCATGACATATTCATGGGGTGGTGTTACAGTGCACATGGGCTAGAGAGTGTCATAGCATATGCACTAGCTGGTGGAATACAACACAGAGGTGTGTGGCACTCGGCAGGCAATGGTGGGTGTAACACAGCATTGGGCTCTGCCAGGAGCGCGCTGTGACTCTCAAGTGATGTTCGTCCCCTTTCGAGAGAGTAAAATAAAAAGTATTACACATCCGGCAGTGGATGTGTGTTTTATTAACCGTGAGGGGGGTTTCTTACATAGTTTTGGTCGAATTTTTGTCGAATCCCCTCTGAATGGCTTGGTGTGCATGTGTATTAAATGTGCCCGTCAATAGCTATCCATGTTTGTATAAATAAACGACAAGGGTGTCTACCGGGATTAGACACGGTAGGGCATCAGACATGTCAGAGCTTCACTAGTGGTGTAAATACATTCCGCGTGGATTCATTGTATGCATAGTCGCCTTTTAATGAATATCACTCAAATCGTCATGGTGATAGGTATGTACGGTTTGTCCAGCATGTCCTAGGTGTGTCTATAAATATATATTTTTTTAAAATAATAAAAAACAGTGGCTGGCCCTGGGGATTGGGGTCAAAAAAACATAATTAGGAGACAGGCCCTGGGGGATGGGGTCATCAGGGCCAATAAATTAGAATAAGAAGGGGAACCACACAGCCCCCCTTCTTAAAAAATTAAAATAAATAAAAGACTGGCATCGTGCCGGACGCCACGCCCCCTCCTTGCAGCACTCTGCAAGCACGCCCCCTGGCGAGTTGTAAGTTGGGGAATTAATTCCTCTTCAATACTGAGAGTCCCTGGGGGCCAACTAGCCCAACAGGCATCTCCAGTATGCGCCAGGGAGCTGCGCTGCAAACAGGTGTTCTGAGGCCAAGCCCCTTTTTACACCTCTCTGCAACGCAGCTCTGTGGCGCTTACTGGAGGTACCTAGTGGTCTAGTTTGACCCTAGGGACACTTAGGATTCAAGGGGACTTAATCTCTCAACTTAGAACAGCCACAGGGCGCGTTTACACAGTGGTGAAGGGAGGGGACGGGGCCTGAGGTGACGTGTGCAAACGCGCACTATGGCACGTTTTAAATTGGGGATATAATTTCCCTTCAATACTGAGGGCCCCTGGGGGCTAACTAGCCCACCAACTGCTTGCAGTAAGCGCCACTGAGCTGCATTGCAGAGAGGTGGTGCAGGCTGTGCCACTTTTTACACCTCACTGCAATGCAGCTCTGTGGCACTTACTGGAGGTACCTAGTGGGCTAGTTGGACCCTAGGGACCCTCTGGATTCAAATGAACTTAATCTCCCAACTAAAAACGGGCACAGGGCGTGTTTACACAGTGGTGAAGGGAGGGGACGGGGCCTGAGTTAACGTGTGCAAAAACGCCCTGTGGCCTGTTTTAAGAGGTAGTTTTAATCCCTCTGCCCTATTATATACTAGGGGTTTACAGAGGAGGTCATGCTAATCACAGGGGGACCCCAACGCATAATGTTCCCTAGTGTATGTAGGTGTTTTCACTGTATTCTAAGTGTCTTTTAACATAGCACTGGTTCTAGGACTGGTTAGTCAGACTCAGTTACCACCAGTATCCGTCTGAAAAAGTTGAGGGTACAGGATGATTTTGCAACAAGGATTCTTTCTGCTCTACTTTTTGTTCTTTCTGCACGTTATCCTTCTTCCTGCACTTTTCTTCGTCTTTGAGGACTTCTGTTGCTTCTTTCTGCACTTCTTTTTTTTCTTTCTGTGCATTTTTTCTTCTTTCTTCACATGTCCTATCTCTGGAGGCATAGTTAGAAATTAGCATTTAAAAAACCTTTGAAATTCACAGAAAACACCATAGGTTTCAGGCACGTTATAGTTAGGAATTAGCATTTAAAAAACCTCGGAAATTCACTGAAAAAAGCATAGGTTTCAGGGGTGTTATAGTTAGCTGGATTTTTCACTTTTCACGCGCCCGCAATGCACTGCTGATGACGTCACATATTACATCACTCATGACATGGTCAGTGACATCACTCATGACATCACTGATGACATCTCAAATGACATCACTGATGACATCACTGATGACATCATCCTTGTGATAGAGTGGCAGACCTCCTCTCACCCTAATATAACCTTTGATACACACATTCAAAAATAGAGACTAAAATGTTCAAAACAATGGACATACCAATACCAGTTACAACAACCTCTTCAGTAATTCTAAGATCCACATACACATCCACTCATTCACCAACAGTCCTATACAGTCACTCATACATGTACTCACTCATCATATGTACTCATACACCTATACTTCCTGTTACACAATGCCACTCATCCATAGAGTTACTCACACACATAGTCACTCATGCTAATAAAGAATCAAACATACATTTACTTGCATATACAGTTATACACACACCACCACACTTACTTCTATGGAAACTTACCCATACTTAGTCTTTTAAACAATCACTTATAGAAACACATACTTATTCATACAGGAACTCTTTCAATCTCTCACTCTCACATATACTCACTTATATACACCAATAGTCACATATACTAGTTTAAAACACATGTAGTTACTCATAAAGACACTATTGAGACAGTCATTCACTCACTAACACACCCATACACACACTCATCCACCCATACAGTCCTGCACACATGCTGTCTTCAACACATACAAACAGTGAGTCACTCATTCATGCACCTATGCACTACGTAATACCCCCCACGAACCATGCAGACACTCAGACTGATACTCAAAAAACCAACTAATAACCTATATAGACACCCATGTAGCCACTCACCAACCCATGCAGCCACTTATACACAAAGTGAGAGACTGATACAGATATTTACATATTTAAACATTACTCACTAAGCCATGTATTCACTATGATACACTTAATCAGTCAGTTACACAATCAATTTTTCAAAAACAAATCATCCATTTAGACACTTATATACCCATTTATTCTTCCATCGACCTTGAGATATACATATATAAAACATATTTGATTTTCAGAAAAACAGACATTCACTGGATGATGTCATCAGTGATGTCATTTGAGATGTCATCAGTGATGTCATGAGTGATGTCACTGACCATGTCATGAGTGATGTAATATGTGACGTCATCAGCAGTGCATTGCGGGCGCGCGAGTTATAGTTAGTTGAACTAACTATAACGGGGGAATTTCAATGGTTTTGTACAAGTGAAAAGTCCAGCTAACTATAACACCCCTGAAACCTATGTGTTTTTTCAGTGAATATATATATATATATATATATATATATCTATATATATATATATATATATTACCTACTGGCGGTCGCCAGTAGGTAGTTATAGTTAGGACCACGTTTCCATAGGAAAACCTCAACATTCTATTTTGAATAACTTTGGCGCCGGTCGACGAATCCTCGCGAATTTCTCAAAATAGGTGGGGCGCTACGCTCCGCTCCTACCCTGAAAGTCTCGGGGGGATCCGTCAAGCGGGGGCTGAGATAAAAGGGGGGTCCCAAAACGCGTTTTTCCCATGCATTTTTCCATAGGACCTTTAGAACGAGCTACAGCCCGAACGGCTGAACAGAATTACTCAAAATTTGGCAGAGAGGTAGTCCCTAGGTCAAGGAAGTGCCTTTTGTAGGTTTGGTGTAAATCTGTTCAGTAGATTCTGATAAAATAGCCTTTAAATCAATATATATATCTGAGCCCGCTTACGGTACGCTTACCGTACGCTTACGGTAAGCGTACGGTGGCGTGCGCGAGCGCGATTCTGATTGGCTCTTAGATCTTAGTAAACATTCGAATCGGTCGAAACCAGGAAGCGGCGGCCGCCATTTTGTGTATTTCACTCTGAAAAAAAAGAGTGAAAACAAGGAAAGGGGGCAATGAGGAGAGTTACAGACCCCCTAACATTTGTAAGGGGGTCAAAGAAGGACAGAAAAGTACAAAAAAAACATTTATTGATTTTAAAAAAAATCACGGGGTACGCGTACGGTAAGCTTACGGTAAGCGTACGGTAAAAAAAATAAAAATAAATAAATGAAAAGCAGATTTAAGAGTTTAGATATTAGGGAGCTCTAAAAAGAGCTGTTGTGTTTATGAAGTCATTTTTTTAGTGGTACCTACAAGGTTTCACACACGTTATAGTTAGGAATTAGCATTTAAAAAACCTTGCAAATTCACTGAAAAAACCATAGGTTTCACACATGTTATAGTTAGCTGGACATTTTACTGATAAAAAACCAATGAAATTCCCCCGTTATAGTTACTGTAGGCAACTATAACTCACGCGACCGTAATCTTCTGCTGATGACATATGTGTCTTTATGAAAAAAAAATATTTGTAATATATGTATAGCTAAAATTTATGGAAGAAGACATGGGCAAATAAGTGTCTAAATACAGTATTAGCATCAGCAGAGGATTGCGGTCGCGTGAGTTATAGTTGCCTACAGTAACTATAACGGGGGAATTTCATTGGTTTTTTATCAGTAAAATGTCCAGCTAACTATAACATGTGTGAAACCTATGGTTTTTTCAGTGAATATATATATATATATATATATATATATATATATATATATATATCTATATATATAGATAGATAGATAGATAGATAGATAGATAGATAGATAGATAGATAGATAGATAGATAGATAGATAGATAGATAGATAGATAGATAGATAGATAGATAGATAGATAGATAGATAGATAGATAGATAGATAGATAGATAGATAGATAGATAGATAGATAGATAGATCTATATCTATCTATCTATATATATATATAGAGAGAGAAATTAAAATATTTTGATATATTTATATATATTCACTGAAAAAACCATAGGTTTTAGAGACGTTATAGTTAGAAATTAGCATTTAAAAAAGCTTTGAAATTCACTGAAAAAAACATAGGTTTCAGAGACGTTATAGTTAGAAATTAGCATTTAAAAAACCTTAAAAATTCACAGAAAAAAACATGCCCTGTGTGGTGTATTGTGCTGCTAAAAACCCTGATGCCTGCCCTGCAGGGTCAGTTTGGTGCACCTCTCCATGTCCCTCCTGTCCTCTGTTATCCGAGTCCATGTCACTACCCCAATTCCTCCTGCCTTCCATGATCCAATGTACCATTCTTGCGAACATTTTGAACTTGGTAAAAGGGAGATTTTGAATAAAAACTGGGGTATTGATTTTCCCCTTTGAGTTACATTGAAAAAGAGGAGATTGTAGACAGGAGACAGATCAAATAAAGCCCATTTGAGCTTAAAAACATTGGACGTTTCCTGGCTGAAACGGGTCTGTTGGCATGTATGGTTGTACTACCACTGCTTCTTCCTTCTGCCCACAATGGTCTATTATATTGCCACAGCCTCTCTTGCCAGTCCTGTATTGTTGGTTTCTTGCCCCTGCCCCCCTTTCCACTGCCCTTCATAGTCTGTTGTGCTGCCACTGCCCTTCCTGCCTGCCCAGTGTGGTCACATCGTTGCCTCTGCACCCTCCTACCTGCATTAAATTTTCAGAGTCCGTGCCCCTGGCCTCTGCCTCGCAACAGTATCCTAATGAACAACTAGATTGCTAACATTCTGTATTTATTACAAAAGTGTGGAACGCTTGACGTCATCTTTATGTAATCAAAACTGTAATACCTAAAGCATTTCCTTTAGAAATTACATATATGAGAGGGTCTTATTTGCATCAAAATGATGGTTAGTGCTCTAAAAAACTAAAATGAGGACATATTTTCTGAGTTTTCAAATAGCGACAAAGCACTTTTAAATTATTTGTTATCTTTATGTTTTTTTATCCAGTTGACCACTTGATTAAATATTGCAATTAGGGGAGAGGATGTGGTGTTACTTCCAGAGCTGCAGACTTTGCAACTGGGGAACCAGGTTGGAGTTTCTGCTTCAGCTCGACATTCTGTGATTCTGGTCAAATCACTTAATCTCCCCATGTCTACAACCAAAATTAATTTGTTCTTGTGTGATGTAACCAATGCTCATTTAAAGCACTCCAATACCTGACAAGTCTGCACTATATAAAACTGCAAAAACACAAAAAATAAAAAGTGTTTTGCACACTTCTGTCATTGGGCTATATGTGGGCTACGTCTGGGTGATATTTGTGCTGCTTTTGGGCTCTTTTGTCTCTGGTGGCCATCTTGGGAGACTTATTTGTTATGAAGTTTCCTAATTTCCTCATTTACTGCAGTCTCCTCAGTAGGAAATACCTTCAGTTTTTTACTTTGGTTCCATCAAGAAGGCATTCAGATGTGTCACACATTTGCCATAAATTCAGAATGTTAGAACTCTAGTTGCTCATTAGATCACTGTAGTAAAGCTACTGCTCACAAGGGAAGTCTGCAGCTGGTATTCAAAGTGCATGTTGCAGTCTGCATTTCAGAATTTGTTTATGAAATAGAAGAAGATTTGAGAAGTTAAAATGTGCCCTAATTTTTCTTTCTGCAGCACTAATCATAATTTCTATGGCAAAATGAACCCCCTCATTTTGTTCCTTTGCAAATTAAATGTTTTAAGTGTTATCACATTATTCCAATCAAGATGGCTTCAGGTGTGCCATACTTTTGTCATAAGTAAGACTGTTAGCGCTCTAGTTGTTCTTTAGAACACTCTGGGACATTCTGTCATTGGGCTATACTTGGGCTACATCTGGGTGATATTTGTGCTACATTTGGGCTCTTTTGTCTCTGGTGGCCATCTTGGGAGACTTATTTGTTATGAAGTTTCCTAATTTCCTCATTTACTACAGTCTCCTCAGTAGGAAATACTTTCAGTTTTTTACTTTGATTCCATCAAGAAGGCATTCAGATATGTCACACATTTGCCATAAATTCAGAATGTTAGCACTCTAGTTGCTCATTAGATCACTGTAGTAAAGCTACTGCTCACCAGGGAAGTCTGCCGCTGGTATTGAAAGGGCATGTTTGAATCTAAATGTCATAATTTATTAATGAAATAGAAGAGGATTTGAGAAGTCACTCAAAATGTGCCCTAATTTTTCTGTCTGCAGCACTAATCATACTTTCTATGGCAAAATGAACCCCCTCATTTTGTTACTTTTTAAATTAAATGTTTTAAGAGTTACCACTTTATTCCAATCAAGATAGCTTCAGGTGTGCAATACGTTTGTCATAAGTAGGACTGTTAGCGCTCTAGAAGTTCTTTAGAACACTCTGGGAAGCTGCAGTAGAACACAAAGGAATCAACTGACAGTCTCTGCCCTTTTTGGATGTACATGTTTTACTGAGAATGTCAGACTTAATTCTCACATGACTGAAAAAGATAATGTGAATTTACAGAAAATATGCTCTCAGTTTAGCTTATAGATCATGTTGGAAACAGCCCCCTCCCACTCCGCAGGGTGGTGGTGGACTCCCCGAACACACTGTGGTAGCTTGGCTCGAGTGGTCAGGAAACAGGCACAGTGCTAAGCATACAATATACCCATACAATAACCATGCGTGCATCCGTTCCAAAAACGACTCTACACCGTAAAAATTATGAAAATATTCTTCTTTATCTTTTTCTCTTAGTTGCTGATTGGAAAAATAAATAAGACAATCACAATATACAAGTTTCAATTAGTGCAGGTCAAATAAATATTGGCTGTTTGATGAAATAAATAGGGGTGATCATAAATAACAGGGCATAAATACAAGTGCAATATATACAGACAATTAAATACTTTGAGGCAATAAATACTGTACCAATAAATATTGTACACCATCAAGTCCTGTGGACCTATAAATATAGTGCAGCGATAAATAGGTAAAAACTCAATAAATACAGTACCCCCAATAAATAATTAAAAGTATACAGCAACCCTCATATAATCAGATGACACTTCACTTCTTATGGGCTGATTTGGCCCAGGCACAGCTTGTAGGGTTGTGGAAGGCTTGAGGGGGGGGCTACTCCCTGGCTGGGACAAGGCTGAGGCCTAAGCTGAGGTAGATCAAAGGGGGGGAATACCAGTGCCCTGGCTTTCTCTCTCCACACAACCTCTCTAGGTTAGTCCCAGTTCACCCCAGGCACAGTCAGGTGGGTTTCAGCACCTCCCTAGCCCCTTAGAGCAGTCTCTCAGGTCTCCACAGGGCCTTAGGCGCCCTCTACTCCACTTACTGCCCTTTTTCTGATGTTCCGACGCCGCTGGAGTCGTGTCGACGCCGTGAGGCGGTTCCGGTTCGGTCTCGGCGGCCTCGGCACAATGTCAGTTCTTTGACGACGCCGGCAGGCGGTTCCGGTCCGATGTCGGTGGCCTCGGTTCGATCTCGACCTCCGATTCGACGGCGTCGGGCAGTCTCTTCACGATGTCGACTTCGGGCGGCTCCGGTCCGATGGCGCTCTCGGCTCCGATGACGTCGGCCGGCCTGGCCTCGATGTCGACTTCCGGCGACTCCGGGGTGCGATCCTCACCCCCGACCTCCGGTGCTCCTCCTCACAGGCTCCGGGCGACTCCGGAGTGCGATCCTCACTCCCGACCTCCGGTTCACCTCTACCTCGGTCTCCGACGACTCCGGAGGGCGGACTTCACTCCTCCGATGACGCCGCTCGCTCGACCTCGGTTCACTCCCTCCTCGACCTCTGGTATTCCTCACGACCTCCGTCGGCGCCCTCTCACGACCTCAGGCGGCTCCGGGTACGACGTCTGCTACTTCAGTCAGCGCCGCTTCTCCACCTCGGGCTCCAGGTCTCAGGCTACTCGACGCCGGACTCCAGGGAAACCAGTTTCCAGGTCAGGATCTTGCTGCTTTCTTGGTTCTAAGGCCTGTTCCTGCTGTCCAGGTCCTTAGGATAAGTTTCTTCTGTCTTCTTCCCACACAGGGCTATAGGCTGGGATCCATCAGTAGGGACAAGTATCAAGGGTGGGTTTATGGACCCCACTCCAGGCACAAGTTTCCACCCCTGCTGCTTCACTCCTTCCTCCTTCACTGTTGTGCTCCTCTCTCTTCACCAGTCAGGTGCCAACTGCCAGCTCCAACTGCCAACACTCTGTCTTAACCTCCCAACATTCTAAACCGCCTCCAACTGTCACAGAGTTCTGGAATCTTCTGGAATGTTCTGGAAGGTGCTGGTAGGTTCCAGTGGATGCTGGTAATGTCACAGGTGGCCACCATTTTGTGCTCCAGGCCCTCAGACAGAAGTTTCAGGGGTAGCTAAAATGGCTCCCTGAATCTGTAGCAACACGAAAAAGTCTGGTGGTTCCCAAAAAAAAGGAAAAATTCAAACAGGGTTTGAGGCAAAAGTGGGACAAAATAAATAATGATGAGGAGGGACCACCCAAAGGGCTGACAGGTCTAACACGCGTCCCCCCCAGCTGAAAGTGGGGAGAGCTACCCAACCCCTTGGGAGTTCTCATCACTAAGGCGGAAATACCTTGAGAGACCGTCTGCATTGGCGTGGTCCACTCCAGGCCGATGTTCCACCTGAAAGTCCATCCCCTGTAGGGAAATAGACCACCTCAACAACTTGGGATTCTCCCCCTTCATTTGCATCAGCCAACGAAGGGGTCGGTGGTCGGTCTGAACTAGGAAGTGCGAGCCAAACAGGTATGGCCGCAACTTCTTCAGAGCCCATACCACTGCAAAGGCTTCACGCTCTATTGCACTCCACTTCTGTTCCCTGGGAAGTAGTCTCCTGGATAGGAAGACCACGGGTTGATCCAGACCCTCTTCGTTGAGTTGCGATAACACTGCCCCAATGCCATGTTCTGATGCATCTGTCTGGACAATGAACTTCTTGGAAAAGTCTGGGGCCCTTAAGACCGGGGCCTCGCACATGGCTTTCTTCAATTTCTCAAAGGCTTGCTGACAAGCCTCCGTCCAGACTACCCGTCGAGGTTGTTTCTTGGACGTGAGCTCCGTGAGAGGGGCTACGATGGTACCGTACCCCTTCACGAAGCGGCGATAGTATCCCGTGAGGCCCAAAAATGCTCGGACCTCAGTCTGTGTCTTGGGGGCTTCCCAGGCCATGATGGCCTCGATCTTCGCCTGGAGGGGTTGCACCGTTCCCCTACCCACCAAGTGTCCAAGGTACACTACCGACCCCTGCCCGATCTGGCACTTGCTGGCCTTGATCGTCAATCCAGCTTGTCTCAGGGCCTGGAGAACAGCTTGCAGGTGACGCAAGTGATCCTCCCAGCTGTTACTGAAGACGGCTATGTCATCCAGATAAGCAGCAGAGAAACTCTCCATCCCGGTGAGGATCTGGTTTACCAGGCGCTGAAACGTGGCAGGTGCGTTCTTGAGCCCAAAGGGCATCACACAGAACTGGTAGTGGCCATTGGGCGTGGAGAAGGCTGACCTTTCCCTTGCTCCATCAGTCAAAGAGATCTGCCAGTACCCCGAAGTAAGGTCAAAGGTACTTAGATATTGGGCAGCTCCCAGCCGGTCAATTAATTCATCCGCCCTAGGGATCGGATGTGCATCAGTCTTTGTCACTGAATTCAGTCCCCGGTAGTCCACACAGAACCTCAGTTCTGGTTGGGCACCCGGTGGTGCGGCTTTCGGTACTAACACCACCGGACTGGACCAGGGGCTGCTAGAAGGTTCAATCACTCCTAGCTCCAGCATCTTAGTGACTTCACTATGAATGCTGGCCTTCACCTTGTCTGACATCCGGTAGATCTTGGACTTCACAGGTGGGCTGTCTCCTGTGTCCACGTCATGGACGCACAGGTGAGTCCTACCCGGGACAAGGGAGAACAACGCAGAGTACTGCCCCAGGGCCTGGCGACAGTCCTCCTGCTGTTCAGGAGTTAGAGATGGGGAGAGAATCACTCCCTCCACCGACCCATCCTTTTCCTGAGACGCAAACAGATCAGGGAGAGGCTCGCTTTCCACGTCCTCTCCTCCGTCAGTCACCATCGTCAAGATGACTTCGGGCCTCTCGTGGTGGGGTTTGAGGCGGTTGGCATGCAGCACCCGCAGGGGCTGACGAGGGGTCTTCAGGTCCACCAAGTAGGTAGCCTTACCCTTCTTCTCCAACACCTCAAAGGGTCCTGACCAGCGATCCTGAAGGGCACTAAGCTCTCCTGGTTCGATCACCCACACCTTCTGGCCAGGCTCCAACTCCACCGGGTGAGCGTTGTGGTCATACCACGCCTTCATCACTGCTTGGCTGGCTTCCAAGTTGTCAGAAGCTTGCTTCCACAACTTAGCCATTTGGCTCCGGAAGGCCAGCATGTAGCTCACCACATCCTGGGGGAGCTTTCTGGGAGTTCTTTCCCATCCGTCTCTCACCAGGTTAAGAGGTCCACGTACAGGGTGCCCATACAGAAGCTCGAAGGGGCTGAAGCCCACTCCCTTCTGTGGCACTTCCCTGTAAGAAAAGAGTAGACAGGGTAGGAGGACGTCCCATTTCCTCCGCAGGCCTTCAGGCAGACTTCTGATCATGCCTTTTAAGGTTTTGTTAAACCTTTCCACCAGACCATTGGTCTGGGGGTGGTAAGGAGTTGTGAACCGGTAGGTCACTCCACACTCCTTCCACATTGCCCGCATATATGCTGACATGAAGTTGGTCCCCCTGTCAGACACAACTTCCTTGGGAAAACCCACTCGGGTAAAGATTCCCATCAGGGCCCTAGCCACAACAGGTGCTGTTATGGTCCTCAGAGGTATTGCCTCTGGGTACCGTGTGGCATGATCCACCAGAACCAGGATAAACCTGTGACCAGCTGTAGTTGGCGGATCTAATGGACCCACAATGTCGATGCCCACCCTTTCAAAGGGGGTGCTAACGACAGGAAGTGGTTCCAGGGGAGCTTTCAGCTTCACTCCTGTTTTCCCACTGGCTTGGCAAGACACACATGTCCGGCAGTAGGTATCGGACGACACTTTCATCTGAGGCCAATAAAAGTGTGGGACAAGACGGGCGAAGGTCTTGTCTTGCCCCAGGTGTCCTGCCAATGGTATCTCGTGAGCCAACTCCAAAAGGAAGGCTCGATAACGTTGAGGAACTACCAAGGCTCGTGACGATCCATGTAGGGGTGCCTTGGGTTCACTGTAGAGGAGGCCATCCTCCCAGTAAACACTGTAGTTCCCTTCAACGTTCCCTGCTGCCTGGGCTTCGGCCTGTCGCCTCAGCCCCTCAAGGGTAGGGCACTCCCTCTGGCCCTGGCAGAATTCCTCCCTGGACGGGCCTCCCTCCACGTGCCACTCGGCCGGGATGGGTAGGTCCTCCAGGTTGGTAACGTCCCCCTCCGCAGACTCCTGGTCCACCACCTCCGGTGGCCTATCCGTCCTACGGGGTGGAGACGCCGAGGCAGGCTCCTCCTGTCCTCGGTTCTTCCCTTGACTGGCAGCTGGCTGGGCCTTTGTTCCAGGCTCCAGCCGGAATGAACTCCCTCTTCGGGTAGTCTCGGACCTTGTGCTAACACAGGCCCAGTCAGGTGTACCCAGCATCTCGGTGTGAGTCCGGTATTCCACCTCCTTCCAAGCGTTGTGCTCCATGTCATTGCCCAGCAGACAATCGACTGGCACGGCAGGGCTTACGGCAACTCGAAGTGAACCTGCAACCCCCCCCCATTCAAAGGGAACCTCGGCCACGGGATAGTGGCCTGTTCTGCCGTCAGCCATCGCGGCTGGGTGGAGTACATCGGGAATTACCTGCTCTGGAGACACCAGCTGGCTACGCACCATAGTCATACTGGCTCCTGTGTCTCTCAGAGCCTCCCCTCTTTGGCCGTTGATGGTGATCCACTGCCCATACTTTGCGGTATTTGCGGGCACCTGGATCTTAGGAACCATCTCCCGTTCTCCCAGGGACACTAGAGTGACACCCGCCCACTCCCTTCCCTTAGTTAAGGGCATCTCCTCCCCGAGCACTACACTAGCTACTCCGGGGGGCTTTCCTCCAGTGGGAGGGGGTGATCGTTTCTGACACTTCGGATCTCCTTTATAGTGTCCAACGCCACCGCACTCGTAGCAATGGACAACCCTTGGCTGCTGACTCTGGCCAGGATTAGGGTTTCTGGGTGGGTTAGCCTTAGAGGTGAATCCTGTTCCCTTCCCTTGGAAGTTATTTTGGGGGCCTTTGGAGAACTCCTTTTTCTTTTCCCCTCCTTCTTTCTTCTGGGGGGCGCCCTGTCCGGCCTTTTGAGTATCCCCTCCAGTCCCCCTTGTGGACACCCGGGTACTAGCCCAAATGTCCGCCTCCTCAGCAAGCTTCCGGGGGCTGGTCAGCTTGCTATCCACCAGGTGTTGCCGCAGTTCAGGGAAACATTTCTCGAGTAGGTGTTCCTTCAGTACTAGGTCAAACAGCTCCTCGTAGTTCCTTACTTCACTGCCCTGAATCCAACCTTCCAGTGCCTTCTTTGCATAGTCCAGGAAGTCCACCCAATTCTGTGTGCCCAGCTTGTGACTACCCCTGAACTTCTGTCTGTACTTTTCAGGTGTTAGTCCAAACTTTCTGATGAGCGCCAGTTTCATGGTGGGGTAGTGGGTCTGCTCATCCTCTTCGAGGGCCAATAAAGCATCCCTACCAGCTGGAGGCATGTACCTATACAATCCTCCTCCCCAATACTTCACTGGAACCCCATGGGCCCTCAACGAGACCTCATAGGCTGCTAGCCACTTGGCGATGTCGTCACCCGCCCCATAGCTAGCTACTATGTCCTTTGGCAGGTAAGGTTTGGATTCCCTGGTGATTTCTTGGTCTTTGCTGCCACCATTAGGAACAGTTGGTGCCCCAATTCTTAGGATCTGAAGCTCTATCTCTTTCAGTCTTATCTCATGAGCCATCCTCTCTTTCTCCGTCTCATGAGCCAACCTCTGTTCCTCCTTCTCCTTCTCCAGCTTTGCTAAATCCCATGTGAGCTGTCTTTTCTCTCTCCGATCTGCTAACTCCACGCTGGATAAGCCCCCGCTAGAGACAGTGCTGCCCTTCCTAGAAAGTGTCCTGGGCCCTGCTGACAGGTTCCCCACCTCAGGTTGGTACATCTCAGCCCCCTCGGGGTCAGGCTCTCCATCCCTGTCTTCCTCCTCAGCCTTGCTTTCTCGGCGTGCCTCCCCCCAAGCCCTTAAGCTGGTTTGGAGTGCACCCTTCTTTGCTCCTGGGGGACAGTACACCCCCTCCCGCTGGCAAAACTCCCTGAGTTGGGCCACAGTGTACGTTTCTAGATTCTCTAGTACAAACTCCATCTTGCCCACTCAGGTTAGAGGACAGGTTTTGTGCAGTAACAATGTAGGGTGGTACCTTTAGTAATACCTCCTCCCACCACCAGAGTAAATTTGGAAAAAACAAAAACCCACAATTAGGAAGGCCGCTGTGAGAAAACTCCCGGTGTAGGCCTATGGACTACCCACAGTTATTGTTGAGTATATGTAGGCACAGCTCTATCCCACCACTGAACACCAATTTATGTTGGAAACAGCCCACTCCCACTCCGCAGGGTGGTGGTGGACTCCCCGAACACACTGTGGTAGCTTGGCTCGAGTGGTCAGGAAACAGGCACAGTGCTAAGCATACAATATACCCATACAATAACCATGTGTGCATCCGTTCCAAAAACGACTCTACACCGTAAAAATTATGAAAATATTCTTCTTTATCTTTTTCTCTTAGTTGCTGATTGGAAAAATAAATAAGACAATCACAATATACAAGTTTCAATTAGTGCAGGTCAAATAAATATTGGCTGTTTGATGAAATAAATAGGGGTGATCATAAATAACAGGGCATAAATACAAGTGCAATATATACAGACAATTAAATACTTTGAGGCAATAAATACTGTACCAATAAATATTGTACACCATCAAGTCCTGTGGACCTATAAATATAGTGCAGCGATAAATAGGTAAAAACTCAATAAATACAGTACCCCCAATAAATAATTAAAAGTATACAGCAACCCTCATATAATCAGATGACACTTCACTTCTTATGGGCTGATTTGGCCCAGGCACAGCTTGTAGGGTTGTGGAAGGCTTGAGGGGGGGGCTACTCCCTGGCTGGGACAAGGCTGAGGCCTAAGCTGAGGTAGATCAAAGGGGGGAATACCAGTGCCCTGGCTTTCTCTCTCCACACAACCTCTCTAGGTTAGTCCCAGTTCACCCCAGGCACAGTCAGGTGGGTTTCAGCACCTCCCTAGCCCCTTAGAGCAGTCTCTCAGGTCTCCACAGGGCCTTAGGCGCCCTCTACTCCACTTACTGCCCTTTTTCTGATGTTCCGACGCCGCTGGAGTCGTGTCGACGCCGTGAGGCGGTTCCGGTTCGGTCTCGGCGGCCTCGGCACAATGTCAGTTCTTTGACGACGCCGGCAGGCGGTTCCGGTCCGATGTCGGTGGCCTCGGTTTGATCTCGACCTCCGATTCGACGGCGTCGGGCAGTCTCTTCACGATGTCGACTTCGGGCGGCTCCGGTCCGATGGCGCTCTCGGCTCCGATGACGTCGGCCGGCCTGGCCTCGATGTCGACTTCCGGCGACTCCGGGGTGCGATCCTCACCCCCGACCTCCGGTGCTCCTCCTCACAGGCTCCGGGCGACTCCGGAGTGCGATCCTCACTCCCGACCTCCGGTTCACCTCTACCTCGGTCTCCGACGACTCCGGAGGGCGGACTTCACTCCTCCGATGACGCCGCTCGCTCGACCTCGGTTCACTCCCTCCTCGACCTCTGGTATTCCTCACGACCTCCGTCGGCGCCCTCTCACGACCTCAGGCGGCTCCGGGTACGACGTCTGCTACTTCAGTCAGCGCCGCTTCTCCACCTCGGGCTCCAGGTCTCAGGCTACTCGACGCCGGACTCCAGGGAAACCAGTTTCCAGGTCAGGATCTTGCTGCTTTCTTGGTTCTAAGGCCTGTTCCTGCTGTCCAGGTCCTTAGGATAAGTTTCTTCTGTCTTCTTCCCACACAGGGCTATAGGCTGGGATCCATCAGTAGGGACAAGTATCAAGGGTGGGTTTATGGACCCCACTCCAGGCACAAGTTTCCACCCCTGCTGCTTCACTCCTTCCTCCTTCACTGTTGTGCTCCTCTCTCTTCACCAGTCAGGTGCCAACTGCCAGCTCCAACTGCCAACACTCTGTCTTAACCTCCCAACATTCTAAACCGCCTCCAACTGTCACAGAGTTCTGGAATCTTCTGGAATGTTCTGGAAGGTGCTGGTAGGTTCCAGTGGATGCTGGTAATGTCACAGGTGGCCACCATTTTGTGCTCCAGGCCCTCAGACAGAAGTTTCAGGGGTAGCTAAAATGGCTCCCTGAATCTGTAGCAACACGAAAAAGTCTGGTGGTTCCCAAAAAAAAGGAAAAATTCAAACAGGGTTTGAGGCAAAAGTGGGACAAAATAAATAATGATGAGGAGGGACCACCCAAAGGGCTGACAGGTCTAACAGATCACCTTCCAAACGTCTGTGAGAAAAGCATGAGAAAATAGTTTTCTCTCAAACATGATTCATGATATCCCAGCAGAAGTCTTTTTCACATGGTAAAATCACCTTAGAACACACCACAATTCCTAAAATCAGTATGGTACCATCAACAAATGATTTATAATGTAACTAAAGTCTAATAACCTTCTATTAACTGCAATGCTTTTTAATGAGGTGCTATCATGTATATTGGTCCCAAGATGGCTGCCAACACTTCTTGGATGAAGTGCTGACAGTCAATCAGATCTCACGATGAGATGTGTGGTTAGGCTCCGCCCATATATATATGTATTTTACTTTTGATTTTCTCAGGAACTACTGGACGGACTTACACCATTTAACCGAAAGGCATGACTCTGAACCAAGGGCTACCTTTTTGCCAAATTTGGTGTAATTCCGTTCAGCAGTTCGGGATGTAGCTGCAACTAAAGGTTCCTATGGAAAATTGCATGGGGAAAACACGTTTTGGGACCCCCCTTTTTTCTCGGCCCCCGCTTGATGAATCTCCCGAGACTTTCAGGATAGGAGCTGACCGGAGCTGGCCAAAAGTTTAGAAAATTTCGCGAAGATTCGTCAACCGGCGCCAAAGTTATTGGGAATAGAATGTTGCAGATTTCCTATGGAAAATAGGTCCTAACTATAACTACATACTGGCGACCGCCAGTAGGTAATATATATATATGTATATATATATATATACATATATATATATTATCTACTGGCGGTCGCCAGTAGATAGTTATAGTTAGGACCGTGTTTCCATAGGAAATCTCAAAATTCTATTTTGAATAACTTTGGCGCCGGTTGACGAATCTTTGCGAAATTTTCAAAACTAATGGGGCGCTCCGCTCAGCTCCTACCCTGAAAGTCTCGGGGGGATTCGTCAAGCGGGGGCCGAGAAAAAAGGGGGGTCCCAAAACGCGTTTTCCCCATGCATTTTCCCATAGGACCTTTAGTCGAAGGTACAGCCCGAACGGCTGAACAGAATTACTTGAAATTTGGCAGAGAGGTAGTCCTCAGGTCAGGGATGTGCCTTTTGCATATATGGAGTCAATCTGTTCAGTAGTTCCTGAGAAAATTGCAGTTAAAAGCACATACATATCTATAGCCGCGCACCGTGCGCGCACCGTGCGTGTACCCTAACGTGCGCGAGCGTAATTCTGATTGGTTGTTACATGTCAGTCAACGTTTGAATCGGTCGAAATCAGGAAGTGTCGGCCGCCATTTTGTTTGTTTTCAGTGCGAGAGTGGAAAAGGAAGGTGGCGAACGTGAAAAGGGGGCAGGGTAGAGAATTCCTGACCCCCTAGCCTTTGTCAGGGGTTCCTGAAGGACCCCGAAGGCAGAAAAAAACATTTAATTTTTTTTTTCTTAAATCGCGTTCAGATAACTATAACTCGCGCGACCGCCACTCTATCACAAGGATGATGTCATTAGTGATGTCAAGAGTGATGCCACTGACCATGTCATGAGTGATGTAATATGTTACGTCATGAGCAGAGGATTGTGGGCGCGCGAGTTATAGTTATCTGAACTAACTATAACGGGGGAATTTCATTGGTTTTTTACGAGTGAAATATCCACCTAACTCTAACATGTGTGAAACCTATGGTTTTTTAAGTGAATATATATATACACATATATATATTCACTGAAAAAATCAAAGGTTACAGGGGATGTTTTATTCACACTGACATTTCACTCATACAAAACCAGAGAAATTCATCTGTTATAGTTAGTGAGCTAACTATAACTCTCACCCCCACAATGCACTGCTTATGACCTCAGATATTACATCACTCATGAGATGGTCAGTGACCTCACTGATGACATCACTCATAACATCTCAAATGCAGCCCCCCTGCCCTTTAAGATAAATAGGGCACTGGGTGATGGGGTCACCAGGGCCTAATGAGGAATGGGTAGCAGAGCCACACAGCCTCCTCCCCTGTTTTATTATATTTGGCCTCAGAGGATAGGGTCCCAGGGGCATAATAAGGTTTGGGCTGCTTGCCCTCTTTCCTTTTTTTATTATATTTGGCACCGGAGGATGGGGACCGCCGTACCGAAAATCTCTCTGGAAGGTGGGCCGCACACTTCTATCTCTTTAAATAAAATAGGCTAGAGGAGGGGGCACTACTCATGACCCCCTCCCCATATGCTTAAAAAGAATCTGGCTGTATACCCCTTCTCCCTAATCAAGATACTGGGCCCTGGGATATAGAGTCCCCAGTGCCTAAGAAGGCTCAAGAAGGGAAGCTGCATGGTCCCCTACCCTTTTTCTTTATTGTATTTGGCCCCAGGGGTGACATTGTTTACAACGAATGTGCTACAACGCATTCCATTACAACAAGGTTGTTACAACGACCGTGTTGTTACAACGCGTACCATTACATCGCAAGTCGTTACAACAACTTGCTGTAGGGGGCAGAAGATGTTGGATTTACAATCCAACAACTTCCCTGATGTTGCACAAACTGGAGTAGGAATAGTAAATTATACTATTCCTAAGTCCAGCGCGCCCCCTACAGCAATTCATTGTAACAACTTGCGATGTAATGGTTCGCATTGTAATGGAATGCGTTGTAGCGCATTCGGTGTAAAGAGATATAGTCGGCCCCAGGGGATTGAGTCCTCGAGGTCTACTAAGGCTCAGGGAGGGATGCTCCATGCCCTCCTTCTCTGTTTAATTGTATTTGGCCCCGGGGGTGACCCCCCCCCCCCCATGTATTTAAATCACAAAAAGCAAATGATAGAATCCAAATAAATATCAAGACCACTATTTCAAATCAAGAAATAACTTGCAATGTTGCAGAATATTTTGGAGACAATAATGATTTTGATCAGGATACGAGTTACACGCTCAAAGACTTCTTTTTTAATGCTTCATTTGTCTAAATGTATTTACAAACTTTTTTTGCACTGTTTTGATTTATTGATATTACATTGGCACAACCAGCAATAAAAAACTAGGAACAAATTCAACACTGTGCATTAGATAGTTAATATCCATGCTATATAATATCAAATTAATTTAATGCATAATATAAGTGCTTTGTTTAGATTCAGTTAATTAGCAACTAAGAAGGCTACCCTCACAGGATTGATTTAGCCCAAGAGAGAATGCCCTTTAGTGTCTGATACCCGGGTGGGCCGCACAACCACTTCTATATTTTATTATATCCCTGGTGGTCTTGGTTTCCTTGCTGGAGAAGAAATTCCACTCCCCCCCTCCCCCTGGGAGGGTAGAAAGACTGATTTAAAAATTTCAGTTGGGGGAGTACATGCCCGTGGCTGGGGGGTGCTCACTCCCACAAACAACTTTCCTGGCCTCTAGTAGGTGAACCCTAGTCCTACGGCCATCCCCAAGTATGGATCCACTTCGGGCAATGCCGTTTTCCAGGGGCATCTCTCCCATCTTGATTGGTACTCGCGGGACAGAGTTATATCCAACTAGCATCGATCAGAGTGAAATTAGTTTAACGTTCCTTAGTGTGAAGTGAGCATGCTGAGCATGCTCCGGGTGATTGTAATGAAAAATAAACCTCAAGATGTAAGGTTTTTATCTCCCGCCCTCTCTTTGTTTTTTAAAAATAAAAGACTAAAAGGATTCTCTACTTTATTTTGGTGGATAAAAAATTCATATTTATTTCGCTAGCGAGGTAATGTGTGGACGTGAATAATTGATCAACATGCATGAAAGCAGTGAAACTCATCAAAAGTAAACTCATACCACACCTTCCTCTATTGACTAAATGCACCGTACCTTAGACGAGGCCCAGTTGTTCCCAGTGGCTTCTGATCTCACCCGTTCTTTGTTTAAGGTCTGATCACCTTGGCTTTAAAGAAAATATTGGCAGCTGGTAAAAAATCATTAAATAAACATTTAATTCTCCAGGTTCCCCTGGTGGATTATAACAGATTAAATAACTTGGACATCCAGTAACCAGTCAGGCTTCAACATTTCTCCTTGTTCTGATGTCGATCTCACATTTGCTCCTGTGCAATACCACATTAGCAAATCCATTGACAACTTCAATCCAATAATTAGTGCAGCTCGGTACCTAGTTCAATTGCTTGTTTGTGGTTTTATTGACCTTGTTATTTTCTGTTTTGTTCGTTTGTGTAATTTAACGTATGTGGGACGTTTGACAAAACATTCACCCTAATTGAAGATTTCTAATCAATTACTTAGGGCCTGATTCACAAAGGTAACTGAAACTTTTGAGTTTGTTCAACCTTTGGAAGAAGTTTACTATATGTAAACTTACAACAAGAGTGTAAGTTACATATCTCCTGTCCCAGAGTAATACAATTGGCTTATTCTTGTGTGGGTGGGTGACGTCCCTCCCTAAACCTCGCCCTGCCTTCCATAAACCCCTTTTACTCCTCACTAATTCCATTCTCCTTTGTAGTAAGCCTGCCCCTTTTCCCACTCATTCCCTCCAGTCCCACCAACATTTACTACTAAAATATATACTTAAGTATGCGGACACTCCGCAGTTAGGATGGAGTCCAAATCTGTGACTCACAGATAATTTTTGTTTTGCTGTTAAACTCTTTCAGACTTTAATGGGCGTGTGTGCAGAATTCGTAACCATTCGGTGCCGCTGCCTGTCTCCTAATACATGTCTGGGTTGGGGGACAGCTGGGCTTTGTGCATGCCCTCTAAACAGTCACACAAAGGGAGCTGGGGTGTGACATTTGCATTCTGATGGCCAATCACCAGGCTGATGGGCCTTCCTGAGGTAGCTTGGGAGGGAGGAGCTGAGACTTGTGCCTGAATAGGGCTGTGCCTGTCCCCAAACAAATTAGTGAGTCTGGAGCCAGGGCAGGAAAGGCAGGGACCTTGTGATCTTGAAAGGCCTCTTTGAAGTCTCACCTACTTCAAAGGCAACAACTGGATATAAGTACTGGACCCCTGACACTACCAAATCAGAACTTTGCTAGAACCAAGGACATTCTGCCTAGAAGAAAAGCTGATGTGCTGTAGGAGAGACTGCCACTTTGCTAACTGCATTGCTGTGTTGACCTGCTGATTGCTGTAGGAGGGACTGCCACTTTGCTGCCTGCTTTGCTGTGTTGGTCAGCTGTGTGTTGCTTCTTGCTTGGGAGTGAGGAGGACTCTACATCCTTGAACTCAAGTTTCTCTAAGGGCTTGCTTCCTGTTCTCTGAAGTCTCCAGGACATAAAAGACTTCTTGAAAATCTACTGGTGCTGCGGGACTCTGCCATCTGTGAGTAGTACCTTTGCCTGAGATGCCACCCTCCAGTCCTGGGCTTCAGGAGTGGGTTCTGCAGCTGCTGCTGCAAAAATTAATACATCATCACCACTGCACTGAACGAAACCAACGCAGTGCACTCCAATGCAGTGCCCATCCAAGGACATCCCTTGCCCAGCTTGACGAGGACGCATGGACCTGACTGCGAGCCTCGACAACGACACAGCGCCAATCTGAAGACACCACTGTGAAGCTCGACTTCGACACATCGATCCGACTGCATGAATCGGAACCGACATATTGAGTCTTTGACACCGATGTTTGCTCCATCCAAAAGTACTTTTTCAGCGGGCACTGCATGGGTCCTGTAGCCGGCCTGCCCTCCATTGCGGTCGGCCAGGAACTTTGGATTTAGCCAAATCTAGCACGACCACAATTAACCTTTTAGTGTTATTGACTTCTAAGCATTTTTGGGGGATTTAATCTTTAAAAATTCATATCTCAATTATCACTTATTGGATTTTTCTCTATTTTGGTGTATTTTGGTCTTGTTTTACTCAGATAAATATTCTCTATTTTTCTAAAATTTTTCCAACTGGTGTGGAGACTTTTTGGAGTGTTTTCACCGTGTTACTGTAATTCAAGTGTTGCTCAAATTCTTTACACATCGCCTCTTAAGTTAGGCCTGACTGCTTTGTGCCAAGCTACCAGAGGGTGAGCACGGGTTAATTTAGGTTGTGTATCTGACTTACCCTGACTAGGATTGTGGTCCCTAGCTGAACAGGGTGCAAACCTCTGCCAACTAGAGACCCAATTTCTAACAGGTATCTTGTTTGAAAATATATTTTTAGAAGGAAAGATTTTTCACCTGTCTTCGCCTTCTATTCTCTCATCCACAAGCTCCTTCTGTCTACAATCATGGCTCCATCTGACATCCCTGCCATCTTGAGCACATTCAAATAAATGTCAGAGAGCAACCGTGCTTGCTCTTACATACCACTTAGCAGCTGCGAACATTCCAGCTCCTCCTGAATGGCTACCTTCAGCTTGTCAAAGTCCTTAATTACTGACTGGGCAGTGTGGACTGCATACATGCTTGCTTTCAGGGCCAGATCTTCTGCAGTAAACACTTTCTTTAAGCCTGAATCAACCTTTTCATCCGTGATTAATTGAGCTTCTACCAATAAAGACGGCTTATATAGCATCCACTTTAATAGGTAAAACATCATCTCCCTCCAGCAAACATAACTTTTGTAGAAAACGAGGATCATAATTTTGTCCAAGTTCTTCCACCCTCTCATGATCATGTCCTTAATTGGGCCCTGCATAGGCATAGCCATAGTGCATGAATTAGCATATTCCCTTTCTTCAACCATTTGAAAGGGAGAGAACCCCAAATTATCACGAACATGTGACTGGGTGTCCAACATCTCCTCTCTTTGAATGTATCTGCCTGATGAGGTAGAGGGTTTATCAACATCAGAATCAGAGGATTGTCCTGGATTCTCCTGGAATTGTCCCTGTCCTGGATTCTCCTGGAAGACCTGGCCCTCCGACGGCGCTTAGCTTTGGCATAGGCTTTCGAGACTGCAGCCTCAATCTTGTCTTGTGCCTCTGTTTGTGACATGAGGCGGAACACCAGCAGCCAAATCCTCCTTCTTAGCTGCCGACCTATGTGCCAGGACAGGACCCTCCTCATCTGAGGAAGAAGGATAAATTATGCTTCCTTTTGGCAGCTTTCTTCTCCAACATCTTGACAGATATTGAAGGGAAAAACTACACGTCCCTTAAAAAAGGAGACATATGCTGAACTTCTGGCATACTGTTGGAGGTTCTTCAGCAAAACCTCCAACAGCATGCCAAAACGTTGACGCAGTTCTCTGGTCCAAGCACAAGTCACGTAAAAACATTACAAGATTGTCCCAACAAGACCTTGCCATCTTTTTTCTCGTGTGGTAAGAACAGTTCCGCTCTCCCTCAATGGTTACTTACCAGTAAGCGCACACCAATCAAAGCCTGCCGAGTCCTCCGACCCGGTTAACACGATCCCAGCCGCAGAGGACCAATCCAACACCGTGGCGCATCCAACGCAGAAAGGCCTCATTTGTAATGAATTCAAGCGAAGGCGGGATAGAAAAGTAATGTCTTCAGGACCTTTTTACTAACTGAGTACTTACTGACAGTTAATATTCTGACTAATCTCAGATGCTGGTACTTGTTCAGGAATAAAAAACAAATTGAATGAGCAGAAAGAGGTATATTGTGCAAAGCATGCATTTAAAGTAATTTAAAACCCCGTACCTTCAATTTGTAAAAAATGACTATATTCATTTTGGTTTAAACCTCCATCGAGCACAGAGCACTGTATTACTTTTCATTTTTTCCTTCATTATAATATTCGGTGATTTGTCGCAATGATCAGTTATTAATAGAGTAAGACAAAATAAATGACAAAAAGAAGCTGCTATTTCTTCAAACTGTGAACACATAGCGAGAATCACTGATCAAATTCAAGAGCCCTCAGAGGGAAAATGGGGTTCCAAGCCCGGGCGCATCCAGGTCCCCACTCTCCAGCACCATTTATTTATATATTTTTAATAGCAAGCAAGACAGCAGTCTTCATTAATAATGACGCAGCTTTTGTGCCAGACCGCCAGATGCTCCACAAGTCTAATTTTCTCTTACTCTGAGGTGCCATTTATTAAAATATATTGAGAACCAGGTTCTGCCTTTAGCTCCTTGCTAAACCAGGAGAAGCATCCAGAGACCTCGCATTAAGTTTTGACCCAAGCAACGCACTTAATTCTGACAACCCCACAGTCCCATTTGATTTAACACCCTTGATGTGCTGGGTCCCTTGCATACCCGTGATCCAAACACGATGTCATTTCATCATTTGTGTTTTTTTACTATGATTGGCTTATGCAAGAAAAGTTACTTTGTATATATTATCTGGTCATCGTGCTTCAGCAGTGAAGGGTAGTGCCACAAACGAAAATACATTCAACATTACATAATGGCAGATCACTTTCTGAAGGATGAGTGTGCTCTGTCATTGGATTTCGAGGCAAGGTGCAATAATCCTATTCCCCTCCATATCATGTTTGTTTCCCTACTCCTGCATAGTGACCGGTATACACCATGCTCCGCTGTAGCCCATCTCAGAAGCTCAGGTCTCCGTGTGAGAATTCTTTGTGCCCTGGGTGAGTGCCAAAACCTCACTCGATCCCTTGACCAGCAGCGGTGCTGGGTCTACAAAGCTACACTTGGATTTGTCGGATTTGTGATGGGGCATTAGGCCAGCAGGGTTTTCTCAGAGGCATGCAGTCATTTCCTGTCAGTCCATAGAGTCCTTAAATAACATTCCCTACTACAGTGTTCTCTTCACTGTGGTCCACGCATAGACCCAGGTATTTTAAATTTACATGGATCCTGCTTCTGAGTATGGACAGGTACATTGTGTGCTCCCTGGCTGTCCTCTCAGTGAAGCGGAAAGAGACATGGGGGAATATTTACAAGGAAATGTCAGAGCCAGGAGCTGTGACAAATTTGGCAGTACATAATATTGATGAACGGTCGCACTCCATTGTAATAAATGGTTAATTCAAATGTATTTGTGTCCATACGTTATAGGTGCTGTAGAGTATCACCCCCTGATCTTGGGGTGTTGGAGTATAAGAAAAATAATCCTTGTAAACTTTACAAGGATGAACTCATATGTAAGCACTCCTTGATGCGAATAGACGCCTTCAATGATCACAAGATCATAAACTCAGTTCATTATGGTTTATTGACGACATAATCCATAGATATAATGTTAATCCATTCATGTATTAGTTCCAATGTTTCATTTTCGGGGAGTCACAAAATCTCAAACTCCATTAGAGTAAACACAGTAGAGATTTGAAATACCCCGATGCATTTCGGGTCAAGCCCTTCCTCAGGGGATTCTCCCTGTAATAAATCAAAGAATGTTTGCTTTGGTCCAAGGTCTAGAATGCGATTCTTAATATTACTAAGTGCACTTTGTGAATTAGCATTCCTATCGTAGGAATTATCATTAGTAAACCTTTGAAACAAACAGTCGCGTGCGTGTAGATAAGGTTAATCAAGGACAAGCATGGTTATTGAAGAAAAGAGCATGCGTAATGCTGTAAATAAGCGGTTTGACCAGTGTGCCTTCGGAATATATGTTAATAAAGTTGTTGCAATTGTGAATTAGTAATCAGTAGTTCAAGTATACCGGGTAACACAACGGTAAGGAAAGCAAGTGACTGATGAAATGATCGGTTGTGAGGTTAGCGATAATCTAAATCGTCCTTGCGACGTGAGTCATACGTGTATTCGAACGCGATCATGCAATATACTGAAAGTATAAAGTACGAGTAAATGGTACAAGTGAATGCAGCGTGCTCGTCAAACAGATAAATCGATAAACGTGGTGTCAATAGTTTAAGTAGTTCATACCTGTGCAACGCGGTTATGCTCGTTTCATCCGTGTTCGAAAAGACCATTACTCTGTGACAGAATGCCGATAGTGCGATTGTGATGGGTGTGTAACCCTGATATTAATACGGTGTGTATGAAAATAAAAATAGGACTTGGAGACGGTTGCGGATTACGCTTGTGTTTACAATGCAAGTGAAAGTGTTAAGTAAATAGTACGAGTAAATGCGACATGTTCGTAAAACTGATTAATCGCTAAGCGTGATGTCAATAGTGTAAATAGTTTGTATCTGTACAACACGGTTATACTCACTTTCTACCCTTTAAAAGAACTTCGGTAGTGCAATTGTAATGAACGTGTAACCCGGAACTTAGTGCGGTGTGTATGAAAATAGAAATGGGACTTACAGGCAGTTACGAGTTGCGCGTGTGTTTCCAAAATAAATGTTAATGTTGCAACTCAATGTGTTCATAGGAACAAACCACAATAAACAAAATGATCAAGCCATCACTCCTGAAAATGTAGATGTCGTTGATTAAAAACAATCTCATATATTTACTGCATACCAAAATAAGCATGAGTCTCATGAAATAACATAATCGTGATAATTCACTCTTTGAAAAAGAAAATATTGGGCTCCCGTTAGTAAACAAATACGTTATGAATCAAATATGTGGTACTACAGATGACAACTAAATTCTAATTGGTCATTTAAATCACTAGGACAAAGTGCATTCAATTTATAAATCCAATAAAGTTCTCGTTGTAACAAAAAAGTTCTATTGTCCCTTCCTGCTTTTATATCAATTTTCTCCATGCTCATGAATCTTAATTGACTTATATTGTGGTTCATCTCATGAAAGTGTGCTGCTACCATAGATTTGATGTTTTTTAATCGTATGTTACTTTTGTGTTCGACTAGACGCGTTTTAATTTTACGTTTGGTTTTTCCAACATAAGGCAGTCCGCAAGGGCATTTTAATAAATATACCACGTTGTTAGAATCACAGGTGACTGAAACTTTTAAGTTGATAAGAAATCCATGCAAAGGATGTAGTAGTGTTGTGCCTTTTATTATGTTATTGCAGTTGCTGCAATTGTAACATGGAGTAGTGCCAGTATACTTGGTAATGTTCACAGGTGCTTTTGGTTGCAGTAATTGTTGTAGGTTTTTAGTGCGTTGATACGCAAAAATCGGAAAACTTTTGAATATGCCATTAAAATCTGTTTCTACTTGAAGTAAAGGCCAGTACTTTCTGATGGTTCTCTTGATTTTGTGACTGATTGTAGAATATTTAGACACAAATACTGATCTGTTTTCATCGGATTGTGTCTTGATCTTGGGTTTCAACAAATCAATTCGTTGTTTCTGTGCGGCTCTTGTTTCAGCCTGTTTTAATATTGTGTCTGGGTAAGCTCGTTGTTTGAATTTTGTCAGGATTTTCTCCTTTTTCTCATGGTATAGATCATCATTAGAGGAAATACGTCTGGCTCGGAGTAATTGAGAATAAGGAAGATGTTGTTTAAGGCTCATTTGATGAAAGCTGTGGAAATGTAAGTTGTTACGATCTGTAGTTTTTGTGAATACGGAGGTTGTTAGTGTATTATCTTGTCTGATGATGTCAACATCCAAGAATGAAATTTTATTGTAATCCATGGTGTGTGTAAATTGAATGCGTTCATCAACGTTGTTAATCTCTGTAATTGCTTGGAGTAATGTATCTTCGGTCCCTTTCCAAATTACAAAGATGTCATCAATGTAACGATGGTATACCACCAAGTTATCTGACCAAATAGTTTTTGACAAGATGTTGTCTAGTTCAAACCTGTGCATAAAAAGATTCACGTAGGCAGGGGCGGCACAATTGCCCATAGATGTACCGGATAGTTGCGTAAAGAACTGGTCTTGCCACGTGAAGTAGCTGTGGTACAAGGTGAACTGCACTTTGAGATCTTCTGGTTTGTCGCATTCAAGAAGAAAGGATTCCATGGCTTGTAATCCCAGATTGTGTGGGATAGAAGTGTACAATAATTGTACATCAATGGTACAAAAAATTAATATCAGATCTTTTGGGATTATAATGTTCTAGATTTTCATGAGGAAGTCTGTGGTGTCTTGTATGTATGTAGACATTTTTTTCACAATGGGTTGTAGGTGGCGGTCTAAATATTTGCCAATAGGTTCATGTATCGAATTTCTGGTACTGACGATTGGTCTGAATGGATGGTTCACTGTACTCTTGTGTATTTTTGGGATCATATATAAATATGGGACCCCTGGATTATTTTTATTAAGAAATCTTGTATCTCTGTCGTTAATGGTTCCCATATCCAAAGCTTTATTGATGATAATCGTTAAGATTCTGGTAAATTCACGTGTTGGATCAGATTTCAATTTCATGTAGATGGTCTTTGGCAGTGCCACACACTGACATTTCCAAAACGCAGGGATGTGCCGTATTTACAACAATATTGCGCACCCCTGTGTTTTCCCTAGCACTGGCACTACAATTAGCTGCCTAGCGCTAATGCAGGCACCCTTACACCACTGTGCAAGGTTTCCTGCATTGCAGGGTATGATTGTTTATGTGCGGGACGGTGTCACTTCCTCACTTCCTACACATAAACAATCAATAATAACGATTTGTTGATTCTTCAGCACATATAGAAGTACCAAATTATAAATATTTAATGATTGTTTATGTGCAGGAGGTGCTCTTACATGTGATAATGAGTGTGAGAAGTTGGCCTGGTATATAACGTCCGCTAATTATAGTGGGCACCTTGCACCAGTCCAAACAACCCCTTATTGATGATAGGTTAAAGACAACCTTTATTGAAAGCTATCCTAGTGGTAGCTATGGAGAGCACCCTTCAGGCTAAGTCTTGAAGGAATGTAAAGCAGCTTGTTTTACCAGTCTATAATCTCTTGAATGGCTAAATGAAAGGCATCCACACCAGGTATATATATAAAATATATGTATTTATTTATAAACACACCCTACTAGTCTCTTTTTGAGGCTAGAGGACAAAACACATAAGTTACACTTCAAATATTACAGTAAAATAGCACAAATACACGTCAGGCCCTAGGGGCGAGCCAAACCATATACTAAAATAGTGGTATAAGAACCACAACTTAACTAGACACAAGGCCTAGAGCTGGTAGAATCACTGGGACCCCAAGGAACCACCCAAGGTAGTGACACAGGGGACCCACGGGGGCCGTGTGTAGTGTGTGAACACAGCCGCGAGCTCCCATTAGCTTCTATGGGGAAAGTCACGGTTAGATTTTTAAAGATTAGGGACACTTAGAAATGAACTAGGACCAAACCCTTTTGGACTTAGGAAGTTCTAGGGTCAACACCCATGGGAGCACCGGAGTACTCGAGTTACCTTACTCAGGGAAGCCGGATGCATAGGTGTTAAATGGTGTCGTGTTGCGTCGTCGATTTCAATGGGAGCTGGCGAAAAAGTGCTGCTGCCGGGAAGATGCGAAGTGTCCGAAGAGATCCAAGCCTGGATCGAAGTCGAGAAGAACCTGAAAGCAGAGGGGACAGAGTCTGGGTCACTATCCAGTGACCAGGGGCACGATAGGCGAATGCCAACCGAAGTCGAGTGATTTCAGGTGAAGAAGGTGAGGTTTGACTCTTCAGCCACGAGGACCAGGAGGCGTCGAGGACAACCAGGAGCTGGATTCAATCTGTCCCATGAAGGATGTCGAGTGCTGCAGTGTCGGTGCCCGGATTGGACACAACAAGCCTTGGCAACAGCAACCCACGCAGAAAGGAGAAAGATGCTTCGGTGCAGACCAGCAAAGTCTGAGGGACTCACCACGTGGTGGGGAGTCAGAGCACATCTGGAGCAACCAGGAAAGCTCAAGGAAAATCAAAGTTGCCTTCACAAGGACCCACCAGTCGACGGACCAGAGATCGCAAAGGAGCCTTGAGCTGAAATGCAAGAAGTAGGCTCACAGAACACTCGGGGAGTGTAGGCCCACAATCTTAAGTGCAAATGGTGCTCGGGGTGTGTGCTACAAGTATCCTAAAGCACGACTTCAAGAGACGTCGGGAAGTTAATGCACTTGCAAATGTGCACGATGACCAGGAGTTCTGGTTGCACGTTACTCACAAGGGCTGCGGGTCTCAGCTGTGATGGGGACTTAGGTCGACCTCTGCCATGTCCGGAAATCCTCTTCCTGGGCTGCAAATACTTCAGAGTTTGGCGGGAGCTTTGGAGATGCAGACCGGCAAAATGCTTCATTGACCCCAAGGGAGATTTCTTCAGTCCTCTAGTCTTGAGTAGAGCGTCGAAATTCCAGGATTCAGCTACAGAGTTGCGTCCAGGGATATCTAAAGTCCTGTTGCCAGGGGTTCCTTACTTATACCTAAGAAAGGAGATGGACTAACTCTAGGGACCCACCTATGGGAGGGTTTGGAAAGAGGGGTGGCTACACCCATTTCCTTTGTCCATTTGTGCGCCAGAGCAGGGGCTGGAAGCCCCTGAACCGGTTTGAGCTGGACTATGCACAGGGATACCAAATGTGCCCCCAGTGCAGGACTTCAAAGCACTCTGAGAGTGCTCCCACCCAGCCCCAATACACATCAGCCTACCTGGGAGGGGGTTACACCTCCCTGTGACAGGAAACCTATTGTCCAGGCCTCCCCTGCTGGTGTTTCGGTAAGCAGCAGGAGTCCAGACCCGTGTCTGTGGCTGCAGCATTCATTTTGTGATGCCAGGGCTCAGTTAAGTTGGTACCGGATATACCAGTGCTGTCATGTCTCTCCCTCTACTCCCACACCAGTTACTGGTGTGGAGGTATGATTCCAAGGTGTTTGACACCAAACATGACATGTTTCCGTGCAGCCAGTCCAAAGTTAGCATTTACCGTTTGGTTATAATGCACTTAAGAGTATATGTTCAGGCTGCTCCACTGACAACCCCAGAGAAGAGATTCTGAAGGCTGCCGAGGGGCTCAGCTCATGCCTGGGCACCCTGTCACATATAACCATGCACCCTGTCTTCAGGATTGATAAGGCCTGCCATAGGGGTGACTGATTGATTTTTATGTGCAGTGATAGGTGAGGTATAGTGAACCTATACCTCAGTAAGGGGTGCATTCACCACCTTACCCAGGCTGCAGTAGCAGACCTACGATGAGGAAAAAGGGAGGCAACACAAAATAAAGCAAATGCAAAGGATCACACAATTTGGCCAGGTGGGGAAGCCAGGATAGACTCTTCTATGCCTTCTGTGAATACCAAAATGAGTAAGTGCCTTCTGTGAATACCAAAATGGTAGTAAGTTTAGGATTTTTTCTTAAATTAGTTCTGTGAATCGGGCCCTAGGTTCTCTTGTTTCATATGGTGCAATTCTATTTTATTCGAATCAATAATGTAGCTACTTCTTTTTTACACTTGACTCTCCTGCTGGAAGTAGATAAGACTTACCCTAAGGTGCCTTAGAGGTATAGCAATTCAAATGTAGCATAACACAGTACTGTCAAATCTGTGACTCTTCTAGAGACTAGAGACTTAATTTAGAGGGCAGTATGGCATGAAATCCTCAAAATAGCTCCATGACTCACTGACTACACCATGTACATGCTTCGGTTCCCGAATGCCAACCTTGTGTCTCCCCCTCACACTCCCTCCAGCAAAGCCCCACTCCCACCCTGCTGGCATCAATGCAGCTTTCGGGCACACCAGAGACCATATTTGGTGGCCCCTGGGAAAATGTTTGAGAGGACTTATGCTATAGATGATCGTTAGCCTCGCTGTGTCCATGAGACGGTAGAGGCTGATTCCTCCCATTGAACAGCTGGCTGACTGTTGCATACCCATCTTTTTGTATGGATTGAAGCACAGAACACATTTTGCTGCAAAGAGGCCTCCATCAAAGGTGAACCTCACACCTGAGCCCTTAAAAATGTTACTCTATGAGTTCCTGCTAGCCCTTTGTGGTGCCCGTCTGCTACGCTTGTGCGCTCCCCTCAACTCGCATTCCAAGATAACTATGCATGTCTGCTCTGTAATTAACTTCCCTCTGTCTTCCTGCCAGAGATCTACTCACATACCGACTTCCTTTGATACTCACAGAGAGCTATTTTACATCTAATCAGCAGAGTTGACAGAGTTAATTACTGTCACTGGGAAAGGAGGAGCCTAATATAACTCGTTTTATTTTATCACTCTCCAGGCTTCCTCCAGAGATTTATAAATAGTATCTGTGGATCATGCTTAATCAAAACCCTAAAGTCACAGATGAATTGGATTTTACAACTGTGCATGGATTTCTTCCTTATGCCTTCCCTGAGCCAACCTATGAAATGTGACTTTTATTCCTAAGTAGGATTTTACAGTATGGAAAGCTCCTGCAGCCTATGCAGTTTATTGGGAATTTTGTATCCTGACATTGCAGAGGCATTCTAATTCCACATTTAGCATGCCCCCCGTCACATAGTATGTACAAACATCTTGTTGGCTCCATGGCCTATGGGTTACTTATTTTATTAATGTGAAAAAAGGAGGTGTTTTCCCACATTTCAAGAATAGCTTACTTTGACATGAACTGTCTGTAGTTTTGGGTATAGCAGCTCATGCCTGTAATTGCAGTCCTTGAACGCCACTTTTAAAGTCACACATGTGGGTAATGTAAAGGCACACTTCAGCCTACATGTGACATCTGACTTTTACTGCACTGGAAAAGTTTCTGTCATATTACGGTGGGCTTGCTAAAGAAACAGACATGACAGTTTCAATTAAACAAATGTACTCCTGTAAAGGGCACTAACAAGTTACTATCCAAATTAGTGGTGAAAAGCGGAGATCCATAATCTTGGTGTGGATGTAGAGAAAGAAATTTGTCAATAGAGTAATGTTTTACCATGAAGAAGAAAATGAGATTTTTAATAGAAAATTAATGTTTCCATTATATTTACAGATGTGTAAATGCGCAGCTAATATATTTTCGTATGTGTATCTACCTACCAGGTGAAAAACTACAATAGTCACCGATTTCCAGGAAAACTCATGTAATGCTCAGTGTATTCAAAACAATTCTGATGTTTACTCCACACATAGCCATAGGCTTATGATAGTAAATTTCCAATCTTTTTACTTAATTTGCCATTAGACAGGGCCCGAAGTAGGACATAATATTTTCTCTCAATTATTGTGGAGAGTGTTACATAATTTGAGCAAACTAACACTAATGTAGTGGGGATGAAGTATCTTTTCTCAAAGTCTCTAGGAAATGTTGACAAATACTGTAATTTAGAAGTGGTATTCAGTTTGTCCAAATAAGAGTTTGGTACCAAAATATTGTTGCCTGATTATTGTCTAACATGAATATTGTGTCCTAAATATTGTCTAGAAAAATATTATCCCACTGGAGTTAAAAGGAAGTCTATTTTTGAGGTGATTGGGTGATATTTCTGTAAATGAGGTGTATCACACAGTATCTATGCCAGACGATCTATCTCTTTACTATATTCTGTCATTCAACCTCATATAAATACATGGCATGGAAAACATTTCAACTTGTAGGAAAGGTGAGTATTGGATGAAAAGTCCAAATGCTTGGTTCTCTATTGCTTTTTGGTATTCCTACCATAAATCATCTATTACAATGAAATCAAAATTATGTGCCAAAACTATACCATTTATTTTGGGCATGAAATGAAAATCATCCAAGATATTTGAAAAAAATCATAGTTACCTTTTGTTTTCTTGCAGGAGCATATTCAACTTTTTATATATTAGAATGAATCCCAGTTTTCCTTTATAAAAACACTTCCCTGGAATCCCACACCAATACTTGAAAACCACAGACTTGCCCTCCTTTCAAAGCCTTCTTCTCTCTTATTCAATTTATCTTTTATTTCAGTTGTATTTCTTTCCATCAATTTGGAATACATCTTAAGATTTTTTTGATTTGGAGAAAAAGCTTGATAAGTAATTTAAAAAAGTGAATATTATCTTAAAGATACAAACCCAGATTTTGTTTGTGAACTGTCAAGCCTTGCAGGTGGGTGTCACGAGCATGGGAATTATATTTAACACAAAAGTCTAATATGAAAGTGAAAAGCAAGCACATATCAGAGAAGAGGGAAATGTCCAGAACACAAGTGGATTCATGAGGTGAGGGCAGGGTTTTCCTCAAATCTAATCTCCTATCTTGAACTCATTTAACTTTTGATTGATTGATAGGCTTTATTTCGATACAAAAAATATCTTAAAAGCATTTCAACAGTTTAAGGAAATCAACAAATAAAACAATTAATACAGTTAAAATCAGGATTAAATTGATACAGAAAGCCTTTTTGCACGAATCAACCAAGTCCACTTTAAAAATGTAGACACAAGGGTGCATCAGCAGGTTCTTGTAGCAGATACTCAACCACACCATTCACATAGAGAGAGAATAGGGTGGGAGCTAACACACATCCCTGGCGGACGCCCCTACTCACTGGAATTCTGTCAGTTTTCTCCCCATTCTTACCCCACCGCACCTGCGCATAATTGTCAGTGTGTAGTTTTATCAGGAGTGATAGGATATAAGAAGGCACCCCCAAACCCTGCAAGACCCTCCACAGTTCCTCCCTAGGTACCAGGTCAAAGGCAGTCTTGAGGTCGATAAAGGCCAAATAAAGATTGCCCTTGCCCAACACCACCACCTTCCAATGCAGGAGCGCCAGTCTAAAGGCTTGCTCGATGGTCCCGGTTCCAGAGCGAAAACCAGCCTGGAAATCTGACAGGATCTTGTTGTCATCCACCCATTGGAGGATCCTCCCCAGAATCACCTTCCCTGCCACCTTTTGGGAAGAATCAATAAGGCTTATGGGCCTATAGTTGGCGGGGTTGTCCCGACATCCCTTCTTGAATATCGGAACAACCTCCGCCCTTTTCCAGGATTCAGGTACAGATGCTCCCCCCATAATAGCATTCAATAGAGTGGAAACCAACTTCCCCCATTGCTTGGGATTGGCACGCAACAAGTCACCGGGTATCCCGTCAGGCCCAGCAGCTTTTAGGGGGACCAGGGACTTGATTACGACCTCCACTTCTCTGTCAGTAAAGTCATCGGCCTCAGTGTCCCTTGCCTCGACCACCTGAGCAAAGGAATCATTAAGGACCCCCTCTTCAGGGGTATAAAGGGACAAGAAGTGGCCAAACCAATTCTGAGCTGGGATATTACATGTCAGCAGTGTGCCAACAGGCCTATCCCTGGTTCTTACCAGACTCCAAACTCCCCTAGCATTCCTGTCCAAGCTTGCAGTCAAGAGGTCCGCCCAGAACTTCTCCTCCCCCTCTCTTTTTGCTACCTTTAAGGTCTGGGAGTAATCTTTCCTAGCGAGCCTAATTGCAACCTGGGATTTAGATTTTACAGCCCCTACCAGCGCTTTTTACTTGACTCTGCATTTATTTGTAAACCAACCCTGCGTTTTGGGCAGCAACTTCCTGTTGTTAGCACGAAGAACCATGCTAGGGAGAATAAACAGGTTGCTCAGCGCCCTAGTTAAGTCGCAGAAGGTCGGCGTGACCTCCTCTGGCGATCGGGTCAGCGATTCCAATTTGTGCTGTGCTGCAGCCAGGAGTGCCCCTATATCTGCCACTTTCTCCTCAGACATGATAAGCTTAGCCCACTTCTGCCGCCTACCACAATTGGATGGAAAAACTTCGTGGGGGTTTGGAGCTATATAAGATGGTAATCCCCCCTTAGCAGTTAACCACTGGGGAAAGAGGGCGAGTGAGAGGAGATTATGATCACTCTCAGTTGTCGGTATGATCTCCATATCCTTCAAGATGCTCCATAGACTTACGTCAAGAAGAATATAATCGGGGAGGAGCCTAGCGCTTGACCAAGATGGCCGCGTGAGCTTTGAGCTCCCGAGACCCTCGTGCCCTCCGTCGACTATCCTGTCTCTAATCCTGTTTGCATGCATGGCATCGTGCAGATGACTGGTCAGGGAGGCGATTGATGCTACCCGCGGTCGGATCGCCCACCGGGAACCGGAGTTATGCATGGCGGAAGATTGAGGCCTATCTCCGAGGGATGCCAGGGGCTAGAGTTGGCAGGATGCCCAACCTCTAATTGAACAACAGCGGCCAGGCGAGGTGTGAACTACCGGACGGAGGTCCCCATCCTTTCACTTTCACTTTCTCGCCCTTTGTTGGCCCTGCCCAGGGAGTGCTCTCGGCTGCTTTATTATCATTTGGACGCTCTGCACGCTACTCTGGCGGCCCATCGCAGGACTGCGCACTCCTGCCTTATTTCGCTGGAAGAGGGTCGTCCTGTTTGAACCGACCTGCTTGAGCCAACCATGTCGGGCAAAGCAGAGGTGGATCGGCTGAAGCCTAAGGCCACCAGGCGGGGAGCCTATACTCAGGCCAATAATATGGACCGCTACGCCCAGCAGAAGGGGTCACCGGGTGGACCGACCCAGTCGCCGGATGCACAGAAGACTGCCTCACCCTTGGCCCCGGAGCTCTCACTCCAGGATGTCATGGGCGCGCTCGAAGGGCTGCAGACTTCGATTGGGAGACAGTTTGATGCCCTGGCGCACAAAGTGGATGCCATCTTGGTGGACGTTAATCTGATCCGCGCGGATTTGGGCAAAACGAACGAACGAGTTAAAACCCTGGACCTCAAGACCACGGGCCTCGCTGATGATGTCTCGGAACTACAGACCGAGGTCCGTAAGTTGCGGACCGAGAGTGATCTCGCCGCCCGTCGGCTGGAGGACTTTGAGAGCCGGGCCAGGCGCAACAACGTGCGCGTTATCGGGGTCCCGGAGTCCTCGGACGAGACTTCTGTAGACCTGCTAGTGGAGGACTTGGTGCTTAATCATCTGCAGCCTAAGGGTCTTGGAAAGTTTTTCGCAGTTGAGAGGGCCCATAGAGTGCCGGGTGGTAGGCCCAAGGTGGGAGCCCCACCGAGGCCGATTGTCGCCCGGCTCTTTCATTTTCGAGATCGGGACGCTATCCTGCAAGCATCGAGGGTGACGGGCCCGGTCCCCTTCCAGAACGCTTCGGTGAATTTCTATCCTGACTTCACCCAGCAGGTGCAGAGGCAGAGGCAGGGCTTCCTGGGGATGAAGAGGCGGCTTCGGGAGAGGGAACTGAAATATGCCATGCTCTTCCCTGCCAGACTACGTGTGGTGTACGAAGACCGAACATTCTTTTTTGAGTCGCCTGTCATGGCCGATGAATGGCTGAACGCTCTGCCCCGACGATGGACGGGAGAGGACACTGCCGCAGACGGGGACAGTGGCCGGGATGAACAAGGTTGATGTCTTCGGAACCGGACTGACTCGATTTGACTCTAGTTAATGACTTGAACAGAATGCAGTAAATACGGAGGGTTGTGGGAGGACGAGGGGAGCTCTTTCCTCCCTTAGGGTACTTTTTGTAGATTTTGGGTTTGGTAGGGCGACAGGCACACTGCAAGTTGGGGGGGCTTTGTAAGCTGCAGCAGGGGTGCAGGGTGGGGGGGATAGTTGGGATTTTGGGTTTGTTGTTGGGGGGTTTGTTTCTGCAAGGCGTATTGATTATTTTCAGGACTGTTCCATGGTGGCTCTTCGGGTGTGGGGTGGGCCTCCTTACGTTTGGGGATGGGGGGTAGGGGTTTAAGTGTTATTAGCTGGAATGTTAATGGTTTGGGGGATCGCATTAAGCGCGGGATTGTTTTGCAATTCCTGAAACGGTCATTGCCGGATGTCGCCCTACTGCAGGTGACGCACCTTATAGGTAACACGTGCTATGCTCTTAATAGGAAGGGTTATAAATTCATAGCACATTCGGGATTTTCCTCTGGGTCCAGGGGTGTGGGCATCCTAGTCAGAGCCTCGCTACCATTTGAGGTGGACTCCACCATTGTTGACGATAGGGGGAGGTTTGTGGCGGTGGCGGAGCGGTGGGAAGGAAGAACTTTGGTTTTAGTTTCGGTTTATGTCCCGCCGGCCCTGCAGGCCTCCACGTTTACGGATCTGGGTAGGGCCTTGCTGGATCTCCCGGGGGGTATGCTTGTGGTGGGGGGTGACTTCAATGCTGTAGGCTCTGGGCTGCTGGATAGATACCCGCCCAGAGACACAGGGGGGGCTCAGAAGTGGCTTCCAGACTTTCTTGACACTCTTGGCCTGATAGACTGCTGGAGGCTCCGGCACCCCACACAGAGCCAATACACCTTCCACTCCGGAGCGCATGGTAGCCTCTCCAGGATTGATTACCTGCTCACTCTGGCTGCGCATGCCTCAATGGTGTCCGAGGCCAGGCACATGGCGCGTGGTATATCGGACCATTCGCCAGTGTGGGTCAGGCTGGATGTTGGCCGTGAGGGAGGGGGAAGAGTGGCTCCTATTAACCCTTGGTACTTCCGAGACCCCAAGATGCGCAGCGCACTGGTGAAGACAGTGGATAATTTTTTCAAGGATAATCAGGGATCCGTGGACTCGGCAGTGTCGCTGTGGGAAGCATTTAAGACCGTGCTGCGAGGGGAGGCCCTCTCCCTTGTAGTGGCGGCCAAGCGGCGGAGAGATGGCGAGGTTATGCAGGTTGAGGAGGAGATCGTGGCTTTGGAGGGAGCGCTAGAGGAGGAGGTTACAGAGGCCTCACTGCATGAGCTGAGCTTGAAGCAAGCCAAGTATAAGGACCTGGTGACGAATGCTGCTAAGACCCTCAGTAGGGAACAGCAGGGCCGCTTGTATGATGTTGGTGACAAGGCCGGGAAACTCCTAGCTTGGCTGGACAAAAAAGAACGGGTTAATAGAGTAGTGCCGGAGTTGACGGGAGAGGGGGGAGAGGTGATTGTGGAACCTGAGAGGATTGTACAGTGCTTCACGGACTATTTCCGTATGGTTTATGCCTCAGTGTCGGATAGGCCGCCCGAGGACTCGCGTGAACTCTTGCGTGATATCGCTTTGCCCTGTCTTTCCGACGTAGATAGGGACGATTTGGATGGAGACATAACGGTCGATGAGGTGGCGGGAGCTATCCGCGCGCTGAACTCGGGCAAGGCCTCTGGCCCGAATGGTTTGCCAATTGACCTGTATAAGCTGTTTCCGGATAGGGTTGCCCCTCACCTGCGCGCCATGTTCGTGGAGGCGCGGGGGAGTGGGACCCTCCCGTTGGATCAGCGACTGGCGACAATTGTTGTTATACACAAAGATGGTAAACCCCGAGATAAGTGTGCCTCATATAGGCCTATCTCACTTCTTAACGCCGAGCCGAAGATTCTGGCTAAAGTCCTTGCGGCCCGATTGATCAGGGTACTTGGAGACCTGATCCACCCGGATCAATCCGGTTTTATTCCGCATCGTAACACCGCGTTAAACCATCGGCGCCTTCATGGCGTAATCGCCAGGGCGGGCACGCTGCGTGAACCAGTCGTTGTGGCGTCTCTCGATGCCACGATGGCCTTTGATACGGTGGAATGGGCATATTTGTGGGCTGTGCTGGCCAAGTTCGGCTTTGGCCATGGCTTTGTGAGCTGGGTGAGGTTGCTGTATGAGGGACCCCTTGCGAGTGTGGTGGTAAATGGCCAGGCGTCGACTCCGTTTCAGCTTGGGAGGGGCACTCGGCAAGGTTGCCCCCTGTCGCCATTGTTGTTCGCCCTCGCCCTTGAGCCACTGGCGGCGTGGATACGCTGGAGCCCGGATATACGGGGACTTAGATGGTCGCCCGAACACGAGGACCGCATTTCGCTATATGCTGATGACATCCTGTTGTATCTTGCCTCGCCCAAGAAATCACTGATAGTGGTCTGTGATGTTCTTAAATCTTTCGGTAGGAATTCGGGTCTCGTCATCAACTGGAGTAAATCGTATTTATATGTTCTGAGTGGCGAGGTTCCACCGATCCCGCGAACTTGTTCGATCCAGATCGCTCAGCAGGGCTTCGTGTATCTGGGGATCTTTATCTCCACGGACTCCGCTTTGCGGTATGAGAGGAACCTGCTCCCCCCCCTGGCGCGCCTGCGGCGGGATGTAGAGGGCTGGCGGAGGCTGCCGCTCTCCCTCGTTGGGTGCGCTGCCTTGTTCAAAATGATGTCTCTTCCCCGGTTCCTCTACGCATTGCAGAATACTCTAGATTGGGTACCGGCCAAATACTTTCGGGAGATCGAAAGCCTCCAACGAACGTTGCTGTGGGACGGGCGGCCGCGAATAGCAATTGCTAAGTTGACGCTTCCATGGTATGATGGGGGTATTGCGCTTCCAGACATCCGACGCTACTATTGGGCCACCCAGCTGAGCGTGATTAATCATGGTCTCTATGGCCCTGCCCTCAGCCCTGGTTATGCCATGGATAGGTGGTTGCTGCGTGGTGGTAACTATCACAGGGCGTTGTACTCGCGGTCCCTGGACTCGTCCCTCACGGGGCCCACTGGGGTGGCGGTGCGTGTGTGGAAGATGGCAACTGACTCGCTGGGCTGGAAGGATAGGCTCACCCTCGCTACCCCGCTGTTTGAATCTGAAAGATTGGGTAGGCTTTGGCATACAAAAGGTTTTGATAAATGGGACCTGATCGGCATCTCCAGGGTCGGAGATGTGCTGATTAAGGGGAGGGTGAAGTCCTTTGAAGAGTTGCAGAAGGAGTATGAGTTGGGGACTTCCGAGTTTTTCCGCTATGTTCAGGTGCGTCATGCCCTCCGGTCAGTCCTCGTGGAGGGTGAGAAGGTGCCTGAGTCTTCTCCTTTGGAGGGCCGGATCCTTGATGGCCATATGCCTGAGAGCACGATCTCGCTCATCTACAAGAAATTGATAAACGTCCGGGCGGATGCGCTTCTGGGGCTGCGGGACCAGTGGACTAGGGATGGACTCGAGTTGGATGACGAGGATTGGCAGTCTGCTGTTTCCTCTCCCAAGGAGGTTGCGATCCCGTCGCGTCTGAGGCTGGTGCAGCTCAAAATACTGCATCGAGTGTATGTGACGGGGCCAAGGCTGGTTCATATGGGGTTCTCTGAGGAAGGCCTATGTAGGAGGGGATGTGGTATGGTGGGTACTTTCCTGCATATCATCTGGGAATGTGGTGTCATCGCGGAATTCTGGAGGAGAGTCCATGCAGTGATGGGGGAGGTGACGGGCATTGCTATGCAGCCGGAAGCGCGGTGTTGTCTCCTGAATGTCTGGGGGCCCACTGATCACGACGCGGCACAGACCCAATGGGTGACTCTGGGTAACATGGTCGCTAAGAGAGATATCGCGCGATTGTGGGGCTCCGCGGGGCCCCCCACATTGACTGCGTGGAAAGAAAATATGGATTGGAGTATGCTCAGGGAGAAGACAGTATATTGCGCTAGAGGCCGCCCTCGGAAGTGGCACGCCATCTGGGGGCGGTGGAATCAATACAGGGGGGGAATATGTCTTGCCCCTGATTTGGATCCCCCCGAGGAACAGCTTTCTTCTTGACATTCTTTCCAGCTCAGTATATAAGATGTGATGATTAATTGACTTCTTGGGCCTCTGCTGTCCCCCTTCTTCCTCTTATCACAGTACTGTGACTGTTAGATGATTGGGGTCCCGCCTCCCCTGGGGGGCTTTCACCATGGGCATTCAGTGTTTTCGCCTTGCTGGGGTTTGTTGTTTGGTCGTGTTTACTTAAAAATGGAAGCTGTTCACTGCTCCTTTAATGCAATGTGGACGCTTCTTTGTCCTTCTCTAACGAAGCTGCCGAACCTCCGGGTTGTCGGCTGAATAGCTGTGTCCAGACTCTTGAAGAAATAAAGGTTTTTAAAAAAATAAAAAAATAAAAAGAAGAATATAATCTATTCTAGACGTATGATTCGGCCTATTGTAAGTATGAGCTCCCACTGGGTCAGACGTTGACCTCCCATTAACAGCCCTATGATCAAATTCCATGTTGAGGGAATTAATTTGTACCGCCACTTGGGTCCCCCTCTTGATAGGAGGCAGCGCTAGGGCAGGAATCCCCCTCCTGGAGTCCTCCTCATCACTTCCCAATGTATTGTCCAAGCCCAAAGGCTCGAACGTACAATTCAGGTCTCCTGCCACCAAGATGCGAGATTTATTGGGGCGCTGCCTAAGCAGACCTTCTAATAGGGATATTGTGGCCGATTGTATACCACCCTTCGTGCCTCTGGCGTAGATGTTAAAAATGTCCAGGAGGAGGCCACCCCGTGCACCCTTTATAGTAATATTGAGGAGATCGGGAGAGTTGGTGTGGTGCTGAACCACCTGACAATCAAGAGCGACATCAACCCATATGAGGAGACCACCCAAAGGGCGTCCCTTCCCTAAAACAGGGGGGACATCTGGAACAAAATATGTCGAATATCCTACCTTATGGCAGGGCTCCCTGCACCATGTTTCTTGAAAGATGCAAATTGAGTAACCCTCCACAAGGGCGTTCCAGTCTGGTAGTCCCAGCTTCCTCGAGATACCCGCAACGTTCCAGCTAAAGATCTTAAAGTCTGGATACGCCGCAACCGGCTCCCTACGGGGCTCGGTGTTTAGTGCCCCCTCCGTCGGGTCTATAAGACATAATCTACTACCCCCACTTAGTCTTCCTACGAGCGGGTTAATATCCTGTAGTAGGCTAGTGGCTTCGTCTAGCTGAGAGGGAAGAATGGCATTGCTTTCACCCAACTCGTTTAGCACAGGAACATCACCTGGGCTTAAAACCCTGATGGCCACCCTATGGCAGGTGTCGGTTCAATATCCCGATGGCCCCCCATAAGACCCGGGCCAGGCTGCCGGTTGGAATAATTGGGGGATGACAGGATTCTCGGGATAAATAGGGTTATTGCTCCAACCCCCGCCAAAATGTAAACCATTATAATTTGCTGCAGTTCTAGGGTAAAAATAGGTTAAATCTACTACACCAATGCTTGCCCCCCAATTACATACTTTTGATTGCAAATAGTTTGAGCAACCCTATTGTCTTTGAAGTTTACCAGCACACAATCTCCTTCTAGGTGCTTATGACCATAACCTACCCACCCTACCCTTCTCACTCCTAGGATCAACCTATCTAGACCCCTAGGAAGAGGTCTATTGGTCTTTAACCAGTGCATGGTTTTATTTTTCAAAGCCTGGTGGGATTCATAATGATCATCCTTCAAAGTGGGTACGTTAATAAGTATGGCGACATATGGGTGGCACTCGGGGGGCAAATTCACCGGTGGAAAAGTTGGAGCCGCTTTGGGGGAAGATTCTTCTGGCTGGGTTTCTCTGGGGAGGTTAGTACAAGTTCTGGTCGAGTAGGCTTGATCGGGACCATTGCCATTTGCAATGCCATTGGAGGTTCCCTTATATTTAGGAGGTCCCTTCCTACCCGGCAGCTCAGCCCGAATAGGCTTCTTTACCGGGACTTTAAGAGGCTTAGGTACACTCGGTTGTGCTAGGGCTAATTGACTAGTACTGCCTGGGGTATCCGCAACCTGTGCAGCAGGTGCATTAGCCACAGCCAACATATTTACAGTTGGCTGTAATAGAGGCGGTAGGTGTCCTCCCTGATTTTAAAGTGCAGTTTGATAAGGGTTTTTAGAGAGAAGAAATTATCCAAGGTTGCCTGTTCGAATCGGTCCAACCTCTCTCCTAAACCCTTTTACTCTCTCCACAATCGGGGACAATAATGTTATCATCAGATCTTCAAATTGTGTGATTGTTACAGAGTCATTACTTGGAGCTAAATGACAGTCTGATGTTGGATCTACATATGCTTCCTCAATCATATGACCTGAGTGATCACCCTCCTTTTCCATCCCAAGGTGTTTCATGCCCGCCCGCTCACCCGCTGTAGTTCCTATTCCCCTGGCACCGTGCTTCCTTGGTCTCTTATAAAGTTTTGGGAAGCTGCCTTTACGAGGGCTGGCAATCCTTTTCCTTTTAGGATAAGTTACATTTTTAGATACCGTCAGTGGTAAGACAGGTGGCTGAGGGGTGTTAACTTGGATAGTAGGAATGGTAAAGCGGGTTGTAAGGACGGGAAATTCATTGGGGCATGGGTCAAAACTACTACTATCAACAGGAGGGGTAATAGATATGGCTGCCAAACTCTCCAACCTATCTATACTGGCCCTCAGAGATGCAACCCGTAAATGCTCCAGTGGAGGGGGTGTAGTTGAGAGGGGATCTAAACTACATACAGGCGAGGAGACAGACGCCAGGGAACCCAATGAGGACCGTTTCGACGGAGGAAGTTCTTGGGAGAGACGCCGCTCTGTCATTACAATCTCCTTCTCTATGACAGCAGCTACCCGTGTAATGAACTAGTCCATAGTGCCTATAATACAGCTGGCTCCACCCTCTCCTCCTCTCCTGAGGCTCTTCCCTGAACGGGTGGACATTAACACAGGCTATAGTGGTAACCAGATATTAATAATAATATTAAACCCCTATATGTCCGAAGATACAAGTGTTGTTGTCAGGGGGGTGGCCCGACCCGGCCCTGGACAGCCCCGGACTGCCACAGACTGCCCGCCCTTTGCCCGGGCTTCGCTCCGAGCTGCGACCCGCGTTCGCAGACGTGAGCGTGATTAAGTACGTATACGCTGGGGGCGTGGCTTGCAGGGAGAGCGGGCCAGGTGTCAGCTATTGGCCAGGCAGGGACTCCTGGGAGATGGAGTCCCTGCAGTAACGCTCGCAGCCCTGCTGCACTGCCACAGACCTCCCCAGCCGCCGCAGAAACCACAGGCACTCCGCCGATCCTTCCGTGAAGCGGGACACGCGAAGCGGGTCCGGCGAACAGCGACGACAAACACAGCAACTAGGTCCAGGCACAAAGCTCCCCGGGATGAGGGTCTACTTGCCCAGGATCCAAACAGAAGCGCACAGAGTCCCACCAGCACCGGGGAAAAAGGATGTTCTTAAGTGCAGCCGGTGCGCTGGGGGCGTGGCTTGCAGGGAGAGCGGGCCAGGTGTCAGCTTTTGGCCAGGCAGGGACTCCTGGGAGATGGAGTCCCTGCAGTAACGCTCGCAGCCCTGCTGCACTGCCACAGACCTCCCCAGCCGCCGCAGAAACCACAGGCACTCCGCCGATCCTTCCGTGAAGCGGGACCCGCGAAGCGGGTCCGGCGAACAGCGACGACAAACACAGCAACTAGGTCCAGGCACAAAGCTCCCCGGGATGAGGGTCCACTTGCCCAGGATCCAAACAGAAGCGCACAGAGTCCCCAAATATCAGACAAATATCTCCCGAGAAAAGATCTTAAAAATCCGGTTTCTCTGCACTGGTTTGGACTCTTTGCCGACTTAATTGCATGAAAGACACTGATCGACTTGAATAAGTGAAGGCAGGGAAAGGCAATCGGAAAGCTCCTTTAATGTGATTGACAGAGTAAAGAGCCGTCCTGGGAGGACGACCAGAATACACCATCATTGACTCTGTGTGTTTGTTTTGGATACTGGGCCTGTGTAATGTTGGCCAACCCTAGTGTGTTTCAGTTCTTTTTGTGTCATTGTTCGCATGTACAAAAGGATGGCTTAAAAACGGTAACCGCCAAAACATAGCAATAATGTGAATAACTCATGTAGCTTAAGCAAATCATGCAAAAATGCTACTAATGAAAACATCTTGAGGAGAAGAAACTAAAACAAAAACCGAAGAATGAGAAGACCCAAACAAGCCAAAAAGAGAAAAAGATAAGAAAATCATTTTGGAGAAAAACTGTAGAACAAAATAAAGAAAAATGAGATCAATAAATAAAAAAGGAAAAATGGTCAATTATTTATTTATTTATTTATTAGATTTGTAAGGCGTGGCAGCTACCCAAAAAGGGTTTCCCAGCGCCAGAGCAGACCAAAGATTGTATAGCAGCTAATGAGATTACTGGTTAAAGAGCCAAGTCTTCAGCGATTTGCGGAATTGGGCATATACCATTTCGTTCCGGATAGCTGTCGGAAGGGAATTCCAGAGTAAAGGACCAAGGTATGCAAACGATCTCCCCCCCCCCCCATCCGAGATAGTCTGATTCTGGGCACAGAGAATTTCCCTTGAGTGGATGAACAAAGGTAACGGGGATGCACATAGGGGCGGACCAGAGACTGCAGATACTGAGGAGCAGTGCCTATTTTGATTTTGAAAATGTAGCTCAGGGCTTTGAACTTAATTTGGTTCGCCACCCTGATTCAGTGCAGGTCCCGTAAGTGATTTGAGACATAGGTAGCTTTAGGAACTCTGCAAAGTAGTCTTGCAGCAGAGTTCTGGACCATTTGCAGCCTACAAGTCACCTCCTTATTGGATCCTAGGTAGAGAACATTGCCGTAGTCCAGTCTTGAGGTGATTAGTGCCTGGACTACTGTTCTCTGAGTAGACTCAGGCAGCATCCAGATGATCTTTTTTAGCCACTTCAGGATGGTAAAGCAAGTAGCGGTTACCTTGACTTCCTGATGATGCATAGTAAGCGAGTCATCGATGATGACACCTAAGTTGCAGACTTGGCAGGAGGGCCGAGGGAGTGCTCCCATCTCACCGGGCCAGTGTTGTGGGCCCCAGAGATCTTTGTTTTTACCAAGTATCAAGACCTCAGTTTTCTCTCCGTTCAGCTTAAGGTAGTTTGTCTGCATCCATGATGCAATTTTACCCAAGCCCAACTGGAGGGGGGATGTCCCAGCTGTACTCTCCATAGAGAGCGACAAAATAATCTGGGAGTCGTCCGTGTAAGAAAACATGGACAACCTTGTGTCTTCCGCAACATCGGCTAAAGGTCTAACGTATAGGTTAAAAAGTAAAGGGCTAAGAATGGAGCCCTGAGGTACCCCATAGGGTGAGGAATGGATGTCGGAGGTGGCTGTTGGGGAAGAAATTTGAAAAGTGCGATTGGCAAGAAAGGAAATAAGCCCATTTAAGGCTGGGCCGCAGATGCCTAATGATCTTAACATTTTTGCTAGCACAGTGTGGGATACCGTGTTGAATGCTGTGCTCAGGTCTAGCAGAATGAGGGCGACAGTGTCTCCAGCGTCCAGATGACAACGCAGCCTTTCCATTACCCCCAGTAGAGTTGTTTCTGTAGAGAAACCAGCTCTGAAATCCGATTGGGATGGGTGGAGGAACTTTTTGGTTTCAACAAAGTTGGAGAGCTGAGAGTGGATGTGTTTCTGAAAGATTTTTGAGAAAGCCGGCAGCAGAGAAATAGGCCGATAGTTGGAAGGTAGATCAAAGTCAGCGTTGGCCTTTTTCAGGAGAGGGATCACCATGGCATGCTTCCAGTCAGATGGGACTGCGGCTTCCTGTGTCCTGTATCCTGGATCGAAGTCGAGAAGAACCTGAAAGCAGAGGGGACAGAGTCTGGGTCACTATCCAGTGACCAGGGACACGATAGGCGAATGCCAACCGAAGTCGAGTGATTTCAGGTGAAGAAGGTGAAGTTTGACTCTTCAGCCACGAGGACCAGGAGGCGTCGAGGACGACCAGGAGCTGGATTCAATCTGTCCCATGAAGGATGTTGAGTGCTGCAGCGTCGGTGCCCGGATTGGACACAACAAGCCTTGGGAACAGCAACCCACGCAGAAAGGAGAAAGTTGCTTCGGTGCAGACCAGCAAATTCTGAGGGACTCACCACGTGGTGGGGAGTCAGGGCACATCTGGAGCAACCAGGGAAGCTCAAGGAAATTCAAAGTTGCCTTCACAAGGACCCACCAGTCGACGGACCAGAGATCGCAAAGGAGCCTTGAGCTGAAATGCAAGAAGTAGGCTCACAGAACACTCGGGGAGTGTAGGCCCACAATCTTAAGTGCAGATGGTGCTTGGGGTGTGTGCTACAAGTATCCTAAAGCACGACTTCAAGAGACGTCGGGAAGTTAATGCACTTGCAAATGTGCACGATGACCAGGAGTTCTGGTTGCACGTTACTCACAAGGGCTGCTGGTCTCAGCTTTGATGGGGACTTGGGTCGGCCACTGCCATGTCCGGAAATCTTCTTCCTGGGCTGCAAATACTTCAGAGTTTGGCGGGAGCTTTGGAGATGCAGACCGGCAAAATGCTTCATTGGTGCCTGCCAAGCAGGGGAGTCACTTCTTGACCCCAAGGGAGATTTCTTCAGTCCTCCAGTCTTGAGTAGAGCGTCGAAGTTCCAGGATTCAGCTACAGAGTTGCGTCCAGGGATATCTAAAGTCCTGTTGCCAGGGGTTCCTTACTTATACCTAAGAAAGGGGATGGACTAACTCTAGGGACCCACCTATGGGAGGGTTTGGAAAGAGGGGTGGCTACACCCATTTCCTTTGTCCAGTTGTGCACCAGAGCAGGGGCTGGAAGCCCCTGAACCGGTTTGAGCTGGACTATGCACAGGAATACCAAATGTGCACCCAGTGCAGGACTTCAAAGCACTCTGAGAGTGCTCCCACCCAGCCCCAATACACATCAGCCTGTCTGGGAGGGGGTTACACCTCCCTGTGACAGGAAACCTATTGTCCAGGCCTCCCCTGCTGGTGTTTCGGTCAGCAGCAGGAGTCCAGACCCGTGTCTGTGGCTGCAGCATTCATTTTGTGATGCCAGGGCTCAGTTAAGTTGGTACCGGATATACCAGTGCTGTCATGTCTCTCCCTCTAATCCCACACCAGTTACTGGTGTGGAGGTATGATTCCAAGGTGTTTGACACCAAACATGACATGTTTCCGTGCAGCCAGTCCAAAGTTAGCATTTACCTTTTGGTTATAATGCACTTAAGAGTATATGGTCAGGCTGCACCACTGACAACCCCGGAGAAGAGATTCTGAAGGCTGCTGAGGGGCTCAGCTCATGCCTGGGCACCCTCCCACATATAACCATGCACCCTGTCTTCAGGATTGATAAGGCCTGCCATAGGGGTGACTGATAGATGTCTATGTGCAGTGATAGGTGAGGTATAGTGAACCTATACCTCAGTAAGGGGTGCATGCACCACCTTACCCAGGCTGCAGTAGCAGACCTGTGGTGTCATTTTGAACGGCTTTCCAGGGGTGGCACAATACATGCTTCATCCCCTGGTAGGCCTCTGGGGTACCTATGCCCTGGGTACATAGTATACCATATACTAGGGACTCACAAGGGTACCCCAGAATCCAATCTGGAATGTACCTAAAGTACATGGAATCAATTTAGAGGGGAAGCAGCTAGGCTGGGGTCCTGAATAGCAGGGCCCCAGCCAGACTAACGTCGAAAAACAGTGAAACACCATCAAAAAGTAGGGGTAACCATGTGAAGCAGATCCTACTCTCCTACAATGAGGAAAAAGGAGGCAACACAAAATAAAGCAAATGCAAAGGATCACACAATTTGGCCAGGTGGGGAAGCCAGGATAGACTCTAGGGGCCCGATTCACACAACTAACTTAAGACAAAATCCTAAACTTACTACCATTTTGGTATTCACAGAAGGCACTTACTCATTTTGGTATTCACAGAAGGCACTTACTCATTTCGGTATTCACAGAAGTTAGGAGCCCTAACTTTAGGACTCCTAAATGCCTTCTGTGAATACCAAAAGTCTTAAAGTTAGGATTTTTCTCAGTTTAGAAATAGTAAAGTTAGGACTCCTAACTTTAGGACTCCTAAATGCCTTCTGTGAATACCAAGGGCCATATGTAGGAAGCCAAATTGCGATCACAAATGCTGAAATTCGCCGAATTTCAGCGTTTGCGATAGCAATTTGGGCAGTGTGCTATGTAGCACACAAAAACCAACACTCAAAATAAGGAATCGCAAAATTTGCGATTCCTTATTTTGCTAATTCATTTAAGGAATCCCAAATTGCGGTTCCTTAAATGCAATGTAGGAAGCACCCAAGTTGTGCGATTTTGGCTTAAGGAATCGCATATTACCACCAACTTCAGTTTTGTGGTGCCCGTCTGCTACGCTTGTGCGCTCCCCTCAACTCGCATTCCAAGATAACTATGCATGTCTGCTCTGTAATTAACTTCCCTCTGTCTTCCTGCCAGAGATCTACTCACATACCAACTTCCTTTGATACTCACAAAGAGAGCTATTTTACATCTAATCAGCAGAGTTGACAGAGTTAATTACGGTCACTGTGAAAGGTGGACCCTAATATAACTCGTTTTATTTTATCACTCTCCAGGCTTCCTCCAGAGATTTATAAATAGTATCTGTGGATCATGCTTAATCAAAACCCTAAAGTCACAGATGAATTTGATTTTACAACTGTGCATGGGTTTCCTTCTTGCGCCTTCCCTGAGCCAACCTATGAAATGTGACTTTTATTCCTAAGTAGGTTTTTACAGTAGGGAAAGCTCCTGCAGCCTATGCAGTTTATTGGGAATTTTGTATCCTGACATTGCAGAGGCATTCTAATTCCACATTTAGCATGCCCCCCGTCACATAGTATGTACAAACATCTTGTGGGCTCCATGGCCTATGGGTTACTTATTTTATTAATGTGAAAAAAGGGGGTGTTTTCCCACATTTCAAGAATAGCTTACTTTGACATGAACTGTCTGTAGTTTTGGGTATAGCAGCTCATGCCTGCAATTGCAGTCCTGGAACGCCACTTTTAAAGTCACACATGTGGGTAATGTAAAGGCACACTTCAGCCTACATGTGACATCTGACTTTTACTGCACTGGAAAAGTTTCTGTCATATTACGGTGGGCTTACTAAAGAAACAGACATGACAGTTTCAATTAAACAAATGTACTCCTGTAAAGGGCACTAACAAGTTACTATCCAAATTAGTGGTGAAAAGCGGAGATCCATAATCTTGGTGTGGATGTAGAGAAAGAAATTTGTCAATAGAGTAATGTTTTACCATGAAGAAGAAAATGAGATTTTTAATAGAAAATTAATGTTTCCATTATATTTACAGATGTGTAAATGCGCAGCTAATATATTTTCGTATGTGTATCTACCTACCAGGTGAAAAACTACAATAGTCACCGATTTCCAGGAAAACTCATGTAATGCTCAGTGTATTCAAAACAATTCTGATGTTTACTCCACACATAGCCATAGGCTTATGATAGTAAATTTCCAATCTTTTTACTTAATTTGCCATTAGACAGGGTCGGAAGTAGGACATAATATGTTTCTCTCAATTATTGTGGAGAGTGTTACATATTTTGAGCAAACTAACACTAATGTAGTGGGGATGAAGTATCTTTTCTCGAAGTCTCTAGGAAATGTTGACAAATACTGTAATTTAGAAGTGGTATTCAGTTTGTCCAAATAAGAGTATGGTACCAAAATATTGTTGCCTGATTATTGTCTAACATGAATATTGTGTCCTAAATATTGTCTAGAAAAATATTATCCCACTGGAGTTAAAAGGAAGTCTATTTTTGAGGTGATTGGGTGATATTTTTGTAAATGAGGTTCATCACACAGTATCTATGCCAGACGATCTATCTCTTTACTATATTCTGTCATTCAACCTCATATAAATACATGGCATGAAAAACATTTCAACTTGTAGGAAAGGTGAGTATTGGAAGAAAAGTCCAAATGCTTGGCTCTCTATTGCTTTTTGGTATTCCTACCATAAATCATCTATTACAATGAAATCAAAATTATGTGCCAAAACTATACCATTTATTTTGGGCATGAAATGAAAATCATCCAAGATATTTGAAAAAAATCATAGTTACCTTTTGTTTTCTTGCAGGAGCATATTCAACTTTTTATATATTAGAATGAATCCCAGTTTTCCTTTATAAAAGCACTTCCAGGGAATCCCACACCAATACTTGAAAACCACAGACTTGCCCTCTTTTCAAAGCCTTCTTCTCTCTTATTCAATTTATCTTTTATTTCAGTTGTATTTCTTTACATCAATTTGGAATACATCTTAAGATTTTTTTCATTTGGTGTCAAAGCTTGATTTTTGAGGTGAGGGCAGGGTTTTCCTCAAATCTAATGTCCTATCTTGAACTCATTTAACTTTTATTGTACAACCAGAATACACCATCATTGACTCTGTGTGTTTGTTTTGGATACTGGGCCTGTGCAATGTTGGCCAACCCTAGTGTGTTTCATTTCATTTTGTGTCATTGTTCGCATGTACAGAAGGATGGCTTAAAAACGGTAACCGCCAAAACATAGCAATAATGTAAATAACTCATGTACCTTAAGCAAATCATGCAAAAATGCTACTAATGAAAACATCTTGAGGAGAAGAAACTAAAACAAAATCTGAAGAATGAGAAGACCCAAACAAGACAAAAAGAGAAAAAGATAAGAAAATCATTTTGAAGAAAAACTGTAGAACAAAATAAAGAAAAATGAGATCAATAAATAAAAAAGGAAAATGGTAATTTTATTTATTTATTTATTTATTAGATTTGTAAGGCGTGGCAGCTACCCAAAAAGGGTTTCCCAGCGCCAGAGCAGACCAAAGATTGTATAGCAGCTAATGAGATTACTGGTTAAAGAGTCAAGTCTTCAGCGATTTGCGGCATTGGGCATATACCATTTTGTTCCGGATAGCTGTCGGAAGTGAATTCCAGAGTAAGGGACCAAGGTATGCAAACGATCTCCCCCCCATCCGAGATAGTCTGATTCTGGGCACAGAGAATTTCCCTTGAGTGGATGAACAAAGGTAACGGGGATGCACATAGGGGCGGACCAGAGACTGCAGATGCTGAGGAGCAGTGCCTATTTTGATTTTGAAAATGTAGCTCAGGGCTTTGAACTTAATTCGGTTCGCCACCCTGATTCAGTGCAGGTCCCGTAAGTGATTTGAGACATAGGTAGCTTTAGGAACTCTGCAAAGTAGTCTTGCAGCAGAGTTCTGGACCATTTGCAGCCTACAAGTCACCTCCTTATTGGATCCTAGGTAGAGAACATTGCCGTAGTCCAGTCTTGAGGTGATTAGTGCCTGGACTACTGTTCTCTGAGTAGACTCAGGCAGCATCCAGTTGATCTTTTTTAGCCACTTCAGGATGGTAAAGCTAGTAGCGGTTACCTTGACTGCCTGATGATTCATAGTAAGCGAGTCATCGATGATGACACCTAAGTTGCAGACTTGGCAGGACGGCCGAGGGAGTGCTCCCATCTCACAGGGCCAGTGTTGTGGGCCCCAGAGATCTTTGTTTTTACCAAGTATTAAGACCTCAGTTGTCTCTCCGTTCAGCTTAAGGTAGTTTGTCTGCATCCATGATGCAATTTTACCCAAGCCCAGCATGAGAGGGGATGTCCCAGCTGTACTCTCCATAGAGAGCGAGAAAATAATCTGGGAGTCGTCCGCGTAAGAAAACATGGACAACTTTGTGTCTTTCGCAACATCGGCTAAAGGTCTAAGGTATAGGTTAAAAAATAAAGGGCTAAGAATGGAGCCCTGAGGTACCCTATAGGGTGAGGAATGGATGTCGGAGGTGGCTGTTGGGGAAGAAATTTGAAAAGTGCGATTGGCAAGAAAGGAAATAAGCCAATTTAAGGCTGGGCCGCAGATGCCTAATGATCTTAACGTTTTTGCTAGCACAGTGTGGGATACCGTGCTGAATGCTGTGCTCAGGTCTAGCAGAATGAGGGCGACAGTGTCTCCAGCGTCAAGATGACAACGCAGCCTTTCCATTACCCCCAGTAGAGTTGTTTCTGTAGAGAAACCAGCTCTGAAATCCGATTGGGATGGGTGGAGGAACTTTTTGGTTTCAACAAAGTTGGGGAGCTGAGAGTGGATGTGTTTCTCAAAGATTTTTGAGAAAGCCGGCAGCAGAGAAATAGGCCGATAGTTGGAAGGTAGATCAAAGTCAGCGTTGGCCTTTTTCAGGAGAGGGATCACCATGGCATGCTTCCACTCAGATGGGACTGCGGCTTCCTGTAGGGAAACAAAGAAGGAAGCAAGATCCTCACATTGTCGTTTATTTAGTGGGGGGGGGGGCCTAGATTGGGTAGCAGAGCCAGCGAGCTCTTTAACCATACCAAAAAGTGTTAAAAGAAAAAAAACACAAAATGTAGGAAGGAAAGGATGTGTAATCAATAATTGATCACCACACAAAGATCTTGTTAGCATTCCAGGGGATGAGTTTTTATAATTTACAGATTGAAGAAATCACAAGATTTAATAAAAAATGTTGGAGGCTCGGTATTCAGACAATTTCAACATATTGTGAGACAAGCAATAACTATCAAAATGAAAATCATGAATTGCTTTTCGTAGAAAAAACTGTTATTGAGTTTGTTTACTTCTTAAAATATTACTATTATTTTAGGAGAAATGCCTTCTTAAAATATTTTAGAGATTTGATAAAAAAAGTGCAAAAATTAAATGATTAAAGTGCTTGACATTTGATGAAAATTTGGTAAGGTGTTTTATAATAAAGTATCCGTGTAAAACAAGAATCACAATTTTGCCTATCCAGATTGGTGGCGTGAAAGTACCCATTTCAGAGTAATCTCTTTTAAAGTAAAACTTTCTTTTACTCATGTTTAACAAGAAGGGATTTAGCAGCCAGTTGTCTAGAGGTAGGAAGTTTATAAATGTTAGACCTGCCTACAAAGCTTAAAAACCTTGAAACACAGGGCCTGATTCACAGAACTAACTTAAGACAAAATCCTAAACTTACTACTTTTGGTATTCACAGAAGTTAGGATTTTGTCTTAAGTTTGTCTTAAGGCAAACTTAAGATAGACTTAAGACAGACTTAAGTCAGGATTTTGTCTTAAGTTTGTCTTAAGTTTGTCTTAAGTCTGTCTTAAGTCTGTCTTAAGTCTGTCTTAAGTTTGTCTTAAGTCTGTCTTAAATCTGTCTTAAGTCTGTTTTAAGACAAACTTAAGACAAAATCCTAACTTCTGTGAATACCAAAAGTAGTAAGTTTAGGATTTTGTCTTAAGTTAGTTCTGTGAATCGGCCCCACTGACTCTAGTGCCCCTATCATAGTTAAAATCTAAACTTAGACCTCATCTTAACTGGAAAAAAGAAAAGTACAGAGTTAAACATTTCTTACTTATGAAAAAGATGTTCTCGGAAATTGAGCTTGATATTTTCACCTCATAGGTATTCATAAAAAAAAAAAAAACTTCCAGGCACAGTTGGATGTTCCATATTTCTTGACATGTTTTAACTAACTGTACAAATGTTTTGGAAGAAAAGTCTGTGTGTTTTTCTTGTGAAGGCAGCATCAGGAAAGGCAGTTCACCTCATTATCTTAGAAGGTGTACCTTGCTCTATCTCAATCAACCAAGGTAACATGCACAGTGTGTTCTGCAGCATGATGTGTGCAAAAAGTCTATAGCCCACCTTCTTTGGTTTAATGTGCCCTAGCATTTCAGGTCAGTTATGACTGTGAACCATTGTGTCTTGACTACAGAGCCTTGGATGGTCATGGACATGTCTCCAAACACTTATAGCAAACAGGAAAGCATTATGATTGCCTTGCCTCATTTTGCTCAAACACTGTGGAACTCAAAGGCCTTATGAATGCCTACATGTTTAACGGTACTTTAGAGTCAATTTATGTGACATACAGGTAGGAAATCTATATGGAGCCTATATAACCCCCCAAAACAAGTCCAATACTCTCCAGGATCAGTTCCTCCTGTGACCTTATTATATAAAATAAAATAGTATTAGTGTTTAAAGATACTGTATTCATCAGATTTGCTACACAAATACTCCTATTTCCAGATATCCTTTGTAGCACACATACCAAGTGTTCAACTACCAGTGCAAGGTATATAGGGAAATGCAAGCACCTCTTTTTGCTTCCTCCTTGATTCTTTAAACATGTCAGATCCAATCATTCTTTCTAAGACTTACCTTGGAGTTGTCTTCTAACAGCTTTACTTGTCTATATTTTCCTGGTGTTAGCAATACTGTTCCAGAGTTTGATACCTGAATTCCCAATCTTCTGGATCAACCCTATTTTGTGCACACTGACACACTGCATCTGTCTCTACTGAGTGGTCATTAATCTAGTACGAAGGATAGCCTCCTCAGATTTCTATTGGGGACAAAATCTGCTTAGATTAGCTTTTCACTCTATTTCCTGGTACAGTTTTAAGGAGTATTTTCCCACTGATAGTGATTAGAGTTAGTTGCATCTATTACCTTCATATTTACTTCAGTTTATCTGGCCTTAGTAAACTAAATTGGGCCATTGGTTGCGGGTGGTGGGGTAGGGGGTGTGGAAGAGACCCACTCAGGCAACAACCACAATTCTTGTCAGGGTGAAGCACAAACGTTATTAAATTCACCGGTGCTTAACCCTCCGGTAGTTTGCAACAAAAACATGGAGGTAACATGTAAAGTATTTTTGCAGTGCACAAACAGTAATAAAGTGAAACCACAACACAGGAAAAATCCCAAACCAATTTAGAAAAATAGAATACATTTTAAAGACTAAAATGATACCAAAATGACACAAATATAATCATTAGAACCAGAGATATTCAATTGTAACGTTTTTTTAAAAATGGAACCTAAAAGAACAAAGCACCACTCACGGCCATCTGGTTGCACTAAACCAGGGAAAAGTTACAAGTTCAGGACGACTGTCATGGAGAACGGGTTGGATATAGGGACCAAGATAATCCAGCTGAAGAGTTACCTTCTGTGTCTGGTGCGAAGAGTTCCATTCATGATGGAGGAGGCCGCGTGGTGGTAGAGCATCGTGGATGGTTGTCTCTGTGGGGCAAAAAAGCAAGCTGGGTGTCATGGGCTGTTGTCACTGTAGCGCAAAAAGCATCATGGATGGTCATTGCTGTAGCTTTGCACTGGCAGTAACCATGAGCTGTTGTTGCTGTAGTGCAAAATGAGCTCTTGCATTGCCGGTCTTCCTTAGCGGGTGCTGGAGCACGAGCAGCAGGTCTCACCAGAGCTCACGGTCATCATGGGTGGCACAGTCTCGGCGCGAACAGGCCCGTTAGCAGTCGCAAAGAGCTCACATCAGGATTTTTCCTTTCTCTTGGGGAGGAGTACCCTCTGATGCCAGGCAAGGGTCCAGGACCCTGCGAGAGACCTCTTCGGAATCAGGGACTTACTCCAGCAGAGGCAAGCAGGACTCAGGCAGTTGCAGGCCCATGCAGATTCAGTTGCAGCAGGTCAGCTGAGCAGTTTCAGGGAGGTCTCTGAAGCTTTTTCTGTCCCTGTTGCTCAAAAAGGAGTTCAGCCAACTGACCCTTGGAGTCAATTTGGGTTAGCCTGGGATGAAGGCAAGCTGCTGCAGCCTTACTTCTCAGACAGCAAGGAGGTCCTCATCAGCCGGGCAATCCTTCTACTGTAACTTCAACAGGTCCAAGAGTGTTCTTATGAGTGGCTCTTGAGGTCCAATATTTATACCTGGTGTAAGCATTTGTGTGGGAGGATTCTCTTTCTACCCCAACATCCGGTTCTGGAGAGTTCTTTCCCTGTTAAGTCTCCAAACTGTCTCGGGTGACAGAAGACAGGGCAAGCCTGGTGTCAGATTCTTTTGTGTGTGTAGAAGGCAAAACTGTTTGAGATCTAAGTGTGGCCGGGTGCAGCCCCACCTCAGTTATGCTGCCAGATGGCCCATCCTATCCACACCTAAGCCACATTTGTGTTACTGTCTGCAAGCAATACACAAACCCCAGCAACAGAGCCATTCACAGCCATGCGACCCAGGACACTGACAGAAGGCACAAATGGTTGGTACAAGAAAATGCCAACTTTCTAAGTGGCATTTTCATAATTGTGATTTGAAATATACCTTTACCATTAAAGAGGATTTTAAATGACGATTCTTTTAAGCGCAAACAGCATATCTCTATCTGCTCCCAATGCAATGTTATCACTTATCAAATTTGAAAAGGTAACCCAGTGTTACTCAATGAGAGAGAGAGGCCTTACAACAGTGAAAAACAATCTTAGGTGTTTTTCACTATCAGGACATGAAAAACTGAAGTACACGGGTCCAATGCTTTAAATACAGTGCACCCTGCCCTATGAGCCTCTAGGGCCTACCTTAGGGGTGACTTACAAGTATTAAAAAGGGAATGTTTAGGCCTGGCAAAGGGTTTATTTTGACAGGTGGAAATGTCAGTTTAAAACTGCACTACAGGCTGCAGTGGCAGCCCTGAGACATGTTTTAAAAGGCTACTTTAGTGGGTGGCACAATGAGTGCTGCAGGCCCACTGGTAGCATTTCATTTACTGGCCCTGGGTACAGGCAGTACATTTTATTAGGGACTTACAAGTAAATTAAATGTGCCAATTAGAACAGCTCACAAGCACTTAAACACTGGGTAGCAGTGGTAAAGTGCAATGGGCCCTAAAGCCAACTAAATAGACAAGTGTTTGTGGTCTTATGTTTCTCCCTTTTTGTGTTCAGAGTAATGATATGTTTTGTGCCATATTGTAATGTGTCATTACATGATGATGTTAATGTAGTCTTTTTCATTTATATCCAATTTGTGTGAAATTGAATAAGTAATCTATGTATGGTGTTTATGAAATATTTTTTAAATGTTTAAGGTTACTGTACTGTTGTGGTACTAGTTTGACTATTGGATTGTGCTCCTGCCTGAGGTGTGTAAAGTTAGACGGCTGTGTGCATAGACTGAGTGGTGTGATGACCATAATATAATTTTCCGGAGGGGAAATTTACTTTTACTGCCCCTTGTACTGCAGCACAGACATGTATTTGCTCCAAGGTGAGAGTTGTGAACAATATCAAATGTGTGCCTGCCATCTTTCCTTTAACTTTTATGTCACTTCAACTCCAATGTCAACTTTTTCTATTCATTATCTACCCTGGCATAAGATGCAGCAATCAATTCAACGTGATCAAACATGTATGCCACTGATCCCTTTCTTCCAATTCCAAAAAATGAATGCAGCCCAGCAGCTGGCCTCACAAAACATTTTAAGAGTTCAAACATCATCAGTTCATGTGTTTAATGGGATGATAAACTGTTCTGAGAAATTCATTATTGTCTACTGAGATAATTCCTGTTCATTGTTGGCCTTTATTAATATTTCAGTGCCTTTTCATACATACACATTTTCCTACTTCACTATATATCTGTATGTATACAGGTGCACTGGGCACCCTGGCTAAATGTATGCATTACTTTAAGGTGAATTAAAGGTTTTTTTGTAAGATATTTTGGTGAAGATGTTGCTTGTTACTTTCTATTGTCACTGATTCAATTTGGCTATAGCAGTTTGAATCTAAAAATGAATCCACTTTGAGCCTCAGCCCACTGGCGAGCTTCTGTTTGATTTAACAGACAGCTCCTTATTGTGATACATCACAGACAGATAAGGGGAAGTTGGAGTTTGAAAACCCAGAGGCCAGACCTCACTCCTCAGGAGGACCTTGAGCAATCAATACCAAATCTACACCAGACCATGGCACAGCATCAGACCTGAACTCTTCACAAACTATAGTAAGTTTATAGACCAGAGAGGGTTTTGGAGACCGGATAAATGGCGCTAAGGCAGATGAACGGACAGATGGAGTCAGAAGAACAAAGAACCAATGCTTAACGGTGCAAACAGGTCAGGGGAATACCCAAAACCCCTGTATAAGGTGTGGGCAAAAGCCCATACCAGAACAATTATAAGCAAATCCTGTGCACACGTGACAATATAGTTAATGAGATCACAGAAAAGATAACAGGGTTCAAAGAACAATGGAAAGATGTTGTTTTAATTCAAACGTTGTCTTTCATCAGTACAAAGAGCGCCAGCCGACACGTGTTTCGTCAACAGTAGAACAACTGTGACTCTTCAGGGCTGGGAAACAATATGATATTGGATCAAAAAACCGCAAAGCAAAAGGAAAGGAGTGACAATATATACAATAAAAAACATGGTGGTGACAAAGCGTGACACAATTAGTGAAAAAACTCTATGTGAAAAAGAACAAATGCCAATGAAAAAGGGGGTAACAACAAAAAGGACAACGGCAAGAGAATCTGAACAGAAAGAAAAAGGTTCATAAATGGAGACTTAATGGCAAAAAGCATGAAAAAGAACATCTCTGGGAGAAAAAGGTCTCACCATGTGGTGTTGCCAAAATGACATAATATTGGCACGAAGTGGTAGAGAATGTCTTGACATAATCAACACTGTATCCAGCAAAAGCAGTTAGAAAAACAATTGTATTAAATAACAACAGCCTCAATTACTCAAAACTGAAGATTCGAGAACAAGTAAATAATTGGACGTAACAGATGCAACAACTATGAGGCAAAAGGGCAAAAAACGAGGTAAATGTGCCGTACAAAGCGGAGTGAAGAGTATACTCAGTAGTGCAAAAGGATAAAAGGGCGCTAGAGCATGCAACTAACATGCGGTGCGTGGCACTATGTAAATACGAAAAAAACGACAAGTCTAAGTCGATAAGTGATGTAAAATAACACCTACGACTATGAAAGGCAAACGGCAAACAATTAGGAGCATGCTGAGAGGAGGGGATTCGGACAAATCAAACGTAACGTAGTGCGGAAGGACAATTGTAACGAAACTCACCCAAAAGAGCAATGTCATAAGAAAATGATCGAAAGCCGTCGGGAACAAAAGTAAAGTGGTCTCCCATGGGTCGGTGCGACCAGGAAACCAAAAGGCTGGAAAAAAACGGTAGGAATGAAAATCTAAAGGGCACAGCATAAGTACGGCATGACGGCCAAAGCGTATGGGAAATAGACACATACCTGTGTATGTCGGTGCGTTGTAGCTGAACTTTCTTCCGAAGTGCGGGAGGATGGCGGTAAAACCGGAAAGCGGTTATAAAGGAAAAGTAAACTGAGGACTAGAAGGCTAACCTTCGTGAGATTAGCCGGAAGTGAGGGTTCTGGTGACGTGGGTGAAGTAAAAACAGAGAAGAGACTACGCCCAATGGATCATGTTGTTGCAAGCAAAACGTGAACAAGTATTAAATAAAGCAAATAAGCATGATTAAAAATCGCAAAAGAGTGGGCAATGCCACATTAACAGTACAGGTGTTACAGATAAAGCAAAAATAAATATGAGCAAGTAAGACGGAAAATACATAACATGGTAGGCAAAAAAAGGGGGGGGGGGAGTGGCGAGATGAATGTAGGAAAAGATAGAAAAGGAAAAGGAAGAGGAAGCATAATTAGAGTATTCACGAAGTTACAAAAATATGTGATGAGAGAATAATACGTGCTTTGAATATGAGTAACAAGAGAAAGTAAAAAGTTTAAAAGGAAATAACATGTTTTAGAAATAGTGTGTATTTCGCAGTGAATCAAAAGAACAAGATAATAGAAAGTTAGGACATAGGAAAATAAGGCTATAAGTTCTAGTGGAGAAAAACAAGGAAGGAAGAGAGAAAAAGTTGTGGAAAGTAAAGGTGGACAGCAAAGCAATGAAAAAGGTTAAGAGGGCTTAATTTAAAGAACACAAGAGGAGTAGTCAGCAAAAAAGGACAATGAGTGGGAGATGAGAAAGAAGAGCAGAACGAGTTAGGAACCCAAGAAATATTGGAGTTCGTGGTCAGAATTTTGGCCGTGGCTCACTGTGTGAAGACGCATTATCCAGGTTGCTTCAAGGCGTCTCAATCTTAGTTCACGGTTACCGCCCCTTATGTTGGGTGGGGCAATGTCAATTCCAAAAAAGGAAAATCTCTTGTGAGCTCCTTGGGTGGGGCAAGAGCCTATGTGTATGGCCATAGGGTATCTTGAGTCGTTGGTGTGAATGGCTCTGGCATGTTCGCTGATTCTTTCTTTTAGGGCTCTGATGGTACTGCCCACGTATTGGCTCTTGCAGGTGCACTCAAGCACATACACAACGAATTTGGTGTTGCAATTAATGTTAAATCTGATTTCAAAACGGTGTTTATGATGGCTGGAGAAATCCTTGACTCCATTCAATGCCCATTTGCAAACACCACAGCATCGGCATTTGTGGAAACCAATGGTGTGAGGTGTAAGCCAAGATCGTGTAGAGGCAGTATGAGGAACAGTAGGGCTAAGCCTGTTACGCAAAGTTCTTCCACGTCTGAATGTGATCGAAGGTTTGGTGGTGATGATCTCTTTGAGATTTCTGTCTGTGAGCAGAATGTTCCAATGTTTGTTCATGCTTCTTCTGATCACAGAGCTAAGGCCATTGTAGTTGGTTATCAGTCTGGTCGTTTCAAGGGTGGGTTTGATCCGAGTTTTGGGTCGAAGTGTGTTATTCCTGTCCGTTTTGATGACTCTGTTGACAGCTTTATTGATAAGGTTGGTATCGTATCCGCGTTGAGAGAATCTTTTTCCCATGTCAGTCATGCATTTCTTGAATTCAGTGTCTTCACTACAGTTCCTTCTAGCTCTGACGAGTTCACCATAAGGAATGGCTTGAATCTGATGTACGGGGTGGGAGCTGGTGGCATGGAGAATGGCGTTACATGCTGTCTCCTTATGAAAAAGTCTGCTTTGTAAGGTGTTGTTCTTAACATAAAATTCTACGTCCAAAAAGGTAATGTGTGAGATACTACAGTTGCATGTGAACTTCATGTCCATGTCATTGGAATTGAGGTGGATGCAGAAGTCGTCGAGCTCTTCTTGGGTGCCAGACCATAGTAAAAAGCAATCGTCGATGTAACAACCCCAGTATACAATAGAATTAGTCCACCTTGCGCCCTTAATGCCCCAAATCCAGGTTGCCTCTAATGAGCCCATGTAGAGGTTGGCGAACGAAGGTGAAAACCTTGAGCCCATGGCTACACCTTTGGTTTGTTTGTACCATTTCCCTTCAAACAAAAAACAATTGTTTTTAAGTATTATATCCATCATGGATATTAACATGTTGGTATGTTGCCATAGAGAAGCCGATCTAACCTCCAAGAATTGTGTGACCGCTTCAAGACCAAGATCAGGTTTGATTGAGGTGTATAAAGACACCACATCTAGTGTTGCCATAATCATGCCTGGTTGCCATTGGAGATCATTGAGAATACTCAGAATATGTTTCGTATCCTGTATGAAAGACGGAAGGTTCCTAACCAGGGGATTGAGAAATACATCCACATATTGAGCTAGTCGTTCCGTAGGGCCTCCTATCCCTGAGACAATAGGTCTACCGGGCGGCCGGGTGGGATGCTTGTGTATTTTCGGTAGGGTGTATAACCAGGGAGACACAGGTTTGTCAACCCTCATATACAGTACTTCTTCATCGTCTAGTAAACCAAGGGAGTGCCAATCACTTAGGTTTTTGTTAATCAGTTTGGTAAGGTTGCTAGTAGGATTGTTGGTGAGAGGTTCATAACAAGTTGAGTCGTTTAGTTGAGAGATGATTTCAGCATGATAGTCAGATTTGTTCATGACAATTACATTTCCGCCTTTGTCGGCCTCCTTAATGATTATGTCATGATTGGAAGTAAGTTCCTCAAGTGCCAAACGCTCATTTCTTGATAGATTGTCTCTGCCTTTGTGTCTGGATTTACCTGATTTGAGTTCATGTTTGTTAAGATCTTCAAGCACCAGATTGTAGAAGATATCGATGGGATTGCTACCCGGTAATGTGGGTGTCCATTTGGATTTCACCTTGAGTCCGCTGGTAATGGTATGGTCAGTGTCAATGTCTAATTCCGTAAGTAGACGTTCAAGTGTATAAGGATGATCATCCATTTCTCTGAGTGTCATGAGCAGATGAGTATCTTTGATTTCTCTGATGCTCTGTGTGTTCAGGTCGGTGGTCCGGTTCATAGTTTCAGATAAACTTTTACCACCCAGGGAACAAGCAAAGTGTTTCTTCAGTTTGAGATTTCTGATGAACTTAAAAAGATCAATCTTCGTTCTACAGAGATCCCCAGTTTCATGAGGGTTAAAATTGAGGCCTAAGCTGAGAAGGGAGGTCATATCTTTGTTCAGTGGTGTAGAGGAAAGATTGATGACTTGGACCTCCTCTGGGTTGGTAGTTACTTGTTGGGATCGCCCGATCTGAGTTTCCTCTTGTATTCGTCTTTTGCCTGATCTCTTCCCTCTCCTGGTTTTTCTAGTGTGTTCTGTCTTTGCTGTGTTCTGTTTTCCCTTCTTATGGTTCTGACCTCGCGTAAAAAATTGGAGGTATTGGTACTTCCTTGGGGATCAGCTTCGGTATCGCTAGTAACAGGTGTGTTTAATGAAGAGGTGCTTGAAGAGACAGAAGAAGTCTCTCCTCTCTCAGAATTGTCGCTTTGTTTGTTCGAATTCACCAGTCCATCATATTTTTTGGCGAAGGTGAAAACACGTCCCTCTGTGTAGTCCGCCTCGTCTCTCCTCAACTGTCTACTCTTCCTGTCCTTGATTTCGTTTTGGTGTATGTTGAGTATTTTGTTAAGAATGGTGTAGTTCTTTTCAGTCGCTTCTTTGAGATTAAGATCCTTGATTTCTACTTCAAGTTGTGAGATTTCACTTTGTAATTTATTTACTTTGCGTTCAGCGTTCTCTATGAGAATGTGGATAAGTGTATTAGAGTTGATTGTGAGTGCTTTCTCCCATTTGCCTAGTAAATCATCATCCAGGTCGTCAAAAGTAGGGAAGATTTGGGAACGCAAACCCCGTGGTACTCTATTAAGTCTTAAGTACTGTTTAAGGGTTGCACTATCCCACCATCTAGAGTTCTCGGTTTTCTTCAGCCTCTCAAGTTTAATGAATTTGTCCTTAAGGCCTTCTTTGGGAGTTCCACCTGGTGGTGTATCCTTTTTGTAGGACCCCTTCTCCAAGTTTTCGAAAAGTTCTGATGCAATCTTATCCCTATCCATAATAGGTAAGAGATATTTAGAAAGAGAGGTACCGTTCTGCAATGGCAGCCTATCCTGTGTAGAAACGTATATAGACCAGAGAGGGTTTTGGAGACAGGATAAATGGCGCTAAGGCAGATGAACGGACAGATGGAGTCAGAAGAACAAAGAACCAATGCTTAACGGTGCAAACAGGTCAGGGGAATACCCAAAACCCCTGTATAAGGTGTGGGCAAAAGCCCATACCAGAACAATTATAAGCAAATCCTGTGCACACGTGACAATATAGTATGAGATCACAGAAAAGATAACAGGGTTCAAAGAACAATGGAAAGATGTTGTTTTAATTCAAACGTTGTCTTTCATCAGTACAAAGAGCGCCAGCCGACACGTGTTACGTCAACAGTAGAACAACTGTGACTCTTCAGGGCTGGGAAACAATATGATATTGGATCAAAAAACCACAAAGCAAAAGGAAAGGAGTGACAATATATACAATAAAAAACATGGTGGTGACAAAGCGTGACACAATTAGTGAAAAAACTCTATGTGAAAAAGAACAAATGCCAATGAAAAAGGGGGTAACAACAAAAAGGACAACGGCAAGAGAATCTGAACAGAAAGAAAAAGGTTCATAAATGGAGACTTAATGGCAAAAAGCATGAAAAAGAACATCTCTGGGAGAAAAAGGTCTCACCATGTGGTGTTGCCAAAATGACATAATATTGGCACGAAGTGGTAGAGAATGTCTTGACATAATCAACACTGTATCCAGCAAAAGCAGTTAGAAAAACAATTGTATTAAATAACAACAGCCTCAATTACTCAAAACTGAAGATTCGAGAACAAGTAAATAATTGGACGTAACAGATGCAACAACTATGAGGCAAAAGGGCAAAAAACGAGGTAAAGGTGCCGTACAAAGCGGAGTGAAGAGTATACTCAGTAGTGCAAAAGGATAAAAGGGCGCTAGAGCATGCAACTAACATGCGGTGCGTGGCACTATGTAAATACGAAAAGAACGACAAGTCTAAGTCGATAAGTGATGTAAAATAACACCTACGACGATGAAAGGCAAACGGCAAACAATTAGGAGCATGCTGAGAGGAGGGGATTCGGACAAATCAAACGTAACGTAGTGCAGAAGGACAATTGTAACAAAACTCACCCAAATGAGCAATGTCATAAGAAAATGATCGAAAGCCATCGGGAACAAAAGTAAAGTGGTCTCCCATTGGTCGGTGCGACCAGGAAACCAAAGGGCTGGAAAAAAACGGTAGGAATGAAAAACTAAAGGGCACAGCATAAGTACGGCATGACGGCCAAAGCGTATGGGAAATAGACACATACCTGTGTATGTCGGTGCGTTGTAGCTGAACTTTCTTCCGAAGTGCGGGAGGATGGCGGTAAAACCGGAAAGCGGTTATAAAGGAAAAGTAAACTGAGGACTAGAAGGCTAACCTTCGTGAGATTAGCCGGAAGTGAGGGTTCTGGTGACGTGGGTGAAGTAAAAACAGAGAAGAGACTACGCCCAATGGATCATGTTGTTGCAAGCAAAACGTGAACAAGTATTAAATAAAACAAATAAGCATGATTAAAAATCGCAAAAGAGTGGGCAATGCCACATTAACAGTACAGGTGTTACAGATAAAGCAAAAATAAATATGAGCAAGTAAGACTGAAAATACATAACATGGTAGGCAAAAAAAGGGGGGGGAGTGGCGAGATGAATGTAGGAAAAGATAGAAAAGGAAAAGGAAGAGGAAGCATAATTAGAGTATTCACGAAGTTACAAAAATATGTGATGAGAGAATAATACGTGCTTTGAATATGAGTAACAAGAGAAAGTAAAAAGTTTAAAAGGAAATAACATGTTTTAGAAATAGTGTGTATTTCGCAGTGTATCAAAAGAACAAGATAATAGAAAGTTAGGACATAGGAAAATAAGGCTATAAGTTCTAGTGGAGAAAAACAAGGAAGGAAGAGAGAAAAAGTTGTGGAAAGTAAAGGTGGACAGCAAAGCAATGAAAAAGGTTAAGAGGGCTTAATTTAAAGAACACAAGAGGAGTAGTCAGCAAAAAAGGACAATGAGTGGGAGATGAGAAAGAAGAGCAGAACGAGTTAGGAACCCAAGAAATATTGGAGTTCGTGGTCAGAATTTTGGCCGTGGCTCACTGTGTGAAGACGCATTATCCAGGTTGCTTCAAGGCGTCTCAATCTTAGTTCTCGGTTACCGCCCCTTATGTTGGGTGGGGCAATGTCAATTCCAAAAAAGGAAAATCTCTTGTGAGCTCCTTGGGTGGGGCAAGAGCCTATGTGTATGGCCATAGGGTATCTTGAGTCGTTGGTGTGAATGGCTCTGGCATGTTCGCTGATTCTTTCTTTTAGGGCTCTGATGGTACTGCCCACGTATTGGCTCTTGCAGGTGCACTCAAGCACATACACAACGAATTTGGTGTTGCAATTAATGTTAAATCTGATTTCAAAACGGTGTTTATGATGGCTGGAGAAATCCTTGACTCCATTCAATGCCCATTTGCAAACACCACAGCATCCACATTTGTGGAAACCAATGGTGTGAGGTGTAAGCCAAGATCGTGTAGAGGCAGTATGAGGAACAGTACGGCTAAGCCTGTTACGCAAAGTTCTTCCACGTCTGAATGTGATTGAAGGTTTGGTGGTGATGATCTCTTTGAGATTTCTGTCTGTGAGCAGAATGTTCCAATGTTTGTTCATGCTTCTTCTGATCACAGAGCTAAGGCCATTGTAGTTGGTTATCAGTCTGGTCGTTTGAAGGGTGGGTTTGATCCGAGTTTTGGGTCGAAGTGTGTTATTCCTGTCCGTTTTGTGTTGAAATTTTTTATTGAGTTTTATAAGGCGAATACATTAGAGCATATACAATAATAAATAAAAGAAAATAAATTCATGTTAAAAGGAATCATGGAATAAGATATTGATAAATAAATACGATATAAATATGCGTTTAAATAGATAAATACTAGTTAATGCAACAATGAGATCAAAACACAGAATGAAATGTAATAAAAGTGAGCTATAGGGAAAAAAGAGGAGAAAGACCTAGAAGAATAAAGAGTGCTGAAAATATAAAGAAATAAAACAAAGAAAAGGTAATTGAATAAAAGCAGAAGAATACCACAACGGAGGAAGCAAAGGATTGGGGGAAAACAAAGAGAAGAGAAAAAACAAAGGACAGAAAAAGTGAAAGCTGATTAATGTGTTTGGGTAGAAGTGGAGGCCGGAGAATCAGCAGCATTTGATTTAAGAAATGGAGACCAGATTCGAAGAAAAGTGTCAGCTTGATCCTGAAGGTTATAGATTGTACGTTCATGGGAGGCAGTTTGCATCATTGCCACCAACCAATCCTCCTGTGAGGGAGGTAAAGTTGATTTCCAATGACGCAGTATACATATTTTGGCAGTAGCAATTGAAGTATGAAAAAGGCGGAGTTGTGGCTTCGTGAGCTTTGGGGAATGACGTAAATCATGCAGGAGAATGTTAGTAGATGTAAGTGGCAATTTTAGGGGCATAGTGGAATTCAAGGTAACACCAATAAAAGTCCAATAGGATTGGATACTAGGACATTCACAAATGATATGAGTAATATCACAACCTGAATTGGAGCATCTCCAACAATTAGAATGAGAGAGAAGGCCAGCTTGGTGTAGTTTGACAGGAGACCAGTGCCAATCATGCAGAATCTTGAAAAGACAAAATTTGAGCCTTGATTCACGGGCTCCCTTATTTAAATTCTCTAGAATCAAATCCCATTCAGTATCGGAAAATGAAATTGAGAGGAGAGATTGCCATTTACGCTGGAGATCATGTGAAAGAGATTTAGAAAAAAGATGAGATGAAAAAATTTTGTATATACCAGAAGTAACACCCTTAAGTTTCCCCCAAATGTGCAAATAGGATAATATAGGGGAATCTTGCAGGAGCCATGGTGATGTTCCCATATGGGTCTTCAAACATTGTTGAAGTTGAAGATATTTGGAAGAATGATGAAGGGGAAGATCAAATTCTACCCTAAGCTGAGAGAATGACTTAAAATCCCCATCATGCAGAAGTTGATCTGGATAGAGAATACCTGCAGCTCGCCATTCAGGCCAGGATAACATACGACCATTAATACGGATCCCCGAGTTATTCCATAGGGGAGCCTTAGCATGGATTCTTGAGTTTAAGCCTAATAATCTATGACTTCTCTGCCAGGATTTATGCATGGCAGATAACATTGGGTTTTTTGGGTCAAAACGACTAGTGCCACTACCATACAGAGGAGAGAGGTTCGATTCTGAGGATAGGAGATGTCTTTCTATTTGAACCCATTGTGGTAAATCTTTGATGCCAGGTAAAAAATATGAGATTTGGGAAACATGTAACGCCAAAGAGTAGTGTTCAATAGATGGAAGGCCAATTCCGCCAGATAACTGGTGAGCCTTTAACTTAGTGATAGCAAGGCGAGGCTTCACAGTACCCCAAATGAAAGTTTTAATCTGGGCATCTACTGATCGAAGTAAAGATAAAGGGATCTGCAGAGGAAGCATACCTAGAATGTATATAAATCTCGGAAGGGTAACCATTTTAACCGCCTGAGTTCTGCCCTAAAGAGAAAGACCCAAAGCCTTCCATTTATCAAAATCCCGTTGTATTTGGGATATAAGAGGAGATAAATTATCTGCAACCATGTCTTGCAATCCTTTATTAACGAGGACACCCAAGTATTTGAGGCGTGAAGACTGCCAATGAAAAGGAAATCCAAAAATGGCTGCTTTTGTGGTACCGTTAGAGATGGGTAAAGCCTCACTCTTGTCCCAATTAATCTTATAACCTGAAAAAGAGGAGAAATCATTAATAATGTGAAGAAGAGAAGGAATCGACCGGGGAAGACTAGTAAGGGTGAGTAGAATATCATCAGCATACAGGTATATTTTAGAATGTCCAATTGGAAGGGGGACACCAAAGACCTCATCAGATTGACGAATGGTAGCAGCCAGAGGCTCCATAGCCAGAAGAAACAGAAGGGGGGATAGTGGACATCCTTGGCGTGTCCCTCTCCTAATCGTAAAGGTGTCTGATAGAAACCCACCACAATTTACCTGAGCAGAAGGGTGATCGTATAATAAGCGTACCTTATCAATAAATTTCGTACCTAAACCGAATCTATCCATGACCTTGAAGAGATAGCTCCATTCGATGCGGTCGAACGCTTTTTCTGCGTCAAGTGAAAGGGCTAACGCATCTTCCGTAAGATGTTGAGCCGACCATAGCGCATGGGCCAGAGAACGCAGATGGTTCCGGGAGGAACGGCCCGGTACAAAGTCTACTTGAGAATGGTGTATCAAAGAAGGCAAGACTTTACGCAAACGCGAAGCAAGAATGCTGGCCAAGATTTTAATATCAGAGTTCAATAGAGAAATGGGGCGATAACTACTGCAGAGCTGGGGGTCTTTACCTGGCTTTGGAAGCACAACAATAATAGCCTTGTTAGAAAGGGGTCCTAGTGAAGATGTACTGTCCGCCTCCTGGAATGCGGCATGCAGGGTATCAATAATATTGTGACCTGCCCAGCGATAAAATTCAGGGGGAAATCCATCCTCTCCAGGGGCCTTGTGGTAAGGCAGGGCAGTAATCGCACTAGAAACCTCATCTCTGGTTATTTCACCCTCGAGGATGGCTCTGCCCTCTGCCGAAAGAGAAGGAAGATGCACTTTTGCAAGAAATGCTGTCATTTTATCCGAATCCATGCTATTATCGGAAGTGTAAAGAGATTCGTAAAAGGAGGCGAACTCATTAACAATGTCTTGAGGTTTTGTGCACAGGTGTCCTTGCGCAGATCTAATGGCCGGAATGGCCATAGACGCCTCCCTCTGACGCAGCTGCGCGGCTAATAACCTTCCCGCCTTTTCCCCTTGCTCGTAATGTCGACCTTTCATTTTCTGTAAAGCGCATTCTGCTTTAGATGTAAAAAGGCTATTTAAGGCCATTCGAGCTTGTTCGAGTAATTTACGATTTTGTAAAGACGGAGATATGGTGTATAAGCGAGAATAAGTTTGTATGTCAGATTCGAGCTCACTTTGTCTCTTTGCATTTTGTTTATTAGCAATTGCTGCATCACGCATTAATTGCCCCCTCAAAGTAGCCTTCGCCGCAGCCCAGAGAGTCCTGCTGGAGGTGACAGACCCCTGATTAGTAGAAAGATAATTTTGAAGGTGAGATTGCAGTTGGGACTTACCAGTAGGAGTCCTGTGGCGTTGGATATTCATTCGCCATGGCTTACGTCCAGGCCGAGAAAGACCCAGATCAAGGGAGAGGAGAACCGGAGAGTGATCAGACAAGGCCGCTTCCAGGATGCAGGAGTCTGTAACGAATTGAACTGTGCTATGTGAAATGAGGAAGTAATCAAGACGAGAAAATGTACCATGGGCCGATGAAAAGAAAGTATATTCCTTATCCGTTGGATGGCTGAAACGCCAATGGTCAACCAGTCCAATATCTGATATGATGTCCCCTAACAAGGCTCTGTCTGACGCATTGCCCCTATCTAATGGACCAGTTTTGTCTAGAATGGAATCTTGCGTTACATTCCAGTCTCCGCCAATCAAATATTGCGATGCATTAATTTCAAGCAGCAAACGGGATAATTGAAGAAAGAATGTTTTTTTGGTACCCGTAGGAGCATAAACAGACCCTACACAAATGTGAGACTCTCCAATTTTAAGTTTGGCAAATACATAACGGCCATTTACATCTGACCATGTTTTAGAGACAGTGACCGGGAGGGATTTGCGAAGGAGGATTGCTACTCCACATTTGCGGAGGGGGCCTGTATCTGAGGAATCGTCTTGTTGAACGCTACTATGAATAACCTTGCCCACCCAGTCTCTACAAAGTTTATCTGATTCTAGAGCATCCAAATGGGTCTCTTGAAGCAGGGCCACATCTACATGTTTGGTCTGGAGATAGGAGAGTACTTTCTTCCGTTTTATGTAATGGGTGAGGCCATGTACATTCCAAGTAATCGCATTAAGAGAATGTGCCTGTGCCATAGTATAATAGAGCAAAAATCAGAAAGAGGAAAATGAAGCACAAAACAACGTGTTGAACCAGACAAAGAAAAAAGGAAAAGAAATGACAAAAGGAAGGGGAAACAGAAAGAAAATAAGTGGAAGCAGTACTTCTAATTTAGATGAGATGCATAAAGGAAACAATAAAAGAGATAAAGACGAAAGGAGATAAAATTTAGAAAATAGTACAGTAATAAAGAAACTATAGAATATTAAATAGTAGCGAGTAAAGAACAAGAAACCGTAAACTGTTACCCGCGGGTCTGGGCGCACTAGAGCGCCGCCACGGGAAAAGACCCCACAGAAAGAGAGAAACAGTTAGGAATGCATTAATAATATAGAAGAGAAACCCAAAAGAGCATTGTAAAAGAGAACAGAAGAAGGTAGAGAAAGCCAAATAGAGATTGAGAAGCGACATTACATAAGAAGAGAAATCTAACAATAATTAAATGTGAGGTAGCCTAAGTGCATAAGACATATCATACACATATCAAAAAGCCTATACCAATATGCATGCAAGCAAATAAAATAATACAACTATAATCAAACACTTTGGCGCCAAGGCACCCAAGTAACTGCAAAACCAGTTAGAAATATGCAATAAAATTGTAACATGGAGAGTAATAAATGCAGGGAGAAAAAAGAATAGCATTATAAGGCAGAGAAATAGCAGAAGGCAAAGTGAAAAGGAAAAGAAATAAGATAAGAAGCTAGTGAGAAAGAGGTGAAAAAAGGCAATCAAATATTATAAGAACAGCAAAATATGTCAAAAATATAATAATGAATTAACAATAGAAACAAGACTCGCAAGGACCAGGAGTCTACCATTAACTGCCAATAGGTCTGGAAGTAACTATTTCCACAGGAGGAAGTATTATTCAGTCCAAATCTGAAGGGGTTTTAAGAGGAGAGCGGGACTTGTCTCTTTGTAAGTCTTGTGGGAATGTGGCTGCCGAAACCGATTGTATTGCAGATTTCCTATCTTCTTGTGAGCGATGAAGTCGTTCAAGGTCCCTGCCCCGAGGTCTAGGGCTACTGGGAGGGCGCCTGTTACGTTCTGACATTGAAGTAGAAGATTTAGGGAGTGATTGGGACAGGATTGGCTGCGAGGATGCAGTGAGAACCTCCATATCTTGAGGTTGAAGGCAGTCCAAAAATTGCTGAAGATGTTCTGGATCAAAAAAGTCCTTAGAGACTCCATCTTTGGTAACACGAAAACGTGCAGGTTCAAATAGACCATATTTGATATCTAACTGACGTAATTGAGGTCGCATGGAGAGAAAGGCCTTCCGCCGCTCATTGGTTTCCTTGGAGAAATCGGCTGCCATATGAATGCGATGGCCTTCAAAAGAGAAGGAACCTTGAAGTCGAGCAGCAGATAGTAGTTGTCTAGTTTGGTCATGTCGGAGAAAACAGGCAATGATCGGCCGTGGGCGCGCGGCAGGATCACCACGTGGAGGACCAATTCTATGAGCCCGCTGTATCTCCAGAGGTGGGGTAAAAGAAATACCAGTCATCTGAGGAAGTATACGACACAGAAATGCACTGGAACTCTGCCCTTCAATGCGCTCTGGAAAACCAAAAAAACGAACATTATCCCTCCTGCTTCTGTCCTCCAAATCAATAAGTTTGCTATGGAAGAATAGGAGGTCTCGGTCTTTGTTGGGAAGGGAGTCCAAGCGGTTCTCCACCGTCTGAACTCTGGAGTCAAGAGATTCAATCTTCGCATGAAAGCCGGTGAATTCTGCTTTAATTGATTTAGTCTCCTCAGCTAATGATGTAATTGTGAGGTTCATGTCATCTAATCGACGACTAACCTCAGATATTTTGTGTAGAATACGTTGCAGAGTTGCCGCCGATGTCTGCCCCCCATTAGAGGTCGAAGCCGAGGGTAAAGCGGGAGGAGAGGAGGCAGTACCTTTCGTTGGCATGTTGATGGTCTGCTTAAGAGCTTCTGCAAAACGAAGTGGCTTAGATGACTTATTTCCTTGCTTAGGGGCAGGCATTTGAGGAGAATATTTGACAGAAACGTTGAAAATGCGTGAAGGCGTCTTGCTGGTAGACGATTCTTGTATATAAACACAAAAATACAACAATTCCAGATACTAAAATGCAAAAGTACATCACATGAAGGGGAAATCCCTGCTTAGTTATCCCCAAAACCATAAGCAAAGGGTTAAAGCATTAATGAAGATAGTGTAACTGTCGCCATGCTCAAAAGCGCATAAATAGAACTGAGATAAGATGAAACAACATATGCGCACTTATGACATTAATAACCACAGTTGTATTTGCAGAATGAACAGGGAAATCATGAGCCATATCAAAGCAAAGAATACACAACCTGACTGAAAAGATTGACTAAAGCACTATAATGACATTGAATTAAAACATGCTATTATATGCGTCACCCAAGTTGTGTTAAAAAGAGTCATTTCCAGGCAGCACCAGTCGAAGGGCGCGAAACTACAACTATCACAAAAGTGAGGCCACTCATAAAAGGGTGAAAAAATTAAATTTGAAAGGTCAGTTTTGAGTGACAAATCGCGACTTGTTCTTGCAGGAAGATCGTTAACTTTGCAGAGGGTGTGGCGCAAAATGACTGGCTGAGGTGAATGACAAAAAGCGCCACAATGAAATTATAAAAGGAGTTAATCCTACCAGTAGCAGACCAGCAGCACAACAAGAACCATGGCTCCTGTGAGGTAATATTGCTGAGGAAAATAAAGCAGCAGACAAAATTGAAGGAAGCGCGGCTACATGAGGAGGCAGGTATTCAGCAGTAATAGCGAGGGCGGGACTTCATGAGGAAGGCGCTTGACAGCAGTAGCGAAGGCGCGGCCTCATGAGGAGGCGGGCGCTCGACATCCACAAGAGCACGACCTCGTAAGGAAGCGAGTGCTCCTCAACAGCAACAAAGGCGCGGCCTCATGAGGGGGCAGGCGCACTCCATGGACAGCAGAGGCGCGGCTTCAGGGGGAGGATGAGGCAGCCGAAGGAAGCACGTCAGGCGGGCTGCGTCAGGCAAGCAGCGCCACACAATCTCGTCGAGACGATTAACACCAGGAAGACTGCGCCGTCACATCCCTGGAACACGCTCAAATCGTGCCCCCCACCTTCCGGCAAGCACAGGGCACGTGAAGAGGACTCCAAAGCCGGTAAGGGGTAAAATATTTCCGTTAAGAGCCCATCCCGCGGCGGAGCTCACTCGTCAGGCGGCCATCTTCCTGCGTGGCCAGACCACGCCCCCTTCCTGTCCGTTTTGATGACTCTGTTGACAGCTTTATTGATAAGGTTGGTATCGTATCCACGTTGAGAGAATCTTTTTCCCATGTCAGTCATGCATTTCTTGAATTCAGTGTCTTCACTACAGTTCCTTCTAGCTCTGACGAGTTCACCATAAGGAATGGCTTGAATCTGATGTACGGGGTGGGAGCTGGTGGCATGGAGAATGGCGTTACATGCTTTCTCCTTACGAAAAAGTCTGCTTTGTAAGGTGTTGTTCTTAACATAAAATTCTACGTCCAAAAAGGTAATGTGTGAGATACTACAGTTGCATGTGAACTTCATGTCCATGTCATTGGAATTGAGGTGGATGCAGAAGTCGTCGAGCTCTTCTTGGGTGCCAGACCATAGTAAAAAGCAATCGTCGATGTAACGACCCCAGTATACAATAGAATTAGTCCACCTTGCGCCCTTAATGCCCCAAATCCAGGTTGCCTCTAATGAGCCCATGTAGAGGTTGGCGAACGAAGGTGAAAACCTTGAGCCCATGGCTACACCTTTGGTTTGTTTGTACCATTTCCCTTCAAACAAAAAACAATTGTTTTTAAGTATTATATCCATCATGGATATTAACATGTTGGTATGTTGCCATAGAGAAGCCGATCTAACCTCCAAGATTTGTGTGACCGCTTCAAGACCAAGATCAGGTTTGATTGAGGTGTATAAAGACACCACATCTAGTGTTGCCATAATCATGCCTGGTTGCCATTGGAGATCATTGAGAATACTCAGAATATGTTTTGTATCCTGTATGAAAGACGGAAGGTTCCTAACCAGGGGATTGAGAAATACATCCACATATTGAGCTAGTCGTTCCGTAGGGCCTCCTATCCCTGAGACAATAGGTCTACCGGGCGGCCGTGTGGGATGCTTGTGTATTTTCGGTAGGGTGTATAACCAGGGAGACACAGGTTTGTCAACCCTCATATACAGTACTTCTTCATCGTCTAGTAAACCAAGGGAGTGCCAATCACTTAGGTTTTTGTTAATCAGTTTGGTAAGGTTGCTAGTAGGATTGTTGGTGAGAGGTTCATAACAAGTTGAGTCGTTTAGTTGAGAGATGATTTCAGCATGATAGTCAGATTTGTTCATGACAATTACATTTCCGCCTTTGTCGGCCTCCTTAATGATTATGTCATGATTGGAAGTAAGTTCCTCAAGTGCCAAACGCTCATTTCTTGATAGATTGTCTCTGCCTTTGTGTCTGGATTTACCTGATTTGAGTTCATGTTTGTTAAGATCTTCAAGCACCAGATTGTAGAAGATATCGATGGGATCGCTACCCGGTAATGTGGGTGTCCATTTGGATTTCACCTTGAGTCCGCTGGTAATGGTATGGTCAGTGTCAATGTCTAATTCCGTAAGTAGACGTTCAAGTGTATAAGGATGATCATCCATTTCGCTGAGTGTCATGAGCAGATGAGTATCTTTGATTTCTCTGATGCTCTGTGTGTTCAGGTCGGTGGTCCGGTTCATAGTTTCAGATAAACTTTTACCACCCAGGGAACAAGCAAAGTGTTTCTTCAGTTTGAGATTTCTGATGAACTTAAAAAGATCAATCTTCGTTCTACAGAGATCCCCAGTTTCATGAGGGTTGAAATTGAGGCCTAAGCTGAGAAGGGAGGTCATATCTTTGTTCAGTGGTGTAGAGGAAAGATTGATGACTTGGACCTCCTCTGGGTTGGTAGTTACTTGTTGGGATCGCCCGATCTGAGTTTCCTCTTGTATTCGTCTTTTGCCTGATCTCTTCCCTCTCCTGGTTTTTCTAGTGTGTTCTGTCTTTGCTGTGTTCTGTTTTCCCTTCTTATGGTTCTGACCTCGCGTAAAAAATTGGAGGTATTGGTACTTCCTTGGGGATCAGCTTCGGTATCGCTAGTAACAGGTGTGTTTAATGAAGAGGTGCTTGAAGAGACAGAAGAAGTCTCTCCTCTCTCAGAATTGTCGCTTTGTTTGTTCGAATTCACCAGTCCATCATATTTTTTGGCGAAGGGGAAAACACGTCCCTCTTTGTAGTCCGCCTCGTCTCTCCTCAACTGTCTACTCTTCCTGTCCTTGATTTCGTTTTGGTGTATGTTGAGTATTTCGTTAAGAATGGTGTAGTTCTTTTCAGTCGCTTCTTTGAGATTAAGATCCTTGATTTCTACTTCAAGTTGTGAGATTTCACTTTGTAATTTTTTTACTTTGCGTTCAGCGTTCTCTATGAGAATGTGGATAAGTGTATTAGAGTTGATTGTGAGTGCTTCCTCCCATTTGCCTAGTAAATCATCATCCAGGTCGTCAAAAGTAGGGAAGATTTGGGAGCGCAAACCCCGTGGTACTCTATTAAGTCTGTTGTTATTTAATACAATTGTTTTTCTAACTGCTTTTGCTGGAGACAGTGTTGATTATGTCAAGACATTCTCTACCACTTCGTGCCAATATTATGTCATTTTGGCAACACTACATGGTGAGACCTTTTTCTCCCAGAGATGTTCTTTTTCATGCTTTTCGCCATTAAGTCTCCATTTATGAACCTTTTTCTTTCTGTTCAGATTCTCTTGCCGTTGTCCTTTTTGTTGTTACCCCCTTTTTCATTGGCATTTGTTCTTTTTCACATAGAGTTTTTTCACTAATTGTGTCACGCTTTGTCACCACCATGTTTTTTATTGTATATATTGTCACTCCTTTCCTTTTGCTTTGTGGTTTTTTGATCCAATATCATATTGTTTCCCAGCCCTGAAGAGTCACAGTTGTTCTACTGTTGACGAAACACGTGTCGGCTGGCGCTCTTTGTACTGATGAAAGACAACGTTTGAATTAAAACAACATCTTTCCATTGTTCTTTGAAACCCTGTTATCTTTTCTGTGATCTCATTAACTATATAGTAAGTTTATATCATATGATTCATGTAGAATATTGGATGCCCTGAACATTTTCTCACTGTAGGAAATAAAATTGGTTGCAGCTTTACCACACATTGACATGACAACCATGTTCAGTATACTATAAATGCTCATGACAAGTTTGAGGTCGTGACAAATGTTTCTGCTCTTAAGTATGTCATTCTGTAGCTCCTATACATTTGGGTGTACCATAACTGTAGCAAATCTGTCTTTTCTGCATTGTCTCTAAATATTTTTCACCATTTTCTGGACTCTACTTTTCCTGGCTTTAGACTCTGTGCACTATACCACTGCTAAACAGCAGTAAGGTGCCTGCGCTTCTCCACTAAGAATGTACTATAAAATTGAACTCCTTATTAGCCCTACTAAACTTGCCTTTAAATCCATTATAAATAGTACCTAAAATGCATCTATGGCATAGAAAGTTAAATGGAATATATTTTGGCTGCAGTGTATATTTATACTCCCCACATATGTGACCAAAATATATTTCTTCTAAAAGCACCACTGTTATGGCTAGGCTATAGTTTAAATGCACTTCAGTGACATATTTCACGGAAAACAATGTTTTACATTTAGGAAATGCCTGATTGAATGTATTCCCCAGTCATGCATAAAGTGTCCCTTATTAACCTACTACATATTTGGATGAAATTGTCCTCACAGTGAAATAAAAGCAAACGCTATTTCACGAAGTAGGCCTAGCTAGTTGTTCCCCTTATAGACCTGAGAGGAATTAAAACCTTTATTTTCCACCTCTGTTTGAAAAAAGGCTATAAAAATGTATCAAAGTTATTTTCAGATTAGGAAACCTAGCTGGAGAGAGATGTGGTGTCCAGAAGCCTGCCCTAAGGAGCAATGGATTCAGGACTGACCACAAGAGGCTTACCCAACAGTCAAAGGATATGTCTGAGGATAAAGCCTTGGACCAGGGCAGACTGCTTTATGTATCGACCTTCCCTCCATTACAGCCAGCCTGAAATTGCACCAAGGTCACAATCTACCATGAACAGTTACTTTTCTATTTATGTTGGTGATCTTGGTATCTTAGCGTGCACTTCTCTGAAGACTGCCTTCTCCTTGTGCCATAGTTTCCAGGGGTTCAGAAGAAATTCTGTCAGAGCTGTGTTTTGCCCTAACTAGAATGGGTTTATTGTGTTGTTAAGGATGCCACCTTCCAAATGAATAACCATATTTCTGGCAGTAATAATTTGATCACTTGAGTTTTTCTTTATCTTTAAATCCACTATACTGTGGTAAATAATTTAATTACCGGGACTTAATTTGATACAGAAACATAATAAAATAGCTCAGTAAATAAGAGGCAGAATCCGTGGTATTAGAGGTTCGGAATGGGCTTTATTCCAATGGTCGATTATAATCGGTTGCTCCAAGTTCCATCACCACGAAGGTTCAGGAAGTGAAGTACATACGTTATTGACAATCAATTACTTTTATACAATAGGCATTACAGTGAGGCCAATACAAGAGGCGTAACAATTGATAGCAAAGATAACATTTCACATGCGTAGCAAAAATAGGCGTAACTGGGAGTGATTTAAAGAACGTCATCAGATGTGATGTCATAAGAGGGCGGTTACATGAAAGAATTTCGCAATGTCAGCAGAAATACTTGACAGGAATGCGCGCGCAGCAGCATGACGTGTGATTGACGTGCATCTAGGGGGTGGAGGGGACTTGACATTTAGCTCTACATGTGGCGACAGATGTCTGGAGGGTCAAGTCAACCTAATCCCAAATCATATCTAACATCCTATGTTTAAAGAACTATGTTATCCAAAAGAAAGGTCTCTTAGAGTAGAATCTTATTCTATACTGACTATACTGACTGTTAGTGCGTGTACAAGCGTCTAAGTGTCTACACTAGATGCGAGGGCAGGAATCTTCCATAGTAATCAGGGCTATGAATTACTTGTATAAAGACAGAGAAGCCGGGCCTTTGCTCGGTAGCTGGCAGAATGTTTACTTAAACTACTAGACAGGAATGCATTGGGCAGGGATCGGAGCAGATAATTTCGAAGGTGAAATACAGTTCTTGGCAGGCAGCAAGCTGATGTCAGGCTTCGTGAGCCGCGCAGGGAATGAGACAAAGTTCATGGTCACAGATGCAGGCTCGGACTGGAGCTTCAGAGACAGAAAGCAAGAAAAGCTTGATGACAGAATCAGGGCCTACTTGCCTGGACTGTAAAAATGGCATAAGTGAACCATATAAAGGCGGTGGCCTTTTGTACTTAGGAATGGAATATCCGGCCCATTCATGGCGGATCTGAAAGAGGACATGTTAACGGTGGACGCACATGTATTTGCGTCTTTATAACTGGAACTGGAGGGAACATACATGTACTTGTAACATGCACATAGAACCGTTGGGGTCCAAGATAGGGGACATAACTGACCAGAAAAATCCATATTTCCACATTCCCTCCTTGTCCCCTACTTGCCCGTCAAGAGACATCAATCTTCATCAATCCATTGATCTGTTCGTATAGCATCATTTGTTCTTCTTTCTTCTTCCGGGATTTTGAACGAAAATCTTGATGTGGAATGCACGATGTGGCACACAGACCACAGATCGCTGGTCCACATTGCAGGCATAAGCAGCAACTGAATAGTATGAGAAGGCCAATACCTAGGAAGGATAGAACTCTCCATCCCCAGGCTGATAACACGCTCCAAAACCAACCGGACCAAGTCCAGGTGCCTGGATTCTGGTGTATCTGGCTTACAATCTTATGGAGGCGGGTTATGGCTTTATATACAGATGGCGAATTTTCTGGTATGAAAATGCAACAGCTTGATCCGATGACCCTACAAGCTCCGCCCCTATCGGCCAGGATGACGTCAAGGACAAGACGATTTTGAAGCACAACAATCCGCATAGCAGACTGCTCTTCTGTTAAATTGCCTAAGGCGGAAATAGTTTCGTTCACTACTGCTTCAAGGGTTCTAGTTAATCTACGTATCAGTTTACTATTAGTAACGGTACCTATATAGGGAAAGAGACCTTTATTGAAATCTGTGTATTTTTCCCATGCTGTTTCAGTGTAATCGACTATTGGGAGATCTCTCCTTTCTCTATTGTGTACTAAATGAGTATTTCTGTGATAATCAGGAGGAGCTAGGAAAACAGGTGGCAAAAGAAATCCAATGTAGCAGGTACCATCCCAATCTAGAGGCAAACGTACATATGCCGTCTGACCACATATGAAATAGGAATGGCGGGAAGCTCTAAATGTAGACTTGCCTTGATCACTAAATTCTATTACAGTGGTGCATCTACTATGGCCCATATGTATGGAACCATTCTTTCTCACACATAATTCACCTTTTACTGAAAATACTGACATGGCGGGCAAACTTGGATTAGCTTCGGATTCGACATTCAAGATCAGGAGATTAAGCGTAAAATTACCTAATCCATATACTTCATTTTCTAGATCAGTTCCTGTTCTCTGGGGAAGTCCCTCCTTGTTGGGGTGGCAGACTTTAAGTAAAACTAAGTTCAGATTTCCCCATACCCAGTTATCTTGATAAACTGCAGAATTCGAATCAAGGGAATTAATTAGACTGAACCATGCTCCACAGGAGCCATTGTGTGTGAACGGGTATGGAAAGAGAGGTAGAATTCCTTCATAGTTCTGATAGGGAGGGAGTCGGCCACATATCCAACAATTTGTAGCATTGCTAACCTGATGGGAATGATGTAACATACTAATAAAAGTGTTATTGCGCAGCGCAAATCTATATGCCAATTCATGCGGAGGTAATTCACTAAAAGAATGTTCAGCAGTAACATTATAAACATGTCTAGAAATAGGATAATATATGTGCAACAATATACTTGCAGTAATTATTAAAAGACTTAAGGAAAATAAAATTAATAACGTCACTGTACAATGACTACGCAGTGATTTACAGTACGCCTGTCGTTTCAACATTTTTCGGGTGTTATCTCTATTCAGGTCCAAGGGATACATGTCAGAGACAATTCAACCGCTTCACCTCGGAGAGGACTTAAACAATCAAATTGCTTGACTGATTGGGCCTGAGTTTTAGTTTATAATGTTCGGAATTACTTCTTTCAACAAGAGGAAGTTTTGAGTCAATGGGTGAAGACACACGAGGTGTGGTATTCACATCTGCTGGTAGTCCATGAAATTTCTTGATATGACTTGAATGAATCCAGCCTTTCCTGCCTTCGATCTTCACGGCTGTCCTCGTCGTTAATAACACGAGCTGAGGCGACCTCCACCTAGGATCCAGCTGAGTCTTTCGATCAAAGTTCCTCACTAAAACGAGATCCCCCGGAATTACGTCATGGGGTTTTACTTCAGTGTTGTCAGGAAAAGCTGCAGCTACCTGTGAACGACAAGATTGTAGTGCAGACATCAAGGAAGCCAAATAATCTGTCAGCATATTACAGTCAATATCAGTTATTTTGCGTGGTATAGGCGTCCCCCACATATTTGGTGGTCTGCCGAAGATCACTTCATACGGGGATAGCCCTGTTCGAGAGTGTGCTACCATTCTCATGTAAAAGAGCGCAACTGGTAATGCTACTACCCAGTCGACACCTTTCTCCCTGCATATTTTGGACAATCTAATTTTCAGAGTCTGATTATGTCTTTCTACGAGACCTGCTGCTTCGGGGTGTCGGACACAATGAAACTTCCACTGATATCCTAACAAAAGTGAAACGTGTTTCATTAGTTCGGATGAGAACGGCTGGCCGTTATCAGAGTGAACAACACGTGGTAAACCGTATCGTGGGAAGAATTCTCGAACTAACTGTTTGGCAGTAGTCGGGGCCGTGTAATCTGAAACCGGGTATGCTTCCGTCCAACGGGAAAGAGCACAAACAACTACGAGAACATATTTGAATCCTCGACATCGTTCCATCTGGATATAATCCATCTGGAGGACTTCAAAAGGGTGATCAGGAGGCTGAAATCCACCCTGCTCTACGGGAATGCTTTTTCCTGGGTTGAACTGACAACAGATCATACAGGTACGAACTTTTTGTTTGGCTGCTGCTCGTAAATGTTTGTTGAACCAAATATGTTGAATGCTGTCTAGCATAGCTTTCTCTCCTAGATGCGCTGGACTATGGACAGTGTTAATAATGACTTGGACCATTGAATCAGGAAGGAACCACACAGACTTTTCCTTCATCATCCATCCTTGATCCGTTTGGATCCCTCCTAATTCAATCCATTTCTTTATTTCGTCTGGTGTAGCATGTGTCTGTATATCAATTACGTCAAGAGTAGGATCTTTAACCGTCATACAATGTGTTGGCGTCGGGACTATTGTCTTTGTCATGTCGAATGTTTGAGTTTGAGCAGTCTGTTTAGCTGTTCTGTCAGCTAAATCATTGCCTTGAGAAATGATATCAGTAACTTTCGTATGTGCTTTGCATTTCATAATCGATATTGCAATGGGTAAATGTATTGCATCTAATAAGGCATGAATGAGGGGTCCGTGCTGAATGTGGGCACCGTGAGAAGTTAAATAACCTCTCTCTCGCCACAGCACGCCGAAGTCATGTACAACTCCGAATGCATAACGTGAATCAGTGTATATGTTGACTTTTTTATTTGTGGCTTGAATACAGGCTTGTGTCAGAGCGACGAGCTCTGCGGCTTGAGCGGACAAGGTATTTATGCAATTTGTTTCAATAATTTCAGTGTCTGTTGTGACTGCGTAAGCGGCCACTAGTTCTCCTGTACCTTTTCTCATACATGAACCATCTACATACAACGTCAGGTCTGGGTCTGACAATGGAACATCGGTTAAATCTTGTCTGGGTTTCGTCGTGATTGTAATAACTTCAATACAGTCATGAGCTAGTGGGTCTGTTCCATTTACAGGTAAAAGTGTGGCAGGATTCAATGTGTTACAACGTCTGATTTCTATATGTGGCTGAAACAATGTGAGTTCGTACCCTGTAAGTCTTGCTATAGTCAAATGTTGTGTTTGCGTTCGATTCACAAGAACCTCCACTGCATGTGGTACTTGTACTGTCAATGGATGTCCTAACACTATGGCATCGCTTTGTCTGATTGCTAAAGCTGTCGCTGCCACTGATTTCAGGCACGCAGGCAGAGCCTGAGCTACGGGATCTAATGTACTAGAAAAATAAGCACATGGTTTGTGTGATCCTGCTTGTTCCTGTGTGAGTACTGACAAAGCAGTACCTTCGCGTTCTGTAACAAAGAGTGTAAACTGTTTACTGTAACATGGTGTTGCTAAAACAGGTGCTTGGCATAGAGCTTTCTTTAAGCTTTCAAAAGCTTGTGTATGTTCCTGAGTCCAAGGGAGAACAGTCGATGTGGCTGCCTCCTGTGTTGTCAACTGAATGAGTGGTTTTGCTAGAAATGCATACTGAGGGATCCACTGCCTACAATATGAAGTGAGGCCTATAAAAGCCCGCACCTCCTTTTGTGTCTTGGGTATTGGCATGTTAGCTATTAACTGAATGCGGTCGGGTGTAAGCTGCCTTCCCTCCTTGGACAGCGAGTGTCCAAGATAAACAACTCGCTGGACACAGAATTGCAGCTTAGAAGGGGACACCTTGTGCCCCTTTTCGGCTAGAAATCGTAAAACTGTCAGTGATGCTTTCTCACATTCGGGTTCGCTTCTCGCGGTGATCAGCAGATCATCGACATATTGAAGCAAAGCAGTGTTGACTGGCATGTGTATACTGTCGAGTTCTCGTTTCAGTGCTTGGCTATAGATGCTGGGGCTTTCTGTAAATCCTTGAGGTGCGCGTGAGAATTTGAAGCTACGTCCATTTAAACTAAATCCGAACAAATATTGGCTTTCCGGATCTATTGGGACGCTGAAAAAGGCATTTTTGAGATCAATTACAGTAAAGAATGTTGCTTCGGAATCAATAGCTGTCAGTAATGACGAGATATCTGGAACCACAGGGAATTGTGGCACAATGCATTTGTTTAATTCGCGCAAATCAATAACCAATCGATATACTGGCGGGGCCTTCGGATCTGTTCGTTTAAGAATCGGAATTATCGGTGAATTACATACATTGGAGTCTGTTTCTACAACCACTCCTTGGGCAATGAGCTCGTCAATGATTTGCAGTAAAGCCATTACAGCATCTGGGGGTAACTTGTATTGTCGCATTCGTGGTAGTACCACTCCTGCCTTCAGTGTGACTCGATATGGTGTAATATTCATGCAACCAACATCAGTAGGGCCTTGTGCCCATAGATGTGTAGGTAAAGTCTGCAATCGGGGATCCATGTCTCTAGACACATAATGACCTTTGAAATCACGTAAAAACAATCTTACTCCTTCTGGAGAACAACATATTATGGCTCCTAGAGCTTTCAGTGTTTTTATTCCTAACAAGTTTTCTGGACATGATTTAGTAAGCAATAAATCTGTAGTTCGGGTCAAAGGTCCTATCGTAAGTGGAAGAGGTTGTGACACTTCATTAACAATAGGTTTTCCTGAAAAACCAAGGGAAATATTCTGTGAGCCTGAGAGGGGTACCCCTGGAACTTCACTACGTTTTATAGTTGTTCGACTTGCCCCTGTATCGAGTAAAAATTTTCTGTCTTGACCTAATAATTCACTATGTACATAAGGTCCTTCTTGGTCTACAGGGACCTCGATAAGGGGTAAGTCAATTTCCTTCTCTAGGCTTGTTCATGCATATCGTTGGTAATCAGGATAGTCATACTGTGCGGTCTGGTACAGCTGTCGTGTCGTGGTTTGTGTGGCAGCAGCAGGCAACGCTGGTGCGGCTGGCACAAACTGCATAGACTGTTGTGGAGCTGGCATGGACTGTGCATGCTGCGGTGCTCCTTGTTCATTCTGATCCTGTCTAGGTGGCCGTGGTCTTTCTTTTGTAATACCTGTGGCGATATTACGCTTCAGAACTGGACAATCGTGTACATAATGACCTGGCTGTTTACAATAGTTGCATGTCCCTTTTACAGGTCCTGCTGAATCACCGGAATGTGTCGTACCCTTTTTATGTCCTTCAGCTGGAACTGTCTGGGAGACTAGCATTTTCATTTTCGTGTCTTTCATGCGTCTTTGTTCATGATCTTGTTCTTCTCTAATTCTATTGTAATGGTACTGTAACATTTGTAGCATTTGTGATGGGGTATTACCTTGCCAGGTACTCTCGAATTTTAATACTCTATTCTTCACTTGGGGCAAAGAATTTTCAACTAATTTTGTCACAAACAGATGTGGGTATGACTCGCTACTTGCTTTTATACCACTATTTATACCAAAACATTTTTCGAATCGGGCATAGAAATCACTAGTGTCTTCATCTTGCTTTTGTTTACAGGCTGAGATTGCACCCCAGTCTTCCTTTTTCGTGGTTAATAAACGTGGCAGTACCTGTACTAGTAAACCTGGTAGTGCTTTAGTTTTATCCCCAAGCCCCGAACCTGGACCTCGGGCCTTTTCTTCATTTTCTAATGCCGTCCAATCTATCTTTTGGTCTCCCACTTCCCACTCTTTTTCCTTCAGTTTTTCGTAAATGCCAGCAGGCATCAATACCTTTAATATGGTCATAATGTCGGGATAGGTATACTCTCCCATGAGTAACATGTCTTTAATTTCTCGGTGGAAACCCGCTGGGTCTTTGTCATGACTGGGTACCACTTTCTTCATTTCCAACAATTCTATTTTCGATATGGGCGTATATACATATACACGTTTAAACTCATTGTCCTCGCCCTTTATTGGGTGCACTTCTCGTAAGGGATTCTGTCTGTCCATGTAATACGTGGTTCTTTCCTTGATGGGCAGTGAGACATGTTCTGGGCATATAAAAAGAATGTACTGCTTTCTTGATTCTAGTATTTCTTTAATTAACTTAGTACCTGAACCTCTCCATCTATTCGTGAGTAATTCAGTCAATATATCAGGTAAGGGACCAGGATCTGAATGTTGGCTTTTATATAGTATAAGAAGTTGTTGAATCATATAAATCCCAGCTAAACGCTGTTCATCTGGGGTGAGATTCAAAAATGTGTGTGCTACTGTATCATCATCATACTTTCCGGGACTGTCAATCCAATGAACGGCTGACCTAGCTAATTCTTGTTCATCCATAGAATCAAGAAAATGATAACCCCTTCGTTCTCGCAGTAATTTGTCAGCGGCTTGGAACGAATGCTCGGGGGACCTCATATTTATTTTAGGTGTTTGAAAATTCCTGTTATTTTCTAGACATATCGGACGTATCGGGTCAGTAAGACATCTAGTATTATTACAAGATCTTCCTCTACCTACATAGGCTATAGTTTCTGACTGTCCTGTGGGCAGTCCTGATCCTTCTTCCTCGCTTTGCTCGAACTGGTCTACCGCTAATCTTTCTTCGTGTAAGCGTTCTATTTCTTTACGGATCTTTCGGCACATGGCTATTATACAATTTTGCTTATCATGTCTCCCTTCTGATATATTCTGGCTCCATCTGGTAAGAATTTGCATTGCTTCCGGGTCTACCCCCGGTCGGTCTTGATTTCTGATCACACAATTTATGAGGAAACGTAACAGTTCCCCCTGTATTTCCACTTTCTGGTATTCCATAGCTCTGTTAATACTTTCAGAATCTCGCCCTGTTTGGACAAAATGGTATATATTATCTAGATGCATAGTCATTCCTGGTAACTTCCCTAAATACACCGCGGCTCGTCTGATACGTAATGATGCCATGATCATTTCGTCCTCTTTGCCGGGCACAGGGTCATATCTACAATCTACAAGAAGTTCCTTAAGCGTACGGGCATTTATGAGTTTGGGGGTACGTGAATGTGCTGACTCTTGAAAGGTAAGTTTATTTATTCTGGGTGGCGTAGAAAAAATGTTGGTAGCACCTCCCGTAGCCCCATCTGGGGTATCGGGCGTGAAAGGATTCGTTGAACGTGATACAGCAACTATAGGTGTGGACACAGCTATGGAAGTAGCTGTAGGAGCAGATGTGGAAACAGATGTGTTTGCCGGAACTGGTGTCGGAATTTGGTGCTGCAGAGATACAGATACAGGATCTTGGCTTTGAACCTCCCCGGCCAATGGTCTATGTGGGGCGGGGTTAGCATACTCGGGAGCTGCGTCATCTAAATATGAGGAAAGAAAAACATCTTCTGCGGTTCTAGGATGCCCCTTGGGATGTACTTTTATTGGGAATAATGGGGGTGGCAAGTCTTTTGGTATCCCCGCAGTAGCCTTAGGTAATCCTTCGGCCAGAAGGGGATACATACCTTTCATAAGGGCATGTCTTTGTCTGTCTACTTGTTCTGATTTCACTCGTGCACCTTCTTCAATTAATAGATTTTCTCGGACTTCACTTGAATTCTCTTTACTCTTCTCTTCCTGTCTACGTGCTTTTTCTGTACGTCTATACGATTCTTTACGCCATAACTCAATGGCGTCTTTCTGAGATTGTCTAGCTTTCTTTTTCCATAATTCTTCCTCTACTTTCACGATGCACTCTGCATCCCAGGTCCCAGCTGCGGGCCACCTCTGACTTTCTGGTAATTCCTTAGTGTAGTCTACCCATAAATCAAGAAATAATATAGCATCTAGGCCATGTTTATGATACATGAAGTACCCTGGAGTGTCCCTAGGAGGAATAGGAACAGCTTCTTCGAGTACCCCTTTTCTAGTTGTGATCTGTCTTAATTTCGAAAAGAGCGGCATATTGAGAACTGATCTGATACTTGATCTTGAACAAACTTAATACAATAAACACGATAATAAACAGTCATTCATACCACAATATGCAGAACGTATTAACACATTTAACATTTAACATTTAAATGAGCAAACAATGATGATGACGATCTAAGGAAAACTTAATCACTTAAACATAATACTCGGCATTATCTGAATTATTCTGAATTTATATACTTGATATACTAGATATACTGCTAAACAGTACAGATACACTGCTGAAACAGTGCAGACCGGATTTGTGTACCCAAACCCGTCTGGACCGGCACAACTTATGTGCACGCCAGAACGCCTCCCCAGTAATGGTACTCACCGGGTAGCTCGGAACGGAAGGCCTCGGAAACTGAACTGAACTTGAACCGGACTGGACTCGACTCGACTCGAAAACTTCGGACACCGGACTTGACTTGGGACTTCGGAAACTGGTGGGCCTCTGTATACCTCGGATCTTGCTCTCTCAGCTAGGCTCTGGTCGGGATACTTCGCACTTCTCACCGCCTCGTCTGGGTGTTGATCGCAGCCTCAGTCGCCCCCGCTTAACCGGAGGGAGATACAGGAAATCCTGCTGGTACGCGTTATTGTCCGTCCAGCTGTGGCAGGAGACCGGGCCTGCAACGCACCGCCGGCGCGTGAGATGAGAAAGTGTCCCTGTTCGGGCGCCATTCATGTGGTAAATAATTTAATTACCGGGACTTAATTTGATACAGAAACATAATAAAATAGCTCAGTAAATAAGAGGCAGAATCCGTGGTATTAGAGGTTCGGAATGGGCTTTATTCCAATGGTCGATTATAATCGGTTGCTCCAAGTTCCATCACCACGAAGGTTCAGGAAGTGAAGTACATACGTTATTGACAATCAATTACTTTTATACAATAGGCATTACAGTGAGGCCAATACAAGAGGCGTAACAATTGATAGCAAAGATAACATTTCACATGCGTAGCAAAAATAGGCGTAACTGGGAGTGATTTAAAGAACGTCATCAGATGTGATGTCATAAGAGGGCGGTTACATGAAAGAATATCGCAATGTCAGCAGAAATACTTGACAGGAATGCGCGCGCAGCAGCATGACGTGTGATTGACGTGCATCTAGGGGGTGGAGGGGACTTGACATTTAGCTCTACATGTGGCGACAGATGTCTGGAGGGTCAAGTCAACCTAATCCCAAATCATATCTAACATCCTATGTTTAAAGAACTATGTTATCCAAAAGAAAGGTCTCTTAGAGTAGAATCTTATTCTATACTGACTATACTGACTGTTAGTGCGTGTACAAGCGTCTAAGTGTCTACACTAGATGCGAGGGCAGGAATCTTCCATAGTAATCAGGGCTATGAATTACTTGTATAAAGACAGAGAAGCCGGGCCTTTGCTCGGTAGCTGGCAGAATGTTTACTTAAACTACTAGACAGGAATGCATTGGGCAGGGATCGGAGCAGATAATTTCGAAGGTGAAATACAGTTCTTGGCAGGCAGCAAGCTGATGTCAGGCTTCGTGAGCCGCGCAGGGAATGAGACAAAGTTCATGGTCACAGATGCAGGCTCGGACTGGAGCTTCAGAGACAGAAAGCAAGAAAAGCTTGATGACAGAATCAGGGCCTACTTGCCTGGACTGTAAAAATGGCATAAGTGAACCATATAAAGGCGGTGGCCTTTTGTACTTAGGAATGGAATATCCGGCCCATTCATGGCGGATCTGAAAGAGGACATGTTAACGGTGGACGCACATGTATTTGCGTCTTTATAACTGGAACTGGAGGGAACATACATGTACTTGTAACATGCACATAGAACCGTTGGGGTCCAAGATAGGGGACATAACTGACCAGAAAAATCCATATTTCCACAATACCAAGATCAATATAAAGGTCTCAATGTCCAAAGTGCTTTTTCAATCACACAGCCTGTAAGTTATACCATCACAGGCCTTGTTGCCACAAATACACAAGTCACACTATGCTAACCCCTGTCTCTCAAAGGCAATGCTGACACCCACAACACACTCAAAGACAAAACCTATGAAGATGATGTACTACACTAATGCTTCATTAAAGCCCTCTCTGGAGAAGTTCTGTTACTCAAGTCTTCTATTCTGAGGCTCTCAAGACAGGCCAGATTCTCACACTCATGAAGAAACCCACATTGGACCCAGATGACCTTGCAAACTACAGACCCATCACTCATCTACCCTTCGTCGGCTAGATCATTAAAAAAACAGTTTGTGCACAACTTCAAGATCACATCAATTCCACTCATATCTTGCATGACTATCAATCTGGCTTCAGGTCATGCTGCATCAGAGAGATGCCTATCTTTCAAATAGTATATGATGCCCTTCTGACCACAGGTAAAGATGACCACCTCCTCCTGATATTACTGGACCATTTAGCTGCCTTCAAAACCATCACAACCCACATCCCCACATTGAAGTATTTAATTGGATTCACTGGAAATATCCTTCACTGGTACCCCTCCTTCCTTTCTAACCAACAACAGTTCATATAAATGGGTACCTCCCATTCCCAGAAGATCCCAATCACCTGTGTACTTCCCTAGGGTTCCATCTTATCCCCTGTCCCCTGCCAGGTCAACTCTACATGGAGCCCCTTGAGACTTTCACCAATACATGGATGGCACACAAGTATATTTTAAAGCTTTCTTTGCTCCAAATATCCAATGCCACGAACACCACTTACATCTCATGCATAGCTACCACTTGCCTGAAACTTTATCCCAATAAAATGGAATGAATTTCTGCTATTTGCCAAGAACTACAAGCAACAACTAGACAAAATCTGTCTCAACAGCATTAACCTGGGCAGTGTCAAACCCCCACGTTCACCCTATGCAATTGCGCTTGGATTCACCCTGGATAGCGATCTCACACTCCAGGAACACATTGCCAAGAAAAACCAAGACAGCCTGGTACCAGCTACTAATGCTAAAGGGAGTAAAACTATTTCTCCTAGAAATGTACCTAGGACATCTTTTCAAGCTATCATACACTCACATTTAGATAATGGCAATACACTTATCCAAAGCATCCCGGACTCCACACTGGCCCTCCGATTAGCATCCTACATGGTACAGCCTGCTTAATCATGGGCCTGAAGAATGTCTTAGGCTCCCCTTGCTGGCCCACACCATCTTCAAAACCAGCTGCATCTTCTACAAAGCCATCACAACCAGCACCCATGCCTTTCTGTCTGATAAGATCACTATTTCTGATGGATCTGGCACAACAGCAGCCAGGACACCATGAGGACAAAAATGAAGAAGTGCAAAAGACGAAAAATAAGGGAACAGGCCTTCCCTATATACTCACTCTGTGACTGGAACGAGATCCCCATATCTAAAACAACTACTCAATCCTGCTCGATTTTGGAAAGAAATGAAGGCACATCTCTTTATGTAAAACTACATCATGGTACAGTAACTGTCCACTTTTGCCCTTAAACACCAGCTATCCCACCAATAACACACTGACTTTGTCTTTGCTTTTAACCCTGCAGAGTACTCCAAACCTTTTGGCTCGGTTTGTGCTATATAAATACTACATGAGCACTTACATAATGAACATACGCTTCAGCTCGCAAAGTACCCTTTGTAACGTATCTTAATTCACAAATCAAAATTGCTGTGACATGTATCAAGGATGCACTCATGCAATTGGGTTCTAAAACCATTGACAGGTTACTAACACCTGAAATGGGACCCAATGCAAAATACTGGCCACAAGTTGCAGTCATTATTTTTGCTACTGGTGTGGATTTTTTTAAACCTACCTTTGCACTAATAGGCCAGTTCGCAGTATTCCAACATTTATGAAGTAAGTCACAAATTGTGTCTCACTACAAATGTCTGCATTTACAGGGATGGTGGCCTTCTGGGGACAGTAGACCAACCACCATGTCTGAGATCACATTTTAATTAAATAAACATTTGTAGCCAATCTTTTTTAAAGGACATGGGGCTGTATAAAAGATCAAGTTTGTATTAGGTACACCCCTAAACCAACTTTTTTCCATTCACAGATGGGAAAGGGTCCCACGGGGACCCCTTACCCTTTCAATGGCTTACAACCTCCTTTGAAGAGTCAGTAACATATCACTGATTTGCGACCTCAATTGAGGTGTCAAACCATTGATAAATAGCATTATAAATTGGAATTTGGAAGGAACGCCATAGTCATGCGCAATGAGGCAGGAGATTTTAAAACCTCTTGTAAATCTGACTTTTGCAGTGCAATGCAAATGATTAGTACACCAGTCACATGACCAAAGAAAGGAAAGGATGCAAACCAGTTGGTGTGCAAAAAACACCCACTACTTTGTGACCGCCATTTGTAAATGGGCCTTGCAGTTCCTGTATGGCTGTATGCAATATTTGTTTCCTTATAAAACCAATTAAAATAACTTTTTGTGGTTGAATATTGTTCCAGCATTTACTGAAATGGCTTAAAAAATAATATCTTCAAAACTTCTAATTCAGGTTTTTGTCTTTCTTAGATGACTGTAATTTGGTAAAGCATAAGAAGAGGGAGGTTAGGGTGTAAATACAATCTTTGCTTCTTCGACCAAAATGTTTTGGCTTGATCACGAAAGAACAAATATGGTGGCGGTTTTCAGGTTTGCCAACCCTTCTCGCAATTTGTTTGATTGTAAAGTTTTATTGAATCAGGCTCCAGATTTTTTTGCAATTAATGGTTAGCCCAACTGCTGCCTTAATAATTGGTGGTACACTGCAGCTTGATCCAGGCCTTCATGCAAACGCAATGAATGCGCCAGTGTGTTACTCTATGCTGTGTTAGAAGCATTTGCAAAGCTCGTATTTTGCCATTGGTATCAGTGGCTGCTCCTCTGCTAAGGAGCATCACCCCACTGCTTAAAATGAAAAATAAAATAATGTTTCGTTAATACCATTTTATTTTTTTGCTATTGGAGTCAGTGGTGAGGTGGCACTGGCAAGATTAGGGGGAGAAGTAGTTTACACTCCCTAAGTGCACATGGGCTGGCCAAACAGTCCTGCGCACTTTGCATCTTCACCACCAGGCTGTATTACACAGCCTGATGAGGAACATGCAAAGCCTCACAGTCCCTGTCTGAGTGCCAAACCACAGACCAATCACAACACCTCATTGCAGCATTTTGATTTGCTCAGGGAAGCCTAGGAGCCCGGGTGCTTCCTGCTAGCAGCCGGGACTGGAGATCGGAAGAAGTAAGAGTACGGAGGAGAGGCAGCGGCCGGCCGGCTGCACAGGTAAGTCTTTTTTTCCCTCTCGACCTTCCCTCGTCCACCCCCTCACCCCTGACCGGGAGCAGCCGCCACTGATTGATATATTTTGATGTCGCCTACGTTTCTCTCAAACCGTTTAAAGAAGGTTAGACTACCAGACAAAAGCGCCATATAAAAAAAGCTGTCTCTTTCAAAACTCTCAAAGATAGACATACATTTGAACTGTTATCAAAATTTGTCTTCAGCACAAGAAAATTATATATTGATGAAAGTACATGTCATTAAAGATGTGTGAACCCTTCAGCTGCCAGCTGGGCAATGGTGAATTATTATTTATGATCCTGCATTAATCACAGGGCCAGTACTTTGCAAAATCACGAAAGATCTGGCGTTTTTAAAAATACTTTGAAGAGCAAAAAAGAGTCTATGACAGACACCAATCAAGTTATCATCGTACCTAAAAAATATCATTTCTAGACAGAAACTTCTGAAATAGTCAAGACGAGCTCTTACAAATATGAGAAACAGCTACCATGTGAAGAGGAAAAGTGTTGGGTTGGCCTACTGGTCTCTGTTTCATCCCTTTTCAGCATCAATCAACACAATTTACAATAAGACTGATTGCAAGAATTGTTAGAAGCAGAGACATAATGACGTTATAAGTGCATTGCAGGTGGAAAGTTCATACACCAGTAGTAAGCATGGTAAGTCGGGGAAGAGCTCAATTTGTTGCTGGATGTTTGGAAGAACGCAAATTGGCTGGTAGACAGACTTGGAGATGATATCAGGGTTGTTAGGGAGTTTATTGTTGAAGCATGTTCAGTCAGAAGCTTGTGGGGAGTGTTGGGCAAAATATACTGTAGGCCCTTGTTGTACTTTGCCACTGCCTTATCACTTGGGAGCAGGAGTGGGACTCCTGGACCCAGAAGGGTAAAGAGGACTGTTTGTATATGAAAAGTAAGGGGATACGTACACCCTATTAAATATCCAATGACCTATGTGGTATCCTCCTCTAAGGTGGCAGTGTGATAAGGAGATTAAATTACACCCGACTCCACAGTACTCAGTGGTGGAAAAAAGGAAAACCTTTTTTTATACAACCCTCACCCACTCTAGTAGTGGCATGTTTCATCATCGGGTTCACCCTGAATCCTGAAGGTCAGAGTGGGTTTGACCGTATTCCATGGAGCTCTGAAGAATTATTTGTTTTTTAGGGGTTTATATACTAATGAATAAAAATCCTCATCTACCCCAAGGTATTCCTTTATTCGTGGGGGGATGGGAAGATTACAACTGTAAATACATGGGGCAAGCAGGATGTTGTAGTTCTATGACCCTAGTGTTTAAAACGCCAACATATTTCTGCCCTACTCTGTTGGCCTAACTTAGGTCCTGGGCAAGGCGGAGAAAGTGAAAGTAGCTCCCCCATTGGCTTACCTCAGTAACGATTTTACAGAAAATGCGTGGCATGCAAAGGTAAGCTTATGCATGCAGGTAAAAAGTGATGCACTTGCCATATTTTGGAAGTACCTGTGGAGAGAAAAGACACACCAAGTTTCTTTTAGACATTATCTGCATAACTGTATTTGCTCTGTAGGTGTGTTTTTACGGCCTTATATCTGACTATTAATGTAGGATGCCAGCATACACATATTCTGCGCTCCTGACTTCCAGGTGCCGCTAACAGCATTAACATGGCTTTTACTGTGTTAGCATTAATCATATGTAGATAGTAATACCATAGTTTGGTGTTTCTAAAAGTGTGTCTAAATTTCAGACTAATCTCTATTCCGTTACATCCAGTGCACCGTGAAAGCATTGAGACTCACCATCATTCCTATGTTATAAAAACCCAACACGTTGTCAGATGCCCATGACATTCAAAATATTTTTTAAAAGACATCGAAGTACTAAGTGCGTGTTATATTATCAAAAAGGTATCAGCAACTTACCACAGACTCAGTGTGTTTGAAACGGGTCTCATGTAAGGTGACAGTCAGGGTGAAGCGAGGCCCGTAAGCCAATTACTCACAGCATCAAGGGTCCCTGCCCTCAGTGAACCTGTTCTGCGCACCGTTCTCCCTGGCAGGTGAGTTGTGACTGGTCTGGGAGCCTGTTATATCCCCAGGGATCGGCCAGGTAAGATGAGTATAACTTACCTGAGTCTGTGGTAAGTTGCTGATACTCTTTTGATAATATAACACACACTCAATACTTTGCCACTGACATCCCTGCGAAATATATTTCAGCTGACTTGGAGCCCTATTATAATTACACTACAGAATTAAGCAGGTCAGTGCTGTGCTGCAATCAATGTGCTTTTTTTAATGGTTACCTCTAGCTGCCCTTGTCTGTAAAATAATTTCACACCTTTGGGTGGGCCAGAATGGGAACCCAAAGCAGTCGAGGCAATTTTGTCGGACCAGCCCCCGTGGAAGGAATGGAGGGGTGCAGGTGTGAAGCACTGCTGCTTTTGTTACTGGGGGCCGATATTGAAGCACGTCTGCCCAATAGTAGGCCTGGGCTAAAATTCCGTTCCGCTCGCGGAAATTGCGATAATTTGACATTTTCGCGTTCCGCGGAGAGCGCAAAAATTTCAAAATTTCCGCAATCCGCATCTTATCGGAATTTTTTTTCTTTCTCGCGCTCTAAAAAAATACATTTCTCGCGTGCGCACGGTCGCCTTACCTGAATCCCCGCGTTCGCCGACAAGTTTTCCCGATCCAGTCGCGTTCTCCATGAGATGTTGGATTGTTGGTAGCGACAGTTCGCGCCCACATTAACGTCATTTGTTACGCGATCACGTCATTCGTCGCGTGATCACGTCTTTCTTCTCGCAATCATGCACCGCGAGAGTATGAGATGATTTTGATCTCGCGTCCGTGAGCAACCGCATGGGTAAGTTGGTGAGCCGCGATCACGCAGAAAATACCGCGAACGGGCGGGAAAAAAATGTCCGCATGTTTGCGGAGATTTTTAACATTTTCGCGATAGTTTGCAAAAGTGAATTTCGCAAATTCCGCCCACCCCTACCCAATAGGCCCCTAGTAACAAAACTGGCCCTCACCACTGCAAAACTGGCCGTCACCCTTCCAGTCTCCTGGGGAAACACCCAATGCCTGCTACGACCAGTCCGGCCCTGCCTGTGGGGCCCTTACAAGCAGCAAGGGTCATAGGAAAAATGCCACAGCTGCCACTCCCTTAACACAGCCCTGTATAAAAGCTCTTGATTGAGGGCGGACCACCTCCATATCGCCATATGTGTTTTTTGTGGCCAAAGAGTGTTCTCACCTTTCATTTTCCCCAGATATGAAGCTGCCTCATAAGCTGGTGAATGGGACCAGTTTTGCATGAAGAGGGCCCCTAATTCATACAGCCATTTGGTTATCTCAACCTGCACTTTAAACCTGCCTGCTGGAGGTGACCCTGACACACTTGGTAAAGCCTTCAATTATCCTAGGTGTGTAGTTTTGGAAGATTTACTGATGCCTAAATTGCCACTTGGGAGGCCTGAAGGTGGATTATGAGTGCATTAACAGCTTGGGGTCTGGGCTGCGGCCTGGAAATTGGAGACCGATAGTGAATGGCAGATTCACACTGGGGCTTTCAGCAGGATTGGCCAACTTCAAGTGATCTGGTTGCCTGTGGCAGCCAAATGAAACCATAGAATTTTACTGAGCCATTTGTGTGGTGATTGTCACCTCCAACATAAAAAGACAGTTAGATAAGATCATTTGTTTTTTATGAGATACAACAATTTCGTTGTTTTTTCAGAGTTTCGTATGAAGCAGAACCTAGCAATCTACTTTTTAACCAAGGAAATGCATCTCATCAGGCACATTGTCTGGTCGGTAAAGTGTTGAAGGCAGATTTTGGAATCACCAGCATATCATTGTGGTTAAAATCCAATCCAATCACACAAAATAGCTATATCTATGGTGACTATTGCTGAGATGTCTACATGAACTAATGTACAACAGAAAGGGTGGCAACGCAAAACCCTTGGAGAGATAATTTTCTGATGGGGGTCCTATATGCATATGTGTGTTGCTGTGGTGAATGCTCCTGTCATTAACGGTATTTGTACTTTAAGACTTGCAACTGCTTGGAAACACTCTGACACAATTATCTGTGCCAATGTTTGCTTACTGGTTCACAAATGAATTACATTTCACAAAAACAAGGATGCTGTTTTGCATTTCATTACAAATTGACAGGAAATGATATCAATAAATCTGGGGATTGAACATATAAATGATTCACAGGGTGATAGTAAGTTGGTGTCCTGTTTCATGGGCCAGTCCTTTGAACTTTGCTATTAATATTGGGGCAGGATTCCACAGCTTACTTTAAAGTAAGCGTCCATGAAGACTTCTCGTAAGTTTTGTTATTAGGAGAAACGCCAGACAGGGGCGTAACACAAGCCCCTGCACCCATGGGGTTGGGGGGCCTTCAGTGGTCCCCTAAATCCGACAAGGTTGCTACATTCCGGCACAAAGTCAATCAATATCTATGAGATATGGGAGACTCAAGTGCCCCTCTTCCCATTCTGCAGCGGCGGCTCCTCCGCTCTGGTGGAGGAACACCACCTCCCCCTGCCAGCAGCGTAAAAAATACAATAAAAATAAAACAATAATAAACCCGGGTTTATTATCATTTTATTTTGTTTCCCGGCCGAGTCTTGGGGTCAGGGCAAGGGGGATGACAGGCACTGACGGGGAGTGGTATGCACTGCTATCAGTGTGCATGTCGGTTTGGCCGGCCGATCTGAGGCCAGCCAAACAGACATGTGCACTAAAACTTCTTTTTTCGCTTTTATTCATTGTCGTCAATGTCTCCTCCCCCCTGCCCCACCAATCTCCTCTGACACAGGCCACTACTACAATTCTGTGGGGGGTGGCACACATTTTCCATTACGCCACTGCCAACGGACATTAACTGGTTATGTGCCCTTTCAATCTAACCAATGCAACGCAGTAAGGCTCTGGGGTCTGTCCCGATTTCAAACACAGGTAGCATATTAGGTATGTCCTCTCAGGTAGAGCCCTGCCCTGATCAGCCCCATTTGTTGACTGATGCTGGTGGTTTCAGACTCTAAAAAATGCCTGGGCTTTGCGAACCAGGGCCTGGGCCAGTGCTGTGTCCTCTTAAAGTATGTGGTAATTGGTAAAATTCTATTTGGCAAATGCAAATGCAACCTACCTGTATGTACGTTCAGAGACCCCAGTGGACTTAATGCAGTGATGTGGTGTTTGGTCTCATTTTAAAGCCAGGCCTGCCTTGCAGCCTAGTTTTAAAATAAAACTTTGCCCAAATTCGACTTTTGAATTAAAAGTACTTCCAAAATCCACAACTATCTTTTTACGACTTATAAGTCATACCTAAGGTCTGCACTAGGTGCCCCAAGGGTAGGGTGCTTTGTTATAAAAAGCAGGGACCATATAAAGGATGTTTTAGATGCCCTGGTAAGTTGGTCGGCTACGTGCTCAGGGCAGGGTCCGGAGCGAGGGTGGAGATCGTTGGCATCTCCCAGGGGTAGGGGAGTGGGGGGGTGGCGGACTCACCCCTAGACGCAACATCTGTGCCACCTCACGGACACAGTGGACACAGGGAGAGCTCGATCCCCTCTCAGCCACCGCAATCCCCCTGAGGACCTTGGTTGACCCCAGCTACTGCAGTCGTTGTTGAGATAAGACCCAGATTGCACGGCTCTGCAGCAATTCCCAGTCCCTTGGAGGGCTCACTCAGGAAACACCCTCCATCCGATACCTTCACTCCCAAGCTTCTGCAAACTTGGGCAGAGGCATGGCAGCAGGGCATCACAGGGAACCACGCCAGAAGCGATCCCCTGCCCTGGGAGCGTCCCTTGCCACGGGAGTGCCCCTTCCCCAGGGAGAGGCCAGAGGCTGCTCCTTTTCCGTCGGCCATCGCAATGTTACACCAAGTCACATTCATTTTTTGCAGGCACGAGGGGATTACGCAGTTATCTGTGGGACCTGAGGACTCATCTTCAAGAGAAATCTCCAAGAAAAAACTAAGTCTTAAGGTAAACGTTTGGCCAGGACTTAGCTCTGAGCCTATTCAACCCGTTTTCTGACCTTGTCCTGATCCAGCATGACCAGATAGCTGCGAGTGTCGCTTTATGCTTTTTGGCGCTAGAATGCACAATTTTTTATTTAATCTTTAAAAAAACATATCTCCTGTTCCCTACATTTCGTTTTTTGTTTTGGTGGCATTTTAAAGATAAAAACATTCTTTATTTTTATAAACTGGTGTTGAATTTTTATTGTGTTCTGCATTTTACTTCAGTCAGTCAGTCAAAATTACTTTATTCGGCTCATATCAAGAACCATAAAAGTGCAAAACATCACATATATATACAATAAATAACATTTAAAATAAGCATTTACACATGGTTTTAAAACACTACTTAAAATAAGACTAGGTCAAGTTTAATCAAAATTCACAATTAATTTTAAACAACACTATGTCCACTTGATTTTTTTCCTTAATCTCATCGCAATAGCCCAAAAATTTGCTATATTAAAAATCTCCCAAGTAGTACCTAGCAGCTGGAGATACAAAAGAGCAGGTTTGACTTGTCTAAATCCTTTGTTCTTAATAAGTGGGATGATGAACTTTTTGCGGAGATGGGACAAATGTTTACAAAGGAAAAGAAAGTGAGCAGTATCCTTGAGGGAGAATCTGTCGCAAGAACAGATCTCCAGGTCCCTGTCCTTCATCCAACCAACAGAATCAGTGAGCAAAAGATGGTATTTGTTCAGTCTAAACCTTGTCAATAAAAAGCGATGATTCATGCTATTCACTATGATCAAGTAGGGTTCTATGCTGCCTGTAGTTATTAATAACTGATGGGCCTTTACTGTGGGTTTTGTTAACTCCTTTCTTTTCTTCTCTAGCTAAAGTAGTTCTAAGCTTGTGTGTATCTTTTACCCATTTAAAGTCTCCCTTTGATAAATTGTTAGGATTATCAAATATGTCTGGGCGACCTATTTCGTCACTTAGGTTCTTAACATAGCGCAACCAAGGAATAGCCTTTCCGAACTCGAGCGATAAGCAATCTATTATAATGTCACGATTTAGCTCAAGTTCCGGATTTTGCCAGATTGATAACCATTTTAATAGGGGGGCTAGTGCTATCTGGTCAGTTAAATAACCAACCCCACATTCTTGATGTACAATGTAACCAGAGGTTGCCTGGGTTAGTGATAGAATGGATTTTAGGAACTTGTCCTCTACGACCTGAAGTTCCTTCACATTTTTAAATCCCCACAGGTCCGCACCATACATAGCTATAGAGATACATTTAGCTGCATAAATGTTCAATATAGCTTGCATGGGTTTCACCCCCAGTTTGCGAGCAAAGTCCAACACACCTATGATTGATCTGGCAAAGGCGTTTCGTTTTGCAGCTAATTGAGGGACCCAAGATGACTTATCATCAAAAATAACCCCCAGGTATGGAAAACTGGTGATTCTAGATAAGACGTGGCCCTCAAAAAGCATAGTCTTGGTTTTCTTGGGTTTACAACCTACAGTCATAACATGAGATTTGGCGAAATTCACGCTTAAATCAAGTCTTTTCATAAAATCAGCAAATGTGTCTAAAAGACTTTGAAGCCCTACTGCTGTACGCGCTAACAGTGCAGCATCGTCTGCATATAATAATGCTGGAATATGGTACTTCCCTGCCCTAGGAATATCCTTACAAGTCTCAGTTAAGGCAGTGGCTAGGTCGTTGATATAAAGTGTAAAAAGCAGGGGGGCTAGGATACAGCCCTGCCTGACACCATTCGAGATTCCGATCCTGCCAGTGCAGTTGCCCAATCGGTCGAATCTAACAGTAGCAGAGAGATCTCTATGAAGATCTGCTAAGAAATAGACAAGGTTTTCATCTACTCCCTGCTTGAGAAGGAGTTCCCACAGTTTCGACCGGTTCACTCGGTCAAAAGCCGAGGATAAGTCCATAAAGGCAAGGTATAACGTCCCTTTCTTAGCTATGGTGTATTTACCTATTAAAAGGTAAAGATTCAAGCTTTGGTCTATAGTGCCCCGGCCCTTACGAAACCCATATTGTAGGCACGAAAGGGTGTTGGTATCCTCCAACCATTCTGTTAATTTACCCAAGACTACTCGCCCCAGGACTTTTACTGCGGAATCAATGAGTGAGATAGGGCGGTAGCAACAAGGGTCCCCTCTATTACCCTTTTTAAAAATAGGTATGATCACGGACTCGGACCAAGTGTCCGGAATGCCTGCGACACAGACCCTGTTAAAAATATTCGTTAAAACTGTGGACCAAGTCTCAATATCTGATTTAAAAAGGTCCGATGGGACGCCATCGGGTCCTGGAGCCTTATTGCTCGTCATCTTGCCGATGGCCTCAACCACCTCGCCCTTGGTTATGAATAAAGTATATTGTTTCACAGTGGGAAGAGGGGGATTCGATCCACCATTCATACCCACTTCGTAGACTGACTTGAAGTGAGAGTACCACTGGTGTACCCCAATGCCGCAATCTAATTGATTATTACAGGGATCACGAAAGAAGGGTTTATTGACGACAGACCAGAACTTTGGACGTCAACGGAAGAAAGTTCTTCCCACGCGTCCTCCCGGATCTCCTTTTTCCTGGTTGCCAGGGTTTTAGTATATTCTTTCCTGAGTTGGGCTATGTTAGACCGATTCAAAGGGTTACTGCTCAAGGCCGCCCTCAGCTTTCTGTTGGCCAGTGAACAGTTTTTGTCAAACCAACCTAACTCTGCCTTGTCCATTGTTTTGACTGGACACCGAAGATCTGCTGAGATCTGGGAGCAGATTACGGAATACGCCCCTAGTACTTCCACGTTCCCTGCTTCTGGGTCAAGGCACATGGTCAACTCAGGGCCAACCTTCTTTTTCAAATTAGCAAAAAAATCATCAGGAATAACTTTGTTCCATCTGATCCTGCGATCCTGATCTGTGGGGCGAATGTGTGATTTGTCCGTTCTATCAGGGGCCGTAACAGGTTGTGAAAAGAGATCAGACAGAATGAGGACCACAGGATTATGGTCGCTGAAATATGTCCAGGCTGCTGAATATTCCATAGTCCTGTTCCTCAGTACTGTACTGATGAAAATATAATCAATCACAGAGTATTTCCCGTTCCCTTTGAATGTTGGGGTATTCTCATCCACCATGGCGGGGAGTAGCAAGCCATGGTCAGCAAGGATTATTTCCAAAAGAGCACCCTGAGGTGAGTGCTCAAAATGGGCCTCCCGTGATTCTATTGGGCCTAGGGGATCCGTCAAAGGACATTTCTCTGGACATCTGTGGATATTAAAATCGCCCATGATAATGATGGGACAAATTATCTCAGTTTCCTCCTTAAATTTAACCAAAAAACAATTTAATGCGGTGAGATGATCAACCGTGGTGTCTCTGTAATAAGAATTATAAAAATTAACAATTAAAAAATTACTGCCCCCGTTGAGGGAAATTTGAACTGCCAGACAATTGCATGAGCCTGTGTCAAGTTGAGTCAGCGAGCCAGAGATGCTAGCTGAAATCAAGGTAACCAACCCCCCCTTAGCCCTCCCCATATTAGACGGTACAGCAGACGCAAAAAAGCTTTTATATCCATCTATACACAGGGTGTTATCCGTATCCCAAGTCTCTTGGAGACAGATTACTTCGCCTGCATTTTACTTATTTACTGTTTTGGTGATATTAAAGGCTTTACACATGCCTGTTCCTGAAGTTAAGCCTGACTGCTCGTTTGCGAGGCTACCAAATATCGAGTTTACTGAGAGCTGAATGGACCAATTAGTGACTGTGGTATTAGTACTAGCTGAGGGTGTATACCCCCACCTACTAATATCCCACTTTCCTACATTGCTTTTCGAACTCTATCATATAAACCTGCAGAGCTTGCCCTCGTGAAGACATTTTACCTTTAACTGTATCTGTATACAACCCTCAGAGACAGATAATGGTGGAGCTTGATGCCACAAATCCTGTTTCAAAATCCATTACCCCAGAGCAATGAAAACAAGCATTGGCATAGCCAATAGGTCTCGCTTTTGGGACCTTATAAGTATTTAGTTAAGCAGCACAATATCCTTGGTGCAATAATATTAACTGTTGCATGGTTAAACACTTATAAGGTCCCAAAGGACAGACCTATTGGCTATGCCAATGCTTGTTTAGCCATGTCGTAGAGCAGCGTAGCTGCTACGAAGCATGGCTTAAAATTATTTTGAAATCTTCTTGCATGATATTAATATTTTTCATAACGTATATAGCGCTTTTAAAAAATATTTTTTAGCCCTGCTGCACAGCAGCCACGCTGCTCTACAATATGGCTAAAAGGCATTGGCAAAGCCAATAGCTCTGAAATAGGAGCGATCTATGGCTTTGCCAATGCTTGTTATGTGTTTTAGTAGCTCAGACGGCATTTTAATCAGCAGATTTGTAAAACACATTAATGTGGTTTCCAAATGCACGGACCGATTATGCTTTGCAGAATGAAATAGATGTTCTAACATATGCCGTTCACTATGTAAGGATGAAATATATTTGAATGGTTTTAATTAACTGTGAATAAATTAGCAGTGAGCGGATGCTACATTCACGGAGCACTGCACGCACACTACAATCATTGATAATTCCTGTGCACCCCTTGCACTGAGTCTTGGGGGTACACTTTAGTCACTGGGCAGCACGTGTACTTTACTCATAAAGCAGTAGGCGTCCACTGCAGTCACTGGACAATGCACGTATTGGTCTATTACTGCACTCATTGGCAGTGATTGTATTTTCCAATTACTGGGCAGCCCTTTAACCGAGGGACAATGAGGGCTGTGTGCGCTTCACTCGCTGTGTATTATGTGTGCACTGGTAGCTGCAGCGTGTGAACTCTATAATCGCTCGGTACGTGTGTTCTGGCGCCGGTCCCCGGACAGACTGTATTTATGGCAGAATTCAATGCTCAAGCCTTAATGTGGCAGGGATGTCTGGGTTGGGAGCGTGTTCAAGCAGCTAGGAAGGATTCTAACAGAGATAGTGACACAAACCCCAAATACCTCCCGTAAGTGAGCTTCTCCCTCTGGGCACGAACAGCTCACATCACTTCTTTGTTCCACTTGGGTACAAACCTGCCAGACAGCAAATCTCTTATTACAGGTGGGAACGCAAAGTCCTTTCCTGGTTAGAAAGCGGATAATAAATCCCTGGGGCAGCGATTTCAGCCAAGACCCAAAAAAACCTTAACTGACAATAGGGCATGCGGTGGGTCTGATATGAGAATATAGCCCGCAAATTAACCAAATTGAATTTGGGCACGAGCAGAATGTAATGTGGCAGATACCGTATAGAATAGAAAGGGTGTAAATCACAAGCGAAGGGCACTGGCAGAGATTGACCGTACGATTTAAAGCGATGTCGAGTAGTGCACAGAATGTAAACACGCTGCCATGGCGCATAGTACACAGACTCTCAGGAGTTAAGCGGTATGCAAAGTATAACGCGTCAGCGGTGTCTAATATGTGGTGCATAGGCGTGAGAAGGGCAGATAGTTTACAGAATCTAAAGGTGTACCAGACCTTTTCCATTTAATTCAGAATTCGTCAAACAGGCCTTTGCGCACAGAGGGGATAAATAAAAACATGACCAAACATTTTTAGATAAAGAAAACAAAATGTATTTTGCAGGAAGAACACAATTTTGGTGTACACTGTATCAGGTAGGAAACAAGATCTCTTCAAGGTGCTTTGCATTTGAAGAGCGAGAAGTTAAAAAAAAAAAGACGGCAAAAGTGAAAGTAGGGGTGTGCGCGCGTGCCGGCAAACACGGAGTGGTGCGCGCCAGCACAGCCAAAAGTGAAAGCAATCACGCTCCAGATGGCGCCTCGGGTGCTGAAAGCTGGCAGCTGTGCACGTTCATGCTCGTGTGAACGCAAGCTTTAGGCCAGCAAAAGCCGGTGGGTAGCACTTTGAAAACGCACTTACTAAATGTCTCGCCTGAGCCAGCGCATGCGCTGGCTCAGGCGAGACCTAAAAAACGTTGCCATGTTAGCTTTCCTCAATCGCCCCTTACTTCACGCACGTTAGTTCACAATGCCCTACAGAAAATATGATTTTTCACTTTGAGCTTTCTTTGTCATTCTTTTGCTTTATGAGTACAAGGGCTACACACAGGGATGTGGAGAGGCAGAATGAGGGAGATCTGCTTGTGTCCTGTGTTCCGATAGATCATTTTGGAGTCTGCGTCATCTTCAGTGTGCATTAACCTCGGCAACAATCTCATAAATACAGTTTATATAATGAAATTGAGAGGCTGACTGTAAGAGAATTCCGCTTGCTTTACTGGGTTTAAACTTTAAAGGTGAGATATTTGCACGCAGCCAGCGCCTTTAGGCCATTACCATATAGATGTCATTATACACAATGCGCGGTGGCATCAGTCATGCTCTGTCATCTGTGACCTTCCCCGTTAACAGCCCTCTCTAAACGCTCTGAAGTATTCAGCCATTGATTCGTCGCTGTGAATATTGAGCCTGGCTTTTTATCTGTAAGGCATTCATTATTTGTGCGCTGGTTAAGTGAAGCTGATCTACCCCACCCTCAAATTTAAAACGATCAGATACTGTTAGATTTCATGCTCAAAAGCACTTATTTTTCCATTCGCGTCGGAAACAGCTTTTCATGTGCCGGTCCTAAAAATGTAAGCTTTTGTTTAGAGTAACGTAAATATTCATCTTCTCCCTCAAAAATGTAGGAGGATATCCAAGAGAGTACTGCATAAGGATTGCATGTGGGAATATCACCCCACATACATTTCCAGTCCCAAATATGGGCTCCAAACATATTATTCCACTGGCTGTGTATTTTATATTGTTAACGGTAAAGGGATATATTTAGGACACAATATTCTGACAACAATATTGTGGTGCCTCTCTTTTTGCAAGCATATTATGTCTACTTCGACTCTCAGTTGATCTGCAGCACCCGGCATAGATGAACCAGACCAACAGTGATAATGGAAAGGAGGGCAGCAGTGTCAGGAGAAAGTTATATTCAAAAGAGGGCACACAATTGTGGCTGATACACAGGGACATCTTAAGGATTTCAGGGGCTCAGGGCCAAACTTATTTGGGACCCCTGTTTGGAACAGCTTTAAATTCTTAACTTAATTTCAGCGCTTCCATGCCCTCTTTGGCCAGATCACTGACAGTGCACAGTCGAAAGAATCTAATTTCTAGCTGTATTTTTATCTAATATTCAAGGAAAGTGATGTGTGTTTTCAATATTGTAACCCAGCAGCATCTCACTAAAATTACTGCAAATAATCTCGGTGACACCCTCCAATTTCTCATATTTGAGGTCCTACTGTGATCTAAAAGAAACTATTTTCATGGGTTTTGCATGTATCATAAACACAACACTTCTCTGCAAAATGTCTGTAATAGCCTCTCACACATCACCCACATAAAAAATACATTAAAGGAAAATGATATTTAAAATAATAAGTTTAAGAATTATTCAAGTTCATCATGGCAAGACTCTGCAGAATGGAGCTGGCTCTATCAGGGGGGCCCTGAAGAGCTGGGGCCCTGGGCCAGAGCCCACTAGCCCATGCCTGAAAACGTCTCTGCTGATACATTGATCATGGAATGACACTATGCCGGTACTCTCTCGTTATACTAGAACTGCCTTTAATTTGAAACTTGAGTACATCACTACTATTAGGGAATCCTTCTAAGAAAATATGAATTGAGTGATTTACTGGACTACCGGAACTGTTAAATAGGCCCTGAAGAAGCAATGTTTCTCTTGGACAATACATTTATTAAGAATATATTTTTCTTTTTGCCCCTTGCAATTCTTTCTGTGTATGAAATGTTGATCCTGTGTTCCTGCGGCAGCAGGCACATCCTGAGGGAGCATTTTTCTGCCGGTCTCCATGAATCAACTTCAGTTGTGAATATATTTTAAAATAACTTGTGTGTAATCGGCAGTCAATAATAGAGTTTACAATTGTTTCAGCCCAAAGAGGTTGCTTCAAATGGACCTTCATCAGAATGGAGATATATCATTTGTAGGCTTATTTGGTCGTCAGAGAAGACATCAATGGAAATGTGAATTGCTCTCACCCTAATTGACTTCAAAGAAAGAACTCAGTGTCCTGAATTGGAACAAAAAAAGATTAATACTGTTACATCTGTATCAAGAATGCAACAGTGTTAAGAGTTTATTTAAAGTTACATGACTGCAGTCCATGTACTGCCATTTCCACAGTTGCGGTCTCTCGGAGAGGTATTCCATGAAATGTATGGAGCGCTGGGCTGCAGAGCAGCGGACTACCACACAGAACAAAGGATGCCAAGCTTGGGCTTCTTCTATGTGTGCCCACACCATGAGTTTCTGTAATGAGACATGGGCAAGCCATAGAATGTACCCTTTCCAAGGTGGTTGTGTATGCAGGGAAACCTATCCGAGACACTTTATCCACTACGGAATAAAGGTTTTCCGGTGATGTCAGTACTTGTTGAAATCATATGTAAGGATGTATCTAAAAGTGATGAATGCAGCACAATGCATTCATTCACCTATGTTTTGGTTGTGTTCGTCGCTATATGTCCTATTTTTATCACGGATTTTTGATCCTTAAAGATGGAGATTTTGGTGAATTTCTTCGGGATTCTTCTTGCTTGACTCTTCATTCTTCCTGATGTCAGGGGGTCTTGGTCTATTGCTAATCATCGCTACATTATTCTTCACCTATATTCAAGAGCTACAATTTTACCAAAGAGATTTTTTACTGTGTGTTTTCTTCCTCCTATTTGGGTCTCTCATAAGTACACACTTGACACCTTTGACGTGCACAGTTAAGCTCAGGGTGCCACTGTGGCTCGTAGAAGGAGTCACCCTTTCCTCGAGCAATCAAGAAGGCAATTCAACAGACCTTCTCAGCATTCAGTCCTTGACAAATATAATGAAAGACAAATATTCATTCATTTTAGATTTGATTCTTTCCTGAAAGGAGGGGCAGAAACTTTATGACAGCTTCTGTCCATCTTGGCTTTTTGAAACCTCACAATGTCACTTGAAGGCTGATGAAGGACATTGATAAATACCTGGTTCCAGATGCAGTCTATAGCATTGCATATACTTCTATGAAATATTGTCTGAAGATTTCCTGATAGCCAATTAAATCTGCAAAAGGGTTTGAATGGTACTTTTTGCCTTATGTTCGAATTAAAATGCATGTTCCTTAAATGAGAATGTTAGCACTGTTTGGTGAATGTAAACATTGTCAACTAATTATGGACTAAATGGTTAACCAACCATATAAATTGTGGCATTTATTTATGTTGGTACTATTGTTTTTTTTACAGACCTGAAAGGAAATCATCGGAACAGCCTATGTGTGAAGAGCATGAAGATGAAAAAATCAACATTTATTGTTTGAACTGTGAAGTGCCAACGTGTTCCATGTGCAAAGTATTTGGTGTGCACAAGGACTGTCAGGTTGCACCACTTTCACAAGTTTTCCAAGGACAAAAGGTAAGCATTAAGGACTTTGCTTGTGGTTTTCCAGTAGGAGTCAAGTAGTTCAATAACAGTTACCCCCATTCCAGGTAAAGGCTAGTGAACAGCCAGGGGTTAGAGCCCATTAAGATCAGGGCTAGAGAGCGGAAGCAGAGGGTGTTGCAGTGGAAGTCCAATGCACTTACGAACATAACCTTAACACTCCTACTGGGCCCATACAGGTAGGATTTCTACTCAGATTCAATAGTTCACCTCAGTGGTTCTGGTCCCTGGTGGACCTTTCTCTCTCGTAGTGGGGGGTGAGGAAACAGTATGTCCAACTGTCAGCTACCCAATGATGACCATTATAAAGTTCATATTTGTCATCATCACATCGATGATCAGGCCTCAATGGTCTAATGGTCATGTGATCATCCTTCCTTCTTTCCAGGTACAAATTGTTACTCTAGCATATTTTCTCACAAATATTATGAGAAACGAATGTCCTTCCATCCTAACAGGTTAGTTGACAACGAGCTTGTTCATCTTGCTACTTTCCATGAATATAGGGGAAAAGTCACTTTCCCACCAGTCACACACAAAGGGGTAAAAGAACAGTCTTTGTTGTCTAAAATGAATATCGCATGAACCAAGAACAAATAAAGCAACATTTTGAGAAACGTGTCAAAGTCCATTGCAAAAGACTATGAAATAATGCAGCTTAAGTAGAGAAAGACATCTCAATGTTTTTAAATTCAACATTTCAAATTTTAGTATAATAAACAAATTAAGTTTAAGCATGACATAAATCACACATATCATATATAAGCATTTTGTAATGTCAGTAATGATTACAAGGAAATGTTCAACTGCAAGTCTGGCCTACTCCCACTATTTCAGAAAGTAGCAACATGTAAAATAATAAAAAAAACTTTATAATAAAATTGTTCTTGCACACAAATGTTCTTTGTCATAATAAGCACTTATCCTGAAAATTTCCAAACATCTAATACATTAAGTTTAAGAATTGCACCATAGTTGAGTTTGTTAGGACACTCTGCAATGAAGTCAATAGCAATGCTCACATTTTATGACATCTCTGTTAATGAATGTAAGGGAATTGGTGACTTAAACATTTTTATTTCACTAGTTGATTAATCCTACTGTTTCTAGCTAGTCAAGCATGCTTTTACAGTGCTGGTTGATCCATTTTTCTCAGTTTCTGTGTCATTATTCTGGACTTGTGCAAAGTGCACACTTATGCTTTATTGTCGAGATAGGTTTTAAGTGTCGTGTAACGCAAGATCAGATTTTATGCTGCATCAAGGGTAAGAGAGCATTCAGTACATGGTTTGAGAGCAGATGTCAAAGGTTTGGCAGACTTGGCTAGGCAGCTAAAGTGCATCAGGGGAAGGGCAGTGAGAACTGGATACAGTTTTAGAGAACATTGAATTAAGGCCTCGAGGTCACTGGAGGAGGTACGGCATACATTGGGCAAGGTTAAAGTAATTCATTCAGTCTTCTGCTAGCCAGTCAATTAGATATTGTTGATGGTGCTGGGGTTATGGCAACTTTAACTGCAGTGAAAAAGAATAGAGCGCATCCTCCCTCCCAAACTCCATATGCTGTCTTCCAAGATATTACCTTAATGCTTCAAAAAATATATCTTTAAAAATGTCTCTAATCTCTACAGTTTCCATCAATCCTTCAGTAATAAATAATGACTTGAAAGTTCACAGCTTCTGTACTTCTATGGTGTTAAGTGTTAGATTCAAACTTCACAAGAGACTATCTATTTTATTATTATTTATTTTGAGAATTTGTAAAGCGCGACTGACACCTTGCAGGCTTCCTGGCGCTGGAAAATTACTCTGTTAACGGATAACCGGGAGAACAGTCAGACGGACAATTTATTTGGGGAAGAGCCAGGTCTTGATACGTCTCCTGAATGGAAGAAGCTGTGATATCTGACGTATGTCAGTGGGCAGGCTGTTCCACAGCTTGGCCGCTGCAACACTGAAGGATCTGCCCCCTGTTCTGGTTCTGTTGAATCTGGGCACCTTTACCAGACAGGCAGAGGATGAACGCAGGTCTCTGGCAGGAGTGTACCACAGAAACAGGGCTTGCAGAGGTTTGGGTCCAAGTCCATGCAGAGCCTTAAAAACAATGCAGAGGGACTTGAAGGCCACTCGTTGTTTTAAGGGTAGCCAGTGTAGCTCAGCCAGAGCCGCTGTGGCCGAGGCCCTCCTCGTCCAGCCAAGAGCCAGCTTGGCGGCGGCAGACTGAATTCGCTGTAGTCGGTCCATCATCGTGACTGGAGACTCCAGGAGCAGGGCGTTGCAATAGTCAAGGCGACTGAGTATCGTGCACCTGACTATCGACGCCCTGGCTTGTGCCGGGAGAAGAGGCATGATTTTCCGCAGTGATCGAAGCAGGGCTGTGCAGATCCCCACAGTTTTCATCACCTGGGTTTCCATACTTAATTTGTTGTTCAGCATGGCTCCCAGGTTGCGCACCGAAGGAACTGGCAGAGGTTTGTCTCTAAACTCCGGAGGCCAAAATTCATTCGGAAACTGACGGGGTATCTTAGTGCCTGAGCAAAACAGGACCTCCGTTTTAGCGGAGTTGAACTGGAGGGAGTTTCTGTGTAGCCATCCAGCCGTCTCTCTTAGGCAGTCGTGGAAGGTGGAAAAAGGAATGGCATCTTCACCTTCCCACGAGAGGATGAGCTGTGTGTCATCCGCGTAATTTATTGTTTTGACCCCAAAGGATAGGATCAGTTTGATTAGCGGGATGAGGTACACATTAAAAAGGATGGGGCTGATGGAGGAGCCCTGAGGGACTCCCTGGGGTACTGGTGCAAAGGCGGATTGAAAAGGGGGAAGGGAGACAGCCTGTCTTCTGTCCCGAAGGTAGGAGTGAAACCAGAGCAATGCAGTGCCTTCCACTCCCACTTCACCAAGTCTCTGCAGCAGCCTACCATGGTTGACCGTGTCGAATGCGGCAGACAGGTCCAACAGTATCAATGCCACTGGCTGGCCCCTGTCTGCACGCATGCGAAGATCCTCCATGGCAGTTAAGACTGCTGTTTCGGTGCCGTGGGCAGGACGGAACCCGAACTGGTGATCGTCAAGAAGGTTGTTTTGTTCTAGGTGGGCGGACAGGCACGAACTGACCCATCGTTCGGCGACCTTCGCTGGGAAAGGCAGCAGAGAGATGGGTCGGTAGTTGGAAAGACAGTCTGGGCTCAGGGAGGGTTTCTTCAAGAGAGGGGTGATTAGTGCCTGTTTCCAAGGGGTTGGGACAAAGCCACTATGCAAAGACTGGTTGCATATTAGGCGCATGGTATCAAAAAGTTCATTACCAAAATTTTTCCAGATTTTTGGAGGTAGGGGGTCGAGTGGAGAACCCGAGGTGATACCAAGCGCAAGTCTTTCAAACTCGAAGGCCGGGATTGGAGGAAATTCCCACAGTCTAGCCAAGAGGACAGAGCCTGGAGACGACAAGTTTCGCGAGCTGGTGTCTGGTCTCTGCGTGTTAGAAGTTTCTGAAGAGGGAGGTGTTTTCAGGTTGTGAATAATGGTGTTTATTTTATTAATGAAAAACACTGCAAGGTTGTCGCAGAGGGCTTGGGTAGGAGGCTGTGTAGAGGTGACACAGTCCGGATTGGTTAGGTTTTTGAGTATTTGAAAAATACTTTTTGAGCTGTTCGTGGCGTTGGTGATGATGGAGCAGTAATGTTTAGCCTTATTTTGGGCGATGGCAGTTTTATACTCCCGGAGGTTTACTTTCCAGAGGGTTTTGTGAGTGTCAGAGTAACCCTGCCTCCATTTTCTCTCTGCTTGTCTGCATGCTAGTTTGAGAGCTCTTAAGGAGTCATCAAACCATGGGGCCGGCGCTCGTCTCTGTGGTTTGCCCTTTTTCAGAGGGACGAGGCGTTCCGAGGTGCTGGAAATCCTTGTACAAAGGGATAGATAATTGGCCTCAACTGGTTGAGTAATGGAGAAACTGTCTTCCACTTCAAATACTGGGCCATTCAGTCTGAGTTTGTCCAGAGCCTTCCAGTCTCTGTACGGGGGTACATGGCCGTGGAATGCCGGTCTGCAAGACCTGCTACCTACTATATGAAATTTGATGAGTGCATGGTCAGTCCAGCACATTGGCAGAATGTCGCTCAGAAGTGCTAGCTGGGGGGAGGAGAAGATTAAATCGAGCTGGTGCCCTGCTACGTGTGTGGGTTTGTTCACTAGCTGGGAAAGTCCCATTCCTTCACAGGAGAGTAGGAGATTGTTGAGTGCAGAATCGAGGCTGCCGTTGGGCCAAAGGTTGAAATCGCCCAAAACAATCAGGTTGTTGTGAGAGGTAGCCATATTAGTGAGGGTGGTGAGGAGCGACTGCTGCTGAGTAGAATTAAAAGCTCCCGGCGGGCGGTAGCAGATCACCGCCGTAAAGGTAGTACCAAGGTGACAGTCGATGGAAAGGCCAAGTATTTCGGTCCCGACCACTGGGTCCATAGCAATAGTTTTTGCTGACCAGGACGCTCTATAGATTACACCGACACCACCGCCCCGCCCCTTAGGTCGTGGGAGATGCAGGATTTTGAAGTCTTGTGGGCAAGCCCAGTCCAGTTCTATATTGCAGTCAGAGTGGGTCCAAGTTTCCGTCAGGAATAAAGCATCAAGATGATGATTATCTATGAGCTGGGCGATTTCGTGAGCGTGTTTGGGCAGGGACCTGACATTCAGCAAGCCACCAGTGAATAAGCCTTTGCGCGCAAAATCGTGCAGAGGATAGGCGGAGTCTTGGAAGGACAATTGTCCTTCATGAGCGAAGTCTCTAAGGAGGAGTAGAGCCTCACGCGTCAAGTGTGGAGAGCTACTGGTGGACGGGGGGATCGAGGCCGCGGGTGGCGCACCGGGCGCTGCCGAGGCGCGGACGAGCGCAGACGAACTTGCCTTAAGCGCGCCTTCGGCACGCAAACGGCGCTCCCGCTGCGCTCGTCCGCTGCGCTTGTGTGGCCGACACATTTATGGCAATGTTGTGGGCGTGGCCTCGCAGGGGGCGTGGCTCGCCTTCGAATCGCGATGGCGGTGTGTTTGTGGAATCCTGTCTCAGCGCTGGTTGCCGCTGTCTCAGGAGTGACTCAGAGGGTCTGCTAGGCGCGTGAGGGCAGCGCTTTTCAGTGCAGGTGAGGTTAAAATGGCCAAAACACAAGAATACAAGTAATTTTTAAAAATAAACGAAAGTACCGTCCTCCGGCTTTCCGCCTCAGAGGAATTTACAAAGTGATGTTTGTTGCGCTGCGATCAGCGTTTATAAGGGATCCTGGGTGGGCGTGGCCTCACAGGGGGCGTGGCTCGCCTTCGAATCGCGATGGCGGTGTGTTTGTGGAATCCTGTCTCAGCGCTGGTTGCCGCTGTCTCAGGAGTGCCTCAGAGGGTCTGCTAGGCGCGTGAGGGCAGCGCTTTTCAGTGCAGGTGAGGTTAAAATGGCCAAAACACAAGAATACAAGTAATTTTTAAAAATAAACGAAAGTACCGTCCTCCGGCTTTCCGCCTCAGAGGAATTTACAAAGTGATGTTTGTTGCGCTGCGATCAGCGTTTATAAGGGATCCTGGGTGGGCGTGGCCTCGCAGGGGGCGTGGCTCGCCTTCGAATCGCGATGGCGGTGTGTTTGTGGAATCCTGTCTCAGCGCTGGTTGCCGCTGTCTCAGGAGTGCCTCAGAGGGTCTGCTAGGCGCGTGAGGGCAGCGCTTTTCAGTGCAGGTGAGGTTAAAATGGCCAAAACACAAGAATACAAGTAATTTTTAAAAATAAACGAAAGTACCGTCCTCCGGCTTTCCGCCTCAGAGGAATTTACAAAGTGATGTTTGTTGCGCTGCGATCAGCGTTTATAAGGGATCCTGGGTGGGCGTGGCCTCGCAGGGGGCGTGGCTCGCCTTCGAATCGCGATGGCGGTGTGTTTGTGGAATCCTGTCACAGCGCTGGTTGCCGCTGTCTCAGGAGTGCCTCAGAGGGTCTGCTAGGCGCGTGAGGGCAGCGCTTTTCAGTGCAGGTGAGGTTAAAATGGCCAAAACACAAGAATACAAGTAATTTTTAAAAATAAACGAAAGTACCGTCCTCCGGCTTTCCGCCTCAGAGGAATTTACAAAGTGATGTTTGTTGCGCTGTGATCAGCGTTTATAAGGGATCCTGGGTGGGCGTGGCCTCGCAGGGGGCGTGGCTCGCCTTCGAATCGCGATGGCGGTGTGTTTGTGGAATCCTGTCTCAGCGCTGGTTGCCGCTGTCTCAGGAGTGCCTCAGAGGGTCTGCTAGGCGCGTGAGGGCAGCGCTTTTCAGTGCAGGTGAGGTTAAGATGGCCAAAACACAAGAATACAAGTAATTTTTAAAAATAAACGAAAGTACCGTCCTCCGGCTTTCCGCCTCAGAGGAATTTACAAAGTGATGTTTGTTGCGCTGCGATCAGCGTTTATAAGGGATCCTGGGTGGGCGTGGCCTCGCAGGGGGCGTGGCTCGCCTTCGAATCGCGATGGCGGTGTGTTTGTGGAATCCTGTCTCAGCGCTGGTTGCCGCTGTCTCAGGAGTGCCTCAGAGGGTCTGCTAGGCGCGTGAGGGCAGCGCTTTTCAGTGCAGGTGAGGTTAAAATGGCCAAAACACAAGAATACAAGTAATTTTTAAAAATAAACGAAAGTACCGTCCTCCGGCTTTCCGCCTCAGAGGAATTTACAAAGTGTCCTATGTTTTGCAGCATTTGACTGTATTCACCCCTTTTCACAACTGACATTTAACAATAAATGTTCCGGTTGGGCTTTGTGCTATTCAAGACTACAGTAAAGTTCTATTAAAGCAAAAGAGCCGATTCTCAAATGTTAACAATCTAGCACTTCTGTTTCCCATCGACCCTTCACCTTCACCTCCATCTTTAACTTTGATCTAATACTATGGGTCCTCCATCAACGTCAGTCCTCAAGGTTTTCAATCTAGATTTAATTTTTGATAGCAACATTTCCTTCAACTCACCTGCGAACTCAGTTACAAGAAACACATATCACCATTTTTGTCTGACTCAATTAATCCTTCATTTTTGCTAATTCCCTCAAAAGATTGGTAATATCTCTCCTGGATTGCTGCAGCAACTTCTTTACCTTGATGTAGCATTACAGGGCAAGATTTAGGGGAGCCAAGGCCATATACGGATTTAGTGCGTAACAGCTGAAGATAGATTTTTCAGCCTTTGTTCAGTTAGATCGAAAAAAAGTTTGCAAGACGGCAATTTAGCTGTACTAAAGTTGGATTAAAGCACAGCATCACCGCTTGTCTACAAGACCTGACTAAATGCTGGTTAAAGATTGGTTTCAACAAGGAATTCTGTATGTCCTTTAGATTCTTGCAGATACATTTAATATGACAATAATATTCTCCATGCCACAGGTGCACAGATGGCAAAGCTGGTCACCTCCTCTTCTTTCCCAAGGTGGTAAGAGTGGATTGATTAAGCCAACTCCCAACCGGAGTCTTAAGAATTTTTCCTTAGTGGCAATCTTTGTTCGTGCCTTAAGATAGGGTTGGGGTTTAAGGACATTATATTTGTTGAGCACAGCCCAGCCGTGAGCACATTTGAACAGTGCATTCTTGTCGTCTATGGATGATATTAATCTTGTTGTCTTTTTTACTAGTTTTTAAAAAAACGAGTGACCCATTGAGATGTTCCAGGCGTCTTTCAAGCCTAGAGTTTTGATGGATTCCTGAAGGTACATGTTGACTGACAATTTTCCAGTGCGGAGCAGCTCTACCCAGAGATAAGTTATTCAAAGGCCCTATTTCAGCAGCTCTAATTTTATGCCAGCTTTTTATGAAGGCTCCCTTTCTTTCTACCGCCTGTTTTTTTGTTTTTTTTTTGTTTTGTTTTTTTTTTGTTTTGGAAAACCTTTATTTCGAAATTCAGGACACAGCTATTCAGCCGACAGCCCGAAGGTTCGGCAGCATTGCAAGTTAGCTACAGTGATGTGTCCCCAATACAGTTCAAAGAGTAATGCAAAGGTCCGATTTTAAATAAACACAGAAAAAACACACAACAAACCCCAGCAAGGCAGAACATTGAAAGCCCATGGCGAAAGCCCCCAGGGGAGGCCGGACCCCACTCATCTACTAAGTATAAGACTGTGTGCGGAGGAAGAAGGGGAACAGCAGAGGCCCAGAACGGTTACTAAAACCAAACTGTGCTGGAAAGTAGATCAAGGGGAAAGCTGTTCCTCGGGAGGTTCCAGTTCCGGGGCAAGACATATTCCCCCCCTGTATTGGTTCCACCGCCCCCAGATGGCATGCCACTTCCGGGGGCGACCTCTAGAGCAGTAGACCGTCTTCTCCCTAAACATGCTCCAATCCATGTTCTCCTTCCACGCGGTCAGTGTAGGGGGTCCCGAGGAGCCCCATAATCGCGCGATATCCCTTTTAGCTACCATGTTACCCAGAGTCACCCATTGGGTCTGCGCCTCATCGAGGTCAGAGGGTCCCCAGACGTTCAGGAGGCAGCACCGCGCCTCCGGCTGTACTACAATGCCCGTCACCTCCCCCATAACTGCATGGACTCTCCTCCAGAATTCCACAATGACACCACATTCCCAAATGATGTGCAGGAAAGTACCCACCATACCACATCCCCTTCTGCACAGGCCGTCCTCCGAGAATCCCATGTGGACCAGCCTTGGCCCCGTCACATACACCCGGTGCAGTATTTTAAGCTGTACCAGCCTCAGACGTGACGGGATCGCAACCTCCTTAGGCGAAGAAACCGCTGACTGCCAGTCCTCATTATCCAACTCAAGGCCATCCCTGGTCCACTGTTCTCTCAGCCCCAATAGCAAGTCTGCCCGGACGTTTATCAACTTCTTATATATAAGCGAAATCGTGCTCTCGGGCATATGGCCATCAAGGACTCGGTCCTCAAGGGGAGAGGACTCCGGCACCTTCTCACCCTCCACGAGGACTGATCGGAGGGCGTGACGCAACTGGATATACCTAAAATACTCTGAGGGCCCTAGCTCAAACTCAGTCTGCAACTCCTCGAAGGACTTCACCCTCCCCTTATGCAGCACATCTCCCACCTTGGATATACCTATCAGATCCCACTTGTCAAAGCCCTTCGTATGCCAGAGTCTTCCCAATCTTTCCGATTCAAACAATGGGGTAGCGAGGGTTAGCCTATCCTTCCAGCCCAGCGAGTCGGTCGCCATCTTCCATACGCGCACCGCCACACCTGTGGGCCCCGTGAGGGACGAGTCTAAGGACCGCGAATACAACGCCCTGTAGTAGTTGCCGCCGCGCAGCAGCCACCTATCCATGGCATACCCAGGGCTGAGGGCAGGGCCATAAAACCCGTGGTTGATAGCGCTCAGCTGCGTGGCCCAATAGTACCGTCGGATGTCCGGGAGCGCAATGCCCCCATCGTACCATGGGAGCGTCAACTTTGAGATAGCTATTCGCGGCCGCCCATCCCACAGCAACGTCCGTTGGAGGCCTTCGACCTCCCGAAAGTATTTGGCCGGTACCCAGTCCAAGGTGTTCTGGAGGGCGTAGAGGAAACGGGGAAGAGACATCATTTTGAACAGGGCCGCACGCCCAACAAGGGAGAGCGGCAGCCTCCGCCAACCTTCAACATCTCGCCTCAAGCGTGCCAAGGGGGGGAGCAGATTCCTCTCATAGCGCACAGCAGGATCCATGGATATAAAAATCCCCAAATACACGAAGCCCTGCTGGGCAACCTGTATCGAACATGTTCTAGGGATCGGTGGGACCTCGCCACTAAGAACGTACAAGTACGATTTGCCCCAATTAATCACAAGCCCCGAGTTCCTGCCGAACGATGCGAGTACGTCACAGACCACTATAAGTGACTTCTTAGGTGAGGCAAGATACAGCAGGATATCATCGGCATAAAGCGAAATACGGTCCTCGTGATCAGGCGACCACCGAAGGCCCCGTATATCCGGGTGCCAACGTATCCACGCAGCCAACGGTTCGAGGGCGAGGGCAAACAACAGAGGCGACAGGGGGCAGCCCTGCCGAGTACCCCTACCAAGCTGAAACGGAGTAGATGCCCGACCATTCACCACAACATTCGCTAGAGGCCCCTCGTACAGCAACCGAACCCAACTCACAAACCCGCGACCGAAACCAAACTTGGCCAGCACGGCCCATAAATATGCCCACTCCACCGTGTCAAAGGCCATCGTGGCATCAAGAGATGCCACAACAGCCGGTTCACGCAGCGTGTCCGCCCTGGCGATGACGCCATGTAGCCGCCTAAGGTTCAATGCTGTGTTTCGGTGCGGGATAAATCCAGATTGGTCCGGATGGACCAAATCGCCAAGTACCCTAATCAAACGGGTAGCCAGGAGTTTGGCCAGAATTTTCGGCTCAGCGTTGAGGAGTGAAATGGGCCGATAGGAGGCGCATCTATCTCGGGGTTTACCCTCTTTATGTATGACCACGATCGACGCCAGCCGCTGATCCAACGGAAGGATCCCATCCCCCCGCGCCTCCAAAAACATGGCGCGCAGGTGAGGGGCGACCCTATCCGGGAACAATTTGTACAGGTCGATCGGCAGTCCATTCGGTCCAGAGGCCTTACCCGAGTTCAACGCGCGAATCGCCCCCGCCACCTCGTCAATCGTGATGTCACCATCCAAATCGTCCCTATCTATGTCAGAGAGGCAGGGCAACTCGATATCACGGAGGAGATCAGACGAGTCCTCGGGCGGCCTGTCCGACACAGAGGAATAAACCCTATGAAAGTGCTCCGCGAAACACTCCACAATCCCCTCAGGTTCCACAATCGCCTCTCCCCCCTCTCCAATCAACTCTGGCACCACTCTATTGACCCGTTCTTTCCTGTCCAACCACGCCAGGAGTTTCCCTGCCTTATCCCCAACGTCATAAAGGCGGCCCTGTTGTTCCCTGCTGAGGGTCTTGGCGGCGTTCGTCACCAGGTCCCTATACTCCGCCTGCTTCAGGCAAAGCTCATGCAATGAGGACTCTGTAACATCATCCTCCATATCCCCCTCAAGGGCCGCAATCTCCTCCTCCACTTGCCGCACCTCGCAATCCCTCCGGTTTTTGGCAGCCACCACCAGGGAGAGGGCCTCCCCCCGAAGCACGGTCTTAAAAGCTTCCCACAGCGACACCGCCGGGTCCACGGTTCCCAGATTGTCCTTAAAGTAATTATCTACCTTTTTTACCAGGGCGCTGCGCATCTTGGGGTCCCGGAAATACCATGGGTTGATGGGGGCCACCCTCCCTCCTCCCTCTCGACCTAGATCCAGCCGGATCCACACTGGCGAGTGATCAGAGATACCACGTGCCATGTGCCTCGCCTCGGATATCAACGAGGCATGTGCGGCCAGAGTGAGCAGGTAGTCAATCCTGGAGAGGCTACCATGCGCCCCGGAGTGAAACGTGTATTGACTCTGTGTGGGGTGCCGGAGCCTCCAGGAGTCTATCAGACCAAACGTATCCAGGAAGTCTGGAAGCCATTTCTGAGCCCCCCTGTGTCCCTGGGCGGGTATCTATCCAACAGTCCGGAACCCACAGCGTTGAAATCCCCTCCCACTACCAGCATTCCCCCCGGGAGAGTGAGCAAAGCCCTGCCCAGTTCAGCAAATGTGGAGGCCTGCAGGGCCGGCGGGACATAAACCGAAACCAAAACCAAAGTCCTTCCTTCCCACCTCCCCGCCACCGCCACAAACCTCCCCCTATCGTCAACAATGGTGGAGTCCACCTCAAAAGGCAACGATGCTCTAACGAGGATGCCCACACCCCTGGACCCAGAAGTGAATCCCAAGTGTGCAACGAATTTATACCCCTTCCTATTCAGGGCATAGCACGTATGGCCTATGAGATGCGTCTCCTGCAGCAGGACAACGTCTGGCATTGAACGTTTCAGAAATTGCAAAACAATCCCCCTCTTGATGCGATCCCCTAAACCATTAACATTCCAGCTTATAACACTTAAGCCTCTACCCCCCATCCTCAAACGGAAAGAGGCCCACCCCACACCCGAGGCGCCACCATGGAACAGTCCTGAGGATAATCATCATGCCTTGCAGAAATAAACCCCCCAACAACAAACTCAAAATCCCCATACCTCCCCCCACCCTGCACCCCTGCTGCAGCTTAAAAAGCCCCCCCAACTTGCAGTGTGCCTGTCGCCCCACAAAAACAAAAATCTACAAAAAGTACCCTAAGGGAGGAAAAGAGCACCCCTCGTCCTCCCGCAACCCTCCACAGTTACTGCACTCTGTTCAAATCTTCAAGTATGGTCAAATCAAGTCAGGCCGGCTTTGAGATTTCAGCCCTGTCCATCCCGGCCACTGTCTCCATGCTCGGCTGTGTCGTCCCCGGTCCGTCGCCGGGGCAAAGCGTCCAGCCATTCGTCGGCCATAACAGGAGAGTCAAAAAAGAATGTCCGATCTTCATGCACCACCCGTAGTCTGGCGGGGAAAAGCATGGCATACTTCAGGTCCAGTTCCCGAAGTCTCCGCTTCACCCCCAGGAAGCTCTGTCTCTGTCTCTGCACCTGCTGGGTGAAGTCCGGATAAAAATTCACCGACGCATTCTGGAAGGGGACTGGGCCCGTCACCCTCGAAGCTTGCAGGATAGCGTCCCGATCTCGAAAATGAAAGAGCCGGGTGACAATCGGCCGCGGCGGGGCACCCGCCTTGGGCCGTCCGCCCGGCACCCTATGGGCCCTTTCCACCGCAAAAAACTTCCCAAGGCCCTTAGGCTTCAGATGATTGAGGACCAAATCTTCCACAAGCAGGTCCGTCGAAGCCTCATCCGAGGACTCCGGGACCCCGATGACGCGCACGTTGTTGCGCCTGGACCGGCTCTCGAAGTCCTCCAGCCGGCGGGCGGCGAGGTCACTCTCGGCCCTCAGCTTCCGGACCTCGTTCTGCAAATCCGCAACATCATCAGTGAGGCCCGTGGTCTTGTGGTCCAGGTCCTTAACGCGTTCGTTTGTCTTGCCCAGGTCCGAGCGGATCAAGTTGACATCCACCAGGATGGCATCCACCTTATGCGCCAGGGCCTCGAATTGCCTCCCCATCGAGGTCTGCATCCCATCAAGCGCGCCCATGACATCCTGCAGGGAGAGCTCCGGTGTCCCAGGCGAGTCCTCCTTCTGGGCATCCGGCGCCTGGCTCGATCCACTCGGCGATGTCTTCAGGAGGGCGTAGCGGTCCATACTGTTGACTTGGGAATACGTTCCCCGCCTGGTGGACTTAGTCTTCAGCCGATCCCCTTCTGCTTTGCCCGACATAATGGACTCCAGGCAGTCCAATGCAGTGAGGACCGTTCCCTCTCAGAGAGAGGAATAAGGAGTGAGCAGGTCCGCCTCGTGCTGCCAGAGTAGCCCGCCGAGCGTCCTTGGGGTTATAAAGCCACCCAGAGCTCTACAGTGTCCGGGCAGACAAAGGGAACGAAATCGAAAGTGAAAGAGCGAGGGCCTCCGTCCGACAGTTCACACCTCACCATGCCGTTGTTGATCAACTAGGAGTCGGGCATCCTGCCAACTCTAGCCCCTGGCATCTCCGGGAGTTAGGCCGCAATCTTTCGCCAGTCATAAGTCCGGTTCCCGATGGGCGATCCGACCGCGGGTAGCATCAATCGCCTCCCTGACAACTCAGCAACACAGTGCCATGCATACCAGCAGGATTAGAGACAGGATAGTCGACGGAGGGCGCGAGGGTCTCGGGAGCTCTAAGCTCACGCGGCCATCTTGGTCAAGCGCTAGGCTCCTCCCCCCTCTACCGCCTGTTTTTGAAGGCCAAATTCCAACCTAATTTGGGCTTGTGAAGCATATTTGGGAAGCTGGAAAATCGCTCGGTAGGAGGATACCATTATGCTATCGAGAGTTGCAGCGTCTCTGCCGGTCAGAGATTCACTTCCGTAGGTGATTGTAGGTTGCAGTTTGGCTCGCAGGACTTTTAAAAAAGGGTTGAGGGTTAGGTGCGGCAGCATCTTCTTCAGGGGTTTTAGCGCTAAATAGATTTTGACTCCCTTCGTTCGTAAGGATTCCAGCTGCGGCTTAAAGGAGTTGTTATGGTCTAACAACATGCCCAGATACTTGTAGCTTGTTACTTGGTCTAGACGTTTGCCGGCTAGATACCAGCTAGGGTTTGCCTTCTTGTGGTGATTTACTGCCATGGTTTTGTTTTTTTGGAAATTTATTTTTAGGACATTCCGTTTCGAGAATTTGTGAGTCGCATCTAGAAGGCGCTGAAGTCCGATGGGGGGTCTGGCTGATCAAGACTGAATCGTCAGCATATAACAGATTTGTCAGTGTCATGCCGCCTAGTTTCGGTGCATATGAAGAACAACTGTCCAGCTCCCCCTTTAGATTCGCCAGGAAAAGACTAAATAACAGGGGGGCCAAAATGCATCCTTGCTTTAGGTCCTTTGTTGTGGTAATTCTGCTTGAAAGATGCTTCCCAGCGCCTAACTTAATTCTTACCCACGTTTTAGTATGCAGTTGAATGAGCTGGTCTAAGAGGGGTGCTGGTATCCCCCATCTGTCCAGCTTATGCCAGAGCTTGGTATGGTCAACGTGGTCAAAAGCCGCTGAGTAATCTATGAAGCAGAGGTATAGAGGATATTTGCCCTGCTTCGCAGCATCCATAAGCATAGTAAAGGCCATGATATTAGTGGTAGTGCCGTGCCCTTGGTGGAAACCTGTTTGAGTTATGGGTATAATGTGGTTCGTGGAAGACCAACTAGCCAGTTCGTTTAAGATGATTCCCGCATAGTATTTGGCCTCAGTGTCTATAATGGCTATCAATCGGTAATTGTTTGGAGCAGACCTCATACCTTGCTTATATATTGGGCTGATAATTGAGCGCTCTCCATGACTCTGGAAATGCGGAGGTTCTTAAAGCATGTCCTATCACGGGAATGAGTGCGTTGCTCCAGAATTCAGGGTCCTGTTTATACAGCATTGGTGGTATGCCATTAGGACCAGGTGCACCCGCCCTTCTTCCTCTAGCTATTTGGTTCCTTATTGATTAAGCCAGGGGGCCATTTTGCTCGTCTACTGCACTAGATAGGTAGTGTGGGCCTGGTGGCAATACCATCTCCTGCTGCGTGGGCTTTAATTGTACACTGTCGTCTTCGCTTAAGCGCTGATGGATTGCTACTGCCCATGTTGAGTTATTCGCTCTGACATTTCCAGGAGAGACTAGAGGGGTGACGAGTACTGGTTCCAGAACGTTAAAGTGTTTGGAAAGATAATCAGCCCAAGTTGCTTCTGTGATGTTGGAGCCTATGCCGAGGTGGTTAGGCCGCTGCAGTTTGTTTACTGATTGCCAAAATTTGGCACTGTTTTTCTGGTTTGCGTCATGGAGAAGTTCTGCCCATAGTTCATTTTCCTTTGCTCTTTTATTTACCCATCTCCTCTGTTTAAACGATGTCCTTAATTCCCGGAGAGTGCCTTAATTTTTTAGAAACAGGGTTCTTTAGTGGTTGCTGCAGCTTTCCTCTGATTCCGGCCTTGCAAAGATGCACATTTTCCACCTAAAGATGTGACAAACTTTTCCCAACTTTTCAAGGGCTGGTCTAAATTTGCTCCTACCTGCTTACATAGGGCTTTAGCTGTTGTTGTTATTTCATCTATATTATTGGAGTTACACCTTATTCTTTTTTTCCAAATCCAAATCCAAAAACAGCTTTATTCGACAAAATTCATAAAAGCAATACAAAACAGGTACAGGTAGACAGTACATATATACTATAACAAAAGACAACATATTAAAATCGAATACCTTATAAAATATATACAAGATTAAAAATACATATAGTTTCAAAGAAAATCATTGAGGGGATCATCTAGGGCAGCTAACACTTTACTGACCATTACTCTTAATTCTTATGATCCACGCCCACCCCAGAAATTTAGCGACAGCCACAACGATTACCGGGTCAGTACTAGTACGAAGAATTCTTCCTGCTTCGCCACTCAGTCTAGTACCCAATAATTTGCAGACAGGTCTCAACCAAACACGCCTCGGGCCGTGTAAGCAGGGCATGCAAAAAACATATGTGCTATTGTTTCCTCATTGGATTTACACAGAAGACATAAGTTGTTTCTATTGGTGTCCCACCGGGCAGTGAATGATTTTAGAGGCAGCGATCCCACCCGCATCTGGAAATATAGTTTCCTATCTAACACTTTTGTAACAAGGTCCCAGAACGGTTCCAGCCTTGGAGCAGGTTTAATGCTCAAAAAGCCATCCGATAGCGAAAGGGATTTGCTGTCAGAAAATACCTTGGCATTAACCAGCTCCCAATATTTCTCTTTCAAGCGTGCTTTAGATGGGAAGGTGGCACCCGAGGGGTTCTCCCAAAGAGCACTCATCCCCAGAGCCTCAAGAGATTTTCTGAGTTCTTTGAACCAGCCAATATTGCGGGAGCCCACCAAAGATATTATATCAAGGAAACCCTCAGCATACTGAACTAAAACCAGGGTAGTCCATAATCTACGCCAATAAAGGATGGGTCGTAGCCTAGCTACATCAGCAATAGAATTCTTGCCCAGGTCGTGCCTCAAAGGAACTATAGGTGTGCTCTGTGGGAGCGAAGTAATGCTACGCAGAAACTTGTTTTCCGAGATGGTTAAGGAAGACAAGTTCTCGTATCCCCACAGTTCAGCACCATAAAGGGCTGAACTCACAGCTTTAGCACTATAGACCTGAAGCACGGGTCTAATTGGTTTCGATAAAGATTTCTTGAATTCGCCCGATATTACTCCTACAAGCTGCCTATGTTTTAGGGTAGACAATTCCCTCTGCAATTTCCATGTGAAGTTATTTTGAATATTAACTCCTAAATAGTCAGAAGCCTGTACTTGCTCTAGTGGATTTTTAAACAAGACAAATTGGTTTTTAAAAGAGCTGTGTGGCCTAAATGCCATAAGCTTGTTTTTTTTTATATTAACTTCAAGGCCACGTTCCACACAGAAATTCTCAAAGATATCTAATGAACGCTGTAGACCGCAAGGTGTTTTAGCAATTAAAAGCGTATCATCCGCGAACATTAGAATTGGGATCTTTGTGTCGCCAAGAATAGGGGCGTCAACATGAGCTTTCAGAAGACGATCAGCTATATCATTGATATATAGGGAAAATAGGGGTGGGGCCATTGCACAGCCTTGTCTGACCCCCCTTTGGACCGGAAAGTCCTCGGTCGTCATGCCCTGACCTCCCCATCTAATTCTAGCAGAATTGTCAGCGTGAAGCCTCTGGATTAAGGACAACAAGCCGCCATGAAGCCCCCAGTCTTTCAGCGTCATCCAAAGTTTAGGACGGGGGACTAAATCAAAGGCGGCCCTTAGATCCACAAACACCGCGTACAAATTCCCCTTACCCAGGACCACTGTCTTCCAGTAAAGGAGGACGAAACGGAATACTTGGTCAATAGTACTAATGTGCTGACGAAATCCTGCCTGAAATGGGGACAAGATGTTATTTAGCGCTATCCAGGAGTGAACACGATTTAAAATGAGCCTATCAGTAATCTTCTGGATAGCGTCAATCAGGCTAATAGGCCTATAGTTCTCAGGAAGCGAACGGTCCCCCTTTTTGTAGACCGGTATTATTTCTGCCGCTTTCCATGAGCTAGGAATTGGGGCACCCTGCGCCAGCGCGTTGGCTATCAGTTGGATGTATCTCCCCCATTTAACCTTATCATACAGGAAGACATCCGCAGGTACTCCATCCGGGCCGGGAGCCTTACCAGACGCCACACCAGCAAGCGCTGATTCCACCTCAACACTGGTAAAATTGTCTTCTAAATTAAACACCTGGATCACCCCAGGGCTTCCGGGGTGGTCAATGGGAGAAGCATATTGGGGTTTAAAATACTCAACCCACCTCCCCTGTGAGAGATTATTTTGGGGATTCTCAGGCTGCCCACCGGATCCCCACTTTACAATGCTCCAGAAAAGTTTTCTATTTTTCTGGACACTAGCATCAAGAAGGCCCTGCCACTTTTTTCCATCCCATTGACGTTTTGCCCTAGCAATACAACTTTTGTAGATATTTCTTCTATGTCGTACCAGGCGTACATCACCTTCCTTCAAGGCTTTCCCAAGTAATAGCCTTGACTGCCTAGATTCCTCGTTGTACCAAGAGGCTTGGCGGTGGGCACCTCTTGGGCCAGATTTCACTTTTATAAGGAAATAAGATTTCAAACTAGCAAATAAACTATCATGAGCTGATGTTACATCCCTCAATTCCCCGTTAGAAGAAAGAACTTGCTCAATAACATGGATAGAACCATCAACCTCTTCTAGAATATTTGTTAGGGCAATAGGGTTCTCCATTAAGCCGGACCATCTCAGCCGTCGCATGTCATTAGATGCCACAACCTCCGGAGGACACAACTCCCTTACCTCTGATGGACCACAATCTACCTTCCACCATCTGTGGGATAGACAAAGAGGGTTGTGATCACTCTCAGGAAGGGACACTATCTTCATGTCAATGAGGGAGTGCCATAATTTCACATCAGCCAAAATATAATCAATTCGGCTCTTGTTCAGCCCATTATTAAATGTGTAGGCACCCTCACGGTCACTAGGCATCCTACCATTCAGGGCCCTCAAGCCCTTTTCCATGCAAAGGGAGTTAATCTGAATGGCAACCTCTGGCCACCTTATTATGGGGGGCAACTCCAGGGGTGGAATACCCCAGTGTAACTCTTCATTATCCTGGGTGTCCCACTCAGTTTCAACGAGTGGTTCAAACGTTACATTAAAATCACCTGCAACAATAATAAAGGTATCAACTGAGTAAAGATCAAACAAACTCATAAGTTCGTCAATGACAGGAGATTTTATACCTCTAGAACCCCTTACATACACATTGTATATATCGATTGAGCCCAACGATCCAAGCTCTAACCTCAGCAGTTGGATGTCTCTATTTCCAGTATGAAGGAGCTTACTATTCAAACACAATTCGCTTCTCAGCCAAATGGTTAGGCCCCCAGATGGTACACCTTATTCTTTTAAGACTGCTGGTCTCGTCCTGCACAATGTATCGACTAATTTCTGGTGGATGGCATGATCTTGTTTGGAGACACAGCTCTTGTGGGAGATGATCACTGAATTCGTTATCGGTTGTCCTCCTTAAACCGGCCGTTTAAAGCTCTCATATTTAAGTGCTCCAATTCCCGGAGCAAGTTCTTTGCTGTCCTTGAGGGCTTGGCGGTCTCTATTAGACCTTGTGTTGGAATTTCCCATGCATCTGAAAGGGCCTGCGTTGTATCATCGGCCTGAGTGGACCCTTGAAGGTGCATGTTGAAAACTCCGGCTCTCTTTAGCTCTATTGACGACTCCTTCGCTGCTTTTGATTTTTGTTTGGGGTGCACATAAACATTCATTATTATTATGTCCTGGTTGAGCTGATTAAACTTAAGCGTTAATTTTGCGGCCTGAATGCAGCTTGGAGCTGTTAACTGAGTTGTGATAGGAAGAAGCTCCCCTACTTCAGTTATTGAAGCTAGGAACAATAACCCTCCCGAACGGCGGCCAAAGTCGGATGCCTTGGTTGCCGGTAGTGAGTGAGAGGTATACCCTTGCAGATCATAAGGCTTATCTTCCCAGGTTTCCAAGGCTTATCTTCCCAGGTTTCCTGAAGCAAAATTATATCAAAAGTTCAGGTAATCCAGGATCTCTTGGTCACTCATTTTTGAAGCTAAACCATTAATGTTCCAGATGCAAATGGAGGTGCCATGTTGTGCTGTTTGAATTGGCTGTGCTGCAGCCGTCTGTTGTCAATTTAGACGTGCAGAAGTTATTAGTCGTTGTGTGCCTTTCCAGTTGTTAGTTGTTAAAGGGTTAATTGGGGCAGATTGACCTTGAGTTGGTAGCACTGCAATAGTCAGGTTGGCTACAGTCGATGTGCCTGGTGTTCTGCTCCTTGCTCCTTTCAGAACTGAGAAGGTCGTCTGGTTTAGGTTGCTTGCATCTATATTAAGAAAGGGAGTAGGATATATTGGCTTTGGAATTGGTTTCAAGATTATCCCCCAGTTTTGAAAATTATTTATTTCCTGTAATATTCTGCCTGCAACCTCTGAGGTTTGCCATCTTGTTTTGGTCGCTTCAGAGCTCTGGCTGTTATTAGATGGCAAAAATTCAACAGAGAGTAAATTAGAGGTTTCAATGTTGGCTAGAGGTGTGATGGAGTGTAAGAGCCGTAAAACGTTCCCTCGGTTTAATATATCCTCACGACCTCGTGATTTGTATTAATGGATAAATATTATGGTGTCAATCTCTTCTACCATTATTGAGTCCTGATCTTGAAGCATTATGCCTTCACTGCTAATTGCTGTATAAGCAGATGTTTCATGGTGATGGCGCTGTGAGGCATACTGTTGTGTAATGTGTGTATGAGGGCCCCTTGATGAGGAGGATTTTTATTTTTCTTGGTTATAACTATTGTGGGGAAAAGTTGGGTGATCAGAAGAGGACCGAGCTTTGTCTTGCACACTGACGTTTTGCACTCAATTGTGGCTTAAGAATGATGGACGCTCAACATGACTATCCTGCAAGGCTGAGCCTTTCAATTCTGTTAGTTGTAAGTCCTCAATAGGTGCCTTTCTGTCTAAAATAATTGTAAGTGACTCTTGGCTTGGGTTGGTGCACTTGAATAGGGCTGTGCCTGTCTCTGCTTCTCGAAGGGCTTGAGTTGAGCTTGCCGCCTGTTGGAAGTCTCAGGGTCATCAAATACTTCATCTGCCAGCACCTGGGCTCCTCTGCTGAGAGCTCTACTTTGCCAAGCTTTGCCAAGTGGTGCCCATTCCAGTTCTAGGCCCTTGGAAGTGAGTTCTCGTGCTGAGGGAAGAAAACCACGTATTGACTCTAAGCGTCACTTTGGAATCTGCGCACCCCTGCAAGAATCGCTGCATCGCCGCTGCCTGCACTGAAGCTGTGGCCCCCACTCGACAAGTGCAGGATGTACTGACCACTGTTAACAATGCAAACTCTGACGTTGCCGCAGGACCCCGAAGAATTGCCACTGAGCGAGTCTCGAGCACTGCATCACCGAAGTTCGTGAAGTACCACTCCGACTCCAACACAGCGCCTGTGTTATGACATCAACCTCACAGAATTGACGCCTTGTGCTGTGACATTGACGCACCATTGACACCGCGTGACCTCCTGGAACTGAGATATCACACTCGCAATCGACGCATCACCTCCCCTGCACCTCACATCGTCACCAGACACCAACGACCCTGCACTGCCTCCAGAAACCAACGCCTCCCTTAATACAAGCTATGCATCACCTCCTTTGAGCAATACACAATCACCAAGCACCAATGTGCCAACGACAACCTGCATAACAGTAAGGAACCAACGCATCACCTGCGCCATGCATCGTCTTTGATTTTTGACGCATCAAAGGTACTTTGTCCTGGTCAAGTGCAGCCATTGATTTCTAAGAACTAGAACTTTATTTATCCTTGAAATTTCGTATCTTTACTTGTATATGTTGGCTTTTTGTCGTTTTGGTCTTGTTTTCTTCAGACAAACACTGCCTATTTTTCTAAACTGATTTGGAGTGCTTTTGCGGTGTTTTCACTGTGTTACTTTGTGTGTGTACAAATACTTTACACATTTCCTTTGAGGATAAGTCTGACTGCTCTGCCCAAGCTACCAAGTGGGTCAGCACAGGTTATTTTGAGGGTGTAACTTGCTTACCCTGACTAGAGTGAGGGTCACTACTTGGACAGGGTGCAAACCACTGCCAACTAGACACCTCATTTCTAACAATGGCAGTGGTTAGAGGGCTAGAGGACATTTGACACAGGATTACAGAGCATCGGATACAGAATCGAAGATCACTCATTCGAAAGCTTAAGTAACATGGCTGGAGAGAATTGGGTGTGAGTACAAAATTTGTGTTCGTAAGCAATATCAGAAATAATTGGGACAAAATCCGGAGACAATTGGCCCCAAGTTAGAGTGCATTGATGACAGGGGTAGAGAGCATTGAGCACATATTGCGAGAACATTGACAGAGAGTCAGAGTGCAAGCACTGGATTAGAGGGCATAGAGCACATACTCTAAGAGCATTGACATAGTTAGAGTACTAGCACTGGATTAGAGAGAATGGAGCACATATTTAGAGAGCATTGACAGAGTTAGAGTACTAGCACTGGATTAGAGAGCATGGAGCACATATGGTGAGAGCATTGGCACAGAATTAGTGTACTAGCACTGGATTAGAAAGCATAGAGCACATACTCTAAGAGCATTGACAGAGTTAGAGTACAAGCACTGGATTAGAGAGCATGGAGCACATATGGTGAGAGCATTGACACAGAGTTAGAGTACTAGCACTGGATTAGAGAGCATGGAGCACATATGGTGAGAGTATTGACACAGAGTTAGTATACTAGCACTGGATTAGAGAGCATAGAGCACATACTCTAGGAGCATTGAAAGAGTTAGAGTACTAGCACTGGATTACAGAGCATGGAGCACATATGGTGAGAGCATTGACACAGAGTTAGTGTACTAGCACTGGATTAGAGAGCATGGAGCACAGGTTATGGTTGAAACACAGGAGCATCTGGACAAAGGCTGGGAGGATACAGCTAAATATCATTAGACAAAGAGTAACTAGTTCCTTTTCTCCCTGTGCTGAAAGAGAGTCTGTGGCTCCCAAGATACCATGGCTCACAAACGGACGAGAGCCTTATCAGCCGAGGGTAAAAAGAGAGGCCAGATTTCATAGGGAACCAAGACTCAGCGATCAGCCAAAATGAATGTGAATCTATGGCTCAGAGAGGATGTAGAATCTTGTCCTGGTGGTCCAAAGCGTGTGTAGGGATCAAGGGATACTGCGGCTGAAAGAGCGGTAACAGCGTGACTAGCATTCCTATCACCCCGTTGTTGAAAGCATTGTCAGGGTTATGTAGCGCGGCGGAGCCTGGGGCTAACTAGGCCGCAGCAGCGCTTGAGTGAACACACAATGCAACCACTTTCACTCTCGTGGCCGGAAGACCCCGAGCGGTCTCCGGCAGTTTATTTATCCCCTCGGGCCGAGCCCGCCCTGTGGGGTGCGTGCAAACGTGATAAACTGCAACATTGTAGTAGAGGGCCTGAGTGGCTCTCTACATCCCTCTTTTCTTTCGGTTCCAGACCACTAAGTCCTCCCAGTTCATGGGGACTTGCATACAAAGTCTATCAGTTTCTGACTTGGCGCAGGATTCGGCCGGAGACCATACTTCTGGCTCCCGGAGCTGGAACCGGCCAGAGCACTGGACGGAATACTCTCAGCTGACTCAGTTGCTGTGTCTTGATGGGTTGATCCGGCAGCATCTGTACCACCTTGGCTTGCTCGCCGGGGTGTCTCCAGCGACAGACTCCCCATGCTGGGGGATGCAGGAGGGGAAGAGCTCAGAAGTGTATCTTGATAGTCGGATCCTTCTTGGTCCGGCTCCCTCTCGGCTGTCTTCTTGAAGCTGGACACGCTCCTTGTTACAGGGTGCTGTCCCTTTTGGGCAGTGACCATGGTTCCTTGAATGCCCACAACAGTCCATACTTCTGGCTTGTAGGGCGTCCAAAGTTTCCAACCGGGGTGTCGGTCTTTGATCACTACCTGGTCTTCCACTTCTAGCTGGGGTTCTTGTGCCCTTCGGGCTACGCTGGCTTTCCGGTTTGTCGTCTTCCTCCTTGCTTGGATTGCCTCATCGTCCCGCTCCACAGGCACCCACGTCGGGTCCGACGGGATACTGTCTCGTGGGGCCCGCTTGAACAGTAGATGAGCCGGAGTACACTTGGTTGTGCTGAGAGGGGTCTGTCGATACACACCAAGGAATTGGTCGAGAGCTGTCTCGGCGTATTCTCCTTCATCCACAGCGATGCGCAGCACTCGGTTGAGTGTCCGCATCAGACGTTCCACTTTCCTGTTAGCCTGTGGCCATAACGGGGTGATCTTCCGGTGGCGAATTGCCTTGTTCCCAAGATACTCCTGGAACTCTCGACCCTGGAACGGAGGTCCGTTGTCAGACTTAACTTCTTCAGGCAGCCCCATCACTGTAAAAGTCCTGTCTAGAACCCTCTTCACCTGGGGAAATGCCGTTGACGTCACTACTTCAACAATGGGGAACTTCAAAAATGAGTCAACCTTGACCAGCATGTGACGTCCATCTGGGAAGCTCCCAAAATCTAGGCTGATGTGTATCCAGGGGGTCTTGCTCGGTTCTTCAGTGATCACAGGTGCAGGTGCGGGATCTCCTCCAGTGATCGTGCAGGCATGGCACTGCCTCACCATCTCCTTCACCATGGTGTCCATTGCGGGGAACCAGACCTTGCTGCACAGCCTGGCCTTTGTCTTCGCCATCCCTTGGTAGCCAACGTGTGCCAGTGTGAGGACCCCTTTTCTGCAACTTCTCTGGGACTACTATCAGGTGTCCTCTTAAAACAACTCCTTGTTCCCCCATATTGAGTTCATGGCGGACTTGCCAGAGCTGTTGTTGGGCATGGCTGACTTCGGGTCGGAGGACACGGGCTCCATCCAGGAAGTGTGCCCATCCATTGCTCTCCAGCACCTCTCTCACTCGGGACAGAGTGTGGTCTTCCTGGGTGAGTGTCATGGCTGTGAGGCACGCCACTTGCGACACCATGTTTATGAACGCTTCAGTGTTGCACACATCCGTCGATTGATCTGAGGGCGACGTCGATTCAGGGTGCCGGGAAAGATAATCAGCCGGGTTGTGGGCCCCGGGACGGTAGATGACCTTGAAGTTGTATGACTTCAGCTGCACTGCCCATCGTTCGATTATCGGGGGCGCCAGCCGGGATGAGCCTGCGAAAAGCGGGAGTAGGGGCTTGTGGTCAGTCACAACGTGGAACTCCTGGCCACACAGATACAAGTGGAAATGTTGTCACGCCCACTTGATGGCCAATGCCTCCCTCTCGATTTGAGCGTATCTGGTCTCCATGTCGGTGAGGCCTTTACTCGCATAGGCGACTGGTCTCCAGGTCTCAGGTACGTGTTCCTGAAGGAGGACTGCTCCCAGGCCCACTGGGCTGGCATCGACGACCAGTTCCGTGCGCCATATTGCTCTGAGTCCATCACATTGACGGACGCGCTGGTGTGAATGAGGGCTTGTACATCAGTGCCTTCAACTGAGACGGAGCACATGGAAGGTGGCCTTTGGCGACAGTCCGTTCTACTGACGTACGACACCACAAACACTTCCTCATCATCATCTTCATACACCGGGCGTCGTTCCTACGGCTGGTCCTCCATGGTTGCTGCCGAATCGTCGAGAGAGATCTGGCGAATTCGTTGTGGCGTGCCTCTGAGCTTCGATGAGGGTGGTCTGAACCGTCTGCTGCGGCATACCTTGGCGTAATGGTTCAGCCTGCCACAGCGGGAGCACGTCTTGCCTTTTGCCCCACAGACAGCCGTCACGGGGTGATCTTCTCCACAGTATCCGCACGGTCCTCCTGGTGATGGCCTGGGTGCTTGTCGAGTCACGGTGGGGCGTCTTTGGATTGCTTCAACCCTCTCCTCTTTGATCGGCGTGTGCCTGGGCACATGTGAGGCAGCAACGGGCATGTGCAGGGAAGCTTCCATTTCCTCCGCTTGGATGTCCGGCAGCTCATGGGAGCAGGCCAGGACCAGGATATCATCCAGCGAGATCCCTGGCTGACGAAGGATCAGCTTACGCAGGAGTTTGGAGCGGCATCCCAGGATAATTTGGTCCCGTATCTCCTCCCGTTGGTCTGTGAACGTGCACATGCTGGCCAGCCGGCGTAGCCGTGCATAGAACATGCCGACAGACTCCGAGTCCAGCTGCCACGCCCTTCTGAACTTGAACTTTTCAAAATCGGGGTTGAGTTGGTGGTCTAAGGGCCTGTTGAGCGCGGCGACCGCCGCATTGTAGTCATTGTAATTTCCTGTGTTGGGGAGCATCTCGAAAAGGTCATAGATTTCTGCACCGCCATAGTAGATGAGGAGCGACCGTTTCACGGTGCCATCGGTTTCCCTTGTCCCCTTGAAGTAGTGGTTGAGCCGTCCAACCCACGCTTTCCATCGTGGCGCAGCGGTGGCAGGGTCTGAGACTTCACTGAAGGGGAGTAGAGGTACGACCGCCGTGTGGTTGTGCTCTGGGGGAGGCGCATTGGCACCCTCACATGGATTGTTTGCTCCATCCTGCTGGGCAGCAGTGCCAGCTGTCGGTGGGTTGCTCATCGTAGGGTGTTTAAACACCAGTGCGAGGGTGTGCCAGGATCCATGGTTGAGGGTGCACGTCAGCTCGTGGCCATGTGCCACTGACCGCTTTGTGGCTCCACATGTGTGTAGGAGGCGATTTGCCCTCTGGCGCTGTCCCGTGGGAAAAGAGAAGTGTGGATGTGGCAGGCTTCTGTGTGCCATGTACTCTTTTTCTCCACCGCCTTGCTTTATTACTTTTCTCTCTTTCTTTTTTTTCAGTCTGCCTCTCCTCCTGCTGTCCTCCTCACAACCAGCAAACCCCAGGGTGTAGTCTTGCCAGTATTTCCCCTGCAACACACAGCCCAGTCCTTCCTTCACCACCAACTGACGCTGGAAACTTCTGCCGTGCACTCAGTGTTAAAGAAAGTCTATTGAGGCACGTGCAGGGCCTGGAGCACGCAGCGGAAGGGGCAACCCAGTCTCGGGGGCCTCGCTGGCAACAAGCAGGTGAGGGGACCAGGCACAGGCTTGCGGGCCCAAATACGGCACCGGCACTGCCGGGGGCGGGAGCGGACGCGCTCACGGGACGGACTCCATGCAGGCGGGGCAGCAGGCACTTACCCCTCAACGCATTCGGCGTTAGCGAGCGCCGCCAGCTGTAAGCGCTCCCGTTGAGCAGGGAGACGCATGGGCGGGTGCAAGCCAATCGGGGCAGGCGGAGCAGCTGCAGAGGCCGCGGACGGTCAGGCTCCAGAGAGCAGCAGGCGCTGGTCGGTGCGGAGCAGCACGTGTGGGCACCGCAAGCTCCTTGCAGGACACCGAGCTGCAGCAGAGGGAGTAGGGCAATGCGGGTGGACTCCGCATGCTCCCAGCAGGAACCAGGCAGGTAGGCAGGCACGCGTGGGGTGCTACCGGCTGGGGTGCGACCGGCCTCGTCACCAATGTAGCGCGGCAGGGCCTGGTGCTAACTAGGACGCAGCAGCGCTTGAGTGAACACACAATGCAACCACTTTCACTCTCGTGGCCAGAAGACCCCGAGTGGTCTCCGGCAGTTTATTTATCCCCTCGGGTGCAAATGTGATAAACTGCAACATTGTAGTAGAGGGGCCGAGTGGCTCTCTACAGGTTACTAAGATCCCATGGCTGAAACGAATGTTGTGGTTCCTCAGTCTACTGGACTTTAGGGGGTGGCTGCGCTTTGTAAGATTCCCTGGCTCAACCAGTGACTGAATTTCGTAAGATCCTACGGATGAAAAGAGAATATTCAAGTCCTTACCTCCCAGGAACCAAGATGTGTTCGTCCTTGGTACATGGCTACATGCAGGTTGTGACTCCAAAAGCCCTCTGGCCAGGGAGGCTCAGGGGCTCCTAGTGTGCCATTGCTCCAGGAGCGGTAGGGCGTCCTATGATGCTGTGACCCAGAGAAGGCTGGGGTACGGACAATATCATGGCCGAAAGCAGGCTACGGTTCAAGTTATTGTGACTCAAACAGTTTGCATTGGTTTCTTATGTACAAACAGACAAGAATTGCCTCCTAAATCTGTAAACGCTCCCTAATTTCATCAACATTTTTTACATAAGGATGTTTGCATTTGTTTGAAATATACCTAGAACCAAGTATTCATTAACCAAAATTAGATAGAGAAATAATGAAGCATGGCCCACAGTTCATTTATTTTCAAAGTGTACAGCATCAAAAGTAGATAAAAGCGCTTCCCTGCTGCTGAAAAATAAAGCGTTTTGCTGCTGATGTACTTGAAGGTCAGCAGGGGCCGCTGGGCTCTCTGGCGCTTCTCACCAGGTGGGAGGGGGGGCACCTCTGGGGTGATGTCTTTCTTGGTTCTGAGCCCTCTCCTGTTGTTTTTCAGTCTGAGCTCACGGAGGGCATTGCCGTGTTAGTGGGAAGCAACGACAGAATCCAAGCCATCATCAGCCAGCTGGAGGAAACCTGCAAGTCCGTGGAGGTGAGTGGAGCCATCCGTGTTAGCCTTGAAAGAGTGAAACCAATGCAGCTTCCTGACGAAATGAAACATGCACATGTTTGATTGAACTCGTTCCACTCATTATAATCACAAAACTGTCGTACTCGCATATTGAGTGCACTGTCTGCTGCAGTGGTTTGAGGGGTCGATATGTTTGTGAAATGCTAAATGCAAGTTTTGGGTTCAGTGGCTGAGGCATCCTTCTGTGAGCCGGTGAAAGAATGTTGAACGTCCTTCTCACTGATGCAAGCACGACTCCACTTAAAGCTGCCATACACTCTGCTCCCCTCATTGTCTTAAGGACCAAAAAAAGCAGCAGCAAAGCAATTGGGTCTACCTTGCAATCTGAGTTGCACTAAATTATATTGTAAAAAGCCTTCCACACGAAAAGCACGTTTGATTTATTTACACAAAGCATCAGTTAGATAAATAATTTAGGGGCATATTATCAAGAAATTGCGTTAAAATTATCGCCGCTTTAGTGGCAGAAAACTGCCGCTAAATCGGCGATAATGGGCTTGATAATATGCCCTTGAGGATTCCCATAGAAGCCCATGTTCTGGTGTCAACATGGGCTTCGATTGGAATTCTCACGGGCATATTATCAAGCCCATTATCGCCGCTTTAGAGGCAGTTTTCTGCCGCTAAAGCGGCGATAATTTTAACGCCGTGCTTGATAATATGCCCCTTAATGCGTAGTGATTTGGTTTACTTTTTATAAAGTAAAGCGGTCTGTGATGCAGTACAATTATGCCATAGGAGGTGTAATGATACACCCAATAGCCAATAGTATGAGGTGAGAAAGCAGCACTTACATAGGCAGAGTCAACGCACTCCCAACTCACACTAGGCTCGCTCTGTCCTTTACTACAGCAACAACATCATGTGTATTTGTAAAGCACACGTTCACCCAGAAGGGCATCTTGGCGCTGAATAACACATGTTCATTGTTACCCAACTCAATGGTACTAATTGTATCGACCTCAGAAGGATTATAGGTTGAGTGGACCCACGGGGATTTGCACCTGTGACCATGAGGTCAAACATAGACCCCTTCAATGGGCGCATTAGTCCACTAAGTTACCAGAATCGGCTTACCGTGGTAAAATATGTCTAAAATCATGTATTATGTGAATCTACTAACTTTCACAAAATGGTTGGCAACTGTTGAGAACTTTGTCTCGTGTCTATTCTCTACCTTCCATAATGATCGTACACTATTTATCCGCATCACTTATTGAATAATCGATCTCTCTTGTAGCCCTGTATTATTGCTTCAGTGTGTTAGCTTTCATTATGTCACTGTCTGTCCTCGCCTATGTTGTTCTCTTCTTCATATTCCTCCTAATTCATGTGTCTATTACTCGTTCAGCTTCCTGCTTTGTATTGTACTCATAGTGGAAACGCCTCGCCTAGGCTGAGAATGTACTTTGCAGATCGTTTCTATTACAAGAAGACCCTGTGGCTTTGATAAACAGCATTTGAAGACCTCCCCACTTACAGTCGACTTTCTGACTGATTTTTGTGACTGCAAGCAGGAACAAGGCTAAAGTATCCCCGAGATACAGCAAACTGTCATGAACACTGCTTTTGTTTTTCAGCAACAAACCATTGTTCTGATGGTTTTTGCCTGTAATACGAAAACAGTGCTGAGTAGTCTGTCATGATATGGCGGCTTATCCAGTACTGTGTTTTTGCCAGGGGTGCCCATATCAAGTAAGCGGGAGCAATTTTACAAAAAACATCCCTGCCTCAATGGCTTGAATTTCTCAGTGTGGTATCTGACTCACAGCCAGGCTCCCGTGACCCTAGTGGTTTGGTGGACTTTCCCCCATGTATGTCTTCTCTTGAGGCCCTGAGAGTCCGATAGTTGGGCAGGGTCAGACAGCATGGAGGGCGATCTGGCAGTGCCAGAAAGGCTGCTCTGACAGGTCAGTTAGTGGCCCATTGTTTTGGTTGTGGGCCTACTTTATGGTCTGGTGGTCCAGTGTTTACAGTTGATTTGAATTATATTATCACACTGCTTGCAGCAAGCACAATGCATCCAGTCTCCTATACCTTGCCAAGCACACTATACAGCATGTCTTAACAAGTTCAAAACTGCTCCAATTTTGTAAAGGTTGGCAATGTTTATAGCTATCTAATTCGCTAATGGAGGCCACTTTTATTTAGGTGCCTAGGTCTACTTTCTGTCCCTGTCCAACCCTGCAACAGGATGCAAGATTACCTTACAAGTAGCAAGCGATGCGTATTTTGCCGAAGGCACGAGAAGTAATTTGCTGCCTTGGCTAGAGTAGCAAAAATGCTTGCATTAGTTTTAAATGCAGCAATAGAACTGGAGCGTGTTATGTTGGTATACAAACTATTAGGAGTGTTGGGGCGGAAAAGTCCTCTGCATGGTAATGGACGTGCACCCCTGCCTCAGTGCCCCAAATGCACTGATGTCTCGATCCCTAATGCTCATTTGTGTTGTCATAGGCTAACATGGATCATCTGTATGTGCCATGACATTAGCCTGTCTCACTGATCACAGGTCTGTTGGACTGGGAAGGCACCAAAGTGCTACCCTCATAGTAGTGAAAGGCTAGTGCCTTTACCAGGAGTTAAGCAGCACAACCACAGTGGTGGCAGCATAGCGTGTATTGATCAGTACAAGTGCAAGGTCCTTTTTAACTTGTTTCACTGGAGTTAAGCCTACAGGCTCACTCATTCAGGGGCCCTCTGCTGCATGCTTAACTCACCCCTTGACCTTAATCGATTTGGCATGGAGTGCTGTGCAGCGCATGAATGGTGTACCTGCGCTGGGTGTATCTGTTCCTGTGAGTGATACAGTGTATGAAGGATATTGTGATATGCATGCTAAATGTATGTGCAGGGTGCATTTGTGCCTGTGAGTGGTTTAGTTGTTAAGGATACAGTGCTGTGCAGTGCGTTTATATCAAATGCATGTGCTGGGTGTATCTGTGCCAATGAATGATACAATACATGGCACACTGTGGGTTCCATTCTGTGTGACCCATGGCTGCATGGTGAAATACGAGGAAAGGAGGTAGAGGAGTCTCCCTCAGACAGATTTGTGTATTGCTGCATTCCTGTAAGCTGGGTGGGACACACTGGAAAAGGGAGCCAGGATTCCCCAGCACAATTCAAAGCGTGCTGTTTGATTTAGAGGTCACAAGGAGAGGGCTTGGGCACATCCCAGGAAGGTGATGGGTCTGATAAAAGTGAGGGCAGAGGATTGGACACTTCATAAGGAAGTAGACCCCCAACATAAAGTTCAAAGACTCCGACTCTAAATCCCATTTGGTGCCTGGAAATGGACTATAAGAAGGGGAGCTTAAGACACCTCAGAATTGTTAACTTTCAAGCAACTGGTTGGGCTGTGAGAGGAAGTGAAGCTCTGCGAGGCTTCTGCCTGTGACCAGTCCAACGACTGGCAGACACCCTGCTCGGTGAGCAGACATCATCCAGGGAAAAATCCAAGAGCATCTGCCCTGCAAATTGGAGCTCCAGTGCCTGCTGGCTTGCCAAGACCAGTGTGCCCTGTTGGGAATGGGAGAGTATTGGAGGGAATGAGGTCCAGTGTGGAATCCTGTCGAGCGAACTCCCTTTGCGAGGTGTGGGGAGACGGCTGCTTCACTGATTAGGTCATTGTCTATGAACAAGAAAATTCTGCCAGCCCCGATATGCAGGAGGAGATCTGCAGTGAAGTGAGGTGTGGATATCACTGTGGGAACCGGCTAAAACCCGTGAGCAGTGAGGAATTGGTGACCCCATATGCCAGGAGTGGCTGATGTGGGCAAATTGCTGTGTGGAGTGGCCTTGTGCGACGGAGAGCTGGTGGACAGACAGGGTAATACAGAGTTGGGGTGGACTCTTGAGACTTGGACTACAAGTAGCACATGCCATGGATGTTGCCTATAGTGAATGGGGAACATCCACTATCGCTAGAGCAGAGAGGAAGTGGGGCTCAGGGAACTGCCTATGCAACACTAGCGAACCAACCTCAAAGGGAACTGACTGAGTAGTTGTTTGTGAATGTTGTATTTCCCTTTGGGTTGATAGCGGAAAAATAAAATACGTCTCTTTTTTTCATAAAAGTGAGTATTTGGCTGGACAATGTTTTATTGCTTCTGCTGCATGTATTTTGAGCCTATGCTCATTCCCCTGTATCCAGCTTTGCCCCGCGGGAACCTTGGACTGCTCAGACCACGCTGCTCCTGAGAGTCACTTGCTAGATGGGGATTGACTCAGTTGCTCAGAATCCATGGCAGGACAGGCCTTGGGACATCAGGAGTAAAAGTCCTCGACCTTGGTTGGGCTGAGTAGATGCTGCTAGCCTCGTGGCCCTCTGATCGGGGGTCAATGTAGTCGTGTGCATCCTCAGGTGTGCTGTGCTATTTCAGGACTGTGCAGAGCTGACATTCAGTTCTTTCCAAGCATAATTTCTCTTCTGCATTCTTTCATGACCTGACTATTCAACAACAAGAAGCATGACCTAGAAATGTTATAATAATACTAATAATTGTAAATATTATTATCATTATTATAAGAATTAATATACTTATTCTTCTTGTTGTTGTTCTTATGTATGCTGTGGAAGTGTTGCAGAAGCCAGGAACAACTTGTTGTGAAAGAGGCACCAGTGAAGGAGGCCGGTGACACTCCTTAAGGGTTTATGGCATACTATAAAACTGTATTCTGTCTCCTCTCCGATTTCTGTTCACTCTCTTTCTATCCTTGCCTCTCCATTGCTCATTGCTTTCTCTGGGGTGTGGAGGGGTGCCTTCTTCACTACTGGCTGTTTGCAGCCACATTCCAGGATTCTAGAGTGCTTCCCTGGCATAACAGAGCCACGGGAATGAAGTTACACTTCCTCCCGGTTGTTATGTTGTAAGCACACTGTATTTATTTATGTAACACACAAACAGTCAGCAGTCCAGCTCACACTCTCCTGCGCAATCCAAGTAAGCACTCGGTATGTCAGGCTTGACACCTGGGCTCAATGAAAGGGTTTTCCAACGCATGAGTGGAATTCTCAAACTGCGTGTCCCAGTGTCTGATGTTTCATGGCACAGCATGCCAAGTGGTCGATCTTCGAATTCAAACCCTGCTGTGAACTCACAGCTGTATCTGTTCTACCAACACACACAACGCCATCCAAGGTGGGGAGCACAGGACTAGACGACTTTTGTCTCTCTTCAAATGATCAAGGCAAGAATAGGGCTGTGTGATGCACATTTACAAACGCATGTTTTATTCTGTGAATGAAAATTCATTGATCTAAATGTCCTTTGAAGGAAGAGGGCCCAGCCAAGCGTTAGAGAGCTGGAGTTGTGTGGTGGCCTACGTGTGGGTGCAGTAGTTGTCGTTCAGCTGTTTTTTTGTAGACTTCAGAGTAGGTAGACTGATGAATTCAGATAAAATCTGCTTTCATTTCCAATTACTATCGAGCTAGGTAGAAGGGGGTCCTCCTATGGGAAATCTAAATGTGGGAAAATGAGAGGCTTGTTATGGTTAGGGAAGATGCTTTTGATAACTTTGTTCACTTGAAAGATGACTGATATACAAAAATCCAGAATTACTCTGAAGTGTATACATTAAAAAAAAATCTTTATTTGTCATTTTCTACATAACACAAATAGACAAAGAAAACATTACTTTTCAACACATCATTGCCTGCTCCCTCTAGAAAGGAAGGTTTATTAACAATGTTGGTATGGTTTACCTTGCCTGGTTTATTAACAATGTTGGTATTGTTTACCTTGCCTGTTACAAATGTATCTGTTCCCTCACTACACAATCTTCATTAGGTACTTATCTGTAGAATTCATTATTCCCTCCTAATATGCAAGTCCTCATCATTTTCTATTATCACTGCTGGCAAGGATCTGATCCCTTTATTTCTTTCTCTTCTCCAAAGTTAACCATGTATGTCCCTTGAGTCTATGAGGATAATCATCACCTGGCACATTGAATAGTATGGATCATGTCAGCCCATGTTTCTAGGTCTACAGCCACCTTTTTATCCTTTGTAGTATTTCTCATGAGGGAATCCTGTGCAAGGACCTACTCTCATGTCTTTCACCTAGATGTGTACCTATGGGAATTCTATCTAAATATTTCTCGCCATCCTGGACAGCTTAGCAAATTTCAAAAACTGGCCTGCTTACACACCAAATGCTTCCTGGGCTTCCTTAAATGTTATGAAGGTTTCTTCTGGATACAGGTCACCCAGTGTGCAACTTCCTCCTCCCTCCATGTGTCAAAACCATGTTGCAACTAATACCTTGGAATTGTTGCAAGGACCAAAACACCAGGCTTCTAGTGAAAGGGGGTCATTTCAGGACTCTCTTCACTGCCACCTCCCAGGCTCATCCTATCTGCTGCACTAAATATGGATGGTCACATTTCTTATTTCAGTTGATGTCCTTGTGAGCAGATACAATTCCTTAAGTCAGATGGTCGTTGAATGGCAATTCTTAGTTTTTTACCTGTGAGGACCTCAGTTTTGGATGACTAGAGTTTTATGTGGTTGGTTAGCATCCATAGGTCCATTGGTTACATGCAGTGGTCTCTGCTGGAGCAGTTTTGGTCAAGTTGGTTTTCCAGCTTTAGTATGATCTAGGTGTCATCTGTGTGATTTTAACAGGTTAAATTGAAGTACCCGATGAGGATGGTAATGGAATGAAGTAAGTATTGAAGAGGTTTAACAAGGTGATAGAACCTTGCGGCACTCCGGAGTTAGTGCAGAATGGAGCCAGTGATTACGGTGGGAGCATGATGCCAAAAAGGTAGGAGAAGATTCAGTTTAAAATGATTCCTTCCATGATATAATCTTCTAGCCTCTGTAATTAGGTGAAGTGGTGGACTGTAGAGCTGACAATCCCAGATGTAGTATGTGACAACTCCATTCCTGTCAGCTGTGGCCTTTAGGTGGAAATGAGAGTGTGTGGTGTTGCTCTGCCAGGATGGCAGCCAGTTTGACAATTAGAGAGACAGTTGCGTTCTTCTAGGAATTTGAAGACTTAGCAGTTCTTTCAATCAGTTTGCAAAGGAATTTGCTTTTGGTCAATATCAAGCGGAATCAGTTGAATTAAGGTTATTCTTCTGTATGATTGGCTTGGTGTTAGAGATGTTGAGGTACATTTGGAATGATGTCTCGGTTTATGGAGTTGCCGGTGATTCTTCTTGACTAGATAGAGGTTTTAGTGGTGATTTGGTTGTATTTTAAGGTTCAAGATGGTCAAGTGTCTGATGGGGAGCTAGCTGGGAGGCTGGTCTTGGGCAGGACCTTGAACTGGATGGAGAAGAGTTGTTTGAAAATTGCCACAATGTGTGCCTGCCACCACAGGCTCTCTTGTATGGTCTAAGGATAGAGTTTGCTAGGTGATTTATTTCTGAGGTAATATGTCAGTGTATTGATTTTCACAACAAGATGGTATGCAGGGGGGTCATACAGGGTTTGGAGGTAGTGTGATCTTGATAGTGGTGTAGGCCATGATGTGAACTTCTGAGTTGGCTACAAGATTGATGCCAACGTGCACACAGTTAATATGATGGTTTATACGAAATATATGAAAGTTCTGGGTTGTGCTGCAAACGCCAAGGCACCAGTCCGATGGCGTCTCTAGGTTAACATCCAAACAAACGTGCAAAAAGGAAAGATTCCTTTTGCTGGCATGAGCACCCTTCCATAGGCTACTGAATAGCCGTCTTCAAAGCTTATTCATGTTTAAAAAAACTTGTGAACCAGTAATCGATGATCTTCAAAACAAATAATTTATCTTGATAATTGCATTAAGACTCCATGCAAAAAGATATATGCTTGTCAAGCTGGGAATGAATCATCCAACTTAAAATGAATTGTTGGTAAACCCAATGCATTTCGGGTCCAATCATGACCCTTCATCAGGGGAATTCATTATCAAAGCTGCGGGTACAAAGAACAAAAAGGCAATTCAATCTACAGTCCTAGTGAGATTAAATCAACATATTGTTAAGGAGAACAAAATCAAATGGTGGATAGTGAGGTTTTAAAACAGTGAGCTTGGTGTTAAGGTGAAAAAGATTGTTCTATAGCTTTCTAGTTGTAACGTTGTGTAAACAAAATAATTATTGTGCGTTCTAACTGTGAGTTGAACATACGGTGACGCACGATCGGGCGAAAGCTGTTAAGTCGCGCATGACGCTGTGCTCAAACCAACTAACCCGTGCTTGTGGTTGCGGTATATTAACCGAAAAAGGTGCGGTCAAACTAAAACATGAGAAAATAAATAAAGTGCGCGCTGATTTAAACAAAAAGGTGAATGTACTAAAAAACGTCACGGTGCAAACAGTAAAAAGATATTCCCTTGCTTGTGGTTGCAGAATATTAACCAAAAATGTGCGGTCAAACTGAAACCTAATTCAACAATAGAAAATAAATAAAGTGTACACTAGTTTGAGAAAAAAGGTAAACGTGCTAAAAAACGTCACGGTGCAAGCAGTAAAACAATTTCGAAGGTTAGTGGCTGGTCGAGAGTAACTAACGTTCCAAGCTTACCCGGTTAGTCAATCGTGGCAACATCTGGCGGAAACATGTCAGATTGCGAGTCTAACGTGCATGCATCGGACTAATGGTGGTTTTAACCAATAAAGAAAGGGATAACGAAAAGCGTGCGCAAGGGTAAAAGCGCTAGCAGCTAAACATAGAAAGAGTCTATGCATCGAAAGTAAACGTGTAAACCTGCTTAACATATGGTGAAGGAGTAACATAGAAAGTGAAAAAAGATGAAAAATATTCATACATTTTAAACACTCATTGAGTAGCTAATTATAGAAATACAGATGAAAGTATAGTCATATTACACTTGGATACTAGCATGATTACCCTTTGGAGCATGGAAATAAAATACATTTTTAAAGCAGGGAAAAAATCTTTAAAGAAAACAATTCAATTCTATACGATCATTAAGCCCCAGAGGTTGTAGGAATTGTAATTTTTTAGTCCAGTAAAATTCTGCACGTGCTAAAGTTTTGTGAGGATCGCTGTCTGTTCGTGGCTTTTGTGACTCCAAATGGTGAAACAAAGTTGTGAGATGTTATGTCTTGCATCCATCCAATGTAAAGCAACGGTTGATTTCTCATTATTGTTACGAATGTTGCTTTTGTGTTCTCCTATGCGTATTTTCACTTTTCTTTCAGTTCTGCCCACATAAATTTTCCCACAAGGGCATTTAAGTACATAAATCACATTAAAAGTGTCGCAAGTACTGGAATGTCGTAGTTTAATTTTATGGCCTTGAGTTGGATGAATAAAACAATCCCCAATTAACACATTATTGCAATGCACACAGTTCATGCATTTCTGCATGCCTTTGAAGGTTTGGGAGGAAATATTGGACGGTTTGGTGAGCAATTCTTTCAGGTTTTTGGATTTTTGCATAGCGAAAATCGGACTTTGTGGAAATAAAGTGAATAAATCAGGTTCAGTTTGAATGATATTCCAGTGTTTCTTAATAATGTATTTAATTGTCGTGGCTTGAGTAGAATGTTTGAGTACACACACTAATGGGTTGGATTATTTTTTGCTTGTACGTTGTAATAAACTGTTGCGGTCTATAGTTTCAAGCCTTTGTTTTGCATCTTCTAAAATCTGTACTGGATATCCTCTTTTGTGGAATCTATCCATGAATTGATGGGTGATGTCAACAGTGTCTTGTGGATTAGAAGTGATTCTTTTCAATCTAATAAACTGTGAAAAAGGTAAACGTTTCTTTAGTGTGGGTTGATGAAAGCTGTCAAAATGGAGAGAATTGTTTCTGTCAGTAGGTTTTATGTAAACATTGGTTTTGGTGATTCCTTGATCAATTTGGATAAGCACGTCCAAAAAGTTAATGCTGAATTTATTCTATATGATGGGTGAATTTGATCTGGTTGTGAATGTGATTGAGATCCAGGATATTTTGTTCAAGATGACAGCCGTCTCCTTTCCAAATTATAAGAATATCGTCGATGTAGTGCTTGAACTGAACCAAGTTTTGAGTCCATGTTTGATTGTTTAAAATGTGATCATGTTCTAGTTTGGCCATGAAGATATTCGCATATGAAGGGGCTCCAGCAAAACCCATTGAAGTTCCATTGTTTTGGGTGTAGAACACACCCTGCCACTCAAAATAGCTGTGATATAGTGCAAATTGTAAGAGTTCCATGAGGAACACCTTTTCAGCTTTCATGTCATTGTGTTTTAATAAAGCCCGTTCAATAGCATCCATTCCATCAGCATGTGGAATGGAAGTATAAAGTGCGGTGACGTCTATAGTACATAACCACCAGTTCTCAATGCCATTCAAGTCCAGGTCTTTCAAATAATTCAGGAGAGCTGTAGTGTCTTTTAAATATGTCTCTTGTTGTTGTACAATGGGTTGTAAAAAATAATCAAGATACCTGCCTATAGGTTCAGATAGTGATCCACATAAAACTATAAACTATAGGGCGAAAAGATGGTTTCTCCAAATTTTTGTGGATTTTTGGTAACATATAAAGTTTAGGACGTCGTGGATATGTTGTGTATAAAAACATTTTAGTTTTTTTACTAATCCAACTCATCTCTTCTGTCCGTGTAAGAATCTGATTAAGGAGACTCTGATAGCTAGGAGTGGGATCTTGGTCTAGCTTGGTATAGGTATCAAGATCTGTAATGTGTTGCATCACGCTGTATTCATAAAAATCTGTGTCTAACACCACTAGTGCACCGCCTTTATCAGCCTTTGAGAAGGTCAATTGAGGATTATTTGCAAGCTGTTTCAAGGTACTCCAATCTTTTGTGGAAGAGTTGACTTTGGTATTTTTACGGAAGTTGATGTTCGTAATCTCAGCTTTAACCAGCCGTTCAAAAGTATCGATGGATTTATGTGATATAGGCAAACAAAACGTGCTCTTTGGTTTGAACTCTTTAAATTGACCAGTTTCCTCAGAGAACATAGGAGATTCTATCGTACTGAAGAAATATTTTAATCTTAAAGTTCAGACAAACTTGAAAAAAGCGATTTCCGTCTCAGCAATATTACTGTGATAGGTAGGTACATATGAGGTGCCTTTGTTTAAAACAGCAATTTGAGCTTGTGAAAGCTCTTGTTTTGCTGCGCAGGGATCTCTTGTCTAACTCTGTCTCTTTTGCACGTTTGTTTGGATGTTAACTTCTGAGTTGGGCCTGCAAAGTTACTTATAGTGGAATTCTACTTTGGAGCTCCAATGGGTGTCATGGTCCTTCTGTCTTTTTTATTGGCTAATTATACATCCTCATGTGATGCTAGAAGGGCAGCGTGTCAGTGCAGTCATTTGACTCCCTTCAATTGAAATTCCAAAGTTCTATTTTCTGTCTTCAACGTCTTTAATTTTGTGTTGAGCCATAGCGTCTTTGGCCTCTGGTTCAGGCAAAAGGAGGTCTTTAGTAATATAAAACTATTTGAGTCTCAGGAACACCATTTCTTCTTTTATACATATGGAATAACAAGGTTGTGATGAGGTGAGAGTTGAATGTGATGAAGCTGAGCTTAATCTAATGTATGTAGAAGGTTTACTGCTGCCTCAAAATGCTATGGGAGAGGACAGGGAAAAGAAAAGGCGAACGCAAGACAGAGGGAATGACCCAAAGACATTATTATCTCACTTGGCAGGGCAACAGTGCTTTACATGCTTCTGCTTATACACATTAAGCCAAAAGGAAGAGAACAAAGGAAAATGAAAAACAACGAAGGTAGTGTGGGTGCTAGAGAGCCCAGAGCAAGATGGGTGCCCATAAGTGCTGCTTGGCTGGTCGGGACCATAATCCGAACAAAATCCTGCTTTTTATGCCACCATCGAGAGTGACACGGAACAGGGACAGTATGAGTATGTCCTAAAGAAGAGATAGGCGAACTCTGCACCGTGAAACGAGCCAGCAAACCCCTGATACCAGCTGCAACGAGATCCGAGAAAATGGTGGCCGTCATGATGCGATGGAGATAGCGACGTGCCTGGGCACTGCAGAGGCACGAGATTGAGACTGCTGTGCATCAAATCGGACTGGCAGGAAGAAGGAATCCAGCAAAACATTGAAGTCCGCCCTATTGAACCAACTGTCCTGGTCGGTACAAAAGTGTGAGGCGCCTGCAGGGACCGAGTGACGTGCGGAGAGCCGCGCTGGGATAGAACGGGCCATGCTGCTGGATATCCGCACAGAAAAGATATAAAATACAGGACCGCTGCAGCATGTGCGGCCCGGGCAATATGATCAGCAATAGTGTGTGACCGCTGGAGGAATAAGGTAACGAAGTGCACTGAAAGTAAAGCCACTGAGAGGGAGTGGCACTTGGCTTTCTCAGAGGTAGCCGAAGGAGCGGGGGAGTGGCCTGGGCCCGGTGTTACATGCATGTATGTGTAGCAGCAAGACTGAGAAGGAGAATATAGCACCGGAGTGTAATGAGTAGCGGGGGCTGCGGACGAACAACGCCCTAACTCCAGCCTAGAACTTGGGCCTGAACCGGCAGCCATCTGGTGGATCACCACAATCGACGTAACGGGAGCACAGAGCAAGAAGGCCTCAATGGGGCCCAGTTGCAGAGCAGGGACAAACTATCCATATGTGGTAGGAGACAAGAATAGCTGCTGGCATTACATAGTAGTTGTCAATGAGAGCTTGGAATGTGAAAGATCGCAGGAGGAAATGGACACATAGAAAAGACAAAGCAATATTGGTGAGTGCTAAATCAGGGGGACTAAAGCATACTGTGCACCTTCGTCGCTAACAAGATTACTTTGGTGGGAGTGCTAAGCGTCATCATTTGATACAGCAGAACAAGAGGTCCAACACATGTCACAACGATGGCAGGCCAGAGCATATGGAGAGGGAGGTAGGCCTGGTAGGGCGTTAGCAAACAGAATTGCAGAGCCCTGGGCACGTTCGCAGATAGTAGAAGCAATCTTTGAAGAAGGTATTGTGAGGCATGACACGCCAGGTATTCACCACACATTTGTAAACTATTATGAGAGTATGTATGCCGCACGCGAGTCGGCAGCTGAGACAGACATTGAAACTTACCTCAAGGACATAACATTGGAATGGCTCACACAGGGGCAGCGAAAACATATTGCACAACCACTCACCGTGGAGGAGGTTAAGGAGGCTATATCCACCTTACCTAATGGAAAAGCACAGGGTGTGGTGGCCTGCCCAGTGAATTTTATTAACAATATGTGGATTTAGTAGCCCCACACTTGTACACCATGTATAAGGAAGCATATCAACGCCGCTGTCTTTCTGACACTCTCTGTGAGGCCCTCATTATTACACTGTTAAAACCTGATAAACCGACTCATAGGTGTGATTTATACAGACCGCTGTCACTCATTAACACTGATGCTAAAATATTGGTGAAGGCCATAGCCACACGTATGCGTCTATTATTACTCACAATGGTACAATTGGGGTTTATGCCAGCACAATCCATGATACATAATCTATGCACGCTGTTCGCTGTGTTGCATCAATTGGAACCCACACTACCTGCGGTGGCGGTACGTTGCGCGCTGCCAAGTCTTTCAATTCAATTCAATGGACGTATATGTTTACAGTGCTGCACCGTATGGGTGTGCCACAGGAATTCAAAAACTGGATTAAACTATTGCCTACTAAACCAGTTGCCCGAGTTCGGATCAATGGGCACTCATCGGAAACCTGCAGTATATACAGCGGCATGCGACATGGTTGCCCCTTGTCGCCGCTGCTGTTTGCGGTGGCATTGGAACCACTCGCTTGTGTGTTGAGGCAGTGACATGTGGACAATGCGTTGAGATTTTGACAATGGCCGTTAACAGTGTCACTGTACGCTGATGACATGGCACTATATGTCAGGGACCCCAAGGAACACCTGGAGCGACTTATAAGGGAATATATGCAATTTAAAGTGCACTTGGGAGTGGGTATCAATTGATCCAAATCGGTCATCCTTCCTCTAATGGCAGTCACAACACCCCATGAAGTAGAATATCCGTTAGTATGGTGCGAGGATCCTGTAAAATGTCTGGGGATATGGAGCCACATACACAGTAGATACTAGTTTATCTGCATCCCAGTCTTTTTCCCACAGTCTGATTATTTATGTTTGTTCAAAATCTTAAATTATTTTGATTTAGCCCCATCACTCCTGTTAGAAGCCACTCCCATGCATTCACTGTTATTTCTGAAAGTACTTTGTCATGCAGCTACTGAGCATTCTCCCTGGAGAACTCTTATTCCATGCTCCCTTTGCTTCTCGCAAGAATTCAACAGACCATGCTGTCTGTAAATACATTCCATCATTTCTTCAACCACGGTTGCCAAATATTTTCATGAAATATATTACTATGTAATGTATATAATGTCTGAAATATTCTTCTTTTAGTAGTGTTACTGAGTATGTAGCAAGTTTGGGTATCAGTTGTGTGCTACAATAGGCGTCCATTCACTAAAAATGCCAAAAGTAGTCGAAATTACATCACATGCCTTAAACCACCAGTGGCATCACATGGCCAACTCTTGATCCATGTTTAGCTCTTTGAACAGCTACTTGTTGTCTGTCAAATGGCTAGGTAGAGGGAAAGGAATGTAAACTAAACAAATTGAGATTTTACAGCGTGGTTTACTTTCAGATCCTTCCACTGTTGTCATGACTCATGAGACAAGGGGTGGCAAGGAAATTGCCATGAATATGAAGAGACAAGCCAAGTTCAGTAACTGCTGCCCTTCCTAACACGTAATTGATGTCCATGTGTGATGCAGGCATTTTCACACCCACCACACCCTTCAAAGGCCTACCATCCAGGGCTTCCTTCTGCCAAGCTTAAGACAGCTGAGACAAGGCCTTAATCTATTTGGACCTGAAAGATCTATGACCAGAGTGCCTTCTGCCAAGGTAAAACACCCATCGTCATGTGTCTCTCAAACAACGTTTCCCACTCTCACACTGCAAACATATCACCATACCTAAACATTCTTCTCCAACAACCCCACCTACAACTCTGTAGAATACACAGATCAACCACATCACACCATCTTCAAATCATGCTCATTAACACACCCTGAAAAATACGTTATGCATCCCAAAATCGCTGACATCATCATGCATCACAACCTAGACTCTTTTCAGCACAGAAACCTGGTTTGCACCCTCCCCCAAACACATTCTTAATGTCTTCATCCCCTCTGGATACAGCATCCAACAAATAGACCTCACATGCAAAACAAGAAGGGGACTCTCAGTCATACACAAGTCAGCGTGGCCCTGTACCATATTCAAAGTATCACAACAAAGTCTTTTAAGCTCCTCTCCCAACACTTTGCTCTTTTAGCTTGCAAAACACCCTTCTTTTCATCTCATCCGCAGACCCTCCATATCCCACAAGGACTTCATAGAAGAAATTTCAGACCTCATACTCTCTGTGTCCCCAACATCCACAGCCAGCACCCAATACTCCTGAACTGGACTGATTATTTTGCTGACCCCTTCACCTTCACACATGCCATTCCCCCATAAAAAGTGCAGCAGTAAAAAATGACCTTCCTTTCTTTCAAGGGCATCCATCTAGAAGAGCTCCAAAAAGAACTAGTCAACCTATCCCAGACACTTACAGCCCTCAAGAGATGTAAAAATCTACAACACCACTTTGAAGAATCATGTAAAATGCTTCACTCCTCTGAAAACCTGTGCCCCTAAGCCATCAGCACCGTGGTAAACCCAGGAACCTATGGAAAACAAGCATGCCCTAAAAAGACAGGAGATGAATTGGAGATCAAAATGCCAGGAGGACCTTACAGTTCTGAAAGAATTCTGTTCAAGTCAGCATGACTACAGCTAAATCCACTGACGACAAGACCACCATCAATGGTGCAGTTAGCAGAAGCAAAGCTATCTTTAAGGCAGTCAAACAGTGTGGCAGCCCATCCTAGAATCCACTACCTCACGTCAGCCAACAGATGCAATATTATCAACCCTTTCTTTATGGAGAAAATCAATGAAATTACATCTAACTTACCAGGTTCACCATAATGCTACCACCTATACCCAGTTGTCACACCACTAACAGATCACACACTATCTCCCACACAAACAATGGCAGCCAGCATGGCTCGCAGGTGGAGGTCACGTGGCAGGGGGTCGCGCATGGTGCAAATATAAAAAAAACATTAATTTTAAAAACGTACCTTGCCGCCGGATCCCGCGTCTCTGCTCCTGCTCTCCTCGTGGAACTCGAGGAACAGGAAACAGACCCCATCGACCAATCCCAACACTGCAATGCAGCATTGTGATTGGTAAGCACTCAGGCTCCCCTGACCAATCATAACGTTGCAGTGCAGTATGTGATTGGTCTGAGTGTCCTGGTTGGATGCTCAACCAGGGAATGGAGGCCTGGGCATGTTCTCCATGCAGGCTGTAATGCAGCCTGCATGGAGAACAGGGAAAGTGCGCATGACTGTTTTGGGCAGCCCGAGAGGGCCAACCAAACAGTCATGTACACTTAGAGGTAGGCAAACCACTCCTCCCCTGCCCTACGAGCAGAACAGCACCCCCCCCCCCACCGACCCGCCCTCAAAGCACCAGGAAGCATAAAATAATAATAACTTAAAGTTATTATCATTTTGTGTTTCTACTTCGCACTGTTTAAAAGCAGTGGGGCGCTGCTCCTCCACCATAGTGGAGGAGCTGCCACTGCACACAAACCTCTCTAACCTTCTGAACAAACTCAAGCCAACTCCCTCCTACAAAAAAATGATGTGCTCCTCTCCTCCATCATCAACTCTCTGCAAGGAAAAGCTTTCACACCCTTTTTCCACATTTTGTCAATGACTAGCTCACCTAAGGCATCTTCCCAAAAGCCTCAAGGCTGCTGCTATCCGTCCCTTGCTAATAAAACCCAGACTAGATCCAACTGAACTTGGCAGGTTCTATAACCCGCCTCCCATTTGTTGGAAAAATTGAGAAGGCAGTTGCCATCCAGCAGCGGGGGACACATCAGCAAGAATAAGAATGGAAGTTGCATCATGAAATACCAAGAAATTAATATTCAATATCTTGTGTGTTGTAGAGCTTAGCCATGCACTGTCTTAACATATATCACAAGGGTCAGTGGCGTAACGAAACTTGAGGGGGCCCCCTGCAAAGTACATGGAGGGTGCCCCCCATTCTCCGCGTCAGTCAAGAGCTCTCAGGCCAGCGACCCGCCATACTGCAGGGGCTCACCTCAACCATAAAAAAAGGATTCTGGTTCCTCCATTGGTCACATCCGCCCTTACATCGGGCGAATTACATACATCAGTAAATATTGCTGCTGCGCCCTCCAGCAAAGTTACATAACACTGCCTCCAGCCGGCCTACCAAACACATCCTCCTACTTGATGACCCACCTTTAAGCGAAGCCCGCTCAGTTGACCACCTCCAAACACAGACCACTGCCTTCATGCCTGCTACTAACGCATCCATTACACTCTACTCCCAACCCAATGAAACCCGCAGTTATGCTTTTCCGCCTCCCTTTAAAACCACCCCATGGATGTCACTATGAACCCGTGACTGCCGCCCACTGCTCCTCTGTCCACTACCGACAGAAAAAACGGTGGCTGGTCCCCATCTAACCACTGCCTACCAGAAACGACAGAGCCTTTCAGCTGCTGCCCTCCCCAATGCCACTGTAGTAGTTTAAAACATGTTAAACAATCTCTTCAACTGACCACCCCAAAACAGTTCTTCCTGCTAGCCTCTATGGCGTCAAAGCCGTTCTTGCTACTTTTCATCCTCTGCATGATGCACACAATAATATTAAATGTACAAAGGTTCCGATTTTAGTTTCCTCACACCAACATTAATTTACACAATGTACTCCACTAAACCATACCTCCTGTCAAAGGCAAACCTGATCCAATGTGTAGCACAAGTCAGCAAGTACCCAAAGGACAAACACCAGAGAGAATGCGCGAGTCATGTAATTAAACCTACAGTGAGAATGTAGCATTTCCCCGGCCACTGTCAGCCCAGTGAAGCCTGCAACCGCACATTGGGTCATCAATACCGGCAAAATCTAAAGCGCATTTCCACTTCCTTTCAATGGCAGCTCCTGATACATATACCTATAACTTCTGTGCGGCATCTACCACAGACCACAGCATTTTTTGTCTCCCTAAGACTAACTGAATGCTGTCGGTGAACGCTTCTCTCCACCCTTCCTTACTAATAACTAATGGAGGATAATGAAAAAAAATATAGTATTTTCTTATGCAAATAGCGTATCAAGCACTTGCTGTCCGCAGTCCTCACCAGATCCACACGTATCAATATTCTGCTATCGCACCATCCTGTCAACCCTATGATTATCTGGAGATGTTTTTTATGCCTTCCGTGAACTGGGAAAAACAATACCTTGCACGAAAACAAGTCCCTTTAAAAACTTTGCTACTTATACAGGCTCGCAAAGCACTTACTTGTTTTACTTACTGTAATTGTAAAGCAAACAGGTAACTCATTCTAGGATTGGAATTACTGCTTAGAAGTGTGGAAGTTAATACTGAGACGTAGGATGATTTTTTGCATGTCTACCAGAGACTCGTTCTTCCCTGCATGCGCACACAATGCTACAATACAATTTAGCTTAACAAATTGTTCAGAAATGTCCCAGTAAGGAAAGGAACAGCCCATATTATTTTTACCCCCAAAAATAGACAAACGTCCACTTTATACTCCATGACATAAAAGCCTTAGCGTGCACAGATTGTCCAAATCCACGCCACCAAATTCAGCCCTGCCAAGTACCACGCATCTGGCATTAGACTAACGCATTTCAGAGTGGTGTTCCGCATCACCGCACTGAAATGCAAAATCATGCATAACATACATTGCGCCTGTTCGGGTACCAGTGCTGCTAATCAATGCTGGTGTAGTATTATTTCCATGTGGCCGTCCGTCTGTTTTCTGGTGCTTCCCCATTCTCCTAAACGCGATGCGGTAAATTTCGTTATGCAGTACAGCTGCCTGTGTGGTAGTCCTGTAATGAATGTTCCTTTTCTATGCCCACAACAATTTGCCTTATTTCCGTAGTGTGTCCATAAAGTTAGGTCTTGCAAGGATTTCTTGCAGGCGTGCGCGCCATGCAACGGCAGCACTACGATGTCAGCTGCTTCGAGTGCGACATCTGCAAGGAATGGTTTCTGATGGGAGCTAGGGGCTTGAGAAGGGTACCGGAGCTCTGGAGTGGGTGATGTGACCTGGGATGACCTCCGCCTCCCTGTGGGGAGCGATGTGCAAAAACGGACGCTCTGCATGTGGGAGGCGGGATCTAAGATTCCAACACGATGACAACACAGCGCTGAAGTGCCCAATTTCATTGCTGTTTTGTTGTTGGGGGAACGGAAATAACGATGAGTGAGTATTAAAGGAATAACATGCAGAAGTCTGTTTCCAGGCTGATTCCTACTTGTTTTCTTCGAAACTTTCACATGGCAGTAATAACTACTTTCAGCAGCAGCCATACCGGAATGAAAAACAAAAACGTTGATTGTGAAGGTCCCGTAAATCCTGTGACCTAGGTGTATTGGTAACTCTTACCTGTGTCAGAGCGTTGATTTCTTCAGATGCAAGATAGATATATAGTTGCACCGATTAGGGATGTTACAATTGCTAAATGCGTGGCAATGGTTTCCAAAAGCTTTACTGTACCCAGGTGACTTTGTATTGATACTGCACATTACACTCTTGGAGTGCATAGACATAACCTCCCCTCCCCTTACTGCCATGAATTATTGAATTATTGCTCCTCAGAGGGTTAGCGCCTCCAGTCATCTCTCATAGTTCCACCTGTTACTGTGGTCAGTCACCTCGCAGCCATCCAACGCCTGTTTGCCCTCCCACGGTCCTCAATGCTCCTCTTTTGACTAGAGTCCATCGAGAGGCATGCTCTAACAGTCTACTATATTGCCTCATCCAGCCTCTCAAGTTCGGTCCTCTGCCTGCTGGTCGCAGGCCCGTGAGGCCCAATTTACACACACAGAGAAGAGGCCTCAGGTCCCCCTTCGTCCAGCAGGTGTTGTATTAATGCACCTACAGACCTTACTCCGCAGACGAGCTGATTGCGCTGAGGGTCTAGGTGCCTACCGAGGCACAAGGAGCTATGGCCTAACTCTAGTCTGGAGCATCAGAGGCACCACTGCACATACTGCTTCAGGCTCGGATCTCCCCTCCTCTCACACTCCTGGCTAAATGGACGAAACACTTTAGCCCAGGGCAGTCTAGACCACATAGTCCTAAAACATGTTAGACCCCAGCCCCCCCCCACCTCAGACAGAAGATTACTGAGGAGGCACTAGAGGGTAGGTCACTGGGTCTTACTGTGATTTTAACATCCCAGAAACGGACTGATTACTCATAGATGAAAGCAGCTCTTTTTGGAAGGTTTAATGTGACCACAGATTAGCATTTAAAAAAAAGTTGCAGCATTTCTACGCAGAGTAACCAGACATTATGGGAGGCCTGATTGGACCTGGAATGAACTGCCACTTTTAAAGTGCTGGAGTAAGTGCAACCTGGCGCAGGGAAACCTCTGATTTCTGCAGAGAACATCCTATGTATTTATTTTGTAGAGTTACATTAATATGTAACTGATGGAAAACTGCTTGGCGCTTGCAAGTTTGCAAAGACACCTGGCAGGCTGATCACCATGAGGGTGCAGAGGAATACACCTCAATTAGAACACATTTTCACACTGCTTCACTCATAGATGCCAAGGTTTCAGATTGGTAAGTGTGAGGTTTTCATAATTTAACTGTAATAATGGGTGACATTCACACAGTCCGACTCTGCTCAGTTTTCAGTAGCCTGCCGTTAGCGCACTTTAGTTCAGTGACTTTCTTAGAGTTTCTAGTTGCTCAAATTGGGTGTAATTTCTGATATTTATATGTTTCCCTCCTCTTCATTGCTTGATTTTGCTCACGAGAAAGTGTCACTCATAATTGTTGAAATGTCACTCATAATTACACTGAAATTATGAAAATGTCACACATAGCAATCTGAAACCTTGCAGCTATGCTAATTCTACCACACACAGCACATTTGAACAGCTCATAATTCCATGCCACACAATTCAACTATAAATAATTTAACCCTACAACATTCCATACCACATAATTACAATCCAAAAAATTAAAAAACACATATTTCCACTTCACTCCATACCACATAATTCCACATCACATAATAACATTCCACACAACTTAATACCCCTCCAAACGACATAATTACACTCCACACAACACAATTCAACTACACATAATTACACTTCAACCTATATAATTATACTTCACACAACATATTTACACTCAGCTCCAAAACACATAATTACGCTCCACAAGATACAACTCTACAACATGCTGCATAATTCCACTCCGAACAATTATACACCACACCATGCCACAGAATTCCACACATCACACAATTCCACAATTTATCCCCACACAATACATCACTCAACGTAATTACACTCCACATACTACCACTCAGCACCACATAATTTACCTCCACTCAATTATGCTCTACTCCATATTGCATAAATACACTCCACATAAATCCAGTCTATGCCACATGGCAACATTCCACATAACTACACTTCACACCATGCCTCATAATACAACTCAACACAATTTTCACTCAACAGCGCACACTTCCACGTCACACAAATTCAACTCTACACATTTCCATTCCACACCACATAATTCAACAACAAACTACATAATTCAAATCAACAACACAATTACACAACACACCACATACATCCAATCTACACTACAAAATTCCACATCATGCTACAATATTTAACAGCAAACCACATAAGTAAACTCCACTACATACCACTCCACAACACAAAATACCATTCCAGATAATCTCACTCCATAACACTCAATTCCACTCCACATAATTCCAGTACACTCAATACCACACAATTACTATCCACATAATTACACTGCACACCATGCCACATTATTTCACTACACAGATCCAATCCACTCAACACAATTCCACAACTAACAATTCCAATCCAAACCATATATGTCCACTTGACACCACACACATTCACTCCACTCCAAACAGAAAACGCATAGGAAAAAAAAAATTGGGGCATATTTACAAGGGCTTTATCTCTGCTTTTTTGGCTTACAAAGCCAAAAAGCGGAGATAAAACCAGCACCCTATTTACAAGAGGGTGCTAACATGCATAATCACATGTTAGCACCCTTTTTCCCAACGCCTCAATTTGCATCTCCATGAGATGCAAAGTGGGCGTTACTGGGCGTACCCAAGATGGACTACCTTGCAAATATCGCTGATGTTTACATCGCAATATTTACAAGGCACCCCACATGATTTTAGCACACATTAGATTTTGGCGAAAATGGCCGTTTTCGCCAAAACGTAACGTCTGCTAAAATCCTGACTTAGCCATCCCTAACATAGGGGGTGGATTATGCTGATACGACCCTATGGGTCGTATCAGTAAGGTTATTGCCCTTTTGCAGGGAACATCGCTGGAAAACCAGCGATGTTCCCTGCAAAAGGGCGATAACCTCGCTATCTCTGGAATTTTTATCGCCCTGGAGTAACGCGTTGTTAATAAATACCAGAGATAGCATGCGATAATATAATTATCGCTAAGCACGGCCATCGATAATTATCGCTGGCCGTTGTTAATATGCCCCATTGTCCTTTACAACCTCAATAGATCTAACTTTCACAAATGCAAGACCAATTGCATTGCAAATGCTTGTTTACCTTCCAATGCGTCCCAGCAGATCCTGTTCCTGGAGCTGCACACCTGTCACTGTCAGCTCTGTGTTGCCTCATCCCTTCTCAGAGGAGCAGTGCCCTGTGGAGAATGCTCTCTCTGGGGGCCCCCACCCCCATCCTTTTTCCGGGCCTGGCTCTGATTGAAGAGAAACAATGTAACTTGTTACTTTGTTTCTCTTCAGTCCTGGGTCAATGCGAGGAGCTCAGAGCAGGCTGCACACTGCTGCTGATTTAGAGCAAGCCTCTGACAGCTCTCTACAGATGAGCTGAGGGGGCCCCCTCCGCATACTGAAGACTAGGGGACCCCCGTACCGCATGGGCTGCGGAGGTGTTTGTTATGCCCCTGACGAGGGTTATGAACTAAACTAACAACCTATTCTGCAAATAATATAAAAAGTAATATGTGCAGGTATATCTGTTATTACAGAACAATTTTAAAAGAAATGTGCTTAAACTTTCCTACACACTACCAATTTCCCAAAACTTCTTTTGGGGGACTGATGCTCAAATATCTTGTTAAAGTAGTTTTTTCTGTCCTTTTAAGTTGCTGCAATTGACCTGGAGTGTTTGGAATTTTCTGCTTGTCATAGACTGTCCTCAAAAGTAGAATCTGATATTTCACATTATACTAGGTTGATTGGCCCAATTCAAGATTAAACACATTGGCTATTCATTGTTTTAAAATGTTTTGAGCGAGAACCGCCCAAATCCCTGAAAATTATAAGAAATACTTACATGGTGAACAATATTGCTGACATAGTTTACTTTCAAATGCACCTATTCACCACATGCAGTTCAGAAGAACTAATATGCATTGCACCTGAACAACAAACGCAGACACCCCCATAAGTAATTGTAAAATGTCTGCAATGATATTTGTCCACTGATTTGACTTGCTAGCCACCCCCACCCCAAACCCCCCAACATTGTGTCTAGTTGCTCACTTAATATAGGCAGGGTAGCCAAACTCTTCATTGTGTAATGAGGCGACAATCAATCAATCAATCGATCAAGAAATTTATATAGCGCGCTACTCACCCGGAGGGTCTCAAGGCGCTTGGGGGGGAGGTCTGCTACTGCTCGAACAACCACGTCTTGAGTTGCTTCCTGAAGGAGAGGTGGTCTTGGGTCTGGCGGAGGTGGATGGGGAGGGAGTTCCATGTCTTGGCTGCCAGGTAGGAGAAGGATCTTCCTCCCATGGTGGTTCTTCGGATGCGTGGAACGGCGGCGAGGGCGTGGCTGGTCGATCGAAGCTGGCGGGTGGGAGTGTAGAAGGTCAGGCGGTTGTTGAGGTACCTGGGGCCCAGGTCGTGGAGAGCCTTGTGTGCGTGGGTGAGGAGTCGGAACGTGATTCTCTTGTTGACGGGGAGCCAGTGCAGGTCTCTCAGGTGTCCGGAGATGTGGCTGTGACGGGGGATGTCCAGGATGAGTCGTGCGGAGGCGTTCTGGATGCGTTGGAGTCTCTTCTGTAGTTTGGCTGTGGTTCCGGTGTAGAGGGTGTTTCCGTAGCCCAGTCGGCTGGTGACAAGTGCCTGGATGACCGTCTTCCTGGTTTCGGTGGGGATCCATCGGAAGATCTTACGGAGCATGCGTAGGATGTTGAAGCATGAAGATGAGACGGCATTGACTTGTCTGGTCATCGAGAGGGAGGAGTCCAGGATGAAGCCCAGGTTGCGTGCGTGGTCCGATGGTTTGGGTGCACTGCCCAGGGCAGGGGGCCACCAGGAGTCGTCCCAGGCGGAGGAAGATGGTCCCAGGATGAGGACTTCCGTCTTGTCTGAGTTCAGTTTCAGACGGCTGTTCTGCATCCACTCGGCTACGTCTTTCATCCCTTCGTGTAGGTTAGTTCTGGCGGTGGCTGGGTCGTTGGTGAGGGAGAGGATCAGCTGAGTGTTGTCGGCGTAGGAGATGATGTTGAGGTTGGGTTGGCGTGCGATGGCCGCGAGGGGGCTCATGTAGATGTTGAAGAGGGTGGGGCCGAGTGAAGATCCTTGTGGTACGCCGCAGATGACTTCGGTGGCCTCGGATCTGAACGGGGGGAGGCGGACTCTCTGGGTTCTCCCGGCGAGGAACAAGATGATCCACTCCAGAGCCTTCTCTTGGATTCCGACGTTGCTGAGGCGTTGTACTAGGGTGCGGTGGCAGACCGTGTCGAACGCTGCGGAGAGATCCAGGAGGATGAGGGCCGCTGTTTCCCCGTTGTCGAGCAGGGCTCGGATGTCGTCAGTGGCTGCGATGGGGGCGGTCTCGGTGCTGTGATTGGCACGGAAGCCTGACTGCGAGGGGTCGAGGGATCCGTTCGTCTCGAGGAAGGCGGCAAGCTGTCGGTTGACGGTCTTCTCGATGACTTTGGCAGGAAAAGGGAGGAGCGAGATGGGGCGGTAGTTCTTGAGGTCGGTGGGGTCTGCTGAAGGTTTCTTCAGGAGGGCGCTGAGTTCTGCATGCTTCCAGCTCTCCGGGAAGGTGGCGGTGTTGAAGGAGCAGTTGATGATGTCTCGGAGTTGGGGTGCGATGACGGAGGCGGCCTTGTTGAAGACGTGGTGGGGGCATGGGTCGGTTGGTGATCCGGCGTACAGGCCCATTGTGACCACTATTGGATCAGCCACTGAGGCATTATCCAAATACGTAGATGCCATTTTGAGACCGCATGTACCCAAAATAAGATCCTATATAAGGGACACGACGGACATCATTAATAAAATTGAACGGACTGATTTCAACCAGGCGACACAGCTCCTAGTCACGATGGACATAGAGGCCCTGTATAGCAATATACCGCAAGTAGCAGCATCAGAAGCTGTGAGATGGTTCATTGAGGCCTATGACATAAATTGTCCAGTCAATTTTATACTGGAATGCCTAGACATTATACTCCAAGAAAATACTTTTGAATTTAATGGGTCTCTGTATCAGCAAACCCAGGGAGTAAGCATGGGGGCTTCCTGTGCCCCAACAGTAGCAAAAATTTTCATGGCATATTACGAGCATAAATTCATCTACAATGAGGTGGCACCCTTCAGTGAATCTATCACCAATTGGTCTAGATTCATAGACGATGTTTTTTATATCTGGAATGGGGCGGAGGCCGATTTAACGGAATTCATCTCATGGCTCAATCTTTGTGATGCAAACATCCGTTTCGTGGCTGCTAGCAGTAAATACGAAGTCGAATTTCTCGACGTAATCATTAAATCAAATGGGCAACAACTCTTGGTGGATTTATTCACTAAACCCACGGCACGGAATACTTTATTGCACTTCTCTAGCTATCATCCCAGAACACAAAAAACAACTATTCCATTTGGTCAGTTCCTTCGCCTCCGGAGGAATTGTACTAATTTAACAGACTATGATAAGCAGTCGGAAATTATGAAAGCCAAATTTATAGCAAGAGGCTACCCTAAGAGATTGGTGCGAGATTCCTTCAAAAGAGCGCGATATTACGATCGCCAATGTCTATTGAACAAAAAAGCAACTAAGGAGCAAAATCGATTGGTTATGATCATGCGGCATTCAACTTTGAATGAGCCGGTACGCCAGATCATTAATTCAAATTGGCACATTCTCAATGCCTCAAGAAATGAATCAAACTCCTTATTAAAGCCGATGTTCGCATATCGGAAAAATAAGAACTTAAAGGATCTAATAACAAGGTCACGAATGCAAAAGAGTATGCCCACCTCCGTACAAACCACTAATGAAGGGTTACCTCCCATCAAAGGGAACTACAGATGTATGTCGTGCCTTGCTTGCAAATCTGCATTGGAGGTAAAACAATACTCCATAAATGGAGTCAAGATAGAACTGCAAAGTTTGACGAACTGTAAAACCACCAATATAGTTTACGCAGTGTTATGCCCCTGCAATAAAACTTATGTGGGCGAGACGTCCAGGTCTATGGCAACCCGTCTAACAGAACACAGATCTGCAATTAAAACAAGAAAAGTACAAGCGCCATTAGTGCAACATTTTATTGATTTTAATCATACCATGGAAGACATTCGATGGTTGATCTTAGAGAAAGTCAATATTTGTGGACCTCAAGGAATGGAAATCCGTAAGAGGAGGGAGGTGTACTGGATATTTTCTCTGGACACATACAAGAGAGGTTTGAACAACGAGATACCGTGGAGCCAAGCCATTCGCTATAACACTTGACATCTCCTCCTGACACTGAAAAGTATAATCCCCTCACCTTGTTTCATTTCAGGGTTTTATATGCCCCCCTTAAAATCGGTAAATCAAACCGAATATCAAATAGCTAAATTAGGATTCCCATAAAGAGCATGAGATGTTAAGCATATAAACTCTGAAATGAACTGTCATAAGGTATTGTTGTTTTTTCCTTTCCTACGCACACACTAGTGCAACATGGATGAGCGCCTGGCACTCATGTGCAGGGTTGAATTTTAACAATATCTTTCTAACCACTAGGACACTAGTGGCAATGTTTTCATCCTTTGCCTTTTTGGATGCAAATATTAAGTACAATTTTAATCACAAAAAGGTTAGACAACAAGTAGTGCAGGGTATACACCTTTAAAACACAAGAGAACTAGCCCTTCATCCTCTGAGGCATGTCATTGGATATGGCAAAATCAGGTGGACAAAATCTGACCAATAAAGGAAGGGCTTAGAATATATATTAGGCTCCCCAATGGTCAGCCTTGTTTGTACTTCGATGCCAGATCTCAAACCCAGAAGGAAGGAAAGTGAACAGGACCGAGTGAGTATGGGCGCATTTTGTGATTAAGTTGATAGAGTAGGAAATCGTTTTTGACTCTGCTGCAGCTAAAAGTGGCAATTTTGCACACTTTCTTACAGATAGCATAACGATACTCTGGGGAAACAAATGCTCCGGTTACATGTTTTGAGACTGGCGTGAAAGGTTAACCAACGGACATCCGAACTGCGCTAGCATTTTTCAGTGAGTAAAAAAGTAACATATAAGATTAAGAGTCACTAAAGCCTAGCAGGCTGAGAATGTCATAAAAGATATGCCGTGAGAGGTGTTGTCTGTGTTTCTGAATAGAGTGAGTTCGCATCGGCGCACCTGCAGTTTGGAGAAATTGCGAACCCATGGTTATCTGAACCATGCGAGTATCTGTGAATAAGTTAGAACACGTTTAAATATATTGCATCCACTTAGAGAGATATCATGCGAACAAAACTTGCAAAAGAGAAAAATCCTTGTTTTTACATTTACCATTTATCTAGAAATGTGCTGACCGACCGGGAAAAAGGTTTCTCAAAAGCCAAGCTGCAGTGTGAGAAAAGTGAGCTCGAGGCTGCACGCCCGTAGTCAGGGTGAATTCGGAACCCACGTTTTGACGAATCACGCACACACTTGCGAGTAAGTTGAGAATAACATTGTATCCACTCAGAGATCTATCACGGGCATCAAGTCTAGAAAAGGTGAAAGATAAAACATTGGCTATGTTTATCTCCATATTGCTATAGAATCGTACTGACCAAAGGATTCAGAAGTCTCTCAACAGTTAAGCGGGTACATAGCGAATAATAAAGACGCAGGAGCCCATGAGTAAGTATATAATCATCTCAGCTAAATAAGCAACCTAATTAGTAAGCATCAGGGCTCTGTAACACAGGCAGGCAGTCTCTAAATATTTCCGCCTTTGATTGTTGTTTGCCGTAGAATCATCGAAACTGTCCGTGTTTTCCAGTAAGCCGAGTCGGAGCGCAGCCCAGTGTAGAGATAGCCACCCATGAAAGTAGATGACAAGATATCGTAAACAAAGGAAATAGAGAAAGCTCTAAATTCATCTCTTCTTGGAACCTGGAATCAGAAAATCAAGGTAACATTAGTAGCACGTGAATATGGTAACATAGAAAACGAGGAAATAGATATCAAAATTATCCCGTTTATGTAGATAGTTGCTTGATTCAATACCAGATTATGGTTTAGTCAACACAATGGGCTGATCCCTCCACCTTTAATCTTGCTGGTAAGAACCCTTATGAATTATCGCCTTTACATGTTACACCACTTCAGTTTAAACCTAAACTATGTGTAAATAAGAGCGATATGGCAGATAGGAGATGACATTAGTGTCTACATCTGTGAATTCAATTGATAATGACTCCCTAGATCTAAAGTTTTCCCTTACAGATTTTATAACAAGTTTGTGTAACTAATATGTATAGATATATAGATGTAAATAGAAATGTATAGGTGAATAGAAGTCATACATGTATAAGAGTGCATGTCTAAAATAGTTTTTTTAATAATCATAAATGTACACTTGATGTATTTGGTATGTGCAAGCGATTATAGTTTATGTTTCTTTTACCATAGGATTTAAGAAATTATGGCCACCTGAGGAAGGCTGAACGCCGAAACGCGCGTAGATTTAACAAAAGCCATAATTGATATTTGCTCTCTATCTCTGTTGTATGTAAATATGGAATGTAAATATGATTGCCCAACTGAATATGAAATGATACAGCATTGATGATAAGAAATGTCTATATAGAAGGACTCATGATTTTCTATTGTATATATCAAAAAATATTCAAATAGTAAGAAATAAAGAAGTTCAATGAAAATATGGTCCTTGCAATAGTCATGTTTTGATTAATGGGGGCAGACATAACAATCACTTGTACATTACCTGGTTTTTTATAAATTGTTTCCTATATTTTTGTTCACAATTATTTGCTTTAAAACCCTGAGATAGGAAACTAAATTAGGGGTACCCTTGTTGAATTGCAGTATACAGATCCAATCCACTCAACACAATTCCACAACTAACAATTCCAATCCAAACCATATATGTCCACTTGACACCACACACATTCACTCCACTCCAAACAGAAAACGCATAGGAAAAAAAAATTGGGGCATATTTACAAGGGCTTTATCTCTGCTTTTTTGGCTTACAAAGCCCAAAAAGCGGAGATAAAACCAGCACCCTATTTACAAGAGGGTGCTAACATGCATAATCGCATGTTAGCACCCTTTTTCCCAACGCCTCACTTTGCATCTCCATGAGATGCAAAGTGGGTGTTTCTGGGCGTACCCAAGATGGACTACCTTGCAAATATCGCTGATGTTTACATCGCAATATTTACAAGGCACCCCACATGATTTTAGCACACATTAGATTTTGGCGAAAATGGCCGTTTTCGCCAAAACGTAACGTCTGCTAAAATCCTGACTTAGCCATCCCTAACATAGGGGGTGGATTATGCTGATACGACCCTATGGGTCGTATCAGTAAGGTTATTGCCCTTTTGCAGGGAACATCGCTGGAAAACCAGCGATGTTCCCTGCAAAAGGGCGATAACCTCGCTATCTCTGGAATTTTTATCGCCCTGGAGTAACGCGTTGTTAATAAATACCAGAGATAGCATGCGATAATATAATTATCGCTAAGCACGGCCATCAATAATTATCGCTGGCCGTTGTTAATATGCCCCATTGTCCTTTACAACCTCAATAGATTTAACTTTCACAAATGCAAGACCAATTGCATTGCAAATGCTTGTTTACCTTCCAATGCGTCCCAGCAGATCCTGTTCCTGGAGCTGCACACCTGTCACTGTCAGCTCTGTGTTGCCTCATCCCTTCTCAGAGGAGCAGTGCCCTGTGGAGAATGCTCTCTCTGGGGGCCCCCACCCCCATCCTTTTTCCGGGCCTGGCTCTGATTGAAGAGAAACAATGTAACTTGTTACTTTGTTTCTCTTCAGTCCTGGGTCAATGCGATGAGCTCAGAGCAGGCTGCACACTGCTGCTGCTTTAGAACAAGCCTCTGACAGCTCTCTACAGATGAGCTGAGGGAGCCCCCTCCGCATACTGAAGACTAGGGGACCCCCGTACCGCATGGGCTGCGGAGGTGTTTGTTAAGCCCCTGACGAGGGTTGTGAACTAAACTAACAACCTATTCTGCAAATAATATAAAAAGTAATACGTGCAGGTATATCTGTTATTACAGAACAATTTTAAAAGAAATGTGCTTAAACTTTCCTACACACTACCAATTTCCCAAAACTTCTTTTGGGGGACTGATGCTCAAATATCTTGTTAAAGTAGTTTTTCTGTCCTTTTAAGTTGCTGCAATTGACCTGGAGTGTTTGGAATTTTCTGCTTGTCATAGACTGTCCTCAAAAGTAGAATCTGATATTTCACATTATACTAGGTTGATTGGCCCAATTCAAGATTAAACACATTGGCTATTCATTGTTTTAAAATGTTTTGAGCGAGAACCGCCCAAATCCCTGAAAATTATAAGAAATACTTACATGGTGAACAATATTGCTGACATAGTTTACTTTCAAATGCACCTATTCACCACATGCAGTTCAGAAGAACTAAAATGCATTGCACCTGAACAACAAACGCAGACACCCCCATAAGTAATTGTAAAATGTCTGCAATGATATTTGTCCACTGATTTGACTTGCTATCCACCCCCACCCCAAACCCCCCAACATTGTGTCTAGTTGCTCACTTAATATAGGCAGGGTAGCCAAACTCTTCATTGTGTAATGAGGCGACAATCAATCAATCAATCAATCAAGAAATTTATATAGCGCGCTACTCACCCGGAGGGTCTCAAGGCGCTTGGGGGGGGTGGTCTGCTACTGCTCGAACAACCAGGTCTTGAGTTGCTTCCTGAAGGAGAGGTGGTCTTGGGTCTGGCGGAGGTGGATGGGGAGGGAGTTCCATGTCTTGGCTGCCAGGTAGGAGAAGGATCTTCCTCCCATGGTGGTTCTTCGGATGCGTGGAATGGCGGCGAGGGCGTGGCTGGTCGATCGAAGCTGGCGGGTGGGAGTGTAGAAGGTCAGGCGGTTGTTGAGGTACCTGGGGCCCAGGTCGTGGAGAGCCTTGTGTGCGTGGGTGAGGAGTCGGAACGTGATTCTCTTGTTGACGGGGAGCCAGTGCAGGTCTCTCAGGTGTCCGGAGATGTGGCTGTGACGGGGGATGTCCAGGATGAGTCGTGCGGAGGCGTTCTGGATGCGTTGGAGTCTCTTCTGTAGTTTGGCTGTGGTTCCGGTGTAGAGGGTGTTTCCGTAGCCCAGTCGGCTGGTGACAAGTGCCTGGATGACCGTCTTCCTGGTTTCGGTGGGGATCCATCGGAAGATCTTATGGAGCATGCGTAGGATGTTGAAGCATGAAGATGAGACGGCATTGACTTGTCTGGTCATCGAGAGGGAGGAGTCCAGGATGAAGCCCAGGTTGCGTGCGTGGTCCGATGGTTTGGGTGCGCTGCCCAGGGCAGGGGGCCACCAGGAGTCGTCCCAGGCGGAGGAAGATGGTCCCAGGATGAGGACTTCCGTCTTGTCTGAGTTCAGTTTCAGACAGCTGTTCTGCATCCACTCGGCTACGTCTTTCATCCCTTCGTGTAGGTTAGTTCTGGCGGTGGCTGGGTCGTTGGTGAGGGAGAGGATCAGCTGAGTGTCGTCGGCGTAGGAGATGATGTTGAGGTTGTGTTGGCGTGCGATGGCCGCGAGGGGGCTCATGTAGATGTTGAAGAGGGTGGGGCCGAGTGAAGATCCTTGTGGTACGCCGCAGATGACTTCGGTGGCCTCGGATCTGAACGGGGGGAGGCGGACTCTCTGGGTTCTTCCGGCGAGGAACAAGATGATCCACTCCAGAGCCTTCTCTTGGATTCCGACGTTGCTGAGGCGTTGTACTAGGGTGCGGTGGCAGACCGTGTCGAACGCTGCGGAGAGATCCAGGAGGATGAGGGCCGCTGTTTCCCCATTGTCGAGCAGGGCTCGGATGTCGTCAGTGGCTGCGATGAGGGCGGTCTCGGTGCTGTGATTGGCACGGAAGCCGGACTGCGAGGGGTCGAGGGATCCGTTCGTCTCGAGGAAGGCGGCAAGCTGTCGGTTGACGGTCTTCTCGATGACTTTGGCAGGAAAAGGGAGGAGCGAGATGGGGTGGTAGTTCTTGAGGTCGGTGGGGTCTGCTGAAGGTTTCTTCAGGAGGGCGCTGAGTTCTGCATGCTTCCATCTCTCCGGGAAGGTGGCGGTGTTGAAGGAGCAGTTGATGATGTCTCGGAGTTGGGGTGCGATGACGGAGGCGGCCTTGTTGAAGACGTGGTGGGGGCATGGGTCGGTTGGTGATCCGGCGTGGATGGTGTTCATTGTGTGGATGGTGTCTTCGGTGCTGACCGGGTTCCAGGCGCGGAGGGTGGTGGTGGGGTGCGTCGGTTCGGTGGTTGGGTGCATGGGCTGTGTGCCGAAGCTGTTGTGTATGTCGGCGATCTTGCTGTGGAAGAACGAGGCTAGTGAGTCGCAGAGTTCTTGCCAGGGGGTGATGGCGTTGGTTTCGGCGCTGGGGTTGGAGAGCTCTTTGACGATGCTGAAGAGTTCCTTGCTGTTGTGTGAGTTGTTGTCTAGTCGTTCCTTGAATGCTATCTTCTTGGTGATGTGGATCAGCTGGTGGTGTTTGCGGGTGGCGTGCTTGAGGGCAGTCATGTTGTCTGTAGTCGGGTCTTTGCGCCAGGCTTTCTTGAGGTTGCGGCACTTCTTCTTGGAGTTCTTGAGATCGTCGTTGAACCAGGAAGCCTTCTTGCTGCCGGGCCTGCTGGGATGGTTTTTCAGGGGTGCAAGGTCGTCAGCGCAGTTGGTGATCCACTGTGTGAGGTTGTTGGCTGCTTGATTGGGGTCCATTGAGCTGGCGGGAGGATTCTGGTTCAGGGATGTGGAGAGCTGGTCAGAGGTGATCTTGTTCCAGCTCCTACGGGGAACCGGCTGCGGGTGATGGTGAGTCGTGGTCCTTCTGAAGCTGAAGTGGACACAGCTGTGGTCTGTCCAGTGGAGTCCGGTGGAGTGGCCGAAGGCGATGTCCTTGCTGGAGGAGAAGACGGGGTCAAGCGTGTGTCCGGCGTAGTGGGTGGGGGTGTTCACCAGCTGCTTGAGTCCGAGGTTGGCGAGGTTGTCCAGCAGGGTGGTGGTGTTGCTGTCCTTGTTGTTCTCCAGGTGGAAGTTGGGGTCCCCTAGGAGGATGTAGTCAGCGGAGGAGAGGGCGTGTGGGCTGATGAAGTCTGCGATGTCTTCGCTGAATCGTGTGCGAGGTCCCGGGAGTCTGTAGATGAGGGTGCCTCTGAGTGTGGTCTTGGGGTCGGTGTGTATCTGGAAGTGAAGATGTTCGGCGGCTGTGAGGGTGTCATCGGAGTTGGTCATGATGCGGATGGTGTTCTTGTGGACAATGGCGATGCCTCCTCCAGTCTGGTTGACGCGGTCCCTCCGGGTGATCTTGTATCCGTCCGGAATGGCGATGGCGATGTCGGGCGCTGAGGAGGCGTTCATCCAAGTTTCCGTGAGGAAAGCGACGTCTGGAGATGTGGTGTCGAGCAGGTTCCAGAGTTCCACGGCGTGCCTGTGGACGGAGCGGGTGTTGAGCAGGATGCATTTCAGGTGGTTGCTGCTGGCGCTCGGCTTGGCGGGTGTGGTGCCGGTCCGGATGCAGGAGAAGTTGCAGGATTGGCAGCTGAAGGGTCCGTGGGAGCGACGCGGGGTGGCTCGGTAGCATCCGTGGATCCGGCCGGTGTTGAGTGCGTTGAGGGTGGCGGAATCGTAAGTCCGGCGGGTGGGATGGCCTCTGTGGGGGCCAGGGGTTCTGGCGCTGGGCGCGGTCCAGGCATGGACAGGCGCAGACGGGCTTGCCTTTGGCGCGCCTTCGGCGCACAATCGGCGCGCCCGCTGCGCGTGCGTGGGGGCGTCATAAGAAGGTAGCTGGGAGGGAGGGTCAGCTGGGTGGTGGGAGCGGGGTGGCCAATGGGCTGGCGGGGGGCGGGGCCGCAGGGAGGCAGCGGCGGGAAAGTCAGGTGCGGGTGGCTCAGCGGCGGCTGGGTCGCCCAAGCGAATCACAGGCACAGGAAGCAGGAGGAGCGTGGGGGCGACCAGGCCTGGGCAAGGCTCAGCGGTCGCTCCCGAGGTGGAGAGAGAGGTCCCCTTAAGAAGGTAGCCGGGAGGGAGGGTCAGCTGGGTGGCGGGAGCGGGGCGGCCAAAGGGCTGGAGGGGGGCGGGGCCGCAGGGAGGCAGCGGCGGGAAAGTCGGGTGCGGGCGGCTCAGCGGCGGCTGGGTCGCCCAAGCGAATCACAGGCACAGGAAGCAGGAGGAGCGTGGGGGCGACCAGGCCTGGGCAAGGCTCAGCGGTCGCTAGGCGACTATTGCAAAAGCCATACTACAATAGTGGGATGGCGAACGAGCAGCTGCAACAACAACGAAGGCCACTATTTATCTATTTATGGACTTGGCAGCTCGTCTTGCTCGTAGCACAGTTCTGTTTTCTGACTGAAAACAGTGGCGTAACGCAAAATGATGGCGGGCTTTTCTGGAACGGCAAAGCTCAGTAACTAAGGAGCGAGCAGCATTGGCCATCACTCTCCACACAGGTCACTCAGCTGGCCTCTGCTATGAGCCGCACTGCCATGGAGAGACCGTGGCCCTTTCTAGGGGCTCAGTCTGCAAGTGCACTCTCCCCTCCTCCAACATGCAGCACAATAGTATCACAGTGGGAAGAGGCCACAGCTGTCTCCCGGACAACCCCACAATTGACAACGTTGAAGCAGCTTCCCAGGGCTGCTCTTTGCACTGGTACACACAGTCCTTCCATTCAAAAGCCTCCTGTCCATCATCTCTCTGCTTCCATTTTCTCCTCTGCTCAGGTGCTTAGGCATAAATTGCCTTCAGAACTCTAATTAAGGCGCTATCTACAGATTGGACAGCAGGTTATCTTACTGACGGAAAGCAATTCCGAACACAACTGTTCTGCTAGCAGCATCAATACCCCTCCATCTCTATACTGCTACATTCGTAAACTTTTTTTTTTAAATCTGTGATTTTGCCTTTCTGATCTAATTTCTCAATTTGTTGATCAAATGGAAGGTACCAATTGGGGGGGTTGCCATTCTCCTCTTCTGTGCTTTTCTAAGGAATGATTTTTCTATTATGGATATTCCAACTTACATCGATTTTAATTCAAATATATTTCAGTTTGAGGATTTTGATAATTATTTTTTCATTATTTTTGACTGCTATTGGCGGCCCTATTTTGACTAAAAGCTTTAGCTGTGTGATAAAAGGAAGAGGCACTTAAGGAATTTCCAATATCTTTTCTTTAGCAAATGCACCTTTTTAGTCTATCTGATTTTTGTTTTGGCGTTAAATTACATACAATGTGTTTCTACAAAAATTTTGTAGATCTGCTTGTGTTGTTTGCCTGTTGCATAATATGGATGTAGCAAATTAGTTTCGTTACTGTCATTATTAAATAGATATGTGTGCTCAAGATCAAGAACAGAGCAAACTGAATTTGCTCTGTTTTCACTGTTTGCATAATTAGGACTTGAACAAATATACTTGGTTCGTTTATAAAATGTGTAAGATAAAGCTAGGTTTGGTCTTTCTGGCTTAGAACAAAAATAACATAAAAAGTGCAAAATCAATTTGTTTTCTTTTTTGGAACAAATTTTATTTTTGGATTGGCTTTTAGTTGAGCAAGACAACATCAAAAAATGTAAAATGGTAAATAAGCAATAGATGCACTGAGACCCGTAATGAAAACATATGTAACCGCATGTTGTCTTTAATTTTGTTGCCTCCTCCACGATTTTACTATGGATGAAACCATAATCCCCATTTTTTATGTATTTTAGATTGTTGTAGAGCCCTACATGGAACTGATAGCTGCCTCAAAGCTTTCAGGGATGAGGATGGTCGCAGGTGAAGACTGCAGCATCCAGGGCAGTATAGAGATAGTATTATAGCTCAGGCTGTTTCTTGAGAAGCAGGTTGTCACTCCAGGTCAGACCAGGAAAGCATCAGGCATCATGTATCGTCCTTTCTGAGTCTTCCGAGAGATACTGATGATAAATCTGTAACCATCATGGGCACTGCCAGAATACACTCACCACTCCTCCCCCGCCTGCTGTGTGAGCAGAGCAGCCCAGACCCACCGGCCCCTCAAAACTGCTTCAGCAGGGAAAAATAGAATGATAATAACATTGTGTTATTATCATTTTATTTTTCGTTTTTTATACTGCTGAAAAGCAGTAGAGCAACGCTCTTCTGCCTTAGCGGAGGAGCCACCACTGCTGGTGAGCTCCTCAGCTGACCTGTTTTTTCCTCATTTCTGTGCTTGAGGGAGGGGGCACCCTAGCCTATATGGAATAAGCTAGCTTCCTCTAGTATGACCACTTCCTATGAAGTGTGTGAAACATATAGCCCATTCTCCAAATAAAAAAGATGGAGGAAATCTCTGGTTTGTGTGTCTTTGTGACCCACCCCACACGTGTAGCTAACCACTGACTACACTCCCCTCCCAGCCCTCTCCTAATCGAATTAGAGAGGCTTCCATCGGGCTTGGGATCAAGGCAGTTGGGGCGAGCCTGGGTCCTATGACATTTCTTCTCCTGCCTTTGAAGCTTAGAACTCCCCAGACCCCTTTCTCTCCCTGGGTTCTCCAGGAAGCAAATCTCCTCCCACCAAATGGTTGTATTTTTTCAGCCTCTGGCCTCTTCACACCTGCTTAGGGAGCAGTATGGCTCAAACTTTCAAAGGTGGACCAGTCAGAAGAGGCTGCTATGGGGCTTCTTTAGGTAACTTCCAGAGTTAGTTCTAAAACTACTTTCCTGTAATAGTTATATTAATTCCAACTTTGGTTTAGTGTTGGATTTAATGTGACCATTAATTTGATACTTTGAATGGTGTTGCAAGCTACTTCCAAAGCAAAGATAGACTTTAATACATTTAATAAAGCCTTCCCCATTTTAGCCTATGGAGCTGGCAGCCCTACATAGGGAAAATCGACATTGGTTGTTTTTCCTTACCAGGGCATATAAAAGCATATTTTATATTGTCCCTGCTTTTTATAACTATACAGCCTACTATTGAGGCAGCCAGGGCAGACCTTATAAGTAATAAAAAGGTAACTTTGGATTTTGGAAGTTCATTTTAATTCCAAAGTCGAATTTGGACTTAGTTTATTGTAAAACCAGCCTGCAAGGCAGGCCTGGCTTTAAAATGAAACCAGACACCACAGCAGTGCACACTTGAGTACATTAATTTCACTGGGGTCTCTAAACCTACATGCCCTACCATATACTAGGGACTTACAGGTAGTTGGTCTTTGCCAATTAGAAGGACACCAATAACCATATGCCTTGAGAGGACAGAGCACTCTTCCTGGACCTGGTTAGCAGAGCCCAGGGTAATTTCAGAGTCAGTAACCACCAGCATCAGTCAAAAATGGGGGTGATTGAGGCAAAAAGGACGACTTTCCTATACATAGCATTAGAAAAGTGAACCTTATCTAGGCTCTCTTGCCTTCAAAATGTCAACTCAGTGCGTGGATGTCGCTAATGGACGAAGTAGTTTTAAAGTGTTTACAAAACATGTGGCAAGCCATTTATTTTGACAGATAACTAAGGAGGCAGAGAACAAGGCAGGTCTCTGTAAAGGGAAGCTTTGTGTTCCTCAGTAAGGCAACACCTCATTCGAGAGTCGTTTCGAACTACTGCTTAGATTTTTAAGCGAACCCATGATGCTGTCTCCTCTTGTTCTTTGAGACTTTCATCTTGATTGCACTCTGTGAATGGAATCACGTTTAAAAAAATTGTGCATACTGCTGAGAAACACTAATGCCCTGGGTGAGAAAATGTGAAATGATTGAGATCCAGAATGCCTGCACCCTTCTCCCCCCCTCCTCCCACCCCGATGATGCAGCTATGATTCACAATCTGTTACCACTCCAAAGGTGTTTCAAAAAGGGAATGCAGGGACAGAGGTCTGCTGTCTCTTGCAGGTCTCCATTCCTGCATAGGCAGCCATTTGCAGGGAGTTGCAAATTGCAGCCTGTTTTTGTGCATAGATGGCATGCATATTGCATTAACGTTTACAACCCAGTCGGTGTGCTACCCGCACATCCCTGGATTGCCAATGGGAATGATACCTTGGACCCAGTTCCAGTTTAGCTCCCCCATCATTTTCGCATTATAGGCGACCCCCATTCTTTTTTTAACCTATTTTGGCAGGCCGCCCAACCTCATTTGAATTAAAGTCCTCGGTTCCTTTCTTTGCCAATGTTTCTCTACATGTATATTACAGTGGATTTTGAGCCACCAATTTATTCATCTAGGAGGGTGGCTGCCTTGTTTCTGTTTGTTCTCTCTTAGCGTCAGGGCCTCTGTCAGAGTGGAAAGAATGTCCGCGAGCTGCTCTGTGCTCAATCCCAATGCTGGCTCAGTCGGGCTCATCTTTCAGTACACCACATGTGCCTCACTCAGGGTGTGTGAACACAAAAGCAACAGCAGTGCTTTTCGGCCTTGTTTTGTTCAGGCAGTGGCTTCGCGCATCCGAATGCAGCTATTGGATGGCAAAGTGTCCTCGTTTGGTGTGGTTCTTCCGATTCCAGGTTTACTTCCCTTCCCTTCGATCTGAATACCGAGCTGTGGCTGATTTTTGAACCGCACACTGAAAGAGACGAACATCAGCTGCAAACAGTGATGCTTGTTTACAAGCTTTCACTTTTTCCATTAGAAGTGACGCCCAGGCAGCGCAAGAGGCTTGTAAATAAGCCCCAGTAACATTAAGGGTTATTTTGGTGCTCGATTTATGTCGGGCTCCTTAACACTGGCGTCATTTTTGCAGCTTATTGTTGAAATATGAAGCAAGAACGGAGTTAAACAAGCATTGGCATAGCCAATAGGTCTCGCCTTTGGGACCTTATATATGTTTAGCCATGCAACAGTTGATGTTGTTGCACCAAGGATATTGTGCTGCATATCTAAATACTTATAAGATCCCAAAAGCGAGACCTATTGGCTATGCCAATGCTTGTTTTTAAGAGGGAGAGTACCGGCACTTCTCCAGAGAAAAGCAATACTTTTAATTGGAGAGTACCGGCACGTCTCAAAAACAAGCAGGTACTCTAGTACAGAGTACCTGCACTTAAATGTTTCTATTTAAAGCACCCAATAAATCTGTGTCTTAGGGAACAAGGTTGTTCCTAACAAGCGGGTTAGCGCCTAGAAGATTTTCATGCCTTTTTGCCTTCTCTTTTGCGGACCTTCTTTACAACACCGTTCAAGGGGCATTTGCCTGGAGCTCACATTAGCACCGGCTCGGTGTCTTTGGGACAGGAGCCATGGAAGGAATAGGCTACGCTTTTGAAGTCCAACTGGTCTTTCTCCCGAGTCGTCCATGGTGCTGGTCGACACCACGCTGTTGGTGCCAAGTGCCTGTCTGGACAGACTGTGCATAGAGGGACCCCGATACAAGGCACTGCCAGAGTCGAGTACTTCCACTTCCTGGGCAGGGGCAGTTCTGTCCCTTCCCACTTGTGGGGGGACTCCCCGTCCTCTCAAAGCTTCTTTCCCTCCACGGATATCTTTGATGGTTGGAGTGAAATGTTCCAACCTCTTCGGTCAATGTATTAATAACGCAGAGCTGCACACTTCTGCCCCTGTGGAGACCCCCTCCGCACAAAGTAACACAGGTGTGATCACAGTACTTTGTACCAGATCATGCCCACTCTTGGCACCTGCCCTCCCTTCCTTCTAATCGCAAAGTTACTGCCTCGCTCAAAGAGAGAGGGTACTCTACTCATGATAGTAGCAATGGGGTGACAGAGAATGTTGAGGTTCATGCTCCTTCATGAGATGGTGCTCTTCATAGCCCCCTCATCACAGAAATGAACGGTCCCATCTTGGGATTAGTCCATTGTGACGACCACCTTATAATGCCCCCTTTGTACTCATGAGAAGGCCTCCTTAAAGGGTTGTTCTCTAAAAGCATAGCTTCTTGTAGTCACACCACTGAAGCAGAGCGGTCTTGTGGCCACCCAGTCACTTGTTAAATGTTGTTGGAGGGAGACACGTTCCTTCTGGGTCTGCAGTTTGTACTCAAGGGGGTCTTGCCGTGCCATAGTGAGCATCAGAGAGTTTCACTTTCTTTGAAAGGTGCTCCTCGCCCGAGGAAGTCCTCCTCGAATGTTGGAAGGGTGGTGAACATAGCTTTGTTAGTAATGTCTCCTTTCCTCCGACATCAAACACCCTCTGCGAATGTGGGGCTGTGTGGTGGTCCCCGTGGCCTGTGACTTGGCCCAGGGGGAGCCACCATGCTCAATTCAAGGCAAGCCAGGTATCGGCATGGCTGCCTTGTGGGTGCAGACCCCGGGGTCTCCCTCGGACACCGGCAAGCACCGGCATGGATGGCATCCTTCTCTTTCATTGCTAACCACTTTCTGGGAGTGCGCGATCCAGGGACCGGAACGTCTGAGCAGAGGGCTCCGTCGTCTGTGGTGTATGCATGACCCTTCTTTCCTCATCAAAATGTCACGTGTCCTTAGCAGCGCCCACGCTTCGTAAGACGAGCGCGTTAAGTATTGGCATGTAGCTCAGAACATGCGAGGACTACTAGTTATGTTATTATTGTTATTAAAAATTTATAAAGCGCACGTACGCCCGAGGGCTTCTTGGCGCTGGAAAGATAAAAAACATAACAAAGGGTGAGTCTACCGGAAGCGTTATTTCAAGTAAGCTTTTGTGAAGAGGTGAGTCTTGAATGCCTTTCTGAAGGCAAGGAGGTCTTTACTCTGTCTGAGGGCTAGTGGCAGAGAATTCCATAGGGTAGCTGCTAGGAAATGGAAGCTGCTGCCGCCTTGTCGTTTTTTCTTAAAGCGAGGTACTTCAAGAAGGTCTTTGTGGGCAGATCTTAGGTTCCGTGAGGGAACATATCTTCCGATCAGCTGTCTGATGAATAGAGGTCCCTTGCCTTGCAGAGCCTTAAAGATGATGCACCCGGCTTTGAATTCGGCTCTTTGAGCCACGGGTAGCCAGTGCAGGCTCTCTAGGCCTGGTTTAATCGATTCCCATTTGGGTACTTTGCAGATCAGCCTAGCGGCCTGATTCTGCAAGTACTGCAGTCTTCTGAGTTGTCCTACGGGTAGGCCTAGGTATAGGCTGTTTGAGAAGTCGATGTGGGAGAGGACTAGGGCCATGACAACCTGAATTAAGGCGGAGGGAGTGAGGAAATGGGCGATTTTCCTAATTTTCCTCAATTGGAAAAATCCAGAAGAAACCACGGTTCCAATTTGAGATTTTAGCGAGAGGTCCTCATTGATGGTTATCCCCAGACTTTTTACAGTCAGAGATTTCTTAGGGGGGAGGCCCATGTCAGTCGGCCAGAAGTTAGGGCTCCAACTGATTTCGCTCTTGCCGGGCAGGATCAACTCAGTTTTCCCTGGGTTTAATTTAAGGTGATTTGAGGACATCCAGCTCTGGATTAGAGTCATAGTGGCTTGGAAGTCCTCCACCGCATTTGGGGAGTTGAGAACAAAAACGAGCTGCAAGTCATCTGCATAGTTATATACAGTGACTTTGTGCATTCTCAGGGCAAAAAGAAGGGGTCGCATGTACAAATTGAATAACAAGGGGGATAATGAAGAGCCTTGGGGCACCCCACAGAAAGACTTGACTTTGGCGGCAGAAAAGGAGCCTAAGCGGACAGACTGAGTACGTTCGGAGATGAACGATTTCAACCAGGCTAGGGCAGAGTCTCTGAGACCCGCCTGTTCGACACGGTTGACCAGAATGGAATAGTCAACCGTGTCGAATGCAGCGGACAAGTCAAGAAGTACTAGGGCTTGATGAAGGTTGTTGTCAGCGTTGGACCTCAAGGTGTTCTGGACGGCCAATATTACTGCCTCAGTGGAGTGACCAGGCCGGAAACCTGCTTGGTTGGGTTGGAGATATTCCGTTTCCTCCACGAAATTAGAGAGGCAGTTGGTAACATGCGCCTCCAGCATTTTCGATAGGAAGGGCAGCAAGGATATGGGCCGATAATTCGTGAGGTCCAGCGGGTCGATACCAGGTTTCTTGGTGAGGGGAATCAATAAGGCCTGCTTGAAGCTGCTAGTGAGGGGGAGGAGGAGGGAAATGGAATTACTCTATTTATTTCTCACTTTTGACCATCACCAAGGACTTCCCGGCCTCTCCCTGGAATGGTTCTGACGTCAGCAACCATGCTTTGGATTGTACACAAAGGAAGTATTTGGGGGTAGTGGACAGTGGGACACAGATGCAAACACTGGTGATAGCTGGGAAGACTAGGATGAGGAGGCAAGACTCCGAGTACTCAGATCACAGGCAAGTAATCGCTCCTCCCCCTGGAGGGGCCCTCTCTGGCTCCTGGACACCGGAAGGCCGATTTCAGCTGCTCACTGTTTTCCTGCCGACGCTCATGATGTTCTGTCAGCGCCCGCCAAGAAGTAGGGTCCGAAGCGGTGTGCACCCTGCACAGGGCTGTGACCCCCCATTGTCAGAGCCGGTAGCAGCCGGTCCGAGTACCAGGGACACTTCTGAGGTTTACTACCAAGCAGAGCTCAGCTGCGACCACGAATCTTATCAAGAAGAAATGCGAGCTTTGTTTCTCAGTTCAACAGACATTGTGTTCCCAATAAAAACAAGCGTGCATGCCTCAAGTAAAAAAAAAAACTGTTGGCAAAGGTGAAAGCGTTTCCCTTGCGGGAGCGAGCGGCGCCAGGAGCGATGATTGAGAACACATGGCAAAAAAGCTCGCTCCCGCAAGGGAATCGCCAGACATGCACGCGTTGCCATTGGAAGCAATGCAACGCGTGCACGATTTTGCCCGTAAAGCTGTGCCGATTACTAAAGGTCTCTTTACTAAACAGCGCGTACGCGCTGCGTAGGCGAGACCTAAAAAACAGTCACTGCCTACGCAGCATGTAATCAGGTCCCAGGATTTTTCTGTGAGAACTTTTGTTACATTCCCAAAACTCTCAAGCTGCAGAGCTGTGTCCTGCACCTGATGACAATAGTAGTATCATCTTGTTCCTATCACACCTAGCACCATGGTTTTACCATTTCTGAGCACCGCAAATAATAGGTGTTACTTTTATGTTGTTTTAATGCTTCTCAATTTATCAACTGCTGAAATTTTAAAGTCTGGGTTGGCCCTGCTGGGATTCAAAGCACACCAGATGTCTACAGCAAGGAAGCCTGCAGTAAGCCTGCAAATATATGTCTGCTGCAAGGTAGTCTGCAACAAGCTGGGCCAGGGCCTTCTTGCCATCAGCAATGATCCGCACTATGTACACAGAATGATTTTCCTGTCTGAAGTATTTAAATGTATGTTTGTTGCCTATTCACAAATTGCAGATACCTTTGCCTGAGCAGGGTATCAATCGAAGTATTCACTGCATGAAATTGGACACCCCTACACCAGTCATCTCGTTTGATTAATTTACCACCAAATAAAACACCGCGAGTTTAAGTGATCTATTAATACATCACAATCAGGTCAGTCTCGAAAGAGCTCACATAAACTAAGCGAATTGGTGTAAATTTTCTTTCCGTTGCTCTATTGTCCTGAAACACTGGGGAGAAACACTTGATATAATCTGCATGCATGTTTTGTTTGTAGCAGTATGAGGTAATATATGCACGTTTTTGTACTGCCTACCCTGGTTAATCTAGGAAATACCGTTGAGGGCATGCACCTTGGCTGCATTTCAACTAGAATGTGGATATAAATCTTTGAACGAAATTACCACAAAAGCTTCTAAGCATTCCATATGAGCAGTGATGCCTAGCAAAACAGGTGCTCTGGGTGAAGCCAAGAAAAGCAGCTTGACTCAAATCCCTTCTAAATGGAAGTGTCCTAACTGAGTGAGCGCATCTGCAGGTATAGCCAACAGGGCTCACTAATACTCTTTTCACGAACTGTACAAGCCATAATGCCCTGTCTCCTATTTATACAGTGCAATTATCATCGCTGCTTTGTTTTTCATCCTGACAAACCTTTTTTAGGTCTCGCCTGAGCCACTGCATGCGCTGTCTCAAGCTATACATTTAGTAAGCGGGTTTTGGAAGTGCTACCCAGAGGCAGCCGGCCACCAGCTTGCTGTTACGCGCACAAGCGCGTGCAGCCGCCAGCTTTCAGCGCCCGAGGCGCTATCTGGACGCTGATTACTTTCACTTTTGCCACTCGCGTGTTTGCCGTCACGCGCGTGCGAGTGCACCCCTGCTTTCACTTTTGCCGTCTTGTTCTGTCTCGCTCCTCGATTGCACTCGTCTCATTTTCTGTCACCTCCCTTTTGCCCTCTCTCGAATCTCTTTCTCTGGCCTCTCTCGTCTGTCTGTCTCTCTTCTCTCCCCATCTTGTCTGCCTCACAATTCCATTTCATTTTTCATCTCTCCCGTGTCACCACTCTCCTCCCCCACTTGCTGTTGGTTTTACAAGACTGGCCTTACCACTTACCCCAGCTGGGGTGAAAGGATCTTGTATGTCTGTAAACACCATCCTGTTAGTTGTAGAAAGGCTGTCAATTGTCACATCAGAAACTGGCTTGTGAACTTTGGGTCGAATTCAGGTACTGTGAGCAATGCCAGGTCTAAGTTACAAACGGCAGAATTCAATCTGATGTCTAGGAGGCACAGCCTGAGAGGAAAAAAAACCATGACAGTAAGCGTAATTTAATTTATTTTTCTCTTTGTTTTTCTTTTGAAACGCTAAGATATATGAGGTCACAGAACCACTTAGCTGCACTGTACAGACAATTTTCTCTGTAACAATCTTTTTTAATGTATATTGAAACAGTACTTTTCATTTATAATTTTTCTGCAAGTTCGCTCATTTTTTCAGGAAAGTGTCAAAAGACTTGCTTTCTTTGTATTTACCCCAGAAGATATGACTGAGGTTTACGAGCTCTTTTAAAAGCTTATGAAGCCAGATTGTATATCTTTCTTTTGATATCTTAGGTTTAAAGAATCCACACAAGATAAAGGCAGCTGAAATCTGAGATTAAGAGATAACACGCATTACTAACGACGACCATTCATCTACAATAACAGACCACACCCGCCATTTCCTTAATGCCATTTTGCAATTCTGATTGTTGTGGCTGTCCAAATAAACAAACATTGGCATAGCCAATAGGTCTCGCTTTTGAGATCTTATAAGTATTTAGTTTTACAGTTCAATATCCTTGGTGCAACAACATCAACTGTTACATGGCTAAACACTTATAAGGTTCAAGGTTTAGCCATGCAACAGCTGATGTTGTTGCACCAAGGATAATGTGCTGCAAAACTAAATGCTTATAAGGTAACAAAAGCAAGACCTATTGGCTATGCCAATGCTTGGTATTTTTAGGTTTCATTTCTACCATCACATCGCTCTTGGCAAAAACGATGCACTATCCAGCAAGAGAGCGGTCAAAAGGGACCTCCCTCAACCATTGATTGTAGGAAGTGTGTGACACATATTGATCCACCCACATTTATCAGCCATTAGTAATTGTAATTATCAGCCATAATGCATTGAGTTGTACCTCCTTGTTGTACAAGTCCTCATACGGGTGCTCGACCACTATAAGATGCCTGAATGCAGTGTGTACGACAGACTCGCCCACAGCACGGCTCATGACACCATGAAGTTGTGCCTCTCTGAAGCTGTCACCTTCTGTATGAGCTTGAGGTCAGAGCTCCCCAAACTGTGGAGCACCTGGGCACCTATAATCAGGAAGCCAGTGACAAATGGCATCAGTGGTCAATGTCATTGCCAGTGGCCACTGACCCACAGCATACCCTTCTCAGCACGTGCATAAGTGATACAGGCTGACCATGGCTTGGCCTTGGGGTGGCATCTCATGATGCCATCTGCTGGTCTCAGTCCCTGCAGAGATAGACGTACTCAGCCATGTAAGCATTCCAGTAGTTTACAATATGTTCGCAATATGGGATCCTTGAAACCTCCAGATCTCCCACTCTTTCTGCTCCCCGGTTTCCCCAAGGTTCGATCCTATCTCCAATGCTCTTTAGCATTCACATGGGGCAAGTAGGGTTCTGCCAACCATTGCCATTCATCAATTTCATTTGTGGATGCCACCCAGCTGTACCCAAAGGATTCATCTTGTAAATGCATTTTTTAAATGATGTCATTCATAAACACCCTGAAATAAAGCCCTCTGAAGACAAAATGTCTCCTCTTAGCATTCTGGTTCCTCTTCCCTACTCATACAAGATTTACTTTACTTGATGAGGCCTCTTTACATCACTCCCAAATCTGTCCCTGTTGGCAGATCCCTGGGATTCTTTCTTGACTCATATATCGCACAAAAAGTGGTGTGAAGACTCTTTCTTCTGCTAGACTTATAACTGTAGCTTGCCCTAAGGGCAGACAATACACAGGAGCAAGTTTGGTTTTTTGGACCTCTACACCACACATTTTTTTGTACATTTTTCCACAAACAAACATATTTTCCATGGGAAGAAGCCCCTGACCTTACAGCCCCCTATTAAATATAAAGATGTCCTTTTTAGGTTTCACCTGCACAGCTCTTGTGCTGTGCTTGTGAAATCTATTGAGTTTAATATAAATCTTTAAACGGGCTTACATCTCACCCTTGCTTTTCATTGGTTTGTATGCTTGCCACTTACTGTTCCTCCGTTTCTATTGGCTGTAGCATACTATTTCCTGTTGTTCCACATGTGTTTCTCTTTTCAGAATCCGATGGCCCAAGTACTGTTTTCAGCTGCTTTGAAGGAAATCCTTTTAAGCACCTCTGCGTGCTTTGTGGGAAACCAAATGCTCCGATAGCAACGCGCAGTCACCAGTTCCCCCAAGGCTGAAGCAAGGACCCACTCTTGTGCTCCTTTTTGAGCAGCGCACTCAACAGCATCCTCGGGCCGAAGCAGTGACCCACTCTCATTAACTATTGCTTCGTGATTGGGATGACATTTCAGAGTGTAGTTCATGTGAAGCTGCCCTGAAGCCAATCAGCTTGTCTCGCTTCCTCTCAGCATGTATTAATAATAAGCTTGTTGTTTTGTTGCATGTTTTTTTCACCATTTTCCTGCTTGATTTGTACTTTAGCACTCCCTGAGCTCGGGATAGCCAAGCAAGGTCTGCAAACATTACACCAACATCCTGATTGTGCCCACTGCCAGCCAGAACACTTTATTGTGTGGTTGACATCGTGGGAACCTGCTCCTGAGAGTGATCTAATTCATGTTTATCCGCGTGACCATCCTTTCCAAAGGCCACCAGTCGGGCCCATAATCCTGTCCTTGGTGCCACCCCCATCAGGCCCTCCCGTGCCCTCCCCAAGGCCCCAAGGTTAAGTTTAGAGGAATATTCCATGGAATGATTTGTTTGTTGCTGCTGTTTTTGGCGAGAGTGTAGCAATTGGAGATGAATCTAATGGATAACTTGAAGTAAGGTCAGGGTGAGTGCAGACCTCTGGCACATGTTGACTGCCATTCATGAGTGCTAGCACAACAATCATAGATCTCGTGCCATGTTGAGCCGATAAGATAGCTCAGTGGTCAGAGTATCTACTGCAGAGATTATGTGTCAGGGTTCCCTAGATTATGCAACACGAAAAGACAAATATTGTAGCACAATATGTGGTTGTATTTGCTATTTTGACATTTTAAAACACTAACACATAGTTTTGGCAAAAGGGCCACCCCTTAAGTGCCAGCTTAATATCTGAAGGCAGCATTTTTAAGGTGTCCAGTTAGCCCTTGATAAAGGCCTGCCACTGCATGGAGTTATGTAACGCCCTTTGAAGTAACTTTTGATCCATTTGTGCACTAAATATTTTTATTGATATCTGAAATTAATGCAGCAGGTGATGGATTACATGGCAGTTGCAATAAATCTGTAATGATGCGGAAAAGGCAGCGGTTACAGAATGGCTGAATTCCGTTGGCCCTGTCTAAAGGTTATAGGTTGGCTACAGAGTTCATGTTGGTAATGCAGAGATTTATGTCTAAACTTCTGCCCACAATTGGGAAACCCAATGAGAATACTTAAGCAGTCTGCTAGATGAGGGTTTTGGGTAACTTTCTGTCTACTGGTGCTGGACCTTGTGAAGTAAACGAGTGAGTTAATGCACTTGCTCCAAGGATACACAAGTATTCACTCACTGATCCCAGTAAGATAGCACAGAGAACACAGTGAAACTGTGGCAGAGATTTCTGTCATACATTAGCTGCACAGGGTCCCATCACAGCAATACAGCTAAATGGGTTGAATACCAATAGCCAAGATCTATATTTAACTTCCTGGTGACAGGTTTCAGTCCTAAGAAGATAGTTCGGGTAGTTGGTAAACCTGTGTCTGTCCTGCAGGTTCCAATCTCTGATGGCTGGAGTGCCCATAGCGAAGAACTTTGCATGATCTGCAGTGCCCAGTTTCCAATTATTGGAAACTCTTCTGTGGGTTAAAACACCTGCTGCACAGATCTGTGTGGTACTTGCAGGTGAAAAGTTCCTGTCTTAGAATAATATCTTAGTTGGTAAGCTCCTGAACGCGACTGTGAGCTGAAGATTATTCAATACAATTCTGATAAGTTAAATCAGTGTAACTTTCTGTGATTTTTATCCATCCTTTAAAGAAAGGAGTTGACTGTATTGAAACTGTGTTATTGAATGCATATCTGCACAACATTACATAATTGTTCACATATCTAACCCATTTCCTAACAACCATTCAATGTAAGTATGCCTGATTGTTAATCCTTTCCTTTAACTCTGTAGTATATCAAGTCGTTTTATTTTGAATTACTTGGCTGCATTTTTTAAAAATTATTAGATGAGTGCCTTTCCACTCTTCATCTCCAGTTCAAAGCTGGCTGGTGGTTTAATGATTGCTTGCTGGTCATCATGGCTTCTGTTTGTTATGTGTTATGTTATGTTATTTTAGCTTGTAAAGCGCGACAGCTGCCCCAGCAGGGCGGTGTCCCTGCGCTAATGCAGGAAAGACAAACACAGCAGAGAGCATGCAAGAAACTAGGGAGCAGGGAAAAGGTAGGTCTTGATGGCCTTTCTAAATGCAAAGTAGTTGTCAAGGCCACGGATCTGCATAGGGAGTGAGCTCCAAAGGGTGGCGGTCTGTAACAAAAAGAGCGGCAACCAGCCCGGGCTCTTCGGGGTTGGGTAACCACCGCCAAATGCTGACCCTGTGAGCGGAGACATCGCGAGGGGGTATAAGACAACGGGAGATCAGCCAGAATGGGAGGCGTGGCCAGTTTCAAAACCTTGAAAGCGATGCATAAGGTTTTGAATTCAATGCGTCTGGCCACCGGTAACCAGTGCAGACGGCGGATAGCCTTAGACACAGAGCAGAATTTGCGAAGACCTAAGAGTGTTCTAGCGGCTGCATTCTGTGCCCTTTGCAACCTCAAAACCTCCACCTTGTTGGACCCTAAATAAAGGGAGCAGGCATAGTCGAGTCGTGACTAAACCGTCGCCTGAATGATGACCTGATGTGTTGAGGCATCGAAGAAGCCCAACAGGGGTCTAAGCCCCTGGAGGAGTCCAAAACATGTCCCGGACGTTTTTTTTGTTTGGACTCGATAGTTTAAGGAAGAGTCAAGCCATACCCCAAGGTATTATACTACCTGTTTGGGGGAGGGGGGCTTACCGAGACTGGTTGGCCACCAGAGATCACTCCACCGACCATGGTCCCTACTCACTAACAATACGTCTGATTTGTTAGAGTTCAGCTGGAGGCAGTTGCTGTTCATCCACTCGGCCACTGCCGCAAGGTCGCCCTGAAACTTGAGGGTGTCCCGCTCGGTGTTATTAGATAGTGCCACCACCAACTGAGTATCGTCAGCGTAGGAGACCATGGTACACCTGTCCCTACCACCCCTTCACTTACGTTACGTCACTGCATGCCCCTTCACCATTCGTTGTTGACCTGTTCCTCCCACCACCTCCCTCCCGTCACTAATTGCCTCCCTCCATCATAGCTTGTTTTATGTATCACGAAGTTCACTGAAAGGACTTGGAGCGCTTTATATGAGCGCCTGTTACATTACACAAGAATATATTCATTTTTACAGGCACATGTAAATTAAGTGATTTGCCCAGAATCACAGGATGTTCAGATGGCGCTGAAACTCAAACTTGGTTCCCCAGCTCCAAAGTCAGCAGCTCTGACCATAGCACCACAGCCTCTCCATGCTCATTTTCCAGCAAGCTACACTTTGACATGCTGGTAACTGTAATGGGCATTTGTTCCCCAGTATAAACTGCATATTAAGTATAAGTAAATTAACAATTTTAACATGTTTCTACGTGCATAGCTTAAAGTAAAAAAAAGTACTATGACGCAGTCTGACTACGTCATATCGCTCTGTTTTTTAACTTTGAGCAATGCAGCACAGCAGCTCGCATTGCTGTGCAAGATTTTTTTTTCAAAAACCACATTGACAAAGCCAATAGATCTTGCATGGGCAAAACCATTTGGCTTTGCCAATGCTTGGTGACCTTGGAAAAACTCTTACTCCTGTCTTTTGCTGTGGTAGTTTTACGTGCATTTAGAGTGTCAGAAAAGTCATGGAAATTGTTTGTGGGCACTCACTAATCTCCCAACCTACAACTCTGTCACTGTTTGATACTTTTGCGTATGGTGCCCCCTTTCATACCCTCTTTCCTGCTCATAACCCTAAATACAGTACTGGAGACAATTATATACATTGGCTGATCAACCCTTATACTAAATACAAACTGCAGGCAAAATGTCTCACATCCAACTTTTTTGCTCACCCAACTTCATTATAGGAGCACACAAATGTGTAAAGGATTCTCTCTGACTCTTCCAGTTGAATGTTAAATATTCCCAAAACAAAACTTCATTTTAGAGTGATGCGGGTAAAAAAATGTGAACAAACGTCAACCTACAAAAGTGCCCTAAAATCGTATACAATTTTGGTCTTGATTTATTTTTGTCAGGTAATGAATAACATATTACTCGAACTCCGAAAAACATATTTTTCGGATGAGAAGGGCGTTGCTTCTCTCAGCATGGGTGCAACTTGCTTTTACACAGGGTCCCTTTTTTGGTACATCATCTATTTCCATTATCAGTGCCTGTAATGGTAATATAAAGGTGCGGGTGCTCTCGACCCCAAAGCAAGTCTTATTTGCTACTGAGCAGCCCTGGTGCTATCGCTTTAAAATGATTGTTTCACCTCAGAGAAGTGCAGGCCCCTTTCCCTTGCACATCAAAGAAGTGCAGGTCACAAAATGATCCAAATCTTTGGATGGATTACACTATTTATTTGAATCTTTAATCTTAACGATTGGTTAAAATTGTTTGCCTCTCAGGAATAAACCTTGCGAGGTCGAAGAAAATGCTCCCACCATTATCTATAATGTTCTGGAAACGAGGCTCCTTTCTTGTCCCACAGCTGCAGTAGCGGCCTCTGCCTCTTTTCATGTCAAGAGATTGCTGGAAGATTGAATTGTCAGAAGAAGGCAGATGAGAGAATAAGATTCCTCGGTACCTCTTCTGCAGCGACTGAAAATGGAAAGCTTGCAGCAGCTGTGGCTAAAGCTGCTGACTTTAACTCATGGGGAACCAGGTTCTAATCTTTGCCTCTGCTCAGCATCCTGTGATCTTGGGCAAATCACCTAACCTCCCTGTGTCTACAAAGTAACATGAAAGGAACAAAAGCCTACCACACACGAGAAGCGTGACACGCTGTTATCCTAAAATGAGATCTGATGGTGCCCAACCTCTCCTAGACATGCTCACACATGACTCTTCGAACTGTTTTCCCCAATCTCTTGTATCCAAAAGAAAGTTGTTTTCACCCTCCACTAACCACCATTTTTGTTTCATTGACTCCAGAAGGTCTACAGCTGTGATGCAAAGGTGCAGGCAAGCCCCGTGCACATTACAGTACACTGAAGAAGTGTTCAGCTCCCAAGCATTCATTTCTGTTTTTTCGCTTGCCTCAACTCCTGGTGCCTGAATTGTGTTGCTTGGAAAAGAGGAATTTGGTTGACTTTGAATTTGGTTGATTGTGACAAGGTTGCTGTCGCAGGGGACAGCATGAATCACCAGTTTCATCTGTTTCGGGTTCCTATAGAGGGCGCGGGGAGGGGGCAGTATTACCCAAGTATCTCTGATGGATGAAGGCATTGAAAGTTCATCTTTGATAATTTGCCCTTCCAAGAGAGGTGCAATCACCTTATCCTGCTTTCAGATGCTTGCGAAAAGGTCTGCAGGTGCTCAAGCTTCGCTTCAAACTGCAGAATTGAAGAAACAACTGAAGCATTACATTATTAGGACATGGTAATGGAGCAGGGTGCTGGTGATTGTCTAGCCCTCTGCGTCATGTTATGAACGTTCTATCCTGGCTTGCATCAATCCTGTGGAAAGCGCATTTCTCAGTAGTAACCTTGAGCTCCATATCTGGTTGTTTTTCTGTAAATCTCATTAAATCTCCAATAGCGCTCAGTCGTCTCTATTAAAATTAGGATTGCGCAGATTATCCATCTTTGCCTCCATTCTTTGATAACCCGCAGGAGGGAATCAGAGGCAAAATCATTTTTTTCTTTCCCTAGGATCTTGCTTCTACTATTCTGTTTAACAATCTGTTGGTGTCTTGTGTCTCAACCATAGCTCTATGTGTGTAGCTCATTAAAAAGTCTTAGATAAAGTCCAAGCACTCACTTTAGTCCAAGAGTGGCTGAAACCCACATATTTCATGCACCTCAGGGTCCAACTCTCAGTTCTGTCTTGGTGGAGTGGTGAACCTCTTTAGATTCAATCAGCGAAAGCCTAAGGTCGTAGTTGGAGAGTCTGTATTTCATCATCATCTGTTACTCGCATTGTACCCTGATCGGTGCACTCACAAGCCAGACAGCACGAAAGCTTTGGATCAAATTCTCCCTTCGCCAGTGCTGTTTTTTATTTTAATGAAATTGTGGATGTGCACTCTCTGTAGAACGATGGGGGAAAGATTGACAAGCACTGACAATGCTTCACTTTCTTGTTTTCTCTAGATATTAGCTTTGCCAATCATTTTCCTCCCAAACAATACTGTATACTGTATGGCATGTTAAATAGTTTGCAAAAAGTCTACCAACAGACAGCTAAATGTGTGTGCAGGCTCGACCTGTGAAACCTTAACACGGATGTGTTCAATGTTTTGTGCCTATCTGCCAAATGTGTCATTTGAACATGTAGGCAGGTGGCGAGTAATGCATACTTCTTTCTGACTCACCATTTTTCCTAAAGAATAGTGTCGAACCCTTAGAGCACGTCAAATAGTAGAAGGACATTTCACTGAAGCGCGTGGGGTGTTCTCAAAGCTCTGTGGTTGCCTGAATCTGTGGCCACTATCAAAAGTCATGGGCGACTTATGATTGATCCTATTTCTCATTGCAGGTGCTGACTCCAGGTCCACTCAATTTCCCTCTCTGACTAGGTGTGATTTTCTTCTCAGGCATTCTAGCACATGTGCTGAAACTGAACTAAACTACGCTTGGTGATCCTGAAGTATATACCTTTTGAACAGAGGGCAATTTATGACTTTTTTTGTCTGGATTATACTTTTGTTACACTAAGCAGGTGATGTTTTGTCCATTCATCAAGCTACTGTTTCCACTCATGAATTCTTAATGAGTCTTCCCCCTCCCCTCTGATGATTCAATCCTTGTAGCATTTTATTTTTATTTCTTTGTTTTTACTTTCGCCCATGCTGCATGGCAGCCGAGCTGCTGTACATCATGGCTAATAAAAAATTGACAAAGCCAATAGCTCTCATATAGGTGAGAGCTATTGACTTTTCCAGCGCTTGTTTCTTTTTGCAGAGAGATGTCATAAATTCTTGGTGTTGGACTTGCTATTCCTGGCGTGGTTTTCCCCCAACTTTTTGCCTTTCAGCCTCCTTCCTGTTTTGGTGACTTTGTTTTTGCTAGGTTTAGGACTCTGCACACTTTACCTAACTAGTGCTAAAGTGCTTGTGCTCTCTCTTTTAAACGTGGTAACATAGGCTTATACCTAAATGGCACATTTAATTTACTTGTAACTTCCTAGTATAGTGATGGGCATGCAGCACTCATTGTGCCACCTACTTAAGTAGCTGTTTAAACATGTCTCAGGCCTGCCACTGCAGTCTGTGTGTGCAGTTTTAAACTGTCCTTTCTTCCTGGCAAAATTGCCAGGCTTAAACCTTCCTTTTTAGGTCTCGCTGAGCCCCAGCGCTTGCGCTGGCTCGGAGAGACATTTTGTATTTGGAATTTTTAAAGTGCTGCCTGTGGCCTAAAGCTTGAGTGCACGCGAGCGTGCACGCGCGCAGCCGCCAATCACTGCTGCGCGCGCACCACTCGCGTGCTTGCCACACAGCGTGTCCCGTCCTAGCGATCGCGATCACTTTCGCTTTGATCGCGATCGCTATTACTTTCGCTATTACTTTCGCTTTCACAGCCGCGTGGCCGTTACTTTCACGGCCGCGCGGCCAATGCTTGTTGCTGACCCTTTGTATTTCTGAATTACGCCCGTTTAGCCTGAATCTCCTGATTGCCTGGACCTCGCTGTGCCCTGACTGAAGTTTCCTACTTCCGCATGTGTCATCCTTTAGACGCGGGTAACGGGATACATTGTAGCTGCCTGCCATCTCGGTTATATTGCAACATTGTTTCCAACGCCCAAGACGGTATCCCTGAGATGCGTGGTTACATTGCAACATTGTTACCAACGCCCAAGACGGTATCCCAGAGACGCTCGGTTACATTGCAACATTGTTTCCAACACCCAAGACGGCACCCCAGAGATACGCGTTTTTCTTTTTTGTGTGCATGTGTGGAATCCAAGAAGGATGCTGTCTTCTGTAGCCCTTCAACTCTGTTTTTGACGCTGTCAGCCTTGATTCTGCCAGCCCCCATATCTCTACTTCCAAACTTCCTGCACCATTGCCCAGATCACTCACCTCCTGTTCTACCGGCTTCAGCGCCTCCTGCCCATTACTTCCACTTAAAGAGACACAAGTTTATGCCTTTCTGTTTTCCACTTTATGACTGTCTCAAACCTATTGAAAAGTTACTCCGCCTCCCTCCCCTCCTGGCCTACTTTACTGGTCGATAAAGAAGACATTTATCACACATTGGATTTAAGTGCAGTAACTCTAGACTTATCCTACAAGGTCCTTGGGAGATATTTATTGGTAAGTGGAGTTTATACACGACATGCACTATTGTATAGCGTATTGTCCCTATTAGACTAATGAATAATTGGATGTATTCTGATTCCCTTTTTAGGTCTCGCCTGATCCAGCGCATGCGCTGGTCTGGCCGAGACATTTTGTATGCGGGTTTTCCAAGTGCTGCCTGTGGCCTAAAGCTTACGCGCACATGAGCGTGCACGCGCACAGCCGCCATGTGTTTCGCCGTGCTTGATCGCGTCTGCGATCACTTTAACTACTTCAAATGCAGCGCGCGCACCCCTGCTTTCACTTTTGCCGTGTCCGCGATCACATTAACCAAATGCAGCGCTCACGCCCCTGCTTTCACTTTTGCCGTGTCCGCGATCACTTTAACCAAATGCAGCGCTCGCGCCCCTGCTTTCACTTTTGCCGTGCCCGCGATCACTTTATCCAAATGCAGTGCTCGCGCCCCTGCTTTCACTTTTGCCGTCTTTTCACCCCTGCATTCACTTTTGCCGTCTTTATTATTATTATTTTTTCAAATGCAAAGCACCTTGTTTTTCCTGCACGGCGTTCCATACTGAAGAAGCCTCCTGGACGAAGGATGACTCACAGGTTCGCTAGAGCAAATAAACGCCTCTCGTGCTAGTGCGCTGCTCGGATCAGTAGGAAATTAGATTCAGTCCGCCTCGCAGCGGTGCGCTTCTTCTGTTTCTCGCTCCTTTTGTTTACTCTCGCTCCCTAGACTAGCTCTGTTTGTTGGGCATTGCTCTTGCCGGAAGTCCTCCCTGAATCCTGGATGGGTACTCATTGACCACTGAATGTTTGTATGCTTAGGATGCAATATACCCTGCTTACACAGCGCTGTACGCATTCACCACTGAATGTTCATATGCTTAAGATGCATGCGCCTTGCGGTCACAACACGTTACTCATTCACCACTGAATGTTTGTATGCTTAAGGTGCATGCACCCTACGGCCACAGTGGTGTACGCACTAACCACTGAATGTTTGTATGCTTAGGCTGCAATGCACCCTTCGGCCACAGCGTGTACTCATTGACCACTGAATGTTCATATGCTTAGGATGCAATACACCGTGCAGCCACAGCGTTGTACTCATTCCCCACTGAATGTTCGTATGCTAAGTATGCAATACACCCCGTGCCCACATTCACCACTGAATGTATGTATGTTTAGGATACAATACACCCTGCGACCACAGCGTGTACTCATTCTCCACTGAGTGTTCGTATGCTTAAGATGCAATACACCCTACCGACACAGGGCTGTACTCCTTCACCACTGATTGTATGTATGTTTTGGATGCAATACACCCTGCGGCCACAGCATGTACTCATTCACCACTGATTTTTCGTATGCTTAAGATGCATGCAACCTGCGGCCACAGGGCTGTTACGCATTCACCAGTGGTATGTATTTCATCAAAAAAGTGCTTCCACAGAAGAAACATAAAACCACACACAATGTATAAAAGTGTGAATACAATACAAGATTGATACACAAGGGAATTTAAATACATCAATATAAAATCATCGGAATACAGTTTTCCTAACTATTCATACCACATGATAATCAAAGGAAAGATGCAAAACATATCAGGCGATGGCAACATTCATTGCAGGTAGATTTAACAAAGTGCTTCCTCGTGTGCTGCTTTAAAATATTTAGAAATAACTAAGCGAATACATTGAAAATGTAACTGATCTGGACAATAGAACACACGATTCATATTGTGATTCTTGCCACGGCAACGTTGACAACCTTGATGAAAAGATTCCCCCTCCCTTTTTCATCCATGTATTTTCACAGGTCGGTATTTGGCCTGAAATGCATAAACCTTCTACGTGCAGAGGGACGTAATTTAGCCTTTAGGTAAAATTGTATCTCACCACTTCTTAAAAGCATACAGCGCTCCTCTTGCTTTCAAAGCCAATGAGGGTGAGAAAAAAAATCTAACGTTAGTGTCTTATGGAGTGGGGCTTGTTGTCATGAATCATTTAGTCACACCTGACGTAGTCAGCCTCAGTTTGAAGTCGGTCTGTTCACCTCAACCTCTTTTCTTCTTCATTGCTTTGAAGTCGTAATTCACAGCCTATTTCCTGTCTTCTGGGTGGGTACACACCGTTTTTAGGTCGAGCCTAGAACAGCGCATGCGCTTTTGCTCGAATTTTTGTAAGGGGATTTTCAAAGTGCTGCAGCCGCTGGCCTAAAGCCTGCGTGCAGGTGCGCGTGAACGCGCGCAGCCGCCATATGTCTCCGTCACGGGTACTGTACTTCATGAAGGCGCTTTGGCTATAATCGGGCACCGGCGCTTTACTTTTAGTGTTAAAAGTAAAGCGCCGGTGCCGCGTTTATAGTGAAAGTAAAGAAATAGATGATTGTTTCTATTTCTTTACCTTTGGTATAATCGCGGCTCCGGTGCTTTACTTTTAATGTTAAAAATAAAGCGCCGGTGCCGCGATTATAGCAAAAGAAATAGAAACAAGCATCTATTTCTTTACAAAGAACAAGCATTGGCATAGCCAATAGGTCTCGCTTTTGGGACCTTATAAGTATTTATTTATGCAGCACAATTTCTTTGGTGCAACAACAACTGTTGCATGGCTAAACACTTACAAGGTCCCAAAGGCGAGACCTATTGGCTATGCCAATGCTTGTTATTACATGTGTTACCGGCAAGGTAGGTCCTACACAGCCCAGAGGGCAGGGTGCAGTGAATCTAAATGTTGGACATGGACTTTTAAGTTTTACATGTCCGAGTAGCTGCAAGGCCTACCTCTCACATAGGATAACATTGGGTTTATTTATTACATTTAATAGGTGATAACTTTCAATTGAGAGCAGGTGGACAGGTCGAGTTTGTTGGTGTCTCGAAAATTGTATTTAAAAGCCGTATTTAATGTAAAAATTCAGATTTTTTGTCACAATTCTGAAAATGCAACTTTGTGAAAAGTTGGCATTTTTTTGTCCTAACCACTTGGTGCCTTCTGCCGGTTCCTGGATCACATTAATAGGTGTAGCTGGCAGTTGGTCTTTGTGTAAGGCTCCTAGACAGTGGGACAAAGGGAGGCTAGGTTTTAACAAGATGGACCACTCTAACTTAACAAGGGGGCGAAGCTGTCACCTTCCATACTTGCACATCACAAAGGCTCTGTCTGAGCAGTCTCACAAAGGGTTTGTCTAGACCTAGGCGGAGCTCACGGAGTTGTGCTAAGCGGAATTCCATGGAGTGCCCCAAAAACTTCACGAGACTCGACGGTATACCACAAGCAGGCAGAGCTGCTTGACACACCCGGCCTTGCTACGTTTTTGACAGTCAGCAACACAACGCACGTTCTAGCACTTGAAATCCCACGTGAATGGCACCGCACGGTTTGCATGGGCGTGCCCATTTTGTTTTCTGATATTTAGCAGCTACTCGAAGAGAAAATCTGCTTGAGGATGCAGCCACAGTCAGTGGCACTCTCTCACACTCGCTGTCTTCAGAGAAAAGTAGCTGGATGTTGCAGGTGCAGCCTAAAGCTGCGCTGGTGGGCGGCGAGTCTCGCGAGCGCTCATGGGCAGTCTGCAAGACTCGCTGGCACTCGTGGCGACATTAAAAAAATATTAGATACGGGGGTGGAAGGCATTAACTTGATATTGTAGGACTCCCTCCCTCTGCACCCCCTTCCAGAGTTCTGCTCCCTCCCAACGGGAGTGGCACCCCTAGAAGACAAACTGGTCAGGACACTGCTTACAGTCGTCCTTCCCTCCAGGTCAGGCAGCGCCTGAACCTGGCTTCCCAACCCTGGGACGGAACCCTGCGGCTGAGCACCTGCCTGGCACACCAGGACTTCCTGGGGAGCACGCATGCCCCCCGAGGGTAACACATCACTCGTGTTGTGTGACAGTCTGCGTGGCATAGATCTCCCGACCCCTGTCCATCTGAGAGTGCGCGAAGATCCCCCAGGACAGAAGTGGTGTCACTATGGTCACTCATAGGAGGCTCAGCCCTTCTGGCTGGCCCCTGACCCACTGGTTCTCCCACTGGGGAACGCATCCCCCTCTCACCCCTCAATCTGGACTTCTGCACCCTCCACTTAGGAGAGGCACCGCCAGACACCAAAACTGCTGGAGCTCTGCTTACAGACGCTTCACGTTCTCCTGACACTAGGAAATCCCTCACAACGGATGGCCTACCAGTACAGCCTAGGCTCCCTACCTGGTGTTCCCTTAAGGAACCCTCTAGGCCCTGAGACTGAGTTTCGGGCACCTTGGGGCGCATCCCATTCTCACTCCTTCTCCGCAGAGACAGAACGTGAGTCCCTACACCCCTGGGACTACACCGGGACCTAGCTAGGCTACTCTGAACCTTTCCCACCACTCTGGGCTGGAAGATACCTGAGCCACTCCTCTTAGGGTCACTCCCCAATGCCTCTTCAGACCCTTTGGCACTCACCCAGAGATCTGCCTCCCATGCAAGCTCCCCGGAATCAGAGAACTCACACTCTAACAGGTGTTGACGCATCCCTGGAAAACAATTACTGAACATGTGCTCTCTGACAACCAGATTGAACAGCCCTTCAAAATCATTTGCCGTACTACCCATCACCTAATCTTCCAGTGCATCACAACATTCATCCACAAACTCCCCCCAAGACTGGTGAGACAGTTTCTTACTGCCCCTGAACCTTAACTGGTACCGTCTTCCTGGGAACCAGGCACCATACTCTGGGATCTGGGAGTTGGACTTCCTGCACTGAACTCCATATTGCTGCCACCACTGGACCCCACCCTCACTGGTGAATCCAGACAACTAAAACTATACTCAGGGGACAACCTTTCCTCAAGAGCTAGTTTCTCCCTGGCGAAGGGCCCTCTCTGCCTCTGCCGTCCTTTCCTGCGCTAAGACCCCTTCAGTCTCTAGCTTTTTCCCTTCAAGGCCCAGTGCCCTGAGACTCAACCTCTGAGCCAACAATGCCTTTTTCTCATCTAAGGCCCTCTGGGCCTCTCTGTTCCCTGCATCCAGCTGCGCTAGCCCCAATGCATGCTCCAATTTGAGCTTCTCTAAAGCCAGATGATGCTTCCTCTACCTCTGCCTGTCCACCAACTTCTCTGGGAACCATGAAAGGGATTGGGCACTACCCCTGGCACTAGACCCAGCAAGGGACTCCCTATCTATGGGGTCCTCCCTACCTACTGCTATCCCTAACCTGTCATTTCCCTCCTCTTCTTCAGACTCTTCAGGGCCACCCTCAGACCCACCACCCTCTTTGTGTGCGGTCTGAGGACTCTTCCACCCTGAGTCCTCACATCTCCATACATCCTATTGCCATTGTGGCAGGGCTTTCCGAAGGGATAGCTGAGTGTCTGCCCAACTCATTGCGATGTTCCTCTCCCCACAAAACCCCCTTAGCTCCTCTAGAGCGTAGTTCACCAGGTTGTGTAGGTCAAAGGTGGATTCCATTTTGTCAAGGCACTTAAAACCCACACAAGCGCAACACAAGACTCCTATGCGTAAGATCTGAAGCAAGAGTACACAATTTGAAAATGACACTTTTAAGGAGAAAACAAAATCAGGAAAAAGAATCCACAAACCTGTGATTATCTAAATGCAGAGTTTGTAGTGCAACCAGTTGTCACTGTGGTACTGTGCAAATGCAAGTCCTATCCCACCGCTGCCACCAATGTTAGAAATGGGATTTCTGGTTGGCTAGGGCTTGCTCCTAAGCCAGGCAGAAACCACCACTCTAGTCACAGCAAGGGAGTTACACGCTGAAGATAACCCCTGCTCACCCCCTTGGTAGCTTGGCACGAGCAGTCAGGCTTATCCCAGAGGCAATGTCTAAAGCGTTTGTGCAACACACACATACAGCAGCGACACACTGGGCACTCTACAAAAGAAACTCCACACAAGGTTATATAAAAAATAGCCTTTGTATTATCCAAACACATTAGAATCATAATCACACATATACACTTTGGCAACTGTCACCAGGCAATAATTTACAGGGGATTATATACATGACCGGGCCAATCGGGCCACAGTCAGAACCATTAGAAAGCACAAGCAGTAAAAATAACACAACCAGAAACCACTGGTAAAATACTGTACTCTGGAAACACATTATGCATAAACATAGCATGACATTAGGCATCATCATAAGCATAAATCACATTTAGGAGTGCACCATAGTAACACTCCCCAGGTGCATACATCACCTTTAGCATAACCGCATTATGTATTCCCTTAGGGCCTTGCGCCCTACCAGTACACACAGGTACTCCAAATGACCCCAGGCCGACTGGCCTTCCTGAGGGCCCAAATGCCCTCTGTCCCAAAGTCAGGGCTCTTAATTGTAGGTCCTTCCACTGGCCCTTTGGCTGCCTTGGCAGCAAAGACAATGTGCGCAAAGTACTGGGGGCATAGGGGAGTGCATGTCATCCCCTCCTCCTCCGGGATCAGAAAAGCCCAACAGAGTGCCGTGGGAACCCCTCCTTTCGGGGGCTCCTCTCCTGCAGGACAAGCACTGGCACCAATTGTGCCTTGTGAGCCCCCTTCTCCGGGCTCCTCCTCGTGCCCTCGATCGGTACCCGCAATGCTCAAGTGTAGCCCCACTCACCGGTGCTTCTTCTCTGCCTTCACAGTGACCGAAGCTGACTTTCACAGGTGGCAGGAGGATTCCTACCTCTCGTCAGCTCCGCTCGCGATTGGACATTAGGAAGCAGCTGAGGTGAGCCCGCAAGGCTCCAGTCCCTCTCTCTCGCTCAAGCGGGGCAGGCTCCTGCCTTCATCTCCTTCAGGCGCCACTCTGCCTCTCTTCCGGTTGGCGCTTCTCTTCTGCCCACAATCAGGCAGCTTGCCTGCCTTCCGGGTCGCCGCTCGTGGTGCGCCGGCCAATTTTGTCAAAAACGATGCGGGGTGGCTCCCGCTCAGTGTCCCTCATCCGCAGGGCTCACCCTGGCATAAGCCCCGTTTGGAATATGGCTACTCCCGGAGCGATGACGCCACTATTCCTGGGCCCTCAAAATGGTGGGATAGGCTCCCGCTCCGTTTGCAGGCAGCGCAGGGGAATCCCCAGGCAAGGATTCCCTCGGGGCACATTGTAGCCCAGCGCTGCAGGACACCCATGCCCCTCTTCTCCTTGCAGGACTGGAGTCCCCCCTCTCTGGGGCTCCAGCAATAAAGATGTAGCTCTTCACGAAGCGCTGGAATCCAAGTCCAAAAACCACCAACACCATGTCAGAAAAAAGGCTAGGAGGAAGGCAAAAAGTTCAGGGATGACCCTGCAAAAAGGGCCAAGTCCAACAATAATCATTATCGGAACCAAACTTTTCTTATATATTGCACTTAAACCTGAGTGAACCTACAATCTTCAAGCGTCCGAAAAACGCGAGGCCCACTCAGAAGTAGAGTTCCCTAGCATTCCCCTAACACACTGAGTTGTCCTAGTCAGTTGCCTTTGAAGCCACAGACAGCACAACAGGGGCTATGTCATGTGGGCGGGGCAACACGCATTGCCCTCTGCTGGCGTCTGATCAAACACAGCATCAAATAATTGGAATTTGGGTGAGTTTGACAGACGATCCCACCAGCACTTTGATATCCAGTCGTTAATGCCAGTGGCATGGGGCTCCTGGGCAGAGCTTGGTCTTCGAGCTGGACACGTTTGAAAGCAGATGTGTCGTTTCTCAAATAAGTTCAGAGTTTGTACGTTTTAAGGTAAGCAGCATTCCACTGCTCGCCTATGTTTGTTGTAGCCTCGTACGTGCACCCTTAACAAATGTGAACAGCTACATTGGATATAATGATAACATTTTGACCACTTTGTACCCATATGCGCCCTTTTGAAATGCCTGGAAGGCGTCGAGAAAATGGAAGCCAAGTGTAGTTCAAAACATAGGTGGGATAAGGAACTTTCAAACTTCCCAAATTCAAGAATTGTCAAAGCAAAGAAGCGTTGAATACTGGTACATGAAAATACAAACACAGTTTACATTTTAATCATGTTAAAGTTTTAAAGTATACCTAGTCGGCAGATCTGCAGGAAAGCAAAGAGGCTGTAGTGCGACATACAGTGCCTCCTATATTGGCAGCAGCCCTTCTGGTCAACTCTTTTAGTCTTTTTCAAGACACACAATCACCAGCTGTGCTGAGGGACCCCCGAGGAGACCACACTTGTGGGAAAGCCTAACTTCCAGGTCAGAGAATGCTAAGCCTGGCTTCCCTCTAATGCTGGCATCCTCCTTGCATATGTTTCCTCACACCTCCTGTGATGCTACCGCTGCACAGTTAATACCTACATATGTGTGCATACCTACATTTCAGGGACAGCCCATCCAGCCAATAACTAATGAGAGCTTGACCAGACAAGCCAATGGCAGACAAGTGTTGTATGAAAGCCCCTTTCTATAGCTGTTTGTTTTATGCTGCTTGAGTGTTGTGTGGTGCGGGTGTTGTGTTTGCTGTGAGTGGTGACAATAGGCCTTCAAGCAGACTGTAGTAAACCCTAATAATAATCTTTCCCCAGGTCCAGTTCCTGCTAGTTACTCTCCAAAGTGGAATGCTGGATTTGGGGAGCAGCAGTTCAACGCTGCAGCTTCTGAAATCCAGATCCTGTTTTCACCTGTTCTGTTGGGTAAACCATGAGGGAAAGGAGCGCTTCCACAGCTGAAGCTAACGACTGGCTCCTCACAGCCCGCACTCCCTGCCACAAACATCCCAATTTTCCTCTCAGTTGAACCACAGTAAAAAGTCTGGACTCAGCAATGTTCTCAAACAATAGTCAAAGTGACGAGCAAGGTTGGGGTGTTTGACTGTGAATGGCTTTGATTTCATTTGTCGTTCTTTTGAGAGAATTAGTTGGGCTCTTTCCTCATGCATGGGTCCTTTGGGTGACCAATTAGCAGGCAGAGCCTCCATGCAGACCATTTATCTTCTGTTCCATTTAGTATCCCTCACCGGGTGTTATTATTGATTGTCCCAAGGGATGGCCTGAGGCCTGAAGTGAGGATTTAAAGGTTTGCCAGTGTCAGAGGGTTCAAGTGGACCTTCCATAATGTCTAGTGTATCTACTAAAGAAACTGTATTTTGACTCATGGAAATGATTGTGAATCTTGAAATTAGTTGATAGACTCTAGGTTGCTGCTTAGCTGGAGAAAAATCCCATTTGACACCGTTGGCTTGATGAAGCCAAGGATCAGTAGAGATATGCGTAAATCTTGGTAGCTGAAGATAAGTGAAGGCGATGCATTGCTTGCCTGCAATAGCCTTGTGCTTCCTGTCCAACAGGTAATCAGTGGTGTATAACCATGCTGACTGTGATATCTGCTGCTGCTTTGTGCTTGTCATTTTGCAGATCTCGTGCACATTGGTGGGTATTTTAGTCAGTCATGGGTTGTGTGATGTTTTATGCTCTTGAGATACTTTTATGGACATGTGATCGGTACAATAGTAGCAGGGATACTGTAGACCCCCTGGAGGACAGGCTTCTGTTGAAATAAAACACAGCTCGTTGGGAGCTCTACAAGTCTAACATGCATTTATTGCAGAATAGCAGCACAGCAAATGATAAGGCGACAATTGTCATTTCAGCCCACCTGAGCTCTCTTTCAAAATGCCAGTCGGAGCATTTAATACTAAAATGTTGGCGAGTTTGAACGGTTCTTATGCACTTTTATATTAATACCGGCCTATATTGCATAAACAAGTGACAGAAACTGTTAAGTCAGCAAAACTAGCCGATGAGCAGGAGGCTGGATCTTCTCATGGAGACTGTTGTAAATGAGGATACAGAGTCCATCAACTCATGTAGGTTACTTCTTTAATGGTAACTTGGTTCCAGCATAGGTGGTCAGGATAGTAGGATAGGGAAGATGGTACAAAGATAGCCCCACCAGGAGCAAGCTCCTTTCAGCTCAGCCTGAGTACACCAACTGCCAATCTCCCCTAGAGAGGCACCCAGGCATTCCATGATGTCATGCAACATTCCAACAGAGCAGTACAGTAGAGAAAAGCTAACAAGTAATCTACTACACATCCTCTTTCCTTAGGGAACAACAGAAGTAAAAGTAAAGACACAAAAGATACCCCAATACATTTTAGCAGGAAAGTGCAACAATGAGATACACATATCCACAGTAGTATTGCATGAGATATCATGAATTTCACCGGCATGAACAGAAATGTTAAGATGTTAAACATCAAAATCGCAAACCACATTCCTACACGCCCCATCCCCCTCCCTTAGGGAAGACACAGCAGCTTAGATAAAAACACTGCAATAAAGAAGGGCGGTCACCCACACAACCTCCCCATACTCGGGTACACCACAGGGTAGACACCCTGTTAAACAACAGTGGGTGTAAAACACAGTCCCTTGGGAGAAGACAACATCCCCAACAAGGAGATACAAAAATGTCTAAACACTCTAGATAACAAGAAGAGCGCCACCACAACAACAAATAGACTCCAGAGAGAAAACACTCTGAAAACAACACCAGGTCCCTTGGTAGAAGGCATGCTGACACTAAACGAAAAAACTTTCCCCTCAAAGTTGTACAAGCGTGAAACCCTTGGCCACGAATTCCACGCAGGTAGACTTTGACCGGAGCATGGTGTCCACATGAAAGGAAGACCCAAAATAACAGGACCCACCCAAAAACTTCACCAAAGAACATGACAGGGTACTAACCCATGAAAATAAAACGACCTCCCCTAGATAGGGTACACCATAGGGTACACGCACCCAAGAAAACTACAAACTAAAATAGAGGCATTGCCTACCCCCACAACCTCCCCAAAGAAATGGGTACACTCTATGTACAGAGACTAGGAAATTAAAGGCATTGACTACCCCCACAACCTCCCCAAAGAAATGGGTACACTCTATGTATGAAGACAACAACTTAAAGGCATTGACTACCTACAAACGCAACCTGAACCACATCCCCTAACTAGTTTACACCTAGAAGGGTACACAGGGTACTAACCCTGGAACACCGAAAACTAAATTAGAGGCATAGATTACCCCCACAACCTCCCCAAATAAATGGGTACACTCTATGTATATAGACCGAGAAACTACTGACATCAACTACCACCACAACCTCCCCAAAGGGACAGATACACTGCATGTTAAACACTACGCAAAACAACACGACTACACCTAGGTAGGGTACACCCACAGAGCAGTCACCCAAAAAACTGACATGAGGCATTGACTACCCCACAAAGACAACCTAGAATACACCACAAGATGTTTACCCTGGGATCCAATACAAGGCATTGACTACCCGCAAATGACGGAACCCCCCCTCAATAGGGAACACCCAAAATAAACGATAAAACTGGGAAACAAACTGTGGACTCAAAACGCTATGTCATACACCTCCACGCCCCTACCACCAGATGAAAGCACAGACTTATAGCGAACATGCATAGAAAGTTCAGACATGATAATCAGAAAACATATAATAGGCACCGGTGAGCGGTTTCTCACCCGGGATCCCAACACACAGTTCTGCGCAGTCACCAGCATCCAATGCGGTATAGTACAGGCTTAATAAGGCTTGAAGCATGCAGTGAGCAGACACTGAATTTCGCCACAAGCAATTGAGTGTCACGCAGTTTGTGGGATGTAACATCTGAAGGATTGACAAACCTTCTGAAGTTCCATTCACCAAAGTATCTCAGCTTCCGCTTGTCACTCGGGCTGTTTACCATCGGAAGAAATCGTGGGACTAAAAATGCAGACCAAGCTGGAGAAGACCGAGAGGCAGACCATAACGCCTTCACTGGAGTCCGTAGTTGCCAGGCTGAAAGAAGCGCAATGACGAAGGCAGGCAATCTGAGGCGATAGCGTGAATCCGGGCCAAAATGGCGGCACGCTTCCAGACGGCACGCCGGGTGGCTCACGGCACGCCAATACAGTAGAGCGTCGGTCAGCAGCTAGAGGAATGCGAGAACATCGAAGCGTCACTGGAGATTCCACGAAGAATCAGCGACAGAGGTAAGAGCGCGCGCTACCACAAGCATGGGGATATTTGAAAAATGTGGCTCGCGCTGAGATCAAAGGTGTAACCGCCACGGAGCAACGAAACTCCGTGGGGTCTGGGCAATGCACACGCAAACACAAAATTACCTCCATGACATTGTCCAAATAAAGAATCCACTCAAATCCCACAAAGAAGGCCATAGGAGAGGCGGACAACCGCCGTGCGATTAGGCTGGCCAATGGCACTCCCAAAGAGTCCCCCAAGCTTCAGGTCCTACCAGCGAGTTTGCTCAAAGTACGCCAACCAGCATAGACCAAGGAGGCAACACTGGAGATGCCTCACGAGTAAGCGCAATCTCCACACGAAGGCAGACACAGGCAGGATACCGTGAGGCGTCAGACTGTTGATGAGTCATTTCACACTCAAAGCTCACCAGACTTGCTGTAGGGCCACGACAGGCTGACACAGGCTGTAGAAAGTTGCTGGAATTTTCCAGGTGACCGCAAAGTCTTGGGTGATGAGACTACAAACCCAGGTTGCAAGCTCCAGATAGCTCCAGATAGAACACTGGTGGGGAAAGCCAGAGAACACTGCAGGCTTGTTGACAGAAAAGTTGTTGACTGTTGAAGTCTTACAGGTGACAGCAGGCTCCCAGTAATGTGAAAAGAAACGCCCAGGCTGCAGGCTGTCCAGATGGTACAGGACACTGGTGGGGCTGACCAGGGCGTTACTCTTAAGTTTCAATTGACGTTTTGAAAGTCCTTAAAGTCCTTATTTCCTTGTCTTTTGGTTCCTTAGTTCCTAGTAGACCTTACTCCTTAGTGCACGCGTCAGTCCTTAAAATCGTCGCCAAAATTGTTGTAAATGAGGATACAGAGTCCATCAACTCATGTAGGTTACTTCTTTAATGGTAACTTGGTTCCAGCATAGGTGGTCAGGATAGTAGGATAGGGAAGATGGTACAAAGATAGCCCCACCAGGAGCAAGCTCCTTTCAGCTCAGCCTGAGTACACCAACTGCCAATCTCCCCTAGAGAGGCACCCAGGCATTTCATGATGTCATGCAACATTCCAACAGAGCAGTACAGTAGAGAAAAGCTAACAAGTAATCTACTACAGAGACAATGCGAGAAGTCACTGAAATGAAGATAATTTATATGTAAACATGATGCTAAATCCACTATTTTCCTAAAATCACACTTCTGTTGCTAACATTGAAAATGAGGCTACAGTTTACTACGGGGAGCAGGAAAAGTGCAGAGGTACTACATCAAGTAAAATGGTTTTTAGGTAATTGGAAATCACGAACCTTAGCATGCATGTTCAGGCTGACAAACACTTTAGGTGAGTATAAAAAGGATATCCAAATTCCATTATGTAATACATCAGTGTGGGTTGTTGTTCGACCTGGCTTTTTCAGCGGGTTTATCCACAGACTTTTTACTTCTTGACCTCCTATTTTTGACCCTGTTTTTGTTGGTTTTAGGACTCTGAGCACTTTACCACTGCCATTCATTGCTAAAGTGCATATGCTCTCCATGTAAATTGTGTTTATGGATTGGTGTTTCTATGATTGGGTTATTTGATTTACTGGTACGTCCCTAGTACTGTGCACTGTGTAGCCCAGAGCCTGTAAATCAAAAGCTGCTAGTGGGACTGCCGCACAGATTGTGACACCCACACAAGGAGACTTGCAAAAGGTTCTCTGACCCTCCACTGCAGTATTTGCATGCAGTTTTTGACTGCTATGTCAGCCTCGCAAGTGCACCCACTTGCCAGGCCCTACCCTTCCCTTTTCTTACATGTAAGACACCCCTCAGGTAGACCCAAGGTACCCCCACGGGCAGGGTACACTGTATGTAAAAGGTAGGACAGGTACTGTTGTGTGTGACAAGTCCTGGTAGTGAAATACAGTGCATTTCGTTTTTCACTGCTGAAAGGCTATCTGTCCCCATAGGTTAGATTGGGAGATACTTTGTAACGTCTTACAAATATAACTTCCCATAGAGACAAGATAGAAAGATGGAGTTTAGGCTCTCTGAACTCAGAGTCTTATAACACATATTTTAGTAAAGATGATTTTTAGATTATGTGTTTGAAAATGCCACTTTTAGAAAGCAGGCATTTTCTTGCTTAACCATCCCGTGTGCCTCTGCTGGGTTGTGGATTGACTGTCCGGTTTTAGAGTGACAGGGACTGGGGATGTCCATTTACTGTAGACAGCCACTGGGGGGCGAGAGGGGGTTGAGGAGGGTCTTGCCTTTCCTGGATGGGCTGCATTTGGAGTAGGGGAGGAGATTTCCTTGCCCCTGAATAGGCCTGGTCTGCCTTACAAAATGCTGTTTCATTTCAGCTGGACCAGAGAGGCAGAGGTGGTTTGGACAAAGCACATAGCCTTTCTGCCACGAGAGAACATAGAGAAATGCAGTATAAATATTGGGGCCCAGATCCCAGAACTTTAGATTACTTCTGGACTCAAGAGGAACCTCTACCAAGGAGAACAGCTGGGAAAACTGAAGGAGAAATACTGCCCCTTTGCTGTGTGCTGTGTGGGGTTGGCCTACAGTGGCTGTTTCTGCCACGTAGAGGACCAAGACTTTGCTTTCTGCTGTGTATCCTGCTTGAAGGAGATCTTCAAGGGCTTAATGTAGATCTTGCCTCCTGTTCTGAAGTCTCAGGGAGACAAAGATTTCATTTCCTCTGTCCTCCTGCACCTGGAACTGCTGTTTCAGCTGCCAGAGAGCAACGCCGCAACTTGTAACGAAGTCGTGGGCACTGCTCGTGAAGTGTACAACGCACTGCTCCAACTTTCACCGCAGCCCGACGCTTGCCTCCACCGTACCGACTCTGACGCCGTCACCGAGGCCGCTGCGTGCCCCGGAGTTGAGGGCACCTCTCGTGATGCACCTCCCCGACTCGCGCCACAGCCCTGACCTCACCGATGCTTCACCATCGTGGAGCCGATACCTGACGTGGGTGACCTCCCGAATCCATCGACCCCACTTCGTTGTAAGGACCCGACGCCTCGACCCCAATGTGACATTGCCGCCCCAGGCAACAGTAAGGAACTGATGCCTCATCTCCTCAGCATCACAGTAAGGAACCAACACCTCACCTTCCCTGTGGTCATAAGGAACCAAAGCTGCCCGGCGCCAACGAAGCATCACCTTCCCGACTCCGTGCACTGTCTTTGTTTTCATCTTTTACCAAGGTACTGTTCTTTGGGGTCCATGTGACTCCGGTCCTGATGTCGTGCACCTCACAGTCGGCGCCGCACTTTGGGATTTTCAGCTGTCACGGTATTGTAGTAGCTCCAGGTGGAGCTATTTGTTGCTACTAGCTTTATTTTTGTGAATAACATATTTTTGATAATATATTGATATACGCATGGTGGATTTTTGTCGTTTTGGTCTTTTTTTGTTTAGATAAATATTTAATATTTTCTAAACTGGTGTGGTGTCCATTTCTAGTGTTTTCACTATATTACTGTATGTGTGTACATATGTTTTACACACTGCCTTTGAGATAAGCCTGTCTGCATGTGCCAAGCTACCAAGGGGTTGAGCAGGAGTTGTCTAAGTGGGTAACTCCCTTCCCTTGACTAGAAGCAAGGGTCCCAACTTGGACAAAGGTGCAAACCATTGCCAACTAGAGACCCCCATTTCTAACAGTTGTGTTATATGTGTGCAAGGAAGCTGGAATATTTAAGGCAGCAGGAATACATTGTTAAGTTTACTCAGCCCTCCTTTTTTGCCGGGCACAAAACACTTCACAATAATCCCGTCTCAGATAGCATGAACACTTCTGCATTTGTATCTTCGTTATCACTGTTCTCATCATCTTTAAAGGTAGCCAGCAGAAATGTTTGGTAATGTCTATTTGCGCAAGTACATTGTGATATATATGTGCGAGAAAGCATTAATTTTTAAGGTATTAGAATTCATGGTTATGTTTTTTCACTTCCTTTGCCTGGCTGCATTGTTAGATTTTGCACTGGTCCCAGCTAGCAGTGATGTGTTGTTTACTAACCTCCATGTCATATGACAAAGTTGCCCAACACTTTGTACTGCATATCAGTTTAAATATGTCCCACTTGGTCACATTGCTTGACCTTTTTTGCCTCTTGCTGTTGATGCATTTGCATCTCATAGGAGGGCTTGTTTTGCAACAGGTGGTCAGTGGTGTAACCTGTATGCCAGTGGGCCTAATGCAAACAATGATTTAAAATTATATCTTAACACAATGTCCAGTTAACCAGAAATGAAAAGAATAAGGTGGAAAGAGCACTCCCAGTTCTAAAACTAGTTATAATTAAGAGTAAAACTTCAGTCTTGTGAGCACTGTACTTAAGATACTTAAATTCAATCAGCTACCACAAACCTGAAAGCATAAAGGCTATGCAGATTAAGGCATACAGGTGGTCAATTTAAGGGCCAAAAACATATATAGAGCTGGCTATAGAGATGGCAGTGTCTGCAATATGCCACAGTTCTTGCCAATCCAATTCCTTAGCAGCATAGCAAGCAAATTGGGGCTGATTCAAAAAGGTAAATTAAGTCGAGTTCAAAAACGGATTCTTGGCAGATGCTAATGAATTTATGAGGGCAGATTTCTCCCCTGTGAGTAGAGAGAAATTCTTACTCATGAATCTCAGTCAAAGGGTGGGAAATTGTCATTCGAAGGCATAGTTTTCCTTGGAAGTCTTGGAATGCCCACAAAAGCATATGTTTTTGCGCATTCCCAAACTCCTCTGTGACCTCTTCCCATCCTAGAAATGGTTGGAGATTCATTCCGCCCAAGGGCTGGTATGGTCATGGGAGCGGCTCATCCCTGGTTTTTATGGGTTAAAGGAAAGTGCTTTCTCCAGGGAAGGTTGTCACTGTGGAGAACTCAGCGCAGGAGGAATAGATGTTTTGAGAAACTTCACATGTCAATCCCAGACGTAAACCTAGAAACCTGTCCTTGGCACAGTGTTCCTGGCACACGTCTTGAAATGATTTTGATTCCCAAAATGTAGTAACTCTGCACCTGCATGTAGAAATGAATCTTCGGTAGCAGATTTACAATTTTTGGGGAAAGCGGCCCTTAGTGTTTTTCTTGTTAAAAAAATGACAGCAACGGAAGAAAACAAAATCGTGGAGAAGCTATTGACAACTGCCTGCCAAACATAATGCTATTAGGAAAGGTATTCTGACAATCAACCAGCCATTATTCCATTGTGACTTAACTTTCTTCTTCTAATTTCTCTTGAGCAGCTGCCAAGTGAGATTAATACTTCAAATGCCACCCAGCCCTTTGTCATGAAGTGCTCACTAGCAGGCTGCCAAGGCTAAGACCCCACCAATGGTTATGAAATCAGCATGCAGACACTGTATGAAATCAGCATTCAGGCCCTGTATGGAATCAGCATTCAGGCCCAGTATGGAATCAGCATTCAGGCCCTGTATGAAATCCGACTTAGACACCTCTTCTCGACTCAAATAAAAGTGAGGCAATACTAGCTTTGTATAAATTGTGCAAATTGCCTGAAAGAGATATTTATGAAAAGGTGTTCACAATTGTGACTGTGAAGGATTTCCATAGTTTATGCCAACATTACTTCTGGTCACATTGTGTTGTTGTTTTATGTACCCTATACAAATGAATTCTGAATTAATACTAAATTTTGTTTCAATATACACACCCGTGTCTTTCTTCTTTTTCCTCTTTTCTTATTTCATGTTGTTTTGATGTTTGATCCATCGATAATTGCAAGTTATCGTTCTGATTGATTTTTCTGATTGATTTCTATGTAAGTTACTTGAATAAGAACTTACCCTTGAATCACATTGATAAGATTTATTTAAAAAAACCTCTTCGAATAAATCCCTTGTAGGCACACTTACCTGCATATTGTTAACTGCCCAAGCCGACAAGGCTCTATTGGGCTCCCCATTATCTTGCCCCTGTATGAAATCAGCATTCAGGCCCTGTATAGAAATCAGCATTCCAGCCCTGTATGAAATCAGCATTCAGGCCCTGTATGAAATCAGCTTCAGGCTCTGAATGAAATCAACATTCAGGCCCTTTTCGAAATCAGCATTCCGGCCCTCTATGAAATAAGCATTCCGGCCTTGTATGAAATCAGCATTCCGGCCCTGCTGTGAAATCAGCATTCAGACCCTGAATGAAATCAGCATTCAGGCCCTGAATGAAATCAGCATGCAGGCCCTGATAAGCAAGAGTACAATTCAGGGTGCAGGCTGCAGTGTCCAGTGTCATCAGGAGAGGTAGCAGAGACCAACCCTGATGTTCATTTTTATTTCCTTCATTTGTAAGGGCAGCACTGGAGAAATTCCAAATTGTGGATCTTTGTTTCCGGGCTTCTCTGGGAACGTACTTTGAAGGCTAATGGGCATTTTTGGAGGGGAGAATGGGCCCAGTGGAGTTTAATTGAGGTGGGATCTGAAGAGATTGATTTTAAATGATGATGGATTTGGTTGGCTTCTGCAGCCTTAGGTCTGGGACTGAAGAGTTGTAGAGCTGCGCTTCCATAGGACGGAACATCTGCCTTTGTAGACCTTGCCGCTGAAACTGACATGTTCAATCAGGGTTGAGCTCAAGGTTCTGCTTAGGTAGTGAATATGTGCGACCCTACTATAAAATGAAACCTACTGTAGCCACAGAAAGTTGTTAATCATTTGTAAAATGTACAAGTGCCTGGGAATTCGATATGCACCGCAGGATTTCAAGCAGAAGTTGTTACCAGCGCAAAGATTTAAACATCTTTTCAAATACAAGTATAAGAGCCTTCAGAAGCTTCAGAATGCTAATTTGTGCAAATGCGTTATTATTCCATCGTATTAATGTTGCACATAACGACGATTGACTCCTCGTGTACGGTGTCGCCATCGGAAGGGTTCTAAATATGTACATGTCTTGATTGATGGCACCAAAAATAAAGATTGGTGAATGGGAAAATTACAACCGCAATTAAAATGGAGCATCGTAACAAGCAGCCCAGACGTGTCAGGCCACTAATGACACCTCGCATGCATAGGTGTATTGATTTCTCGTGAAATGGCCTTTAAGACGAGCATTCTTCTTCTGCTTATGGCTGCCTTTGTCCACTTAAGATGCTAGTGACGTGAGGCGGCGGTACTCCAGACCCACACTTCAGCAACTTATTGATGCTCTACACCTTGCCTTTTCTCACAAGCAGCAGCCTCTGTTGTAGTCAAAGCACACCAACAACATGCAGGCTGGGAAACTACTCTGGTGCCTGACATTCGGGGCCGTGCATAATTGTATGGCTCAGGACCAGGGTACAAAAGTGTAACCAAAAGCATTTGTGCTAATTCACTGATATTTTATGCTGCCATATTCCCAAAACGTTTATTTTTTTATCACTTACTGTACTATTCACACACTTGCTGAAGTAAACGTGCAGGAAATGAGATGTTTCCTTTTAGCAGTTTGAGAAGCAAACACCAGAGGTTGGGTGACTGCGCATGCGATTAGGACCTGTTTGCAGTAGTGATATTCCGATGAAATGTGTCTCTGGTGCGTCCAGCAACATGTGCAGTCTATACTGGGCGTGAACACAAACGTTATTGTGATTACTACGTATTTTGATGTGCAGTTTCATAATATTCACTCCTCATTGTGATGTCTCTGTTAGTATGCGAAAATGGGACTTGCGGGAGGGCGGTGGCCAGAATTGCCTACACTCTCCCAGTATCTTTGGGCGGATGGGAGGGACAAAGGTCATGGTGCGGCCCTGATTGGTTTGGGGAAACGGGAGCAGGGCTATAAGGTGTTTCAGTTATGCAGTCATGTGGAGGGTGCCATTTTAGCTTTATGGTACACTCCAGCTGGTAGGGACAGCATAGGTTTTTTCCCTTAATCAATGTGTGTGCTTTACCAAGGTTTTGAGCTCGTTAGTGTCAGGTTTATTGTGATGGCAGTGGAGCTGAGCGTTGATGCGTGCCAGGCCCTGATGACCCTGCAGGATGCGGGCAGGTCGGATCTCCTGTCAGCGGGGACCCTGGGACAGGCATGTGTCCCCTACGTGGCATGGCCAAAGGCGAAGAGCAGCGTGGGGCCTGGCAGTGGCCGTTATGGCCAGTTGTCTCCCTCAGAAGTGGGGATGGGTATGTGCAATGAGGGGTGTGGCGAGCAGTGTGGCAAACTGGTTGTCTCGAGCTGAGGTGCTGTGACATGCTGTGTTAGGCGGTAGCCGTGAGGAGTCGTGAAGGGCAGCCCTAGCCCTCTCGCGCCCTCGGGTCACTGTTTTGGTGAGGGCAGCAGGAGTATTTCATGGCCGCAACACGGCCGCCCATGCAGGAACTGGTAGAGGGGCAGTCTGATGTGATGGAGGGCGCTCATACAGGGAGACCACGCGCCCAAGTCAAGACAGATTACCCTTGGTTATGGCAGCTCCTTTGCAGACATGGAGACGTGTGAGCCAGGACACTGCCCGAGGGTTCAGTGATGCTTCAGGGCAACCCGGAGGTCGGTTGGCATGGTGATGGTGGGGGTTGGGGCTTGCGAGGCACAGGGCCCGCTGCTGGATCTCTCAAGTCCACACAGGCAGGCCCTGTGTACATCGAGTTGGGCAGATAGACGAAGGAGAAGCCATGGTTCTGGGAGGCTGGACCACATTCAGACCGGGCTGGAGTGGTTGTCTGGCAAGGTGGTTTAGTAAAGATGACTCCAAGCAGTCTGAAGAAGTATGAAGATGTTTATTGGTGAGGATAAGTCTCACCATGAAGGGGCCCTGGAGCAACTGCTTACAATCAGAATGCAGTGCTCTCATGACCTCATCACACATTCTAATGTCTGGACATTCTGAGCCAATGCTCACATTACCACACATCTCCCTTTTTACAAAACAAAGTATGAAACAATACATTTATACAAAGTATGAAGCAAGATAAACATTTTAAACATAAAACTTAGTACCCATACCCCCTTCCAAAAAAACAAAGTAGGTAAACGAAAGAAAAGATAAGAAAGAAAAGAAGGAAGAACAAGAAAGAAGAAAGAAAGGAAGAACAAAGAAAAAGCGAAAAAGATAAAGAAAGTAGGAAGAGAAAAGAAAATAAAGTTAAATAAAGTCATTCAAATTTTTTTTTAAGGTCGTACAGGAATGCGAGAACTCTTCCTGATGGTCACATTATTTCTTGAATGCTCTTTGATAGGTAAAGAGGAACGTTGTGAAAAATACTTTTCAGTGTTGCTAGACATATCATCGTGAGGAACAGGTGCCACACGACACATACCCCACCAATTCCCATCAGAAAGTTTAACAGAATTCTTCCCTAGTTCACAAACTTGAACTGGATTTTTGAATTTGGACAAGCCTTTGCTAACAAGGATTGGATTCTTCACACGTACCCAGTCACCTATTTTCAATCTGGTTACTCTTTTTGAACTGGGAATACTTTTAGTAAATCTCTTCAAGTTTGCAAAATTGGAATTAAATTCAGCTGATTTCCACCAGTCATCCACATTTCCATCTTTTTGAGAAATTCTTGTGGTCCAAAAAGGGCAAAGTTCAGTGGATGATTCTCTACCTCTCATCAATTCGAAAGGAGATTTCCCAGTCACTGAATGTGGAGTGGTGCGATGTGACCAAACTAACTCAAGTATTGACTTAGCAACACAAGACTTGCTTTTGATGGATGATTGAATGCATTCTACAAGTACTTTGTTAAAGCGTTCAACTTTACCATTGGTTTGGGGATGATAAAGTGGCGTTCTCAAGTGTTTTATTGCACAATTTTCTAAAAATGAAGACATCTCAGAGGACGTGAACTGAACCCCATTATCAGTGAGAATCTCACCTGGGAGACCTTCTCTTGAAAACACTCTTTGAAAACATTCAATTGTGTTTTTTAGTAGTGGGTTCAGAGATTGCCTCAACTTCAACCCATCTAGATCCACCATTACAACAAAATATCTCATGTAGTTGGGAAGAATCTGGTAAGGAACTAGAAAATCTACCCCAATGCGTTGCCAAGGTTTTTCGGGACAAAGATTGACAGATTGAACTTGAGGCTCAGTTATTAAAACTTTGTCACTAAGTTTGCATTTGGTACAGTTGGATACAAATTCTTCAACCTCAGAATCCATGCGAGGCCACCAAAATCTCTCTCTAACTTTCCTCTTGGTCAAAGTGGAACCCAAATGACCACCATGAGCTAAACTGACTAAACGTTGACGAAAACAAAACGGAGCCACTAATTTATCTCCTCGGACTAAGATGTCACCTTCAAGAGACAACTCATCCAAGACCTTCCAAAATGTTTGAAGATCATATTGTAACACAGATTCTTTTGGCCAACCAGATTTTACAAATGTGATGACTTGACTGAGAATGGGATCTGATTGGATAGCCGAAATCCAATCTTTTTCACAAAATGAAGCATCCCCTATATACGCAATAAAGCACTCCTCTATTTCTGTTTCGCATTCTTGATTTTCAGGTTCATCAATCGGAAGTCTAGAGAGGCAGTCAGCACGTGAATTCTTTCCACCGGGAATGTATTGGATAGAAAAGGTGAATTCTAAAAGTTTAGCTTGCAATCTTGAAATACGAGCAGTGGTACGCTTGATGTTCTTGCCAGATAGAATATTTACCAAGGGACAATGATCAGTTTTAATTATAAAAGGTCTACCCCAAACATAGGCTTTGAACTTTTCTACACTCCAAACACAAGCTAAAAGTTCCTTCTCAATGACCGAATACTTGCGCTCGACAGGTCTGAGAGTTCTGGACGCAAACCCTATGGTAAATTCACGCCCATTATCCATTTGGGTGAGAACAACCCCAAGACCATAATCACAGGCATCAACAGTTACAATGGTGGTTCTGCCTTCAAGAAAAGGCTGTAAAGCAGGAACGTTCACGATTCTTTCTTTAATTTCCTTAAAGGATTGTTCACAAGTATCTGACCATAGAAATTCTGAATTTTTCTTTAATAAAGGCCTAAAACATTCTGTTAAATTGGCAAAGTTCTTTAGAAATTTACTATAAAATTCACACATACCTAGAAAAGAAAGTAACTGATCTTTGTTTTTAGGAGCCGGTGCATCTGTGATACTTTTGTCAAGACAAGGCTTAGGCTTGACTCCTTGAGCTGAAAATACATGACCCAAATACTCAATTTCTGTGGTTTTAAAAATACATTTATCCTTTCTTAAAGTAGCTCCTCTGGATTGAAGTATGTTTAGAACTTTTGATATTAAGAGGTCATGTTCAGACTCACTCTTAGTGAATAGTAAAATGTCGTCTTGGAAAACAGCTACTTGCGAAATACCAATAAACATTTCAGACATCAAATTAAATAGTTTGCTCTCTGGCCCCTTCTTTATCCTGTCATTATCCAAGTTGCGTAGTGACATCTAGGAACATCCCATCCTCGTTGCCAGTTTAGTAAAGATGACTCCAAGCAGTCTGAAGAAGTATGAAGATGTTTATTGGTGAGGATAAGTCTCACCATGAAGGGGCCCTGGAGCAACTGCTTACAATCAGAATGCAGTGCTCTCATGACCTCATCACACATTCTAATGTCTGGACATTCTGAGCCAATGCTCACATTACCACAGGTGGACTCTAAGTAGGGCCAGTGGGATGGGGTGGTACAAGGGTTTTCAGATCTTGGGTGAGGGGGCCAAGGGTGGGGACAGCAAGGAGAGGTAATGCGCCATAGGCGCATCCTATGGCTTGGGGGGGGGGGGCTTTTCGGGACTAGGGCCTGGGAGGTTGGTGCAGTGCTAAAATAACCCCTTCAGCCCTTATGAGCAAGCACACCAGGGTCATATTAGTGCCAGTCAAGTGGCTGAGGCAGGTCTGGTGGTGGAGGCGGTATCCCGTCAGCCAGGAGGGTCTGGTGCGGGGAACAACCTTTACAACGCAACTTTTACAACGCACTACCATTACAACGCATTTTTTACAACGCATAATCCATTACAACGCATGACATTACAACGCATGACACTACAACGCATTTTTAAAAACTACCTTTACAACGCATTCCATTACAACGCATACTACCATTACAACGCATACCATTACAACGCATAATATTACACTATACTATCCAACACTTACCCTACTGATGCACCCCCTGGAGTTAGAATAGTAATTTTTACCCCTATACTATCCAACACTTACCCTACTGATGCACCCCCTGGAGTTAGAATAGTAATTTTTACCCCTATACTATCCAACACTTACCCTACTGATGCACCCCCTGGAGTTAGAATAGTAATTTTTACCCCTATACTATCCAACACTTACCCTACTGATGCACCCCCTGGAGTTAGAATAGTAATTTTTACCCCTATACTATCCAACACTTACCCTACTGATGCACCCCCTGGAGTTAGAATAGTAATTTTTACCCCTATACTATCCAACACTTACCCTACTGATGCACCCCCTGGAGTTAGAATAGTAATTTTTACCCCTATACTATCCAACACTTACCCTACTGATGCACCCCCTGGAGTAAGAATAGTAATTTTTACCCCTATACTATCCAACACTTACCCTACTGATGCACCCCCTGGAGTTAGAATAGTAATTTTTACCCCTATACTATCCAACACTTACCCTACTGATGCACCCCCTGGAGTTAGAATAGTAATTTTTACCCCTATACTATCCAACACTTACCCTACTGATGCACCCCCTGGAGTTAGAATAGTAATTTTTACCCCTATACTATCCAACACTTACCCTACTGTTGCACCCCCTGGAGTTAGAATAGTAATTTTTACCCCTACACTATCTAATACTTACCTTAAATGTAATTTAATAATATGCGTTGTAATGGTATGCGTTGTAAAGGTAGTATGCGTTGTAATGGTAATGCGTTGTAAAGGTATTTTTTAAAAATGCGTTGTAGTGTCCTGCGTTGTAATGTCATGCGTTGTAATGGATTATGCGTTGTAAAAAATGCGTTGTAAAAGTGTGCGTTGTAACGTCATACATCCGTCTGGTGCAGCCTGGCAACCCTGGTCCGAAGCCAGAGCTGGTGTCTGTACAGCCGGCTCTGGGATGGCGCTGGCAGACTCAGCGGACAGGCATGGATTGGGATCTGCGTCCGCCTTGCAGGAATTTGACCCTTTCCAGGGCCTTTTAGATGCTCAATTTTGGGATGGTGGTGCGGGCGATGGCGAGGTGGACTGTAGTGGGGCTTTCATTATGCTGAGTGGGAGCTTGATTATGGTGAGGATGAGTTGTAGGAAGGAAAGATTGTGGAGGAAGAGGTGTGGGAGAGTGCCTCGTGGGTGTCACTGCAGGAGGTGCCGCGGGCACAGGGTGAAAGTAACCAAAGGGGAAGCATTAGTGTATTACAGCAGCCTGTTACGGGTTTGGCATCAACAAGGGCAGTGTCCATCCAAACAGAGGCAAGACCGACATCAGGACAGATGGCTTTGGTGTGGGCCCGGACACTGAGGCCAGGTAGGAGAAATGCATGGCAGGCACTGCTACTGGAGTGGGTAGAAGTGGGGGTGCAGGCTGTGGGGACTGACACACAATTGCAAGGGGACGCTTTCCTGTGTTTGTTGAAGGGTAAGTATGTGCAGGACCAAGGGACAGGTACAGAACTACTGGAGGGGAGTGAGAAGGAGAAGGAGGGGATGAATGGAAAATCACAGGAGGCGGTAGTACAGGCCGGGGCCAATGGTGAGTACAGAAACATGGGGGGAAAGAAGGACAGCAAGAATGTGAGACATAACAAGCTGCCATACATGGGGATCACAAAGCCATTGTGGGCACACTTAATGTTGACCGTTAAGGTACACATTTGGAAAGGGATTATGTGGAATTTTTTTTTAACTCTTGCATCAGGAGGTGAGGGCGAAAGAGGGTTTCAAGGAGAAGGAGTACAAGCTGTCCCGCAGGCGGAAGGTGTCAGTTAACATTGAGAATTGAACAGCAGCGTTTCTTATTTAAACGAGCGTGTACTGTGAGAAATATCCAGAGAGGTGTGTGGCCTTGTTCAAGCACCTCAACGTAGTGGGGAAAGTGCAATTTATGTTCGGGGATTAGGCTTGTGTGCGGTATAATGAGAACATTTGTGCGCGCCTTGTGGAGGACTCGGATGGTATATGAGAGTAGCTGGACAATGAGCAGTGAATGGTTGACTGGTTATCTATAAGCCCTTTCAAGGGCGTCCCACCCAGGCAAGGATGGGTGGAGTAGGCAGGGGTCAGGCGGGAACTGGGGGACCCTGTTGGCCATACACCAGGGGATAGTGTGTGTGGGAGTACTGTAAAGATAGACATGAAGGCTCAAAGTGTAACGGTAAATATATGCGCACCCAGTGTGGACCTCAGGTAGACCTGGGCGGAGTTCACGGAGTTTGGCTATGCGGCACTTCGCGAAGTGACCAAAAATCTCTGCCAAGGTACGTGGAGTTCCGCAAGTGGTGGAGTGCATTAGGTTGTGGCATTCACGCAGATTTTTAGCACCATGCACAGTGCAAGAGAGCACTGCTTATTTCTGCTGCTCGAGTAGATGTTCTATGTAAGCGGCAGCTTCCTCTACATGAACTGAAAGTTTCTCAATGAGAGCGGTAGCGACCATCAGCAACCGCCCATGTGGAGAAATCTCGCCAGGAGGTGGTCTGGAGTAAAATTTTCCTTGCTCGTGAAGTTAATGTTTAACTTAATGTATTCTGGAATTCCGCGTGCTACGCGGAGCACAGAGTGGTAAAAACTCTGCAAACTCCACGAGCAGAGAGGAATTTCATGCCCAGTCCTAACCTCATGAGGGTGGGTTTGGATAGCAGGGGGGTCAGTGGACTGGTTCCAGCAAGCGTGGTAGGGGCGAAGGAAAGCAGAATCCCATGGGACAAGAGCACGCATGCCAGTTAAGGTGGAGCAGTTGCGGGATTGGCCTGGGTTGTTGGGGTCGGAGGGGGGGGGAAAGGGTTTGTTGTTGTCTGGTTTTACGTTTTTTTTTTTGTGTTATGAGGGTCCCAGGGTGTCCTAATGGGTGGACAATTTACAGTCAGTCAAAGAACAGGAGAAATTGGTATGGGGGAAAGTATTGTAGGTGGTGTAAGAAGGGAGGAATGAAGGGTTGTTCCATGAAGGGCCTCTGGAGAACTTGAGGATTTCTCTTATTGGTGTGATCCCTAAGAAAGAGCCATGGGAGCTCTATCTGATTCATCACTTTTCATGGTCAGAGGGCTTGTCGATCAATTATTTAATTCCTGAGGCGTGTTGAAGTGTGTGCTATGCATCTGTGGACACAGCTGTCCAGTTGGTGAATACATTTGTCCATGGAGCTTTGACTACAAAATGTGTGGTGAAATCAGCATTTTAGTTGTTGCCAATCCACTCTGAGGACTACGAGTTGTGGGGCATGCATTTCAGAGAAAAGTAATAGATGATGATAAAGTATTGCCTATGGGGTGTTCAATTTCCTGTTCATTGTTTGAAGTGTTCAGTTCCTTTTTGCAAAAGATTTTCACACATGTGGCAGGAAAAGAAGTCATGACAAATTACCTGGATGATTTTTCTTAGTGGGTGTCCTGCGGTTACAGGAATATCAGGAGGGTTTGCTGTTGTTTCAAGAGTTGATGCATGATGTGGGTGACTCATTGGTGCCAGAATAAACAGTGGGGCTAGTACATGTGCTTACATTTTTGGGGAATGGAGTTGAAATCCCACAGGATGGAAATCAGATTGCCAGAGAAAAAGAAGCAGTGTTGCATTGTGCTTTTGGACAGGATGTTGGACAAGTCAATGGTTCAGGTGAGGGACATATAGGTTTTGCAAGGTCATTTGAATTTTGCGTGCAGGGCAGTGAGGGCAGGCAGGACGTTCTGTAGGTGGTGGGGTTGGGCTCTGGCAAGGATGTCTCTTCCACACCACCAGAAGTGCCCCAAGGCAGGAGTGCGGAAGGATTTGCGGCTATAGCAAGTTTTTTTGAGAGAATGTAATGGAATTCCCATAGCGGGAGTGGCGAGGCAGTTGGAGTGGTCTGTTGAGTTGATTCCAATGCAGCAGGCAGTCGCGGTTACGAAATTCTTTGCAAGGATTGCTGGTGTGCAAAGAAGTGGCCGAGCCATGTAAATGGAGGGGCAGAGAAATTGATTACGTCTAGTTCTTTCCACTGGTGGTAGCAGTTTGTTTGTGGGGGCACCAGTTTGCTAATAGAACAGTAGTGTTCAACATGGAAAACATGTCAGTTGTGAGCATTGTCAATATACAGTTGGCGCAGTACCCAACGGTTTGGCAATTGTTGAGGGTGTTTGTGTTAGAATGTTTGCGTGCAAATGTCTTTTACGAAGCACATCATATTGCAGGAGTAAACAATAAAATTGGTGATGCTCTTTCTCATTTCCAGTGGATGACAAGGTAAAGACTGCGATGCTGGCTCATTTGTGGTCCGTCGGCGAGAGCGCGTGAGGCAGCTTATCCTTGACACATTGCCAAAGTCTACTAGTAAGGCATATAGTCTGGCGTGGAAAGAGTTTGCGAAGTCAAGGGCGGTGCATCATAGCGGTGAGGATGGAGGTCAAGCTCGGTGGAATGATGTGTTACATTTCATTTTGTGTCTGATTGACATGAATTTGTCACCCCTAAGTATAGCGGGTAATTTGGCAGGTGTGGCTTTCTACAGGAAGCTGTTGTGGTGGTATGAGCAATCTGCGGGGGAGATGGGGAAGGGGATTTTGGAAGGCTGGTGAAGAGGGAAGGGCACTGGAGCGAGAATGTGGCATGCTAGACATTTTGAAACAGGTCCTTACCATGCTGCTCAGTGTTGCAGGGATGATAGGGAGGCACTGCGGTTTGCGGTTATTATGGTTTGGTTATTTTTCGGCATGTTCCTTGTTACGGAGGTGGTTGGCTCTAAGGCACAGGCGGGGATCCGTTGGCAGGATGTCCAGGCGCTTTCCAGGCAGTTCAGGTATGGATCCCAAAGTCGTAAACGGGCCAGTCGGGTATGAGCAGCTGTGTGATTCTTTGAGCATACCCGGATGTGCGGGTTTGCCCTCAGGAATTGTGTTATGAGGGTCCCAGGGTGTCCCAATGGGTGGACAATTTACAGTCAGTCAAAGAACAGGAGAAATTGGTATGGGGAAAGTATTGTAGGTGGTGTGAGAAGGGAGGAATGAAGGGTCGTTCCATGATGGGCCTCTGGAGAACTTGAGGATTTCTCTTATTGGTGTGATCCCTAAGAAAGAGCCATGGGAGCTCTATCTGATTCATCACTTTTCATGGTCAGAGGGCTTGTCGATCAATGATTTAATTCCTGAGGCGTGTTGAAGTGTGTGCTATGCATCCGTGGATACAGCTGTCCAGTTGGTGAATACATTTGTCCGTGGAGCTTTGACTACAAAATGTGTGGTGAAATCAGCATTTTAGTTGTTGCCAATCCACTCTGAGGACTACGAGTTGTGGGGCATGCATTTCAGAGAAAAGTATTTTGATGATAAAGTATTGCCTATGTGGTGTTAAATTTCCTGTTCATTGTTTGAGGTGTTCAGTTCCTTTTTGCAAATGATTTTCACACATGTGGCAGGAAAAGAAGTCATGACACATTACCTGGATGATTTTTCTTAGTGGGTGTCCTGCGGTAACAGGAATATCAGGAGGGTTTGCTGTTGTTTCAAGAGTTTATGCATGATGTGGGTGACTCGTTGGTGCCAGAATAAACAGTGGGGCTAGTACATGTGCTTACATTTTTGGGGAATGGAGTTGGAATCCCACAGGATGGAGATCAGATTGCCAGAGAGAAAGAAGCAGTGTTGCATTGTGCTTTTGGACAGGATGTTGGACAAGTCAATGGTTCAGGTGAGGGACATATAGGTTTTGCAAGGTCATTTGAATTTTGCTTGCAGGGCAGGCAGGACGTTTTGTAGGTGGTTGGGTTGGGCTCTGGCAAGGATGTCTCTTCCACACCACCAGAAGTGCCCCAAGGCAGGAGTGCGGAAGGATTTGCGGCTATAGCAAGTTGTTTTTGAGAAAATGCAATGGAATTCCCATAGCGGGAGTGGCGGGGCAGTTGGAGTGGTCTGTTGAGTTGATTCCAATGCAGCAGGCAGTCGCGGTTTCGAAATTCTTTGCAAGGATTGCTGGCGTGCAAAGAAGTGGCCGAGCCATGTAAATGGAGGGGCAGAGAAATTGATTACGTCTAGTTCTTTCCACTGGTGGTAGCAGTTTGTTTGTGGGGGCACCAGTTTGCTAATAGAACAGTAGTGTTCAACATGGAAAACATGTCAGTTGTGAGCATTGTCAATATACAGTTGGCGCAGTACCCAACGGTTTGGCAATTGTTGAGGGTGTTTGTGTTAGAATGTTTGCGTGCAAATGTCTTTTACGAAGCACATCATATTGCAGGAGTAAACAATAAAATTGGTGATGCTCTTTCTCATTTCCAGTGGATGACAAGGTAAAGACTGCGATGCTGGCTCATTTGTGGTCCGTCGGCGAGTGCGCGTGAGGTAGCTTATCCTTGACACATTGCCAAAGTCTACTAGTAAGGCATATAGTTTGGCGTGGAAAGAGTTTGCGAAGTCAAGGGCGGTGCATCATAGCGGTGAGGATGGAGGTCAAGCTCGGTGGAATGATGTGTTACATTTCATTTTGTGTCTGATTGACATAGATTTGTCACCCCTAAGTATAGCGGGTAATTTGGCAGGTGTGGCTTTCTACGGGAAGCTGTTGTGGTGGTATGAGCCATCTGCGGGGGAGATGGGGAAGGGGATTTTGGAAGGCTGGTGAAGAGGGAAGGGCACTGGAGCGAGAATGTGGCATGCTAGACATTTTGAAACAGGTCCTTACCATGCTGCTCAGTGTTGCAGGGATGATAGGGAGGCACTGCGATTTGCAGTTATTATGGTTTGGTTATTTTTCGGCATGTTCCTTGTTACGGAGGTGGTTGGCTCTAAGGCACAGGCGGGGATCCATTGGCAGGATGTCCAGACGCTTTCCAGGCAGTTCAGGTATGGATCCCAAAGTCGTAAACGGGCCAGTCGGGTAAGAGCAGCTGTGTGATTCTTTGAGCAAACCCGGATGTGCGGGTTTGCCCTCAGGAATGGTGGATGGTACTGTTTGGCAGGCAGATTGGACACATTTTTAGGCCTCACAAGTTTTAGGGGTTTTGCTGGACGTACTCGGTGCTCTGGGGTATGGGACACAGGATTTCGGGAACGACTCATTTTGGATCGGGATGGTGAAGGAAGCGGAATCCAGTGGTTGGCCAGGCGGTGGAGATTCGGCGTGTAGGGCGCTGGCAATCAGATTGTTATCAGTACTATTTGCGGTTGCCTGGCAGTTGGGCTGGGTTTTTCATGATTCTCGTTGACATTGGTCTTTTTTCTCCTAAGTTGCATTGCACATTGAGGGTTGGATTTGTGGGAACTCCTACATGAAGTGGATAGCGAGGCATGCCGAAAACAGGAGAGGAGGATGACGGTTTGGACTTCCTGATATGGTGGTGCAATTAAAATGGTTTGGAAAAGGGAGCATGCAGTGGCACAAGTTATTGCCCAAGTTAAATTCTCTAGCAAGAGACATTCTCTGGCTATTCATCCTGCATTTGCACCTAGGAGAAAATGACTTTGTGGAGTCGAAGGGTTTGGTACCGGTTAAGAGTGTAAAGAACAACTTGAAGGAGATCAAAGCAAACAAACGTAATGACCAAGTTCCTGTCCAAAAATGTCTAGCAGGGGCAATAAAACCTGGGGCTATTGACAGGGCAAGGAAAATGACGGTAGTTTCCCTAGGCAGAGGGTTTGGTTTTCTTTGCACAGTGCAACATAAAATATGAGATTGGTGGAATTCTTTCATGAAGATGAGGTGGAACTGTATTTGATGCAGGTTTGGAATTTTATGGTGGAAAGTTTGCATTTGCCAGTGTGGATGTAAAATGTTGTCACTTGTGGCGGGGTTGGGGGGGCAGCAAAATCAGTGGTTGTTCTGATTATGGGTGGTAAACAAGTTTAAAAGTTATTGCAAGAAATGTTGGTCAGGTTGAGATCCAGTTGAGATTTTTGGTGGGAGAGGAGGAGGAGTTGATGAATGGAATAAGATGGCAACAGTGATGTATGCATGAGGGTTGGACGCAGGGAGTTTGATTGAGGAGATTTGTGATCGGCTTTTTGGTTAGCTTGCTTTGTGAAGGGTATGTTAGGGGAGGAGGATTTGGATAGCTATTCAATATGTATAGTGAGGCTCAATTAATATTTAGCATGTAAGGCGTAGAGCAAAGGTTGTTATTAAACTTGTGCACATGTTTCATTAAAGCAGTCTTTTGCATACTATCAAGTAGTCTGTTGTTCGGGATATGCCGTCCTACCCGATGTCTATCAGACATCTGCTTGCTTGCCTTCACAAACATGCTTGCTGGTTGCTTGTGCAAATTGTTTGTTGTTGCCTCTCTCAACGGACCAGGCTTTGTTGAGTGTATTGGACTTGCAATTGTTCAATGAACACTGCTAATAAATTAGTTAAATCAAATTGTGTCTGGGGAGAGTTATATTTCTAAGGGATATTATGAAATTACTATTTCTTGTTTTTTACAAAAATATCGATGCTTTTGAAGCTGTCGAACTGTGTTTTGACAACTGAACCAATTGACTTGCAGGAAAGCTGCCGGAAACAGAAAGAGGACCTGTGTGAGAAGTTTGATTTCTTGTATGCGGTGCTGGAAGAGAGAAGAAGCGAGATGACGCAGATGATTACAAGAGAGCAGGAACAGAAGCTGGAGCATGTCCGCTCCCTCATCAAGAAGCACGGCGAACATTTGGAGACCGTGTCCAAACTGGTAGAGTCAGGCATCCAGTTCATGGAGGAGCCAGAAATGGCGCTGTTTTTACAGGTACCATATGACAAGATAAGGTGACGTATGGGAGATAAGGCAATAGGCAACAGAAGGCCATATTACATAGTAATGCCACAGTGGCACGGGCAAAGTATGGCTGATGCTGGAGCACTGCTCACTGTCCACCGTATTATGTATGCTTCGCCCAGGATGGAAGCACAGACTGATAGTGTGCACTTGTGCTCCCATGTGTACACTAAAGACTCTATGAGGTTTGCCTGAGAGATTAGTATAGAAGAGAAACTTGAGCCAAGGGCCTTATCAAGCCTTCCCTCAGGTTCTCAAAGAAAAGGGGAGTGAAAGGATTCCCTGAATCAGAGCCATGCAGTGAAGCCCATCTGGTCTTCTAAACACAGTTTTATCGCCTTGAAGGTGGTGAGTAAAAGGTGGCAGTCCAAAGAATCGCTTCCTTCGACTGAGTTGCTGAAGGACGATCATAACATCCTTCAAAAGCCTGCTAATTGTGAATTGTCACAAAATGGACAAATCCTTCTGAGTGGCATGAATTGGATTTCTCTCCATAGAGGGGTGTTGGCTGGGTCATGTTATATAATGGGAGAGTATACCTGTTATTCGTCTTTTTAGCACCTCTATGCAAATGATGGAAGGCCCATGTTTGACTGCAATAATGGAAAGTATCTACTGCACACCCATATATTATAGAAAGGGCGTGAAAAGCCCTCATTAATAGCAACCTACATAGACCACATAGAAAGAGTTGGGATTATTATGCTTCTGTCTCACCACTTTCATGGCCCAACCAGATTCTCTGATATGGCCCCATTGGTGCCACCATAACTCGAGCTCAATGCTCACAGTTCTGCTGAACTCAGCCATTAGGCCATTAGGCCGGTAGGGGTACAACTGACCTTGCAGAACATGCATGTTGCTGGATTTGTTTGTATGCTGATGATCTTTGTCTGTGTTAACGAATCACACGAACAAAGGACTGAGTGCTCCAATGAACCTAGCAATTATTCCACGTCTCAGGCCTGTAGTGGTATGCCTGACCTTGCTTGGATTTGTTGGTGTCCTGGCAAGCCTGCGCCTGTGCTGAGGATTCCCTTTAAAGACTGAGCACTGTTTCAGACACAGGTCAAGCTATTTCACTGATTCCAATTATTTTTATGTTATCCACCTGTCTCTAAATTATTGGCCATGCCCCTCTGTACATCAGACAGGTAGGGGAACAGTACAAAAATGATAATATGTATTAGTGTGTCAGTATCTTCAAATGTTCCACCTTTTTTGAGCTAATATCTAACAATTTTTCCTTTTTTTTATTTGCAGAATGCAAAAGCTTTGTTGCAAAAGTAAGTATTGTTGCATTCCTATAGTGCTTGATAACCCTGGCAAAGGGCATTGAGATTTGGTTGCAAATACGATATAGGAGTGCAACGGCTTGAAGAGTTTATTTATCATGCAGCCTATGAGTTTAATACTTTGGTGTTGTGCGTGGGGACCAGAGATATGTTTTTTCTATGTTTTGTAACTATAACTATGAGTGCTATGAAAGCAATGGAGTGAAAGATGACTGATTTAAGCAGAATATGATAGTGTATGGATGCATAGAAAATATATGAGTGCTGCATGCAGTGTTTTGTGTCAGGTGTGTCAGCAACTACTCAAACTCTATTGTGTCTGCATGTGTACCTACCAGTTTTGAATTGTGTGTGTCATGCAGTTTGGAAGGGCTCAGAGGTGAATGATGCTGCCCTTGGAGAGTACAGTCTGGCATAATCCATATTAAATTCTCTCTAGTAATAGTAGTAGTAGTAATTTACTTTATTCGGTTATTACAACCATCAAACTGTGCATTCAACAACAACAGAAAAACAGATAAAATAACGGTACACAGGACATAGGTCATATTGTTTCATAATATACCATGGCCACTAAGGGCTAAAGGCTGTAAGCGCCCCTAATACAGAAATCAAATACAACTGATAATATGAGATATGCGGTACAATAGGTAAACTAGAACAATAAAAAGATACAAGACAGAAATAAAACATGTATCCATATACAATGATAGCAGCAATACTTAATAACAGCCCTCATCAGGGTCGTACCAGGGGATAAAGTGCCAAGTGCTTCAGAGATGGTGTTACTAATAGTACCACAGTAACCTTTCGATAGTCAATAAGATAACGCCATGAATGGGGTCGATCTGAGGACTAAAGTGATCCATGCTACAGTATCAATATAGAATAAAAACAGCAATAAATATATATAAATGAAGTACGACAGGAGCATCATAAGATCAATACATTAAAAAGTGATTACAGAAGGATAACAAAACAATTCATTATTGGGAATTAGGAATAGAAAAGAGCCCAAGACCATTACACTGATATTTAAAAAAAAAAAATGATATTAGGTTTCTACCAGACTGACTCTAAGAATTTACTAATGGCTAACACAGTACTAATAGAAAGGTTGGTCTTTAATATCTGTAGAGCTACTGATAACGTTCAACCCCTAGTTCGCGACATATGGAAATGAGCCACTTACTACGGGGAGAGGAGTACTCTGGGCAGAAGAAGAATAAATGTGATTCATTTTCATCGCCCTGATTACACATGGGACAGGCCAAAATTGCCTGAGCTTTACTCCATTTATGGGTAATGATCTTATAGGGAGTATCCCCAGGCGAAAGCGTATGAAAACACTTTTAGGAAAAGCAGAAGGCATAAAATCTAGATATTCCTCAAAAAAGGGTAAACATTTAAAATCCAAAAACGTATTGGTCAACGATCCTACAGGGCTTCTACTAGCTATTCCTTCGTTGATGTAAGCCCAATAAGTGGATTTTTGTAGGTGTATATCAGATTTATTTAATTTGGTAGGATCAGCACAAAATCTGAGGAGACATAGCTTTTCCATCCAAGAGAACACATGTTTGATCCAGGGGAGTGATCTAACACCTGGTATTTTGAGAACGTCATTCAGTGAGTCCCTATAATTGGCAAGCTCTAGTGTACACCAGAGACTTACCTAGTAAGCCAAAATATTGCCATTCAGAGGACGCAAAAGAGAACGGCATCTCATGTAGTATCGCCAATCCTGGAGATCTATCGGGCTAAGACACAAGTGGCTGCTCTTTACCGGGCTGAAGTATGGGCTATGTGGACACCCAGCTCCTGGCAGTGGCAGTAAACAGCTTTGCTAGGAAAGTATTGGACACCACTTATTCCGTTGTATCTAGAATTGCGATTAAAAAGAGTATATTCTCTGTAGTCTACACAGAAGCACCAGTGAAGCCCATCCAAATGCATCAGGGATCAACCCCTAGGAATAGGCATTATACAAACAGTCCGAGTGCATGCTCCAACGGGTTTTCTGGGAAGCAATGGAAATGAGGCACAAAGGCTTATGACTGAGATGGCAAACCCAATTGTGGCAGTGAGGAACCCTCTGAATGGGAATTATGAGGCAAAACATAAGTTATCCTCGAGGAGTATGTTCATGAGCAATAAGGAGTAACTAATATGCAACTTTACATAGTGAATATCTGAGGGCTCCCTTCTATAGTGGCTTAGCAGCAACACAGAGGATTATGCATTATTTTTATAGGACCAGCCATAGTATATTCTCTGACAGGTCTCAGTGGACCAAGTGAGGAGAGACCATCATTGGAATAATCACAGTTCATTAGTAGTGGAGTCCACTCAGGTGTGGCAAGGAGACACCCATATAAAATGGCATTATGCAGCTAGCACGAGAATTTGCTCCGATGCGTCACAGTGGAATTGCAAACCATTACGAGATCAAGCAGAGTACATGACTAAAAAAAACTGACCCAGTAGAAGCAACCACTGGAATGGGCAACATGCAACCACCTATGGTACTTTATTTGAAAGTTAACTCATTAGTAACAAGGAGCACCCCCTAGTGATGAACAGAGTAGAACCAGCCACATAATGTGCTCTGAGAGCTCTATAAAGGTGTGGCAGAGAAAAAACCAACAAGGAAAGGCATTATACAGTTTACAACAGCATTTGCTCTGATGGTCACTGTGGAGTGACAGAGGAGCTACAATTTTACGAGCAGCCATAGAATATGTTCTTAGGAGGCCAACCAGGTATGTCATGGGGCAACCTATAGGAACAGATATTGCACAACCAGATATCATCTAAATTCTGTTGAAGAGCAAAAAGGAGTGATTTAATCCTAATTTAAAAAAATCTCCCCTCCCCGCAGGGACAGAAGAACTTTACTTTGGGCCCGATTCACAGAAGTAGTCTAACTTTACGACTTTCGGTATTTACAAAGGGCATTTACGAGTAGTAATGTTAGACTATTGGTCTAAGTTAAGACCAAAAGTCTAATTTAGACTAAATGTCTAACTTTACTACCACTAAAGTTAAACTCTTGGTCTAAGTTTAGACCAAAAGTCTAACTTAGAACAACATTCTGTTTTAGACCAAAAGCCTAACTTTAGTAGTAGTAAAGTTAGACTTTTGGTCTAAGTTAGACTTTCGGTCTAAACTTAGACCAATAGTCTAACTTTAGTAGCAGTAAAGTTAGACTTTTGGTCTAAATTTAGACCAAAAGTCGAACTTTACTACACGTAAATGTCCTTTGTGAATACCGAAAGTCATAAATTAGACTTTTGTCTCAGATTACTTCTGTCAATCGGGAGCTTTGTGATTGAGCATGAAGCTTTAGCAGTTGCATGGGCAATTCACCATATTTAATATTTGCGGTGGGGTTAACCCCTTGCTGTGATGAATGACCATCACCCTCTTGTGCAGATCTGGTCTTGGAGAGGTGGAGCAAATTTGACTCAAAGGATAAGGAGGTAGACAAAAGGGCTTTCTGGTTACAGTTTTCAGATGGAGTATTTACCAGGAATTAACAACTGAGTGGCTGACTGTAGCAATTGCCCATTGAGAATGGTGAGGCTATTTTGGAATCCTCTGTCAAAAGCTGGGTGAGAGAAGATGTTATCGAGGAAGAGAGTAGAGGCAAGTGATAGACAGGGTGATGCATTAAGGGCAGCTAGTGAATATGTGGTCAGAGGTTAGCCTGATGTCAAATAGCTTGCAATCATTTTATGGGGTACTGGAATGTACGTGAGGAACTAAACCTTGTCAATGTTGATCTTCTTAGGGCTCTTGTCTTATGCCGCATGTGAAGGTAACCAATTTGTCACATAAGGGGCATCTAGGAAAGAACTTGACCAAGTTTAGAGTGCAGGAACTCTACTGGTGGCCTGGTCTTGACCATCAGGAAAAATGTAACTCTAGGTTTGCCAACAAGTGTTATGTGAAGCCTATACAATGGAAGATGGGAGAACCTGTACTGGCGAAGAAACCAGGTTTGATTAGGAAGGGTGTATTTACATTAATAGGAACTTTCACCAAAAGTGAGGAGGAATGTTGTGGTTATGGATTCTGGAGCAGTGTCCAGTGAGTCCAAGCTGGTGAGATCTGTGGCTGTTCTGCGTCCTGGGTTTATTCATACACGAGAGAGTGATGTCAATGATCTCCACACCTCCAAGAGTGATGACGTTTTTGGCACTGGTACTTCCCACACATTGGAAGATGGCATCCGTTCAGCAACGGTGGCTGCTCAAGTGGGAAGAGGTAGTTCACGGAGGAAGAAGAGGTGACGGTCTAAGTGGTGAAAAGATCATGTCATAAAATGAATATCATTTTTATGCTAGTATGGTGTGATCCTGCGCCTGAGCCAGCATTCCATCCTTTGCTAATTTTGAATTTACTTTTGATGCTTTGTCCCTTTGCTTTTCTTTTTCTCTTCAATATCTTATCCACTTTAGAGCTGTTTTTCCTGTTGTTGGGGTTGTGTTGTTTGCTGTATTGGGAATTAGGTGTTGCTGTTATGCTGGCAGCTGGGCCAGGGCCGTGTAATCATATGCTGTGAAGAAAAGTGGAGGCGGCACCAGGACTGAGGATACATATCCAAAAAGGCCATCTTATTTCAAGCTAAATCCTTTAGCAACAGGTTGCTTTCCCTCTCAGACGGCTGGTTTGGTGCTTTAGGACTGAAGCGTCAATCGTAACGCTACACCGAGTAATCATTGCTGAATTTATACTTACACGTTTTGTGTGCTACATCTTTACAACTTTATGCCCTGAGGAAGTTCCATTCACTGGAACGAAACGCGTTGGCTGTTGTCCTGTGTATATCTACTACTATATGAAGATGAATAAAGAATAAAGGATTTTCTTGAAATACGATGGCCTTCTTGGATATGTAACCTCATTCCTGGTGCCGCCTCCACTTTTCTTCAAGAATTTATTCCTGGGTTTCCAGTACGACCTTTCTGCAGCAGGTTCTGGAGATGTTTGGCACAGGACTTTTTTAATTTATGGGACTACAAAATTGATGTGCTCAACATTAGTCGGCTGTGGGATCTTTTTCTTGTCAAAACATAATGCTGTGAAATCTTGGGGTGTCATACTGTATGCGATATTACCTGTGTTCGAGGGTTGACAGTTGAAACTTAGCTGGTGAACTGTGAAAGGGGTCATTCACTTTGCTGTGTAGCTCATGTCAATAAAGCTCCTGAGCTTCATTGTTGGTGCCTTCTTTTGCACATACGTATCACAGGCTCTAAGGAATCAAGGCAAATGACTTTAGTTAGTGACTGTGGTATGCATAAATATAGGTGAAGCACAAGACAGGGAGGGTCAGGGACATGGCTCAAGGAAAGGTGAAGTAGGAGAGAAGAGGGAAGGGCTTCAGGGCCAAGGACCTTTCCAGGCCATAATAAGCCCAAACTGAGCAGGTTATATAGGAAGACACCCTTAACCTCTTTGCCCTTTACCAGAGAGCTTGAGCTGAACACCCTACAAAGGAAATTTGCGTAGGAGGCAGGGGAAGCATGAAGGGGTAGATAGGAAGAGTTTGTGTCAAGCAACTAGGGTCCAATGTGGTCACTGCCCACAATGTGATGCAAGAGCGTAAGGGTGGAAGATTTTGACGTCTAAGCTAGGAGGCTTATAGACATATAAACATCTTTTTTATTACCCTAAACTGCATTCTCTTTTATGTATTTCCACTTATTCAGCGCTATCTCTTTACAGGATCACAGAAGCCACCAAAGTATTACAGTTGGAAAAAATTGAGCCTGGGTATGAAAATATGAACAATTTTATAGTCAACCTCAGTAGAGAGGAACGGATAATCCGAGAAATTGACTTTTACAGAGGTATGTATGTCTTCCTCTCGGGAAAGGTTTTCAAAACTGCAGTTGTGGAAAATGTGCATGTTGATATGACATGAGAGAATTCGCAAATAAATCCCCAGTGCTGATTTAGTAATAAAAGTCATTCAACGTTAACATCCATTGCAAATTTGAGTTAATATTTTTCTGTTTCTGTTAACCAAGATTTTTATACACTAAAATTGCTTGAGCAACCCTGCTTGTTTTTAGTTCGAGCGTAGAATCAGCACGCAAGCGCTGCTCTGGTGAAGATCTGCTGTAGCTCAGTACATGAGGGAAGCCGCGCCGACTCCCTCGCCTATATTTTTCATTGGCTTGTGTCTTTGTCCTTCGTAAATGCTGCCTTCGGATTCGTTTATAGGCTAGTTAGTCCCTCTTTATTACTGACCATGTTGTCATTTGTATCCTCCCATGGCTATTGGCCCCTTTACTTCAAGAGTTAAACGGTATTTGCTAATTAGCCTGTGAGCTCTATTTTCTTGATGAGGTTCTCCTACTGCCTTCTCTGCTTTCCCCCTCCCTCCCGTTGTCCGTGCTTTCTTACCCCCCTCCCCGCCCGCACTCCCATTGTCCGTGCCTTCTCGCCCCCTTCTCCCCCCTCCCCCTCCCCCTGCCCTCACTCCTGTTGTCCGTGCCTTCTCCCCCTCTCCCTCCGCCCACACTCCCGTTGTCCGTGCCTCCCCCTGCCCTCCCTCCCGTTGTCCATGATGACTACTGTTTGCAATGCAATAGGTCTCTCATAAATGCGAGTCCTATTGCATTGCAAATGCTTGTTTCTGAGGTAGGTACTTGGCTCTCAGAGTGAGTAGCAAATTGTGTTATCTACGTTGAGCTCATATTTTCTATAAAAATACTATTTCAATTGAAAAGAAGCTTTTTCCTGCATCCCGACCCCATTACGAACACAGTAGACTGTGCCAGTACCGTGTTTTTATAGTCAGATTGTAACCAAACATTCCAGTAAGAGCCAGTGGAAATAAATGCCAATGTACTTGCCCAGTGCTGCATGAAGCTCGCAAAATGTATTGACGCCCTGTTACTAGGAAGAGAGTCGTGTCTAGTGTGAAATGCTGTACTCTGCGAGAAGATTCACCAGAAAACGTGTCTTTAAAATACCATGATGCACTCGCGTAGTGTCTGCCTTTCTTGCTCTCCAGTGCTGTGGAGTTGATTCTTGGTGTGCGGTGTGGGGGTGTATTCTTAAGTCTGACTGGAGTTACATTGGGTGTGCTCCTTCTTTACTCTCACTGAGAAAGTACAGCGAAGAACATTTGGGTGAGAGGATTGCTCCCATGTCTTTACAGTAACAATTGCATACATTTAAGATGAAAAAATGTGCTAAATCTTAACAAAACATATTAGCTCCTTCAAACATTTGCCAGTTCACTGTCTCCTTATGACATGTGTCATCACATTCACGAGCCCAGTGATACTGTAAAAGGTCATCCATGGGAAATACTGTCACATATGTTCATTAAAAACTTCCAATCCCTTTGCAATGAACATACCAGTAAATTGAAACCGCCCTTTGTTTCAGCTATCTAGTACTGTAACTCCCTTCACCACAAGAAGTGTGGCTCACTGGTTAGAGGAGGCATACCCTGAAGCAGAGGTCAGACCCGGGACCAGGGTTCAATTCCCGACGCGGCAGGGTCTGAGCCCAAGTGTCCACGGACTCGATAATTCTCACTTCGGTGCCTACTCGAATCATGGGTTCACACTCTGCAACTCTGGGCAATAGCTTGCTTAATCTCCACTACGGCCCACCCCCCCCCCCCCCCCCCCCGCGGAGGGATGCCTGGCTCTCACCTTGGGGATGCCCAGTACGGGTTATCTCACAGGGAAAAGCCAGGACGGGTTCCCAGATGCCCAAGGGTAAGTCGAGCGCTATATAAGAACACACATACATACATACAATCCAGGCTAGTAAGCAACACTTTCTGACTAATAGGTAAAATGTAGGACGACCAGATATAGAAACTTTCTTGTAACTCAGTCAAGGGAGAGAGGCCTACATTTACTAAATTTGGAGTGACATGACCCAGCACAAAAACCAACTTAGTTCTGCTGCAAAGAAATGCACTTGTTTAGCATAGCACCCTCTTTTCTTCAGCTCATCCAGCAATGATCAATTTGCCTGAACGCATGCTAAGGAAATTGTGTGACATGCCATTTGTGTCACAAAGACAATAAACAGTCCTGTGCGATGCAGTCTTGTGCTAAATAAAAATCACCAAAATGCAGAAAAGTAACTGGGGAGTGATGGATGTGACTAGGAACCCTCTCCCCCCAAACAAATGGCAGGTTCAGGGAGTCAGGATCTGCAGAATAACCTGGGAAGATAGGACAAACTATTTCTCTTACCTAAACCCTCACCATCCAAATGATATCCTCTGGAACAATATTCTTGAAGAAATAACAGTAATGGCACCAACAAGAAGGACTGTGATGAGCTGAAGAAATGCTGACATGGCATGCACTGGACCGAAGACGCAAGAACACGTCTCTCCCACTTTGAGATAATCATGATATGCTCACCTCAGGACGATTAATGTTGGGCTCCTAATTTATTACTTTTGTGACTAAACACTGTGACTGTTATTTTAGGAAACTTAGATAAATCGCAGGTTTGTTTTTATTTATATTTATGGGAAAGATGCATGTAACTGCCTTCCTTTAACGTCACTCACACCTACTCTGCTAGACCTTAAACATTTAATTTCTAAATTACCTAATTATTATACCTAGCATTATCCTTAGTATTTAACTGTCCCTTTCCATTTTTCGCCAATATTTATTTTTTTCCTGAAATTCCTCGTCCGAAAGTAATGTATGTAATAAAGAAAATAACAGCATTAACATATTTCAATATGTTGTATTGGAATCTAAGTGTGTGGAGTTTCCTTAAATACAAATAGCCCCCTATCCTAGAGTTTTAAGTGGGACAAAGGGTGGCAGGGCGGGTACCAAAGTGGGTATCGCCGTTAAGGCCCTGATACCAAAAAAACCTGTATACTTTTGATCTTCCATGAATATTTCATGAGGACCAACATTTAAGACTAAAGATATCATTTAACTATCACGTAGCTATATTTTTTAAGTGGGACCTTAACTGTGAAACTCTGTGCCTGAAGAGTGGATCTGTCTCTAGAACCGACTTTAGTTCTGTAGAAATACAACAAAATCTGTTTAATGTATATCTGTACACACACTTGATCCTTAAATTATTTGACTTATCCCTTTCATCACTCCCATTTCCTCTATCCCACCTTCCATTCATCTCCCTTACCCATATAACCAATTTGATTTCGATTTACCCTCCTCTCACCTGTCACCCTTCTCATTAATTAGATCTATATTAAACATTCTCCTGTATCTCCTTCTATCCATTCTCTAGCCATCCTTACTAAGTCACCACTTTCTCTCACTCCATCTCTGCCTGCACTTTCTTTCACTTCCATCTCTGTCTGCTCAATTTATAAGCTTATTTGGTGTTGTACTGGTCTGAAAAAAAGTATTTACCCTCATCATATGGTACTTTGGATTAATAGCAATTCCAATTATTTGGTAAAGGAAAATCCACCCCTACCCATCCCAGATAGAGCTTTGTTTTATAAAAATAGAAATAAACAAATATATCCTATTGATGATGGCTCCATTACTAATAATAGATACCCCTCTACTGCAATGCATCTCTATGCAATGCACCTCTGTGTCAGTCCAAACACTTCAAACTTTTCAAGATGTGCTGAATTGCCAGTTCAGACCCCTGGCTCTAATCCTACCAAATCTAATTTAAGTTATCCTCACCAACCCCATCCTGCCTCACCATTACCATCCTTCTCTCATGTCGTCCCTTCTGCTGTTGAACATCTACTGCCATACTAAACACATGCCACCCAGCCAGCAATGTGATACTCTTTAAGTCCCTGCCTCGTATCCATGCTTTGATCAATTACCCCTCTCTGGTTCTACCATGTCCATGATTCTATACAACTCCCAAAAATACTCCAAACCACCACATGCTCTTGACTCCAGTTTTTAGGTCGAGCATGGGCAGCACATGAGCTGCTCTGCGAGGCATGCTGTATTGAGGTATCACATAGAAGCTCTGCCCATTTCCCGCCCATGTTTTCGATTGGCTCCTATTACTGTCCTTGTAAAATCGCTGTTTTTCATTTGTGAATAGGCTTAGTAGTCCTTCCTTGGAACTGCCTTGTCTGCATTTGTAGCCTCCCACAAAGACTGGACTTTTTACTTGTCTTGTTACACAGTCTGCATTTTGTAGTCGGTGAGCACTATTTTCTTTATTGATCTAACCCCTATTCCACCCATGACAACGCTGCACACCGCACGCTTTTATATTATTAGTAATGTTTTATTTTTTAGCACAAGACACACCATTGATGGACGGAATGCAGAACAAATCAAAACATTCACCCGCAGTCAAGAGATCTGGGTTAAATCCATCATTCTTTTGCTCACCATGCCACCCCATTTTAGACCTGGCCATATGCAAATCAGTCTTGATCCTGTGCCTCATGGGAACAGTCCAGCCCGAACTGCCAAGCCAGGTCCTCCCTAGACTGTAAACAAGCATCCTAGGACCATTTTCGGGGTTTCACCCCTCTTCAGCCAGGATAGCTTGATTCCAGTGGCACAGTGAGCCCAGGACCCACGTCTGGGCATACCTGGCGCACTTAGGGCGAGAAAGCAAAAGACACACAATTGATGGATGGAATGCAGAACAAATCAAAACATTCACCTCAGTCAAGAGTTCTGGGTTAAATCCATCATTCTTTTGCTCACCATGCCGCCCCAGTTCAGACCGGACCATATGCAAATCAGTCTTGACCCTTTGCCTCATGGGAACAGTCCAGTCCGAACTGCCAAGCCAGGTCCTCCCTGGACCGTAAACAAGCATCCTAGGACCGGTTTCGGGGTTTCACCCCTCTTCAGCAAGGATAGCTTGATTCCAGTGGCACAGTGAGCCCAGGACCCATGTCTGGGCATACTTGGCGCACTTAGGGCGAGAAAGCAAAAAACACATAATTAATGGACAGAATGCAGAACTAATCAAAACATTCACCCCCAGTCAAGAGATCTGGGTTAAATCCATCGGTCTTTTGCTCACCATGCCACCCCAGTTTAGACCTGGCTATAGGAAAATCAGTCTTGACCCTGTGCCTCATGGGAACAGTCCAGCCCGAACTGCCAAGCCAGGTCGTCCCTGGACCGGAAACAAGCATTATGGGATCGGTTTTGGAGTGTCACGCCTCTTCAGGCAGGATAGCTTGATCCCAGTGGCACAGTGAGCCCAGGACCCATGTCTGGGCATACCTGGCGCACATAGGGCGAGAAAGCAAAAGCCACACAATTGATAGACGGAATGCAGAACAAATCAAAACACTCACCCCCAGTCAAGAGATCTGGGTTAAATCCATACTTCTTATGCTCACCATGCCACCCCAGTTTAGACCTGGCCGTATCCAAATCAGTCTTGACCCTGTGCCTCATGGGAACAGTCAAGCCCGAACTGCCAAGCCAGGTCCTCCCTGGACCGGAAACAAGCATCCTAGGACCGGTTTCGGGTTTTCACCCCTCTTAAGCCAGGATAGCTTGATTCCAGTGGCACAGTGAGCCCAGGACCCACGTCTGGGCATACCTGGCGCACTTAGGGCGAGAAAGCAAAAGACACACAATTGATGGACGGAATGCAGAACAAATCAAAACATTCACCTCCAGTCAAGAGATCTGGGTTGAATCCATCATTCTTTTGCTCACCATGCCACCCCAGTTTAGACCTGGCCATATGCAAATCAGTCTTAACCCTGTGACTCATGGGAACAGTCCAGCCGGAACTGCCAAGCCAGGTCCTCCCAGTTTTGGCAGTGTCAGATTCACCCTTGACAAATAAGCGGTCTGACAGCCGAATTACGATGTTGGTATTCCCACAGACGAATGACTGCCGCCTATAACAGGATTTCTCTTCCTGCCTTGATGGCGGTCACAGTCGACTGCGGCTAATGAAGTGAGTCCATCCCCTGTTTCCACCATCGAGATTACAATGTACCTTACCGCCAAGCTGACTGTGGTGGGAAGACCTACATACTCGACCAGGAGGAAATGCAAGATTTAAGGTAATAGCGCACCATGTCTCCTGTTTCCACTCCTCCTTCCATCACGGAGCCCCTCATCTAGGTCCTCCCTTTGCTGCAGACACTTGTCTGCAAGGGAATCCACACCACTGTTGCCAGAATCACAGGTAAGTTCCTTGTCCATTTGTCCAATGTTGCAATGTCTGTGTCTTAGTTTTCCATAGGTGTAATACATATGTGTGTATTTACAGACTTGTTTCGTACAAATGCACACATATGTATTTCCACTGTGGTAAAAACCCTAAAAATAAGTGAAATTCCTAGCACTTAGATCCCCCGCCTTCGTAAGATTGCAGCCACGAGATCATCATAATACAGTGGTCGGAAGTCAAGTTCAAAAGGTACAGTATACCCGACCATGGGTAATAGTGATGAGATGCAATACATAAGACACATTGCAGACCACAACCAAATCATCTTTTCACACAAAGGAAACACAATTACAGAAATAACAAGCAATAATTCAGATAAACACAGAAAGACACAAAAAAAGAGCAAATGAACATTACAATGCCACTCATACTGTAGCAATATAATAAAAATGGGATACCCACTCTACGGCTCAGGTGCTACTTACGATCCTCCTGACCATTGCATGTGGCCCCTCATGAACAGCTGCACTTGACTGTTGTTTGCTTGACTGAGCACTAATATTCAAAAAGAGAGCGGGGGAGGATGTTCAGTTATTAGTTTACTGGGTCCAGATATGAACAGTGGACTGTTCTCCGGAATAACTGTGTTTTTTGTGCTATCTTGTTATAACATCTAGTTTCATATGTAGCTTCTGTCATAAGGTTTTCTTGTTGCCAAATGTCGATACACACATATGTGACACATATGTATACAGTTATAACCTGGATTCGAAATATATATCTATATGTTGATTATAGAACATGTACAATGTAACATAGCACAATCCTTTAGGCAGTCTGTGCTGTCACTGTAACCTAATAAAGTTTATGGAAAGCATCTATTCACACATTAACTGAAGCAAAGGTAAGGATGCACAGAAGGTGTCCTGCACCACTTATCTTTAGGAACACCTTTATGTTTAAAGACATGGTGCAACAAACTTAAAAATATGATTTAGGGGCATATTATCAAGAAACGGCGTTAAAATTATCACCGCTTTAGCGGCAGGAAACTGCCGCTAAAGTGGCGATAATGGGCTTGATAATATGCTCTTGAGAATTCCCATAGAAATGACATTGATGTTAAGCAATTGAGCTCCGCTTCATGGATGCAAGAGCATTTTCCATGCTCTTGCTTCCATGAAGCGGACCAGAGTTTGCTAAGGCTTGGCGGGAGCGGTGCCACAGCAAGCTGCAATGTCCCAGGCTGGGCAAGCTGGGACATTGCTGGAGCCAGCCCTGGGGGGAGGGGTGGTCCCCATGGACATGGAGGGCTCTTGGAGGGGGGGAGGCGCCTGCCCCCCCTTCCATCTTCTGTATAGCCACAGGGAAGTGGTGGTCCCTGGGGCAGATGGGACCCCTATCATTACTTTGCTTGTTCCCCGGGGAGGTGGAGGTTGCGGGGGGGGGGGGTGCGTGGTCCTCCCGCATTCCAGTATACGACCCCTGGTAGGTGGTGGTCCCATTGGCTGCGTGGGGGGCAGGAGCCCCCTGGCGGTCCCCGCTGCTGGGTTGGGGCTTGGGGGGCTTTTAATTTAATATAGCTTGGGGGAGGTGTGGGGGGCCCTGCATTATTATTTGTAATTACCCCCGGGACCAGGGGCTTAATTAAATGAAGCAGGCAACCCACGCTTTGAATTTTTAAATTTTTTGGCAGGATTCACAGATCCAACGCTACTCCAGCTGAAGATGTAAAAACAAAAATTATTTTTTTGGCCCTGGGGATCCCTGTGGGACTCACTGCACAGGCCTAGGGGGTCAGGGTGTTTTTTTAAAACATTTTTTCTTCCTGGTTTGAAGTGTTGGCAGCCAATCAGATCTCAGGCACAAGATCGGGAGGGGTTGCGGATCCACCGCATCCACAGTTGTATATCTGAAAAATCTTTAAATATCTCAGAAACTACTGAATGAATTTAAACCATTTAACAAACAAAGTGCTTTCTGGACCTAGAGCTACCTTTTTGGGAAATTTGGTGTAATTCCATTTAGCAGTTTAGACTGTAGCAGTGTCTAAAGTTTCCTATGGAAATTAACATGGAGAAAAAGCGTTTTGGGAACCACCTTTTTCTCAGCCCCCGCTTGACGGATCACCCCAAAATTTTCAAAGCAGGAACTGAAGTGACTGGCACATTAGTTTTGCGAGGGTTCGTCAAACAACGCAAAAGTTATTGGCAAATAAAAAAATGCTCTTCCTATGGAAACTAGGTCCTAACTAGCCAGTAGGTAATACTATATATTTATATATATATATATATATAGTTATTTAGAAATATACATTTTTTTGGGTTTGCTAATAAGTTTGGTGCCATTTGCTAAATATTGCTTCCTGGAAAGTTTCAAGATAATCCATCAAGCAGTGGCCAATAAAAATAGGGGGTCCAAACAGCGATACCGCTAAAACGGCTCAGCAGAATTGCACAATATTTAGCAGAAAGCTGTATTTTGATACAGAAAGAATGTATTTTGTGATTTTGTGTAAGTCCATGCAGTAGTTATTGAGAAATTAAGGTTTAAAATGTATGTATATTTCATGCCGTAGAGGATCCGTGGAGTCAACACATCAAAATATAAGATCTGATAGGCTGCTACAACATCAGCAATGATGGTGAGGCAGCCATTTTAGGATTCAGGGACTCCATTCCCTGTTCTAAAAGGAGGAAAAGGATAACATATATGGGCAGTGTAGGGATCCCCGAACCATTTGGTCTGTTAAGGTTGGTGTCTGAGACTCTTTCTCTTTTTGACAGGAACCTGCCCTTTCAGTTTTAATACCTCCCCATCCCCTTGGGTGGGCCAGGGCTGAGGCGGTTGCATATCTAGTATTTTTGTGAGGTAACTGGGGGATCCCATTCCTTGCGGATGCATTCTCATTTAAAAGGGAGGGGCATGCTGGCCCCTTCTTCAAACCATTACAAGGTCTCAGATCCTATCACCCCTGGACACATTCCGCCCCCCTCCAATGTGCTATTATGTGGCCCCGATGACCCCATCCCCCTTGGCCTAAACAAATAGAAAAATGCTGCGAGTGCCCCAGTCCCACCTCGGAAACCCACAGCAACAGGTTTTGGGGTCGTGGGGGAGTCCCAGGGCCCCCATGTCCCCACCTGAACTCCTCCTGAGTACAGCGGGAACAAGCTGCATTTGCTTTCTCCCTCCTGGCTCCTTCTGCTCCTGCTGGGCGGGAGCAAACCTGTGTTCTTAGCCCCAGAGAGTGCGCTCTCCTAGGCAGGGAACATTTCAGTGTCCATGGACACTGCTGCCACCTGTCCCTGGGAGATGAGGTCCCAATAGCCACTTCATGGCTTGCTCAGGGAGGGGTCCCCATGCCCTTCTACCCTGATAAAAAAACGACTTCGACCCACAGGATGAGGTCCCTGGGGTCTTGAAAAGACTTTGGGGGGAGCTGCATGCCCCCACCTCATTTAAAAATTGATCTCCCAGGGGAAGGGTCCTTAGGGCATTGAAAAAAGCTCATGGGGGGCCGTATGCCCTCTCCTCCTTTAAAAAAGTGATCAGCCCTGAGGGAGCGGGTCCCTGAGGCCTTCAAAAGGCTTGGGGAGGGGGCCGCACTTCCCAAATAAAAAAATAAAGTACAAAGGACTAAATGTGAAATGAGTGGAGTAGCTCTCGTTTCACATTCAGTGCTCAAGCTGGGGAGTGCCCCGGCCATGAAGCCATTTGTTTTTATATGATTTTTGGATGTTGGTGTTTCACCAAGGAGGAGCAGTGACACCACCAAGGTTTTTTAAAAAAATTGTGGGAGTCTGTACAGAGCAGAGCAGCCTCCCTAGGAACATTTATAAAAAGTTAGAGTAAGTCTCCTGGATCAGTAAATTCAAGACCCTTGGATGGCTTTCCATACGTTTTTAAAACACACCGAGCTGAAACTGCATGCTGCTTAGCTGGAGTGCGGTGATCCCTTACCAGCTGCCTTTTGTGGCTTGAAGAATTTTAAAGAAAAACTCAACACATGTTTACGGTTCTTTTGAAGAAAAATGCTTTATGTATGTGACAGTGATTATCATTAATCTTTGCCATATATATACATGTAAATGCATTGGATATTGGTTATAGATAAATTATTGTGTTGATTTGTTGAAAAAGGCAATAAGTCAGCTATATAAATGATAATGTGCTGACCTCTTGATACAGCCAATAGGCCCACATTTTACATTTTGGTGTTACTTTCTGTTGAAAAAAAACTAGAAATTCAGTGAAAAAAGCCAAAGGTTAAAGGGATGTTATGATTAGGTTAATTGAAGTTCAAATATAACATTTTAAACTAAGCCACTAAAATTTATCAGTTAAGTTATAGTTATCTCAAATAACTAGAACTTGTGCCCTAAATGAACTATAACTCGCACCCTCGCCATGCACTGCTAATCTGATAAATACTTATAGCCGCAGATTCCTTGCCTTAGAATATTCCCCTGGCGTCAGACTGAATCCAGAAATCTTTTGTGAGTAGTACCTCTTCGCGCCGGTAGGTGCCATTGTTTGGCTCCGCATAGTGTCGTTGGTGTTGTCCGCACTGGAGAGATCTACTTCCAGTCACTTTTTGACTGACATTTTTCAACCTTTTTGTTGAAGAATTTTTTAGACTTTGCCTCCTGATGTGTATGATGTCCACCAGTAAGGCAGATTTCAAGCCATGTCACCAGCAGATGTTGGTCACAGACCCACACTTGGTTTGCCTGATTCAAGCCCTGTACATGGGCTCGTGGGCATAGGGCAATTGCCAGCTGCCATCGCCCTGCTCCAGTGGACCCCTGTTTTCTCACATAGTTCCCCACCCTGCAGGGCTTGGTAGTCCAAGACTTCACACCCAAGATTAACCCTGGTGCTTTGCCTAGCACCTTGCTGGATAGGGAACTCAAAAGGCTGGATACATTTGGGAAGAGGATGTTCTCTTCTGCCAGCCTGGAATTGTGGTTGGTAAACACCACATGCCTCTTGTTTCGATACTCCCAAACGATCTGGAAATCGGTTGTGCAAGTGCTGCCCATGGTCTCAGAGGAGGCCCAAGCCATACTCGCTCAGGCAATTGCTGATGGGAGAATTGCTGCTAAGTTCATCATAAGATGTGGGCTGGATATGACTGACTCGCTGGGCAGAGCGATTTCCTCGTCAGTGGTCCTTAGGCATCACACCTGGCTGAGAACCATTGGCTTTTTGGGGGATGTCCAAGCTTCACTCATGAATATGCCCTTTGATGGCTCCTATCTGTTTGGTGAAAAGGCGTACTCAGCGCTGGAGTGCTTCATGGACAGCAGAGCTAGAGCCAGATACATGGGCCTTTCTATGGCCCCTCAACAACTCACCAATCCCAGTCCACCTTCTGCCCCATTTGTTGCCATGGAAGGGTTTTCCAAATGCGTTTCTATGCTCCCAGCAACCATGGGCAACAAGTTATGCAATCTTTTTGTGGCCGAGGACATAGTTCCCACAGACCACATGGGACAGGCAGCCAGACGTTGGGAAAAGTCCACCACCTTCAGAGCATCCGCAGCCTCCAAACCCCTTCAATCAAGTTTCTTTTAAAGCGCAACTACTAATCCATTAGGGTCACAAGGCGCTGGGTGGATCCGCGGTTCTGTCAATGAGCCAGGTCTTGAGGTCTTTCCTGAATTGCAGTAGAGATGGTGATTGCCTGAGGTGCAGCGGCAAGGAGTTCCAGGTCTTTGCAGCGAGGTAGGAGAAGGATCTTCCTCCAGCCGTGTGTTTTGCAGATCTGTGGGATGGTGGCCAGGGCCAGCTGGGAAGAGCAGAGATTACTGGTGGGAGTTGTGGAGGGCTTTGTAGGCATACGTGAGGAGTTTAAAGGTAATTCTTTTGTTGATAGGTAGCCAGTGAAGGTCTCTCAGGTGGCCATTTGATGTGGCTGTGGTGTGGGATGTTCAGGATGAGTATGGCGGAGGCGTTCTAGATGTTCTGCGGTTTCTTTAGGAGTTTCTGGGTGGTGCCGGCATAGAGTGTTTGCATTAGTTGAGTCTGCTGCTGACGAGTGCATGGGTGACCATTGTTCTGTACTCAATGGGCATCCACTTGAATATCTTACGAAGCAGATGCAGCTTGTGGAAGCAGGAACACATGTTGATTTGGTGGTTCATTGAGAGCGAGGAGTCCAGGATGATGCTGAGGTTTTGTGCGTGGTCCATGGATTTGGGGTGGGTTCCGAGCACTGCGGGCCACCCGAAGTCATCACAGGCAGAGGGGGTGGAGCCAAAGATGAGGACTTTGGTCTTGTTTGACCAAAGCTTGAGGCGGCTGTTCTTCATCCAGGGGGCGAAAGCCTTTACCCCATTGCGGAAGTTGCTCTTGGCGGCTGTAGGGTTGTCTGTGATGAAGAAAATCATCCAGGTGTCGTCGGCATAGGAGATGATGTTGAGTCCATCTCTTCTGATGATGGCTGCAAATGGGGCCATGTAGATGTTGAAGAGAACGCCTTTAGCTTGGCCTCCTACCATCATGCACATCCAGTGGTGGGCAGGATACCCCATCGTCTTCCCCACTGCAGGTCAATAACATCTGTTTTGCAGCTCGTCCAAAGGGGCTACTCTCTCCCCTTTGTGACCACCCCCTCTCCTATGCCACCAGTTTATGACAGGCTGACGGGAGACCACCTCTCTTCGCTTTGTCAGGAAGTGTTAGCTCTCTAGCCAAGTAAGCTATTGAGAGGGTGCCCACATCAGAAGTAGGCTATGATTTCTGTTCCCGCTACATTCTGGTGCCCAAGAAACCTGAACCTTCTCAGCCTCTTTCTGAAAAAGAAGACATTCAAGATGCTCATGCTCACACATGTCCTGTCTGCACTTGACCCGGGAGACTGGATGGTAGTGTTGGACTTGCAGAACATCTATTTTCACATCCCCATCCCCATCCTGCCTTCCCACAGACATTACCTGCAGTTCACGGTGAGTCAAGAGCACTTTCAGTTCACTGTGCTCCCCTTCGGCCTTACCAATGCCCCTCGGAAGTTCACAAAAGTGATGGCGGTGGTTGTAGCTCATCTGCAGAGGTTAAAGGTGGCAGTCTTTCCCTACCTCGATCATTGGCTGTTGAAGACGGGCTTGCCCCAGGCAGTCGTTTCCCACCTTCAGACTACGGTGAACCTTCTGCATTTACTGGGGTTCACTATCAACATGCCAGAGTCACATCTGACTCCCTCTCAGACACTCCTTTTCATCAAAATTGGTCTGGGCACAGTGCAGTATCAGGCTTATATCCCTGAGCGGCAAGTCCAGGATATTCAGGCTATGATACAGTTGTTTCATCCTCTATCCTGGTTGGGCCTCATGGCTCCTTCATCGTGCTTGTAACACATGCCTGCTGGCATATGCAGGCTCTGCAGGTGGACCTGAAGTCCCAGTGAGCACAACATCAGAGGAATCTATCCAATATGGTCAAGATCTCAGAAGGAACTTCAAAATATCTACAGTGATGGCTAATGAACCACGATTGGGTTAGTGGCAGACCCCTCTCCCTTCCCCAACCAGAACTGACTGTAGTGACAAAAGCATCACTCCTGGGCTGGGGTACCATATGGGAGAGGTGGAGATCAGAAGACTCTGGTCTCTGGCAGAATCCGGATTCCACATACATTTATTTGAGCTTCCGGTGGCACTGAAAGTCTTTCCTCCTTTAATTTGGGGAAGGCTGGTACAGGTGTTCATGCACAACACTAGTGCCATGTTGGGCTGCAACAAATAAGGTGCGGTGGGTTGGGGACCCTTTGTCAAGAGGCTCTGCGCCTCAAGTCATGGTTGGAAAATCAGGCATTTTCCTAATAGTTCAATACCGGATGGGCTCTCGAAACGTCAGAGCAGATTAACTTAGCCATTGGTACTTTTTGACCACAAATGGCATCTCCAACCAAAGGTGAGGCAAGGTCTCTTTCAAGAGTGGGGAGAACCTTGGTTAGATCTGTTTGCGTCTACAGAGAACACACAATGTCAGCAGTTTTGCACATTGGAGTTTTGCTTTTCATCTTAAGTGGAGCTCCGGTCTTTCTGCCAACCCCACTACAGCCCAGAGTTCTCAAGGAGATCAGGAATGACCGGGCCCTAGTCATTCTTGTGGCTTCAGATTGGGCATGGAGATTCTGGGATCCAGAGCTGTTGAGCATGAGCATTGGTCCTCCAATCAGGGTGCCTCATCTTGAGGATTTTCTGTCAAAGCAACAGGGCAGGGTCCTGCACCCGAACCTGAAAACATTTCACCTTCATGTGTGGAGATTGAGTTGTGGCAGCTGACAGAGTTTGATCTTCCGCTCAAAGTCTGCAATGTTATCCTGGCAGTCAGGCATCCCTCCACCAAGACGGTATACGCCTGCCATTAAAGTAAGTTCATGACATGGTGTGCAGATAAGCATGTTGACCCTCTATCCACACCCCTTTCTCAACTTCTCAAGGTTACATTTCTGCAATTTCTGTATTGCTGCAGTTGCCAGAACAGCCATCCCTTTTCAAATCCCCTATTCTACATCGGATCCTAAAAGGTATCCAACACATGTTCCCACCAATGCCTTTTAATTATGCCTAGTGGGATTTAAATCTGGTTCTTACTTTTTTGATGTGCACTTCCTTTGAGCTGCTCCACAAATGCCCACTCAGACTTCTCACCATCAAAACAGTGTTCCTTGTGGTGATAACATCTGCCCAGACAGTCAGTTAGCTAGAGGCGCTCTCTGCACATCCTCCATACCTCACTTTCTTCCCTGACAATCTCGTTCTTTGGATTAGGGCATCTTTCTTACCGAAAGTGGTTACCCCTTTCCATGTAGGCCAATCCATCCCTCTGATTACTTTTTACACTCTGCCTCACCCTTTTAAAGAAGAGGAGAGATTCCAACTGGACCCAAAAAGAGCATTGTCATTCTGCTTGATCACATTCATGAGCTCCGGGTGAATGATCAACTCTTCATTGAATATGTCGGAGCTAAGAAAGGGACGGCAGTGCAGAAGCAGACTATCTCTCAATGGATAGTTCTCTGCATCAAAATCTGCTACGCATTTGCCAAAAAGCAACTTCCGGAGGGTTTATGTGCTCATTCTACCAGAGGCAGAGCTCTGACCACTGTGTTAGCTCGCAGAGGTCTTGTTCTGGATATCTGTCAGGCAGCAGTGTGTGCTTCTTTACACATTTTTAAGATGTACTACTGTCTAAGCAGTCCGGTCAAGGGAGATCGTCAATTTGCCTGTTCAGTCCAAGTATAATCTTCATTGCAGTCAAGCCTCCGGGGAGGTAATGCTTTGGTTTCAATTCTAAGGTAAGGAATTTGTGGCAAGAATTTTCTTTCATATAAACAAGTTACTTACCTTCGGTAACGACGTATCTGGTAGAAACTCTATCTAGCTGCAGATTCCATTCCAACCCACACATCCTCCCTGCTCTGCGACTGGATTATAGAGCTACAGAGATATATCCCTGTAAGTGCCATAGATTTCCACACCAGTGGTAGGTGTTCCTCATAGCTCCGCGCTTCTGGTGTGTAAAGTCGCAAAAGAAACTGACATCAGCACGGAGGGGTGGCACCTATATAGGCACCGTGCATGTCACTTCCAGTGCAGACGACGTTGACTATGTCTTGCGGAGCTGAGCGAAGCTACCTACCAGTGCAGAGGGGTACTTCTCACCAAAGGTTTCCACATCCAGTCTAATGCTTAGGGGATATTCCAAGGTAAGGAATCTGTAGCTAGGTAGAGTCTCTACCAGATAAGGCGTTACCAAAGGTAAGTAACTTGTTCATTACTTCACATATTTACATCACTCATGCCATGTTCTGTGACATCAATGATAATGTCACTGCAGCATTTGCAATAACATCATTGATACCACACTATCTATGGCGGTAGCAGTACAAAGAGGCTGAGTTCTATGAAAATGTGACAGGAAACTTTGCCTTTTGTTGGCTATTCCTTCTAGTTTTATCATCAGCATTGCACACAGTCTCTGCTGGACAAAGCCAAAAGTCTGTGAGCAGTGGGAGTTAGTCACACATAGAGGGTTGGGCATGGACCTAGTAGAAGGCCAAAGGCTCAGATCTGCCGCCAACCCCCTGCGCTCAACCAAAGGGCAAGGGCAATGAGGGTTGGTAGCCTGTGGAGATTTTGAATAATAAATGAGATGCAGGAGCTGCTCATTTATTAGTCACTGGTCCTTGTAAAGAGTGCCCCATAATGCCCTGTGAGGGCTTTTCAAATATATTTTAGAAGCTTGGTGGTGTCCATGGAAGGGTAAGGGGCACCACTATGCATGTTTTATAATGTTCTGGAGGGCTGTAGGGAGAACAGCAGCCCCACAGCAACTTATAAAAAAAACTGTTTGTCTCCTGGGTCATTAAATCTGTGACCTCAGGAGAGCTTAACGTATTTCTTTAAAGAACTGTTAATGAGCTCTATTCTCTTCAGCTGAATTGCAGGGATCCCTTGTGGTGGGATCTATGGCTGTACTTTGTGACTTCAGAAATGTTAAAAGAAAGACTCAAACATTTTTTTTTGTCAATAAGGGTTTATTAAAAAAAGAATTATGACAATCACTTTAATTAAATATTGCAATTTATGAAGTATACATTTGCTTACACATGGTGGTGACTTTATGATAAAGCTAACAGGTCTACTTTATATATGTTTATGTGCTGACCTCTAGATAAATCCAAAAGCCTACCTGGAGAAGAGTGACATTTTGTGTCTCCAAGAGACCTGTACTCTTTCATCGTCAACCTTTCATGGATACTATGAAATCTTTAAGCTGGAGTCATAACTTAGTCTCTTTGGCCGCCCTTCAGGAGGCCTATCTATTTTCATCAAACATACAAGTTACAGGCCACCTCAACTAACCTTAGCACCAAAAAGAAGGTATAAAATTCAATCACAGATCAATAGCTCTGCTGCTCCAAAAATGCTACCTAAGTACACTAAAAAACTCTATGGTGGCCATTGTTGAAGATCTATGCACCAGCCTTGAAGGTCTCTTTATGGACTTTAATAGACATAAAATCCTGCTTGTGGTAGACTTTAATGTTTGCGGTCTGGGGAGTACAAGTGAAACCCTTGCCCAATCCAAAGAGTAGGAAAACTGCAAGATTTCCTGACCACTTACTAACTGACTTTGGCACAAGAAATTTACCATTCATTCCCTCCCACCTTCTTCCACATGGAGGTATTAGGCCTGGTTAAGAAACACCATCTTTACATGCTCATGTTCTTAAGTTGCCTACTCTCCCATTTAGGACAATGTCATTTGACACACATTAATTTGCTTGTGCACACAGGATAACATTCCTCAAACTCAGTTTGCTTGCACTACTGCTTCGTAGACACTCTATCAGAAGAGCACCTTGAACACTCTGTACAAGGGCTATGGTCAGCACACAAGATGTTATTTGTTTTTGGCCGCTCTGCAACAGAACTATCACAATAGAATAAACAATATGGGCCTTAATGAGGCTTCAGCATGGTAACTTGGAGGATGTTATCATATATATGACATCAAGCCTTTGTTTATTCAGAGGAGCATTTTGCTAGCACTGAGTGGCGGTCCATGCCGGTATTCTAGCTCAGCTGATTCCTGTCACCTCGTGCAAGGGATGCTGTCCAACCCTACACTGAAACGGGCAGTTTGCTGATACTTACGTAAAGGTAATGGGGATCTAGACCACCCAGATAGGTATTTGGCGGATCCAATCACCTTAGACACAATAGGGTAGAATGTGCTAGGTAGGAGTATACTATATTATAGTACTTGTATGTAAACATATACAGCCTCATGCATCAACCCAAAATCCAGTCGGTAAAATACCGATTCGGTAATAGCTCCAGGTATTAAGTAAAAAATACCCAATCCCAATGCATCAACCCAAAAGCAGAAATCGCTATTTAAGGAATCCTTAAATAGCGATTCTTTAAATAGGGATTCCTTAAATACCGATTCCTTAAATAGCGATTGCATTTAAGGAATCCCAAAGTGAGATTCCTTAAATGCAATGCATCAAAGTAAAAAAATTAGCGATTTCGCTAATAGGGGGAGCAAATTACCATGAAGATGAACTGCATGGTAATTTGCAAAAACTTTGAAAAATGCACTTTTGTGCATTTTTCAAAGTTTCATGTTGCGCACACACATGCCCTTAGAGCATGTGTGTGTGCAACATATGTGCACATATCATTTTCAGGGGTGCAACAGGGTGTCCTTTTGACACCCTGGCACCCTTGAAAGTGCTCCCGCTATTAGCGATTCGGTAATACCGAATCGCTAATACAGACTGGCTTTACATTCATTCCTATGGGCCTCCAAGCCCATAGGAATGAATGGGTAGGTATTCCTTATTACCGATTCGGTATTACCGATTCGGTAATAAGGAATATTAAGGAATCGCTATTTGAATAGCGATTCCTACATGCATAGCCTTTTGCTATTCCTTATTAGCGATTCCTTATTTTTCGCTAATAAGGAATCGCAAATGGCATTGTTGATGCATAGGCCCCATAGTCTTCTGTAATAAGGAAAATGGTTGAATTGTTCTTTGTCACCACTCTCATAATGTTAATCACATTATTTTGTTTCCTTCTATTAATCATTGTAGCACACATATTTTACTCAAGAATCACAATGCTTCAATGCTTCAATAAGTATTGAAACTGCATGTAGTGTATTTCTTGTGTATCTCTTTGGGCATGCATAAGTAACTGAGCGAAAGGGTTTTAAATCTGTCACCGCAATTTCCTTGGGGAGTCATGGTTGTCATGTTCTGTGGTTGCACATTCATTTGCTACCCTGTAAGGTTAGGGGTACAGATGGTGCACTGTGAGCTAGCAAGACTATAGGCCAACATATCCAGAGGGGTGCTCAGAATCAGTCTTGCACTGGTCCAACATTTTTGTTGTCCAACAAATGCACAGTTATACTTGAGAAATTATAAGCTGTACAACACTTCAAAGTATCTCAACAATTGACTACATCTTTATGACTGGACTCTTAGCTGGGCAGCTTTTAAATTTCTAATTAGACATTAGATCTGAAAGTGACCATAACCGAATGAGGTCTATCTTGGAATTAACATCATACACAGGGGAAATAATCAGTAATGTGAGCTGTTCAACCAAGGCTGACTCAGTGACCCTCAAAAGGAGAAGAAAGTGGAGACTGTATCACAACTCAATGGTCACTACCTGGTTAGAAAAGCAAGACGTCCAGAAAATGTAATAAGCACCCAACGTCTGTGTATCAGGCATGAGTTAGTCTCATAGAAGTTCTAAGAACCTACTTTTTAGGCAACAGATTCCAGGATCCTTATCCAAGGATTGGTAGGCCAGGGAGGCTACAAATACATCATAACAAAACCATTGTTTCCCCCAAAAGATCTTTATGTAAGGCTCAGCAAGCACACAAACAAAACCCCACAGAAAGGTACGCCATGCTGGTTAAGCATATACGAATGCTGCACAAAAACACGGCATGGAAGCAAAAGAATGCTATGGATCAAAAGGAATGGTCTAACATCTTCCTAATGCTTAAGGTAAAAAAAGAGGCCTGTTTTTGAGAACATAATAACAAACTTACAAAAACAGTAAAATCACTGGGGAAAACAGAGTCTCAAAGCAGGTCTGGGTAAGGCATCTGAAGGAATTATGTACAGACCGGATAGTCGCACCCTACCACACTGTACTGTCAGCAGCAGCAGATCTAAATCAGGCTTCAACCCCGGAACTAAGAACTGCTGACACTTTCATGACAATGATCAGGCATATGAAAAAAGATCGAGCACATGACCCAAATGGCCTTTCAGCGAGTATATTTGCATGTGCCCAGAAAGAGTAGCCTAGTTTGGTAACCCCTCCTTTAATCACTTCTTTCTAACAGCAATGTAACTGGATGCATGGAGGGGGGTCTATCCTGTGCCCTATAAACAAGAAAAGCGACCAGCCGAAAGCTTCAAACTACTGCCTAATTGTGCTTTTGGATCTGAAGGCTAAAGCCTATGCTCGCACCTTACTTAAACATCTGGAGGCATAGGTCTTAGAGCATGAAATGATGTATTTTTTCCAGTTAGGTTTCCAGACGGCTGCATCTACAGAGAATAGCATTTCAGAGCTATCCTTTTTGAGACATGGAGCGATATAAAGAAATCAGCTACCACTTTTTTGCTGTTTTATTGACTGGTGGAGCATTCAACAGGTTTGACTGGGCAACCTTATGGAGAAAACTTGAAGCTTGGGGTGTCCGTTTTAATCTGAAAGGGTTATAAAGTCATTGTATAGGGTAACATGGATTCACTTGAAAACAGGAGCCAGCACCATCACACTCAAAATAAGCACCACCTGCGGCTCATAGCAGGGGTGCATTCTTGCGCCTCTCATTCTCAATTTCTATACTGCCAGTTTGGGGAGGTTTATGGAGGTTGATTGCTTAGTAACCCTCAAGCTCAGGACTACTAATTTCCACATCATCCACTATGCAGGTGACATTGATAATGATAATGGACCACATCAAGGCAGGACTTCAGCGAGAGTTCAATGCCCTAAAAACTTATGATGGGAAAAATCAGCTCAAGGCAAACCAAGACAAGACAAAGGTCCTCATTTTCTGAAGATACCGAATTAAGAAGCATGTTACCTGGCACTTGTGTAGTAACTCTATTAATATAATTATCTGGGACTTTAGTTTGCAGAAAGCACTAAATCCAGCACACATGCGAAAACTTTGAAAAAGAAAGGAGCAGCAATCACTTATGTGATCATCCAACTCATTTTGATCCTTACGAGTCTTTCAGCTGCTCCTATACTCAGGGTCACAAATGCAACACTCCTCCCAAACCTGCAGTATGGGCACAAAGATTACCCAGGAGCTTTTATACGGGTTATGTAGTACATTCATTGCATTGCCACAGGAAAATATTTCAGTTGCCATGCTATATTATCACAGTCAATATTAAGACTAGAATTTGGGTTGGCTAATCAGTCTCTAGACTGTAAAGTTGCTCTTGTAAAATATTATATAAAGATCATGATTGCCCCAGCCAACTCACCCCGGAAAACCATAGCACCATTATCTGCAGGGCGCCATTGTGTCTCTCCAAATAGAGGAAATGGCTCTAAACAACGTGGACTACCCAACACAACCTGGAAAAGAGTAATGAACAGACAACTGAGGGAAATCTCAATGGGCCAGGATTTGACGCTGTTAAATAACTGGGTGTCTGTACATCCTTTAAATAGCTCCTATTTGATGCAGAAGCTGCAACGATGCTCTCTGGAAGCTGTAAACGGGCAGGCCCGTAGGAAGATCCTGTACATGCGTCTTCTAGCATTACCAGTAAAAGCTTTTAATCCCACCTGGGCAAGCTAGTCAAGAAGGGTCCGGGGAATGTACGTTGTGCAGTTACAGGCAAGATTTGTGGTTGCACCTACTGTGCTGCGGGCCCAAACTAGATACAACAAGGATGCTAGTGCTGAAACCGATCTTTCTGGCCCAAGGGATGCGCATGTGTCAGAAAGCATCCGCTCTCTGCTTTACCGAAGCTGCTCCATCGGTCCTGCCAAGATATGGGAAGTTTGTCGATTAAATAAGGTCCGTAATTTCACCGCAATCTGATGGCCCGCTTAGTCAAAAGAAAGCTCAAAAGTTGATTACTCATTATTTCACCTAAATAAGACTGATCAATCACAGCGGGGCTGCTGTAGCGAAGTAAGCTGTAAATTGTCAAGCTCACAGAAATGTATTACTTCGTCTCATTCACTAAGGAGAAAGTTGTCATCAGGTAGCCTGGTCTAATTGGTTGGGAAGCTTAGATGCAAAGAGTGTAACTAACTGTGTAATGGTTAAGGCACAGATCCCGATGTAAGCAAGCACAGGTGTGGCTGCTAGCAGCAGTGCAAATAGAAATTATAGCTCCACCACTACCCCACCTAGTTTAAGGCCTATGGCTAATGGGAAGTCATTTTAGCATGGTAAAACATTATGCTTTAGATATTTTTACTGAATTAGGTCTCATGGCTTCCATAAGGGCATACGTGTGATTCTGGTTCATATCTCAAAACTATAGGTAAGGCTTTTATTAATGAACTGTATTTTAATAATGCATTTGGTTAATATATTTTATTTGTACTTTTTAGAAGTAAATTCAGTGTTGCTCTTAGTAAGGTTCTCTATTAGCACCATTGCACTTTATTATTGGGCAGTTTCTTTGTGTTTTATGTTACGCTGTTTCCTATTTGAATATTAGGGGAATGGAGGCTCAGCATTCCAATGCATCTGAAAACATATTCTATTAATGCTCTTAGGTATATTGAATTCTGTTTTGTCTGTAAGGCAATTTTATCACCATCAATGTATCTTATTTTACATGTCTGTATGATTATTATGATTTTATTGACTAAACAATAACAAATTCATTCATTCACCCTTAAGTAAACCTTAAATCTCCATAAAATGTGGTGTATGGTATTTAAACATAGGAAATGTAAAAGTTTAATGTTGAACATGTTCTTGCAGTGAAAAGGTCTTAAAAAAGGCTATTTGCACTATAGCGGTGTTAGCTGTTCCATCGGGAAAGCATTGGGAGTTAATATTTAAATTAAATAATGTTATCTCCACTTAAGGTCCAGCTAAGAAGTAGGTTCTTGAACTTTTTTAAAAGATATGTGTCACATGTCCAATTCACTGGCAAGTCAAAATGGTGCTAATAATTTTTCAAAAAGTACTTTTAAAAAGTCCCCTTTTGCCTACCTAAAGCCTATAAAACCTATTGCATGAGCTTCCAACTGTCACCCAGGAGTTGGAAAGCTCCTTGATGAGGTGTGAACTTGCTCTCAGAGCTGAGACAAAGGGCTTGGGTGTCGGGAGGTGTTTTGTTCCTCTGACAGAATGACTATCTGGGCATGGACCAGGAATTTAATTATCTTCAAAAGGGCCTGCACTGTCACAGGCAGATGTAGCTAACACCTGGGCATTTCCCTTCTATTGTCTTCCTAGCTAGTCAGGCACCAAAGACACCAATCCCACTGGTAGAGGAGCTGCCCCCATAACCAGTTGTGAGTGACCACAGGGGAGGATTTGCTTATTTCACTGGTCACATCACTAGGTTGGGCACTGGACCTCTGCAAAAAGGACAAAAGGCTTTATCATGTTGAATCTAGGTAGATACGGGCACTGTTGGTCTGTTTGTTGTAAAACACACATGAAGTGTTGCAAAAGTGGGTAGGGTCACCCCCAGGAACTTTTACTTCAATGATTAAGAAGAGGCCAGGAGTTTCCTTTACCCACAGGCTGGCAGTGGGCATAAATGTGGCACCACCAGTACTCTACTCAAAACACTGCTGGACCTGTGGAAGACAAAAGAAGAATTGCACCTGCTGTTGTAACCAGTGAGGAGAACCTAAGGGATGGATCTTTTCCCACCTGTACCCAGAATCAAGAAGTGGACTACAAGGGCTGGTTGGCTGACCTCTTGTTAAGCTACAGGGTCAAATACAGCTACAAGAAGCCCACTTTCCTGAAGGGCCCAACTGACTGTCAACTGGATCTGCCCTGGGCCCTGCAGGTGACTTTTGTTTTAGTGAGTTCTGACCCCCAAGTTCTCTTCCTGATGTCCTGGAGCCCTTGGCTGGTGTCAGACTGTACACCTCCTCTCTAACCCCTAAAGTTGGGACTTAGATATATTTTGATAAATTTCTGTCTGGAGAACCGTTGTGAGACTAGAACCAACCTGCCATCCGATGCCCTGAGGGTTCATCTCCTGTGGGCCTGACCTCCCTGTTGCTCCCACTGTGTTCTCCGCTCAACATTGGAATTCTTAGCAGCTTAAGCCACTCTCTCTTTGCTGCCGACAAGCACTTGCTCAATGCCGAAGACCTCTAGGTTACAGAAATATTCTTCTCCCATCTTCGTTGATGACTGCATCGGGACACCGTCTTCTTTTAACCTGTTGTCGTTGAGCCCCACTTCAGCACTCACCTGCTGCTTTCAGTGCTGACAAACCCACAGAGGAACCATTGATGTCCAGAACTGTTTCTGAGAAAATATGGCAACTCTTTGAACAGGACTTACTCAGTCCCTGTTTCTTGCCGGCAATCAACTTCAGCCAGCCTTAACTTTCAACTTGGCACCGTTCTAGCATGACCAGTTGTTTGTGGTTGGCGTTTTGCACTTTTTGGTGTTATTTGTTTGCAAAACTTTGAAAATTCATATATCCTATTCCCCTTATTGAACCTTTGTCATTTTGGTGTCATTTTGTTCAATAAAATATTCTCTATTATTATAAATTAGAGAGGTGTTTTATTGTGTGGTATTTTTGTCTTTAAAGCTCCTTTGGTACTTCTAAATGTTTTACCTATTTTCTTATACAGTTTAGCTTGTCTTCTGTGTGCCATAGCTACCAGTGGTTGAGCTCAGGTTTCAATTACTGTCGCACAGAACTCATCAAACGCCATCCTCCGCAAGTTTCAACATTCTTTATTCTTCACCATTGCACAATATTTCCAAAAGCAACAATAATTTTTTGAAGTGCATAATTCTCAAACAAATTAATCTCCCAGGCTGCTGGCGTTCGCCAGTAGGTAGTTATAGTTAGGACCTAGTTTCCATAGGAAAAACGCTTTTTGTTTTCTCAATATCTTTGGCGCCGGTTGACGAATCTTCGCAAAATGTTCAAAACTGGTAGCCCGCTCCGGTCAGCTCCTGTCTTGAAAGTTTCGGGCTAATTTGACAAGCAGGGGCTGAGAAAAAAGGTGGGTCCCAAAACGTGTTTTCCCCATGTAATTTTCTATAGGAAACTTTAGACACAGCTACAGCCCGAACTGCTGAACGGAATTACACCAAATTTAGCAAAAAGGTAGGTCTTGTTTCAGAAAGAGCTCTTTTTGTAAAATTTTGTAAATCCATTCATAGTTCCTGAGAAATTTGAAAAAGAAAAAGTTTCGATCTCTAGGGACGCGGTGGAGTCGCGATCCCTCCCTAGCACGCGCTTCACTGTGATTGGCTGACAACACTCCAAACCAGGAAGTGTGGGCAGCCATCTTGTGACTCGGTAGAACCGAGTCACAAGAAAACAGTAAAACAAAGGTGAAAAAAAAGAAAAGGGGGCAGGCTGGAAACAGCCTGGTCCCCTAGGCCTGCTCAGGGGGTCCCAGAAGGACACCCAGGGCCAAAAAAAGCATTTTTTTAAAAAAACATTTCACCGAAATTCGTGCTGGGGTCGCGAATCCCACCGATTTTTTTTTCTTAAATGAAGCGCGGGCTAGGTCCCGGGGCATTGCCAACAAAAATTAGCGGGGGGCCCCGCAGCCCCGGGGACCGCCACCTCCCCGGGGCTTCTTTAATTTGTGGGAGGCCTCCAAAGCCCCCCCAAGCCCTGGGGACTGCCACCCCCGGGACTTTTCTGAAATATTCACGGGGCATACAGCCCCCACCTGCAGCCCCGGGGACCGTCACCCCCTTGGGCTTTTATTTTTGAAAATTATTAAACCTGTGTGGGGGGTTCGAGCCGCCCACACGCCCCAGGGACCGCCACCTCTCAGGACACCATTTTTTTTAAATGGGGGGTCCATAATGGACCCCCGAGCCCTGGGAACCACCACCCCCAGGGCTATTTTTACGAAGGGAGGGGGGTGGCCCTCGATGGCCCAGGGGACCGCCACCCCCCCCCAGCCGGCTCCTGCAGTGTCCTGGGGTGCCCACCCCCGAGACACTGCTGTTTACTATGGCAGGGCCTCATAGCAAACTTGCTTTTGATTTTGGAAGCGATGCCGGCTCACGCAGGACGCGGGGAGCCGGCGGGACCGCGGGGGCATTGGGGCTCCCGCCACGGTCCCCAACAGATAGGGCTGGCCCTGGGGGATGGGGTCCCTGGGGCTAGAAGTGGGGCCACGCAGCCCCCCTTGTTAAAAAATTAAATATATGTGGCAATGCCCCGTGGGATGGGGTCCCCGGATCCGGAATTGGCCACGGGAAAGGGGCACACACAGCCCCCTTCCCGTTCAGATAAATATATTTTTTAAATAGAAGCCAGGCCCTGGGGCATGGGGTCCCCAGGGCCCAAAAAAAGGAAAAAGAAGGGGCCTCACAGCCCCCCGTCTAAAAAAAAAGAAAAAAACTGCCATTGTGCCGGTGGCCTTCCAGCAACACTGCAAACGCGCCTTGTGGCGCGTTTTAAGTTGGGGAATTTATTCCCCTTCAATACTGGGGGTCCCTGGGGGCCAACTAGCCCACCAGGTACCTCCAGTATGCGCCACAGGCCTGCTTTGCAAAGCGGTGGTCTGAGGCCACACCCCTTTTTACACCTCTCTGCAACGCAGCTCTGTGGCACTTAGTGGAGGTACCTGGTGGGCTACTTGGACCCCAGGGACCCTCGGGATTTAATCCCCCAATTTACAACGCACCAGGGGGGGGTGTTTGCACAGTGGTGCAGGGAGGGGGCGTGGCCTCATTTGAGAAGTGTGCAAACTCGCCCTGTGAGGGCATTTCAAGTTGGAGGATTAAGTCCCCTTCAATACTAAGGGTCCTTGGGGACAAACTAGCCCACCAGGTACCTCCAGTAAGTGCCATGGAGTTGCATTGCAGAGTGGTGGTCCAAGGCCATACCCCCTTTTTATACCACTCTGCAACGCAGCTCTGTGGTGCTTACTGGAGGTAGCTAGTGGGATAGTTGGCCCTCAGGGACCCTCAGTATTCAAGCAGACTTAATCACCCAACTTAAAACGCGCCACAAGGCATGTTTGCACACTTGTCAAATCAGGCCCCACCCCCTTCCTGGACCACAGTGCAAACGCGCCCTGTGGTGTGTTTTAAGTTTGGGGATTAATTCCCCTTCAATCCTGAGGGTCCCTGGGGCCCAACTAGTCCACCAGGTACCTCTTGTAAATGCCACAGGGCTGTGTTGTAGAGAGGTGCTCCGAGGCCGTGCCCCTTTTTACACCACTCTGCAAACGCGGCTTCTGGTGCAGTGCTGGTGGAGCGATGAGGTCCTCTTGTGTCATGAGGACCTCAAGACACAAGTGGACTTCATCCTCGGAGCAGCAGTATGCCAGAAGCAGCGTTTGCAGCGTGGTGTAAAAAGGGGCGTGGCCTCAGAGCATCTCTCTGAAACACAGGTCTGTGGCGCTTACTGGATGTACCTGGTGGGCTACTTGGCCACCAGGGACCTTCAGGATTCAAGGGGACTTAATAGGGATGTCATAGTTAGAAATTAGCATTTAAAAAACCTTTGAAATTCACTGAAAAAACCATAGGTTTCAGGTACGGTATAGTTAGAAATGAGCATTTAAAAAACCTTAGAAATTCACTGTAATGAATGATGTAATATGTGACGTCATGAGCAGTGCATTGCGGGTGTACGAGTTATAGTTAGCTGAACTAACTATAACGGCTGAATTTCTATTTTTTTTGTACGAGTGAAATGTCCAGCTAACTATAACGTCCCTGAAACCTATGTTTTTTTAGTGAATATATATATATATACCACACGACCACTTGCTGCGAAGAAATCCAGGGACACAGCGGGGTTCACTTCGGGAGACTTTATTCTCAGGTAATTACAGCATTATGCATTTCTGCACCTACGCCTTCCTCAGATGCTTCTACAAGCGGATCCTCGTCCCTGCCTATCATAAATAAAGTTGCTGATTGAGTGCTACTCACCAGGTGGACAACCTTTGGAGCAGAATGTAATATGCTGCCTTCCTGACGCGGAATGTGCACCACCCCGTAATGTTATGGGGGCCACCCGACATGGTAACCATCATGTCAGCAATGTGGGCCAGCAGCAGCAAACAGGATTGAGGACAAGTCCACTTGCAGGGTCCATACAGGACAAGATTTGTGTGCAATCCGGACCACATTTCCTACAATGCACAGTCTCATTCGAGCTTCCCATTGGTGGTTGTGCAATATGAAAATGTGGTTTCAGCATTTGCACACACTGTCTCCGTTCAAGCCTTTGAAGAGAAGCATATGGAGCTTCGAAACGCGTCAGGCAATTGCATTATGGAGCAGCTTCTACAAGCGGATCCTCCTCTCTGCCTATCATAAATAAAGCTGATGATCGAGTGCTACTCACCAGGTGGACAACCTTTGGAGCAGAATATATATATTTATATTTATATACATATATATATATATATATATATTATCTACACACATATATTACCTACTGGCGGTCGCCAGTAGGTAGTTATAGTTAGGACCCTGTTTCCATAGGAAAACCGCAACATTCTATTTTGAATAACTTTGGCGCCGGTCGACGAATCCTCGCGAAATTTTCAAAACTAATGGGGCGCTACGCTCCGCTCCTACCCTGAAAGTCTCGGGGGGATTCGTCAAGCGGGGGCTGAGATAAAAGGGGGGTCCCAAAACGCGTTTTTCCCATGCATTTTTCCATAGGACCTTTAGACACAGCTACAGCCCGAACGGCTGAACAGAGTTCCTTGTAATTTGGCAGAGAGGTAGTCTACAGGTCAAGGAAGTGCCTTTTGTAGGTTTGGTGTAAATCTGTTCAGTAGATTCAGGGAAAATAGCCTTTAAATCAATATATATATCTGAGCCAGCTTACGGTGCGCTTACGGTGCGCTTACCGTACGCGTACGGTGACGTGCGCGAGCGCGATTCTGATTGGCTGTTAGATCTTAGTAAACATTCGAATCGGTCGAAACCAGGAAGTAGCGGCCGCCATTTTCTCTCTCGCACTCTGAGAGGGGGTTAAAAAAAAAGGCCAAAAACATGTAAAGGGGCTGTTTAGACAGCTCCTAAGCACCTAGCCATGTTGAGGGAGTCCTCAAAGATCCCCCAAGGTAAAAAACGGAATTTTAAATTTTTCGATAATTTCACCGATTACGCTTACCGTACGCGTACGGTAAAAATTACAAAAAAAAAAAATATCCATACTATCCCCACCCCATGTGCAAATGGTGCCCGAAGGGCAACATTTGTGCATTGCATATTCCATTCAGGAAAAATTAAAATATTACCTTTCACAACGAAGCGCATCATATGTCCTCCATGTGCGCACGGTGCGCGAAGCGCATCGTGCGTACATGGCCCAACTAGCGTAACGTGGGCTACGCGCACCGCGTGCCCACCGTGCGTGCACGGCACTAACTGCGTAAAGTGGGCGCGCGGTTCGCGAAGCACACCGCGTGCTCACTGTGCACGCATGGTGCGCGAAGCGCACCGTGCGCGCACGGAATGAACTGCGCTAAGTGGGCGCGCACGCCACGAATGGCGTAAAGTAACTTAGGACTTAAAAAAAACGTACAAATTCACTGAAAAAACCATAGGTTTCACACACGTTATAGTTAGGAATTAGCATTTAAAAAACCTTGCAAATTCAGTGAAAAAACCATAGGTTTCACACATGTTATAGTTAGCTGGAAATTTTACTGATAAAAAACCAATGAAATTCCCCCGTTATAGTTAGTGCAGGCAACTATAACTCACGCGACCGCAATCTTCTGCTGATGCTAATACTGTATTTAGACACTTATTTGCCCATGTCTTCTTCCATAAATTTTTAGCTATACATATATTACAAATATTTTTTTTTCATAAAGACACATATGTCATCAGCAGAAGATTGCGGTCGCGTGAGTTATAGTTGCCTGCACTAACTATAACGGGGGAATTTCATTGGTTTTTTATCAGTAAAATTTCCAGCTAACTATAACATGTGTGAAACCTATGGTTTTTTCACTGAATATATATATATATATATATATATATATATATATATATATATATATATATATATATATATATATATATATATATATATATACATATATCAACGATTCCACAGCGTCTCAGCCTTTCACAGCCACACAGGGACACGGACCACAGAATTTTGTGCCAATTTGCGTGTTTTATTCAGATGCCGCCATAACGCGTTTCAACTCCTACGAGTCTTGTTCACATGGTAATGTTTTTTAGCGGCAGAAGCTTTTTTAAAGTGATAACGTGCTCTGTGATTGGATTACACAATTCTATGGAAATGGTAGAGGTATTCTTCGTAGGTTTTATCACGTTCATCGTTTGTTATACACATACATTTCAAAACAATAATATTTTGCGTTTGATGGTATCATAATTTGCAGTTTGTCAATGTTCATAATAATAATGTATTATGACATGGTATGATTTAAAATAATACATGCTTAAATGCGGTTTCTCTAAGTATTGTGATCATACTAGAAATGTATTTTGTAAATCCTTTTGTATAAAATACCCACGAATTGAAATAGAAAACCTGAATCCAATAATGTGCAAATAGTGCTGTAAAGTGCTTAAACATTAAAATATATGTAAGTATAATACAAATGTGTGTTTCATTGTCACTTCGATACTGCGGTTGGTTGCTATTGCCATTTGAAAATATTATATTTTTTAGATGTTATTTTCGGTCTTATCAAAATAGTGCCAGGTAAAGACAGACTTGAGAAATATAAGGTTAAATGTGTAGATTGCATCTTATATGGGGTATTTTTCTGAATCTGATCATACATCTCAAACATGTGGTGCAAAGTCATGCTCAAATAAATACATAGATACACATATATAAATACATATATAAATATATAAATATATAAATATATAAATACGCACATAAATACACCAACACGTAAAATAGATAGATTTGTCATAATTCAAAAATCATCATAAAATTTTATAAAAACCTTAAAAATATTGTTCAGTTTCTAAGAAGACATGCTAGACAGAATAGGAGGTTTATTTATATGCAAGTGTACATATATATATATGAGACCCAACGCTCTCTCTTATCTCTCTTATACGAACAAAAGCTCGACACAGCTCCAAAGTGAAAAAGGCAACTTTAATGATATTCATGTACGTGGTGACAGGCAGTCCATGAAACGCTAACGGCAGCTTTGGTTTGCTTTATGCAGTGCAGGTTTCACAGGCTCCTCACTCTCCCAGGGGGTCTATTCAGGTGGAGTTTATGAAGTGACTACTTCCAGTCAGGTGATTGGTTGCCCCTCCCTCTTCTCAAGGGTGTGTCCCAAAAATATCGCGTTTGCCTCACTAGGCAGACAGGATGCTGGTCCATGATATATATGTATATGGATTTTTTAAAGACAGATCTACTAACAGAGAAAGACCGAGAGACACTCATGACACTAGGAGAATGAGAAGAACTCTCGGACCAGACTATCGGAACATCAGAGCACAAGAGCACAATGGAACTCCTAGAAGATGTATGAATTTTAAAAACGAGTGGGCCAAGTAATCTCAAAATCAGATCGCGTTTCATTCCACAGACTCCCCACGATACAATTGACTCCTTCCAGGAGATTATAATCGAGGAACTGAAAAATTACAAACAGAACCGTATATGCTTCTGATGACATTATAAATAACAAGCCTTTATACAAGCATTTCCCATGAGAAGGGATTAACTGCTATACAATTCTTTCTAAAGAGAAGAGCCCTGAAATACCAGGAACATAATGAAATGTTACTGGAATTAACATCTTCTTGTTTAAATAATAACATCTTATTTTCAGGAGAGCTCTATCGACAGCAGCAAGGAACTGCCATGGGCACGTGCTGCACCCCCAGCTATGCAAATCTCTTCATGGGCTGGTGAGAGAAGCACGTGGCCTGGGCAGGCAGAAATGAGAAAAGGCTGGAGAACATAACTCTCTGGGCTTGTTATATAGATGACCTTTTAATCATTTGGAAAGGTACACAACAAAAGGCAATGAATTACATCGCTGCCCTTAACGATAATGACTTGAATCTAAAATTCACTGAATGCAATAGCAGTACACAAGTAGCGTATTTGGACCTTCTGGTTTACATCAAAGATAACTCTCTACAAACAACTCTGTATTGTAAGCCTACAGCTGGAAATAGTACACTGCACGCAGGTAGCTTTTATCCTCAGAGTGTGATCAGCAGTGTCCCATATGGGTAGTTATTGCGGATTAAACAGAATTGCTCCACAGGTGAGGAATATTTAAAATCAAGATACCTGGCCCTCAAGAGAGATCTAGAGAGAGAGGATATACAGAGGGAATGCTATGAGAAGTAGTCGGGAAGTCTGACATGATACAAAGGCAGGAACTCCTAATGGAAAAAGAGAAAACAATGGGACAAATACAGGAAGAGAACAAAATAAAAATTATAACAGATTATACGGCCAGTTTGTCAGGAATATACCAGATATTTCACAGAAACTGGCGAATTCCTAAAAATGACAATGTTTTAGGCCCACACATTCCAGCAGCATCCATTATCACATACAGAAGAGTCTCTGCTTTAAAGAACTATTTGGTCAGTAGCCACTTTATGGCAGGACAAAGAAAAAGAGACAAGGTCACAGGATTTTATCCTTGCATGAGATTCAAGGCATGTAAAATCATGTCATAAAGTCAGAGACTTCCAAATACCTGGCAGTGAAACAAAGAGAAAAATCAATCAGATGCTCAATTGGAACTCTGAAAACACTGTTTACTGTCTCTCCTGCCCCCGCGGAAAGCAATATATTGGTAGCACAATACACCCCACTAAAAAAAAGAGTGTTGGAACATATGCGGGCGATCAAAAATAGAGACTATACATATCCAGTGGCCTGCCATTTCCAAGAAAATCACAAGAGTAATCCGAACCTACTGAAATTCTTCTGCTTGGATCAAGTGCCAAGAGAGGAAAGTGGAGGGTACAGAACAAAGAAACTCAGGACTTTTGAGGGAAACTATATAATCAAATTGCAGACTAAAGCTCAGAGAGGCCTTAATAATGAGGAAGAACTGTGGGTACATATCTAGTAAGATAACATCTACCTACATGAGCATTGGAGTTGACATTAAATGACCATTGCCCTTTTAAATCAATTTATAGGGCCCAATTCAATGAATAGTACCCCAAGAGAAGAAGCGTAATTCAGAAACACAAAATGAATTATTATGTCATTATTTTTTCTTTGATAATCATGGAGCATTTGCCCATTCAGGGCTCAATTGAACAATATTGAATATTATCATCTGCTTGTAATTGCACAAAATGTATTAAAATATAAATTGACATCATGAATATAAATGGGGCCCATTATATTGGAATGAGTTTAATTTTAATGAACAATATATGTTTGGGACCTTTTTGGTAAACACATAACCATATCATGTCTAAAGGTGTGCCATTACAAGATGGCCGACAGAAAAGCATACTTCCGTGAATCTTGTTATGTCCGCTGTTGATTCCCATAGCAATGAACTGCTTCCATCTTTTGTTTTGATTACTTTAAATCATGTATTGAAATCATGCCACACCGACATTGAGGAAGTCAATCGTGCCGAAACACGTCTGTTCAGTGTTTTAAACATATTTGCATTAAAACTTTGAAAAGACCTCGTCCCCCTGATCCTTGAGGGTTCCTTGCTTATCTTGTACTTCGGAGTACAGATTTGGTTCTCCCGTGGCCCCCCCTCCCTCTCAGGCCTCCTTTTATTGACCGCCCTCGGGTGGGCGGGTGTGGACTCCCCCGGCTGTGGTTCGACGCCCATTTCAAGTCGTTTCGCCTTGCTTTTTGTTTTTCTTTATTTTTGTTGTTATTTATATTAAAAGTGTGTATCCTGACTTCCCTTATGTGCAGTCTGATCTACTGTAATATAGCGGAGCCCCTGTGGGCCAGTCATTGTTTTTTGATCTGCTTGACCACTTTAACTACTAGCGGCCGGCCCTGGCGGTTGTAGGCCCGTGCTTGTAATCTTTCTCTGCACAATAAAACTTTTTTCAAAAAAAAAAAAAAAAAAAAACTTTGAAAAGAATATTCCTGTGTGCACCTCAATCTATGGCCATCACTAGATCATCATTTTGAAATAAATAAATAAATATATATATATATATATATATATATATATATATATATTACCTACTGGCGGTCGCCAGTAGGTAGTTATAGTTAGGACCCTGTTTCCATAGGAAAACCGCAACATTCTATTTTGAATAACTTTGGCGCCGGTCGACGAATCCTCGCAAAATTTTCAAAATAGGTGGGGCGCTGCGCTCCGCTCCTACCCTGAAAGTCTCGGGGTGATTCGTCAAGCGGGGGCTGAGATAAAAGGGGGGTCCCAAAACGCGTTTTTCCCATGCATTTTTCCATAGGACCTTTAGACACAGCTACAGCCCGAACGGCTGAACAGAATTCCTTGAAATTTGGCAGAGAGGTAGCCATAAGGTCAAGGAAGTGCCTTTTGCAGGTCTGGTGTAAATCTGTTCAGTATTTCCTGAGAAAATAGCATTTAAAAGCATATATATATGTGGGCGGAGCCTAACCACACATCTCGTCCTGAGATCTGATTGGCTGTCAGCACTTCATCCAAGAAGTGTTGGCAGCCATCTTGGGACCAATATACATGATAGCACCTCATTAAAAAGCATTGCAGTTAATAGAAGGTTTTAAGACTTTAGTTACATTATAAATCATTTGTTGATGGTACCATACTCATTTTAGGAATTGTGGTATGTTCTAAGGTGATTTCACCATGTGAAAAAGCCTTCTGCTGGGATATCATGATTGAGAGAAAAATATTTACTCATGCTTTTACCACAGAGGTTTGGAAGGTGATCTATAAGCTAAACTGAGAGCTTATTTTCTGTAAATTCACATTATCTTTCTCAGTCATGTGAGAATGAAGTCTGACATTCTCAGTAAAACATGTACATCCAACAAGGGCAGAGACTGTCAGTTGATTCCTTTGTGTTCTACTGCAGCTTCCCAGAGTGTTCCAAAGAACTACTAGAGCGCTAACAGCCCTACTTATGATAAACGTATGGCACACCTGAAGCCATCTTGCTTGGATTAAAGTGGTAACTCTTAAAACATTTAATTTAAAAAGGAACAAAATGAGGGGGTTCATTTTGCCATAGAAATTATGATTAATGCTGAAGAAAGAAAATGAGGGCACATTTTGAGTGACTTCTCAAATCCTCTTCTATTTCATTAAAAAATTCTGACATGCAGACTGAAACATGCACATTTAATACCAGGAGCAGTCTTCCATGGTGAACAGTAGTTTTACTACAGTGATCTAATGAGCAACTAGAGTGCTAACATTCAGAATGTATGGCAAATGTGTGACATATCTGAATACCTTCATGATGGAATCAAAGTAAAAAACTGAAAGCATTTCCTACTGAGGAGACTGCAGTACATGAGGAAATTAGGAAACTTCATAACAAATAAATCTCCCAAGATGGCCACCGGAGACAAAAGAGCCCAAATGTAGCCCAAAATCACCCAGATGTAGCCCAAATATAGCCCAATGACAGAAGTGTGCAAAACACTTATTATTTTGTGTTTTTGCAGTGTTATATAGTGCAGACTTGTCAGGTATTGGAGTGCTTTACATAAGCATTGGTTACATCACACAAGAACACATTCATTTTGGTTGTAGACATGGGGAGACTAAGTGATTTGACCAGAATCACAGAATGTCGAGCTGAAGCAGAAACATCAACCTGGTTCCCCAGTTGCAAAGTCTGCAGTTCTGGAAGTAACACCACATCCTCTCCCCTAAGTGCAACATTTAATCAAGTGGTCAACTGGATAAAAAAACATAAAGATAACAAATAATTTAAAAGTGCTTTGTCGCTATTTGAAAACTCAGAAAATATGTCCTTATTTTAGTCTTTTAGAGCACTAACCATAATTTTGATGCCAATAAGACCTTCTCATATATGTAATTTCTAAAGGAAATGCTCTAGGTATTACAGTTTTGATTACATCAAGATGATGTCAGGCGTTCCACACTTTTGTAATAAATATAGAATGTTAGCAATCCAGTTGTTCATTAGGATACTGTTGAGAGGCAGAGGCCAGGGGCACGGACTCTGAAAATTGAAGGCAGGTAGGAGGGTGCAAAGGCAACAATTTAACCACACTGAGCAGGCAGGAAGGGCCGTGGAAGCACAACAGACTATGGAGGGCAGTGGAAAGGGGGGCAGGGGCAACAAACCAACAATACAGGACTTGCAAGAGAGGCTGTTGGAGGGAAGATCTATTACGGGTCAAGGAAGCTAGGGGCGGTCCCCAGAGCCCCGGGAGCCACCACAGAACTGAGCAGGAGAGTGAGTCAGGGACAAAAGGGGCACCTTAATTTGAGCCGGGGTGCCTAGGAACGCTTGCTCCAAAAATGAAGAAAACAGACATATGAGACATGGAATTGGAGGCAGAATACAATGGCAGTTTAATGAGAAGATGCAACTTCAAAGAAACCGCAGAATAGAGACATAAAGTACAAAATACAGAATCCAGATAATCATACAGCTGTCATGATATTCTCTGTATCTCAATTAATGTACTGACAGAGAGAGAGAGAAAACACATCTATAAATGCATCATGAGAAACAAGTTACACCAAGGAAAATGTTACCTAGGAACACTCACGTTTACTCTTAGAGCAAGCATTCCTGCAATTACAATACAAAATCTTTTAAATGCAAAAGTAAAGCGAACAATGGTTAAACATAACATGACATTTCATATAGGTAAAATAGAATAAGATACTTCAAGCAAAGCAGAGCAAGACATTTTAAGCAGAGGAAGACAAGAGCTCCCAGCTCTTGGGGAAAACCTGCACAGCCTGTTAACCTACATACAGACGGCGAGGTAGTCCCTCGATATCTGTGGGTGCTCCCTTTTTATATCATTTTGTGGGCTCCTTTGCACGCTACATCTACCTACGTATGCTACCCAAAAGCTTCGTCTGCAGATTTTACCAGACATTTCGTCATTTACCCACTTAATGCTGACAATGGACTGGGTGAAAAGGTCAGTCTCTCAGGCCAATCGCTTATCGTAAGTTCCATAGAGCAAGCAGAAAATAATGGGTATTGTACGGGAATTCAATATATTCATGTATAAAATCTTCTCAGTTCTCCTAACTTGACGCTCTGCGGTTGCCACTTCCTTAAAAGCGGGAAACCTGCCCAGGAAGCAAGTACCAGTCCAGGATGCAGCCTACTGTATATCGACAGCTTCAGGGGGATGTTGAACTTTGATACCGAGCACGGAGCACTCGGGTAGGGTGGGGGCTACTAGTTTGGAGCAGAAGGCCTCGCTGACCTGCCTTCAGACTGCTATACACTAAAATTGCAGAGCTATGGTCAATTTAACAAAGAGGCCTACATATTGAACAGAAGGGCCTACACAGGGGTTTTATGCTGGCTGAGTGGTAAGGATGTCTCAGGATAATTATATAGCAACACAGGACCCGCTGGTCAATTTAATACGGCCTACAAATGCGGCTGGCAGGGCAAGGACAAGGGTCTCATACTTCAGGTGTGGACAGAACGGGCCAGGGGCCCCCTGTGATACAAACTCTACCCTCCTTCAAGGCTGTGGCAATGTAATAGACCATTGTGGGCAGAAGGAAGAGGCAATGGTAGTACAACCATACATGCCAACAGACCCGATTCAGCCAGGAAACGTCCAATGTTTTTAAGCTCAAATGGGCTTTATTTGACTGTCTCCTGTCTACAATATCCTCTTTTTCAATGTAACTCAAAGGGGAAAATCAATACCCCAGATTTTTTTCAAAATCTCCCTCTTACCAAGTTCAAAATGTTTGCAAGTATGGTACATTGGATCATGGAAGGAAATGGGATAGGGACATGGACTTGGATAACAGAGGACAGGAGGGACATGGAGAGGTGCACCAAACTGATCCTGCAGGGCAGGCATCAGGGTTTGCAGCAGCACAATACACCACACAGGGCATGCAGGACGGGAGTGCAGCACAACAATCCATAGAAAGCAAGAGGGAGGGGACAGGACCATGCACATGGACAACAGAGAACAGAGGGGCAAGAGGCAATGGTAGCTAGCTGACCATAATGGACAGACAGGAGAGAAAGCTGCAGCATAACAGAACATAAAGGGCAGGAGGGACGGATCAGGGGCATTACAATGGAATAGACAAGCCAGGAGGGAGGGAGTAGGGGTCTGCACATGTAAACAGAGGGCTGGGGGCAAGGGGGCAGGGCAGGAGCAGCAAGATAGCCATGGAGGTCAGGCAGGATGGGCACTAGAAGCAAGACACACCATGAAGAGCAACAGTGAGACTGTGATGGCATTCACACAGACCATGGAGGGAAGGTGGGAGGGGGTCAGGGGCAGCTAACTGACCACCCAGGGAAGGTGGGAGGGGCCATGGCAGCACAGAAGACCATGCATGGCAAGTGGGAGGGTTAGTGGCAGCACAATGGCTATGATGGGCAAGAAGGAGGGTGCAGGGGCATGCACAAAGGACGATGGAGGATAGAAGGGAGGGTCAGGACCTGTGCACAGACAAGAAAGTTCAGGGGAAGGGACCTCACAACAGACCACACGGGGCAGGCAAGAGGAGCAGTTGCAGCACAACAGACCAGGGAGGGCAGAAGGGTGTGGCAGTGCAATGGACCATGTAGGACAGGAGGAAGAGGATAGGGGCATGGCATGTGGACAGGCAGGGTGGAGGTGGCAGGGACAGGTTACAGTCATCTGACAATGCTAGGCAGGTGGGAGGGGAGTGGCAGCTCAACAGAACACTCAGAGTAGATAGGAGTGGCAGGTCCATGGAACATGGTGGGCAAAAAGGATGGAGCAGGGGCATGCACAAAGACATCGGAGGGCAGGGGGAAGGAGAATAGGGGCAGCAAGCTAAGCACAGAGTTTAAGCAGGAGGTCAATGATGGGGCATAGAATTGGGCAATGGAGGGCAGGAGGAGTGGACTGGTACATCATACTAAATTGAGGGCAGTGGCAGCACATCAGACCATGCATGGCAGGAGGGAGGAGGCTAGTTCATGGATTCACACAACAGAGGATAGGGAGGAGGGGGATGGGGCAGCAAGCTAACTGTTCAGAGAAGGCGGGTATTAGGAACTTTATTGGTTTTAAAACATTGTGTCTGTGCGAACTACTTAAAATATGAACAAGTATGCAGCATAATCTCACTTTTATTCAGGAAGAAGAGGACGTTTGTGACTGTGACTCCGGGCTCACTTGGCAGAAACACCCCCTGACCCTCCACCCCCTATCGCAAAATGTAATGCCCGTGAAAAGGGTAGGTGAACACAGTGTTATATAGAACATAGTCCTGAGAGCACGATTGAAAATGAAAACTAGATATAGTGTATGGTATAAACTATGCACCAAAAAGTGTGATATAAGATGAACCGGGCGTGAAATATAATATGCAATACATTGTGCGCAATGACAGATTCATTGGAGAGAGCGAGATAGCACAGGCACTAGCGCGTGCTATGCGATATGCGCCTTGGAGCGTAATATGCACAGGGCAGTGTTGTGTAACCTAACTAGTCTCTAAAGTTGTAATATAAAATATGTGCTGGGGAGTGTAACGTTGCATATGCACTGTGACAAAGATATGGATCCCAGATTATAATATGTATGACATAGCACTGTGCGTTATAACATAGGCATCGAGGAAGGCACGTTAGATGGGGCAATATAACCCGTGCGAAGACAAGTGTGGCATGACATATTCACGGGGTGGTGTTACAGTGCACATGGGCTAGAGAGTGTCATAGCATATGCACTAGCTAGTGGAATACAACACAGAGGTGTGTGGCACTCGGCAGGCAATGGTGGGTGTAACACAGCATTGGGCTCTGTCAGGAGCGCGCTGTGACTCTCAAGTGATGTTCATCCCCTTTCCAGAGAGTAAAATAAAAAGTATTACACATCCGGCAGTGGATGTGTCTTTTATTAACCGTGAGGGGGGTTTCTTACATAGTTTTGGTCGAATTTTTGTCGAATCCTCTTTGAATGGCTTGGTGTGCATGTGTATTAAATGTGCCCGTCAATAGCTACCCATGTTTGTATAAATAAACGACAAGGGTGTCTACCGGCATTAGGCATGGTAGGGCATCAGACATGTCAGAGCTTTACTAGTGGTGTAAATACATTCCACGGGGATTCATTGCATGCATAGTCGCCTTTTAATGAATATCACGCAAATCGTCATGGTGATCGGTACGTACGGTTTGTCCAGCATGTCCTAGGTGTGTCTATAAATATATATTTTTTAAAAATAATAAAAAACAGTGGCCGGCCCTGGGGATTGGGGTCAAAAAAATATAATTAGGAGACAGGCCCTGGGTGATGGGGTCATCAGGGCCTATAAATTAGAATAAGAAGGGGAACCACACAGCCCCCTTCTTAAAAAATTAAAATAAATAAAAGACTGGCGTTGTGCCGGAGGCCATACCCCCTCCGTGCAGCACTCTGCAAACGCGCCCCCAATAGGCATCTCCAGTATGCGCCAGGGAGCTGCGCTGCAGACAGGTGTTCTGAGGCCAAGCCCCTATTTACACCTCTCTGCAACGCAGCTCTGTGGCGCTTACTGGAGGTACCTAGTGGTCTAGTTTGACCCTAGGGACCCTTAGGATTCAAGGGGACTTAATCTCTCAACTTAGAACAGCCACAGGGCGCGTTTACACAGTGGTGAAGGGAGGGGACGGGGCCTGAGGTGACGTGTGCAAACACGCACTATGGCACGTTTTAAATTGGGGATATAATTTCCCTTCAATACTGAGGGCCCCTGGGGGCTAACTAGCCCACCAAGTGCTTCCAGTAAGCGCCACTGAGCTGCATTGCAGAGAGGTGGTCTAGGCCGTGCCACTTTTTACACCTCTCTGCAACGCAGCTCTGTGGCACTTACTGGAGGTACCTAGTGGGCTAGTTGGACCCTAGGGACCCTCAGGATTCAAATGAACTTAATCTCCCAACTAAAATTGGACACAGGGCGTGTTTACACAGTGGTGAAGGGAGGGGACGGGGCCTGAGTTAACGTGTACAAAAACGCCCTGTGGCCTGTTTTAAGAGGTAGTTTTAATCCCCATGCCCTATTATATACTAGGGGCTTACAGAGGAGGTCATGCTAATCACAGGGGGACCCCAACGCATAATGTTCCCTAGTGTATGTAGGTGTTTTCACTGTATTCTAAGTGTCTTTTAACATAGCACTGGCTCTAGGACTGGTTAGTCAGACTCAGTTACCACCAGTATCCGTCTGAAAAAGTTGAGGGTACAGGATGATTTTGCAACAAGGCTTCTTTCTGCTCTTCTTTTTGTTCTTTCTGCACGTTATCCTTCTTCCTGCACTTATCTTCGTATTTGAGGACTTCTGTTGCTTCTTTCTGCACTTCTTTTGTTTCTTTCTGTGCATTTTTTCTTCTTTCTTCACATGTCCTATCTCTGTAGGCATAGTTAGAAATTAGCATTTAAAAAACCTTTGAAATTCACAGAAAAAACCATAGGTTTCAGGCACGTCATAGTTAGGAATTAGCATTTAAAAAACCTCAGAAATTCACTGAAAAAACCATAGGTTTCAGGGGTGTTATAGTTAGCTGGACTTTTCACTTGTACAAAACCATTGAAATTCCCCCGTTATAGTTAGTTCAGCTAACTATAACTCGCGCGCCCGCAATGCACTGCTGATGACGTCACATATTACATCACTCATGACATGGTCAGTGACATCACTCATGACATCACTGATGACATCTCAAATGACATCACTGATGACATCACTGATGACATCATCCTTGTGATAGAGTGGCAGACCTCCTCTCACCCTAATATAAACTTTGATACACACATTCAGAAATAGAGACTAAAATTTTCAAAACAATGGACATACCAATACCAGTTACAACAACCTCTTCAGTAATTCTAAGATCCACATACACATCCACTCATTCACCAACAGTCCTATACAGTCACTCATACATGTACTCACTCATCATATGTACTCATACACCTATACATCCTGTTACACAATGCCACTCATCCATAGAGTTACTCACACACATAGTCACTCATGCTAATAAAGAATCAAACATACATTTACTTGCATATACAGTTATACACACACCACCACACTTACTTCTACGGAAACTTACACATACTTAGTCTTTTAAACAATCACTTATAGAAACACATACTTATTCATACAGGAACTCTTTCAATCTCTCACTCTCACATATACTCACATATATACACCAATAGTCACATATACTAGTTTAAAACATATGTAGTTACTCATAAAGACACTATTGAGACAGTCATTCACTCACTAACACACCCATACACACACTCATCCACCCATACAGTCCTGCACACATGCTGTGTTCAACACATACAAACAGTGAGTCACTCATTCATGCACCTATGCACTACGTAATACCCCCCACCGAACCATGCAGACACTCAGACTGATACTCAAAAAACCAACTAATAACCTATATAGACACCCATGTAGCTACTCACCAACCCATGCAGCCACTTATACACAAAGTGAGAGACTGATACAGATATTTACATATTTAAACATTACTCACTAAGCCATGTATTCACTATGATACACTTAATCAGTCAGTTACACAATCCATTTTTCAAAAACAAATCATCCATTTAGACACTTATATACCCATTTATTCTTCCATCGACCTTGAGATATACATATATAAAACATATTTAATTTTCAGAAAAACACACATTCACTGGATGATGTCATCAGTGATGTCATCAGTGATGTCATTTGAGATGTCATCAGTGATGTCATGAGTGATGTCACTGACCATGTCATGAGTGATGTAATATGTGACGTCATCAGCAGTGCATTGCGGGCGCGCGAGTTATAGTTAGCTGAACTAACTATAACGGGGGAATTTCAATGGTTTTGTACAAGTGAAAAGTCCAGCTAACTATAACACCCCTGAAACCTATGGTTTTTTCATTGAATATATATATATATATATATATATATATATATATATATATATATATATATATATATATTACCTACTGGCGGTCGCCAGTAGGTAGTTATAGTTAGGACCCTGTTTCCATAGGAAAACCGCAACATTCTATTTGGAATAACTTTGGCGCCGGTCGACGAATCCTCGCGAAATTTTCAAAACTAATGGGGCGCTACGCTCCGCTCCTACCCTGAAAGTCTCGGGGGGATTCGTCAAGCGGGGGCTGAGAAAAAAGGGGGGTCCCAAAACGCGTTTTTCCCATGCATTTTTCCATAGGCCCTTTAGACACAGCTACAGCCCGAACGGCTGAACAGAGTTACTTGAAATTTGGCAGAGAGGTAGTCTACAGGTCAAGGAAGTGCCTTTTGTAGGTCTGGTGGAAATCTGTTCAGTAGTTCCTGAGAAAATAGCATTTAAATCAATATATATATCTGTGGCAGCTTACGGTGCGCTTACCGTGTGCTTACGGTAAGCTTACCGTACGCGTACGGTGCCGTGCGCGAGCGCGATTCTGATTGGCTGTTAGATCTTAGTAAACTTTCGAATCGGTCGAAACCAGGAAGCGGCGGCCGCCATTTTCTCTCTCGCACTCTGAGGGGGGGAGGAAAATCAAAGGTGGAAAACATTTAAAGGGGATGTTTAGACAGCTCCTAACCACCTAGCCTTTATTAAGGTGTCCCAAAAGAACCCCCAAGTAAAAAATTCTATTTTAAATTTTTTCGAAGAAACGGCGATTACGCTTACCGTACGCGTACGGTAAAAAATAATGATTAAAAAAAATATATCCACATTTTCCCCCACCCCGTGTGCAAATGGTGCCCGAAGGGCACATTTCGTGCTTGGCATAATAGTTAAAATGAACATTTAATATTTAACATTTCACAACGAAGCGCATAATATGTCCTCCGTGTGCGGACGGTGCGCGAAGCGCATCGTGTGTACATGGCCCATCCAGCGTAACGTGGGCACGCGGTGCGCGTAGCGCACCGCGTGCCCACCGTGCGTGCACGGCACTAACTGCGTAAAGTAAGCGCGCGGTGCGCGAAGCGCACCGCGTGCTCACTGTGCGCGCACGGAACGAACTGCGTTAAGTGGGCGCGCACGCCACGAACGGCGTAAAGTAACTTAGCATTTAAAAAAACTTACAAATTCACTGAAAAAAACATGGGTTTCACACACGTTATAGTTAGGAATTAGCATCCAGTGTAACGTGGGCACGCGGTGCGCGTAGCGCACCGCGTGCCCACCGTGCGTGCACGGCACTAACTGCGTAAAGTAAGCACGCGGTGCGCAAAGCGCACCGCGTGCTCACCGTGCGCGCACGGAACGAACTGCGTTAAGTGGGCGCGCATGCCACGAACGGCGTAAAGTAACTTAGCATTTAAAAAACCATACAAATTCACTGAAAAAACCATGGGTTTCACACACGTTATAGTTAGGAATTAGCATTTAAAAAACCTTGCAAATTCAATGAAAAAACCATAGGTTTCACACATGTTCTAGTTAGCTGGACATTTTACTCATAAAAAACCAATGAAATTCCCCCGTTATAGTTAGTGCAGGCAACTATAACTCACGCGACCGCAATCCTCTGCTGATGACATATGTGTCTTTATGAAAAAAAAATATTTGTAATATATGTATAGCTAAAATTTAATGGAAGAAGACATGGGCAAATAAGTGTCTATATACAGTATTAGCATCAGCAGAGGATTGCGGTCGCGTGAGTTATAGTTGCCTGCACTAACTATAACGGGGGAATTTCATTGGTTTTTTATGAGTAAAATGTCCAGCTAGCTAGAACATGTGTGAAACCTATGGTTTTTTTCATTGAATATATATATATATATATATATATATATATATATATATATATATATATATATATATATATATTCGTTACCAGCTTTTGTGATCCAAAAGAATACCAGGACACGCAGGAGTGTAGTCAGCAAGGTTTAATGGGCAAGGTCACGCCACACCAACGCGTTTCGCTTTACAGCTTTATCACGACATCGTGATAAACCTATGGTTTTTTCAGTGAATATATATATATATATATATATATATATATATATATATATCAGAAGTTCCTATTCCAGGTGAAGATTTTCACAATAAGAAGACGGCACTCCAGGAAACGGCACAAAAACTTTATTGTAGACAAACTAATCAATTTGCAATTGCAAGAAAGGGATTCAGGAGCACATTAAGTGCTGAATATTTAGACCTTGCTAATACATATCCAGAGGGAACAATAAAGTTTGAAATAAATAAAAAGTAAAAGAGGAAACCGGCAAAATTTGCAAGTATCATAATGGAAAAGTGTCGTATGCATTATAAATACCGCATTTGCTTGTGATCACAACTACACGATGTATCGTCATATATGGATATTGGTTCTCGTTGGTGTTATTAATTGTTAACATGCAAAGCTTTCAAAATATACAGAGAGGTGAAATCAGTATGCCTTACGGGTATCAAAAATGTCCGGTTCATTCATATTAAGAGTGAACCTAAATTGTCACAATTGAGGCTAAAATAGCCATACCCTTCCAAATGGATTTGTCCACTATCATATTTTTTGAAAATACAGGTAGCATTGCACAGATTATAATAGCACCAAAAATAACATTTATATGGATTATAATTGTGAAAACATCATATACTTAATTGCAAATAAGGACAGTGATAGACATCTTATAGTTCTATTGCGGCCAGAATCGTCAAATAATTGCACAGCATCATGTACGTTCGTAGGTTTCAAATGATTTCAAATTGATAAAGGCCACAATAGCCAAATTACAGTGAAGCTCTGAATATGCAACGAAAATTCAATACATTGATTTAGGATTAAGTTAATTAATTGCTTCAGTCATCTGCCTGCATTTATCCAATAACAATACTTCATAAATTGCCCCTCAAGAAAATATATCACAGATGGTAAGAGCAGGAAGTATCCTTTATCTGATGCATCAATTATCAGTAATTGATGCAGTTCCTATGAGCGTAAGGGGAGGTGATCGAGTGAAAAGATTGAGACAATTAGAGTCGAGCTACATCATTCGTCTCAATACAAAGATTCCTGAAGGTCTCAATATTGAAGAAGACTTCCACACACACCTATAAATGTATTCCCGCCTCTTTCCCTAGCCTGATTATCTGTAAAGAAATTTTGTAAAGATTAAATCTGGTGAACTTTAAAATATAACATTTTTTTTAGCACAAGCACTTTACACAGACTAATGTAAATCAAAGGTGGTTTCAATGAACTTGCTCATGTTTTCAGCATAGTGTCAAGATTGCCCACTTGGGCTTGATTTTCTGTAACCGTGGTTTATTTGAAATCATTTATATTAATCAGTCTATTGTGGCAATGGGTTAGCCCACTGGGGCTGTCCCGACAATGATGTAAATATATTTGTCCATGGTTCGAATTCTGGCATGTCATCAAATTTTATTTAAAATTGTGACGCGTTTGCCTCAAATTTTGAAATTGGTACATTAATGACACGTTATAATTTATAGGTAGTTTTGAGGCATGAAATTGTCAGGATAATACATTAACTGTCTTGAATGTAATCATGAGAGCTGATACACGAGATATTTTCGTAAAGAACTACCAGTCTGTTTTCACTATTTATGATTTTGTAGTTCGTCACGTGTCACACAATCACTGTTCTGTTTAAAAATGGCTGATAACTTTATGTGAATCGTTAGTGAACAAGCCTGTTCTACAGGCGAAACGCGTCTAACGTTTGTGCTGACAATAAAAATATTGAGCGCAACAGACAAGTCGTCGACTTTCCTTTCTTAAAAGGAACCTCTTTGTTGATATATATATATATTTATATTCCACTCCAAACTCCCACAGCAATCGGCTGAATTGGGACACGGACACAGTTAAGTGCTTTTTTTCTTATTTATTATAACTTTATTATATCACGCTGTTACATGGCAAGATTATATTACCTACTGGTGGTTGCCAGTAGGTAGTTATAGTTAGGACCTAGTTACCACAGGAAAATGGCAACATTCTATTCCCAATAATTTGGGCGCCGATTGACGAATCTTTGCGAAATTTTCTAAACTAATTCTTTGTTGAGATCAGCTCCTATGTTGAAAGTTTGGGGGTGATTCATCAAGGGGGGTGCTGAGAAAAAAGGGGGTCCCAAAACGTGTTTTCTCCATGTTAAATTCCATAGGAAACTTTAGACAAGGCTGCAGGTCGAACAGGTGAACGGAATTACCCCAAATTTGGCAGGGAGAAGGGTCTTGGTCTATTTGGTGTAAATCCATTCAGTAGTTTTTGAGAAATATCGAAATTTACAGATATCGATATTTGGGAATTCTGCCATCTGATTGGCTGAGGCTTTATGAGCACGAGCTTGTTGCTGATTGCCTGCGAGCGGCGCTAGTGGTTGCAACTAGGAAGTGTTGATCGCCATTTTGTGAATCCGTTGAAGCGAGTAAGGTGAAAAAAGGGGGGGAAAGGGGGAAAAAAGGGGGAAATAGGAGGGTAGGAGCACTGTAACCTCTGTGGGGTGTTTAGGGTGTGCTATAGAGGGGGTGTGATGGCTGCTGCACTACAGTTGTGGAAGTAGTGTCCGGATGTGTTTATGACTACTAGGACGAACTACTGACCCGTACTGGTATGAAAGTCCTGGGGTACGGAATATATGTGAGGTATTGTCTAGAGTCTCATTCTGCTAAGCTGAGCTGCTGCCGGAGTCGGGGATTAAAGCGTGAGCCCAAACTGTGTGTCATATGCTGTGTAGCCATGTGCTCTGGCCGCTGTGCCACATCTGTGCAAGTAGTGTCAGCATGCAGTTATAGGAACTTGGATGAACTTTTTGTTTAGAACATTGTAGCTTGTGTATGGTGCTTAGGTGGTGTTGTATAGGGAGTGCAAAGGTAAATCAATATGGTATTTGTAGAGCGCAGAGCTGGGGATCAAAGCGAGAGTTGTAAGTTATAGGGTGGCTCTAAAAAGAGCCCTTGTGTTTATTAGTTGGAGCTACATATAAGTGCGGATGCACAGCTTCCAGTTATTCAAGAAAACTCAGTGTCCCTGATCTGTGAAGTGTACTCCATCACTTCTGTATATGTCCGCCATATCAAAACATATGTTGTTGTTGTATATGGACCCCATTTTGTGGTCTCTGAGGTATGCAGAGACAGCTTTGTTGACTTTTTTCTGAGATTTTTCAATCTGAGGACAAAATTGTTTGGACCATTTCCACTTCTGTCTTTGGCATATATTGGAATATACAAAGACAGTGTGAGGCAAAAGTAACATCAATTGTCCAAAGGTGTCCTTCATAAGCATTTCCAAATCTACCCCAGTCAATGTGCCTAGCTCGTTTCGACCACAGTGCACAATCATGAGGTCAGGGGGTTGGAGATGCAAACAGGTTTTAACCAAAGGCAACAATTGGTGCCACTTCAATCCTCTCTGTCCAAACCATTTTACGTCCACATTTTGTAAACCTAGGTCAATACGTATCTGTTCTGCATACCTCTTGCACCAGAAAACATAGCTATGTCCTACGATCCACACTAGCATTGTGAAGGTATGGCTGGAAGGTATGGAAAGATGTCTGTAGCTCATGCAGTTCCTTCGTAGAATAAGAGATAAGTTTAAAGACGGGGAACTAGTTTCGTTTCGCATACAAAACGGTACCTGATTGGGAGATGAAAAGCATTGTTTTTTAAAAGTAGGGTGCACATTTGTTTTGTGGAAAACTATGTTTGTGATTGGTTAAGAAAAAGCAGTTTTCACGTACATATTATAGGATAAAATTTGCCCAACTCAACCACTCCTGCTACTTACATTTGGAAGGCACTGTTCGAACTTAAAACAATTGTGAACTTTTAACCTGCACGTGTCGTTAAATGTTCGAGAAAATGTTGCAAAAAAATATCGTTAGGTTTAAAAAAATTGATGAACTTTTAACCTCCACGTGTTGTAGAATGTTCTAGAAAGTGTGTTGATAGAATACGTTTCATTTCTCACTTCGATGTGTACTTGAATATTAAAAAAACTATTTATATGGATAAGTAGAAAGACAGTAATAGAGAGAATTTTTGAAAGCTAAAAGAATCAAGGAACTATTGTAATTTGTTCTTGATTATCTACTGGCGGTCGCCAGTAGGTAGTTATCACTGTTGACGGTCTGAAAGTGCGGAGTTGCTCAGAGTGGCATGGTGGTGATATGATATGGTGCTACACTCGGGTATGAAACCGAGAGTCTAAACCGTGAGGTCATTGCTGTAAAGTGATGTGGTCTGGTGTTTGTAGCATACGTGTGCAAATAGTGTTAGTAGGCGTTAATTCCATACAGGGAGTGGGAAGCGAACTACTGACCGCTACTGTGTGTTGATAGTATACCGGAAGCGGGAAGCGAAGTAGTTATGCCTACCGGTGTGAAGACTTGGGGATGAAACCGAGCTGATTGCTGTAAAGTGATGGGCTCTGGACAGTGTAGGATACTAGCCACTGTAGTATCAGTGTGTAAGTAGTGTTAGTATGCGCTTATAGTATATAGGGAGTGGGAAGCAAACTACTCATCCCTACTGGTGTGAAGACTCGGGGATTAAACCGTGAGCCTAAATTGTGAGCTCATTGCTGTAAAGTGATGTGCTCTGGGCACTGTAGCATATTTGTGGAAGAAGTGTTAGTTTATGTTTATATAATATAGGGAGTGGGAAGCGAAAGTCTTACCCCTACCGGTGTCAAGACTCGTGGATGAAACTATGAGCTCATTGCTGTAAAGTCATGTGCTCTGTGCAGTATTCCATTGTAAGTCATAGTAGAATGTTAGTATGTAATTCTACTAGAATCTAAGGGGCATATTATCAAGGAACGGCGTTAAAATTATTGTCGCTTTAGCGGCAGGAAACTGCCGCTAAAACGGCGATAATGGGCTTGAGATTATGCCGTAGAGAATTCCAATAGAAGCCCATGTTAACACGAGAACATGGGCTTCTATTGGAATTCCTGCCGCTAAAGTGGCAATAATTTTAATGCCGTTCCTTGATAATATGACCCTCAGTATGTAATGTTAGAATGTAGGCTGTCATGAGGGGAACCTTGCGGAGTTTGTACACAGTGCTGGATTAGACGGTTGCTTTGCTGTCTGCTCCTGTTGGTGTTTGTTTCAGATGTCTTGTTTTCTTGTAATAAATCTACTTATTGGATTCACTGCTGTCTGCCTCTTCACTACATAAATTTGGCGATGAGTGGGAGAAGGCAAAAAGGAGGCACCACTCAGCAATATTTCAAAATTGCTTGCGTTGTGCTGAAGACCCGTTTTGTTCATGTAGCTGTTTCTACTCATGCCAGGGTCGTCGGCTTAGTGAACTGTCATCCGACTTCTGGTAGGATTTATATTTTTAGATTTTGCGCTTCCTCTGCTTCTTCACTACATTCTGGTCACTGTACTACACGTGTGTAAGTAGTGTTAGTATGCATTTATACTAACAAATGCATCATGGTAGTAGGGAGGCCGACCTCTCAGGCGCAGCTCATACAATGTCCCGGGGTGTGCATTCGCTAGACATTTGTGTTTGCTATTAGAGGGTGGTGCATGGCTTCCACCCTGTGATAGCAAATGCTTGTTTGACTACTTGTATCGCTGTAATAGAGGGGATGCGGATGGTAAAAATGGAGAGAAAAGAACAAAAAAATAAAAAAAGCGGGGTCTCACCCGTTCTTTCAAATGAGGCCCCTGGTGGATTGGTAATGTTCCGTGGTCAACCCAATTATTATATTGCGGGGTCTCTGTAGGACTGGGGATCTTAATGTCACAAGTAAATTAGGCACGGAAGGGCACAGAGACGTTTTGCAGCCTAGGGGAGCGCCACCTTCCCAGGTATTGTTTACTAATTGTTCGGGGGGTTCGAGGCCAACTGAAGTCTGGGGATCGCCACACTCAGGGTCTTTATTTAAATATGCAGGGTGGGCCTCGGCAGTCCCTGAAGCCTCGGTGGTCCTAGGCCTTATTTGTTCTGTAATCACACGGGCAGTACTTATGGTGTTATAAAGTGAAACACTCATAGAACTCTTACAGTTGTACAATTACCCAGGCTTCATTTGTCTAATAGTCAGTTAGATTATGTTTGGTAGGTGCACTCTAATATTAAATAATGTTGGCCTTAAAATCTCCTATGAACAGATGATTTTCACAATAGACAAGTGTCGTCAGAAAAAGAAGACCTATACACTCAGTTATTTATTTGAAAAAATAAGTAACCTTTATTAAAACAGAAATAAATAGAAATGCAACTTTAATAGAACAGTATAATAAAAAAAACATGGGTTGGACTCCAGTGGAAGCAGCGTAGGAAATCTGCAAGACAAAAATGAACATAAGTATGTGTGCTATGTGGAAGAGGTAAAGAAAGGTAGTCCGAATGAAAGGACCATAGTGAGAATGAAAGGGAGGGGGAGTGGGTGGAAGGGAGAAAGGGAGAAAGGGAGGGAGAGTCAAAAGAAGAGAGGGAAGAGGAGACAGAGCGTAGGCCTATTGCACGCAGCCCTTAGTGTTTACCCTCCATCACCCGTTTGCTAGGACGCTGGGGTCTACGAGAAAGAGTGTGGTTCAGCAAGTCCTTAAAATGAAATTCATGAGGCCAGAGATTATGGGCCATATTACGAAGGAAGGGCGATAACATTATCGTCGCTTTAGCGGCAGGAAACTGCCGCTAAAGCGGAGATAAGGGGTTGATAATATGCCCTTGTGAATTCCCTTAGAAACCCAGGTTCTGGTGTGAACCTGGGCTTCTATGGGAATTTACAAGGGCATATTATCAATCCCTTATCCTCATTTTAGCGGCAGTTACCTGTCGCTAAAGTGGTGATAATGTTATCGCCGTTGTTTGATAATATAGTCCTACATTATTAGCTACGGTAAAATCGCTTGCATGCACCTGTGCACCCAGGGTGCTGCACCCCAACCCCTTCCCCCGCACTGTGCTCAATTGTAGGCCTTGCACACCAAGGCTTCACTGCTCACCTGCTACCACTAGTGTGTCCCATGACGTGTTGGTGCAAGCTCCTAGTCCATGGTATGTTTGTACGATAGACCAGGTCTCCGGTCGGGGACAGTGTCTTGATACCACGATGGAAGGTGTCAGAATGCCAGGGTCAGCTCCCGCTCCGCCCTTCTTGTGGCAATCAATGGAATGTCTGAAAAGGGAGAAATAATTTAATGGTGGAAAGTCTGGAGGTAAATGAAGGTTTATTTCTAGCTTGATAGAAAATAGGAGTTGAGTGCATCCTTCGTTTTTGAAGTACGATCTACCAACTGTTAGTGGTAATCGTGGTTCAAAGAGGAGTTGGAGTGCATGAGAATACACAAGGTTAAATAATAATATGTTATGCCAACGTTCACATACAAAGGAACAGAGCGCATGCTAGAAGCATAATGTGCACGTGTAATGCAGTGGCGGGAGCCTGTGTGCATGTACACTTAGTAAGGAGCTCACTACAGTGTCCTAAACGCCAACGCCACGTGTCTGTAGGGCAGCGCTGCACGCTGGCTCAGGCCTACAGTACTGTCCAGCAGGTCCTTAAAATTAGACCGCTGTGACTGAATGACATCAGAGATCACATCATTATGCCTGGCAACATCGCTTTTTCGTATGTGCGCACTCAGGGTGATGCGCCCCACCCCTCCCGCAGAACTGCCCTCAACAGGTGTCTGCATCGCAGCGCTTCCCGTAGGTTCAGGCCTACCTTATGGTATAGCAGGTCTTTAAAATGAGACAGAGATGTGACTGAATGAGGTCAAAGATCACATCATAACACATAGCAATATCACTTATTCGCACGTGCGCAGTCTGGCTGATGCATCCCATCCCTCCCGCAGCACTGCGCTGAAGAGGTGTCTGTAGGGCAGCGCTGCCCGCTGGCTCAGGCCTACAGTACAGTCCAGCAGGTCTTTAAAATGAGACAGAGATGTGACTGAATGAGGTCAAAGATCACATCATAACATATGGCAATATCGTTTGTTCGGACCTGCGCAGCTAGGCGAAAGCACCCAAACCCCTCTCGCCGTAGCGCACTCAATTGGAGGCCCTGTGCACCCAGGCGGCTCTGCTTACCTGCTGTCATTGTTGTGTGAGCAAACACTACGGGCAGCAGTGCTCACAATTCAGATGGATTGTTGATTGCAGGAGAGTGTACACCTCATGGATCCCTTCCGTAGATGACGGGCAGTAGGGCTCACAATTTAGAGACCGTGTTGATCGCCAGGATAGAGTACACCTCATAGATCCATTTCTTTTTTTTATTGCGCATTGTGATATGCGAGGTGGAAGAAGAGGGACGTGTGGCGTCGTGGTTATCCTATTTATACGTACGCAAAGTGGGCTGGGCTTGCGTACGCCAGGCCAGCGTAGGGGTGTGAATAATTATTCCGGGGACTTGGGCGTTGTTCAGTTTCCGCCTGGCCAGGAAGTGTACTTACGTGTGTTTCTTTTGTAGTTTTGACCTTGCAGAGTGTGCAATTTAGATTAGTGTAGCATGTGTCGGGAGGGCGGAAACTATTGTTAATGAGATGGCATGTGATCTAGGATTGCAGTCTGTCTGTGGCTGATAATACTCCTTAGAGCCAGCAATACCCAGGGTCAAAGGCAGCAAAATAATGTGAAGACACACACACCAGGGGCATCGTGTAACACATATTTGTTTTTTGATGGATGGTTTGAGATGCATGGCAATCACACGTGGAAGGTTAATGTACAGAGCATGAATATTGATCAAGATGATCGTTGCATGTTGTGTGTGGTATAAGATATGTGTGTACAGGAAAACACTTTTCAAAAAAGCTTTCTAAGCAGAAGAGGTGTCTCTCATCAAGCTCTGTAGAGAGAATGAGTAAAATGGGTGGGGTCGTACAACTGTTACAATGGGAAATGTTATGAACCAATCAAATGCTTTTTTTTAAGGTCACATGGCAATCGCGCACTGAGCGCGCAAGGAGGCCGCACCCGACGCGATTTTGACAAAATATATGTATTATAATATAAGTTTATTACAGTTAGAAATATATAAATGTTTAAAATAATTTAGATTTTTTTGTGCTCTCATATACTGTTTAAAGTTATTTAGATATACTTTTGAGACAAAAGAAAAAAAAAGGAATGGTGTACCCGGCGCGATACTATACGTCTGTGACGTAACACAGGGCCTGGCAACGTGTACTCGTCGAATAAGCAACACGCAGCAGGCGCGACCCCATACGTACATGACGTAACGTGTGGCTTGATACTGCGTACCCGTCCGATACCAAAGTAGTACCTGGTGTGACTTCATGCGTATATGATGTTACGCGGGACGCGGTGCCACAAACTCGTCGGATGCGAAATGCGCATCATTTATGAGTTTAGCAATATAGCGGATAGGATTCGTGTGGTGATGGAGCTTGGTACGCTACCGGTATGGGAGTGCATTTTTTTTTTGGGGAAGATATAAAACATTACATGATATTTAAAGGCAAAAACAAGAAGTATAATACGGATCCAAAATATTTAAAAATATAATAGAAAAAATATAGGTTTTATAAACATTAAAATATGAAATTAACATTTAAAAAACCTTCGAAATTCACAGAAAAAACCATAGGTTTTGCAGACGTTATAGTTAGGAATTAGCATTTAAAAAACCTTAGATATTCACAAAAAAAAACATAGGTTTCAGGGATGTTATAGTTAGTTGAACATTTGACTCATATAAAACCAGAGAAATTCGCCTGTTATAGTTAGTTGAGCTAACTATAACTCGCGTGCCCGCAATGCACTGCTGATGATGTCACATATTATATCACTCATGACATGGTCAGTGACATCACTGATGACATCTCAAATGACATCACTGATGACATCGCTCATGACTAGGGGTGGGCGGAATTTGCGAAATTGACTTTCGCAAATTATCGCGAAATTGCACAAAATCTCCGTGAGCATCCGGAACTTTTGCGAAGATGCGGAGATTGCTTTACCCGCCCGTTCACGATGGGTTTTTGCGTGCTCGCGGGGAACTATATCTCCAACTTACCCATGCGGTCGCTAATGGGCGCGGCCATCTTGCTCGCGATGCTTATTTCCTGTTCGCAAACTCTTGCGGGATAGCGTGACCGGCTACCCACAATCCAACATCTTGTGGTGCGCGCGAATCGATAGGAAAATTCATCGGCAAACGCAGGGACCCGGTAAGTCGCGACCGCGCGCGAGAACGCATTTATAAAACGCGAACAAGAAAAATACTTCCGTTTCGCGGCAGATTACGAAAAAGTCTTGACATTTTCGCGCTCTCCGTGGAACGCAAAAATGTCAAAATATCTCAAATTCTGAGAGCGGAATTAAATTTACCGCCCAGGCCTACTCATGACATCATCCACATGACAATCTGATGCACATACTGATGCTCTAATATAAACTTTGATACACCCATTCTAAAATGCTGACTACCATTTTTGAAACCATACACAGAAGAATGCCATATACTACATAGCACTCACTACTTCCTAGGTCTACACACACATCCAGTCACTTATACATGTAGTTACTCATCAATAGAGGACTATAATATGCACTCATACATCTATACATGTTGTCACACGCTGCCACTCATCCATAGAGTTACTCACACGCCTAGTCAGTAATGCAAAGAATGAATCACATACACATTTATTCATGTATACAGTTATACACACCAACTTCGTTATTTTTAGACATACCACATCACTTATTTATACAGATACTAACACATATTTACTGTCTTATACAATCACTGATAGAAGCAGACACTTATTTATACAACCACTCTTGAAATAACTTAGTCTCACGAATACTCATTTATATACTCCAACACTCACATACAGTGGCTTAAAACATATGTAGTTAGTCACAGATATACCACTGAGATTTTTATTCACTCACCAACACACCCATAGACACACTAACTCACCCATACAGCCCTTTCCAGATGCACTTTTTAATCCATACAACCACGGAATCACCCACTCAGACATCTATGCACAGACTCATACACTCACCCACCCACACGGACACTCAGGGACCCATACAGATACTCAGACAACAAATCAATAACCTATATAGTCACTCATGTAGGTATTCAGCAACCTATGCATATGCTTACACACCAATGGAGAGACTAATACAGACTTTTACACAGTTTAGTCACAAACCCATGCATTCAGAAAGACACGTTAAATCACTCACTTACACAGTCAGTCACACACATACGAAATAATTTCTTTAGGCTCTTGTAAATGCATTCATTCTTCAATTCACCTTGGCATATATATATAAAACATATTTACATTTTATAGAAACGCACATTCACTAGATGATGTCATGAGTGATGTCATGAGTGATGTCATTTGAGATGTCATCAGTGATGTCATCAGTGATGTCACTGACCATGTCATGAGTGATGTAATATGTGACATCATCAGCAGTGCATTGCGGGCGCGCGAGTTATAGTTAGCTCAACTAACTATAACAGGCAAATTTCTCTGGTTTATATGAGTCAAATGTTCAACTAACTATAACGTCCCTGAAACCTATGGTTTTTTTAGTGAATTTCTAAGGTTTAATGCTAATTCCTAACTATAACGTTTGTAAAACCTATAGTTTTTTCAGTGAATATATATATGTCATATATATCATGTGATCAAGCGCTGCAGAGCCCGAAATGCGTCATGGCGACATTTTGCACAAAATAAAATTCAACAGCACAAAGAAACTGGAGTCCGTTTCCTGCTTATGAGTTCGAAATTAAGGAGCTTTTAAAGTTGGGAATCTACGTATATATATATAAGTGCGCACACCTGAAACGGCGACCACTAAAGTAAGCTGAATCATGGGACTACCAGGAGTCTTGCATTTCCGTAATCTCATTGCCCAAGAGGAAGGAGCAGACAGCTCTGAAACGCGTTGGCTAGGAGTAACAATGACGGCTTGGATTGACCTTTAAAAATGCCATGAATAAATGAAGTTTTCTTCTATTCTGCTGTCGAGTGCTTATCCGAATGCAGAGCCTTTGAAAAACAATTAAATTGCACGACAGCTTCGTCGTGGGAGTAGCACCACCTGTTGAAAAAGGAGGGGCCGCCAGCAGGAATCTTCGTGCTGAAGGGGCACAGCAGAAGGCTTCACTTACGAAGGAAATTCCAATCCGGAGCACACTGAGTGCTTTTTAAATCACAGGATGTGTACTTAATCACTGTGGGACTGGTTAAATCAAATGAAATTGCGGAACCCACTATGGGTGAATAGTTTAGCAAGCAAAGTACTGCATGTCCCAGCATACATTGCGAATGCGCGAAAGCTACTAAGTGCGCACACCTGAAACGGCGACTACTAAAGTAAGCTGAATCATGGGACTACCAGGAGCCTTGCATTTCCGTAATCTCATTGCCCAAGAGGAAGGAGCAGACAGCTCTGAAACGCGTTGGCTAGGAGTAACAATGACGGCTTGGATTGACCTTTAAAAATGCCATGAATAAATGAAGTTTTCTTCTATTCTGCTGTCGAGTGCTTATCCGAATGCAGAGCCTTTGAAAAACAATTAAATTGCACGACAGCTTCGTCGTGGGAGTAGCACCACCTGTTGAAAAAGGATGGGCCGCCAGCAGGAATCTTCGTGCTGAAGGGGCACAGCAGAAGGCTTCACTTACGAAGGAAATTCCAATCCGGAGCACACTGAGTGCTTTTTAAATCACAGGATGTGTACTTAATCACTGTGGGACTGGTTAAATAAAATGAAATTGCGGAACCCACTATGGGTGAAGAGTTTAGCAAGCAAAGTACTGCATGTCCCAGCATACATTGCTAATGCACGAAAGCTACTAAGTGCGCACACCTAAAACGGCGACTACTAAAGTAAGCTGAATCATGGGACTACCAGGATCCTTGCATTTCCGTAATCTCATTGCCCAAGAGGAAGGAGCAGACAGCTCTGAAACGAGTTGGCTAGGAGTAACAATGACGGCTTGGATTGACCTTTAAAAATGCCATGAATAAATGAAGTTTTCTTCTATTCTGCTGTCGAGTGCTTATCCGAATGCAGAGCCTTTGAAAAACAATTAAATTGCACGACAGCTGCGTCGTGGGAGTAGCACCACCTGTTGAAAAAGGAGGGGCCGCCAGCAGGAATCTTCGTGCTGAAGGGGCACAGCAGAAGGCTTCACTTACGAAGGAAATTCCAATCCGGAGCACACTGAGTGCTTTTTAAATCACAGGATGTGTACTTAATCACTGTGGGACTGGTTAAATAAAATGAAATTGCGGAACCCACTATGGGTGAAGAGTTTAGCAAGCAAAGTACTGCATGTCCCAGCATACATTGCGAATGCGCGAAAGCTACTAAGTGCGCACACCTGAAACGGCGACTACTAAAGTAAGCTGAATCATGGGACTACCAGGAGCCTTGCATTTCCGTAATCTCATTGCCCAAGAGGAAGGAGCAGACAGCTCTGAAACGCGTTGGCTAGGAGTAACAATGACGGCTTGGATTGACCTTTAAAAATGCCATGAATAAATGAAGTTTTCTTCTATTCTGCTGTCGAGTGCTTATCCGAATGCAGAGCCTTTGAAAAACAATATATATATATATATATATATATATATATATATATATATATATATATATATATAACACACACACACATGCACACACTCTCTCTTTTGTTCTCTCTCCTTCTCTCCTCTACACTGGTACTAGTAGCACCAATGTAGTTATAGTTAGGTCTGATTCTCCATAGAAAAGGCATTTTTTGTTTCTTTAATTACTTTAACGCCATTTGACAAATCTGCAGGAAACATTCCACAGTAAAATTCTCTCACTTAGGCTCCTTCATGGAAAGTTTCACACTGATCCGTAAAGCAGGGAGCAAGAAAAGGGGTGTCCCAAAACATCCATTTCCTATTTTAATTCCCATAGAAAAATGTGTTTTCTGAGACAGAATAAATGGCTGAACGGAGTTACACCAATATTGGTAGAAAGTTAGAACTTTACTCAAAGAGTGGTTTTTGTTATTTGGTGTAGATCCATTCATATAAATATATTTTATGCCATGCCAGTGAAAAAAAGTGGCACAATAATATATGCTATTTGGAGCAAGTTTTGTAAATCTATTACAAATATCTTATGGTATGTGATAATTAGCACACAAAAAAGAAATGTAATTGTGACCTAATATGTAAAAAATGCTCTGTATATTATGATAATACACTGTCTCAATTTGTAATAAGAATAATTATTGTACCAGTGTACTGTTCTTAAATAATATTAGTTTAGAGAATTGCCTTAAAAAGTGGCATAGGGTCATTTTTGGATGATTCGTGTAATGTATTTATGTTCTCTGTCTTTAGGGTCACCCTTTCAGCATTAGTTATCAATAACATGGCGATTCTAATTTTGGACACATTTTGGTTCGTAGTACGATTTTCCTTTCTGGTTACCATTCTTTCCTATTTTCTGCTCTGCTGATGTTTATTAGATGATGATGACTATGAGGAAGCAGCAGAAGGTGAAGAGTTCGAAGACGTCCATACGGAATCTTCGGGAGAAGAAGAAGACGGTGCAGAGAGGGTGTCACAGGAACAACCTCCGACGATTACAATACCCAACACAGTGTCCACTTCACCTCTAGTCGAGGAGGCAAAATCCCCATCCCCAGTAGTTGCTGCTGCTCAGGTAAGGTGACCAAGTAATTTTTCTTCCAAAACAATCTGTAAAAATGTACTTAATACAGTCTGGGCAATTTTGGAGCTGCACATCAAACAAATATAATTCAGTCTTGTGTGAATAAGTGCAATCTTTGGGCAAAATTCTGCATTTGAGCAAATTGTGCATTTGAGCTTAATTGATGCAGGGCAGGACACATAAAATAAAAATTTTCAGTCACACATTGATCCCCCTGATTTGCAGTGATCTAATCTATAACAGACACAGCTCAGGATCTGCCACTGCTCCATACAGGCTCATAATGAAACAGTGGCTTTATCCAGGGGTGTAGCTGCCACCGGTGCAGTGGCACTGCGGCCAGAGCTCTGATAGTCCCATTGAACCCTGATAATTGCTGTATTTTACTACTCCAACAGCAGTCAAAGGGCCATTTTGCTGGCCTGCACAAGCACCCATGAAATCCTTGATGGCATCCTTGATATGTTATTGACTTTAGCTGATCAGCATAGGTGAGCCCACATGAAGCAGAGGACAGGGAAATATTACCTGCAGCGTTACCATCAGATTAATGCTCCTTCACCAAAGAGTTCAATCTATTCAAACTGACCTGGAAGGAACAGGAGCAAATGGCCACAGGACCTTTAAGAAGATGTTGGGCTCGGAATCAGACTAGGCAGGTAGCAGAAGTATATAGCTAAGGAACCTTTACAATTGTTTTGTGGATTGAATACCGAATGATACAGTAGTATGGGATGAGTAGATAGTATACTGATCAGCTTGTAATATGATATTCTGACTTTTTAACAGACTTGGGCCAGATGTACTAAAACACTGTTCACAAACACTGGGTGCTATTTGTGACCAGTATTTTTGTGACTGCCTTTAAAAGAAAAATGTGTTTCTTTTCAAAAAGCTTAACTGGGAGTTGGCACACTGCAACACACCAATTCCATATAGCAAATCATTATCAAGTCATAATCTCATTTTAGGAGTGGGTAAAACTTTACACACTTAAAATGGGATTCATGCATTGCAAATCCATTTTTGCTGTCACAAAGTCTGATTTGGAGAAGTTGTGGCCCAAAAAAGGTTTGTTTATCTGGCCCTTAATCCCCTATCCAGAAGTAAGTAGAAGAATTAATTTTGGCCTTAAGGCAAGCACAACATCTGTGAGAAAAGTGGTGGCATTGCTAGAGTGTGAAATCCATTTGTTTTTATTTAACATAACAAGTGTGTTTGTAGAGTGTAGGCTCCCCCTTGGAGATATTTTGACTCTATTTGTCTGAGACAGCTGGTTATGGTTACCCATCTCAGTGGTACTCCTTCTTTAATCCCAGAATGCAGAAAGATTAACTGGATCTACTAGGATTCGAACTTGTGGCCATCAACTAAGAAAATTGACACTCTCGCTAGAGAAATAATGGACCTTGAAAAGAGAAACAGGAGAAGCAACCTGAGAATATTTGGTATCCCGAACAATAATAGAAAAATGTGGAATCTTGTGTTTCTCACTTTGCACAGTGGATACCACATACATTGGGAATTACCTTTGACCGACCTAATGAAGTAGAATTCCTTCAAGGACCATCTCAACATCTAGATCACTGAGACAGATGATCTGCCCACTGAGGTACCAACTCTAGGAAAAATGTTTGGGCCATATGAGGAAAGTCAAACCTATTTTCTGGAATGGTGCTAAAATAGAAATTTTTCAAGTCTGCAAAAAAGAGGGTATCTAGAAAAGAGGAATCCTTGCACTCAGGAATGATCTCAAAGCCCTGAACATTTTATTCTAATTTGCTGGTCCAGAAAAACAGAGGCTTCTTCATTAGGTCAAAACTTTATTTTTTGAGGAACCAGCAGCTTTCCATACTTTCATTTCCAAAAAACAGCAAATGAACATGTCAATGTGAGTCACGCACAGAATTCTCATCAACAACACTCCTCATACATAAAGATAATTAAGTGTGTGGGGTTTGGAGACGGACAAATTATGCAACAGGGTTAACTGAATTATGCGACTAGAAAAGGCAAATTTTTCAACATAATGCAGCATATTTCCTGATATTATTTCTTCATTATTTTGTCTCTTGTACACTGGGTAACACTGCCTGGGCATAGGTTACACCTCAGTAGTACAAGTTTAACATCAAATAAAAGTAATAAGCAACAAAGTTGATCATTCAACATTTGCAAAGGGCCTGTCACTCTGTGGCAACTCATGTCTCTGCCTTTTAGTAATTTCTGACCCTTTTGAGGTCAATACACCATTATATAGCGCTCCCCTACTATCTGCTAACTTGTCAATTGCTGTACAAATAATAAGTCAATGAAAATCTTGATGCTGAATACATAAGGATTGAGTCATCCTGTTAGAGAACGAAAATTGTTAATTATTGTCAAAATTGCATGGAGATATAATGCTACTAATAGAAACAAAATAGGACAACACTATTGCATATATTCTAGGTCAGTGGTATTCTGATCTCACATGTTCGCCAGATTTAAAAAAGAAGAATGGTGTCCACACCCTCTTTTCCAAACAAGTGGGTTTCAAAATATTTAGCAGCACACATGATAGAGAAGGTAGATGGTTCATTATGAACACAATGAAGGGTAGTATGTGGTGAATGTATATACCCCAACTGTGGATTACTCTTTATTCTGGCTGGAGCTTAAAAAGAGAATTGGTGAGATCCCACCTAATTTCAAAATCATATTAGGAGGGGATTTCAATCTACCAATGGATATTTTCCTTGATAAAATGTCCACTTGCAAATATAGACCAGGCAAGGTTCATAAACAACTAAAAAGCTTATGCTCACTCAACAAACTCTCAGGCATTTGGAGATTATTTAATCCAAATGGAAATGTATTTACTTTTTACTCCCATTCACATAACTCCCATTCAAGAATACACTATATCCTAACTAACTAAATAACTAACTAAATAACTAGAAATTTGAACGTAATTGGAGGAAGGCATACTTGGATGAAGAAATTGATTATATTTGGCATGTTTGGCCAAATATAAATGTATGATGAGGGAAGCCAAACAAAAGTACTTTGCCTCTCAGATTGTAGCAGCAAAAAATCCCACGAAAGAAATTTTTTGCACTATAAATAAATTGGCCTCAGTAAACCCTGCCTCTGTCCCGGCCAGCGACGAGCTTTGTGAAAAAATTGCTTCATTCTTTTTGAATAAAGTTAATACTATTTTCACTAGTCTTAACGACCCTATTGAGACGAATCAGGAGGGCGTTATAAAGTCCTATGAAACTTCATCACCTGTTATCCTCAAGGAGTTTAGGCATCTTACCGTTCAGGATACCCTAGAGCTAATAGCTAAAGCCAACTCCGGGTCCCCACTGGACCCATGCCCTCTGAAAATCATTAATTTGGCGCCAGGGCTGATCGCCTCCCATCTGACAGCAATCTTTAACGGCATGTTTGACGGAGGGATATTTCCAACAGTTTGGAAAAAAGCATCCATCCTCCCCTTGTTGAAAAAACCTAATCTGGATCCCTCCGACCCAAACAATTTTCGGCCTATTTCTCGTCTCCCATTTCCGGCTAAGCTAGTTGAAAAGGCGATAAATTACCAACTCACAGCTTTTGTAAGGACCACCTTACTACTGGACCCCTCACAACACGGATTCCGGGAAGGACACAGTACCGAATCCGCGCTGATCTCAGCTACAGATCAGATCAGATTTACGGTGGATCGGGGAGGCAGAGCAGCGTTAATTCTTTTAGATCTCTCCGCTGCATTTGACACCGTCTATCATGGTCTACTGATGGACCGACTTAAGAAAAGTGGTATACAGCAAAAGGCATGGGACTTGCTAAACTCTTTTCTTTCCGATCGCAGCTAAATAGTTTCCCTGGAAAATTTTGCTTCCCGACCTTTCACGCTGCCGTGCGGAGTCCCACAGGGATCCGCGCTGAGTCCCACACTTTTCAATATCTACGTCTCCTCCCTAGCACCCATTGTTAGAAACCATGGTTTTAGCGTCACTTCCTATGCGGACGATACGCAAATTGTTGTGTCTCTTTTACCGAGCCAAGAACGGGGGTTGGACCTGAACTTTCAGTCATGTATGTCCGAGGTAGCGCAATGGATGGCAAGCAACTGCCTTAGGTTGAATTCCAACAAAACCGAGGTTATGTTGTTTGGTAACAACCCTAGTTTCTGGACACCTGCATGGTGGCCGCAGGAACTGGGGACCCTTCCCACTCCTGTAGACAAAGTCAAGAATCTTGGAATGATAGTGGATGCCAAGCTGTCCATGGCATTAGAGGTAAAAGCCGTAGCTTCTAAGACCGGCTACATCCTGAGAATGTTGAGGAAGATCTTGTTCCTGCTTCAGCAGGAGCATTGACAGACTGTTGTAGTGGCCCTGGTTACATCTAGACTGGACTATTGCAACAGTCTTTACCTCAATATTCGGGAAGGCCTGTTGCATAGTCTGCAGCTTTTGCAGAATGCCGCTGCCAGACTCCTAACTGGCATCCCTAAGCTCTCCAAGATATCAAAAGCTATTCGAGATCTACACTGGCTTCCTATTAAATATAGGGTCCAGTTTAAGTCCCTTTGCTTGGTCTTCAAGGCCCTTCATGGAGAAGGCCCAGACTTCCTTATCAACAGTTTTAGAAGATATGTCCCTGCCCGACATCTTCGCTCGTCGGATGCTTGTCTGATTAAGGTCCCTCTTACTAGGAAAGTTAATTGGGGAGGCCGTAGTTTTTCTTACGGTGCTGCCAAGTTGTGGAACGGTCTGCCACTTCACCTGCGTCGCATGGAAAACTTATTCCAATTTAGGAAAGCGCTGAAGACCTGGCTGTTTGTTAAATAATTCCCGAGTTTTGGTTTATGGAGTAATGGACAGCGCCAGGACACCTGTTTGGTAATTGTGCGCTATATAAATTACGATAACATAACTAACGACTTTTTGACTCCACAGTGCTCTAACCATAAAATAGAACAAATACTGAGTCCGGACCATGCATATATTTCCCTAACTATAGCTCGTACAAACCCAACTTTTAAAGAGAGTATATGCACAATGAACAAGGGAATAATGAATGACCCTGATTCAAAAGCGAATCCTACACATGAAAAATTCTTCCCCTCTCCTTTCCCTGGAAACAATATGGGAAGATATGATAACTGAAAAAATAGGTTGTATGATAAACATAATGGCAAATAAAGATAAAGCGTTTAATAAAAGATTAAATGATTTAGAAAGGGAAATTAAAAAACATTAACAATTATTAATTAGAGGCACATAATCTGAAATGCAAAATGTTTAAAACTTTGAATTATGAATACAATAAGCTGATCAGTAGCAGAGCCAATAGATGGTTAAGAAACTTGGAGGCTACAAAATTCTGTGAACACAATAAGGCAAACAAAGCTCTTGCAAAAAACCTTAAACTTAGAAATACAATCTCTTCTATTCAACTATAGGATCTGACCAGGGAGAAACTACAAAAGATAGCAAACAAATTACACACATTCTCCATAATTATATTTCAAAACTTTATAACCCTACTACCAATTCAACCACTGATGCTTGCCAAACCTACCTAAATAATACTCAATTACCAAAACCAACTGAAGAGGCACAATCAAAACTGAACAAGCCGATTACAGAATATGAAATTATTAAGGCTTTTAATTTACTTAAGAAGGGTAAAGCACCAGGACCTGACAGGTTTCCAGCAAGCTTCTATAAATTTTTCCCTCCGCAGAGAGTGAGTCATATGGAAAAACTATGCACACACTATGTGCCTACTGGTTCAACAAGTCCTAATTTCTCAGAAGCCACAATAGTAGTGATCCATAAAGACAATAAAGCTCCTCTAGATGCCAGATTCTATAGACTTAATTTCTTTATTGAACGGAGGTTGTAACATATTCATTAAAATGTTAGCATTCAGACTAAAAGAACTTCTTAAATAGCTATATCACCATTCACAGACAGGTTTCATTAAAGGAAGAATTATCACAGATAATTTTAGACTATTCTCACATGTAATTGAAAAGTCAAAGCTATTGCCTTCACCTTCAATGGCTATGGCCTGCAAAGCAGAGAATGCATTTAGTAAATTTGGATGTTTCTCAGAGCCATGATTAGAAAATTCAACCTTGGCCCAGTGTTCGAAACTATGGTATTTGCCTTATATGCTAACCTGACCGTATGAGTTAAAATCATTGGCTCCCTATCTGAAAAATTCCAATTGACACAAAGTACCCGGCAAGGATGCCTTCTTTGGACACTACTATATATATTTGTCAATCAAACCCTTACTAATAAATGTATGTCAAAATACAAAATTCAAGGGCATCCCATGTGACTCCTATATCCAGAAGTTTGCAGCCTATGCGGGTGATGTTCTGATATTTTAGAGTCAAGCTCAAGAGGCTATCCAGAAGATCCTAGAAATAGAGTATGCAAAGGTTTCCAGCTGTACGTTAAACATGGACAAAACAAAGGTTTTACCTTCAAATACAAACTGCACATTAGACGTCGCTACACATACTAATCTAAAATGGCAAACGAATAAACTGAAATATCTATGGCTATAGTTTCACAAAGCTCTTCAAGCTACAAATGAGCACATTGAAAAAGACACCTTAAATAAATTCCAAGCGATGACTGAAACCAGGTCCCCTAAATATATTACCTGGTGAGGTAGTTAAGAATGTGTAAAGATGGTGATCGCCCCCCAAATCAATGTTGCCACTAGTATGTTAGTATTTTATTATATTATTAACTAGATAAAAGTATCTCTAGTCTGTGATATGCCATGTCCCCCACACAACCAACCCCATTACATTCCACTATCTGCTAATATCAGATCTAGAATCTATTTCCACTCATTCAAGCATTTGCCAGGGTCTGTATTTATCTCTTTACTTTTCTGTCTCTCCCTCCATTTCATTACTCATATTACTTCTATTCTTCCAGTGAACAAAGGGTATGTGGAACCACTGAGCTCTGGGTGCATGTGCACGTGTGTATGACAGGCGTATCGGTGCTGGGTATGTGTTGTACAGTCTGTAAATGCAGCACACCTCACTGGCCCCTGATGTTCTTAGTTCACATCACTATTGCCATTTCTGGCATGGGATAAATGCAGTACATGGCGCCTTATGCGCAGTCCTAGGAAAGCCCGCTGTTTTGCAACACACCCGCCTGTTTTGACCTGTCCATCGTACTTTCCACCTGCTCTCGGAGACGCCTCATATTTCATACAGGCACTCAAACTATGTCTGCAGCAAATAGGGTGTGCTACCGTGGCGGAGTTCCCATGCTACATCTATATTAATGGCCTTATAAATAGCTTTGCTGTGTAGCGTGCATCAGCAAAATGGGTGGCCTGCAAAATGGTTAAAAAACTTTCATGAAAAGCAGTACAAAATTGGCGTATAAATTTCAAAACTGATTTTCCTACTGCGTTCCACGAGCCTTTGAGTCCCTAGCTTTATTGTCTCCTCTATGAGTTGGTCAGAGGAGGAATGGGCCTGAAATTAATCATTATAGGGAAGGTGCCCAAAAACCAAGGAGTTTACTATAAAACCGGGGTCACAGTCCAAACAATTTAGGGGCAGATGTAGAAGGACTGACGAAAACTACTGCTAACACTAGTTACTGGCAGTTTTCTTCCCGCTGTGTATCGCTGAAAACTATCACCTTGTTAGCGATGTTTGCACAAGACGTCGCTACATGGTGATAGCTTCAGAGATCAGAGGTGAAAACTGCAAAAAAATGCACGTTAGTCAGCCCAATGTGAGTTTTTTTTACTCTAATGGAAAAAATAGCCTATCAATCGACCTCTAATTGAAAATAGGCAAAAAAACAATGAAATGCAGAATGGAGCAGCCAGGGCCAAGTGCAGCACACATCAACAACCCCCTCAAGCCACCCAAAATCCAGGATGACCAGGATGAGAGCCTGGATGCCTCACTGGACCTGGGCTTGGAGCCTGGATGCCTCGCTGGACCTGTGTCTGGAGCCTGGATGCATTGCTGGACCTGCGTCTGTAGCCTAGATGCCTCACTGGACCTGTGTCTGGAGCCTGAATGCCTCACTGGAGCTGCACCTGGAGCCTGGATGCATCGCTAGATCTGGGTCTGGAGCCTGGATGCGTTGCTGGGCCTGCGTCTGAAGCCTGGATGCCTCACAGGACCTGTGTCTGGAGCCAGAATGCCTCACTGGACCTGCATCTGGAGCCTGGAGTGGGATGCAGAGGAGCTGTGGATTCAATGAGCCGTGGTGGTAGACATTGAGGCGCGGCCATCGCCTGTACCTGGTGGTGAAGTCTGGGGGTCGCTTGGAGACACGTTGCTGACCTGTGTGAGAAGACCGCCTTTCGCCCCTTGGAGCTGTGAATGGTAGAGGCGCTCCTGCGCACCAACCTAGCGAGGTCTGCATCGAATACTACAATCCACCACTACACCGGTGTGCACCGAGAGGATTACCAACAGTGGGCTGCACCTCTCTGCATCACTGGCCGGATGAGGTTGCGTTGGCCGGACACTGTAGAGGGTGAGGCCCCTGTGCTGCGCCAAACTTGTGTTGCGGGAGCGCTGCAAGTTCAAGGGTGCCTTGCTGAATCAACTGCATTGGTAGGTTCACCAGTGAACTTGGCGGCGACTGCTGTACCCAAGCTTGTGAAATCCCACCTGGCTGAGGCTCCTGCTGGGTGAGTCACTGATTTGGAGAGAGTTTAGCGGATTGCACCACGGTGTCAATGTCCAGGTAAGGAGAAGGTAGGACACATAGTGGAGGAGGCCCGGGGGTCGAGTCGCCTAGGTCTAGCACCAGTAGAGGTTGCACCCCCAGTTTCGGCTCATCCGCTATGGCGGAAAAGCGTCACCCCACTGCTTCCAAGCAAAGCAAGAAGAGGAACATGATGATAACTTCCTGATGTTATCGTGCCATGTTTCTTTTGCGGGCGGGAGGGTGGGTGGGTAGTGCTGCTCCACTCACGGAGCAGGTGCTGAAGCGGAGTGGCATGCCCACTCAAGTGCGCAGTGACTGTTTGATCGGCCCTCTCAGGCCGCACAAAGCAGTCATGCGCACTGTCCTGTTCGCAATGCAGGCTGCATTACAGCCTGCATGAAGAACATGCCAACCTCCAGCTCCTGGCTGACTGCCTCGTCCCAGCGCCAATGACCAATCCCAATGCTGCATTGCAGCGTTGTGATTGGCTTAGGGGAGGGAGCCTGGCTCCCTACTTCTTGTTCCTGGAAGCAGACTCAGGAGAGCAGGAGCAGTGAAGACACGGAACCCGGCCTCGAGGTAAGACTTCTCTCATTTAAATATTTACAACACCTGCTCACACACACACCCCTGCGTCCATGCCCCATCCAGTGTCCTTTCTGGAGCTTCCCATCTCCCAGCTGTCCAGTGCTCCCTGTGGCACTTCACTATGGCGGCCGCTGTGCGGCCATGCGCAGTGGGTGTACCTCTGGTGTGCCAAAGGTATATATGGAGTACCACGCATACCATTATATCGCATTCCATTACAATGCATACTAATACTAGGCATATTGTAACAGTAGGGAAGGTGTTGGATTGCGGGGATGTAAACATTACTATTCCCACTTCAGTGGGTGCAACCCTAAAACTGACCCTTGCACCCCAATGCAAACCCTGAACCCTGAAATTAATCTCTGAGCTCCCAAAACACACCCTAAAAATCATATTTGACCGAAATGCACACCCCAATTTTCATATTTAACCCAAATGCACATCCCAATTTTCATATTTGACCCAAATGCACCCCCCAATTTTCATGATTGACCCCAAAACACACCCCAAATTTCAAATTGTACCACATAATACACCCCACATTTCATCTCCGACACACTAAACCCATACCCACCCTAAAAATTATAAATAGCCCATTACTGTCCTCACAATGCGTTGTAATGGAATGTGATGTAAAGGCACCTGCGTTGTTGGATTTGCATTCTAAAGGCATTACGATGTATTGCCTGTGTTGTAATGGACATCTCCCATGCCAAACGCAAGCCATAGGCAAGCCCGTTGGCGTCCGTCTTCCCCTGGACTGCTCTCAGCACCAAGGACTCTTCCTCTCAGACACTCCACCCCTATGGTGCCAGCACCCGCCTCGCCATCAACCCTGGACGCCACATCGCCTGCCAGGACCAACATCTGCTCCGGACCGAACATCGCCATCGCCATCACTGACAGCTACTAAATCACCCGCAAGGACCACCCTGACCATCCAGGAGGAGGCATTGTCATCACCTACCGAAGCACACTCTGACTGACCACGAACTCTGATGACCCAACGGTGACCATGGAACACTTCAACTTCCAGATCCGGACCAACCCCAACCCCATCCTCTGAGGCACCCTCATCTGCAGGCCACCCGGGCTATGGACACCCATTCTTCGACACCATTGTAGACCTCATTGCACACCAGGCTCTCCCATCCACCAATGACAGCCTACTCGGTGAACTCAAGTTCCACCTGGACAACCCCAGTGACCAGAACACAACCCCCTCCTGAGGTAGCTACCCAACATCAGACTCAAGCAACTAGTCACCGCAGCAAGCCACATAGCAGGACGCACGTTCGAGCATGTCTCTTCCGCCATCTGGACCTTCAACTACAGCAACACCACCGGACTCTCCTGGACCGACCATCATTGTATACATCACAGCTTCACCATGCTCACCGTACACAACCGCCATCATCGCGCCCCTCACAGCTGGATCAAGGCCACCAAAGTACGTCTTGTCAACTCGCTCAGTACCACGACTCCGCCAACGCTTGCAGACGATGACACCGCTGCGCTTAACCGCCACCGATGGATCTCCAACTGCGCCGACAACGGGGCACCCCTCAAGAACGGCACTCCGTCAGTACCTTACGCCTGCATGATGGCAGGAGTAAGGGTGACACAGCACCACAGGGATAGGCTGGCCCCATGCATTGCTGGAGTTGCGTCATGGTTGTGACGTGACTGCAGCAATGGGTGACTTTTGGGCAGAAAGGTACATCAGGATTCCAGACGTACCTGTCATTACTTGCCTCATGGAGCGCTGTCCAGTAAATACAGCGCATCTGCGGTGTCGCAAGAAGGGGGTAGTGAAAAGTGTTGCAACGCTGTCTTGTCGCAGCGCTGCAACACTTTTCATGAGTGAGGCCCAGGAATGTGCACCATCTTATTGATGGTGCGCAGTCCTGCCCTGTAGTTTTGTTGCAAGGCAGCATAGCAACATTGCTTGCAGCGTGGTCCAGCAACAAAACCTGCTGAAATGAGGCCCCAAGGGTTATCTCCATTTTTAAGACCAGCTATTTTCTGGTCTTCAAAAACTGCCTTTAACTGCAGTTAGAGGCAGTTTTTTTTGTCCTCCAGACTTAAGGAATCCCCTTGTATATATCACTAAGTGGGGTTAGTGGCTGTGTTTGCACGGGAACGCCTCCCTTGCATGTGATTATCGCTAACAGAAGTAGCGATCTTTATAATGGACATTTTCGCCAGAAAACGGCCGCTAACAGAGGTTAGCAACAGCTTGTATGTACGGCGATAAAAATATCGCTGCAAACCATCGCGAAAAGTGGCGTTAAAGTGGCGTTAAATCCTTGTACATATGCCCCTTTATTAATACTGTTTTGAGCATATGCCCTAACAATAGCTATCGCCAAAAATAGCACATCCTAGCATTTCTGGTGTGTAACTCCATTCGCACGTGCTATCATATATATTTTTTTAATGTATTTATTTCCTAGAGATAAGAGCACACAATCATATACATTATGATAACATAAACATAAAAGCATAGGAACATATCTTTGAGAATAAATGCATTACATTATCCACAAATTTCATATATGGTTTCAAGATAAACAGAATTGAATATAAAAGGTCAGCATAGATGTATACTTGTAAATAATGGCCCCGTATTTCATATATAATGCGGCAACTTACAGATATATATATGAGGTAAAGGAGGGAGAGAGGCAGATGTCCTCACTTAAATAATTGAGCTTTTAAATAATTAAAAGCTAAGAAGAACAAGAGGCAAGCTAATCTCTACAGCCAACGTCACCACTCAACCAATCCAACATAGGGTACCTGTCTACCCTTACAATTATATAAAGTTTTTTCTTGGTTGTATATCAATCATCAATCGACCAAGCCATGCCTGAAGCAAAGGAGGGTCTGGGTTTTTCTATCTTGTTGCGATTAGCAGCCTAGCGACTGTAGCTGATATACAAACAAAATTAATTTGAGTTGTGTCTAATTTGCTGGTATTATCATACCCAAGCAATATCAGCGGATTGAGATGAATCTTTCACCCAAATGATTTCTCCCAGAATATCTCTAAACCATTTTTCAAGGGTAATAGCTTATCGCAACTGTAAAACATATGGACCAACTCAGCTGACCCAACCCCACACCTAGGACATTTATTGTCCCCTCTTTTTCCTCACCCAAAAATTAATTTTCAAACCTTACTCCAAACTTTCCAGGCATTAATTATATACTTAAATCATACTTTCTTGAAGTAGCTTGGTTCCAGTTGTTCGAGCAGCGTGCTATGCGCCACTCTCCCAAAATGCAAGCTCATAGATAGTTGGGAAAACCATTGAGCACCCCTGATCCTCCCTATCCTTATTTTCAGCTGAGAACAATATGCTCATCTGCTGGAGGAGTGCTGACCAGTAATAGAACGATAGGCTGGGGCTGCCCAGTCACCACGCTCCTGTGGAAGCATAAAGAATTTCAGAGAGCGCCTAACTCTACCATATTGCCATATAAAAATTATAAAAATGGAGTCCAATTTCTTCAGCATAGATCCTTCAATCTAAAGAGAATAGATCTGAACAGGTATAGTATCTTTGGTAACATTACCATTTTAAGAATGTTGCTTCTCCCAGTTATTGACAGGTGTAACCCATTCATACTCCTTAAATCTGTAGATATTTTACTGACCATGGGGTTGAAGTTGACCTGACTGATTCTATCTACCATAGGATTAATCCTAGCCCCAAGATATATGGCTGTATCCACTCAGCGAATATCAGAGTAGTCGATATTCTCTGTACAGATTATCTGCATCTTCTCCTTGTTCACTAAATACCCTGAAGCTTGACCATATTCCCCAGCCATAACTTCAACCTTTTTCATTGCACTCTTGGGATAGATAGTAACTATGGCAATATCGTCTGCGTATACTAGTGCCTTTGTTTCATAACTATTGGTAATAATCGTTTATTCCCTGATTCTGTAAAATTTGCTTGATAAATGGATTAATATAGAGAGAAAATAAAATTGTCCTTCTAGAGGGATACCCCTATCTTGCTCGTTTAGCCACCTCTATTCTTCCAGATTCTTCACCCATTAATTGGAGTCTGGCATATGGATCTATGTGCATTGCCTTGATAGCTGTGATAATTCGGGGGCAGAATCCTTTTAACTCTAAAATACCCCATAGATATTACCATACCACCCAATCAAATGCTTTTTCAGCATCAAGGATGATCATAGCCATCTGGTTCCTGGTCACTTCAGCAATATCAAATAGAGATTTGGCACGCCTTATATGAGCAGTTGTTACCCTGCCTGGTGTAAATCTATGCTGACATGGTATGACCAGATGAGCTATGATCCTCCCTAAATGTATCGCCAAAATCTTAGAACACAGTTTGACATCTGAATTTATAGCGGCTAATGGCCGATACGATGTGGGGCTATGAAGGGGTTTGCCTTTTCTAGGGAAAATACCGATATTCGTACCTCTCCAAGATTCAGGATGGAGCCCCGTCTGCTGTGCTCCTAGGAACAAGTTTAAAAGAAAGGGAGCTAGTTCTGTTTGATGTACCTTATATAACAGCGGTATTTTATCGGGTCCCGCCGCTTTCCCTGAAGCAAGCTGGTGTAGTGAATTTAATACTTCTTCAAATGAAATGTAAGCTTCTAATTCCAAACTGGCAGCTTGGTCTATTCTTCTGCACATGCCCAACCCCCGCCGCCTGACAATCATCCTTATATAGACCTTGACAAAATTCTTCAAGTACACATAAAATATCACTAGCATCAGTTACCATTGACCCATCCTTTCTTTTAATTGAGGCATTATTGTTCCTAGTTACTTTCTGTCTAGTACGTAGTGCTAGGAGTTTTCCGACTGATTCACCATATTCATAGCTCTCGTTCTAATGAGTCAGGTATCCTTCTGCAATTTTATGAGTATAGTGCGTTTACCATTGTGATTTGAAGCTGAAGTTGTACTACGTCTAACCCCTGGCTATTCCTCCTTACCACATGTTCTTTTTCCAATTCAGCTAATTTTTCTAACAAGCTCCTACTCTCGACTTCCTGGTGCTTCCTACTGCGTGCCGCAAAGCTAATATCTCTCCCCTCAACCCTGCCTTAAAAGCATTCCATGCTATACCCCTTGGGGCACTGTACCTATCGATGTCAAAATACCCAACCACCCAACTTCTCACATGCTCTATAAATGCTGTATTTACCAGTAGTTTTCTATCAAATATCCATTTATACTGACCTTTAGAATTCCCTTGAACCACAACATCTAGAACCAAGGGAATATGATCTGACATAAGCTTTGGCAGTTTCATAATCCCTACTTTTTCCAGCCTTCTACCAGAAACCAAAAAGTAATCCAGCCTGACATATTTTTTGTGCAGGCAAGAAACATACGTGTAGCCTGGGTCAAAGGGATGTTTAACATTCAACACATCAACCAGGCCATGAGTGAAGTTAATGCCCTGTGAACTTGTGTCTTTTTTCCCTGATAGTTACTCGATTGAAACCTATCCACGGCCTAATGTATATTCAAGTCCCCACAAATTATCAATGAATCTGACAATGACGCTAATTCCACCTCCAAATCTTCCAGCACTTTGGGGTCATCCTGATTTGAGCCATAGATAGTACATACTGTTAATCCCATATCCAACTCCACCAGTGCCGGACTGCTAATACCGGGCACCGGGCAATCCCCCAGGAGGCCAGAAAGGATGGGGGACGGTTTCTTTACAGGGGGGCGGTTTTGTTTCTGGGGCCGCCGATTTTTTTTTAAATCGGCCCCCAGCAATAAAATCAGAAGGCCGTCCTGCTTTCAGGCCTGTGTCCAACAAAGTGTGTGTGGTAGCTCAGCTGGCAGCGCCCTGCCTGCATTGGCCTGCCTGCCGGCGCTGCTCCTGCTTCATCAATTTCCCGCAGTGCCACGCAGCTGTGAGGCAGTCACACAGCCTGCCTAACATCACAATGTGGCCATGGCGCTGCTTGAGGACGTCACGCCCTGTGCCAGAGCGGGGAGTTTGAGTAGTCGGCGGCTGAAGTGTTTGCGGGCAACTCGGTCCACAGAGCTGCTGCTCGCACTGGCCCGCCTGCACAGTCTGCAGTAGCGGTCTTAATAATGGCCGCCCACCGGCAAATTCAATTATATAGTGTCTGAGGAGAGTCCCGCAGAAGGAGAGTTCTGTACAGATAGTCAATGGATTTATCAGTGACAGAGTCATGACTGGCCGTCACTGGGTTGCAGCGAATGCCAGTAGGCTAGGACTCACTGTGGACAGCCGCCAGCAGCCTGGACCGACAGGATTGCCCGGTGAGGTGGGTTGCTCTAGGCCTGTGGTGAGCCATCTGCCTTGAAGAGAGTTGCTGACTGACGTGCCAGGCACGCAGCGCTGTCTGGCTGAGATCATTCAAAATTGAAGAACAGTAAGTAAGTAGTTGTTGCTTATCAGCCACTTGTTGCCACCCACCCCCGAGTATGGACAGTAAGTCAGTGTTATAATAGCACAAATTAAGGGAGCGTGCGATCAGGTGCTGCCTCTGCAACCTGCCTGCAGTCTAAGTCTGTGTGGGTGCTCACTAAGAGAAATGCACCTCAGTTTAAGCAAGTCTTAACAGGAGTTAGATTCCTGAAAGCATTAGGAGGATACGCACTTCTTACAAGCGCACACCAAAGTTATCCTCTAAATGGCCTTAGTAGCAGCACTATCTCTCAAGTTTACATCGATTGTAAGAGTTCTTGGTTTAGGTGGCATAGCTGTCCCACAAGAGTGTTCGCACATGATGTGATAGCGCAGAAGAGAGCAGAGCTAGCTATCCAGCTTTCTATATATAATTTAAAAGGTCGGCTCTCTGACAGCTGAGCTGAGCTCAGGTTATATAGCTGTGACGGTGCAAGACCATAGACAGCAGAGCTACCTGTCATCCTACAGAGAACTAGAAGTCAGGCTTAAAGGTCTTCGTTGTCTGTCTGACTGAACGTCTGGTGTGAGTGGTTTATTTAACCCAGGTACTTTAATGCATTTATTAAATGCAAGATTTTCGTTTGGTTCCATGCATTTTCTTAATCCACTGCTCGTGATAAAGTATTGCTGAAGGTGTCACACATGAGACATGAATGTCAGACATAGATGACTTCAAAAAATAGAAATGTAACTTGTGTGCGTACTGAAAACTTGGCAGCTATGTTTGGGCCGGGCCAGTCACAGACGAGTTGCCCAGGTCAGTGGTGACGGAGATAGTGTCACTCATAGTCATTGAAATGTCACTCATAATTACACTGAAATTATGAAGATGTCACACATAGCAATCTGAAGGCTTGGCAGCTGTGTTTGCAGTGCTTCAGACAGTGACCACTGAGACATGCATTAATGCGTGACAATGCATTTCAGTGCGGTGATGCGGAGCTCCCCAACGAAATGCGTTAGTCTAACTCCTTATGCATGATACTTGGCAAGACTGCCAACGTCTGTGTTGCTCTGCATAGTCAGCCCTGCCAAGCGCCCCGTGGAGCTCTCCAAGTTAGCACCTCTTCTGACTGCCAAAGCTCTTAGCTGGCAGATTGCGTCAGGCTTTGGCTCAGTTTGTGACTGGCAGTGCTACAATGTTTCACAATCTACCACGGCAATAGCTGACGTCTGGTCGCGAGGCCTCAGTGTCTTTGGCCAATCAGGGTAGGCGGGCCAGTGCGAGCAGGCGCATGCAGCATAGTTTAAAGTTGCCCCACCATCGTAATGATTTGGACCGGACCTATGCGGCTGCCCTTCGAATTCTTCTGAGTGCCCGTCCTGGACCGTGCTATGGAAAGTCGTTGAGGCTGGCCGGTACCTCAATGGTACTTGCAGCTGAGCTGATAGAGTAAGTCAAGACTAGCCATATGTGTTGGCCTTTCACACAGCAAACCTTGAAGAGGCTCAGGTTTACACCTAGACTGCCAACGCCCCCCCAGTCACCCACCTACTGTCCCCAGCACTACCACTGGATCCCCGTGACCCTTTCACTTGGCTCAATTCGGTTACTGTGAAAAGCCTCTGTCCGCTTTCTGTGTCTTTGAAGCATGCTAAAATGTAGCGATGTCCCTTTCCCAGCTCGGCCCCTCAATGCACACCCCAGAGGCCCGTCTGTGGAGTCTCATGCAGCCGCTTGGAACACCGCCATAATCTACCTAATAGCGCGGCCCTGATCCTCACGTGAAAGGCTGTTTTGAATGAGAGAGGGGCTAGTAACGAGGGCTGATAGAGCCAGATGTAAATGACCGATGTGAACAGGGTGTGACTATGAAAGAAGCTGGAGGTGCCGTAAAGTGGGGGGCTCCACTGCTGAGGCCGGGTCAGAGGGAGGGGCAGGCAAGGTGAGAGAACTTGGGGCAGCTTACAGGCCTGTAGGGCTGAGGGGGAATCCCAAAGTGCTCCTTGGAAATGCTCCAAGAAATAGGCATAACCACCTAATGAGCACTCTAAGGCTGCGTGGGGCCTGGGAGCAGTGCAGCTGAAGCGTCCTGAGGTTGCCCATGCAAGGCATGTATATAAGTTACCTGCAGTTTCCCGACAGCACCATTCTCCATTTGTGCGTGTTAGTTATTGTCTGTCTATGCTTTTATTGTTAGTTTTAAATCCTCCACTTCTTCAAGGTGCTGTGGGCATAGTCTGTTCTCTATAAGGGTCTGTCACTGGGAAAGGGGTCGGGCGTAAGCCGCATAAACACAAACCACAGCGCCACCAGTTGCTGTTTGCTTTTTGCCTGAACTTCTCGTATTGCCTTTCCTCACATTATTGTTTTATTTAGAATTAATATTTCCCATAACAAATATGATACACTTTTGTTGACTGTATTTATTTGTGAACTTTTTATAGCGCTGTGCTGGAAGCTAAAATGCATCTGGGCACTTTTCACATGTGAGCCTGCAAGCTGAATTGAAAAGGATAATGGAGGGATAGAAGAGGTAAGGGTCTAGAAAGTGTTTTTTTTGGAGTTCATAGCAGTAATAGGAGGCTTGGCATGAGTAAAGGAGAGATGGAGGGGGGTGTCTGTATAAGTGGATTAGGTAGAAAACTTAGATCTGGGACAAGTCTAAGAAGGTATATATGATGGAAGGGTTTATGTTAATTCTCCTATTAGTTTCAAGGAGCACTATCGCCATTGTCCATGGGAAGAAGCCCAGTTTCCAACTATATTCTTGTCTCATGGCCATTCGTTTTGTATGTCAGGTTTGCTAATAGCTAGTGGATTGTTTTTATGTTTATTTCTAATAGTCCAGTTCTTCTTATCCCTGTTTGACTTATTGTGCTGTTAGGTTGCACAGTCAGGATATTTGGTTCTGCTTGAAAGCTCAAAAGTATTTCATACCATTGTTGCGCTGTGGGTTTTTTCCTTAACACTTGGGCTTCTCGATGCAATATTGTGAGCTCACCCTCTGTCCATCTATGTATCCCAGATCTCCATTCTGTCAAGAAAGGTCGGAGGCGAAGAACCAGATCTATGAACCTTGGTCTGCCTTTCTGGCTGTTTTGCGCATGAAGCAGCCCTATACGTATCCCCGTAGGGTTCCCAAGTTAAGCCTTTAGATTTTGGCTTCTAGTTCACTTGCTACACACTCACAGTAGTTCTTGGGCCTTGGGCAGCTCCATACCATCCGATAAATCCAGGAATCTTCATGTAATCATTCTATGGGGATCACTGGCAGAATATCAGAAACAAAAATATTGTGTGGCTAGAATATCGTGTCAAGAATATTGAAGACCAAAATATTGAGAAGCTAAGTGCAAATAGGTAAGCGTAATAGGTAAGTATAGATTTACTATTCTTAACTGCACATCTACGTTCCTTGAAGATATATCTATATCGTCAAGGTACATATATGTGGAGTTATATATAGTAAAACTTTGCTTGTCTATAGAAACTTACCTCCACAATGTTTTTGTCCTCAATATTCTTGACATATTTTGTCCACACGTTATTTTTCTCAGATATTTTGTCTAAACACCTCCTAAGGGTAACTCACTACCATATAATAAAGCCCAAAATAATCTTGTAAGCATCTTTGGCATGTCGAGCAATTGTCAAGTAAATGTGATGTAGACAGTTAAGTTGTGTATTCTTGAGTCGGAAATTTCTCGATACTTTGCGTGCTTACTGCAATGTGTGTCCCCTTTCTGCGTCTTCTATGTTTTTAAAAAGGTCTGTTTTCCATTTTCTTTTAAGGTCCTCCCAGTTATTTTTATTCACGTTTATGATGCTCTGTAGAACCAGATCACTAGTCTTTTCTTGTGTGTCATTGTGTATATCGTTTGGAAGACCTAATCTGTTTCAGGTTCATTGTCTGCTCCATGCTGGCCCTTTTGAAATGTATTTCACAATAATTACTATGGGAGGAAGTGTCTGTTTCAGTGTTCCTGCTCCATGGCAGTCTCCTGTTGCAGTCAAACATGCTTTTGTCCATGTGTTCAATTGCATGGACGTGAAGGAGCCTCTTTCGCCGGTAGGACTGTTGGAGCCTGCAAATTAAGTGCTCGGGCCATTAATGCTAGTTATTGTGAGGCGGCCATTTAATGCACAAGTACTGACTGGGGCCATTAATGCATATACTGTGAGGCTGCCATTTAATGCACATGTACTGACCGGGGCCATTGATGCATATACTGCTATAGTCCACTGAGTTCTTTGAAATAAATGATGAATATACTGCATAGGACATGGATGTCTGATGTAGGTTCAAGAGTTTTGGATTTGCAAGGGACATATTTCCATGGAATGAAACTCAATAGAGTCTGTTGTCAGACAGAGGCTATCTTGAGAATTTGGTTGAATCTGGCCCTCCTGGACCTATGTTGGAGATGCCTGGCCAAGGGCCATTGGTGCGTGTAATAGCCTTGCCCATCGATGCATGTTGCTTTCTGGTGGCACTGACACATTAAAATCGGTGCTGCTTATTGATGAGGACATTGTTGATGGTGTCCTGTTGAATCTGCACCTCTGGGAGCATTTCCAGTGGGTGTACACACAACACGGCAAGTTGTCTTTTTCCTGAACCTCATTTTCGTATGTGAGCCAGTCTCACCTTCATTTCTTTGAGGTTAGGCTTTGATAGAGGCTCTCTGGATAGCCATAGACCACGGCCTCCAGCTTTGTTCATGCTTTGAGTGTATGTGGGGCTGATGGTAAGAGCTGAGCGTTTTTAGATGTTGCTGACGAATGTTCCCAAGTGCATGTTATTCTGTGGACTGTTGTGCACAGTTGGAGATGTGTTTTTCGGGCCTGTAATTGTAGGTCTTGTTTTCCTTTGATGTGTGTTCTGCTTTTGTACTGAGATTATGTCCCTTGTTTCAGCATTATTTGTTATCTTTTCTCAGAATCAAATAAACCTGTTATAACGTTCGTTTGTGTGTTCTGAATGTCCCATTACAAATTGCTTTCTGATTGTTTGTTTTTGCAGGGGTGGATGCGTAAAAGGAGTTTTTTGTGTATTTTAGATTTTGCAGCTATTTATATATGTGTGTGTTTCAGTGATTCTGGTGTGAGGGTATAGAGTACCTTTATTTGGATTGCTCAACGTACAGTGAGTGCTCCTTTCTGCGGGGTGTATGATTATGGATATGGGCTGGTAAACATGGCACTTGTAGCACTATTTGCCAGCATCTAAAGGAGGAGGGGAGATCGCAAGCTTGGCAGGATGTGGCATCAGAATATCCCGTTACTACCAGTTTCAAAATGGCCCCCTTGCCAGCCGTAACATTAAAGTAAAATGTTGCAATCCCCGGCTCTGGCTGGCTGTCTGATGACACACTTTTAACCTTCCATTATTTTTATGACTCAAATAATGGTCTCATCTTCCCTTTGTTTGTGCTTTGCTCATTACTTCATAGAAAATCTATATACATCGGGTGTGCCAGTATGAAGGAGTTTGCCTTCGACTCTGTGAAGTTGTTCAGATCCAGAAAGAGGTGCTCACTACTAACTCAGGTAGCCCAATGGACCCTTGTCCACCTAAAATAATGCAAACCTGCTCAGAACAGCTGAGCCTGGTGTTAGAAAAACTATTCTCCCAAATTATCGAAACCAACATCTTTCCAGATGATTGGAAAATGATATCGATCAAGCCGCTACTGAAAAAACCAAACCTAGACGGTGAAATCCCAAACAATTATAGACCAATAACCAGGATCCCTTTTGCCGCAAAAATCATCGAGACACTGTTAAACAAACAGCTATCCCGATATCTGATGGATGGTGACTGGCTGGACCATTCTCAGTTCGGTTTTCGCGAGGGACACGGAACAGAGACTGCGCTACTCACAGCAGTGGAGGAAATCAGGCAAGTGTTGGACAATGGAGCGAAGGCCGCCTTGGTACTACTTGACCTATCGGCGGCCTTAGATACGGTCAGCCACGAGATCCTCCTAACCCGACTAAAAACAGCAGAAATACATGACTCAGCATGTACCCTCATTGCTTCCTACCTAGAGAATAGAACTTTCTCGGTAGAATCAGGAGGAGCTAAATCCAATGCATTCAACCTACCATGCGGGGTCCCACAGGGCTCCTCGATGAGCCCCACTCTTTTTAATCTATATGTGGCCCCTCTTGCTGAAATTATAAGGAACTGTGGATTCATTCCAATATTCTATGCTGACGATACTCAAATCGTGGTGTCAATCAGTAAGGATGTGGAGGACACAGCAGAAACATTTCAACATTGCATGGTTAAAGTCAGCCAATGGAAAAGAAACTGCCTAAAACTTAACGGGGACAAGAGTGAGGTCATGATATTAGGAGGCAACACAAATATATGGTCCCCCTCCTGGTGGCCTAAAAACATGGGAAGATGCCCAGATCCATCTGAAAAAGTGAGGAACCTGGGAATCATTCTAGACACTAATCTCTCATTTGACGCCCAAGCCAGCAAACTGGCATCAACACTCTGGTATATCCTAAAAATGATTAAAAAAATATTACCTTATCTACCACAAGATTCGCGTAAAACAGTGGTGACAGCTTTAGCTTTGTCAAGACTGGACTACGGGAACGGCCTTTATGCTGGAGCCAGGATGAAAATCCTAGCCAAACTTCAACGCCTGCAGAATGCAGCAGCCAGGCTTGTATTAGACATACCTAAGTTTGAGCCAATTAGCCACAAACTAAAAACTCTGCACTGGCTACCTATTGCAAAAAGGGTACAATTTAAATCACTGTTTCTGGTATATAAGGCTATCAACGGAACTGGATCACAATTCCTGAAGTCACATCTAAAACTTTATGAGCCAAATAGACTTCTCAGATCCGGCCAAAAGAGACTTATCGGGATCCCGAGATTCAGAAGAGCCAATTGGGGTGGAAGAAGCTTCCTTGTACATACAGCAAGAACCTGGAATCAGCTGCCTCTTGCCATAAAAATCAGTCAATCTTTTAGAAAGGAAGTTAAAACCTGGCTGTTCTCCGCATAGCTCTAACAACATCTTCAAGAGACAAGGGTATATCTTAGCGCCAAGACGCCTTCGGGCATTCGCGCGCTCTATAAATTGATAAATCAAATCAAATCATTCTAGAGGTACTTGGTTGGAACCAGTGCAATATTGCAACGAGCCCTTTTGCATGAAAACCATTTTCTAATTAGTACGCCAACTATATGTATTTTGTGAATTGCCTGGTGGGAAGTCCTGTTGCTCAGCTATGGATGGTTTGCCCTAGATCCAGTTGCTGTCAAGTGGGTTTAGGAATAACTAAAGAATTTTTATGAAAAACTCCCATTTGATTCCTTTGCATTTGGAACTGGCGCCCGTATTTTCAGTCTTCATTTTTATGTAACTGGGCGTCTTCTTCTGTTTCTCAATGGATATATTTAGTCCATTATTCAAAAGACACATGCCATTACTGGAGCAGGTAAAAGCCATTTGTAACTTGTCAATTGAAATTACACCAGTGTTTCTAGTGATGTAACTCAAATTCAAATCATTTGAAGGTACAGTCTTGTTTTGAAGATATAAAGATGGTATTTTCAAAATCTGTGTACACTAATTTGTGAAGAAAGCTTAGTGGTAGATTAGTATAGGGAAATATGTGTTAATGTGAGCGGTGGACATACAAGACTGTTGGACTGAAAAGGATAATGGAGGGATAGAAGAAGGAAGTGTCTAGAAAGTGTTATTTGGGTGATCAAAGTAGTAAAATGAGGCTTGGGATGATGAAAAGGAGAGATGGAGGATGGATGAGTTTCTACAAAGCAATTAGGGAAATCATAGTAGTAAAATGACCTTTGGGTTGAGTCAAAAGTGAGATGCATGAGGGAAAAATGTAGAAAGGCTTGTTTGAGTTGTAGAGTAGGGTGTAGAAGAACCACATGCTCCGTTTGTAGGCAAGATTTTTAGAACAACATATTTTGATCCCATCGTTCCAAGCCCTCCAGTGCAGGCCTTTGATGACCATGGAGGCTAATAAAATGGTGCATCGGGGGTGTGAGAGAGTCGGTTGCAAGATGGCTGCCCTGTAAAGAGATTCCGCCAGCTGGGACGAAGATCCGCTCATAATCCCACTGCAGGGCCTTAGAGCAGTGGCCCTGGGGGTTCAAAGAGGCTGCCGATGGAGCGGGGGACTGGCCCGTTGCTTGATTATGGCTACCGAGGGGAGCGGAGCATCCCTGAGTCTGCTGAGCGCCACCAGTGCAGTGAGGGAGGAGGTAAGCATCGCTGACCATATGAGCTGTGGGACACGGATCTGCCCCAAATCCTACTGTTGATCCCGGGAGCTGTGGGCCCGGGAGTCAGAAAGACTGCTGAGGAAGGGGGTGACCAGCCTGCTGTCTAACTTTTGCTGCCAGGGGAGGCTGGCCACCCTGCTCGGTTGCGGTCTTTGGACTCAGCCAATCATCGCCATTACAGTGAGGAGCTGAGCTCCCCGCACTGAGAGAGGAGGAGAGTAATGCTAATCACATGAGCTGCGGCCATGCGGGACACCCGGGTCGGTGTGCTGTGGGCTTGTTGTTGGCCTGGGTGCTGCGCTTACGAGGTGCTGTGGCCTCTGAAGACTTAGGAGCTGTGGGGGATGGCGGTCATGGACGATCAGCTGAGTGGGGTCCTGGTGCAGGGCTGCTCCCTTCCAGGCCTCGTGGCCTTCGTCCCTGACTGGGGGAGTATTGAACACTACAGGGCCCGCCTGCTGGCATTGGAGCAGCTCTCCGCTCACCTGGCCTAAGCCTATGGTTGGCGCCACAGAGGTTGGCATGGGAGAATTCGGGCTGTGGGGTGCCCCAATGCACACATAAAAAGCAGAGACCTTCAGCAGTATTGGGACATTGTAGCTCTTGAATTATGGCAGCGTCGCTGGACATAGTACCCCACCTCTGCACAGACTTTGCACCCTCGTTTAACTGCGACAGTCCTGCAACTATCGGATCCGGGCCTACAATGACACCGCTATTCCAGGCCTACAATGGACACTGGTATGCTCGTGGCCCCCGGCATAAGTTGTGTCTGACTGGAGCTGTTGCTAGTCACCCTCTCCCCCTATGTTTTAGCTTGCTGGGACTGTGTTTGGTCTGGCGGTGGCGATTGACACACTGGACTGGCTTGGCCATAGGTCAGGGCCCTGCTGGTGGAGATGAGACAGGGCCTACGCACCATCTACTCTAAAACTCGCACACTCACAGGCAGGTTGGATCGAATGAGGAAAAAGCTGGACAATGATGAGACGCACCTGAACCACCTTGAGTAGAGGGAGCAGTGCTATACAGGGAGAAAGTACTGATGTTTTCAAGGCCAAAAAATGAGGACTTGGAGGCTCGCTCCAGGAGAAATAACATCAAGGTTCTGGGCCTACCAAAGTCCACCGCCATGAGAAAAATTGAACAGTTCATGGAGGACCTGCTTCACTCCCTTTTTGGTGACTTCCTCACCACCTCGCTTTTGGTCAAGCAACCCCACTGCTTGCTGAGCCCGTGGCCGCCTCCCGGGGCCCCATCGTGACCCATCAAAGTGAGCTTCCTGCATTACAGGGCCTGGGATGCTATTTTACATTGCTCCAGGGAGGAGTCTAACATTCAGCATCAGGGAAACAAACTTTCGTTCTACCCTGGAGCTCCAAAGTGCCTACTGCAACTTCCTCCCTGCCAAGAGATTGATTGTCAAGGCGGGCTGCCTCACGTCCTTCTAGAACTGGTGAAATTGAGAGTCTTCAGCCAAGGGAAGATTCACTTCTTCACAGCTCCTACATTAGCACTCAAATTTAGGTGCAAGTGTCTGCAAACATCTACACCTGAAAATGACTTGAAAACCGAGACCCAGGGAAACCAGTTTTACGACAATGATTAAGGCTGGAGCGGGGGTACCTTGACTGAATCTCATTGACTGATGAGACTGTACCCCTGCGGCATAGTTGAGATGCGGCCAACTGATTGCTGCTTGGAAGGGGTCACATCACTTGTGTGAGCACCTATTTCTCTGATATTTTCTCCACCAGAACAGAGATATGGCTTTATCTGCTTTCTCCCATTGGGCCTGGGCCTCAGTGGTTGTGGCTGGCTCTCCTGAACTTCAGCCTTGGGCCAACCATCCCCGCTTGACACGCTGCCCTGGACGGCGCCACACATCAAGACTGTTCTATACTGTCCCATTGGCCCCTAGCTACGAGAGTACCTCCTGGCTCCATGAACACCCCTTGGATGGTTCTCATACGGGGCCCAATGCTTTGCCTGCGTAACAGATTGAATGTTCCTAGGTAGGCACACCTGACTTTCCCTCAGGAGCTGGCCACGCTTCCTACACTGGAGGTCCTACTGACCACAAACTCTACAAAGAAACTCATCACCAGGCTCTACACCACAATGCAGGTGACACCTCATGTCACTAGCGGAATGCAGCGGGATGTGGGCGCAGACGTTTTGGACTGACAGTGTCACTATTGCTGCTCCCAAATAGGTGCATTATACCTGAACTATAGGCTACACCTCATTCATGTTAAATACTTGCACAGGCTATTTTGTGCGCCCGCCAGCTTCTTAGAGTCATAAAATGCATGAGGTGTGGCAAGGCTGATGCTGTATTCCTCCACCTGGCTTGGTCATTTCCCCATGCAGAAACTATTTGAAAAATGTCTGTCAGATAATTGAAGATATCACTGACACAGCACTATCCGTCACCTCTATTGTGGCTCTAATGGGATATGTGGTGGATTTACTGCCTGGGGTGCGCAGGCTCACTGCTATGATGCTACTATTGGTGAAACATCGATTAGCGCAACACTGGTGATGGACAGCTATACCCTAGATAAATGACTGACTCACAGATGCAGCGCAGTGCCAGGAGCAATTGACAGAGTATTGACTGCTGGTGCCGGCTGCTAGCAGACCGTGTGATTTGTGGGCCCCACTTGACCTCTACTTGGCGGCATGCTCCACACGAAGGCTCAACGGAGAGACACAGCTGGATGGAGCTAGCAGCGCAGCTACTGATGCTTGTTAATGGGGCATGGGAACTGTCGGCTGCCCAGGGGGCAATGTTTAGCATGGAGAACTGGGGTCCCCGCCCTGCCCACAAAGACTGGGGTGACTTTTGGCACATTAATGGCAGGAAGAAATATGAACTCCTAGGACCACAAAAGGCGCAACTAACTAAAAACTCTGAACCTGCAGTATTTCATCCAGCTGAATTTGTTTCTGTTGGCTTTAGGACTCTGTGCACTTTACCAATGCTAACCAGTGATAAACTGCATATGCTCCTTCCTACAAAGATGGTTAAATTGGACTACACCTAAATGGCACCTTAAATTTATATATAAGTTCCTATCAAATGGTACTGCCTGTACCCAGGGGCTATAAGTTAAATGCCTCTAGTGGGCAGTAGTACCTACTGTGCCGCACACTAAAGTAGCCTTTTAAAACATGGCTCAGGCCAGCCACTGCAGCCTGTAGTATAGTTTTATACTCAAATTTCATCCTTGCAAAATAAAACTTTTGCCAGGCCTAAACCTTCCTTTTTAAGACTTATTGGTCACTCCGAAGCTAGGCCCTAAAGGCTCATAAGTCAGGGTGCACTGTATTTAAACAGTACTATATCTGTATTTAAGTTTTACAAGTCACTTTTCTAGGCTGCATGGCATATCTCTCCCATTGACTGACACTGTGTTATATTATTACATTGAATAAGTGCTAACTTTAAATTGGGAGCAGATAGAGATATACTTTTTACACTCACACTAATTTTAATTTAGAAGTTCTCTTTAATGGTATCTGGATTTTAAGTTAGAATTCTGAAACTTCCACTTTTAGACAGTTGGTATTTTTTATCCCAACCATTTGTGCCTTCTGCCAGGGTCCTGGGACAAATGCAGTGCTTAATATTAGTCAGTTGTTTCCAGTACTTGGCACCAGCACTTTATTGTCAACAATGGTGCTTGAGATAGGCGAAAGTAGTAGGGGCCTCGTCAGGCACCCTATCCCAGGATGCACTGCGGTACTAGCGGTAAACCTTTCAATAAAATTCAACCACTTTTGTCCATGTTCAATTAATTTTATTTCTTCCATGATCTTCAAATCATCCATGGTTTTGTAAACATTTCTCTTTCCGTTTTTCACTTCAGTTCAATTAGTGCCTGCCAGTCTTTACTCATGAGACACTCGGAGATTCAAGATTTCACTTAATCAAAAAGGGAAGATGTTTGAACACAATGCATTTCGGGCTATTTTTGCCCTTCTTCATGGGCAAGTGCAACAAAACCATAGGAAAACCAAATGGTATTGATGTATGCTACCTTCACATTGATAAGACTCCTGCGCCATAGTGCTATGACACAACACAAATAACCTCAGCACAACATAACTTGATTTGTGTGGTACGTACTGCCTGTGCCCAATCTTTCCCAACCACAACAAGATCAAACACGCCCATGTGCCAAATGCTCAGCCTCCTCTTCGCGGCCTCCTCCACCATGAACTTAGAGGGTATCTTTTTAGCTGGACTAACCTGGTCCCTTTATCTGACTCATGCTTCATCGCAGTCTGCCTGAACTCATAACTTTCCTCCGAGCTAGCACGACCAGATGACCGCGAGTGGCTCTTTGTGCCATTAGGAGCTATTTTCAATTGATATTGAATATCTTTGGTTTGATTGATTGGATTTTTGTCTTTCTGGTATCATTTTATTTATTACAATTTTGTCTATTTTTCTAAATTCGGTTGGGATTTTTCTTTTTTTTGTGTTTTCACTTTATTACTGTTTGTGTGCTGCATAAATACTTTTCATGTTGCCTCTAAGTTCAGCCTGACTGCTTTGTGGTAATTTACCTGAAGGTTAACCACAGGTTGATTTTGAGACTTTTATGGTTCACCGTTACAAGAACTGTGGTTGTTGCCTGACTGGGGCTTCCATCCCTCTCAACCAATAACCCAATTTCTTACAGAGATGAAAAAGGTAGGTAGTCTTTGAAAGGGTCGTGGCCAAAGAATCGTAACCAGAAATCCATTGCAAGAGGAGGTTGGGCCTATGTAATTAAGGGCGTTGCTTAAAACTTGTCAGCTAAAAGGCTGTGGCTCTCACTGCATGCCCGCAGATCAGTATTTGGGTGCCTCTCTGTGAGTATTCTGTTATTGCATACAGGCATATGAGGCACAACAAACACCTGCCTAAAACAAGCCAGGACTAATGATTTGCCAATGGCTCTTAGCTGTAGCGGAAAAATTTGTAGTAGCTCATTTTGTTGAGAATAATTAGAATTAAAAACCACTCTGTTTTTTCCTTTACATCACTTCCCTCTGCAATGTCTCTTTTTGACACTTACACTTCTTTTCGCCCAAAATCCTTCTGAAATCTCCTGTCAACGTACCTCACGCGTCATGCCTTTTCTCTAGCACTCTTTCTACTCTTACTTGCTCTGCAAGTACCTTGCAGGATCACCTGGACTTGAATATATGTCCAGGTTGGTTTCAGCGTGTGTTTTTACATATTGCCGGATGTGAGGCCTGGCAAGACCCGCCCTACTTAAAGCCCTGACTGAGACACTCGTTGTTCGATCACGTTGCAAAGTCAAAGGAGAGCGTAGAATCCATGTGAAAATGTCGTGCAAGTTTGTCCTATGCATGTTTTTAATAACCTATAAAAGTACTGTTAACAACACGCCATGGATAGCTGCATTGAGTTGCAGGTAAACAACTGTTGTTTGCGAATTTTTGCACATGTGCTTATTATAATCTGCTCGGCAAAACGACGAAATGCTGAATATAGACATATATAGAGCTTGAATATATCTAGAAATTTCTCGTTTCACAATCTCGAGCAGACTGATCGTTTTTTTAATCATATTTACAGGTTGATTTCCTACTTTTGAAATATTTTGAATACGTACATCTTCACTGACAAAATAAACGTCTCGAAATGTTTGCTTAAATGATCCAGATATAGGAAGAGTGCATAATATGGCACCGTCATTGTGAAAATAAAATATATTTTTCCTAAACGGGAGCCTTTTTGATGTCACTGAATAACGAGCGCACTTTTCGGCTTTATTTTTTAGAGCTATTTTCAAATTGAGCTGCAAAAACAGCAATTTGGAGACTCCTGTTTTGCACCGTAAGCTTTACAGAGAAATGTTTTGCTGTGTTATGCATCAGGTTCCCTCACTTACCCTAAGCGTCGCATCAATTTAACGCCATTTATCTGCTCCATTACTGAAAAGATAACTGCCTTTTCCGTGTTCTTCCACAACTCTCTTTAAGTAGCTCATAATGGCTTCCTATTTTTTGCAATATCTTCTATGGTCTTCACAAACAAAGGCTGATCAACAAAGAACAGGCATGGAATTTTGGGTATACTATGCGTACCGTTTGCACACACGTGAATATGGAATGAAAACAGAATAACTGAAAGAAGTCTGCCAGGCTGTCCTTTAGATGGAGCATAGATTCATTCATTCAGTCTCGTTCTTCGCTAAAATAACTTTCACGTCACTATTTTATCACTCATGTTCAGTTGTAGATATAGTTGTATGATATACATCCTACAGACTTTTTTTAACCTTATTTTGCAATTTTTTTAGAGTTATGCAGGACCTATTTTTAGGCCAATTTTGCTTTGATGTACCTTCACAAATATTCAATTGGTTAAAAATTGGTGGCTTTAATTGACCCTTAAGGGCCACTGTTCTACATCGATAAGTGAAATTTAGGCTCACTACTGCCACTTCCCGATTGTGGGTTCAGGCTGCACGAGGGAAGCGGTATATAGACGATGTGCTCTGCATTTGGTCTGGTGGAGAGGATACCCTAGTGGAGTTCTTTAACTGGCTAAACCAACAAGATGCCAGTTTACGATTTACATGGATGTACAGGTATCAAAAGGCGGTATACCTCGACTTGGACATCTGCGTGGAGGGTAACATACTGTGCACTGGAGTCCATCAAAAACCAACTGATAGGAACTCACTCCTGCTGTATCAATCATACCATCCCAGGGCGTTAAGAGATAACTTGCCAGTGGGGCAGTTCCTGCGATGTCGCAGGAACTGCTCAGCCACTGCGGCATACCTTGAGCAATCAGAGGGACTGTGTGAGAAACTTAAACAGAGTAATTATCCCTGTAAAATAATCAATCAAGCTAAGAAAAGAGCTTTAAATACCCCACGTAGTGTACTTCTGGAGAAAAATGAAAGAACTAAGGATGAGTGTGTCCCTGTGGTGATGACTTTTGACCCTTTAGCCACCCTTATTCGTCAATCAATACGGAAACATTGGGCGCTAATGTCTACCACTGACTTTAAAATGCCCCCTCCGAGATTTGCATTCAAAAGGTCCGGTACCCTAAAGGACAAATTGGTTCAAACCCGGGCAAGACCGCAACAGATACTAAAAGATACAACTGTCCCTCCAGGACACTACCCCTGTGGCACTTGTTCGGTATGTAGTCTTACTAAGAAGACCCTAAATGTGACCCTGAACTCTGGCAGAATTTGGCATTTGACGCGATTCAGTAACTGCAATACCATGAATGTGGTATATAGGTTGACATGCCAATGCGGCTTACACTACATCGGGCTTACAACCAGAAAGATCAAAATTAGGGTGCAGAAACATCTCAGCACCATTAGAACAGGAAAGCTAACCACCAAATTAGTACAGCACTGTCATGAGCAGAAACACTCTTTCACCTGGGTTGTACTGGAGAAAGTAGTGGGGGACCCACAGAACATCGAGGGGGTTCTAGCTTCTAAAGAGGCACGCTGGATCTTTCAAGAGAAATGCGACCAGATTGGGTTAAAAGACTTTATAGAATGAAATAAAGTCAAGTACTAAGATCCCTGCATAAAATAATGTTGGAAAGAATGAATCTGTTTTGCTGTCCGTGAGTGGAGTACGTGAAGTGTTTTTGAATACACAGTGCAATTTAATATCCGGCATATGACATCGCTTTTTTTATAATGACCAGGCTGTGAACACTAATTAGGTGTGTATGGAGGCCTTCTGTGTTGCAAGTTGTAAGAAGGCATCCAAGGAAATTGCTAAAACGTGTAATTTGTGGACTAGGAGAGTACTAATGAACCCTGCTAGGAACATAATGGAGGAGCCTACTGATTTAGTGGCTAGATATAATTTTTGGAAATTGATTGAGTGTGAGTACATTAGAGGTAACAGCAATGGGAGTAGGGATGAGAGTCCGTTAGTATGGACTCCGAATTACACATTCCCCAAAAGTTTTTAGAAAAACGTATGCACCCATAAATGAAAATGAGCATGAGGTGTTCATTGTTTTTATATTAGGGTAATAGACATGATTGACGATACTCTGCCTCATCCGACATGCTATAGACTCCAATATAGGTAGTTTCAGGCATTTGGTGTACCATTCCAAGATGGCCCCCATGATCGCCGACCTCACACGTGACCGGGGTAGCTTTCAGGAAGTTTAAATAGGAAGCGCTCAGTTGGGAGGAGAAACGGTTGAGACAACACGTTCCCAGAAGACTTGGGCGGTAAGGTTTTGTGGGGTGAACAAGTGATGACTAGGGCACAGTGTGATTAACAGCATTAGAGTATGACTGTGAACTGTCTGGATTAAAGGGGTGGTATGCTTGAATTATTTGGCGGCGACCACTGTAATACTATAATTGAGATGCCCGGCATGTAAGTGGAATTAGCCACTTATGGTAATGTAAACGCTAGTGCTGTGAAAACAAAGTTGCAGACACTATGTAGAAAAGGAATCTTTGAGAGTGATTGGCTATGTATCTGTTTTGGTTTTACATTTGGCAGTCCCTGTAAATGAAAGTGAAAATTTCAGTGTCCAGTACTGGTGCCAGGCGACCTCACTGCCCTGATGAAATTGCCTTGAAATTGTGGTGTCAATGAAACATGTTGGCTCAGTATGAAGCGGTATGCATGATTGGCAACCGATTTTAATTTGAATAAGTGCACAGTGAATAATAAAGTTGGTATCAATCGAATTTCAACTTATTCTAATTTGAGTTTCACAAGGTCGCATTTTTTGGATATGATTTATTCACTTCACTTATTTTAGAGCACCAATTTGTGTTTGTTTTGGACACTACACTCATTATTTTTTAAGGCAAGATGGCTACCAATGATGAAAAAAGTGGGCATAGCTGGTGAGTACCAACCAGGGAGCTCTTTTGGTGGTGCGCACGTGAGGTGTCATCTTGTCCTTTCACAATTTTTTGATTGTGATGTTTAATTTGTATACACCAGTCACAGTTATACTCCTGCACGTTAGTCAGGTATAATATAGTGTGGTGACTGCCATCTGTAAAAACGAGACTAATTTAAAAGTTTAAGGCAATAAAGCGGGAGGTTACTACCTCGTAAAATAAAGGATAGGCGTATATGGGAAATAATGTTTTGTGAATCCCTACCTCCGCTTATATGTTTAGCCTCAAGAGAGGTGCCTTGAAGACCAGGTCTTAATGTATTGACATTGCACGAGGGCAGGGTCAGCCTATTGAATTCAGAGATTGATGGATTGCAAAAGCTTCCATTGAACAGCTGTTTATTGGCAGTTTAAAAACTAGCAATTGAGTATTATGTGAACCCCCAAATATACTGGGATGGGGTTTACATCTCAGTGACAATGTTCTATTGTAACACATGTTGCAGAAGGCAGACATTTCATTGCAGACCCTGGAACATTTGCATCTGATTGCCTTTAAGTTTGCTTATGCTCCTCGTGCCATATTCAAGCTACATTGAATTTTAGGATGCCCGAATCCTCTTCTCATTTTCAGGCCAAATGTCTTTGTGGCACATCAATATTTTATAAGTCTGCTCAAAAATAGTGTTCTATTGGGGGCGTGGCCAGGCTACCGACCAAGATGGCCGCGTAGCGCTGCAGCTCCGCCATCCGACCCGACATCCTCTGCCCCATCCGACCAAAGTGCGGAGCCATCCACCCCGCTGACGGCGGAATTGGTCGCCGCAGCGTGGCCCCAGAGATCGGAGGTGTTCTGGACTCCTGGGAGGCCATGGCCTCCAAAATAAAGGGACCAGCGTTTGGCTCATTACAGCGGACGATTCGTCCGGCCTGGGCTTGCACGGACTGTCGATGCATGTATGCTGGTGGTGCCGGCGGGGCCTAGCTTGCATCGGGGGAAGAGCGGCGCGGCCCGGGTTGTGGTTGCGCAGTGACTTTGGGTTGGCCGGTGCGGAAATCCTTGGACACCGCAACCGACTCCCGGCCCCGCGGGTAAACCAGACCGCGTTGCCCCCGGAGGCCCCGAGGCAAGAGGGGATGCGGGTGAGCCTGGGGGCCAGCTATCCGGCTGGTCGGGCCGGTGGAGTGGGCGCTGGGAGTGTTTTGATTTCTGGGCCTAGATGATGTAAGACGAGGCCGCTAAATTAACCGAACACGAAGGATTGATATGTGAGCTGCTTGGGCCTGCGACACATTGCACGATACTGATTCCGGGAGTACCGCTCACCAGAGGCCTGGTCTACGTTCTGGGTCCTGCTTTGGACTAATTTGGGCTGTCGCCAACTGTAGCACAGCACCCATCTGCACCGGGCAACCCACTCCTGTTTGTTGCACCTTTGTGTGATTTATTTGACTGTCTAGGCTGGGCTGGGTGAGATTGTGGCCCCGTACATATTGATTTGACCTGCGTTACCTTTCCTGGCTGATCTTGGGGTCCAGACATGCATAGGCTGCATCTGCCCTCACTGTGTGGATCTGAGCCACCTTGGGCCGCTACTTAGCAACGCCTGGGTGCGGGCCACAACATGGTGCGTAAAGACCCTAAGAAAAGGGGACTGCAGTTCAGCAAGCCGAGTGGAGCCCGGCACTGACATGGCTGAGAGGGGCGTAGATGTGGTCAGTACGGAGAATGTCCCCTCTGGCTCTGACGCCCTAGAGTGGGGTTCAAGGCCATGGATGATTGCTTTGACTCCTTGGAGAAGTGCCTGGATACCATGGGAACCAGATTGGAAGTACATGAGCACCGTCTAGACACTGCAGAGGGCAGGGTGTCTGATCTAGAGCATGGGGCCGCCCAAACCACCAGACGCTTGGACCGAATGGAAAAAATATTAAAAGATGTGGCCATAAAAAATAAAGATTTGAAGGCAAGAAGCAGGCGTAACAACGTACGCATTCTTGGTGTACTGGAGGCCACCAACACTGGCTGCCTGGAACTTTTTTTTGAAAGCTTGCTATCAGACCTCTTTGGCAAAGAATCCTTTACCATCACTTTCCTGGTGGAGAGAGCGCACCGTACACTCGGACTTTGCCCTAATCCGGGAGCCCCTCTGTTAGAACTGGGAGTCTCTAGTTGGCTGAGGTAGGTACCTTAGTCCAAATAGCAACCCTTACTTCTAGTCATGGAAAGGAAGGGGCACACTCTTAGATAACCCCTGGTCACCCCCCGGTAGCTTGGCACGAGCAGCCAGGCTTATCTCCAAGGCAATGTGTAAAGTATTTGCAACCACACTCCCAGTAACACAGTGATAACGCCACACATGGACACCACACTGGTTTTTATAAAAATAGGGGTATCTTTATCAAAAGAAATGATGAGACCAAACAATAGAAATCCAGCATATGCGTATTCGTAATATTTAACTTTGCTGGTTATCAGACCAACAAATACATGTAGGTTCTTGCAATATTAATGAGCAATTAACGATGATCTAATGCAGTCCTAAAGCAATGCAATGCAGTTCGCAATGCAGTTCGTAATGTAGTAATAAGACAGTCTTTAATGCAAGTACTAATGCAGTTCGTAACACAGGAATAATGCAGTTCGTAAATGCAAGGAATAAGGCAGTTCGTAATGCATGAATAATGCTGTTCGTAATGCAAGAATCAGGCAGTTCGTAATGCAAGAATCAGGCAGTTCATAATGCAAGAATCAGGCAGTTCGTAATGCAAGAATAATGCGGTTCGTAATGCAAGAATCAGGCAGTTCGTAATGCAGGGAATAATGCGGTTCGTAATTCAAGAATAAGGCAGTTCGTAATGCAAGAATCAGGTAGTTGGTAATGCAAGAATAATGCGGTTTGTAATGCAAGAATCAGGCAGTTCGTAATGCAAGGAATTATGCGATAAGCCAATCTGCGCAGTCAACTCGGGCATAACTAGGCCCCAATAGCAGAGACAACGGTCGTAAGCTTAAAGGGGTGGCCCCGGTACTGCTGGGCAGGTACGGGCCACTCGGGGACTCAGCGTGTCTAACGCGGTGCAGCGGGAGAGAGATCGGAGCACTCCAGTACTCCTCCTGCAAGTCTCCCCAGGCCACACATGCTTGCGGCTCCCAACCGGAGTTCAAGCCTTACCTGGGGGGTGCGCTGCCTCACTCTCTCTCCCCGCTCGTCGGACGTCCTGCTGGGCGGCCCTGATGACATTGCAGCTCCGTTTCTAGGCGACGCTGTAGCCGGATGGGTTGCGGCACTGCCTTCTCCTTCGTTGACGATCTTGGGCAGATTCCTCTCAGCGAGCAACGATCACGATCCCTTTAACCTTGCAGCTTCCTTAGCTTCAAGAAATCCTTTAGCACGTTGCGGCTCGGGCCGGCGGCGGCGATCCTCACTCACAGCCTCAGTTACGATGACGAGCCACAAACAGCAATGCAGCAGCGTGGATGATGATTCACGCTGCAGGGCCAATGCGGTCACGGGGCACCTCGTAAACAGCACCACGTACCACCAGCAATCTCAGGCGTGCAAAAGCACACGCTCCAAGCAAGTTCCTGAGTTTCCACAACAGGAGACCAGCTCTCCTCGGGCCCATGGAGACCAGTTACTTCAGGACACAGCAAAGTCCTCTCAAGCGGGGGGACACACAACACAACAAAGTCCCTTGTCCTCTCCTTAGTCAAATCAGAAAACTGCAGGCCAGCCCCAGAACACACAGCAAGGGCAGTCAACTTCAGTCTCTTCAGCTGTTCTCCTTTAGCAGATGTTCCTTTTGATCACAAAGTAGTTTCAATCCTTTTTCAGTCGGGATTTCAGTCTTGCGTTCAGGGGTTTCAGCTCTTACATTTATACCCCTAAATGCCTTTGAAGTGTTTGTGTTCAGGCGGCTCTGCGCCCGGTCCAAACCAGACCTGGGTGTCTTCCTGCCAATGCACACCTTCTTCCTTTGATAGTGAGGGTCTGGGCCCCAGACACTCCGCAGGAGGTGGAGCCATTTTTTTGTGGCAGCAGCACAGCCCTCTTCGCTTCAAAGGAGCTACTCCTCCCACTACACCAAATGCATGCCAGCCTGTGCTGTCTCACCTACTCCTCCCTGGTGTCAGGACACTCCCTAGACCCTGTCACATCCAAACCCAGACGGTCAATACACAGCCAGGCAGAGGCACACAGGATGGTCAGGACAAGAAACCAGCCACTTCTAAAAGTGTGGTTTCTAAACACACAATTTAAAAACCATCTTCATAGAAAGAGGTGTTATTAAATTCTGAATTCAGGCACACTAAACTCCATCTCTCCATCTTATGCCTATGGGATGATAAGCTGGAAACATGGGCCACAGCATTCCCCATTCTGTCCTATGGGCAAGATGGCCTTGCAACAGTGAAAAACGAATTTGGCAGTATTTCACTGTCAGGACATGGTACACACCTCTGTACATGTCCTACCTTTCACATACACTGCACCCTGCCCACGGGGGTACCTCAGGTCTACTATAGGGGTGTCTTATGTGCATAAAAAGGGAAAGGTAAGGCCTGGAAAGTGGGTGCACTTGTCAGGACAACAAGGCAGTTAACAAACTGCACGCAGGCACTGCAGTGGCAGGCATGAGATCTCTTTGTAGGGCTACTTATGTGGGTGGCCCAATTAGTGCTGCAGGCCCACTAGTAGCATTACCAGCCCTGGCACACATAGTGCACTTTACTAGGGACTTTACTAGTAAGACAAACATACCAATTATGGACAACCAATTACCATAACACTTTATACAGAGAGCACTTGCACTTTGACACTGATCAGCAGTGGCAAAGTTCCCAAAGCATCTAAGTTTGCAACATCATGTCAAAAAAAGGTCTAGGAGGAAGGCTTAAAATTTAAGGAACTTTAGCCAAAAAGGGCCAAGTCCAACACCCTCCGAGACTGATTATTGCCCATCTATTAAACTTTCGTGACAGGAATACTGCACTACAGATGGCAAGAGAAAGGGACACCCTGTCCTGGCAGGGATTCAAGATCACATTGTTCCCAGAATTCACTGCTATGGTTCAGGAGGTGAAGAGAAAGTATACTGGTGTGAAGACTACACTACAAAATGTAGGCCTCAGATATGGCATGATCTATCCAGCTCGCCTTCGGGTGGATATTGCAGGGAGGTCTCGAGTGTATGATCCCCCCACAGCGGTTCAGGAGTTTTGCAGAGGCTACAAGGAGAACAATGGCTCCCGGGGAAAAGACCCTCCTAGAACCTCACCCCCTCACAGTGGCTCGGCGGCCAGTGTGGAACTATTCTCCTCGGAATGATCAGAATTACTGACCTTTAATACATATTGGTGGAACTACTCTGAGTTTAATTAAGGCCAAATAATTGTGTGTATAAGATTTTTCCTTTTTTAAAGTCGGGGAGATGGCGAGGCGTTGCCTCATCCCAACTGTGTATCATGTTAGATTGGACATATGATTTGAAATGTATATTGATATTCCCATTCCTCATTACATATGGGGACTCTGTGTTGCGTTGTACACATTAAGCACTGGGGAATTCCCTGCGGTTGGGAGTGCAGGGATGGGTGGGGGGATTTGGTTGTTCCTATGGTAACCATTCCTTCTTTTCCTATTTACTCAATGTAGTTGGTATGATGCTCTACAACGTACACGAACAGTCTTACTCTTCAATCAGATAAATATCTTTGTGGGGTAAATTGTCAACCTTTTCAGACTTAACACTGATCACCCGGAATGTTAGGGGCTCAAATAATGTCAGGAAAGGGAAACAGGTAATACATTATTTACAGAGGCACCAAGTAGACATCGCGTTTCTTCAAGAGACATATTTGCCAAAGACAGCTGCAGTCCACTTCTCCTTGTCATGGGGTCCCTACAGATACTTTGCAAATTATAGCATGTACGCTAGAGGTTATACATAAACGTCTGCCGTTCCAATTCTCCAGGGTTCACAATGATAGCGAAGGTCGGTACACTATAGTTGTGGGGCATCTAATGGGCCGTCAGATGGCACTTGTCTGTGTCTATGCGTCGAATGTTGACTGCCCAGAATTCTTTCACGACCTACATGCACACCTACTCCAACTAGATGTGGACTACATTTGCATGGGTGGGGACTTTAATCCACTGCTAGAACAAACACAAGACGGTACGTCTGAATCCCCAGACACCAAGCCCCGCGCGCGACATGCCTTACTAGAATTGTGTGCCACACTCGGTCTTATAGATGTGTGGCGACACTGTCGACCCCAAGACTCGGCATATATTCTCTATTCTGCACAACATAACACTTGGACACGATTGGACTTTTGGCTTGTCTCCCCCAACTTGGTATAGAGCATCCCAACATTTACCTAGAACACTCTCTGACCACTCCCCTGTCGTCCTAAGACTTAGGATCCCACGGTCTGAGGGAAGTCAGAGGCAGTGGTGGTTTCTTAGCCAGGCTCTGTTGGATGGGGTATTCCGTTCTGACCTACATGGCGCTATTGTTGAGTATTTTGACCTAAATACAGGGTCAGTCCAATCCTGGGCCATGCTATGAGAGGCATTCAAAGCATGTCTTCGAGGAGTCTGCATCTCCAAACATGCCAGGGTGTTGAGGGACTTGTAACACACACTGGCAAACATAGAGCAGAAGCTGGGCTCATTTGATCAAGAGCAGGTCGGACTGCCTGCACAAACCCAACATGGCCACTGCCTGACACTCTTAACATAATTCAGAGAAACTGCAGAGCGAGAAACACGTTTTTTAAGTAAATATGCGGTTGCGCAATGCTATGGAGTGGGAGAGAGGCCTGGCCGAACCTTGGCACGGCTTTTGAGGCCCCCCGCAGGCCAATCATATATCACCTGTCTCCGCTCCTCTAATGAGCAGACATTGACAGGCACTCCGGACATACGAGACACATTTTTGGGATATTATTCTAACTTATACACACAGTGAGGAAGACCGCAATGAGTATCTAGCAGAAATTGCATCTGTATGGCTTGACAAAGTTATGCAACAATTTTTAGCAGAACCCTTCTCTACTGATGAAATTATTAGTGCCATCGATGCCATGAATGGCTTGACTGCCCCCCGCCTTGACGGCTTCACCAGAAATTTTTACAAGGCCTACAAGACCCTTAGCTCCACACCTCCTTGAGGTTTATAAAAAAGCTCTCAAAAACAGCAGGAACTTCCCCTCACGCCACTTGTAGCTGTGATAATCCTACTCCCTAAACTGGGTAAGGACCCACTCCTGTGCGGATCGTACAGACCACTGTCATTGTTAAATCTCGATTAAAGATTTCGGCAAAAATGATAGCTTTGAGACTAGCCCTGTTGTTAGATAAGATTAATTCGCCAGCTCAGTCGGGTTTCGGCACACAGAACGACATCTCTAAATCTCTGTACGCTTTTTGCTATTATCCACAGGATTGCCCCGGAAGTTTCGGCGGCTGCCGTTTTACTCACTACAGAAAAAGCCTTTGACTCTTTGGAGTGGCCTTTTTTCCTTGCCGTTATGAGGAGAATAGGAATACCTAAGGGATTCATTGATCTCACTTCACTGCTATACACCTCACCCACTGCTAGACCCAGGCTAAATGGCACCCTATCTTCCTAGTTTAAACTTACCTGCGGCACTAGGCAGGGTTGCCCTCTCTCACCATTGCTTTCTATTATAGCACTGGATCCATTGGTCAGGCAATTCCAAGAAAGACACTTGCATAAGGGACTTCAGTTTAACACAAGCCCTCTTCTGATCTCCGTATATGCCGATGACATTATATTGTACATACTGAGGCGACGAAACACGTGTTGGCTTAGGAACTGCATACTAACTGAAAACATGAAGATCTATTAAAAAAAGAAAGAAAGAAACAGAAAGAAATGGATTGACTTATTGTGCCTTACATGTTACTACGTTGTAAAAACTTTCAGTGATAATTTATGTGTGCTTGGGTATTTAATGTAAATTTATATTGTACATTCGCCACCCCTAAGAGAACGTAGACCCACTCATCAGGGAGATTATTCGATTTGGGGTTGTAGGACTTGGCCTTCTTGGCTAAATTTCCCTAAACTGTGTGCTTTCCCCCTAGACCGTTTTCCTGACATAGAGTTGCCAATTTAGATGCTTTGGGTACTTTGCCACTCAGTGTCACAGTACAAAGGGTTCCATGTTCCATTGGCCAGCAGTAGGGCTGGGTCCCCTAGGAGGGACCAAGGTAGACCCACTCTTAACCTAGATGGCAGGATAACGGGAGGTAGTATCCTGACCGATGGGTCTCCCCAGGGTACCACTCCAGGGGTGGTTGGCATGAGACCAGCACCCCTGGAGGGGTCCCCCTGTCCGGGAGGCATCCATGGAACAGCATTGTTGGCTCAGCGAGTAGTGATCAAGCAGACCCCTGGGGTCAGGAAGGCATGGAACAGGAGGTGTCCCTGTGGTAGAGGGCTTGCGTCCTGGTTTTATCGCCCGAAGCCGGGAAGTCCATCAAGGTAATGATTGGTCTTCCCTGGCTTTTGGCTGGGAGGGGGTTGTGTAGGACTTGGCCTTTTTGGCTAAAGTTCCCTAAACTTTTTGCTTTCCCCGTAGACCGTTTTCCTGACATAGAGTTGCCAATTTAGATGCTTTGGGTACTTTGCCACTGCTGATCAGTGTCAAACTACAAAGGGTTCCCTGTGTAAAGTGTAATGGTAATTGGTTGGCCATGATTAGTATGTTGCCTTACTAGTAAAGTCCCTAGTGATGTTCACTGTGTGTGCCAGGGCTAGTAATGCAAGGGTGAGCGGAGAAGGGAACTCAGGCCTGCAGAGTAGGACCTGCGCACAGTTTGCTAACTTAGCATGTTGTCCTGACAAGTGCAACCACTTGTCAGACCTTACTTTCCCTTTTGCATACACAGTGGGCACCCCTGTGTAGGTCCCGGGCAACCCCTGGGCAGGGTGCAGTGTAAGTAAAAGGCAGGAATATACTGAGGTGTGTGCTATGTCCTGACAGTCAAAAACCCTCCATTTCGTTTTTCACTGGTGAAAGGCCACCCTGCCCATAGGACAGAATGGGAGAGGCTGGGTATTGTGTTTGTTAGCCTAGTTTCCCTTCATTGCGCAGTATATGATTATAGTGGTACGCATTGCTTTTTTTCTCCCCTTGCAAGGTACCGGGGTGTATTGTTACGCATTGTATTATTTAGCCTTTGCCCAGCACAGGATTGTATCGTTACGCAGTGCACTATTGTTTGTTCATTGCAACGTGTGTGATTCTAGCATTACGACCAGCATAGCATTGTGAAAGCGGTGGTTGGGATTTGAACATACCAACCAGCCGGAACGAATATTACCCTTTATTATATGTTGGCTTTTGTATCATGTGGTCGTATATCTTTTCATATAAAGTTTATACTCATTTTATCAAACCGGTATGCAGTCGATTTGTGGTGTCACTAGTGGGTTGCTGTGGGCGTGGTTGCACATACTGTACACTCGTGCCTTGGAGATAGGCCTGGCTGCTCGTGCCAAGGGCCCGAGGTGAGCTGGCTCCCTGTTTGGAAACACAGGAACATAAGTTTCCAGAGACATTTCAAGCGACGCGGTGAGTGAGTGTTGTGGCAGCTTGAGACGCTCAGAAGGTGTGTCCTGTGATCTTGGACACACGAAGGAGAAGTGATGCGCAAGGTGCGTGTCGTGGTGCACAGGAGGTGTTGGTGAAGAGCGCTTGGTCAGCGTGTGCATCGGAGGTGAAGTGAGTCTCGGACGTGCAGGGTGCGTGTTGTGGTGCACCGCAGGCATTGGTGAGGAGCACCTGGTCAGCGTGTGCATCAAAGGTGAAGTGAGACTCGGACACACGGGGTGTGTGTCGTGGTGCACCGCAGGCATTGGCGAAGAGCACCTGGTCAGCGTGTGCATCGGAGGTGTGCATCGGAGGTGACGGGAGTCTCGGACGCGCAGGGTGCATGACGTGGTGCACAGGAGGCGTTGGTGAGGAGGTGCCTGGTCAACGTGTGCATCGGAAGCAAAGTGAGTCTTGGACGCGCAGGGTGCGAGTTGGGTTGCACCAGAGGCGCTGGTGAAGAGTGCCTGGTCATCGAGTGCACCGGAGGAGAAGTGAGGCTCGGACACGGCGAGCGTGTCGAGGTGCTGCCAAAGATGTTGGTGAAGAGTGCCTGGATATCGGGGCACCAGGAGTTGGAGTAAGTCTCAGTGAAGCAGCGTGCGTGCTTTGGTGCAACCTGGGACTGTGGAGGTGATCGGCTGATCATCGTGTGCACTAAAAGAAAGTGAGTCTCTGCAGCATGGTGTGCGTTTCTTGCTGCAAAGTGAGACCCCAGGAAGGAGTGCCTAGTGAGCGTGCACTCAGAGTCGACGTGAAGTCCCATCAGCGTTGTGTGTGTGGCTTCATGCCACAGGAGACCCTGAGGGTGCTGTGGTGAACGTGCACCTGGAGTAAAGCAATCTCAGAGGCATGGGGCACGTGTGCCCTGCGGCCGCCTGAGATCTTCCTAACAGTCGTGGCCCAGACTGGCAGCCCCGGAGGAGCTGAGCTGCCAGGCCATGCCGCTGAGGCCCATTGAGAAAGTTCTACACGGAAGGCCCACTTTGCGGAAAGAAGCGAGGAGAGTGGGGTCGCGCCCTCAGGTAATGTGGAGCATTGCCTGGGTGGGGTACGGGCTAGGAGGGACACTCTCTCAGCCTCTCACTCCTTCTTGCGACGTGAGCCTTTGCTTCGGCTCAGATTGGGGCCTGTCCTGACAAAAGGAGTGGCAGTACTGGGGCCCGAGTGAGAAGCTGTACTGTGTGTCATCGTTGATCCGTGTGTGGGGGCAACTGTTATCGAAGAGGGTGACTGTCGTAATACACATTGCCAATATTGCGGCTAACGAACTGCCGAACTGTCTTATGAGGACCAACATTATTTCTGCATAACAAAGTACACGACTGTAGCGCTACGCATTGCATTATTTCTCCCTTGCAAAGTACAGGATTGTAGCGGTCCGCATTGCATTATTTCTTCACTGCAAAGTACATGATTGTAGCTACGCATTGCATTATTCCTTCATTGCAAAGTACATAATTGTAGCGGTGCGCATTGCATTATTTCTTCATTGCAAAGTACGTGATTGGGGTGTGATGCATTGCATTATTCCTTCATTGGGCAGTATATGATTATAGTGGTACGCATTGCTTTTTTTCTCCCCTTGCAAGTTACCGGGGTGTATTGTTACGCATTGTATTATTTAGCCTTTGCCCAGCACAGGATTGTATCGTTACGCAGTGCACTATTGTATGTTCATTGCAACGTGTGTGATTCTAGCATTACGACCAGCATAGCATTGTGAAAGCGGTGGTTGGGATTTGAACATACCAACCAGCCGGAACGAATATTACCCTTTATTATATGTTGGCTTTTGTATCGTGTGGTCGTATATCTTTTCATATAAAGTTTATACTCATTTTATAAAACCGGTATGAAGTCCATTTGTGGTGTCACTAGTGGGTTGCTGTGGGCGTGGTTGCACATACTGTACACTCGTGCCTTGGAGATAGGCCTGGCTGCTCGTGCCAAGCTACTAAGGGGGTGAGAAGGGCTATCTCAAGCGGTGTCCTTACATGGCCTAACGTTGAGTGGGGAGCCCCAGGTCTCGCACCTGGTGACAGTGGTGCGCGACTGGGACTCTGGCGTCCAACAGGGGGATTCTCAGGACTAGGCATAAACTGGGGCAAATCAGAAATCTTTCCTCCAACTCCATGTACAGCTAAGTGGGATTCTGAGTTCCCCCTGACCTGGTGTGATGAGTCTGCTAAGTATTTGGTAATACAAATCCACAGAGAGGTTGAGCAGATCGTTTTACTGAGTTTTGGCTCCGCGCTGCATACGCTTGAGCAGCAGGTGGAAACATTGGATAAAACGCCCTCTCTCATTGGCCAGAAGAGTGACGATCATCAAAATGGTGATGCTCCCCAAATTCTTATGTCTGTTTCATAATATTCCCATCCCGTTGCCCAACAGCTTCTTTCAGACCCTTTGCTCTCATCTCATTTGGCTGACTTGGGGAGGTGGCAGAGCTAGGGTCAGCTGGGACACATTGACCCTACCATATGAGAGGGGGGACTTGGGGTTCCCAATTTTCAGAATTATTACTTAGTTGCGCAATGCAGTTTTATGCATTGCTGGTACTACCCTGATGCTCGAATTACCTAATCTAAACCCGAGGTGGATCTCGTACTCCCTGGCCAGTTGAGAACGATTTTACCTAAGGGATTCCCAAGAGACCCCTGTGATATCCAGACTGTGTCCACCACCAGTTGGGCCTGGAAGAAATTAGCAGATGTGACAGACGGACACACCTTATACTCCTCCGCACTCCGGATAGTTAACAACCCATGGTTACCCATCACAGAATGAAAGTTGGTTCAACGCACACTCACTACATATTCATTAGATACAGTGGGAGATCTCTTTCCGGGACGACATGCCTTCTCTAGCTCCGAGTAAGTGAGGTTCAGCGAAGCATCCTTCACGTACCACTTCAACTTCAGTAGAATTCGTAGTGCACTTAGAGTGCAGATTGCTGATTTCCAATTGAAACCGGATTCCTTCTCACCACTAACACTGCTGATCACAAGCAAAATGGGGGACCACCTCATCTCCAAATTGTACAAGGCCTGTATGGCCTTAATCACTAGCAGAGACACCAAGATCCAAAAGACCTGGGAGCTCGACCTAGGACGTCCCATACAGGACCCCCAGTGGCCCTTCTGCTGCACTCAGACCAAAGACGTCTCCCTGAACAGTCAACATAAACAGATTAATTTCAAGTTCCTGTGGAGAGCGTACATGTCCCCCGCAAAACTCAACTCCGTTTATCCCTCTCGAGCACACACGAGCCCCAAGTGTGGAGCACATTGGGCGGACTTTTCCCACATGACCTGGAGTTGCGTTAAGATAGGGAATTATTGGAGAGATGTTTACATAATCCTATCGCGTATGACTCACCTTGACATTAGCCCTGTGCCTGAGGTCGCCCTTCTGGAGTATGTGCGCGATTTTCCTAAACAACTGCACAGATTCATTTCCATTGCCCTATTGCTTGCCAAGCGGGAAATAGCGCTACACTGGGGCAACAGAATCACCCCCACAGCATAAGCTTGACTTAATAGCCTCATTTATTGTAATAAAAATTGTGAGTTTTTTGCAAAAACCCAGCCCTTGACAACCAGATCCAAGGATGTTTGGTGCCAGCTGAAGTGCTATTTGTTAGAAGTTGAGCCTACCCTTTCGTCACAGCTGCCTACGGGGATAGTCCCCACCGGGGTGGGTTAACCCTTCATTTCCATGCTGTATAATGATTCATACTATGTGTTGGATGGGCGGATGGGAGGCTGGCCTGGGTGCGGGGGTCGCTGGACTTACAGTGTACCATGTACATGTTGCCCACGGCTGACAGTGTTTTGTGCTTTCTAAGACTGTATTCGCCCAGACTGATATGTTTCTATACTGCTACATTGAGGAACCAATCCCTGTTTGTTCTGATTCAACATGAAAATGGTAAATACATTTTTTTTTTTTAAGAATAGTGTTCTATTTGTGGTCCCTACCATGGGCGCCCACCTCATTCCCACATTTGTTCTACTGCTGGAAGTCCTGCTTTCTGGAAACTGGAGTTTTTATGGGTAAGGATAACAGGCCCCATGCTCCTATATAGCTGGGGTTCAAGTCTCTGTTGTGGGATCGTCAGCAGATATACTCTTCATGCCTTGGATAGTCGGTCTCCTCAGTGACCCTTCTCAGGCCTAGTGCGCTGTTATTTCTTTTGTCAGATCCAAAAATAGAGGGATTCATGAAGGTCATCAGGCATTTCTCCATCTTGAGAACTGTCAATCACAATTTAGACCTGGAGATAATATTTGTCTTTGATACGCAACTCAACTGGACTGCCTTATCGTTTTCAGGTCTTTAATGTGGGCAACACCACTTTAACATTTTTTGTAAGAATTAGCACTGCTTGGTGAGCCATATGGTCTTGGTAGTGTGTGGCTCATCTCTTTTCCCTGAGGCATGATTCAGTTCTGTCAGGGATCTGTCTCTAATCAACAATGACATTTTAGTAGCAGGTCATCTGTAAAAGATGTGGCTCTGTCTCTCATGAACTTTGCTTGAGATCTTCTCCAGTAATACTCCTTCCTCAGTGGCTGAAAGAGTGAATGTGTGTTTCTGTCTATGACTGTAGTGGCTGTTCTTTGTTTCACCCCCATATTTCTCCTAATTTCTTGATCCTGGCAAGTGTCAAGCAGATTAGTCAAATGTATGTAGGTGGTGCCCTTTTCACTCTGCATTCGCTTATTGCTGTTCTCCTGTAGCTGGTGACCAACTTTCTGTTTGTGTGGTTATTGCCTCCATTGCTTGTATCTGTGTCCTGCTAATGCAAGTTTCACTTAGCTGTATATTTGTATAATCTCCTCCTGGTTAGGATCTTGGAGGGTGTGTCAGTCTCTGATTTTCTGGTGGTGCATTCTTTTGTGTCTCCTTGGGGCTCTTTTTTGCTTTATCAGACTTTAGTTTAGACATTATTGGTCAAATCATCAGCTGGGTCTTTCTCATGTTCTTTTCTTTTTGACCAGTTTAGGGACTTCTCCCTGTGCTACCTCCTATGTTTTTTCTGTCTTTCATGGAGACCAGAAAATGTATCCACTTAGTATTTTCCAAGCCCTGTTACTTTCTTGGTGTCTACGCAGTTTTCTCTTTCTTCTCACCTGTTGAAGTTTCATGTAAGGGCACTGTTTATATTTGTGGGTCTCTCCTAATTTCTTTTTTCACATGATTGGCTTTTCCTTGAGGAATAATTCTGCTCCTTCATCACTGGTATCCAATATATTCTTGTGTGCTTTACAGATCAGTATCGAGGCATTGACAAGTATGTTAGAGACTGATGTCTCTGCTTTGAGGTCCACATAAAATTAAGGTTGTGGCGGCAAGGAAAAATGGAAAAGGTGGTAATTCATGTCATATTTCTAATCTTTGTTACAGTTGCTCCAACTCCTCTAATTATAGTTGTAGAGCTGCCTCTCTAACTGTCTCTAGGCGGAGTCACCTTTAGAGTTCTTAGTGATAGTGTAGTGTGAAAGAGCATCTTTGATAGGTCAAAGAGGTGAAGTTCAAATGTCATATTTAAATTAAAAGGCAAGCACAGTAAGGACCGCAACATGGAAAATTAGGACTTTGTATAAAGAAGATTATGATATTAATCCAAGAATTTTGTCTGTTGCCATTGGCATACACCCTCTCCATGTGGGTGGCCAGTGAGGAGGGAACTATTGATCATGAAAAGTTTGAGATGATGCAATAGTTTGGAAAGTGAAAGTCTGAGTGGGCCTAGCCATCCGCAGTGATTATATGTTTAAAATACTTTGTATTGGACTATGTCGATAAACTTTTTAAAAATTTTGTGGACCCCATTGCCTTCCTTGTTCTCTGCTAAGAGCATGTTGCCTTAACCTCATTTGTGAATAGGATCAGAGTTCTGCTATCTTACGCTGGTCACGTGACAGTTTTTGCCATGACATCTTTTGCCTCTCAAGCCTGGGTTTAATGTGCATGGCTTGAGTCATTTTGTCAAACTAACCTCCTTGTTACAGCAAGTCATTCAATGTAGCAATTTTTCAAAGTATGTATCATTCAATTCGATCAAACTACTATGAATGAAAACTGTTATTCTCAGAGACTCTGATGGTCAGCATAACATTTGTCAGTCTTATTCATTTGTTCAAATTTGTAAGCTGGCTATCACAAGTTAATGAATCTGTGCTCCCTGCATTCCCTTTGGTATTTCGTATTGATATAGATTATATCCAGTTCCAGACATTTATAAATATATTTTTATGCTTTTCATGCATACAGTAAAACAACTTCTGTGTTTCACAGCCCATTCCCATCACATATCCGAGTTCTACGAATCAGCTGGGAGCCTTCAATAAATTGGATTTTTAATGTTTGGACTGTGATGTAGAAAGTGGTGGAAATGAGACACGGGGGTTGAAAATCGTTAGCAGGCTAGTCATTTTTTATGTTTTTTTAATTGTTGTGTCAAATTTGTGTTCTTGATTTTCTTGTGTGTTAAGTAGAGTTTAGAGTAGGGATAGAAGGATAGAAATGGATTTGAAAGGGAACGTGGTAGTTTTTTATATTTTTTTGTAAGTAGAGGTGGTGTGTGCCTGTTAGTTGTGTGACATGGATAAAAAAACAGTTGGGAGAGTTTGGGAAGGATGTTTGGGGGTTCCTAGAAGGGTGAAAGGATTGTGATGAGTCGGTGTGAGGAGGGATGGGACAAAGATTGAATGAAAGAAACATTTTTTTAATCAAAAGCTGAAATTAATTAAGATATACATGTATACACATGACATTTGGCTGTAGAAAACCGGTCTAAATAGAATATCCATAGTGCCCAAAATAAGTCATATTTAACATGGCCTGATGTGCACAGTTATCTAGGTGATAGGTATGCAAATTATTTAATGACTTATCTTAGAGTTTTAATAGCAGGCATAAACTTCTTTGTACATGTACCTATACGTTCAAAGAAGCGGCAATTATGACATTGTCTGATATGCACATCTCTCTTGTGGTGCAATATACCTGTTTTCTTCTTAAATGAATTAAGGTGCTTATAACAGAAAACATAGTTCAATATGCAATGATTCATGCATCACAAAAACTTCATCTCTGTACCACGAGAAGCACGGTTGGTAAAGTCTGAGTATACTATAGTAGTACACTCTTGTGTTGTAAGCATAGTTGTCATGTGGGGAAGAGCCAGCTCTTGAATAAACTTGTGAAGCTAAGATGGATGTCAGTGGGTCTTATGTGTGTGGGTAGTGAATTCCATAGTTTGGCTGCTTGAACAGAGAAAGAAGGTCCATCCATGTTTATGTTCTTGTGTGTTAGTATGATGAAATGGGGAGCCATTCTCGAGCATAGGTTCTTTTGTTGTACGTATCCGTTGATTTTCTTACTGATGAAGAATGGTCTTTTGCCATGTATTGCTTTGTGTGTGATATAAAGCAGCTTGAAGATGTATCTTCTGGCAACTGGTAGCAAGTGTAGGGCCCTCAAGACAGAGAATATATCTGGTTGTGATTTTAAATGTAGGAGTAGTCTAGATGTATCGTTCTGAATTCTCTGTGATCTTCTTGTAGTTGACACAGGTGATCTGTGATACAGACCATTAGCATAATAAAGATTAGATAGGACAAGCAAGATGGTAGGTTGAACTTTGTGACGCAATCCTAGGTGCGGGAAGATGCGTTGCAGTGTTTTCAAAGTGAAAAAGCTTGATTTGGCTATCTTTATCACTTGTGCATTGATTGACAGCTTGGCATCCATGGTAATCCCGAGGTTTTCTATGACCTTTGATATTTTTGGTGATGCTCCTAGATCATCAGGCCAGGTACAGAGAGAACCATAGGTTTTCCATTCACCACAGGCAAGCATTTCGGTTTTGGAGACATTCAATTTGAAATTTGCTTCATACCATCCATTGGCCAATGGCCTAGAGGCAATTCGAGATTTTTGACCATCCAATGTCCTTTGGGTTTTTCGATTTCAGATGTATCTGCGTAGTTATAGCAGTTGAAGTCAAAGCCATTGATTGGATCTGGTAATGATTTCATATAGATGTTTAAAAGCATGGGTGAGATGATTAAGCCTTGAGGGACTCCTACTTTAAGGCTGTATGGTTTAAAAGAGAAAGGAGAAGTATGTATTATATTTGTCCTATTTTGTTGGTAAGATGTGATCCAAGCGAGAGCTGTGCCCTTTATTATGGCTACCTCAAGTCTGTGAATTAGAGTGTCATGATCCACTGTATCAAAGGCTAGCAAATGGTCCAAGAGAAGAAGGGCAGCAACTCTGTTCTGGTCTACCATGTCTTGAAGGCCATCCCAGATAGAGATAAGGCCAATCTGTGCCTTTTCCTGTATTGAATCGAGTTTGAAAGTCAGAAAGTATGGATTTCTCTTCAATGAATAATGACATCTGGGCAAAAACTGCCCTTTCTATAAGTTTTCCCAGGAATGGTCGGTTTGTAATGGGTCTGAAGCTGGTGGGGTCTTGATTGTCTATGGAAGTTATATTTTTTTTAAATAAAGAGCGTATGTATCCTTTTTAAAATGTTTTATTTAAGGGTATATATGGGTGCAGGTTACATATCTAATAGCATGTCCTTGAAATTCACGCATAATTCCAAGAAGACTATAAGCAGTCAGTCAACACAGTTGTGTAATAACTTCATTTTTGTGATTAGAACAGGGTCTTAAATGCTTGTAGATTGTGTACTAATCATATACGGGCCGATTCACAGAACTGATCTGAGTCAAAATCCTAAACTTACTACTTTTGGTATTCACAGTAGGCACTTACGATTTTTGGTATTCACAGAATGCACTTACAACTCCTAACTTTACGTCCGCACTTGGGCCGGAATTTCCGCACCCGGACCACACTCTCCGCACCCGGAGCGTACTCTCCGGCTAGGGCCGCAATCTCCGGCTCGAGCCGTAATCTCCGGCTGGGGCCCGATTAAGTGTAATCAATGGGCCGGATTGCAATTTTTACAAAAACGAACTTTAGGAATGTGTGATAAATGGTAGAGGAGGTCATGAAAAACAGTTCGGGCAGGGAAAAGGGTACAGCCAGCAGACACTACATCATAACCTAGAAATGTTTTCTCCTTTGCATCATGGTACATGCAGTGCACCGTTTGTGCTCCCCTCAGTGTTGACTCCACAGAATGAGTGTATGGGTACTGCCTGAGTGAATGGATGAGAGCATGAGTAGTGCCTGAGTGGAAGGTTTGGTGGAAGGGTAATGTCTGGGTCATTTGGTGAGTCAAAGTATGAGTGCAAGAGTATTGCCTGGGTCATTGGATGATTGCATGGTTAGTGCCTGAGTGAATGGATGAGTACTTGGGTACTGCCTAAGTGAATGCTAGAGTGCACGAGTTGTGCCTGTCTAATTCCATGAGTGCATGGGTAGTACTTCAGTGACGGGATGAGTTTGTGGGTAATGCCTGACTGGAAGAGTGGGTGCAAGGTTAATGCTTGGGTCATTGGATGAGTGCATAGTTAGCGCCTCAGTGAATGGTTAAGTGGAAGAATAATGCCTGAGTGATTGCATAAGTACATGGGCAGTACCTGGGTGATTGCCTAAGTGCAGGGGTACTGTCTGAGTGATTGGATGAGTGCATGGGTAGTCCCTGAGTGACTTTATTAGTGCATGGCTAATGTCTATTTGCTTAGATGAGTACATGGGTAGTGGCTGAGCAAAAAGATGACTATAACAGAAATGCCTGGGTCATTGAATGAGTGCATGGGTAGTGTATCACTGAATGAATGAGTGCAGAAGTAGTATTAGAGGTGAATGAATGAGTTCAGCAGTAGTCCCTAAGTGATTGCATGAGTACATGGTCAGAGCATTGGTGATTGCATAAGTGTAGGGGTAGTGTCTCGTGATTGCATGAGTGCATGAGTTTTGCCTCTGTGAAATGAAAATGCACGGATAATGCCTGCGTTATCCTATTAGCGCCAAAGTTGTGCTACAGAGATTAGATGACGGCATGGATAGTGTTTGTGTGAGAGGAAAGCTATCTGGCTGATGACATCAGCAACATAATGAAAGTTTTTAAATAGTGTAAAGAATGAACACTATTTTTAATAGAAATAAATATCAACAGTGTTGACTGCACAGGCAACACTGAGGGGAGCGCAAATTGTGCACTGCATGTACCATGATGCCAAGGAGAAAACTTTTCTGGGTTATGATGTAGTGTTTGGCCATACCCTTTTCCCCGCCCAAACTGTTTTTCATGACCTCTTCTACCATTTATCACACATTCCTAATGTTCGTTTTTGTAAAAATTGCAATCCGGCCCATTGATTACACTTTATCCGGCCCCAGCTGGAGATTACAGCTCGAGCCAGAGATTACGGCCCAAGCCTGAGAATACGGTCCGGGTACGGAGAGTACGCTCCGGGTGCGGAGAGTAAGGTCTGGGTGCAGAAATTCCAGCCCGGGTGCAGACGTAAAGTTAGGAGCCATAAGTGCATTCTGTGAATACCAAAAATCGTAAGTGCCTTCTTTGAATACCAAAAGTAGTACGTTTAGGATTTTGTCTCAGATTAGTTGTGTGAATCGGCCCCATAGTGACTTTGCTACCTAACAACAGCAGTTTCTCACTGCACACACACACACACACTACACCTATACTTACAACAAGGTTCCGTTTACAACTTGCCCAGAGCTGTATTCCCAGGGGGATATCAGGGCAACTACAAGAATATCTGTGTCTATGGGCCAAGAATTATTGGGTTCTCAAACTCCAGACCTGATAATTCCAGACACAAAGACTCTAACCCAGAGATTTGTGAGAAGCTGCACAGGATGCAGGGGGCAGCTTTTCTGGCACCTAACCATCCTCATACTTAGCGTGAGGAGAACGAAAAGGCTCCCCCCCAGCTGAAGTACAAGAAGCACTCAAATAATAAGATAATGAATGTTATATTAATGATTACAAATATTTGAATGTTTTTTTTTTATGGAATGATCTGCTGAAATGTCATATCTCTACTAACATTGTTAATGGTGGCAATATGATTCTACATACTTGAAAGGGAAAACATCTAATGCTCGGGCCACTCAAACCACAGAGAAAAGGGACTGCTGCAGTGTGGATTGCAAGAATGAGCTTTTTTGTAAAACTAAATTACAATGCCGTTTGTTAAACCCACTTTTCCTACATGAATGCACACACTCTGCGACTAGGTCAATCTTATAATAATGGTTGTGTCAAAGCCGTCAAGAACTGTAGGACCTCCTTGACTCAACGAAGTTACAAGAGTCATTTTGGTGCTCTTTGTCTGTCTCAACTGAAGTTGTCTACAAGGGGATCTCTCAAAAACTCAAAATTTGATACATTCCAACATTCATGAGAAACCTTTAAGAGGACAGCAGGGCATCCACATCTCTGGTGAGGCTCAATGATGTGTAAGACAAGCACTTATTCCAAACACTGAGATGTTAGCGAATCTACTACCTGCTTGTTGCAATATAAGACGTTCTTCCTTATATCACAAAGATGCTAAAAGTCATTTTGACTTACTTAATTAACAAAGAATAAAACAGTATATCTGCTAATTCATGCAAAAAAGAGCCCTTAGTTGCAGGTTTACTAGGCTTCAGATTGTCCTGATATTGTAGAGGGTACCAGTACCAATACAGTTATCTTTGAAGTAATTTATACCATTCTATGCAAAGTTTTTGCTTGCCCTGTTTCCGTATAGCTTCACTGATACTTGTCCAATACAAACCCTCTGTACCCTCTCTGAAACCTAAATGCCATTGCTTTATGACCTGTTGCCTTTACTCCTCTTCTTGATTTCACTTGTCTGTTGCTAACATACCGTCAATAAATCACTTGCCTCTTTGTGTCAGAACACAACCCTTAATCTATTAATCTCCCATATTACAACTCTATTATTTTGTCCAGCCCTCACTTTTTCCCCTGTAGTTTTGTTACTTTCTCTTTTTCACTCTTTTCACTTTTGGGTGATTCATTGCTTTGATATTATAACAAGGATTTAGTAAAATGAGCTTTAAACATATAAATCCATGTATCGAATTCACATTAACTAAAACATCAAAGCTTTAAAATGTTGCACTCCTCAAAAATATAATAGGAACTATACAGGTTTAAGAGGACCATTGCTATGTGACCTCCATGAATATAAATGTAAATAAAATAGCTAAGCATAAGGTTTAAAACATAGATATATGATGTATTTTAATTTCCCAATTGGAGAATTTAATGCATTTTCCTATGTATCCTTTCAACAATTTCCATTCTTTCAGACCTCAACCACCTTTTTGCTCAAATTCTAAAATTAACCTGAGTTTCAAAGAATCCCGGCTCAGATCCAGGAGGTAACAGAGTCTGCTCTGCTTTCTCTCCAACTTATCTTTCCTGATAAAGGGTGAAGCCGCAGCTAGTGGTGTTCAGCTAAGTGCAAAGTCTGACGTGCCAGAACTGTCAACAGCAGAAGCTGCCGCCAATCCCTTGGTCCACTCTAGTTCACCTAAAACCCAAACAAGGCAAACAAGCAGCCCTACCCCAGCCCAGCCGACTGACCATCCAGCTGAGGGAGGACCTCCTGTCCCCGTGAAGGTGGAGGTCGAGAAGTCAGATGTCACAGAACAAACAAAGCAACCTACTCCAGCAACAGGAAACAGCATGAACACCAACACAGCACCAGCCAACAATCAGGTCAGTTCTCATAACAGTACCTTCAAAGCTGCGTTTAAAGGCAAGTCATCTCCAACTGCAAATATAACTAACACATTAAACCAAGAACCTTTTTCATTTCAAGTTATTCACAATCAAACATTCTGATTCACAAGCTCCGCTATAGTGTTGGCTATAAAATATTGGTCAAGCCTTCATTATGGTTACAGGAAGAGTGCATAAAACCTGTGGGAAGCCTGTTGAAGTCAAACCAGGTCATACCTGCGACAACCCGTAAAATATCAACAGTTATGCCCTATGGAATAAGACAGGGATGAGAATATTCAGATCAGGTCCCAGCTAAACATCCACATAACTCTAGTACCTTCATCCAACTAGTTTAGGAGTCTCAGGGGCATATTTAATAGCCCCATTCGCCACCGAAGCGTCACTTTTTTTGACGCTCCGGTGGCATAGTGCCATTTCCCATATTTACAAGGTGGCTCTAAGCCACTTAACGTGGCTTAATGCAACCTTCTAAATATGCCCCTTTCCACCACAGTCTTCTGCGACAAAGGGGTGTGCAGTGGGTGTTGCTGTGGGCATTCCAATGTAACACCCATTGCTTTTTGATGCTGCCCCAGATTTACAAGACTGGGGCAGCGGCAAAAACAGCACTATTACCAGGCGTATGAATGGCGATATGAGGAAAAATTCTTTTCTCCTCGTTTTATGCTCTATCCCTGTGTGCTGCACTCTGCAGCACAGAAGGAAAGAGCAAATTGCTATTAATAATTGTTTATGTGCAGGAAATGGCCCCTTCCTGCACATAAACAATCGCTCCTGCAGCTCAGGCCCCCTTACAACATGGCAGCAGGAGGGCCTGCACTGGTGCTAAGCAGCCTTTTTTGTGAATATGGCGCATCCCTGCATTTGAAAGAATGTCAGAGTGCCAGGCTGTTGAATGCGCCCCGACATTTCTTTGTAAATATGCCCCTCAGTGTCTCAGGGATTTAAAGAACTTTCTCTTTTCCCACAAATGTAGAAATCATTCCCACAAGAAGCTGCATTACAATTATTGTTAATTATTGCACCTGATAAAACCAGACACTGATATGTTCGGAATTTTTCATCTGTGTTGGTTATCACCTATTTTGAATTTTGTCCTCAAAATTAATCATAACTTACATATTTTGGCATCTATAGCATCCAAATTTGCATCTACCCATATTCATCACCTGTTAAATTCCACCAGTTTTGACCTGCCGAAATATAGCAGGGAGCGCACTAATTACTCTCTGTGATAAACTTCGCACCATTGCAATCCATTAGCAAACAGCCATTTGAGAAGGAACATATGCAATTTACCGGCCACTCGTAATCAGCGCCTATGTGTAAAAGTACCAAGGTACAATATTAATACAGTAATGCTAATGATAATTCTTTATTGTATGCAGGTAATGAAATCATCGAAAACATTTAAAATAAATTAACATGTAAGACTAGGCATAAAAAATTCTCTACCACAATAAAAATAAATACTTTCCTATCTGGACTAAAATGGAATGGTTGTTGGCCACGGTTGTACTCTCTAATTGTAATTTGCAATGTGCCGTATAAATTACATTTATTCGGAATATGGTATTGGTTTTTCCACAGTTTTTTCCACATTTGATGAGAAGGCCTTCGAAACAGACGCGCGAGTTCCTTACATAAGAAATATTGGACTTAATAACACACTACGTTTATGGGTTAAGCCTGGACAAGCACACAAAAGCCTGCCATATTTAGAGCCACAATTCTGACAGCATGTATTGGTCAATATCCAGATGTATGTAAATTCGCTGGCAGTTCATATAATAGCGAAAGTAAAAAGCGCAGGTTAAGTGTTACCGACAGTGACATGATTAAACAGCTCTGAGGGACAAACCCTCCTGGTATACCTAATGAGTGGTGAAGGTGCATGGGCGCCATGCTGCCTCTCTGGTCTTCTCTGTGAAAATCCTTTTGATATTGCACTGTAAATAAACCCATGTAGGACGTATGCCATACAATCCATTAACGATACACACAACCACATTTGATAGAACGTCTTTTTATGTCAGTAAAATGACTTAATTTCATTTATGGCCACCTAGCAATGTAAGATGGTTGAGGGCAGAGAGACAGTGGCTAAAAAGAAGCACAGAGATCTGTTGGATTTATAATGTTCTTTCCTTCATAATACCTCTTTACACACACACACACACTCAACAATTCACAGCATTCTTTGGAAACATAGAATTCTAGATCGGTAACAGTTAATAACTGGGATGTTTTGCATCAAGGGATTCCGAGCGACATGAGATAGGCAATGAGAGTGAAACCCATGTTGTTTATTATGTCACTCAGAACCCTGAGGCAACATACATCCCCATTATTTACATTTTACCCTTCTGTAATGTTATGTTATGTGTGGCCTCTAACATCATCTTTCCCTGCTTTCAACTGCTGCCCAGTGACCTAAGAGTTATGTATTAGCCTTACAGAACATGGCATCTCCTACCGGTCTCAAAATTAAAAAAAAAGAAATAGCTGAGTGCCTGCAAGCCACCCCATCACTACTGTTCGTTACCCTCCCCGCAAAAGCAGTGGTGTCTGCTCTCCGTTGGAATAGAGATCCAGCACTTCACTGATAAGCTCTCAAAGAGCCCTGTCAGAGCAGCCTGGAATGTGTTTATCATGTAGCAACATTGGAAAGCAACTTTTGTTTTCTAGTGTTTCTGTGTGACAGCACTGAATACCCAGATTTGAAATCTGCTGTTCATGCTATGGTCACTAAGTGAGAGCCATACATAGCAAATGTCATAATACACCCCACAACATTACATATATGTTGTATGCCATGTAGACCAACAACTTAGCTTAAAGTTTGATAAACACCAAGCCAAAACAGGGCCGTCTTAACAGCATTATAGGCCCCCGGGCAAAGCAGAGCACTGGGCCCTGCCTACACAGCCACTCACTGGAATAAAAAATGTTTAACAGGAAGCTAGTGTCAAATTCCGGTCTGCCTTGGGCCCCTTGCTCCTGGGGCCCCCGGCCAACTACCAAGCATGCCCATGCGTTAAGACATCATTGAGCCAAAACTCACCCTAAAAGTTTGCACAATGAGGGTTGTGGAGTGGACTTGCTCATATGAACACGCCCATTTCCTATCTTACTCCTGAGGGTGAGGTCCTCACAATCTTAAGACTTTGGTGACTTCTTAAATATTTTTCTTTGCTCTCTGCCCTCAATATATTTTATTTAGGGGCTAAAACATATTTGTGTTTCAGGGTCCCAGTGTTCGGCATTTAAAAGTTCTAATGTTGGGATACGAGCAACTATCTCTAGATGGAAGTCTTAGAGGAAACAACATCATATTGCATACGTCGAATTTGAAATATGCAGGTCACACCTTTGTTGTTATTTGAAAGTAACCATCCTTTGTTTAGCTGGCTTCCTGTCATGATGCTTGCTTAACATCTGAATCCGCTTGAAAGGAACGAATTACCAAATTACACAATTTACTCACTGACTCAAGTTTTTAATGCCTGCAGTCCGGTGGAGGGGCTCAATCATCTCAACAAAATGAAGGAAAATGGTGCAAAGAAAAGATAATTCTTGATGAACCTTCTGCTCCCTGCTCCTGCAGCATCAGTGGGGTGTTATCTTCAACTGTAACTTTATAGCCCGCCATAACGAGCGGTGCCGGCCATTAAAGCTACGCTCCAGCTTTTGGCTCAGGCCTTAAACAAGGGAGTGGGAGTTTAATGCTGGTATAGCTCAGCTATGGAGGGCTATAAGGCTAAGAACATTCCCCCACTAGAGGGCAGAATATTCTAACAAAAAAAACAAATGCCTCACAGGAGCCCGAGGGGACTGAATTCCCCTCAGGCTCCATGAGGCCTTTGTTCACAGCAACAGCTATGAATGACAACACTGGAATGTTGGAGCTCCGGGCATCTACCGGCAATTAGAAACCTGAAGCAGTCAATTGCTTTCAATGGACCTCCCAACATTCCATTGTTCTAATATATCCTTATAGCCCGCCGTAGCAGGCTATACCGGCTATTAAAGGCCCGCTGCAGCCTTAAAGGCCCGAGCCGAAGGCTATAAGGCTATTCGAACATTCTGCCACTAAAGGGCAGAATTTAGTGGCAGAATGTTCTAACAAATAAAACAAAGCCTTCATGGATCACGAGGGGATTGAAATCCCCTCAGGCTCCCTGAAGCCTTTGTTCACACCCAGAGCTGTGAACAAAGCCACATTGGAATTTTGGAGCTCCGGGCTTATACCAGCCATTATAAGCCCGGAGCACTCCATTGTTTTTCAATGGACCTCCCAACATTCCATTGTTCTAATGTGTGTTCACTGATTCACAGAAATGCTCCATGCAGATGCATGGATTTATACTACATCTTTACATCTACTTTCCCTGCTTTAACAATAGCATTACATTCCGCAAACAAGTGAATAACAAACTAAGTTGACGATCTATTAAAACAATAGTAAACACAACATGGAGGATAGAGGCTGGAAATTTGGTGATCAGGGAGTGTGGTAGACACACTTGAGATCTATCATCCCACGCACAAAGACCCCTCTACGGGCGCTGCAGATAAAACCTGAAAATGTATGGAAGGGAGATTAATTGGCCTTGGTATCCAGGGTAGGAAAGAATTGCTAAAAGATGAGTGACAGAACAGATTGAAACCAAAGGATTGCAATAATTAGGAATGACACCCATGAGGGCATGTAAATAAAATACTAAAACAAGTTTAGTGTATGGTATACAATATTTTTTCTGGATTTCTGAAACCCACTGCTCTAATCACCTGTTTAGTGCATACCGACAGCAAAGAACACTGAGCTCTGAAAGTGATGTATGAAATCCCTCACCCTTGCTCTTCTGAGAACATGGAATACCTAATATATGGCCTGCTAGTCCATATATTGTATATTACATAAAGTGTCCGAGATCTACATTTTCATTAATCCTTTTTTCTTTCATGTTGACCAAGTTATAGGATAGTGATACCTTTTGAGTTTTGTCTTCCTTTAAGCATAATTTTCCTCAATTTTCTGGGGAAAGATAAGTTACAGAGTCCTTCTTTGGTTTTAAAAATGCAACGTTCACTTCAGCTTTTGTGGTGAAATTTGAGCCCCTCATCCTAAATTCAAAACACTGTTCTCTCACTGGGTGAGACTGTGCAAGCATGACAGATGCTCCTGTAGCATTTAAAAGACTGTTCTAATGACAACAGTTTATAAAGTCTAACTATACCTGCAATATTGCCTTACACAGAACAAAACCCCACCTAACTAATACAATCACCAACTCTAAATCCCCCCACCCTTAAACTGCTCTTTACCCAGGATCATGAACCCATCAGAAAACGTAACATTTCCCTTCACCTCTGCTTGTCTTTACCTTTCACAGCATCGCAACTCACAGGAGATTCCCTCCACCTCTCGATCATAACTGGCCTATCTGTCCAGGAACCTAGCCACCCCGTCTATCACTACTCTATCTACCTCTAAAAGCACCACTCTGGAAAACTCTAACAGAGGTGTTTATAACTGCAGAACCTAGACCCTACCGCCCCCAAGCACTGCCCTTATACCTGCAAATTTTCACGCAACAACCCTCACACCTTCACTCTTATTTTCAAAATGTAAAATTAATTGGCCATAAAGGACAAGTATACAACATTGTCTCCGAATAGCTCAGAGGCCTCAAACCTAATATACTTATGTAGTCAAAAGTGAAAGCCCCAACAGAACTTCCTAATTTCCCTATTGATTGTTCGCTATGTCTGGCTGTGGCTGTTAAACTGACTGCTCCATCCTATATCCTCCTGGGCACCAAACCACCCTCCCTCTGTCCATTGCCTTTTTAACTGCTTCAAGTCCTGCTTCATCTGTTTTAGACCACAATTAGTAACAGCATTTAATCATTTTATCCCAAATGCAACAGTAAGACAGAACAGTTGCCCATACCATATACAATGTTTTTCCCCTTCAGTCTTTCCACGCTGAAACCCAAATATCTCCCAAACGGCTGTCTGTTCCTGGCGAGCTGCCCACTCCTCAAAAAAACATGCCTGCAAATCCAAACTATACAGTAAAAAAGCAAACCAACATGTGAAAAATGTACCTGTACCTTCACTGCACCCACTTCTACTATGCCACTCCATTTGACAAATAAGCTATCTCCGCACACATGTCGACCACCACCTTTCTATATTCCAACCTGTATCTCCTTAGGCTCCAACCTGTTGCTGCCCAGTTCTGAAAAAATATGTCTCGACCCCCAGACTCAAGGCTTACTTCTGTAATCTCACCCAGTTCAAACAGCTGAAAACTGATCAAAGGTCTTTGCCTCACCCTCACCCCTCAAGCTAAAATTAGCTCAAACCACCTGTACGGACAAGCCCATGCAACTCCAACCTCTGTAATGTCACATCCCTACCCACCCCCTCTGGTCTATTGTACAACTCTTCACCTGAATGATGATGAGATGTTCACTCTTCCTCATCTTGCTCAGCTACACCTCCATTGACCTAAGACCCACAGCAATTTGGACACCCTAAAAGCCCCAGAGAACATCTACACAATATACAAACTAAATAACACTGTGTCCCACTCTGACGCACATACACTCCCCAAAACTATCAGCAAATTCTGCAGTAATGCTACTGTTATAGGCTTTTTCAACCTGCTGCCCCTTCCCTCTGCATTGTCCAGCCCCCAGAATCATAGCCTCTTTCCCGCCACACTGGCCCTTTCACCCCAGAAGGAATTACCATAGAAAGCAACAGCCGCCAATTTTCTTATGACCGTTACTAGGGGAATATATCATCTGTAACATGCCTCTTTCTGTCCTAACACCTCCATGCCCATCTGACCTCTACTCATTGTCCCCTCACCAGAAATGCTTGCCACTTGCCTGTAAGCCCTTCTTGTAGACTTTACTAATGACCTCACGATCACTTGCATTACTCTCATACTTCTTGTCTCCAACAAGTTTTTGACCATCCTCGGCTTCATCTATTCTGTGTTTGCTGACAGAGAACAGACCCTCTGCCACTGAGAATGAGACAATGTACCCACAGTTTCAGTCTCCACTCCCAGTATGTATCATGCTCGAAAAACAATCATATAAGTCATGTAACCTAAAAGAAACACCTGCAACAATCTCAAAACTCTCTTATCCCTCAATATTTGCCTATTCACTGACTCCGCTACTACCTTGTTGTCCACATTACATATGACTTTTTTTATTTGTGACTGCCGAACCCTACAACACCAAACCAATTACCAACTGAAATCTCGTTAAAACTGTCTTGCATCCTTGCCTTAGCCACTCCTCGGGACATTTTTACGATTAGCAGTTTAATTGTCAATGCAAACCACGCCCTCAGTGCCCGCTACCTCTGCACCTACTATTTGCATCAACTCCCTCACCCCAGATAGTCACTCCATTAAAAAGGCTGCCCGCTCTCAGGATCTGCCTTAATTGCTGCCCTTGATCTCAAATAACTCGACGCAGACATGACAAACCAATCCGCCCAAAAAACTTTCCTTTCCACTCTCACCACTCAACATACAAAATTCCACTTGCATCCATTGTTTGCAAATCAGTTCTATTCCTAAAAAAGTGATGCATTGTTTGTTTTGGGCACCAGCAGCACAACCCCACACTCAGCATTAAGTTCTGAAACTCCTATCAATGCCAAATTGCACTCCCTTATCCTAGTCATCCCTAAGAGGGAATCATTTGGATAATATGTCACTCTGCCTGACATCATCACACAGGAAACATCCATTACAAATTAGAACTAAATGTTTCAAACAGTGCACCGGACATAGAACACTGTATATGTAGTACCTTGTCCCCATATATCCTCCCTACAAATTATATGCCTAAAAGCTGGAAGTCATGTGGTGCAGTGGCAGCAAACAAAATGCAGTCTCAATCTCACAATTCCTAACCAAGAGCATCTCTTCATTAGTACTGGCATATGTCACTGACTTGTCCTCATTGATTGTAAACTCATTAACTGATAGGCCCTCCAGCCAAGACTTCAAATTCCTCGACAGCCTTTTTAGGCACTACCCCCAACTCTGACACAATCTGTTTCTCACACAGCCAACGATGAAAGGACTGGTCACCCTCCCTTATATGTCTTTTCCCACCTTCATTCTCATCACCTCTCGATTCTTGAATGCCAGTTTCCAGTTCTCTGCCCAACACTCCATTCTCGGACCTGGTAACCCAAACAAAAAACACACTTGAACCTACCCTCAATACTTCGGATACAAATGCACCACTGCTCTATCTTGTGCCGCTTAACCAGAGTTGGAGCATTTTCCTCCAAGTCAATGACTTTCCCTGATTGTTCCTGAAAGTGCCCCATGCCCTGCACCAAAGGGGACTTACCCCTACACTTGGCGCACTTGTCCCTGAACCTACATAAATTATCACTGGTTTTATGTGGAATTATATCTAACCATCACTTCCAATTCCGAAACCTAGGACTATAAATAATTCTCACCTTAGGGTCTTCTTTGTTTTCATACAAACGACGCAGTCCTGAGGATGGTCCTGTGGATGAAAATGTTATGAGACCGAAACATCGACGCATCACCCATCTTTCTGGGGAACTTTTTATAACATCTATCAGAGTTGTTTTGTAATGTTCATCAGACATGCATCCTCTAGACATTTCCAGACAGTGGGCACCCAGTATGCCGACATTTGTGAACACAATCTAAGCCATTGTTGTAATGAATTAATCAGTGTTGATGTACTTGAAACATTTTAGTACACAATCCCTGGATCTAATCTTTGTGAATGTTTAGCTAGGCTTTGCTTGATTTGATACTTTGTTCTAAGTACAGACTTAATAATGGATACACCTGTTGTGCAATGATTTGTTATTCTGATTATGAATATGATGAATATGTCATGTTTGTTTCATATCTATTAAATTACACTCAGATGTAAATGATAGACATCACCTAATAACAGTAAATGATATAAAAAAATCTCATAATAATACCTCTTGTTGACACCCATACCTGTTTGAATTTGAATATCCAAGACCACAAGGGTAGTTTGGGTTGCCCTTTTTTAAAAATTTATGAACCTACCATGGTCAACTACACATGCCTATGCTGCACAACTAGAGCATGCTCCAATTCAAGATGACACATTGCCAGCAACCTGCACACATGACCCTGCACCTAGATATCTCTAGGTGAGACACCCCAAAAAGGACTGATAAGGAAATTGCAACCCACTTCCTGTATGGGCCACTGGTGCCATCTGCATAGGCATTACCCATTGTAACCAAAGATCTTGATTCAGTTCACCCCATGTCACCTCTTCATCCTCAGTCATCCTCACCCTGAATTCCTCACCGCAATGGACCCATTCTATACCACTGAAATTCGCAAAAAGCGCAACAAATAACATCCACATGCATATCACACTACTCAGGATGCTTCTCACAGTACACCCTAGCATTAATCGAAAAAGTAGTTCAATTCTCAATAGTCACAGCACCTTTGGCTACCTAGCCAATTCTCACTTTCCCCCCTTAAAACCATCCTTTTCCTATTACCTTTTTTTTTGCAGAGTATTATATAGCGCGAACTTGACCCAAATCGGGTATCAGAACACTTTACATAGCACCAGTTACGTTACATGAGGACACACGTTCATTTTTGTTAGGCACCGGGGGCAGATCTATGAGCCCCTTGCGCCTCATTTACGCCGCCGTTGCGTCACTTTTGTGATGCAGTGGCGGCGCAAATCCTGCGCCATGCTGTGGGGTATTTACAACGTGACACATCTGGCAGATGCGTCACGTTGTAAAGCCCTGCGCCACATGTAGGTGTTCTGGAGCAGGGGGGGGGGGCATTCCGGTGCAGGAACGCCTCCAAAAAGTGGCTGAGTGAAATCTACAAGATTTCACTCAGTCACTTTTAAGGCCATGCTGCATCAAAACCCTGCGCCTGCTTGAAGCAGGCGTAAGGATAGACGCAGCATGTAAGGGATAGGGCACCCCCGAGCCTTGCTGGAGTTGCGTCGCGCTTGCGACACAACTCCAGCAATGCGCCGCCGTTCCTACAGGAGATGCATCACGCATCTGCCCATCCGCGTGCCACGGTGCGCCGCATTGTAAATGCGGTGCATCAATGGTGGCGCACGGGTGGGCCGATGTGTCGCAACTCTTCTGGCGCATCTCTGCTGATTAGCAGAATTGCGCCAGACGTCATTAATCTGCCCCCGGGAGATTAAGTGATTTGCCCAGAATCACAGGAAGTTCAGCGTCATTGCCGAGACTCGACCCCAGTTCCACAGATTCAAGGTCGGCCACCCTAGCCCTTAGGCCAACTCCTCTCCCCCTACCTTCATGTGCGGCATATTAAAAATGTACCCATATTCAGCTTATTATAACTTTATTTTTCAGCCAATGTGTCTCCAAGTGCTTTGAAATGCCCATGTATGGCCATTCATTTTTTTCTTTCTTCCCAGCTATTCTATCATCCAAAATCCATCTCCCTTTTTCTTGCTGCTTATCATCGTCCTTACCCTGTGCCTCATCTGATGCTTCTGGAACTCCACTCCAATCTATATGGCTGCCCCATGCCCACTACTCTCTAACTCTATTTGCTGTATATCCCTCAAGGCCAGTACATATCTGCTCACCAATCACCTCACCCTCTCCATGTTGCCACTACTTGCCACATTCTCCCTAACTCCCTGTGACCTTCCACTCTGGCTCTCTCAATCTTCTTATTATTCATTACTCTCCTGCCTCTTGGCTTCATCCCTACACCCTCCCTTTCCCCTTTATACATTGCTTCACCTTCCCCTATGCCCCTTTGCCCTCTAAACCATCCTTCCCCTACACTTGCACCAACCTCCCTTTCCTTCTACTCTCTCTGATCAGCAGTGCCACCTTCTGGGCCTCTGGCAGCATCACACTTCTGTCACCACCAGTCCGTTCCTCTGGGTACCCACCTGTCAGCTTCTCTCTTTTTCTGCACCCTCTGCCCTGAAGCTGTTAATCCATTCCCCACTTTATGGTCACTCATTCCGCTCCCCTGCAGCCAAAAAGTTCCCATTGCCACCTCTTCTCTCCTCTCTCACCTCCCTAACTCCCCTCCTCCCCAGCTGTGTGTTCTTGCCTGTTTCCATATTAAACATGGGGGGGACTGTATACGGCTGCTGCCTCCCTGTTCTCAACTCTATAAGGGCAGACTACCAACATGGAATCATGCTACCCTCCCTTAGTTTCACTGACTGCTGCTTGTTCCTCCAAGGTTACCCGCCCTCCTACCTCATTAACCCCTGTGCTTCAGGCATGTGGCGTTGAACACACCATGCAAAAACAACAGTTGATGGATAGAATGCAGAACAATGTCATACATTCACCCCAGTACAGAGATCTGGGCCTAAATCCATCGTTTTTTTGCTCACCATGCCATTCCAGTTTGAACCCAGCCATATGCAAATCAGTCTTGACCCTGTGCCTCATGGGAACAGTCCAGCCCAAACTGCCAAGCCAGGTCCTCCCTGGACTGGAAACAAGCATCCTAGGACCGGTTTTGGGGTTTCACCCCTCTTCATCCAGGATAGCTTGATTCCAGTGGCATGGAGAGCACGGGACCCACATCTGGGCATACCCTTCCCACTCAGGGTGACAAATGCAAAAACAACAGTTGATGGTTTTGCTTTGTTCGCCCTAAGTTGGCAGGGTATGCCCAGACGTGGGTCCCTTGCTCACTTTGCCACTGGATTCAAGCTAGCCTAGCTGATGACTGTCGATTGCCCATAAACCGGTCCCAGGATGCTTGTTTCCGGTCCAGGGAAGACAAGGCTTTGCAGTTCGGGCTGGACTGTTCCCATGAGGCACAGGGTCAGACTGAGTTGCATATGGCCATGTCTGAACTGGGGTGGCGGAGTGAGCTAAAGAATGATGATGGATTAAACCCAGATCATTTGACTGGGGGTGAGTGCTTGCAATGTTCAACACTCCGTCCATCATCCCCTTTGGTTTTACTTTGTTTGCCCTAAGTTGGCAGGGTATGCCCAGACGTGGGTCCTTTGCTCACTTTGCCACTGAATTCAAACTAGCCTGGCTGATGACGGCTGATTAGCCAGAAACTGGTCCCAGGATGCCTGTTTCCGGTCCAGGGAAGACATGGCTTAGCAGTTCGGGCAGGACTGCTCCCATGAGGCACAGCGTCAGACTGATTTGCATATGGCCATGTCTGAATTGGGGTGGCGGAGTGAACTAAAGAATGATGATGGATTAAACCCAGATCAGTTGACTGGAGGTGAGTGCTTGCAATGTTCAACACTCTGTCCATCATCCCCTTTGGTTTTACGTTGAACACACCATCACTGCTGCTGCCTCACCACCACTTTCCTCATTCCTGACCCCGTCTACTCCCTCAGCTTCACCTAATGCCCTAAAGCCTCATGACCTCCTATACCCTCATGTACCTGCCGGTCAAAGTTGCCTTCTTCCACTCTCCACTCCACTATTACTCCCACTTCACTATCACCCACTAAGCCTTTCCATTTAAGAAAATATTGCCACCTTCCTGCCTTTAACTGTCTACCTACCTACATTACTCCAAGGCCTCCCTACAAGAGGCACAAGGGCATGATACATTTGGGTGCACCGGGAAAATCAAGAAAGATTAGGCTGTCCCCTGCGCACCCACTCAAAAGCCCCCTAACACCACCCTTTTCCACCCACCCAATCAATCAACTGTATCTCTCTCATGCACCACCCACCCAAGAAGCTCAGATGGAGAAAGGCAAGCCCATCTACCAGCTCCTGCCCTCCATTCTGAATGGTAGGATGACTCCCGCAAACATTCCAAAGAAAAAAATGACATTTATATTTATAATAGAAATGTAGTTTATGAGCATACCTTCCTTTAGTAGAAGTAAAAATCTATACCTGGAACCCGGCTGTGATCTTCTGTGATTGCACTGTTGAGCATAACATGGTTTATTGGAATTTACAGCCATTATTTTTCTTTTACAAGAAATACTGGCTTCAGTATTAGAATTGATGCTTCTTCTGATAGGGGAATACTTGTATTGATTTTTAAATGTATTCTTTTTGTCAATGTCCATCTTACATAGGCCATTCTTATTTGTTATAATGTAGAATACACATTTTAAAGGGCCGTAAAAATGTTCATGCTCTCAAAATATAGAATATAGGTCTTATGTTTTTATCTTTACATGCAAAATGATGATTGGGCCAGTATCAGGACCTTTCAAATATTGGCTATTCTGTCAGTAGGGGAAGAGCAGTGGCACATTTGAAGACATAACTGTAGAACTCACAATATACAAAGATACACGTGGTCTGTAGGTATAATAGCCAATCTTGCTGAATGGTTCATCGATCTCTCTGTCTCTGTTCCTATTGCTATTCCTCTGTTCATGCACCCTGAGGTGGCATACTTCATCATAGGGTCCCTCCTAACACCACTCACAAAAGAAGCATGTGATGTAGGCAACAACCGCCCTGTTGAGGTCCCTCTGTGAGCTTGAGGTGTGGGTGAGTGGAATGGAGTGCATATATGAAAGAACTAGAAGTAAAACTACCCCTTGGTGGACAATAGATCAACTTTATTCTTTGTCCCCAAGGGAAATGATTAAAACTAAGAGGGGATGGAGACCTTCAACCGAATCGTTGCACAGGGGTCAACATGTTTCTGCCTAATTGTAACCCTTTAAAGATGGCGTAAAGCATTCCTTAGGACCATACATTGGAATCACTCTGACAGTATTTGAGAAAAAAGTTTTCTTAAAAACAAGTACAACCAATGTTGTTTTGCAAGTGGTGTGAAGAGGAATCCAATGATGAAGCATGTGTCCAAAGGGTTGGTGAAGGTTTCTGTTAAACCTGACATCCTTGGTGTGGTACTCCTACAAACATTTTGCCTTTTCCCCTCCTTATTTAGGCAGGATTCATTTTTGTTAGCGTTAGGACACTGTGCACTTTACCAATTCCAACCTGTGCTAAAGTGCTTGTGCTCTATCTTTCAAAAATTGTTAAAGTGGCTTATACCTAATTGGCCCAATTCATTTACTTGTAACTCACTAGTATATAGTACTACATGTACTCTAGATCTGTAAATTAAATGCTACTAGTGGGCTTGCGGCTCTCATTGTGTCACTCACTTAAGTAGTCTTTTACATAGTCTTTTAAACAGGATCTTCCGCTAGTGGGTGCACTACCTCATCTAGCTCTACTGTATGTAGATGACGCCATCCTGTTAGCCAGAACAGGTGTGGGCGTGCTAAAGTTCATTGTCTTTTTTTATCTCTTTTATGAGTTCTTTGGATTCATCTACAAATTATAGCAAGTCCTTAGTGATGGTTACTGGAGTTGGGAAATCAGGAGTCAAAACCTTTTACACCCAGGGCCATTTGTTGACTGAGGTTTGTTCTTTCCCTTATCTAGGGGTCCGGGTTGATGAGCCACATTCTTGACTTCCTCTAGTCGTTTCCAAGGGAAATTGATTGACAAGAACTATTATAGCCATCTCTAATTTTGTCACAAGACTGGGGAAGAAACCAATACAGTCCCTTCTCAAGATATATCAGGCTAAATGTGCTTCTGCAGTGTTATACGGTAGCGACATATAGGACTACTTTGATGTTTCGGAGCTTCAGACAGCCGAAAACAAATATTAGAGGTGGCTTCTGGGTGTACCTCAAAACAGACCCGCATTTGTTGTTCACCAAGAGTTAGATGCCAAGTACTTAACAGACACACTAGCCTTCTGTCCCTTAATGAGATGGATTGAAGATTGGTTGCGGCCGGAGACCAATCTAAACCAGGAAATCATAAGGAACTGTTTATCCCTAGATTATGCCTTTAAAATTCCCTAGTTCAAGTATGTTAAATCCTCTTTTATGTCCCTGGGTGGCCCAGAATTGTTTGAAAACCCTGAGATGATAGTGTAGGAGGACCATACCTGGGTATGGGAAACATTTGCTTGGAGTGCAGCATCAGAACAGAGAGGCAGTGGAACTTTTGAAACCGGTGGTTGAAGCTTACTATATCATAAAAACGGTCCACAGATGGAACCCTTTCTTACTTGGGTCATTAGAACAAACCACTGCTTCTTGCTGTCAAGCTTCAGGTTGAACCAATTACACTGGCTGTTAGCCTCCCCAAGGGGTTTGCAATCTGGATTGAACTTTCTTCCCTGTGGTTGCAATTTAATCTCTGCCCAAAACACATGACACTGTGTTAAGATGAATTCTATGTGCTCTCACGTAGAGCCTTTATTCTAGCACTATTCCAAATATATGGTTCTTTTAATCAAGTTTGCCTAACCCTAATGTTTTTACAGTTAATGGCAGACAATTTTATATGTTTATCCATCTCAAGTTTCCTTGCAGAGGCAGTCAAAATAAAATGTTTGCTCCCTGATTGATTGCTCATTAGGCAGGAGGCTTTGACCTTTCTATTTTTTTACTTTGTGGAAAGAAACTGTAATACAGGCAAGGAGCTTTGTATTTCTCTGGGAGTCATTCTATTTATCGGTGACTTGCATTAATCCATTAATTGTTTTTATTGTAACATTTTAATGTAATGCTAGTATTCTTTATTCTCTATTTAACTGGATTGTGTTACTGACATATGACATTTTATGGAGTTTGATAAATTCTGAAATAAAGAATTTATAAAGAATAAAGAAAAGTCACAAGTCTGAAATTGCCACTTTTAGAAAGTCAGCATTTTTGTGTCCCAACCATTTCTGCATTTTGCCAATGACCTGGGTCACATAACTGTGAATGGCTCTGCTGTTGAGATTTTTATATTGCTTCAAGACAGTAACATAAAGGGAACTTATGTGTGGATGGGACATCTTAGCAAGATGACTGGGGAGGGGTTGTACCCTGCTACATTTCATAGAGCTTCACCTCCTGCACTTACAAAGGAACCTGACACCCAGCCCACACTGCCTTTTGTCATCCCCAGACAGTTTGGAGCCTTGACAGGGTAAGGGGATAAACTTTCCAGATGTGGGGGGTAGGACAGGGACTACCCGCCCACACAAAGGCTGGTACCAGGAATACATATTGGACCTCTATGGCCACAAATCAGAACACTCTGGACCTGTGGAAGATACAGAAAAAGGACTGCCTTGCTGCTTGAGGGACTGCCTTACTGTCTAGGAAGAAAGACAACTTGGTTGTCATCATCCCAGGCTAACCAGAGTGACTCCAAGAGTCAGTTGGCTGACCATTTGTGTGAGGTACATGGACACAACTAGCTTCACAGGCCTTCATGCAACTGCCCAGCTGACCTGCTGTAACTAGACCAGCTGTAACTGGACCTGCCTAGACCTGCAACTGGACCTGCCTGAGACCTGCTAGCCTCTGCTGGAGTAAGTTCCTGATCCCCAGTGGGGGCCTCCTCAGTTCATGGACCCTTTTTTTCTGGTATCAGAGTGTACTGCTCCTAAAGAAGTGGCCCTGCCACTCGCAACAACCGCAAACACGAAGCTCCGGTGAGTCCTGCTATTTGCGTCTACAGTGACTGCCAGTGACGACCAGCAAAACGAGATCTGCACTTCGTGCTACAGCAACAACAATCCTCAAATGCCACCAACGTGACTCTACAGCAACAACTGTCCATTAACCCCGGCCGGCTCTTCTCTCCACAGCGATTGTAGCATCCTTCCTAGCCTGGTTACCCATCAATTACTATGCCACACATGGAGTTTAGTATTGCCCGTCTTTATTCTTCTCCGTGTAACTGAGAACTCAACATTCTAAATAATACTTCATTGCATTGCGCTCTAACACGTACATCACAACTCTACGGATTCCATCAGGATCCAAAAAGGTTCTGTCATTGCTAACTCGCAAGACACTACGGCCCAGATTCTCATTAGTTTAGCATCGGGATAGCATTACTTTTTTAATGCAAACCCGATGCTAAACCTATTTGGGATTAACAAACTAAAGCAAATTGGTATTTGCGTCGGTTTGTGTAGAAAAGTAACCCAAAGCACTTCAAAATGATGCTTTACATTACTTTGCTGAATGGGTACGTTACATGGGTGGGACATGGGCATTCCTATGCAACCACCCATGCTTTTTAATGCTAAACCCTATCTACTAACATTGGCAGACAGGGTTCAGCGCCAAAATTAACGTCGCTGGAAAGCAGGAGTTAAAAGGAGAATTATTTTAATTTCTCCTTGCTTTCCCGACTTTCAATACGTACCGCACTGTGTAGCACACATACAAAGTAGGAAAAGCTTTAAAGTGTGTCTACACATAGTATTTTGTACTGGAAGGGTTCCCTTCCAGTACAAAACCTAAGGTAGGCTCTGTCATGCACCCTAGCGTTTAGGTGTGTGCCTGGTGCACAGCTGCTGAAATAAACGCTGGCGCTAGGGAGAGCGGAGGAGAGTGCCATATGTATGTGAGAATAGTGTTGTCCTGCTCTCTCCTTGTCATGTAATGCAGCGCAGCCTCTTTGAGTACTATGCTGCATTGCCTGACAGCTATGAGAATCTGGGCCTACATCTCCCCCTCTGTTAAATGAAAAATTACAATCTTCAATCAACCTCGACCTGATCTTATGATTGGAAACTGGGAACTGTCACCATCAATGTCAAAGATCTGCATTGGCATTGACGGTGGAGAGGCAACAGTAGTCACTGGTGCATCAGAACTTGTCTCTCCTTTAACATGTAGATCTGTTGAACGAGGAATTACACGCCGGTAGTTAAACAATTCTCTGACTTCCTAAGGCACTGGGCAATCACCATGTGTCCCTTGGTAGACACAACTTGAAAAGATTCTGCATCAAATGAAGCATCAGATTTTCTTTTTCGAAGCATCAGATTTTCTTTTTCGCATCTAGCGTGCGAGCACTCGATATCCTCACTTAAAGGCGATGTTGTTCGCATGCCATCTGTAGTCAGCATATGTTTTTATCTTTTGGTTATGAACCAAGTCCTTCCTTCAAGTTGCGTTCTCATTTTTCTCTCTGTGATTGGTCCACTGAGGGATCTTGGTTGTCACTGCTCGCCCAAACATCAATGTCACCTGTGGTCGAGTGAGGTGTTGAACGATAAGCTCTTAATGTGGTTTTTAAATCGAGCTTTTCAAGAGTAGCATGCTGCACTGCTTTCTTTAGCATACTCACTAAAAGTGCTCAACAAGTCGGTAGGCCTATAGCCACATAGGTGTGGTCTTCTGATTTTTTATATTCAGATGCTCTAAGAAATCTTTGAACTAACGACTGTTAAATGCAGGGCAATTGTCAGATTTCAATATGGCTGGAACACCCCATGTCACAAAGTTGCAATCTAGTCTCTCAATAACTCAGACATGAGTCGCAGATAAGACATCCTCAATGAATGGAAATCGTGAGTATTCGTCCAAAATCATCATCAGATGATGTCCATTGTCAAGTGGACTGAAAAGGTCAATGGCTACTCTCCCCCAGGCATTCCTCTGGAGTATTGACATGTTTAAGGCGTGTTGAGTAACTGTAGTAGAAAGGCAGTTGCACAGATGTCAGGCCTCTATTTTGTTTTCAACCCACAATCGAGATATGGAAACCCGCCTTGGTCTTGGAGGGCTAGTTTTGTGGCAAAAATTCCACAATGACCTTCGTCGGCCACTTCAATCACTCTCCAGAATCAAGATTCTCGACCCTTACAATATAACTCCTTCATGAGTTATGGACAGTTCATCTATGAAATTTTTGTATTTTTGATATTCACCTTCACTGGTGAGAGGTCGAGAGTGTTGGTCCCATGACTAATGTTTTAATATATCTTTTATCTTTAGCATGTCACCATCATGGCTCGTGGCAGTGATAACAAAATAGCAGATAGTGTGTTTGATAGAGTACCTGGACCTTGTACAGGCACTCAGGAAAAGTAGTCAGCAGGGTTTTGTCCTTCCCTGGACAATGCACAATGTTATACTGTGATCGTCGCCCCCATCATTCATTGCAAGGAGGCATCTTGGCCTTTGTATTGCCAAATATAGTTAGGAAAGCTTGATGATCAATTACCAGTGTTAAAAGCTTTCTGAATAAGAATACATGGAAATATCAACAAGCCCATACAACGGCTACACTTTTTTTTCAGGTTGTGAATATGCACTTTCTGTTTGAGACAAACTTCTACTTGTATATGCCACAATATGCCTTTGAGCATTCAGGTGTCCACTGTGCTGTGCAAGGATAGCACCTAACCCGACTGGGATAGCATCAACAGCAACCTCTGTATGAAGCTTCATATTGAAATATGCCATTTCAGTAGCATTCCCAATGGCTTGCTTTATTTTCTTAAAACGTTTCTTACATTCACATGAGCAATGAAATGAAACATTCTTTTTTGTCAACTTTCTCAATGGAGCACTCACAGTGGCAAAGTATTGTATATATCTGGAACAGTAGCTGGCCATGCTAAGAAATGAATGCACCATAGAAACATCTTGTGGGGGATCAGCATTTGGACTTTAGCAGGATCAAGTGTCATACCCCCATCAGAAACGATATGGCCAACGAATTTAACTTTGTGTTATGGAACTCATTTATCTGCATTAAAAGTCAAACCTGCATAAGCAAGTAAACAACATGTTTGTGTGAGATCCTTATCGTGCTCTTTTTGTGTAGCTCCAAAAATCAGTATGTCATCTCTATAATTGAACACATTCATGACAGGCTGGATGGTACGCCTAATGATGTCTTGTAAAAGTTATTCAGCCGGTGACACACCAAAACTTAGTCTTTTGAACTAAAACAGACAAAAATGTGTAGAAAAGGTTTTAATGAACCTGCAATTTTCTTCGAGCTCCAACTGATGATAACCTTTATTAAAATCAAGGTGTGAGAGCACCTATTCACCATTTAATTGCGTTATTCTGTCATCAATTAGTGGACCTGGATGTCGCACTTTCAGTTTCCTTGTTTGCCTGACTCAAGTCAACACATATTCGTACAGCTCCTTTACTGTCCTTCTTGGGCACTACCACTATGGGAGAAACCCATAGCATGGGACCAGTGATCACTCAATGATATCATGCTTAACTAATGATTCAAGTTCTTTTTCAACAGCGTCTTGTAAATTAAAAGAAATTCATCTATGTCTTTGAGCAACAGAACAGACGTTCTCATTAATATGCAGCTTTACTTTCATAATCTTAAGCTTTTCTAAAGCATGAAACAATGAAGGGAACTGAACTTACTATTTCATGCTGAGCATTCATGCTGCAGTTTAAGGAAATCAGTCCCATATCAGCAACTGTGCTGAAACTGAATAGACAGGCACTTGATGCTGTACCATGAAGCAAATGCATGGGTGCTTGCACTCTCGTCTTCTTGTGTTTCATTGTTGCTACAAATGAACTTTAACTTTTTAAGGGCGTTGATTTAGTCCCTGTATACACTTTGGTTTTCAATAGCATAAGTTGCGGGAATGGATACAATTAATTATATTTCTCCTCAGGCATAATGTTTATTGAAGCACCACTGTCGATGATGAAAGGTATTGAACAACCATTTACTTTCAGTGCAATCTTCGGACAATGTTTGAATGGCTTTAGTGTTTTAGAATGTCTCCTTTTCATTGGCTGACATTTTTTATTACAGTCCAACATGCACACTCTTTTATGAGGTGAACATCGACATGACACAACCATCTTCTTCACTTTCTCTTGATAGTGATATAGAACTGTTTGAAGGTGTTTTAGATGATAATCAACTTCGTTCAGTATTGATTTGTCTTAACTGATGTCAGGGCTTTGCCTTGTTGGTGCGTGTTGAGCATTGCTTCAGGAATGTTCTGGTGGTCATTTTGTCTTTGAGCCGTGACACAGTTGCTTTTTCTTTTGCTCTGCAAACCATCACAAAATAGTTCTCCATCCCACAGACTTTAACTATCTCTCCAATGGAGGGACATTTACCTTTGTGTGGAAATGAAAATCCACATCTAAAACACAACTTATTTTTATATGTAGACATTGCCTTGTGTCCTTCAGTCTTTTGCTTTGGCTTACATTTCTCACTCATGACTGACTAATTCTGAGCACCTCTGGCCTCCATGTCAGCAGCTTGTGTATCAGCACGCTCTTCAGCTCTGGCAACCATCAACATTCGCTTCAGACTCCGAGTTTCTCTCCGCATTCATCGTCTGGAGGAATCTGACAAGCATCCATCAATAACTCTTAGACGTATACCTTCTTCCTCATTAAATCAATTGAACTTACAGTGTTTGATGAGTGAGTTGAGTCTTTCTACAAACGTATCGATGGTTTCACCACTTTCCAGTTATTCTTGACTGAAAATATATCTTTCATATTCTACATTGGGCATTGGATTGAACTCGAGATTCAAAGTTTCTTTAATCTATGGAATGTAACTTCTTCATCAGTTTGTGGCATCTTTCTCATTACTTCTTTTACACCATCACCAGCAAGATTTTTGAGTCAATTTATAATTTATTTTAGTCTCATTAAGTGCATGAATGAAATCAATGAATGTCGTTATCCACACAATCTATCTATCACTAATATTTTGCTTTTTGGCGGTATTGGAAGGTAGTGGTGGTTTCAGGAAGACAGCAGCATTGTAACCATTTATGGGAGTGACTGACATTGAGGGTGGAGTTCTTTCAAATATTGTCGGCTGTACACTAGGACCTGTGTAACCTGCACCATCTCTAAGGCCCTGCAATGAACAGGCCTCCGAATCGTTCTGGATAGTCAGTGGCACAGTGACCTTCTTTTTGCTCTCCACCAGGGCCCTTCACTTTCTGGAGACATGTGGAGTTGTTCTGAGTCGCCACCTGGCGGCTTTGCTGGTGTGCCACTTCAGGTATTGGGCAGCTCAGTAAGCACAAGTTTTGTGCTTCTTCTTTTAGCGTCTCCTCACCGGTGCTGGGGTCATAGAGCTCCACTTATCGAGGCTCTGGTAAGTGCAATGACAGTATGCTTGTCGATTATTTTGTCAGCCAGCGATTTATGTATTTTATTCGTATTTGACTGCTGCAGTCTTCAGCGCTTCTTTTCTATATCTGTACGTATCTGCCTTTGACAGTAACGCTCTGTATAGCGTATGACTTTATCTATCATGGCAGAGTGGTACCTTGATGTATGGCCTGACCAGCATGATCTCGGCCAACAACTTGTAAATTCACTGCAATGCTTTTGACAACTGCTTCACAGTGGCTGGAGCTGCGCTTTGACTCTACATTCATTGTGTCTATTCGTACTTTGACGACGGCACACATGGCACGCATGAACAGTTTGCATGGACCATGGCAAACTTTCTAGGAGAGCACTGTCGATCTTCGGGTTACTCATCCCTTATCTCGTTGCCATTTGTAGTGTCCTCCCCAGTCTGGGTATTTGCCAATGATTACACCACACACGGAGCTTAATATTACAGGTCCTTATTCTTCTGCATGTAACTGCAAACTCAATATTCTAAATCGGCCTTCATTGCATTCCGCTCTAACACTTACATCACAGCTCTTTGGATTTCATTAGGAGCCCAAAGGGTTCCGTCATTGCTAACTCACAAGACACTACAGCGATGATCATCAAGCATGCTGAACCTCCTCCTTGTGGCCTCCTCCAATGTAAACGGAACTCTTTGCCCAGGACTTTGAAAGTAACTCTTCGGTGGGACTAACCTGGTGCCTGTATCATACCCACGCTCCATCACAGTCGACATGAACTTGTGGCTTTCTCCTGGTCTAGCGCAATCAGATGACCATGAGTGGCGCTTTGTGTTTTTAGAAGCTAATTTCACTAAAAACGGTAAAATTGTGTATCTCATGGCCTACTGATGGGATTTTTGTTGTTCTAGTATCATTCTCTTTATTAAAATGTACTCTATTTTGCTAAATTAATTTGGTATTTTTCTTGTATTGTATTTTCACTTTTTACTGTTTGTATTATGCATAAATGCTTTACACATTGCCTCTAAGAAAAGCCTGACTGCGTTTGTGCCTTGCTACCAGTGGGTTGAGCACAGGTTAATTTAGTGACTTTTGTGGTTCACCCTGACAAGGATTGTGATTGTTGCCTGAGTTGGACATCCAACCCATCAACCAAAAAACTAGATTCTTACCATTTCCATCCGGAACATAGGAATGCACCGGTCGTAACAGAAATATCAATGATCGATTCAGTGAGATTGGCTATCATACATGCAGAGCACATGCATCTTTGTTATGATTTATATGGGGATGTGTACTTTGGTCACTAAACACACTTTTCTGACTCTCAGGTGTCTTTTGTAGCTGTCCAACTTCTATGTTTTTCCAGTGACTACGATCTTGGGTAGAGGAAACAATCTTTGAGAACTGAAAAATACTACAGTACAATGGACTTATATGCAGGGCCAGGGATCTCTCTACAGCCCAGGCAGCACCACCTACTTAGAAAGTGTGTAGCTTGGACTGAGGTATCTGTTTACATTCAAGTTTCTTCTTCAATGTGTCAGGCAGGTCCAGAGCTCTAGAGCACGTTTTGAAAGAACTGCTATCGCTACTTGGATTGATTTGGAAAACAGTAGTCATTTATTATTCTACCACTGGGAATTAGACTGCTAAAAAGTATGTTAGGCCTGTCTACCAGGGTTTATGCAATAGGTACCTGGTGATTACATGACACAGAGAGTATTTTACTGGTTTATAAAACTCTATTTGGATAGTGCTTCATGCACATATTGTAGAACTCTTTTAAATGGGCGCATTCATGTTCACTTCAATATTATATAAGTAATGCATCTGTAAGTAGACAGTATAATAACCCCTTTATTCTTGAGATAAATGTATAGCTGTGAGTCATGCAGTCCATTTCCACACTGAGTAGCGAAATACCGAATACTTTTCAGAATCGTAAATTATCTCAAGCAGAAAAAACATCAGTCATAATTAGGCAACCAGTTAGTATTGAATTATTTTAAAGGGGTGCATTTAAATTCCCTGATCCAATCTAAAAACATGAACAGTGGGTCCAGTGCTTAATTTGTAAAAGAAAAAAATAAGGGGGCCACTGCAGCTCTCATCAGCCATTGCCCCAGCCAGCACTGCCGATGACTACCGACACAATTACTGACCATCACACTCATACAAGTGTGACAATTCAGACTATTTCATGCTCCCAGCGCTATAAGAATGGCATGGGTGGTAGGTATTAGTTATTTTTAATATAGATTTGATTAAAAAACAAGTGTTGTGCTCATCTCTAAATTAGACAGACAGTTCCATCATATGGCAGACTGTTAAAAGTACCGGTGTTGACAATGAAGTGCCGGTGCCCAGTACCAGAAACCACCAGCTCAAATTAAGCGCTGAGTGCTTAACCTCTGTTTATATTAAAATTAGTTAATTGTTTTCTGCATAACCAATTTGCATAGGGGTAAAAGCTATGGCTTTACTTTTATATATTCTCTGCCTTTCATATCTCCAACTTCAAATAATGTTCCCACCACCTGCTAGTAACAATTAATACATAAGGAATGAAGTGATGTGTAGCTGGCAGGAGAGCATAGATGGGGGATATTCTTTCAGGTCATCTTCTGCATTAGCATCAGTCACGCAACACTTTCCTAAGCCTCGTCATTTATTATAGTTTTGTCATCCCACCTCTCAAGTCCAAAGATGTCTCTAGAGCTATGTGATTAACTCTTCACTCAAAAACAAGCACTTAGTCAAACATAAGGAGAGGGCACAGTACATTTCCAGATAGCTTGGCAGGCAAGCGTGTTTTTCCATCCCAGAGAGCCATATGCATGTGTGCTTCTTGGCATCACTGCCTCCCCTTGCACAGTAATGTTTCCATAAAATGACAGATGCAGAAATTCGAATTGACAGTGTTTGCATACAGCAAATATTCGGCACAATTGTGCTTTGTTGGGAGAACAAAAGGCAGATATATATATGTTGTTGTAACTATTATGAGACATTGGCTAGAGAGTTACCACCTTGCCATCCCTTCTTGAACGGTCCTTACTCAATCATGCTTTGGCATTCCATGTTGTCGCTGTCCTTACTCGATGCTTGCCTACATCCAAAAGACAGGCACTCTTCTTTGCCTTTATACCCTTATGCGCCTGTGTGAATGGCTATTAAGGCTCTTTCTTCTAAAACCTCTTGTGTATAGGACCATTTCATACCTCAGACCTCCGATTTTTCAGTAGATTGTGTGCCATGTTTACCTTGCACTTGCTGTCTTGGACTGGATTTTCTCAGTTATTGCTTTGTTTTTTGAGAGGCCCTTGGAAACAGCTTGGGTGATTATCTTTCCTGAGAATAGGCTTTTGTTGGGTTGAGCTACAGTGTTATGTGTACTGCAATATATTGCCATGATTTGGTTTTTCCAACGTTTAGCTTGTCTTGTAATAAGTACAGCAGCTGTCTGGTCTGCCATTACAGTGGCAAATGGCCTTCTTCTTGTGGTGCAGTGCTCTTACAGTTCAGATTGAAGGTGTTGCCTTTCTGTTTGCATTGCTCTCTCAGCCTTTTAGTGGTGTTATAGAGATGATGGAGATCCGCATCTCCAAGTGGTTTTGTAGGGCCCTGTTATTTAGCAGGTTCCATAAAGTGGCTGCAGATATTGGAACTGCTACGCTGTTTTTTGGCCCTGTCTCAAAGAAAGCTACCAGAAGCTCTTCTTCTCTTTGTTTTGGGCATTCTCAGCAACTCTATAACATTGCTTTAAGAAATATATTGGTATGATGTCACAGCTTTCTTTAAATGGTTTAGAGAACTTTAACTGGTACTTGTTCTGTTAGTGATTATATGCGCCCCAACCATGGGTCATTTAGTCGGTGCACTGGTCAGCACATGCTGGCTGCATCTCACCCTAACAGCTGGTCTACATATGTTCCTGTGTGGTAACTTGGTCTTAGGCCTCTCTTCTCAGGTGTCATCCCAATTTCATTGTTATTGGAAATCTTTTCATTTGATTATTTTCAGGAAGTCCCGCTATTTTCCCTAGAGGCAAAGCGAGGCGGGCCAGGCCATTGCTTCATTGCATGTATTTTCAGCTTCTATTTCTTTTTGGACAATAATATTGCTAGGGCTGGCAGGTCGAGATTACATTGAAATTTACATTTATTTGGTTTGATGTCATAATTGTTGGTGGTTTTTATAGATGGTGGCCCCTGACACTGGCGTAACGAAAGCTGAGGCCCCCCCCCTTCAAGGTACATGAAGGGGCTCCCACTCCATCTTTAATATGGAGGTCTCAGGCCTGAGTACTGTGCTGAGGGGGCCCCCTGCAGCTCGGGGGTCCCCTGCACCGCGCGGGCTGCGGTGGCCTGTGTTATGCCACTGGCCCCTGATAAACATCTGTCTCATTCTGAGTACTACACGTGTTTCATTTTTTCGAAAAAACTGTTATATTTATTCTCCTTCTCTATTCACGGAGCCTGGCTTTTATGGTATAAGAAATGGGGACGTGGATTTCTCCACAAGCAGTAGAAGATTAAAGAGCCTCTGTTTTCTGAGGCCAGTGGCATTTCTCTTTTGGAAATGGAAGGTTTTTATCAGCATGCCATTGTCTTTTCAGGTCCAGCATGCTACAGTTTGGTTTTCTATCCTCCATGTCAGAGGACCAATTTTTTTTATTTATTATGAAGTCTGCAAGAGTTTATTCCATTTTCCCTTCACTTTGGTATTCTCTCTCTTCCAACTGAGATATTACATATTTTTGGGAGAGAAGGTATTAAAACTGGCATTCATGGCCTGACTTCTGAACGAGCAGCACTGCCCAGGTCTTGGAATGTTGGATAGGGTGGCTTTTCAGGTAAGGGTCTGATCTCTCCCTATGTAAATCTGTTGGATTATTCATGGAGTACTACTGTATGAGTAGGATCATCTTGTTGGGGGGCTTTGGTTCATTTTTTTACATTTTATTTTGCAAATGTCATAGTCAGCTGAGAAAGTATAGGATTTATAGAGACTGAACCTAGCTACAAAGGAGCACAGTGCTGTGTAAAATAGGAGGTATTGAAAACTGGGTGGCCATAACAAGTGAGAGGGAATAGCATTTTATGTTTGAAAGTGGAAATTGGTGGTCGGTGGGAGATGGTGTGGTGCACAGAGTTGCTCTGTGTGGTGAAGTGTCTTCATCTTCTGCCAGAAGAAGAGGAAGCCTGCTTGCCCGTGATCTTGCTTCCGATTTTTGGACAGAGCAGAAGAAAGATTCCATCTCTTGGTTATCAGTCCTACAGCGTTAGCACTCCAGGGGCTGTGGGTGTCTTTTGCATAACTTGATCTTGAAGGCCTGATAAAGATACACATTTGTATGTATTACTATATGGGTTATATAGATTGAGGCATATTCACAAACTACATTTTGTAGTACATTAGGTAACAATACAATAGAACTACTAACATCCTGTAAAATGGTAGTCACAAATCTACATGGAGAGGTTCCACCTTCACCTTTTCTATCCTTTTCTATGTAGAGATCTCTGCCCCTTCTGCAGGGTCTCCTCACATGTAAGTATTTGTTTTGTAGTAAATGTGAATACTTATGAATAAAGGGGAGTGGGTAATGGAGGAGCAAAGCAGGAGCTTAGAGTTTAGGGAGAGTTAAGGAGGGCATGTACCCACCCACAAATGAGTCAGCTCATTGCTATTCACAAATTGCAATACTAAAATTAACATAGCCAAAACGGACCCAAAACGTCAGCTCGGAACTAAATTTACCATATTTTCTAGATTTTTCAATAAAGTTTCAATATTTTTTTTAAGTCAAAATAAACCCATTTATTTTAATATTTTATCCTATTTGGTTCTAGTTTAAGTCCCTGTCTCTATTGTATCCTATGTGTGGGTATTGAAACATTAGTGGTTGATCATGTGTGTTGCTGGACTTACTATGGCTCATTTTTGGCTTTAGTAACTTTGTTACAACTTCGTTTCGGGAGAAGGAGATGTGTAAGTCTACACTTTTGAGTAACTTTACACTCGTAAATGGTGAATTGTTAAAAGTAGTGAAGTTACTCAAAAGTATAAGAGTAAACTTGCACATGAAAATTACTCACAAGTGTAAGTTAACATTGTGAATAGGTGCGTATGTCTTGAAGGTAATGCAGGCTGACAGATGGAGTCAATGAAGTTCTCTCTGAGTGGGTGTGATGGTGCAATCTCTTTCAGTGGTACATGGTGCAATGCTATGTTTATTTTGTGAGCAGTCTGGTTCTTGAAGCTGTGGGATGAGTCAGTAGGGAAAACAAGTTGATTGACACTGTTGATCAGTAGTACTATGAAGACCTGCTTATTTAGCGATAGTACACAATTTTAAGCTTGCGGTTTATTAGTCTCAGGTAGGATGAGGAAAGATTTGTTTTTGCTGGGTTCAGTGTGAGGTACACATTGGATTTCCCAGCTTAGATGATGACAAGGCTGTTAATTAGACAGGATAGCCATCATAAAAAAAAGAATAGCAATTTTAGGAAGAGTGTGTCATGCATTTATTTTTAGAGGGTTGTGTAAAGTTTTGACTTTTCACATTTTTTACAACTTTAAAAAGTTTTACAAAATGCAAAGCTCAGGAAGGGAAAACTAAGGGCGCATCATCAAGATCCTTTTGCAGAAGCGTGAAATTATTTTCATGCTGCGAAATGCATTAGGTGAACAGGCACCGCAGGACAGATGACGATCATAAGAACCCCCTCACATCTTTCCTTCCAAATTTAGTTTCTCTTCACATTACTCCAGCAAAGTCCCTGTGAAAGAGCCATCCTTTTTGCACTGCCCCCAAAGCTTTAGTCCCTGACCAAATCTATTGTCCCATAGGTTATCCCATCCTCCCCGAAGTTTCTCTTCTGCTTTCAAATCGCAACATGTCAAACCCATCACAGAGAGAATATGATGCATCTGTAAAACAACTTAATGGTGCAGGCTGCTGGTCTGGGATCTTTACACTGGTGAAGCCATAAATCTTTACCTGTTTTGGTGTAAAAATTCCCCTGACTTTGTGGGTGAAGGCTTTTCCTTTGCCAAATCCTAATATTAATCTATGTTGGTATCCTAGCTGCACAGAAGAGCTCTGCATGGCTCTCCCTATGGTGCATTGTGGATTGTGGACTCCATTTAAATTGGTAGTCGTGTAGATTTTCATATGCAGCTGCATGTTGACTGCTATTGAAATGGTTTTCCTCAAAAAGGGAAGATGAGAGATTAGGCAGCACTTACCTAAGTCATATGGGTCCAGTTGAGTTTCTTCATTGGGGCATAGTCTTTCCAGTCTTGTGGCAGTCAAAAAATACTCCTTAGGTGAGAGAGACAATGATGATTTGGAAATGAAAGGTCAGAGCATTTCCAATGATCTCTTTATTATGGAACCTGGGTCAATGTTGTCCCTATAGGAAATAGCTTTCAGGGAACAGAGGAGGGTGGCTAGGCCGTCAGAGGAGATGGCAGTGAGGATGCCCAAATCTGGTGTGCTGTGAGGTGAGAATACAATGATGTAAATGTGTTTGTCATAGTTGATTATGGCTTATATATATATATCCCTTTTAACTCTAATGCATGTTCATCCATTTCCAGTCCTTGAGACCCTCCCTTTTTACCTGTCTTCTGAGTCTGACCTCAACCACTGGTACAAAGTCTGCTTTGGTAGAGTCCCAGAATGCCTTCGTTGAATGAGGGTTCTATGTTAACATATGTGAGTGAGGTTGGACAGGGAATCAGTGTTTCTGTATCCTCTAAGCAGTTACAACTCGTTGAGTAAAAACGGGATTAAGAAGAGTAGGAATTGGAGCAAAATAGGTTACCACACTGTGTTAATGTGACCAAGCAAAATCAAGAGTGAAGGACCGTGTTTTCAGTAATATAACAGAAAATAAATAAATTTGAAACCCGCCGATAAAATGTGTTTTTGTGTCCAATCTACAGTGTGAGTTCTCGTTTCATGAACCTGAATCAATGTACTGTCTCGAGCCTGGATAACTTCAGTGAAGCCTTTTCTTCTTCCCTCACAGGAGTTAGCCCTCTGCCTATCACTTTTGGCTTTTCTTATCATACTTCACCACCTGTGGCGCCAGATTCAATACATGATTTTTACTTTACTGGGTAGGCACTATTTACTTTTTACCCGTCCACTAACCGCGTTTGTAGTTTCTCCTCGTCTTTCTGGGTCCCTGGAAAGCGCCCACACTCCTTTACTGGAGGCTGAGCTAATGTACCTGATCCAGTGCATGTATGTCTAGTAATAACAGCCCCCCAAAGCTACACCCCTTGACTCTCTCCTGGCTGTCACACATACTACTCGTACCTTTATTCAAGTTAATACCTCCTAAAATCTATCTTCATTAATCGTTTACACAGTTTCAGCAAATGATTAGATACTACTGTATGAAATCAGAGGCCACGTTTATAATGGCTTTTAACAAAATTCATAATTTGATGAAGTAGATTACATGGCATATAGTAAAACACTACAACCTTCCCAAAAGTACATCAGTGTGATTTACTACTTTGTTAATGTATTGTGTTACTTCTTTCTTTTTCCAAGTTAATCAACATGTCTCAAAAAAATAAAAGAGCAAAACGGGAAAATGCAAAATACAAAAAACTAAAAAAGAAACATCAATCTTATAACTATTTCTTTCCTATAAAATGCAAAAGCGGTTGGCCATGGCGCCCCCATGGTACACATGCAAAGTTTTGGTTGTGGGTCATGTCAGATTCCTAAAATTGTCACTCTCTTCATATTGCTATTTTACAGGAGCAGTTTACTCAACAGTGAACTGTAGAATGCAAAACCTGGGTGATAAGGTGGGAACTGCAGTCAGAGCCTGGGCTTTCAGGAGGGAGAATGGAGGGTGTAGTGATGCGGGTGGCGCGCTGGGTTTCACTTTCCCTGCACACCTTAGGGATAAAGCCCTCTACGTGCCGTGGTGTACAGCAATAGGTTGGGTGCTGCTTGCATAAAGGTGGTTGTCGCAATGTCACAAGCAGAGGAGAAAGAAAGGGTCTGAGGAAGTAGGGAAAGAAAGAGGGAGCAAGAACTCAATGAGGTTGGCGTAGTCCAAGGTCAGGAAGGCCAGTCAATCAAGAAACAGTAATTGACTGATATGATAATAAAGTTGTAAGGCTGGGATTATGTTGATGTTCCAAAGGAAAGGGGGTGGAGAATGTTGCAATGGGATGCGTTTAAGGATGGTGGGAAGGGTTAGGAATTAAATGTTAATTAATGTATAGGGCTTATTAGCCGAAGGAGGCAATTGTTGCCCATCTTACTCTCCAATATAGTGCCCTTTTTGCAAATCCCAAGAATGGTGCGGCTTAGTGATTTCCCTCCCAACAGACCCACATGCAGTCACTTCCTTCTCCTCACACCCACTGACTCCCCCCCCAGGCGGGTCCGAGATGAGCCCTGTAAACTGTGCTCTACACTGTGATAGAACCAGCAGCAGGGAAAGGTGTGACTCGAGTATAGGAGGGGAAAGAAACACCCAATCTCGTATGGACATATTATGCTATGATTTTTGATTATTCACCCTATCATGTTGGTTATGGCATGGAGTTGTGTAAAAATATATCTGTCCCCTGTTTGTCTGACTATCCGGTAGCCTGCTGGTGTGTGAATTTGTTTTAAATTTCAAAGTGTGTGTTATATCTATTTAGCGCATTCCCACTTGGCTTCTGGTTAGATGTTTACAACTGTAAACGGTAGAAATAAATTTGTATCGAGGATGTTAATGGGGAGGGAACACTCCCAACACTGTAGAATTGTAGGAGAAGGAGTTTATCCATAAGGAAAAATAGTTTCCCCATAAATGAAAAAAAAAATGCATTTGCACTTCTGCTTGAGAATTACGCAGGAGTAAATTTACTCCATATACGTTCACAAATGTGTAAATAAGTTCTCATGAAGCGTTCATGGAATCCTTCGTAAATTCAATGGTAGTCACTCAGATATTTACAACTTACAATAGGAGAAAATTGTCTGTTCTGTTTTTCCAGTTAGTACAGCGATTTGTCGAGCTGCTGATTTTCATGTGTAGGAATTATTTGTTTAAATTCACATAAAATGAGCAGAAGCACTAATTGGAAATACATTGGTTCTATTTCCTGAGGATTGGGAAATATTTAGTAAAAATCTTGCATGAGATGGAAATTTCAACTGCTTAAAATTGGGCTGGGTTACATATTATTATACATATATATATAAAAGGGTTAATGTGCTCTTTCTTGTATATATTTATAGTTATATGGTTTCTTGGTTAACATAATATAAACTGTTACATTGATAAATTAACAAACTTATTAGCCAATGGTGGTGTATTTATCCCCACTGACTTGACTCCAAACTTTAGCAGCATTAATTGTCTGACTAGTACCACACTTTTACTTATTCTAGGTCTGGTGATCTCAAGAGGATGTCCCATCATTTGCTTAGGAAGTGAAGCCCCAGCACATGATGGAGCACCTTTTTAGGTCTCGCCTAGCGTTGCAGCGCGAATGCGCTGCCATCGTTTTGCGAGGCATGCAGTATATACTGTAGTGTGGAAGCTTTGTGGAAGCTTTGCACACTCTCTGCACATTGGCTTTGTCTTAAATGCTGCCTTCCGATTGGTTTGAGGCTTGTTAGTCCCTCCTCATTCATCATTTGTATCCTTCCACGGCTATTGGCCCCTTTACTCCTGACACTATTTTCTTTTAGGTCTCGCCTAGCGTTGCAGCGTGAAAGCGCTGCAATCGCTTTGTGAGACATGCAGTATATACTGTAGTGTGGAAGCTTCGTGGAGGCTCCGCCCACTCTCTGCCCATTGGCTTTTGTCTTAAATGCTCTCTTCCGATTGGTTTGAGGCTTGTTAGTCCCTCCTCATTCATCATTTGTATCATTCAACGGCTATTGGCCCCTTTACTCCTAACACTATTTTCTTCCCTGTCTCCCCACCCCACCGCCCCCTCCCTAAGTCTGTGACTTCTCACCCTCCCCCACTCCTGTTTGTGTTGTATTGCCTGCCGGCACTTCCTATTTCATCTTTATTATTGCCACCTTGAAATATGCGAGTTCAAGATGCATGCTGTACAAAAACTTCTCATGTTTAATTAACTAGATTTTAATGTTACTTTAAATATAATAAGACTCTAGGCAACATTCGGGTATGCATGGCAACTGACGCCTCTTAGTTCACAAATGGCATTGTTGTCGGGCGGGAGGAATGACTCATGCTTAAAACGAGCACTTTTAATAACTTCCTCTCAATTCAGTGCTATAATCTTGTGTACTGAGGTGAAGCGCTAAAGAAATGCACTTTTTTGAATTCTGAAGAGACATTATCGCACATTTACATCATGTTTACTGTATTATTAACATGTTGATCATTTTCACGGCTCGCCCACTGACTCGTATACGCTTCGCTCGTCTCCGCTGGCTCTACCTGTTAATCATTATATTGGCTCGCGCACCTCTAACAAAGAGAGATGAATGGATACATGACAGTGAGCACAGGTAGATGATAAAGAAATAGACTGGTGCAGACAAACAGACAAAGTCAGTCTCTATTGCCTCACGTCAGAATCATCACTTTCAATAACCTGGAAATCTGCCGGCAACTCCCTCATGCCCCAACCTCATCCCCCTCACCTATTCTTTGCACAAGTGGCAGATTCTGAGCTGTGCCCTGCTGGTGCAGAGAAGCATGGCAGAGTCTGTAGAAGCGCTGGTATCCCTAGCCTCTCCGGGCGGGCAACTAAGCCTTCCAGGTACCTTCACACTCAGGATAAATAAATTTTATTCTGTGCTTTAGTCGCCCCTCAGTGAGCACTGTCTGGTTGATGAAGCTCTGTGTTAATAAACACATTCAGAGAGGTGGTTGTTTACAAACAAACAACAGCCACAATACCGTACGTTTTGAACGTGTAGTTAAATATCTGCTCATCGAGTACCTCATTGGCCGATCATTCCATGGCACTACCATAATTACATTTGGATACATTTGCTCAACTGTAAAACACTCCCTTCTATGGGTCATTTAACAACTTGGGGCTTTGGGATTAGGTAACCTACTTTGGATGCTGTGTAAAAGAGTAAATACAAAAATTAATGCAATGAAACTAAGCAACCAGTACTGTCTAAAACACTGAAAACTGACACGCATTCTGGCATTTTGTTTCGTTAATGTCGATTTTCTCATAGATGCGAGTAAAGTACTCTTAATATCTTAATGAAATCTGCACACTATTAACTAATAGCACCGGACGACCTTTGACAACTAGGCAATGAATACATTTTCATGTACCCCCGAAGCCCCCCCGTACCCCACCCCCTTGGCAAACTTTATTGCCTCCCAGTGTTTGGGGGATAACCAAGACGCAGGAAAGTGAGTCAAATAGTCTAGAAAATGAAAGAGAAGCCGGGATTCGGATTCACATGCTCCGATCCCGATCGCGTTGGTTAGTCTGTAAGCACTACTTTTATTAATGAGTTTCGCATTAGTAAAGCACCACGGTGTGCATGTGTGGCGACACTTCACCCATGAGGTACGTGCCAAGCAATTGTTGACACAATTCACGCTTTGCGTCTTTTTCAATATATTTATTACGAAGTACAGTACCTTTCCAAGGGATTTTGTACACTACATACATTCACTCCAAAAATAAAACGTGTAGGTAAAAAAAATTGCAATTTAAATGTCAATAGCTCTAACGAGCAAACACCAGACCTATTTGTATTGCAAATGCTTGTTGTTTTTGTCCTTGCTAAATTTCAGATGCAGGTACTGGTGCAAAGAGGCTGTTTTTAAATAGATTTAATGCGCACCACACAGGAAGTGGTGCATTATCATTGAACCACCCAAGGGCCTCTTGGGAGAAAGCGCAGGGTCCCAGGGATCTCCCTGCCTGCATGTGGGTACAGTCACTCACAGCAGTTACACATCGGTGTAACTGCAATTTTTACATAAAATATGTTGCTCAATTTTATCTGATCTTTTGTGAATTTACCTCGTTGCATTTTCTAAAGTACAAAATATAAATGTTTGAAAACTATAATGTGTGATAAAGCCAAATAAGATGCCAAATTTGGAGATTACCTAGAGAGTTTGAGGCACTGATAGTAAGTTAAATGTATCTGTGACTCCAGTTTTATGTGTCAGCAGTTTTTATTTACAGCGCAGAGGAATGAGATAAGGCACTGTCTTTAAAGCTCCTCATTCCTGGTAATGAAAGGCAGCTGAGAGTCGTATTTATAGCATCAGAACGCTCATGACCGCTGAGGCTAAACTATTTATTTATGTTGCATAGTATAAAAAAAATCTTGGTCAGAGTCAGTTAAATTCATATGAAATGTCGAGTACAATATTTCTAATAGTCCTCTACTATTTAAATCTGTTAATATATGTGCCCTCGTTTATGTTATTAGAGCAAGAAAAAGAGATGCGCTTATTGGGTTGCCCTAAAAAACATGAGAATTATAAGGTTATAGTTAAAATAAGTGAAAAGAACAAGCAGAAAATTGAAAGTGTGCAACACAAATGTTCTATAAAAAGTATTAAAGAGTGATGATATCATTAAAAACAAGTATTTGCAATGCAATAGGTCTAGCATTTATGCGAGTTTGAGCTATTGACATTGCAAATGACAATGCCTTTTATTTATGTTTTAAAACCAAAAACAAAAATAAAAGGCATTGTCATTTGCTTACCACTACTTCATCACTACCCCTACAATGGCTCCCATCACTCCCCGAATGGTACCTCGTTTACTAATGAAACAATCACTGTCCCTACTGCTGCCCCTATTACTGCCGCTACTGCTTCCGCTACCGATATTTCTGCTGCTTCCCGTATAGCTGCAGCTGCGACTGCCTCTCCTGTGGCCCCTACAGCTTCCTCTACTGTGCCCCTACAGCTTTTCCTACTGCTGCTCCTACGACTACAGCTTACTCCACTATGCCCATACAGCTTCCTCTACTGTGTCCCTACAGCGTTTCCTACTGCTGCCCCTACTACTGTCCCACAACTGCCTCTGCTGCTGCCCCTACTGCTGCCCCTACTGCTTCCTCTACTGCTACCCCTACACCTGCCCCCACGACTGCCTCTACTGCGGCCCCCTACAGCTTCCCTACTGCTACCTCTACTACTGCCCCTACAGTTGCCTCTAGTGCTGTCCCTATGCTTCCCCTACTACTGCCACCTCTGTCACAGATTAAGTGATGCAAAGACTGCGATCAAGTGGCAGTGAGCGACCCTTGTTCTTGCCAAACGTGGAACCCCGCAGTCACCGGGAGGAGGGGAGGGGGCACAATCACTGAATGAAGATCGAAAGGACGATGAGAGAACGGATAAAAAAAGTAAGAAACAATCTGCTAACATATGTGCGAATGGGCGAAGTGACAACTGGAGTAAAAATCCATGAATGTACTAACGAAGAGAAAACGATAGACTCAATGAAAGAAGAAACGGAAAAATAAGAGCACGAGTGGAAGAAAGAAAACCGAAGTTTAAATGAATAAAGATGAGAACGAACCAACGCCAAAAGATTACCTAAATAGCTAACACACATAAAATACACGCTGGACAAACAAACACACAATCAATGAATGGACGACGGAAATGCCAAGGAATTAAACTATTGAACGAACAAATTACAAAGCCAACTGCTCATAAAGAAACAAACAAACTGAAAAAGAATGGATGACTGAGCAAAGTAGCATCCTGTGAACTAATATATGAAAACGAATGGCTTGTGAATCTATAACATGTTACAAGTAGTAAGACATTCACTGGACCTGCAAGGCGCGAACAAATAAAAAAAGCCTGAATGACTTGACGCAGAAACAAATAAAGGAGTGAACGAACAAAAGAATGCGATAAAAAAAATAAACAAACACATACAGCCGACCGGGGCACCTCTAGGCGCTGCTAAGAATGTCTTAAAGAGCAGGTGCAGTCTGTTGGATTTCTTCTACTTTCCAAGACATTGTCTTTATTTCAAGAGGTCCATCTGCCATTCATCGGCCTCAACCTGGAAACAGACTACACTGGAAAAAAAAAACCATGAGTGGCAGTAGGCACAAAACCAACCAATAATAAACCTGGCGCCACACCAGCGGACGGGCACCCATGTCTGCCACTGTCGAGAGAGCCTGGCCTGTCTGATATCATTTATATCTAGCGCTCCTCTCGTACTGGGCGTTGTTTTGGCGCTATACAATCAAGTGACCGTGGGAATATGCAATTGTTTTTTTCAAGCTCGTGCGAACTGTCCCTATGGCAGCCATTTCACGCGTGCCTAATGCCCGACCTCACAAATAACGTGATGCCAAAGTGCCAGTTTGGCAATATAAAAAAACCGAGTCAAGAGGACACCCAGGGCAGCTCGCGGGTAGTCTTAATGATAAATAGTGCCACGGCGCACCCCACGGAATGAATTGTCTCTTTGCAATTAAATATCGTCGATAAAGCAATTTTTTATGGTCGGGTTAAAGGAGGGGTCTGTCCTGTAGGACTTCAAACCCATTATTAGTTACACAGCCACATCGCAGCAGCTGGCTCGTTAGCCTCTTGAGCTGTATTTTTGAATTGGAACCAACGACCCGCATCCACACACACATCGCAGCAACAGGCATATTAACCTTTAAGCTATCTTTATTAGTTAAGGCGCCTGTGGCCTTAGGGAGGTGCGATAACCCTCGTGCCTTGTTAGGTGCCTGGCGCTACAGGTAGTGAGCGTTTACCAGCCACCTGAAGGGTGCATGCTGTTAGCAGTACTGGCATACATATTCTCAGCAGTACACACATATTTACCGTCCTGAAGAAGTAAACTTAAACATGCAACCCCCACATACACACGGATTGAAATGTAAGTCATGCGACGGTGAGCTGTGGCCAACGGCCCTCCACAGAACCTAACATAGTCCACGCAGAGCCATGGCTGAGCCGGCTGCTCACTGACCAATATGGCTGCCCATAAGCAGGGTGAGGCTGACCACTAGCCTTGTGACCGCAACCAGCCAGGCCAAACAGAAAGCTCTAGCCAATCCCCCATATACTGCAGCCAGCGCCAAGAAGTCCTACAGAGCTACAGAGAACCGCTCTGCTGTTACTGGAGATGGTGATGCCATCGCCGTTCGTTTCACAGTGAACGTTCAAGGCACTGAGGTGCAGAACTCTCCCCTCCTGACCCCAACTGCGCCCTCCTCACACTTATGACAATATAACAGTCTCCACCTCCCGGCCTTGGCCTCCACAGCGTGTGACCCTGCCGGCTCCCCGCCCAGACTATATGAAGGGGTTTGTGTCCTAAAGACTGCAGTGTGCCTGACGCATTAGTTTCAGCAGACGTTTAGTCTTCGAAGTGTCCCCTGTATAAATTGAGATTGATTTAAAAAAACAAACAAAAACATAATGGCTGAAACTGCCACACGTGACTTGGGGGCATTAGGCAACCTATGATAAAAACAAGTACTCAAAAAATAAATCAAAAGCAAGGCAAATTAAAACAAGCGTGACTGAGGCGGCACATCACAACAATGGAAATGTGAAACACAGCACAGCTGCAGAGTACTCGGCCAAGAAGCAGCATGCGTGCGCCCACAGTGCACAATAGAACGAACGGCATCCGGCCCAGGGACGATCTGAAGGAAAGCGTGCGCGCGCCATAAAACTCGACAAATTCAATTAACAGTGCCTGTATAGTAACAAAGTAGCGTAGACTGAACAAAACATTACACACTCAAAATACCGCAACAAATGAGCGTAAAATAAACAAAATACATACCACATGCAAGAAACCACACGTTAATAACATAACCGATATCTCCCCCCAAAAATATTACATTAAAGCCACTAGTTACATGCATTCCATACGCAAACGAAAGGCATGCAATAGTTTTTTTAAAAAGTGCAGTAAGTCAATATAAAACCCACCGTCTCACGCCGCCAGTAAAAGATCCAAACCCACTGGGTGTGGCATAAAACGGACAGGGTGGCAACCAGGAGGGACTAAAAACCCTCCGGTACAATCAACAAAGTCTATTCTGAATAATAAGTCACAACAAACGACACACACAAATCACAATTGCGGGCGGAGCTCAGACACGACTTCTGGAACCGTAATGATTCCAAGAAGCCCTCGCATGGCGAGGGCAGCGCAAGCGCGCTGCTAACGCCAGGCGAGACCTAACAATTGAATAAATTAGTTCATAAGATGGCTGCGTTGATAGAGGCGGGAATGAGGGGCACTAATGTAGAGGGTGCTGTGGTCCAAAAGAGGAAGCCAGCAGCAGACAATACAGAGCCGTCAGAAGTGGTAGGCAGAACTGGCTTGGGGGTAAGGAGTGAATACGAAGGAGAGACAATTTGATGGGGCTTCACTTTCTGGAAGAGAAAAGACACTGTCCATAAATAAAACGGCAGCAACAAGCATTGGCAGCCAGCTTTCTGTCATAGTTTTTGGAAAACGTTATTGTTTGGGAATATCGTGGACCATCATCACTCTTTAAAAAAACACATTTGCTGCAGGCAAAAAAGTTTTTTTTTAAATCTAAAATAAACTCACAGTACCAGAGTATTCCCTGGCAACAAAGAGAACTTGCGTGGCATTGGCAGCAAGTCTCTTGCCTTTGAGAAAGAAAGGAAGAAGGGAAGAAAACAAGACAGAAATAAGGCAGCCAAGAAAGACATAAGGATACAATTAAAGAAAAGTGAATGAACGATAGAAGGAGGTAAAGATAGAAAGAAGGAGAAAGAAAGTGAGAAGGTAAGAAAGAAGATGAGAAGGTGAGAAGAGAAGGGAAGGGAAATGGAAGACAAGATAGAATGTAAGAACAAAAGAAAAAGGAATAAAAGAGAGAAGTAAGGAAAGATGGAAAGAAAGAGAAGGAAACAGCCAAGGAAAGAAGAAAGAGAAGGAAAGAAGGAATGAAAGAATGAAGGAAAGAAAGAGAATGAGAGAAAGAAAGTGAGAGAAAGAGAGAAGGAAATAGAGAAGAAAAGGGAGAAAGAAAAAACAGCAAATGAAAGCACAATTGAAAGGATAGAATAAAAGAAGGATAGAGAAAGGAAGAAAAAGAAACAAGTAAAGAAACAAATTGGGAAAGAAAGAAGAAATAAAAGACGGGGAGATAGAAGAAAAGAAGACAGAATCTGGTATGCTGTGAAAAACTGTCAGAAAAACAAAACACTCCAAATTGAGTTTACATCAGTATTGGCAGGAGATGAGATCTGATAAAGATGGAAAGTGCATCGGAAGTCCTGCTATCGCATCAGGCCCTAAATACAAAGGCAACATTAAAGTAATTATGAGGTTAAAACAAAAACACTGGCACTGAAGGGAACTAGCTTGATTGCACATCTGCTCCTTGTGAGAAAGAAAAATGCAGTCCCTCAAAGTGAAGTTAAAGAGTGGCTCAAGTAGGCTGACCCACTGCTCCATGCTATATGCTTTAGTTGGTGGAAGAAAAATATGACTGACACAACAAAAGAACAATGGATAAAGAAGATGGTTGAAAGCCTGTATATGTAAGTATATTAGACATAATTTAGTAAAATCAAATGGTCTTGGCTGACCTGAAAAGAAATAAAGCATGGCTTAAGGGGAAAAGGGAGAGCTATAGGAAGAGACTTTATGGCGGAATAACACTTGCCAAAACAACGCATGCTTTTTTAATGCCGTCATTACAACACATGCGTCTTTTTTACGCATGCCTTTAAAACAAAAACTTTTACCACGCATATACCTTTACCACGCATGCTTTTAGAACAAAAGTTTGGTTGGAAAGGTATGCTTGGTAAAGACATATGGTTGGTAAACATTTGATGGTAAGTGCAATTACAGTGACTGAACTCGTGGTTCTGTTCAGTGACTGCATGCGCCGATCTGCCCAGTGTCTGTGCACTCGGTAAAGGGAAGAAGAAGAATGCAGAGATGGCATCATATACATTAACGATTCGCCTGCTCACCGTTATCCTCACTTAAAAAGAAGAGTTAAAATGAAAGAGGAGATGAGGAACAGTGGGGCATATTTACAAGGCGGCGATAGAAAATTATCGCTGCTTTTGATAATTTTATCGCCTAATTAGCAAGATCACGCTAACGCGTGAAACCTTGCATTAGCGCACAAATTCTTAACGCCCAGCTTTGCATCTCTAATGAGATGCAAAGTGGGCGTTCCTGACCTGACATGACAGGAGAAATGTCGCTAAGCAACATTTCTCCTATCATCAAGCCCCACGCTATGAAGCATAGCGGCAGGAGAAGTAGCGATATCGCTACTTTCCTTACGCCTGCTTCAGGACTGACATAGCCATGATATCCTATGGAAGGTGGATATCATGGCTAAGTTTGTCGGGCCCTATCAACAAGCTAACGTCACATTTCGTGAGATTATCGCTAGATTTCCAGCGATAATCTCACGTTAGGCAGTTAGCGCTAGGATTTTTATCGCTTTTGAGATAAGCGTTGCTAGTAGCACGCTATCTCAGCGATAAAAATCCACGCTAGACGGCGATAATTATCCTAGCGCTTAGTGCGCTTAGCTATAATTATCGCTGGTTGTTGCTGATATGCCCCAGTATTCCTTCCCTATGGGCGTGACAACGCTGAAGAATCTTGACTGGAATACTGGAGAAGAAGTGAGTGTAAAGGAAGGCCGCACCCCTAGAAGAGATGAATGCTCCAAGACTCTGTGTCGGAAAAGCAGACAGCAACCAGAGATCGAGGGAAAGGCTGCCTGAAATTGGAGTAATAAATAAAGAGACCTTAATGGGTACAAATCGCAATAGAGTGCAAGCGCTCCTGAGAGGCAGAAACGCAACAGCAAACGTGAATGCAGTAGCAAAATGTCTAACGCTGTCAGAGAGGCGTAGTCAGCCTGTACTACATACAGTGCATGAGGGATTCAACAGTAACAATACAGCAAGCGTGAAACAAACAGTGACCAAAGTAAGGCAATAATAACTTAGGGAATAAGAAATACAACAACATGAAGTAGATGACAGCAGTGGCGGCTCGCTGAGGGTGCTGCGAGGTGGCGTTGCGGGGGAGGGGCAGGGTGGGGGGGTAGTGGAGTCCGACATACCATGGACAGGAGTAAGGTAAGTAATTAAGGGGCATATCATCAAGGGCAATATCGCTACTGTTAGCGACAGTTTACTGGCAATAGCGCCCCTTGTCAGCACGCCTCCCATCGCATCGCTAATGAGATGCAAAGGAGGCGTGCCTGACAAGACTCCCTTGGGAAAATATCGCTAACCCAGCTTCGTCATATTGACAACGAGGGTTAGTGATATTTAAAATCACGTTAAGTATGCCTTAACGCAGGAATTTAACATCTGTTAAATTCCTGACTAAGGCATACCTAACATGGGGGGTGGATTGTGTGGCTAAGACCACAGGCCCTATCATCTAGCATATCGCCGTTTTCCACCATGGAAAACAGCGATATCCCCACTATCTCTGGAATTCTTAATCGCCTCGGCAATGCACGTTGTTGATAACACGCTAAGCGGGCGATATATTCCAGAGATAGCCGGCGATAAATATGTAAGCGCTAAGCGCGCTTTGCGATATTTATCGCTGGCCCTTGATAATATGCCCCTAAACAAATAACACAATTTAGCTTCCGCACGCTGCATCGCCGATTTGGCGATGCAGCGCGCTCAAGGTAAATTGTTTTTTAAATTTAATTACTTACCTTACACCTGTCCGTTGTATGTCGGACTCCACTACCCCCCACCCTGCCCCTCCTGCCCTGCCTCACCGCCCTGCAGCACTCCCTCGGCGAGCCGCCACTGGATGACAGTAACACATATGCCTTTAATATTCATGAATTTACAATGTCATTTTAATTGTAAAGGCATGTGTGGTAAAGGCATATTAGTTTTAAAATCCTGCGTGGTGTAGGCTTGCGTCGTAAAGACTCATTCGTGGTAAAGCCTTCATTGTAAAGGCATATGTGATTCAGCCTTCATTCTAAAGACTGTTTCCCTTATGAAGAATTTGACTGGAGACAAGGCATACTGCAAAAACAAAAATAGTGAACAGAGGGTGGTGGAGTATATCTTCCCTGCGTATATTGGGCAATTGTAATGGCAAAAAGTGCCCCAACAAATTTTAGACTACAAAAATATAGCGGTCAAAATTTATTTTTTACCTCTTCATGTTTTTTAATTATATAAGTACATGTTATTAGTGATTCTTTTGAGACTGTTATAGTCTTCTCATTTGCGTGGCCTATTTTTATGTATGCTCAAAGTATTAGTGAAAGATCTTGGGGGCCGATTCAAGTTCATAATCAATTGCAGAAAGGGATAGGAGTTCTCTTTTGCTGTTAGAGTTATAGCCTCAAAGCGATAGGATTTCATTATTAAACACCAGGCCTGGACTGGCCTTTTATTCCACCAGGCATTTCCTCTGTGAACTGGAGCTCTTGGGAACCGGTATTGAAAACCCAAAAAATGCATCTCTGTCACTTTCCCGAGCTCCCCCGAGGCAGGTTGAGGCTTCAAAAGAGACAGAAAGGAAGAGGGGAGGAAGAAGGTAGAGAGAAAGCCATCAAAGAGGGAGAAGACAGAAAGCAGAGAAAGAGAGGGAAAGAATGGATCGATGGAATTTGATTAATAAGGAATTTGATTAATATGTTAATTATTTTCTATTTGTTTATTGTTATTTGTTTAAATATTTGTTTTTTTTTATTCTGCAGGAACTTTTAGTTTGGAGTTGTTGGGTGTATTTGGGAATTTAATGAGATAGATGTTTATTGATTAATAATTATGCAAATGTTTACATCATTAATGTTTTACAATTGTAAAATATTTGTATATATATATATATATATATATTCAAAAATATATTTATTTTTTATTTTTAATGTGTTGTGGAGTATATTGAGAGCATCAGCTAGCATTTTATTTAAACAATTTATATTATTATTAGTAATCATTATTTTGGTTTGTGTGTTTTGTGATCAAGGGATCTTTTCTATTTAAATAATGTTTGGTTGTGTCACTTTATTAAGCAATTCTATTAAATGTTTAAATTCATTAAAAATATTTTCGTTTTTCTAACATATTGTAATAATTTTTAGGTTTATACATTTTTTTATTTTAATGTCTTAAATAATTTTATTGGACACCTATATTAAGTAAAACTGACCCCCGAAAAATATATTTACCTGCTGAAATATTTGTTACATAGGAGTTAGAATAGTAAATTGACCCCCCCCCCCCCGGGTATAAACCTAAAACATTTACTATTTTTTTTAAATATAGTAACTTCAACCATTTGCCCCCCCCAGTTTTTGTGCTTTGCAATTGTTTTAGGCTGGAGTTAGAATAGTAAATGTGATTCCCCAATGTATGCTTCTACCCCATCGTTTGTTAGCTTGGAAGTAGCATGGTGTTGGAAATGGCAGTGTCTTGTTGGATGAAGGGATGACCCCAGCCAGGCACAATTCCCTCTCCTGTTAAGGGCAGGTAACTAAACTCGCTGTATAACCCGTGCTCACCCTTGGGTAGCTTGGCTCCAAGCAGTCAGGCCCATTACAGAGGCTATGTGTAAAGCAAATGGACAGGAGCCATTTGCGATAAATACACTGAGCATCACAAACAAGACTTCACGCAGGATGTATGTACAAACGCTTATATTTAACACACATATTCAATCATTATAACATGACCATCATATACTTTTGGGCATAAAACACATTCAGAAAAATTCCTAGCAGTACTAGGCCAACTCGTATTGTTATGATAACACTATTATGCACACTGTCAACAATTCCTAATCTAACACCCCCAAATTGAGAGGAAATGCACAATATCAAAATTATACACATACACAAAAATAGAACACTTTTTAGCAGGATAGCGAGCCGGAGCCATGCAGGAAAACCCAATGTCAAAAGGTATTGTACTTTTGGTACCATTCAATGTGTAAAACGGTACTACCGGCCAGTGTCATGAATCCCAGGGAGTCCCCACACAATGACTACCACTCACCCTCACCCACTCAACACCACTATGCGGTGTAACAGGTATCAGCCAGTCCATACGGCACCCTCTTACACACATATATGTACTCAGAACACTAATGCAGTGCCACTGGTACCCAAAAGGTCAATGGTTTACCCTCTGCAGACTCCGTGGCCCAAGCCTCCCTCCACCCTCTATTTCACCCTGATTGTCCTATACCCCCAGATGGAAGATCACCATCCCTGCCTCCCAGACACTGGGCCGCATGCGACCAAAGTCATGCTGTTTGGGTCCTCAGGAAGCAGGTGGGAATATGTAACAGTTTTAATTAGGAGGTAGACGCAAACAAGGAAGAAGTTAGCAGTCACTCAGGAAGTTGACCCCAGGTCTCAATACAAAAAGGAGTCACACAATCTCTTGACCCGCTTCCGAACTGTCTCAAAGGCGTTTCTTCAATCCAGTCAATCTCTGTCACTACTACCTGGCGCCAAGATGTCTTTGGGAGGGGCCAGGTGTGGAGAAGGCAGTTGGTCTGCCACGATGAGGGTCAACAAGGAAACAACTGATGACAGGGGAGTAACACAGGGAAGCCTCTTGATAGGATGAGGTGCCCCGATTGGCTCACGATGATCCAGGTCGTCCCCATGCAATCTGGGCACAGAACGTGGTGCATGTTGGTGTGAGTTGCACCAAGCACTTCAGGTTCCAAAGACGATGAGTTCTACATTCCACGCCTCCTTGGAAAGGAGGCACAATGACCGGTGCACGCTGAGATGGATTGCACCAGGCAATTACGGGCAGACACAGTGAAGAAATGCATTCCGCAACTCGCTGAAAAAGAGGCACCACCTCCAGCGCACAATGATACAGCTGCACCATAGAAGTCCGGTCACACACATAGGCACAAGTTCAACAGAGCTGTATGAGGTGGAATAAGGCTCTACTCAGTGTACACCCCCAGCTCCGAGGGTCACACCCCATGAACTGGACACTGCATGCAATGCGCATGCAGTCGGAGCGTCACACAAAAGAGATGCGGCAAGATCAACGAAACAGGCCATGCGGGGTCCCACAACAGGTGACTCCACTCACCACCTACTAATCGCTTTTGGGTGTCGGGGTGCCCGCTGTACAGGAACGGCCTGCCTTAGATGTGGGTACAATTTCTGGGACTTCGCACTAGACAATCCGGTCTCCAGACACAAATTCAAGTTCCACGCATGCACCATGCTACTAGTTGAAATTCAGTAGCTGAGGTAGTCACTTGAGAGGGCACCCCTGGCCAGATGTCACAAGTAGGTACTATAGGTCCCTCGCGAAAGATCTTTTATGTCTCTGAGAGCTCTGAAAGAACAGGAGGCCTGCGGTCAGACCTTTGGGGAGCACACTTCAGAGCACCACACTTTAACATGCCTTCAGCCCAGAACAGCCTTTATTCCAACAGTTATCATCCATGTGCACATCAGAGACCTCTGACAATATAGACCACGCAGTCTGGGTTTCATGGTCCCACGTCCCCACAAGCATATCTCTCCTTTTGGCACCCGTAGATATACTGTTGTGTGTCTTTGAAATTCAAGATGGTTTACAAACTTTCCCTTTGAACCACAGATGTCTCCCCTAAATTGTTGGCCTGTCTGCCAATGCAGATCTTGATCTTTAGTGGGACCATGATCCGGCCCTTAGAGGCTGAGTGTCACAACCTCTATCTTCAAACAATTCCATTCGGCCCTCAAATGGCAGAGGTCTGCCATTCCCATGGGATGCCTACAGTTTATGGCTGTCGATTGGGGAATGCACAGATGTGCTCCCTCTGACTCCTGGTGTCGACTGGAGCCAGACACCACGGTCCCCGAGACTCTTGGAGCAAAGGACTGTCCATATTCTATAAGTGGCATTTCTAAGCAAGTCATGGCAAAACCTCTTTTACCAATGGAAAGGGTTTGGCACTCCATTGATATGAAACATCATGAGTCTGCTCTACTGCAATCCACTATTGCAGTCCAAAGTAATGTCAACCACTTCCACAGGTTAACCTATGGGAAGAACAGGCCTCATAGGTAGTGAAAACACACATAGGTATTCCTCACTACCTGGGCGTACGTGCACCGTTGCGCACACCGACCTGTGATGGCAGGAAGGACTCATAGTTCCCAGCACCAGTGGTGCAAGTGCCGCCGCCTGAGTCTGCACAACAGACCGGACACGTGTTTAACTAATACGTGTCTGTGTGCATGCAGAAGCCTGCATGGCAGGTGGCACACCCAATCACAGGAACCCTAAGTAAGGGTGCGCACTCACAGCAGGCTACAATGGCACGCGCCCCATGAGTTTACTCCCGATAGATACCAATGTGCACCCACCAGTCTGTAATGACAGACCAACCAGTGTTTCAGAACATGGAATCATCGCCACTACCCATCACGGATAGGGAGGAAGGGCTTGTGCGCTTTCACGAAGCAAGGAAAGGCCAGTCACATGGCTTACCCAGGCTCTAGCATCTTTGGTGCAAGTGCGCACCCTCCACTGTGCTCAGACCAGCAGGACATGGGTGAACCCACTTACAGGTTCGATTGCATACTCCCGGCCAGCATCAGTGGGCCAGGCATCTTGCCGCCAGCACTATGGATGAAAGCTCGCAGACCTGCACCGGCAGGCCCCAAAGGTTAGAACACCGGGGATACAGGTATAGGCTCATAAGTCAACAAAGTCAGACTGGGCACCTATCCAAAATGCCATAGGTACCATGGCTCATTCCTCAGCCTGCCACTGCAGGTGGAATACATATCTGAAACAGCATCAGGGCTGGTGAGCACACCCCAGTCTGTGTTGGCAGACCAGCTCATGTTCCGGAACAGCTTGTCAGTGCCTCTTCCTAATCTGTGTAGGAAGGCGCATGCACTTCCACAAGGCCTTGACAGTGGGGCGTACGCAGGGCCCGGAGACCTCTCCAGAGAATTGGCAACACCTCAGGAGTATTTGTGGGCAGACTCGAACTCTAATGGAGTGGAAGCCCCATTTGGTGAGTTCCTCACTACCTGGGCAGGGCATATCCATTTATGTCTGCCTGGCCTTCAGCCTACCACCCCCCTGGGGCCCATCAGTACTTCCCTAGGGGGGTGTCCACATGGTATGGGATGACCCACTCATAGTTGGTTGAGGCGAAGGCAATGCCATTCTAGGCAGGGGTGTAATGTCACCCCACAGACCTGTCATGGCAGACCTGATATAGGATTGAGGGCTATCCAGTGGATAACACACTCAGTGTTATGTCCCACAACTAGCCAGTACCATACCCACCCCAGGTATGTTGTGTGCCTGTTTACAAGGCACACGGAGGTACAGCACCTAAACCCCATCCTATACGCACCCCCAGCCCAATGCGGACAAGGTGGGCACGAGCACCTTACCTCTGCCATTCAGGGGGTAGGTGCCCAGTTTCCTAAGGTTATACAGAGAGAGTCGGCAAAGACTATGAGAAAAAGCAAAAGGTTTGTGGGTAATTTTCACTAAGGAGGGCATGTCCAACAAATAATCTAATGTACCCTTTCTCCCCACAATGAACATATTTTCCCTAATATTTGTAGCTTTTGCTAGCATATTGTATTTAAATAGAACCACTGATGACCGTGTTTGTGGCTCAGTGGTTAATGATTTTTCCAATCTTTCCCACTTGGTCCACAACTCATGTGGTGATAAACTTAATAGGCTCTTAAAGACCCACCACCATATCCTCCATATTGATTTAGTGACAGGTGAAATCTCATAGGAAGTAACATTTACAGGGAGAGGAAGCGGTTCTACAATTAATTTTGTTGCACTTTACAAGACTTGGTCCAGGAAGGTCTTAAATTCCCTGATCCTGAATTGCGCAATAGGTGACCACAATCCGCTGGTCCTTAGTTTAAGTGTAGGGTTACATATGGCCCCCATGGATAGGATGGACTGCCTGATCAAATACACCAGGAACGGGGGATACAAGGGAGCTGGCGGGATGTTGAACCAAAGGATTTCCTTGCTCGGCTTGTGGGAATCACAGGGTCAGGTTCGAGCTTTGCCTTAGTGACAAACCTGACCCGGAGCTAGTCCTGGGTGCATTTTCTGAAATCTGCATTGAGCCTAGGGAGCAACTAATGGCACACAAGTGTTGACAGTCCTCGAGACCTGGTAAGTGGTTTGACAAAACCTGCTCACGAGCCCTCACTAACTTCCTACATACCCTCAAAAGCTCACCAAGGGTTCCATCAGGCATAAGGCAATGTAGGACACTCTACAAAGAAGCCATTAGGTGAAGAAAAGAGGAATTCAGAGGGAAGGCTCTGGAGCAGTTGGTTAGCCCCGCTGCCAGAAATGATGGGACACAGTTTTGGAAGAAAGTCAGTGCACCCTTCTTTTCTAGCAACCATGGCACTGGTATAGAGGTAACTCTCCCTGAGCATGATTAGGTCAACTACTTCACCTTGGCCTCAATGACCAAGGAGGCATTGAACATGACGCTGTGCTAAATCTATCCAGTTCAGCTTGCACAGTGGTGCTAATAATCACACTCTGGGATGTCACCTAAGCAGTAAACAGATGCCCAATTCATGAAGTTCTGGGACCAGATGGGGTCCCTGTTGATCTTTTTAAAGACAATCTAACTTTTTGGGCCCCAGTCCTGGTGAATGTACTAAGGAGCACGATTAATGCAGCCCCTCCTATTTCCTGGCCCTGGGCAATGATTGTGCCAATCTTTAATAAGGGAGATAGAAGTGACCCACATTCTTATCGGCCAATATATCTCATTGATGCCACAGCTAAGATAATTGGCAGAGTTCTATTAGACCAACTAGAAACCTGGGCTAATGAAAAGGGCATTTTAGCCCAGTATGGGTTCCGGCAGGGCATATGGACGGCAGATAAGTGCTTGAATTTACACCTAATAACGAGCAAGTATATGGTTGCCAAAGAGGGCTGCCTATTTTTGGCATTCAAGGATCTAAGAGCGGCATTCGGTAATGTTATAAGGGGGAAGCTATCATCTATGCTGCTAAACAAGAGTGCAACTCCCCAAATTATTCACCGTCGTACCCAGTTACATACTGTCATAGAAGGTAGGATTAGGTTTCGACCAAACAGGGAATGCACCCCTTGCATTACGATTAGGAAGGGTGCCACACAAGGTGGTGGTGTGCTGGCACCCTTCCTTTTCAGTTTTTACATTAATGGTCTTGAGGACCATTTGATTGAAGCTGCAGCTGTCCCGCCCAGGATGGGAACATGACAGCTACCTGTACTTATGTACAAGGATGACTATGTCCTTATGGCTCGGACAGGGAGGGGTTTCCAGAAACTTTTAAATAGCTTAGTGACCTTTATGTCACATCTGGGTCTTTCTAAGAATAAAACTGAATCAAATGCAATGGTTTGTAGGCACCCATGAGGCAGATTAACCCCCTTTCACATCGGCACAACACGCCTGAAATGTGTTTCTACATTTTCTTACTTGGGGGTATCATTGGATAGCAGAAACACCTGGAGGCACCTCAAGGGAGTACGGTTTATGCAATGTGAACAAGCAATAGAATCCCTATGTAAATTTGCTTCCAAGTTGGGGTCTATGCCCATAAATATGGAAATTACTGTGTATAAAGCCATATCAATCGCTACCTGGGGTATGGGGGCATACTGACCCTTCACCCTTGCAGTGTAGCAAAAACACATTTTTGTGAAGACTTATGTTGCTTCCTCATAGTATTCCTGTGATTATAGTCAATGAGGAGTTAGGACTACACCATCTGGGAGATGCAGTAAGGATGGCAACTATACTGATGTGGTTGTCAATCTAATCCAGGCCCGAAGCAGTTTTGGCACAAATGGTGATTATTGACTGTGTAAATTTAGCAGGGGCACATAAGATGAAGTGGCTCCCATATGTAAAAAACATATGTTAAAAAGAAGCTCCCTGCCATCGATAGATCTTACCTGTTTCTTAAGCCGATGTCTATAGACACTCAGTTCAGACCTTTGGTGAAAAGAGAATTGCTAAATCGACTAGAGAAAATGAGGTGGAAGGGCGATTTAAAGAAGGGGATGGTGGCGGCTTACCTTCCACTATGTACAACACACCCACATTCAGCCATTTCAGCTAAAGGTCCCACGCCATCAGAGATGTTCTCTGTTATGATTTAGATTTGGCTTTTGCTCAGTTTTCCGTGTCTTACCCCTCTAATGTGTTTGTTGCTAAAAACTTGGTTTCCTACCCATATAATTCGATTACGGCCCAATGGCAACTACATCTGCTTTTGTTCCGTAAGCTCTACAGAGAACAGAGAACTCAGATACTAGTACCTCTTCTGAGAACCTTGAAGATTAGGAAATATAAAGAGGCTCTGGCATACTTACAATTGCTCCAGACTACCAAGTATGCATAACAGTATATAGATACATTCCTTCTGTTGTCAAGTGCAGGAGAATAGTTGGGAAATAAGGATTATATATTTGATGCTCTCTCATTCTGAGGATCTATGGATTAGCAACCACAATGTTTTTATTTTTGTATTTTGTACATTTTAACATATTTGGGCATCGCATTTGTCTGTGGGATAAAACACTTGTTGACGTTGTATGACTGTATAGATGGCCCAAAGAGGTCTGGGTAAGAATACAATTGTTTTAAGTTATGTAATTTTGCCTAAAATGTGTTTAGAATAATTTTCACTTGCCAAACACAGGAGAGCACCTGGGAATAGATAATGTTCCAAGTGAAGTACCTTCTCCTCTAAATGCGAGAAAGGGGGAAAATATAATCAGTTTGGAAGGATTCTTTTTAACCATCTTATCTACCTAAATATTTGGCCCAGCAGCAACACACCATCATCAGACTGGCATGGCAGTTTGGTCCCAGTGTTTTGGAGTCTTTGGTTTCAGAAAAAGTTAGAAGGGGTACAGTTTGACACAAACCAAGTGTTCAGGGCATTGGGGACAGCATTTAGGGGTCAGGACTCACTCCAGCAGAGGCCGACAAGAACGTCTAAGGCAGGTCAAGTTGGAACTAGTCAGCTGGGAAGTAGCAGGAAAGGTTTTGTGTAGCGTGTTGTATTCCTGTATATTGGACAGGAGGTTGAGCCTTATGACTCTTGGAGTCCATTTGTTTGTTCTGGGCACAAGAGGGAGAGAATTTCGAGTCTTCTAGGCTCTTCTCGGGACACAGACAGATGTTCAGTCCTCTTCTGTTCTTCCAAAGTTCCAGAGCGTGTTCTGAGGAGGGTAATGTGCATGTCACATTTATGTCTTGTACCAGACTGTTGGTGAGGGAAACCGCTGGTCACTCCCTAACTGATTGGGTAAAAGTATCCAGGGGCAACCCTACCCACTTTTGCAGCAACTATGTGCCCTACTGCGAACAATTCCACAATGCTCCTCTCTGCCTAACTCCAAGATGGTGAACTCCTACTCCTCTTGTGGGGAGCCAGTTCTGAGGGCAGCTCCTCTCCTACTCTGATTGGTGTCTGACTGACTGGGGGAACAAAGAAGAACCCTGCCCAGCTGTCAGCTAACATCTGCCTGTGACAGGTTAGGCATCTTTCAAATCAATCAAGTTCCTGGGTACAGTCCATATGGTCACCATGACAGAGGAACAGAACACCTCCCCACACCAAAGGCCTTTGTCTGAGCTCTGGGAGCAAATTCACTCATCATCAAGGGGGCTATTCAGCTCCTGGTTACCGTTGGAACTCATGCAAATGGAATTCATTGTCCTTTAGTCAGGAAAAAGATAGCTTTCTAAAAGTATCTTTTTCAAAATATTTATTACAAATTTGACTTGTGAATTGAGTTTGTAATAAATATTTCACAAAGTCAAATAATTAATTTTATAGGTGTTTCCTAGTTGGAGATAACTTTATTAAATGTAATAATGTATGCCAACGCTTTCCTATGGAACACCCAACCCTGCCACAGTGAAAATAGCTTTTAGAGCCTTTTCACTAGAAGGACATGTTTAACATTAACAGTTTGCTGGTTAGGTTGTATTTTTTGCTGCATAATTTAGATATCCTTGCTGATCTGGTAACTTCATTCTGACCCACATCCCTCACAGCCCTTCAAATCTTTCATACAATGTTTCACAACATATTGCACCTTGCTATCACCTTGAACTTTGCTAGCATTATCTTCATAAAACTAGACAAACATCTATTGCAAGCATTATTGTTGATGCCCATTCGCATCAATTCAGGCACATATTCTGACCAGCACCTATGACCTCTCAAAGGTGCAGCCTGGATGGTGGAATGTGGAGTAGGGTGATTTGTCATCATCATTTCTCTCTGGCACTCCTTTACATTCAGTCTGTTGCTTAGAGCTAACCTTATGAAACTACCCATCAATCCATTGGCTTCCTCAGCCAAAGTATTACCATATGGATGGTACAAGCTACATCTATAATGCACAATTCCATACTTCCTTAGAAATTGCAGCATACCGCCTGAAATGAATAGCACCCCATTGTCTGAGACTAAGACTTTTGGCAGCCCCTTCTTCGCCCCCACTTTCTCCAAAAACATTACCACACTCACCGTAGTGGTTTCCGCAATCAACTCCACTTCAGTCCATCTAGAAAAAAATTCAATAACAACTATTACAAATTTATGTCTACCCAATCCAACGAATACTTCTAAGAAATCCATTCCTAACGTTTCCTTTGGTCCATCAAGTTTTTCCACAGACACCATGGGTTGATTCCTACAAACAACACCTTTATTGTGTCGGACACACTCAGAGTACTTCCCCAACTTCACTTCCACTTCTCGGTCCATACCTCGCCACCAAAACGTTTCTCTTAAACGTAGCTTACAACAAGTTTCCTCTTCCCAGGCCATCCTGAGACTGTGAACTGCTTGACTTTACTCAGTATACTGCTGCACTGTAATTCCTTGACCCATTCTTCCTTCGTAGTTCTGCCTATGTAGCAATAGTCAATTGTGGCTACAAAACACTCCAAATCAGTCTTTACTTCTCAGCCTCAAATCTTCAAAATATACAATAGTGGTTAATTAAATGTCCTCAAAGAAAAAAGTAGCCAGAACATAGTCCTAGATTTAATATGATTTTGTGTCCGCCTGCATCACTTTTGTGGTGCATTCACATGCATCCAACCCATGTATTTTGACAAAGACTTGTAAACGTAGGTTTGCACCAAAATGGTGGGCCTACCCAATGGAGTTGTAACGAGGACAAGTATCTTTATTTCTTCTAGTTAATTTCCTCTTTCCATGGAATATGCCTCTAAGGATTCTTTGTGCAGGAAAGAGTTATTTCCTACTCAAAAATGAACTTGCCCGTAACGCAGGCACCCTACACTATGGTGCAAGGGTGCCTGTGTGGCATGCATGTAAAAATAGAAAATGTTACTGATAGTTTTTAAGCCCGTTGATCGACCACACATATGCCAGCAAATCTTTTTAACTCACTGAATATGACTTCTCTATTTCTTTCAGAACCCTTGGCACAAAAGCTATATTAGCCTCCCCACCATCACCCTTCTGTTTCACTACAGCTCCTAATTCTTTGCTGAGTATTTCCATTGTAATTCAGTTCCTTTTGTTGGCTTAAACTTTCAAAGAACTGGTGCTTTAGGCAATTCCCTTTTAATATTTTAAGTGTACACTTGATAAATTTTCTGTTGAAAAGAAACATTCTTCTTGAACAATATAGTCGAAAGCTCTTCATAGCTACAAAAGTCCTAATGAATTTCACAAAGAGTTCACATAAGCCTACAAAATACATCACTTCCTCTTTATTTGCAGGTATAAAAGCTTTCTCCACTGCCTTATGTGATTAATTTTGGTATGACTTCCTCTAAAGTCAATATGCTCCTAACATATTCTAAGCTGTGTAGTTCCAAAAATATCCCTGCCATTCCTTAGTTTAAGTCCATTGTCCATTAGTGAATTCAACCCAGGTTTTATTCTCCTATCATGTTCCTGTCTTGCTTGCTCATAAATTAGAATATTGTTCTAAAAAAATCCCCAAAACGTATTTTTCTATAAACATGTTTGCCATTATTCTCAAACAAGCTCTGCGAATGAGGATAATCCAAATGATAGCCTCCAAACTTGATACAAGCCATCTGGCGAGGTAAAAGTTTTGCGGTGGCAAGATTCCTCCACTAGCAGAATTTTGTGGTACAGCAACCTTAGCTCAAGTTCGAAAAAATGATTTGCCCCCTCTATCGACACTGAAATATCTTCTGTTCAGGGTAAAAGGTGCCCAAGTACTCATAGTTTTCTTTTCAGGCTTCTAGGGTTCGGCATACATTAGAAGTTCATTCAGACCGCTTTTTTGATGACCACAAGAAACCTAAAGAGGGGATTCAGTTAGCTCAATAACTTTTTGTCACACATTTTCTCTAAATACTAAAACAACTTTTGCCTTATTCCTAATGGACCTCTCATCATTTTGTGCCTAATTGATACAAAACCTTCTTTCACCTTTACCTGATCAACCCCTTTCAATTTTCCTAATTGCTCTTCAAATACCACTTTAAATTCTGATAATTTATCATCTAGTTTTACCATGGGTTCTTCCAGTAAATCCACAATGTTGGTTCTATTAGTTCAATAGAGCAATTAGGCAAATTGAATGTCCTAGTTCCCTTAATTTTCCTTCACCAACAACAACCTTGTCAATCAACGTCTCTACTGAAAATTGTGTTTCTTTGCCTAATCTAAGCACCATATCCAAAACCCTTGATGCAAAAAGCCGAAACTATCCCCTCCTTTGTAAAAGACGTACACTTTGCCCCAGTTGCGCTTCCCCTTCATACTCAATACTATACGAAAAGTATCCATCTAAGTAAATGTTTTATTCCATGTAAGCAGCTGGCATAACATTAGGTGGCTCTACTTTATACTTTTCCCATACTCTGTCAAAAGCATATCTGGAAAGAATTGAAATTTTCACCCGGGAATCAACTAAATATTTAAGGCTTCACCACTATTCTAATGTGAGCTCTGATATCTTCTGCATACTCATGTCCTTGCAAATTACACACACATGTACAGACAGCACTATATTATTCACTCTTTTCATCATATCACTCTCATCACACTCAACAATACACACAACTGGTTTCTTCCCAGCATTCTTGCGTTCCCTAACAAAACGACCTATAAACCCACATATATTACACATTTTATTCACTGTTAGACAAAATTCTGAGTTGTGTAAATGGCTCAAATAACCACATCTGTAACCTTCATACCATCCAGACTCTTTTGTTGAAACTATGGACTGTTTAGCTCTAAATACCTGTTTTTGAAAAGATTTGATAACTGCAATACAATTTGTATCACTAAAATTGTACTCAACTTCACTTTGCAACAATTGAATGCTGATCACAATGTCCCCAGCTGCTTTCAAGGATGGGTCTTTGCTTGCTAGTACTATTGCACAAAACGTATAGCAAGGCTAAAACAACTAGGGCCTCATTTATGAGAAGTGTCGCAGCGATTAAACACTTCTCAGTGCGCCCTCCTTGCGACATGATGGATGTGTCATATTTACTGTATGACGCATCGTGTCACAAGGAATGACAGTATGATACGTCAGTATTACTGACGTATCTGTCAGCGCAAAAGTGGCGCATTGCTGGGGTTTGTCTGAAAACAGACGCAACTCCAGCAATGTGTCCTTTCACATGGGGCAAGCCCCACGTGAAAGGTCCTGCGTCACCCTCATGCCTGCCATGAAGAAGGGGTAAGGTTTTGACGCATTGGCATCCTAGAAGTGGCACAGTGATATCTTTTAGATTTCACAGCGCCACTCCTACGACCCTTTCTTGCGGGGGAACGCCCACCCTGCATAAATTATAACTGATGCAGGTATAATGTAGCGCAGGGGTTTACGAAGTGACGCATCTGCCTAGATGCGTCACTTTGTAAATATGGCACATTATTTACGCCGCCGCAGCGTCACAAAAAGTGATGCAACGGCAGCGCAAAGGTGACGCAGGGGCTCATAAATAAGGCCCTTGGTTCATTTGTTGTCGTATGAGGTGTATACCTTAATACCTTTGGGAAGATAAAACAGCTCTCACCCCCAGTTTGTGAAGTAATTCCTCATCGGACATAGCTTCATCCCTACACTTACCCTGTTGGGATGGGCTCAACCAAGACAACAATGGAGCTCTTGATATTATATGTGATGGTCAGAGTTAGATGTATGAGAAGATATAAAATTGTCTTGGAGTAAACATAAATCTGAAATACTGATGGTCAAGATCAGTCACTGAAACTTTAAGGATGACAGGACAATAGTTTATGGCTAAATGAAAACTGTGGACAGTTTTATAGTCCCAGATGGGTCTGGACATAACACCTTATCGAACCAAAGAACTAGTTGATTTAGTCTTGCCATACCTTTGTGCGATAGTCTTAGTTAGGGAGAAAGTATTAGTGAGCTCTCCTTTTACATTCACTCTTAATGTTTGTGGGTTTGCTTGCAAGTGATCTTTCCTGAATCCTTTCTTTAAACCACTTGACCACTAACTGCTCTATTATCAGGGAATTAGATAGTTGACACATTTGCATTGATCAGCTAGACACCTTAGAGTTGCAATAAAAGTGTCCACACTTTCACTTGCTTCACTTATTTTACCTTCTGTAAACCAGACTTTTTTGTGCAGTAGATGGTTTTTCTAATCCTCGTCCTGCTTTCTTATGCTCATCAAGAACGTCTCCATCTGTTAGTACAATTTCTGGAAGGTGTGCCAATACCCTTTGACATTCCCTCCCTAAACAATATACTAAGAAGAATCTTTTTCTACCGGGTTTGAAATGCTTTTCATGCACTGCACCCAGGCAAACATTGAAGGCATGGTCCCACTCACTCCAAGGTCTTGTCTTGGTTTCCCTGGTGACTGTGGAAATATAGGAGGAGGCATACTACTATCCAGTGTGCTAGCTGATCAACACAATCACCTACAGTCAGTGATAAAAGACACTTTGAATGAGAAGACTGTGGTAGAGGATACCAATAACATAAGTTAAAAATAAATCAATTCAGAACACAGAACAACGAAATCTGACAGTACTTTTAGTCCAGTTAATGTACAGCACCAAATTAGTAGCATAAAACGTTTTTTAAAAAAAATCAGATGTGCAGACTACCTGGTTGGAGTCAGAACCTGTAGCTTGAGCTCTGCTAGGATGATGTGACTGTTCCAAGAGAGCGAAAATGGGCTCCCAAAACAATAGCCCATATGATGGCAGAGAAAAGACTAGACTTCCCAGTAGTCATAGGGGAAGTTCCCAACTCTCTGCCTTTCCCTTCTGCTGCTGAGCAAGCTAGACCACACCCCATAAGTTCCTTCTACCTCTTGGCTCACTAGAATTAGGGGTGGGTGATAAATTCTGCTCTGCCGGTGGAGTTTTTTCCACCTGCATTACGCTTGTAATGTGTGGTGCTTGACGTTGGTGAGCGCAAGCGAGAATTGGCATCCCCTAGTGCGATTTTCGCGAGCTAGGACGACACCTGGCAAGATTTCCACAACGTTGGTGGTCATGACCATTCGCAGTGAGTAAGATGCTGTTACAAAACCTACTCGAGCAGCAGCACAGAAGCAGAGCCCTCTGGTGCGCCTCATGGTGCCATTCGTGCTGATATTGCAGCACAGAACAAGCTCCCGGTCCTAAAAATCAGCACGACATGCCGATGTCACCCGCTCGTGGAACTCTATGGAATTTCACAGAGTTTTTATGTAATTCAGCGGAATTACACAGAGTGAGTGAAACTCCGTGAGTTGCGCCCACCCTCTCTCAGAATATGCCTGTATCTCCTGTTCTGGAGGCCAACGTTAGCGGTTTCACCACCACTGGCTGAAGCAATGCTTGTCAACCCCTAACACTGAGTTTACCGGCACCTCTGGCAGTGTCTTACAGCTGTCTGATGCATGGTTCTTGCAAGTGGGGAACACATTTTCCCAAAAAATAGAGATAGCAAAACAAAAGTGTGAGTATACACCTTTAATCTGGACTTGTGCCGCGTCTTCCGAACCCTGTTTCCACCAATGCTCCACATTCCAAAACCTACAGCACATTCCACATGTGCCCCATCTCCAATGCAACACCGATTTGATGTGCTCACTCCAACACGGGACACACATGCACTGCGAGAGATAACACAGAGCAAGAGATAACACATATCTTCGGGTGAATGCACAGTGAAGATATCCTTTTAGAATCCCCCGTATATCCTTTCACACAATGCAGACAGCAACTGCTCTTCTGTCTGGAAGAGACGCACTGTTTACGTCAACTAGGTGTGGCTTAAGGCGGCAGCTCTTACCCCTGTCTTGCATTGAGATACCCCTGGCACTGCTACCCCTGGTCCACGGGGCGGTGAAGGCAGATGCAGGCACAGAAAGTATATACGGCTCTTTCACCCGGTGCTCTTGTCTGAGCCCAGAGCAGCACTTAGGAGTCTGCTGATGGGCTGAGGCTGGGACAACGGGTTAACTCTGTGATGTCCTCGGGGGTCAAAGGATGTGCAATGATACCTGTGGCACCCTTGGCATTTTGGTGACTCGAGGTCTATGCATCGCGTAGTCAATAATATACAGATGAAGCCCAGATCATTGCTAGAGCAGGGTATAAATTGATTTCTCAAATAGCCTGTTTGTTCGTGTGGCTGGTTTTAATATCCCCGCTGCTTGAAGGCTTCATTAGCAATGTGTCCACACTGCAGCTGCCCGGATTGCTTGTGGCATATGATCTAAAGTAGCCGGAATGAGATCAGCCACACGGGAAACACAGGCGTGATTGGTAAATACAGACTCCACGATACTAGATGAAAAATCATCTTTATGCAAATGGTCTTTGGGACTAATGTGTGCTCTCCCTTCCCGGCACCTATTTCAAGATCAAACATATTATCCGGGGGTCACCGCAGGGCACAGGGCACGAGGCCTCGACTGCGGGACTGATGAGAGAGCGCATTATTCCAAATCATTTCTAGAGGCAGCCAAGCAAACGATTACTCTTTACGTCATGACACATTTTCTGCTATTCCTGATGTACTATAAACTTACTTAAATTGTATATTTTTTTTTAAAAAGGCTGATCTAAAATACAATTACCCTGCTTTAAAGAACCCCTGCTGTTGTCTAAGAGAAGCTATTTGAACATATTATCGCATATGCTGTTATCCCTACAGGTCCTAAACCTACTCTTTGCGGATCGCTCAATGCAGAGCACAAAGTAGGGCTGTCTCCCGGGTGCAGCTGATCGGGTAAATACTTCTGTGGTTAGCGTGTCATAAACAGCTCTCTTCCGCGCGTTCTGGCCTCACTAAAGCACCGCAGAACTGAGAAATGTCAGCGAGCGGACAAAAAATGACAGAATCCCTAAAATGTTTCTAGGAAACGTGTTCTGTATTATTCTTGCACGCACTGAGCTCAGCTTGCAGTCTGTAGCTAAAAACAAATGAATGTATTTTCCGTACGCATCTGCCTTCATTTTCTGATGATGTTATGGTAGCCAATCTAGGAAGCAGGCAAGTTATTTGAGCATAACTCGTTGCAAGGGGTTTAGAGCATGTAAACAGCCGCTTCATTAGCTGGCTATTTCCAACATGAGCCCTTTTCAGACGTGCAATTCAGATGCTACACTTTGCATAGAACATTGTTATGTTCAAATAAAAATAGGTGTACTCTTTTCGACAAATATCTTTTTTTATTAGCATCTCATTGAATCTGTTTTCCGTACCATGCATTATGGCACATGGTTGATTTGCTGGTTGAATTTAAAAAAGATGTTGAGAAGACACACTGCAAAATCCATTGCGGCCAATATCAAGCAGGGTTACTAACATCACAATTGTGTCATAAACGGCAGCTCCACACTTTGTTTTAACTGCACTCTTTTTTGGCACCCAGACGCACACTGGAGTCTCAAACAGGATTGACCAGAAATGCCCTTCACTCTGCAATCTCTTCCTACCATTCTAACTGAACACCAGTTTGTTCACATGGGCACCTTCGGGTTCCAAAAGATCCATTATACCTATGACGTACCCCAAGGATCCTTACTGTCTCCTGTCATGTTCAACCGCGACATGGAGCTGCTTGGAGCTCTTCTCACAGATACCAGCATCAAGGTACACAAATATGACGACGATGCACATCTTAACTTCTCTCCTCTGGTTCAGACTTCCAGAACGTCAAACACTGCCTACACATGATCAAGACCTGGATGCCCAGCCCCTACCTGAAGGTCAACCTAACCAAGATAAAATTCCTGTTACTTGCCAACAACAGCAAACAAACAGTACAAACCTAGTTCAAAGACATGAACCTTGACAACTAACCCCAACTTTCACTGAAAACCACGTCACTTGGATTCACCCTGGACACCAACCTCACTCTTCTGGAACACATTATCAAAAAATATAGACAGCCTGGTACTAGCTTTCTCTTACAAAGAAAAGTGAATCTGTTTCTTCCAGAAAACCAACTTCAGAACTGCTGTTCAAGCCCTAGTACTCTCGCATCTGGATGTTGGTAATGTCCTAATTCATGGCCTCCCTCTTTCCGCACTGGCCCCATTAAGTGCAATCCTAAATGCCGGAGTACATCTCATCCAGGACCTGAAGAAATATTCTGTTGGAGCTCCATAGGCTTTCCTTGTTGGTGCACACCATCTTCAAAACCAGCTGCATTATTTACAAAGCCAGCAACCCTACTTATTTTGCAGACACTATCTCCATCCCTGGTGGTTTTTGGCACACCTGCAGACGGGACACCTCAGCCTGCAGCCCGAGAAGTGTACAAAATGGAAAAAGCAAAGCAGCAGGCCTTTTCTATCGATACACTCAGGATCCGGAATAACATCTTGTATCCATCAGGACTGCCCCAGATGGATATAGGACAGTATCCACCCGCTCCAATGGAAATTGGAGCAGATGCTCCAATGTAGGAAAGAGTTGAAGACACACATCTTGAAAGAACGCTACATCGCAATGCATTAACAGCCAACAAAACAGCTACTTCTCCTGTCAATTTTTGACATTATATTGCACTTTGAGCCTGTAAAGCACTCATGTGCATTTGGATAGGTTTGTACTATGGAAATACCAAATGCATGCATATATTTCACCCATGTGCAGGCCGTCGTGTAAAACTAGTGTTTCCTGATATACGTCAGGCGTAGGGACTTGTGCTTGGGCGTATCGATTTTACATAAACTTGCACATATAATGTTATTACTGGTATAAGGCTTCACAGTCTTTGACATTTTTGTACTACTTATAAAAGCACATGGACGGACAATGCTTTTCCTACCTCATGTGCTGCCCTTGCCTACACAAGTGACACTTTCTGCCTACATCCCTGGTGTCAGGTGGCCTGTGATATTTTTTTGACCACGCCCATGATGACATTTATGTCTGCGTAGTTGTCAGACACATCCTATTGCTGTTTGAGTGTCAGTTTTCCCGTTATCCCTTTCTTTTATATGACAATCAATTTCTGATTTCTTTTTTTCCTTCGAGTGAAGACTTTGTGACACTCCATAGGTGTTGGGTCAACTCCACTTCTTATGTAATGATACTTAGATTATTGAGTGTCAGTTTTCCTGTTATCCCTTTATTATATAAGACAATCAATTTCTGATTTCCTCTTTTCCTTAGAGTGAAGACTCCTATGTAGCTCAATAAAGTCCAGACCCCTTTTGTATGTTTTGCTGTCTTTTATTTATTCATTCAGCATGATACTCGACAAATAACATCTTTGCAGATTATTGTTTCTGATGATCCTTAGAAGTTATGTTGTTTTGTTAGCCAACACATGTTTCACGCCATGTGGTGCCTGTAAGGCTGAGGCTTTTTCAAGGCTAAAAAGTTCAACATATATTTTGTAAAATTTTAAAATTTCATTGGTTACCCAATTTTTCACCCTCTGCGACTCGATAGATTGAACTGGATCCATGCTCTTGGGTAGTGAAGGAAAAAAGGAGAAAAAAAGGGAAAAAAGGGAGAAAGAAGAGTGCTCGTAACTCTCACTGAGGAGAGAAACATTCCTTATGATTTTCCTTACCCTTAAATCTTCAGATGACTGTGTTCCATTTAATTTATTCAATGTGCTCAAATCAGGGTAGGGTGAAGGCAGAGAAGAACCATGTTCACCCTTTAAACGTGCAGTATCAGATTTCAGACCAAAGGGGAAATTCCTTACAATACAGCTTAATTACACACTCTGGCACAAAACAAAAGATTGTTAAAGTATTTGGTTTAACCCTTTCAACATGATTATGATCCAAATATCAGGTCCTATGCTGCATCTTTTGGTGAGTGTGATGAGGTAGGTATAAGTCTTTGAGAATATGTTTATGTATTTTAGGCAACGAGTTTACGTATGTTACTTAGGCTCTGTATGTAACTCGAGAATAGCATGCTATACAATAATTATAATAATAATATTTATTAAGTATTTAGTCAATAAAATCCATTGCACAAACATTTGTTCACTGCATGACATAAACATAATCAGTTTCTTTACTGCCATTGGTATTTTTTGGTGAGTCACGCCACTAGTCAAGGTCAGGGGAGCTCAATGGCCATGGCTGAAAGCCCTTGTTTTTGTGATGCGGTCGGGAAAACGCATATCCGTACTTGCAGCACCCAAGAAAATATTGACATAGGTACAGCAGCTTAAGAATGTGGGTTACGCACTAGTCATGTAAATAAAGACTATGGGGAGGAATGTTGGTGCAAAGCGCTCCCTTGATCGAGTATCGAGCATTAGTATTTTTACAGTAGAATGATGAGTGGTTTATCAAACATTAGTGATGATTGTGCACAGATCATTTAAACAAAGCCTTTAAGGTAGCTTACTTAGTTATTCAGCTTTAGCATCGGTATGGTGGCGTGATAGATGGTTTATTAAACATTAGGGCTACACGAGTAAAAAGACGCCACCTCAGACAGGTGCTGGCTCAGGGGCAAGATCAATCCTGGTGAGCAGAATGAAAGAACACATAATATTGGCTAAACCAGGCAGAGATTGATAAAATCTTTTGCCATGGCAAAGACAAATAAAAGACCAATGGTATGCATTATTGGCCTACCTTAAGCTTCTCGTAAGAGCGCTCGTGATCTCTGCAGTCTTGGTGTGGTTGTCCCTCCAGTCTTTCAGTAAAATCTGTGTTTGGCATTTACAGGGTGCACCATTTTTAAAAGATGAAGAAGCCCCTAGTCCTATGTTGATGTCTACGCCACAATGGATTAATCGTGAAAGCACATGCATAGTACATAATGTAATCTGCCCCGTTGGAAAAACTACATTGGCAGTACAAAAAGACCACTTAAACATCGAATTCAGGAACACTATCATCACATTAAAAAATCAGATCACAAACTACAATTGGTAGAACACTTTGATAAATTTCACTACCATCAAAGAACTTTCACCTTTTATGGAATTGAAAAGTTGACCAGAAATCTGCATGTAGCAAACATAGAAATGTCCCTGCACAAACGGGAAGTGAACTAAGCTCTGTGACAACAAGATGCTGCATTACGCATTGGTTGTTGTAAAAATACAGTGATCGATGGATAAATGAGATAATTCGGACAGTACCTTCTTCCCTGTTCTGCAAAAAGATAGGAAAAATTTAATTTTGCTTTGTGTGTGTATATTTACGGCATCATTTGCCACAATTTTGCTTTCTGCATCTAAACTTACTGTATAACACTGGCTGTCTGGCAGGTGATGTTATACACCTAACAAAATGTACCTTAGCCTCTAAACTAAATATGATAATATCTTTAAGAAGCTGGTGGGCTTGGCAAACCAAGATGGCCGCCTAGTTTCTCTCTACCAAGGACCAGCCGATACTCGCACAACTCCTGTTAAATCCACGCACATAGCGGCCCATTTTTCCCCCAACCCTGCCTTGACTACGCTGAGGGGCAATGAGAATGATCCTGATCGGGGAGGGGCCACTGCTGGATCTGCTGGGCGAGGTTGAAGATGGCGACGGTTGCCCCATGTGGGGCTCGCCGACTGAGAGAATCCAGAGAGCCGAGGTGAGACGGGCACCGACGCATAGCAGAGAGGGGTTGCCCGGAGGGGGCTTATGGAGTGCCCCTGCAATTCCGGACAACAGCATCTACACCAGCCGTGAGGGGCTTAAGGGACATGCCTGGGCCTCCCGCTGCTATGGAATCCAGTCTGAGCTGGGCGCGGCCAACCTCACACGGTTGAGATCCTGATTGGCGGGCTGACGTAGTGGGCCCAGGCCTCCATAAGTGGCCATCTTGATCCTGGTGGCCGTGAGAGGGCTGCACAGTTGGGAGTGGTGGATCGCACCCAGAGGGTGCTGATTGGATTTGGGCCTGGGGGCTATAACACTCATCCCGGAAGGACGAGGGGCAAGGAGGTTGGGGCAGCGACACCCTGCTCAGCTAGCCCCCCAACTAATCACTTTTGCCTCTGCAGTACACCATTTGGAGAACATTGTCCCCGGAACTGTTGGAAGGGCCCCGTGAGGACTGGGAATCGATGTGTGATTTGCCTCTGGAATTCCTGTCTGTGGACCCTGCATGGCTCAGAGCAGAGGCCCTGAAGGCTGAAGCAGGGTCCTGTTGTGGTCACAGTTGGGGGAAGGGCCACCGAGAAATGTGTGGCTCTGAGAGGTCCCCGGGCCCCTACTGTGGACAGTGGCCCTTCCAAGGGTAGTTTGGATCTGGGTCATGGAGCTTTCTGGCTCTGGTGGATGCCCCATTCCCTCCTGGGCATATCAGGTAACACCATATTGGACACCTAATGGTGGGGTTAGAGCTTGGGGGGCCTCAGACTTAGCGGGGGCCAGGACTGCACAGTACTGTCCTGCACAGTGAGGGGCGCACCCTGGACCAGTGCTACTTGTGCCTCAGTCCTATTGCCCCTGTTGCTGCAATTATGGAGTCCTCATTGGGATATTTCTCTTGGTTGGTGAGTGTGGAGAGCCTGGGTGGCAGCTGCAGGACATTACTGCTGTTTATGTGGTCGTGGGGACCTAGGTCTTCTTAAGGGTGTAGTATGGCAAAAGATAAACCTGTGAAGATGATGCAGTCTAACAAAATGGATAATTATACTCACTGAGTGCCCCCGTGTGCAACAGTGGAACAGCCGACTGAGCGGAATCCACCTGTTGCTCAGAGTGTCTCAACGATGGCGGATATTATGGCTGCCATGATGAACTCTAAGGAGGAAATGTTTGTAAAAATGGACACGGTGGCCAAAGAGGGTGGCCTACTCTGAGTCAACTTCAGAAACATGTCAGAACGAGTGTCAGCAGCAGAGGGACATGTCGTCGAACTCCAGCAAGAAGTGGACTCATTGAACAAGACAGTTGTAGATCTACGTTCAGCTACTACTTGTATGGATGACTGCATAGAGGATGAAGAGGGGTGGTCTCAGAGAAACAATTTGCATTCCATAGGCTTTCTTGAGCGGGTGGAGGGACAGTCCACAGAATTGTTCCTGGATGAGTGAATAGCTACCGTTTCGAAACTCCGGAAATTATCAAGCTTTTTTGAGAGAGCTCACTGTGCGCTGGAACCTAACCTGTGGACACCGCCTCATGCCCTCTATGCCAGGCTTTTCAATTACAGAGACTACAACTCTATCCCGCAACATAATAGGGCACATTGTAAACCTCAGCACAACGGAAAAGCACACTTTTTAGACTCCCCAGTGGCCACCAACGACTAGATGGACACGCAGGGGGGAAGTGAAGCAGAGAACTCCCTTGGGCTGGAAACGTGATCCCCGACTGCCCGTTGACGAAGCACAACATCATGGTGGAGCTCAGCTGAATCAGAGAGATGTACTGGGGCCAAACAAACTAGACGTATAGTTGTGCACCCCGATGGTACACTCTAAAGACTCCAACTATGTACCGGACACTGAGGAATCCTTCCACCAGCATCATGGAGACAGAGACATCCTCAGCGACCACACAGATGAGGGAACTTAGAAGCAATGCTTCTATGGACAGCCTTGGTCTTGGGGAGGATAACTTGAAGTGCCGAAGGCCTTGGGTGCTATGAGGCCTGCTGGCCAATGATTTGCAAGACATTTTGTGAGATTCAAGGCCCGGGTAATTCTCTGACCTGCTGTGGCCTAATGGCGAGGTAACCATGTTACATACTTCTGCTTACACTGGATAGTTGCTGCTTATTTAGGAGAGATTAAGGGCTACGGTCGGGTGGGCACGGCTTGAGTGCTTTTAGCCTTGTGGTGCTAGCATGATGCTGGGCTCTCTGCAAATTGCAATGTAGAGGTAGCTGCCTCTGCCTCGTTGGGGGGCTGGGGCAGGGGGCCCTGAGTTTTAGTCTGGTTACCCTGGGCTTCTGTTGTTAGGACACACTGCCCGGGGAAGAGGGAACAAGTTATTTGTTCTTTATTTTATATTTTTGTACAGCTGTGCTGGGGAGCTCTATTGTGAATGGCTATCAAACAGGGAGGATAAGCAGAGTTTCCGTGCACTGTGGGTGGACTGTGGAAGGCAGGAGGAGGATATTCTAATTTATGCAGACTGAGATGGTTCAGTGCTGGAAATTTTTAACCTGGAATGTAAGAGGTCTTGGCAATTCAGTTAAGAGGAGGAGATTACATATGTACATGATGCACTATGGAATTACTGGGGCCCTCCTCAAAGAATCACATACATGGGGAGACTGTATCAGACAGCTCTGTCTAGGAGGGCTCAGATATTTGCGACTTCCTATTCTAGTTATTCCAGAGGGATGTTGGTGTGGGTGACTCCTGGTGCCCCATGTGTGGCCACAGGGGTAGTGGTGAACCCGAAGGGTTGTTATTTCATAGTGTTTGGTACATTGAATCCGAGGGTGCTGTGTAGTATAAACCTTTTTGCCACTAACACTGATGATTCCAAATTTTATGAAGCACTCATGAGGGTGGCAGCTGCTCATCTTGGCCCTGAAGTAATTGTGGCTGGAAACCTTAATTGTGTGCTCAATGGCGAGCTTGACCTTCACCCCCCCCCATGGATGGAAATGAAACCTGGAATGACAGGGGCCTCACAGGAAGTGATGCGGGGTCTTGACCTCCGGGACATATGGAGGGAGCACAATCCGTTGCAACATTGCTACTCCAGTTACACCTTGGCAACTGGGACATATAGTCAACTAGATTACTGTTTAGTGACCAGAGGTCTGACACATGATATTGCCGACATCTCATATCAGGCACAATATATATCAGGTCACTCCCCACTGTTGTTCTCTAGCAGAACTAGTAGGAGGGTTCTGAGTGCCCCGGTCTGGAGGATGAGAGCTGAAGCCCCAACTGACCTCATATTTCCTCAGACTGTCTCTGAGACATTAGATCAATTCTTTGACAAAAACTGGGAAAGTACTGGTGCTCGAGCAATGAGGTGCGATGCTATGAAGGTGGTACTCAGGTGAGAATGCATTAAGGAATTGTATTGGGTGAAGAAGCAGCTTAAATGCATGTTAGACCTGCATCAGAAAAAACGGAAGGTACAAGAGGACGTGGTGGCAGTGTCCCCTCATAAATTGGGAGAAAGGAAAGATGTTAAGAAGGAACACCTGGAAACATGAGACAGACCTGATAAATGTGTGCTTACTATGCACAGCGAGCTCCTTTCTGTGGAGGGTGATAGGGCTAGTAGGATATTGGCCATGCTGCTCCAAACTGAAGTGCAGAAGGCACCACTGGTGGTAGTGAGGGATTCTAGAGGTAGGGAAGTGAACTCCCAACAGTGCATAACCAAAGTCTTTGCTGAACACTTATGGAAGGTGTATGCACAACTATACACTGCCTCTGCTGCTAATGCAGCAAATCTGTGGGATTTGTCGATGGCTAGCCTGACGGAGGAAGGATCTTTTAGATATGCCACTTTCTAAGGAAGAAATAGTTCAGAAATATGTGCATTTCGAACCTCTTAAGCCCCTGGAGGTAATGGGCTACCAGCAGAGGGAAAACGACCTTAACAACGCGGTCAAAACACCGCAATACATTTACATCGCTGCTTTTACAACGCAAGTCGTTGGATGGCGCTATAGACTAAGGAATAGTGTGATTTACTATTCCAACACATTCCCTACTGTACGTAGGCTGGAGTTGGAATAGTAAATCATACTATTCCTATGTCCAGCGCCCTACAGCGCAAGTCGTTGTAACGACTTCCGTTGAAAAAACAGCGATGTAATGTTCCGCGATCTAAATGATCGCGTTGTAACATTACACATCTCCAGCAGAGGTCTAGCAGAAAAAAGCTAACCACCTCGCAGAGTGTTTGCTGGTGGTGTATCAGAAGGCATTACAGAGGGGGAGACTGTTGGACTCAATGAGAGAGGTGATCATAGTTATGATCCCTAAACCCAACATGGATGCTAGAGAGGTCTCCTCGCATCTCCCCTAAGCCATGCTTAACGTGGATGCTAAGATTCTCAGCAGACTTCTGGCCACAAGATTACTGAACCACATGAGAGCATTGGTGCACAAGGACCAGTGCGGCTTTATCCCTCACAGAAACACCTTGTGCAACGTAAGACGGTTGTCTTTGCTACTGCATGCACCCGAACTGTGGCTTTGACTCCCTATCATGGGACTATTTATGCCACATTTAGACTGGGGAGGGGTTTATTAAATAGGTGCTGCAGCTTTACAAGGAACCAGTGGCGAGGGTCAAGGTCGGCAGAACAGTGTTGCCCTAATTTAATCTTTAAAGGGGGACCAGACAGGGGTGCCTCTTGTCCCCGTTACTATTTGCTCTGGTGGTTGAACTGCTGGCGGCTCAGTTGGGCTCGGTGGAGTGCGGCTGGTGAGTAACCATAGGGGAGAGCACACGTGTTTTTTTATATGATACATTGGTATACTTGTGGCAACTGGAGTACTCTGTCCCTAACTTACTCGCAACATTGAAGGAGTTTGAGTTTCTTTGTGGGCTTCATGTTAATCCTGCCAAATCTAAATTGCTTCCTGTGAGTGTCCCGGAAGAGGCCCGGAGTAACCAGCTCCCCCATTTATCGCTTCCTTGGGAGACAGTGGGCATACGATTTCTTGGTATACACATTTCAAGAAAGGCAGAGACATTTCTATTCCTAAATATAGGGAGAGTTATGGATGGTCTCCGGCCCTTAATTGCATCTTGCAATACGCTACACTTGTCTTTAATGGGTAAGGTGGCACTAGCAAAAATGATGTTCTTAACCCGTTGCCTGTACGTGTTTCAGGGTGCGGTATTTGACATCCCCAGGAGATACCTTCTGGAACTCGACAGACATATTATTGAGATACTTTGTGCGTCTCGGAGGAAGAGAGTGCGTTTGTCCACCCTGAAATGACATTGGCAGCGAAGGGGGGAGAGCTGCCTGATCTGGAACTATATTATCTTGCAGCTTTACTACAACATGCAGTGCACTGGCTTGACAAGGGGGACAACTAGGAAAAATGTTTACTTCACGCTACCCATGGGGACACACCGCTTCCGGAGCTCCTCATGTTGTGGGCACATGTCCCTAAAGCATATCCTTATGTGATTGGTCAGGTTTGTAGGGGATGGAAATGGGCGGTTTGTTGAGTGCTCAAGTGCGCCCCATATGCACCAGACATGTCTATAGGGTCCCTACAGCCCTTCCATCAAATAACACAGACAATGGCGATGGACTGTTGGCGTATGGGAGGCTGTACCACTCTCCAGGATGTGTAACCAAACAATAGATTTATAATGCTTCAGAATGCCGTGGAAACTTTTCAACTTGGTCAGGGGCAATTCTTGCAATTTGCCAAGTTGGCGGTCAATGCTCGTGGCATATGGCCCTCATTCCCCAAGGCTCCTCAGGAGTCTACTACACATTGTTGAATATGATGGGAAGCAGAGATTGATCTCCTTTTTATATAGAGCACCCTGAGAGGATGTTCTAAATGGACCATTACCAATACAGTATAAATGGCAGGCTGTGCTGGGAGATAAAATATCGGAGAGGGAGTGGGACTCAGTGCATGTGGTGGTACAAAAGACCACATATAACACAAGCTTTAAATTGATTCAGTATAATGTCATTCACCAAGTATACTTGGCCCCGGCTATATTACACATAATATACCCGGGAAGGGCCTCTGCTTGCCCCCTAGCTCTACAGAACAAGCAGTTTTCCTGCATATGGTCTCGGAATGTCAGGCATTACACACATACTGGCTGACTGTGATGGACCAGCTGCATACGGCAAAGGGTTGGGTGGTCCCAAAGGAACCTAAGCATGGTCTTCTGGGTTTGCTACCTATACGCAAAAAAAGACCCTGAGCAGGAAATTCCTTGTGCTAGGGCTATTCCTGGCAAAAGGATGAATTGCCATTCACTGGCTCATCCCTACCCTTCCTGAGGTGCGAGTTTGGGCGACAGATGTGGCTGAATGGGCAGTGTCTGAGGAGGGAGGAATGTGTAAATGTAGAAAGGAAGTAAAGCTGGTGGATGATTTACAGGCATGGGCTGCCATGCTGGCAGACTTACTTGATCCCTCTAATACTAGACCACCCATAGTAGACCACCCTAGACTGTTGATATCTGGGTTTTGGAAATTGTGTAGTGCGATGAGATATCAGGATGTCTGTCCTCAGCAGATATGTTTGGTGCCTAAGACCCTAAACGGTATATGATAGAAAATTTTCATCTTCTTGACAGTGTGTGTTTGAATGCAGACTGTTCTCAAAAGCCAATTTCTTATTCTGTTAACTAAGATTGGTACGGTAAGGGTAGAGCAAGGGTGGGTCGGGTGGGGCAGGGATGTTCTGCATTTGTCTTTATAATATCTGTGGTGTAGGGATATTACTTGTTGAAATTTCAATAACGATTATTAAAAAAATATACACATCTTTAACAAGATAAGTGAACTGATATGGTTATCACTTTTACAAACGAATTCCTTTTACATATATAGTATAATATGGCATTTTCAAATGTTTAAATTTAAACCATTCACTTACATCCAGCATGAGGAGCTCCTTAAAAATAAACAATAAATAGATGGTGAATCCACTCAAACTTAGCATTAGACTTGGTAAAAAACAAATAGATGGCGATTTCACCCCGGTGTACTTCACCTTGTTTTAATACCTTTGCATTTATCAAACTCTAATCGTATGGCTTATGAAAAACCTGACTAACTGATTGATTCAAAGATGGCACAAACTCTCACATATAGTAAGCCTGGTTGATGCGAGGGGCATCGTCATCAAAATAGGACTGGGAGTTTCTTCATCTTTTAAAAATGGGGCACCCGGTGAATGACAAACATGGGTTTGACCGACGGACTGCGCAGACAACCACATCAGGACCGCAGAGATCACAGGCGCTCTTTCGAGAAACCTAAGTTAGGCCAATAATTCACATAATTGGTTTTTTATTTGCCTTTGCCACAGCAAATATTTTACCAACCTCGACCTGGTTTAGCCAATATTATGTGCTTCTTCATTCTTCTTCACCAGGTCAGATCTTGCCCCCTGAGCCAGCCCTGCTGAGGTGGCGTCTTATAGCTCGTGTACTCCTAATATTCAATAAACCATCTATCATGCTACCGTACCGATGCTAAAGCTGTATACCTAAGTCATCTGGCCTAAAGTCTTTGTTTAAATGACTTGAGCGCAAACATCACTAATGTTTGATAAACCACTCCTCACGCTACAGTAACAATAGTAATGCTCGATACTCGAGTAAGGTTGCGCTTTGCACCAACATACCCTACATAGTCTTTGTTTACATGACTAGTGCAAAATCCAGTTTAAAAACAGCATTCTTAAGCTACTGTACCTACGTCACCATTTTCTTGGGTGCTGCAAACATGCATATGTTTTTTCACGCCGCATCACTAAAGCAAGAGCTTTCAGCCATGGCAATTGGGCTCCCCCAACCTTGCCTAGTGGCGTGACTTGCCACAAAAATCCCAAGCTTTGCATAAAGGCAAAAATAGTATCGCTTGCTATTCTCGAGTTTCATACAGAGCCTAAGTTACATTTAAACTCGCTGCCTCTAATAAGTAAACATATTCTCAAAGACTTATACCTACCTCATCACACTCTTTCCACAGACTGTGAAAGCCAAAAGACGCAACATAGGACCTGGTATTTGTATCATAATCGTATATAAAAGGAAAAACCAAATACTTGGACAACCTTTTGTTTTGTGCCAGAGTATGTAATTAAGCTATATTGTAAGGAATTGCCACTTTGGTCTGAAATCTAATACTGTACGTTTACAAGAGTGAACATAGCTCTTCTCTGGCTTCACCCCACCCTGATTTGAGCACATTTTGAATAAATTAAATAGAACACAGTCATTTGAGGCCTCAATAATAACAAAAATCACAAATAATTTTTCTCTATTTTTTAAAAACTTTCTTTTACTTTTGCTTTTGAGTAGGACCATAGAATGAGAGCTATTAGCACTCTATTTCTCCCTTTCTTCCCCTTCATTCCTTTTGTAAACAAGAGCACGGATCCAATTCACTTAACTTTAACAAAATATATCTTGATCTTTTTAGCCTTGAAAATCCCCAGCCTTACAGGCACCACATGGGGTGAAACACGTGTTGGCTAACAAAACAATATAACTTCTAAGGATCATCAGAAACAATAATCTGCAAATATGTTGTTTGTGGAGTATCATGCAGAATGAATAAATAAAATACAGCAAAACATACAAAAGGGGGTTGGACTTTATTGGGCTACATAGGAGTCTTCACTCCAAAGAGGAAATCAGAACTTATATAAAGAAAGGGATAACAGGAAAACTGACACTCAATACTCTAAGTATCATTACATAAGAAGTGGAGCTGACCCAATGCCTAAGGAGTGTCACAGAATTTCCAACAAGATACACGGAGAACATAAATAGTATACAAAAAATATTTTAAGGTATACATGATAGAACGTGGAGAGAGTCAAGTCTGCAATTATCTTGCTTCCACATTCTATTGGGGGGGTGCTGTGTGTGTGTGTGTGCCTGAATGTAACAACCTGGCTGATTGTTGAAGGTTATCTTCATGAAATGGGGCCCTTTGTCAGGTAGCTGTTTTTTTTATTCTTTGAAAGGTTCTGATCAAACACATTAGGTTTGGGATCAGGAATACCAACGCACAGAACCTACATGTGTACCCTGTGTGAAAATCACACAGATACATTTTAATGATATAGTTATACAAAACAAATAAAAATCATTCCATTTATATTTAAAAAATGTTATAACAAATACTGTGCGACATGAGCAATCAATTTGCCCTATCAATTGTTCACAATTATCCCTGCAACGTCCACCTGCCCTATCCTGCTTAGGAATGCCATTCCCAAATAATCATGAGGGATAGTACAATACCAATCCGAAGTAGCAATATATTCACCCCTAACAGTGTGTTATAGTTGGAGGTTTAGATAACTAGCATGAGTACCAAATTCACAACCTCTCATTCAACCTCTATTGCAATCCGTCTTTCTTTCATGAAGTGACAGAGAAGCTACTGCTGATAAAATCCTAGTCACCACTAAGCACTCTTGTAGGCATCCCCATGGATACATTCACTTTCACATTGTTCCATGCTCCAGGGAAATGATAAGGTATTACCTAGGAAAATATGGTATAAATAATATTGCGTCTGATTCGTTTCGATACTATGCCCCAGATCTTTGAAGTAGTATGTTAAAAGTAATTGTTTCGTACTAAGGAGGGAGCTCTAAGCTTTGTAAGCACAAGCAAGTAACCAGGAAAAGCCCTATTACAAGAAACTCATAAATCCCTAAAGGTGCAGAAACTAGAATCAGGATTACAAGTTGCGTGGGGAAGCCACATTTGTGAACTCTTTTCATCTCACAGTTTTCACCAGGAAAAATCTGGTGAAAGTTGTACAGAGAAAAGAGCTCAGAATTAGGGAACACATGGAATTTGATGCACAAATACTGATTTCCGAAGAAATTTCACTTTCCATGTATTAAATCTTGAAATACTGCAGGAATTTTGTCCTGGGGAAATAGTGTTCTCTGCATATAAAACTCCTGTTTGACCCTAAACAGGATTAACGTGGGTGCAGAATGTATGGGTGTTTACTCCATCAATTTGCTGATGGTGAAACCTTATGCAGATAGAGCACATGCTCTGTTTGTGCACGTTGGTATGGGGAACAATATGTGCTATTAGTCTCTACTCGTGTCTGAGGGGCAAGCTTGGTTCTGTGTAGCCAGGGTCAAATAATGAATGCATGACAGAGATAGTTTGACAATAATGCAGCTGGTTTTGAAGATGGCGTGGGCTGGCAGGGATCTACCCTCCTTCACCTTCACCCATTTATTCATCCAATTAATTAAACCATACACATTCATTCACCCACCCATATCTAAATGCTCACCAAACCATCCAGCCACATCAATTCATTCACCAATCCATCTAGCCACTTCCATTCTTTCATCCATCAATGTACCAAACACCTAGGCATTGTGCTTCCCTCAGGATATGCACTCACGCTTAGCTGGCAAACCATCCATGCCTCTCTCTGTCTACCCATACTCTCCCTATGCCCATCCATTGACCTGTTCCCCCACACACCATCCCCTGATCTACTCCTCCGCATGCATGCATCCATTCATCTAAACACCCACGCTCTCATACATCCATATTTGTGTGATTGTGAGCCTGGGTGTTTTGTCTTTGACTGAAAGTGTACCCTATTGTGTGCTTTCTGTGAGTTTTTATGCCTCTGTAGGCTGTCTGTATGAACACTCTTGCTTGAATGTATGCCGCATGATTTAATCTATGTGCGCATGGGTTGCTGCATGGGTTTGTGTAGCTGTCTGTGTGCATGAGTTGATCTGTGTGCATGGGTGATGACATGTTGGTATGTGTTAGTGTATCGCTCTATTGGAATTTGCGCATTATTGTGTATCTTTATATTTGCTTTGTCTATGCTATCTTACTGCCCACTGTTTCTACCTGAACCTTGATTGCTACCGCATATGTGCATAATGACTATTTTGTAGTTGTAGCATACAATTTGAAGTATCTTTCTAGAGAGTTGCACATGCTGGACAGCTGTGGAGATAGTATTACACACACATTCACAGACGCGACATCTAGGTCTGGGTGACATTTTTATTACTATGGACAAATCGGAGTAATCAGAGTGATTTTGTGTTACTCTTTTCATGTGAAATTACTGAAAATGTACGATTATGCCCATTCCCATACTTATTTGTAGTTTGGAACAAAAATACTACTGCAGGAGCACAGGAACAACACACTTAGGGAGCGCAGATGGTTGCTGGCGTCTGCTGTTCGTGTTCTGTTGCATTTAGAGATATTTTCTTAGCTCGCTATTCTCTTAGCTCAAAACGCGTCCTCTGGTCCATTTTGGACATGAGGGTGCATTTTGCGCTAATAGCACTAAATGCTGGGTTTCACCCCTTGAGTAATTCTGAATAATCACACATATTTTTGCTGTATTTTTGTGCAACTATGCCAGAGAGCAATTAATGCAAGTTATGCCCAACCCTGTTTAGCACTGCTTATTGGGTAAAATAGGAGTTGTATGTTTTTTTGCAATTCTCTATTTTCTCTGTGTGGCAAAAAAGTTTCACTAATATGGTATTAAGCAAAATCGGTTTGCTACATCTCGTTAGGAAACAAGCAGAAATGGTGCTAAGGCTCATGTGCTTCGTTGTTGCACCAGTCAAAGGTGTCTGTAAGTTGGTTTTAACAGTGAGGACATTATGACTTTGGAGGCACAAAAAGGGAGTACAGGGCTTAGGTTGTGGGGGAACCACTTAGAGTTTAAAGAAACAGGAATATTTTGTGGACGCATCTCCGGGAGTTTAACCCCTCAACCACCACAGTAACAGTGACAAATAGTAAGCATTGCTTTTCTGTTAAAGCTTCAGCAGCTCAATTATCAATGCAAGATGCTTGCAAAAAGCAAGATCAATTCACACTCCTTCGTAGGGATATCCTCTCCCATGTGGTAAGGAAAGGAAGCGTACGGGGCACGGGTGTTGAATCCCTACAACGGCTTCTGGACCCTAGAGACCTTTTGCACAAATTCCAAGCTCTTTACTACAAAGGATGTGTATGAAGAGCTTCTAGCAGTGATGCAGACCCAGCTGTGTGTGAAGAATAGATCCGCTATCCTCAGGGATTGGGGTCGCGGGGTCTTGGAAACTGTAGAAATAAACTAAAACATCACGGGGAATTAAACATTTACAGGCATTTGCAACAACAAGCTAAAAATAATTGGGGCTAATTGGGATCTCCCAGCCGTCACTCCTTTGACCCATGAGGACATTGAGGATCAATGAAAGAGAGCATAGGATGTGTTTATACAACTAAACCTCTTTTAATACATTTTATTTCATTTTTTCCACACTACAGAATCCTGGTGAGATGTCGCCTTAATCCTCTCATCATAGACAGCGCCTTAGGATCATCAGGGGTTGACCTACAATGCGTCTTTGAAGGTTTAAGTGACAAGGCAACCAACAGAACAGTAAAATGTGCCACCTTGTCACCCGAGAATCAACACATGCAAGTCAATGGCATGGCAATACCGAATTAACATTCAGAATTACCAGGAAGGAAACAACCATCCACCTGACCACATTATCAAACTCTAGTTCCGTCCCACCGAGTGTCGACACCATATCCCTTCTTGAGTGTTTATTGCAGAATCAAAGCCAACCTGTTATTCCTACTTTATAAATTGTTGAAGGAGACATTCTCCTCATCAGACCACTCGCCCCGGACACAAGTCATTGTTTTACATTGATCTTTCCTCTAATGAACCTCCGTTCATGCTCAATTGTGTCTGGCTGTCTGGACATGGCCCTTGGTCCTTTAACGTTTGGCCATATCTATCCCTAGGCCATGTAGATTCCGGTATTGTTCACGCATATTACAATAATATCGTAATTTTGTCCTAAAGTGGGTCTAGCTTATTTTATTGCATCCTCTATATACCTAAGAAAAACATCAGGTAGAAATAATGTTCAGCTTTAATTTAAACAAGATAACTTGGCTGTAAGACAATTTGTCAAACGAAAGATAAGACCAATAATACATTTGAGTGACACAATGCAAAACGGATGACGTGTATTATAGCTTGCCTTGTTTAACTTCAGCCTTATAACTTCGGTGCACACGGTTTTTCAAAGGAGAAGTTATATAAAAGGCTTCATAGTCAGCAAGAAAATGCTAACTTCTCTGCACTTTGATCACACATGGGCACATCTAGGAACTGGGGACACTGATATCAGAGAGAGACACTCATGATTAAGCCTGATAAAAGTCCTGCCCAGAATGAAGACACCGCTAAGTGAGCACGTCTAGGGTAGATCATGAAGGTAATGGCCACCATCAGGTCAACCACCACCTCAAGACAGCCTCAAGTCAACATCAGGACCATGATGGATCCATTTTTACTGGACATTAGGTGCCCAAATCTTGTCTATCATCTTTGTTTTGTTGCATTTGTTTCCACTGTGTGTATAGGTAACTGACAGGAATGTCCTCTGCTGTGCAGGCAAGCTAAGAGTAGCAGGAGGCAAAGGGGTTTGATTTAGGGGTTGCAAGGAGTTTATAAGCTGTCCTGTATGCCCTGCCTCATTCATTCCCTCATTCATTCCCCTGGGTGTGCCCCAGACTGGACACCATCTCGAAAACATGCTCACCTCTCGGTGTTAAATATTGCCTGCCTAACCTTAGTAAGAGGTGCAGGCTCCATTCTGTCCTCCATTTACCGTCTTTCTCTCTCTTATTTTTCTCCTCTGTCCCTCCTTCATAATTTCTCTTGTCTCGCTTCATCTAACATCTAACATGCTATCTCTTGCTGTCTCTCTTTCCTTTATGTATCTCCTAACCTTACAGTTTATCTATTTTCCTCTTATTCTAACATGCTTTCTCTGCATCTGTTTCTCTGTGGTTCTTTCTCCATCTGATCGTCTTGCTCTCTTTCTACCTCTCTTCTTCTATTCTCCTTTCATTCATTTTCTTTCTCGCCCACATACACAAACATGTGCACTCTCTCTGTTTCTCCATCCCATTCATTTGATTTCCATCCTCCCTTCCCTTCTTTGTCATGTTGGTTTGTCCATCGCTCTTTCTTTCTCTGTCTCTCTATTCCTCTTTTACTTTATCTCTATGGCCTGCTATCTATTCCTCTTTTCACCTTTCTCTCGCTCTCTTTTTCATGTATCCTCTATAGCTCTCCTCTCTTTTTATCATGTTGCCTTTATTTCTGTTGCTTGCCATCTCTCTCTTTCCATATCTATTAAGCTCTCACTCTCTAAGATCTCTCTCACACACATACACTATTTGTCTCCTTCTCCGCCTCTCGCCTTCTCTCTTCTATTTCCCGCTCTCTTACTTGCTTCCCAAATCACTTGCATGCTCTTTCCCTGTTTCTTTCACTTAGATTATAACACCATTTTCTCTCATCCGCTCTAACACACTGTTACTCACACACACCTTTTTCTGTCCTTTCACTTGCCATCTTACCCTCTCGTGTTCTCTTGCCTCCGCCTCTCTCTCTGTCCCTCTCTCTCTCTCTATGTCCCCTTCTCTCCCTAGCTTTTGTGCACACTTTCACTCTCTCTGTAACTGTTTCCTTCTGAATTTTCCATATCTCTCTGGCCTACAATCTTACTGTCCTGTAGGTTCAAGTTCTAGACGGTGGCCAGCTCTGGATATCCCTCAAACAAAGAGAAAGGAGCCGCACCTTAATGCCATCTCGCTACGTTTACTAGTTGCTCATCTTTATTCCTTTGAGTATGAAGGAACTGAGCCTGGAATAACTCCCAGTAGAACATCCCAGTCCATCAGAACTATGCCAGACATCAGCCACTTAGGCAACTAGTCAATAGCTCAATCCCAGTCTCTCACTCTCTCACGAGCACAGACACACGAACACACACAATCCAACTCTTCATTGAATGGAGTTGTTAGCCCTGCCATGGATATACTTCATGAGTAAGTCCATCAATAAATAAACATTTCTAGCTTCTTATGCAATTCATTGCCACTTTCCATTTCCAAATCATAACTTGTATTTAAAGATCCATTACCAAAGTCGACACCGTATGCAAGACCTTAACCAAAGCAGTTTCCCAACTTTACAAACTTCCTCACCAGCTTCAGCTTGGCTATCGCCCTGGCAATGGAATCAATTAGGGCAATAAGCTTGAAGCGGTGGATGACACAGAGCATTACCGACGAGTGGGTCTAGATCGCAGCATTGATTTGGAGTGTACACTATAAGATTCTGCTTGCATGTCTAGCAACAAACATGACTGCATCTTCCTCTTCCAACTAATTAATAACCAGGATTAATTTACTACATTTAGTTCCCTCTCCTTGTGACTCCCATTAGATCTTCATGAGTTTCCCTGCCTCTAGTAGTCTTCAATACTAATCTGCACCTTCTCCTGCAGGATACCAGGACACCATGTCGTGTCTGCCACTCATGAAATGGTGACTCACAAGTCCACCTGCAGATCACCCACAGGTTCAACCAACAGCAGGTCCTAGCAACCCTACAGCCCGGCATGCAACCATGATAGCTTTGAGAGCCCTGGGACTGAATGATTCCAAATGAGAACGTCTCTCCTTCAGTGCTAATGCACCACCAAAATCCCACTTAACAATCACCTTCCGGCATCTTACATTATTCAAATACTCGCAGCACTAAGAACAAAAGCATGAGCAGCCTTTAATCAGAAAATGGCATTAAACACCCTGACTATATAAACAGTACATCCCCAAACTGTCTAGTTTTAATCATCTTTTCATAGGCTCAAAAGAATTTTCAGAAGACCACCTCATTTTGACTATAAATAGCTAATGATCCAGTTTCAAGTAACCTGAAATTGTGTATCTAGACTGGCCGCTTGGGACTCCATCTCTCTAACACTGAAGTCACTTCACTAGCTGGGTAAATGCTGATAAACATCTCAACAACCATTGAAACCACTCCTTATCTTTATTTCAGAAAACCCTGGTCATATCCTCTGAGCAGGGTTCAGCTTAAAAAATGTTGAAGGTCACAATGCCCCTGTGCCTGCTTCGTCAAGTGAGCTCATTCACTGAAGTGATTCGGTTTGGAGAGACACTTTATCAAAGCCTTTTTAGACTTTTACTATTGGGTGGTATATGCAAGCAGGGAGATAAACGAGAAAAGAATTGGTAGGCAGAGAGGAAGAAAACCAGTGGGGTGAGAATGGAGAGGAAACGAGTGACTGGTGGATTGATGATCAGTCACTGAGAGAAGAGCTGGAGAGAAGATGAGAGGACCACTTGGAAGGAGGGGGGTTAGAGATATTAACACTGATGGAGAGCAAAGTAAGAGAGAGAGAGAGGGAGAGAGAGAGAGAGAGAGAGATAGAGAGAGAGGAATGGAGTGGAGACTTGGAACAGAATAGAGTTGGAGAGATGTGAAGAAACAGACAATGATTGGAAAGGAAACGGGGACGGTAAATAAATGTGAACAAGAATCAGAGGAAGAACACTAGTGGGTAGATATAAAGAAAACAGGATAACTATCACAATGTTAGGATATGTTAAAGAGTCATCTCAATAACACATCACTGGAAATAACTGAACTGAATGAAAAGACATATAAAACGTCAGTGAGAAGACAGTCCGAGAGAGCTGAAAGCCATGGGACAGAGTCAGAGAGAAAGAGGGGGGATATTGGTGGAATATGGTCATCTCACAGGATATGCAAAAGCACTCCTAAATTAAATCAGGGCCATTATGTAGCACCTCACTCAAACGTGAAATGAGGCACATCTAGGCGCTGATCAAGCTAGCAAAATATATGCAGTCTGACCATATTTTCGACAAACCATGTTAGGAATGTATCCACCTATTAAAGCAATATTTGTTTCCTTCTAACGATAGGTAGTGATAAAAAGACAGCATCCGGAGGACTGCATTTTTAATGAGTGTGCAAAGATTGTTCACTTAAATCTGTGTGATGTAATGAAATGTGGGATTTTTGTAGAGCCATTAATGACCAGAAGCCCTGTATTTTTACTTCACAACTTCTGTACTTTGTAAACGCTGTTTGTTTGGAAGCAAAGGCTATTTGCTGGTAAAAAATAAAATCAATGTTTCTGTGGTCTGGTTGATTGATTGATAAAATATGCATCGAAAAGTAAATCAAAGGTGATATGAAGACTGCTCGCCCATTGTAGGGGCTTTTGGAATATGCTGCTAATGCAGAGTGGGAAAAGAGTTCAGGAATCTGATTACATGAAATGCCCCAGCTTCACAGCTACACAAACATTTCTGGACATTACAGGATGTGTGACTGGTAAATGACTCTGGTTGCCTTTAGCTGCCGGAAGGTAAATGCAGAAACCATTGGTGGTAAAAATGTTACCACTGGTCATGCCCCAATGTACCCGACCTCACTCTACATACACCAGAAATGCATGCCGGGAATGGTGTCTCCCGATTAGTCCTTTCCACTCTAAGGAAGGACTCATTCTAAATCGAGGCTAGACTCTTACACATACTGCATAATTCACTACCACTGTTTGTTGTTGTCAAGCATTTGTGCTCATTCGGTTCTGTCTGTTTTAACAAAGGCAAATCAGAGCTGGAAGCCTCGCCAGTCATAGCACTGAAGCTGCTGCTTCCTGTCGGATCTGGGAAAGTCTTCCAGGCAGCTGACAACGTTTTCAATTCTCCCTGCTCTCTGCTCGGGCATTTGTGCCAGTTCGTCCGTTTGCACCCACTTCTAGGCGACTGCACAGCAGTGCCCGAGCTCTGTGGCTGGCGCAAGCATTAGCACACACACCCCTGGGTTTACACAGACTCCAGAAGCAGTGATTTCGTGTCTTTTTTAAATAGGGAACGAGCATGAGCAAAACAAAGGCAGCAATCCGCAAAATGATGTTTGCTTATGTAGAGACCATACACAGCTAAACACACCTTAAATATAATACAACGCAGAATATGTGCCCGCCAATGTCTGCGCAGCCATGCCTGCATGGAGAGAGGAGAGGCTACAACATTGGTGCTCTCATCCAACTCTGGCCCAGCAATAATGTTCCTCATCTCGGGATAGTCCATTGTAAATGCTGCTACTCCCCTGACAGAAACCAGAGATTAAAACATAGAGACATAAAAGCCATACAGCCATTTATTTTTTTATAGTATTTTGTTGGGTGTTTATAAAACATCAACCAGGTCCCAGGTGGGAACCGAGGAGAGTACATAGTAACAAAATACACATGGCCAACAGATGAAAATAAAGAGAAATTAAGGTGCACTTACATTGAGATCCCAGAACAATAAATATGTCAAAATACACAATAAATAAGAAACAAAACATAACAGTTTAGCAAGATAGTAGAGCAAAATGGTACAATCTAGGTTGGTATGAACATGAATAGGTAGGTAGCTTTTCTCAGTTGCACCAAGCGATGGTGCAAGTTTGAGGTATATAGTGAGTTTTTTGCCCGAGATTCAGTCCATTGTGCAGAGAAAGACAGTTGACCTTTGCTTTCTTGTGTGTTTTAAAGATTTTCAGCCTAGCCAGGAATGTGCTTCTACTAATGCATGTACCACCAATCACTTCGAAGTTAGAGGCAAAGTTGTCATGCTTTCTCAAGTAAAAGGCAGATTACACAAAAGACTTTGATGTAGATTCAAGCAGAGAGATGGTTCCAATCCATTTTTTCAGGGTCAGGCCGATAGGTTCTTGCAAAGTTTTCTTCATATCTGCAAAATGTTGCAAAATTCATAAATTTTTCATTATAAGAATTTCGTATTTTTTTGAAGATTTCATGGTTGCGAAATTTCGCACACTTTGTCCATGGGAGACTGGTTTGAGCAGAAACACATTTTCTCCTTAACTAGTCTCCAGCTTGTCTTTCTGGTGACTTTTAAAAGTGAGATATGCCCTTGTGTTGAATTTTCAGTGAGATACTGGCAAGTGGATGCCATTAAATTTTGTGTATGTTTTTGTGAAATTTTTAGAGAAAGAAATTCAGGGATTGTGCACACCTAGCGGTGATATTCTCAAATTTTGTTTGTGTTTTTATTGGTGATTTGTCTTGTCATAGCATGAAGAACAGGTGTGATCTGTATGAAAAAGTTATAGCAAGGAAAAACTTTGTTTTGTGCGGTAATGTAAGATGGAATCATGTTTCAGTTTTGTCTTGAGATGGACATTGTAGGACTGAAAGGAATCAATGAAAAATGTGGGGATTTAGCAGAGGATGAAAGATGCAGGAAGAAGTCATCTAATTTTACATTGTTGGGCCTCTCTGTTTATGAGGATAAACTGAGTCTATGTTGGGTTGAGATTAAGATATGCCTAAGAGGCCGATTACGATCTCCTAAGGAAGGCCTCCAGATGGGTTTTTGGAACGAGCAAATCTGATTCAGAGTCTCTGTTTCTGACAGAATTTTCCCCTGTTCTGAGCGACCAAGTACGATGTGAAAATCTCGTCTGTGTCGACCGAATCATTTTCGAAACTCATCCTATCAGTCCGACTCGTTCGCAGCCGAATCGTGCTGCGTAATGGAGCCGGCTTCCGAACGAGTGAGTTTGATGCACGATTCAGACAGACGTATCGACTTGGTCTCAGCGAGATGAAACAGCTGTGGGAATCGGACTTCAGGGGGCTGTAGCGGGCCCTCTTTCACTTGGGGCCCTCCGAATCGGTTCCGTGGGGGTACCCATGGGTCCCCCCTTTCCATGCATGCACAGTGTTGCGGGCACCACTGGGTGTACGCTTTCCCCAGCCACCCCTTTTTGCTATGGGAGCCTGTGTACGCGTTCAGTATACAGGCTCCCATAGAGTTCAATGGGAGTACGAGGAACCAATACGGGTGCATCGGAACCGGTTGCTTGGACTCGGGGAGTGCAATTCGCTAGAACAGCCCTACAATCTGGAAGATGGGAGTCTCTGCACTGCAGCCGGGATGAACCCCAGATTAGCAGGGATAGAGATTGTAAAGAACAATGACTATTAGCTACACTCCTTTGTGGCATTCTCCAGTGAGTGCAAAGAGAGGCATGTGATGGGTTGACAATTGCAGAGTTCATCTTGATTGATGTTCAGTTTTTGAGGCAGTGGTGAATTTGACCAGTTGTTACAGAACATACCAGTTGAAGGTATCTGTGAGAAGAGAGATATCAATAATGCTCAAAGTGGATAACAATGTGTACTGTGTACTAAAGTTATGCATTGCATATTGAAAAAGCAGAAATATCTAATGTCCTGCTGCCTTAATGCATAGCATTATCTTGGCTCGTCTTGCCATAAGAATCTCTTTTTTTCTATAGTTGTATGTATACTAAAGTGAAATCCAACTCAGAAACACAAATAACCAAGCCAGGAGGAGAATGGTAGCATGTTACCTTAGAAGATAGACAGCCTGCATAACTACAACTACATGATGAGATTGTCAGAGGTGTGGGATGTACGTTCCTCTTGGTTCTTGGCTCATCAGGAAAAAACTGATTGTTCTTCCTGTCAAACGATTTTTCATATGTGAGGTGGTGTCCCCAAGCATAGTTTTCAATATTGAGCCCGTCTCATTTAATGAGAAGATAGCCCTGCCACTCAAAGCACTCCCTCCCACGTGGCTACTCACATACACAGAACTGGGCAGGGTTTGTGAGCTATTCATACAGAAAAAGAAGGAGGTAAAATGTGCACCAACCTTACAACACCAAGGTCACTTAATTGCATGAAGGTAGACCTTCAGTGATTCTAAATAGATGGGTCAATCTGGAGATATCATGTCATTGACATGCTTTGAACTATCAATGTGCCTTCTCATTGATGTTTTGTTATTTCGTCATCTATCTAGTACTAAAATAGAAAGTGAACTCCAGGGATGCTGAGTAATGCAGGTGCAACTTAATCAGGATATTTAGAGAGGATCAAATAGAGAGGCATTGTTGGATCATCAGATTATCCCATGGGAGTGCCTGAAATTTAACTCAGAAAAGACAGAAGTCCTCATCCTTGGCACCACCCTCTCCGCATGGAATGACTCCTGGTGGCCCTCGGAAATCCCGCAACCTCGATGGACTGCGCATTAAACCTTGGCATCATACTAGACACATTGCTCACAATGAGCTGCCAGATCAACGCCATCTCCTCAGCCTGCTTCTAAAGACTTTCAGATGGATCCCAACCAAAATCAGAAAAACTGTCATGCACACACTCATCAGCAGCAGACTGGACTACGGCAGCGCTTTCTACACTGCAATCAATAAGAAACTCCTTCGCAAACTGCAGTCTGTCCAGAACGCCGCAGCCAGACTGATCCTCGCATTCCCCGTCGCAGCCACATCACCCATCACCTCCTTGATCTCCACTGGCTTCCAGTCGAGGGAAGAATAATCTTCAAACTCCTCACCCACGCATACAAGCCCCTTCACAACACCGGACATGCATACCTGAACAGCCGCCTCGCCTTCCACGCACCCAAAGGACTCCCCCGATTAGTCCAGCTCTCTCTGGCCAACGTTCCGCATATCAGCAAGTCTAGCATGGGAGGAAAGTCCTTCTCATACCTCGCAGCCAAAGTCTGGAACACCCTCCCGCTCTACATCTGGCAATCTCCCACTCTGCCCCAGTTCAGGAAGGACCTCAACACCTGGCTTTTCGGATGACCCCAGCACTCAACTGAGCCACCCCCATTAGTGCCTTGAGAGCCTCACAGGTGAGTAGCTGCGCTTTACCATCTCAGAGTTTAATTGAACATCCAACTCTCAAAAGTTGTGTTCCATCCACCAGTCAGAGATCAACTGCCAGTGTGTGGAACATCGACGAACATCACAATAACCACAGAATGTCAACACAAATGACATTCCATTCCTAAAGTTACATCCAAGAGATCACAACCTATTTTCCTCCCTTATCAATACAAGCTAGAAATAATAACAACACATCATGATTACTCATCGCACAAGACCATTTCAAGTCACTAAGCGCACCATCACTCCATTCAACTACATCCTTCACACTTGCAACTGCTCCTTCCTTTTCACACTGAATCACACCTTCCTCAGCCAAGCTCTTCCAATCCAATGGCATACGAGACAAGCAATCCACTTCGACATTTCTCAACCCGGGTATATAGTCAGTAGGGAAGTTGCATTACTGAAAGTGCAAGGGGAATCTGGCAAGCCTTGCTGAACCCTTTTCAACTCCACCTGGAGATAAGATTTTCACCAGAGGCTTGTAATTGGTGCAGAGAACAATTTGAAATCCCTACACATACGTCCTAAAATATTCTACACCCAGGCTGCAGCCAATGCCTCCCTATCAATTACAGAGTAGTGATGCTTAGTCACAGTCAGAGAGCATGAGGCAAAAGCAACAGGTTTGTCCGAGGAGCCGTAAATTGGTGATAGTACTGCCCCAATGTCAGCTACACTTGCATTCACAGTAACAATCGGTTTCCTTTTCATGTCAAATGGAATCAGGATCCCAGCATTACAGACCTCTTCTTTAATATTTTCAAAACTCTTTTGTTGATCCTCACCCCACAAAACATTTACCCCATTCTCATTAGCATTTTCAAACATTCAATTTTGCTTGCAAAATGCCTGACAAATTTAGAATAGTATTCAATCAGCCCAATAAAAGATTGGAGTTGATCTTTATCTTCTGGGGTGGGTGCCAACTTTATAGCTGCAAGTAAATCCTTCTTTGGTTTGACCCCCTCAGCTGGCAGTGTGTCCAAAATACTCAACTTCGTTTACCAAAAATAGACACTTCTCTTTCCAAAGTGTCAAACCAGAGTCAAATAGTCTATCCAATTACTGTTTCAACACAATCTTTTGACTTCCAACACTATCACCAAACACCAGTATATCATCTTGGAAAAATATGACATTGTTCAAACACCTGAACACCTCACTCATCATTCTCTGGAAGACACTGACCGTGGATGAAAAATCAAATGGCATCCTGGTAAACTGGTAAATGCCTTCCATATTTATGAATGCTGTCAAGAGCTTGCAACACTTGTGAAGACAAATTTTGTGATAGGCATGCCTGAGAACTAATTTTGAAAAGAACTTTCCTCCTTTAAGCAACACAATAAGCTCATTTATGTTTGGCAGAGGAGAATTGTCACTAACAATGTTCTGATTAAGACTCCTCAAGTCCACACAGAACCTCAATTTCCCATCAGCTTTCTCTGTTATGATAACTAGAGAAACCCAAGCCGATGTTTCAGTGGGATCCATCACTCCACTCTTCAACCTATCGTCCAACATTTTTTTTAGCCTATTCTCTCACCAAAGTGGGCACCCTTCGAAACCTATGCTGTACAGGTGTGGCTCCCTGTTTCAACTTTATCTCATGTACATACACTTTCACCTCCCCCATCTCTTCTCTGAACACATTTACTCCCTCCAGAATGTCATCAAGTGTGGTATCCTCTACCTCCATCACCTGAGTAAGGGCACGCAGATTGATGATAGTATGTAGATCATACTAATTAAACCAACCTAAGATAGGAGGTCCTGACTCAGATATACTCACCTTACCTTTTATTTGTTTGCCTCTAACCACGATATCAGTGTGCATGCACTCTAAGATATCTATTTGTTCTACTTTATAACCGCCCAGATGTCCTATGAGGCCCTCCGTTAGTAATCATACTTAGGGCCATTCAGACAAAAACATACTCTTAGGTAAAATGGTATTAAACGGGTCAGAGTCTACCATTACTTCCACCTTCTTAATGGTGAGCTCCGCTTTCGGTATGTTAATTCTTGCCACACTACTTTCAGCTCCCCCTTATGATCAAAAATCTCTCTGAACTTGCCCCTCCAACCACAAAGGGTATTGCTGCATTGCATTCCTTTCTGATGGCAAAGCAATTCACTGCATCTGATGCATGATAACTGCTGCCACATCTGTTGCATACCCTGCTAGAGGATTTGTGTGTGTGTACTTGTAAAGCGCACTATCACTCCTGTCGGAGTATCCTGGCGCTGAAGACCGCTGGGGAACCCGTCCTGGTTTTCCCTGTGAGATGGTCCCTTACTGGGTATCTCCAAGGTGAAACCAGGCATCCCCGGCGTCTGTGGGGGGCCGTTGTAGAGATGAGGCAAGCTTAATGCCCAGAGTTGCCGAGTGTGTTCCTGGTTAGAGTAGGTACCGAGGCGAGAATTATCGAGTCTGTTTTGACCCTGGTCCACAACCCTGCCGCGTCGGGAATTGAACCCTGGTCCCAGGCCGATTCTCTGCTTACGGGTCTGCCGCCTCTAACCAGTGAGCCACACCTCTCCAAACCCCCTTCCCTACTTTTGAACCCCATCTAGAGGTTGTTGCCACCTCTTCTTCCACTCTATCTACAGCTGTTACCTAATTTCCACCTTTAGCATCACTTCATTCCGTCTCTTACATGCAATATTCCAATTTCTCCGCTACTTTGGCTATTTCAATAGCGTCTTTCAGAAACTCTCCTGCAGCTTTCTGCGACTGCATTGCACAATGAGTTGATCTCTTATCATTTCATCTGTCATTGTACCAAATGTACATTAGACTGACAATTCCCACAGCTTAGTTACAAAGTCATCCACAAATTCATCAGTTCTCTGTGGCTGTGTGTACGTCTTGTATCTCCTCGTAACTACATTTACACTTTATGCAAATCTCAGCTCTAGTCTCTATCTCGCTTCACAGTACACATCTTCTATTGGTTGTCCCTCATGGTTCACAGTTGGAGATAAATATTTAAAAACATGCTGCCCTTCCTTGCCCAAGTGCTCAAGAGAATAGCTTTTTTACGGACTGGACCAAAAATCCTGCCCAACAAGTGCCTCCAGGTAATTATCAAACATGTCCACCAATTCCTCCCTCTCAGTGGGTAGCACTCCTGGTTGTTCCAAAAAGAGTGATGGGTTGTTATAGAATAGACTTCCATTATTTGATGTTAGGGGTTATTAAAGAGCAGCTTTCCAACACACAATAGCTTGATGAAAGTTAGATGATGGCTCTTCCTGTAATCTTCATGAAGAGACGTGTCCAAAAGCTTGCAATTGGACAACACATGGGAGTTAACTCTCAAACTTGGGAGGAGATGTGTCTAATTACACCAGACAATCCCTTGATTTCTCCTGAGGTTGACGATGGGCATGTCGTGCATGCGGGGTATGAGGAGTCAGCACTGATCCTTTGCGGAGCCACTATCGGCTATAAAATACTATGACTCACTGTAAATAAATGCGATCATTCATCGCAGCGAATGCATGGAGCCTGGATTCAATCGTAGAGATCCACGGCCTGCTCGCAGTGGAGCATGTACAAGGTAAGATTTCACATCGGGCCTTATTTAATGTGACTGGTATCCGAGAATCGCAGGATAAACAGATTCATAGCATCCACGTGTTGAGAGTGAAGTCAGCAGTTCTCCTCATTGTACTGACAGCTCCTCATCACAATTGTGTTGTAAAATGGTCACCAGAAGCTCTCATGTAGAAAACAAAGAATTTATTTGAACATCCATCTCTCAAACGTGGTGCTCTCTCCAGCAGTCAGCGATCAATTGCCGGTGTTCAAAACATCCACGTACAACACAATAACCACAGGATGTTAACACAAATGAAATTCCGATCTTAAAGTTACATCCAAGAGGAGACTACAACACATAACATACTCACTGTGTTTAGATAGAACACAAAAGACTCTGAGTGCACACAGTACAACAACCACATAAGTGCACTATGAGTAGATGCATGGTAGATGGATGACCATCCGTGTTTTCTATAATGCCCCGCCTCCTTCTGATCACACTCAGGTCTCTCTGCAAGAGAGACATAGGCACACACAAACACACTGTCAATTGCACTGTAAACATTCATGATGTGTAATGGGCTTGATGTTCCTGTTGAATGTGTTTAATCTGTTGTAGAAGTGAACTATCCAAGTCCTAGTAGAAATGCAGTGAGTGCCAATCATGTAGCACAAGTGGGTAGGAATTGCCCCATGAGCTGCACTTACACATTCCAAAATAAAGCTGATATGTTTTAGCTCTGGAACCTTTCAGGTGCCAGATGACCCAGAATTGTGGGCATCTGTAAAACAGTTGACCCATCTTTGTAGGCATCTGAGTGGTCCCCATCCTCACGCTCACGTCAATATGTGGCATAGTGTCCAGGGCCACACCTTTTCCTGAATGTCTTGCAATTAAAGGAAGTGGCTTCCCTGCACAACACCTGTATGTACAGTAAACTTCTCCAGGGTAGAAAACTGAAAATACACTGTAATTATGTACATGAGCACATGTGTAGTGATCTGCAGTCTTTTTGATTAGGTTTGCACTGTACAAATACCACATACATACCTACATATGTATAGGAGCAGTCCAAGAACTCATGGGATATCCTAGTCAACTCCTACTATCTCACAGATTCTGTTGCTGGATTGTTTTATTACTACCCCAGTTTTTTTAGGGTGATATGAAAAGATGGCTTAACCTTAACAAAACTCATGGGGATCCTGCTTAGAATCAATACAGGAGAAGTCCTCAGTGTTATTTCTGAATGCACTACATCTTTTCTTAGCATGCAGGGCTAGAGTCTACTAGGACACACCTAAGTGTTGATCAGTCCCATCCATCTCCACCACCTCAGTGGTAGGCCTGGGCGGTGAACTCTACTCCGTTTGCGGACTTTTTTGCACTCCGAACTCCGTTGAACTTACAGAGCTGTGAAAAACTCCGCTCCGCAGAGTTGAGGTTTTTCCTCGCTCAACAACAGTAAGTTGATCAGCGCGAGCAAGGTAAATCCAACGCGAGACCCCTTCTCATTGAGATTTCTCAATGTGGGAGGTCACAAAAGGTCGCGACCACCCGTGTTGAGAACCCTTCCGTTCACGTTGAGGAAGCTGCCGCTCAAATAGAACTTCTACTCGAGTGGCAGAAAGAAACAGTGTCCTCTTGCGCTGAGGGAGATGCTGTGCGCGCTGATTTTACAGCACAGGACTAACACCCAGTACTAAAAATGTGCAGATGGCACAAGGTAACGCACTTCGCCACTAGCGGAACTCCGCACCGCTTCGCGGAGTTTTTTTGTCACTTTGCGGAGTTCTGCATAGCGGTACTCCACGAGCTCTGCCCAGGCCTACTCAGTGGTTTGGTTGCAGAATGTAAAAAGTGTATTCTATACAATCGAATGAAGTGGGATCAAAGATTTTTCTACTGGTCATCAACTAGATCTCAGAAGGACAGTCAGGCCCAGATTCACTGTCCTTCAAGCAAGGGAGTGTTGTGTAAAAATTGCATTGTTGCTTTGAGTGAACAGCAGAAAATAGCCTGCCGGTCATCATCATCATATGCAGTGGTTGTGCTAAATCTAGCTGTTCTGCATGGCACTAAGCGTCATGTTGTTGTGCAAGGGCAAGTCAACAGTGTCTATCTTAGGATTTGTACCGGAGGAGCATCCTCTAGTACAAATTCCTAGATTTAAACAATAGCAGAGGGTTCAGGCAAATAAAATGTGTGCTTTAGGGTAAAGCACACATGTACAAGTGAGTATATCAGGTTATATAACATTTGATCCCTTGTTTGCGCCGGCAGATTTTCGGCAAACCAGGTCATGCTAATGTAGTATAATCTTTGGGGTCCTCTGATTCACCACATAAAACAAAGTCTCCAATTTCCTTATTACAGGTAACTTGTGCCACTTCTAGTTATGTGTGATAAGGAAATGACGTGGCCACTCAGCTGTCATAACTAATTACAGTTGAGTTCTGAATTTCACAGTGCCTACAGCCAGTGCCAACTGTTAGTGTGAAACTCAGGTCTCAGATCTTATTGTAGACACAATTTAAATAAGGAAAATTGGAAATTGGCTTTTCTTTTGTCTGCGTTAAGGAGAAAGGACATATTTCTGGCACAATGTTTGTGTTTTTTCCATGCTACTGGTCATTACAGAAAAGGCATGTTTCAATACAGCATTTTTTCCATTTGACTTCCATGAAACTGGTTCTAATATTTTTTGCCAAAACCACTAAATGCTTTTTTGGTGTGTTAATCTTCACAGTGGAGGTTCTGCGTTTATTCTTCTTGTCTGCAATGTGCATGAAAGAGCACAACACAAACGATGTAAGCAATTTGTGGGATGGGTGATGTTGTGACCATGTATTATAAGGCATAAAATACCCTCTGCTGTACATACATTAGAAGAATAGTGCATGTCACCTCAGAGTTCTATGACATTATAAAGGGACTCGGCCATTGGGCTTGTTCCTCTATATGGTCATGAATTTCCTCTCTGACTTGCAGTATCCTCATAATGTAAAACAAGAGGTACTTTATTCCATATATATTTGACTTTCTACCAAAACCCATAGTTTTTGCGTTGGCCCATCCCTCTTTCATACATTAACAGGGGGTGTTATAAAAGGGGTTTTGGCACAGCACAATGGTCAATTTTAAGTGTAGAACAGCATTGCACATGATAGTTGATCTGATGCTGCTGCTTCTGACACTTTGGGGCATATTCTCAAGGAGCTATCGCCGAGTTAAAGGCAATTTATCACAGTCAAAGTCGCGATAAATGTATTACCCCATTCACAAGCAGGTGCTAACAGTCCATAGCACCAGTTTACCTGTGATAGCAGCCGCAAAAAACATTGCCACAGATGACCCCGGCAACTATCGATAATGAGATGCAGAGCAGGCGTTCCCGTGCAAAAAGAAGCGACAACACCACAGCACAACTTTCTCAATGACCAGCCAGATCAGTGAAAAGACCACGAAACATGCAACAATGCGCAGAAAATTAACACGTGCTCTGACCTGGTGTGAAGTCAGACGGCAGCCTGCACCACAAAAGGGAGCCCAACCCAGAGCCACACCTGAAGAACAACAGATGCCATGGAGCCACTGAACATGCGTGCCGGACATCCAAGAGGGCCCCAACACCCACCGCAACCACCCCCGGGACCACCCCCACCCCCCTGGACACCCACCGCCCCCCCCGGACCAACACTGAGGCAGCGCAGACAAAGACAGCGACCCTCCGAAAATGCACCAACCTCACAGACCCAACACCAGAGAATGTCATTGCCCACTATATGCTCAAAGGGACAACACTACTCCGCAACCTGACCACCATTGCCCACAGGCTGACGGTACCAACACAGCGGACAACCAACATCCCACGGCAGACAAAGCTGATGGCCGTGCTGCATGTGTTGGCCTCTGATACCCTCCAACCAACATCCGCCTGAGACGGGGGAGTCACACAGCCAGGCCAATACAAGTCCCCCACAACGGTCATGGATGACACCATCAGCTTGGTATCCCACTATCTATACTTCCCACACACTGCTCAGGAACAGCCGGAGACCAAGCAAGACGTGTATGCCACAGCTGGCTTCCCACACATGTCAGGGGGCAATTGACTGCACACATGTCCTACTAGTGGCCCCTGGCAACACTGTACACAATAAGCGCAACAGAAAACGCAGGTATCCCACCAATGTGTAGGCAATAGTGGACCACCGGGGAATTTCCGCCAACGCCGCCGTAAACCACCCAGGCAGTGTGCATGATGCACGCACCTCCCTACAGTCCATCATCATCCTGCGCCACCAGGATGGCACCCACGGAAATGCACTGCCCGTTGGCCAATACCAAATGCACACACCACACACCTCAACTCCACAATCATGCAACACACAACACAGGAAAAGCACACGTCACAAGCTCACATACAACATGCACACCCACCAGACATGACAGCACAACTCACTGTGGAAACCTGGGCCAGCCATGTACATGAGCCATCAACGGCATTGCACCTCAGACACACAATAGCAGAATGTCGGCAGAGATGGGGACCAGGCTTGTGCGAAGGAGGCAAGGGACTGATGAATTAGAATGTACACAATGCCAAGTGTGCAGTGGATGTGCTGGCCAGACTGCAGTATGCAGACCACACACATATCCATGTCGACACACACCGCTGGTGTTTGGAGTGTAGTGGACAGTGGACACAACCATGTCACCCCAGCCAGTGGGGAAGATCGCAGAAATTTAGCTTGTGACGTCCCCCCATAAGCGTGAGCGGAGTGGGCTGGCCCGGCGTACGCCAGGCCAGCGTAGCGGTGTGAATAAAAGGCACGTAACTCTGGGCATGGTCCTCTTCCGGAATGCCCAATGTCCCTGGCAGGCAGCGCCTCTCACCCCGCCACGAGGCCTACGCCATGAGTGGTGTTGCCTGGGATCCTGTGCGCCTGCTGTGCCCCGGGCCGCTGGTCCCCTAATCCGTTATGGCCGCCCCTGAGCATCCAGGCATCACTGCTCACCTGCCGACACCGGCATGTGTCAAAGAGGACCCACCACGTGCCGGTGCAAGCTCCAAGCCTGAGACCCCTGACCTTGGCAGACTCCTCGGACCATCACGGCCTCTGCAACACAGGCCCGTGTAACTCCTTTCCCGTTGACGTACTCCCCTGGCATACACAGTGGACAAGTAGGATACACATTTGGAACTGAGTCTTGATTACACCATGGCAGATTACATGATTTAAAGCTAAGTTCATGTCACTAAACTCCCTCCGATGTGGTGCCACCAAGTCTGTGCATAGGACTCCCACCAAACGTGTCTGTGGGCCCTTGCTGACTCTGGCCTGCAGGCCTCACACCAATCCAATGCAGTCCGTCACAGGCAGGACACGGCCTCCTCGCCAGCTGCACACCCGCTCAGCTCTGGTGCCACTACTTGTCAGCTACACATCTAATACAAATGCCATTCCAATGTTATGTGTGAGCGATCCAGGAGGAGATGGCTGGACAGTGATTGGCCCACGCTGACCGCTGACTCTGGTCGACACTGCGGCCAACTAGGTCGCACTTTTGGAACTGAGTCTTGATTACACCATGGCAGAGCACATAAATCATGGCTGAGTGTATGTCACTATACACCCTTCGATGTGGTGTCAACAGGTCTTACTGTTACATCACAGCCGCAAGATTCTGTGCGCCCACGCGGACTACTGCTCTCGGCCTACGTTGCGCTCGAGTAGGTCACTGAATTGGAACTGAACATCGATCATTCAAAGGCAGAGTAGGAATCATTGCACGCAAGAAGAGGCGTAAGAGGATGACACATTGCATTTGGGAGGAAAAAAGGATCATCGTTACAGAGGTGATCGAACACTACCGACAACTGCCCTGATGTCACTAACTCTGTGCATCGCGAGCCTACGAAACGTGTCCGTGGCCCACTGCTGATCGCTGCCTCCGGCCTACTCTGCGGTCTAGTAGGTCACAGAGTCTTGATTTGGCAATGCCCGAGTTCATATCAGTGTACCGGCATCATCGCAAACTGCATCCCCTCTCAGCCCCGGTGCCACTAAGTCTGTTCCCCGACATTCATGGACTCTCTCTGGTCGTAAATTGGTGGCGTCTGAGTCTATGGACTAGGGGGTAGTTTTCATCCTCATGCAGCTGATACAGAATTGGTGGTCGCTTTCCACTCCTCCATTTGCTGCTTCCTGATAGCTTCTGCCCTCTGCATCATGCCCTGGAGGACACATTCCACTGTCTCCCGCAACCCTCCGCCACATTCACCTTCACCTTCGACATCAACGAGGACCCGCTCAGTGTGCGTGGCCCTACCTCAGTGGACTGCAAGTCACCGTCCCATGGCCGGGTGCCTCTGCCGGCCGCTGAGCATCCGGGGCCACTACCTCTGTGCTGGTCAGATCAGCGACCCCTTCTTCTTAGATATTGGATAGCCTCTGAGGTGATGGCCTTGGGGTCATCAACTCCATGTGTCTGTGCCCCTGTGCTGTCCACTGCCACTGACGTCAACTGTGGGAGACCGGGGACGACGATGAGGAAGATGATGCAGGTGTGACACCCCCCACTGCAGCTGCATCAGGAATGTCCCGAAGGGACACAATCCTAGACATTTTCTTCACATGAGCGCTCAGCCCTAGTGCCCCAAACTCAGTGCACTGCAACTCATGGACACTTCTGTTTGCTCATTTTGTGACCTCTGGACTTGCTCCGGCTACGTCCATGATGCTCCCAGTTGTCCCTGTAATGCTGGTGCTGTCTGTTTCCATATTCATAGCGTTCACTGTTGTATTTGTTGCCAGCACCAACAACTCCTTGCGGGCTGGCTTGCACTCACCGCACACACATCCAGCACAGGCGTCACTGTACATGTGGCCATGCCAATAAAGGGGCCGGGCACACGTGCCCGTAGCCAGTTCAACAAAATATCTGCGTGTGTCCCTGTGGTCTTGTTGTATGCATGAAGGCCCTGGGCCCTACGACATTACATTGTGCTGTGTACAGCGGACGCAGACATGTCACCGCAGGCAGCAGGTTGGAGCTTGGACATGTAGCTTTGTCGTCACCCACTCAATTCGTAAGGGGAGTAGACTGGGCCATTGTACGCGGAGCCAACGTGGGTGTGTGACTGATATGTGCGTACCCCTGGGGATGGTTCTGTACTGGGAATGTGCATCTGTCTCTATGGCAGTGTGGGTCTCCTTTTTGGGTTCTAGGTGGTCCATGAAGGGTAATGGACACCCACGTATGTGATCTGGTTCGCCTTCCATGGGTTCGGACCACACCGACACATGTTCGGCCACTTCCTTTTGGCGTTCTGACACCTGGCATTGGGGTGCCATGTGTGGGTCGGTGAGGTGTTGTGGGCCAGCTGTGCTTGCTGTTGCTTCCTGCTGTGTGGTCTGTTGCAGGTCCTGGGTTCTCCTCTAAGTAGCTTGTCTGCCCTGGTCCAGGTGGTGGGTTGCGTGGGATGTCAATGGGCTGTTGTAGAGCATCGGTGTTGAAGGTGTGGTGGTCGTCTCCGGCATCACTGATGGATTGTCTGGTCTGACCTGCTGAAGGTGTTGTTTGTCCCTCTGCAATGTGAAGGGGAGATGCATGATGACATTGTGTGGACTGGTGGATTGATGATCAGTCACTGAGAGAAGAGCTGGAGAGAAGATGAGAGGACCACTTGGAAGGAGGGGGGTTAGAGATATTAACACTGATGGAGAGCAAAGTAAGAGAGAGAGAGAGGGAGAGAGAGAGAGAGAGAGAGATAGAGAGAGAGGAATGGAGTGGAGACTTGGAACAGAATAGAGTTGGAGAGATGTGAAGAAACAGACAATGATTGGAAAGGAAACGGGGACGGTAAATAAATGTGAACAAGAATCAGAGGAAGAACACTAGTGGGTAGATATAAAGAAAACAGGATAACTATCACAATGTTAGGATATGTTAAAGAGTCATCTCAATAACACATCACTGGAAATAACTGAACTGAATGAAAAGACATATAAAACGTCAGTGAGAAGACAGTCCGAGAGAGCTGAAAGCCATGGGACAGAGTCAGAGAGAAAGAGGGGGGATATTGGTGGAATATGGTCATCTCACAGGATATGCAAAAGCACTCCTAAATTAAATCAGGGCCATTATGTAGCACCTCACTCAAACGTGAAATGAGGCACATCTAGGCGCTGATCAAGCTAGCAAAATATATGCAGTCTGACCATATTTTCGACAAACCATGTTAGGAATGTATCCACCTATTAAAGCAATATTTGTTTCCTTCTAACGATAGGTAGTGATAAAAAGACAGCATCCGGAGGACTGCATTTTTAATGAGTGTGCAAAGATTGTTCACTTAAATCTGTGTGATGTAATGAAATGTGGGATTTTTGTAGAGCCATTAATGACCAGAAGCCCTGTATTTTTACTTCACAACTTCTGTACTTTGTAAACGCTGTTTGTTTGGAAGCAAAGGCTATTTGCTGGTAAAAAATAAAATCAATGTTTCTGTGGTCTGGTTGATTGATTGATAAAATATGCATCGAAAAGTAAATCAAAGGTGATATGAAGACTGCTCGCCCATTGTAGGGGCTTTTGGAATATGCTGCTAATGCAGAGTGGGAAAAGAGTTCAGGAATCTGATTACATGAAATGCCCCAGCTTCACAGCTACACAAACATTTCTGGACATTACAGGATGTGTGACTGGTAAATGACTCTGGTTGCCTTTAGCTGCCGGAAGGTAAATGCAGAAACCATTGGTGGTAAAAATGTTACCACTGGTCATGCCCCAATGTACCCGACCTCACTCTACATACACCAGAAATGCATGCCGGGAATGGTGTCTCCCGATTAGTCCTTTCCACTCTAAGGAAGGACTCATTCTAAATCGAGGCTAGACTCTTACACATACTGCATAATTCACTACCACTGTTTGTTGTTGTCAAGCATTTGTGCTCATTCGGTTCTGTCTGTTTTAACAAAGGCAAATCAGAGCTGGAAGCCTCGCCAGTCATAGCACTGAAGCTGCTGCTTCCTGTCGGATCTGGGAAAGTCTTCCAGGCAGCTGACAACGTTTTCAATTCTCCCTGCTCTCTGCTCGGGCATTTGTGCCAGTTCGTCCGTTTGCACCCACTTCTAGGCGACTGCACAGCAGTGCCCGAGCTCTGTGGCTGGCGCAAGCATTAGCACACACACCCCTGGGTTTACACAGACTCCAGAAGCAGTGATTTCGTGTCTTTTTTAAATAGGGAACGAGCATGAGCAAAACAAAGGCAGCAATCCGCAAAATGATGTTTGCTTATGTAGAGACCATACACAGCTAAACACACCTTAAATATAATACAACGCAGAATATGTGCCCGCCAATGTCTGCGCAGCCATGCCTGCATGGAGAGAGGAGAGGCTACAACATTGGTGCTCTCATCCAACTCTGGCCCAGCAATAATGTTCCTCATCTCGGGATAGTCCATTGTAAATGCTGCTACTCCCCTGACAGAAACCAGAGATTAAAACATAGAGACATAAAAGCCATACAGCCATTTATTTTTTTATAGTATTTTGTTGGGTGTTTATAAAACATCAACCAGGTCCCAGGTGGGAACCGAGGAGAGTACATAGTAACAAAATACACATGGCCAACAGATGAAAATAAAGAGAAATTAAGGTGCACTTACATTGAGATCCCAGAACAATAAATATGTCAAAATACACAATAAATAAGAAACAAAACATAACAGTTTAGCAAGATAGTAGAGCAAAATGGTACAATCTAGGTTGGTATGAACATGAATAGGTAGGTAGCTTTTCTCAGTTGCACCAAGCGATGGTGCAAGTTTGAGGTATATAGTGAGTTTTTTGCCCGAGATTCAGTCCATTGTGCAGAGAAAGACAGTTGACCTTTGCTTTCTTGTGTGTTTTAAAGATTTTCAGCCTAGCCAGGAATGTGCTTCTACTAATGCATGTACCACCAATCACTTCGAAGTTAGAGGCAAAGTTGTCATGCTTTCTCAAGTAAAAGGCAGATTACACAAAAGACTTTGATGTAGATTCAAGCAGAGAGATGGTTCCAATCCATTTTTTCAGGGTCAGGCCGATAGGTTCTTGCAAAGTTTTCTTCATATCTGCAAAATGTTGCAAAATTCATAAATTTTTCATTATAAGAATTTCGTATTTTTTTGAAGATTTCATGGTTGCGAAATTTCGCACACTTTGTCCATGGGAGACTGGTTTGAGCAGAAACACATTTTCTCCTTAACTAGTCTCCAGCTTGTCTTTCTGGTGACTTTTAAAAGTGAGATATGCCCTTGTGTTGAATTTTCAGTGAGATACTGGCAAGTGGATGCCATTAAATTTTGTGTATGTTTTTGTGAAATTTTTAGAGAAAGAAATTCAGGGATTGTGCACACCTAGCGGTGATATTCTCAAATTTTGTTTGTGTTTTTATTGGTGATTTGTCTTGTCATAGCATGAAGAACAGGTGTGATCTGTATGAAAAAGTTATAGCAAGGAAAAACTTTGTTTTGTGCGGTAATGTAAGATGGAATCATGTTTCAGTTTTGTCTTGAGATGGACATTGTAGGACTGAAAGGAATCAATGAAAAATGTGGGGATTTAGCAGAGGATGAAAGATGCAGGAAGAAGTCATCTAATTTTACATTGTTGGGCCTCTCTGTTTATGAGGATAAACTGAGTCTATGTTGGGTTGAGATTAAGATATGCCTAAGAGGCCGATTACGATCTCCTAAGGAAGGCCTCCAGATGGGTTTTTGGAACGAGCAAATCTGATTCAGAGTCTCTGTTTCTGACAGAATTTTCCCCTGTTCTGAGCGACCAAGTACGATGTGAAAATCTCGTCTGTGTCGACCGAATCATTTTCGAAACTCATCCTATCAGTCCGACTCGTTCGCAGCCGAATCGTGCTGCGTAATGGAGCCGGCTTCCGAACGAGTGAGTTTGATGCACGATTCAGACAGACGTATCGACTTGGTCTCAGCGAGATGAAACAGCTGTGGGAATCGGACTTCAGGGGGCTGTAGCGGGCCCTCTTTCACTTGGGGCCCTCCGAATCGGTTCCGTGGGGGTACCCATGGGTCCCCCCTTTCCATGCATGCACAGTGTTGCGGGCACCACTGGGTGTACGCTTTCCCCAGCCACCCCTTTTTGCTATGGGAGCCTGTGTACGCGTTCAGTATACAGGCTCCCATAGAGTTCAATGGGAGTACGAGGAACCAATACGGGTGCATCGGAACCGGTTGCTTGGACTCGGGGAGTGCAATTCGCTAGAACAGCCCTACAATCTGGAAGATGGGAGTCTCTGCACTGCAGCCGGGATGAACCCCAGATTAGCAGGGATAGAGATTGTAAAGAACAATGACTATTAGCTACACTCCTTTGTGGCATTCTCCAGTGAGTGCAAAGAGAGGCATGTGATGGGTTGACAATTGCAGAGTTCATCTTGATTGATGTTCAGTTTTTGAGGCAGTGGTGAATTTGACCAGTTGTTACAGAACATACCAGTTGAAGGTATCTGTGAGAAGAGAGATATCAATAATGCTCAAAGTGGATAACAATGTGTACTGTGTACTAAAGTTATGCATTGCATATTGAAAAAGCAGAAATATCTAATGTCCTGCTGCCTTAATGCATAGCATTATCTTGGCTCGTCTTGCCATAAGAATCTCTTTTTTTCTATAGTTGTATGTATACTAAAGTGAAATCCAACTCAGAAACACAAATAACCAAGCCAGGAGGAGAATGGTAGCATGTTACCTTAGAAGATAGACAGCCTGCATAACTACAACTACATGATGAGATTGTCAGAGGTGTGGGATGTACGTTCCTCTTGGTTCTTGGCTCATCAGGAAAAAACTGATTGTTCTTCCTGTCAAACGATTTTTCATATGTGAGGTGGTGTCCCCAAGCATAGTTTTCAATATTGAGCCCGTCTCATTTAATGAGAAGATAGCCCTGCCACTCAAAGCACTCCCTCCCACGTGGCTACTCACATACACAGAACTGGGCAGGGTTTGTGAGCTATTCATACAGAAAAAGAAGGAGGTAAAATGTGCACCAACCTTACAACACCAAGGTCACTTAATTGCATGAAGGTAGACCTTCAGTGATTCTAAATAGATGGGTCAATCTGGAGATATCATGTCATTGACATGCTTTGAACTATCAATGTGCCTTCTCATTGATGTTTTGTTATTTCGTCATCTATCTAGTACTAAAATAGAAAGTGAACTCCAGGGATGCTGAGTAATGCAGGTGCAACTTAATCAGGATATTTAGAGAGGATCAAATAGAGAGGCATTGTTGGATCATCAGATTATCCCATGGGAGTGCCTGAAATTTAACTCAGAAAAGACAGAAGTCCTCATCCTTGGCACCACCCTCTCCGCATGGAATGACTCCTGGTGGCCCTCGGAAATCCCGCAACCTCGATGGACTGCGCATTAAACCTTGGCATCATACTAGACACATTGCTCACAATGAGCTGCCAGATCAACGCCATCTCCTCAGCCTGCTTCTAAAGACTTTCAGATGGATCCCAACCAAAATCAGAAAAACTGTCATGCACACACTCATCAGCAGCAGACTGGACTACGGCAGCGCTTTCTACACTGCAATCAATAAGAAACTCCTTCGCAAACTGCAGTCTGTCCAGAACGCCGCAGCCAGACTGATCCTCGCATTCCCCGTCGCAGCCACATCACCCATCACCTCCTTGATCTCCACTGGCTTCCAGTCGAGGGAAGAATAATCTTCAAACTCCTCACCCACGCATACAAGCCCCTTCACAACACCGGACATGCATACCTGAACAGCCGCCTCGCCTTCCACGCACCCAAAGGACTCCCCCGATTAGTCCAGCTCTCTCTGGCCAACGTTCCGCATATCAGCAAGTCTAGCATGGGAGGAAAGTCCTTCTCATACCTCGCAGCCAAAGTCTGGAACACCCTCCCGCTCTACATCTGGCAATCTCCCACTCTGCCCCAGTTCAGGAAGGACCTCAACACCTGGCTTTTCGGATGACCCCAGCACTCAACTGAGCCACCCCCATTAGTGCCTTGAGAGCCTCACAGGTGAGTAGCTGCGCTTTACCATCTCAGAGTTTAATTGAACATCCAACTCTCAAAAGTTGTGTTCCATCCACCAGTCAGAGATCAACTGCCAGTGTGTGGAACATCGACGAACATCACAATAACCACAGAATGTCAACACAAATGACATTCCATTCCTAAAGTTACATCCAAGAGATCACAACCTATTTTCCTCCCTTATCAATACAAGCTAGAAATAATAACAACACATCATGATTACTCATCGCACAAGACCATTTCAAGTCACTAAGCGCACCATCACTCCATTCAACTACATCCTTCACACTTGCAACTGCTCCTTCCTTTTCACACTGAATCACACCTTCCTCAGCCAAGCTCTTCCAATCCAATGGCATACGAGACAAGCAATCCACTTCGACATTTCTCAACCCGGGTATATAGTCAGTAGGGAAGTTGCATTACTGAAAGTGCAAGGGGAATCTGGCAAGCCTTGCTGAACCCTTTTCAACTCCACCTGGAGATAAGATTTTCACCAGAGGCTTGTAATTGGTGCAGAGAACAATTTGAAATCCCTACACATACGTCCTAAAATATTCTACACCCAGGCTGCAGCCAATGCCTCCCTATCAATTACAGAGTAGTGATGCTTAGTCACAGTCAGAGAGCATGAGGCAAAAGCAACAGGTTTGTCCGAGGAGCCGTAAATTGGTGATAGTACTGCCCCAATGTCAGCTACACTTGCATTCACAGTAACAATCGGTTTCCTTTTCATGTCAAATGGAATCAGGATCCCAGCATTACAGACCTCTTCTTTAATATTTTCAAAACTCTTTTGTTGATCCTCACCCCACAAAACATTTACCCCATTCTCATTAGCATTTTCAAACATTCAATTTTGCTTGCAAAATGCCTGACAAATTTAGAATAGTATTCAATCAGCCCAATAAAAGATTGGAGTTGATCTTTATCTTCTGGGGTGGGTGCCAACTTTATAGCTGCAAGTAAATCCTTCTTTGTTTTGACCCCCTCAGCTGGCAGTGTGTCCAAAATACTCAACTTCGTTTACCAAAAATAGACACTTCTCTTTCCAAAGTGTCAAACCAGAGTCAAATAGTCTATCCAATTACTGTTTCAACACAATCTTTTGACTTCCAACACTATCACCAAACACCAGTATATCATCTTGGAAAAATATGACATTGTTCAAACACCTGAACACCTCACTCATCATTCTCTGGAAGACACTGACCGTGGATGAAAAATCAAATGGCATCCTGGTAAACTGGTAAATGCCTTCCATATTTATGAATGCTGTCAAGAGCTTGCAACACTTGTGAAGACAAATTTTGTGATAGGCATGCCTGAGAACTAATTTTGAAAAGAACTTTCCTCCTTTAAGCAACACAATAAGCTCATTTATGTTTGGCAGAGGAGAATTGTCACTAACAATGTTCTGATTAAGACTCCTCAAGTCCACACAGAACCTCAATTTCCCATCAGCTTTCTCTGTTATGATAACTAGAGAAACCCAAGCCGATGTTTCAGTGGGATCCATCACTCCACTCTTCAACCTATCGTCCAACATTTTTTTTAGCCTATTCTCTCACCAAAGTGGGCACCCTTCGAAACCTATGCTGTACAGGTGTGGCTCCCTGTTTCAACTTTATCTCATGTACATACACTTTCACCTCCCCCATCTCTTCTCTGAACACATTTACTCCCTCCAGAATGTCATCAAGTGTGGTATCCTCTACCTCCATCACCTGAGTAAGGGCACGCAGATTGATGATAGTATGTAGATCATACTAATTAAACCAACCTAAGATAGGAGGTCCTGACTCAGATATACTCACCTTACCTTTTATTTGTTTGCCTCTAACCACGATATCAGTGTGCATGCACTCTAAGATATCTATTTGTTCTACTTTATAACCGCCCAGATGTCCTATGAGGCCCTCCGTTAGTAATCATACTTAGGGCCATTCAGACAAAAACATACTCTTAGGTAAAATGGTATTAAACGGGTCAGAGTCTACCATTACTTCCACCTTCTTAATGGTGAGCTCCGCTTTCGGTATGTTAATTCTTGCCACACTACTTTCAGCTCCCCCTTATGATCAAAAATCTCTCTGAACTTGCCCCTCCAACCACAAAGGGTATTGCTGCATTGCATTCCTTTCTGATGGCAAAGCAATTCGCTGCATCTGATGCATGATAACTGCTGCCACATCTGTTGCATACCCTGCTAGAGGATTTATTGTTATAAACCCCCTTCCCTACTTTTGAACCCCATCTAGAGGTTGTTGCCACCTCTTCTTCCACTCTATCTACAGCTGTTACCTAATTTCCACCTTTAGCATCACTTCATTCCGTCTCTTACATGCAATATTCCAATTTCTCCGCTACTTTGGCTATTTCAATAGCGTCTTTCAGAAACTCTCCTGCAGCTTTCTGCGACTGCATTGCACAATGAGTTGATCTCTTATCATTTCATCTGTCATTGTACCAAATGTACATTAGACTGACAATTCCCACAGCTTAGTTACAAAGTCATCCACAAATTCATCAGTTCTCTGTGGCTGTGTGTACGTCTTGTATCTCCTCGTAACTACATTTACACTTTATGCAAATCTCAGCTCTAGTCTCTATCTCGCTTCACAGTACACATCTTCTATTGGTTGTCCCTCATGGTTCACAGTTGGAGATAAATATTTAAAAACATGCTGCCCTTCCTTGCCCAAGTGCTCAAGAGAATAGCTTTTTTACGGACTGGACCAAAAATCCTGCCCAACAAGTGCCTCCAGGTAATTATCAAACATGTCCACCAATTCCTCCCTCTCAGTGGGTAGCACTCCTGGTTGTTCCAAAAAGAGTGATGGGTTGTTATAGAATAGACTTCCATTATTTGATGTTAGGGGTTATTAAAGAGCAGCTTTCCAACACACAATAGCTTGATGAAAGTTAGATGATGGCTCTTCCTGTAATCTTCATGAAGAGACGTGTCCAAAAGCTTGCAATTGGACAACACATGGGAGTTAACTCTCAAACTTGGGAGGAGATGTGTCTAATTACACCAGACAATCCCTTGATTTCTCCTGAGGTTGACGATGGGCATGTCGTGCATGCGGGGTATGAGGAGTCAGCACTGATCCTTTGCGGAGCCACTATCGGCTATAAAATACTATGACTCACTGTAAATAAATGCGATCATTCATCGCAGCGAATGCATGGAGCCTGGATTCAATCGTAGAGATCCACGGCCTGCTCGCAGTGGAGCATGTACAAGGTAAGATTTCACATCGGGCCTTATTTAATGTGACTGGTATCCGAGAATCGCAGGATAAACAGATTCATAGCATCCACGTGTTGAGAGTGAAGTCAGCAGTTCTCCTCATTGTACTGACAGCTCCTCATCACAATTGTGTTGTAAAATGGTCACCAGAAGCTCTCATGTAGAAAACAAAGAATTTATTTGAACATCCATCTCTCAAACGTGGTGCTCTCTCCAGCAGTCAGCGATCAATTGCCGGTGTTCAAAACATCCACGTACAACACAATAACCACAGGATGTTAACACAAATGAAATTCCGATCTTAAAGTTACATCCAAGAGGAGACTACAACACATAACATACTCACTGTGTTTAGATAGAACACAAAAGACTCTGAGTGCACACAGTACAACAACCACATAAGTGCACTATGAGTAGATGCATGGTAGATGGATGACCATCCGTGTTTTCTATAATGCCCCGCCTCCTTCTGATCACACTCAGGTCTCTCTGCAAGAGAGACATAGGCACACACAAACACACTGTCAATTGCACTGTAAACATTCATGATGTGTAATGGGCTTGATGTTCCTGTTGAATGTGTTTAATCTGTTGTAGAAGTGAACTATCCAAGTCCTAGTAGAAATGCAGTGAGTGCCAATCATGTAGCACAAGTGGGTAGGAATTGCCCCATGAGCTGCACTTACACATTCCAAAATAAAGCTGATATGTTTTAGCTCTGGAACCTTTCAGGTGCCAGATGACCCAGAATTGTGGGCATCTGTAAAACAGTTGACCCATCTTTGTAGGCATCTGAGTGGTCCCCATCCTCACGCTCACGTCAATATGTGGCATAGTGTCCAGGGCCACACCTTTTCCTGAATGTCTTGCAATTAAAGGAAGTGGCTTCCCTGCACAACACCTGTATGTACAGTAAACTTCTCCAGGGTAGAAAACTGAAAATACACTGTAATTATGTACATGAGCACATGTGTAGTGATCTGCAGTCTTTTTGATTAGGTTTGCACTGTACAAATACCACATACATACCTACATATGTATAGGAGCAGTCCAAGAACTCATGGGATATCCTAGTCAACTCCTACTATCTCACAGATTCTGTTGCTGGATTGTTTTATTACTACCCCAGTTTTTTTAGGGTGATATGAAAAGATGGCTTAACCTTAACAAAACTCATGGGGATCCTGCTTAGAATCAATACAGGAGAAGTCCTCAGTGTTATTTCTGAATGCACTACATCTTTTCTTAGCATGCAGGGCTAGAGTCTACTAGGACACACCTAAGTGTTGATCAGTCCCATCCATCTCCACCACCTCAGTGGTAGGCCTGGGCGGTGAACTCTACTCCGTTTGCGGACTTTTTTGCACTCCGAACTCCGTTGAACTTACAGAGCTGTGAAAAACTCCGCTCCGCAGAGTTGAGGTTTTTCCTCGCTCAACAACAGTAAGTTGATCAGCGCGAGCAAGGTAAATCCAACGCGAGACCCCTTCTCATTGAGATTTCTCAATGTGGGAGGTCACAAAAGGTCGCGACCACCCGTGTTGAGAACCCTTCCGTTCACGTTGAGGAAGCTGCCGCTCAAATAGAACTTCTACTCGAGTGGCAGAAAGAAACAGTGTCCTCTTGCGCTGAGGGAGATGCTGTGCGCGCTGATTTTACAGCACAGGACTAACACCCAGTACTAAAAATGTGCAGATGGCACAAGGTAACGCACTTCGCCACTAGCGGAACTCCGCACCGCTTCGCGGAGTTTTTTTGTCACTTTGCGGAGTTCTGCATAGCGGTACTCCACGAGCTCTGCCCAGGCCTACTCAGTGGTTTGGTTGCAGAATGTAAAAAGTGTATTCTATACAATCGAATGAAGTGGGATCAAAGATTTTTCTACTGGTCATCAACTAGATCTCAGAAGGACAGTCAGGCCCAGATTCACTGTCCTTCAAGCAAGGGAGTGTTGTGTAAAAATTGCATTGTTGCTTTGAGTGAACAGCAGAAAATAGCCTGCCGGTCATCATCATCATATGCAGTGGTTGTGCTAAATCTAGCTGTTCTGCATGGCACTAAGCGTCATGTTGTTGTGCAAGGGCAAGTCAACAGTGTCTATCTTAGGATTTGTACCGGAGGAGCATCCTCTAGTACAAATTCCTAGATTTAAACAATAGCAGAGGGTTCAGGCAAATAAAATGTGTGCTTTAGGGTAAAGCACACATGTACAAGTGAGTATATCAGGTTATATAACATTTGATCCCTTGTTTGCGCCGGCAGATTTTCGGCAAACCAGGTCATGCTAATGTAGTATAATCTTTGGGGTCCTCTGATTCACCACATAAAACAAAGTCTCCAATTTCCTTATTACAGGTAACTTGTGCCACTTCTAGTTATGTGTGATAAGGAAATGACGTGGCCACTCAGCTGTCATAACTAATTACAGTTGAGTTCTGAATTTCACAGTGCCTACAGCCAGTGCCAACTGTTAGTGTGAAACTCAGGTCTCAGATCTTATTGTAGACACAATTTAAATAAGGAAAATTGGAAATTGGCTTTTCTTTTGTCTGCGTTAAGGAGAAAGGACATATTTCTGGCACAATGTTTGTGTTTTTTCCATGCTACTGGTCATTACAGAAAAGGCATGTTTCAATACAGCATTTTTTCCATTTGACTTCCATGAAACTGGTTCTAATATTTTTTGCCAAAACCACTAAATGCTTTTTTGGTGTGTTAATCTTCACAGTGGAGGTTCTGCGTTTATTCTTCTTGTCTGCAATGTGCATGAAAGAGCACAACACAAACGATGTAAGCAATTTGTGGGATGGGTGATGTTGTGACCATGTATTATAAGGCATAAAATACCCTCTGCTGTACATACATTAGAAGAATAGTGCATGTCACCTCAGAGTTCTATGACATTATAAAGGGACTCGGCCATTGGGCTTGTTCCTCTATATGGTCATGAATTTCCTCTCTGACTTGCAGTATCATCATAATGTAAAACAAGAGGTACTTTATTCCATATATATTTGACTTTCTACCAAAACCCATAGTTTTTGCGTTGGCCCATCCCTCTTTCATACATTAACAGGGGGTGTTATAAAAGGGGTTTTGGCACAGCACAATGGTCAATTTTAAGTGTAGAACAGCATTGCACATGATAGTTGATCTGATGCTGCTGCTTCTGACACTTTGGGGCATATTCTCAAGGAGCTATCGCCGAGTTAAAGGCAATTTATCACAGTCAAAGTCGCGATAAATGTATTACCCCATTCACAAGCAGGTGCTAACAGTCCATAGCACCAGTTTACCTGTGATAGCAGCCGCAAAAAACATTGCCACAGATGACCCCGGCAACTATCGATAATGAGATGCAGAGCAGGCGTTCCCGTGCAAAAAGAAGCGACAACACCACAGCACAACTTTCTCAATGACCAGCCAGATCAGTGAAAAGACCACGAAACATGCAACAATGCGCAGAAAATTAACACGTGCTCTGACCTGGTGTGAAGTCAGACGGCAGCCTGCACCACAAAAGGGAGCCCAACCCAGAGCCACACCTGAAGAACAACAGATGCCATGGAGCCACTGAACATGCGTGCCGGACATCCAAGAGGGCCCCAACACCCACCGCAACCACCCCCGGGACCACCCCCACCCCCCTGGACACCCACCGCCCCCCCCGGACCAACACTGAGGCAGCGCAGACAAAGACAGCGACCCTCCGAAAATGCACCAACCTCACAGACCCAACACCAGAGAATGTCATTGCCCACTATATGCTCAAAGGGACAACACTACTCCGCAACCTGACCACCATTGCCCACAGGCTGACGGTACCAACACAGCGGACAACCAACATCCCACGGCAGACAAAGCTGATGGCCGTGCTGCATGTGTTGGCCTCTGATACCCTCCAACCAACATCCGCCTGAGACGGGGGAGTCACACAGCCAGGCCAATACAAGTCCCCCACAACGGTCATGGATGACACCATCAGCTTGGTATCCCACTATCTATACTTCCCACACACTGCTCAGGAACAGCCGGAGACCAAGCAAGACGTGTATGCCACAGCTGGCTTCCCACACATGTCAGGGGGCAATTGACTGCACACATGTCCTACTAGTGGCCCCTGGCAACACTGTACACAATAAGCGCAACAGAAAACGCAGGTATCCCACCAATGTGTAGGCAATAGTGGACCACCGGGGAATTTCCGCCAACGCCGCCGTAAACCACCCAGGCAGTGTGCATGATGCACGCACCTCCCTACAGTCCATCATCATCCTGCGCCACCAGGATGGCACCCACGGAAATGCACTGCCCGTTGGCCAATACCAAATGCACACACCACACACCTCAACTCCACAATCATGCAACACACAACACAGGAAAAGCACACGTCACAAGCTCACATACAACATGCACACCCACCAGACATGACAGCACAACTCACTGTGGAAACCTGGGCCAGCCATGTACATGAGCCATCAACGGCATTGCACCTCAGACACACAATAGCAGAATGTCGGCAGAGATGGGGACCAGGCTTGTGCGAAGGAGGCAAGGGACTGATGAATTAGAATGTACACAATGCCAAGTGTGCAGTGGATGTGCTGGCCAGACTGCAGTATGCAGACCACACACATATCCATGTCGACACACACCGCTGGTGTTTGGAGTGTAGTGGACAGTGGACACAACCATGTCACCCCAGCCAGTGGGGAAGATCGCAGAAATTTAGCTTGTGACGTCCCCCCATAAGCGTGAGCGGAGTGGGCTGGCCCGGCGTACGCCAGGCCAGCGTAGCGGTGTGAATAAAAGGCACGTAACTCTGGGCATGGTCCTCTTCCGGAATGCCCAATGTCCCTGGCAGGCAGCGCCTCTCACCCCGCCACGAGGCCTACGCCATGAGTGGTGTTGCCTGGGATCCTGTGCGCCTGCTGTGCCCCGGGCCGCTGGTCCCCTAATCCGTTATGGCCGCCCCTGAGCATCCAGGCATCACTGCTCACCTGCCGACACCGGCATGTGTCAAAGAGGACCCACCACGTGCCGGTGCAAGCTCCAAGCCTGAGACCCCTGACCTTGGCAGACTCCTCGGACCATCACGGCCTCTGCAACACAGGCCCGTGTAACTCCTTTCCCGTTGACGTACTCCCCTGGCATACACAGTGGACAAGTAGGATACACATTTGGAACTGAGTCTTGATTACACCATGGCAGATTACATGATTTAAAGCTAAGTTCATGTCACTAAACTCCCTCCGATGTGGTGCCACCAAGTCTGTGCATAGGACTCCCACCAAACGTGTCTGTGGGCCCTTGCTGACTCTGGCCTGCAGGCCTCACACCAATCCAATGCAGTCCGTCACAGGCAGGACACGGCCTCCTCGCCAGCTGCACACCCGCTCAGCTCTGGTGCCACTACTTGTCAGCTACACATCTAATACAAATGCCATTCCAATGTTATGTGTGAGCGATCCAGGAGGAGATGGCTGGACAGTGATTGGCCCACGCTGACCGCTGACTCTGGTCGACACTGCGGCCAACTAGGTCGCACTTTTGGAACTGAGTCTTGATTACACCATGGCAGAGCACATAAATCATGGCTGAGTGTATGTCACTATACACCCTTCGATGTGGTGTCAACAGGTCTTACTGTTACATCACAGCCGCAAGATTCTGTGCGCCCACGCGGACTACTGCTCTCGGCCTACGTTGCGCTCGAGTAGGTCACTGAATTGGAACTGAACATCGATCATTCAAAGGCAGAGTAGGAATCATTGCACGCAAGAAGAGGCGTAAGAGGATGACACATTGCATTTGGGAGGAAAAAAGGATCATCGTTACAGAGGTGATCGAACACTACCGACAACTGCCCTGATGTCACTAACTCTGTGCATCGCGAGCCTACGAAACGTGTCCGTGGCCCACTGCTGATCGCTGCCTCCGGCCTACTCTGCGGTCTAGTAGGTCACAGAGTCTTGATTTGGCAATGCCCGAGTTCATATCAGTGTACCGGCATCATCGCAAACTGCATCCCCTCTCAGCCCCGGTGCCACTAAGTCTGTTCCCCGACATTCATGGACTCTCTCTGGTCGTAAATTGGTGGCGTCTGAGTCTATGGACTAGGGGGTAGTTTTCATCCTCATGCAGCTGATACAGAATTGGTGGTCGCTTTCCACTCCTCCATTTGCTGCTTCCTGATAGCTTCTGCCCTCTGCATCATGCCCTGGAGGACACATTCCACTGTCTCCCGCAACCCTCCGCCACATTCACCTTCACCTTCGACATCAACGAGGACCCGCTCAGTGTGCGTGGCCCTACCTCAGTGGACTGCAAGTCACCGTCCCATGGCCGGGTGCCTCTGCCGGCCGCTGAGCATCCGGGGCCACTACCTCTGTGCTGGTCAGATCAGCGACCCCTTCTTCTTAGATATTGGATAGCCTCTGAGGTGATGGCCTTGGGGTCATCAACTCCATGTGTCTGTGCCCCTGTGCTGTCCACTGCCACTGACGTCAACTGTAGGAGACCGGGGACGACGATGAGGAAGATGATGCAGGTGTGACACCCCCCCACTGCAGCTGCATCAGGAATGTCCCGAAGGGACACAATCCTAGACATTTTCTTCACATGAGCGCTCAGCCCTAGTGCCCCAAACTCAGTGCACTGCAACTCATGGACACTTCTGTTTGCTCATTTTGTGACCTCTGGACTTGCTCCGGCTACGTCCATGATGCTCCCAGTTGTCCCTGTAATGCTGGTGCTGTCTGTTTCCATATTCATAGCGTTCACTGTTGTATTTGTTGCCAGCACCAACAACTCCTTGCGGGCTGGCTTGCACTCACCGCACACACATCCAGCACAGGCGTCACTGTACATGTGGCCATGCCAATAAAGGGGCCGGGCACACGTGCCCGTAGCCAGTTCAACAAAATATCTGCGTGTGTCCCTGTGGTCTTGTTGTATGCATGAAGGCCCTGGGCCCTACGACATTACATTGTGCTGTGTACAGCGGACGCAGACATGTCACCGCAGGCAGCAGGTTGGAGCTTGGACATGTAGCTTTGTCGTCACCCACTCAATTCGTAAGGGGAGTAGACTGGGCCATTGTACGCGGAGCCAACGTGGGTGTGTGACTGATATGTACGTACCCCTGGGGATGGTTCTGTACTGGGAATGTGCATCTGTCTCTATGGCAGTGTGGGTCTCCTTTTTGGGTTCTAGGTGGTCCATGAAGGGTAATGGACACCCACGTATGTGATCTGGTTCGCCTTCCATGGGTTCGGACCACACCGACACCTGTTCGGCCACCTCCTTTTGGCGTTCTGACACCTGGCATTGGGGTGCCATGTGTGGGTCGGTGAGGTGTTGTGGGCCAGCTGTGCTTGCTGTTGCTTCCTGCTGTGTGGTCTGTTGCAGGTCCTGGGTTCTCCTCTAAGTAGCTTGTCTGCCCTGGTCCAGGTGGTGGGTTGCGTGGGATGTCAATGGGCTGTTGTAGAGCATCGGTGTTGAAGGTGTGGTGGTCGTCTCCGGCATCACTGATGGATTGTCTGGTCTGACCTGCTGAAGGTGTTGTTTGTCCCTCTGCAATGTGAAGGGGAGATGCATGATGACATTGTGTTGACATTTATGTTGGAGCATTGTTCTTGTAGACATGCAGACTGTGTGACAATGTACTTGTGACTGTTTGGGCGGTGCTGGCAATTTCAGGGGGGACAGTGGACATTTGGACTACATGACTGATGTGAGGTTGTACCCGTACATATGCATCTCACAGTTCCCTGCTCTGTCAAATGTGATTGGCCTGTTTCTGGGCATGGGCGACCCAGTTGTGTCCCCTGTTCTGCAGAGTCGGTGTTGCACTTTGTGCCACATTGTCATGGGATGTGCTGTGATTGCTATGTGTGTGTGCTGCAGTGTGCCACGGGGATGGGGGACATGACCCTGGGTAATTGTGGGTGTGCAGTGTGCTACACATCGTTGTGCATGTGTGCCATTGTGCCCATCTCCCCAGTCCCCCAGTCCCTGGTCGTTGCTCACCCTGTTGTTATTGTGTCAGGTCCTCCCGAGCTGTGTCTGTACTCCCACCTCCTTGCACCGTCTCCACAATGATGACTGGACTCCATTTCCTCCAGCTCCTCCTGTGGCGCAGGACTCCCACCTCCTGTCGCCGTTGCTGCCTTCCTGTTGGCAGTGGATTCGGTCCTTGTTTAGGATTTCACGTCATGCCAGCGCCTTTTGGCCTCCTAATTTGCAGCCTATAATTGATTAAATAAGTCACTTCGGTGCCATGTCTGGGTTGCGCATTAACTGGAACAAGTCGGAGCTGTTACCGATCACAGACTCTGCCACTCCAGGGGAGGTGGAGATGCCACTTCGCTGGGCGGGGGATACCACCACATATCTTGGCATTATATTACACAAAAGTAAGGAACAAGTCATACGCCTCAACTACGGACCAGCTATCACACAACTTAGTTCACAAGTTGAGAGATGGATTCAACTGCCAATCTCTATGGCAGGGCGCATTGCCCTCATCAAAATAAATGTCCTACCCCGGTTCTTATACCTCTTTGTTAATATACCCATTCCACTCACTAATGCCTTCTTTACGCAACTTGAAGGTCTGCTTATCCGATTGGTCTGGGGTGGCGCAGACCACAGATAGCATGGGACACTCTAATGCTTCCTTATGACCGGGGTGGGTTTGCAGTCCCAGATTTTCACCTTTACTATCTGGTCGCGCAGGCTCGGTTTGCCTATCATTGGTTCCACCCAGACGCCCGCATACCATACACTTAACCCGAACAGGACTTGGCCTCTCCCACTCCCCTGGGGGCATTGTTTCCACAGGGCATACCACTCGACCCAAATGATATTCAACCCTTATTTACCACATGCTGGGCCTGGCGTAGGTTTAGTGAAATGTTGGGTACTGGCTCCCTATATTCCCCATAGCTCCAACTACACCAAAACCCCCTTCTGCCGCTCACTTCTGAGATGGTGGTACAGTGTACACTTAACAAATTAAAGCAGTGCACCCTTGATTCCCTATTCCCAGATGGACAGGCAATAACCATGACAGACCTATCCACACATTCTGAACTGATGTATATGGATACATTTGTGGCAACTAGACTGCTCGGGGCACTCCGCTCGACCACCCCTACGTTTCCATCCCCACCTCTAGAATTTACATCACTCACGCTACTTATAACTGACAGAGAAGGGGACCACCTGGTCACTAAGCTGTACCGGGCATGTTTGGCACTTAAACAGGCTCGGGAGAGGGGGGTACGACGACAATGGGAGGAAGACCTGGGCCAATCGCTGACTGATAAGGAATGGACCTGTTGTCATGAACACATACAGAGGGTACCCCCAACTACAGCCATAAACTCCTCCATTTTAAGTTCATACTTAAGGCACATATCACACCGCAGCAACTGACCAAATATGACCCCACTAAGTCATCCAACTGCCCCAAATGCCAGGCCTTGGAGGCGGACTTCGCTCATATGACTTGGACGTCGATGTATTTCAGACGATCTCTGGCGTAATCTCCACTCCGCTCCCCCCCTCTCTAAAACTGGCCTTGCTGGGAATAGTAAGTACTATAAAATTATGTCACCGAAGGTTTCTCGCCATAGCACTGTTGCCAGCAAAAAGGAAAATTGCCATACAGTGGGGAACAAAAATCAGTTCCACGAAAGACATGTGGATTCGCAGCATGTCATATTGCGATATGCAAACAGAAATCTATGCAACGCTTCAACCACCGACCTCACGACCCAAGGATATATGGCATATTTATTGCTGTTACCTGCGGCAGACACAGCAGCCATCTCCATCCTCCTTTCCCAGGCACCAGCGGGCAGCTGGGAGATCTATATCCCCCGCTCCTACAGGCCCAAGCACCGCACTGCCACCTTAGTGCATTAAACATTTGTATTCAGGTTAAATAGGGCACAAACTGTCCTTTGGTTCTGAGGAATCCCCAATGGTAATGTATAGAGAAAATGAGAGACCCCTACCCAACTCGATAGGCTCACTGTATTGACAATGAAAATTTGAGAGAAGCCCCCCCCGGGATCTTTTTGTATGTTGAATATTTGATTTGGGTTGCACATCAATGTTTTGAACAGTATGTTACCATGTAAAGAAAAACTGCAGACACTGAAAATTGTGATGTAGTTAAATTTATTATTGCATTCTATAAAAACTAAAAAGAAAATGTGTATTTATAAAACTTTAGCTCATTCCTGGGTAGCTGTGAATAGTCAGACTTTATGAGAGGAACAACTCAATATAAATCAGACACCAATTCATAAATTAGGGTTCTATCTTTACTTTCTAATAGACACCTCAATGACAAAAATCCACTGGAGGGTTCTGGACATATGAATTTTTAAATAATCAATAAATCACTGCTTGTCACTCAATGCTATAAGTCTTTGTAATCTACTGCATTCACAGTTTAGAGTTAGCCTCGACAAGCAACTTGAAACCAGCTCTAAAGGCGCTATGGGGCATGCCAACTACTATAGGTAGCCAGTCACAGGGACCAGGGGGACAGTTACCTGTCAGTCTTACCAGTTTCGAGTCCAGTTCTGAATCCTTAAGTCAAATCGCCATTGAAGTCAATGGAATTGTCCTGATGCAAGCGATATACGATGCTTTGAAGATGCTGAGGATGCTGAGCTAGTGTGGTGAATCTTCCTGTGACCCCCCACACCCCCCTTGGTTCTCGAGCTCGGGGTGCCAATATCCCATAATGCCCAGGTATTTTTCAGTGCACGTCCAGTTGCCATGGTCTCCTGGTCTACAGTTACAGCAAAACCAGTGGTTTCCTTTAACTGGTGATAACATTTTTGCAGGGCAACCAATGTGCACTCTGATGACTCTCCTGGATTGAGCAGACTCGTAGCAAATTGTCAGGGTCAGGACTTGACTACACATGCTTCACCTCAAGGTACAGCATTGGTCAGGCTTCTTGGTGCTGAGCTTTCAAGGGTGCCGGATTCTCAGCTTTTATGTCCTTGTGGCTGTAACAGGGAGTCAGGCAACTGGCACCTGGAGTCACTTTCCCTGTATGGGACACGTGGGGAACTTTTCCACAAGTAAGGCATAGCATGCACAGTTCACTCTTTGCTAGTCCACAGGTTTAGCAGGTGGAGATCAGTCTTTGGTGCAGCCTCTGTGGGATCCAGGGAGCAGCAGTGCAGTCCTTCTTTGATCTTCTCTCCAGTACAGATCATATCTGAGGTCTGGGTACCAGGAGTGCCACTTCATGCCTGCTATGCCCTCGTGAGGTGGCAGTATCTAACTAGCCAATAAACTACCAGGCCCCCTCCTGCCTGATCAATCAATTAATCAGGATTTTGAAGTGAGGCAAATCACCCATGGGGGTCTCAAGGTGCTAGCTGCTTCTCGGTGCTCTTTTCATTCGAACAGCCAGGTCTTGAGTCCTTTCCGGAATTGCTGGAGCAATGAGACAGTCATGAGGGGCAGGGGAAGATCGTTCCAGGCTTTATCCTCCAGGTGAAAATAGGAGGGTCCTCCACTGTTGGCTCAGTGGATCCTAGGGTTGTATGTGAGGAAGAGGGAGGTGGATTGCAGGTGTCTGGTCAGTTGATGCAAACACAAGGAGATTATGGACGGAGAACTGAAACTTTTCAGAAACATGAGGGGTGTTACCCCGAAACCGGTCCCGGGATGCTTGTTTCCAGTCCAGGGAAGACCTGGCTTGGCACTTCTGGCTGGACTGTTCCCATGAGGCACAGAATCCAGACTGATTTGCATATGTTTGTGTCTGAACTGGGATGGCGAAGTGAGCTAAAGAATGATGATGGATTCAACCCAGATCTGTGACTGGGGGTGAGTGTGTGAAACGTTTCAGCGCTCCGTCCATCATCTCCTTGTGTTTGCTTTGTTTGCCCTAAGTTGGCAGGGTATGCCCAGATGTGGGTCCCTTGCTCACTTTGCCAATTCTTTCAAGCTAGCCTGGCTGATGAGGGGTGTTACCCAGAAACTGGTCCCAGGAGGCTTGTTTCCGGTCCAGGAAAGACCTGGCTTCGCAGTTCGGGCTGGACTGTTCCCATAAGGCAGATGGTCAAGACTGATTTGCATATGGCTGGGTCTGAACTGGGGTGGCGTAGTGAGCTATAGAATGATGATGGATTCAACCCAGATCTGTGACTGGGGGTGAGTGTCTGAAAAGTTTCAACGCTCTGTCCATCATCTCCTTATGTTTGCTTCATTTGTTTGTTTATATCTGCTGGTCCTTCGTTATGCAGGGCTTTGAATGCATGGGTCAACATCTTGAACTGGCATCTCGTCTGAATCGGGAGCCAGTGAAGCTTCTTGAGGTGTGGAGGTATGTGGGTCCACCTACCGAGGTCGAGGGTGAGCCTTGCTGCTGAGTTTTGCATTGTCTGTAATCTCTTTAGGAGGCGTGCAGTGATTCCTGCGTAGAGAGTGTTCCATAGTCCAGCCTACTGGTGATGAGGGCCTGAGGGACGGTCCTTCTGGTGTTGATTAGGAGCCACCTGAAAATCTTACATAGCATCATAGAGTGTGGGAGAAGTCAGATGAGACTGAGTTTACCTGTTTCTGCATAGATAGTTTGCTGTCCAAGATGATGCTGAGGTTGTTGGCGTGCTCTGTCGGGCAGAGGAAGGGCCGAGTTCCATTGGCCACCAGGCGTCATTCCATGGTGAGGTGGTGTTCCCAAAGATGAGGACTTCCTTCTTGTTTGTGTTGAGCTTGAGACAGTTGTCCTTCATTGAGTCTGTGACGTTCATCATACATCTCTGGAAGTGGATTCTGGGGTTCTACTGTCAATGAGATGATGAGCTGAGTGTCGTTGGCGTAGGAGATTATGTTGAGTCCATGCAATCTGATGACGACTTTCTGAGAAGTTTGGCATCTAGTTATCCCAGAGCCCAGGGGTCTGCCCACTTTCAAGGTGGCGAGAACCTTCTCTTGGTGTATGGAGCTGCCTAGCTCAACCCAGCGGTATGGCTACCTGGGGGCAATACTCCCCTTAAAAATCAGTTTGGCAACCACTTTTCCCTCACTATCCGAGATGGCAGCCTGTCTGCTAAAGCAAAAGAGCAGCCCCTTCTAAGTGTGATTACCATTTGTGCTTCAAAGGCGACTTTTCCCTTGACACGCACTTTTTGGGCTCACACTCACTCTGGCCAATCTACCAGTAGGAGGTCACACCTCTTCACTCTGCAGGGCCTTTGTTCCTTTTTCTGAGAGTCATTCTCATCTCTCCCCAGGAGTTAACAGGCTGTCTCGAGGACAAGAGTTGTGTGCAACTAAAAACAGCTACTGGAGAAGTTTAGGCAACAAAGCAGAATCTTACTTAAATTGCTATTTGCAAAATAGTTGAATTCGATTTGAGTAATAAGTCAGGTTTAATGCAAGGATTCATTAGATACCTTGAGTATTACCTTTAGTGGTCCCATGTGGAAGTTAGTACTGCTGAGTTGTCAGCATGTAACTCCATACTTACCAATGGGGATTTTAGCCTTTCCACAATAAAAAACATCAACATGGGCCTTTTACTGTCAGGACATGTAAAAACACATGTCCTTTTTTCAATATAATACACCCTGCCTTAAGGCTAGTCAGACCTGCCTTAGGGATGACTCACAAATATTTAAAAAGGAAGGTTTGTGGTTTGCCAAGGGTTGAAATGGCAAAGTTGAGTTAACAATGTAATACTGTCCTTCCAGTCTGCAATGGCAGGGTGGGAGCCATGCTTTATTTTGTCACACTCATGGTGGCACCATAAGTGCTTCAGTCCATGAGGGAAAATCAACTTTCAGGCCTGAGTATACATGATACCATATATTGGGGACCAATAAATTAGTTTACTTATGCTAATTGGGGGTAAGCAAATTAAACCTATACTTTTAAGTGTCATAGGACTGGTACTAGGGCCTGGTGGGAAGGACTCTGTGCACTTTCAGAGTCAAAACACCAGTAGCAACAGTTGAAAGGTTTACGAGTGATAACGCAGAAAGACGCAATTCCTTACAACATCATTGATGACATCACTGTGCATGGCTGGGGCAGTGACTATATATATATATATATAGATATATATCCCACGTTGTTGGCTCGTTTTCGTCAGAGAAAATGGCGCTCTCCCCAGTGCGTTATCCTACGGTCGAGCCCAGACCGTTGCAATATGTCCAGAATCTCTTTAAACAAAGAGAAAGTAGGGTCGCACTCCGCAAAGTATGAGAGATATATTTATTTTAGCCCAATTAAATTGTGCAATCAATCCATAAACAAAGCGACGCGTTTCGGTCTTGCCACAAGACCTTGCTCACGATACTGTGGCCTGGTTCACGTGTACAATTAATAACAGTTTACTAACCCGGTCAAACAGAGGTACCTATGTTAGCAGATTAACAGACAGAGGTATGATTACAAGATTTGAAGGTCACACCCCACTGGAGGGGTATCATTGATGAGTAACAATGCCAGAACAATAGGTTAAAAATCATGCCTTTATCATTTCACAATCACAAGTTATTTGAGATGTCATCAGTGATGTCATGAGTGATGTCACTGACCATGTCATGAGTGATGTAATATGTGACGTCATCAGCAGTGCATTGCGGGCGCGCGAGTTATAGTTAGCTGAACTAACTATAACGGGGGAATTTCATTGGTTTTTTACGAGTAAAATGTCCAGCTAACTATAACATGTGTGAAACCTATGGTTTTTTCACTGAATTTCTAAGGTTTTTTAAATGCTAATTCCTAACTATAACGTGTGTGAAACCTATGGTTTTTTCACTGAATTTCTAAGGTTTTTTAAATGCTAATTCCTAACTATAACGTGTGTGAAACCCATGGTTTTTTCAGTGAATTTGCAAGGTTTTTTAAATGCTAATTTTTTTTTTTCTTCTATTTTTTTTAAACATATTTTTTTTTAAATTTTCTTACCTTTTATAAAGACTATGGTTAAATTTTTAAAATTCTTTAATATGTTTTTTTTGAATATATTTTTTAAAATAAACATGTAAAATTTATTTGCAGTACATTTTTTATATTTTTTTTATTATTTTTTTTAGTACGCGTACCGTAAGCTTACGGTAAGCGTACGGTTTACGCAACGCCCGTAATTTTTCTACGCTGCTTGCGTATAGTTATGCAATTTGCGTAGCCGCGCGTACTCCGCGTGGGACGCGTGCGCGCGTACGCTACACGCGCACGTTACGCGGAAGTGTCGGGTAGTGACTGTTATGCGCATGCGCACTTTTGCCGTAAGCGTACCGTAAGCGTACCGTAAGCGTACGGTAGGTCATGTGATCATGAAACACAACTTTTGATTGGTTGAAACTACTTTCAGTTCTAGAACTCTCCTACACCACACCCATTCCTCTCATTTCTGCTTGTGATCCCTTAGGAGAAGGAGCTGGGTTGTCTTTGTGATACGATGGCAGAACAGCAGAGCTCTTCTGAGAGTGAGGCTAGCACTAGCAGCACTACCTTGAGGCAGAGAGCGAGGAAACAAAAGCCCTCTTATGTATGGGATTATTTTACTTTTCCTGAAGGCCAGCAAAAGGTAAATGCACCTTTAGTAACTTGTAAGCTGTGTAAGCGTGTACTTTCAAGAGGTAATCCTGACAAGAAGTATTCCTTTGGGAATCATACCATGAAGAGACACCTCAAGGATGTACACAGAAGGACACATGCTCGACTTTTTGGAGGTAACTCTTCAGAAAGTCAACCAAGCACATCCACAGCAGCTCAGCCTGGACCATCATCTGCAGGGCTGACTCCTTCTTCTGCAGGTCAGGTGAGCCCTTCATCTGTGGGGGGAGCATCTCCTTTTGCTGGCCCTCTGGAAATTAACCCTCGGTTTGCGAGGGTTGATATTCGATGCGCCTCTTGTCATGATCTAATTTGTCATAGGGAGACCAGTGTTTCCCTAGTGAACCTCAAAATAGATCAGCACACTTGTCGCTTTGACTAATTTTCCCAGTCTTTCATTCCTCTGTCCCTGCATGAACACAACGGCGTACGGTACGCGTAATTTTTATTTTGTTTTTTAAAAAAACACTAAAAATCAATTATCACATTACAAGGTCCTTGAGAGACTAAAATTATTATTATTGACTTACCATACCCACTCAAAAAAATATTTATTCATTTGTTTTAAAAACAAAATGCTTTAAAAATGGTTCTAGTTTTCGAAATTTTTCTATATCAATCTGAAAAAAAAGAAAAAAGTATTAATATTTTTAAAACATTTTATAATACAGTACACATATTTATATATTTTTCAAAAAATATTTTTGCCTTATTTTTGCTGTGATGCTGAATGTATTTGCATTACAGACTGAAACCTGAAAACCCCACTCGCTTGTAAATACTGTGCATGATTATACATGGCAAGCAGCTGGGTGTGTGCTAAGAGTCTGCTTCTGCACCAAAAAAATCACTCCCCCTTTTTCCTACTAATGCAACTGTGAAATTACCAGAGAAAAACGCAATAAATCTCTGCCTGTAATTCCTATTTCCACACAGAGTCATGTTTTCACATTAGTCCCAAAACGAAATTTCTTTGCCAATTTGAAAGCACACTTACTGCTCTTTTTTTTTGGCAAGTGAAAATCACTTTTACAGACTGACACATTATAAATCCACTTTTTTGATTTTTTTAAATGCACATGTCCAAACTGCTTTTTCAGACCACCACCATGTGTAACCTGGGTGGCTGCCTACATTCCAGCAAGGGCAACCAGCCTTAGTGATGCTGAATGTATTTGCAATACAGACTGAAACCTGAAAACCCCACTCGCTTGTAAATACTGTGCATGATTATACATGGCAAGCAGCTGGGTGTGTGCTAAGAGTCTGCTTCTGCACCAAAAAATCGCTCCCCCTTTTTCCTACTAATGCAACTGTGAAATCACCAGAGCAAAACGCAATAAATCTCTGCCTGTAATTCCTATTTCCACACAGAGTCATGTTTTCACATTAGTCCCAAAACGAAATTTCTTTGCCAATTTGAAAGCACACTTACTGCTCTTTTTTTTTGGCAAGTGAAAATCACTTTTACAGACTGACACATTATGAATCCACTTTTTTGATTTTTTAAAAAGCCCATGTCCAAACTGCTTTTTCAAACCACCACCATGTGTAACCTGGGTGGCTGCCTACATTCCAGCAAGGGCAACCAGCCTTAGTGATGCTGAATGTATTTGCATTACAGACTGAAACCTGAAAACCCCACTCGCTTGTAAATACTGTGCATGATTATACATGGCAAGCAGCTGGGTGTGTGCTAAGAGTCTGCTTCTGCACCAAAAAATCGCTCCCCCTTTTTCCTACTAATGCAACTGTGAAATCACCAGAGCAAAACGCAATAAATCTCTGCCTGTAATTCCTATTTCCACACAGAGTCATGTTTTCACATTAGTCCCAAAACGAAATTTCTTTGCCAATTTGAAAGCACACTTACTGCTCTTTTTTTTGGCAAGTGAAAATCACTTTTACAGACTGACACATTATGAATCCACTTTTTTGATTTTTTTAAATGCACATGTCCAAACTGCTTTTTCAGACCACCACCATGTGTAACCTGGGTGGCTGCCTACATTCCAGCAAGGGCAACCAGCCTTAGTGATGCTGAATGTATTTGCATTACTGAGTCCAACCTCAAACCCTTAAACTATTCTTTTTTTTCCAGTACACCTTAATTTATCGTGAAAACATAGTCCATAATATTTTACATGTTCCTCACATTTAAATTTCTCCCAAAACAGAAAATGATAAACGCAACTTCAACAAAAGGATTTCCATTTCTATTATTCATTTCTTAATTTACCATATACATCTCCTCTCAAACTCTAACCTCACCTTTAAAATTAGTTAGTTGTGAAAGAAATGTGGCACTCAAACAGCAGATTAGCAGAGCCAGGATCTCAGAGCTGTACACCTCTCTCCTCTCAGCAGAACCAGATAATGGCAAACTTTCCCTCTATTTTTCCACACATATACATGTAAGTTTCAAATCTCAGTGCTTCCCCCTTTTTTTCAAATGTAATCACACATTTCTATTGGTTGAAAACCAACCCTTTTCCAAAAGTACCCTGCCCCCAACTTGACTTCTGCCTAGTACCCTTCCCCCAACTTGACTTCTGCCTGCTACCATAGCAACAGCTCATGGAACACTGCTGTGTGGAGTTAGGTCAGAAGTTCGCCACACAATGTTTCAATTCCACAGAGCAAGAGTGCTTGACTTTTCAAACCTAACAGAAAATCCATAGTACTGTTCTTTGGTAACACATTTTTTTGTACCAATACAAAACATGCTTCTATTAATTTACACATACAGCCTAGTTTTTATTCTAGAATGGTATGAAACAGCCAATCAGTTCTTTTTGTTTTGAAAAAAATATGTATGCCTCCATTTCCAAACTGTCTTTCTTTTCATATTGCCATTCTACTGAAAGACACCTCCTGAGTGCATCCAGTTCTCCTTTGAAGATGTTCACAGTGTGGATTGTAGGGCACAGCTATGTCTTCTGGAGTGAAAAGTTTGCAGAGAAAACAGGTATGGTGAGAGACCTTGCTTTGCCAAATGTAGACATTAAATGGATTGGTCAGAGAGGGTTAAAGTGGCACCAATTGATGCCATTGGTGAAATCCTTCATGCAAATCCAACACCCTGACCTCATAATAGTGCACTGTGGTGGCAATGACCTAGGCACTTTGACTGGGGTAGGTCTGGAAATGCTTATGAAGGACACCTTTGCACAACTGTTTTCACTTTTCCCTAAAACTGCCTTTGTGTTTTCCAACATATGCCAAAGGCAAAAATTGAACTGATCCAATCATTTCTGTCCGCAGATTGACAAAGCAAGAAAGCACGTCAACAAATCTGTTTCTGCTTTCCTCCGTGACTATGGTATGGGTGCCATTTACCACAACAACTTGCGTTATGACATGCAAGACATTTATAGAGGAGATGGTGTGCACTTCAATGATGAAGGGAACAGAGTCTTCCTCTTGAACCTTAGACTCTGCATCGGTACTTACTTGTAGGTACCACTAAAAAAATGACTTCATAAACACAACGGCTCTTTTTAGAGCTCCCTAATATCTAAACTCTTAAATCTGCATTTCATTTCTTTTTTAATTTATTTTTTCTTCCGTACGCTTACCGTAAGCTTACCGTACGCGTACCCCGTGATTTTTTTAAAAATCAATAAATGTTTTCTTTGAACTTTACAGTCCTTCTTTGACCCCCTCACAAATGTAAGGGGGTCTGTAACTCTCCTCCTTGCCCCCTTTTCTTGTTTTCACTCTTTTTTTTTCTGAGTGAAACACACGAAATGGCGGCCGCCGCTTCCTGGTTTCGGCCGATTCGAATGTTTACTAAGATCTAACAGCCAATCAGAATCGCGCTCGCGCACGCCACCGTACGCGTACGGTAAGCTTACGGTACGCGTACCGTAAGCTGGCTCAGATATATATATTGATTTAAAGGCTATTTTCTCAGAATCTACTGAACAGATTTACACCAAAGCTACAAAAGGCACTTCCTTGACCTAGGGACTACCTCTCTACCAAATTTCTAGTAATTCTGTTCAGCCGTTCGGGCTGTAGCCCTGTCTAAAGGTCCTATGGAAAAATGCATGGGAAAAACGCGTTTTGGGACCCCCCTTTTATCTCAGCCCCCGCTTGACGAATCCCCCGAGACTTTCAGGGTAGGAGCGGAGCGTAGCGCCCCACCTATTTTGAGAAATTCGCGAGGATTCATCGACCGGCGCCAAAGTTATTCAAAATAGAATGTTGCGGATTTCCTATGGAAAAGGGGTCCTAACTATAACTACCTACTGGCGACCGCCAGTAGGTAATATATATATATATATATCTTTATATCTATCTATATATCTATATATATATATATATATATATATTCACTTAAAAAACCATAGGTTTCACACGTTATAGTTAGCTGGACATTTCACTCGTAAAAAACCAATGAAATTCCCCCGTTATAGTTACTGCAGGCAACTATAACTCACGCGACCGTAATCCTCTGCTGATGACGTCAGATTTTACATCACTGTATTTAGACACTTATTTACCCATGTCTTCTTCCATTAATCTTTAGCTATACATATATTACAAATATTTATTTTTCAGAAAGACACATATGTCATCAGTGATGTAATATCTGACGTCATCAGCAGAGGATTGCGGTCGCGTGAGTTATAGTTGCCTGCAGTAACTATAACGGGGGAATTTCATTTTTTTTTTACGAGTGAAATGTCCAGCTAACTATAACACGTGTGAAACCTATGGTTTTTTAAGTGAATTTGCAAGGTTTTTTAAATGCTAATTCGTAACTATAACGTGTGTGAAACCTATGGTTTTTTCAGTGAATTTGTACGGTTTTTTAAATGCTACGTTATAGTTACGAATTAGCATTTAAAAAACCTTGCAAATTCACTTAAAAAACCATAGGTTTCACACATGTTATAGTTAGCTGGACATTTCACTCGTAAAAAACCAATGAAATTCCCCCGTTATAGTTAGTGCAGGCAACTATAATTCACGCGACCGCAATCCTGTGAAATGTCCAGCTAACTATAACATGTGTGAAACCTATGGTTTTTTCAGTGAATATATATATATATATATATATATATATATATATATATATATATATATATTCACTGAAAAAACCATAGGTTTCAGGGGTGTTATAGTTAGCTGGGCTTTTCACTTGTACAAAACCATTGAAATTCCCCCGTTATAGTTAGTTCAGCTAACTATAACTCGCGCGCCCGCAATGCACTGCTGATGACGTCACATATTACATCACTCATGACATGGTCAGTGACATCACTCATGACATCACTGATGACATCTCAAATGACATCACTGATGACATCACTGATGACATCATCCAGTGAATGTGTGTTTTTCTGAAAATTAAATATGTTTTATATATGTATATCTCAAGGTCGATGGAAGAATAAATGGGTATATAAGTGTCTGAATGGATGATTTGTTTTTGAAAAAATTGATTGTGTAACTGACTGATTAAGTGTATCATAGTGAATACATGGCTTAGTGAGTAATGTTTAAATATGTAAATATCTGTATCAGTCTCTCACTTTGTGTATAAGTGGCTGCATGGGTTGGTGAGTAGCTACATGGGTGTCTATATAGGTTATTAGTTGGTTTTTTGAGTATCAGTCTGAGTGTCTGCATGGTTCGGTGGGGGTATTACGTAGTGCATAGGTGCATGAATGAGTGACTCACTGTTTGTATGTGTTGAAGACAGCATGTGTGCAGGACTGTATGGGTGGATGAGTGTGTGTATGGGTGTGTTAGTGAGTGAATGACTGTCTCAATAGTGTCTTTATGAGTAACTTCATATGTTTTAAACTAGTATATGTGACTATTGGTGTATATAAGTGAGTATATGTGAGAGTGAGAGATTGAAAGAGTTCCTGTATGAATAAGTATGTGTTTCTATAAGTGATTGTTTAAAAGACTAAGTATGTGTAAGTTTCCGTAGAAGTAAGTGTGGTGGTGTGTGTATAACTGTATATGCAAGTAAATGTATGTTTGATTCTTTATTAGCATGAGTGACTATGTGTGTGAGTAACTCTATGGATGAGTGGCATTGTGTAACAGGATGTATAGGTGTATGAGTACATATGATGAGTGAATACATGTATGAGTGACTGTATAGGACTGTTGGTGAATGAGTGGATGTGTATGTGGATCTTAGAATTACTGAAGAGGTTGTTGTAACTGGTATTGGTATGTCCATTGTTTTGAAAATGTTAGTCTCTATTTTTGAATGTGTGTATCAAAGGTTATATTAGGGTGAGAGGAGGTCTGCCACTCTATCACAAGGATGATGTCATCAGTGATGTCATCAGTGATGTCATTTGAGATGTCATCAGTGATGTCATGAGTGATGTCACTGACCATGTCATGAGTGATGTAATATGTGACGTCATCAGCAGTGCACTGCGGGCGCGCGAGTTATAGTTAGCTGAACTAACTATAACGGGGGAATTTCAATGGTTTTGTACAAGTGAAAAGTCCAGCTAACTATAACACCCCTGAAACCTATGGTTTTTTCAGTGAATTTCTGAGGTTTTTTAAATGCTAATTCCTAACTATAACGTGCCGGAAACCTATGGTTTTTTCTGTGAATTTCAAAGGTTTTTTAAATGCTAATTTATAACTATGCCTACAGAGATAGGACATGTGAAGAAAGAAGAAAAAATGCACAGAAAGAAAAAAAAGAAGTGCAAAAAGAAGCAACAGAAGTCCTCAAAGACGAAGAAAAGTGCAGGAAGAAGGATAACGTGCAGAACGAACAAAAAGAAGAGCAGAAAGAAGCCTTGTTGCAAAATCATCATGTACCCTCAACTTTTTCAGACGGATACTGGTGGTAACTTAGTCTGACTAACCAGTCCTAGAGCCAGTGCTATGTTAAAAGACACTTAGAATACAGTGAAAACACCTACATACACTAGGGAACATTATGCGTTGGGGTCCCCCTGTGATTAGCATGACCTCCTCTGTAAGCCCCTAGTATATAATAGGGCAGGGGGATTAAAACTACCTCTTAAAACAGGCCACAGGGCGTTTTTGCACACGTTAACTCAGGCCCCGTCCCCTCCCTTCACCACTGTGGAAACACGCCGTGTGTCCGTTTTTAGTTGGGAGATTAAGTTCATTTGAATCCTGAGGGTCCTTAGGGTCCAACTAGCCCACTAGGTACCTCCAGTAAGTGCCACAGAGCTGCGTTGCAGAGAGGTGTAAAAAGTGGCACGGCCTGGACAACCTCTCTGCAATGCAGTTCAGCGGCGCTTACTGGAAGCACTTGGTGGGCTAGTTAGCCCCCAGGGGCCCTCAGTATTGAAGGGAAATTATATCCCCAATTTAAAACGTGCCATAGTGCGTGTTTGCACATGTCACCTCAGGCCCCGTCCCCTCACCACTGTGTAAACGCGCCCTGTGGCTGTTCTAAGTTGAGAGATTAAGTTCCCTTGAATCCTAAGGGTCCCTAGGGTCAAACTAGACCACTAGGTACCTCCAGTAAGCGCCACAGAGCTGCGTTGCAGAGAGGTGTAAAAAGGGGCTTGGCCTCAGAACACCTGTTTGCAGCGCAGCTCCCTGGCGCATACTGGAGATGCCTGTTGGGCTAGTTGGCCCTCAGGGACCCTCAGTATTGAAGAGGAATTAATTCCCCAACTAACAACTCGCCAGGGGGCGTGTTTGCAGAGTGCTGCAAGGAGGGGGCGTGGCCTCCGGCACGATGCCAGTCTTTTATTTATTTTAATTTTTTAAGAAGGGGGGCTGTGTGGTTCCCCTTCTTATTCTAATTTATTGGCCCTGACGACCCCATCCCCCAGGGCCTGTCTCCTAATTATATTTTTTTGACCCCAATCCCCAGGGCCGGCCACTGTTTTTAATTATTTTAAAAAAATATATATTTATAGACACACCTAGGACATGCTGGACAAACCGTACGTACCTATCACCATGACGATTTGCGTGATATTCATTAAAAGGCGACTATGCATACAATGAATCCACGTGGAATGTATTTACACCACTAGTGAAGCTCTGACATGTCTGATGCCCTACCGTGCCTAATCCCGATAGACACCCTTGTCGTTTATTTATACAAAAATGGGTAGCTATTGACGGGCACATTTAATACACATGCACACCAAGCCATTCAAAGAGGATTCGACAAAAATTCGACCAAAACTATGCAAGAAACCCCCCTCACGGTTAATAAAACACACATCCACTGCCGGATGTGTAATACTTTTTATTTTACTCTCTGGAAAGGGGACGAACATTACTTGAGAGTCACAGCGCGCTCCTGGCAGAGCCCAATGCTGTGTTACACCCACCATTGCCTGCTGAGTGCCACACACCTCTGTGTTGTATTCCACTAGCTAGTGCATATGCTATGACACTCTCTAGCCCATGTGCACTGTAACACCACCCCGTGAATATGTCATGCCACACTTGTCTTCGCACGGGTTATATTGCCGCATCTAACGTACCTTCCTCGATGTGTATGTTATAACGCACAGCGCTATGCCATACATATTACAATCTGGGATCCATATCTTTGTCACAGTGCATATGCAATGTTACACTCCCCAGCACATATTTTATATTACAACTTTAGAGACTAGTTAGGTTACACAACACCTCCCTGTGCATATTACACTCCAAGGCGCATATTGCATAGCACGCGCTAGTGCCTGTGCTATCTCGCGCTCTTCAATGAATCTGTCATTGCGCACAATGTATTGCATATTATATTTCACGCCCGGTTCATCTTATATCACACTTTTTGGTGCATAGTTTATACCATACACTATATCTAGTTTTCATTTTCAATCGTGCTCTCAGGACTATGTTCTATATAACAATGTGTTCACCTACCCTTTTCACGGGCATTACATTTTGCGATAGGGGGTGGAGGGTCAGGGGGTGTTTCTGCCAAGTGAGCCCGGAGTCACAGTCACAAACGTCCTCTTCTTCCTGAATAAAAGTGAGATTATGCTGCATACTTGTTCATATTTTAAGTAGTTCGCACAGACACACGTTTTAAAAACAATAAAGTTCCTAATACCCGCCTTCTCTGAACAGTTAGCTTGCTGCCCCATCCCCCTCCTCCCTATCCTCTGTTGTGTGAATCCATGGACTAGCCTCCTCCCTCCTGCCATGCATGGTCTGATGTGCTGCCACTGCCCTCAATTTAGTATGATGTACCAGTCCACTCCTCCTGCCCTCTATTGCCCAATTCTATGCCCCATCATTGACCTCCTGCTTAAACTCTGTGCTTAGCTTGCTGCCCCTATTCTCCTTCCCCCTGCCCTCCGATGTCTTTGCGCATGCCCCTGCTCCATCCTTTTTGCCCACCATGTTCCATGGACCTGCCACTCCTATCTACTCTGAGTGTTCTGTTGAGCTGCCACTTCCCTCCCACCTGCCTAGCATTGTCAGATGACTGTAACCTGTCCCTGCCACCTCCACCCTGCCTGTACACATGCCATGCCCCTATCCTCTTCCTCCTGTCCTACATTGTCCATTTTACTGCCACACCCTTCTGCCCTCCCTGGTCTGTTGTGCTGCAACTGCTGCCTGCCCCGTGCGGTCTGTTGTGAGGCCCCTTCCCCTGAACTTTCTTGTCTGTGCACAGGTCCTGACCCTCCCTTCTATCCTCTACCGTCCTTTGTGCATGCCCCTGCACCCTCCTTCTTGCTCATCATAGCCATTGTGCTGCCACTAACCCTCCCACTTGCCATGCATGGTCTTCTGGGCTGCCATGGCCCCTCCCACCTTCCCTGTGTGGTCAGTTAGCTGCCCCTGACCCCCTCCCACCTTCCCTCCATGGTCTGTGTGTATGCCATCACAGTCTCACTGTTGCTCTTCATGGTGTGTCTTGCTTCTAGTGCCCATCCTGCCTGACCTCCATGGCTATCTTGCTGCTCCTGCCCTGCCCCCTTGCCCCCAGCCCTCTGTTTACATGTGCAGACCCCTACTCCCTCCCTCCTGGCTTGTCTGTTCCATTGTAATGCCCCTGATCCGTCCCTCCTGCCCTTTATGGTCTGTTATGCTGCAGCTTTCTCTCCTGTCTGTCCATTATGGTCAGCTAGCTACCATTGCCTCTTGCCCTTCTGTTCTCTGTTGTCCATGTGCATGGTCCTGTCCCCTCCCTCTTGCTTTCTATGGATTGTTGTGCTGCACTCCCGTCCCGCATGCCCTGTGTGGTGTATCGTGCTGCTGCAAACCCTGATGCCTGCCCTGCAGGGTCAGTTTGGTGCACCTCTCCATGTCCCTCCTGTCCTCTGTTATCCAAGTCCATGTCCCTACCCCATTTCCTTCCATGATCCAATGTACCATACTTGCGAGCATTTTGAACTTGGTAAGAGGGAGATTTTGAAAAAAAACTGGGGTATTGATTTTCCCCTTTGAGTTACATTGAAAAAGAGGAGATTGTAGACAGGAGACAGATCAAATAAAGCCCATTTGAGCTTAAAAACATTGGACGTTTCCTGGCTGAATCGGGTCTGTTGGCATGTATGGTTGTACTACCATTGCCTCTTCCTTGTGCCCACAAGGGTCTATTACATTGCCACAGCCTCTCTTGCAAGTCCTGTATTGTTGGTTTGTTGCCCCTGCCCCCCTTTCCACTGCCCTCCATAGTCTGTTGTGCTGCCACGGCCCTTCCTGCCTGATCAGTGTGGTTAAATTGTTGCCTTTGCACCCTCCTACCTGCCTTCAATTTTCAGAATCCGTGCCCCTGGCCTCTGCCTCTCAACAGTATCCTAATGAACAACTAGATTGCTAACATTCTATATTTATTACAAAATTGTGGGACGCCTGACGTCATCTTGATGTAATCAAAACTGTAATACCTAGAGCATTTCCTTTAGAAATTACATATATGAGAGGGTCTTATTGGCATCAAAATTATGGTTAGTGCTCTAAAAGACTAAAATAAGGACATATTTTCTGAGTTTTCAAATAGCGACAAAGCACTTTTAAATTATTTGTTATCTTTATGTTTTTTTATCCAGTTGACCACTTGATTAAATGTTGCACTTAGGGGAGAGGATGTGGTGTTACTTTCAGAACTGCAGACTTTGCAACTGGGGAACCAGGTTGGAGTTTCTGCTTCAGCTCGACATTCTGTGATTCTGGTCAAATCACTTAGTCTCCCCATGTCTACAACCAAAATGAATTTGTTCTTGTGTGATGTAACCAATGCTCATGTAAAGCACTCCAATACCTGACAAGTCTGCACTATACAACACTGCAAAAACACACAATAATAAGTGTTTTGCACACTTCTGTCATTGGGCTATATTTGGGCTACATCTGGGTGATTTTGGGCTACATTTGGGCTCTTTTGTCTCCGGTGGCCATCTTGGGAGATTTATTTGTTATGAAGTTTCCTAATTTCCTCATGTACTGCAGTCTCCTCAGTAGGAAATGCTTTCAGTTTTTTACTTTGATTCCATCATGAAGGTATTCAGATATGTCACACATTTGCCATAAATTCTGAATGTTAGCACTCTAGTTGCTCATTAGATCACTGTAGTAAAACTACTGTTCGCCATGGAAGTCTGCTCCTGGTATTAAAAGTGCATGTTTCAGTCTGCATGTCAGAATTTTTTAATGAAATAGAAGAGGATTTGAGAAGTCACTCAAAATGTGCCCTAATTTTTCTTTCTGCAACACTAATCATACTTTTTATGGAAAAATGAACCCCCTCATTTTGTTCCTTTTTAAATTAAATGTTTTAAGAGTTACCACTTTAATCCAAGCAAGATGCCTTCAGGTGTGCCATACGTTTATCATAAGTAGGACTGTTAGCGCTCTAGTTGTTCTTTGGAACACTCTGGGAAGCTGCAGTAGAACACAAAGGAATCAACTGACAGTCTCTGCCCTTGTTGGATGTACATGTTTTACTGAGAATGTCAGACTTCATTCTCACATGAGTGAGAAAGATAATGTGAATTTACAGAAAATATGCTCTCAGTTTAGCTTATAGATCACCTTCCAAACCTCTGTGGGAAAAGCATGAGTAAATATTTTTCTCTCAATCATGATATCCCAGCAGAAGGCTTTTTCACATGGTGAAATCACCTTAGAACATACCACAATTCCTAAAATGAGTATGGTACCATCAACAAATGATTTATAATGTAACTAAAGTCTTAAAACCTTCTATTAACTGCAATGCTTTTTAATGAGGTGCTATCATGTATATTGGTCCCAAGATGGCTGCCAACACTTCTTGGATGAAGTGCTGACAACCAATCAGATCTCAGGATGAGATGTGTGGTTAGGCTCCGCCCACATATATATATGATTTTACTTTTGATTTTCTCAGGAACTACTGAACAGATTGACTCCATATATGCAAAAGGCACATCCCTGAGCTGAGGACTACCTCTCTGCCAAATTTCAAGTAATTCTGTTCAGCCATTCGGGCTGTACCTTGGACTAAAGGTCCCTATGGAAAATTGCATGGGGAAAACGCGTTTTGGGATCCCCCTTTTTTCTCAGCCCCCGCTTGACGAATCCCCCCGAGACTTTCAGGGTAGGAGCGGAGCGGAGCGCCCCACCTATTTTGAAAATTTCGCGAGGATTCGTCAACCGGTGCCAAAGTTATTCCAAATAGAATGTTGCGGATTTCCTATGGAAACACGGTCCTAACTATAACTATCTACTGGCGACCGCCAGTAGATAATATATATATATATGTATGCAGGGACTAAGACGGAGTGAGAGCAGGATATATATATATATATATATATATATATATATATATATATCCAATCGAGTTGTGCTCTAAGCTTGAAGACCCCACACACGACGTGTAAGTGAAACACTTTATTCTCTTACAGGCAGCAGCAAATTCACAGATTGTCAGCTTAGCGCATTTTCTGCCGGTAATGCCATACGCGTTTCGGGAGTCGTTCCCTTGTTCACTGGCTTCGGCAAATGGTGGAGAAAGCCTTTCACATTGTGCACTCGCGATGATATAGCCAAAGTCCCGCCCCCTGTGGGCGTACGCCTCAGTGCATTCTGGTTATGGTGGTTTGTTCTGTTAAAATCCGTAGTGGCAACAGACTCACGTTCTCCCTTAAGTGGTGATAACCCATCGGGTCGCTATTGCAGGCAAGGAGTGGTCCGCTGCTTCGTTTCTGCCTGATAGAGAGGCCACGTCGTTCTCGGTGTGCACCTGATAGTGCAAGTGCACAGACCTGCTCTGCCGAAGTGCACATTTGCCGAAGCCAGTGAACAAGGGAACGACTCCCGAAACGCGTATGGCATTACCGGCAGAAAATGCGCTAAGCTGACAATCTGTGAATTTGCTGCTGCCTGTAAGAGAATAAAGTGTTTCACTTACACGTCGTGTGTGGGGTCTTCAAGCTTAGAGCACAACTCGATTGGATACATAGTGGCCTGCTCCGGTCACGAGGACTCCCCACTGCCGACAGAGCAGGTCTGTGCACTTGCACCATCAGGTGCACACCGAGAACGACGTGGCCTCTCTATCAGGCAGAAACGAAGCAGCGGACCACTCCTTGCCTGCAATAGCGACCCGATGGGTTATCACCACTTAAGGGAGAACGTGAGTCTGTTGCCACTACGGATTTTAACAGAACAAACCACCATAACCAGAATGCACTGAGGCGTATGCCCACAGGGGGCGGGACTTTGGCTATATCATCGCGAGTGCACAATGTGAAAGGCTTTCTCCACCATTTGCCGAAGCCAGTGAACAAGGGAACGACTCCCGAAACGCGTATGGCATTACCGGCAGAAAATGCGCTAAGCTGACAATCTGTGAATTTGCTGCTGCCTGTAAGAGAATAAAGTGTTTCACTTACACGTCGTGTGTGGGGTCTTCAAGCTTAGAGCACAACTCGATTGGATACATAGTGGCCTGCTCCGGTCACGAGGACTCCCCACTGCCGACAGAGCAGGTCTGTGCACTTGCACTATCAGGTGCACACCGAGAACGACGTGGCCTCTCTATCAGGCAGAAACGAAGCAGCGGACCACTCCTTGCCTGCAATAGCGACCCGATGGGTTATCACCACTTAAGGGAGAACGTGAGTCTGTTGCCACTACGGATTTTAACAGAACAAACCACCATAACCAGAATGCACTGAGGCGTACGCCCACAGGGGGCGGGACTTTGGCTATATCATCGCGAGTGCACAATGTGAAAGGCTTTCTCCACCATTTGCCGAAGCCAGTGAACAAGGGAACGACTCCCGAAACGCGTATGGCATTACCGGCAGAAAATGCGCTAAGCTGACAATCTGTGAATTTGCTGCTGCCTGTAAGAGAATAAAGTGTTTCACTTACACGTCGTGTGTGGGGTCTTCAAGCTTAGAGCACAACTCGATTGGATACATAGTGGCCTGCTCCGGTCACGAGGACTCCCCACTGCCGACAGAGCAGGTCTGTGCACTTGCACTATCAGGTGCACACCGAGAACGACGTGGCCTCTCTATCAGGCAGAAACGAAGCAGCGGACCACTCCTTGCCTGCAATAGCGACCCGATGGGTTATCACCACTTAAGGGAGAACGTGAGTCTGTTGCCACTACGGATTTTAACAGAACAAACCACCATAACCAGAATGCACTGAGGCGTACGCCCACAGGGGGCGGGACTTTGGCTATATCATCGCGAGTGCACAATGTGAAAGGCTTTCTCCACCATTTGCCGAAGCCAGTGAACAAGGGAACGACTCCCGAAACGCGTATGGCATTACCGGCAGAAAATGCGCTAAGCTGACAATCTGTGAATTTGCTGCTGCCTGTAAGAGAATAAAGGGTTTCACTTACACGTCGTGTGTGGGGTCTTCAAGCTTAGAGCACAACTCGATTGGATATATATATATATATATATATATATATATTATCTACTGGCGGTCGCCAGTAGATAGTTATAGTTAGGACCCTGTTTCCATAGGAAATCCGCAACATTCTATTTGGAATAACTTTGGCGCCGGTCGATGAATCCTCGCGAAATTTTCAAAATAGGTGGGGCGCTACGCTCCGCTCCTACCCTGAAAGTCTCGGGGGGATTCGTCAAGCGGGGGCTGAGAAAAAAGGGGGGTCCCAAAACGCGTTTTTCCCATGCATTTTTCCATAGGACCTTTAGACACAGCTACAGCCCGAACGGCTGAACAGAGTTACTTGAAATTTGGCAGAGAGGTAGTCCTCAGGTCAAGGAAGTGCCTTTTGTAGGTCTGGTGTAAATCTGTTCAGTAGTTCCTGAGAAAAGAGCATTTAAATCAATATATATATGTGGGCGGAGCCTAACCACACATCTCATCCTGAGATCTGATTGGCTGTCAGCACTTCATCCAAGAAGTGTCGGCAGCCATCTTGGGACCAATATACATGATAGCACCTCATTAAAAAGCATTGCAGTTAATAGAAGATTTTAAGACTTTAGTTACATTATAAATCATTTGTTGATGGTACCATACTCATTTTAGGAATTGTGGTATGTTCTAAGGTGATTTCACCATGTGAAAAAGCCTTCTGCTGGGATATCATGATTGAGAGAAAAATATTTTCTCATGCTTTTACCACAGAGGTTTGGAAGGTGATCTATAAGCTAAACTGAGAGCTTATTTTCAGTAAATTCACATTATCTTTCTCAGTCATGTGAGAATGAAGTCTGACATTCTCAGTAAAACATGTACATCCAACAAGGGCAGAGACTGTCAGTTGATTCCTTTGTGTTCTACTGCAGCTTTCCAGAGTGTTCCAAAGAACTACTAGAGCGCTAACCGTCCTACTTATGATAAATGTATGGCACACCTGAAGCCATCTTGCTTGGATTAAAGTGGTAACTCTTAAAACATTTAATTTAAAAAGGAACAAAATGAGGGGGTTCATTTTTCCATAAAAAGTATGATTAGTGCTGCAGAAAGAAAAATTAGGGCACATTTTGAGTGACTTCTCAAATCCTGGCATGCAGACTGAAACATGCACTTTCAATACCAGCAGCAGTTTTCCCTGGTGAGCAGTAGCTTTACTACAGTGATCTAATGAGCAAAAAGAGTGCTAACATTCTGATTTTATGGCAAATGTGTGACACATTTGAATGCCTTCTTGATGGAATCAAAGTAAAAAACTGAAAGTATTTCCTACTGAGGAGACTGCAGTAAATGAGGAAATTAGGAAACTTCATAACAAATAAGTCTCCCAAGATGGCCACCAGAGACAAAAGAGCCCAAATGTAGCCCAAATATCACCCAGATGTAGCCCAAGTATAGCCCAATGACAGAATGTCCAAGAATGTTCTTAAAAACAACTAGAGCACTTACTGTCTTCATTATGACAAAAGTATGGCACACCTGAAGCCATCTTGATTGGAATAAACTGGTAACACTTAAAACATTTAATTTAAAAAGGAACACAATGAGGGGGTTCATTTTGCCATAGAAATTATGATTAATGCTGAAGAAAGAAAATGAGGGCACATTTTGAGTGACTTCTCAAATCCTCTTCTATTTCATTAAAAAATTCTGACATGCAGACTGAAACATGCACTTTTAATACCAGGAGCAGACTTCCATGGTGAACAGTAGTTTTACTACAGTGATCTAATGAGCAACTAGAGTGCTAACATTCAGAATTCATGGCAAATGTGTGACATATCTGAATACCTTCATGATGGAATCAAAGTAAAAAACTGAAAGCATTTCCGACTGAGGAGACTGCAGTACATGAGGAAATTAGGAAACTTCATAACAAATAAATCTCCCAAGATGGCCACCGGAGACAAAAGAGCCCAAATGTAGCCCAAAATCACCCAGATATAGCCCAAATATAGCCCAATGACAGAAGTGTGCAAAACACTTATTATTTTGTGTTTTTGCAGTGTTATATAGTGCAGACTTGTCAGGTATTGGAGTGCTTTACATGAGCATTGGTTACATCACACAAGAACAAATTCATTTTGGTTGTAGACATGGGGAGACTAAGTGATTTGACCAGAATCACAGAATGTCGAGCTGAAGCAGAAACTTCAACCTGGTTCCCCAGTTGCAAAGTCTGCAGTTCTGGAAGTAACACCACATCCTCTCCCCTAAGTGCAACATTTAATCAAGTTGTCAACTAGATAAAAAAACATAAAGATAACAAATAATTTAAAAGTGCTTTGTCGCTATTTGAAAACTCAGAAAATATGTCCTTATTTTAGTCTTTTAGAGCACTAACCATAATTTTGATGCCAATGAGACCCTCTCATATATGTAATTTCTAAAGGAATGCTCTAGGTATTACAGTTTTGATTACATCAAGATGATGTCAGGCGTTCCACACTTTTGTAATAAATATAGAATGTTAGCAATCTAGTTGTTCATTAGGATACTGTTGAGCGGCAGAGGCCAGGGGCACGGACTCTGAAAATTGAAGGCAGGTAGGAGGGTGCAAAGGCAACAATTTAACCACACTGAGCAGGCAGGAAGGGCCGTGGAAGCACAACAGACTATGGAGGGCAGTGGAAAGGGGGGCAGGGGCAACAAACCAACAATACAGGACTTGCAAGAGAGGCTGTTGGAGGGAAGATCTATTACGGGTCAAGGAAGCTAGGGGCGGTCCCCAGAGCCCCGGGAGCCACCACAGAACTGAGCAGGAGAGTGAGTCAGGGACAAAAGGGGCACCTTAATTTGAGCCGGGGTGCCTAGGAACGCTTGCTCCAAAAATGAAGAAAACAGACATATGAGACATGGAATTGGAGGCAGAATACAATGGCAGTTTAATGAGAAGATGCAACTTCAAAGAAACCGCAGAATAGAGACATTAAGTACAAAATACAGAATCCAGATAATCATACAGCTGTCATGATATTCTCTGTATCTCAATTAATGGACTGACAGAGAGAGAGAGAAAACACATCTATAAATGCATCATGAGAAACAAGTTACACCAAGGAAAATGTTACCTAGGGACACTCACATTTACTCTTAGAGCAAGCATTCCTGCAATTACAATACAACATCTTTTAAATGCAAAAGTAAAGAGAACAATGGTTAAACATAACATGACATTTCATATAGGTAAAATAGAATAAGATACTTCAAGCAAAGCAGAGCAAGACATTTTAAGCAAAGGAAGACAAGAGCTCCCAGTTCTTGGGGAAAACCTGCACAGCCTGTTAACCTACATACAGACGGCGAGGTTGTCCGTCGATATCTGTGGGTGCTCCCTTTTTATATCATTTTGTGGGCTCCTTTGCACGCTACATCTACCTACGTATGCTACCCAAAAGCTTCGTCTGCAGATTTTACCAGACATTTCGTCATTTACCCACTTAATGCTGACAATGGACTGGGTGAAAAGGTCAGTCTCTCAGGCCAATCGCTTATCGTAAGTTCCATAGAGCAAGCAGAAAATAATGGGTATTGTACAGGAATTCAATATATTCATGTATAAAATCTCCTCAGTTCTCCTAACTTGACGCTCTGCGGTTGCCACTTCCTTAAAAGCGGGAAACCTGCCCAGGAAGCAAGTACCAGTCCAGGATGCAGCCTACTGTATGTCGACAGCTTCAGGGGGATGTTGAACTTTGATACCGAGCACGGAGCACTCGGGTAGGGTGGGGGCTACTAGTTTGGAGCAGAAGGCCTCGCAGACCTGCCTTCAGACTGCTATACACTAAAATTGCAGAGCTATGGTCAATTTAACAAAGAGGCCTACATATTGAACAGAAGGGCCTACACAGGGGTTTTATGCTGGCTGAGTGGTAAGGATGTCTCAGGATAATTATATAGCAACACAGGACCCGCTGGTCAATTTAATACGGCCTACAAATGCGGCTGGCAGGGCAAGGACAAGGGTCTCATACTTCAGGTGTGGACAGAACGGGCCAGGGGCCCCCTGTGATACAAAATCTACCCTCCTTCAAGGCTGTGGCAATGTAATAGACCATTGTGGGCAGAAGGAAGAGGCAATGGTAGTACAACCATACATGCCAACAGACCCGATTCAGCCAGGAAACGTCCAATGTTTTTAAGCTCAAATGGGCTTTATTTGATCTGTCTCCTGTCTACAATATCCTCTTTTTCAATGTAACTCAAAGGGGAAAATCAATACCCCAGTTTTTTTTCAAAATCTCCCTCTTACCAAGTTCAAAATGTTCGCAAGTATGGTACATTGGATCATGGAAGGAAATGGGATAGGGACATGGACTTGGATAACAGAGGACAGGAGAGACATGGAGAGGTGCACCAAACTGACCCTGCAGGGCAGGCATCAGGGTTTGCAGCAGCACAATACACCACACAGGGCATGCAGGACGGGAGTGCAGCACAACAATCCATAGAAAGCAAGAGGGAGGGGACAGGACCATGCACATGGACAACAGAGAACAGAGGGGCAAGAGGCAATGGTAGCTAGCTGACCATAATGGACAGACAGGAGAGAAGGCTGCAGCATAACAGACCATAAAGGGCAGGAGGGACGGATCCGGGGCATTACAATGGAACAGACAAGCCAGAAGGGAGGGAGTAGGGGTCTGCACATGTAAACAGAGGGCTGGGGGCAAGGGGGCAGGAGCAGCAAGATGGCCATGGAGGTCAGGCAGGATGGGCACTAGAAGCAAGACACAACATGAAGAGCAACAGTGAGACTGTGATGGCATACACACAGACCATGGAGGGAAGGTGGGAGGGGGTCAGGGGCAGCTAACTGACCACACAGGGAAGGTGGGAGGGGCCATGGCAGCACAGAAGACCATGCATAGCAAGTGGGAGGGTTAGTGGCAGCACAATGGCTATGATGGGCAAGAAGGAGGGTGCAGGGGCATGCACAAAGGACGATGGAGGATAGAAGGGAGGGTCAGGACCTGTGCACAGACAAGAAAGTTCAGGGGAAGGGGCCTCACAACAGACCACACGGGGCAGGCAGGAGGAGCAGTTGCAGCACAACAGACCAAGGAGGGCAGAAGGGTGTGGCAGTACAATGGGCCATGTAGGACAGGAGGAAGAGGATAGAGGCATGGCATGTGGACAGGCAGGGTGGAGGTGGCAGGGACAGGTTACAGTCATCTGACAATGCTAGGCAGGTGGGAGGGGAGTGGCAGCTCAACAGAACACTCAGAGTAGATAGGAGTGGCAGGTCCATGGGACATGGTGGGCAAAAAGGATGGAGCAGGGGCATGCACAAAGACATCGGAGGGCAGGGGGAAGGAGAATAGGGGCAGCAAGCTAAGCACAGAGTTTAAGCAGGAGGTCAATGATGGGGCATAGAATTGGGCAATGGAGGGCAGGAGGAGTGGACTGGTACATCATACTAAATTGAGGGCAGTGGCAGCACATCAGACCATGCATGGCAGGAGGGAGGAGGCTAGTCCATGGATTCACACAACAGAGGATAGGGAGGAGGGGGATGGGGCAGCAAGCTAACTGTTCAGAGAAGGCGGGTATTAGAAACTTTATTGTTTTTAAAACATTTTGTCTGTGCAAACTACTTAAAAAATGAACAAGTATGCAGCATAATCTCACTTTTATTCAGGAAGAAGAAGACGTTAGTGACTGTGACTCCGGGCTCACTTGGCAAAAACACCCCCTGACCCTCCACCCCCTATCGCAAAATGTAATGCCCGTGAAAAGGGTAGGTGAACACAGTGTTATATAGAACATAGTCCTGAGAGCACGATTGAAAATGAAAACTAGATATAGTGTATGGTATAAACTATGCACCAAAAAGTGTGATATAAGATGAACCAGGCGTGAAATATAATATGCAATACATTGTGCGCAATGACAGATTCATTGGAGAGCGCGAGATAGCACAGGCACTAGCGCGTGCTATGCGATATGCGCCTTGGAGTGTAATATGCACAGGGCAGTGTTGTGTAACCTAACTAGTCTCTAAAGTTGTAATATAAAATATGTGCTGGGGAGTGTAACGTTGCATATGCACTGTGACAAAGATATGGATCCCAAATTGTAATATGTATGGCATAGCACTGTGCGTTATAACATAGGCATCGAGGAAGGCACGTTGGATGGGGCAATATAACCCGTGCGAAGACAAGTGTGGCATGACATTTTCACGGGGTGGTGTTACAGTGCACATGGGCTAGAGAGTGTCATAGCATATGCACTAGCTAGTGGAATACCATACAGAGGTGTGTGGCACTCAGCAGGCAATGGTGGGTGTAACGCTCTGTCAGGAGCGCGCTGTGACTCGCAAGTAGATAGGAGTGGCAGGTCCATGGGACATGGTGGGCAAAAAGGATGGAGCAGGGGCATGCACAAAGACATCGGAGGGCAGGGGGAAGGAGAATAGGGGCAGCAAGCTAAGCACAGAGTTTAAGCAGGAGGTCAATGATGGGGCATAGAATTGGGCAATGGAGGGCAGGAGGAGTGGACTGGTACATCATACTAAATTGAGGGCAGTGGCAGCACATCAGACCATGCATGGCAGGAGGGAGGAGGCTAGTCCATGGATTCACACAACAGAGGATAGGGAGGAGGGGGATGGGGCAGCAAGCTAACTGTTCAGAGAAGGCGGGTATTAGAAACTTTATTGTTTTTAAAACATTTTGTCTGTGCAAACTACTTAAAATATGAACAAGTATGCAGCATAATCTCACTTTTATTCAGGAAGAAGAAGACGTTAGTGACTGTGACTCCGGGCTCACTTGGCAAAAACACCCCCTGACCCTCCACCCCCTATCGCAAAATGTAATGCCCGTGAAAAGGGTAGGTGAACACAGTGTTATATAGAACATAGTCCTGAGAGCACGATTGAAAATGAAAACTAGATATAGTGTATGGTATAAACTATGCACCAAAAAGTGTGATATAAGATGAACTAGGCGTGAAATATAATATGCAATACATTGTGCGCAATGACAGATTCATTGGAGAGCGCGAGATAGCACAGGCACTAGCGCGTGCTATGCGATATGCGCCTTGGAGTGTAATATGCACAGGGCAGTGTTGTGTAACCTAACTAGTCTCTAAAGTTGTAATATAAAATATGTGCTGGGGAGTGTAACGTTGCATATGCACTGTGACAAAGATATGGATCCCAAATTGTAATATGTATGGCATAGCACTGTGCGTTATAACATAGGCATCGAGGAAGGCACGTTAGATGGGGCAATATAACCCGTGCGAAGACAAGTGTGGCATGACATTTTCACGGGGTGGTGTTACAGTGCACATGGGCTAGAGAGTGTCATAGCATATGCACTAGCTAGTGGAATACAATACAGAGGTGTGTGGCACTCGGCAGGCAATGGTGGGTGTAACACAGCATTGGGCTCTGTCAGGAGCGCGCTGTGACTCGCAAGTGATGTTCGTCCCCTTTCCAGAGAGTAAAATAAAAAGTATTACACATCCGGCAGTGGATGTGTGTTTTATTAACTGTGAGGGGGGTTTCTTGCATAGTTTTGGTCGAATTTTTGTCGAATCCCCTTTGAATGGCTTGGTGTGCATGTGTATTAAATGTGCCCGTCAATAGCTACCCATGTTTGTATAAATAAACGACAAGGGTGTCTACCGGGATTAGGCACGGTAGAGCATCAGACATGTCAGAGCTTCACTAGTGGTGTAAATACATTCCACGTGGGTTAATTGCATGCATAGTCGCCTTTTAATGAATATCACGCAAATCGTCATGGTGATAGGTACGTACGGTTTGTCCAGCATGTCCTAGGTGTGTCTATAAATATATATTTTTTAAAAATAATAAAAAACAGTGGCCGGCCCTGGGGATTGGGGTCAAAAAAATATAATTAGGAGACAGGCCCTGGGGGATGGGGTCATCAGGGCCAATAAATTAGAATAAGAAGGGGAACCACACAGCCCCCCTTCTTAAAAAAATAAAATAAATAAAAGACTGGCATCGTGCCGGAGGCCATGCCCCCTCCATGCAGCACTCTGCAAACGCGCCCCCAACAGGCATCTCCAGTATGCGCCAGGGAGCTGCGCTGCAGACAGGTGTTCTGAGGCCAAGCCCCTTTTTACACCTCTCTGCAACGCAGCTCTGTGGCGCTTACTGGAGGTACCTAGTGGTCTAGTGTGACCCTAGGGACCCTTAGGATTCAAGGGGACTTAATCTCTCAACTTAGAACAGCCACAGGGCGCGTTTACACAGTGGTGAAGGGAGGGGACGGGGCCTGAGGTGACGTGTGCAAACACGCACCATGGCACGTTTTAAATTGGGGATATAATTTCCCTTCAATACTGAGGGCCCCTGGGGGCTAACTAGCCCACCAAGTGCTTCCAGTAAGCGCCACTGAGCTGCATTGCAGAGAGGTGGTCCAGGCCGTGCCACTTTTTACACCTCTCTGCAACGCAGCTCTGTGGCACTTACTGGAGGTACCTAGTGGGCTAGTTGGACCCTAGGGACCCTCAGGACTCAAATGAACTTAATCTCCCAACTAAAAACGGACACAGGGCGTGTTTACACAATGGTGAAAGGAGGGGACGGGGCCTGAGTTAACGTGTGCAAAAACGCCCTGTGGCCTGTTTTAAGAGGTAGTTTTAATCCCCATGCCCTATTATATACTAGGGGCTTATAGAGGAGGTAAGGCTAATCACAGGGGGACCCCAACGCATAATGTTCCCTAGTGTATGTAGGTGTTTTCACTGTATTCTAAGTGTCTTTTAACATAGCACTGGCTCTAGGACTGGTTAGTCAGACTCAGTTACCACCAGTATCCGTCTGAAAAAGTTGAGGGTACAGGATGATTTTGCAACAAGGCTTCTTTCTGCTCTTCTTTTTGTTCTTTCTGCACGTTATCCTTCTTCCTGCACTTATCTTCGTATTTGAGGACTTCTGTTGCTTCTTTCTGCACTTCTTTTGTTTCTTTCTGTGCATTTTTTCTTCTTTCTTCACATGTCCTATCTCTGTAGGCATAGTTAGAAATTAGCATTTAAAAAACCTTTGAAATTAACAGAAAAAACCATAGGTTTCAGGCACGTTATAGTTAGGAATTAGCATTTAAAAAACCTCAGAAATTCACTGAAAAAACCATAGGTTTCAGGGGTGTTATAGTTAGCTGGACTTTTCACTTGTACAAAACCATTGAAATTCCCCCGTTATAGTTAGTTCAGCTAACTATAACTCGCGCGCCCGCAATGCACTGCTGATGACGTCACATATTACATCACTCATGACATGGTCAGTGACATCACTCATGACATCACTGATGACATCTCAAATGACATCACTGATGACATCACTGATGACATCATCCTTGTGATAGAGTGGCAGACCTCCTCTCACCCTAATATAACCTTTGATACACACATTCAAAAATAGAGACTAAAATTTTCAAAACAATGGACATACCAATACCAGTTACAACAACCTCTTCAGTAATTCTAAGATCCACATACACATCCACTCATTCACCAACAGTCCAATACAGTCACTCATACATGTACTCACTCATCATATGTACTCATACACCTATACATCCTGTTACACAATGCCACTCATCCATAGAGTTACTCACACACATAGTCACTCATGCTAATAAAGAATCAAACATACATTTACTTGCATATACAGTTATACACACACCACCACACTTACTTCTACGGAAACTTACACATACTTAGTCTTTTAAACAATCACTTATAGAAACACATACTTATTCATACAGGAACTCTTTCAATCTCTCACTCTCACATATACTCACATATATACACCAATAGTCACATATACTAGTTTAAAACATATGTAGTTACTCATAAAGACACTATTGAGACAGTCATTCACTCACTAACACACCCATACACACACTCATCCACCCATACAGTCCTGCACACATACTGTGTTCAACACATACAAGCAGTGAGTCACTCATTCATGCACCTATGCACTACGTAATACCCCCACCGAACCATGCAGACACTCAGACTGATACTCAAAAAACCAACTAATAACCTATATAGACACCCATGTAGCTACTCACCAACCCATGCAGCCACTTATACACAAAGTGAGAGACTGATACAGATATTTACATATTTAAACATTACTCACTAATCCATGTATTCACTATGATACACTTAATCAGTCAGTTACACAATCAATTTTTCAAAAACAAATCATCCATTTAGACACTTATATACCCATTTATTCTTCCATCGACCTTGAGATATACATATATAAAACATATTTAATTTTCAGAATAACACACATTCACTGGATGATGTCATCAGTGATGTCATCAGTGATGTCATTTGAGATGTCATCAGTCATGTCATGAGTGATGTCACTGACCATGTCATGAGTGATGTAATATGTGACGTCATCAGCAGTGCATTGCGGGCGCGCGAGTTATAGTTAGCTGAACTAACTATAACGGGGGAATTTCAATGGTTTTGTACAAGTGAAAAGTCCAGCTAACTATAACACCCCTGAAACCTATGGTTTTTTCAGTGAATTATATATATATATATATATATATATATATATATATATATATATATATATATATATATATATATATATATATATATATATATATTCACTGAAGAAACCATAGGTTTCACACATGTTATAGTTAACTGGACATTTTACTGATAAAAAACCAATGAAATTCCCCCGTTATAGTTACTGTAGGCAACTATAACTCACGCGACCGTAATCCTCTGCTGATGCTAATACTGTATTTAGACACTTATTTGCCCATGTCTTCTTCCATTAAATTTTAGCTATACATATATTACAAATATTTTTTTTTCATAAAGACACATATGTCATCAGCAGAGGATTACGGTTGCGTGAGTTATAGTTGCCTACAGTAACTATAACGGGGGAATTTCATTGGTTTTTTATCAGTAAAATGTCCAGTTAACTATAACATGTGTGAAACCTATGGTTTCTTCAGTGAATTTGAAAGGTTTTTTAAATGCTAATTCCTAACTATAACGTGTGTGAAACCTATGGTTTTTTCAGTGAATTTGTACGGTTTTTTAAATGCTAAGTTACTTTACGCCATTTGTGGCGTGCGCGCCCACTTAACGCAGTTCGTTCCGTGCGCGCACAGTGAGCACGCGGTGCGCTTCGCGCACCGCGTGCCCACGTTACGCTAGATGGGCCATGAACGCACGATGCGCTTCGCGCACCGTGCGCACATGGAGGACATATGATGAGCATCGTTGTGACAGGTAAAATATATGTTTTGATTAAGTTTTAATAATCCATGCACAAAAGGTGCCCTTCGGGCACCTTTTGCACACGGGTCGGGGAGAATATGGATTTTTTTTTTTTTTTTTTATTATTTCTTACCGTACGCGTACGGTAAGCGTAATCGGCGAAATTTTCGACAAAATTAAAATTGCCTTTTTTCACTTGGGGGGTCGTTGGGGACTCCCTCGACATGGCAAGGTGCTTGGGAGCTGTGTAAACAGCCCCCTTACGTGTTTTTGCACTTCGTTGATCAAACCCCCTGTCAGAGTGCGAGAGAGAAAATGGCGGCCGCCGCTTCCTGGTGTCGACCGATTCGAATGTTTACTAAGATCTAAGGGCCAATCAGAATCGCGCTCGCGCACGCCACCGTACGCGTACGGTAAGCGCACCGTAAGCGCACCGTAAGCTGGCTCAGATATATATATTGATTTAAAGGCTATTTTCTCAGAATCTACTGAACAGATTTACACCAAACCTACAAAAGGCACTTCCTTGACCTGAGGACTACCTCTCTGCCAAATTTCAAGTAATTCTGTTCAGCCGTTCGGGCTGTAGCTGTGTCTAAAGGTCCTATGGAAAAATGCATGGGAAAAACGCGTTTTGGGACCCCCCTTTTATCTCAGCCCCCGCTTGACGAATCCCCCCGAGACTTTCAGGGTAGGAGCGGAGCGTAGCGCCCCACCTATTTTGAAAAATTCGCGAGGATTCGTCAACCGGCGCCAAAGTTATTCAAAATAGAATGTTGCGGATTTCCTATGGAAACGTGGTCCTAACTATAACTACCTACTGGCGACCGCCAGTAGGTAATATATATATATATATGTATATACATATATATATACATATATATCGATGCTGTCACAGCACATGTCATGAGTGTTGTGTAATGTGAGGTCATAAGCAGTGCATGGTGAGGGCGCAAGTTATAGTTACATGAAATAACTATATCTGTTGAACTTAAGTATTTTTTTATTTTAAAATGTTACAGTTAAATTGATATTTTCATTTAATTATTAAGTCACTGGGAGAAAATGAGTTGTTGGTTGAGTGGGGTGTTAACCCTTCTCAAGCAACAGCCACAATCTCTGTCAGGGTGAACCACAAAAGTCACTAAATTAACTTGTGCTTAACCCTCAGGTGGCCTGGCACAAAAGCAGTCAGGCTTAACTTAGCGGCAATGTTTAAGGTATTTAAGCAGCACATAAACATTAAAAGAATGAAAACACAATTCAAGAAAAATTCCACACCAATTTAAAAAATAAAGCACATTTTCATGAATTGACACCAAAACGACAAAAATCCAACCAGTAGAACCGGAGTAATGAATGTTTAAAGTTTAAGATAGAATTAGTGCCTAAAAGATAAAGCGCCAGCCATGGGCATCTAGTTGCGCAACGCTGGGTCAAAGTTGAAAAAATATGTAGCAGGTCAGATAAAAGAAGTGATTAGGGCCTGGTTGGCCCGAACCAATGGACTTAGAAGAAAGTTTGTGGAAACATTTCTGAGAAGGCAGATTCCACAGGGGCAAGGTGGCAGGCGGTGTCCAAGGAGGAGGCATCATCGTTGCGGAGTCTTTGGATGAAATTGTGGTGAAGATTTCTACATTTGGAGTTAGTCTCTTTTTTAAAGTCAAAAATCTCCAGCGGGACGAAGCCGCAAGCTGTAGCCGAAATGGCTCCATGAGGCCAGATACTCCTTCTGGGAAGGACCACTGAACAGGATTTGCTGAATATAGACTCTATGGACTGGAAAGCCACCACTTGAAGGGTTTGGACTTGCTCAGGAGGCCAGTCAACTAGCCCTTGGAGTCACGCTGGTAGTCTGGGTTCAAGGCAGGCTTCAGTCAGCAAAGCAGTCCTTCCAGGTGCAGCAAAGCAGTCTTCTGAAGTACATAGCATGCCACATCACAGCAGCAGGCAGTCCTCTGAGAGTCCATCCACAGGAGAAGTTTCTAGAGACTTCCCTTTGAAGTGTTTGGGGTTTCCTGCCTTCCCTGTCCTGTCTCCAGCCTGACTAAAAGAACAATGAGGTAGTGTGAAGTCCTTTGCGTGAAGGTAGGGCACAGCCTTAGGAACTGCTGATGGGGCTGTACTCAGCTCTGCCCACCATCCTGCCAGAGATGGCCCATCGAGACTCACCTAATTCCTTCTTTTGTGTGGCTGTCTGGATGTAATATACAAAGTTCCACTGCAAAATACACCCACTCATGTGACCCAGAAACAGGCTGCAGTCACAAAATAGCAAGCACAGGAAAATTCTAGCTTTCTAAAAGTAACATTTTTAAAATTGTGACTTAAAATCCAACTTTACCATTAACACGGATTTGAAATTTCAGTTTCTTAGACACCAAATGTGAATTTCCTACCTTCTCCTAATAAAATATTAGCAGTTTTTAAATGTAATAAGGCAACCCAATGTTACCCTAAGGGAGCGGAAGACCTTAGAGTAGTGAAAAACAAATTTAGGAGCTTTTCACTACATAAAAAACTTAGAAATGCAACCCAACCTTTTATTTACAATGCACCCTGCCCTATGGGCTGCCTAGGTCCTACCTGAGGTGTGACTTGTATATAATTGAAAGGGGAGTTTAAGGTTTGGCAAGGGGGTTATTTTGCCAAGTTGAATTGGCAGTTTAAAACTGAATTCAGGCCACAATGGCAGACACGAAACATATTTTAAGAGGCTACCTAAATGGGTTTCAAAATAAGTGTTGCAGGTCCTTTAGTATCATTTAATTTACAGGCCCTGGATTTATGGTATACCACTTTACTAGGGACTTATGAATAAATTAAATATGCCAATCAGGTGTAAGCCAATTGTACCCTGTTTTAGGGAGTAAGCACAAGCACTTTAGCACTGTTTAGCAGTGGTAAACTGCACAGACTCCTAAGGCCAGCAAGATGATGTTAGGGAATTAGGAGGATGGAGGCAAAAAGTTAGGGGGATGTTTACAATAAGGCTAACAGGTCTAACACATGTCGTCTTCAGCTGAAAGTGGGGAGAACTACCCAACATCCTGGGAGTTCTCATCATTAAGGTGGAAGAACCTAGACAGACCATCAGCATTGGAGTAGTCTGACCTAGGATGGTGTTCTCCCGTAAAGCCCATTCCCTTTAGGTAGATGGACCACCTTAACAGTATGGTATTCTCACCCATCATCTGCATGAGCCATCTGAGGGGTGTGTGGTCTATCTGAACCAGGAAATGAGTCACAAACAAGTATGGTCTCAGCTTCTTCAGTGCTCAGACCACAGCAAAGTTTTACCTCTCAATAGCACTCCACCTCTATTTCCTGGGAAGTAGCCTCCTACTGATGAAAGCTATGGGTTGGTCTAGGCCCTCAGTTGTGATAACACTGTCCCTGTTCCATGATCTGAGCCATCAGTTTTCACACTTAATTCCTGGGGAAAAATCAGGGGCCTTGAGTACAGGGGCTGTACACATGGTCTGTTTGAGAATGTCAAAGGCTTTCTGACAGTCCTCTGCCCAAACCACCTTTTTGGGCTTCTTCTTGGAAGTCAGCTCAGTTAAGGGTACAACAACGGTGCCATATCCCTTATCAAACCTCCTGTAGTATCCAGTGATACCCAGGAAGGCCCTCACTTTTGTCTGAGTTTTGTTGGGCTCAGAGGCCAGGATAGTCTCTATTTGGGCCTGGAGGTGGCTGCACCTTAGGACCGCCCATGAGGTTTCCCAAATATAAACCAAAGAAATCCTACCCTATCTGGCATTTTCTGGACTTGATAGTCAGGTTCTCCTGTTTCAGAGCCAGACACACTTCCTAGAGGTGAAACAAGTGGTCCTCGCAGCTGCTATTATAGACAGCTATGCCATCCAAGTAGGCAGCACTGAAGAACTCTGTCCCAGCTAAGACTTGGTTCACCAACCTCTGGAAGGTGTCAGGGGCATTCTTCAATCCAAAGGGCATCACCCTAAACAGACCCTCTGGTATAGATAATGCTGACCTCTCTTTTACCCCCTCAATTTGGGCTATCTGCCAGTATCCTGAAATAAGGCCAAGAGTACTCAGGAACTAGGCAGCCCCCAACCTATCAATGAGCTCTGGGCATCGGATGTTCATTAATCCTGGTGACTGAATTGAGCCCCCAGTAGTTCACTCAGAATCTGAGTTCTGGGCTGGCACCTAGGGGGGATACTTTGGGTACCAGCACCACAGGGCTGGACCAGGGACCAGGGACAATGTGAGTGCTCAATCACTCCTGAATCCAACATTTTAGAGACTTCTTTCTTAATGCTGGCCTTCACTTCTCTGACAGCCTGTACATTTTGCATTTTACCCCATAGAATGTCCCGAGTATCTATCTGATGTGCACACAGCAGTTAAGCTCAGGAGTGAGAAAAAACAGTGTCACAACATCTGCTGTTCTGTGGTTAGGGTAGGGGAGAAGTTGACACCTTCCGCTGACCCTTCTTTTTCTTCAGATGATAGGAGGTCAGGGAGAGCATGGTGACATCAGAACTCTTGTGGGGGCATTTGAGGCGATTGATAAGGAGCACCCTTAAGGAGTTTCTCAGGGTCTTGAGGTCCACCAAGCAGGTAAAACCCCCTTTCCTCTCCTTCACCTCAAAGGGCCCTGTCTAACAGTCTTGGAGGGCCCTGGGCCCTAGGCTCCACTGGCTCCATCATCCACACTTTCTGGCCAGGCTGAAACTCTACCAGACTGGCCTTCTGGTGACACAAGAGCATCATGACCTCCTGGCTGGCTTCCAAGTTCTCAGAAGCCTGTTTCCAGTGTTTGTTCATCTGGTTCCTGAGGACTAGCATGTAACTAACCACAACCTGGGGGGTTGGATGGTCTTTCTCCCACCCCTCCTTAACCAGATTGAGAGGTCCCCTAACAGGGTGATCATAGAGAGCTCAAATGGGCTAAATCCAACTACCTTCTGTGGTACCTCTCTGTGGCCTTAGAGTAGGCATGGTGGGAGGACATCCCACTTCCACCTCATAGACTCAGGAAGGCCCATAACCATGCCTTTTAGGGTCTTGTTGAATCTTTCAATGAGCCCATTGATTTGAGGGTGATAAGGTGTTGACCTGTAGGTTACTATAACACGTTTCTCACATGGACTTCATGTAGGCAGATATGAAGTTTGTGCCCCTGTCAGACACCACTTCCTTGGGGGACCATACTTGGGGGAAAATCCCCATCAGGGCCCTAGCTACTGCAGGTGCCGTCACAGTCCTTGGATGGATTGCCTCTGGGTATCCACTAGCATGGTTCATGAAAACCATGATAAAGCTGTTGCCTAGGCCAGTTTGGGGTCCAACGGACCAACAATGTTGATACCTACACTTTCAAAGGGGGGGGGGGCACCACAGGTAACGGATTCTGGTGAGCTATCAGGTTTTTAACTGCTTTCCCACTATCCAGGCAGGTGAGACATGGCCTGCAGAATGTGCCAGAGGAGGCTTTCATCCAGGGCCAAATAGGTGGAAGACAAGCCTGGCAAAGGTCTTGCCCTGCTCCAAATGTCCTGCCACAGGTATTTCCTGAGCCAGTCCCAGTCCCAGTAGGAAGGCCCTGTAGAACTGGGGAAACCCCAACACGTGTGTTGCCCCATCCATAGGTGCCTTAGGCTCACTATACAGAGAGGCTATTCTCCAAATAAATTGTTTTCCAGATGTGACACCAGGTGTCTGGGTTTCGACTTGCTGCCTCATGCCCTCTAAAGTTGGACACTCTTTCTGTGCCTTGTAGAACTCCTCCGTGGTAGGCCCACCCTCACATGCCATCGACCAAGCTCAGGCAGGTCTCCTAGGGAGGCTGTGGTGTCCTCCCCGGTATGCTCCAAAACAGTCTCCTCTCATGCTCCATTTACCTTCATCCCTGGAAGTTCAGGGCCTGGATTCCCACTCTCCCTGACATTCTCTTTCCTGGCAGCCGTTGGGCCATTATTAAAGGTTTTCTTGACTCCCCTCCTGAGCTGCCATGACCTTGTGATCATGCAGACCCACTCAGGTAACCTCAACATTTTCAGGTGTGGCCTGAGCGCCACTTCCTTCCAGGAACTGTGCTCCAGATCATTTCCTACCAAACAATCCACAGGTATGGCAGGGCTCATAGCTACACTAGGAGATCCTGAGAATCCCCCTGCATTTAAAATGAACCAGAGTCATTGGGTAATGGCTCTCATGGGTGCTACTACAACCTGGTAGAATGTATTAGGCATCACCTGCTCTGAGGACACCAGATGACCATGACAGTAGTCATGCTGGATCCTGTGTCCCTCAGTGCACCCACCCCCTACCCATTGATGGTGACCCACTGCTTATCAATGGAAGTGTTTGTACGCATGGGCACCATCTCTCTGTCACCCAGGGGCTCTGGGGTAACATCAGCTATCTCCCTCACACTAACTGGGGCCATCTCCTCCCCTAATAGCTACACTTGCCAACCCAGGCATATGCTCACAAGTGGGCCTGTGCCCATTTGGGGCACTGGGAATCTCCCTTGGTATGCCCAAACTGGTAACACTCATAGCACTCAGTGACACATTTACCAGTGTTCTTATCTACAACCCCATTTTTCACCTGACCAGATTGGGGCTGGGTCCACTGTGATTTATTTTGGGGGCCTTGAGCGTAATAATTCCTTGATTTCTATCCTTCCTCCTTCTTCTGATGAGAACTCTGACCACCCTTTTGGGTATCCCCTACCCTGATACTTTCTTGGACTCTCAGGTACTGACCTAGCAAGCTCCCAGGGGTCAGAGAGCTTACTATACACTATATGCTGGCACATATTTGTAAAACATGTATTGAGCATTTGCTACCCCAAGATTAAGTTGTACAGCCCAATATATGTGTCAACTTTGCTGCCCCTCATCCAGCCATTTAGTGCCTTGCTGGAATAGTTCAAGAAATCCACCCAAGACTGGTTAGAGAGTTTGTGGTTATCCCTGAACCTCTGGCAGTACTTCTCAGGGATCAACCCACATTTATAAACCAGTATAGCTTTCATAGGGATGTACTTTGTCTGGTCTCTCACCTCCAGTGTACGAAGTGTGTCCCTCCCCACAGGAGACATGTTTCCATAAGTTAGCCCCCAATACTCATCTGGGACCCTGTGCATTCTCAGAGGCACATCATAAGGAGAAGTTCCCTTGTCCATATCATCTCCGGCCACATAACTGGGCACAAGATCTTGTGGCATGTGGACCCTCACCTCTCCAGGGGACACTGGAGGTATGCTGATGGATTCTGAAGTTTGACTGGCTTTGAGCTCCAGCTCGTTCATGTCCTTCTCATGCTCCAGCAGTATTTTTTTTTTTTAGCCAAGCCATGTCCACCCTCTCAGACTCAGCTTTTACTTTGGCCAGGGCTCTCTCTGCCTCGGCCCTGCTCTCCTCTTCTTCTTCCTTTTATCTAGCCAAGGTAGGCTCCAATTTCCTCCCAGTTCTCAGAGCATCTTTAACAAAAAATATTTGAAGTCCCAATTTTTGTATTTTGGCTCTCTGTGCACCTCTAGCACCACTTCCAAGGGTCCAGCACTGGCCAGACACCACTTGGAGGGTCAGAGTTATCACAGGTTGTGTCCAGGTACAGGTTCAAGATGGTTGGAGCAATTTGTGTCCCTGAGGCACTGATTAGTAGGCCAGTGAACTAGCCCTTGAAGTCACTCTGGTAGTCCGGGGTTCAAGAAGTGGAACATGGCTCAAGTAGCAGGGAAGGACTCTGAGGGTTCAATGCAGGTTTCAGGTAGCAGAGAAGTCCTTCCAGGTGCAGCAAATCAGTCTTCTGAAGTACGCAGTAGGCCACAGCAGTAGGCAGTCCTCTGACAGTCCTTCTGCAGATCCAGAAATTGAACTGAAAAGTGTGTCTAAGGGTCCTATTTTATACCTGGAGCCTTCCCTTTGAAGTGCTTGGCGTTTTCTACCTCCCCTGCCCTGGCTCCAGCTTCACTACAGGAACAATGAGGTAGTGTGAAGTCCTTTGTGTGAAAGCAGGACACAATCAATGGAATTGCAAGTGGGGTTGTGCCAAACTCTGCCTCCCCATCCGGCCAGCAAAGGCCCATCCAGGCACACCTAATTCACTATATTGTGTGGCTGTCTGGAAGGAATATATAAAGTTCAACTGCCAACTATACCCAGCAATGTGACCCAGGAACAGGCTGCAGGCACAAAATATCAAATACAGGAAAATACCAACTTTCAAAAAGTGGCATTTTCAAAATTGTGACTTAAAATCCAATTTTACCATTAAATATGATTTTAAATGATAATTTCTTATATTATAAACACCAGTTTCCTACCTGCTCCTAATCACAAGTTAGCACTAATTAAATCAAATAAGCCAACCCAATATTATTCTATGGGACAGGTAATCCTTATAGTAGAGAAAATCAAATTTAGGGGGGTTTCACTTCCAGGACATGTCAAACTTAAAATTACATGTCTAACCTTTTAATTAAAATGAGGGCTCCCAGTTTTATAGTATTTATGTTTTTTAACATTTTCCATCTGGATTTATCCAAATTTGTTTTTTGGTTATCTAATTGGTATTTTTCCATATTTATTTTGTGATTTGAGAATACATGAATTGTATATGTCTACCTTTATTTAACCGATAAACATGCGCTCATACTCTGATACCTCTCACCTTTCACCTTTCAGCTAATTACGCAGACAAATATAACAAAACACTACACCTCGTTAAATATTAACATTATATACAAATATTCACTGACATATGTCTGTATTAAAGGAAATGTAATGTGTTTTTTAACTCTTCATGATGTCTATCTGCTCAACTGTTGGCCTAGAATTCATGAAGGACAGCATGGAGAGTCACTCACAAGAAGCACAATTTTCTGTATTTTTCTGCTCTTTTAAAAATAAATACGGACAGCAAACACATTGTTTTCTGTCTGCCTTTAGCCATAACAATCAGTAAAAACGGAAATTGGGTGCCTTAATTACAATGCATCCTGCCTTATGGGTTGCCCAGGGCCTATCTTAGGAGTGACTTATGTATAATAAAAGAGGAGATTAAGGCTTGGCAAGGGGGATATTTTGCCAAGTCGAACTGGCATGTTTTAAGGGGCTACTTAAGTGGGTGGAACAATAGGTGCTACAGGCCACTATTAGCATTTCATTTTGGACAAAATTAGGAGGATGAAGGCAAAAGGTTTTGGGGGAGACCACCCTAAGTCTAACTGATCAAACATTCACTTTCATGTTTGTTTTTTTAAGTGTATTTCTGACTTTTTGTTTTTGCTAATTAAGATAATATTATCATACCTAACTTTAACACCACTTTAACCTTTGGTTTTTCATTTAATTTCTTGAATTTGTTCATGACAATTAATATTTTATTACCATACGTAAGGCCAACCTACTGCTGCACATGGCCTTCAGCCTTGAGCAGCATGGGAATGGCAGTAGGGCCTGGCCGATGGCCAGTTGCTGTATTCAACCCCATGCAGGCAGCCAAACTCCCACCCTGCCACCCACTCAGGTCCCACCCCGCAAGACTCTGGCAGAAGGCAGCACTGCCCTGTGCTTCCAAAGACACCCGCAGGAGTCCAGGATTATCTGTATCTCCTGTAGGACACCCACAGGATCGTGGAAACCCCCCAAAAAATATTTCTTTCAAATTTGGCCCCAGAGAGGGTCCCTCTGGGACTCCCCATATGGTCCAGTTGGTCAGGTTACCCCCTACCCTGCCCCTTCCACCTTATTTTTTCTTTTTATGACATAGGAACCAAGTCTATGCAACATTTCTCTGAAGGGAAAAAAATACCCCTTGACTAGTCACATTGCTATATTATTTGAAGTTGCATGATTGTCCGATTCTAGTGAGCTTCCCGCAAACCCAACCTTCCAGATATGCAACATTTTTTAACCTTAATTTCTCAAAAAATACTGCACACATTTTTACCAATTCAGAAAAAAACACTTACCAATTTTTCACATTAGCGGTGTTCAATTTTCCTATGGGAAATTGCATGGAGAAATTATTGCATTTCCAGACCCCCGGTTTTCTGAGCCCCCAATTGATGAATCACCTTGAAACTTTCCAGGAAAGTGCTGAGGCGGATGAATTGTTTTTGGAAAGTTTTGCAAAGATTCATCTGAGGGCACCAAACTTATTAGCAAACCAAAAACTTTCCTTCTATTGTAACCAGGTCCTAACTTTAACTATCTTGTGGCGACCGCCACTGTGTAATAACTATATACATATATTAAATATATTTAAATATATATATATATCTTCGTGTAACTTGCAGTAAAAAGTTCCCCCATCTCAGCTCCATTCGCGAATGTTTTGGGTTGATCCACCAAATACAAATTGTGGACGAAGGATATCAATTTGCAATTGGGAAGAGGCATGTTGTAGCTGTCCAAAAATTGGTATCCTATGCATCAATTGATTGACCATAGAAGAAGAGAATAAAAGCAAAAGAAAACTAATATTGTTATGAGCATCTATACTGTCTACCACTAATGTTTACTTGCGATGTGTGCCCGGGCATTGAGTTGTTTCTAAGGCAGATTACTAGGGATCATACTTGGGGGATTGGGTTGGTCTCCCCCTCCCTGGGGCGCCATATTAATTATCACTAGAGGTAACACAACCATCAAGAGTGAGCGCCAACACCCTTTGGTACCATATCACCCATCTTGTAGTCATAATCAAATGTAGATTCTGTGAAGAGATCAGTAATGTTTTAATTCCAAAAACTTAGCAAATTGCTCATTTTCTGCACCGCAAAGCTGCTGAAGCTATTTGCCAACTTTTTCTTTTTGAATTAGGGATTGTCCAGATTTCTTTTAGTACAATACTTATAGATCGAGTTGTTGAAGTACTGAATTAATCTAATTTCGAAACCAATTTGATAATTTTTACATGAATCATCATTGTGTTGCTTGGTTCAAATTACTTTTCCTCATTGATCACTGTATTTGTTTAATTTTTTTTTTAGCAAAACTGTTTTGATATATGAGATCTGATAATTGATGAGGTGTAAAAAAAATAACTAAAATATGCCTGCTTCTTATGAGTAAATAACGGTGCTCATCCATAGCCCTTTACAGTTACATATACAGAGATACATTGGTGCGCGGGAGGTGCTAATTCTGAAAGAGAAACTTGAATGAAGCATTGTATGCACGCGTGAAGTGAGTTTTAACTGGAGATGCAGCTATAGCAAGTGACTACCATACCTACCTACTCAAGTCCTGCACTCAACACAACACCTCTGTTCTTTTAAAGTGGAGACGCTAAAATCCTTGTCAACGAAACTGCTGCATCCACTTAATGTTCCTTTAGTAATATGTGTCCTTCTCTTGCAGACTGAATCTGAGGCTATCTCACCAGCAGGGACCGCTCAGGCTGCGCCAAACAGTGAAGGGGCAAGCGGAGAACAGGGGCGTCATCTTTTCTCCTTCACCTGGCTGAACTCCTTGACCGACTGATAGATCTCATGGTTGACCATCTCTCAAAACCATTCTATTCAGAGAAGTGACTGAGTGGAGCAGGAAAGATCAGAAACAGCCTTAACTAAAGACACCTCACTGTACTGTGTGTTCCTTTATCTTATGAATTATATATAGAGACACCTGAAAAGAGCTCCAAGTATATGATCATTGGAGTTCAATATACCAGTATCTGAGTATGAACTGAAGTAGGACTTTTATTGGCACTTGAACACATCCAACCAGCACCATCCTTTGAGAATAGGATGCCTGTACACACATACATTGGAGAGCCCATTTGTTAAGAAAGCAAACAGACCTCCACTTCTCATGAATTTAATAAGCGATGACAAGCATCACCAGTCGAAATCAGATTCTTCATCTTCTGTGTCTCCAGATTCAGAAGGTGCACTGTGAGCATGTTCTCCTCCAGGTAGTCCTCCATCTAGTGCGCTGCATTTTTCTCTGATTTGCGGCGCAGGTCACTCTGTCCATCAGGAACTCTTCCAGCAGAAGAGATTTCCCTCCCAAACACGTAACACAATGGAATTTTGGATCACCTCGAGCATGGCCGAAATATTTGCCATAGTTTTGAACAGAGATCAGACTGTAATAGTACACGCTGGTGCACCTTATCAAACTTTTTACAAAGTAAGAATACCACCGTTAAGTTCTCGTTATAAGTTGGGTTGAGATTTTAATTATTTTTTTTTATCTGCGGTGCACAGGTGCAAATCGCAGTGCAAATCCATAATGTTCGCCAAATCCCATCCACCTACAATGGGTAAAAAGAAGGTTAACCGTAGGCCGTACTTAATTGTTTGTGGTGGTTTACAGAGGTTCACAGCGGTTCAGGTGATTTGGCAATTACGACATGCCGCATTTGGGAATTTCAAGCTATAAATCTGCTTTTTTCTGCTAGTTCTCATGTTTAGCGGAATAGGATCGCTTTTTTTGCCTTAAACTAATTTCCAAAAACTTTTCACCCAGCTCTAATTACATAAATATCTGAATATATTTTGCTTCTGATCTCTGACTATGATACAGCAAATAGTATTGAAAATTGTGATATTGGTACTAAAACACTCACACAACTACTCCATTGCAAATACCAAAAGTGAGGAATACATGTTTGCATTTCTTCGCCCAGATCCTAACATTGGAGTACAAGGGAAGGAGCCATGTCTTATTTACACCAAGAAACAAACAATTGATCTAAATGAGGAGTCGTTTACAAAGTCAGTGGCTGCCCTGAAACGATTCTGACCCCAAAAGATTCATGTTGGACATTTCAGTTCCAATCATACTCTTCCAGCCTGCCCCTGGTCACACTCTCTTGAGATGTGTACCACCCACTGCTTTAATTTCACACTTTGAAATATGGGTTTACAGGGTCATCCCATGAGTGATGTCACAATAGATCTCAAAACCCAAGTAAACATCATCAAACAAAGGGTCATTTCAGACGCTTATTGCTGGTGATTGTTAGTGGAGCAGGACCCAGTTGAGAATAGTTTTTTTTATACTGAATGTCCCACTTAAAATGTGATTGCCCAGAACCAGTTAGACCCCGCGCCCACCATCTCACTTCTTTTACCTCGTCTCCCAGCCCACTGCCCTTTCCCTTTACACATACACAGACACACACACATACCTTTGCACGGGCCCTTTCGATCTGCAGGAGACTGATTGACACATTACTTTTCCATTATGTTTCATGTAGTAGGGAGCAGTGTTTTTAAGGACCCACTTGTATCATGCGTGTTAATGTTTTTCTGTGAACAAGACCTCAGGAACTTTTTTTCCTCTTTTCATATGTTTTTGATAACGAGTTTTTTTTAGGACATCAACATACAGCTCAAAAAATGTTAAAAAATAATGCACCATAACTTAGCAGTTTTTATTTAAAAATATAGATTGTTAGACATTCTCTTACACAGCAAAATTGAGCGAGCGCTGAAAGTATATATTTTATTATGGAAATGTGCACAAGGAAAAAAAGTCGCTTTGTAATCATTTACAATGTGTTTTTTCTTTCCCTCCACCTACGTAGGCGAAGAACGTTTGCACTGGAAGTTGTTATAGTAACATTTATCCAATAACCACTGGTCCATGGACACATTTCTAAAAGATGCTAGAACATTTCAGTTCGAAACTATACAAAATAACTTTGAAATGGAAATAAAGGAAATTTGCTAATCACGTTGGTGATTCCATTTTTTTGTTTTTGTTTTTAATGCACTCAAATACACTGTGTTCATGCTCATAAATGTACAACCTCTATGTCTGAAGCTATATAAAAATAAAGAAATGGTATCAGAGCAGCACTATGATACATAATACTGTGAGTGTTGTGCTAATTACAGGGGCCAGAGCTCTCAGTTTGCCCCATGTCAGCTGAGAGGAAGTCTATGGCAACAAAACATAGAGTTCTACATTATCGACCTGCACATACATCAACTCCACAATATCCACTTGCACTATATAATAAGGGTGGCAAGTAGATGAGGAGTTAGGGCAGTAAATCTATAGTGCGTTTACCTTGCCGATATAGTGGTTGTCAGTATTTTGCAGTCTATTGGTGCAGATCGATATGTCGTCAGTCGATATCTGGACATAAAAGTGTGAGGAGCTGTTATGGTCTTTGCTCTCTGGTATTTGCATTGTACCCTGCTGGCTCAATGCCATGATAGTCACCTTTACCCAGTCCTATATTTTTAGCCAGTCACTGTGCATGCTTATAGGTAAATGCATGTATTTATCAATTCTGTTTAACATAAGCATCAGAGCACCTTACATAAAAAAACGTATTTAAAAAAAAGGGGTTCATTGCACGCTATTAGAAACGTCACGGTAAAACTAAACACTGCATTCACCTTTCAAATGTTGAAATAAATTAAAACAGAGAAAATGAGACTAGAACAGCACAATGTCATGTCAAGTGAAATTTGTGAACAAAGACCATCCATGCTTAGAGTTCCTGAGATTTTTAACATTGTAGTATCCCATGGAATAAAATGGATAACCCTCAAGGTAAAATGCCATAAACATCTTGAAAAGGAGTATTGTAGTCTGTGAAACAACAAACTCCAAATGGTTAATTTTCCAGCAGGTAGTTTGGGGGCCCTAAATGTACAAGGCCAGCAGATTTATAATTCTGGTCTCACTGGACCTCAAGACAAGAGTCGTGTTGTCCACGCTCCTATTTCAGATCTTAGTCTAGCTGCAGAATGGAAAATAGCTTTTGAGGGCTGAAGGATGGTCTTGAGTAGGCCAGTTGCGTAACATATCCTGAGTCCACTCTTGAGAAAACACAATCCAATGTGTATGAAGATAGTATATCCCCCAGACATTACGATATTGACATGTTCAACCATGAATAGGTCGAAGTCAAGAGTGAACCCAAGAGACTTTGCCAACAAAGAAAAAGTGGTTAGTGCCCACCAAAATGATATTTTGGAGGAAATGCAGAATGGTAAGAACATATAGAGCATTCCTCATCAAGTGCAATTTGTGGTAAACTTAAGTTTACAACCAACCTTATATTTTTTCAGCCCTAGTAGGGAGTGAAGATCTCTGCCATGAATGCTAAGATCTCCAGATCCGTAAATACCATTCTAGGGGTGACACGAGGGTGCTTTAATGCTTGGCTTACCTTGAAAGTTTGGGAACTCTCAAAACATGGAATTTTTTTCACATTCCCAAACTGCAACCTAACCCCTTTCCACACTGGAAATCGTCAGATATGTACTGCAGTGCAGGGCTGGCATAACACCTCTTCCAAGGTGGGACAGAAAATGGATCAGACCCAAATGTGGTGAGGGTGTAGGGGAAAGGATATCTCCGAGGCGGGGGAAAGCAAACAAAATTGCATTTGCACAGGGAAATCCACTCCCTTCATATTGATTTCCCTGCCATGGAGAACTCTGTACAGATGAAATCGATCGCCAAATTGAAAATCATGTCAGTTCCCAAGGACTCTGCTTGGAAACCTGAGCTAAGCACAGTTTTCCATGAAGATTCTTTGAGGAGGAGAAGAATGCCAAAAAGTAGCAAATCTGTGATTGCAGATTCACTACTTTTTTTCATGAACAGAGCTTGTGCATTCTTTCCAAGTTTCACAAACTCGGTCTTGGTAGTTGACTTTAACAACTACTGAGCTATTTTTGAATCATTCCATGTCTAGGACTGATTTACTGGCCTGATATGATCCGCTGTGGTAACTTTCAGATAGATCTAAATGCAGTAGCATGCTGATGGATAGAGAGGGTCAGCAGAACGTGCAAAGTGAATACTGTGGGAGCTGAAATAAACCACTGTGCGAATTCATAGTGTCTCAATTCTCACCTGCTTGTCCAAAGCGGGGTGCTTGGCCACCAAACCCCATCCAGTCTCTTAAGGCGGTAATCAGCACCCATGCTACACTGTATCAACTGCTATGCTAGTACTTAACATTTAAAAAGCAAAACTACTAGTGCCAACATTCTAGCATACAAAGAAATGGTTCTTAAAGGGTCGTAACTGGATGATGGTGACTCTCATAATTTGGCGCCAGTGTGCAGCAATATACCTGCAGTCAGGTATTTGCCGTTGGAAAAGCAAAACTACGAGGCCACAGTGCGGCACAGGAACTTTGCAGTAGTAACCTGCTCAGACCTGACATGGGACAACTTCAGATCTCTAAGGACCATTTCTCCAGCAGGAAGGAACTTGCTATTTGCCTGCAATGTCCATGAGTCTTCTGTTGCTGTGGGCTTGATGAGCTAGCCGCTCTGCCCTGGCCATCTCCAAGACCTCTCGCAGGAGGTGAAAAGTCAGGTCCAAGGAGATAGGTGGATCCTCCGATCGCTTGCCCTTCTCCGTGGGTTCCTCCCGCGTACTGTAGGCGCCTTGCTCCCCGCCAAGAGGGCTAGCCCTGAGCTCCCCCGTCTCTGAGCCCTGCTGCAACAGCTGCATTTCCTGGAAGGCCTCAGTCAGGCGGTTTCCTGAAAGCGGGGCTGGCAGCCGCTTGTCGAGGTTCCCCAGGCGGATGAAGTATTCCTCCCCCAAGCGTAGCAGGAATGGCTGGAACTGGAGGTGGGTTGAGGGTGGGGCGGACAGTCCCAAGACTGCAGCGAGGGGCCTGCCAAGGGATCGGCTTTCATTGCTGGGCAGCTGAGCAACCAGAAGAAACACAGTGGAGAAGAGCACCTGCAGCTTCATAGTGGGAGACACAGAATCTGGAGGAGAGGAAGAAGAGAAAAAGAAAGCAGGTTGAGAACAAAACCAAATGTGTACCTTGTTCTCATCCAATACCTAAAATTGAAAAATAAATTATTCCGGGAACTCACAAATGGGGAAAGTGTTTTAAAAAAGACAGAGTTAGGAACGGTGGAGTCAGGAAGAGCAGTGTCAAGGACAGTCAGACTATGGGGTTCCAGAGAAATAGCCATCGATATTCTGCTATGCCAACTAATATGTCACATGCTTGTGCTCTGTGTAGGGTAGTTCAATTTGTTAAGGGCCTTGGTGAAGAGATCCATGTGTAGCATGAAGTCTACAAGCTCCAGTCCTGGTAAATAACTCATGGGAATCTGTCTGCAGCCAGCCTTACGTGACCAGCAAGTGATGAGTTTGAATCCTTGTAGATTTTCACTTAATAAAATGGGTGTCCCTAAGTGAGGTAGTACGAATTAGCTCCTAGTAAGTTCCAAAACAACTTTTCGTATTATCTTATATGCAAATAGTGATTAATGGAGTAATTGCAAATATCTATACCTCACATTCATCCGGAGCAAACATATGCCTACATTATAAGGATTCTGGGCTACATGCAGCAAAATTGTAAATTGCAAATACCTAATTGCAAATTCCTGAGATTCGCAATTAGGTAATCGCAATTTACAATGTATGAAACTCAAAGAGTTTCAGATAGCAATTCCTAGGGGTTTGCAAATCACTCTACTCATTCATATTAATGAGGTAGATCGCAATTTGCGAACCCCTAGGAATAGCAAAAATCACGAGGATGGTGGCCTGCTAAGGTCAGCAGACCACCATGTATGTGATTGCTTTTAAATAAAGCAATCTTTTTTTTTCATAGCAGCCCGTTTTACTTAAAGTAAAACGAGAGGCTTTACAAAAAGTGCAATGAAAAGTTTTCTTTTCATTTTTTAAGAGCAGGCAGTGGTCCATGGGACCACTGCCTGCTCTTAAAAAACGCTGTAACAAACATTCATGACGGGCGAGGGGTCCCCTGGGGACCCTTCCCTTTTGCTAATGGGTTACCACCTACTTAAAGTAGGTGGTAAAATGCGAATGTTTTGTGGTCGCATTTTGGTCACAAAACATTCCTACATATCTATACAATTTGGTTTTAGGAAGGGACGCCCTAAACACGCCCCTTCCTAATAGCAAATCGCTAACTCATTTTGCGATTCGGTAACAGGTTTGTTACATCTTTAAAGCATTTTTTGCTTTTGCGTTTGCGAAGGCAAATATGCTTGATGCATGTGCCCCATAGACCCTGAGAAATCTTTTGTAACAGTTTATGTCTTTGACCAACATGCAGAATGTTGTTTTTTACTCTTGATAGATTACTAAGTCTATGAGCCAAAAAGTGGCCATGTTCAGATGGGTTCCCTTTAAGATCTGACACCTTTTCAAAAGACAGGACAAAACTTGGGCAAAAGAAATATTTGGATTTTGGTATTGGCAGGGAAAGTCACCAAACACCCTCTCTTGTTGCAGGCGCCATTTGCCACGTGCTGCATGTCTGCAACTGGCGCTAAATGATTCCCAGGAGACAGCCCTCATGATGCGGGGGCAGGCGGGAATCCGGTTCCATCAAAAATATAGGTGCACGGCCGGGATCTAATCTGTTTTCTACTCTGCGCCTCCGCTCCGTTAATCTCTACCTGCAGCAGTTTACCTCATCTCCAACCGAAGCATCTTTCACCACCACGGAGAGCACACATGACAACTGAGCGCAACCCTGGCATGTCGAGCACTTCTTCAGAAACCTCTGAGTTGCACCTGCATACTTTACACTGCTGTCAGCACCGCTGAGCTAAACCGACATCTCTTACATTGCTGTCAGCACCGCAGAGCTAAACTGGCATCTCTTACATTGTTGGCAGCACCGCAGAGCTAAACCGGCATCTCTTACATTGCTGTCAGCACCGCAGAGCTAAACCGGCATCTCTTACATTGCTGTCAGCACCGCAGAGCTAAACCGGCATCTCTTACACTGCTGTCAGCACCGCAGAGCTAAACCGGCATCTCTTACATTGCTGTCAGCACCGCAGAGCTAAACCGGCATCTCTTACATTGATGCTGGCAGCACCGCAGAGCTAAACCGGCATCTCTTACATTGCTGGCAGCACCGCAGAGCTAAACCGGCATCTCTAATATTGCTGTCAGCACGGCAGAGCTAAACCTGCATCTCTTACACTGCTGTCAGTGCCGCAGAGCTACATCTGCATGCTACTGCTGTCAGCATTGCAGAGCTACACATGCATCTCTTGCACTGGTGCCAGAACACCATATTTCTATATCTCTTACATTGCTGTCAGCACCTCAGAGATATACCTGCATCTCTAAACTGCTGTCACCACTCATATGCCTGCTTCTCTTAGGATGCTGTCCGCACCTCACGGGTATACCTTCAACTCTTGCACTGCTTTTAACACCACAGAGCTACACCTGCTTCCCCTGCACTGCTTTCAGCACCACAGAGCTACAAATGCATCTCTTAAACTGCTGACAGCACCCCAGAGGTATACCTGCATCTCTTGCACTGCTTTCAGCACCACAGAGCTACACCTGCTTCTGCTGCACTTCTGTCAGCACTGCAGATCTACAAATGCATCTCTTGCACTGCTATCAGCAGCTCAGAGATATACCTGCATCTCTTGCACTATCAGCACCACAGAGCTACACATGCATCTCTTGCACTGCTATCAGCACCTCAGAGATACACCTGCATCTCTTGCACTGCTATCAGCGCCACAGAGCTATACCTGCTTCTGATGCATTGCTGTCAGCACTGCAGAACTACAAATGCATCTCTTGCACTGCTATCAGCACCTCAGAGATACACCTGCTTCTGCTGCACTGCTGACAGCACTGCAAAGCTACACATGCATCTCTTGCACTTCTTTCAGCACCTCAGATACACCTGAATCTCTTGCACTGCTTTCAGCACCACAGACCTACGCCTGCTTCTGCTGCACTGCTGTCAGCACTGCAGAGCTGCAAATGCATCTCTTGCACTGCTATCAGCACCTGAGAGATATACCTGCATCCCTTGCACTGCTATCAGCACGTCAGATACACTTGCATCTCTTACACTGCTATCAGCACCTCAGAGATACACTTGCATCTCTTGCACTGCTTTCAGCACCTCAGATACACCTGCATCTCTTGCACTGCTTTCAGCACCACAGACCTATGCCTGCTTCTGCTGCACTGCTGTCAGAATTGCAGAGCTGCAAATGCATCTCTTGCACTGCTATCAGCACCTCAGAGATATACCTGCATCCCCTGCACTGCTATCAGCACCTCAGAGATATACCTGCATCCCCTGCACTGCTATCAGCACCTCAGAGATATACCTGCATCCCTTGCACTGCTATCAGCACCTCAGAGATATACCTGCTTCTGCTGCACTGCTGTCAGAATTGCAGAGCTGCAAATGCATCTCTTGCACTGCTATCAGCACCTCAGAGATATACCTGCATCCCCTGCACTGCTATCAGCACCTCAGAGATATACCTGCATCCCCTGCACTGCTATCAGCACCTCAGAGATATACCTGCATCCCTTGCACTGCTATCAGCACCTCAGAGATATACCTGCATCCCTTGCACTGCTATCAGCACCTCAGAGATACACTTGCATCTCTTACACTGCTTTCAGCACCACAGAGCTACACCTGCTTCTGCTGCACTGCTGTCAGCACTGCAGAGCTACAAATGCATCTCTTGCACTGCTGTCGGCACTGCAGAGCTACAAATGCATCTCTTGCACTGCTTTCCGCACCTCAGAGATACACCTGCATCTCTTGCACTGCTTTCAGCACCTCAGATACACCTGCATCTCTTGCACTGCTTTCAGCATCACAGAGCTACGCCTGCTTCTGCTGCACTGCTGTCCGCACTGCAGAGCTACAAATGCATCTCTTGGACAGCTATCAGCACCTCAGAGATATACATGCATCTCTTGCACTGCTTTCAGCACCACAGAGCTACGCCTGCTCCTGCTGCACTGCTGTTAGCACTGCAGAGCTACAAATGCATCTCTTGCACTGCTATCAGCACCTCTGTGATATACCTGCATCTCCTGCACTGCTGTCAGCACCTCAGATATACCTGCATCTCTTGCACTGCTTTCAGCACCACAGAGCAAAAACCTGCTTCCACTGCACTGCTGACAGCACTGCAGAGCTACACATGCATCTGTTGCACTGCTATCAGCACGCCAGAGATATACCTGCATCTCTTGCACTGATTTCAGCACCTACAGAGGTACACCTGATTTTGCTGCACTGATGTCAGCACTGCACAGCTACACCTACATCTCTTACACTGCTGTCAGCACCTCAGATATTTGATTGCATCATTTATGCCGCCTCCAGTACCTTGGAGCCCTACCTGCGTCCATGCTATTGATTGCTGCACCTCATGAGAAGCAGCCGTATTATAACATTGATTTGTAAGCACCTCAAATCTATGCCGCTATCTCGTGCACTGCTGTTCATCTCAGAGCTGCACCTTCTTTCTGCCAGTTATTGCATTGCCTCAGGTGTCCACTGTAAGAAATTGGAGTAATGGTTGAGGTGGGGGTAAAACCCACCTCAAATATTCACATTCCTTGTCAGGGTGAGCCACTAAAATCACTAAATAAACCATTGCTTAGCCCACTAGTAGCTAGGCAGAAAGCTGTCGAGCATATCTTAGAAGCAATGTGTAAAGTATTCATGCAGCACTCAAACAGTAATAAAGTAAAAACACAACAATAGAAAACTTCAAAACCAATTTAGAAAAATTATCTACATGTTTGTAAATAAAATGACACCAAAATGAAAAAAATCCAATAATGAGAACCAGAGATATGATTTTTTTTACATTTGAAAATAAAGATATCACCAAAAAGTACAAAGTGCCAACCACGGTTATCTGGTCACACTAGACCAGGTCAAAGTAAAAAGTTAAGGCTGACCACAATAGAGTCTGGGGCAGATGCAGGGACATGGTTCATCCCTGTGGAAAGTTATCTTATGACTAAGAAACTTTCAGGGAGAAATGGTAGTCACAAATGATTCAGCAGCAGTGCAAACCACAAGCTAGATCTGAAGTGGGGCTTGATGGTGGGATGCTGAAGAGTGGGTCCCGGTTTGGTTGTTGATGAAGGCGAGAAAGCTCTGAGTGGCAAAATACATCCCGGGAAAGGTCTCGGCGTTGATCAGAAGCTGCTCGGAGTCGGTCCTGCTAAATCCCTCTACGTTTGGGCTTTGAAACTTTTCCCGGCAGCAGATATTTAGAGGGGAAATCTATCAAGCTGAGAACGACAGGTGATTTGACGGCTGTAGCTGTAAAGGCAATTCTGGTCTCCATCGGTTCTCCAGGCAGAAGGTGGGCAAAACGTTTGTGAATCACAGCTCTTGATCTCTGGGGACAAGAGAAGTACACTCTAACACCAGCCAAGGGTCCAAGACTTGGAGGGCACCACTTGGAAATTAAGACTCACTCAGAGACCAGCAGGAGGGTCCAAGGGCAGTTTCCAGTTGGAACTGATCGCTGGGCATTTGCAGGTAGAGAGGCCTCTGGAAGCTTGTTGTGTCCCGGTAGCTCAAACTGGAGGGCAGCCAACTGATCCTTTGAGTCACTTTTGAGCTCCTGGGTTCAAGGCAAGCAGGTCCAGTCTTCCTTCAGATTTCAGACAGCAGGGCAGTCCTTCTTCTGGTCTTCACAGGCCCAGAAGTGTTCTGTGGAGAGGTCTGTGGGTTCCACTTTTTTCCCACTACATGCCACTGTCTGGGAGTGATGCACATCTCACTACAGGGGGAGCCATCAGGGGTCAGGTGGCAGCTGGACACTTACAAGAAAGTCTCTTGGTTTTAGGCAGAAAAATAACATCTGTCTAAAAGTGTCATTTCCAGAATAGTAATATGAAATAGGACTTAACCATTAAACTGGATTTATTTTAAATTACTATTAAAACAAGTCCTTGAACCATATGTTCTAGCTACTTCCAATCTGAAAATAGCACCTAATAAAGGTAATAGTGAATGAACTACTTTCTTTTTTAAAGGAGCATATTAATTTTCTTAACGTGGTGTCTAATAATCATCAATTAAAGTAATCTGAGTTGCAGTAATTATTACCTTCTGATGCAGCTTTAACTCTGCAAGGCCTTCATTTTGTTACTTACTATGGGGCATATTTACAAACCCCTTGCGTCACTTTTAACATGGGAAAAGTGACGCAAAAGTGGCGCAAGGGGCTTGTAAATCTGACCCCTATGTTTATAAATGTTCCAAACTGAGCAAGATCCATTGTGTCGTAGGTAGTGAAACAAAATGCTAGTACATAATAGATTTTTTTTAAACATTGACCTAAGTAAAGTGCAACATGCAGTTAAGAATTCAAGGCAGCAGCAGAGTAATTAGACAATCAATTCTCTTCCATACTTACAAAATTACAACCCTTATAGTCCATTGATTTTTTTCTCCAAGTTCCCCAAAGCGTGCCATTATTTTACTTTGCAAAAACAACAATTGATGGACAGAATGCGGAACAATGTCATAAATTCACCCCAGTACAGAGATCTGGACCTAAATCCATCGTTTTTTTGCTCACCATGCCATTCCAGTTTGAACCCAGCCATATGCAAATCAGTCTTGACCCTGTGCCTCATGGGAACAGTCCAGCCCGAACTGCCAAGCCAGGTCCTCCCTGGACTGGTAACAAGCATCCTAGGACCGGTTTCGGGGTTTCACCCCTCTTCAGCCAGGATAGCTTGATTCCAGTGGCATGGAGAGCACGGGACTCACATCTGAGCATACCCATCCCACTCGGGGTGACAAATGCAAAAACAACAATTGATGGACAGAATGCAGAACAATGTCATACATTCACCCCAGTACAGAGATCTGGACCTAAATCCATCGTTTTTTTGCTCACCATGCCATTCCAGTTTGAACCCAGCCATATGCAAATCAGTCTTGACCCTGTGCCTCATGGGAACAGTCCAGCCCGAACTGCCAAGCCAGATCCTCCCTGGACTGGAATCAAGCATCCTAGGACCGGTTTCGGGGTTTCACCCCTCTTCAGCCAGGATAGCTTGATTCCAGTGGCATGGAGAGCACGGGACTCACGTCTGAGCATACCCGTCCCACTCGGGGTGACAAATGCTTTGTACTGGGGTGAATGTATGACATTGTTCTACATTCTGTCCATCAACTGTTGTTTTTGCATTATTTTACTTTGGTCAGGTCCACTTACCTGGATATAAGTCACACCTGTGTGTTTTTTAGGTCTCGTGAGCCAAAGGCTCTAAGAGACATTTTATATCTGGGCTTTTCAAAGTGCTGCCGTGGCCTAAAGCTACAGTGCACGTGAACGTGCACGCGCGCAGCGCCATGTGCCCTTCGTAGCGATCGTGATCACTTTCACTTTCGCGGGCTCCTCTGTTGCTGGCATTCCCCCCTCCCCTCTCGTTTGTTTATTTTCTCTAGCTGCACGCATAGCCTGTTCCCACCTTCAATGAGCAATGGGTCGTTTTAAATTGCCCTGCCAAGCGCTCGCGCCACGCTCCGCCGGGCTTGTTTGTTTTCCTTTCACTGCCGTGTCACTTTCAGTGAAAGCCCCTCCCACTCCCTCCTCGTCAGCTTCATGTTTTTTTCCAGCGGCGGGCTTGTCTTGTGTTTTTTTACCCATTTCCCACGTCATTTGCCCCCGACTTGTATACGTGGGCAGAACTTCAGGTACTGACTGCCCCGTGCACGAGTGTCCGAAGACCTGATTACACCACTCATAGCGGATTGGCGCTTGCTTTCTGCTCTGCCCCACGTCTCTTCGTCACAATCGTTTACTTTGTCCATCTTCACTCTTTCATGTCAAAATGATAATCAAGCTGCTTCCCTTCTGCAGACACGACAGGGTAAACCCAAATAGGCAGTGCTTTGAAAATACACAAAAACGCATGTCTTTGCAACCCAGACACTTTTGATATATGCACGGTCGAGCTGCTTTTCCACAAATGATAACCGTACAGGAACAGGGCTTTTGGAGTCTCACATTGCAATGTATTTTTTTTTTATTTCATTCAGTATAAAGGATAGGATTTTGTAACTAAGAGCTGCGCAAAACGGTACTTGTGCGGTCTCCTTCTGAAAGACACACTTCAGTGCAGAGCACACGTCGTAATGACATCACTTTTTTTTCTCCATATATCATCAATTGGGTACCAAAATATCTCAACGTTACAATATTTTGAACAGGCATATTAAACCCAGAAATTACACCCCGCTCTTACCTACTGCCGTCGCGGGACAGCAAACGCAGGGACCACCATGGGCACCAAAAGATCTAGCTACGCCACTGGCTGGGATGTGAACTGGGTCAGAGGCAATTGACATGCACCCTCCATATGGAAGCGTCAAGGCCTGATGGAAAGAGGATTGCAGTGACTTCAAAGCATATCTGTTTTTGTCAGGCTGTCACCGGTCCTGTCCTACCAGACATTAGCCTTGCAAAATTGCCCCTTTTCTCTTCCCTCACGTGCCCTTCCTTCTGGAGTATGCCCGGCTAGTTCATCATACGATGAACAGCTTTAAAGTTCACTTTTTCCTCTGGCTACACAAGAGTACCCAAAAGTCAACATGCTTTTATTGTAACTTGGATTTGCAGGCTTCGTCACTGGGACCAGAGGCCCACCGGCCGCCGGGATGTTCTTCAGAGGGTAATTTTCATATTGTCTCTTGGAAAAACATCTGTCTCTCGAGGCTAATATGCAAAGGGCGGGCACCGATTGAGAGTAGACGCGGGTCTTGTTTGTAACTGTACCATTATGCAAAGCACTTCACGTGGCGCCACTCGCTTCTCTGTGCACCCTGGCCGGTCGCGTGCATGGGATGTGCGTCATCAGCTCTGAGTCCAGGTGTTTCTGTAGGGAACGGGCCGGGGGCAGGGAGGGGTGCTTGGCGCGCAGATTTTAAAAGATAGAAAGCCCTGATGTTGATTTATACCCCATGACAGAGTAGGTGACTAGAATGTTATGTTACAGAGATCTGTGCAGCGTTGCATTGCACTAATATGACCTCGCAGCGCTGCCCGAGATGAATCTCATTGAAAGTGCCTGTTGGTTGCAAGGGGTGTTTAAATACATTAATCGAACGAAAAGCAGAAGAAGTGACACCTGGGCACATCTACCCGCCCTTCATCACCACGAAATCCCACCTAGAGCTGTATTGGCAGTACGAATTCGCAAGACCTGACAGATAGTCAGCGGCTCAAAGATTCCCAACATCTATGATATATGTGTATTGCAGCCAGCTTTCGCCTGGTTACCCTGTAATTCTAGCGGCCCGGCCGCCGCCGGGGTCACAGGCTTGTTATCAGCTGTGTACTTCAGCACAAAACCATCAGCGATCGGGGGGCGCGCGAGGCACTTCACAAGGCCACCCCCGCCATTCAGGTTGAGCTGAGGCCTTTAGCCAAATGTTTACTCGCGTGAGGAGGAGGCGCGAGGCTAGCGTAAGACGGGCTGATAATACAGGACAGAAGACTGGGGAGCGGGGTGTGCTAGGAGCATTAACCCCCTGCGCTGTAACCAGCATGCGGCATTTGTACACCTACCAGTGTGTCAGTGGGTGCACCGGGTGAGGCTGAGCCCCACACACACTCGGACCCCCTGCTCGCGCGGCTCAGAGGTGCACCTGGGCACAGGGTTTAGGGAAGACTCTTTGTACGGCACAGACCCCCTCGGAAGGGAGTGTGCATGAGGGGAGGCGAGGAGGGTGGGGCTGGCTCAATAAAAAGCATGGGTTTGCTTTTCTCATCACCACCCCAGCGAGGTATAAGCAGGCTCCCCACGGCCCTCATTGTCTATGCCCTTTGTGTACCCCTCGTGAGTTATGCTTAAGGAGTGCAGCGGGGCACGGAGGCGGGAAACCTGTCCTCTTCCGTGCGCTGTTCTGCATTTATCCTGACTATTTTTGACAACTTAGAAAAACAAGCATTTGCAATGCATTAGGTCTCGCATTTACGCGAGTTTGAGCTATTGACATTGCAAATAACAATGCCTATTGGCATTGTCATTTACAATGCCAATAGCTTTAACTCGTGTAATTGCGAGACCTATTGCATTGCAAATGCTTGTTTGTATAACTTTCAGAGCCAAGTATGAAGTAGGGCAAAAACAATAATCAGAGAGGAGATTCAGCTCTTTAATGGCAGCGGTCTGGTAACTCAACCATGGATGACTCTTGTGATTGAAGATTACTTGGATTACTGACTTACGTGTGTTTGGTTTTGCATTAAGGTTATAGTGTAAACCAGTGTTAGCCTATGGGAGAGCCAGCCCTAGAGGTTTTTCACTCTCAGGACATGTAAAACATTAAATACATATGTCCTACTTTTTAAATGACACGGACCTGTCCTGTGGAGTTCGCAGATCTACCTTAGGGGTGTCTTATCAGTATCTAAAAGTAAGCTTCAGACCTGGCAAAATGTTTGTTTTGCCAGGTCGGACTGGCAGATTAAAACTGCACTCCCGGGAACTGTGCTACTTTAGTAGGTGGCACAATGAGTGCAGCAGCCCACCAGTAGCATTTGATTTACAGGCCCTGGATACATGTTTTATCATATACTATGGACTTACTATTACATTTAAAATGTGATAATTAGGGAAATGCCAGTTCTAACATGTTTAAAGAGGAGAGCACAAGCACTTTACCAATGGTTAGCAGGATTTAAGTGCTCAGGGTCCTGGGGCCAGCAAAAACGGGTTCAGCAAAAGGAGGCAAAATTGAGGGGGAATGCCAAGAAAAAGCAACATACACCTGTATCATTTACACAGCTTCCAGCTCCTCGAGCGATGCACTCCCTTCCACTTTCCCAGCCTTCGATATCTCAGAGCAACACCTGAATCTCTTGCACTGCTTCCCGCGCCTCAAAGCTGACTAACTCCTCCACTGATGTTCCTACCTCTGGGATACATTTCGATTCATCCTACTGCTTTCAGCACATTATTGCCTTCTCTTCTGCTGCTCTCAGGTCTATGCCTGCGCCTCTGTCGATGCCTCTTCAAAGCACGTCAGAGACGCCTCCGTCTTTCACACAGTTTCCAGAACCTCACAACTCCAGATGTGTCCCTTCCCTTGCTTTCTGTGCCGCACATCTCCTCCTGCATCATCTCTATGCTTGTCTTTGGCACCTCGCAGCTAAACATCTATCTTCCTACTGCATTCAGCTGCACCCCCATTGCAGCCACTCTCTTAAGCAGCTCACTGGTACTAATGCATCGCTTTAGATGCTTTCAGCAGCTCCGTGGCACACCTGCCTCACTCCCACTGCTTTCAGCAGCTTTGTGGCGCACCTGCATCACTTCCACTGTTTTCAGCAGCTCAGGGGTACTCCTGCATCACTTCCACTGCTTTCAGCAGCACCGTGGCCACCCGCCTCACTCACTTCCACTGCGTTCAGCAGCTCCGTGGCACACCTGCATCAATTCCACTGTTTTCAGCAGCTCATGGGTACACCTGCCTCACTTCCACTGCTTTCAGCAGCTCCGTGGCCACCTGCCTCACTTCCACTTCTTTCAGCAGCTCCGTGGCACACCTGCCTCACTTCCACTGTTTTCAGCAGCTCCGTGGCCACCTGCCTCACTCACTTCCACTGCGTTCAGCAGCTCCGTGGCACACCTGCATCACTTCCACTGCTTTCAGCAGCTCTGTGGCCACCTGCCTCACTTCCACTGCTTTCAGCAGCTCCGTGGCCACCTGCCTCACTTCCACTGCTTTCAACAGCTCCGTGGCACACCTGCCTCACTTCCACTGTTTTCAGCAGCTCCGTGGCACACCTGCATCACTCACTTCCATTGCGTTCAGCAGCTCCGTGGCACACCTGCATCACTTCCACTGTTTTCAGCAGCTCATGGGTACACCTGCCTCACTTCCACTGCTTTCAGCAGCTCTGTGGCACACCTGCATCACGTCCACTGCTTTCATCAGCTCCGTGGCACACCTGCATCACTTCTACTGCTTTCAGCAGCTCAGAGGTACACCTTCATAACTTCCACTGCTTTCAGCAGCTCAGAGGCACACCTTCATCACTTCCACTGCTTTCAGCAGCTCAGAGGCACACCTACATCACTTCCACTGCTTTCAGCAGCTCAGAGGTACACCTTCATCACTTCTACTGCTTTCAGCAACTCCGTGGCGCACCTGCATAACTTCTACTGCTTTCAGCAGCTCCGTGGCGCACCTGCATAACTTCTACTGCTTTCAGCAGCTCCGTGGCACACCTCCATCACTTCCAATGCTTTCAGCATCTCAGGGGTATACCTGCATCACTTCCACTGCTTTCAGCAGTTCAGGGGCACACCTGCATCCATTCTTCAGCAGTTCAGGGGCACACTTGCATCCATTCCACTGCATCCAGCAGCTCAGGGGTACTCCTGTACACATTCTACTGTGTCCGGCAGCTCAGAGGTACAGGTGCATCGTTTTCATTGCTTTCAGCAGCTCGGAGCCACGCCTGTTTCCCTTGCCCTACATTCAGCAGCTCATGGTACACCTGCATCCCTTCCAGCAACTCAAAGGTACACCTGCACCGTTTCCTCTGCTGTCGGCAGCTCATTAATACACCTGCACCATTACCCCTACTTTCAGCAATTCCCTTGTACTTCTACATTTCTTCCACTGATTTCAGAAGCTCATGAATACACCTGCAACCCTTCCTCTGCTTTTAGCAGCTCAATGGTACACCTGTATCCCTTCCACTGCTTTCAGCAGCTCAGTGGTACACCTGTATCCCTTCCTCTGCTTTCAGCAGCTCGCAGCTCAGTGGTACATCTGCATCCCTTCCTCTGCTTTCAGCAGCTGAATGGTACACCTCTATCCATTCCAGTGCTTTCAGCAGCTCGCAGCTCAGTGGTACATCTGCATCCCTTCCTCTGTTTTCAGCAGCTGAATGGTACACCTGTATCCCTTCCAGTGCTTTTAGCAGTTCATGCGAACGCATTCATCCCTTCCTCTGCTTTCAGGAGCTCAGTGGCACAGGTGCATCACTTTCACAGCTTTCAGCAGCTCAGGAACACACCTGAATCTTTTCCGCTGCTTTCAGCAGCTCAGAAACACAAGTGCATAACTTCCACTACTCTCAGCAGCTCCGTGGGTACCCCAGAACCCTTTCTCTGCTTTCAGCAGCTTGATTGTACACCTTCATCGCTTCCAGTGCTTTCAGAAGTTCAGGGGTGCACCAGCATCCCTTCCTCTGCTCTCAGCAGCTCATTAATCCACCTGCACACGTTCCTCTGCTTTCAGCAATTTAGTAGTTCACCTGCTTCCTTTCCCCTGCTTTCAGCAGCTCTGTAGTACATCTGCAATTCTTCCACTGCTTTCAACAGCTCAGAAAAACATATGCACCACTCCCACTGCTTTCGGCAGCTTAGGGGGACACCTGTATCCCTTCCACTGCTTTCAGCAGCTCAGGGGTACACCTGTATCCCTTCCACTGCTTTCAGCAGCTTAGGGGTACACCTGTATCCCTTCCACTGCTTTCAGCAGCTCAGGGGTACACCTGTATACCTTCCACAGCTTTCAGCAGCTCAGGGGTGCACATGTCTCCCTTTCACTGCTTTCAGCAGCTCAGGGGTACACCTGTATCTCTTCCACTGCTTTCAGCAGCTCAGGGGTACACATGTCTCCCTTCCACTGCTTTCAGCAGCTCAGGGGTACACCTGTATCCCTTCCACTGCTTTCAGCAGCTTAGGGGTACACCTGTATCCCTCCCACTGCTTTCAGCAGCTCAGGGGTACACATGTCTCCCTTTCACTGCTTTCAGCAGCTCAGGGGTACACCTGTATCCCTTCCACTGCTTTCAGCAGCTTAGGGGTACACCTGTATCTCTCCCACTGCTTTCAGCAGCTCAGGGGTACACATGTCTCCCTTCCACTGCTTTCAGCAGCTCAGGGGTACACCTGTATCCCTTCCACTGCTTTCAGCAGCTTAGGGGTACACCCCTTCCACTGCATTTGGCAGTGCAGAGTAGCACCAGCATCCCTTGTACTGCTTTGAGCACCTTTGAGGTACACCTGCTTCTCCTTCACTGCTTTGAACAGCTCTCAAATGGATCTGTTAATTCCTCATGGGAAGAAGCTAAAGGGTCGGTCTGCCACTCTTCACATCAGAGACCAAGAAACTGATATGCGTTGTCCCACGGGGATCGCCCCTCAGCCCCATTCTTTTCAATATATACATGACACCTCTCATCAGCATTAACCGATAACAAGACATCACCGTCATCTCCTACTCCGATGACACCCAACTCATCCTCTCCCTGACGGACAAGACAAACACCACCAGAACCAACATCATCAACTGCATGACCATGGTAGCAGACTGGATGCGAATCTACTGCCTGAAGCTCTCAACTCCTACAAGACGGAAGTACAGCTCTTTGGTAACAAGACCTCCCTATGGGATTACACCTGATGGCCGTAGGAGCTAGGACTAACACCAACATCCACAGACCATGCAAGAAATCTAGGGGTCATCCTAGATGACAAACCCAACATGCCGGCTTAAGTCAACGCACCTCCTGCTTCCACATCCTAATCATGCTGTGATCTCCAAATGGTTGCCTCAGAAACCAGACAGACCGTCACACAAGGACTCATCACCAGTAGGATGGCAGCACTGTCTTATGCTGGAATCTCCAAACAACTCCTACACAGACCATTCAGAATGCAGCCACAAGAGTCATAACCTACCACCCCGCACCCACATCACACCGTACCTCAGGAAGCTTTGCTGGCCCACCATTCACAGGCATATCCAATTCAAACTTCTCAGACACCAATCAAAGCCCGATATAACAAAGGACAAGAATACATGACAACCGCATACACTTTCACCAACCCACCTGCCTCACTCTCACTCGCACACATGTCCCGCATTCGCAAAAGCATAACTGGAGGTTGCTCATTCTCCTACATGGCACTCAAGACACGGATTGACCTCCCTCAACACATCAGAGCCTCTTCCACACTTACTGAGTTCTGCAAGAAACTGAAGACCTGGCTCTTCATAAAGTCACCTTGGGGACCACACACATACACGCCTTGCCCAAGTGCCTCCATACCCTCTCGAGTGATTAGTGCACTATACAAATCAAGCACACCTGCAGCCCCCCATTCCTTCTAACAGCTCAGAGGCACACCTGCATCCCTTCCATTCCTTTGATCAGCTCAGAGGTACACCTGCATCACTCCCATTCCTTTGAACAGCCCAGAGATACTCCTGCATCCCTCCCATTCCTTTGAACAGCTCAGAGGCACACCTGCAAACCTCCCATTTCCTTGCACAGCTCAGAGGCACACCTGCATCCCTCCCATTCCTTTGTACAGCTCAGAGGCAGACCTGCAAACCTCCAATTCCCTTGCACAGCTCAGAGGTACACCTGCGTCACTCCCATTTGTTTGAACAGCTCAGAGGTACACCTGCATCCCTCCCTTTCCTTTGCACAGCTCAGAGGTACACCTGCATCACTCTCATTCCTTTTAACAGCTCAGAGGCACACCTGCATCACTCCCATTCCTTTGAACAGCTCAGAGGCACACCTGCATCACACCCATTCCTTTGAACAGCTCAGAGGCAAGCCTGCATCTATCCCATTCCTTTGAACAGCTCAGGGGCACACTTGCATGCCTCCCATTCCTTTGTACAGCTCAGAGGCACACCTGCATCCCTCCCATTCATTTGAACAGCTCAGAGGTACACCTGCATCCCTCCCATTCCTTTGTACAGCTCAGAGGTACACCTGCATCCCTCCCATTCATTTGTACAGCTCAGAGGCAAACCTGCATCCCTCCCATTCCTTTGTACAGCTCAGAGGCATACCTGCATCCATCCCTCCCATTCCTTTGCACAGCTCAGAGGTACACGAGCAGCCCTTTCAGAGCTTTCTAGACTTTGGTGACATCTCGTAATCTCGCTGTATTCTACGCCTCATAACTAACTACACGTTCCGGGTGCCGCTCGCAGGCTTGCCATTGCTCGCTACATACCTGGGCTCTTGCTGCTGGATTTCGTGGCTCACCGAGGACATTGCCGTGGATGCTGTGCTGAGTGGGGGGTGTTTTAACTTTGTGCATTCCAGTCCGGGACTGCGAGGACCAGGCTGCTTGGCGGTGTTCGCAGCTGCCTCCTCTTCCTGGCCCCTCCCCCCAATTCCCCCAGTCTTTAGAGCTCAACCTTGTCTCCACGCGCAAGCGGGACGCGCGCGGGACGTAGCCCGGGGCTAAGCCTGGGCAAAGGGTGGGCCCTCTTAGGCCCTCAGAGGCCGAGTGAGGCCGGGCTGGGCTTGGTTATTAACCCGATAGTATCTTGTAGCGCCTGCATACGCGCACACCTTATACTAATTACCTACCATGACTAACACCTCTACTAAAGCTGTACTGGAATTGACGGGAGCTATGTCAGCCGGCCCATTAGATACCTACTTCAAAAAGGTGCTACAGGAGGAGGAAAAGGACAATACCTTGGCCAAACGTAGAACTGAGCGTCGTCGCTCCATTGAAAATCTAAAGCTTAGGACTCCTGAAAACTCTAACTTGCAGGTCCCCTTTTGTGTTGATGACAGTTGTAATGCCATAGCTGACCCTCTTGTACTGCCGAGTGATTCTCTCCCGTTAAGGGAACGTGCCCTTACACCATCTGCTCCTAAAGAGCAGGACATTCAAGAAAATCATGCCACTGTTTTTTCTAGTTTTCCCCAAGTTGTAAATAAACCTACGCCATTACTTGGTAAACAGGCCAAGAAGTATACTAAGCCGTTTAAAGCAGTTAAGACTCATGGTCCACCACCGAGCAAGAGAAGATGCAAGAAAGGGGGAGTCTCAGTTAAACTTAAGACCAACCACTCTGATTTTGGGAAACATGCATTGAAGGCCATAAATTTAACTAAAGGGATAGCAGCCGAAGCGATTATTACACCTAAATCGCCTCTTCCAGCTTCATCAGCCTCCCTAGAACCCGAAGTGTCCCCTATGGTGTCAGGTTTCATCTCTGTTGACTCACTATCATCAGCTACCCCTTCTGCTGCCTACCAGGACGTTTGGGGCCAGGTGATCAAGTCCCTTATTGCACCGCTTATTGAAGGCTTATTAAGAGTCGAGAAAAGGCTTACGGACTTAGAAGCCGCTATAAGCAAGAAAATAGAACTGACTATAGGACAGGGGAAGGCGGTTGCTTCTAGTGGCTTAGATCCCATAGCAGTGGTACCTAACCCCAACCCCCACTTTTCTAAGGCTATAGTTCAGCCATCTAACCAGTTAGCTGCGACTCAGTATGTGTCACTGCCCTCCACGACTGGGAGCACCCAGGGAGCGACCATACTGGATGATTTAGAGGGGGGGGGAATAAACACCCACATAATCACTTTGCGGGACAAGAGGGAAAGTTCCAGTATTGATAAGCCTGTAATAAACAACATGCCACAAGTTGACCTGCCTCCCGAAGCTGTGCCCTTGGTGGTTGTTTTGACGGGGGTTCCACCTTTGATGGCTAATAAAAGAGAAGGGTATACTGAGCTAAAAAATAAAACCATGTATTGGCTTAGTAGTCACAGACCTATTGAGGAGATCATCAACGGAGAGATATTACACGTTAGACGTCTCCCATGGCTGGGTGGTAAAAGTAAAAACATCGAGGGAGACATCGTGGTTGTAAACTTTAGAGACCCACGAACAGTTAAGCATATCCTGGACTGGCCCCCCGAAAATGGTAACAATGGCATTATCCCACGTGCGTTAACCTACTTTTACCCCAGATCGTTGGTGTTCCCCCCTTCCCGTATAACTAAGCAGGTCTTATCGTACCCCACTCCAACAGGTACATCTATACCCAGCTATTTGTCATGCGCCTCACATACCACCCACGTTGCTGACCCTTCAAGGTGGAACTTTATTCCCCCTAGATCCATTAGGAACTATAATAGAGGATGGGACCATTTGAGGCCTTCTACTCCTTTAGAGACAGTGAACCGGTTCGAAGCTCTCTCTAGCTTGGTAGACTGCGATTGAAGAATAAAGTCTCCTCAGGGCCGAGAGGGACGAGTAGGTTCACCTAGTCTTGAGGTTGGCACTCGCGAGATGTGTCTGGAAGACTCTGGAGTTGTCCCTGTGATTACAGGATTATCCCCGCCAATCGGAATTGCTACTGGCGGGACTGTATCCCCCTACCCACTTGCACCCTTGGGCTATAGTGCTGCAGACCCCAGGTTGATAGACCCTTTAGTCCAAGTAGATTCTATAGGTGCCCAAACCTCGCCTGCCCCGGATATGAACGCGGGGGTCCTCTCTGAATTGTATTTAACAGATAATAAAATCTTACATCTAGTCTCATGGAATGTGGCTGGTCTGCAAAGAAAGTTGGCTCTACCTGAATGGAATCTCTTCATCGAAAAATTCGATGTATGTTTGTTCCAAGAAACATGGAGCATACTTCCACTACATAAATCAGGATATACCACTTTTTTTATACCAGCTCAGAGTAGCGGAAGGGGTAGACCAGCCGGGGGTCTACATGTATGGATCAAGACCGCCCTGAACTGGACAGTAACTACTCATGATTCTGGGTGTTGTGACATCCAACATATTTCATTCGAGGGGGTAAACAAGGGCCGTAGGATAGAGCTATTCAATATCTATGCAAGAGGGAACACAGGGGATACAAATTCAAGCACCGTATCTATTTTAGATCAGGCATTAGCCAATTGCCCCCCTTCCTCTAAAACTATTGTGGGAGGGGATTTTAACTGTACTTTTGAACCACTGGAAGGTGACGATCCCCTGGGTATTGAGGAGGCGGACTCTAGATGGTCTATTCCGACCTTGTCCTTGGCCCCAATTAAAAAATGGTCAACAAAGGTTATACATATTAATTCCCTTATTGTGGAATATAACCTTAGAGCTCTTAATGGTAGGACTCCCTCCGACCCCGACGGTGCGATTACCTTTAATAGGCTAAGTAGCCCGTCAAGAATTGATTACATCTTATTAGACGTGACACTGTGGTGTGATTTAGTAGACATGGAGGTGACCCCTTCACAGGACAGTGATCACAACCCTTTATGTATGACGATAAGATGGGGGAAGCGGAATAACAACAGGAGGTTAACCCACCTGAGGTCCACCAATGAGGTGACACCATTCCAGGGAAATCGTAGGTTGAAATGGGAGAAAGTTCAATCACAGGATTACAACTTGGTAAAGATTAGGGCGCATGTTGAAGACCTGAGTACAGAATTGGCGGTGCTTGACCAGGAACCAGCGACCGCTCAGGGCACGTTTTTTATACAGGCGTACAATAACTTAATAGAGAAAGTAGGGAAATTCTTTTTAATTGAAAAGACCAAGGGCAGGGGAGGCAGTAGGGAAAATAATACAACTATAGCGAGTAACCCCTGGTACTCGGCCCATTGTAAGGTTAAAAGAAATGAGATCAGAACTGCCCTGCGTAAAAAGTGTCAGTCTCTGGTTAGTGTAGCCAGGAAAGAATATGCAAGGGCTCTGGAGCAAGCTAAACGAGAGTGGGAAGAACAACGCTGGCAAGACCTCAAGGCAGCTTCCAAAAGAAAGAATTCATCGCTATTTTGGGATCTGATCAACAAAGCTAGGTTGATTAGCTCTCGCCCCTTAGATAGTCACATAACCGGCCAGCAATGGCAATCTCATTTTTCCACCCTGTATGGCGGGTCAGAAGTGTCCCTTTCTCCCCCCGACTGTGTTTTTAGGATCCCTCCCCTGCATCCGGTCAAGGAACCCTTTCTGCGCTCTGAGGTGGTGCTGGCCATTAGACATCTTACCCCGAAGAAAGCAGCTGGCCCAGATGGGATCCCCGGAGACCTCCTCTTGGAGGAACCGGAGCTATGGGCCAAACTTATTGCAAAAATAATGAACCTGATTTCCAACGGATACCCCGTTCCAGACTCGTGGAAGGGAGCGGAGGTAATCACGGTCTTTAAGAAGGGTGCCAGAGACGACCCTGCCAACTACAGACCAATCAGTTTGATTGATGTGTTACAGAAGGTGGTTGGCAGGGTAATTATTATGAGGGCTGGCATCTGGATGGAAGAGATGCATGTTTTGTCCCATCTGCAAGCGGGGTTCCGCCAAAAGGTGGGCACGATGGACCAGGTCTTTCGCTTCTTTGCGATCTATTGGAAGACGGTTACCATCAATAAAGGTAGTTTATACCTGGCTTTCATAGATCTCAGGATGGCCTTCGACCTGGTCCCTCGTGAGAGGCTGTGGGAAGTTCTGGAGAATATGGGGTTCCCAGGTCCCCTTTTGGGCTTTATTGTGCATCTCCATGAGGGGAACTGTGCCAGGATCAGGTGGGGTACTCAAGGGCAACTGACTGAGAAGATACCCGTGAAGAGGGGTGTACGCCAGGGATGTGTTATGGCTCCAACGCTGTTCTCTCTTTTTGTGAACGGAGTGGTGGACCATCTGAGAGGGGAACCAGCTGATGCTCCATCCTTGGCAGGTGAAAAAATCCCCACACTCCTCTTCGCGGATGACACCTTCTTGATCTCTAAGTCCCCGTCAGGCCTACAAAAGCTTTTGAATCGTTTTAGTACATTCTGTAGCGATAGAGGACTTATCATCAATACTCTAAAAACCAAGCTCATGGCCTTGGCTCCTTCATCCAGATTTAGGAATATTTTTTTACTTAATGGGGAGCCCTTGGAGTTGGTAGACTCCTTTGATTATTTGGGTATTAGGGTTAACAATCGCATGAGCTGGAAGGACCACTTGGCCAAAATGTTGTTAAACTATAAAAGAGTTTCTGGGGCGGTTATGAGAGAACACCGGAAATCCTAGAGTAAGCCCTTATCACCGCTCCTTACTATCTATGAGGGCCAAGTTCTCCCATCCGCCTTATATGGCTCTGAACTATGGGGGTTTGAAAATACTGCAGAGTTAGACAGATCTGAAAATAAGTTCTTGAGAGATGCGGTAGCCCTCCCAGTTTCCACCCCGCTAATCCCTCTTCGGGCAGATATGGGTAGGCGCCCTCTTAAGGCTCTAGTGCGCTTGCGCCCGTTACTTTTTTGGGTTCGCTTACGAAGGACAAGGGAGCTTCAGGATTATGCCGCCGCCCTAGATGAACTAATCCAGCTTAATTGCAACAATAGGATTAAGTGGCTGAGCAACCTGAAGCGGATGGTAGTCCTCCTGGGTTTGAGTGACTCCTGGGAAAGCCAATCACCTCCACCCAAGTTAGTGATTAAACAGCTGTACTGGGATCTAGTCCAGAAGGAGACCCTCTCTAGTAGTCTAGGGGGTCCCCTAACAGAGCGATTCTTGTCATTTAAATGGGTTAGGAGTTTCGAACCACTCCTGGACTACATCGAGCTGCCCTTGGACAGAGCTCTTTACCTGAAGGTTAGGTTTGGGATCCTCCCAGTAAACGATTTCACTTCGGGGTGGAAAAAGCAAGACGGCCGATTGAATCCATGTCCTGGCTGCGCAGCCCCTACAGAGTCTGTGGCGCATTTTTTCTTTGCTTGCCCAGCATACAGGGTAGCCAGGAGGATCTGGTTAAAGCCGCTATGTAAGGGGTTGGGTCTTAGATGTCATAAAATGGCCTTGCGGATACTCAGCACTGACACTTCCTCCATTGCTATGGTCTGTGGAGTTGCAAAATTCCTGGGTAGTGCTTGGCGGTCCCGTATGAGGCGTTGTAAATCCTCCCCTTTGTCCACCCATTAGCTTAAAGTCCATGGTTAGGATTTCCACTTTGTCTGATATGTTTTTAGTGTCTATTTTATAATGGGGCAATGAAAACTGTTGCTTTTATTTTAAATTTGTGTCTGGTAGCTTTATATACTGTACTGTACTGCTTATTTTGCTTCTTTTTATGATGAAATTTCATCGAATAAAGAATTGGTAAACTACACGTTCTCCTTTCCACTGCTAGTTGTGCCCCCTCCAAAGTAATTCCGCCTCAGTACTTGTATAAAACGACAACAGACGGTGGATGTGACCTTTTGCCTGGGCTTGTGAGAGGGGGCGCAGGCGTGAGAGGGGTGGCGGAGGAGTGCCTGGTGAGGGGTTATTGGCAACTGAATAAGTGAGATGTGGGGGACAAGACAAGTAGCGTGCATGGGGGGAGATGGACGAGTGGGAAACCGAGTGTTAGAGCTGGTGACCAAGAGGCAGGAGAGACAAAGAGCTGGTAACTGAGGAGTGACCCTGAGTGACCCCGCGAGACTCCATCTGAGGGCTGACTGGGGAGAAGCAAACCCGGCCGTATAGTTGTGATTAACATGGGTGCGAACGTGGCGAAGGAGCGATTATATAGGCGACGTGTGACAGTGAAGGGAGGAGGGGGGGGGGGACATGCATGGAGTGCGAGTGCAACCATTAAGTTACTACATGCTCTCCCCTCAAGGCATTCCACGCAATAAGATGCTACGGGGAGATACCATGGGGAGGACAGAAGGGGGGGACATGGGACGAGCAGGCATCACCTGTCGTAGAGACGGACCTTCAAGTTCACACGCACAACTTGCACGTGCTTTCCGTAGGACTTCTGAGCTCCCTTCTCCCCAAACCGTCCCGTTAGGGCCGTCGGTGAGCCTGGCACCAAATCAACCCCCTCCTACCCGCCCTCCCTCCTCACCACTACCCGCCCAGCGCCCCCGACCCCACTCCTCCAGCCCCGAGACTAGCAGAATTCCCATCTATCGATTCAACTACCGTGGGTGGCAGATGGTTGAGCAACCCCCATGTAATGAACCCGGATACTTCAGACACGTCAGAGGTCCACTCCAATGTGCAGCAATGACGGCCACAGCAGTGAGTCCGCACAATGACACACATTCACTCCGAACTATTAGACCCGGCCAAGTATTGCTTGAAGCCGTCTTGCCGGCACCAAAACTATGGCGCGTCCGCCCCGAGTCCCCTGTGGTTGCACCGCAAACTCAGGGAGGTGGGGGACCTGTTGCTGGTGGGAAATGCATACCGTTTGAAGGTAATTGCGTCAAGATAGCACAGTACCCGTGGGCCGATGGTACCGGGACAAGACAGATCAAACACATCCGGTGACATGGGAACCCCGAACGAATGAGCCACGAGGCGCCCGGAAAGCACTAACAGTGCAATGCCGCAGCACTACTGACCTAACTAAGGCAGACTTCGTGACATTTACGAATGTGTCAGGGGGGTCCGAAGAGGTGGCTGACAGATGCTGAATGGGTCCCAATAATAGCGAAAGTCTCAAGTATTGCAAGATTTAAACGACTTCAACCTACAGCACTTGGTTTATCTGCACAAAATTAAAGTTACTGCAGTGGGCATTGGCGAAGGTGCGCAGCCAGCGACGTGGACCTCAGGCACCTGGGTCTCCAGACGTTGTCTGAATGCTGGAAAATAGTTAAGACTCAGCTCGTCGGTAAAACCCGGAAGTCCGCATGCTGGGTTTAATTTAAAAACCGACCAAAAACAAAACTTGGGGACAAAGTTACAGATTTGCTGCTAATTCTTGCCAATCTATGGCGCGAAATGAGACATAATGCTGAACTGAAGTTATCTGCGAAGCAAAGACAGAAGACAGGTTGGAGGAGCCAGTGTCATTTTAAGGATTTGGGGGACCCCGTTCGGGATTAGCCGTTTTCTGCTAATTCAAACAATATTGAATTCTAGGTTAAAGGGTGAGATCGAAAACTAGACAGGTGAGATAGAGAGAAAGCTCTCTTTCACAGGGCCCCTTCGGAGGTGGGGACAATATGGGGCAGATTTACAAGCCCCTTGCGCCACTTTTGCGTCACTTTTCCCATGGTAATAGTGACGCAAAAGGGGCGCAAGGGGCTTGTAAATCTGCCCCTATGTTCTTAAGTGTACCTGTATTAAAAAAAATTGAAGGAGAAATGTATGAATGTACAATGTTTACATGGAAAATCAGTCAACAGAATAAAAGAAAAGATTGAGGGCAGGAAGCGGCAGGTTTTTTGATACATGCCGAAACATGTCAATACACTGAATGAAAGTCAGAAAAAATGGAAGAGCTAGGTGGGAGGAAGGACATTAACATCCAAAGGCTCACATATCTACATTTTTTTTCGCATCTTTTATATAGAGCGAACTCGACCCGAAGGTATTGGAGCGCTGTACATGAGCACCGTATTTACATTACATATTCAGGCACCGGGAGAATAAGAGATTTGCCCAGAATCACAGGATGTGGACGCGACCCCGAAGCTCGAACCCTGGTTTCCAGCACCAAAATCGGCAGTATAGCCGACGGACCACATCTGTTATCGCTGCCCCACCCACGACTAATCCAGCTTCCCCAATGACAAGGTGAGCTATGAAAGTCGAGGCGCAGTACTTGGGCGCAAGAAGCGCGCACCGGTGGCTTTAAAAGTGTCCTCGGAGGGACTCTTTGCTATCTATCACAAAGTGTTACTTTGCGCCACGAGCACAGTCAGCTTTACTCACCTAGGTTCCTCTGCGAGAGCGGGGTCTTCGCGGAGCACCGGAGGCGCTGCACGGGGCAGGTGTGCCAGGTGCGCTGCTCCGGTACCAGGGCGCTGTCGCGGTGGCAGGGCTGCTGCTGCGCTGCACGGGGGAACGCCGCTGCGATGCTGAAGTGCCGCGACTTCCTCGCTTCTCCGCTTGCCTCTCCCTCCCTCCTCACACCTCTTGTGGGAGTAAAGTCTTCACTAGAAGGAGCACCGGTGTTGGATTTTTATAGTGTGTCCCATCTGGTGGTATCACGCAACACTCGCCTAATAATCTGACGATATCTTGACACCTCATGCGCACCGGCTGATTGTGAATAAGTTATGCCCAGCCCCCCTCCCCCAACCTGCTCCGCCATAGCCCCTTGTCAACATTCACCGTGCCCCCACTTATGCACGCACACTGCAAGCGCCCGCCTGTGACGCAGGAGGCCCCCAAGCAGCAGGCTGGGCACCAGCCGCCCATTGATACAAATACCTGAATGAGGTGCCCCTGAGGCACCAGGCAGCAACACATGGCCTCTAATTCGCAGCCCCAGGATCAGAGTGACAGTGGCACTTGCCCCGGATCAGGAATGAGGCCAGAGTGGGCCGTGCTGCCCCCTGGGGTCGGGTCATGATGGGGCATCAGCCTCTAGTCTAGCCCTAACGATAGTTAGTCACCGTGGGCCATTTTGCCTCCTGAACAGCCAGGTGATGGGTCATAGTCGGTCCTGCTGTCTCTAGCCCCAGAGATAGAGTCATAGTGTGGCATGATACCCCTGGGACCGGTGAAGGGGACACAGTGAGGCATACTGCCTCTAGCCCCAGTGGAGGGATCACAGAGGATGAATTCTGCTTCCAAGCTACCCAAGGGGCAGGGTGTGGCATGATGCCTCTGGTCGCAGGGATTGAAGTCAAAGTGGGGCACGATTCCTCCAGCTGCAGAGATAAGGTCACAGGGGTGGGGTCACAGTGGGGCATATTGCTTCCAGGCCAGGAATGGGGTCATGGTGGGGTTCACTGTCTCTAGTCCTATGGATGACTTTTAGTGGTGGGTGCTGTTTTCCGCCCATGATTGGGGTCACAGCGGCAGGGCGGTGCGACCGGTGCCACCGCACCGGGTGCTGGCTTCTGGTTGAAGCACCTGCTGCAGCATTTCTTTCCCCGGCAATTACCAGGACTCATATAAATGTCAAGATAACTCGTGTGATTAATTATCTTCCTGGAGAGAGATGAGCATTTTGTATACTTGAGGTTTTGACTTATGAGAAGTTAGTGCAGAGGGTTAATATGCCTGCTGCAAAGAACGTGTACCAAGTAGATTACAGAGTGCGTATGATGTAAACAGATCAGCAGGTTACTGCTTTCAAAAGAGACATCCTTTTGTTACTTGCAATTTACAACTTAAAGTCCTAATATAGGATAGTGAGCTATTAACTTTCACCCTAGAACTGCATACACACTGCAAAGTATACATTATTAGAGCATTGATTAATGTTGCAAAATGTCCCAACTATGCTGTTTCTTTTGCGACTTTGAGTTTGTGCTTCTCCACACCAAGCACTCTTAAACTATGCTGCCTGCCAGTACAGATGACATGTGAGTCCTACACTTTTAGTCCTTTGGCTTATGTAACATTTCCTATACACTGATTTACACATGTATGATTGATTGTCTCTGTGTAATGTGTGTGTGATGCAAAGTGCTCGGACACCCTACACTGGAATGAGTGGCGCTCTATAACTAATTCAATGCATCTGAGAGGGTGTGGTTATGGAGACTTGGTCACTGTTAAAGGGTGCTAGTGAGAGAATCCGTGGTGGAGGTGGTCATTGGGGGGGCGCCAACAAACATTGTCGCACAGGGCGCCACCAGCACTAAAGCCGGCCCTGCACAGCGGGGTATGATGCTTCCGTCCAGGGATGGAGCCATGGTGAGACATGCAGTCTCTGGATCAGGGATGCCATTAATGTGATGTATGATGCTTCTAACCCTAGAGATGAGGCCACTGCATTGATAGGTTCACTCGAGAACCCAATTACCACACCAGGAGCAAGATGCCGATAGAAACACAGAGTTCATTCCTTAATGCCTTAACTGCTGAGACTTTCTCACCTCAGTGCTGAGCCCTTTTTTGATATTTGGGTCATTTTGCGCTTACAAATTCATAACTTTTTTTCCACATAAGGTATCCTTGCCAAATTTGTTTTCTTTTTCCAACATCCAGGAGATTCTAAAGGTACTCAGGGTGTGGTAGATTCACATAGAGCGAACTGAGAAAAAGCTAGCTAAATTTTAGAGTTTAGGGGGCATATGTATCAACATCACCATTTGCGATTCTCAAATAGTGATTTTTTAAGAATCGCTATTTGAGAATTGCAAAACGGGATGTATTGAAAAAATTGCAAACTTTTTGCGATTTCTTAAAATTCCTTAATTGCGATTAGCAAATTGCGAAATCGCAATTAAGGAATACCTGCCCATTCATTCCTATGGGCCAGGAGACCCATAGGAATGAATGGGAAGTAATTCTCAAATAGCGAATCGCAATTTGCTAATCGCAATTTGAGAATAATTTCAAAGGTGCAAGGGTGTCATGATGACACCCTGATGCACCCCTGAAATTAGCATGTGTGTGCATATGGCGCACATACATGCCCTAAGGGCATGTATGAGCGCCACGTGGCACTTTGTAAAATTAAAAAAAGTGCTTTTTGAAAGGAAATCGCAAATTACCACCAACTTGAAGTTGGTGGTAATTTGCGATTTCTTAAGGGTAATTCGCACAACTTGGGTGCTTTTTACATCTCATTTAAGAAATCGCAATTTGCGATTTCTTAAATGCTTACGCAAAATTAAGAAATCGCTAAATTAGCAATTCCTTAATTTTGCGATGGGATTTGCCTCATACATCCCGATTACAGATTTTTTAATCGCAAACGCTGTTATTTTGCGAATCGCAGAGTTTGCGATTAAAAAATCGTTTGATACATATGCCCCTTGGTGAAAAAATTGGAAAACGTGCTGTGCAAGAAAGTGTCTGTTTTTTTCTAAAATGGCATGAATGGAAGGATAGCTGTGCTAAGATCACCATCTTCCCAGTGTTTAGGAACATGCAGAGCTGTTTAAAAAAACACAATTTTGTTTTTCCAAATTGTTGGCATTTTTCTGAGAGGCAGTCAATTTTTCCAAATTTTTGTGGTTTCAATCTACTTACTGTTTGTGGTGGAACCAGGTGTGAAATCCATAGGTGATCCCCAAAAGCTATGCACTCATGAACATTAGATACAATTTTGAATTCATCAAGGGGTCATTTGGCTAACTCGCTCAAGGTTTTCCTAAAGAAATTAGCCTTGACATAAAAAATAAAGAAAGAATAAGTGTATGAAAATATAGCCTTATATGACAATATTTCCATCTGTAACTACTTGTCACAATGGCCAATTTACGAAAACAATATAACTTTACATCCAATGGACCATTCTTGCTGCAGGTATATATAGGTTATATAAGTTCTTTCAGAAAACGAGATACCCAGAGTCAACAACTGAGCTGCACCATAAAATGATTTTTCATTGTGCACAACTATTTAGCAATTTATATGGTAAAATATAAAGAGTGAAAAATGGATATGAAGGAAACCTATGTATTTCAGAAATATGTGCAAGACAGAGTTTAGGAGCACTGTTTTTTTGTACACTTCTGAATTTGTGGGTACTCATATCATGATGTAATTCAGAGGACATTTTGCAAAATGTCTTCTTTCATGTACAGTGGCTCAAATTTGGAAGACAAAAGGCAGAAAAATCCACTTGGTAATACCAAATGTTCTTCTATTCTGTGTTCCCACATGTCTCTTAATAATAATGGCACCTCGCTTGTGTGGCTGGGCCTAGCATCTGCAACACAAAATGACCCAAAAGATTCGATCTGGAGACATCACTTTTCACCCAGCAAAATCAACGTTTTATTTTTACAATGTGGGTAGCTTTGGATTTAGGCCCTAGCTTAGTCGCCACCCAGGAAAACCTAGAACACACAGATATTTCTGAAAACGAGAAACCCGGGGAGTACAAGGTGGAGTGACTTGGGTGGAGTTCATGAGGTTTTCTTACCCAGAAGACCTTGCAAACTTCAAACATTGGCTAAAAGCACACATTTTCTTTATGCATGTGAGGGAAAGTTCCAGAATCTGTGGGATCCACAAATCTTTTACTGACCAGTGTTCCTATACATCTGCTGATACAAATCATATCCCACTTGTGTGGGTGGGAATAACTCCTGCAACAGGAAAGGGCCAACAATACAACATGGACACATCAAAGTTTCCACTCTAAACTGCCCTTTTATTTGAGTTTTGGGTAGCAGTGGGCTTTGGGCCCTAGCTCAGTAAGGACCCAAGGCAACCTTTCAAACCCACTCACATCTAAAAACTAGACACCCAGGTGACTTCAAGGGGTTGTGACATGTGTGGATCTCATAAGGTTTCCTTACCCGCAAGCCCTTGCAAACCTCAAACTTCAGCTAAACATTAATTTTCCATATATTTCTGAGAGGGAAAGTCCCAGAATCTGCAGGGCTCCACAAAATTCCTACCACTCAGCGTTCCCACACATTTCCCAATAAAAAGGTTACTCCACATGTGTGGTGGGCCAAGTGTCTGTGATAGGAAATGGCCTAAAACACAACATGTACACATCACATTTTTACACTCAAAACTAAACATATTTTCCAGTTTAAGTATTTATGGATTTTAGACCATAGTTCAGCCTGAACCGAAGGAAACCTACCAATCTGCACATTTCTTTATACTAGACACCAGTGGAGGTCCAAGGTGATGTGACTTGCATTGATTTTATGACGTTTTCTTATCCAAAAGCCCTTGCAAATGTCAGACTTTCACTAAAAATAGACATTTCCCTCACATTTCTGAGGGGGAAAGATCCAGAATGTGTGGGTATCTACACATTTTATACCACCCAGCATTCTCACACATCTCCCCATAAAAATGGCACCCAACTTGTGTTGGTGGGCCACGCGCCCACAACAGTAAAGGGCCCAAAACACAACATGAACACCTCAAATATTTCCACTTGAAACCAACCCTTTCGGGGGGGAAATTTGGGGAGCTGTGGATTTTGGACCACAGCTCAGCTGGCAATCAGGGAAACCTACCAAACATACGCCTTTCTGAAAACTGGACAACTGGTGGCGTCCAGTATCGGCCTAGGACAGAAATTTGGCCCAGACACCAAAACAAAAGTGTCACCTGTTAGTGAATGAGAAAGCTAAACATGTGGCCCATGTTTGCAAATTGGGCAGTTTTGAACTTTCCAAATACATGCTTTACAATTGTTTTGCAAAGAATGGAAGACAACATGAATATAAGATTCCCGCAGGCAATGTTTGTTTTAATTTAAAGGAAATCAAGAGTAAATACCTGGCCATCAAACCATAAAACAGGCCCACAAACAGCCAAAAAGCCAGCCAACACACTGACCTGTCAGACCAGCCCATCGGCGCTGCCTGATTGCCTTATAGATCAGAACGATCCTGGTAAAGGCCAGGGTGGCGTGACTTGACACACCAGGTACAGGAGCACTCCGAGACAGAATCATACACAGGGTACTCTCCAAGCATATTGTGATCTGACCAAATCATATGACAAGCCACTTTCATCTCTCTGATCAAATATAAGAGACTTACTGAAGTACCTTTTATGATTATTTCACATGATGAGGCACCTTCGTCCTTCCGGCATAACAACAGTGAAAATACACAGGGTTCACAATCCGAGTGTATCATATGATAAGCTACCTTTTTTCTCTTTGATCAAATATAAGAGACTTAGGGCCCTATGTAGGTAAACCCGAAATACCGAGTCCTTAATAGTGATTTTTACCGAATCGCTATTAAGAACTCGCTATTTCCGATGTAGGTAAATATTCGGTAAAAATCACCAAATCGGTAAAAATCGCTATTAGAAACACCGAATCCACATTACCGAATCGGTAATACCGATTCAGTAATTAGCTATACCGTGAGTTTGAAAAATCGTAATTACAAGATTCAGCCAATCCTGTGCCTTCTGATGACATCACAACCAGGAAGTGGCCACACCCATGCAGTTGCACTGATCCTGAAGCTGTTGGAGAGGCAGGGAGCAGGAGCAAGAGCACAGGGGCTGCACAGCTACGACCTAGCAAACACAGAGGAACTGCACCATGACCTCACAGGAGAAGGGGAAGGATGCTGGCAAAAGAAAGCACAAGCACACGTTTAGTGAGAGTTGGAGATCCTCATAGAGGAGGTAGTCAAAGATCACGATCAGCTCTTTGGCAAGAAATCTCTTCACGTCCCTGAGGCACAAAAAAGGAGGATTTGGCTAGGGATCCAGCAGAAGATCAATGCGATTGGCGTCACACATCACTCAACAGATGCGCATAAGAAGTGATGGTATGATCTGAGGAAACGTGCAAAGGAGAGGGTGGCTGACCGGCTGAAACAAGCCAGGAAGACAGGCGGGGGAACCTCATCTGCTCCTGCTCCGACTGCCCTAGAGCAAATGGTTGAGTCCACCCTCCAGCCGGAGAGCGTCAGTGGCATCGGGGACGTGGACAGCTCAGCAACAGCATCCAACAGACAAGGTAAGATGCATGCACAGCATGCTGTATTCTCTCCCTAAACCCAATCCCCCTGCAAGAATCCCACTCCAGAACATGTTTTGTCTAAAATCAGCAATGCATCATGGGAGGTGTAGTCCTTATCAACTATAAACAAATTAGTCAGTCCCCAAAAAGCATAGGCATGTCACACACATCAAGAGATGAGCTAGCGGAGGACAGACAGCTAGATTGTCAGTCATGAAACTTATGTGCAGAAATATGCTGGCAGACAAATGAGTAATAGTACATTCTGTATCCACAGGCGGAACATCGCCCCAGGCTGCAGAGGGGTGACTTGCGAGGCTTCTAGCGAGGAAAACACTATTGAGGAGGAAGACATATCACCTGTTGATACCACACCACCAACCCCACCACCAACACCAACAGTACGATTAAGGAGGTATACAGTGGCTAGCCTCCAGGAGACAGATGGCACAGAGGATGCCAGCCAGGGAGCACAACAGACCACGCCGGACGATGAAACACAGGCATCTGTGACACAGGCCCCCGTGGAGGATGGCAACACAGGTGCCCGTAGACGGCGAAAAAGGGCACAGAGTCCTGACGCTGATGAGTCTAGTGTCTTCTCTGTTCTGAAAGGGCAGATGCTCGAAGTGCAGCGTCTGCAGGGAAACACAATGAGGGCCATTTAACGTCAGATGGTGGCAAACAACAGGAAGACTGACAACATTAAGGAGGCCATATACTGCCTCAACAATACTGTGGCAGAGGGCATGAAGGAGATGTCGGATGCGGTGAGGCTGTTAAGCAGCAGAATTGACTGACCGTGCTGCAAGGCGCAGAGACAGGCAGAAACTTAAAGGGTATACCAAGTCTGTCAACAGGCTGTGCAATGCAACCCATGTGCTCAGTTGTCGCTCGGTGGCCATGCAACTGGAAATGGCAAAGTGCAGCCGTGAAGTCACTCAGGGCCTGGTAACAGTCACCAGTGCTTTAGAGGTGCTTCAGACAAACCAAATTGCTGCCACCGGTACAGGGGATGGGGCTGAGAGTGAGGAGGCAACCAGTCGTAGCAGCATAACACCCCCCTTGCCAGAGAACAGGAGGTGCAGTGTCAGGCATGGTTCTGCCGCAGGACACAGCACTGGTGAGGACAGTGTTCCTGCTGAACGCAGCAGTGGTGCGAGTGTGCGCAGGAGATAAGCACTGCCATCACATTCCATTGTGTGGTGGGTGACGTAACCCATTGGACACAATGATGGGACTAGTGATTTTGCATGGGGGAGGTACTATGCCATGCTGTGCTTGATCAGGCACTGTGAGGCCATCATTGGTGTTACGGTGTGCAGTACAATTGCCTGATGTAAGGTCAATTAAACACCCTGACACAATTGCATTAACTGGCTCTGTCTCATTGCTTACTCAGAAATAATTATGTGTGATCTCTGTCCGCCTCTGTCTCCCATCTGCTGCAGCTGCGCCGCCTGCTGCGCTGTGCTGTGGCTGTGTACCTTCCTCATCCTCCCGCTACTCCTCAGATTCACTGATTTCCACGGGTGTCTCCCTCTTAGTGGCAAGGTTATGCAGCATGGCACATGCAGCTTTGACTTTGCAGCAGACCAGGGGCCAGTACTGCCGTGCACCTCCACTTTTGTGGAGGCAGTGGAACCTGCTTTTGAGGAGTCCAAATGTTCGCTCAACCACATTCCGCGTAGATCTATGTGCAACATTATATTGCCTTTCACTTGGGGTGGATGGGTGCAGGTACGGTGTCAGGATGAAATATCACACGGCATAGGCGCTGTCACCTAAGTGTGAGAAGAAAGTAAGTTATTCACAGTCAACAATCGTAGCAACAGGTGTATACTTCAGGGGGTGTCACATGTATTTACCTAGCAGGTAGCCTTCTCCAAATTCACCCGCAACGAGACGGCTATAGATCCCACTGTTCCTGAATATGCATGAATCATGCGTGCTCCCTGGGAATTTCGCAACTATGTCGATGATGCTGGAAGAGGCATCACATATCACCTGTACATTTATAGAATGTGTGGATTTTCGATTGCGGTAGATGTACTCTGTCGCAGCAGGGGGGCAGATTGGTATATGTGTCCCGTCAATGCAACCTATGACATGTGGGAACTGGGCCTTCTGGTAAAAGTCCATCTTGGTCTTCTGCAGTTCTGCCTGTGTGCTGTACGACCAGTGTGTACACGTACGTGTCAAACGCACTGTGCAACTGGTGCCGTAGGGGTACGTGTCAAACGCACCGTACCTGTGTGTGGATTGTCAAATTACATAGGGGACACATGAGGGACAAGTATAATGGCCTAAATGCATGCTGGTTGTCATGGAGACCGAGTTTCCAGTTCAAATTTTTTCTTCAGGTGGCCAGCAAAAGTCAGTTGGAGACAATATACAATGTTGTAAAGTGGTTGTTGACTTGACATGATGCTCAAATTTTGAACCATGCAAAGGCACTCACTGCTGTATGTTTAAAGGGATTGGAGGAAACGTAGGATGGTAATGAGTTTGACCAATCACTCTGTACTCCTGTAAATGAAACAGCCCAGCAAGGCAAATATAAGGTAGCCAGAACCCATGAGAGAGCACTTGCCTGAACAACACGTCATTGGACACCACTGCTGCTGTCATTGCTTCCTCTGTCACCATGTCCAGGTCTGTGGAGAGGGCACAGCCATTCACCCAGGAGGAGAATGAGGCGTTGCTGGACGTCATCCTCCCACAGTACCCTAGCCTGTATGGGAGACCAGGGGAGAAGGTGAGTGCTGACTCCACTAGCTTTCACTGTGCCCCTTTTTTGTGACTGTCACTTCTGGCATTGTGTCCAGGTGTGACAGACATGCAATGTTGTTTAGAGTGGGTCCCAGGGGGAGAATGCCTTATGTCTCCCATGCAGAGCATGATGTAGTTCATGTCTGCACTCCTCACTTGCATTGTGCTTACTGTGACAATCACTGCATGGTGCATGGCACATTAAGCCTGGCTAATCCTCTTGAGCATTTTAGTTCTATAGTCCTGATGTGATTCTGTGGTTCCCCCGGTGTGACAGGTGACTGTACCAACAGATGTGTGTGAGTTGAGTGTAGCTGTGGTGAGAGTGTCCAAATGATGTGTACGCCCCCTGGACATTGATGTGTGTGAATGTTCCCTGTCATGTGGGTGAGTGTCTATGTGGAGTGTTGCACCACAGCTGCATGGAGGAGGCATATGCTCTACCCATCTGATGTGAGAAGGAAGCTGTGCTGTGTGTCTGACGTGCTGAGCTAGCCCCACACCTGTGACACCCCCCAGTCAAGTGGCACATGAGCAGAGTGAGGTTTGTATCCGCTGTTGCCAATGGCAGGTGATTGATCTGTGCCTGTGTGTGTCTGTCTACTCTGCTGAGGTTGCGTCAGTGGCCTGGGGCATGTGACTGCTTTGAGGTGCTGTCCATCATCCTTGTGTTGCTTGTGATGCACAGTGTGAGCCATGATCAGTGAGTGTGTCGCACCCCTCATGCCACCTGTGTACTTTCAATGCCATGTAGTGCATTTGGCCTTCCCCAGAGGCTAATGTCCCTATGACAAAGGTGCTATTAGTTGGCTGCATACTATGCCCTGTTCAAAAAAGCAAAGATGTTCAAATGTGTGTCTCTGTGACATGGAGCAGGTGTAGTGATGTTGTCTCACTTTGTCATCCTCACAGGTAACCGCCTACGAGAAGGGGAGAATTTGGAAGCGGGCCGTCAGGGCCATGATGTCGGTGGAGGGTCGGTGTCGGCGCCTACCCCAAGTGAGGAAACGCTGGCAGGACATCCGGTGCTGGACCAGGAGGATCGCCCGGGTCCTGCTGGGGAACTCACCTCCACGGCCCCACGGCGGGCGTCGACGACTGACCCACCAAATGAAGCGTGTCCTGGCGGTGGTCTTCCCTGAAATGGATAGGCAGTTGCAGGAGAGACAGCAGCAAGGAGGGGATAGGTACATGTGTGTTTGTTGTGTGTCACCAGTTTTTGGAAGTGCTCAGTTGCCTGGATACACTGCCAGGGTTTATATGTGCAGTGCATATCCTTTTCCCCCAAGTCAACCAGTGCTGTTCTTCCTCCCATACCCTCCTTGACATGTGTTCCCTGGTCTGTGTGTAATCACTCTTGCACATGGTCATCTAGGCTGCCAGGTAATCCAAGTGCACAATGCTTGCTGCATCATGTGTGGGGGTGGTCTGTGACATGTGTTGGTACCTTGCCTGTGCCTGTGCCCTGTCCTGTTCAGTCATTTGGGGGTCCATAATTGTTGGAACTGATGCTGAGTCTCAACATAGGAGTGTGAGGCTTAAAATGAACCGACTTGCCCTCTTCTCCTGTGCCCTCTTCTCCTCTGCCCTCTTCTCATCTGTCCTCTTCTCCTCTGCCCTCTTCTCCTTTGTCCTTTTCCCCTCTGCCCTCCTCTCCTCTGTCCTCTTCTTCCCGGTCCTCTTTTCCTCTGTCCTCTTTGCCTCTGTCCTCTTCTCCTCTGTCCTCTTCACCTCTCTCCTCTTCGCCTCTGCCCTCCTCTCATCTGTCCTCTTCTCCTCTGCCCTCTTCTCCTCTGCCCTCCTCTCATCTGTCCTCTTCACCTCTCTCCTCTTCGCCTCTGCCCTCCTCTCATCTGTCCTCTTCTCCTCTGTCCTCTTCTCCTCTGCCCCTTCTCCTCTACCCCCTTCTCCTCTGTCCTCTTCTCCTCTGCCCTCCTCTCCTTTGTCCTTTTCCCCTCTGTCCTCTTCTCCCCTGTCCTCTTCTCCTCTGTCCTCTTCTCCTCTGTCCTCTTCTCCTATCCTCTTTCTCCTCTGTCCTCTTCTCCTCAGCCCTCTTCTCCTCTGTCTTCTTCTCATACAATGACTGTGTAAATGTAGTTTTCTGTGCACCTCCTTGTGTGACTTCTGTTATACAGGTACATGTGTGTTCTGATCAAAAAGTGGCACATTCACACATTCCAAACACGTTGATTGTGTAAAGAGTTGGGGTTCACAATGTATTTATTTTGGCTTTCCTAATTACTCACAGGTCTCTGAGTGTGGGGACACCTTCAGCATTGGCGTCAGTTATTTGCCCTTGGGTGCACCACTACTGTTTCTTTCACAGTGAACAAGAGGTGGCATGCCTTCATAGTCTGGCTGTGCTCAACAATTCCCAGACACCATATCCTCTGTCTGATTGGATATCGAGTTATTAGCTGTTGTGTCCGGATTTGCATTGTTTCCAAGGGGCATGATGGGTCAACCAACTGGGGAGTGCAGGGCTTACATATGTGCGGAGTATTGTAGATGTTACTCATGATGCTTTTCATGATATGCACTGTGACCTATTTTGTTTGGACTCATGTGTCATATGTATACAGGTGTCTGATTATTTCCTGTCTCTTCACCTTGCCCACAGCATCGTCGGGGACACCGAGGGAGACACCTGCACGGACGTGGAGGAGGGATCCAGCACCGGTGCCACCAGTGCTGGCGAGTCTGGCGCAGCAAGTGGCACGGAGGGCGAGGGGAGTCAGGCGGAGGACCTGTCTAGTACCAACACCGACTACGACGCTGACGGGTCCGAGGCTGAACTCCCAGAGGGGGCGAAGGCTGCTCCAACAGCTGGCAGCAGCACTACATCTATCACCGCCCCATCCATTCCCATCACCGCCCTCCCAGTTGCTCCGGTCCCTTCTTTCCGTGTAGGGCAACAACATGTCTCCTTCGTGCCAGGCACCGCACCCCCTGCCCCTGTCTCCCCTGCTGACCTCACTGCCGAGTCTGTGGACATTCAGCGGCAGTTGCAGGTTGGCCAGACATTGCTGCTGAGTGTCCTCCATGGCCACACCAGACTGCTGACACAGATGGTGTCGTACATGGAGGGCATGTCAGCAGCGATGTCTGACCAACGGATGTTGCTGAGGTCCATGGACTCGTCACTGACGGCAGCAGTGAGTCTCCTGCAGCGCTTCGTCCCCCCCTACCCCTGCACTGTCCACACTTCCCACTCCCATGCCTGTCCCAAGCACACCCAGACGTTCCCAGGCACGCACACCACCAGACACAGGCAGCACACCAACACGGAAGGGCAAGCGCACACCTCCTGTCACGCACACTCAGGGGGAAGAAGGCACACCCACTGGGTCTGGGGCACACAGGCAGACACGCAGCCACAGTCGGAGTCCGCATTCCTTACTCCCCAGTCCCTCCAATGTCACTCCCCTTGGCTCCCCTGCCCCACAATCTGAGAAGGACATCAGCCCCACTGGTTCACCAGCCCGCAAACGGGCAAGGCACTCCATGGGTAGGGGAGATGAGCCCCCCCCCTGTCCACCACCTCCCCCAGTAGCGCTGCAACCCATCCCTCCGACCCCCCCCCTCCATGGGGCCTGTGGTTTCTTCGGGTGCAGGGGAGACGCTGGCCGAGCTTGCGGACGTGTGCAGCGCCCTGCTAACCACCACCTTTGGTGCTGCCCCACCCCCTGTGGTGGAGTCGTCCGTCCCTGCACCCACAACACCTACCCTTCCCCCTCCTGTCCCTGCGGTGCCTGATCCTTCCCCACATGATGCCCCCCCCCCAGTGGATGAACATGAAGTGTCAAATGTGCAGGCAAGCTAGGGGAGACGCGTGGCCATGTGTCCCCCCCCAGGACTTCACATCTGGACTGGCCTATGGTCTTTGTAAATAGTGTCCTTTTATCCATTTTAATTTAATGCTGAATAAAGCATTTTGTTTTTCCTTTGCACACTATTGCTTTTCTGGTATTGATGTTGGTGCTGATGCTCCCTGAGTTGGGGTGGTGATAATGTGTTAGGTGTCTGGGAAATATTGTAGTGTGCTGCTCATGGGGTGGACCCTGGTATCTGCACGCCAGCACAAGGTCTCTGCAAATAATCTTTGGTCATGTATGCTCTTTGTGTTTGGAGACATTGTCTCAAGGAGTGTTCCTTCCTCTGTGGCACCTGACATCTTCCCTGCAGGGAGTTGCACAATTGTTGTGCTGACCTGTGTCTACATTCCCTTGGTGGGTGACGGATCCCTTCAACTATGGCCATGCCTGCTGAGCAATGTCTCCGCCTGCATCATCTGTGCCATCTTTGGTAGTCACTGTACTTGTGTATGGAGTATGTTGCCATGCCTTCATGTAGAAATGGTCCCTTTCACGCACTATGCATGTGTGCACTCCCAGCCTAGCACACATTTGTTACTTGTTCTGCAGGGGATTTGGGCACCTGACTCACAATTGTGGGCATTGTATCTGTGGGAACTCCACCCTATTCCTTCCATGGGAGACAACAACTTGGTGGCTGTCCCTGCACCTGTACATTCCTATCAGTCGTGGAATGTGCGTGACAGTGTGTGTTCCCTTTGGCTCTCTTAGTTTAGTAGGCTTTAACATGACTATACAGTCTTGTGGCATGATCTCAGTGTGTGTATTGTGCTGCATCCGCCAGGGTTGGGTATGCATGTGTCATTTGTCATCACACACACATGTGGTGTGTCATGCAGTGGGGGAAGGACATCCATCCTCATGGGAGTGGGACACTGCTGTCAGTGATGTGTTGTTATGGCACTCTCAACATAGTCGCACATTGTGGATGCGTTCATACACTCATGGAGTTGTGGTCATCTGAGGACGATGTACACACCCCCATGTCTCTGTCCACTGCTGGGAGTGATAGGCACCCACCCCTCATATGTCTGGGCACTGCTGGGAGTGATAGGCACCCACCCCTCATATGTCTGGGCACTGCTGAGAGTGATAGGCACCCACCCCTCATGTGTCTGGGCACTGCTGGGAGTGATACGCACCAACCCCTCATATGTCTGGGCACTGCTGGGAGTGATAGGCACCCACCCCTCATATGTCTGGCCACTGCAGGTATTCCTCTACACCCACCCCCATGTCTCTGTCCGCTGCTCGGAGTGATATGCACCCACCCCACATATGTCTGGGCACTGCTGAGAGTGATAGGTACCCACCCCTCATGTGTCTGGGCACTGCTGGGAGTGATACGCACCAACCCTTCATATGTCTGGGCACTGCTGGGAGTGATAGGCACCCACCCCTCATATGTCTGGCCACTGCTGGGAGTGGTAGGCACCCACCCCTCATATGTCTGGGCACTGCTGGGAGTGATAGGCACCCACCCCTCATATGTCTGGGCACTGCTGGGAGTGATAGGCACCCACCCCTCATATGTCTGGGCACTGCTGGGAGTCATAGGCACCCACCCTTCATATGTCTGGGCACTGCTGGGAGTGATATGCACCCACCCCCATGTGTCTCTGTCCACTGCAGGTATTCCTCTGCACCCACCCCCATGTCTCTGTCCACTGCTGGGAGTGATATGCACCCACCCCTCATATGTCTGGGCACTGCTGGGAGTGATAGGCACCCACCCCTCATATGTCTGGGCACTGCTGGGAGTGATAGGCACCCACCCCTCATATGTCTGGGCACTGCTGGGAGTGATATGCACCCACCCCTCATATGTCTGGGAACTGCTGGGAGTGATAGGCACCCACCCCTCATATGTCTGGGCACTGCTGGGAGTGATAGGCACCCACCCCTCATATGTCTGGGCACTGCTGGGAGTGATAGGCACCCACCCCTCATATGTCTCTGTCCACTGCAGGTATTCCTCTACACCCACCCCCATGTCTCTGTCCACTGCTCGGAGTGATATGCACCCACCCCACATATGTCTGGGCACTGCTGAGAGTGATAGGCACCCACCCCTCATGTGTCTGGGCACTGCTGGGAGTGATACACACCAACCCCTCATATGTCTGGGCACTGCTGGGAGTGATAGGCACCCACCCCTCATATGTCTGGCCACTGCTGGGAGTGGTAGGCACCCACCCCTCATATGTCTGGGCACTGCTGGGAGTGATAGGCACCCACCCCTCATATGTCTGGGCACTGCTGGGAGTGATCACTGATAGGCACCCACCCCTCATATGTCTGGGCACTGCTGGGAGTCATAGGCACCCACCCCTCATATGTCTGGGCACTGCTGGGAGTGATATGCACCCACCCCCATGTGTCTCTGTCCACTGCAGGTATTCCTCTGCACCCACCCCCATGTCTCTGTCCACTGCTGGGAGTGATATGCACCCACCCCTCATATGTCTGGGCACTGCTGGGAGTGATAGGCACCCACCCCTCATATGTCTGGGCACTGCTGGGAGTGATAGGCACCCACCCCTCATATGTCTGGGCACTGCTGGGAGTGATATGCACCCACCCCTCATATGTCTGGGAACTGCTGGGAGTGATAGGCACCCACCCCTCATATGTCTGGGCACTGCTGGGAGTGATAGGCACCCACCCCTCATATGTCTGGCCACTGCTGGGAGTGATATGCACCCACCCCTCATATGTCTCTGTCCACTGCAGGTATTCCTCTGCACCCACCCCCATGTCTCTGTCCACTGATGTGAATCCTAGACAGACACCCACCCACCCGCCTGCACCCTTCGTGCAGTACACTGCTCTCCTGGGCATACACACCCCCCAATCTACTGGTTAGATGCTGCACCAGGCCCTATGACAACATTTGTGGCGTGTGTACGCCTTGTATCACTGATGACTGGTGCCCTAGGGGTACGCGTGATGCGGTCCGTACCCACGCTCTGAGAGCGTGTGTACGGTCCGTACCCCTACATCACCACAACTATGGTGGTACGGCCCTTACCCACGCTCTGAGGGCGTGTGTACGGCCCGTACCACTATTGTTGGGGTGATGTAGGGGTACGGCCCGTATCCACGCTCTGAGAGCGTGAGTACGGTCCGTACCCCTACATCACCACAACTATGGTTGTACGGCCCGTACCCACACTCTGAGGGCGTGTGTACGGCCCGTACCACTATTGTTGGGGTGACGTAGGGGTACGGCCCGTACCCACGCTCTGAGGGCGTGGGTACGGGTCGTACCACGCGTACCCCTACGTCACCCCAACAATGGTGGTACGGCCCTTACCCACACTCTGGGGGCGTGTGTACGGGCCGTACCACCATTGTTGGGGTGACGTAGGGGTACGGCCCGTACCCACACTCTGAGGGCGTGGGTACCGGCCGTACCACCATTGTTGTGGTGATGTAGGGGTACGACCCGTACCCATGCTCTGAGGTCGAGTGTACGGCCCGTACCACTATTGTTGGGGTGACGTAGGGGTACGGCCCGTACCCACGCCCTCAGAGCATGGGTACGGGTCATACCACGCGTACCTCTACGTCACCCCAACAATGGTGGTACGGCCCATACCCACGCTCTGGGGGCGTGGGTACGGGCCGTACCACCATTGTTGGGGTGACGTAGGGGTACGGCCCATACCCACGCTCTGAGGGCGTGGGTACGGGTCGTACCACGCGTACCCCTACGTTACCCCAACAATGGTGGTGCGGCCCGTACCCACGCCCCCAGAGCGTGGGTATGGGCCGTACCACCATTGTTGGGGTGACGTAGGGGTACGCGTGGTACGACCCGTACACACGCTCTGAGGGCGTGGGTACGGCCCGTACCACCATTGTTGTGGTGACGGGACGCGTCCACGTCCACTTCCGTTGTGGCAGGACGCAGGCCTTGGTGGACACGCCCCCCGAAGTGACCAGACCCTGGAGGTACTGTATGTACATGATATATGTGGTATAATTTGGGTAGGGGTTAAGTTACATGACCCTCGCCCCCCCCCCCTTTGACCATGGGTGTTGTTCTGACCTTCTGCGGCGTCTGCGTCGGTTTCTGTGCACCAGGTCGTAGGCTAGGAGGGCCGGGATTACACGTAGGATGGGATCCATGGCTGTCCGTCGCGTACAGGTGCTCCTTCTTCGCGTCGTCCTCAATTTCCCGGGAGTTTTTGGCTTCCGTAAAAACGGAGTGACGTAGGCACGGATCATACTTGCTGGTCCGTAAAACGCTGCCTGACTCCATCCGGACGTCACGTACGCGATGTCCCTGATCGGAATTGTGGGTATTTTTTAGCCGCTCGTAGTTTTGTATGACTCGTACAGAAATGGTATTTCTGTACCAATCGTACTTGCTGATTTGTAAGGAGGATTTCCCGGGTACGAGTCGTACGGAGAAAACGCTCCGTATGACCATTCGTACCTGGGTTTTAACGGATCGGAATTGGCACCAAAATGAGTAACTGTTATTTAATACAAAAAATTGGAAAATGAAAATATTTAAATTATATTGCATAATGTAAATATTTATGTAAAATTTATTTCATTATTTATATTAACACATACAACTGATAATTATATTTTTGTACAATTAAGTGTATTATATTTGTTTTACTTTATGTTTAGAAATCTGAAACATTTTATTTTTATTTTTGATGAGTTATGAGTAAAATAATGTTTATTTTAAACGTAAATAATTTAATAAATTAAAAAATAATGTTTTTAATCTGTACATTATTAGTAAAATAGTATACTAATTATGTATTAATTATGATGTATTTACAAAAAAATATATTTATATGTATGATATTTTGCAAATAAAAATACATTTTTGTTGGTTATGAGAAATTTCATATGTATATGTATCTATAAAACAAGTAATTGGGAAATATATTGTATTTTTTCTGATGTTTACTTAATATATTTTATAATGGTTTATTAATTTCAATCATAAATTTTGTGTAATGTAAATACATTTTAGGACACTTTAAGTTTTATTTATGTGTATATTTATGTTTTTTATTTCAATTCTGTTTTATGGCTAAATATTATGTATTATCAAATTGTTTCTCAATTAATAAAACATATTTAATGTTATTGGTTCATGTTAAATATATTTTTTTTAAATAGTGTGTTATAAATAATGTTGTTTATTTATTTTATTAGTAAATAGTTATGTTTTTGTAGGGAGCATGCTTTCTGTATGTAACTCTTTTAGTGTCCACCATTTCTCCAATCTGTTTTTGATTAGACTTGGAATAGTAAATGTTAGCTCTTCAGTGTCAAGCACCTTCTCCAAAATGATTACTATTGGAGTGGGAATAGTTAATTTACCCCCTTTAGTGTCCAACACCTTCCCCGAAATGGTTTAAACTGGATTGGGAATAGTAAATGCGACCCATTTACTGTGCAACACCTTCCCCAAAATGATTTTGGGCCTTATTTCGATCTTGGCGTTCTTACCGCTGAACCACTGCGGTGGCGGTCTCAAAAGCACCCTCGAGTTAGCGGTGTTCCCACCTGCCATATTGAGATCCATGCTCGCTGGGCCACTGTCCACGTCGACAGAGTGTTACCTGCCGCGGTCACGGCTTTAGCACCACCGACCCCAACAATGGTGGTGCGGCCCGTACCCACACCCCCAGAGCGTGGGTATGGGCCGTACCACCATTGTTGGGGTGACGTAGGGGTACGCGTGGTACGACCCGTACCCACGCTCTGAGGGCGTGGGTACGGCCCGTACCACCATTGTTGTGGTGACGGGACGCGTCCACGTCCACTTCCATTGTGGTGGGACGCAGGCCTTGGTGGACACGCCCCCCGAAGTGACCAGACCCTGGAGGTACTGTATGTACATGATATATGTGGTATAATTTGGGTAGGGGTTAAGTTGCATGACCCTCGCCCCCCCCCTTTGACCATGGGTGTTGTTCTGACCTTCTGCGGCGTCTGCGGCGGTTTCTGTGCACCAGGTCGTAGGCTAGGAGGGCCGGGATTACACGTAGGATGGGATCCATGGCTGTCCGTCGCGTACAGGTGCTCCTTCTTCGCGTCGTCCTCAATTTCCCGGGAGTTTTTGGCTTCCGTAAAAACGGAGTGACGTAGGCACGGATCATACTTGCTGGTCCGTAAAATGCTGCCTGACTCCGTCCGGACGTCACATACGCGATGTCCCTGATCGGAATTGTGGGTATTTTTTAGCCGCACGTAGTTTTGTATGACTCGTACAGAAATGGTATTTCTGTACGAATCGTACTTGCTGATTTGTAAGGAGGATTTCCCGGGTACGAGTCGTACGGAGAAAACGCTCCGTACGACCATTCGTACCTGGGTTTTAACGGATCGGAATCGGCACCAAAATGTGTAACTGTTAATTAATACAAAAAATTGGAAAATGAAAATATTTAAATTATATATTGCATAATGTAAATATTTATGTAAAATTTATTTCATTATTTATATTAATACACACAACTGATAATTATATTTTTGTACAATTAAGTGTATTATATTTGTTTTACTTTATGTTTAGAAATCTGAAACATTTTATTTTTATTTTTGATGAGTTATGAGTAAAATAATGTTTATTTTAAACGTAAATAATTTAATAAATTAAAAAATAATGTTTTTAATCTGTACATTATTAGTAAAATAGTATACTAATTATGTATTAATTATGATGTATTTACAAAAAAATATATTTATATGTATGATATTTTGCAAATAAAAATACATTTTTGTTGGTTATGAGAAATTTCATATGTATATGTATCTATAAAACAAGTAATTGGGAAATATATTGTATTTTTTCTGATGTTTACTTAATATATTTTATAATGGTTTATTAATTTCAATCATAAATTTTGTGTAATGTAAATACATTTTAGGACACTTTAAGTTTTATTTATGTGTATATTTATGTTTTTTATTTCAATTCTGTTTTATGGCTAAATATTATGTATTATCAAATTGTTTCTCAATTAATAAAACATATTTAATGTTATTGGTTCATGTTAAATATTCTTTTTTTTAAATAGTGTGTTATAAATAATGTTGTTTATTTATTTTATTAGTAAATAGTTATGTTTTTGTAGGGAGCATGCTTTCTGTATGTAACTCTTTTAGTGTCCACCATTTCTCCAATCTGTTTTTGATTAGACTTGGAATAGTAAATGTTAGCTCTTCAGTGTCAAGCACCTTCTCCAAAATGATTACTATTGGAGTGGGAATAGTTAATTTACCCCCTTTAGTGTCCAACACCTTCCCCGAAATGGTTTAAACTGGATTGGGAATAGTAAATGCGACCCATTTACTGTGCAACACCTTCCCCAAAATGATTTAGGGCCTTATTTCGATCTTGGCGTTCTTACCGCTGAACCATTGCGGTGGCGGTCTCAAAAGCACCCTCGAGTTAGCGGTGTTCCCACCTGCCATATTGAGATCCATGCTCGCTGGGCCACTGTCCACGTCGACAGAGTGTTACCTGCCGCGGTCACGGCTTTAGCACCGCCGACCCCAACAATGGTGGTGCGGCCCGTACCCACGCCCCCAGAGCGTGGGTATGGGCCGTACCACCATTGTTGGGGTGACGTAGGGGTACGCGTGGTACGACCCGTACCCACGCTCTGAGGGCGTGGGTACGGCCCGTACCACCATTGTTGTGGTGACGGGACGCGTCCACGTCCACTTCCATTGTGGTGGGACGCAGGCCTTGGTGGACACGCCCCCCGAAGTGACCAGACCCTGGAGGTATGTATGTACATGATATATGTGGTATAATTTGGGTAGGGGTTAAGTTGCATGACCCTCGCCCCCCCCCTTTGACCATGGGTGTTGTTCTGACCTTCTGCGGCGTCTGCGTCGGTTTCTGTGCACCAGGTCGTAGGCTAGGAGGGCCGGGATTACACGTAGGATGGGATCCATGGCTGTCCGTCGCGTACAGGTGCTCCTTCTTCGCGTCGTCCTCAATTTCCCGGGAGTATTTGGCTTCCGTAAAAACGGAGTGACGTAGGCACGGATCATACTTGCTGGTCCGTAAAATGCTGCCTGACTCCGTCCGGACGTCACATACGCGATGTCCCTGATCGGAATTGTGGGTATTTTTTAGCCGCACGTAGTTTTGTACGACTCGTACAGAAATGGTATTTCTGTACGAATCGTACTTGCTGACTTGTAAGGAGGATTTCCCGGGTACGAGTCGTACGGAGAAAACGCTCCGTACGACCATTCGTACCTGGGTTTTAACGGATCGGAATCGGCACCAAAATGTGTAACTGTTAATTAATAAAAAAAATTGGAAAATGAAAATATTTAAATTATATATTGCATAATGTAAATATTTATGTAAAATTTATTTCATTATTTATATTAACATACACAACTGATAATTATATTTTTGTACAATTAAGTGTATTATATTTGTTTTACTTTATGTTTAGAAATCTGAAACATTTTATTTTTATTTTTGATGAGTTATGAGTAAAATAATGTTTATTTTAAACGTAAATAATTTAATAAATTAAAAAATAATGTTTTTAATCTGTACATTATTAGTAAAATAGTATACTAATTATGTATTAATTATGATGTATTTACAAAAAAATATATTTATATGTATGATATTTTGCAAATAAAAATACATTTTTGTTGGTTATGAGAAATTTCATATGTATATGTATCTATAAAACAAGTAATTGGGAAATATATTGTATTTTTTCTGATGTTTACTTAATATATTTTATAATGGTTTATTAATTTCAATCATAAATTTTGTGTAATGTAAATACATTTTAGGACACTTTAAGTTTTATTTATGTGTATATTTATGTTTTTTATTTCAATTCTGTTTTATGGCTAAATATTATGTATTATCAAATTGTTTCTCAATTAATAAAACATATTTAATGTTATTGGTTCATGTTAAATATATTTTTTTTAAATAGTGTGTTATAAATAATGTTGTTTATTTATTTTATTAGTAAATAGTTATGTTTTTGTAGGGAGCATGCTTTCTGTATGTAACTCTTTTAGTGTCCACCATTTCTCCAATCTGTTTTTGATTAGACTTGGAATAGTAAATGTTAGCTCTTCAGTGTCAAGCACCTTCTCCAAAATGATTACTATTGGAGTGGGAATAGTTAATTTACCCCCTTTAGTGTCCAACACCTTCCCCGAAATGGTTTAAACTGGATTGGGAATAGTAAATGCGACCCATTTACTGTGCAACACCTTCCCCAAAATGATTTAGGGCCTTATTTCGATCTTGGCGTTCTTACCGCTGAACCATTGCGGTGGCGGTCTCAAAAGCACCCTCGAGTTAGCGGTGTTCCCACCTGCCATATTGAGATCCATGCTCGCTGGGCCACTGTCCACGTCGACAGAGTGTTACCTGCCGCGGTCACGGCTTTAGCACCACCGACGAGGTGGACTTCTCGGCTGGTAATTAGTACTCCATCGTCGTCACGGCGGTGGGATTGCTCTGGGCATACTTAAATCACACAGTTGAACTGGCAGTATCCTGGCGACTGTTTCCCAACGGCGGGGTGCCATTGGGGATTGCGATCAAAATGTAATATTCCTGTGGCCATTGGTTGTTTGCAAAATACACACACCTGATGTCTGTTGGCTAATTCGCTGCACCTGCATACCACCCAACAAAACACACCCCATATCAGACCACAATCCTTTGCCACTCTACGGAAGCACTACCCTTCAGTCTACCCAGAGGACATAGGAACCTGTGGTATTACTTTCTCCCTGTTACTTGTTCCGTTTATCACTTTTTCCAGTTTTAACCCAGTTATTTTATTAAATAAATATAATTTAGAAATTACAGGGCAGAAAAACCCACGATTTACAGAGGTGGAATTGTCAGTCAAGGTAGATGACATCATCAGAGTAAAGCCACAATTGTTTGGAGCCCCAGTCCCATATACAACCATTACACAGAAAAGTCAAATGTGGACCAGAATAGTTGACAGAGTGAATGCTGTAGCTAACAATTTCCACACACAGGAGGAGATTAGGAAGGGGTGTAATGGACCGAGGGGGAGGGTCGATACCCTGGTCTCCAAGCACCATCTGGAGGCCAGGCAGACTGGTGGTGGTTTTCCCAGGCCCCTTTTAAATGTGTACCCCTGGTAAGACAAGGTCCATGCGATCCTGCACCCTGAAGGCATGATAGAATCCCTGGTTGAGTGGAGACTGGTAAGTTACATCTCTCAATGCATCACCACACCTATATCTCCTTTTTGCATTTAATGTAGCTCCTGCCAATGTGTTTTCCATCTTTTACAAACATAGAAACCTAAATGTATTTGTAGCATATGCTCACTTGTTGGTAGGAATGTGTTTTGTTGTGTTTAAGGTTACAAGTCTCAATCTCCATCACATTCCGCACGATGCAATGGTGCTTGTAAGTGTGTCTATACCAGATAAGAAGCTTTACATATGTGTTTCCTTTTGTGAATGGTATCACTCCATTTGCTGCAAATTATCCCTTGTAAATTCAACCTACAATTTAGCAAGTCATGGTAATGTTAAATTGAAATGTTTACAACTACCATGATGCCTTGTTTCCGTTTTGTGAAAATACGATTGCAATGTCATATTTGTTAGTTCTCTCTTTACTTTCAATCAACCATATCTGTTAAACTGACAAGTATTCATCAAGTCATAGGTGATGCTCTCTCATGAAATGTGTTTGGGGTCAATTGATCATGTTGTCCATTACCTGTTACGAAATTGAAATTATTTTATTTGTCTCCCAAATCAAACTGTGTTAAGCTACAAATGTTAAAGTATGTCCTTTGGTATGCTGAATGTAAGTTGTGGCTGCCAAAATTGTACTCTGCAGTGCTCATTGGATGACCAATGACAAACATCCCTTTAAGTTGTGTCTTTGCCAAATTGGTAGCCTGCTAGGCCTTGGTATGTTTTTTCACATTCCTCGCCTCAACTGTGTTGTGTCCAATGATTGGTATTTCTCATGTATACTTACTAACTGCCATTTTTCATTCAGAACATCTTCTCACCTGTTGATGTAAAGTTGTTGAATGGAATTCAAACTGTTTGTGTAAAGCATTGCAATACCACTGAAAGGAATCATCATTACATTGATTTTCGTTTTATGTTGCTTTAGGTATTAGCTACAAACTTTTTACATGTAAAATCCAGACTTTTACAATTTGGTGTTTTTCATGCACAATAGTTCCAACTGCAAGACCACATAGGCCCACATCTGCAGCTGAGAGAGGCTCCACTATATTCCAGGATCACGTCTCCAGGGAGTACTCCGCTGATAGTCTGGATGAGCAGGAGGCCGGTTGCTCATCTGGTCAGCCTGGCTGCATGGCTCCAGTCGGCCTCACTCAGCCACAGCTGCACCTCCCACTCCAGCTGAGGCAACAACACAGCCAATTGTTGCCTCCAAATCCTGTGCCCCAAGCATCAACACAACCTTTTTGTGCCCCCCAGATCTGACTTGTATTTAACCACCACCAACTACCGTCCAGCCAGGACCCAGTGGGAGAGGGCACACAGGATCAAGGTCACAGAGTAGGGGGTAGTATACATGGGAGGAAACCTATGGGCCAATTCAGTGTGGCCACTGAGATCACTATCACCCAGGCCACAGTCGACCTCATCTTGCGAGCCACCCAACAGTTTCAAGACATAATGGGCCAGCTCATCACTAAGCTCTGGGAGATAAAGCAGCTGCAAAGGGAGCACAATCTCCAGATGGAGAAACACAACTCCAATTTGGTCTTCCTGCCTCGCCAATGTGTGCACGGCTTTCCCTACACCATCTACCCCTTCCTATGGCCCAGCACCATCTTCCCCCAGAACAAGTACATCTGCGGCAGCCACAGAAGGAACTACCTGCAACCATCCCAGTTGCAGCAGCTGTGGATCCCACACCGCTGTGGGAGGGGATGTCCTCCCAAACTATAAGTAGAAGGAGACAAGACCTCCATCACCAGTAAAAAGCACCACACCTAATTTCCTCCAGTGCGTGCCTAACATTCACTCTGTAGACTTTTTATGGACACATTTACCTTTTCTGATTCCCAGACATTGCACTTCAAACAAATCTGGCTCCACAATGATAGTTTCATCTACCATGACTGACAATTCCAACGTTTGTTTGGTTATCTCTTTTCACCCTCTTTCATTTGTTTTGGTTTTGGTCAAGAAAACCCCAAAATACCAGCATCAAAGACTGCTATTGTGTTTCTTTTTTAAAGTTTTTGTCAGTTTACAAACCTACATACATTTTGTAATGTCAACCAATGCAATGATTGTCTTTTCAACATGTTATCCTTGCAGGTAATTTGCCACACATATGTCAGAAATGACATAAACAAGCCACAAATCAACCACTAGTGTTTTATTGAACTGTAACAGAGATTTGGTTGTCGTAGTGATCCAAAAACATTACAAGGACCACCCGCTTTTTTACCAGTTGAACTCGAGTAAGGAGGATGGTCCTTTGCCTTTCTGATGGCGGTGCCTGGAAAACAGGAACTGCAATGGGAACGGCGAAAAAGGATCCAGCAAGGCATGGACTGTGACGTTCATGCTGTGCTGGAACTTTGGGGGAAAAAAGACAGAGGGGCACATGTTGGGAGGTGTATGGGGGCCCTGTAGGGTTCCTTTTGTTCCTGCACCACTATCCTTTTCATGGTGGAGATCCCACAATGAAATGGCTGGCAGTGCAGTAACTCATAATTAGCTCAGCGGGACTGACGCAGTCCCGCTGAGTAAATCACGTTGTGACTCAGCTCCACCTTGTGCAGCCAGTGGTTCTCTGCCCCTTTAAGTACATTTAGGGCCTGATTTGGATATCGGATGGACCTGAGTTCGTCCGACATTGTTCTGGAAATGGGACTGATTGACCTCCTGTCGGCGGTCCCAAACCAGCAATTAGGATGCAACCGAACAATGTTGAGTCGCAATCCTATTCTTTACAATGGGAGCATGCATTCCAGACGGAATGAATGCTCTCATTGTACAGAGCAGTGGTGCAGTTCATCCCTGCACCCCGTGGCAGGCACCTCAAGGTGCCTGCCACCGGGTGCAGGGATCTACAGGGGGCCGCCATCCGGAGGCCTTGCACCCATGGGGGTCCTGCTGGAGGCCCCCAAAGTCGATTCCCGACAGCCTTTCTGTGTCCGAAAGGCTGGCACAGAAAGACTGTCGGAATCCGACATCGTAATCCCTTGGGCGGAAAGAGCCGCCCTTGAGATTACTGAAAGCATTCCGAGCCCATCGGTAGCCAGTCGGAATGTCCGGTTGCATTCCTTTCCGACCGACTCCATCCTAATGGGTCAGTCGGAAAGGAATCCACCAGCCTGATAAGGATGCGGTCGGAACGTATCCAACCGGCGGTCGGAGCCGTTTTCTCTACGCATCCTAATCAGGCCCTTAGTCATAATATGATGGACGGACCACTGCCATGGTAAGTGCGGCAGTCGTACGACTGCTGCACTCATAATCAAGTCCTAAATTCTATTCAGTGCTAAGATCTAAGAAATGTCATGGATGGTGGGTGCAGTTGTTGCTCTCAATGAGAAGTGGTTATTATGCTTGCTGATGAACAAACATACAGACACTGAAGCATACCGGCAAAGAGACACAAAAGATCCCATGTGCACGGATCAACATTCATTTTTTCTTGTACTTCAGAAGGACCGACCATCACCACATGCTCATCTGCTAATGGATATAAAGGATGTTCACATTAGCCTATGCTGATTGAGGGAGGTCTTGAAGGGCATCCTGTCTGCGATGTCCTTGCTTGTGTACCATCTTCTTTCAATTAGCTTGCATTGGTGTTTTGCTGTTCTCGGTTCCTTGGTGTACCATCTTGCCTGCTTGGTGGATCTCCTGTGTCTGCTGGTCTTGACGGGAGCGATGATGTCTTGCAGTTGGGGATTCAGGAGTTGAAGTTTTTGACAGCTTGGTTCAGGCTTAATGCAATGTTAATGAATGATGTGTTTAGGACTTTGTCCATAGGCTCTCTAATACTTTGCTCCAACTGTGGTGGGGGGCACTGGGTTGCTCTGCAATGGAGATGCGGGGTACGGAAATGTTGAAGTGTAGGATGGAGTGGTAAGTTCAGGTGAGTTTGGTGATGTGGCTGTACTTGACCCTATTGCTGGAGGTGAAGCTGGGGTCCAGCGTGTGTCCTGCATTGTGGGTGGGGTCAGTGACGAGTTGGGTGAGTGCAATATTATTCATGCTGCTGAGTAGGCTGACGGTGTTGGTATTACTGAGGTCAATGAGGTATAAATTCAGATCTTCGAGAAAGATGTAGTCTTTGGAGTCAATGGCGGGAGGGAGGATGAAGGTGAGAATGACAGTGCAGAAACTAGGGGGTCATCCAATTGGTCTGTAAGCGAGAGTGCCTCTGATGGTGGTTTTTCCATCTTTTTAGATTTTGAAGTTGAAGTGTTCCATAGTTTGCATGGTGTCTTCTGTCTCGGTGGTCCAGTGGATGTTTTCTTTGTGTTTGATGGCACTTCTGCCTCTGAGTTTGTTGGTGCGGTCTCAGTGTGTCATCGGTGTGTCTGTCGGGTGTTGTTGTGGTGATGTCAGAAGAAGACACAGGTGTGAGCCAGGTCTCGGTGAGGAAGAAGATGTCAGGGTGAGGGTGGTGATGAAGTCTCAGATATCGGTGGTGTGTTTGCAAAGTGAGCGTTTGTTGAGGAGAAAGTAGGCAAGTTGTTGTGAAGTAGGTGTGTTGTGTAGGTTGGATTAGGTGGCGGTGGATGGTGTGTTGATGGGAGGTCTGTTTGATGTAGGAGAAGGAGCAGTGGATGCAGGGGAAAGGACCTACAATAGATTGTGGGGATGTATGGCAGCAGCGGTTGTCATGGCGTCCATTTACCAGGGCTCAGAGTTCAGCAGTGGTGTAGCTGCGGGGTAAAAGAGACCCAAGGTTCCTGCCACAGGGCGCTGTCCAGGTGTGGACGGGCAGAGACAAGTTTGCCTTTAGCACGCCATTGGTGCACCAGTGGCACACATGTACTGCGGCCTCCATTAGGGAGATCCAGGGAGAGGAAGGTGTGCTGGGTGGTAAAGAAAGGCGTTGGCGATAGAGGAGAAACTAACAACAGCAAACTAAGCCAGAGAAAAAGGAGGGAACAAAACAAGCGCGAGTAAAAGGATAGAAAAATCGAGGCACAGGCAGGCACAAAAGGGAAAGGCACAGAAGGTAAAGTCAAGAAGAAGGAAAAACAGGGCACTTGGAGGGCAAGAATTTGACAATTCGGTGGCCAACAGCAAGAGTGAGAGTTGGGCCAGAGACCTGCTCAATGGGGTTGCGCTGTGGTCTCCATTAAGAAGGTCTTTGGCGGAGGGAGGGGTGCTGGGTGGTTGTGGGCGGGGCTGGCAGATGGGGGCAAATGGGTGAAGTGAAAACAAGCAGGAGAAAAAGGAGGGAACAAAACAAGCGTGAGAAAATAGAGGGAAAAAATGAGGCACAGGCAGGCACAAAAGGGAAAGGCACAAAGACAAAGGAAAAAGGCACAAAAGGCAAAGACTAAAAGAAGGAAAAACAGGCACAAGGAGGACAATAATTCAGCTGTTCAGAGGCCATCAGCGAGAGTGAGAGTTGGGCCTGGGACCTGTTCAATGGAGTCACGCTGCGGCTCTCTATATTTCTCCCACTACCTCATCTATACACTGGCCCACTTCTACCTCTCTTCACTTTTATGTCTAACTCACCTACCTTGCTTCCTTTAGACTCTCTCTGTGTCACCACGTGATGTACTCCACTCCTATGCCTTTCTAAGTATCTTTTCTCTCCCTCACGCTCTTTCTCTTGCTCTTAGTGCCAAATCAGCAACACTTCTCAGTTCTCATACCACAACATACATAAATAAACCACAAGACACCTTCTCAGTTTTCGTACAGCAAAATACATAAATAAACCACACGACACTTTGTTAGTGGAGAAAATTGCTGCAGGTTTATTTACATAACAAATATGCCAACATGGTGGGTTATCTTACGGGCGATCCAAGGGCAGGCCAGCCCTTATGCTGCCTGCCCGCCTGATGAGCCAAATTACACCGTTGCCCTCGGTGGTTACCAATTTTGGGAGGGGCCACCCCTCCCATCACACTTACTCACGTCCCCCAAAAGGGGGGCTGAGCGTTCCAGGCAGCCCCCGGTTGCTCAGGCCCACAACCGCCCATAGGACTAATGGGGCGCCGTCGATCTTCCAGGGGACAACACTGAGACATCCCTGGGTATACTTGGCTTTGCACCCTTATTGTGCTGCTGCATGTAGTACCCTTCTGTACCTTGCAGACTCTGGATCGCCCTGTGACTCCTCCTGCAACACAAAACAATAAGTTAGATTCTTTCCCTCCCCTTACCACCTTCTGGCCATCTGCCGGGTAAGCAGTAGGGCGGGAAACAGCGAGATGGGCAGCAGACAAGAGGCTGCATCATGGGCGGGGGAAGGTATTTGTACCCTTGCCTTCCCCAACCACGGCCGGAAGTGACGCGGCCAACTGACCCCTGGTCCATAGGTCGGGGGACACTGGTATGCTGCTTAGTGTGTCTTCCTGTGGCACTAAGGCGGCCGCCCTGTTAGGAGGGTCCCCTACGAGGACCCCGGGCAGCCTGTCATAGTGCCAATATCGGCAACACTTCTCAGTTCTCATACCACAACATACATAAATAAACCACAAGACACCTTCTCAGTTTTCGTACAGCAAAATACATAAATAAACCACACGACACTTTGTTAGTGGAGAAAATTGCTGCAGGTTTATTTGCATAACAAATATGCCAACATGGTGGGTTATCTTACGGGCGATCCAAGGGCAGGCCAGCCCTTATGCCGCCTGCCCGCCTGATGAGCCAAATTACACCATGGCCGTCGCCAGTCGGTGGTTACCAATTTTGGGAGGGGCCACCCCTCCCACCACACTTACTCACGTCCCCCAAAAGGGGGGCTGAGCGTTCCAGGCAGCCCCCGGTTGCTCAGGCCCACAACCGCCCGTAGGACTAATGGGGCGCCGTCGATCTTCCAGGGGACAATGCTAAGACATCCCTGGGTATACTTGGCTGTGCACCCTTATTGTGCTGCTGCATGTAGTACCCTTCTGTACCTTGCAGACTCTGGATCGCCCTGTAACTCCTCCACAGCTCTGGGGGTGGCCACCGTCACAACCAGGGCCCCCATCAAGGTAGGCATCTTTACCTCCATCCTGCTGATTACCGGGCCTCTCCCCGGTCCAGCCAAAACAAGTCCAAGCCCATACAGGACCGGAGGCCAGCATGCCTCTTCTGGACAGGTGCTTCCATCCTTTCTAAGCTCCCTGTGGATTATAGACTGATAAAACCGAAACCCCTCAGTTCAGGGATGGATGCATAACTTACACCAGGGGGAATTCAAGTCTGGCAGCAGGACCCTCCAACCCTGTAAAGTCAACTCACTACCTCCCAGCTGCCAGACCCCAGTGGTGAGAGGGGAGACACACCCCCCTGTCCGGGCCGCTGCTTCTACAGAAGCTGTTCCAGTGCCTGCTCAATTACACCATCCCTCCCAGGGTGGCTTATGGCCGGCTGTCCCCTCAAATGCCTTGGGATTCCCACCGCCCCACCTGTTAGCATGTCCTGCTGAGTCTGCAACTCAGAGGGGGACCCAGTATCCGTGGTACCCGCCTCGCCCAGCCCTTCATGTATATGCACCCACAATTGGTTTGGTGTTGGTTCAATGTTAACATTGCCTGGCTGAAGAGCAAAACCTTTGACAATCCACTCCTGACAAGAAGTGCCAATGCGGGTGGAAGTAATAGTTATCAAGCCACCTTACTTCCTCATTCACCCAGTTATCGGTGTATAGCATTTGTCGGAGTATGTCCATCGCATTCCACAAGTCACCACCCTGGGTGACGCCTCGCCCTCCCAAACTTCTGCTAGTATACCAGGGAGACAGGACAGTGTGAACCCGAGGGGAACCACAAGTATACATACCTGCTCTTTTAGAATACTGGGAATGCCAAGTGTTCTTTAATACTTTGTAGCCAATCTGTGCTTAACCTAGGGGTTTCCCCAATCTTATGGCCCATAGCACACTTGTTGGATGACAACTTGCACAACCTGGATGGCTGCCAGCCTAGGCTATAGGGCGGGAGAATTTGCCCATGTTATTGCTACTCAACTCAATGGTACTTGTTTCATCGACCTCAGGAGGATGAACTTGATGCAGCGCGGAATGCAAAATCCCTCCCTTCATCACGGATCATAGATCACACTCAATCACTACAATCACTGGTGGGGCCCATAACACCAACATTCATCCTTCTAATAACCCGCTTCCAACGAGGCGATTGTTCCATTTGCTGTAATGGAAGAAGTACTCATATATCCCTATTCATGAAGGCCTAAACTTCACCTTTTAGCACTTCTCCCACTAATAGGCCATGGATCAGCTAGCTGCAGGTTGGAGTGATAACAAAATCTATAACTTATTTACATAAATACATTTTCATAATAACGACCCAACACAGTTCTTGTAATAAATCTTACATTTTATCTAAATAATTGGAAATCGAGTCTCAGATTTAATCAAGCAGTAGACCATCATATTTACCTATTCTGGCTAAAAGTCGTCCTCTAAGTCAAAATCTTGGTCATCAGTTCATACTGTCAGAGTCTTAGGAAACAGCTGACCTGCAGTGTCACCGTCCTCTCCGTCAGCATAACATCAGGAAATCAAAAATCTTCTGAAGGGTCTCGCTCTTTAACCTCTATATTCTAACATTTTTATAGTAAAATTAAATTCCAAAGAGTAACGAATGATATTTTGAACGTTTCTAATTGGTCCGTTTAAAATGGTTCAACAGTTTTCCCATACGGATAATGTGTCTTTAGATATAGTTCTTATTTTCTCCTCGGAATAGTATCTTTTCATTGTTTCTTTCAGAGCAGCTGGCTGGTAGCCCGGTGTGTCCTTGGGTGGCACAGTTGAGTTAGGGTCGTCCAAAGGCCACTGCAGCTGATGGTGACGCAAGCGAACTTCACCCAGAAACCTTCATAATGGAATCGTGTTCGTCAAATAGGGATGTCGGCCATTTTGTGGCCACCAAATGGTCAACTTAAGCAAAGAAACACAAAAATGTAATTAATACATGGAAATGACTAATAAAATGTTATCCCCTTACTAATACCCATATGTGTGTGTATTTATCTAGCAGAGGCAACACTTAATGCAGGTTATATTCACATTAATAATGCACAAATCACGAATACATCACAAAAGCAACATATAATCATATTAGTAATGTTGGTCAATTCACACAGCAAACAATTAGTACAATTACTATTGATTAATTATTCGTATTAATGTAAACATGCAAAAATGGAGAGGGTATACAATTTTTAAAGAAAACCCCACTCCAGCAATCCACCCTTTGGTGATTTTATCACCACCACAACACTAAATTTATTCACCCTTTTACGGAAAATTGAAATGTATTCTTGTTCTTAATTATAATTCAGTTTCTTCTTCATCTCTTTTTGCCTTTTTATGCAAACTTTCTTTCCTCTCTTCTAAAGTTATCTCTGTTAAATCACTATCTGGATCCTTTTTTCTTTTTAGTTTTTCTCTTTTTTTTTTTTTTTTTTTTTTGTTTTTTTTTTGAAAACCTTTATTGACAGTTCAGGAAGAACAAGTATGGGCCTACAACCCCCCGGGGCCGGCCGCTAAGCAATCAGAGCAATAACAACAAGTATAAACACAGGCAGCACTTCGGGGAGCAAAATCGTACTGCTAATACTGTGAACAGCGTAAGTAGGGCACCAGGAGAAAGAGGTTTTCATTTTATGATGAAACGAGGCAGAAGGATCAGGTGACAAGCAATTTTAAAAACAACGATCACGGATATGCGGAGTAATGAACGTTAGCGATTTACAGCAATCTATTCGGTCAATGGCGCAAACACAAGAACATCAGGATGGGGAAACACATAGTATACAGTTGCGCCCGCAGTCACCCGCCAGAACTCCCCAAGAACACCCCGGAAGTTGTGAACACATGGAACGGCAACGAGGCATAGCAAAAGGAGGTGTATCACGCTGATCCCAGAAAAGAAAACAAAAAGAATCAGAGAAGAAAAAGGAGGCCATGGAAAAAAAAGATGAAAGAATACAGAATCCCCTCCCCCAACCCCCCACCCTGCACCTCTGCAGATGAGTACGGCCCCCCCCCCCAGCAGTGTGCCTGTCGCCCTGGAACCAGACCCGAAATGTAGGAGAATAGGGAAAAAGAAGTAGGAAAGGACCCCCACCAGACGGGGGGGTAGAGAAAGTATTTATAAACTGGAGGAGGGCCTTCATAACAGACCCCCGGCTTCTCCCTCCCGCACGGTAAGGTTCCCCTAAAGTGAACAAGGAACAGCACAAAAACAATCTTCTCAAACCGCGATGGGGAGCATTATGCACCTATTGTGCCAGTAGCCATGTCAGGAGAGCACACCACCCCAAGCCCGCCCGTCCACTAAGCGACCACCCCCGAGGGGCTAGCCTCATCCCTGACCACTCTTTGGAATTCTGCCCATGCCAACCCCTCGACCCAGCACCATACCCAATGTTCCTAGGCAGAGGAATGTCCAATAACAACAGAGAAGCGACGCACACAGGTGGGGTGGAAGTCTCTGAGCATCAACACAGTCCGCCGCTTGAGGAAACAGGCTTCCCAGTGCTGCCCTAGGATCTGCTCTGCACGCAAGGTTCAGGAAGGCAGAAGCAGCCGAAGCAGACATTAGGTGCTGGAGTTGTCTCTGGGTCGCAGGAGGGCATGCACGGGATGAGGCCACCAAATCCCACTCAGGTCCGACGACTCCGGGAAAGATCAGGCCCTCAGAAGGTCGAACACACTGTAGCATACTGGCCGGGGCGTCCAGTCGTACACTAACCTCAGGGGTGGCCGCCACAGCGTCCTCCTGCGCGCAGTGTGGGTAGACTCTGTGTTCGTGCGGACAGGCGGGCCGCCACTGCCCCAACTCCGACGCCACACCATCGAGCTTACTCCCCAAGATCACGAAACCATGAACCAAGGAGGAGTGAAGAGTACCAATAGCCTCGAGGAGGTCGCCGTACCCCAGCTCAGCTCTTTGTGATCTCGCCGCCACACTCTCAAAAATCGTACGCTCACAGGCCCGCTGCGGCCCAGCGGACAGGATGGTAGGCTTCATCGACCCAAGATGGCCGCCAAGTATGCCCGACCCTCACCGGGGCCGGGACCCCGGGACAAGCGTCGCGATGTCCACGTCGCGGGTGACCGGGTTCCGGGGGCAGGCAAAAAACTATCTGTGGTCACGGGCAACAGTCGTCCCCACCACGGACCAGCTCCCGTAGAAATCCGGGGGCGGCCCGCAATGATCGGGGCAGGATACGGACGGCGGCCGGGCAGCTCACCATCCAGGCAGGGGCAGCCACCGGAGGATCCAAGATTTGCGCCCCCGGTCATGCACTCGGTCAGCTACACTGGGCAGTAGAAATGACCACGCCGAGGTGCAGGCCGAGTTTGGCACCGCTCCGGTGGGCCGACTCCACCCAGTCACCACCAGCCGCTGTTGTCGCACTGCCACCCGGCCACGGCGTCCACTCGATGTCCCGGCTCCAGGGTCGCACAGGCCGCAAGGTTCAGATGCAGTTTTCTCCGGCGATAGCACTGCTAGAAACCTCGGAGTCACACAGTCGGGAGCCCCTCTCCTTCAGAAACAAGACCACGTAACACAGGTTGAGGATCTCAGGCAGGATATTCGTGCGGGATGCGGAGGTTCACGGAGCCGGGAGTCTACGCTGCCGTCCCGGTCGCCATCTTGGCTCCTCCCCAGTTTTTCTCTTTTTATTTTATTCTTTGTTTTCTTGTTTTTACAACACTTACATCCTAATCTTAATATTAATAACACAAACATCACACAAGTTAATGGGAATAATATTTTACCTATAAATGTACTACCTATTTTCACTAAGAAATTTTTAATAGCAGCAATTTTCTTCCCAATCTTTTCCCAAACACCTTCAACCTCCAGTGGTACAATTTCGTCATGCAATTCAGTAATATTTTTAATGTAATCTTTCAGATCTTTGCTTTCATCTGGAATGTAAGTGCAACAATGTTGAACTTTCAGCATTCCACAGACTCCACCCTCTTTACCAATAAGATATCAAGGGCAAGTCGATTTTGCATTACCATAGCACGCATGGCAACCATTTCAGTATTAACCAATAAGAATCCTCCAGCAGTGCTTGTTGACAAGCGATCCACTACTGTTGATAATTTTCTAATATTGTTCGCATTCAGAGATATTGCCACTGCTGGTATCAATTCAATGCTCCAAAAATGTCACCTACAATTTCTGCCCAAGATTCTCTTTTACTACGTGTTAATTGATTACCTAACCTATGTACACCATCTTTACCTCTATCCATGTGAAAGATTTTTGGAAAAACCAGGCCTACGGAACATGTGCCATACCAATGGTCTGGCAAGCGATAATATGCCCTGTTCCCACAGATAAAATAAAGTCAAGGAAAAACTGGATCTCTTCCACCTTTAAATCCCCATCCACCTATGATTCGGTATGTATCATGGCACTCACTATTCCCTACAAAATGATTATCGTACGGCGTTTGATTTCTTCTTATACACAGTTTCCCTTTCTGAGGCCAATCTAGAGCCAAAGTTGGATTAGGCTCTCCCTTCATATGTTTTTCCATTTCTACATCCCAGACTGTTTTCTCCCCTTTTCCTTCAGATGCCTTTCTTCGCATTTTCAATCTCCTTTCCTCGACCATGTCTAGGAATGTCCTTTCTTCATTCTTCAAACTGTATGTCAAATTATTTTTAAATATATAGTCTAATGTTAGCTCCTTAGTTACTAAGAAAAATTCGCCTAATACCTTAGCAGGTCTTACTTTGTTTAGTTTGTTATTAGCAGGTACTTGCGCAAAAATGTTATCTACATCTGAAAAATAATATTCTAATTTACCTGTCTCATAAAATAAGCTTGCTATCACACTACATGCTATTCCATACGTTGCTGGAAGGTGATGATAAGTCACTCCCTCTGACACAGATGCAGGTAACTGCATGCATACGTAGCAGTCCCTTACGTCCATGGTCTTCACATATTCATACAATAACTTTGAGAACACATTATTTGAAAAATCATTAATAGACCTATCTTTATGTAAATAATTATTATCTATTCTAGTCGGAACTAGTTTGGAAATCTTCTTTATATTAGTAATGTTTTCAGTGTGTCCTTCTAGTGTATCTATAGTGACCTTAAAAGAAATCAGCAGAGTAAGAATGCTCCATAGAAGCATTAATAATCCTGTACAACAACAACACATTTTAAACCATCTCTTCATGAATGTACATCTACTTTTGCTTTTATCTATGTTAGCCATCTTTGTTAATTTGGACTGTGTCTTTTGACTTAGCCTCTTTATTTCGCAACCAGTTTTCTAATCTTAGGCCTCTAAGGCCCTACTTAGTTCTACCAGTATCTATTGTTTGATTCAATTGTTATTTCTTCATCAGTAGTTTTCTATATTTTCTCAGTTTGGCATTTCATCGTTTTTCACTTCTTTCTGCTCATCCAAATATAGAATTTCCTGATCTTCCGTTTCTTCTTCTCCAATGTCGGATAAGATAACTCTCAGGATTCCTGCTTCTTCTTCTTCTTCAACCACTTTCAGTACAGCCTCCTCTGGATTTCCTTGACTATCTGCCTCTTCTTCCGTTTCAGGCAGTGCCACGTACGTCCATTCCGGTGACTTATACTGCTGGTTAGGTTTCCTTGTTCTTTTTCCTTGTCTTGAGTAGTTTCTTCTTCTTTTGACTTTTCTTGGCTTGTCACTTCATTCACCTGATCTGCTCTTGGTGATTTCACTCGTGTCAGCCGATATCTCAATCTCTTTATTTTGTTTGGCCACACTTCGTCCTTTTTGACTCTTTTCTGTTTACTTTCTTTATTGTTCTTTTCTTCTCTCCAAGCCTTTTTCCTTAGAACTCGTCCTTCTGGTATCTCATTTTCACTCTCTTCAGATTCTGTCTCAACTTGCTTTTTCTTTTCGACAACTTCTTTTTCCACCACTGTTTTCCCTACTTCTGTACCTCCTCGGGTCTCTGACACGCAATCTTCCTGCTGGCTACTTGTCCCGTCACCTAGCTGGATGTTGCAGTTCCCTACACCTCCTCGGGGGTCTTCCGCAATCTGTCCCTCTCTCTCTGTACCTGTCCCTTTTTCACTTTGATCTATTATTTCAGGTGGAATTTCTCTTGGTCTTTCATCTGAAACTTCCTTCTCTCGGATTTCTTTTACTGCTTCTTCGTTGTCTTTTCCTTTTTTCTTTCTGTGTTCTTTTCTGTGACCTTGTCTCCCTTTTTCGTCTTCAGAATCTGAACTGATATCAGAAATCTGCAATCGTCTTCTCAGAGAGATACTTCCGGGGACTAATATTTGATCAGATTCTTTTTCCCCCCTTTCAGGATTTTCTTGTGTCTTTGGCTCTTCGTTATCTGATTCAATACTTGACTCTGATTCGTCATAGTACTCTTTTCCTTTGCTGTCAACTGGATTTGGTATCCTCAAAGTATGGCTGGCATGGATCTAGTTTGTCACTCCAGCACACTTCACAGCTGTTGTTGTGGTCAGAATGACTTGTCTTGGTTTTCCCCACCTTGGAACTAAACAATTTCTTCTTCTGTGGACTTTTATCCTTACCCAGTCTCCTGGGTTCAGATCATGGGCTGGCTTCCTTTCAAGGGTGGTGGCATCCGCTCCAACCTGATGAAACACAGAATGAACTGCGTCAGCCAGGCCTTTACAGTATTCCAACACCATGTCATCAGTTATTGTCATCAGCTTGTTGACTGGAATGTACACATGCCTCATCGCTCGTCCCATGACTATTTCATGAGGACTTAACCCTGTGGTTCTGTCTGGTATTGCTCAAATTGTCATTAAAACTAGAGGCAAGACATCAGGCCATTTCATACCAGTGGCTAAACACATTTTCCCAATTCTGTTTTTGATTGTACCATTCATCTGTTCAACCACACCAGAAGCTTCCGGTCGGTAGGCACAATGTAGTTTCTGTTGTACATTCAATGCTTCACAAATCAATTTTACAATCTCGTTATGAAAATGTCCTCCTCTGTCTGATTCAAGAGTCACTGGGAACCCAAACCTGGGGATGAATTCTCTCAAAAGTAGCTTTGCCACTGTCATCCCATCATTTCTTCTTGTTGGAAATGCTTCCACCCACCTGGAGAATAGGCAAACTATAACCAGAACATACCTCAGTCTGTTACATGGAGGCATTTCAATGAAGTCAACCTGCATTCTGGTAAAAGGCCCTCCTTCTCGGCCTATGGTTCCTAGACTCACCACTGTCTTTCTCCCAGGATTGTATTGCTGACATATTAGGCATCTCTGACATAGGCTTTCTGCTACAAGTCTGAATTTTGGATTGTACCAGGTCTGCTTAAAAGACCTAATCATGGCGTCTCTCCCTATGTGTCCCTGGCCATGATACATCCGTGCCATGGTAGACATCATGCTATCAGGCATCACTGGTCTTCCATCTCGATAGACCCACACACTGTCCTTTTCTCTTGGTGCACACCCTGCTTTTATCCACTGTTTCATCTCCTCATCCCCTGACTCTTCCTGTAATTGTCTCACTTCTTCCCAATTTCCACAGTGTTAGTAAACATTACTAAGCAAGAAGACATTTCTCTCTCCTTGGCCCGATTGACCGAATTCTGGTTCCGTGCACAATACTATACCATATCCTTCGCATACCTGTTTCCAGTAGTGATGTAATCACTAGCTTGACTATGGGCAGCACATTTTACCACAGCCAATTGTTTAGGCAGCTGTATCGCCTCAATCTACTTTCCAACCACTTCAGCATTCTTAATAGGGGTTCCACTTGAGGTCAGGAAACCTCTTTGTAGCCAAAGCTGGCCGAAATCATGGACAACCCCGAAGCCATACTGGCTGTCAGTTATCACAGTCACTCTCACACCTTTCCCAATTTTGCATGCTTTGGTCAAAGAAACAAGCTCAGCTACTTGGGCTGACCTCACTCCTTTCAAATAAGATGCTTCCATCACTGCTGCAACCGTGCATACTACATATGCTGCACTTAGCACTCCTTCATCTGTTCTCAAACATGACCCATCAACAAACAACACAAAATCACTTTCTGGCAAAGGTACATCTTTTATATCTGGTCGTGGCTTTGTGCAGTACTCAAGCACGTCCAAACAATCATGATCTACTTCATCTCTCACTTCCACATTCTCAGCATCAGGTAACAAAGTTGCAGGATTCACATTCACACATCTCGCAAGGCTCACATTGGTTGCACCTAATATGACCTTCTCATACTTAGTCAGTCGACTATGTGTCATATACTGAGTACGACTCCTTGTCAAAAGAATCGCCACATCATGAGGTACAAACACTTTCAACGGATATCCCATCACAATACCTTCACTCTGCTCCAAACTTCGATATGTTGCAGCAACTGCTTTCAGACACCCAGGTAAAGCTGCAGCCACTGGGTGGAGCATTGAGGAAAAATATGCAATTGGTCTCCTCAGCCTTCCATGTTTCTGAATCAACACAGAGAGTGCACATCCATTTCTCACACTGCAATACAACTCAAACTCTTTCTCATAGTCAGGCATGCCCAGTGCTGTGGCTTCACACAAACCCTCTTTCAATCGTTTGAATGCTGCCAATTGTTCTTTGTTCAATTCAAGGGGATCTTTTACATCACTCCTTGTTAGTTGTACCAAGGGTTTTGCAATCAGGGAGAAATTGCTAATCCACTGACGGCAGTACCCCACCATTCCCAGAAACATTCTCACCTCTCTTTGGGTTATGGGGGCTCTCATTCCTTTTATAATTCTGATTCTGTCTATTGTTATTTTTCTCAGTCCTTTCTCGATTTTATGTCCCAAATACTGTACTTCTTTCTTACAATACTGCAATTTTGCTGGTGACACTTTCAATCCTCCGTCTGCCAAATGATTCAGTAGAGCTATTGTGTCTACCTCGCATGCTTCACGTGTTTTCTACGCCACCAAAAGGTCGTCGATATATTGCACTAGTACTGAACTTTCAGGCATTTGCAGACTTTCCAAAGATTTCTTCAACAATTGGTTGAATATTGAGGCGCTATTTATACCCCTGTGGGATTCGGCACCATGCCAAAATCTACTCTCCAAAACAAAATGCAAAAATTTGCTGACTGTCATGATGCAATGGGATAGAAAAGAAAGCATGGCATAGATCGATTACTGTATACCATTCCGCATCATGGGGAATCTGGTACAGAATTACTGATGGGTTTGGCACAATAGGACAGCATGATACCACAATTTTGTTTACCTTTCTCAAATCCTGCACTATCCTGAATTTCCCATTAGGCTTCTTCAGTCCCATTATCGGTGAATTACATGGACTACTCAAAATTTCTCTTAAAATTCCTTGCTTGATCATTTTCTCAATTATTGGAGTAACCCCTTCAATTATCTCCGGTGTCAATCTGTACTGAGGGACATTTGGATAGCTTATTCCTTCCTTCACAGTTATGTTGACTGGATCTACGTTTCTCATTAACCCTACATCTTCACCAGTAAAATCCCACACTTCTGCCTTCACTGACTGTTTTAGTTCTTTAGGTAATTCATCAGGGTTGAATATTGCATAAGTCTCAGTTATCTCATTTTCTCTGTTAGCTATAGTCATTTTATACAGCACATCCTCATCTGGTGTTTCAAATGCTATTCCATCTGGAGTACAGAATATAGTGCAATTCATCTTGCACAACAGGTCCCTACCTAATAAATTCACTGGACTGGTGTCACACACAACAAAGCGGTGCATCTCTGTAAATTTCCCTATACTAACTTTCACTGGTTCTGTCAAAAATGTTTTTATCTGTCTGTTGGACACACCAACCACTTGGATTGTTTCATCCGAAAGAGGAAGATTCTTAACATCAGCTGATCTAACAGTTGATCGAGTAGCACCAGTGTCCACTAGGAAAGTAATATTTTCATCATTAACCTTCCCATCTACAAATGGTCCTGTCTGGTCTACTTCTAGAGTTGCACCAAGTACGCACTCTTCTTCCTCCTTTCGGCACCGTCAATAGCTTTCCTCTGAGTCACTCTCATCGCGTTGCAGCCAATACTGTGAAACAGCGCGAGCACGTGGCGGTTTATTTACCTGTTCTTCATTGTAGAATCCCGATTCATTACTATACTTCTGAGTGTTTCTGCTCTGCGGGAAAGGTGGTTTTGGCACCTGATTCTGTGAAGTAACCACCTGCTGCTGTTGCTGCAGTTGACCACTCACCTCATTCTGCACCTGCGGATTCAATGATGCATTTTCATTATTAGTACTTGGAGGAGATTTACACTCGGATTTCCAATGCCCTAACCTACCGCAATTATGGCATGAGAACTTCTTTTTAGCTTCTTCTATATTACCTTTCCCTTTTCCTGGGCCAAATCTCGGTATAGTTCCTGGGTTATTTGCTTGTTCGACCAATTGAGCTTCCTGCCTTTCGGCTACTTTTACTTGTGCCCACATTGCCTTTTCTTTTAATTTTCGCTGTTTAGCCTCAATTTCGTCACTGAAATATTTAGCATGTCTCAATACTTCATCTATTTTCTTATTCTGCCAATCAACTGTATGCTGTTTTATAATGTCACCAATTTCTGGGCGTAAACCATATACAAATCTGTATACAAAATGACTCAAATCCTTATCACTCAGGTTCTCATCTCCACTAAACTGCTTAAAAGCTTGAATTAGTCTCTCATAGTATGCATGTACTGATTCCTTTCCTTCCTGATGTGTTCGATCAATTTTTACCCAATCCGTCTCTTTAGGGGGCACTTTGTTTTTCAAAAATACCATAACCTGTTCATACTTCTTCATTACCTCAGGGTCTGGAGCTCCTGTCTTAGGATCCCTAGGGTACTCCTGAGTCGGCCAGTTGATCGTCAGCTTGCACTCTGTCCACAAATCTGCCGGTACTATTATATCGAACAGACTATTCAAATCTATCCACAGTACCTTTGACAATTTTACAAATCTGTCTACCTGCCGGTACCACTCGACGGGCTTTTCGCGTAGTCGAGGAAAATTATTCGTAAATGACAAAATATCTTGTCTTGTCCATGGGACGTGTACATATCCTCCTCCTGGGATCTCCCTCATGGGGTATTCAGTCACTACCTTTTCTTTCTCTCTAACAGGGAATGCCGAAACTGTCCTGTCTGAGGCATCATTACGTTTTCTATACCATTTACTTCTCCATTTATCCACATCTCCCCATTTTCTCAATAAAATGATTATGGGCCATATGTAGGTAGCCTAACATTTACCACTTCAAAAATGCCGAATTTTACCGATTCGGTATTTATGAAGTGGTAAATGATATGTAGGTAATCCGTCGGTAATATTTACCGATTCGGAATGGGTCGGTAATTAAGAATCGGTATTTACCGATTCGGTAATGGTAACTGGCTTCCCATTGATTCCTATGGGCCAGGAGGCCCATAGGAATCAATGGGAAGCCAGTTACCATTACCGAATCGGTAAATACCGATTCGGTAATGGGGGGAGCACAATCAAGGATGGCAGGGTGTCACAGTGACACCCTGTTGCACCCCTGATTCCTGCATGTGTGCACATGTGGCACACATACATGCCCTAAGGGCATGTATGTCTGCCACATTGCACACTTCACAGTGCAAAAAAATGCTTTTTTCCAGCTATTCGTCATTTACCACCAACTTTTAGTTGGTGGTAAATAACGAATCCCCACAACAACCACACACTCCCCCTACATATCATTTCAGGATTCGGTATTTACCGAATCGGTAAAATTACCGATTCGGTAATGTTACCGATTCGGAAAATTACCGAATCCTGAAATGTGCCCCCTACATACCAAAAGCCTGAATACGGGTCGGTAACGGGATATTTACCGAAAATCGGCCGTTACCGACCGGTATTGGGCTTCCTACATATGGCGCTATGTACTTAATCTGACCCATCTGTCCTGTGGTGTTCAGATTTTCAATGTCTTTTTCAGTAAAATCAACTCGATAGGGTTTCTGCAAGGCTTTTACCTTAGCAATATCTATACCCATTTAATTCGCAACTTCTCCTAGTCTTTCATGCAGATTCTTCGCTCTCCATGTCACGCTTTTGCATAGGAATAACAGCTCCTCATCCTGATAAATTTTCAATTTTTCTACGGGAATCGTCCCAACAATTTATTCTTCCAATACCATCCATAATTATGCCACATCTATCGACTGGGATTCTTTATCTTGTCTCTGTAACCCTCTTAACCATTCACTCAGCTCTTCCACAGAAGGTCCTACCGGGTTTTCTACGCTACTCTGTTCTAGATTTCTCTGGGGTTCCAACAAAGTATCTACTGTCGTTCTACTCCTTTCAGCATAATTCTGATTTATAAAGGGATTATTTGATACATTTGGTTCAAACATATTAATTGTCGGTCCCCATGGATTCTCAATTTGACTCCGTTCTGGACTCTCAACCAAATTATTGTTCCGGTATGGTACCGTCAAGCAATGTTCACTATCCTTTTGCTTCTCAAAAATGGGCATTACAGGACCTATGGTCACTGGAACTGTTACAGCTTCTAGATTCTTAGTTAATTCTCTTATTTTCTCTGTCAATTCTAGAGTTGTTTTAGCCAATTCCGCTGAATTTTCACTATCTATTCTATTCTCCGACCTCTTTTCTACTTCTCTAGTGGAGTTTCTCTTTTCTAAATCTGGTGACATAGTCTCAGTCTTGATAATTCGTAATGTTTCTCTCATTGGGGCATTTGGTGTCAACATTTCTGGTTCTGGTTGGTAAGATGGTGGATTTTTATAAAACACATCATCATCTCATTCATTTGCTCCGTAACCTCTTGATTCCACATTATTCCTTTTTTCTACACATTTTCTTCCTTCATTCTCTCCTACCACTCTTTCAGGAAACATACCCTCAGTCATAGTTGCATTCCTCCATCTTTTCATTCGATCATCATGCGTTTCATGTCCATATGACCCACCAAACAGATATCTGTAACTTCTACCATTTCTTTGCTTTTCTCGCTCCTGCACTTCGTCTTCCCACTCTGTCAATGCCTCAAACTGCGTCGGTCTAGGTCTTGGTTATAAGTACTACAAAAGGGGGTGGTGATGGACAGAGCATCAGAACCAATCAAACACTCACACCCAGTCAACAGATCTGGGTTTGATCCATCACCGTTCTTTAGCCCACTCTGCCACCCCAGTTCAGACATGGCCATATGCAAATCAGTCTGACCCTGTGCCTCATGGGAACAGTACAGCCCGAACTGCCAAGCCATGCCTTCCCTGGACCGGAAACAAGCTTCCTAGGACCGGTTTCTGGCATTTCAGCCGTCTTCAGCCAGGCTTGCTTGAATCCAGTGGCAAAGTGAGCAAGGGACTCACGTCTGAGCATACCCTGCCAACTTATGGCGAACAAAGCGGTACAAAAGGGGGTGGTGATGGACAGAGCATCAGAACCAATCAAACACTCACACCCAGTCAACAGATCTGGGTTTGATCCATCACCGTTCTTTAGCCCACTCTGCCACCCCAGTTCAGACATGGCCATATGCAAATCAGTCTGACCCTGTGCCTCATGGGAACAGTACAGCCCGAACTGCCAAGCCATGCCTTCCCTGGACCGGAAACAAGCTTCCTAGGACCGGTTTCTGGCATTTCAGCCGTCTTCAGCCAGGCTTGCTTGAATCCAGTGGCAAAGTGAGCAAGGGACTCACGTCTGAGCATACCCTGCCAACTTATGGCGAACAAAGCGGTACAAAAGGGGGTGGTGATGGACAGAGCATCAGAACCAATCAAACACTCACACCCAGTCAACAGATCTGGGTTTGATCCATCACCGTTCTTTAGCCCACTCTGCCACCCCAGTTCAGACATGGCCATATGCAAATCAGTCTGACCCTGTGCCTCATGGGAACAGTACAGCCCGAACTGCCAAGCCATGCCTTCCCTGGACCGGAAACAAGCTTCCTAGGACCGGTTTCTGGCATTTCAGCCGTCTTCAGCCAGGCTTGCTTGAATCCAGTGGCAAAGTGAGCAAGGGACTCACGTCTGAGCATACCCTGCCAACTTATGGCGAACAAAGCGGTACAAAAGGGGGTGGTGATGGACAGAGCATCAGAACCAATCAAACACTCACACCCAGTCAACAGATCTGGGTTTGATCCATCACCGTTCTTTAGCCCACTCTGCCACCCCAGTTCAGACATGGCCATATGCAAATCAGTCTGACCCTGTGCCTCATGGGAACAGTACAGCCCGAACTGCCAAGCCATGCCTTCCCTGGACCGGAAACAAGCTTCCTAGGACCGGTTTCTGGCATTTCAGCCGTCTTCAGCCAGGCTTGCTTGAATCCAGTGGCAAAGTGAGCAAGGGACTCACGTCTGAGCATACCCTGCCAACTTATGGCGAACAAAGCGGTACAAAAGGGGGTGGTGATGGACAGAGCATCAGAACCAATCAAACACTCACACCCAGTCAACAGATCTGGGTTTGATCCATCACCGTTCTTTAGCCCACTCTGCCACCCCAGTTCAGACATGGCCATATGCAAATCAGTCTGACCCTGTGCCTCATGGGAACAGTACAGCCCGAACTGCCAAGCCATGCCTTCCCTGGACCGGAAACAAGCTTCCTAGGACCGGTTTCTGGCATTTCAGCCGTCTTCAGCCAGGCTTGCTTGAATCCAGTGGCAAAGTGAGCAAGGGACTCACGTCTGAGCATACCCTGCCAACTTATGGCGAACAAAGCGGTACAAAAGGGGGTGGTGATGGACAGAGCATCAGAACCAATCAAACACTCACACCCAGTCAACAGATCTGGGTTTGATCCATCACCGTTCTTTAGCCCACTCTGCCACCCCAGTTCAGACATGGCCATATGCAAATCAGTCTGACCCTGTGCCTCATGGGAACAGTACAGCCCGAACTGCCAAGCCATGCCTTCCCTGGACCGGAAACAAGCTTCCTAGGACCGGTTTCTGGCATTTCAGCCGTCTTCAGCCAGGCTTGCTTGAATCCAGTGGCAAAGTGAGCAAGGGACTCACGTCTGAGCATACCCTGCCAACTTATGGCGAACAAAGCGGTACAAAAGGGGGTGGTGATGGACAGAGCATCAGAACCAATCAAACACTCACACCCAGTCAACAGATCTGGGTTTGATCCATCACCGTTCTTTAGCCCACTCTGCCACCCCAGTTCAGACATGGCCATATGCAAATCAGTCTGACCCTGTGCCTCATGGGAACAGTACAGCCCGAACTGCCAAGCCATGCCTTCCCTGGACCGGAAACAAGCTTCCTAGGACCGGTTTCTGGCATTTCAGCCGTCTTCAGCCAGGCTTGCTTGAATCCAGTGGCAAAGTGAGCAAGGGACTCACGTCTGAGCATACCCTGCCAACTTATGGCGAACAAAGCGGTACAAAAGGGGGTGGTGATGGACAGAGCATCAGAACCAATCAAACACTCACACCCAGTCAACAGATCTGGGTTTGATCCATCACCGTTCTTTAGCCCACTCTGCCACCCCAGTTCAGACATGGCCATATGCAAATCAGTCTGACCCTGTGCCTCATGGGAACAGTACAGCCCGAACTGCCAAGCCATGCCTTCCCTGGACCGGAAACAAGCTTCCTAGGACCGGTTTCTGGCATTTCAGCCGTCTTCAGCCATTCTGTCCATCAATTGTTGTTTTTGCATTTGTCACCCCGAGTGGGAAGGGTATGCTCAGACGTGAGTCCCTTGCTCTCCATGCCACTGGAATCAAGCTATCCTGGCTGACGAGGGCTGAAAGCCCGAAACCGGTCCTAGGATGCTTGTTTCCAGTCCAGGGAGGACCTGGCTTGGCAGTTCGGGCTGGACTGTTCCCATGGGGCACAGGGTCAAGACTGATTTGCATATGGCTGGGTTCAAACTGGAATGGCATGGTGAGCAAAAAAACGATGGATTTAGGCCCAGATCTCTGTACTGGGGTGAATGTATGACATTGTTCTGCATTCTGTCCATCAATTGTTGTTTTTGCATTTGTCACCCCGAGTGGGAAGGGTATGCTCAGACGTGAGTCCCTTGCTCTCCATGCCACTGGAATCAAGCTATCCTGGCTGACGAGGGCTGAAAGCCCGAAACCGGTCCTAGGATGCTTGTTTCCAGTCCAGGGAGGACCTGGCTTGGCAGTTCGGGCTGGACTGTTCCCATGGGGCACAGGGTCAAGACTGATTTGCATATGGCTGGGTTCAAACTGGAATGGCATGGTGAGCAAAAAAACGATGGATTTAGGCCCAGATCTCTGTACTGGGGTGAATGTATGACATTGTTCTGCATTCTGTCCATCAATTGTTGTTTTTGCATTTGTCACCCCGAGTGGGAAGGGTATGCTCAGACGTGAGTCCCTTGCTCTCCATGCCACTGGAATCAAGCTATCCTGGCTGACGAGGGCTGAAAGCCCGAAACCGGTCCTAGGATGCTTGTTTCCAGTCCAGGGAGGACCTGGCTTGGCAGTTCGGGCTGGACTGTTCCCATGGGGCACAGGGTCAAGACTGATTTGCATATGGCTGGGTTCAAACTGGAATGGCATGGTGAGCAAAAAAACGATGGATTTAGGCCCAGATCTCTGTACTGGGGTGAATGTATGACATTGTTCTGCATTCTGTCCATCAATTGTTGTTTTTGCATTTGTCACCCCGAGTGGGAAGGGTATGCTCAGACGTGAGTCCCTTGCTCTCCATGCCACTGGAATCAAGCTATCCTGGCTGACGAGGGCTGAAAGCCCGAAACCGGTCCTAGGATGCTTGTTTCCAGTCCAGGGAGGACCTGGCTTGGCAGTTCGGGCTGGACTGTTCCCATGGGGCACAGGGTCAAGACTGATTTGCATATGGCTGGGTTCAAACTGGAATGGCATGGTGAGCAAAAAAACGATGGATTTAGGCCCAGATCTCTGTACTGGGGTGAATGTATGACATTGTTCTGCATTCTGTCCATCAATTGTTGTTTTTGCATTTGTCACCCCGAGTGGGAAGGGTATGCTCAGACGTGAGTCCCTTGCTCTCCATGCCACTGGAATCAAGCTATCCTGGCTGACGAGGGCTGAAAGCCCGAAACCGGTCCTAGGATGCTTGTTTCCAGTCCAGGGAGGACCTGGCTTGGCAGTTCGGGCTGGACTGTTCCCATGGGGCACAGGGTCAAGACTGATTTGCATATGGCTGGGTTCAAACTGGAATGGCATGGTGAGCAAAAAAACGATGGATTTAGGCCCAGATCTCTGTACTGGGGTGAATGTATGACATTGTTCTGCATTCTGTCCATCAATTGTTGTTTTTGCATTTGTCACCCCGAGTGGGAAGGGTATGCTCAGACGTGAGTCCCTTGCTCTCCATGCCACTGGAATCAAGCTATCCTGGCTGACGAGGGCTGAAAGCCCGAAACCGGTCCTAGGATGCTTGTTTCCAGTCCAGGGAGGACCTGGCTTGGCAGTTCGGGCTGGACTGTTCCCATGGGGCACAGGGTCAAGACTGATTTGCATATGGCTGGGTTCAAACTGGAATGGCATGGTGAGCAAAAAAACGATGGATTTAGGCCCAGATCTCTGTACTGGGGTGAATGTATGACATTGTTCTGCATTCTGTCCATCAATTGTTGTTTTTGCATTTGTCACCCCGAGTGGGAAGGGTATGCTCAGACGTGAGTCCCTTGCTCTCCATGCCACTGGAATCAAGCTATCCTGGCTGACGAGGGCTGAAAGCCCGAAACCGGTCCTAGGATGCTTGTTTCCAGTCCAGGGAGGACCTGGCTTGGCAGTTCGGGCTGGACTGTTCCCATGGGGCACAGGGTCAAGACTGATTTGCATATGGCTGGGTTCAAACTGGAATGGCATGGTGAGCAAAAAAACGATGGATTTAGGCCCAGATCTCTGTACTGGGGTGAATGTATGACATTGTTCTGCATTCTGTCCATCAATTGTTGTTTTTGCATTTGTCACCCCGAGTGGGAAGGGTATGCTCAGACGTGAGTCCCTTGCTCTCCATGCCACTGGAATCAAGCTATCCTGGCTGACGAGGGCTGAAAGCCCGAAACCGGTCCTAGGATGCTTGTTTCCAGTCCAGGGAGGACCTGGCTTGGCAGTTCGGGCTGGACTGTTCCCATGGGGCACAGGGTCAAGACTGATTTGCATATGGCTGGGTTCAAACTGGAATGGCATGGTGAGCAAAAAAACGATGGATTTAGGCCCAGATCTCTGTACTGGGGTGAATGTATGACATTGTTCTGCATTCTGTCCATCAATTGTTGTTTTTGCATTTGTCACCCCGAGTGGGAAGGGTATGCTCAGACGTGAGTCCCTTGCTCTCCATGCCACTGGAATCAAGCTATCCTGGCTGACGAGGGCTGAAAGCCCGAAACCGGTCCTAGGATGCTTGTTTCCAGTCCAGGGAGGACCTGGCTTGGCAGTTCGGGCTGGACTGTTCCCATGGGGCACAGGGTCAAGACTGATTTGCATATGGCTGGGTTCAAACTGGAATGGCATGGTGAGCAAAAAAACGATGGATTTAGGCCCAGATCTCTGTACTGGGGTGAATGTATGACATTGTTCTGCATTCTGTCCATCAATTGTTGTTTTTGCATTGGTTATAAGTACATCATCTTTTTGCGCAGATTCCTTAAAACCGCCAAATTAAAGGAACCATGTTCTGGAAATGCCAGTACTCCATCGTCCTTGGTATATTTTACCCAATTATGTGCCCAAATACAAGTATGATATCCATATTTCGCAATCATTAAAGCTGCTGGAGTTTTCGGTGGAGGAATTAACTGTCCTTCCCTAGTTTTGACCTGTTTATCTTTCTTGAACCACTTTTTAACTTTACCAAACCAGGATTTCTTTTCCCTATCTGGTGGCTGGTAATACATTTTCTTGGTTTCTGTGTATTGCTAATCTCTTACAACTGTACCGCTATTCTGTCCACTCACAGCGCGACTTCACGCTAACGCACCAATCAAGAGCATCTACGTCACTGTCACAGTCCTCTAATCCCAGCGCGATTTACACAAACGCACCAATGGGAAGCGTTTACATCACCCTGTACTTCTCCAAACCTAGCGCGGCTTTACACTGACGCACCAATCCGGCGCGTTTTATACTTCTGACCCACTGTCCAATCCCAGCACGGTCATTCTGACGTCAGCAGCCGCTGCGGCAGCTCTGCTCCTGTCTACCCCTCCTTTCCAAGTCCGCTCCATGAACTCTTATTGCAACTTTTACAATTCTATTAGTAACAACACTAAAACATCTCCATTGTCCGCTTCGCTAACCAATGAATAGCAATAGACCTTTCTCACGAGAATTCCGTCTTTCCCGAGAGCAGCGCTTACCTCTGCCCTACTAGGGAATCGTTACTTCCGTTGATAAAGAAGCACATCCCTCTACCTTACCCTTCTAACAAGCATTAGCTAATTGTTTCTCTAGCATTTAAGACACATAATTGGAGACCCAATGCTCCTGAGAAATAAACCTAGAGTTTGGCAATCAACCCGAATGCCTTTACATTCACACACTGTCACACAAGAAAATGTAGTACATACGCACAGAATCCTGTCTTTCCCGAGAACAGCGAACAGTCTGTCCTACTACAAAATTATGACACACGTTAACAAAGCAGCGCTTCCCTCTACTTTGTCCTTCTAACAACCTCAGAGAACACCTGCTACCTTTTCAGTGATAAGCGTTATTGGTATGCCAATTGGTTTCCTGGTACTTAAAGACCAAAATTTCACAGGTAACCTTTGCTATCATACACACTTCTCTCACACAGAGAATATTTCTAAGGACAACTCACAACAATGCTACCAAAATCGAACCCAGACAATGCGCCGTGCAACTTCACCTGTCACACGTTTTCCCTGTGTACCTACAGGGCAACAACAATTCCATCTTTCCCGAGAGCAGCGCTTACCTCTGCTCTGCTATGGAACTGTTACAAAACTCCCGACTTCCTACATCCCAGAAGCCGTGCTAACAACATATAACTCAACGTAACTCAACATATAGTGTTAGTACATAAATCAATAATCAATAAGCTATTTACAAGCAATGCTCACTAAACCAAAACAGTAGCTAACCATATCTGTGCTACCAAGAAAACTGATGCAGCGCGGAATGCAAAATCCCTCCCTTCGTCACAGATCATAGATCACACTCAATCACTACAATCGCTGGTGGGGCCCATAACACCAACATTCATCCTTCTAATAACCTGTTTCCAAGGAGGCGATTGTTCCACTCGCTGTAATGGAAGAAGTACTCATATATCCCTATTCATGAAGGCCTAAACTTCATCTTTTAGCACTTCTCCCAATAATAGGCCATGGATCAGCTAGCTGCAGGTTGGAGTGATAACAAAATCTATAACTTATTTACATAAATACATTTTCATAATAATGACCCAACACAGTTCTTGTAATAAATCTTACATTTTATCTAAATAATAGGAAATCGAGTCTCAGATTTAATCAAGCAGTAGAGCATCATATTTACCTATTCTGGCTAAAAGTCGTCCTCTAAGTCAAAATCTTGATCATCAGTTCATACTGTCAGAGTCTTAGGAAACAGCTGTCCTGCAGGGTCACCGTCCTCTCCGTCAGGCATAACATCAGGAAATCAAAAATCTTCTGAAGGGTCTCGCTCTTTAACCTCTCTATTCTAACATTTTTATAGTAAAATTACATTCCAAAGAGTAACGAATGATATTTTTAACGTTTCTAATTGGTCCGTTTAAAATGGTTCAACAGCTTTCCCATACGGATAATGTGTCTTTAGATATAGTTCTCATTTTCTCCTCGGAATAGTATCCTTTCATTGTTTCTTTCAGAGCAGCTGGCTGGTAGCCCGGTGTGTCCTTGGGTGGCACAGTTGAGTTAGGGTCGTCCAAAGGCCACTGCAGCTGATGGTGACGCATGCGCACTTCACCCAGAAACCTTCATAATGGAATCGTGTTCGTCAAATAGGGATGTCGGCCATTTTGTGGCCACCAAATGGTCAATTTAAGCAAAGAAACCCAAAAATGTAATTAATACATGGAAATGACTAATAAAATGTTATCCCCTTACTAATACCCATATGTATGTGTATTTATCTAGCAGAAGCAACACTTAATGCAGGTTATATTCACATTAATAATGCACAAATCACGAATACATCACAAAAGCAACATATAATCATGCAATCTCTAATTGTCTATTATTAATATGCATACGAAATTAGTTTACGTTATTAATTAGGCCATGCAAATGAAATCCCACGTATATTTCTCATATTAGTAATGTTGGTCAATTCACACAGCAAACAATTAGTACAATTACTATTAATTAATTATTCTTATTAATGTAAACATGCAAAAATGGAGAGGGTATACAATTTTTAAAGAAAACCCCACTCCAGCAAACTGCTAAGAGGACCTACCAGGATCTGAACCTGTGACCAGCGGTCGAACCCAAGCCCTTTTCCATTCGCCCTACCCACCTGCCTGTGAACTTGTATCCCAGGGCAGACTTCAGGCACCATAACCCATACTTGGACATGCCTGAGCTAGAAACACAAATCTAAAAGGCCTGCCAAAGGGCTAACCACCAACATTGCAGTCCGAATGTTCGCTGAGAACTCCCAAGGAAAATTCGCTTCACTGAAGCAACTGGTAACATGTCAACAATTCAATCAATTTAACCTTAACTATTACTGCAAAAAGTGCTCTGGTAGTTTGTCCGTATTAGTGCTACATCCCCTCCATATCAACAACAACAAGGCAACCCGCACCCTCTTGGGAATGGCACACTAACGCCCCAGCTGACAGAAAGTGCCTATTCGTGTGTAGCCCATGACCTTACGTTTATCACTGACGGTATACCAGGATTATGTTGAAACTTAGCTGGCTCTACTGCTGAGTGTGCATTGCACCATCACAGGATGTCTTTTGCCTCTTCAATTTCTTGGATGCAAAGTATGATGACATTGCCAGCCCCAATCCAAGGCAAAATAAAAGGAAGCTTTACTGCTACCCATGTGAGCCTCCGCTGGTGCTAATGAGGTACAAATAGCACCGGTAAACTAGATGCTGTACTATAGCATTAGAGGGCCATTGTAGCACTTCTTAAAGTCCATGGCTAACCTACTCACAGAATGGCAGAGACAAGAGAGGCGGTAAATTTAAAGCCAATTAAGATGATCATTAGGTAAGCCCAACAGGGAGAGATCCTGAGAAATGAGGTAGGGAACACCACCACCGCACCCAACATGTGAATCAGTCCAGGATTACTTTGCTCCCACTGGTCACCTCTGCCTGATGTGAGTGACCTATGTACATGGTCCCCTGCATGGCGGCGATTGCTAGAATCTTGCCTGGCATTCCTTCCAGTTGTACTTACAAATTTCGTACTGCCCAACCCAATGTGCCCCTTGGAAAGATACCACAACCACTTTGGCTTTGAGCCTCACCAAGCACAACCTTTCATCCTGGACCTACCTCCAACGTGACGTGTATTTGAGTGCGCTGTCCCCATTGGGGTCTGCTGGCTCTGACAGAGAAGACAAGATGAAGCATGCTAACCTGCCCCCACTCAGCAGAACACCCATGTGTGCAAGCTAACCACCGTCTGCCTGCAAAAGCATGCCAACCCATCTAGTATTATACTACCAATAGCTCAAGGGGGTGGGGGGGCAGTCCTGTCCAGGGGTGTGTGTAATGAACCACATGTGTCCTGGAAGTACCTATGATTTAGGTGCAAATGTCACTCATTCATAGTACATGGTGTTTTTAATAAAACCAATAGCAGGTCTAACTAATCCATCAGGCATCCTCCGCTTACTTGGCGTGTTGAATTGAGGGAATCCAGTGAAATATGGAAGATATCTCCCTTGGCATGCCATCCCTTTAGCATCACATTTACAGCTATTATGCATATCGCTTAAATAGTCTCCATCCTGTGTTTAATGCTAATTAGTTTGGGTTCTGCGCTTGATAAATCCCTTCTAACCAACAGTGTTGAGCCACTCATGTTAGTTTCTTGTACAAGTCGCCCCCGTTACCTGCCACTGTTAGACCAAATGAACCTATTAACAAACTTCCTATACACAAGTATGTCATGTTGCGCAACTTGGGACACTGTTACTTCATCCCTACGTACGTTCAGGCCTGGAAATACTGCCAAAGGAGTCCTCACCTTAGTCCTGTTTAACCACTAAATAAATACTGTATAAGGGAACAAAATGTTACCCGCGCACCTAGCCATGGGCCTGAGTAAGGGGATGAGTCTATAGTCAGATATAGCTGTAGCTCGCTCTACACGGATCCTAATTTTAACAAGGTGCCGTTGCATGAAAAATACTCTTCTTATGCAAGGCTAAGCACTTGGGGCAGGTTTAGGATTTCCTAGGCATAAACATAAAACCCCCAAATCTTCATTCTATAAGAGCGCCGTGTTTAAGTCTCAGGTATGGGGAGGGGCAGCTTCATATCTATAAACCGCCCACAAGTCACCACAGAGCCTAGAACATGTCGACAAGTTGTCCCCCTTCATAAACTCTACCTGTTTGGTGTAACTAATCTGAAGAATTCTTTATTGTTGTCTGCCCAATAACGGGGGCCAGAGCGAGGGAAGGGTTACAGCAGTTGCCGTCCACCCAGCACATCAGAGCAACACGTGCTCTGTAATTCCCCATCAGGCCGTAGACCCTATACTGGGGGTCATCAACTGCCCAGTATAGGTCTACTAGTGTGTCACTCAAAGTTGTCTGGTTATCACCCTTCTGTGTTTCATGTGCGCCTCATGCCATGAATTCTTTTGAAGACGGTAAACCGACATTCAATTTCCACGTCGAGCCCCAGTGAGGAACGTGAACTGTGGGGGCTTTGGTCAAATCCATCTACTTGTAGGAAGACCCATGCCGCCCATGTGCCTCAGGGCACAGGGCTTGGGGACACTCCCTGCATTAAAACCATGTGTGACAAACAGGGAGATTAAAGTCAGGCTAACCCCAATATTACAAGGAAAGACCCACCACACAGCTGTGCCCAAATAACAACCATCCCGCATCAAACAGACACGATGGAAAGACAACAGGAGCCTCACACTCTACACCCGCGGATTAACACCGCAAGTAACTAATCGTTTAACGATCGAATAAATAACAACAGACATCCATTCAGCATCTGAAGCCGTAGCCGTTTCAGAAGTGAACTGGGACCCCAAGGCCTTTAGCATCGGTGCAGACCTCGGCACCTATGGTTTGTGTGATCTTTGCCCACTTTAGTGTGAGCAGGGCCCCGCGATGCATATTTTCTTCATAGTCGATAATGCACACGTAAACTACTCTAGCTGCTCCTTGCCGCTGGGTTATCCTACCCTAAGGAGCCCTTCTGAAAGACCCGGGAACATTAAATCACCCTCAACACTTAAGCTTAAATCTTTGCTTAGCATAGGTGCTGAAGGCGATGTGTACACCTTCCACCTGATCCCGGACACAGCGGTGAAGAGTCCCAGGAGGACCCGGCTAAAATAAAAGACATCAACAGAGCCGAGGGAGCCCTGCGCAAGCTTCAAGGATTGTTTAAGAGTTAAAACTAATCTGCAGGGCTACCCAGCTTGCTCAGGCAATGACTATGGCGTTCAGGCCGGCCACTGGCACACCGCGCATTTACTAGGTGTTCCGCTCACTGAAAAGCCTGACTGATCACCATTCATAGCGTTAATCTAACGCGCATTGAGAATTACATCTCAATTATACAAATGTAAATGTATGTGAACGCAAAGGTGTTGAAACGTTAAACAAGAGCTCCAGTTGCATGACATACTGAGCACATGTCATTGCATCCCTATATATACTACAAAAAGAGCACTACCTGCAACAAGCCCATCTATTGGCTAATCAGGGCTTCTATGTGCCTAAGGTGAAATAAGCCACCATTATAGCTCAGTTGCATAGCCAACCAAGAGCTAGCCGCCCACACCCATAGCTCTTGGGCTCCCCAGAGCCCAAAACCACCAAATAAGAACAAGCCAAGGCCACTCAGCCTCAGTTGCCAATGGAACAAAACATTGCAACCAAGGCCCCAAAACCAGATCCAGTCCCCCGCTGCGGCACGAAATACAATCAATCGACCTCCCCTACTGAGGCCCTGCAACCAAGGCCCCAAAACCAGTTCCAGTCCCCCGCTGTGGCACGAAATACAATCAATCGACCTCCCCTACTGAGGCCCGGCAACCCCACGAGTCGGGGCAGCAGATGCACTAGTCCCGGGGACCCACTGTGGCTGCCTAAAGCACAAAATTGCAGGGGAAAAAAGTTCTATCAGCATTTGAGGCTATCAATGCCCCATAAAATGGCTTCAGAACCGCACCAGGCGAATGAATGGTCCCCTACGGGCCTTAAGAATGTGTAATTCCTCCTATCAGCCAAGTCACTTGGGCTCCCCCGGGATGCCTGTGCTCCTCGGCAATGCACCACTGGGTCAAACCGTTCACAGGGCCCGACCTGAGGTGAACAAATAACTACCCCTAATACCTTTCCTCTGGCTCCCTCCATTATCGCCCCACCAGCCTGCTGAGCGGGGGAAATCCGGCGGATTGTATATGAGGGAGCTGTGTCCTCCTAAACTTTAAACTGCACAATCCTGATGTTTAAGGTGCCAACATGGGGTCGCCTTGCCTGCATCTCATTAAGCTTAGAGAGCATCCATTAAGTTTGCATTTCCATTCTGGAAGAATAATTCCAAATTTCAACATCAAGGGGTCCGGAGTGCCCATCTCCATGTCATTTCAAGGACGTAATCTTTCTTCCCGTGGCAACTTCTTAAAGGTAGCCAACCAAAACAACACTACCAACTGTGCATTTGCAAAGTATTGTGGCACTACCCACCCGAAATGCACTTCAGCACCCCTCACTGAGAATGAAGCACCATACATAGGCCGCCGTGCAATACAAGCAAGAGAGTATTCGAATATGAAGGGGCCAGTGGCATAGCACCCGCTTTCTGCCCTTGTGCCAGCCGCCAGTAAACTAATGAAGCCCCTCTCTGGACTCTCACCACAAGAGGGGGTAGGATTCAAACCAGGCAGCTACCTAGTACATCCAGCACCCGAGTTACCAGGCACCAGAAGGCTGGAGAGGGGGGGCACACCCCCCTCTGTGCCCGGCACACTGGGTAGGCTAGGTGCGAGGCCCTTCCCTCAGCAGTACCCTTAGCTCAGGGCAGGTGCCCCCAGCGCATTTGTGTAGGACCAGCTCCATACGCGCTATGGTACCAGCCCTCGACCAGCGCCTACCTCTCCGTGCAGGGCTGCCCTATCACTCAGTCGTGATGTATCCATTAATGCAGCACACAGCGTGTGCCGGACTGTTCGGATTTTAATTGCAGCATCAAGAGACAACAAAGCCTGTGCCAGTGCGCCCCCTGTGTCAGCGCCGCGGCGCGGCAGCGTGATCCGCACTGTGTGGAACAAAACGGGATCCAGAGTGCCCAGTGATTTTAAACCTGTGTAACCCGCCCTCAGCCACAATGCAGTTTAGCGGCGCGTCCAACCACAGGGGAGGAGGGCTGCAGTAGATTCAGCACACAACCACCAAAGACCAGCGCCAACCCTGCAAAGGCACTGGGCAGCTGTTCTGCTTGGGTCTTCGGATCAGATAGAACTCGCTCATCAGAGCCTCACTAACCCAGTCAGAACGTTACCCCCTCCCTAGAACCTATTTACAATCCTACAACCACATAAATCTATCACCTAAGGACAGGGGATTCCTACTATGCATACCAAGATCTCACAATCGGCGGCCTCGCGATCCCATACGGATCCAGACCTTTCTGCCCATACGACAGTATCACAAGTGGCGGCCTCGCGGTCCCATACGAACCCAGACCTCTCTGCCCATACGACAGTATCACAAATGGCGGCCTCGCGGTCCCATACGAACCCAGACCTCTCTGCCCATACGACAGTATCAGCACAATCGGCGGCCTCGCGATCCCCTACGAATCCAGACCTCTCTGCCCATACGACAGTATCACAAGTGGCGGCCTCGCGGTCCCATACGAACCCAGACCTCTCTGCCCATACGACAGTATCACAAATGGCGGCCTCGCGGTCCCATACGAACCCAGACCTCTCTGCCCATACGACAGTATCAGCACAATCGGCGGCCTCGCGATCCCCTACGAATCCAGGCCTCTCTGCCCATACGACAGTATCACAAGTGGCGGCCTCGCGGTCCCATACGAACCCAGACCTCTCTGCCCATACGACAGTATCAGCACAATCGGCGGCCTCGCGATCCCCTACGAATCCAGACCTCTCTGCCCATACGACAGTATCACAAGTGGCGGCCTCGCGGTCCCATACGAACCCAGACCTCTCTGCCCATACGACAGTATCAGCACAATCGGCGGCCTCGCGATCCCCTACGAATCCAGACCTCTCTGCCCATACGACAGTATCACAAGTGGCGGCCTCGCGGTCCCATACGAACCCAGACCTCTCTGCCCATACAACAGTATCAGCGCAATCGGCGGCCTCGCGATCCCCTACGAATCCAGACCTCTCTACCTAGACGGCAGTCTCATATGACAGTTCATCCTATGATCACCATAACATACAAAAAGGGAATCAGTCTCACTATTCATCAGATCACACAAGGATTGCCAGTTCGGGCATAGCCTGTTCTCAGGTTTGAGGGGCTCCTCTTTCCCTTATTCAGTTACCACTTACCTGATCAGGGTTAACATCTGTTCATGTAGCCGCAGCTGACTAGAAGAATAGGCTACCCTCTTATACAAGAACACACAGCACATGTTGGTTCACTACAAACTGGATACTTTATTACTCATTGCATATACAATCACATAACATTACGATATAACACATAACCTGCAAAGAAAAGTGAAAGATTAAGTTGTACACTCTAATAAGAAAGGGTCGACATCACCTTAGTAGTATGTAGCCTGCACTCAGTGGTCATCTAGGCTCCCTTCTCGTCTGTGCCTCGGCTCGCCTGGAATCACCCTTCTCCGAGTCACTGGGACCTCTTCCTTATCGGCTACTCTCTCCTCTGTGGCTATTCTGTTAGGAAAGCATCTGTCTCTCAGTTCTTCTCCGCCTTCAAGATGGCGTCTGTCTTCCCTGGAATAAGTAGTAGCTTTACTGCTAACGGCTAGATGCCGCCTACGGACTGAACATGTAACTGCCTCAGACTTTCACTAATATAGAGGTGCATTTCCTCATGGAAAATTCCGGCCCGTAACCTGCCGCCCACCAAATTCTTGTACCTCCCCGTACCAAGGACACGTTCCCAGCCGGCCAGCCTGATGTAGTGTCTTCGGCATGAAGAAAAATACAATCCTTCGATAAGGGCCGGCCTGAACCGGTTCTCTCCAAGCGAATAACACCTCATAACTAAAATATTACTCTTGACCTAGAAGCATCCCAAGCTGCCGAAGCAGAAAGAAAGATGGAGTCTCTCCCGTTTGAGGCCTACCAGGCCTGAATTCAGCACAGCTCCATGAAATACCCTCACTACAGGACAGGTTATCCCTAATACTAACGAATCTATCCCCTAGGCTATATGTGCAAGCCCTGATCTATGGGGAAGAGCACAGAATCATGTCGAAGTGCCTAGTAAATAGGCTCCATTCACTACTCTAACCCTTAGGCTTGAATGGTAAGAGACTGAAGTCACATTCAATCACCTGTTAATACAAGAAGACCGGGAAAATCGAGCAGAACAGCAGCACTCCCGGTCGTGTTGGGAGGGGGGGTTACATGATTTGTAACAGAGCGCTTGCTTCCCTGCTCTGCAAACATCCCGAACTATCCACTTCGCCACACGATACAACAATGGTGAGGTTGCCCCCAAACGCCGCTACATGTCTGCGCGGTCGTCGCCATGGAACAAACCAGGTCCCCCCTGAAGGGCAGCGCCACCGGGCATGAGGCACCCCGCAGCAGAACCGCAGGACTACTCAATATGTGGCTCCTTTGGTACATCGCGTTAAGTACCACAAATTACCAAGCACTGCGGCGCACAAAGCTGTCCTGAACACCACCTAAACCTTTGCCTAGCTTTCAGTGATACACCGCCAATTCTGTCGCACTCCCCACGCCCCACAGTACTCAGACCCTCGACCACATGAACAGGGTGCCTCGCTCCACGCTCTTGGGCTAAATCACACAGAAGGCCAAAGGATTCCGCCTGCGGCACACATAGAAATACCGGCTCAATGTAGACCTATAGCGTCACCACAGCCATATGGGCACACGTGAATTACCAGCGTACTTTACATCTTGGGCATAGTGTCACCATAGCCGTTCGCACAAAACATGGTTACCGATTGTTTTACTTGTGCCTTAAACGCTGCCATGCTTTGTCCAGATAGCCTCCCGAACACTCTAGCGTGCGGCCTAGAGATAGATTTAATAAATCGCCTCCCCTGCAACCAAGCACCATTGTAGCCGCTGGCACCATCCCGGCCCCAACTCCCGCCGCACAATTCAAAACCTGCCTCAACACCATACCGGACATATTTATATAGCGCAAACTCGACCCACGTGTGTCAGAGTGCTTCGCATGATCGCTAGTTGTGTTGCGACCCTTAAACCCATCGCCGCGAGAGGGGAAGAGAAAGCCAGGCGCTTGCTGCCACCACCCCGGGTGAAACGACCCATGCGGGCCGAAAGGTTTGATTCGTTCTAGTGTCCACTCTCAGTCAGCGTATCCTTACACAATACTTCGCCCCTGGCACGGGGGGGGAATAGGCCCCCTGCTACATCCGATTCCGCGCCAGTGTAAAGTGGGGGGTACATGCTCCGCTGCTGGGAAACCCGACAGAGCCCCCTGCGGGGCGGGGCCTTGGCCCGCACCGGCGGAGCTGGGCTGTGCTCCGTGAGCTCTGCCCTACACCCCCCCGACCCAGGACAGACCACCAAAGGGCCCGGCAGCCTTGCCCAGATACTACCCAAGTAGGGAGATCTGGCCGTGGGAGAGGGGGGAGGAGATGCACTCACCGCGCTCAGGCCCAGCCGCAGCTCCGCGATACGAAACGGCGTCAGGGGTCGTGGGTAGAGGTCGAAACAGCGAGACGGGCAGCAGACAAGAGGCTGCATCGTGGGCGGGGAAAGGTATTTGTACCCTTGCCTTCCCCCACTACGGCCAGAAGTGACGCGCCGGCTGACCCCTGGTCCATAGGCCGGGGGCACTGGTATGCTGCTTAGTGTGCCTTCCTGTGGCACTAAGGCGGCCGCCCTGTTATGAGGGTCCCCTACGAGGACACCGGGCAGCCTTTCAATCTCACTCCAGAACCATACTTATCACTCAGTGGCATAACTACACTTGAAGGGGCCCAAGCTGCAAAGTTCACAGAGGTTGCCCCCTTGCTCCGTACCCAGTCTGGAGCTTTCAGACCAGGGGCCCCACTACCCATGCACAGTATCAGAGGGTACTCCCGGGTATCGGGCCCCTCAGCCCCGCGGGTGCCACACTGTTATCACTTTACCTCTCTCTCTCTGCCAACCTCTTCCTCTTTCTACCTCTATGTACCTGTCTGGCTTCCTCAACTTTCTCTTTTTACCTTACATCCCTCCTACTTCTCTAACTCATCTCTTTTTCTATCTCCCTTCTCCCTCTACTGTGTTGTGTTGTGTGGGTTGGGTATAGGAGTACCCCTCTGGTCCCTGACACACTCCATAGAATAGTTACGTAAGTGATTGGGTGTGGTTAAGAAAATTCATGACATAGTACAGGGCAGTTAACGGCTACACTGAAGAATAAAGACCTTTTATACCGAGCACTTTGTGTGGTGTGATCATTTACATGTACCCGGGCTGGGGATGACGCAACCTACTGCTCCTCTCTTGCTGCATCTTGTCTCTCCTGCCCCCTCCTCTTTCTCTTACTCACCAGAGTCAGAGGTCACTGTGTATCTATAAAAGTAAGACAGAGAACGAGGACAGATTGGACAAGGCACAGAAGAGAATTTAGAAGAACATTATCCCACTTGATCCAATGGAATGGGGAGAATCCTCAGAGCAGTGCTCTGATAAAAATCTGTTGCAGCCGTGTCATTTTTGGTGTTTATTCTACAAAGGAGCATTAAATAAAGAGAGCCATTTTTTAAGTGCTATCCATTTTCTGCTGACGAAATACTCAGAATTCTAACATCTTGCTCTGTACTGAAGATCCTGTAACGTTTTTGCTGCCGAGGAAATGAAATATACCGCCCGAGTGTTATATGGGATTCTTGTGTTGCTATAAAATATTTTACAATATGGCTCCCAGGATGCCTCTGTAGTAACAATCCAGGCAGGCGGCGCTTTGCTCAATGATGGTTGAAGCTCTAAGAGAAGCCCGTTTTCTTCCCCCCACCCATTTTAATTGGATGAATGAATGTATATATTGCAGAATAGATTAACACAGCCCAGACTGACTCTAAATTGAGGGTCAATTTATCTAAACGCCACTGAACAACATGATAGTTCATGCTTTCATATGGGAAGCGAACTGCATGCCACCTATGACACGTTCACCACCACAAGTGTATGGCAAATATCCTTGAGAAATTATGCATTCCAAATAAAGGCATTCCGTGACAATTGACTATTACGTTGGAAAATGCTTCAAAATATATTGCGAGTTTCATTATTATTACCACGCATGCACAGACAGGAAAGAATTATGCATCCTCATTTCCCAGCGGCCGTTTTATGGACTGGAGGGAAAGGCAGCATTTGCATTCCGTAAAGAACTGATTTAGATTCTGAAACAAATTGGAAAGTTAATCGGGAGAATTGCGCGGCTTGAACGAATACGGCTTTTTTGTGAGCAGGGCTACGTTTCCGGTGACGTAATTGCTAATGAAGTGCCTCTAACGAGACGTATGCAGCCAGTCGAGGGCACTTTATCCCTTTGGGAGGTCAGCAGAACAGGCAGGTGTCATAGTCCATCAGAGCTGAATTCACAAACAGGTATTGGTTGAAAAGAGAAGTAGGGGCACTGTGGGACCGTCTGCTTCACGAGCAAGTGTAAACCGGTGAAAGAGGAGGGCATTTAAAGTGCAAACATGTGGAGAACCAAATAACATTTACCCCAAAGCACTAACGGCTGCGAATAAAAGAAATATCTGAAAAGATAGTTGAAAAAGCTAGTACTTATATGACTTTTGAATAATGAACAATTTAACACATCAAGTGCAGATATCGTATGACTCTAAACAGAAGTGCAACATTCCGACATAAAAAACACATAACATATAGAGAAATCCCTGCTGGTGAAAGCTAGAAACCAGTGCCATCTAAATAATTTTTGGGGGCCTGGGCAAGCCATATTTTAGATCCTACGTGCTAGATTATCATAGTTACAATTAAAGAACCATTCGCACTGGGCATTCTCGCTGCGTGGAAAACAGGCAAGCAGGAAACTGGTTCAACCACAGGCTGCGCAATAGTACACACAAGAGTTGTTCGCTGCACTGATCCGGATCCACTGCGGTAAACAAGAGTCAATCAGCATCCACTGAGAAATGGGAGCACAAGCTCCCAACCCATCAACAACCAATAAGAACCACCGGAACAAGAGTGCCCACAAACTACATACGAGCCTAGTTTTTGGCTTAAGGACCGTTTATCAGGATGTACACTATTAGAAGAACAACTGTTTAAATACTGAAAACCACAAGCCGAACAGATCACTGCGATTCAGATAGGCATAGCAACAATAACTCTTCTGGCTGTAGAAGAAAAAGTGCTTCAGGGCATGGAGTGCCCAGTCGAGTGAAGGCATCTTCCCATTTTATGGGGAAGGTAATGTATTACCCCCAGGTTCCTCCTGTCCTCACCCCATTCATGACTAATTAAGATATATCTATCTCATAGACAGAATAAAACCGAAAGGAATAATGGAACCCATACCCCACACCTTCCCACCGGGAGTACTTAAGGTGTACTTACCTAGTATTCCTTCTGTTCTTTTTTCTGTCTGCCGACAGAATGGGAGGAGGAATACGAGGGCTGCTCCTGTGGTTTGGAGTGGCAGCTGATGATGCTGCGGCCGTCATCGAGGTGAAGCGGTGGTGACGGCTGCTGGCTATTGCATCTCCCTGACTTCCGGGCTTGCATGGAGACGTGTGTGCTGGAATTCAGAGTGTTTCCATAGGGGCCAGACTTCTGGATCACGTCCCTGCTAGTGGTCCGCATCTCCCTGGCTGCCGGGCTGACAAGGAGATCTGCATCCAGGCATACAAGTATGTTGGGGCCCAGAGAGCACGAGGACAGGTGAGCACTTCCTGGGTGGCCTGAGTTCCACTTGGGACATGTTGGTGGAGCGTAGGTGTGCCGGGGTGCTGAGTGCGCACCTCTGCATCCCGCTGTCGGTGTTATCCAGATTGAAGGAGGAGGATGCCAGTCCAGGGTGAGTGCCGCATAGCAGTTTATGTTTGCTGCAGTTACTGAGTATTTGTGTGGTCTATTTCGTCTGAACAGTGTTGTGCTTGTGGCCATGGGGAAGCACTCAAGGAAGAGGAGGCATGTGGAGAGTCTTCTCCTTTGTGTTCTGCATCTTCAGCCTTTTTGCATTCTCCTCCTTGGTTGAAGCACCACGAGGAGAGTGAGGTGCTCGCCTCAAACGATTGATACATGAGATATTGCTGGGAATGGGGGACGGTAGTAAGCCGAAGGGCAATCCTCTCAGGCCTCAGGGTCAGAGGAGGAGAGTCCTGGCCCTAATAAGCAGAAAGGCAAGAATATTGCTTAGGACATGTTGCCAGATTTGAGTAAACCACATGTTAAGGCAAACATGGGATTTCTGGATGATGAAGTGTCGGACACTTGTTCGCTCCGGTGCCAGTTTCAGAGTTCAGCCACTATTGATGTTCCGGTACACCCTTGCATTCACAAGGTTCTAAAACAGGAGTGAAAGGATCCTGACAAACTCATGCTTCCTAGATTTATGGCTAAGTTATACCATTTACAGGATATACAAAAAGAATTGACAGACTCTATCCCCATCGATTCATTTGTGGCAAGTCTGGTGGGGAGGGCATCCTTGGCAGAGGATGCTGTGATTAAGGACGCTGTAGATAAAACAGTTGATGCTTCCCTCTGGAAAGTCTATTCTTTTTCTCACTTGGCACACTGGGCTGGAATTTATGGTACCTATGTGGCCCAGTCTCTGATTTCCGTTGTCAAGGCCTTGCATAGATCATTGGATGATAAATCTGAATGTTCTAGGTATTGGAACATATCGCGCTTCAGGTGGAATATCTCTCAGATATGTCTTTTGATGTAGTAAGGGCATTAGCGCTGTCCTGTGGGGTTTGTGTGACGGCTCGCCGGAATATGGTTTTGAAAGATTGGCAGACTGATTCAGCCCAGAAGGCATCTGACCTGAAGTTGCCTTTCCAAGAAAATCTACTGTTTGGGGCAGAGTTGAAGGATAAACTCCACAAACTGTTTAGGAAAAGTAGCATTCGTCTTCTCTGAAACAGGCTTCTTCAGATAAGTAGACTTTGAAACCCAAGTCCCCCTTTTGTCATCCTTCTTGGAAGCAGTATACCCGCTTCCACGGGCGGTTTCCAGCTGGCCGAGGGAGGGTCAGGAAGACCATGCCCCTCCCCCTCCAAAGTCTCATTCCTGACTATATGGTGGTGGATCTGGAGTTTGTGGTCGGCGGTTGGATCCAGGATTTCCTCCAGGCTTGGGTGGAACCTACTTCAGATGCCTGGGTATTGGACATTTTGAGGGAAGGTTATTGGATCAAATTTGTTTTGATCCCTCTGGATTCAGAAGTCCATCTGACTCCCTGACCCTACAAACCAGAGCAGAGGATGGCATTGTTTCTGGGAATTTGCTCTCTTCTGCAGAAGGGTGCCATTCTGGAAGTTCCACCGATGAAGAGGGGCAGGGGCTTTTACTTCATAATTTTGCTGGTGGCAAAATCAACAGGGGGTTTCCAGCTGGTTCTGGGTTTGAAGGCACTGAACAAACTTGTGCTGCACCTACCCTTCAAAACAGAGACATTGCAGATGGGGATCCCTTTGGTGATAAAGGATCTCCTGATGTGCACCTTTGATCAGCAAGATGCATATTACCATGTACCAATTCATCCCCAATTCCAGCAGTTTCTGAGGTTCTGTATCCAGGAGACACACTATCAATTTTGTGTCTTACCATTCAGCCTTTAGTCGTTTCTGATGGTGTTCACCAAGGTGGCAGCTCCATTGGTTGCTTCAATTCCTCTCCAGGGCATCCACCTGTATCCCTATCAGGATGATTGGCTGCTCCATGGTCCATCAGAGGAGTAGCTTCTTCATGGTCTGCAGGGGCTTTGTTTGATTCTCAAGGCTCATGTGTCAGTTGGCACCTTCACAGGATTTGACATTCTTTGGGGCCCGGTTCCAGACGTAACTGAACTGGGTCTTTCTGCCCATGCCCAGTGCTCTGGTCTTGATGTCGATGGCAGGAAAAGTGATGGCAGTGCTGCTCTGCCTGTGCGACGGTGGTTGCTACTACTGAGTCACGTGTCGACAGCAGTATTCGCTGTTCCTTCGGCCCACTTTCACCTATAGCCTCTGTGGATTCATCTGATTTCGTTTAGGGATCCATGCTCATGGGACCTCGACCAGTTGGTCCCAGTAACTCCTGCTGTCATCACGGATCTGCACTCATGGACGGTTTGGGATAATCTTGCGAAGGGGATACGTTTTCAGCCAGATTCTCCGGTGGTCCTTACTATTGATAGCAGTGCTTTAGGGTGGGATGCCACTCTGGGAGACGGATCTCTCCAGGCTTGCTGATCTCTGTGGGGGGGCAGACGTTCTTTCAATTGGAGGGAACTGCTGGCGGTCTACAGGGCAGTTTACTGGTACATTTGTACAACCAGGTGACTGAGGCTTATCTGAACCATCAGGGGGGATCCGTTCTAGATCTGTGAATGCGGCGGTAGTGCCCCTTTTTTACTGGGGGGAGGGGCATCTCCAGTCTTTGGTGGCAGTTCACGTCGGAGGGGATGGACAATGGGGTGGCAGATGCCCTCAGTCGTTTCTTTCCTTCCTCCCAGGAGGTGCCTCTCTCAAAGGAGGTCTTTAGTCAGGTGTGAAGGAGGTTTGATGTTTCTTTCCTGGGGCCTATTCGCTTTGGGCTACATGCACAGGTGCTCAGCTTTTGTGCCAGCAGGAAGGAGTCTCGGGGTGGATGCTTTGACCACTCCTTGGCCGGATCGGCTGTTGTATGCTTTTCCTCCAATTGCTCTGATTCACAAGTTTCTGGCTCGTCTGATGGGAGAATCCTGGGTGGTAGTGATGGTGGTCCTGTTTTGGCCCAGCTGCTCTTGGTCTCTCAGTCTCAAGCTCATTGCAGTTCAGGGTCCCTGGTTTATACCCTGCTTCCCCTCTCTTCTGCGGTCTGCTCCTTTGTTGTTGTCAGAACTCGCAATTTCGAGCACGCTCTTCAGGATAAGGATGATGTATAAATATGGTCCACCTCTTGATATCCTCAATTCTGAATACCATAAAGGCACAGAGCTTTAGCGTGATCACACGAGGGAAAGGGTACTGGGAAGGGAAGAGCCAGGAATGAGACCTGTAAGAAAAGGGAAAACAATTATAACCAAAATAGTCCTAGATCTTGCATTAAAAGCTAACATCCATTAACTTTTATCATTTACCTAAAACCATGCAGTTAAGGTCCTATGGAATACAGAACAGCCATTTGTGCACTGTTTGTTTCAAAGGATCTCCCCCTGGATGAAAAATGTAACTAGAACAACAAAGAGCAGGATTTACCACTTATACATTCTCTCAAGATAAACATAGATACTTGTGCTATGTATCAGAACCTTCATACATACCTCAAAACAAGGTTTCTCTTTATGCTAACTTTGAAATAGCTCTGAAACAATGTTGAGTAGCTGTTCAGTCTCTGTTTCTTTTGGGGGATAATGTTATTACTCTGAAAGAATGATGTGGACATAATTGACAAGATACTGAATGTGTCACCACTTTGACTTGGTATTCATTAAATCCACCATGTCTCTTCTAGCAGATCAGAACCCTCAAAAAGAAAATTGTAATTGTAGTGAGAAATGCTTCCAATATCTCAATGTAATCCCAAACAGAATCAAGTTTTTCAATTGAGCACCACTAAATTAGAATACAAATATGAGTGCATATCTTAGCGCTGAGATAATGAAACCAGTAGAGTGCTTCTCATGCATTAGGAATCAGGGGAGCCCCCTTTTTACAAGCCTTCGTCCTGCGGACTGTGGGAGCAGAAAAGTAAATAGCAGCACAGCTTGCATTTTTTCTAAAATAGAACAGAGATCTACGTCCTCAGGATGACAGTGATTTCCCTACCTGAGAGCCGATGCAGTAACTGTCCAGATTAGAAATACCCTCTGAAGCTGCTACCAGGTGCGCAGACATTAACGAAGCAGGGAAGAACAGCGTCTCAACTTTCCACCACAAACGCCTCAGGCCAAATCCTCTTCTGAAAAAGCAATGAACGGAACGTTAATTACGCATGTTGGCTGACGTGCGAGAGTCCATCTATATACTCAACAGACTCGCCCTAACCAGCTGAAAATCATTGGAGTGGTAGGAATCATGGGAGTTGTAGTCTGTTTGTGCTTCTTGGAGATAAAATACAGGTTAGGCATACATGACCAAAGATACAATTCAAACAGGGCCGTTTCTACCATTAGGCAAGACTATGCGGCTGCCTGGGGTGGCAAAAGGGCTAGGGCGGAAAAAAGAAGGAAACATTTTTTAATTTGAAGGCAGCAGCACCTGTATGTGAGTGCAAGCACACCTGCTTGTACATGCTGCGCAGCGCACCCTAGCATAGTGTTGTGTGGATCGGGCTGGTGGTACCACTGTATGTGGATCCCCGGGGCCATCAATCTTGAAGCGCGGGAAAGTGCTACCAATGACAGCCCTGGCCATCATTTTTGGCCAGTCCCCGAGTGGTGCTTTTTATGCAGCAGCCAGTGACGATGACTCGCACGTCGCACCACCCTCTCTCTCGGCACGCGGGGGATGGACTGTGTGTGTCAGCTGCTCTGGTGCCTTGGTGAATTGATTACTGCTGCCAGTGCCAAACAGTCCTGTCTCATCATTTACTCAGAGTCCTCCTGCTTTGAGACCCCAGACCGGACTCAGAGACCGGCCTGCGTGCACTGGGCCTGGCGTGTGTGCTGCTGCGGTACCGCAGGCGTGGCCCGGCCCCAGCCTTCTCTTGAATAGGTTGAGAATCTGATCGAGAGAGACCAACCACTGCTGGTGAGAATCAAGCCCCTTGTCCTAATTTAAGTAAGTGAAATTACATTTTTACCTCTCCGTCCAGGCTATACAGCAGCAGTAGAAACTGGTCTGGGTTGAAATGTATGCCACAGAGGGTGTATGCACTAAACAATGCATTCCTGGCCGGGTGCAGCTACCTAATATTTGTTAAATAACTTCAGGGTGGCTGTTTAAGGTATCTCTGGTCCTGTTTTACCATATGGGTGAAAGTTGGAAGGACACCACATGTGAATTTAACCGAAGGCGAGGGGCAGGCCTGTGGAAGAAATTTAAACATGAAATAAAATATCATGAACAGTGCTTTTTTAGTTATTTAGGGCCTCATGTAGGTAGCCTAATACCGGTCGGTAACGGCCGATTTTCGGTAATTATACCGTTACCGACCGGTATTTAGGCTTTTGAGATGTAGGGGGATCATTTCTGCATTCGGTAATTTACCGAATCAGTAAAATTAACGAATCGGTAAAATTACCGAATCGGTAATTTTACCGATTCGGTAAATACCGAATACAGAAATGAGATGTAGGGGGAGTGTGTGGGTGTTGTCTGGAGTCGGTATTTACCACCAACTAATAGTTGGTGGTAAATGAAGAATGGATGTGTAAATGCATTTTAAAGCGCTTAGAAGTGTGCAATGTGGCAGACATACATGCCCTTAGGGCATGTATGTGTGCCACATGTGCACACATGCAGGAATCAGGGGTGCAACAGGGTGTCAATGTGACACCCTGCCACCCTTGATTGTGCTCCCCCCATTACCGAATCGGTAATTACCGATTCGGTAATGGTAACTGGCTCCCCATTGATTCCTATGGGCCTCCTGGCCCATAGGAATCAATGGGAAGCCAGTTACCATTACCGAATCGGTAATTACCGATTCTTAAATACCGACCCATTCCGATTCGGTAATTATTACCGACGGATTACCTACATAGCATTTACCACTTCATAAATACCGAATCGGTATGATTCGGTATTTATGAAGTGGTAAATGTTAGCCTACCTACATGAGGCCCCTAATGTTTGATGTGTTTTATTGCTTAATGTTGAATACAAGATCTTTTATATCTAATGCATTAATTCTTCTAGCCTGGAAGACAGGGGGAGAGAGTGATGGTAGTAAAAGGGATGGGGCGGCATTTTTCAATTCTCGCCTAGGGCGGCAAAACACTTAGAAACGGCCCTGAATTCAAACTGGAATTAATACTTGTGAGCATATAAGATAAGTTTCTGTACCAATCCTTGTCCCTGAAGGCACCATGAGTGTTTTATTTCTTGACAGTTCTCTCTTCTGAGGCTTCGTCTCTCGGTTTGAAAGTTAAAAAGGGGGGCCGTTGCAGCGCAAGGGGTTTCCCTGGCACTAATCAGTAGCCATCCAGTACCCTCGTAGGCCTTCCACTCAAAAGTCCTATGAGAGGCATTGAGGTAATTTCCAGCGCTGCTGTGGGTCTCTTCAGTTGTCTCCCCTGGACTTTTCACTGACGGATGTTTTACAGTTTCTGTGATCTGGTTTTGAGAACCAGCTGGTGGTGCCTACATTGAGGGCCCAGTGGCCTGCCTTCAAAGCATTACGGTCCCCATGGGGGAACCTGGCTGATTTTGACGGCTTGGTAGCAAGGTTGCTGCGAGGGCTTTCTCTTTCTCACCCCTTGGTGAAGCCTCTGCTTCTGTTGGGGGACCTTGACTTTGATTGCTGTGGCCTTTGAGCACTTGGAATTGGTGGGCATTACATTTGTCATGTTTAAAGTTGTGTTTTTGGTGGCCATCACGTCGGCCAGGCAGATTGATAAATTGGGGGCTCTGATTGCTAAGGAACCAATTTTGTTATTTTCTGACTATGGGTTGGTGCTGCGTTTGGATTCTTTCCTGGAGCCCAAGGCGGCATCTTAATTTCAAAAGTCTCAGGAAGTGATTCTGCCTGCTTTGGTGGCTGATTCAGGGTTGGCTGAGGATGTTATGTGGTCCTTGTTGGATGTAAAATGGGCCTTGCTGCTTTATTTGGATTGCATGGGTTCCTTCGGGAAGACTGACTCTTTGTTTCTTTTGAGGCTTCCTCTCAGGGGTAGAAGACTTCTTCATTGTTCATTAGTAGGTGGATCAAGCAGCTGATTAAACTGGCTTATTGTCTGTCGGGGTCTCCTCCTCCAGCAGGGTTGCAGGGGCACTCTACTCAAAGGGGTAGCAGATTCTTGGGCTGAGTTGAGGGGTGTCCCTTTTGGAAATTTGCTGGGCTGCTACTTGGGCCTCTGCTATACCTTTGTAAGGCATTATCGTCTCCAGAACATACGATGCGGTGATACCAATTTTGGATTGGGAGTGTTGCATGCTGTGAGCTTCTGAATTGTCTTTTGACTGTGTTAATAAATCCCTTTTGGGTGCTGCTGTATGGTGTTGTATCCTGTTGTGATTTATTTCTCTATGAATGTTGGGTTCTTGGCTTGGGTATTCGAAATTAGTAATGAATGAGACAAGGAAAGGAGGGACCCTGGGTAATTGCCTATTACTTACCCATAATCCTCATTACTCTTGGTCCTGTTGTCCTCGTCACATTCATTACACCCCTCCCTCCCTCCCGGATGGCCTGCCTTCAAATGTGGGGCTTGGTAGTTCAGAAGGAATGCCAAATAAGTAAGCCTTAAGTACTCGGTGGGAGGTGTGTGTGGTATGGGTTCCAGTATTCCTTTTGTTCTTTTTCTGTCTGCGAGATAAATATATCTCAATTAGTAATGAATGGAACGAGGACAACAGGCCCAGGAGTAATGAATATTACTGGTAATTATTAGGGCATTAATGAACCTCAGGGGTTGCCAATTACATAAGAGTCACAGGCACCATATAAAAAGAATGAGAGCGACTAAACTAAAGCGTATAGAAATTAAACAGTTGTACTGTGGGACATAGACAAACTCCATGCATCCTCCAGGTTCACAACTTAAATGAACCCCAGGTTCTATGTTCATTTATTTTGGAGAGGCAGGTTCTCATCAACTGCTTTTCTGAAGACAGCATTGTTACATTCACCCTGACAATAGTTTCAGAATTGGAGAATCATAGCTCTTGAACCTTAGTGCTTGAAAGTTTGTGATGCTGCTGCAGTGTTAAAAGGCTTTCTGAAGGAACTGGACATTCTATGAGTTTCCAATCACATTACTCTTTGACTGCACTATGCCACCTTTGTGGTTCGGAAAGGCAATTGCCAGGAGCCTCAGTATGGCCACGTATGTCCTTTATCCCATGAGTATTAGTACGAGCTTGGGAAGCTTGATGTTTTGCAAGCATACACACAGCCCATCTCACAACTGGACAGAACTACTGTAGACAAGTCAAGAATAAGGTCAAAAGGGATGTTCACATGCCTATTAAATATTGCCACTAAAATATTTCTTTGTAAAGTACCGAAATATTGGCCAAAAAAATATATTGTCATTAAAAGGTAAATATAGAATTTTAAATAGGCAACAGTATATTACCTTTAAAAATATATAAACTTTAAAAATAATATTACATTAAACAAAATGTAGAAATATAATACAGAAATGAAAAAAGATGAATATATACTATAAAATAAAATAAATAAATTAAAGCATAATATGTAAATAGTTACAATTGCTAAAAAAACATAAATGATAAAAAATAATTATAATAATTAAAAACAAAATCTATATATTAAAGCTTTCAATAAAATAAACACACACAATACAATTATTACAATTAAAAATAACCTATTACAAAATTACACCCCAAAATACCATAACATAAAACAAAATAAAAAATCTTTTAAAATAAATCACAAATAAAATATGTTACAAAATGAAACAAATAAGAAAATTCAAATAAAAAATAATGAAACTTTTGAGGGTTTTAATTCACCATTCCTATTCCAAACTAAGCAACAGCAGGACCCGTGTTAAACTTGGGAGAGGTCAGATTTACTATTCATACTGCAACTGGAGCTACAGTAGGGAAATTGTTGGACTTTGGAGGGGGTGACATTAACTAGTCCCAATCCAAGTAAGCAACACTAGGGAATGTGTTGGACTTTTGAGAGGCCACATTTATTATTCCCAGTCCGACCTGAGCAACAACTTGCAAAAATCAATGAAAATATATTCAAAACTTTGGGTTGAAAACCCCCACATATTTTCTTTGTGTTAAAAAAACTATCACCATTCAAAAACATCTGTCCTTGTCTGCAGGAAACCTACAAAAAAGAGAACTTATCTATCCACCAACAAAACATCCAATATCCACAAAACATTTAAATACCTATTACATAGTGTTAGACTACAGAACTAAACTGTATCTAACTGTAAACAAAATGTACATAACTAACTATACACATTAAGGCCTACAGCATGTTATTAGCCAACTCTGGGGCATATTTACAAGCTCCTAGCACCACTGGAGCATCACTTTTTTTGATGCTTCGGTGGCACTGTATGCGCACCCATATTTACAAGGCCCTGCAAAGCCACCCTCTGTTGATTTTCATGGGCTTGCAAATACAGCCAATTTACTCGCATCGCTTTGCGTGAAAGGGGCGTGCAATGGGAGTTGCTGTGGGTGTTCCACCGCAACACTCACTGCTTTTTGACGCTGCCTCAGATTTACAAGGATCAGTAAATCTGAGGCATTGCCAAAACTCATGTTATGTTATGTTATGTTATTTTCCACTTGTAACGCGCACAGCTACTCAAGAGTATCCCGGCGCGAACCTGAGGGAAACCATGCCAATCAAACGAAGAGAAATGTTTTAAGCTTCCTTTTGAAAACTGCGAGCTCCCGAGTGTGGCGTAAATCAAGTGGGAGGGCATTCCAGGCCCTACTGGCCCTTACCACCAGAGAGCAGCCCCCGGTCCTCTGCCGTTTGAAACGCGGAATCACCGCCAGGCCTAAAGACGTTGAGCGCAAGGACCAAGCGGGGACATAATAGGAAAAGCGTTTCTGGAGATATAAAGGACCCTGGCCGTGAAGAGCACGATAAACCAGCACTAAAGATTTGAATTTGATTCTGGCCGCAATCGGAAGCCAGTGCAGTGAGTGTAGATGGGCCGTGACACTCTTCCTAGAAGAGAGGCCCAGTAGTAGTCTAGCCGCCGTGTTCTGGACTACCTGCAGTTTTTTAATCAGGTATCCTGGAGAGCCCAGGAGAAGGGAGTTGGCGTAGTCTAGACGGGAGAGAATCAAAGCACAAGTAACTGTGACTCTGGCTGCCTGCGGAAGAAAAGGAAAGAATTTCCTAAGAGTTTTAATGAGACCGAAGCAGCAGCCAGCAGTTTTCTTGATATGGGTGGAAAACAAAAGATTCTCCTCGAACCATACCCCCAAGTTCTTGGCGGGCTGACCCTCAGCGAGAGGTAAAGGAAGCTCTTGAGGCCACAGTTGTTGGCGAAAGTCAGCAGGGAAAGTGTCAAAGAGCAGAACCTCAGATTTCTGTTCATTACATTTGAGCTGAGCATCAGCCAGCCAGGTGAAAACGGAGCGAAGGCACTGTTGGGCCGCAAGAGCTGAACTGGGGGCCTTATCCCAGGTGAAAAGAAGCTGAGTATCATCAGCATAGGCCAAAACCTTAGCCCCAAGAGCTTCAGCCAGATGGATCAGAGGCATGACATAAATGTTGAAGAGCAGAGGGCTAAGGGAGGAGCCCTGCGGGACACCCGTGGTGACCGGATGGGGGGTAGAGTAAAAGGGGGGAAGCCAAATCTGCTCAACCCTGCCGGCCAAGAAAGACCTGAGCCAGCCCCACACGGTCCCAGACACACCAACCTCAGCGAGGCGGGTGAGCAAGAGATCGTGCGGGACCCTATCAAAGGCGGCCGAGAGGTCTAGCATGTGAGAAGTTGGCCTGATGTATGATGTCACTAGTTATAGTGTACACCTTATATCAGTCCAAATACCCTTATGGTGATTGGTTGTAAAGTCAACCTTATAGACCAGCTATCCTAGTGGTAGCATGGACAAGAGCAGTCTTAGGCTAAACTCTGAATGGCATGTGAAGCCAGCTGTGATACCATATATAATCCCTTGAATACCAAATGAAAGGACACCACAACAGATATATATATAAAATAAAGTGTATTTATTCTAAGCAAACCCTCAGCACTCTTTATGAGTTTAGAGGTAAGTACAACACAGTCTTATTAATGCATACAGTAAGTCACACAGGTAAGTAATACAGTTAGGCCCTAGGGGCCACGCAAACCATATACTAAATAAGTGGTATAAGAACCACTGTCACGGATATAGAATAGGCCTAGGGAATCGCTGGGGCTACACTACACTAGCGTTAGTTAGGAAGTGGGAGGCCCACGGGATTCGTGTGCAGAGTGGAAACACTCACGCGTAATGCGTAAAAGTCAATAGCAATGTTACAGTTTAGAAATAGATAGATTTAGGACACTTCCGGAGTAGCTAGGAAGTTGAGACTTGAAAACTAGACACTAGGATAGTCACTATCCTGATGAGCACCGGAGTACCCAAGTTACCTATCCCACAGGCTGCGGGTGCATAGGGGTGAAGATGCGTCGTTTTCGTCGTCGACTCCTATGGATGCCTGAAGAAAGATGCTGACAGGCAGTCAGGGGAGAGTGTCCGGTGGATCCCAAGGCTGGGATCGAGAAGAGAAGAAACCTGCAAGCAGAGGGGACAGAGTCAAGGTCACTAGCCAGTGACCACGTGGAACCAGGAAGGAACCAGGCGATGTCGTGAAGAGTTGCAGGTGAAGGTGAAGCTTGTCGCTGCAGCCAGGAGGACCAGGAAGCGTCGAGGACGACCAGGACCAGGAGGCGAGCTGTCCCACGAAGGCTCTTGCTGTCGGCGGCGTCGAAGTTGGACTAGGACTCACCAAGCCTTGGCAAGCGGAACCCACGAAGAACAAAGGACTTGCTTCTGGTGCAGACCAGGAAGGTCTGGGGTGCTTCTTCTTTGCAGAGAAGCGGGAGCCAGTCTGGAGGAGCCAAACCAGCGCAGAAGATTTCAGGGAGCGTCGTCACAAAGGCCACTAGCCAGCGGGCAAGCAACCGGACAGACGCGGCAAGCAGGAAAATGCTGAAGGGCCCCACGCAGGACTCGTGGAGTGTGGGGGGCTGGTCTTCGGTGCAGATGGTGCTTGGGGTTGGGGCTTCTCAATCCCCGGTGCACAACTTCGAGGGTACCTCAGAAGCTGCGCTGTAAGTTACTAGCCACTTTTCCCAGGTAGCCGGTCCCACGTCGCTCGTCGCCTCCACGGATCTCAGCTCTGCTGCAGATGTGGATGAGGGTCGGAGAAGTCTGGAAATCAAGGCTCTGGTCGGGCTCTGCAGTCGGTTCCTCGTCGAACGTTTCACAAAGCAAAGGGTAGTCTCTTGATGGTGCCTGTTTGCACAGGGTAGCCACTCCTTGGCTACAAGGGAGATTCTTCAGTCTTCTTCTTTCGTCGAATGTCGAAGGTCCAGAGTTTCTGTTCAGTTTTGCAGGTTCAGGATAATCTAAAGTCTTGAGGCCCAACTCTCACTCTTATACTAATCTGGGGGGCTGGGATACCTGCTAGGTCACGCCTTATGGGTGGGACCTGGGAGGGGGTGGTTACACCCACTTCCCTTTGTCCAGTTTCGCGCCAGAGCTGGGGCTGGAGTGCCCCAGCGCCGGTTTGAACTGGACTATGCAAGGAACACCTTGTGTGCCCCAGGCATGTCTCATTCCTTTCAGCCCACCCTGCCCCAATACACTAAAGGCTGTCTGGGGAGGTGCTAGCACCTCCCCAAGCAGGAAACCTATTGTCCAGGCCTCCCTGGCTGGGATCACTCCCAGCTGCAGGAGGTCAGACTTGTGTCGTGGCAGCAGCATCCATTTTGTGATGCTGAGGCTTTGGTCAGAGGCTAACAGTTGAAGTATGATTTTAACATGTCTTTCCCTCTAGAAGGGGGGAATAATATTCTCATGCCCAGAAAGGGCATGGGGGTATTATTCCCGAGTGTTAGACACCTTACACGACATGTTTTGATAAAGCCAAACCATAGTTACCATAACCGTCTAAGATTATAAGGCACTTTAAGAGTATATGGTAGGCTATATCATAGAACAGCTATAAGGACATGGTTCCGAAAGCTGCAGACAGGCTCAGCTCATGCTAGAGCACCATCTCACATGTTACCAAGCACTCTGCCTCCAGGATTGTCAAGGCCTGCCATAGGAGTGACTGATAGGTACACATGTGTCTATATGTAAGTCAGGTATAGGAATACTACACCTAAGCAAGGGGTGATTACACGACCTTGCCCCAGCTGAGTGATCAGCCAGTTGTGTCAAAATGGAAGGCCAGGCCAGGGGTGGCACAATACATGCTGCAGCCCCTGGTAGGCCTAGGGTACACCTATGCCCTGGGTACCTAGGGTACACTGTACAGGGGCCAATAAGGTGATCCTATCCAAATGGGTTATGCACCTAAAGTACATAGTATTAATTTAGAGAGAGAACAGCAGGGCTGTGGGTCTGGTTAGCAGGCCCACAGCCACATCTAAGTCGAAAACCAGTAAAGCAAAAGCAAAAAGTGGGGGTGAACATAGAAAGCAGACCCTACTCTCCTACACAACCCCCCCCAAACTTAGGGACATTAAACTAACCTTGACCAGTTGAGTCTTCATGTTCTAAGTGGAAATATCTGGAGAGTCCATCTGCATTGGCATGGTCAGTCCCAGGTCTATGTTCCACTGTGAAGTCCATCCCCTGTAGGGAAATGGACCACCTAAGAAGTTTGGGATTTTCACCCTTCATCTGATTTAGCCACAAGAGGGGCTTATGGTCTGTCTGAATCTTGAAGTGAGTGCCAAACAAGTATGGCCTCAGCTTCTTCAGGGCCCAAACCACAGCAAAGGCCTCCCTCTCAATAGCTGACCAACGTTTCTCTCTAGGGGTCAGCCTTCTACTTATAAAAGCAATGGGCTGGTCTTGACCATCTACATTCAGTTGTGAAAGAACAGCTCCCACACCTAACTCAGAAGCATCTGTCTGGACAATGAACTCTTTGGAGTAGTCTGGACTTTTCAGAATAGGTGCACTGCACATGGCCTGCTTCAGGTCATCAAATGCTTTTTGACAGCTTACTGTCCACTGAACTTTCTTTGGCATCTTCTTGGAGGTCAAGTCATTAAGTGGTGTCACTATGGACCCATAGTTCTTAACAAACTTTCTGTAGTACCCAGACAGGCCCAAGAAAGCTCTGACCTGAGTCTGGGTAGTTGGAGGAGCCCAGTCCTTTATGGTCTGGATCTTGCTCTCCAGTGGTTGAACCTGACCCCCACCAACTAGGTGGCCCAGGTATACAACCTTGCTCTGCCCTATCTGGCACTTAGTGGCCTTGATAGTGAGGCCTGCCTTTTGCAGGGCCTCTAAAACATTCCTCAGGTGGACCAGGTGATCCTCCCAGGTGGAGCTAAAGACAGCAATATCATCAAGATAAGCTGCACAATAATCATCCAACCCAGTAAGGACTTGATTCACCAGCCTTTGGAAAGTGGCAGGTGCATTCTTCAGACCAAAGGGCATTACCACAAATTGATAATGTCCTCCTGGGGTCGAGAAAGCAGTTTTGGCCTTCGCACTCTCAGCTAGTCTGATTTGCCAGTAGCCTGCTGTTAGGTCAAATGTGCTCAAAAACTTAGCAGCTGCCAGTCTGTCAATGAGCTCATCTGCCCTAGGTATTGGGTGGGCATCTGTCCTAGTGACAGCATTGAGACCTCTGTAATCCACGCAAAACCTCATCTCTCTCTTACCATCTTGGGTGTGAGGCTTTGGCACAAGGACTACAGGACTAGCCCAAGGGCTCTCTGAAGGTTCAATGACTCCCAGCTCCAACATCTTTTGTACCTCAACTTTTATGCAGTCCCTGACATGGTCAGGTTGCCTGTAGATTTTACTCTTCACAGGCAGACTGTCACCAGTGTCCACCTCATGGGTGCACCAGTTTGTCTGACTTGGGGTCAGAGAAAACATATGTCTGTAGGCCTGCAGAACTTGTCTGCAGTCCTGTTGCTGATGGACAGTGAGGCTGTCAGAAAAGACCACACCATCAACTGAGCCATCATCAGGGTTCTGAGTCAACAGGTCTGGGAGAGGGTCACTCTCTTCCTCCTGCCCCTCATCTGTAGCCATGAGTAGCCCCATGTCTGCCCTGTCAACATATGCCTTCAATCTGTTGACATAAAGCACCCTGTGGGGGCTTCTGGGAGTCCCAAGGTCCACCAAGTAGGTGACTTCTCCCTTTTTCTCAACAATAGTGTGGGGTCCAGACCACTTGTCTTGGAGTGCTGCTGGGGCCACTGGCTCCAACACCCACACTTTCTGTCCTGGCTGGTAAACAGTCAGTACAGCCTTTTGGTCATGCCAAGCTTTTTGGAGTTCTTGGCTTGCCTCAAGGTTTTTAGAAGCCTTCTTCATATACTCTGCCATCCTGGAGCGGAGACCAAGTACATAATCCACTATGTCTAGTTTGGGTTGTCTGAGAGGTCTCTCCCATCCTTCCTTCACCAAACACAGGGGTCCTCTTACAGGATGCCCAAACAAAAGCTCAAAAGGGCTGTAGCCAACCCCCTTTTGTGGGACCTCTCTGTAAGCAAACAGAAGGCAGGGTAAAAGGATGTCCCATCTTCGCCTAAGCTTGTCTGGTAATCCTTTTATCATTCCCTTTAGGGTCTTGTTGAATCTCTCAACAAGCCCATTGCACTGTGGGTGATAGGGTGTGGTGAACTTATAGTTAACACCACACTCCTTCCACATTGCAGTCAAGTATCCTGACATAAAGTTGGCACCTCTGTCAGAAATGACCTCCTTTGGAAAGCCCACTCTGGAGAATACTCCAAGCAGGGCCCTTGCCACAACAGGAGCTGTTGTGGTCCTCAGGGGAATTGCTTCTGGGTACCTGGTGGCATGGTCCACTATCACCAGTATGAATCTGTGCCCAGATGCTGTTTGTGGGTCCATTGGTCCTACAATATCTATGCCCACTCTTTCAAAGGGGACCCCCACCACAGGTAGTGGTATGAGGGGGGCCTTTGTGGTGCCACCTGATTTGCCACTGGCTTGGCAGGTGACACAGGAGCGACAAAACTCCTTAGTATCTTCTGACATATGGGGCCAGTGAAAGTGAGGGACAAGCCTGTCCCAAGTCTTGTTCTGGCCTAAATGTCCTGCAAGGGGAATATCATGGGCCAAGGTTAGAAGGAAGCCTCTGAACTTCAGTGGTATGACCAACCTCCTGGATGCACCAGGCTTGGGGTCTCTAGCCTCTGAGTACAGTAGCCCTTCATCCCAATACACTCTATGGGTACCTTGAGCATTCCCTGCAGCCTCAGCAGCAGCCAGCTGTCTGAGGGGTTCAAGAGAGGGGCAGTCTAATTGAGCCTGCCTCAGATCTGCCCTGGAAGGTCCCCCTGTCCCAAGAAACTCAACCTGTTCAGGTTCAAGTTCTTCTAGGACAGTTCCTTCAGGGCTCTCAGAATCATCCTCCTGGGAGGGCTGATCCACCACCTGAGGCAGGGGGGAAGGCACAGCCTAAACCCTACTGCTCCTTCTCTTGGATTGTGACTGGTCCATAGTTTCAGGATCCAGCACTTGTTCAGTGTTGCACTTTTTGGCCTGTGACCTGGTCACAGCAAGGACATGTGCATCTATCCCCAGCATTTCTGCATGGGTCCTATACTCCACTTCAGACCAGACTGAAGTTTCAAGATCATTGCCCAGTAAACACTCTACAGGAAGGTCTGAACTAACAACAACTTTCTTGAGGCCAGTTACCCCTCCCCAGGAGAAGTTAACAATAGCCACACTATGGGAGGTAGTGGCATTGCTAGCGTTGGTCACTAGGTAGTTCTCACCTAGTATGATCTGTCCAGGGTCCACAAAAGCAGGTGTCACCATTGTGACACTAGCTCCAGTGTCCCTGTAGGCCTGAGCCATTCTTTGGTTGATAAAAGGTGTCTGTCTGTACTTGCCCAGGTTACTGGGGCCTACAGTAGAGGACAAAGCTAAGTCCCCATCACAGATCAGGACAGCCTGAGTAGGTACTCTGACTAGGCCAGAATCCTCCTCAGTTCCCAGGGTTAACCCTACTACACCCTTTTGCTGGGAACCACCACTTACAGCTGAACTAGGGGGTACAGTTGCCTTAGGGGCAATGGTGGCTGGGGGCTTATCCTTTTTGGTGCACTCACTAAACCAATGTGAGGTAGACTTACAATAGTTGCACCATGGTTTCTTTTGACCTTCTTTCTTCTTATCCTTTTTGGAACCACCCTCCCCCTGAGCCTTTTGGGGGCCTGGTGAAGACTTCTGGTCTTTTTGTTTCTGCTCATTACCCTTCTGGTCTGCCTTTTTCTGATCACCGCCCTGGTTCTGGTTTTTCTGCTTAACTCTAGTCCTGACCCATCTATCTGCCTTCTTTCCCAATTCTTGGGGAGAAGTCAGATCAGAATCAATCAGGTGTTGATGCAATAGCTGGTTTTGACAGTTGTTAAGTATTTGTTCTCTCATGATCAAATTATACAATCCTGTATAGTCCTTAACCTTACTTCCCATTAGCCAGCCTTCCAGAGCCTTAGTGGCACAATCTACAAAGTCAGTCCAGTCCTGAGTCTGTGTCTTCTGGGTATCCCTGAACAACAACCTGTATTGTTCAGTGGTTAGGCCAAACCCATCAATCAGAGCACTCTTCAGGACAGTGTAATTATCTGCATCCTCATCACTAACTGTGAGGAGCTTGTCTCTTCCTTTCTCAGAGAAGGAGAGCCACAAGATAGCTGCCCACTGACTTTGGGGTACCTGCTGTACTTTGCAAGCTCTCTCCAAAGCAGTTATCCATTTGTGGATGTCATCCCCACACTTGTAGGGAGGGACAATCTTGCTCAGGTTTCTATTATCATAGTGCCTGTCTCTATCTCTAGGAATGTTGCTGCCACCAGTGGGTTCTAACCCACTTAACTTTTGTTCTCTAGCCAGAGCAAGCTTCTCTTTGGCAAGGGCAAGTTCTTCCCTCTGAATCCTCAGATTAGCCTCCCTCATTCTGGCTGCATGCTCCTTTCTCTCAGGTGAAGTCATTCCCCTGTGAGAGGAAGCATTAGAGACATGGGAGTGGATGGATTCCCTTGAAGGGGATCTGTCCCTCCTGCTTCTCTGTGAATGTCTACTTGTGGGTCTGTATGGGGGGATCCCATGCAAACTCCCATGTAAACTTAAGTTAGCCTGGCTAAGTCTCCTTACTTGGCTCTGGCTGTCTACCTCCCCATCTGAAGCCCCATCTGACTCCTCTGTGGTGGGTAGACCCTCCTCTGTGCCTAGGGCACCTTCCTGAGATGCCCTCTGAGCATCATACTCCTCTAGGAGTTGTCTTAACTGAAGGAGGGTAGGGTTTGCACCCTGTTTTATTCCTCTGGAGGTACACAGTTGTCTCATCTCCTGGAATGTTAAGGTATCATACCTAGAGGGGGTCTTCTGCAGACCTGCCCCTCCTGAGAGAGCATCTACTTGATCTCCTCCCAGAGGCATGATCTAGTGAGGGTGTGGTGTGTGCACCTACCTACACTAGTTGTTTCTACTAAACCTCTCTAGTAGTTGTAGTCAGGGTGTGTTACTCCCTTCAACCTACAACCACTAAGTCCAGTAGGACTTAAGTATTATAAACTATGTTATATGTACCTAGACAATATCTGTGTGATCTTTCAATTTAGTATCTCAAGATTACAATGGTATTACAACAGCAAGCTCAGATCCCAACCGCTGCTCACCAATGTGAGAAGTTGGCCTGATGTATGATGTCACTAGTTATAGTGTACACCTTATATCAGTCCAAATACCCTTATGGTGATTGGTTGTAAAGTCAACCTTATAGACCAGCTATCCTAGTGGTAGCATGGACAAGAGCAGTCTTAGGCTAAACTCTGAATGGCATGTGAAGCCAGCTGTGATACCATATATAATCCCTTGAATACCAAATGAAAGGACACCACAACAGATATATATATAAAATAAAGTGTATTTATTCTAAGCAAACCCTCAGCACTCTTTATGAGTTTAGAGGTAAGTACAACACAGTCTTATTAATGCATACAGTAAGTCACACAGGTAAGTAATACAGTTAGGCCCTAGGGGCCACGCAAACCATATACTAAATAAGTGGTATAAGAACCACTGTCACGGAAATAGAATAGGCCTAGGCCTAGGGAATCGCTGGGGCTACACTACACTAGCGTTAGTTAGGAAGTGGGAGGCCCACGGGATTCGTGTGCAGAGTGGAAACACTCACGCGTAATGCGTAAAAGTCAATAGCAATGTTACAGTTTAGAAATAGATAGATTTAGGACACTTCCGGAGTAGCTAGGAAGTTGAGACTTGAAAACTAGACACTAGGATAGTCACTATCCTGATGAGCACCGGAGTACCCAAGTTACCTAGCCCACAGGCTGCGGGTGCATAGGGGTGAAGATGCGTCGTTTTCGTCGTCGACTCCTATGGATGCCTGAAGAAAGATGCTGACAGGCAGTCAGGGGAGAGTGTCCGGTGGATCCCAAGGCTGGGATCGAGAAGAGAAGAAACCTGCAAGCAGAGGGGACAGAGTCAAGGTCACTAGCCAGTGACCACGTGGAACCAGGAAGGAACCAGGCGATGTCGTGAAGAGTTGCAGGTGAAGGTGAAGCTTGTCGCTGCAGCCAGGAGGACCAGGAAGCGTCGAGGACGACCAGGACCAGGAGGCGAGCTGTCCCACGAAGGCTCTTGCTGTCGGCGGCGTCGAAGTTGGACTAGGACTCACCAAGCCTTGGCAAGCGGAACCCACGAAGAACAAAGGACTTGCTTCTGGTGCAGACCAGGAAGGTCTGGGGTGCTTCTTCTTTGCAGAGAAGCGGGAGCCAGTCTGGAGGAGCCAAACCAGCGCAGAAGATTTCAGGGAGCGTCGTCACAAAGGCCACTAGCCAGCGGGCAAGCAACCGGACAGACGCGGCAAGCAGGAAAATGCTGAAGGCCCCCAAGCGGGACTCGTGGAGTGTGGGGGGCTGGTCTTCGGTGCAGATGGTGCTTGGGGTTGGGGCTTCTCAATCCCCGGTGCACAACTTCGAGGGTACCTCAGAAGATGCGCTGTAAGTTACTAGCCACTTTTCCCAGGTAGCCGGTCCCACGTCGCTCGTCGCCTCCACGGATCTCAGCTCTGCTGCAGATGTGGATGAGGGTCGGAGAAGTCTGGAAATCAAGGCTCTGGTCGGGCTCTGCAGTCGGTTCCTCGTCGAACGTTTCACAAAGCAAAGGGTAGTCTCTTGATGGTGCCTGTTTGCACAGGGTAGCCACTCCTTGGCTACAAGGGAGATTCTTCAGTCTTCTTCTTTCGTCGAATGTCGAAGGTCCAGAGTTTCTGTTCAGTTTTGCAGGTTCAGGATAATCTAAAGTCTTGAGGCCCAACTCCCACTCTTATACTAATCTGGGGGGCTGGGATACCTGCTAGGTCACGCCTTATGGGTGGGACCTGGGAGGGGGTGGTTACACCCACTTCCCTTTGTCCAGTTTCGCGCCAGAGCTGGGGCTGGAGTGCCCCAGCGCCGGTTTGAACTGGACTATGCAAGGAACACCTTGTGTGCCCCAGGCATGTCTCATTCCTTTCAGCCCACCCTGCCCCAATACACTAAAGGCTGTCTGGGGAGGTGCTAGCACCTCCCCAAGCAGGAAACCTATTGTCCAGGCCTCCCTGGCTGGGATCACTCCCAGCTGCAGGAGGTCAGACTTGTGTCGTGGCAGCAGCATCCATTTTGTGATGCTGAGGCTTTGGTCAGAGGCTAACAGTTGAAGTATGATTTTAACATGTCTTTCCCTCTAGAAGGGGGAATAATATTCTCATGCCCAGAAAGGGCATGGGGGTATTATTCCCGAGTGTTAGACACCTTACACGACATGTTTTGATAAAGCCAAACCATAGTTACCATAACCGTCTAAGATTATAAGGCACTTTAAGAGTATATGGTAGGCTATATCATAGAACAGCTATAAGGACATGGTTCCGAAAGCTGCAGACAGGCCCAGCTCATGCTAGAGCACCATCTCACATGTTACCAAGCACTCTGCCTCCAGGATTGTCAAGGCCTGCCATAGGAGTGACTGATAGGTACACATGTGTCTATATGTAAGTCAGGTATAGGAATACTACACCTAAGCAAGGGGTGATTACACGACCTTGCCCCAGCTGAGTGATCAGCCAGTTGTGTCAAAATGGAAGGCCAGGCCAGGGGTGGCACAATACATGCTGCAGCCCCTGGTAGGCCTAGGGTACACCTATGCCCTGGGTACCTAGGGTACACTGTATAGGGGCCAATAAGGTGATCCTATCCAAATGGGTTATGCACCTAAAGTACATAGTATTAATTTAGAGAGAGAACAGCAGGGCTGTGGGTCTGGTTAGCAGGCCCACAGCCACATCTAAGTCGAAAACCAGTAAAGCAAAAGCAAAAAGTGGGGGTGAACATAGAAAGCAGACCCTACTCTCCTACATAGCAGAATCAGAGCTGCTCTACCCCCGGCATCCAAGCAAGTTCGAATAGCCTCTACAACCTCGACCAAGAACGTCTCAGTGCAGTGGCCCGCATGAAACCCCGATTGCGCAGGGTGCAAGATTGCCTCCTCCTCCACAAAGTAAGACAGTTGTTTATGCACCACCTTCTCGCAAACCTTAGCAATTGCTGGCAGGAGGGAGATGGGGCGATAGTTACCTGGATTAAGCGGATCAAGGGAGGGTTTTTTAAGTAATGGCAGAATCTTGGCCTGCTTCCAGACCTGCGGAATCACCTCAGTCTGGAGAGAGAGATTTATAATCAGGGTGACTTCAAGATAGATACTCTACGCTACATCCGCCAGAAGTCTGGCCGGACAAGCATCTACAGGAGACCCAGATTTGAGCCCTCTGAGTAATTTGAGAGTCTCAACAGGGTGGACAGGGCTAAAGACGGACAGCCGAGTGGAGGGAACAGCCTGTACCAACCGGGCCCCCGTCCGGGCACCCGCATCAGGAGCGAACAATGTCTGAATGGCCATGATTTTATCCCTGAAAAACCCGGACAAGGTGTTGCACCAGTCAAAAGAGGAGGGAGTCACACTAGCTTGGGCTAGCGGGGAAGTGAAGCTCCGCACTATGGAAAAAATGTATTTCGAATTATTCCTGGCCGCATCAATGCGGGCCGCGAAGAAATTACCCTTGGCCACCGAAATAGCACCATAATAGGACCTTTGCATCCTTCTAAGATTGACTTTGGCCAAAGGGCAATAGTTGCTCCTCCGCCAAGACCGCTCCAAAATTTTGCACTCATGTTTGAGCGCTATTAGGGCGGGAGTGAACCAAGGTCTGGAGGGAGTGACTCTAGTCGGTCTGATTGGCCGGCGAGAGGAGATAGAGTTCACTGCACCAGACACCCAAGCCGTAAAATCTGACATACACTCCTCCAGACCTCCCGACAGCACGGGTCTGGCCATATCCAGTGCCTGCGCAAATTCTAGAGGATCCACTTTCCCCAGAGCGGGCTTCGCTGAGCTCAGCACCCGAGCATCGGCCCTAGAAATAGTCCAGGAAAAATAGGATATGAAATGATCAGACCATGTTACTGGGAGAGGGTCTGTGACCTGGATAGGGAAGTTGGAGCAGATGGGATCCAATATGTGGCCAGCCCGATGAGTGGGGAGGCCAACGTGCTGCACAAGCTGGGCAGTATGGAGAATGTCCAGCAAGTCTGCCGCCCCTCCATCCTCAGGCATATCCACATGGAGGTTCAGATCGCCCAACACCAGAAAATGTCATTGAAAAGTAGGCATTAAAGTGGAGCAACAAGGAGACATACTTTCATTTCTCCGAATTTTTTGCTCTTTCTATGTGTGCTGAATTCTGCAACACACATAGAAAGAGCAAACTGTCTTTTATAATTGTTTATGGGCAGGAAGGTGTTCCTTCCTGCATGTAAACAATCATCCCTGCAACGCAGGCACCCTTGCACCATGGCGCAAGGGTGTCTGCGTTGGCACAAGGCTTTTTTAGTGCTGGCGCAAGGGCAAACACAGGGGTGCGCCGTATTATTGTTAATACGGCGCATCCCTGCATTTTTTTTAAATGATGCTGCTCTGCTAAATTGCTTGCTGCGCTACATCATTTCTTTGTAAATATGCCCCTCTGTTTCCAAATCCTGAGTAAGTAAAGCATTAAAACTATACTACTGTACAGAAACTAAGCTAACTGACAACACATCTGACCCATTCCATCCACTATAATAGCTTAGAAATTAGGAAGCTATGTTCTTACCAGATCAAATCACCGAAGAACCACAGCCAGGAACTGTTATTTGGAAAAAAACACTGTACAAGGCTAATAAAGAAAACAGACTACAAAATACAATTGCAGGAAACAAATGGCTGCAAAATAGAAACATACAAATACATTCTTCACATGGTGAGAAATTGAGAAACAAAACAATAATAATTACATAAATTAAAAACAAGTTTATGAAATGCAGATACCATTGAAATAATTATTAGTATGTATTGTAAGAAAATGAAATGCATATTCATAAATACTGCTACTTAAATAAAATTAAGTGTATTAAAAGTATTTATAAATATACTGAAGTACACATTGCATGAAAATGTATTACATATGCCTAAAGTAAACAATATAAAAATGTATGTCGCAAAATATGCATATATAACAATGTCTAAAATTCTGTTAGATATATGAATATGACAGTTACTATGTAACAATAATAAATAACTTTATTTTAAAACTACAATACACATATATGACAGAAAATAAAAAGTAAAGAAAATAAATATGTGTCTTTTTGAATAAATTTAAGTACATTATTATACAGGGAATATTTATAAAAATGTGTTATATTTAAATTTGTACTGGTGTCACTTGTGTATTCAAAATGAAAAGTTACACATCTTGTCAATATTTATAGGAGGGATAACATTAACCACAAGACAGAAAATGTTGGACACTAAAGGTGCATATTTACTAATTCCACTCCAACTTGGGCCACATAGAGGAAAGTGCTGGGCTCTGAAGGGGTCAGATTTACTATTCCCACTCTAACATTAGCCACAATGGTTTTGATCTTTTGTTTTGTGTATTTGATAACCTATAAAGAAACAAAATGTATAATAAGAGTTTGAAAACAATTTTGTTATATTTTAATATAAAGTTATTTTGACAACTTCAGTTTGAAGTGGCTGGTTCTCATATTTATTCAACAAACTCTTAGTTGTCCAGCTTTCATAGCATCATGCATCCTATGTGGTTCTTGAAGGAGCTGTAAGTCATCCTCACCTGTGTCCTTATTGTGATGCTCGATGGGAAGCCCTTTACATGTTGCGATGTTGTGGAAAATTTTACACTCAAGCTATGATTTTACAACAGGTTTCAGATGCATGCTGTAACGCCCCACTACATGTTTGTGCAGGCACATAAATCCCCCTTCCAGTACTCCAAATGTATGCTCCACCACTGAATGAGTTTTCTTATGAGGTCTGTTGTGTCTGTTTTATCCTGGTGTAAGGGGGTCATGATCCATGGCCTGATTGCATATGCACCATCTCCTAAAAAATAAAGGATCATTTAAGTTTGCTAGAATATTTCACAATAAATATGTGACATCTTTTGTTTAAACTTATCTAACGTATGCATTTTCATAGCTCTCTTTTGGACAATGCGTCATATAGACCACAGTGACAAAATATGAAGGAATTGTGGGTGCTGCCCGGAAGTCGAGCCACCAGGTCAGTGATGAGGCATTCTGAATTACAAACAACATGTATGTTTAGAGAATGTGTACTTTCTCTATTGCGATACAGGTATTCTGTTGCTAATGGTGGACATGAAAGTAAGTGTGTGCTATTAACACTCCCAATGACATAAGGAATTGAGCTATATGATAAACTTTTAACATAGTGTCCTGCAAGTCCTGCTCCATATTTGGAAAGGAAACATTGACATGTATTCTACTTAGAAGTGCATCCAAAAATCCTCTAAAGACACGTGAAAGAGCAGTCTGAGATATCCCCCTGCAACAGCAACAATGCCATGATAACTCCCTGAAGCTAGCAGATGAAGGGAACACATTACTGGAACTTGGGTAGGTATGGCCTGACTATGAAGAGTGCTTTAAATTAAAATAGTGTGTAAATCATCTACTATATATAGAATTACTTATCTGCTCTGTCTAATCTTTTAATGTACTGCCTGCTTACTTTGGTCAAACAGTGTGACAAGCTTCCTAGAAACTCCCACCCTCCTTCCTCCTGCTTCTCCTATGCTGAAGTGCAAAAAATGCATTCTCCACACCATAACATAGATGGCTGTCATTGCTATAAATTGTAATGTATTCTGGGTTTCCTTATATACTTTACAACTGTTTACCACCAGCTTCCAGTTGGTGGTAAATTGCATGTGCAAAATCAGCATTCTGCAACTATTCGTTATTTGCGAATTCTTTAAACATATTTGCGATTTGATATTTGACATTCGCTAATCGCAATTTGATATTTCAATACCAAATCAATAACCATTCTGTTTGCTAACCAAAATAACAAAAGCATGCATTCCACACTTTTGTGAATACGGAAACCTATATTTTGTGACTTGTAACTAATTTGTGATTGATTACCAAATTACAAAACGTTTGTACATATAGCTGAAGGTCTAGTTAAAGATGGTAACTCTATGATCTTAATGTCCCAGGACTTCACGCTGACAGTACAGAAACAACATAAACGCTTTCATACAGTCAAAAAGGCCCTTTGACATATGACAAGATGTTCTTCCCAGCATGGCTGGAACCTGTGTTGAGGCATGGCATGGACATCATTTAGGGGTCATCAAGGGTCACAGCAGCGACCTCTAGCTTGCCCCTTGTGACCCCTGGCACTACCTTTCCGACCCCTGTCCTCAGAGGTGGCATAAACAGTGCCAAGGGCTAAGGGGGAATGCACTCCACAGTTCAAACTGGAGAAGGGGGTTAGACAGGGATGTGTCCTGGCACCGTTTTTATTCACACTTTACACCAATGGATTGGAAAAAGCCCTGGTGAATCAGTGCCAGGATTTGCCCCTGAGAAACAACCATCCTATACCCGCCCTCCTGTATACGGACGATGCAGTGCTGATGGCCCAAACTCAACTGGAGCTCTAACAGGCATGACAAACTACACTGTGTATATGGAAAATTTGGGCCTTAGACTGAACTCGTCAAGAACTTTTATAATGAAGTGTGGGAGAGGCAGCACAAAATGTAGAGACCTACATATCAATAATAATAAGGCGGAATTTACCAAGGAATTTTCCTATTTAGGTATCCTTTTTGACTAGAATGGGACATGCACCAAGGTTGTTAAAGCCAGGAAGTTACTATTCATGAAAGCTATGGCAGCCCTAACTAACTTTGCAAAGAAGTTGGGCAGAAGACCCCCATGGGGATGTTGCATTTATATCAGGCAAAGTGTATTACAACGGCCATTTATGGTGTTGGCATGTGGGGGTATTGTGATTCTAAACCCAAACAATTGGTTGAGAATGCCTTTTTTAAATTTGTATTGCCCGTCCCGGGTAGTACATCTAACTACGTATGTCATTCAGAAATAGGGTTACCGTATATTTCAGACCTAATAAAAGTCCAACCTGTCCTTTTATGGCACAGGATCTGGACTTCTTCAAAAAATATTTTTAATCGTGAGAACTTAAAAGATAGTCTTAAGTTACAGCGGGAACTTGAGATTCCCTGGCTAAAATATATAAAAGATTTTATGAATGATCTGGGACACCCGGAATACCATGACGATCCGGGGTCCATAATCTCTGTCTTCAGAAAGGATTTTTAAAGGAACCTGCATGACACATTTGGAAACAATAGATTTTTAGCTGAGGCCTTAAGACCTACAGTACAGTCTAACCAAATGATATTGACCACCTATGGTATTCAGCCGTACCTAAAAATAATATTAAGTGGTTATGACAGATTTGCACTGACCCGCTTTAGACTTGGGATTTTCCATCGTCTAACAAGCTTCCCTCTAACAAACAATTGGTCCAAAATTTTGAAGAACTGCCCATGTGATGACACGGCCCAGCAGTCGACAATACATTTATTTTTATATTTGCAGAATATATGAATCACAAAGAAGGGGATGGATATTACCCATCTTAAAACTGCTGGGCCTGAGACAATGTCAGCCAGCTTTTTTAATATTGCAATTTTTAGACAATTAATATTTTACAAGTCTAATTGCATCCTTTAAAAAAAATTCATTAAATGTAGAAAAACCATTACTATATGAAGTATGAGAAGCAACCTGAATGGAAACTCTGCACAGTCTGCTTTTTAACTTTATATTGGTAAAGATTTGGACCATGTAATTAATGTCTGTCTTTTATTATGTATGCTTTTATGATTTTCTTGCTAAAAATCAAATAAAGCTTTTATTGAATTGAATTGAGTGAGAGTTAGTGTCAAGTGGTGATTGAGATTGTGTGAAACTGTGGCCCAGATATAGTATTCTTTGATGCAAGGCAATGCTGCACCCAATATGATGCGCTGCATTGCGTCAATGGAAAAGAGACAAATGCACCATATGCACTAGCATTTGGTGCATTCTTTCTCTCCTTGTGTGCTGATGCACTTTTGGCAGCCATGCACCATCACACAAACCCTTGCAGGATAGTGCAAGGGTGTGTGCGTTCTCTGAAGAATAGCTTTTGTACTGAAAGGATTTCCTTCCAGTACAAAAACTATGCTTAAGGCTTTTCCCACTTTAATAACACATGCAAGGTTGGGAAATGAAGAGACATTAAAACATTTCTCCTCATTATGCCTGCCTCTTGGAGTCGTGAGATTTTGCCACAAATTCCTCTTTATTAATGTTTGCAGATAGGGATTTAGGTGAGAGCACCCATGCACTACCCATGGAACGCAGTGACGGCCCGTGTAGGGCGTTTTACCGGGGCGGTGACGTGGCGCAGAGGAGGGGCAGGGTGGGGGGTTGCAAAATGTGGCATACGGCTGAGTTCAGGTAAGTTACGAAAAATTAAAAAAAAAGAATGTCGTTGCGCGCGCTGCATCGCCAAATGCGATGCAGCGCGCGCAACGAAATTCGTTTTATTAATTACGGGGGCTGGAGGCAGGCCCTGTGGACCACACGGCAAGAGGAGCGACCTGCGGTGATGGCGACAGGAAGGAGGTGAGAGGTCCGGGGCCCCGTTGAAGCTGTTTGTGCCCCCTGGGAGTGCTCACGAGGTTTGCGAGCACATCGGCTGCCGAAGGCCTGTGCGGGGGAAGAACTTGAGGCCCTGCCAGCGCTGCAGATACTGGGCCGGGCAGCGACAGGCGCGGGGGCGACAGAATGCACCTGCCGCGAGCGGCGGAGTTCCCTGGGGAGGACCGAGCCACGAGTGACGAGGGGGTCCTGTCGGGGAGAGGGAGAGCGCCCTGACGGCTGGGATCCACGGCCTCAAGCCCCTGCATGGACGGTTGGCTGTCGCTGCGAGGCCCACACTGGGGGAGAGAGAGGACACATCCAGTGGGGAGCGGGCTCTGACGGCGGTGAGCCGCTGGGGCTGCCTACGCGCTTGGAGGTCACGCCACACGGGCATGCGAAGAGGCCTAAGAGTGGGAAGTGATTTCTGGGTGGCACGAGGAGGCTGGCCGTGCCCAGCGCTCGGCCGCGGAGAGAGACTGGACGGAAGGTGAGAGGCCTGGAGTGGGGGCATTGGAGTCCAGGAGTGGGCGCACTGACGCCGATAGGCCCTGGGGCCCGATGGCGCCGGGTCCGCTAGCGGAGGATTGGGGCTCTGGCCTTGGGGACTGCCGCCTTTGGGAAAGGCGCCGCTGCGCCCCCTCGGTGGGGGGGGAGCTGGAGGAGCCCCCGCTGGGGCCACGAGGCGACCGCGCACAACTGGTACGGCTGAAAGATGGGCAAGCCCAGGACTAAAGGAGGGGAGGTGGCGCCTTGCGTGGAGGCGCAGGATGGAGCCGCCCAGAGCCCCACGGACTTGCAGCAGATGCGGGACTGTATCCTGGAAGCCATAGCGGCCACGAAGGACGCACTACAGCAGGACATTGCCCAAGTGGCGTCGGGTCTGGGGATCCTACGAGCGGACCATGGGAAACTAAAAGACATGGTCAAAACTACAGAAGGCACGTTGCAGGAACTGCTGCCGGCACACAAGTCCCTGGAGGGGCGGCTGGCCAATGCGTTAGATCGAATACAGGTCCTGGAGCGGAGAGCGGAGGATGCCGAAAACCGCAGTAGGCGTAACAATGTCCGCTTGGTGGGTTTGCCAGAAAAAAAAGAAGGTGACGACATGGTGGGATACCTGGACGCTTGGCTGCGGTCAGAAGTGGCGCCGGAGGGGCTATCGCCCTTCTTCACACTGGAGCGGGCGCACCGAGTGCCGGCGCGGCCCCCCAGGCCGGGCCAACCGCCGCGTCCGGTGGTGATGAGGCTGCTGCACTATAAGGACAGGGACTGGCACCTGCAGCGAGCCCGGGATGCGGGTCCATTCCAAGTGGATAACAATAACGTCACAATGTTTCCGGACTACACGTTTGAAACCCAGAAACTGTGGGCCTCCTTCTTGTCACTCAAACGAGAACTGAGAACTGAGGGTGTACAATACTCTCTCCTCTTCCCGGCCAAGCTGCGTGTAGTTGTGGGCAACAAGACGTTATTCTTCCCAACGGCGGCGGAAGCCTGGACGAGGTGGGACACTTACAAGGCGGGAACGGACGGAGCGAGACTCAGGGCTGCAGAGGAGCATGGACTGCGACCAGTGAGGAAATCGCGGAGACTCCGGCAGCGGAGGCAGAGAGCTGGTAAACCCACAGAATCACAAACAGAGGAGGAGCGGAGGGCGGCACTACAAGCGGTGGTGGAACTATCAGGAACTGTAGCGACCCAGTCAACCCGCGGGTCGGGCTCGGACAGCCGCGTTCCGAGCTCGGAAACGGACCAGTCAGAACTTAATGGAGCCACCGGCCCAGTGGTGACCCCGCAGACATCGGGAGAAATTATTGAAGGCTGATGGTGGGGTCCTGCCGGGCACACAGCGCAGGGGGGCTGCGGAGCCGGCCCCTACCGAAGTTGACGAGTGCAGCAGAACTGTTCGGATTTTCGTGAGTGACGTTGGGGGGTTGGGGGGCGGGGGGACGGGATTGTGGTTGCTGCCTTCGGTACCGAGTTTCACCCTAGAGGCCCGTAAGGCCACCGCAGTGTAGACTGCGGTTTTGGTTGGGTGGTTGAGCAAGTTTGCTCTTCCTTAAGTTTGGATGGGGGCTGCTTTTGCGAAGTTAGGTCCTGTTCTGGGGGGGCGGGGGCCGAGAGTAGTTGGGGGGGCTCGAATCGGGGGAGGTGGAGGGGGGGCAATAGTTTTCTTTTTCGGGGAGGGGTGGGACAGTGTCACCGAGCGCGACTGGACATGGAAGGGTGTTACATTCTGGCCCCTGACGTGGTGGGACTATGGCTAATGCTGGCATGGTGAAATGTGTGACATGGAATGTGCGGGGACTCCACACCATGGCGAGGAGACATAAGGTTCACGCGTATCTAGTGCGTAGGGGAGTTCACATTGCGCTCCTACAGGAGACGCACTTAACGAAGCAAGAGGGCATTGCGCTGCAGCGTAGGTGGAGAGGGCAGTTATTTAACACCACGTACTCCGCCTTTGCGAGGGGAACTCTGATTTGGGTACGAGCGGGGACCCCCTTCCAGGTAGTTAGGCACACAATAGATCCGGAGGGTAGATTTGTGGCTATTGAGGGCAAACTCAGGGGCCGGGACATAGTGCTCTGCAGTGTATACGCACCTAATATAGACCAGGGGCCCTACCTCACAAAACTTTCAGGCGCACTGGCCGGGTACCTGACAGGTCCTGTCCTGCTGGGAGGGGACTTTAACTCAATAGTGGACCCTACACTGGACAGGTCCCATCCACCATTGGGGACGTCCCCGGTACATTGGCTAGCAAAGCGCATGTTTGAGTGGCAGGGGAGGTGGGGTCTAAAAGATGCCTGGAGGGCGCAACACCCCACGGAGAGGGATTACTCATACTACTCAGCGCTACACGATCTACACGTTAGACTAGATGCCTTTCTGTGCTCCCCGGCCGTGCTTCAATCAGTGGCGCACACAGAGTATTTAAACCGCACGTTGTCTGACCACAACCCTTTATTATTGACGCTAGATTGGATGACCGAGGTTTCGAGGGTACCAGTGTGGCAGCTGCGGCCTGACACACTGGATGACCCACCATACCGGGAAGCACTGGGAGAGAGGATAACGCAATACTTTACCGAGAATAGCGGATCCACGGCGACCAGAGCAATGGAGTGGGACGCTTTCAAGATAGTGGTTAGGGGACATTGTATAGGGAAGTATGCCGGGGTGCGCAGGACCCTGTTGGAGGATTTGGACAAGGCGGAGGGGAGGTTACGGGAGGTTGAGGTGACGCGGCCTGATCACCCCAAGCTTCAGGAGGCGGTTTGCGAGGCTAGGGAGGCGGTGGCGGTTGAAGTGGAGAGGCTCCGCAGCTTCGACTACAAAAACTACTTGGTGAGAGCGCACGCGGAGGGGGACAAAGCGGGAACGCTGCTGGCTTGGCTGGCTAACCCCACTAGACGTAGCCAACCGATCTTGGCCATTGAGAGGGGGGGAAGCGGCATGGTCACAGCCCAGATGGACATACTGGAGAGTTTCCGCTGTTACTATGGTACACTCTACAAGAGCGCGCTGGAGGGGCTGGAGGGGGACATCGACGTTTTTTTGGAGGGGCTACAGCTGCCACAAATTGACCGGGAAGAAGCGGAGGCCTTAGGCCGAGATATAGGCCTAGAGGAAATCAAAGGGGCGGTGAAACAGATGGCGCGGAACAAAACGCCGGGCCTGGACGGCTTGCCCATAGAATTTTATGGTAGATACTTAGATCAACTGGCCCGAGGCTCCAGGAGGTGTACTAAGAGGCCAAGAATAGAGGTAGACTGCCTCAATCCATGTGCGAGGCATTGATGATCCCACTACTGAAGCCGGGAAGGGAGAGTACTGACCTGGCTTCGTACAGGCCGCTGTCAATGCTGACGACGGACTATAAAATCCTAAGCACCATCTTGGCGACCAGACTGCTGCTGCACATGCCGAGACTGGTTCATAGCGACCTGTCGGGGTTCATCCCTGCGAGGAACACCACCGCTAACATCCGCCGACTAATCCGATTGCTGGGGGACCCGCAGGCGGGAGTTCACCCGCCACTCGTCTTATCAATCGATATAGAAAAGGCATTCGATAGCCTAGAATGGGACTATCTATACAGCGCCATGAAGCGTTTTGGCCTTGGGGATGGATACATAGGTTGGACAAGGGTCCTATATGCATCAGCGGTGGCGAGGGTGCGGGTAGGATCCCTTATATCGGACCGGTACCAAGTGTGTCGAGGCACCAGGCAGGGGTGCTCGCTTTCCCCGCTGCTGTTTGCGCTGGCAATAGAGCCCCTCGCGGCGAAGGCCAGAACAGGCCATTACTACAGGGGGTTGACCTACAGAGGGATCCCGCAACTTATCTCCCTGTACGCAGATGATCTGCTGTTGTTCTTGGAGGACGCCGCAGACGCGCTAACCGGGGCAGAGAGACTTCTCGCGAAATTTGGAAGGATATCTGGGTTGCAAGTAAATTGGTCCAAGACCTGTTTGTTCCCACTGCGCCGGGGCGAACCGAGACCTGACATCCGACCGCTGCTCAATTGGGAGCCTCGTTGCCTTAAATACTTGGGGGTATATATTTACCATTCTGCGGCGGATATGCTGGAGGGTAACGTGGGACGCTGCATAAGAGCACTGAAGGGCAGTATGTCCTTTTGGGCCACATTCCCCCTTTCGGTGACAGGCCGAATCTCATTAGTAAAAATGATAGCTTTGCCGCGCCTCCTATATTACTTCCGCACGCTACCGGTGTGGATACCGGGCTCTGTTTTTCGGCAGCTGCGATCAGTCTTAATCTCTTTCCTCTGGGGCACGGGAAGGCGCAGAGTTGCGATGGCGACTCTGACCCGGCCTAAGGACGAAGGGGGCCTAGCGGTCCCGGACTTCGAGCTTTACTATCTGGCGGCGCAGCTGCAGATTTTCACACAGGAGGTGGCCAGGGTGTACCGGGGACCGGAGCAGGACAGGGAGAGAGGCACCCCCCGGCATGTGCTGGCGTATATCACGCTGCAGCAGAGGCTGGTCATCGGCGACTTGTCAATGGAGGAACAAACGTTCAGGCAATGCTGGAACCGATCGCAGCGTCGCGCGGGAGTGCAGCGCCCGTATGCGCTGGAGATCCAGCTGGGTATGGTGACGGCTCTCCCGCACGGGGGGGATTGGTCGGGATTGCAGGCGTGGGAGGAGGCGGGCCTACAACTGTTGGGCGACTTATATGAGGAGGGAGCGTTGCTCCCTTACCAAACCTTGCAGGAGCGGTTTGATCTTCCGAGGGGAGACTATCTGATGCACGCGGCAGTGACTGGAGCGATACAGGAGCACTGGGGAGAAGGGCTCATCGAGCCCACCACATCTGCGGCTTGCCAATACACCATGATGTCTGCTGGCACCTACAGGGCAGTGGCTTGTCTGTACTCTAGAATGCTGCGCGAAACCTTACAACCGGTGACGGCGCTGAAGGCGAAATGGGAACTGGACTTGCAAACCGAGATCCCAGATACTACGTGGGCGGGTATAGTAAGAAGAGCCAGGAAGAGCACACGAAACGCACGCTTCCAGTTGATACACTTTTACATCCTCTACAGGGCCTACCTCACACCAGGTAAACTTGGGAAATATTTCGGAGCGGACGATGCGGCGTGCCCTAGATGCGGCGCTATAGGTGCAGAGCTGGGGCACATGCTTTGGGACTGCCCTCACCTGCGAGAATACTGGAGGGAAGTGGGCGAGACACTGGCTGAAGCGACGGACAGAGACTTGCAGTATGATAAGGCGGTCTGTGTCCTACACTGGTTCCCCCACACGCCCAAAAACAAGACCACAAGTAAATTCATAGACATGGGCCTCCTCCTGGCAAAAAGGGAGGTGACGAGACTCTGGAAGTCGAAGGTGGGTCCCACACATAGGAGGTGGTTTAAGGAATTGCAGAAATGGGCGCCGAGTGAAAGTACGCTCAGATATCAACTGGCGAGTCGTAGGGCTGATGATAGGGCGCTAGAGACGGCCACGGAGTGGGAAATGTTAGTGCAGGCCCTGCGCAACAGCGCGGTTAAGGAGGAAGTGGAGCCCTCTGATCCTGATGATGGTCCCCAGACAGTTCCACCCACACAGACACAGTAGATAGGCATTTATTTCTGATACGTACCCAAGACCACATGTTCCGGCCGAGACCAGTTGTAGGCGAGGGCACTGGCGGGTGGGGTGGGAGGGAGACAGGGGGATAGGCCTGGGGAGGGGAAATGGTTGGGTGGGGGAGAAGGGGGGGTGAAAATTTAAAAGCGGAATATAGGCATCCCATAATGAGATGAACAACTGTACGGGGGGCACAGGGATGTGGGCTTTCAAGCTGTGTATGGGAGCCTTAGGGCCAGAAAAGAACGCGGCACTGGCATTTGCGGTGCAGGATCCTTATGTATGTGAGCTGCCTATCCTATTGTTCTGCAATAAAAACAGTTTTAAAAAAAAATAAAAAAAAATGACTTAGTTGCGCTCAGGGCTTTAAGTGGGCAGGGTCCCTCCCGGTCTCAGACCCGGTAATAGTTAAAAACAGACTACCGGGTCCAATATTCATGTCCCTAACTTCGCTGGCAAAAATACTGATCAAGTTCTGATAAATGAACATAAAAATCCTTAGGGTAATCCATGTCAGCGATGTAGCTTCTGTTTATATTTCACATAGCACATTACTCTTGTATAATACACACTTTGAATTGATTCACCTCCAGGTGTTTCTAAAGGGCCACTATTGAGAGCTCTGGAGTTGAGGCTGAAGACAGTGCAAGTCAGTGGGTCAAAGAGGTGTTCAGAATACATGATCATCCAATCCCTGGCCTCTGTGCAGAGCATGCAGAGCAATGGTCATAAATCCCAGTTGCAATTGTGATTCTGTGCAAAGGTGTGTGATGGGACACACAATTGTTAAAATATTGACAAGGAGAAAGTAAAAGAAAATGTGGTGCTTATGTCGAGTGGGTGCATTGTGTGTTAGGGGTGAGGTGAAGGAGCAATTTAAGGAAGAACATTCAGGACAGAGTAAAAAGAGAGTGCTGAAGAGGAAAGACATGAGGTGTGACTTATGTAGATGGGTGAAATGTGAAGAGTAAGAGGGCTGACATGTCTAACATACAGTGAACAGAAAGGGAGTGATTAAGACACTCTGAAGACCAATACCCCTTCCAAATGCCTGTTATGCTTAATTCACAGTCTCACTATTTCAGAATTAAAACATTTTCATTATTTGCAATAAAATCATTTAGTTTAAACAGCTAACAACCATTGACAAAGCCAATAGTCCTGGCAGGTTTTAGGTGTATGTCAATTTTTGTGTTATATATCTGAATGCAATAACAAAAAGATCACAGAATTGTTCATTTGTTTGTGCCACACCCTTAACTACATAGGTCACATCCCTTTTAGAGACCCCCCCACTTTTGTATCCTAATTTAAGCCCTGGTTACACACACTCTACCTACGTCTTATTACTCTGTCCAGCACCCACCCAGACATGCAACGACAACAAACAAATCACAGTAACTCTGAAAATCCTCAGGATTCTTCATGACAAAAGGCTTGCCGAACCTGATGTTAAATAAAAATCTCAAACAGCAAGTATGTTATGTTATAACAAATTTGTATAGCGCACGTGAACCAAACGGTTTCTTGGCTCTGGGTGAAGGAAAGCGTCATCTAGTCAGGTTATTGGCAGCATGCGTGTGAAAATAGCCATGTTTTCAGCAACTTCCTGAAGCATATATAGTTTGCTGCTAGTCTGATTTCAGTTGGGAGTGAGTTCCAGATAAGGGGGGCCTAGCACTGAGAAACGTATACCTCCCAACCTCTTATGTTTAAATCTCAGAACCATTAGTAGCTTCATTTGAGGTGATCCGAGATTGCGCTTCAGGATGTAGCTCTGGATTAATGAGGATATAAACTTCAGACTTTTGTTGTGGACTAATGTAAAGATGATACAGCCTGTTTTAAAGATGGTTCGATTGAGTAACCAGAAGCCAATGTAGCTTCTTCATCAATGGCTTAATATGTCAATGTCTAGGTTGTTGAAAGACAATTCTTGCTGCTTGATTTTGCGCCATTTGAAGTCTATGATTGAGACCTATTGGGAATCCCAGGTGGAGGGCAGTTGCATAGTCAGTTCTTGATAGGACTAGCGCAATGATGATTTGGATGATTGCTTCCATTGAGAAGAATTTCCTGATTTTCCTGAATTGGAGGAAACAGGAGATTTCATGGACAGATTCTCGTCAGTTTGAATACCTAGACTTTTTATGGCTGTCTTTGGTGTAGGAGGAGGGCCCATTTCTGTTGGCCAATAGGAGGGATTCCACTGGTTTAGCTTATTGTTAGTTATGACAATCTCTGTCTTATCAGAGTTCAGCTTCAACTGATTACTGTTCACTCAGTCTCTGATATATAACATGGTATTTTGGAAGCACTCCCTTGAGTCTGACGTATCATCGATGGTAAAAATCAGCTGTCATCAGCGTAGTTATAGATTTTCGCCTTCTTCTGCTGGAGGGGCGAATATAAAGATTAAAAAGATGAGGGGATAGAGATAATCCCTGAGGTACTCCACAATTCAAGTGAACTTTGGCTGAGTAGTAAGGAGAGAAGCAAATCTACTGAGTGTGGTCTTTGAGGAAGAATTCCATCCAGTCTAGGGCAACCCTGCTTAAGCCTGCGGCTGCGATTCGGTTGGTCAAAATCTCATGATCCCCATACGAAATGCCACAGATAGATCTAATATGACCAGTGCCTGAGTGCTACCTTTGTCTGTCTTTACTCTCATGTCATCCACCACTGAGAGGATGACCAATTCAGTTGAGTGAGAGGGGTAAAAGCCTGCCTGGTGTGGGTCAAGAAATTTAAAGTCCTATAGAAAGGAACATAAGTGTTGCGCTTCATCAGCCTCGACAATTTTTGCTGGGTAGGGAAGAAGGGAGATTGGTCAGTAGTTTTTCAGTAGCAGAGGGTTCTCATCTGTTTTTTTTTCTTTGTAGTGGAATTACCATCATTGAGGAACATGGCCCTGAGTAAGAGATTGATTCAGGAGTGATAGAACAATTTCTGAGAAGAAAGAGAATGTTTTTTTTTTATTCATGGGGGCATACATCTTTCAGGGAACCAGATGAAACTTTTGTTATTAGTTCCATAAGATAATCCTGGCAGATGCGGGGAAAAGTTGAAAGAGAGATGTGGTTTCTATTTTCAGGCACGGTCTTTGTCTTTATTTCCCTTATATTTTATCCACAAAGAAAGAGTTTAGATCATTGCATAATTTCTGTTATTGGGTGACTGGAAGTATTACTCAATCTGGGTTTGATAGCTCCCTAACCATTTCAAAGAGGTCTTTTGTTTTTTTATTGGAATTTATGACTTTGTTGAAAAAAGTATATTATTTTGGCCTGCAAGATAGATTTTTTTATAATCTGTCATGCTTTGGACAAATATATCCTTATTTTCCAGCAGATAAGTTCTCCACCATTTCTGTTCTGCCTGTTGTAATTTTATGTTAGTTGTCTTGAACTCTTCTGAAAACCATTTGTCCACCTCATGGCAATGAATGGATCTGTTTCTTTGGGTTGGAGCATGTGTATTACTGTCCATCATTTTCCAGTTTGATATTGCCTCCTCAAATTCATCCAAGTCCTCCATCATGGAGGGAGCATTAGATGCCAATGTGTAGCAGAAAGAATTGATATTTCTGTGGTTCCAGTTTCTAGACATAGTCCCTGGGCGAGTAGTGGGTTTAGGTGGGGCAAACTTGTCTAATGTGAAACTTATTAGGTGGTGGTCAGACCATCTGCACTGGTTGTCAGAGAGATTATACATGGTTAGTGGACCAGACCTGCTCCAATGTGTGCCCCTTAATGCGTGTAACTGCAACAAATGATGGACGGGAATGCTGAATGATTCAAACATTCTTCCCCAGTCAAGAGATCTGGGTTAAATCCATTGTTCTTTTGCCCACTATGCCACTCCAGTTTGGACCCAGCGATATGCAAATCAGTCTTGACCCTGTGCCTCACGGGAACAGTCCAGACCGAACTGCCAAGCCAGGTTCTCCCTGGACCAGAAACAAGCATCCTGGGCCCTGGTTTCGGGGTATGTCACACTTCATCAGCCAGGCTAGCTTGAATCCAGTGGCACACATATATGTAGACCAGCATTCAGTCGCAAATCAGAAAAGCCTAGACAGCCAAAGATCCACAAATCTTTTGACTACCTTCAACAAGAAGACTTAGGCTGCCTAAAGTTTGCAAAATATAGGCACCCTACATACACATACATCTGCATGACACATAGTATGGACTCCCAGTCAGATGACAGCCAAGGCACTAAACCCTCAAGCCTCCTTCAAAAAAGTATTACAGACGAGTGTAAATACTCTTCTTCTTCCAACTCTCATGACAAGAGCCTAAACCATAATCTGTATCACTGTAACCACACTTTCATACTAAATTCACCACAGATCCACATCATATTCACACACACATTTTTATATGTGCAGATAACACAGAGGATAAATCTATCTCAAGTAACATCGATTTCATATATCATTCAATGAATAGCACATAAAACCAATATGCAGGATACGCAACACAACAGCCACTAAAGAACCAGGTTGATATAACATAACCAATCAAGCACACTCTCAATGATCAATTTGCATCTGACTCCATCACTACACTTTTCACGCTGTAAGAAGGGGGAAAAGTACCATTCATCTTCTAAAAAGCTAACTGAATGTATGCATAATCCATATCAATGTGGAACACTCGCATCTCAAGCTGCATTTCACAAACTGGCTAAACGGCTGAAAGGGTAACATCTTTTGCAAAACTAGTCACACAGTATTACACATAAACCATTCTCAGTCTTATAAATAGATTCACACATAAACCTTAGAGTCGGATGCCATGGACACCACGTATGCAACTTCCTTCAGGCAGTACCGTACTTACCTCCCAAACTGCCTCAAAAGCCAGACACGGTGCAAACCCTACATGCATGAACTACAGAAATTAAAATCAACACCAGAAACTATGCTACAACCACATCTTGCTGGAGGGAACTATTCATTTTGCCTCAAATTGCTTGAAAATCTGACACGTACAAAGACAACATGCCTCAAAGAACAGAGAATTATCTGACATTCTTGGACTGCTGAGATTTTACCAGGATCAGAATCCAAAAATAAACTTTGGAACAAAAAGATTATCCATCCCCACAGAGGCCATCTCCTTTGTTTTACACACATCTAAACCATTTCCCCTGTGTTTCTACCAAGACGCTTAGATTGCAGCGATGCCGGCCAAGCAAAGTGAGGGAAACCGCCCACCTCAATCCAGTCATGGGAATATAAGATGCATTGCCTTCTCCTCGCATGACACTGGGCCAGGGGAACTTGTGGCTCTTAGCGAATCCTGCTCTGAGATTAATCAATACTGCAGGCCAGACAATCTTGCAAAGCTCTCTTCTTTTACATTTCAAACAATTTCCAAACGGCATAAGGCAAAAGGCATAAGAACTACATGCAGGCCTTCTATATTCTTTACCATAATGAAGGGAAAAGTGCACACCTCCATATGCACCGAATGTGGTAGAATTCTTTATTCTTTAACCACTTTCACTGGTGATTGAGAAGCGGATTTGGAGTGGGGTTGTAACAAGAAATCCATACGTTTGCATAGACAGTGTTTTCTTTCAGTGGAGGATCTACTCAAGAGATTACTTGTCTCATAGGCACAGTTTGCAGAGGCAAATCCATTGGTGCGTTCTCCACAAGCAGGGAGTGCTTCCTTAGAAGAAAATCATTTTATTTGTTTGTTTGTTTTATTGTGCAAGAAATAAACATTTTGACAAGACATTCTGTTTATAACAAAAGAACCATGATATATAAGGTCATGGACATTTGGATCAAAGACAGAATTATGTATGAGTTATGTATTGTGAGTAGTGCATTTGTAAAATAAACAGACTATATACAGAAATATCATTAAACATTCCATAATTCAATATTATATATTTACATATTAGAGTATTTTGGGGCAATATCACTTCATCTTTAAATCAGATCATTTACACTGAATATCCAATTCAAAATCAGTCGCTAAGTGCCAATATAGCATGTTGGAATGTGGTTTATTAGTAGGTGTAAGTAGGAACTTACCACCAGTAATAATGCCACAATCACAATATAAGGCCCAGTCAAGGTGTCAATAATCTATTCCCTTGCTCAGCCCTTGGTAGCTGGCTACAAGCAGGCAGACTTAATTTAGGGGACAGGTGTGTAAAGCATTTAAAAACACTAATATATTAAATGCGTAAGACACAACACATAATAAAAATACAAAATCTATTTATGTAAATAGGAAATATTTTTATGATTAAAATGACACCTAAATTACAAAAATCTAATGTAGAGAACCTGAAATATGAGTTTTTAAAGAATAAACACTTTCTAGTGCCTAAAAGCCAGAAGCACCACTTTGGGACATCTGTTTGCGCATGACCGGGACAAAGTTAAAGTTTGAGGTTGACAGTGATGGAACACGGGTCAGATATAGTTAACGATGGGCCTGGTTAAGTTTTTATCTTCTTAGTCACTTTTTTGGAGTTTTTTCTCTTGACATTGAGCAAGGTTCCTCTTCAGGCTGGGTTTCAAGTAGACCATAGTGCTATGGTTCAGCGAAAGTCCTCAGTGAAATCCTGGAAGTCTTGAAGTCCAGAGCTTTCAGCTGGATGAACCTGAAATCCAGGCCTGGCGATGTCTTGACTCTTGTCGATGGGTCGGCCACCTTATGGAGTTTTTTGCCCAAAATCCCCCAATCTTTAAACTGCTGGATCTTCTTCCAGAAAGTCATTTTGGGGTTCCAAAGTGTCCACAACACCATTCTAAGGTTCCAGAATCTCTGAGTTGCTCCTTGGTATGTTGGGACTATGTCTCCTAAAATGCACCAGGCCAAATCCTTTACAGTCCAGCTGTAGGTGGTCAGCTGGTTTCTTCTTCCTGGAGGTGATACTTTAGAGCTCATCTAACCTGTTGATTTCAGTGAGTCCCCTCCTTCTCTTTTTGAAGCAAGGCAAAGTCCTTAGGGCTGTAGTTCCCAAAGGATGCAGCAGGTGCAATCATTCAGAGTGAAATACTCTTGGTGCAGACCAGGGTTCCAACAGAGCAGTCCTTCTTCTAGATCTGGGATCTGAGTTGCTTGCCAGCTCTGCCATATGTATCCAGTGTTCTTGAGTGACAAGCAGGGGACACCCCTTACCAATGGGGTGCAGGGTGCCACCCTCAGGTATGACTGCTTCCTCCAAATATTCTTATCCCAGAAAGCAATATTCCTATACAATCCAAAATGGAGAAACTCTCTCCTCGAGGTTATGTCAGTTGGTCAGGATAGGCGCGGTTAGAAACACTACAGTTTACATGCTCATATTTCTTAGGTTGCCTTCTCTTTTAAATAGTGACTTTTGACATACATTTGCATATGTGACCATGCAGGATAACATTCTCTGAATCAGCTTTGCTTTCATTTCCACTTCGTAGGTACACTATCATAACACCTTGAACATTCAGTACAAGGCATGAATTTCACTGCACAAATATCATTATTGTTATTGTCCAGTAGGTGACTAAGCTATCAACCTAGAAGAAATAATTTTGGCCTGACTGGGGTTTCGACATGGCCACATGGGTGCTTTTTATTATATGTACAGAACCACTTCCTTGTTTAGAAGAGAGGAGCACTCAGCTGGCACTTCGAGGTCACTGCATGCCAGAATACCAGCTCAGCTGATTCCTGTTTACCACCAAGGGTTGTCCAACTCTACACCAAGACGGACAACCTGATGACACTTACCCGCAGATATTGGGGAGTTAGACTACCCAGATAGGGATTTGGCAGATCACCCACGCTAGGCAAGACTAGGTTAGGGAGTGTTAAGTAAGAGTACACTGCACACAACACTTATATGCCCGCATACATTCACTGCTTTAGCACAATTGTAGAGTTGGTAATCATTTTCACTATTCTCATAATCCTAATGACACTACTCTGTTTCATTCTATTGATTATCGCAGCACACGTATTTTATACAAGAATCAAAATACTTGAATAAATATTGAAACGCCTTGCTAAGTATTTCTTGTGTGTTTCCTTGGGTACGCATGAGAGTCCAAATGGAAGAGTTCTAGATCTGTTACCACGATTTCCTTGGGGGATCAGGGTTGTCATGTTCTAAGGCTGCAAATACATTTCTTGCCCTGTTAGGCTATAGGTGCAGATGGTGCACTGTGGGCTAGCAGGACTATCGGCCAACATATTCTGAGAGTGTGAACAGAATCAGTCTGGCACAATCCTGACGTTTATGTTGTCCAACAAACACAGTTTTATCAGTTACAAGCCAGGCGACAGTTAGAATCTGGCTATTCAACCTACTAGCGTGGCTTCCAGACCCACTGCTAATTCAATTACTGGGGCTCCTGTCTGGCTGCAGGTGCAGGAAGTGGGGGTGGAGCCTCTGTCGTGTCCTGTCCTGTCCTGCATTCCCTCTTTGAAGACCAGTTTGGCTACACAGCCTCCTTCCTGCCTTTTGCTCTGTAGCTTTCAGATCTCCTCCCACCAGATGTCCTTTGTCTCTATGAGGCCACTTCGCACCTCATCAGAGCAGTTTGGCTCAGCCTGCCAAAGGTTGGCCAATCAAGATAGTGTATTTTTATCATGAAAATATATGCAATGTCCCCAAGCATTCCTACAGCATGTGCTCCCCAGAATGGTCTGGTTGCATGACACTTAAATATCATGAACATTTCTTCAAAGTTAACAGGTGATAAAATGTAAGTTGAAAGGACATATTGTGAGTACAGAAATATGTGTCACCGCAATTACAGTAACATGACCTTGGCCATACATACTTACTATTATACCTCAGGGTCTAACAATATTGATGCTAGAGCAGTGTTGTGGTCATGGCAAGTCATTTTGTTGGTAATTTTGAGGTAAAGATTTTGTCAATGCTGAGGTCTGTTATTCTAATGGTTAACAATGTCTTTGTCTCACGGCTCAGTGGATTAATGCATGCACTGTGTTTGACCCTATAGTCACAGATACAAATCTTGGTGGTTTCACTTTGCCTTTCACCCTTCCGAAGTAGATGAATGCCATTGGATAACATAATCATCTCAGCACTAAGAAATTCAAGCATGAATGTGTACTTAACCAAACAAGTATGCATGAGATTACATTTTAGTGATGTAATGGCAGTACACTGGGTAAAGACTGCATGACTACCTGCGAGGAGGTAGCAGATCAGAAATATGATTGAAAGAGCAGGACTTTTCAAGACTATTCTTCTGTTTAGGATATCGTAACTTCTGTTTAAATCTTACATCATGCCATTTCTGAAAGGATTGATGATGTCATGACTTAAGTCCTTGGTCATTTTATTTCGATGCCATTCCATTAGTAAGCTCATAAGTGCAGTAAAACAAGACCCCCTCACCTTAACAACCAGTATCAGCACAAACCAGCCTAAAAGCCAATGTGGACACAAGAGGGTCTGTTCACAAACTGCAATTTGTTGTACGTTTAGTACTACTACAGTAATACAGTAGATAAGACGGAGGTCCTCATCCTCGGCTCCAACCCTTCAGCCTGGTACGACTCCTGGTTGCCGACGGCACTGGGGCGGCCCTGACACCCACCGACCACGCACGCAACCTGGGAATCATCCTCGACTCAACGCTCTCCATGACCAAGCAAATCAACGCCGTCTCCTCCTCCTGCTTCAACACGCTCCGCAAGATCTACAGGTGGATCCCGACAGACACAAGAAGAACAGTCACTCAGGCCCTCGTCAGCAGCAGACTCGACTACGGAAACGCCCTCTACGCGGGAGCCCCGACCAAGCTCATCAAACGACTGCAACGCATCCAAAACGCCTCTGCACGACTGATCCTCGACGTACCACACCACAGCCACATCACCCCCCACCTGAGAAACCTGCACTGGCTCCCCGTCAACAAGAGGATATCCTTCAAGGTCCTCATCCATGCACACAAGGCACTCCACAAGACCGGGCCAACCTACCTCAACAGACGGCTTTCCTTCTACATCCCCAACCGCCAGATCCACCGACCTCGCACTCGCCACCATCCCTCCCATCCGTAGAACAATCACCGGCGGAAGATCCTTCTCCCACCTCACCGCCAAGACCTAGAACATCCTCCCACTGAGCCTACAACAGACCCAAGACCTGCTGACCTTCAGGACGCTACTCAAGACCTGGCTGTTTGACCAGTAGCGCCCCCCCTCCCAGCGCCTTGAGACCCTTGTGGGTATGTAGTGCGCTTTACAAATGATTGATTGATTGATTGATGTACTAAATAATGTTATTCACTAACCTATGTGAGGCAGTGTCCACCTACCCTAGCTTTTATGTACAGAGACTTTAACCCAAATATGAAGATCTATACACAGTAGATAGGTATTTTAGTAGTAAATGCAGGAGGGACAGGTTGACTGACTGAAAAATAGGGAATACGTTCTACAAAATTGGAGGGGTTGCAGGAGAAGTAAGGAGAGTTTTAGGGAGGTGTAAGAAGGGGTTTAGGGAGTAACATACATTCACCCACAAAATTGTAAACCCATTTCTATTCACAAACTGCACTTCTAAAGTTAGTGAAAACCAAAATGGCCCCAACACAGTAGTAAATGTACTCAAGCTCAGGCTTTGAGTAATTCCAGCACATGGACAATCACTGGCACCACAACACCCTCCTATAGAAAATAATGGAGGCAGGGACTTAAAAATAGAAATTCATAGAAAATATTTTTTTTATTAATTTATTTATTTCGACTGTAAAATATGTATATATATAAATTGAATTAAATGTTAACAAATTATTTATAAATTAAAAAACAAATTACTTTATATTAAAATATTACTTCTGTACATAACTTTCAGTAATTTTAATGCATAATGTAAATATTTTTTATTTTTGATAGATTTTTTAAAATAAATGTTTAAACCAATTATATGAATTTTATTTAAAATATTTAAAGTCATTAAATGTTGAATTCAAAATTAAGTTAACAGTGCTGTATCCTTATTTGTTTCACATTAAAAATATTTAAAATGTATTTACGTTAATATTTAACATAAAAACATAAAATAAGAATATTTTACCAAATTTTTTAAAAGTTTAATAAACCTTTTAAAATGTGCCTATTTTTACCATTGGAAGAGCTCCCCCCCATTAGTGGAGACCTCTGCCTACATATGAAAAATTACTAGTAATAACTTTACACTCATAACTTTGGATCCACCACTTGTTTCAAGGGGTAGAGATATGTAAATCTACATTTTGTAGAGAATGTACACTCGGAAATACTGACCAGCCAAAAGTAGTACATTTACTACAAGGCGTAAGAATAGATTTACACATGGAGATTTATTCACATGTAAATTTGGCCATTGTGAATAAGCCCCGAAGTCTCAACGAAGCTCGCCTATACGAAACCAGCACCCTCCACAACCTTTTACACCCAAGACCTTACACATAGCAATAAACCATCAAAAAAACTATACAAATATCACACAATCAACCACCCCAACTCTGTAAAGACAGCAGAAAACTCTCTGCTATCCCTACAAAAAATTGTATTTCACAGTATTACAGATTCAATATTACCCTACAGAAATAACTTTAACATAATATCAACTACCAATTTATTATCAAAGTAAGTTTAGATTTACCATTATTAACTCTGCTTTTGTGATATTATTGTCACATATGACTATAGGTTGATATTTTGACTGCAAATTTGCTATAGAACAACCTACAATAACCTCATCACCAAAGCCATAGTGATCTACTACCCAGAAACCACCTCAGACATCCTTCACAAAATCATATGCCTCATCAAAACCATAAAACAGACTACTATTTTGCTCATTCATGAATCTAATATACCCTTTCACTATTCTAAAAGTCACCAGGTAGGAAGATAGCATTGGGCCATCTTTAATCATAAACCTATCATACGTCTCAGATTCCTGCAAAGGGAAGGTGTAAAATTAGTCACCATACAACTGCTGGAGAAAATCAATAATAATAGTTTATGATACAATTATTAGTGAGGCCTCACAGCATGTTGTAGCATCATGACAGTAGCAATTCAAGTTGTGGATGCTGTTCTTCTCATCAGTGTGGACAGTAAGTCCTTCTCTCTTCTCCTACTACTCACCCTCTCAGCAGACTCCACCACAGCCGCATAACAAGTCATGATCAACATCCTATCACCAATGGCAGAATTTATGGACACCTTGTTTCAGTGGCTTTCCTGTCTCTCAGGCTGACACCTGCTCATACAGATGAACATCTTAAGATGTGAGTGTTCCCAGTTCCCTGATGGATACATCTTGCCCACGCCATTCTTCAACCTCTGTATCGATTTTCTATAGGATCTCATTGCCAGTGATGGAATCAAAATCCACAAAATCTGATGGTGACTCTTCAGCCTGTCTGACAATGTCCACACTCATTGGCATCCATTTACAAAAGGACTGGCTCACCCTCATTCAAGCTTTGATGTGAACTGTGAGTGTGAGAATTTGCAAAGTTCAGGATGTTCTAAATTTGTATTTTAAACTTCATCAGCTTCGAAAAGTGAAACTGTGACAAAGTTTCAAAAAAGGGAGGCAATTAAGTATCCTTGTGTTGTGTTGGAGTGTTGCCACTGCCAGGCAGCCATGATCGTGATATTTGGAATGTGCTTACCACTGCTTTGAGCAGTGCTGCACAACTCTCCTTTTCCCTCGGGGATTCCAGCAGTAGGAAACAGGCGAGCCTGCACGACAGTTGTGCTTTCTCATTGCCAAGCAATACTATGCATCAGGCAAAATCAGGGAACTTTGCATGTCTGATGTAAACAATTCCCGACTTTATCCGAATTTACAGGTGCAGGATTTCATTTTAGCCACTCTTAATGTGAAACTCCACTCCCCAACTGATCCCACCTAAAACTGAGCTCTATTTCAATTGCCAACAAAAATCATTGAAATCAGATTGATCAAGGTTTTCATAACATGAAGTTGGATGGATTCACTCTATGAAGACATTGAATCGTTCAGATTTACCATCTACAGAGACTTTGTATTCAAATCATTCAACATCAACACAAACAAAACACAAGCAGAATGAAAGCTTCCTATCAAAATAAAACTTCATAACTAACATTTATGCCATAGTATTTTCCACCTTGCTATCAAACCTGCTGTCAAAGAAGCAAAGTGCTCTGTTCACATCAAATGCATTCTCATAGTAAGCAAACAGAGCTAATCAAATTATGAATGAATAATCTATTATTACCGAATCTTCAAATGACTTTTTTTGGGATAAGCTCTCTGTATTTTTTTGATCAAAGAATTGAGAACTTCTGGCCCACCAAAGCCAAGAACCTGTTATTAACCTTCCCATATGGAGTATGAGTATGAGTTTAACTTCCTTATATTTCTATCTGATAAACCTATAAGGGAAATTACAATTGGTAGCTCAGTGCCGATAAGCTCCCCATTAGACCCAATTCCTGATACATTTCTTTCCAGCTGACTACGGAGCTTTTGGACATTTTGTATGCCTCTTTATCGGATGGCCCTTTCAAAACCGGTTTGGTGATCCTACTTTTGAAAAAACTCGAACTTGACTGTCCTCGCCCCACTAAATAACATCCAATTATTCTCTTAATCACAGCTGCAAAATTTTGGAAGCACTGTGTCAAAGCAATTGCACCATTTCCTTGAGTCTGGGGAAATACTGGATGATGTCAAAGGGGTTTTGTCCTCGTTATATGATGGAATTGACTGTGCTAGCAACGTTGGACAACCTCCACATGGAGGCGGATAGGGGTCATGCAAATACCTGGTTATTATTGGATCTATTAGCGGCATTCAATACTATCGACAATGACACTCTTATCGGTCAACTTCGGGCAGTTGTTTTATAGCATAAAGTCTTTGACTGGTTCACGTTCTTTCTAGTGGAAAGGACTCAACAGGTAATAACGATAAATGCACCTGCTGTATTGCTTAGGAATCTGTGCTGCCTCAGTATCTCTTTAACATCTAGAGGAGGCCTCCTGCATTCTTTTGACCTCACATTTATACATATGCTCAACTCCTGTTTAAACTCAGTAACTCCTCCAATTATGTCACCCCTCTACAGTGCAACTGGATAGGCCCTCATTGTCTGAAACTCAACATAGACAAGATCGAGCCCTGATCACTGGAGGCAAACAGAATCTTTGGAATCTCTGACCTACTGATTTCGGTCCCTGTCTCATTCCTGGCACAAGAGAGCTTGGGATGTACAACCTTCAGATAGATTATCATATTTCTGCTAATACATCTTCATGTGCATTCCTTCTACCCTCCTATCTTGTCATCTTGAGCCGCTGTTCCCCTGCTCTGCTGTGAGGGCAGATGGATCCGCATCTCCTCCATCATACTGTCAAGACTAGATTACCGTGATGGTCTCATTGATCTCGGAACACCTGATCGACTGGCATGTCACTGCATGATGTAAGCAGAAAGGAAATGTCTGTATTTTTAGAAATGTCATGTGAACTGCTCTGCATCTGCTGTCTACATTTCTGACCACTCTGTAGCAACTTTTAAGCCTCAGCTGGTTTTTCTTTTTTGTATACTGCGCTTGTTTTTTGTCCAACTTGAGTCACAATAAATGCAGTCTTCTTTTTTAAAAATACTGTCTTAAGTAGAGGGAAATTGGCCACAATGTACATTTTAAAAGGGCTTACAGCACTTAACTTCATTCCTCTAGGCCAAGATAAAATACTCAAAGCACACACTGAAATTTGCAAAATAATACCTACATGGAAGCAGTTTCAAGATGTGCCAATTATCCATTATATATTTAGCTTGTGATATAACTCAATTTGCATTGTGATTTTTCAAACTTTTTTGACAGGTGGATTATAAGCCATTCCATCGGAATTTGAATTGGCATGTCGGGAAAATCTTTGCGATTTACACAGGATCGTTTTTGTAAGAAATTGAAGTATTAGTTGAGAGGGGTGACAGCCCACCTCAAATAATAATCACATTCCTTGTCAGTCTGAACCACAAAAGTCACCAAACAAAGTTGTGCTTAATCCTCTGGTAGCTTGGCACAAAAGCAGTCATTCTTAATTTAGAGGCAATTTGTACAGTGTTTATGCAGCAACCAAACAGTAATGAATTGAAAACACAACTCAGAAAAAAATCTCACACCAATTTAGAAAACTAGAGTAAATATCAATAAATACAATTATATCAAAACAAACAAGCATGCAACAAGGAGGACCATAGATATGATTTTTTTAAATTTAAGGTTTAAATTAGTGCAAAAAAGTGTTAATGGCCAACCGTAATCCTCTGGTTGGACTTGACTATGGGAAACGTGAGGTTTAAGGCCAACCACATGGAGCATTGGTCAGACACAGGGACCAGGTTTCTCACGTTTAAAGCTTTTACCTTCAGATTTAGGGGATGATTATGATGTTGGTGGGTCCGACACCGACGGCACATTGATGTCTGACCCACTGACATCTGCCCCTGCGGTCCGCCCGCCACATTACGATGCGGCGAGCAGAGGCATCGAGTGAAGGGACCATCTGCAGCGCTTCTGACGGGCTCACAGAGGCCTTCGGTGTGTCGGAACCCACCATCATCTCCTAATGACAAACGAGCCAGGCTCGGCTCCGCCTTCGGATTATGATGGCACTTTCCGACACACTTTTCATGTCGCCTTTTCAACATGAAAAGGTTGTTGGAAAGTGTCTTTTTTCCACCTAACATGGCCCCATTCCCCCCTGGCCCTCTGCCATTGGGCATGGGGGCACCTATGGTGTCCCCCTTAACATCCCTGCACCGTGTTGCCTGCCACAGGGTGCAGGGATGTTTACAAACATCCATTTGTCAATGGAAGCTTGTGCTGCGTGCCTTTTCTGCCTGCCGCACAAGCTTCCATTGACAAATGGATGTTTGTGACTGCCCTATGGGCGGTCACATCGCAATCCTGAGGTCGGAACCGCCGACCTAATGTCGGGTAGTCCCAGACTGATACGCAAGTCTGTCCGACATCATAATTAGGTCCTTAGTCTCTTGGATGGAAGTCAAAAATCCTCAGTGGGGCAAGGCATCAAGCTGTGGTCAAAGAGGGTTCTGCATCATCAGATAGCAGCTGGACAAGGCCTCGGACGTAGTCACTGTTTTGAAGCTTGGATTCTTCCAAAGGAGCAAGTATGCAGGATATTGCCAAAGAGGGATCCATGAGGCCGGACACCTTCTCTGCGCAGTCCCACTAGATCAGATTTGCTGCTGCAGAGAAGAATGTTGTGAGAGAAACCTTGATATTTAACCCAGCTAGATGCACATTCGTTGGATCAGCTTGGCAGGTTGGTCCCAGTCCCACATCGATTTTCAAAGCAAAAAGTTGCCAGAACTTTTGTAAGTTTAATGTTTCGCGAAACTATAGGAGGAGTACACTTTCACACCAGCCAAGGGTCCAGGACCTTGGGAACCGGACTTGGGGGTCAAGACTTACTCTAGCAGAGGCAAGCACCAGGTTCCAGGGTGGGTCCAGTTGGAACTGAGAAATTGGACAGTTGAAATAAGGCCACTGGAAGCTTGTTGTGTCCCTATAGCTCAAAAGGGAGGTTCTGGGTTCAAGGCAAGCAGGTCCAGCCTTCATTTAGGTTCTTCAGACAGCAGGGAAATCCTGTTTTTGATTCCTCAAAGGTCTAGGGTGTTCTGAGAAGGATACTGGGGTTGCCACATTTATGCCCTGTGCCAGCTTGTGGGTGGGGGAAACATCCTGGCCATTCCCTAACCAATGAGGTAAATGTTCTCAGGGATGACCCCCACCCCCTTTTTCAGCATTGCCTGTGTTTATTTTACTGTGAGCTTCCAACAGTGCCCCTCTTTCCCTAAAACCAACATGATAGAACCCTTTTTTCCCTGGTCAGAGCTCCCTGTGCCCTCCCACCAAGAGGTGTGGCTATGGAAACTGGCAAACCCTGCCTTGTGGTCACTCCAAACCAGTTCTAGGGCAGATCTTTCCTCCCACTAGGTACGGAGCAAAGGTGCTAAGGAAGACAGGGGAGGGTAGGCCTAGGCATGCACTACTTTTGCCAGTGACAGGATAGGCACCCTATGAAGCTCAGGGAGGGGCTGGGTACAGTTTCGATATCTATGGCTGTGGTGGGTTTGCGAACCCTCCCGACCACGAGCTTCATTCTAATTGGCTGCCAACACTCCAAACCAGGAAGTGTTGGCAGCCATCTTGTGACTCGGTAAAACCGAGTCACAATAAAACAGTAGAAGAAAGATTTAAAAAGAAGAACAGGGGGCAGGGTAGAAACACCCTGACCCCCTAGGCCTGCTCAGGGGGTCTCACAAGGACCCACAGGCCCAAAAAAAACATTACAAAATAAAATAAAATCAGCAGAATTTGTGCTGGGTGTGCGAATCTGGCCGAAATTATTAAAAAATCAGACCGCGGGCTCCCGCGCTTCCTTTATTTAAGAGCCCCCGGGTGGGCCAGGTCCCGGGGGCATGCCATAATATGTCACGGGGATTCTAGTGAGAGAGAGAGAGAAAAGGAAAGCCAGAGGTGGAGGGAGTAAATCAAACCTAGAATGTGAAATATTTACATGTTTATGTCTTAGTTCCTCTACGGACAGACACCGCTCAGACTTCACGTCCGGATGCAGGGGACAAAGAGGGGTTCTGCACGGTGTGGTCCACACTCAGCAAACGCAGCGCTGTGACTGCACCTGGAGGGACGGAGGCAGAGTTAAACGGGGTGACCTTGCATCGTCCCGAGCTGCCATCAGGTCAGTGGTCACTTGTAGTCCCGGGGGGGAGGAGGGTGGTGAGTGAGAGGATCCGTAGAGGTGGTATGTCTGGCTATTGGATTGCTCAAAGGTCAGTTTTGTATCCCTACAGTTTGTGTTTCACTTCCTTGCGTATGTTAAAGTTTCCTCTGGATTGTGATCCTTTTGTCCGTATATGAAGTGCTCTGCTCCGGGCGCCCCATGTTGCCTACTCAGCATCGACCCTGCATCCGCAGTTCTTGTAGCCGGAAGGCTGCACCTCTCTTCTGGTGTCCTCGCACCTCCTGCAGGATTGCACACTGAGCCCAGGCAACAGCCTCCTCCCCATCCCACGCTGAGGAAAGTGCCCCCTCCCGAGCCAGTGGCCTTCCCCGGACAACTGTTCGCCATCTTGGAGCTTGAGAGGAGCAGCAAGGCACACCACAAAGTGAAAGGAAAAGCCGGGGAGAGGGTGTGAAGATCAGTCGGGGGTAGTGATTCATTAGTGCCTTTATGGTGACACTACGAGACATAGCGCTCCCGCAAAAACACGTGTGTTTAGGACTGAATGTGGGGTTGCACCAGATATGGAGAGAGTGGAGGTGTGTCATGTGCTTGGAGGCAGTACAGGCTTTGCCTTTTCTAGGTGAAGCATCTCCTGCTGGCTCAGAAACGGACACCCCTTTCCCAAGGCGGCCATAGCCCCCCTCACTTTGATGGGTGTGGGGTGCCTTTGGTGGCCAGCGGGGGTCCCCAGGCTGTTGTCTCAGTGGGCCTCGGGTGTTCACTTTGGGTGGCAGCCATATAGCTGCATTTCAGGGCCACTGGCGGTGCCATTTGGTGCCCATCTGTTGTTGCCCTGCGGTGGGTGCTGCCTAGTGCGCAACAGTCCGTGCCTCGGCGGGGTAGTCTTGCAGCAGCTGACCCAGCGGTTGTTGCCCTGCGGGTGCCGTGTGGTTAGGGTCCGGTTGTGTGTCATTGTGTCTGTGCAGCATCTCTTTGGTTGGTGCCCTTCAGTGCTCGTAGATCTCAGTTGCCGTCAGGTAGGGGGGTCACCTGTTTTTTTGCCGCTCGGTGGCCCATTCAGGGCTGTGGTGCCCGCATTACCGTGGTATTCGAGCCTGTTTGTTGATAGCGTCACTGGGCAAATGCGATTTGTCAAAGAATGATGGTAAGGTGTCTTATTGTGGACAGAGGCACAGTCAGTCGCGTTGTTTTGCTTGGTTAAATTGGAAAAGGTTATATTGGACAGGGTTAGTGGAGGAGTGTGGCTCAATGGTTAGAGCGGCAGACCCTGAAGCAGAATTCTGGCCAGGGACCAGGGTTCGATTCCCGCCTCGGCAGGGCTCGGGCTCAATTTCCTTGGACCTGTCTATTCTCGCCTCGGTGCCTATTCTAATCACGGGCCCCACGCTGCAACTCAGGGCAATAGCTTGCTTAGCCTCCACACCGGCCCCAACAGCGCTAAGGATGCCTGGCTTCACCCTGGGGGTGCCCAGGAGTGGACACTTCACAGGGAAAGCCAGGAGGGGTTCCACAGCGGTATGAGTATCAGCGCCAGGAAACCGCAAAGGCGACACCGCAAGGTGTCTGTCTGGTGACAGTGCGCTCTATAAGTACCTTGACATTTATATTTACATTTAGGAGATGGTGCGCCCTTAGTTTGGAAAACATTGGGACTGCATGGTTTAGGAGTAAGAATGGCGTTTGTGCCCATCACAGCCTTGTTTAGGAACAGTTACATTGTAGGGGGTCCTTAAAGCAGCAGGGAATCTCCCCCAGTCTGCCATAGTGTTAAGGAAAGTTTTGCGATACAGAGAGCTGTATGTCCACGGGTGGAAGTTCGTGTGTACACACTTCAAGGGACAGGCCCTGCCAGTCTCAATGATAATAACAGTTTAATACTTGAGCAACGGCCTTCAGACATAGGCTAAGGTGCATTGAAGGAGCACTTTGGGGTTACCCATATGGTACAGCAGATCATGCTGCATGTCAGGTTTGACATCGATATGCAGGGCTGTTCGTGGATGCCAGTGCTGGCAGAGAACCCACAGCTGTCCCATCTTCCTAATCTCTAGCCGCTCCAATGGGTAATATTCAATGGCTGGAGATTACTAACAGCTGAGCACAAATTTGATTTAGCTGGGTGGGGGAAGTATGAAATGCGAAATGTTTGGGATGAAAACTGCTCTGAACTCTTGCTTTTATGCACCATTCTCCGACTCTCAGACTATTAGCGCCAGGAGTGTTGCGGGCTTTGCTTTTGTGGCTTTTTCTGTGCATCAGTGGGTGCAGTTGCTGCTTCTGGTAGGAAGGGTGGCTGCCTGAGCAGGATTTACTGGATGGCATTGCAACTAATTGTTCAGGGTTTGGGCTTGGTGCCACAAATTCTGCTGGACACTGGGGGAGCGAGCTTTTCAGAGGTACCACTCCGAGTACAACTGAAATATTTTAAATTCCCTTTGCCAAATTATTTTAAGTGGCAGTCTATTGGACATCGGGATGATGAGGAGGACAGGCGGGGCCTCCCAGAAATCCCTAGCATTCCTTGACATCTAGGGATGGGAGATTGGGGAGGGTTGGAGTTTGCAATGCCTGGCACTAGTCTGTGCTTTATCTATGGTTGGTGCGTTGCATAATTTGGTGCTAAGGGGAGCTATATTCTTAAATGGTAGCTATGTTAGGCAATATACATTAGAGATGTATACAGGAGGCGAAACCTGGGTAAATATCATGACTTTGGCTTACAATAGGACTCGATTGGGAAACTTCGTGCCACACCAGGTGATTAGCATCACCGCGGGAGGAGTATATAAGGGGAAAGGGAATTTTGAAGCTCAGTACGCGCTGAAAACCAGAGTGAGACAGACCAGGAGGTTTCCAGCAAAGATAGAGGTAAGCAGTTACGATCAAGTGCAGGATTAAACTTCCCTGGGCAGAGTAGAACATGCGGGTTGATGGAAAGAGTGCTGTAATTAACATAGAGGCACCTTTTACCATTATAAGAAGAGAATTTAATATTTCAGTGGTGCTGTCTGGGTATATTAGCATGGAATTTTGAGTAAGTGTATTTATTCTTGCAGACCTTTTCAAGGGGAACCGTATAAAACATCTCATAAAAGAACAGAAATTAAAATGGAAGAAGAAAAGGATTGAATAAATGGCATACAAAGACTTTTGAGGTGAGAATTAACAAATAAGAATAACTAAACATAAAACTCCGATCATTATAAACATATTTTGATGGAATTAAGGGTCGTTGTACCTGTTTTTTGTATAAACAAGTATCAATAAAATGAAGAACACAAGAAAAACATGACTTTAGAAAAATTACAAGGAAACTAATAATTAGGTTAATAATTGGAAAGTGGAATTATAATTGGAATTATAATTGAGATATTTAGAACTGCCATCCAATAAAAATATACAGTCATAAAGGACCAGGCTAGGAATACATATGTACAAACGGAGTTTCTTTAGACCGAATTATGTACTGAGACTGGCTATACTGGTGTGTATTCTCACACAAAGGGGGTCAACGGAAGAACTATGCTACTGAATAGATGTTTCTATCCTATATATCTTCCTAAATATAATACGCACACTTAATATAGGGTAGCACTCTAGTAAGAACTATTTGAAAGGCAATGGGAAGCGGGAATAGCACCATTATGGACGAAAACCCTCACTCACCCGAGGGTGACATGCTTCATCATTGGGTTTCTCCAGCACATTGTGAAAACCCGTTGTTTGCCTTTAAACGTAGCAAGAATCTTGGAAACATTTTCGCACTCTGCCCCTCCTTACCATTTTGAGTTGGTAGATCCACCCGTGCTTTGCACTCCTGCTCCTTCCCTCTTGGTGAAGTCGTAGCCCACACGGGATACCTTGCGGTCCCCGTGTGCTGGAGAAACCCAATAATGAAGCATGTCACCCTCGGGTGAGTGAGGGTTTTCGTCCATAATGGCGCTATGCCCGCTTCCCATTGCAATAGTTCTTATTAGAGTGTGAGTATTATACTGGTGTGTGAGTGTGAGTATTATACTGGTGTGAGAACATGAAAACGATGTACTCTACGTAGCCTCAATTAAGTTGTGTACCAGAGAATGCGATGGAAACAAAATGTGGATATAATCCACAAGTGTGTTGGTAAATAGACCAATGTCATTGGTAATTAGTGTGTATAAGGTGTAGATTTTAATTGTGTTATTTTGTGTTTGGAACCGCTCTGAAGAAGCGCAGTGGAGCGTGAAACACATGTTGGCTTTTTCTGACTGCTTAAGAAAAATAAATAACAACTAAAGTAAACTGAACAAGATTTGTTTTTTTTATTGACGTTGTGTGTGAATATCTCAGTGAAGTTTGATGTTATAGAATTATAAAGAATACTGGTGGGGACTGGTATCTGAGATACTTTTGCGCCAGGCAAAAATCCTGTTACCCACACTGTGTGTATGTGTATATATATATTCACTGAAAAAACCATAGGTTTCAGGGACGTTATAGTTAGAAATTAGCATTTAAAAAACCTTAAAAATTCACTGAAAAAACATAGGTTTCAGGGATGTTATAATTAGTTGGACATTTCACTCGTACAAAACCAAAGAAATATGTCCGTCATAGTTAGTAGAGCTAACTATAACTCGCGCCCCCCGCAATGCACTGCAGATGACGTCACATATTACATCACTCTTGACATGGTCAGTGACATCACTGATGACATCACTGATGACAACTCAAATGACATCACTGATGACATCATCCATGTGTTAATCTGATGCACCTCCTGTCACCCTAATAAAGCCTTTTATACACCCACTCTAAAATACAGACTACCAATATCGAAACCATACACAGACCAATAGCAGTTAGTACATACCCGCTCAGTGATTCCTAGGTCTACACTCATATCCACTCATTTACCCATACAGTAACTCATACATGCAGTAACTCATCAATAAAGCCCTATCATATGCACTCACACACCTATACATACACTCACACACCACCACTCATCCATAGACTTACTCACACACCTACTCAGTCATGCAAAGAATCAATCACACCCATTTACTCACCTGTACAGTTATACACAGACCACCTCACTTATTTATACAAATACTAATACATACACATACATACTCTCTAATACAATCACTGATACAAGCACACACTCATCCATACAGCCACTCTCACAATCACTCACTCTCACGTGTAGTCATTTATATACTCCAACACTCACATATACAGTCTTTCACATATGTAGTTACTCACACATGTACCACTAAGACATCTATTCACTCACCAACGCACCTATACACACACTCACCCAACCATACAGCCCTTCACAGATGCACTCTTGAACCCATACACCCAGTGAATCACCCACTCACACATCTATATACAGTCACCTACCGTCCACCCACTCACACAGACACTCAGGCACCCATACAGATACTCAGACAGCTAATCAATAACCCATATAGACACTCATGTAGCTACTCACCAACATATTCAGCCGCTTACACACCAACAGACAGACTGATACAGATATTCACATAGTTTACTCACTAACCCATGCGTTCAGTAAGACACGATTAATCACTCACTTATACAGTCAGTCATGCAGCTACTACATCATCCATTCGGACACTTATACACCCACCCATTCTTCAATACACCTTGGCATATATATATATATATATACGTTATAGTTAGTTGAACATTTGACTCATATAAAACCAGAGAAATTTGCCTGTTATACTTAGTTGAGCTAACTATAACTCGCGCGCCAGCAATGCACTGCTGATGATGTCACATATTACATCACTCATGACATGGTCAGTGACATCACTGATGACATCTCAAATTACATCACTGTTGACATCACTCATGATATCATCCAGTGAATGTGTGTTTCTATAAAATGTAAATATGTTTATATATATATGCCAAGGTGTATTGAAGAATGAATGCATTTACAAGTGCCTAAAGGAATTATTTTGTATGTGTGCGACTGACTGTATAAGTGAGTGATTGAACGTGTCTTACTGAATGCATGGGTTAGTGACTAAACTGTGTAAAAGTCTGTATTAGTCTCTCCATTGGTGTGTAAGCAACTGCATGGGTTGCTGAATACCTACATGAGGGTCTATATAGGTTATTGATTTGTTGTCTGAGAATCTGTATGGGTCCCTGAGTGTCTGTGTGGGTGGGTGGGTGTATTAGTCTGTGCATAGATGTCTGAGTGGGTGATTCAGTGGTTGTATGGATTAAAAAGTGCATCTGGAAAGGGCTGTATGGGTGAGTTAGTGTGTCTATGGGTGTGTTGGTGAGTGAATAAATGTCTCAGTGGTATATCTGTGACTAACTACATATGTTTTAAGCCACTATATGTGAGTGTTGGAGTATATAAATGAGTATACGTGAGACTAAGTTATTTCAAGAGTGGATGCATAAATAAGTGTCTGCTTCTATCAGTGATTGTATAAGACAGTAAATATGTGTTAGTATCTGTATAAATAAGAGATGTGGTATGTCTAAAAATAACGAAGTTGGTGTGTATAACTGTATACATGATTAAATGGGTATGTGATTCATTCTTTGCATTACGGACTAGGCGTGCGAGTAACTCTATGGATGAGTGGCAGCGTGAGACTGCATGTATAGATGTATGAGTGGAAATTATAGTCCTCTATTGATGAGTAACTACATGTATAAGTGACTGGATGTGTGTGTAGACCTAGGAAATAGTGAGTGCTATGTAGTATATGGCATTCTTCTGTGTATGGTTTCAAAAATAGTAGTCAGCATTTTAGAATGGGTGTATCAAAGTTTATATTAGAGCATCAGTATGTGCATCAGATTGTCACGTGGATGATGTCATGAGTGATGTCATGAGTGATGTCATTTGAGATGTCATCAGTGATGTCATGAGTGATGTCACTGACCATGTCATGAGTGATGTCATATGTGACATCAGCAGCAGTGCATTGCGGTCGCGCAAGTTATAGTTAGCTCAACTAACTATAACAGGTAAATTTCTCTGGTTTTATGAGTCAAATGTTCAACTAACTATAGCGTCCCTGAAACCTATGTTTTTTTAGTGAATTTCTAAGGTTTTATATAAATGCTAATTCCCAACAATAACGTCTGTAAAACCTATGTTTTTTTCTGTAAATTTTGAAGGTTTTTTAAATGTTAATTTCATATTTTAATGTTTATAAAACTTATATTTTTTCTATTATATTTTTTTATATTTTGGAACTCTATTATACTTCTTGTTTTTAACTTTAAAAATCATGTAATGTTTTATATCTTCCCACAAAAATATGTATATATTTTTTTGGGGGGAGAAAACTGCACTCCTATACCGGTAGCGTACCAAGCTCGTTCACCACATGAATCATATCCGCCATATTGCTAAACTCGTAAATGATGCGCATTTCGTATCCGACGAGTTCGTGGCACCGCATCCCGCATAACATATATGCATGAAGTCACCTCAGGTACTACTTTGGTATCCGACGGGTACGCAGTACCAAGCCACGCGTTACGTCATGTACATATGGGGTCGCGCCTGCTGCGCGTTGCGTATTCGACGAGTACACGCTGCCAGGCCCTGTGTTACATCACAGACATATAGTATCGCGCCAGGTACACCATTCCCTTTTTTTTGTCTCAAAAGTATATCTAAATAACTTTAAACAGTATATGAGAGCACGCGAAAATCTAAATCATTTTAAACATTGATATATTTCTAACTGTAATAAACTTATATTATGATAAATATATTTTGTCAAAATCACGTGGGTGCGGCCTCCTTGCGCGCTCGGTTGGCGATTGCCATGTGACCTTAAAAAAATGCATTTGATTGGTTCATAACATTTCCCACTGTAACAGTTGTACGACCCCACCCATTTTACTCATTCTCTCTACAGCGTTTGATGAGAGACACCTCTTATGCTTAGAAAGCTTTTTTGAAAAGTGTTTTCCTGCGTACACATATCTATACAACGATCATCTTGATCAATATTCATGCTCTGTACATTAGCCTTCCAAGTGTGATTGCCATGCATCTCAAACTTTCCATCAAAAAACAAATATGTGTTACACGATGCCTCTGGTGTGTGTGTCTGCACATTATTGTGCTGCCTTTCGGCCTGGGTATTGCTGGCTCTAAGGAGCATCATCAGCCACGGGCAGACGGCACATCCTAGATCACATGCCATCTCATTAACGATAGTTTCCGCTCTCCCGACACATGCTACACTAATCAAACTTGCACACTCTGCGAGGTCAAAACTACAAAAGAAACACACATAAGTACACTTCCTGGCCAGGCAGGAACTGAACAACGCCCAAGTCCCCGGAATAATTATTCACACCCCTACGCTGGCCTGGTGTACGCAATCCCAGCCCACTTTGCGTATGTATAAATAGAATAACCACGACGCCACACGTCCCTCTTCTTCCACACTACCTCAAATGATTTGCCGCATCCACCTCCCATATCACAATGCGCAATAAAAAAAAGAAATGGATCCATGAGGTGTACTCCATCCTGGCAATCAACACAGGCTCTAAATTGTGAGCCCTACTGCCCGTCGTCTACGAAAGGGATCCATGAGGTGTACACTCTCCTGCAATCAACACTCCATCTGAATTGTGAGCACTGCTGCCTGTAGTGTTTGCTCACACAACAATGACAGCATGTAAGCAGAGCGGCCTGGGTGCACAGGGCCTCCAACTGAGTGCGCTGCGGCGGAGGGATGGGGTGCTTCACCCTAGCTGCGCAGGTCCGAACAAACGATATTGCCATGTGTTATGATGTGATCTTTGACCTCATTCAGTCACATCTCTGACTCATTTTAAAGACCTGCTGGACCGTACTGTAGGACTGAGCCAGCGGGTAGCGCTGCCCTACAGACACCTCTTCAGCGCGGTGCTGCGGGAGGGATGGGATGCATCAGCCAGACTGCACATGAGCAAATAAGCGATATTGCCATGTGTTATGATGTGATCTTTGACCTCATTTAGTCACATCTCTGTCTCATTTTAAAGACCTGCTATACCATATGGTAGGCCTGAACCTACGGGCAGCGCTGCCCTACATACACCTGTTGAGGGCGGTGCTGCGGGAGGGGTGGGGTGCATCACCCTGAGTGTGCACGTGTGAAAAAGCGATGTTGCCATGTGTATTGATGTGATCTCTGACCTCATTCAGTCACATTGGTCTAATTTTAAGGGCCTGCTGGTCCGTACAGTAAGCCTGAGCCAGCGGGCAGCGCTGCCCTACAGACACGTGGTGTTGCTTTTAGGACACTGTAGTGAGCTCCTTACTAAGTGTACATGCACACAGGCTCCCGCCACTGCATTACACGCACACATTATGCTTCTAGCATGCGCTCTGTTCCTTTGTATGTGAACGTTGGCATAACATATTATTATTTAACCTTGTGTATTCTTGTGCACTCCAACTCCTCTTTGAACCATGAGTACCACTAACAGTTGGTAGATCGTACTTCAAAAACGAAGGATGCACTCAACTCCTATTTTCTATCAAGCTTGAAATAAACCTTAATTTACCTTCAGACGTTTCCACCTTTAAATTATTTCATCCTTTTCAGACATTCCATTAATTGCCACAAGAAGGGCGGAGCGGGAGCTGACCCCGCAATGATGCCCTGGCATTCTGACACCTTCCATCGTGGTATCAAGACACCATCCCCGACCGGAGACCTGGTCTATCGTACAAACATACCCCGGACTAGGCGCTTGCACTAACACGTCATGGGACACACCAGTGGTGGCAGGTGAGCAGTGAAGCCTCGGTGTGCAAGACCTACAATTGAGCACAATGCGGGGGAAGGGGTTTGAGTGCAGCACCCTGGGTGCACAGTGGATGCAAGTGATTTTCCCGTATCTAATAATGTAGGACTATATTATCAAACAACGGCGATAATATTATCACCACTTTAGCGACAGGAAAATGCCCCTAAAGCAACAATAAGGGGTTGATAATATGCCCTTGTAAATTCCCATAGAAGCCCAGGTTCAAACAAGAATCTGGGCTTTTAAGGGAATTCACAAGGGCATATTATCAAGCCCTTATCGCCGCTTTAGCGGCAGTTTCCTGCCGCTAAAGCGGCGATAATGTTATCGCCCCTCCTTCATAATATGGACCATAATCTTTGGCCTTTTAATTTTAAGGACTTGCTGAACCACACTCTTTCTCACAGACCCCAGCGTCCTAGACAAACGGGTGACGGAGGGTAAACACTAAGGGCTGTGTGTAATAGGCCAACGCTCTGTCTCCTCCTCCCTCTCTTCTTTTGACTCTCCCTCCCCTTCTCCCTTCCACCCACTCCCCTCCCTTCCATTCTCACTATGGTCCTTTCATTCGGACTACCTTTCTTTACTTCTTCCACATAGCACACATACTTATGTTTCATCTTTGTCTTGCAGGTTTCCTACGCTGCTTCCACTGGAGTCCAACCCACATTTTTTTTATTATACTGTTCTATTAAAGTTACATTTTTATTTATTTCTGTTTTTAAAAAGGTTACTTATTTTTTCTAATAAATAACTGAGTGTATAGGTCTTCTTTTTCTGAAGACACTTGTCTATTGTTTATAGTGAAAATCATCTGTTTTTAGGAGATTTTAAGGACAACATTATTTAATATTAGAGTGCACCTACCAAACATAATCTAACTGACTATTAGACAAATGAAGCCTGGGTAATTGTACAACTGCAAGAGTTCTATGAGTGTATCACTTTATAACACCATAACTACTGCCTGTGTGATTACAGAACAAATAAGGCACTGCCTAGGACCTCCGAGGCTTCAGGGACTGCCGAGGTCCACCCTGCATATTTGAATAAAGACCCGGAGTGTGGCGATCTCCGGACTTCATTTGGCCTCGAACCCCCCGAACAAATACCCGGGAAGGTGGCGCTCCCCTAGGCTGCAAAACGTCTCTGTGCCCTTCCGCGCCTAATTAACATGTGACATTAAGATCCCCTGTCCTACAGAGACCCCGCAATATAATAATTGGATTGGCCAAGGAACATTACCCACCCACCAGGGGCCTCATTTAAAAGAACGGTTGAGACCCCGCTTTCTTTTTTTTTTGTTTTGTTCTTTTCTCTCCAGTCGAACAAGTATTTGCTATCACATGGTGGAAGCCGTGCACCACCCTCTAATAGCAAACAAAAATGTTCAGCGAATGCACACCCCGGGACATTGTATGAGCTGCACCTGAGAGGTCGCCCTCCCTACTACCATGATGCATTTGTTAGTATAAATGCATACTAACACTACTTACACATGTGTAGTATAGCGACCAGAATGTAGTGAAGAAGCAGAGGAAGCGCAAAATCTAAAAAATATAAATCCTACCAGAAGTCGGATGACATAGTTCAATGAGCCGACGACCCTACTTCATGCTTTAATCTCCAACTCCGGCAGCAGCTCAGCTTAGCAACATGAGACTCTAGACAGTACCTCACATATATTCCGTACCCCAGGACTTTCATACCAGTACGGGTCAGTAGTTCATCCTAGTAGTAAAAACATCCGGTCACTACTTCCACAACTGTAGTGCAGTGGCCACGGCACATGACTTCACAGCATAAGACACACAATTTGGGTTCACGCTTTAATCTTCGAGTCCCGCACCAGCTCACTTTACCCGCATCAGACTCTACCCAATACCTCACTTAATTTCCGAAGCCCACCACTTACACACTGGTGGGGGTAAATACTTCGCTTCGCACCCCCTCTATAGCACACCCTAAACACGCCACAGTGGTTACAGTGCTCCTACCCTCCTATTTCCCACTTTTCCCCCTTTTTTCCCCCTTTTTTTACCTTACTTGCTTCAACGGAATAACAAAATAGTGGCCAACACTTCCTAGTTGCAACCGCTCACCCCGCTCGCAGCCAATCAGCAACAAGCTCGTGCTCGTAACGCCTCAGCCAATCAAATGGTAGAATTCCCAAATATCGATATCTGTAAATTTCGATATTTCTCAAAAACTACTGAATGAATTTACACCAAATAAACAAAAGCGTGCTTTCTAGACCAAGACCCTGCTCCCTGCCAAATTTGGGGTAATTCCGTTCACCCGTTCGACCTGTAGCCTTGTCTAAAGTTTCCTATGGAAATTAACATGGAGAAAACACGTTTTGGGACCCTCCTTTTTTCTCTGCCCCCCTTTGACGAATCACCCCCAAACTTTCAACATAGGAGCTGATCTCAACAAAGAATAAGTTTTCAAAACATTTGCAAAGATTCATCAATCGGCGCCAAAGTTATTGGGAATAGAATGTTGTCATTTTCCTATGGTAACTAGGTCCTAACTATAACTACCTACTGGCGATCGCCAGTAGGTAATATATATATATATATTCACTGAAAAAACCATAGGTTTCAGGGGTGTTATAGTTAGCTGGACTTTTCACTTGTACAAAACCATTGAAATTCCCCCGTTATAGTTAGTTCAGCTAACTATAACTCGCGCGCCCGCAATGCACTGCTGATGACGTCACATATTACATCACTCATGACATGGTCAGTGACATCACTCATGACATCACTGATGACATCTCAAATGACATCACTGATGACATCACTGATGACATCATCCAGTGAATGTGTGTTTTTCTGAAAATTAAATATGTTTTATATATGTATATCTCAAGGTCGATGGAAGAATAAATGGGAATATAAGTGTCTAAATGGATGATTTGTTTTTGAAAAATTGATTGTGTAACTGACTGATTAAGTGTATCATAGTGAATACATGGCTTAGTGAGTAATGTTTAAATATGTAAATATCTGTATCAGTCTCTCACTTTGTGTATAAGTGGCTGCATGGGTTGGTGAGTAGCTACATGGGTGTCTATATAGGTTATTAGTTGGTTTTTTGAGTATCAGTCTGAGTGTCTGCATGGTTCGGTGGGGGGTATTACGTAGTGCATAGGTGCATGAATGAGTGACTCACTGTTTGTATGGGTTGAACACAGCATGTGTGCAGGACTGTATGGGTGGATGAGTGTGTGTATGGGTGTGTTAGTGAGTGAATGACTGTCTCAATAGTGTCTTTATGAGTAACTACATATGTTTTAAACTAGTATATGTGACTATTGGTGTATATATGTGAGTATATGTGAGAGTGAGAGATTGAAAGAGTTCCTGTATGAATAAGTATGTGTTTCTTTAAGTGATTGTTTAAAAGACTAAGTATGTGTAAGTTTCCGTAGAAGTAAGTATGGTGGTGTGTGTATAACTGTATATGCAAGTAAATGTATGTTTGATTCTTTATTAGCATGAGTGACTATGTGTGTGAGTAACTCTATGGATGAGTGGCATTGTGTAACAGGATGTATAGGTGTATGAGTACATATGATGAGTGAGTACATGTATGAGTGACTGTATAGGACTGTTGGTGAATGAGTGGATGTGTATGTGGATCTTAGAATTACTGAAGAGGTTGTTGTAACTGGTATTGGTATGTCCATTGTTTTGAAAATTTTAGTCTCTATTTTTGAATGTGTGTATCAAAGGTTATATTAGGGTGAGAGGAGGTCTGCCACTCTATCACAAGGATGATGTCATCAGTGATGTCATCAGTGATGTCATTTGAGATGTCATCAGTGATGTCATGAGTGATGTCACTGACCATGTCATGAGTGATGTAATATGTGACGTCATCAGCAGTGCATTGCGGGCGCGCGAGTTATAGTTAGCTGAACTAACTATAACGGGGGAATTTCAATGGTTTTGTACAAGTGAAAAGTCCAGCTAACTATAACACCCCTGAAACCTATGGTTTTTTCAGTGAATTTCTGAGGTTTTTTAAATGCTAATTCCTAACTATAACGTGCCTGAAACCTATGGTTTTTTCTGTGAATTTCAAAGTTTTTTAAATGCTAATTTCTAACTATGCCTACAGAGATAGGACATGTGAAGAAAGAAGAAAAAATGCACAGAAAGAAACAAAAGAAGTGCAGAAAGAAGCAACAGAAGTCCTCAAATACGAAGATAAGTGCAGGAAGAAGGATAACGTGCAGAAATAACAAAAAGAGAGCAGAAAGAAGCCTTGTTGCAAAATCATCCTGTACCCTCAACTTTTTCAGACGGATACTGGTGGTAACTGAGTCTGACTAACCAGTCCTAGAGCCAGTGCTATGTTAAAAGACACTTAGAATACAGTGAAAACACCTACATACACTAGGGAACATTATGCGTTGGGGTCCCCCTGTGGTTAGCATGACCTCCTCTGTAAGCCCCTAGTATATAATAGGGCATGGGGATTAAAACTACCTCTTAAAACAGGCCACAGGGCGTTTTTGCACACGTTAACTCAGGCCCCGTCCCCTCCATTCACCACTGTGTAAACACGCCCTGTGTCCATTTTTAGTTGGGAGATTAAGTTCATTTGAATCCTGAGGGTCCCTAGGGTCCAACTAGCCCACTAGGTACCTCCAGTAAGTGCCACAGAGCTGCGTTGCAGAGAGGTGTAAAAAGTGGCACGGCCTGGACCACCTCTCTGCAATGCAGCTCAGTGGCGCTTACTGGAAGCACTTGGTGGGCTAGTTAGCCCCCAGGGGCCCTCAGTATTGAAGGGAAATTATATCCCCAATTTAAAACGTGCCATAGTGCGTGTTTGCACACGTCACCTCAGGCCCCGTCCCCTCCCTTCACCACTGTGTAAACGCGCCCTGTGGCTGTTCTAAGTTGAGAGATTAAGTCCCCTTGAATCCTAAGGGTCCCTAGGGTCAAACTAGACCACTAGGTACCTCCAGTAAGCGCCACAGAGCTGCGTTGCAGAGAGGTGTAAAAAGGGGCTTGGCCTCAGAACACCTGGCTGCAGCGCAGCTCCCTGGCGCATACTGGAGATGCCTGTTGGGGGCGCGTTTGCAGAGTGCTGCACGGAGGGGGCATGGCCTCCGGCACGATGCCAGTCTTTTATTTATTTTAGTTTTTTAAGAAGGGGGGCTGTTTGGTTCCCCTTCTTATTCTAATTTATTGGCCCTGATGACCCCATCCCCCAGGGCCAGTCTCCTAATTATATTTTTTTGACCCCAATCCCCAGGGCCGGCCACTGTTTTTTATTATTTTAAAAAAATATATATTTATAGACACACCTAGGACATGCTGGACAAACCGTACGTACCTATCACCATGACGATTTGCGTGATATTCATTAAAAGGCGACTCTGCATGCAATGAATCCACGTGGAATGTATTTACACCACTAGTGAAGCTCTGACATGTCTGATGCCCTACCGTGCCTAATCCTGGTAGACACCCTTGTCGTTTATTTATACAAACATGGGTAGCTATTGACGGGCACATTTAATACACATGCACACCAAGCCATTCAAAGGGGATTCGACAAAAATTCGACCAAAACTATGCAAGAAACCCCCCTCACGGTTAATAAAACACACATCCACTGCCGGATGTGTAATACTTTTTATTTTACTCTCTGGAAAGGGGACGAACATCACTTGAGAGTCACAGCGTGCTCCTGACAGAGCCCAATGCTGTGTTACACCCACCATTGCCTGCCGAGTGCCACACACCTCTGTGTTGTATTCCACTAGCTAGTGCATATGCTATGACACTCTCTAGCCCATGTGCACTGTAACACCACCCCGTGAATATGTCATGCCACACTTGTCTTTGCACGGGTTATATTGCCCCATCTAACGTGCCTTTCTCGATGCCTATGTTATAACGCACAGTGCTATGCCATACATATTACAATCTGGGATCCATATCTTTGTCACAGTGCATATGCAACGTTACACTCCCCAGCACATATTTTATATTACAACTTTAGAGACTAGTTAGGTTACACAACACTGCCCTGTGCATATTACACTCCAAGGCGCATATCGCATAGCACACGCTAGTGCCTGTGCTATCTCGCGCTCTCCAATGAATCTGTCACTGCGCACAATGTATTGCATATTATATTTCACGCCCGGTTCATCTTATATCACACTTTTTGGTGCATAGTTTATACCATACACTATATCTAGTTTTCATTTTCAATCGTGCTCTCAGGACTATGTTCTATATAACACTGTGTTCACCTACCCTTTTCACGGGCATTACATTTTGCGATAGGGGGTGGAGGGTCAGGGGGTGTTTCTGCCAAGTGAGCCCGGAGTCACAGTCACAAACGTCCTCTTCTTCCTGAATAAAAGTGAGATTATGCTGCATACTTGTTCATATTTTAAGTAGTTCGCACAGACACAATGTTTTAAAAACAATAAAGTTCCTAATACCCGCCTTCTCTGAACAGTTAGCTTGCTGCCCCATCCCCTTCCTCCCTATCCTCTGTTGTGTGAATCCATGGACTAGCCTCCTCCCTCCTGCCATGCATGGTCTGATGTGCTGCCACTGCCCTCAATTTAGTATGATGTACCAGTCCACTCCTCCTGCCCTCCATTGCCCAATTCTATGCCCCATCATTGACCTCCTGCTTAAACTCTGTGCTTAGCTTGCTGCCCCTATTCTCCTTCCCCCTGCCCTCCGATGTCTTTGTGCATGCCCCTGCTCCATCCTTTTTGCCCACCATGTCCCATGGACCTGCCACTCCTATCTACTCTGAGTGTTCTGTTGAGCTGCCACTCCCCTCCCACCTGCCTAGCATTGTCAGATGACTGTAACCTGTCCCTGCCACCTCCACCCTGCCTGTCCACATGCCATGCCCCTATCCTCTTCCTCCTGTCCTACATGGTCCATTGTACTGCCACACCCTTCTGCCCTCCCTGGTCTGTTGTGCTGCAACTGCTCCTCCTGCCTGCCCCGTGTGGTCTGTTGTGAGGTCCCTTCCCCTGAACTTTCTTGTCTGTGCACAGGTCCTGACCCTCCCTTCTATCCTCCATCGTCCTTTGTGCATGCCCCTCCACCCTCCTTCTTGCCCATCATAGCCATTGTGCTGCCACTAACCCTCCCACTTGCCATGCATGGTCTACTGTGCTGCCATGGCCCCTCCCACCTTCCCTGTGTGGTCAGTTAGCTGCCCCTGACCCCCTCCCACCTTCCCTCCATGGTCTGTGTGTATGCCATCACAGTCTCACTGTTGCTCTTCATGGTGTGTCTTGCTTCTAGTGCCCATCCTGCCTGACCTCCATGGCTATCTTGCTGCTCCTGCCCTGCCCCCTTGCCCCCAGCCCTACTCCCTCCCTCCTGGCTTGTCTGTTCCATTGTAATGCCCCTGATCCGTCCCTCCTGCCCTTTATGGTCTGTTATGCTGCAGCTTTCTCTCCTGTCTGTCCATTATGGTCAGCTAGCTACCATTGCCTCTTGCCCCTCTGTTCTCTGTTGTCCATGTGCATGGTCCTGTCCCCTCCCTCTTGCTTTCTATGGATTGTTGTGCTGCACTCCCGTCCTGCATGCCCTGTGTGGTGTATTGTGCTGCTGCAAACCCTGATGCCTGCCCTGCAGGGTCAGTTTGGTGCACCTCTCCATGTCCCTCCTGTCCTCTGTTATCCAAGTCCATGTCCCTATCCCATTTCCTTCCATGATCCAATGTACCATACTTGCGAACATTTTGAACTTGGTAAGAGGGAGATTTTGAAAAAAAACTGGGGTATTGATTTTCCCCTTTGAGTTACATTGAAAAAGAGGATATTGTAGACAGGAGACAGATCAAATAAAGCCCATTTGAGCTTAAAAACATTGGACGTTTCCTGGCTGAATCGGGTCTGTTGGCATGTATGGTTGTACTACCATTGCCTCTTCCTTCTGCCCACAATGGTCTATTACATTGCTACAGCCTTGAAGGAGGGTAGATTTTGTATCACAGGGGGCCCCTGGCCCGTTCTGTCCACACCTAAAGTATGAGACCCTTGTCGTTGCCCTGCCAGCTGCATTTGTAGGCCGTATTAAATTGACCAGCGGGTCCTGTGTTGCTATATAATTATCCTGAGACATCCTTACCACTCAGCCAGCATAAAACCCCTGTGTAGGCCCTTCTGTTCAATATGTAGGCCTCTTTGTTAAATTGACCATAGCTCTGCAATTTTAGTGTATAGCAGTCTGAAGGCAGGTCTGCGAGGCCTTCTGATCCAAACTAGTAGCCCCCACCCTACCCGAGTGCTCCGTGCTCGGTATCAAAGTTCAACATCCCCCTGAAGCTGTCGACATACAGTAGGCTGCATCCTGGACTGGTACTTGCTTCCTGGGCAGGTTTCCCGCTTTTAAGGAAGTGGCAACCGCAGAGCATCAAGTTAGGAGAACTGAGGAGATTTTATACATGAATATATTGAATTCCCGTACAATACCCATTATTTTCTGCTTGCTCTATGGAACTTACGATAAGCGATTGGCCTGAGAGACTGACCTTTTCACCCAGTCCATTGTCAGCATTAAGTGGGTAAATGACGAAATGTCTGGTAAAATCTGCAGACGAAGCTTTTGGGTAGCATACGTAGGTAGATGTAGCGTGCAAAGGAGCCCACAAAATGATATAAAAAGGGAGCACCCACAGATATCGACGGACTACCTCGCCGTCTGTATGTAGGTTAACAGGCAGTGCAGGTTTTCCCCAAGAGCTGGGAGCTCTTGTCTTCCTTTGCTTAAAATGTCTTGCTCTGCTTTGCTTGAAGTATCTTATTCTATTTTACCTATATGAAATGTCATGTTATGTTTAACCATTGTTCTCTTTACTTTTGCATTTAAAAGATGTTGTATTGTAATTGCAGGAATGCTTGCTCTAAGAGTAAACGTGAGTGTTCCTAGGTAACATTTTCCTTGGTGTAACTTGTTTCTCATGATGCATTTATAGATGTGTTTTCTCTCTCTCTCTGTCAGTACATTAATTGAGATACAGAGAATATTATGACAGCTGTATGATTATCTGGATTCTGTATTTTGTACTTTATGTCTCTATTCTGCGGTTTCTTTGAAGTTGCATCTTCTCATTAAACTGCCATTGTATTCTGCCTCCAATTCCATGTCTCATATGTCTGTTTTCTTCATTTTTGGAGCAAGCGTTCCTAGGCACCCCGGCTCAAATTAAGGTGCCCCTTTTGTCCCTGACTCACTCTCCTGCTCAGTTCTGTGGTGGCTCCCGGGGATCTGGGGACCGCCCCTAGCTTCCTTGACCCGTAATAGATCTTCCCTCCAACAGCCTCTCTTGCAAGTCCTGTATTGTTGGTTTGTTGCCCCTGCCCCCCTTTCCACTGCCCTCCATAGTCTGTTGTGCTTCCACGGCCCTTCCTGCCTGCTCAGTGTGGTTAAATTGTTGCCTTTGCACCCTCCTACCTGCCTTCAATTTTCAGAGTCCGTGCCCCTGGCCTCTGCCTCTCAACAGTATCCTAATGAACAACTAGATTGCTAACATTCTATATTTATTACAAAAGAGTGGAACGCCTGACATCATCTTGATGTAATCAAAACTGTAATACCTAGAGCATTTCCTTTAGAAATTACATATATGAGAGGGTCTTATTGGCATCAAAATTATGGTTAGTGCTCTAAAAGACTAAAATAAGGACATATTTTCTGAGTTTTCAAATAGCGACAAAGCACTTTTAAATTATTTGTTATCTTTATGTTTTTTTATCCAGTTGACCACTTGATTAAATGTTGCACTTAGGGGAGAGGATGTGGTGTTACTTCCAGAACTGCAGACTTTGCAACTGGGGAACCAGGTTGAAGTTTCTGCTTCAGCTCGACATTCTGTGATTCTGGTCAAATCACTTAGTCTCCCCATGTCTACAACCAAAATGAATTTGTTCTTGTGTGATGTAACCAATGCTCATGTAAAGCACTCCAATACCTGACAAGTCTGCACTATATAACACTGCAAAAACACAAAATAATAAGTGTTTTGCACACTTCTGTCATTGGGCTATATTTGGGCTACATCTGGGTGATTTTGGGCTACATTTGGGCTCTTTTGTCTCCGGTGGCCATCTTGGGAGATTTATTTGTTATGAAGTTTCCTAATTTCCTCATGTACTGCAGTCTCCTCAGTAGGAAATGCTTTCAGTTTTTTACTTTGATTCCATCATGAAGGTATCCAGATATGTCACACATTTGCCATAAATTCTGAATGTTAGCACTCTAGTTGCTCATTAGATCACTGTAGTAAAACTACTGCACCATGGAAGTCTGCTCCTGGTATTAAAAGTGCATGTTTCAGTCTGCATGTCAGAATGTTTTAATGAAATAGAAGAGGATTTGAGAAGTCACTCAAAATGTGCCCTCATTTTCTTTCTTCAGCATTAATCATAATTTCTATGGCAAAATGAACCTCCTCATTGTGTTCCTTTTTAAATTAAATGTTTTAAGTGTTACCAGTTTATTCCAATCAAGATGGCTTCAGGTGTGCCATACTTTTGTCATAATGAAGACAGTAAGCGCTCTAGTTTTTTTTAAGAACATTCTGGGACATTCTGTCATTGGGCTATACTTGGGCTACATCTGGGTGATATTTGGGCTATATTTGGGCTCTTTTGTCTCTGGTGGCCATCTTGGGAGACTTATTTGTTATGAAGTTTCCTAATTTCCTTATTTACTGCAGTCTCCTCAGTAGGAAATACTTTCAGTTTTTTACTTTGATTCCATCAAGAAGGCATTCAGATGTGTCACACATTTGCCATAAATTCAGAATGTTAGCACTCTTTTTGCTCATTAGATCACTGTAGTAAAGCTACTGCTCACCAGGGAAAACTGCTGCTGGTATTGAAAGTGCATGTTTCAGTCTGCATGTCAGAATTTTTTAATGAAATAGAAGAGGATTTGAGAAGTCACTCAAAATGTGCCCTAATTTTTCTTTCTGCAGCACTAATCATACTTTTTATGGAAAAATGAACCCCCTCATTTTGTTCCTTTTTAAATTAAATGTTTTAAGAGTTACCACTTTAATCCAAGCAAGATGGCTTCAGGTGTGCCATACGTTTATCATAAGTAGGACTGTTAGCGCTCTAGTAGTTCTTTGGAACACTCTGGGAAGCTGCAGTAGAACACAAAGGAATCAACTGACAGTCTCTGCCCTTGTTGGATGTACATGTTTTACTGAGAATGTCAGACTTCATTCTCACATGACTGAGAAAGATAATGTGAATTTACTGAAAATAAGCTCTCAGTTTAGCCTATAGATCACCTTCCAAACCTCTGTGGTAAAAGCATGAGAAAATATTTTTCTCTCAATCATGATATCCCAGCAGAAGGCTTTTTCACATGGTGAAATCACCTTAGAACATACCACAATTCCTAAAATGAGTATGGTACCATCAACAAATGATTTATAATGTAACTAAAGTCTTAAAACCTTCTATTAACTGCAATGCTTTTTAATGAGGTGCTATCATGTATATTGGTCCCAAGATGGCTGCCAACACTTCTTGGATGAAGTGCTGACAGCCAATCAGATCTCAGGTTGAGATGTGTGGTTAGGCTCCGCCCACATATATATATGCTTTTAAATGCTATTTTCTCAGGAAATACTGAACAGATTTACACCAGACCGGCAAAAGGCACTTCCTTGACCTTATGGCTACCTCTCTGCCAAATTTCAAGTAATTCTGTTCAGCCGTTCGGGCTGTAGCTGTGTCTAAAGGTCCTATGGAAAAATGCATGGGGAAAACGCGTTTTGGGACCCCCCTTTTTTCTCGGCCCCTGCTTGACGAATCCCCCCGAGACTTTCAGGGTAGGAGCGGAGCGTAGCGCCCCACCTATTTTGAAAATTTTGCGAGGATTCGTCGACCGGCGCCAAAGTTATTCCAAATAGAATGTTGAGGATTTCCTATGGAAACAGGGTCCTAACTATAACTATCTACTGGCGACCGCCAGTAGATAATATATATATATATTTATGCTCCACTGCACCTTCAACCAGAAAGCACTCGCAAACGGGTGCCGGCGTCGCGGAAGTGTGCCGCGATTCACATCAAAGCTCCTCTGTTACCATTTTCAAACAGAAGCCAGCACTCCCAGGGGATAGTTGCGGAAACCTTTATTGCTGAAAGCAACAAAACAAACGCGTTTCGGCGTAGTGACTTCGTCGGTGTTACTGGCGTACGCGCCGCAGCAAGATTTAAAACACATTAGCATAGTCATGGAAAACGGACTCTCACATCAATATTGTCCTTTCCATGGGCGCCATAACAGCTTAGTCAATATGACAAGTACTTTTACACCTTAAAATACCGCCATGATGCATATCACTTTACCATATATTGGTTAGGCATACAACATAAAGTGCAAACTTTTGTCAATATTATTTTAACAGAATTAAAATAATATTGACGAAAGTTTGCACTTTATGTTGTATGCCTAACCAATATATGGTAATGTGATATGTATCATGACGGTATTTTAAGGTGTAAAAGTACTTGTCAGCCAAATGTTAAACCGATGAAAAGTAATGTAATATTGACTAGACTGTCATGGCGTGCATTGAAAGGGCAATATTGATGTGAGAGTCCGTTTTCCATGACTATGCTAATGTGTTTTAAATCTTGCAGCGGCGCATATGTAAGTAACACCGACAAAGGCGCTATGCCGAAACGCGTTTGTTTTGTTGCTTGCAGCAAAAAGGTTTCTGCAACTATCACCTGGGAGTGCTGGCTTCTGTTTGAAAATGGTAACAGAGGAGCTTTGATATATATACATGAAATAAAGGATGTTCCTTCCCCTGCAGTGGGTTGCGGCCTCAAGCGTGGGTGCAATTTTTGGTTGATATATATATATATATATTATATATATATATATATATATATATATATATATATATATATATATATATATATATATATATATATATATATATATATATATATTAGTAAATTAAAAAAAAATAATATAAATATTTTTAATTATAGTTTTACATTATATATGTGTACATATATGTGTGTGTGTTTGTTTGAATAAGTATGTTTATATAATAATGTTAATATTATTTAAACATATTTAATGTACTTTACATTAATATTACAAGTTAACATATGTTATATTTAAGATTTTTTTCAAATATTTCTTTCGATATTAATGTAAAACAGTATAATGTTTTCGATATTTTTGGACTTACTTTTATATGTACAGGAAAACTATATTTTTTTATCGATATTTTTGACACAATATTTTTGTAACACGATACTTATGGTTTTGGTATTATGACAGTGAGCCATTTTAATATCTCTCCTCCAGTACACAAGGTCAAGAATGTGCTCCTGTCCTACTGGGCCATTCAATAGACTCTGATAAGGCTGGCCACAACGTACTAATTAAACACCATGCATCAGCCACTAGAATTGGGGGCTCCACCGTCTCGTTAATCACAACCTTTTTTACCAACTGACTACGGCTAATCAAATCAGGATTTTCATCTGGAAAATAGTACCTATCAACTTCAGTCTGTCTCAAGTATTAACTCTTTCATGGATTTTCTTCTGTTCCAATATGTCTTTTATCTTGCAAGCCCATCACATTGGGAACCACATATATTGATGCAACAATTACATTTAAGATGAACTTTAAGGGGTATCCTAAGAATGATCAGCTGTTTAATTGATGCCCAGCATTTGATGGAGCAGAATAGACTCTGCCTCATTGATAAGGAGGGATCCTTCTCATGAGCCAAGTGGATCCCTCCCAACTCCCATTCTTTTGGTCCGGCTACTTAGGGGCAAATTCTAAACCAGTCAGAAAGCACAAACAGCAAAGCGTTATTTTCCAAGCTATGGCAATCTGCCAGTGAAATTACCACTGCTAGATTGGCAGGGTCCCGGCAGCGGACAGAGCAAGACACAAAGGTACTCCAGTGGTGCTAGCACTTTGATGAATGTGTGACTATAAGGCAGCACCAACCGCCTGATCTGCATGTTGCCTAATAAAAATAACCAGTAGAAAATCTAATGAGCATACAGGGAAGACAGGTGAGCGCATTAGGCCTCACTTTAGTGCATGGAATACGTCCACATTTCAGAAGCAGGGACACTAAGTAGTGGATTAAAAACCCTGACAAAGGCCCCAGACCCACGTGGGCTCCTAGAGAGGGCCGAAATATGTTGGCACGTTATAAGGAGTCTAACTGAACAATTATATTATTAATTATATACTCTCTTTTGTGAAAAAGAGGCTGGCCATCAAGCCATGGAAACTGCCCCTCTGCCTTTTCAAAAATAAGGAACACCAGGACTATTTTCAATGTTGACCTCTCTTTCACTCCACAAGCCAAATCTGTGGCAGAGGGGGAAAACATTCAGCTCACTCTCCATCATAAAATCATGAGCACTGACCACAGAGCTGAGCTGACGAAAGCCTGATATACGTCATCTTCTGTGGTCTTCCCATAAACACTCTATTGCCCAGCTTCACAGACTTCAGAACCAGACAAACAGACTATGGGCCTCATTATGATGTTGATCGGAAAGCTTTCCAACCGACTCCTTGTCGGGAATGGTTCCAATAGACTGACAGTCGCAGGTTCCTACCAACCGATTATGATGCTTCGGCACACCGTTCGGAAAGTCTACCATTGACTTCAATGGGATCCTGTGTTCCGACCAACAACACAGGCTCCGATTGAAAAAAGGGGTGGTTTTTGGAAAACTTTGCACCCTGCGGCGGGCACCCAATAGAGCCTGTCACACTGTGCATGGTTCTACAGGGGGGTCGCTTGGGTACCTCCACGGCCCCCAAACTGAGACCTCTGGGTGAAGTAGGGCCTGCTGGGGGCCCCTAAAGTCAGTTTCCGACAGCTTTTTTGTGTGGGACAGACTGAGTCGGAAAGGCTGTCGGAATCTGACATCGTAATCAGTCGGTCGGAAACGCTGTCCATTGAGCTGTATGAATCGACTACGACCGACTTAGAATTTCCCAATGCCGGTTGGAACTGTCTGAATAACCGAACGGTTACCTTCCCATCATACTCTGTCGGAAATGTTTCCGACTTGGTTGGAAACATAGGTTCTGACATGGTTTAGGAAAATCTGAATGCCGTTTGGAGCCTTTCTGACCGACATCGTAATCAGGCCCTATTTTGTAACCATCTTAAGCAAGGCCCCATCAAACCTGCACAGAAAGTATTATACTGTCTTCCTGTCAATGCCAGGATGAAATTTTAAGTTTTGTGCACAATCCTTAAAGTATACCGGGGCAAAGGCTCCATATACCTGCAGAAAATGACACATCGCTATGTCCTACTACAGTCATTTTTGGAACTATCTAGCATTGAAATATTCCACTGATTATTCTGTTCGTAACACAGATGTAGATCACAGGTCGTATAGGATATAGGCGCTGGAATGCTCTCAGTCCAGGTTTTATATCAGCCCCGAAACAAGATGTGTTTCAGGTAACTTTTAAAAACTAAAGTCTTCATGTTTGCCTTTAGCAGAATTCAGTATAATACTGGGGTGAGAACTGATCAATTTCAGACATGCTCCCCACAAATCTGTTTGGACTCTAACTCCCTGCCTCACCTTCACCCTTATGTCAAGCACTTTCAAGTAACAAAAATGAGACGTATTGTACATTATAAATAGGCTGTCCGGTTTTAGGTTTAAACCTATTATAACTGATAAAACCCCACCGGAAGGGAAATAGCCCTCAAAAGTGTAAACATATAAACACTGTTAAAACCCCTGCACAACAACAAACTTAATGCCATTCAAAAAAAAGAAAAGGAGAGTGAAAGAGTAATTTGTATTTCTTCCTGAAGGGGCCAATACAATGTAACTTTGTTATACAAGGTAGCAGTAAGAAAGACTGGGCTAACATTATTCTGCTTGAAATTTGTTGTTTAGGGATGTCACTAAAATATTGTTTCTTCTTCCTTTTTTCAGTTTTGTGGTATAGTTGTAGGTCCTGTATTTATTTTATAAACTGTAGAGAATAAGGAAATATCAAAATCATATTTGATTTTTTGGCTATGTTTGAGTATTTCAATGATAGGAAAAATGTAGGTTTCATAACAATCTTTCCCAATATGTGCCATCACATATACCCACATAGAATTGGTAAAAACCCTTGATACATCAGCCCCCTTTTCTAGTGAGTCAGTATTGATAGTAAGTGAATTGCCAAACACCCCAGGCTTTAAAAATTCAATGCAAGGTATAGTGACAGGTATATGTGAAAAGAGTGCAGTTGCAAAGCATCTGGGATACTGGTGAAAACATAACACCAGACTTTTGGAAAACATGAAATGCAGTGTCACTTGGAATGCTGCTGCAAAACGTTCTTACCAAGTTCAACAAAGATTGGAGTGACATTGTTTGTATTTCCAGTGATTCAGCTACGTATATGAAACTGTTGTGTGATGACCTGTCAAAATCTATATCTGAGCTGAAATGCTTCCCTTTAACCCCTTCCATGCTGCGCAAATTCCGCCGCTGTGCTGACGGAATCTTGCGCGGGCGTGGTCATGACGGAACAGTTCCGTCATGAGCACAGCTCAACCGTGGCTCATGACGGAACCGTTCCGTCATGAGCACCGAAGGGGTTAAGAGATCCTTGCCACTTGTTACATGGAATGCTGAAAGCATCTTTACAATCTTCAGAGTTAATGAAGAATGCTATTAACTTTTAAATCGGTTCTGGTGCACTGTTTGGTTATGTGTATAAACTAAAACTCAAATATTTCTCATTTTGTGATTTATGTGGCACCAAAGAAAGAGTCATAACAACTGTGTCACTTAGCTGGTGGTTCTCATTCCTAGAGGCCATGAATGTTATATTACCCATGTGTCAACCGTTCACAGAATGTTCGCCGAGTGATGATGCCAAAGGCAAGAAATGTGAGTATCTTTGGTTGCATATTGGTAGTGATTTGAAAAAAGTACACTTTACTGAATTCTTAGATTTTTACAGGAAATCATGACTCCTGTAGTGGACATAATAAAAAAACTGGAGTTTGAAAACGCCCTTTTATACCAAGTGTTCAGCATAATTGGTGTAGATGTGAAACATCTCCTTGAGAGTAGGCTAGGCGACACTTTTAGTGACTTTGGCACTGCAACATATTCCATGTTAGAGTGCTTGCCACTTGGTGAGCAAAGAAATGTTGAGGAGCAATTCAGGAACTTTTATTTGACAACGTATGAGAAATAGCCCTTCACCAACCATGGAATTTGAAGTCAATGAAGCCTCACTGTGGTACTTTGCACAAGTTATAGATCCCTTCCGTAAAGGAAAATTATCTCTGGAGTTTCCCTCATTTTTGACCGCTTCAATAACTCTGAGGGTATGTGCACCCAGTTCAATGCATATGTTGCAGAACCTGTCGCAGAGAATCACAATCTTCAGGTACACCAGCAATAACATGGAAAGCTATGTCAGTGGCCAACATTTGCAAATTGTGTACTGGCTATTTTGGCGTTGCCTGTCCCTGGTGCTAATGTTGGGAGGGCTTTTTCAGAGATAAAAGTTTATATGGGAAGGAAAGAGTTAGTGTGCATGACCAAAGACTCACTGACAATGTATTGTATGGTGTACTACAATAAGTTTGATTTGTAAAAATGTATTTGGACCTCATATACATGGTACGTACACTGTCTAAATACCATGCACTATCAGTGTGGAAAGCAAGCAATAGTAAAAGCAAAAAGTTACCTAAACACCGGAAAAACACTGTTTCTGTTGTTTCTAATGGCGCGAAAATGTGTAACCACTGATAACCACTGTTTTTTTAAGGTATTGAAATCACTTGAAAACACTTAAAAAAAACCACCAGAATTTACCAAAAATAGAAACTGAAAACAGAAAAGCCTAATTATAAAGCTTAATATCCAAATAAATACACCTTTATGGGGTTTATGTACACACATTTATGATATATGAGTGACTTCATCACTCATTATTATTCACAAACTAGAGTGGAGGCATGCCAAACTTGAACTGTAAGGATGTATTAGTTGCAACTGGGTTTATACTTATGCCTCAGTAGTGACAATATATTTGGAACGTATCAGGCTGCATTTTTGCAAAGGAGATACTGGTTGATTTATTCACGAATTCAGTGAGTTGCCGTGGTCAGAAGCATACCTCCAATCCTGCTTACCAGGTAGCATTCACAGTACAGTAATGGCTACTGAAGTGGGGTGAAGGTACCTGATGACATCCTGCGGCGACTTTTATCATCTTTTCCCACGGAAACTGAATAAAAAAGGTACCCACCTCCTTCCTCCGTCCAGTCACTGAGAGGACCCCTAGCTAGTACGAGGAAGAAAGGAAAGTACTATAAGGGAATGGCTGCATCTGAGGCAGGAAGCTAGAAGGTGTTGTATGCATGAGGAATAAAACTGGTTTAGACCATCTGTGAGCTTCTTGACAGAAAGAAGGGGATAGAACAATGTTTGAAACATCTCTGCAGCCTAATAGCGCACCTGTCATGTCTCTCTATTTGAATATTGCTGCCTTTTCAAACATATCACCCTTTCAAGCGTCGTGAACTTCATAACCTTCAATGGGTTCTCACACTGTGGAATCAGTCTCCTAAAATAGTCACCACCATTAAAATGAGTGGAAACCTCCGACTTAATCCTGTTTGGAGAGTTACTTGATAAATCAGTATGTGAATGGCTGTCTGCCCATCAATCACTTACTTTGGAACTGCAAAAAGAAACCCTAGCCGTTACTAGATCTATTTTCTAATTGTTTCGGTACTTTTTGGATTTCAATAACTTTCTCACGATTGACTAGAAAAGACTGATTGGTGCATTTTCCTTTCGGTTTTGCTGTTGACGTAGTTCACAGTCACTCCTATCCTCCCCTGCCAATACCTGATAATACCTGATTTAAAGATGGCCCTTGCACTACTTCCTGAGTAGGCTTTCCAAACTATGCATGGCCCATCATAGCTGTAAGCCAGGATACAAGCACCCCTATATCATGGTGCTGATATCGGCAACCCCCCCCCCGCTTAGCAGTAAATAGTCGCGCTGCGCAAAATAATACAGTCCACACAAGTTTTTGTCGGGAAAAGTTTGCTGCAGGTTTATTACATACAAGGAGTATGCCAGCTTGGTGGGCTAACTTACGGGTGATCCAAGGGCTGGCAGCGTGACTCACCTAAGCTGCCCTGCCCACCTGATGAGCCAACTGCACCTTGGGTAAGCCAATCGGTGCTACCATTTTGTGGGGGTTATATCCCTTACATATCATGGACCACCAGTCCATACCTTTTACTCATGCCTTTTTAGGTGCGGAGCGTAACCATGCAAGCCCTCAGTTGCTCAGGCTTACAATCGCCCAAGGGACTAGCGGGGCGCTGTCCTTCTCAACCAGGGTCCTGCCATAAATACTCCTGGGATTTTGGCATAATGCACCCTTATTGTGCTCCTGAAAGGGTACCCCTTGTACCAACCAATCAGCCTCAGGATCGCCCTGTAATTCCGCCTGCAACACAAATGAATACATTAATACATTCATTTCATTAGCCAAGCCCACACGCTGGCACCCAGGGTAAGCGGTTGGGAGAGTGACAGCATGTCCAGCAGGGGCCAAAGAGGGTGGCCAGTGGGTAGGGGCAGTAATAAATACCTGTCCCCAGCCCACTGCGCACCGGATGTGACGCCGGAGAGGCGCCTGACCCGAAGGGGAGGACCGTCCCAGAGACAAAGCGCGGGGAGGTGCCTGAAGCGGCACTATGGGGGCTGCCTTAAGGGGCCCACTGCATGCAGCGCAGGCAGCCGCATAGTGCCAATATAGGCACCCCCCGCTTAGCAGTAAATAGTTGCGCTGCGCAAAATAATACAGTCCACACAAGATTTTGTTGGGGAAAATTAGCTGCAGGTTACATACAAGGAGTATGCCAACTTGGTGGGTTAACTTGCGGCCGATCCACGGATAGGTGGCAATGACTCAGCTAAGCTGCCCTGTCCACCTGATGAGCCAACTGCACCGTGGGCAATCCAATCGGTGCTACCATTTTGTGGGGCTTATACCCCTTACATGTCATGGATCATTAGTCCATACCTTTTACACACACCATTTTAGGGACGGAGCGTAACCAGGCAAGCCCCCGGTTGCTCAGGCTTACAACCACCCAAGAGACTAGCGGGGCACCGCCATTCTCAACCAGGGTCCTGCCGTAAAGACTCTTGGGATTTTGGCATAATGCACCCTTATTGTGCTCCTGAAAGGATACCCCTCGTGCTAATCAGCTTCAGGATCGCCCCAAAGTCCGTCACAGCCCTGGATGTGCCCGCCGTCATATTCAGGGCCCCCACCCACCCCACCATGGCATGAGAGGCGCCCGACGTGAAGGGGAGGACTCCCAGAGGAGGGGGGGTCCCAAAGACAAGCGCAGGGAGGTGCCTGAAGCGGCACTAAGGGGGCTGCCCTCTAAAGGGGCCTACTGCGTGCGCCGCGGGCAGCCACATTTCCAGTTGAGAACAGGCATATGTGACCACTCTGATATTAGCCCTGTCTCCCAGAGTGAAAGCCGCAAAAGGGAGTCTGAGAATGGCGTGCTCTATGGGGGGGGCATCTGCTACATCCGGCAGTGCACGGTCGCGAGGTGTGTGCAGGCGAGTTCAGATGGTAGGGGTTGCAAGTGGACAAATAGAAAGATTAAACTGAAGCCAGCACTCTGTACAGCATGGGTCACTGAGGGGGAGTGCGGGGCTGTTTAAAGATGTGTTTACCTGGCTGAGAAGACTCTAAGAAAGTGATGAGCAGGACAGAGGTCACCTTTCAGATAGGTCAATCAATCAATCAATCAGGAGATTGTATAGCACGGCTACTCATCGTGAGAGTTTCAAGGGGCTGAGGGGGGATGCTGCTGATCCATCTGGGAGCGGGTGTTCAGTCGAAGAGCCAGGTCTTGAGGTCCTTCCTGAATTGGGTCAGCAATGGGGATTGCCTGAGCTGGAGGGGCACGGTGTTCCAGGTCTTGGCAGCGAGATAGGTGCCCGAATAGATCACAGAGCTTCCATGTAGTTTGTATTGCTTCATTGCAGAAAACAATATTTGTAGTGTTTACTTCTGGGTGTGCTGCAGTAGATACTCCTTGAACATGTAAGCAGTATAGAGTCCTTCTGCATACAATCTTAGATTTTTCCTGCACTAACGACTGGGGAATGTCCTATTTATAGAAGGCTTGTCTCTGTGACTTTTCTCTTTTTGTTTGCAATGTTGGACCCTCGGGTTCAGCCATTATTGCTAATCCACCCGTTTGGCTTCCTATAATGAGTGTGTAAACGAATGAAATCAAATAACCGTACCTTCTTTTTGTTTTTTTGTAATGTTTACATTAATTTACCTCACACTTGAATGCATGGGTGAATCACGAGTTGCTGTCAACGCTTGTTATACTTTTTTGCTGTGTCTGCTGCGGTCCCGATTCCAAGCAAGGCACGTCTTAAAAATGAAAATAATAAGTAGTTTGTGCTTAAATCCACGAACTCTTCCTCGCAGGACAGCATCACACTTGCACTTTTAAGTGTATGCTTTAAATGGTGGTGAGTCATGTGAACTGTGGGCGCCATCCCATGCTTGGCGCGTGTTTGTCTTCGTGGCACCCATGACTCACAGGATCTCAGGAGACCGCAGAATGAAATGGAAGATTGGTGGTAATTCAAAGGGAAGCTACAGAAAGCATGACACTCACCTTTAGAAATTCACCTTATAACTAAAAGGTAGCATCTGGTGGCTTCTCCATGCCGAGGTGTATCACGCATTTACCAGCGTGCTCCTTACCTCGTCGCCAGTGTGACATTAACAACGTGACTCCGGAGAAGGCCAAGTAAAGGTAAGAGGTCAGGTTTATTAATATATACGTCATCTATCAACCGCTCGGGAGCAACTGTTAGAGAACTCCCCCTCTCAACATTCTATGCCGCACATTCCAAAATTAACGTTTCATGGTAGAACTTACATGACGAAGACATCTCATATCTGAACATAACCCTGGCACGTTCGAGTTACTGTAAAATCTTCAGTACTCCTGGGGCTATCTTCCTTGATCCCTTCATTACACTTCGAGTGAGGTGATTCACCTCACGGGTAAGGAAGGGTACAATACTAGAATGAAACCCCTCTGGAAGTAATCAGTCTGCAGGCTGTGAATGCTACGCGTATGTTGCTGGTCGATATCCACGTGGACTGGATTGCAATTTTTGTTTTAACCGATAAAAAAGCTTTTTTTTAATAAAGAGTACAAGGGCCTGCCACCAGGTGAGCTGTTGTGTGATCTCACTTCCTACGTCCAGAGAAGATCATATATTACTTCTGCATCCTCTGTGGTTTTTATGAGATAAGATTACATACGTGTTGAAGGGCCTTCAAACGAGTGGCTCTGCTTTAAATGCAACGTAGCTGTGCAGTGGGTGTATAATATGTCACTTTCTTAGTCTAATAAACACACATGGTATTCTGTTCTAAAAAAAAGCCCTACTAGAAATGCCAAGTATGGGCAAAGGTTAGTTAGGATGCAGAGCCATAGAAAGGGGTGCTGGGGGAGCGCCTCGAGGCACATCCCAAAAAAAGAGGCACAGGGCAACAGTGATCTCAACAAGCATACTTTTTCAACCTGCAGCAGAATAGCAGTGAAAGTTTCGAACTGCAGCTCAATTACCAGACTGATAACATGCATTCTAAAGATCATCACTGAACTGTGCACAGCTTTGCAGGGCTACAGTGTGGTCACTGTTGTGTCGGGACGTACTGCCTTACTAGTCCCGGCATATCAGATATCCGCTGTTAGCTGTAGCACATCATTAATTAGGCCCGCTGACATAACTTGAAATAAACACGCACAACACGCGTTAGATGGTTGATGAGTGCTGGCGTAGCCTGGGAATAATCTCCCGCCTCGCGGGCACAGCTATTTATTTTGCCCCTCCCACAAAGCGTAGGCTAAGCCATAAACCATGCACGACACCGGGGTGGGCCTAGTGCGCACCCCCGGCAATTATAGAACAATGCTAAACTCCGCGCAACTATCCCGAGGAGTGATATAACATTCCTCCGCAAAACAAACATAAAGAAACATTTTGAAAAACGTTGCTCTTCAATAGTGTCACAGAAATCACACCAGCCACAGTCGCCCAGCCACCAACCTGCATCTCGGACCACAGTCCATGTAGGTACTTATCTAGCAATGGTAGTCTTGCAGCCGGCTGGACGGCTCCGGATTTCCCCTCAGTCTCTCCCAGCTGTCATTGCAATTCTCTCCAGGATTCACTGGCACCACTGAAGAGCTGTGGTTCACCCCTGGCTTTGTGGAGAGATGTCCAGATTCTCAGATCCCTCCGTTTCAACTTCCCCTTCTGACCATTCCTCCCAGTCTTGCCCATGGCTGCCTCTGTCAGGGTTGTTTCGGGGGAGCCGAGACAGGAATGGAACTTTTTGGAAAGCTGACACATTCCTTGTGACAAGTTCTAGGCCCCTCTGTGCTGTAACCTGGGTGCCTCAAATGTGGGTAATGCACCAGCGATCTCTTTCAGAAGGTAACCTGAACTTACTGTCAGGATGTCTGTTTTGGACCAACCCAAAACCAAAGGAAATGATGGACCGAGTGTTGAACATTGCAAGCACTCACCCCCAGTCAACTGATCTGGGTTTAATGCATCACCGTTCTTTAGCCCACTCTGCCACCCCAGTTCAGACATGGCCATATGCAAATCAGTCTGACCCTGTGCCTCATGGGAACAGTCCAGCCCGAACTGCCAAGCCATGTCTTCCCTGGACCGGAAACAAGCTACCTAGGACCGGTTTCTGGCATTTCAGCCGTCTTCAGCCAGGCTTGCTTGAATCCAGTGGCAAAGTGAGCAAGGGACTCACGTCTGAGCATACCCTGCCAACACCAGGTCTCCTATTTTAAATAAGTGCCCTTTGCGCTCGCCAATGCTGGCTGACTTGATCGTTCAACTGCTTCCTCCTGCTGTCCACAGCATGTTCGTCGACATTCTCCGGAGCCCATTGTGGGTGATGCGGGATGGAGTCACTTACCACTCTTAACATGGATAAATGTCCAGGGGTACAGCCAGTGGTGGCATGAGCAGTTTGTCGGTAATCCCTGAGAAAAGAGTATATGGACTGTTCTAGGGAATCACCATTGGCCACAGCTATTCTTAGGGCTTTGTTGAGAGTTCTCATAAAGCGTTCAGCTTCTCCATTCGCTTGTGGCCATTTTGGTGTGATCTTCTTGTGAACAATCCCTAAAGGAATGCTAGATATGATGCAAACTCTTGCCCCTGGGAGGGAGGACCATTGCCCGTCCTTAGCTCCTTGATGAGTCCATGGGTAGCTTGGGTATTACTTCCCCAGCACTTAGGGAAGACAGCACTTCTACCGCGGGGTATTTGGAATGGTCATCTATCACCACCAAAGAGTGTCTTCCGTCTGGGAGACTACCAAAATCCATGCTGGCGCTTATCCATGGTCCGTCGGGCCGCCATTCTGTCACTTTTGGCGCAGGATGATTCTGTTCCCCTGTGGCTTGACACCAGGGACATGATCTTACTACCTTCTCGTCCATGAGGGGAACTAGACTTTGGTTCTGAGATGACTCTTGGTTTTTACCATGCCTTGATGCCTGGCATGGGCCAATCGGATCGCTCGGTCCACCGGGGTGTCGGAATGACTAAACGATGGCCTCTGAGTAGACATTCATTTGGATCAGCGCTCATTTCTTGTCTCACTTGGTATAAACTCTCCATCACCCGCCGGGTTTCAGGAGTGAGAATCGCCCCTTGGCTTTTGAGGAGGTGCCACTGGTTAGTCTTCCCTGCCTCAAGTGTTTTCAGCAGGCATACATCTTGCATGGTTGCTTAGCATAACTCCCCCAGAGATATGGGTAGCGGGTGAGATCTGTCTGCCACATACCTGATATATTCCTCTGTCTCCTCCGCCTCTTCCATTTCACTGAGCGTCGCTGCTCGGGGATGATGGGGCAGGTAGTCTGCCGGATTACTTGTTCTGGGGTGGTACTCAATTTTGCAGTTGTACTCCTGCAACTGAAGCATCCATTTTGTGATGCGAGGCGGAGGCTTCGAGGCCGTTCCAGTAAACAGCGGCATTAGGGGCTTGTGGTCAATGGTGACAAGGAGTGGCTTCCCGTAGACATGCAAATGGAAGTGGCTTCACCCCCAATGCACTGCAATCACTTCTTTCTCTATTTGGGAATACCTTTGTTCCGTGGCAAACAATGATCTACTTGCAAATGCCACCGGAGCCCATTCGTCTTCTTCGCGGGGTCTTTTTAATAGGATGTCTCCCAGTCCCTTTGGGCCTGCATCCACAGCAACTTGAGTTTGCTGTTGCGGATCAAAATATCTCAGCGTGGGGGAGCTGGAGAGTGCGTCTTTTGTGGCCTGGAACGCAGAATCCTGTTCCGGGCCCCACGACCAGGGATTTTCAGCTTTGGTAAGTTCTCTCAAAGGTGTCGTGAGCAAGGAGAGGTCTTTGATAAATCTACCGCAGTAGTTGACCATCTCCAAGAAGCTGCGCATTTCCATCACATTGGTGGGAGCTGGGGCTTCTTTAATGTCTCCCACTTTCTCAGAGTCAGGAGCTACTCCTTCCGCCGAAAAGATGTGCCCAAAGAATTTTAATTTCTGCTGGAGGAATTCACATTTGTCCCTGTGCAACGTGAGCCCAGAGTCTTTTATACTTTGGAGGACTTGTCTCAGCCGTGTATTGTGCTCAGGTATCGACTTCGCATGGACTAGAATATCATCACTGACATTCATTACCCCTGGGAGGTCAGCGAGAAGTTCCTTGATGGTGTTCTGGAACACCTCCACTGCGCTGGATATTCCAAAACTCAGCCTCCGATATTGTCGTAATCTGACATGCGTGGAAAATGTTGTGATGTATCGGGACTGTTCGTCTAAGACCAGCTGATGGTAACCAGCCCGAAGATCAAGTTTTGAGAACCAGCTGGCTCCACTTAACTCCCCTATCAGGTCGTCAATGGTCGGAGTTAAGTGTTGTTCCCTTTTTATCGCTACGTTGGGGAGTCGCATATCCACACAGATTCGTACTTCCCCGGCTGCTTTGGCTTTCTCGCAACCACAATGGGTGATACCCATGGAGTCGAACCTTTCACCTTCTTGATAATGCCCATCTCTTCCAATTTGTTCAGTTCTCTTTCTACCAGCGGTCTCAGATGAAAAGTGACTCACCTGTGTTGAAGAGCTACTGATTGTACAGAGGGATCGATGTGTAGATGTCTTTGCTTTTCTCGCAGGCATCCAATGCCAGTGAACACTTTCGGGAACTCCTCCAGTATTTGACTTATTCCTTCTAGATGTATCCCAAAAGCAAAAGTGACTATGCCCAGGGCTTCTGCCGACTTGCATCCGAGCAGCATCCCATGCCCCTCCTCCATCACGTGCACCAGGGCTTCCACCTCCTGCTGATCATAGGCGACAGTGGTCTTGAATTTGCCTCTGATGGCTAAGGGCTTGGTCTGACTATATGCAAAGACTTTTATCTTTGCTGGGACCAATGGTGGAGGGGATACCATCTTCTTATAGGCGTCATGGGACATGATGTTTATGGTGGCTCTGGTTTCTATTATGGCGGTTGGGGAGTGTCCTCCCACTAAAACTTGACACTGTGGTAGTCGACTCTACATTTGGGACGCTGACCCTACTGTGAACATCGAGTGAATGGTGTGTTCTTCCTGGTCGTCATCGTCCATACAACTGCCTCGTTCCTGAGCCTCCGGGATCAAGTTAGCATTGGACCTCATGGCCTCTCCTTTGCTTGATCTACACACTTTCATGAAGTGGTTCATTTTCCCGCATGCCGTGCACTTCTTCCTCCTTGCTGGGCACTCCGATGGTCTATGGGAGGATCCCCCACAATAGCCACATGTTCGTGTCCTTGAGCTCCTGGCCCAACTTGATGGCACTGTGGCCTGTGGGGTAACTAAATTGACAGGCTCAGTCTTGATTGGGTTATGAAGAGTGGCCTCCATATGTGCTGCTCTTGCTTTTGAAAGTTCCTTCGTCCTTCCCAGGGTAAGTATATCTGCCAACGACTTCCCCAACTCCTCTTGAATTTGCTCCCTTAGCTTTGCCGAGGCGCATCCTTGAATAATCTGGCCCCTAATCTCCTCTGTCTCATCTTGAAAACCACAGGTGCTTGCTAATTCTTTTAGGCATGCATGGAACACATCCAGGGACTCTTCGGGCTGCTTCCTCGCTTGCCTGAATACAAATCGTTCATAATATTGATTTGCCATAGGCTCGAAGTGAGCAGTTAGAGCCACAATCAGTGTGAGGTGAGTCTTTGGTGCTCCCTCCACCACCGTCTTGGATATCATGTAGACATCTCTCACTCCCTGATGCAGTATCATTGTATGCTTTTGCGCATTGTCCACCTTTGTGGCCTCAAAAAAGAGGAGCACACACCCTATCCACTCCTTCCACCTCGGGGCTTGAGCAGGCAGGGCCCTTTCTACCACAAATGGCTCTATTGCAGGAATGTGGGCCATGGTATTTGCGCCACCGTCGCCTTCCCTCTACCCTTGGTCAGGTGATGGAGCAGTGCAGCAATAATGTGGGCGTGTGCGACTAGCATCTTGAGAAGTGTCCTGCCAGAGATGTCAAGAGTTTGTGCCACTTACAGTTATCTGTGCTCCAAGTATGTCGTCATGTTCTGCCGAGTGGTAACATCTCGCACCACGCCGCCCTGCCACCACGTGTAGGACCGACAATTGGGTCTGGTAGGTATGCGCGCAGCTCCATCTCGCCACTCGCGATCGGTGTGCCAGCCATGTTATTCATTTTCTCTCGGGTGATCCAGAGGCGTGGCTGTGTTGCAGCACGAGCACCGCGCACTTAGGAAGGCGTACGCGGCCACCACGGTACATCACGTGGGCCTGGCTGCCCTCGTCACCAATGTTGTGTCGGGATGTACTACCTCACTAGTCCCAACATATCAGATATCCGCTGTTAGCGGTAGTGCATTAATGAGGCCCGCTGACAGAACTTGAAATAAACATGCACAAATGCATTAAATGGTTGATGCGTGCTCATGTGGCCGGGGAATATTCTCCCGCCTTGCGGGCACGGCTATTTATTTTGCCCTGCCCACAGAGCGTAGGCTAAACCATAACTCACTGAAGATTAGGGCCATGGTAGGAATTAGTTAATCAAGTTAAATAGCAAAATGACATTCACCACTCATTTCTTTGTGTGATACTCTAGTCATATTTAATTACAAGTTTTGACAAGCATTGAATGCAAAATATAATATGAGACATACGATGGCAACACAGTTGCTCCAAAGAATAATACTAAAATTAGTATTGTTTGACAGTGCTCTCAAAGTTGAAGAGAAAGAGAAGTGTGGGATAGGAAGTGTTGAGTCAGTGGGTGAGGGACAGGAAAAAGGTAAGGTGACATATATACATTTTCATACATGAGGTAGGACCTTTTTCAGTCTAACATAGGTCAACTGTTCCTTAGATAAAAGACAGTGCTCAATTGGACATGTTATTCGTCACATTTAGTCCATTGAGCCTGTAGCAAGGTTTGTGAATGGTCTATGTTTCGACACCAAAAGGAGAGGGTGGCTTTGGTCCTCACGTGGGGGTCTTCTTCAGGACGGGGCAAGGAAGAGCACTTGTGAATAGAACACTATGAGTGTGTATCGGGGGGACAAAGCTTACAAATACTTTCGGTATTCTCAAAGTGCATTTACAACTCGTAAATGCCCTTTGTGAATACCAAAAGTCGTAAAGTTAGACTTTCGTCTAAATTTCCCTTTGTGAATTGGGCCTTTCGTTTTTAGCTCTCGCCTAAAGACAGCATTAGCTACCTATTGTCGAAGACTATTTGGGTCAGCCCCTTGCTCTTGATTAGATAGCTTTCTTGCCTCTATCTCCTTTTCCTGTCAGTTATTCAGTAATTTTCCTCCATATTCTCTTTTTTGTCCCATCTCTGAAGCATTTCTTCTTTATTATTTTCTTACTTTCATTCAGGTAACTACTTTTTTCTTTTAGCATTCCATGGGTGTGCATGTGTTTTTGTGCTCTTCCATCCCTCAAATCCCGCCACTTGATCTCCTTGTTACTCTCTCCCTCCCCATAAAGATGTAAGAATGTAAACCTTTTTGGAGGTCCTGAATGCTGCAATTTGCCTCCATACTACTCCTTTCTTTTTCACGCATTTGTGCACATACTTTCTACTTTTCCAAAATTGGCGTCAGCCATCATAGGCGATAAATTTAAAAAAGCAAAATGGCTGATGCATCATGACATATGTATGCATAGACTATTGTTGGGTCATGAGGCATTCCTGGTGACACATACATGTGTATGCATTGTTTTGCAAAGCCAATAGGTGTGTGTGTGGGGGGGTGTGTGCATGTGGGTGTGTGTGTGTGTGTGTGTGTGTGTGTGTGTGTGTGTGTGAAGGTTAAAGCTTAGTTATAGTTAGGAAAACTCTTTTTCCCTATACAAATCAAGTTTAAACTACACAAACTTTAAAAATGCTAAACTTTTATTTACAATTTATCCATCACCTTCAAATTATTATAAGTAGTGGACCTTGTTACACACTCTTTTCAGCTCGCTAATCAGACAACACTAACTATAACTCACCACTCTACCATGCACTGTGTTGTGAGAAATAATATAATTTGAGAAGTTATAAGTGTTTTTATGAAAGTAATGATTTCACTTGCTATAAGTGAAGTATGTAAAGGTATAAACAGCGCATGTAAAAGGCATGAGTTATAGTTAATGTAATGTGGTGAGTGAGGTGACAAGACTGAGTTCCGAGGTGTGTAGCTTATAGTTATTTGAAGGTGGTGCGTAAATTATAAATTGAAGTTATAATTATAACTTCACAATTTTTAATGTATGTGTATTTTAATTTGGGTTTATATGGAAAGGATACAAAAGAAATTTGTAACTATACATTATCCTTAACCTTTGTTTTATTCAGGATATGATAAAAACATTTTTTTTTTAAATGTGTTTGAAATCGCAGTGTGGAGTGTCATTGATTGGAGTGTTGTAAAAGTGGAGTGTAGTACATTACAGTGAAGGAGAGTGTTGTAGATTCTAGTGTCATTGCTGGAGTATAGTTGAGTGGTATAGAGTGGAGTTGAGTAGAGTGGAGCGACCTAGCATATAGTGGAGTAAAGTGTTATACAGTGGAGTGGCGTGGTGTGTCGTATCATGGAGTAGAGTATCGTAGAGCAGAGAGGCATGTTGTACAGGGTAGTGGCGTGTAGAACTGTAGAGCTGAGTGTTGTACAGTGGAGTTTCATGAAATAGAGTGTGGTGGAGTGGAGTGTCATCGAGTAGAGTGCCGTAGAGTGGCATAGAGTGTATCAGAGTGTTTTAGAGTGTAGTGCTATAGAGAGGAATTCAGTGGAGTAGGGTGTTGTATAGTTCAGTGTTGTCGAGTGTGGTGTCATGCAGTAGAGTGGCAGAGCATCTCGTACAGTGTAGTGTTGTACAGTGAAGTATCATTATTTGTGAGAACACAGTGCATCACACAGTGGCAAGTTATAGTTAGTGCTGCCTGGTTTCCAAGCTGAAAAGAGTTTGTAATGGGGCCCGCTACGTATAGTAATTTGAAGGTCATGGATAAATTGTAAATGAAAGTTATAACTATAATTTTAGAATTTTTAAAGTTTGTGTACTTTAAACTTGGCTTGTATAGGTAAAATACATTTTCGTCACTATAACTAAGCTGTAACCTTTGTTTTTTTCATTGAATTTCAATGTTTTTAAATTATTTAAATAAAAACTGTGTCTCAAATTGTAGAGCGCTATGTCGTAAGTGGAGAGTTGTTATGTGGAGTGACGCACAGAACAGGGGAGGAGAGTGTTGTAAAGTTGGAGTATTGTAGATTGGGATTGAGTGGAGTAGAGTGTAGTAGCATACTGTACAGTGTAGTAAAGACTAATTTAGTGTAATGGCATGGTGTCTCATATAGTGGAGTAAAGTATCATAAATGTGAGCAGCAAGGGAAGATGTATGGAACGTGACCCACGCACGCTCCGTAGCGTCCTCTGGTTCTCCGATGCCCCGCCCACGGATTGCTGTCTGATGCCGTCCACCGCCTCCGCCATCTCCGAGAGTCTTCGCGTCTGTTTGTACGTCGCCTGTGCTAGCACCGCTTCCCTGCTTTCTCGTTATGGCATAGTGACTCGATGATTCACCGGTTTTGAAGCCTGCGGCCGCTCTTAGAACCACTTCTACGCTCTACTGGGCGCCGGTAACAGTAATAGCGGGAGCAAGAGGAAAAGCAAGAGGAAAGCGGTAAGCGCAAACCTTTGAGTCTGGACTATGTTGTTTGCGTTGATACCGATATCGAGAGGCAAGATTCAATGGCGCTGAGAAGTAAAACTTATTATCATAGGCATTGTGGTTGAGAGGGAGTCTGTAGAGGGGCAAGCAGTGCTTAATTTGGACCCCCCCCCCCAAAAAAAACGTTGGACTGAGCAGGACTGAGCAGGAGGACAAGGGAGGGGATAGCAAAACTCCTTGTATTGCTCCTTATCTGCTTCTTCAACCCTCTTAATTTCCACGGAGTGAGGCTGCAGTTACATGAAATTTATGATCGGTTGCAGGTTTGCGTACCCATAACCACACGTAGAGGCTTTTAAAGGCTTTCTAAGAGGTGCTTTTCAGCAGTGTAAGACAAAGGACAAAAGAAGATGTCAGTGGTATTAAAAGCAGCGGCAAAATCACGGAATAAACAGTCTAAAACTGGGACAGGAAAGGACTTTTTAAAATCTGGCCAATCACCTCCAACACCAGTCCTAGCGACCAAAGGCGCTAGGAGAAGAAGAAGAAATACCCAGCAAAGAATGGATTTGAAAGTTAAAGTGTTGGCTTTGGGTGAGAAAAATAAATTGCCTGGACAGAGTAACCTTGATAAAACCTTGGAGGAAGAAGATGAGGAAGAGGAAACTCTATCTGAACTCTCAGCTGATCTAAGTATGTTGGCTGTGGGTGGAGAGGAAGGGGGAGGTGGGGAAGGAGATGGAGTAGAGGATGCACTTAGTAGACAGAACGACATCCTGGCAAACACTAAACAGTATCCTCTCTTCGGCAGACAGAAATTATCTCCCCTGCCCCCGTCCTTGCCAATGCCCTCCCAACGCAAGTCACAAACCCACAGCCCATACCGAGATTGCACTTAGGGCTAGGGCTAGAACCTGTGGAAGCGAGTACAGCTACTTATGAAAAATCACCTTTGATTAGTCAGCCATTGTTTAAAGTGGCTGAAAAACTTCTATGGACATCGCAAAAGATATCGCAAAGGGAAGTTGGTAAAGAGACACTGTCAGATGAGTTGGAATCTGCGCCTTGAAATAGAACCAGAATCAGACTCAGAGTTAGAAAGGGAAAAAGAAAAGGAGACACCACTCGCTTCAACAGTCAACGAATCCCTGGTTAAAATATCCGACCAAGACACCTCAATACAAGAAATGCTTATAACTATTTTGCAGGAAATACGGGACTTGAAGATGTCGCAAGCAATTGAGATATCACAACTGCATAATAGGTTAACAAAGATGGAGGAAAGTCTAGGCAGTCTACCCATAAGGGTTGCTGAGGTAGAGGTTCGTGTTTCAGCCCTGGAAGATAACATCGTTAGTATGCAAAAAGATCTCCAAGTGTTGAATAAGAGCAAGAGCCAGATGGAATTGAAGTTACAGGATTTAGAGAATTACAACAGAAGATCCAATCTGCGCCTTGTCGGAATAGCGGAGGGTTTGGAAGGAGCGGAAATGGTGAAATGGACTGAATCTCTGTTGAAAAAGGTAATACCTGAATTACAAGGAGACCTTACAATTACGAGAGCCCATAGGGTACCTGCACCTAAACCTACAAATCCTAAATACCCACGAACTATATTAATAAACTTTTCTGATTATAGAATTAAAGAGCAAATCCTAAATTTGGCAATATTAAGGAGATCATTTAATACCAGCGATATGAAGCAGCTAAAAAAAGAGAGTTCATAGACGGAAAGATTTTTTGTTTGAGTAAGTTAAGGAAAAGGATATATAATGTGGCTAAGGAAAGATGCTGTCTTGTATGGCTGTCATATTTCACATATTGCACATATTGCACATTGAAGATTGCACTTTAATGCATTTTTTATTTACCTTCTATAATTGATACAATCTGTACTCTACTGTAGTATATTGCACTGAGTGGTCTAATAGCTACCTGATTTGCACTTTAAATAGTTTTTTGCACAATTGCTACAAGCTGTACTGTAGTATGATGGTTTAGATGCATGATTTGCACTCTGTTGTATGTTTTGCACAATTGCTATATTAGATTTGGCAGACCTGCGCAATTTGCACAATTTAATGGCCTGTTTTTCAGTATATAACCTAGCCCGCTATGGTCTTATTGGGAAAAAAAAGATCTAACAACCTAAGTGGTTACTTATTTATGTATTTTGCACATCTGCACAAATTGCACTTAGAAATGCATTCAGAAACGTCTACCTTTCATAATTGATACAATTTGTACTTTAGTGTATTGTTCTGAGTGGTCTAATAGTTACTTGATCTGCACTTTAAATAGCTTTTTGCACAGTTGATACAAACTGTACTGTGGTATGTTGGCCTAAATGCGTGATTTGCACTCTATTGTATGATTTGCACAATGGTTATACTATTTATGGTAGACCTACGCAATTGCATTGAGTGGTCTAAAAGCTACCTGACCTGCACTTTAGATAGTTTTTTGCACAATTGTTACAAACTGTATTGTAGTATGATGGACTAAATGCGTGATTTGCACTTTATTGTATGTTTTGCAAAATTGTTATACCAGGTATGGTAGACCTGCGCAACTCGCACAATTCAATGGCCTGTGTTTCAGTATATAACCGAGCCTATTAGGGCTCTACTGGGAGAAGATATTAATTTATGCACTTTTATGTATATTGCTTGTTTGCACAAACTGTACTTAGAAATGCATTTTTGCACATATAGCAAATATCGTACTTTAGACGAAACATCTTGGGACGTATGGATAAAATAGATTATATTTTCTTCTCAAGTGTATTATGAATAGGTATAAACTCTCAATTTTGTCTTTGAATGTTAATGGTTTAAATAATAGACGTAAAACCGGTGCAATAGAAAGCTGGTTAAAAAGTCACCGTCCAGATGTGATCTTTTTACAAGAGACGCATTTCCAAGCTCTAGCAAATGCTAGTAAGATGTTTAAAAATTGGGCGGGTTTTTATTGCTCGGCAGTGTCGGGGACAGCTCAGAGGGGTGTGAGTATTTATATAGGCAAGCATGTCCAATTCCATGTTGAAGCATCTCATTCAGATATGAGGGGCAGATGGACATTCTTATACGGAAAAATAAACCACATAAGCGTGATACTTGCTACAATCTATGCACCAGTTGTGGATGATCCGCTCCCCATTTTGCAGTTAAAACAAGCACTGACAGGTATACCTGGTCAGATTATATGGGGAGGGGACTTTAATTTCTTGCAAAACCCTGTGGTTGATTCTACAAAAAAAGATCGAAGGCAAAACAAACCACAAGTATGTACTGCACTGCTGAGTTGCAAGATAGATTTAGATATTTTAGACTACTGGCGGCATAATAATCCGACTAGACGTGAGTATTCTTGCTATTCAGCAAAATATGATTCGTCATCAAGGCTAGATTTTTTTTTAACCTCTTATAATCTGGAAGTTAGTAAATATGAGCACATAGCGAATGCCTTCTCAGATCATGTCTTCATTAAGATGGAAATCTCTTTAGGGAAGAAAGATGAACAAGCACCAAGAAGGTGGTACTTTAATAAACTTAATTTAGCAGATAAGCAATGGTGTGTAGATTTAGAGAAGGAGATTAGCTCCTTCTTTTGTATAAATAAAGATTCCGCCCCAATTAATATAATATGGGATGCTTTTAAGGCTACACTGAGGGGCATAATCACTTCTAAAGAGATACCAAAGCAAAAAGCTATGAAGGAGGAAAGAATGGCAATAGAAAGTAGTTTAGCCTATGCAAATCAAGAATACTCTAGAAATAGGACCCCGAATAATAGGCAAGAAGCCCTGAATGCAAAAATAAGAATGAGGGAATTTTATTATGACTTAGGGGATAGGGCAAGTAGATTATATCTTCTAACAAACTATGAAGACAGCGAGTACACGGGAAGATTGCTAGCTTGGCAAGCAAAGGAAAAACAAGTTCGAAACAGAATTGAATATATCCAGGATAAAGTAACTAAACCTCGCGTAAAAACTACGCCATTAATAGGTGAGGTATTTCTTAAACATTATAAGACGCATTTCCGAGCTCTAGCAGATGCTAGTAAGATGTTTAAAAATTGGGCGGGTTTTTATTGCTCGGCAGTGTCGGGGACAGCTCAGAGGGGTGTGAGTATTTATATAGGCAAGCATGTCCAATTCCATGTTGAAGCATCTCATTCAGATATGAGGGGCAGATGGACATTCTTATACGGAAAAATAAACCACATAAGCGTGATATTTGCTACAATCTATGCACCAGTTGTGGATGATCCGCTCACCATTTTGCAGTTAAAACAAGCACTGACAGGTATACCTGGTCAGATTATATGGGGAGGGGACTTTAATTTCTTGCAAAACCCTGTGGTTGATTCTACAAAAAAAGATTGAAGGCAAAACAAACCACAAGTATGTACTGCACTGCTGAGTTGCAAAATAGATTTAGATATTTTAGACTACTGGCGGCATAATAATCCGACTAGACGTGAGTATTCTTGCTATTCAGCAAAATATGATTCGTCATCAAGGCTAGATTTTTTTTTAACCTCTTATAATCTGGAAGTTAGTAAATATGAGCACATAGCGAATGCCTTCTCAGATCATGTCCTCATTAAGATGGAAATCTCTTTAGGGAAGAAAGATGAACAAGCACCAAGAAGGTGGTACTTTAATAAACTTAATTTAGCAGATAAGCAATGGTGTGTAGATTTAGAGAAGGAGATTAGCTCCTTCTTTTGTATAAATAAAGATTCCGCCCCAATTAATATAATATGGGATGCTTTTAAGGCTACACTGAGGGGCATAATCACTTCTAAAGAGATACCAAAGCAAAAAGCTATGAAGGAGGAAAGAATGGCAATAGAAAGTAGTTTAGCCTATGCAAATCAAGAATACTCTAGAAATAGGACCCCGAATAATAGGCAAGAAGCACTGAATGCGAAAATAAGAATGAGGGAATTTTATTATGACTTAGGGGATAGGGCAAGTAGATTATATCTTCTAACAAACTATGAAGACAGCGAGTACACGGGAAGATTGCTAGCTTGGCAAGCAAAGGAAAAACAAGTTCGAAACAGAATTGAATATATCCAGGATAAAGTAACTAAACCTCGCGTAAAAACTACGCCATTAATAGGTGAGGTATTTCTTAAACATTATAAGACGCATTTCCGAGCTCTAGCAGATGCTAGTAAGATGTTTAAAAATTGGGCGGGTTTTTATTGCTCGGCAGTGTCGGGGACAGCTCAGAGGGGTGTGAGTATTTATATAAGCAAGCATGTCCAATTCCATGTTGAAGCATCTCATTCAGATATGAGGGGCAGATGGACATTCTTATACGGAAAAATAAACCACATAAGCGTGATATTTGCTACAATCTATGCACCAGTTGTGGATGATCCGCTCACCATTTTGCAGTTAAAACAAGCACTGACAGGTATACCTGGTCAGATTATATGGGGAGGGGACTTTAATTTCTTGCAAAACCCTGTGGTTGATTCTACAAAAAAAGATTGAAGGCAAAACAAACCACAAGTATGTACTGCACTGCTGAGTTGCAAGATAGATTTAGATATTTTAGACTACTGGCGGCATAACAATCCGACTAGACGTGAGTATTCTTGCTATTCAGAAAAATATGATTTGTCATCAAGGCTAGATTTTTTTTTAACCTCCTATAATCTGGAAGTTAGTAAATATGAGCACATAGCGAATGCCTTCTCAGATCATGTCCTCATTAAGATGGAAATCTCTTTAGGGAAGAAAGATGAACAAGCACCAAGAAGGTGGTACTTTAATAAACTTAATTTAGCAGATAAGCAATGGTGTGTAGATTTAGAGAAGGAGATTAGCTCCTTCTTTTGTATAAATAAAGATTCCGCCCCAATTAATATAATATGGGATGCTTTTAAGGCTACACTGAGGGGCATAATCACTTCTAAAGAGATACCAAAGCAAAAAGCTATGAAGGAGGAAAGAATGGCAATAGAAAGTAGTTTAGCCTATGCAAATCAAGAATACTCTAGAAATAGGACCCCGAATAATAGGCAAGAAGCCCTGAATGCAAAAATAAGAATGAGGGAATTTTATTATGACTTAGGGGATAGGGCAAGTAGATTATATCTTCTAACAAACTATGAAGACAGCGAGTACACGGGAAGATTGCTAGCTTGGCAAGCAAAGGAAAAACAAGTTCGAAACAGAATTGAATATATCCAGGATAAAGTAACTAAAACTCGCGTAAAAACTACGCCATTAATAGGTGAGGTATTTCTTAAACATTATAAGGATATCAGACATCTCACCAAGTCCCTTCAGAGATAATCAACGAATTCTTGCGGGCACTGCCAATCCCAACTTTGAAAAATAATTTTAAAGAGATGTTGTTAGCCGAATTTACGAAGGAAGAATTTGATGCGGTTATCAGCTCTTTGCCCAATTGCAAAGCTACTGGAGAGGATGGCATCCCCGCAGAATTTTTTAAAACATTTTCTACTGTACTCGGCCCTGAATTTGTAAAACTTGCTAATTATTTATTACAAGGGGGTGTCCCGCCTGCATCTTTTCGCACGGCAGTAGTGGTCAGTATTTTAAAAAAAGATAAAGACAGCGAAAATGTGAATTCTTATAGGCCAATAAGCCTTTTAAATACTGATTACAAAATGTTTACTAAACTTCTTGCCAATAGGCCAAACAAAATGGTAGGATCCCTTATTGGGACAGATCAATGTGGTTTTGTAGCAGGGAGACAGCTTTATAATAATACACATTTTTTATTAGAGGCACTTGATTTTTTAAATATCAATAAGGTTGAGGCGCAGATTTGGTTTTTAGATGTCGAAAACGCATTCGATCTTGTCTCTTGGAACTGTCTTTTTATAATTTTAGAGAAGTTTGGCTTCCCAAATGAGATCATATTTCTATTGAAACAACTCTATACAAACTCACAGGCCCAAATTTTAATTAATTCTGTTAATATAGGGACATGCCAAATAAATAGAGGCACCAGACAAGGCTGTCCCCTTTCCCCGATTTTATTTGCGTTATTTATAGAACCATTAGCAATCGCAATTAGGGAAAAAAGAGTCCATACGGTTCCGGTTCAAGGAATGACGAACATAAAATTATATGCCGATAACATTGTTCTCTTCCTGAACCCAAAGATAAATACCCAGTCGGAAGCTATGAGAACCTTTGCAGATTTTGAGAAGATAGGGGGTTATAAAATTAATAAGTCTAAAACTGAAATTATTCTATGGAATTGCAATGTGAATTCTCTTTTATTAGAATTTAGACAGGTATACAACATCCGCCCGAAGAGGTATTTAGGGATCTACGTAACTGAGAGAGTAGAAGATCTTTTTTCCCTAAATTATATTCCATTGATAAAAAAAGGTACAATCTCACTTAAAACGATGGAACCAGCTGCCGTTGTCAATAATAGGACGAGTTGCGTTAATTAGAATGTCTATCCTTCCGCTTTTTAATTTTCTTTTTAGTGCAGCTCCTTGTGCAATACAGACCACTTTTTTAAAGAAATAGACAGTATGTTTTCTTCTTTTTTATGGACAAATAAGGTACCAAGATTAGCCCTTAGCACTTTAAACTGTCCTGTCGCTGATGGAGGACTATCTCTTCCGAATATTAGAAATTATTACTACGCGACATTTGCACATCACAGTTTTAGATTTTTTTCTTAGATTCTCAAGAAGTAGATAACTTTTTTATAAAAAAGATCTTAAAGGAGTGCAATATAATAGACCCTACGAGAGTTACTAAATATCCTAAAAAAGTCTGTTATAAAACCCTATAATGGCTATTTAAACAAAAAACTCAGCTGTTAGCACACTACGATATTTTTAGAATTCAACAAGGCTTTCAAATATATACATGGGGAAACAGGTCTTTTAGAGAGTAACATATTAAGGCTGTGGGAAGAAAATGGGTATGTTCGAATCCAGGATTTTATCAAGGGGAACTCTTGGAAAACATGGGTGGAGATTGAAATGGGGCTTCAAAATTCAAATACAATTTTAAAATGGTCATTTATTAGATTGAAACCCATATTGGAAAAACTAGATATGGAAAGCCTGCATTATAAAATTACTATCAGTGAAGCCCTTAATTCCCCCACACAACGGAAAATCAGTATCTGGGTTAAAATCTTTGATGATAATAAATCGCTCTCACTATATGAAAAAGTCAGGGATAGATGGAAGAAGAGGGAAGATATGTTGATTCTTCAACCAACCTGGAATAGGCTTAATAAACTTAATGCAGTTATATTTAGAGGGGCAAACTTCAAATGCATGCAATATTATGCAAAATGATTGATATATAGAACACCCTCTTTTCTTCATAAACTATACCCGCAAATAGAAGATAAATGTTTTCAATGTGCAGAAAAAGGAACTTGGACGCATATCATCTGGGAGTGCCCAAAAATCCAGAGCTTCTGGGAGGAGATTGAGAAATATCTTAAAATTATAATTGATCCCAGTATATTATTTGATAAATCGACAGTGGTTTTGGGCTGCTCTCCTGCTACTTCTGCATATGGGGAAGGCTTGTTTATTGCAGTTTCAATAGCAAGATCTCTAATTCTGCAATTGTGGAGAACAGAGAAGGTACCCACTTTTAATACATGAAGGGAAAAACTGTCTAGAACACAAGAATTAGAAAAGAAATATGCAATAAGGTCAGGAGCAGTAAGAAAATATGAGAAATATTGGAGTGTGTTTGAATTGTAGGATAACATCGTGAAGCGCGTATAATAGGAGAAAATATACATACAGGTACCTGTCTGGATATAGCACTCTGCACTTTAGATCAAGTCGATCTTTTTCTATACTTCTCTCATATTTGGTATAAGAAGATAGGATATATGTATAAGCATGTATCTCGATCTAGCATTTTGCACTTTAAATTATTAGGTTCTTTTTCTGTACTGTAGGAATATCGTGATTGCACTACCAAGTATTCTGTGAGATATACATTTATAAAAACTGTAATAGTTTGAACTTTAGATTTAAATTAATTTTTGTTTTTATTCTTGATATGCTAACATATGTATTTATATATGATATTATTTATGTCGATTAAGTCTATGAACTCTCAATAAAAATATATTTACAAAAATAAAATAAATGTGAGCAGCAAGTTGTACAATGGCCTGTCGAACAGTAGAGTAGGGTGTCGTAGACTTTCATAGAGTGGAGTAGCATGTTTTGGAGTGGAGTAGGATGAAGTTAAATATCATAGAGTGGAGTATCATAATGTGGAGTGTCGTAGAGTACAGTGGAAGAGAGTGTCATAGAGTGGAGTGCCATCTCATAGAGTGGAGTGGGGTATTGTGGAGATAAGTTGAGTGGCATACAGTGGCATGGAGTGGATGGGCATAGAGAGGAGAAGACTGTCATAGAGTGGCATAGAGTGTCGTACAGTGTTGTAAAGTGGACTTGCATACAGTGGATTAGAGTGTCGGACAGTGGAGCGGCATAGAGCGGAGTATAGTAAAATGGTGTAGAGTGTGATAAAGTGTAGTAGAGTGGAGTACAGTAGAGCGAAGTACACTGGAGTGGGGTAGTGCAGAGTGGAGTAAAGTGTTATTGAGTGAAGTTGCATGTCATAGACTATAGTGGCATGGAGTGTAATAGAGTGGAGCAGCATAGCATACTGTTGAGTAAAGTGTCATATATGGAAGTACCGTGTTGTACAGTAGAGTGTAGTGGGGTGTTGTGCAGTATTGCAAAGTGATGTACACTACTGTAGAGTAGAGTGGCATACAGTCTAGTTGATGTTTGTAGTACTGAGTGGTGTACAGTATGGTACAGTGATGTAGAGTGCGGTAGAGTGGATTGGAATACAGTGTTATAGAATACAATGGTATTGAATGGTGTAGATTGTAGTGGCGTACAATGGAGTAGTTGAGTAGAGTGGAGTACTGTGCCAGATGAGAGTGGAGAAAAGTGGGGTGCAGTGGCATACTAATAATTTGCATACAGTGTCCTATAGTGGATTAGAGTCGAGTAGAGAGGAGTGGAGTGCTGTACAGTGGCATTCAGTATAGTGCAGTGTGGTACAGTGGAGTGAAGGGGTATAAACTGGAGTAATGTGTTGGAGAGTGGCATACAGTGTAGTAGAGTGTGGCAGAGTGGCGTTGCATAGAGTACAATAGTGTGTGAAACAGTGAAGCTGCGTAGAGGGGATTGTTGTATAGTAGCGTAGATTGAGGTAAAGTCTCATACTTATTATTTATTTTATTTCTACATTTCTAAAGCGCCTGGTTACGCCACCAGCGTGTCCCCGCGCTATGTAGACTTGCTGGTAAGAGAACGGTGATATACACGTCCCTGGATTGTATACAGACGTGTTGCTGCTGCCTTTGTTGTCATTTGGATGCAGAGGAGAATAGCCATGTTTTTACTTTTTCCCTAAATGTAGTTTCGCACGGTTCCATTCTTAGTGTTTCCGGGAGCTTGTTCCAGGATTTTGCCGCAAGGTATCTAAAAGATCTTGCCCCCATTCTTGTGGTCTGTATTTTTGGGACCTTTACTAATGCCCTTCCTTCTGATCTCAGATTGCGGCCAGGGATATAATATGTTATTAGAGGGTGCAGGCATCGGGGCCTTTATTTGCAAGAATTTTATGGCAGTAACACATTGACTTGAATTGAACCCTTTTATCCACCGGCAGCCAGTGTAAGTCCTCCAAGGCTTTTTTTGCAGAGGCTCTTTTCGGAAGGCTCAATATCAACTGAGCTGCCGCATTTTGCACCACCTGTAGTTTGGCTAGCCCCTTCTTTGGTGCTCCCAGGTACAGTTCATTCCCATAATCTAATTGGGAAGTCATCAGTGCATGCACTATGGTTATCCTTGTATTAGGTGGTAGTAGGTCCAGAATTTTTCTCAAGGTTTTTAGGGTGCCAAAGCACTTACCCACTACCTTCCGTATGTGTGCATCGAAAGACAATTTAGATTATTGCGGCTGTCTGTCCCGCGTCCACCCATTGTCTCATTGTGTCCGTAGCCAGTAAGAGAGCTGATTTCGTGGAATGGGCAGCTCTAAAGCCAGATTGGGAAGGATGCAATAGGTCATTTTTCTGTATATGGTTTGTTAACTATTTATTTACTAGTTTCTCTGCAATCTTCGTGACAAAAGGTAACAACGAGATTGGGTGTAAGTTTTCTAAATCTGTTTGGTCTATGGATGTTTTTTTTTTCAACAGACGCAATATCGCTTGTTTCCATCTATTAGGTACTTCCCCCTTCTGGAAGGAAGTAGTAATTAACTCAGAGATATAGGGCATGATAAGATCTGCTCCCATCAATAGTTGTTCTGGTCGTGCAGGATCATGTGAGGATCCTGATTTAATTCCTTTGGCAATTGTTTTAAGTTCGTTAAGTTCTAACATCTTAAATTCATTGAGCCTTTCTCCCAAAAATTTCTTGTCCTTCCTAGGTTCTAAGCTGCTCCCCTGACGTGCTTCTGCTGGGAAACTGCTATATATTTTAGCCACCTTCCCTTCAAAGTATTCAGCAATTTTATTGCAGTTTTCTACTGAGGGTGTTTCTTCATCCTTGTAGTTTTCATAGGATTTAAGTGACTTTAATATGGAAAACATTTCTTTGGAGGATCTCCTCGCTCTTTCTATTTTTTCCATGCAGAGCTTGCACCTTGTGTCCTTAAATAATATATGATACTTTTTTAGTTCTTTTTTATAGCAGTCTTTGGCCATGTTGCAGAAATGTTTGCGCCATTTTCGTTCCAACTTCTTACACTCTTTCTTTGTTCTAGTAAGAGTTTCATTGTACCATGGTGCTGAAGCCTTCTGTCTCTTGGGATTCTTAGTATTTCATGGCGCTATCTCATCAACAGCATCTGTTACCCATTCCCCAAACTGGGCATTGGCAGTGTTTATATCAGTTCCTAAAATTGGTTTATTTTTTTCCAGTGCTTGTGAGAAGGAACCAGGATTAAAACCCGCCCATTTTCTGTGTGTAACTTTCAAACTAGATCCCTCTATCCTTGATCTGGGTATAGATATTGAAAATGGGATCAAGTAATGGTCTGTCCAAGGGATCGGCCATGGTGTTTCCATTTCTATTTCCTCTTGGTTAGTGAATATAGGATCAAGAATATGGCCCCCTTGGTGAGTTGTTGTTTTCACCTGTTGAATGAGGTTCATTGCCATAAGGTCCCTAAATAGGGATTGGGCTTCCTTATTCTCTTTGTTATCGAAGTGTATGTTCAAATCGCCAAGTATAAAGAACTTTCCATAGCGTAAGGCTGGTTGAACAGTCTTTTCTCATAGGCTTTCTATAAATTGGGTGGCTGGGCATGGTGGACGGTATATTAGGAATCCTGCTATTGTCACATCATCAGCCGCTGAGAGTTTAAATAGGAGTGCTTCACAGTGTTTTATATTTGCTTTCGTTATGCTACACTTCAAAGAGGATTTATGAATTATAGCGATTCCCTCTCCTCTTTGTTCTCTATCTTGCCTTTGAATCTCATACCCCTCCGCTAGTGTATCTATGATATCAGGATCAGAACTGTCATTTAGCCAGGTCTCTGTAAGAAATAACGTATCTGGATTTTTTTCTTTTATAATATCATAGATCTCATATTTATGTTTAGTCATAGACCGACAATTTAATAGCATTAGAGTGGAGTAGAGTAGAGTGGAGTGGTGTAACGTAGTGTGGAGTAAAGTACAATAGCATATATTGGTGTGTCGTAGGGTGGCATCCAGTGGAATGTACTGGTGTAGCGCAGGTAGTAAACTGTTATAAATTGGAGTGGGATAGAGTGGAGTACAGAGTTGGACAGTGTAGTGTACAGGGAAATAGTAGGGTAGAATGTCGTAGAATGCCATGAAGTATGGTTGGCTGTTATAGAGTGGAGGAGAGTGTCATACCATGTAGTGGCATAGAGTAGAGTGACGTACACTGTAGTGGCACAGAGTGTATTATGGCAAAGTGGAGTACCATACAGTGGAATAGCATACAGTGGAATACTGTACAGTGGAGTGTAGAAGAGTGGAGTGGCATAAAGTGGAGTAGGGTACTGTGGTTTAGCGTAGGGGGTGGCATACATTAAAGTGGGTAGAGTCAAGGAAACTGTTGTAAATTGTAGTGCCGTTTCATAGAGAAGAGTGGAGTGCTGTGTTGTACAGTGTTGGAAATTGTCATAGAGTGGCGTAGAGTGTTGTACAATAGAGCGTACAGGCATATAGTCGAGTTCAAATTTGGACAGTGGACTGTATGGGGATAGAGAGGAGTAGAGTCTAGTAGAGTGGCATAGAATGTAGTAGGGGGTTATAGAGTAGAGTTATATGGAGTGGGGGGAGAGTACACTGGAGCAGCATAAACTGGAGTGGCGTACAGTGGAGTGGCATAGAGTGTCATAGCATATAGTGGAGTAGCATGCAGTGGAGTGGCACAAAGTGTAATAGCGTATGGTGAAGTAGCATACAGTGCAGGGGTGTACACTGCAATGGGATAGAGTAGCATACAATGGAGTGATACACAGTAGAGTGGCGTCCAATAGAATAGCATAGAATGGAGAGGGGTAGAGGGGAGGGACATACAATGGAGTGGCATAGAGTGGAGTAGCAAAGAGTAGAGTAGCATACAGTGGAACAGCATAGAGTGAAGTAGTATACAGTGGAATGGCGCAGAGTGGACTAGAATATACTGGAGTACTGTATAGTGGTGTGGCATACAGTAGAGTGGCATACACTGAAGAGGCGCAGATTGAAGTTGCATACAGAGTAATAGCGTAGAGTGGAATTGTGAACAGTATAGTAGTGTGGAGTGGAGTGGCTTAGAGCGGAGTGTTGTATAGTGGAGTTGTGTAGAGATAATAGTGTATAGTGGAGTAGCGTAGAGTGGAGTTGCGTATCATGGAGTGTTATAGACTGGAGTGACATACAGTGGTGTGGGGTAGAGTGTAATAGTATTCAGTAGAGTAGCAAGTATTGGAGTGGGGTTCAATCGAATAGCGTAGAATGAAGTGGCATAGACTGGTGTGGCCTAGAGTGAAGTAGAGTACAGTGGAGTGGCAAACAGTGGAATAGCATAGAGGGGAGTGGTATACAGTGGAATGGCGTAGAGTGGAATAGCATATACTGGGGTGGCGTATCACAGAATGGCATTCAGAAGTGGCGTACACTGGAGAGGCATAGAGTGGAGTTGCATACAGTGTAATAGCATTGAGTGGAGTGTCATAGAGCGGGGTGTTGTGCAGTGGCATAGAGTGTAACAGTGTATAGTTGAGTAGCATACAGTGTAGGGCGTATAATGGAGTGGTGTAGACTGGAGTGACATACAGTTGCGTGTTTTAGGGTGTAATAGCATACAGTGGAATTACGTTGTCACGGGGTCGAGGTTGACATGGGGGAAGAGGTACCATACTCCCCGACGTCTGTGGCGAATGAAATCCTATTCCTTCCTGTACAGACTTTGTCACCGGCCTGTGTCTTTAAATCTGCAGAGCTCAACAACCACGGAGAAGGCGGTCCACAAACACTTGTGACGGACACAAACCCTGGCCTATGGGGATGCGGGACAGCGCTGACAAATCCGAAAAAGGAAGCAGCAAGCAACCTGGAAGGGGGAAAGAGAGCGGAACACAGTGAAGTTCAGTCAGGATACCAGTTCCAGCTGAAAGCCGAGAAGCTGTCCCTGAGAGAGAGGAGATGCCAGGAGGCCACTGGTGCCGCGATTTGCCCCACCACGCTCCCAGACCAAGGTACTTCTCCAAATGCAAGGGATCATGGGGAGCTGGGCGGAGGGAGCAAAAGAAGTAACGGGAGGCTAAAAGCTGACAACAAAGCTGGTGACTTAACCGGACTTCACTTGGTGGTGGTGTCAGGCACATCTTTTGTAGTTCTGGTTTATTGTTTTTTCGGTGATACCTCCCTCACTGATACCCTACCCTACTACCTGTTACCGACTTCCCAACGGTCATCTGTGGTTTTCTTTTCTTCCTCCGAGGGGGAATAATATCTATCGGTGAACCGGGTGGAACCCCAACCTGAGAGAAGAAGAAGAAACTCCAACCCAAGACCCAAAAATCTAGGAAAGAAAGGACCCGGGATATAAGAAAGACTTGTGTAGCCCTTAGGAATAAAAGGGACTCTCAAATAGAGTAAAGTATCCTGTTGTCTCCTTCTGGGGTTTTACCCCCCCTACATCCTGCTGACAGATGTACATTGAAGTGGGGTCCAATCGTATTGCGTAGAATGAAGTGCCATACACTTGAGTGGCATAGAGTGGAGTAGTGTACAGTCTAGTGGCATATAGTGGAATAGTGTATAGTGGAGTGGAGTAGACTGGAATGGCATACAATGGAATAGAGGAGTGGCATACAGTGGAATGGCGTATTGTGGAATAGCGTAGAGGGGAGTAGCATCCAGTGGAGTGGTGTACAGTGGAGTGACGTAGACTGTAGTGGTGTATAGTGGCAATGCATACAGTGTAATAGAGTAGAGTGTAGTGGCGTAGAATGGAGCCTTGTACAGTGGAGAGGTGTAGACTGGAGTGGCATAGAGCGGAATAGGATATAGTGGAGTGGCTGCAGAGGTGTAGCATGTGGATAGATGTGTGTGAAATTTAACAGCAATGTAGATTATAGTGTGCAGAGTAACACAAAACAGCAAATTGTGCTGCCTTTCATTTCTCTAGATTTACCAATCAACACAGGGCCACGCATGGTGACCTTACGTTCCTTTGTAAATCTGGCTTAAGTATTGCATTGTCCATGCAACACCATGGCTGATGGAAAGGTACCACTGTACATAATACAGCTAGGCCTTGCTTATATTCTGGGCCATGGTATACTGTGATAACTTTGTAGTTTACCGCGGTACATGGCGATGACAAGCCAGTATATAATTGGGTAAAGGCTGATTTTAGAGAATCAAAAGGCAACCATTTTGTTTTTACTAAACTTTGACTGAGTAAAGTGTTAGGACCTTAGCTATAGATAAGTAGTTGGTCCCTACCTAATACCACTTCATTAAAGTGGTAATAGTTATGGGAATTTATTTACATAATTGTATATATTTTTAAATAAGTTTCCATCCATGTACATAAAAGTTTTTGTGAAATTCTGCTAAAGTAATGCGGTGACAGATATCCTAAGTTAAAAAAATACTTACCCTACGTAGCTACAGTACACAAAAAGCATCTTCTCTGCACCATAATGCATAATCCTGCCAAATTTCAAGTAAATCCTTTCAGCCATATTTGCACTACGTCAAAAACAATTGTCTATGGAAAATGCATTGGTAGAAAAACGGCGTTTTGGGAACCCCATTTTATCTTTGCACCCCCTTAACGATTCATCACAAAAATTTGCATAATCTCAAAATTTAGAAAATGTTATGGTAGTGGAAAGTTTTGTGGTGATTCGGCAAATGGGTAGAAAGTTTTTAGGGAGCTAATATCTGAGGAAATCCTATCTTTGGGAATAATAACTATAGCTACAGAATGGCAATCACCTTTAATGAGATTTCATTCCTTTTATTTACTGTATTTGTTTATCGGTTTACATAATCATGTGACCATAAATGTGTCTTTTAGTTGTCATGTAGTAATTCTGAAAATGTACATAAGCAGCCTAGTTCTCCTTGTAGTAGGATTGTGATACATATGAAGCCCAAAGTGAATGAAAGCCAATCGTTGTTGTTATAAAAATTAAGTTTTTTTTTTTCCTAATGGCCAATCATCATGTCCTCCATTAAGTAGTTTGTGAAGCTCACTGCAAGGTCAATTTTCCATTTTGGTGCACAGGAGTGCATAAGGAAGATGGTTCTTGTTTGACTTGTTGGGCACAGTTTTATTTTGAGAGCCACAGAGCATGCAAACAAAACATATGGAGTTTAATGTGTATTCTATTTGTTTATAAGTTTCGATTAGCATGTAACCATAAAGGGGTCTTTCAATTGTTCAGTAAATCTTGAACTTTACATATGCAGTCTAGTTTATGCTGTGGGCTTCCTTGCCAGTTTTTGTAGTATTGTGCTAAAAGATATCACTAAGGGCCCGATTATGATTTCGGACGGACCTGAGTCTGTCCGACATCTTTTGGGAACTGGAACCGAACAACCTCCTGTCGTAGGTCCCAACCCAGCAATTAGGAGGTGACCGATCACTGTTCGGTCGCATTCCTATGCTTTACAATGGGAGCATGCATTCCGACCGGAAGGCATGCTCTCATTGTAAAGAGCTGAGGTGCAGTTCATCCCTGCACCATGTGGCAGGCACCTCAATGTGTCTGCCACAGGGTGCAGGGATCAACAGGGGGGCAGGCCGCCATTCTGAGGCCTTGCACCCATGGGGGCCCTGCCGGGGGTCCCCAGAGTCGGATTCCCACAGCCTTTAAGTGTCAGAAAGGCCGGCACAGAAAGGCTGTTGGAATCTGCCATCGTAATCCCTCGAGCGGAAAGAGCCGCCCGAGGGATTACTGGAGGCTTTCCGAATGGCAGACGGCTCTCCGAGCCCGTCGGAGGCCACTTGGAAAATCCGGTTCGGATTCCTTTCCAACCGAACCCAATCAAAATGGGTTGGTCGGAAAAGAATCCCAACAGCCGATTACGATGCCGTAGGAATGGCTACGACTGAGGGCTGGAGCGGTTTCCTACAGCATCGTAATCGGGCCCTAAGTTTAAAAACCTTAGAACTTAAAAAATACTTAACTCTATTTACCTGCACTACCCCCACAGAATCATCTGCACCCCCTATTATGTAATACTGCCAACTTTCATAAAAATCAAGCTGACACGAAATACAAAAGTTTATGGAAAATGCATTGGATTTCAACCCCATTTTGGGACCCTACTTTTATCTTTGCTCCCCCTTGACCAAACACCATGAAACTTCCCTTCCTACCTATAACTACAAAGTGGCTACGACACTTTGTAATATATACAGATGGAATGATTGGACGGAATGCTAAATAGTGTCAAACATTCACCCCAGTCCAGTCTGGGACTAAATCCATTGTTTTTTGCTCGCCACACAATTCCAGTTTTGACCTAGCCATATGCAAATAAGTCTTGACCCGCTACCTCATGGGAACAGTCCAGTCCGAACTGCCAAGCCAGCTCCTCCCTGGACCGGAAAACAAGCATCCTGGGACTGGTGTCAGGGCATCATCCCTCATCAGCCAAGTTAGCTTGACTCAAGTGGCGCAGCGAGCAGAGGATCCACTTCTGGGTATATCCTTGACAAAACAAAGATCCTTCATTGACTTTCTTCAGCTTTTGCAAAGATGCAGTTGGCATTTCAAATTCTAAGGTCTCAGCACATTACTGACTCTGTTTATATTACTTTAGAAACCTATCATTGATGATCGATATGCTTTTCTGTTGAGTCCAACTTTACCTGAAAAACTATTAATGTGAGCCTTATTATATCAATTGAATTGCTCCATGTACTGTACACAAAGTTAATGAGCATTTAGGGCCTGATTCACTAAGGTAAACTTACACTTTTGTGTAAGTTTACAACTGTTTGCTATTCACAAAGGTATTTCACTGGTAGTACCTTTACAACTGTGGAGTCTCCACACATAAAAAGATAGAACTGTCCTATCTTTTTATGTGCGGAGATTCCGCAGTTGTAAAGATACTACTAGTAAAGACCTTTGTGAATAGCAAACAATTGTAAGCTTACAAAAAAGTTTAAGTTTAACTTTGTGAATCAGGCCCTAAGTATTTGCAGTTTAATGTTAATCAGTGGGGTGGGATAATCAGCAAAAATGTGTACTGCAAAAATGTCTTACAAATTGCTTAGAGTGCCTTCTAGTTCATAGTCTGGTCATGCAAATTATGTGTGATTTTTACCTTCTAGTTAGAATCAAGGTAATCCCATAAAGAAATTGCCTCACATTCCACAGTATGTTGTATATCTGGAAGCCAAAGCTGTATTACAACGTGCCATTGCAGTGTTAACTAAACAGGGAGTTTTAGTGCCTGTGCCTACGCAATACCTCTCTTCCCTTTGCTAAAAATGGTGGGTCCGAAAGATGGTTATAATTTTGTGAAGGACTAGAGGGCAGTGAACAATCTCATAATAGCTATCTTTCCTGTGGTTGACAATTCTGCTACCGCCCTATTATGTATGTCTGCCTCTGCAAATTGGCTTACAGTGTTCGGACTCTTACCTTCATTCCTATTCATGAAGAGAGTAAATTCCTTCGTGTTCAATTTGGCAGAGGCCAGCAAACTCAGCGGAGACTCCCAAAAGTTTCCTTCTATTGTTTCTGAAACCCATAAGAAAGATTGCAATGCCCTTCTCTTTCTGGAAGGGTCTACCCTTGTTTAATACTTTGATGATTTGGTCCTCCCTTCTGTCTCTTAGGACCAATGAAAAAAAGGTTGACTTAGTTGATTTTCCCACTGAATTGGCTATGAAAGGTGTAAGGCTATGAAAGAAAAATGACAATTTTATCTCCTCTGTGTCCAATGTCTGGGTCACAAAATGTCTGACGGGGAGTGTCACATGTCTGTAGACCAGCTCAAACCCATCTGTAAGTTGCAATGTGCCATTATAGTCTCTCAGGTAAGCACCTTGTTGAGAATGGTCAGATACTGTAGACAATGATTTTTGTGATTTGCGACTCTGACTAAGCCCTTTCCGGATAATGTTAGAAAAGATATCCTGGAATCCTTTCAATGGACAAAGCAGGCAGAGCGGGCCTTTGTGCAGGCGGTGCAGGCATTAGCCCCTGCCTCTGCCCTAGAACTGTCAGATTACTCTAAAACTTTCATTCTGTTTTGTCATGAATTAAATGGTTGTGCCTTGAGAGTGATGGTTCACTATTGACTATTACAGTTCCATCCTTGATCCCGTGGCAACTGCCCTTCCACCTTGCTTGCAGCTTGTGGCTGAGGCTGCCTATCTCATAGAAGTATCTGGAAACATTGTTTTAGGTTCTACTCCCTCTGGCTGTTGTGGTTCTCCATTCTGTGACCACTTTATTGCTCACTAGATAAAAAGAACACCCATCCACTGCATGGTTGGCAGGACATGAAATGTTGTTACTCTGTACCTCTCACATTACATTAGTCCATTGCCCAGTACTTAACCGACCTTCTTTGACAGCCATTGAATAGAAAGGAGAGCCCTACAATTGCTCGTTTGTCACAGAACATTTGACCAAACTCTGAATTGGTTTGCCTGATGCCCCCATACCAAAATGTGAACTTTTTCCTCTCTGGATGGCTCATGTCTTGTTGAAAATCTTGTTGCTGGATATGCTCTATGTACCTTGCATGGGGTGCTAGAAAGCCAACAATTTACCTAAGTCAGTTATGCCAAAGTATTTTAACTTCACACAAAGTAATTACTATATTTACTGCTTCAAATTATGCCTTTGGGGTGGTCCATGATGTGGTGCCGCTCTAGATGCAAGGGTGGTTTCCTTTTTCTGCTGAAACACCCATAAATAATGGATCCTTCATTAGGAATTTGTTACAAATGTTCATGTTGCTTCATAGAATTGCTAATCTCCTCTTACCAGTTCTCTCAAAATGAAGTGTCCCGAGGTAATGTCCGAACTGATGCATTTACTGTACCTCTTCTCGAAGACTTGTCTTTGATACAGGAGTGGGCATTTGAGGATGAAAAGCTCTCAAGGACCAAACAGAATTGTAAAAGGGCCCTGATGGAGTGTGGTTGAAATTGTACCACTGCCCTGCCTATGTCAGAATGGATGGTGTGGCCCACATCACAGGAACCCTTCAGTTTGTGCCCTTTTTTCGCTTGGTTGTCCAATGCGTTTGCTATTCTGGATTGAGGCACACCAAGTTAATTTGCCATTGCCTTTATGGTGACTAGGAATTTAACTAAAGACTTCACACCTATATTTGGGGTCCCACTGGCTGTATAGCGATAGGGGATATCAATATGGGGTCTATTTACTAAGATTTAACACAGTGTTTGCGTCACAAAAGTGATGCTAAATGACGCTAAGTCTTTTTTCACCTATGTACTTTCCAGCGTGAAGCGTGTTCTATGCTGAAAAATAAGTTGAAAGTAACGCAAAGCAGCACTGCTTGGTATTACTTGCTGCCAAGGGGGCATACCATGGGTGGTGCATGGGTGTTCCCATGCAACCACCCAAAGTTTCTGACGCTTAGTTTTATTTACGTAAAGAAGTCGAAAGGATTTAGCGTGAGAAAATAGCACCCATTTCAAATAGTCACTAAGAAGGAGAAATGCTTTAATTTCTCCTTTCGTTTCAGAGTATGGTATTTTGCACTGGAATAGTTCCCTTCCAGTACAAAACCTATGTGAAACCCACGGAGACAGCCTTGCACTATGGTGCAAAGGTGCGCAATTTCTGTAAATATGGCACTCTCCTGCTCTCTCCTTCTCACACAACGCAGCACTGCATTTGCGGCTGCTGCACTACGCTCTGTGAGAATCTAGTAAATCTGCCCCTAAGTCTTTTCCGTAGTTCAGGAAGTATGTAAGGGATTAAAGATTAAGCAGAATGTTCACTGTGCTTATCACCCTAAATCTTCAGGCAAAGTGGAGCAGTACTACATCACTCTGATGAACACACTGGCCAATATCTCACTTTTTGTGACCTAAAGTACTGTCCCCGGCACTTTCTTCAATCCGAGCCATAACTACTAGTTAAGTCCTATGAGTTAACTATTGGTTGGCCCACTCATTTCCTTTGAACCCCTTGCATCCCCAGCTGTCCTAGAATTCACTTTGAATGATGATGCAGTCCCACAATATTGCAGTCAACTAATTTGCTACCTGCTGTCTCTGCAAGTTTCATAGGTCTGTGCTGCCCTGCCACTGTCCAACTGATACCTGTCACAACCTCCAGCCTGGGTAGTAGATCCACATTCAAGTTCACCATTGAAAGTCTGCCTCGTAGTCCCGAGTGAAGGGTCCCTACCAGGTCTTGCCTACCCTGAAGACTGCAGTGAAGTGCTGAGGAGTTCCTGTCAGGATTCATTGCACCCACTGCAAGCAAATGATTGATCCTTCAGATTCTGCCCCCCCTGAACTTGTGCTTCCTGCTGCAGCCAGCACTCTTCTGTGGGATCTGCACTACTGAACTTGCACACATCAAAGTAGCAGAGAGTGGCTCCAGCTCCCTTTTCACACAGCCTCTGGCTTCCCAGAATGCTGGCCCTTCTTTTCACCATTACCAGCTGTGTCTGAGATAGTTGAGAGACCTTTCATTAATGGATCCCACTGGGGCCTAGCCAGCTAAATTTGCCACAGACTTTACTGTTTGATCGTAAAGGGTGGTGGGCACCTCAAAGTAAATTGCAGCCTTCCTTTTGCCCACCCAAGAAACAGCCATTCAGTGTACAGCAAAAATAATTACTTTCATGTTCTGGAAAGGTACCAACAAGACCTCAACCTTTCGTCCTGCTGGAGTTCTACCCATTTGCCCACCACTGCCTGAAGGGTTGTGCCCAAGATTCCAGTCCCCTTTGATGAGGAAGCAACTTGCCTTGATTTTCTTCTTAATGGACACTTTCTTAAATGACTGTGATGATTCTCTTGTTTCACTGCCTCTGGATAATTGCTGGTTTCCATTTTGCCAATTAAAGCATTCTGCATGCTGCCTCCAACATGTCAACATAGCTCACAGTATGGCCTGCAAGTCTCGAAATAGAAGCATCTTTTGCGACAGAGCAAATGTGACATCATCCTCCCTGCTACACTTGATTCTGAGCTGGACTTCACATTCTGGTTGTCCCAGAAGTCCTGTGTTACAGTAGACAGCCCAATTAACAATATGGAGCTAACTATATTGGTGGAAACAAAGTGTATGCCTGGTTTTCCATAGGATGGTCAGAAATATGTTAGCCTGCCTATATTGTCTCTACCATGTGCCTCAAATCTGACAAACTTCTCCATTGAGAAAGACTTCCCCAAGCTATCTCAAAGACTGCCCACTTCTTCGCCTTCCTGTTTCCCAGGCCTGGACTGACAATCTACGAATTTTAAACAGCCACTAAGATCTTGTATTAAGTGGTGAACGCTTCTGCTTTCAGAATCTCAAAACACCATCATATTGCAGAATAGAATGGCTCTGGATTTTGTTTCAGGCTGGCAAGGAAGGAGTGTGCACCTTTTTGGAAGCTCCTTCTTGCCCAACACTTCGATTAGAGACCATGATCAAATAGATCAAATTTGAAGTAGCGTCCAAGAACTGCACAATATGTATGATGGGTTTCATTTGGATGGAAATATTGTGTGGTCTTGGCAGAAAAGAATTGTTGGAGGATAGGGAATGCAGATTCTAGAAACAGTGTTGAATGTTTTTTATTTACATACTCATACATGTTTGTATTTGCGCTATTCATTTTCTCACTACTAATAATGAATCTGCCCTTTGTTTCCCACCAACAATTCCTGAAGACAATTGCAGCTCCAATCGGAACCTTTGAGATGAAACTGATTGATAAAGTGAGTAGAATAATACAAGGTGTATTGTACATATTGCACCATATCAGTGCAAAAGGGTGGCATTGAGGAATTGTCTTCAAAGTTGCTCTGTTTTATGTAATAGCTGATGGCACATTAATTAATTTACCATCATTTTGCTTTTCCCAGTTTGTCCATTTTATACACATTGTTCTGCTGTTGTGGAGTATTCAACTTTACTTTCGTTTTTGGCATGGTTAAGGGAAGATTAATAAGTAACTAGCTCAGTCTCAGGTAACTTACATCTTTCAATGTTATTCAAGGTCCGTTTTCATTCTCCCTTGCGAAAGCTGTGCACCTGCTAATTTGATGTTTGGGTTCTGTCACATGTACTCTCATTTGAAGCAATATGTGAACAAAACCGATAAAAGTCATTCCAATTGTAGAGGTTAGGATTAGATGCTCAGTGCTATTGGCAGGGACATGCTGTGGTACAAATGCTCCATCCCAGGGCCGTCTTAGTGGCATTATAGGCCCCCGGGCAAAGCAATGCACTGGGCCCTGCCTACACAATCACTTGCAGGAATAAAAATGTTTAACGGAATATTAGTGTAAATTCTGGTCTGCATGGGGGCCCTATGCTCGTGGTGCCCCGGGCCACTGCTCAGCGTGCCCATGCATTAAGACAAGTAATCACAATAGGGCAACCCACTATTCCCCAAGGAATTGGGTAGATCAGTTAAATAACAATAGGTACCTTGAGGATTTATTCAGTAAAAATTAATTAGTTAATTAGGTAGTCACAACAGTGATCTTAATTTCCTTGAACTCAAAACAAAAGAAGGAAAAACTCATACAGTGCAATAATACAAAAAATGACCCAAGTTCATTTTTAGTTTTTTAACAAAAATAAATTTGTATATTCAATTTCTGAAGTAGTGAAACAATACACTTTACATTTCATGTACGGCAACATAAAACTACTGTCTTCTTTGAAATCTTATTAGCAGTAGTTAATGACATTTCTTACACACAAAACAGAGCCCACCACATGTTTGGCTATATATTGAACTTAATTCATATAAACTAGAAGAATTTTTTAGGCCACCAATGCCTCTTAGTTATGTAAGAAAATGTCGCAGCGTCGACGTTTCGGTCTCACTCTTGAAGAACAATCACAGAGACCATCCTCAGGACCGAAGTTGCACCATGAATCTATTAAAATATATACATACATTCTATTAATATACTTGAGTTCACAAATTTGTAGTGAATATACACGAAAGGAAAACAGGTGTGATCTGTTCCAACCACCCAAAGTGTGGTTGCTTATATTAAAATTCAGAAGTGGTAACTTGACAGAACCCAACACCTATGCACCACACCAAACTAGTCTCCCATGAATAGTGCAAAACATAACCACCAAATGTCTGGTAGCGACAAACTCAAAATCAAAACTCATAAACTCACTGCAATGAGAAATTCAGCCTGTTCTAGAAGTTTTATCAGCGTATATACAGCGTTCCGTGAGAAACACAATCCTGGTGTCAAACAATCAACAGAGAACATAGTTACTAAACACACCTTCAAATACTGTGTGAGTAACATGTGGTGGAAAAAACTACTATTGGAACATGCTATTGAAACATACCGGCAGTTACTCGCCGACAAGACGGCAATACTCGTCTCCTCCGTAATAGTCTAAGGAAGCAACAATTAAAAACCAATCAGTAACAGATTCCAATATTCCCGTCTAGAAATAAAGATGAATCAATGTCCCAAACCGAGGCGGAATTCACTTACTATTCAACGTCTGATTCTGGCAGCTCTGAATTCTGCCTCTCACTCCCCAGGTCAGTCGAGCACCGGATGCACGCTGGCTACGGGATTTTAACTCCAGCGGCATCGGCCATCTTGGAGTGATACTATTAATAGACCGAAGCTCTCCCATTCATAATAATTTAGTCTGTAAGATCTTTGCCTCTTTAAAATAATCCTCCCGTCTGGTACAGTTACGTTGCTCACATTAAAGGAAAACAGGTGGATTTGGTCAGCCAAAACTGTGGAAAGGGGACTAAATTCCCTTGTGGAATGGCAAACCTTGTCAACCCTCTAATGTGACACCTTTTCCTGCCTTTTATTAATGACTTCCATTACCCTGTGTTAGCAATGTATACTGTTCCAATATGGCCGACACAATTCTTCATGTTGGTTTCTTACTTACGTTTTAGTTTTGGGACTACAATACCATACAAATATAACATACATTGTAATTAGATTAGTCATTTCCAATAGTATTGTACTGCCTGTTTGGCCCTGTTTGGAACTGGATTATGAATGGGAGAGCTTCGGTCTATTAATAGTATCACTCCAAGATGGCCGATTCGTTTTTTCGTTTTGTCGTATTTATACCAACATGTCGCTGGAGTTAATATATCGCGTAGCCAGCGTATTAGTATAACACATGCTGTTACTAGATTGGGTACTTCCTATGGTTTTGTACTGTCTGTTTAACTTCATTTCTGACTGGATTTTAATTGGGAGGACTTCTACCTATTAGAAGTAATATCATTCTAAGATGGCCGACTTATGTGTGTTTCGTCATACTGAGACCAGCATGCCGCTGGAGTTAAAATCCCGTAGCCAGCGTGCATCCGGTGCTCGACTGACCTGGGGAGTGAGAGGCAGAATTCAGAGCTGCCAGAATCAGACGTTGAATAGTAAGTGAATTCCGCCTCGGTTTGGGACATTGATTTATCTTTATTTCTAGACGGGAATATTGGAATCTGTTACTGATTGGTTTTTAATTGTTGCTTCCTTAGACTATTACGGAGGAGACGAGTATTGCCGTCTTGTCGGCGAGTAACTGCCAGTATGTTTCAATAGCATGTTCCAATAGTAGTTTTTTCCACCACATGTTACTCACACAGTATTTGAAGGTGTGTTTAGTAACTATGTTCTCTGTTGATTGTTTGACACCAGGATTGTGTTTCTCACGGAACGCTGTATATACGCTGATAAAACTTCTAGAACAGGCTGAATTTCTCATTGCAGTGAGTTTATGAGTTTTGATTTTGAGTTTGTCGCTACCAGACATTTGGTGGTTATGTTTTGCACTATTCATGGGAGACTAGTTTGGTGTGGTGCATAGGTGTTGGGTTCTGTCAAGTTACCACTTCTGAATTTTAATATAAGCAACCACACTTTGGGTGGTTGGAACAGATCACACCTGTTTTCCTTTCGTGTATATTCACTACAAATTTGTGAACTCAAGTATATTAATAGAATGTATGTATATATTTTAATAGATTCATGGTGCAACTTCGGTCCTGAGGATGGTCTCTGTGATTGTTCTTCAAGAGTGAGACCGAAACGTCGACGCTGCGACATTTTCTTACATAACTAAGAGGCATTCATGCATTAAGACGGCACTGGTCCATCCATTCTCCGATACAGGTGAGAGGCTATTTTGTATTGTTTCTGGGAAATTTTGAACTATCATTTATGTCCATTGAATGGTACAAAAATATTGTTTTTCGTGTGTTCAGCCAGTATAAATTTGTTCGAGGTCTAATACAGAATAATCAAACACACCCTAACATAACACAGGATGGAACCTTATGCCTCAATATGACACACCCTGTCTTAACACAGCATTGTCTAAACTGACAAAATATAAACTAAAAAACATTACATAACAAGGCGTAGTACAGCATGATAGAACAAACTACATCCCAACATAGCATGCTATGATACAAAAGAACCCAACACACCATAAAATTACACAGCATACAACTGGAGTAGACAACATAAAACACCACATCCTACCGTACAACCTAACATGATATAATACAGCATGACACAACATAACATACCTTAAAATAATACAGCATACCACACCATTACACAACATAAAACACCATTAAACAACACAGTAGCACTGCACAGCAGAGCAAAACAGAACATAGCACAACACAACATATGTCAACAAATCTTAACATAACATGGCAGGGCACTGCACAATACAACATAATACACTGTAATATACCACATCACAGTACGCTATGGCACAACATAACAGAAAACACCATAATCTAACACAATATAGCATAGACTGACACAGCGTAACACAACACATTATTAAAAAAGACAGCGTAGCGAATCATAATACAACATAATACAGCACACTTTAACATAATGTAGAACGGTAAGACACAACATAACTCACGCTAACATAACAAGGCACAGCATAGCATGTCACAACATAACACACTCAAATATAACACAGCATACCACATCATGGCAAGGCAAAACACACCTTAAAATGACACAGCCTAGCACAGCATGACACAACATACTTAACGTAATGTAGCACTGCACAAGACACCATTGCATAATACAGTGAAGCACTGAACAATAGAACACATCACAACAAACTATACCATAACACAGTACAGCATGACAGAAAGCATACCATAACATAAGAGAGCTGAACCGAGTCACCCGGAAGCAGTATCCATAGCAGTTTCCGGCATGACAAGTATCATGCGTACTTCCTACGTGCCGGACGGGTTGCCACGTACGGGACGTCACAGCATCCGGAAAACAAGCATATCCGCTACGATTCACGCCACAACTCAAAACACGGCTACGAGACGGACCAGCTTGCAGCGGGTACGAGACGGAGCAACAAGCAGCGTGTACGACACGAACACATCATGAATCCCATCGCGCAGGTCATACCAGTACTCTACATCCATGACCGGCTCAGGAACCAACGCTGACGGCGCAGGCGGTAAGTCAGACACCTACCACATAAACAAACGACACATACCCGCAAAATGGCACACACACACAGGGGATCCACATCCTGGCCACTAACAACAGCCCACCATAGGGGTTGCATGGCCAGCACCACTAACATCCCCAGCCATAGGGCTTATGTTGTCCATCACTACTGCCCCCCCCCCAGCCATAGGGCTTATGTTGTCCATCACTACTGCCACCCCCAGCCATAGGGCTTATGATGCCCATCACTACTGCCACCCACACCCATAGGGACTATGTTGCCCATCACCCCTGCCACCCCCAGCCATAGGGACAATGTTGCCCATCACTACTGCCACCCACACCCATAGGGACTATGTTGCCCATCACTACTGCCACCCCCAGCCATAAGGCTTATGTTGCCCATCACTACTGCCTCCCCAGCCAAAGGGCTTATGTTGCCCATCACTACTGCCACCCCCACCCATAGGGACTATGTTGCCCATCACCCCTGCCACCCCCACCCATAGGGCTTATGTTGCCCATCACTACTGCCACCCCCAACCATAGGGCTTATGTTGCCCATCACTACTGCCACCCCCAGCCATTGGGATTATGTTGCCCATCACTACTGCCCCCCACACCCATAGGGACTATGTTGCCCATTACCCCTGCCACCCCCAGCCATAGGGACTATGTTGCCCATCACTACTGCCACCCCCACCCATAGGGACTATGTTGCCCATCACTGCTGCCACCCTCAGCCATAGGGACTATGTTGCCCATCACCCCTGCCACCCCCAGCCATAAGGCTTATGTTGCCCATCACTACTGCCACCCCCACCCATAGGGCTTATGTTGCCCATCACTACTGCCACCCCCACCCATAGGGACTATGTTGCCCATCACCCTTGCCACCCCCACCCATAGGGCTTATGTTGCCCATCACTACTGCCACCCCCCAGCCATAGGGCTTATGTTGCCCATCACTACTGCCACCCCCAGCTTTAGGGCTGATGTTTCCCATCACTACTGCCACCCACAGTGGGACTATCAGCCTCATGCATCAAGCCAAAATCCAGTCGGTAAAATACCGATTCGCTAATAGCTCCCGGTATTGAGTTAAAAATACCCAATCCCAATGCATCAACCCAAAAGCAAAAATCGCTATTTAAGGAATCCTTAAATAGCGATTCCTTAAATAGCGATAGCATTTAAGGAATCCCAAATTGAGATTCCTTAATTTAAGGAATCTCAATTTGGGATTCCTTAAATGCAATGCATGAAAGTTAAAAAATTAGCGAATTCGCTAATAGGGGGAGCAAATTACCATGAAGATGAACTGCATGGTAATTTGCTAAAAGTTTGAAAAATGCACTTTTGTGCATTTTTCAAAGTTTCATGTTGCGCACACACATGCCCTTAGAGCATGTATGTGTGCAACATATGTGCACATATCAATTTCAGGGGTGCAATAGGGTGTCATTTTGACACCCTTGCACCCTTGAAATTGCATGAGCAATTTGCGAGAACCTACTGGTACTCGCTATTTGCTCATGCAATCTCCAATTCATTCCTATGGGCCTGGAGGCCCATAGGAATGATTGGGATGGCATTCCTTAATTGCTACTCGCAATTTGCTAGTAGCAATTAAGGAAAGTTAAGGAATCGCTATTTGAATAGCGATTCCTACATGCATAGCCTTTTGCTATTCCTTATTAGCGATTCCTTATTTTTCGCTAATAAGGAATCGCAAATGGCATTGTTGATGCATGTGCCCCGAAGTTGCTCATCACCCCTGCCACCCCCAGCCATAGCACTTATGTTGCCCATCACCACTACCCCCCCACCCATAGGGACTATGTTGCCCATCACTACTGCCACCCACACCCATAGGGACTATGTTGCCCATCACTACTGCCACCCACACCCATAGGGGACCTGTTGCCCATCACCCCTGCCACCCCCCCATAGGGCTTATGTTGCCCATCACTACTGCCACCCCCACCCATAGGGACTATGTTGCCCATCACCCCTGCCACCCCCAGCCATAGGGCTTATGTTGCCCATCACTACTGCCACCCCCACCCATAGGGACTATGTTGCCCATCACCCCTGCCACCCCCAGCCATAGGGCTTATGCTGCCCATCACTACTGCCACCCCCAGCCATAGGGCTTATGTTGCCCGTCACTACTGCCACCCACACCCATAGGGACTATGTTGCCCATCACTACTGCCACCCACACCCATAGGGGACCTGTTGTCCATCACCCCTGCCACCCCCACCCATAGGGCATATGTTGCCCATCACTACTGCCACCCACACCCATAGGGAACCTGTTGCCCATCACCCCTACCACCCCCACCCATAGGGCTTATGTTGCCCATCACTACTGCCACCCACACCCATAGGGGACCTGTTGCCCATCACTACTGCCACCACCAGCCATAGGATGGGTGATGCGCAACACATCCAGCATACACCAACATCGGGTATGTCAGCAAAATACATCCCCCCTAACATCATGACAACAGTGTGTAGCCTGTGACAAACGCCCACAACAGTGATTATGACTTCCAACATACAATGTAACTAACAGTACATGTATGGCCAACACATGAGTGTGACATACACAAGGCAAACATCACTATAGCACTGGGGCAATGTAAAAAGAACACCCCCTCACTGTGTAGAACACAAGTTAAGTGTGGGCTTTCAAAATGCAGCAGATGTTGAGCATTGTGGTGATGGGGACTAAACCCCCCCTCATCACAGTGACCAAAAGGTAAGTGTCATCATGGTCAAAGCTGCAAATATCAAACAGCATGTATGATCCCTGCTCCCAACACATTAAACACTTCTGGGGCAAACTAGTGGTTGTGTCCCATTCCCACAGAGATGTGGTGAGGCTAACAGTAGGGGTGGGCGGAATTTGCGAAATTATCTTTCGCAAATTATCGCGAAAATGCTAAAAATCTCCACAAACACGCCGGAAATATCGCGAAGACGTGGAAGTTTTTTTCCCGCCTGTTCGCGGTATTTTTTGCGTGATCGCGGGTCACCAACTTACCCATGCGGTTGCTCAAGGGCGCGGCCATCTTGTTTTCACTTGTCCCGCCCTCTCGCGATGCTTACTTCCTGTTCCGGGTCACGCAATGCATGTTCGCGCCTGTTCGCGGTCGAAATTTCCTGTTCGCGACCGCTTTTACTTGATCGCGTTGCTTTTTGCGTGCTCGGGGAGAAAATATCACGCGAACTTGCGCATGTGGTCGCAATGGGCGCGGCCATCTTATTTTTCACTCTATTGCATGGTTCTGGGGCCTGATTTTCAATCCTCCCAAAATCCTTTCAATCCTTTGTTTAAAGCCACTTTTTTTGGATCTTTATTACTTATTATTTCTCTAACTATTTTCCTGCTTCTATATTTTTTGTTTTTGTCTATTTTGTTTTTGTTTTTTAGCTACTTTTGCCTCTTTCTATTCCCTGCTATTTATTTCCTTTACTCCTTTATTTATTTTACCTTTTCTTTCCCGCCCCGTCCCCAGAACCATGTCCAAGGGTAGGGCTGTTCGCCGGCGCAGCCAGAGCCGCGACCGCCTTCCTTGCGGAAGGCGGCACCCACAAGGGGTGCAGGCACGGCCTTATTTGGGGAGGAGGAGTTGGCTGCACTAATTTTCTTTGTGCAGCGCCACCTCCCCTCAACCCTGGCAGCAGGTGGCAGGCCTGGGTCCGGGTACGGCCTCCGGGAGCGTCTGCAGCAGTGTCGCGCATCTCTGGGGTCCGGCGACCCAGGCACAGCTGACGCACCGGTGGTCCGACATCCTGGACCGTGAGCAGGACCTGCTGGACCTGCTAGGAGTGGAGGTCCCGGGGCTTGGTGAGTACATATTTAATTACTACAACTTTGTGTCTGTTCTTCTGCTCTGTGTTATATATTGCGAATATTTTTTTTCCTTCCAACCAGCTAGAATGTTGCTGCTTACAAATCAATACATTCCAGGTTAATAACGTTTAAAAGTCTTCTGTGATTATGGTGCTCTTCTGCGCTACTACTAATCTTACTTGTTTGCAGCTTGCGTTTGCGCTTGCTTAGCGTGATTCTTTACGAGTTTATTTTAGAGAAATTAAGTTACGTAATGCTACAGTGACTCTAGTCCACTCCTTACTTTGTCCCGTGACCGTCACTAATAGATAGGGGCGGATTGATGTTTAGGTACACTACTTTGTATGAGCTTCTAATTTGTTAGTGGTATGCGTGATGCCCCCTCACTCAGTTACGTGACGTGCTGCTAGTACGGCAGTCTTTAGAACCTTTTCTAGTTTGTTCAATGAGTGGTGGTAGGCTTAGCAGTTACTTAGCAGTAGCAGATCAGCATCAATCAAACCAAAATTTGGTGTATACAAAAAATGTAGTCATGTTCATGTGTCCTCCATGATTTGACCATACGCATTGTTGAGGAATACAGTGGAAATGCATACTTAATGTACAATTGGCATGCCTGGAATAGGTGGGCTAGGTTGGGTGGTACGTTGTACTTAGGCTTAGTTGTAACTTAGTTTTCTGGAATCAGAATGGAAGACTGGATTACTGTTGATAAATAGTAACTTAAGTAGTTGAACTGCGAATCCCCCGATATTACATGTTGACCAGATGAGATCGGTCAATGTAGTTATTGCAATTGTTGTTTACATAAGTGTTTTTTGACCGTTGTTGAAAAATATTGTATTTGTTTGACACCATCCATCAATGTTTGTCTCTTTCTTATATGTTTCCTCTTCATCAGCACCCAGGCGCAGACCGACAGGGACTGGGCAGTCGGCGGGACAGGAACAACACCACCAGGAGGACACCGCTGAGGGCTCCTCTGCTGGCCCCAGTAAGTCTTCTTGTTTTTAATAATATTTCTTATTCCATAACTTTTCCTGCCCCATATTTTTCCTGAACTATTGTTGGTTTCCAAATGCTATTTTTTTACCACCAATTATCCTTCGATCTGTACGGTTTCAAAAATCTTATCCCTGCCTCCGCTATGATGACTCTGAGTACTACTACTACTACATACTATCAGTCTGTCTGTACTGTAGTAGCTAGTCTTGCCCAGTTGGCCAGTGCCACTCTTTGTGAAAGGTTGTAATATAAAACTCATATTCACCAGTAGCTCGAGCCATTGAGTCCAATCCGTTGGGTCGTCGTCTTGTACTACTTTTACTCTTATTGATCTTGAGGCTTTGAAAATTCACAGCAACAACAGCCCTACCAAATTTATAACTATTTTGATATGATACCCTATAGGACATACTACTGTTGTAGGGGTCTTGCACATACATTTGCACCAGAAAATAGGATGTTGGTGATGGTAGGTTGGACCTTCCTTGCACACCTCAATCAGAAATTCCGCACCCACCACAATTCCACTGCTTGAGTATAGTACTGTCTTGTCATAACTATTAGGTCTCGGAACCCTCCCCCCAAGATACCCAACAAGTAGACAACCCAGAACATAACACACACAACCTCTCAGTCGTGGAAGCAATTCACATGCACACCCTTACTTTAATTTGCTCACTCGTGTAAGTTAGTCCACACCAAAATACCACCAAGTCTATGTAAGTTCAAAATGTTTATTTCAATTTGAGAAGGTCTCTCTGTACACTGTTTTCTTAGCAGCACCAACCGGAAAATCAATAACATTAAAACAATATACATTGTTGTTACACTTATACAGTTGGGAATTAAATCATGATAACTGAACAGTGGTGGAAGGCAGCACCACCATCCCATAGCAATTTAGTTTATATAAATTTATAAAAGAAGATGTGAGTGAAGGGACCCCTCACCTTAGAAGAACCTAGTACTGGTAGTTGTTGCATCATTCAGAAGCTCTGGTTCGTAGAAGGGAATCTTGCGTCTGTAATGCGAAAAAAGAAATGGTGTGCGTTAGTATATTGCAACTTGCAAGCATTTCTCAGCCGTGCCAAAAAGTGTAGCATCTATGGATAAGCAATATGGACTAACAGTAACAGTAGTACACCAGTACTTCCTAACAAAGTGGCTTGTTAATGTTTGTGGACCGCTTGTACGCAGCGCGTAGACTAGACAGTAGCAGTGTGAGGCAGGTCATGTGGGCTCAAAGGTGTCTTAAGAAGCTGCAAGGTAAAGGTAACGTCACATGTGCAAAAATAAAAGCCACAAAGGTAAAATGGTAGCATGGCTAGGGCTAATTAAGCAAAGGCTACAATGATCATATATAACTATTAGTGTCTACTCTACTACTACCTGATTTGTACTAGTGATGTATGTTAGTATTAACTCATTTTTTAACCTTGCTACTGATCAATAGGGGGAGGTGTATATGACGCCTAATAAATGTGTAATGTTTTCTAGGCGCACTACCGACCACCATTGCCAGGGCCAGCGAAGGCGACGCGGAGGGCGAGGATGCGGCATGTTGCTGCAGATAGCAACGGAGCAGTAGGGGGAGTGGCAGCACCAGTGGCGGGCGGTGGTAATTTAGATTCATAATCCTTAACTATTGTTGAACTTGACAGTACACTCACTGCAAGGGTGTACTGTATGTATATATGTATACTGTACAGTTGTGACTTATGGCCCCATTAGGATGGTGGGCAATGCGTATTGCCCCCGCCGGGCCGGCTGGAATTCACTGCCGACACCGCAGGGGCAAACCTCCCGCCATCCCTGTAGAAAATATTCAGACATGTCGACCAGGCGGAAAAGGGTTCAATATGGCGGTGGTGTCTCTCTCACCACACCGCCAGCCATATAATCTGCATTTTGGAATGCCTTTGCGTGGCGGCATTGCCGTCCGCCACGGAAAGGCATGCAGACATTGCAGAGTATGCTTGGGGGCACCCATGGAGGGTACCTACCTATGCTATGGTACCCCCCCGCCTTTCAAAGCAAAACGTGACAGGCTCCGTGCGGGGCCCGTCATGTTGTGCTTGGAAAAGCAGCACAACATTTTAGCATTGCTTTCAGCAAAGCCAACCAGAATGTAAAAAAAAAAACGAGGGTGCGCCCGCCACTGTGCCGGGCGCATCATCCTAATTAATTGTCCCCACGCGACCCCCACCCTTTTTAGCAGTCGGATTGCGGGCGGACAAAGTCCGCCCGCTATCCGATGTCGTAAGTAAGTATGAGTTGTTGGGGACGTTTGAAGAGTGAACTAGAAGACTAGAATTCCCTTTAATTGGTATAGGACTAGGAGCCGGAGTATTGAGTAACCAATGGCCTCATCTATCTGATTTCAACTCCGCTTTGAAAGTTTTATGGAGAAGAGCACCTGGTGCACTGTTACACTTTTTAGTTGAAGACAGGTGGAAGGAAGAAGGACGAGCGACATTTAAAATGTTATGTACTACTGTGCTTTATTTTATAGTGCTACTCTACCATGCCACTATGTGTATAAATAATTACCTTGTCCTACTGTTTTATTAAGACTATATTTTACAATTGTCTTGTTTTTTCTTTTTGATACTCAGCTACTCCGAAACTCAACCGGAAGGAGTTGGCCGCCAATGCACGGCGCCGGAAGCTGGAGGCAATCCAGCGGGAATACCGGCGGCTGGTGGTCCTAGCCGAGGAGGAGGAGGAGACTGCGGCATCAATTGTTCAAGCCTCCTCCAGTGCCCCGGGCCCCAGCCACCGCCCTCCAGCGGTACGGCACCACTGTCTGGTGGCTGCTCGCCGCCACCGTGCCATCTCCGGTGCCCCCCCCACTGTGGCTGCAACTGCCGCGGCTTTAGACGCCGCATCGCCCATTTAGAGGACGAGATGCGCCAGATGCGTGTCCTCCTCCAGTCCCGCCCCACCAGTTAGTCCCTGACACTGCCCCTTTTTTAATTCTTGTTCGTTTGGGCGTTAGACTTTTTTCTACTATGGACAGTGGTTGGGGTTAGGGAGGGGGGTGGGTCAGCTTTCGTGGGTTTAGTTTATTTTTGTTAGGGTACATTAAATATATTTTTCTATGTTACATGCAATGTTGTTAATGTTTTGTAGATGGGGTCACTGTTTTACATCACACTGTTTCCTTGCTGGTGCATGGCCGCCCATAGCCTGTGTTTGATTTCAATAATTTGCTGACTGTATAAGACACAAACAGATAGATGCGACACACCTCACTCATTGACTGGTCCTTCTAGTACTTTCAGTCTGTCCTCTAGTCTATGCATTCTTTGGAGTGGTGTGTGAAAATGAAATCATTGACAACATGTCCATTATTAATTCTGCCTCCCTCAAACTTCTCTCTTAACGGTGCTTGATGTTTATGTCCAACTGTGGCACAGCACTGGCTGCATGGTGAAGATGGTTTCCTTTTTCATACATGCCATGATTGGGGTGGTGGTGGTGGTGGTGGTGGTGGTAGTATAGTAGTAGTAGTAGTAGACACTGGCAGGGCGGCAGCATTTCCAAAAAAAGAAAAGGAGACAGTCAATCGCCTTTGAGAGACTGTTAGAGGAGTAGTTGAATGAAGTACAGTACAGAACTTACCGAGCAACAATAATATGCTCAAATATTTGACAAAAAAACTGAATGGTGGTTAGGAGGATAGCCTACTAGACAGAGTTACAAACTATAGTTGTGTTGAGTCACTTGACTATACCTACAGTCTAACAGTTAGTGCTGTATATGAGGAATGACAACAAACAAATCCAATCAATACCGGCAATTCATGCTGAGGTATATGTTCCTTTGTTAAATAAAATTAAATAACCTCTGAAATATCCTACTCATGGGTGGCCAAGCAGAAGAAGATCATCGCTCTGCCTTCAAATTGAAGTAGTGTTGCTTTCACCACATCTGCCCCAGCAAGTGTGTGATTAAGTGTTGGTGTACATTTAATTTAGTTACACCTCGACAATAAGTCAGACAGCCCGGGGGAAGAGGATTAGGGTTTGTTGAATGGATGGGAAGGGGGTTTTTGGGAAAGGTTTGACATAGAAAAACAGTATGCATACATAGACAAACAAACGACAATCATTGAAGACTACCATATCCATATGTTAAGGGAGAAAAAGGCAATGCATGCATGATGATGAGAGACCCGGATTACATACACTTCTAGTTCTTGTTCTGTTGTTCCGGCCTTAATACTTTAACAGATAGCAAATAGAAATTTTAAATATTGATAGGGAAGAATCATAAACACAGAGCAAACATAATGATGATTGATAATAACAACTCCAAGAACACACTGTTGTAAAGATTGTATACAAGATAATAATCAAATTATTTAAAAGAAGTTAAAAGTGGATACTGTTACTGTCTTATCCTGGTCAAAAATGTGGACTGGATTTTTGCATCTCGGCAGTCCTCTTGCTCCTCTCGTCTCGTCCATCAATCTTGGGTGTGTCGCCTCGCCACTCGCCACTGCCCGGCTGGAAAAAAAAAGGTGATTGATTGGTAAGGTAATTAATATGCATTGTAATGTTTTACAAAGTTTTGGGCAATACCGGTCTGTAATTTTAGATGGAAAATCAAAGGGTATATTGAGAAAGAAAGTGAAAACAAATGCACAAGTGATGGTGTAGTGCAACAAGAACACTTTCCAAGGTGGCATGTATACATATGCATCATCTCTACTCTAGTTTTTTTTCCAGCATTGACCTTCAACAGTAACAGGAGAGAGCAGGGCCACAGTGCTTAGCATTAGCACATCCTGCGTTAACACTTTAGACTAGTCCTTTTTTTTCTCTCAAAGAGTTGGACAAATGCAAAGCACATTATCCATTCCAAACATAGCATTTTACAGTTTAAGTTAGTAAAATCAATGCACTGCAGTCATCCCACCGCTACACTCTATTCAACTTCTACACAGACATTTGGGTCTGCTGTGGTTGTTGTTGACGTGTTTACCTTTAGGCTTTTCCGTTTTATGCCACTCCTGAAACATCCTCCTGACTTAATCATCATCTCTGATACTTTTACTGACTGACTGAAGATCGGCCTGCAGTATAAGTATAATTTTTATGACACAACAAGAGTAGAAATATAAATATTACTGACTTGAGTCATTCTTTATTGTGTACAGAAAGATAGATTACTACTAGTACACTTTGACATCACTTTGTGCACAACAAACAACGCAAACACAAAGACCAATAGCTCAGAGTCAGGTGTCCAATGCATGCCATTAATTGTCATCATTCATTACCTGTTCCTTCTCATCTTAAGTTAACGGGCCATCTCTTTCGCCATCATCATGATGGACGGTGCTGTTGTGTCACAGTCATTTGCATTGCGCAGATTGAGTGAGTCCCCTTCCTGTATTGAATTAAAAGCAATGTATCACCAAGATGCAGGAGAAGTCCACATTTCTTATTTGCAAGAAGGGGAAAATTAGTGTGTTCTGTAGAAAGTTGATTAGTGGCAGTGCACAATTACATAAATTCATGCGCAACAAACACAACAACATCTACATCATTCAGTCTGCGATTCTGCGGCCAATGCATGGCAGCCATCAATCATTACCTGTTCCAGCTCATCTTGTTAACGGGCCGTCTATTTCGCCATCATCATCATAGACGGTGCTGTTGTGTCACAGTCATTTGCATTGCGCAGATTGAGTGAGTCCCCTTCCTGTATTGAATTAAAAGCAATGTATCACCAAGATACAGGAGAAGTCCACATTTCTTATTTGCAAGAAGGGGAAAATTAGTGTGTTCTGTAGAAAGTTGATTAGTGGCAGTGCACAATTACATAAATTCATGCGCAACAAACACAACAAAATCTACATCATTCAGTCTGCGATTCTGCGGCCAATGCATGGCAGCCATCAATCATTACCTGTTCCATCTCATCTTGTTAACGGGCCGTCTATTTCGCCATCATCATCATAGACGGTGCTGTTGTGTCACAGTCATTTGCATTGCGCAGATTGAGTGAGTCCCCTTCCTGTATTGAATTAAAAGCAATGTATCACCAAGATGCAGGAGAAGTCCACATTTCTTATTTGCAAGAAGAGGAAAATTAGTGTGTTCTGTAGAAAGTTGATTAGTGGCAGTGCACAATTACATAAATTCATGCGCAACGAACACAACAAAATCTACATCATTCAGTCTGCGATTCTGCGGCCAATGCATGGCAGCCATCAATCATTACCTGTTCCATCTCATCTTGTTAACGGGCTGTCTATTTTGCCATCATCATCATAGACGGTGCTGTTGTGTCACAGTCATTTGCATTGCGCAGATTGAGTGAGTCCCCTTCCTGTATTGAATTAAAAGCAATGTATCACCAAGATGCAGGAGAAGTCCACATTTCTTATTTGCAAGAAGGGGAAAATTAGTGTGTTCTGTAGAAAGTTGATTAGTGGCAGTGCACAATTACATAAATTCATGCGCAACAAACACAACAACATCTACATCATTCAGTCTGCGATTCTGCGGCCAATGCATGGCAGCCATCAATCATTACCTGTTCCAGCTCATCTTGTTAACGGGCCGTCTATTTCGCCATCATCATCATAGACGGTGCTGTTGTGTCACAGTCATTTGCATTGCGCAGATTGAGTGAGTCCCCTTCCTGTATTGAATTAAAAGCAATGTATCACCAAGATACAGGAGAAGTCCACATTTCTTATTTGCAAGAAGGGGAAAATTAGTGTGTTCTGTAGAAAGTTGATTAGTGGCAGTGCACAATTACATAAATTCATGCGCAACAAACACAACAAAATCTACATCATTCAGTCTGCGATTCTGCGGCCAATGCATGGCAGCCATCAATCATTACCTGTTCCATCTCATCTTGTTAACGGGCCGTCTATTTCGCCATCATCATCATAGACGGTGCTGTTGTGTCACAGTCATTTGCATTGCGCAGATTGAGTGAGTCCCCTTCCTGTATTGAATTAAAAGCAATGTATCACCAAGATGCAGGAGAAGTCCACATTTCTTATTTGCAAGAAGAGGAAAATTAGTGTGTTCTGTAGAAAGTTGATTAGTGGCAGTGCACAATTACATAAATTCATGCGCAACGAACACAACAAAATCTACATCATTCAGTCTGCGATTCTGCGGCCAATGCATGGCAGCCATCAATCATTACCTGTTCCATCTCATCTTGTTAACGGGCTGTCTATTTTGCCATCATCATCATAGACGGTGCTGTTGTGTCACAGTCATTTGCATTGTGCAGATTGAGTGAGTCCCCTTCCTGTATTGAATTAAAAGCAATGTATCACCAAGATGCAGGAGAAGTACACATTTCGTATTTGCAAGAAGGGGAAAATTAGTGTGTTCTGTAGAAAGTTGATTAGTGGCAGTGCACAATTAAATAAATTCATGCGCAACAAACACAACAAAATCTAAATCATTCAGTCTGCGACTCTGCGTCCAATGCATGGCATCAATCATTACCTGTTCCATCTTATTTTCAGTTAATGGCCAGTCTCTCTCGGCTCTGAAAGGAGGATAGCTATAGTGGTCATCTGATTCACGGTCCACTTGTTTTGGAAGGACGAGGAAAGTTTGAATTTGTTGTTACCATCATCCAATCATCATTCATGAGGGAAATGGAATTGAGCAGGAGATTCAGTATGATCGAGCGGAGGATCTGGATTCGGAGGACTGTACTGTCAAATGGCAGACACCTGAAACTTGTATATTAAATTAGAAGAGTAGAAGACGGTGATAATGGATTTGTGGCGATTCACAAGTGTATAACCGGAACTACAGACACATAAACAAAGGGGGAAAAAAGGGAGGAAGACAGTAAGTGCGAGCCTAATTGTCAGGGAAGTATAGCTCGTCCTCAAACTCTGGGGGTTCTTCCAGTAGTAGGTAATCATCTGACACAATACTTCCGTCACCTGAGCCGCTGTCCTCATCTTCCTCTGTTGATTCATGCATGGTGTAATTCGGTGGTATGAAGTGCTGATTCATTTTGATCATTGCTAACCTCTCCACGTTTTTTGGAGATAGACTGGTCCTTCTCAATGTTACAATGGAACCAGCAGCACTGAAAACACGTTCGGAAGAGACACTTGCGACAGGGCAAGCCAGATAGCTTATCGCCAGCCTGCTGAGCTGTGGCCATTCAGACCTTTTCCTATACCAATACTGCAATGGGTTTTGATCAACGTACACCTCTGTTGGGTCGTCCAGATAGGCGTGGACCATCCGCTCAATGTTCAGGGTTGCTGATGGTAAGCTTTTGTGCTGTTTTTTCTGTGCATCAGCACTGTGCTTGCAATAGCCCATCTTTACATACCAATCCTGTTATGATGATGATTGTACTCGGCCTAATAATCCAGTTTTTGTTTCTGTAGTCGATAGTGATGGTGAGTGATGTGATTGTGAGCCAACCGCACTGCCCTCAGCCGACGAAGTTGCACTTGATTCTGCATGGCCTGCTTCAGTATCAGTACTTGTTGTGGGTTGATGTGGCGGGCTTTTAATTAGCAGCCCTTCGTTTTCAAACTTAATGGCTGCTTCAGCTATACAACTTTTGTAGCGGGCAACATCATTGTCGGAAAAAGCAAGGAATAGTCCTAATTTTGCATGTGGATCCAGAATTGTGGCACAAATGTAATGTTCTTGTGACAACATTTTATTTTGTATCCTTACATTTTCTGAGAAGCGCCTGGATAAGCTCTCCACCAAGTCATGGGCTTGCCTTCTGTCCTCCACACCTTTGTAGGATTCAGACACATTATTCAGCTCATGCTCTAGCATTTGCAACAATGGGATAGCTTGGCCCATTGTACAGTCCTCCTTGCTGACTTCACGTGTGAAGACCTCAAAAGGAGACAGCATCTCAGTCAGGCATTTAATTAGGGTCCATTGCTCCCTCTGAAGGGTCTTGCCTTTAACACTAGCATCACTGCTTCTGTACCAGACATATTCATGGAGTGACCTGTGCTGTTCGTACAGACGATCAAGCATGTAATACGTTGAGTTCCAACGTGTTGCCACCTCCTGGATGAGTGCCTTGACTGGCATCCTAAATTCACGTTGGATGATCCTCAGCTGCTTCCGAGCTTTAAAAGAATGGCTAAAATGAGTGCATATTCTTCGGCAGATGGCCAGTAAATTGCTGACTATGGGTTCTTTTTTCAGAAAGTCTTGCACTATAATGTTTATGCAGTGTGCCAAACACGGAACCCTGAAATAGGAACCAAGTTCCATGGCCTTAAGTACATTACTGCCATTGTCTGTGGCAACAAAACCAATACCAAGCCCTCTGGGCCGCAGCCATTCCAAAACCTTGGTGCGAAACTCTTCTAAAATGTTTTCAGCCGTATGAGATTTCTCCATGGCGAACATGGCTACAGTTGCATGTTTCCGAGTACCTTCAAAAACCGCAGCTGTGTCAACAACACCTCGTGCAGATAGTTTATCTCTAACACCCACAAAAGAGATCCAGTGTGCAGTGATGCACATGTAATCTGTGGCTTGGCAACTGCTCCACATGTCTGTTGTCAGGTGGATATTGTGCACAGCACTCTGCTGCAAACCTTGACCAACCAATTCCAGCACATCATGATGTAGTGCCGGAACAGCAATTCTTGCGAAATAGGACCGGCTGGGAACTTTCCATTTCGGGCAGATGGCAGACACAAATTCAAGGAAACCCACCCCTTCCACAAATGAAAAAGGAAGAAGGTCCAGCGCTAACATTTTAGCCAGCTTCGCATTGTACAATCGTGCCGTTGGGTGGTTGCGTTGGAACTGCCCCTCCAACCTAAACATGCTCTCAATGGTAGGCTGGCTTACTTTCCTTAGTGGTGCTGTTTTCATTAACCCACTAAGGCTCAACGACACAGATTGTCTCATTGAGGTACTCGCCGGTCGCCTTGGTGTCTCACCCACACTCTGAGTATGGCTCTTACTGCGGTGCCACTCTGATGTTACTGAGGAGGATGTGGGCGTTACCACTGCAGTGACTGCACTACTGGAGACAGGGCTAGAAATGCCTCCCTGTTCTTCACCTGCCACCACAATAATATCGCTCCCTCATTCTGAATCCTGACCAACTTCAATGGGTTTAGTTTTCCTACTTTCTTTTAACTTAAGTAGGTGATCCTCCCACACGATAGTGTGGTGTATTCTGAGATGACTTGCTTGTCCTCCGGTACCATAGTTTGTACCAAGCTTACCACGCCGAACACCTTGCCGACAAATTGAGCATATAGCAACGATCTCCTCCTTGGCGCTAACAGAAAAGAAGTCCCAAACTGGGGAGGAGAACTTTCTGGCACTGCTGGATGTGCCACTTTCAACACCAGATGAACTTGAGGGGGTGCTTGAAAATATGTGACCCTGTCCACCTACACTGTGACTTTTACTACCACTTCCTACTGAGATGGTTGAGCTGGATGTAGGTCCCTGCCGGGCCTTGGAAAATATGGCAGCTGGAGGTAGTGGTGGTGTAACCTGTGTTGGTGAGATCCGTGCTACATCCCGCTCAGTAGCAGCCTTTCTGGATAGGGTGAGAATGTCGGTCTCCAATCCCTTTGGGGCGGGAGTAATGTGCGTGATGACTGGCTCGTCTTCATCAACATCATCACCCCCCTCTTCTACATCTACCTCCATAACTCTAAGTTTTTCTGGGACCTTCCTTTTCAGAAGCATTGTCTTGTGGCGTATATCACTCTCAGACCGAGCTGGTGGTACCCAAGTGTCATCACGATCATCAGAAGCGGGGCTTGAAGAAGAAGATGATGGACTAAGCCTCCTTTTCCTTGCTGGTCGTCTGAAAGACAATAGATCTTCTGAAACAGTGGTTTGACTTTGCTCCACTTTGTCTGCAGGAAGCTAGATTTCCTGAAATGCCCCTACATCAGGAGCAACAACTACTATGGTGGGCTGTTGTGGCGGCTGCTGCTGTTCTTGTTGCGGCGGCTGCTGCTGTTCTCGCTGCGGCGGCTGCTGCTGTTCTTGTTGCGGCGGCTGCTGCTGCTGTTCTTGTTGCGGCGGCTGCTGCTGCTGTTCTTGTTGCGGTGGCTGCTGCTGCTGTTCTTGTTGCGGCGGCTGCTGCTATTCTTGTTGCGGCGGCTGCTGCTGTTCTTGTTGCGGCGGCTGCTGCTGTTCTTGTTGCGGCGGCTGCACACTGATCTGCTGAGTTTGCGCCTGCGTTGAACTTGATTGTGTACTACTTTGCGGTAATGAAATTTCTTCAACATCGCTGCTCGTTAGTAGACTGGCTACCTCTGCGACACTAAAGCCCTTGAGCCTAGGTTGGTGGGGTTGGACCGCTGTGCTGCTCCCAGCTTGGTTCCCGGACAACGCTTTGGTGCCAAAAAAAACAATGGCCGGCACACCACCAGTCGTGGTTAATGGCACTTGCTTTTTCTGTTCCTTCTTCTCACCGGCAACATTCTTGGTACTGGACCTGGTACCTTTCTTTGAGGCCATCTTCTTCAGATGTCAGGCAGGATGCAGATGCACAACAAGTTCTGGTCTCACGTGGACGTGATGCGCAGCAGGACTTCTGGCTGGCTGGCAGTACAACGGGTAGCCGGGTGATGCTGATGACACCTCCTACTCTGTCTTTTGTGAACCTAAAAGCAAATAAGACAGGAGAAGAACATCAGTGAAATGTTGCATTTGTTGTTGTGGTTCAGTTACTTAGTACTGTACTAGTGCAAACAAAAGATAGTCTAGCCATTTATGACTTTTTTTTTTACTAGAGCTATGTTATACTACTAGTACTGTGTACAGCCACACACTACACTCTCAGGAAGGATAGGAAAGTTAATAATAAACAACAAAATAAAAATTTAATGGAAGTGGGGTGGACCATTGCATTATTTGAGCATCTCAGCATCCATGGAGCTGCTGCTGGCAAAGGGGGTGGATGGATGGAAGCAGTAAGCCAAAGAGCCAATAGGAAAACCATGCAGGCCTATGGCAAAAGCAGGACACTAATAACTCACAGTCCAAACACCAAAAAAGGCCACCACCCACATGGACACACACAAATCACAAACAAGCCGGGGGCCTGGGAACCACCAGGAGCTGACAAAAGGCCTATAAAAGCCAGGTAAAGGATACCTGCTAAAGCACACTGCTCTGCCTTTTTAATGCAACAAAATGTAAATACGAACATTCACAGGCCCCAAAAAGCTCTGCAGGGTGCATGCATTGCACACCAACACACCAGACACATACAACAAAAGCATGTCTTTAAGACAACCAACATCAGAAAGGCCACCCCAAAAACACACTTCCCCAACTCAATGCAATGCCATCCATGCCCTAAATGATGTCTAAATTCAGCAGATCACACAGAAAACACTTGATTAATAAAGCTGTGGCTACCTGCCCTGATCCTAGTGGATGAAAAAGCAGGCCTGTTGGCAGACAAGGCCAGGCAAGCTTGCAGGCCTAGGCCTCAAAATGGCCACCAGCCACATGGCCAGGCACAACAACATCACAAAGGCAACCCCCAAAAAACACACTTCCCCAACTCAATGCAATGCCATCCATGCCCTAAATGATGTCTAAATTCAGCAGATCACACAGAAAACACTTGATTAATAAAGCTGTGGCTACCTGCTCTGATCCTAGTGGATGAAAAAGCAGGCCTGTTGGCAGACAAGGCCAGGCAAACTTGCAGGCCTAGGCCTCAAAATGGCCACCAGCCACATGGCCAGGCCCAACAACATCACAAAGGCCACCCCCAAAAAACACACTTCCCCAACTCAATGCAATGCCATCCATGCCCTAAATGATGTCTACATTCAGCAGATCACACAGAAAACACTTGATTAATAAAGCTGTGGGTACCTGCTCTGATCCTAGTGGATGAAAAAGCAGGCCTGTTGGCAGACAAGGCCAGGCAAGCTTGCAGGCCTAGGCCTCAAAATGGCCACCAGCCACATGGCCAGGCCCAACAACATCACAAAGGCAACCCCCAAAAAACACACTTCCCCAACTCAATCCAATGCCATCCATGCCCTAAATGATGTCTAAATTCAGCAGATCACACAGAAAACACTTGATTAATAAAGCTGTGGCTACCTGCTCTGATCCTAGTGGATGAAAAAGCAGGCCTGTTGGCAGACAAGGCCAGGCAAGCTTTCAGGCCTAGGCCTCAAAATGGCCACCAGCCACATGGCCAGGCCCAACAACATCACAAAGGCCACCCCCAAAAAACACACTTCCCCAACTCAATCCAATGCCATCCATGCCCTAAATGTGCTTGAAAATGAAATACATTAAAAAAACAACAAAAGGAACAGTTGCTTCATCATGCCCACACACACACACCCATGAGGCCATGCCCATGGCTAGCTCGGGCCTACTACTACTACCCACAAAATAAAAAAATTAAAAAAGGAATGATGATAATTAATTATCAAAAATAAATTGTAGTTACAACTGCAATGCCCACAATCAAACAAACACAACAACCACTTACTTGTAAAATATCCTATTCCAAAAATCCTGAAATCCAATTGCAATGATGCAGCAGACAAAAAGAGTGATCTTTCCAGCTCCAAATCCAAAGGCAGAATGAGCAGGAGATGGACAAAGCACTGGGAGGAGCCTGCTGGACAGGAACAGGAAGTTGGAGATTCTGTGTCACTTCCTCCCTCTCTCCACCTTTTAAAAAAATGACTCCTTGCACAAAAAAGGAAAGCCAAATGTCAATGTAAGGAGTTCTTTTCATCCAAAATCAGCATTTGCAGATGGTTTCATGCTGCTAGAGCCGATATTCCTCTCCAAATTGTAAATTTTACGTTGTTGAGTTCTCGAGCTTCACATTACTTCCACGGGCGTGTCGAAAACGACATGACCGCGTTCTCTTCTTTGTCCCTGTCGCGTTGGATATGACGTGTTCGGGGTCTCTTTCTCCTGTTCGCGTTCGATTACACGTGCCCGCGTCCTCATCCTCTAGCTCGCGATGTAGAATGACATGTTCGAGATCTCAATCTTCTCATACTCGCGCGGTGCATGATCGCGAGAAGAAAGACGTGATCACGCGACAAATGACGTGATCGCGTGACAAATGACGTTAATGCGGCCGTCAACTGTCGCGAGACAGCGCAAAATGGCTACCAAAATCCAACATCTCGTGGAGAACGCGACCGGGTCAAGAAAACTTGTCGGCGAACGCGGGGTTTCAGGTAAGGCGATCGCGCGAACGCGAGAATGTATTTTTTTACCGCGCGAGCAAGAAACAAATTATCGCTAAGCTGCGGAATGCGGAAATTTTGACATTTTCGCACTTTCCGCGGAACGAGAAAATGCCAAAATATCGCAATTTCCGCGAACGGAACGGAATTTTGGCCCAGGCCTAGCTAACAGTGCTGTGAAAACATAACACACTCTTGGCCATGTGCAGACAAGCACCACACATGGGGGCTGACAATGCATACAGTGTACAATGACACAAGAGCAGAAGTGACCATCACTAAGCATGCACACATCTCGAAAATAGACACACTAATCAAAACAACATGTGTAGACTGTAGGTGTCAGCTCACAAACACACATGCCATGCCAGCAATGGCACCTAACAACCCGGATGAATGTGCACAATGATGTGATATGACTCACAGGGACAGCAGGCAAAATCACAGAAACAGCATCCAGACAAAGGCCCACAACAGCAATACCAATGCACTGGTGCAGATGCACAAACACATACAGGCAACCTCACACTGCACATCTGACACAGCATGTGTGTGTGTCACAGTATCCCCAGGCAACTACACAACACATGAGGGGGGCTGAACCACAGGGACACAGATGTGGACACAGTGCCACACAAAAGTAAATCATCGTTGGGACACCCTCAGTGGGCAATTAGGCATTGGGAGATGAGAGGGAGCACAACAGACACATGTGATACAAGCTGGAATTAACACAAACTTACACAGCAAGAGACTGACACACAACACCACTACCCCCAGGGACCAGACATTGGGGTGACACAAGCATACATGACACCTCCACTGTGATGACAAAGGCAGATGGCATACAACCTGGGAAACCCAGACATGTGTCCTGTGCCACAAATGTACATCACACATACACAAACACAAATCGCATAGCATGGCCCCTCATCCATGGACAAACGGGAGCTAGCAGACCATCCATTCAAACATTTACATCAGTCCACCCTCAACACCACACACCCTTAACTTCAACAATGTGTATCTGTGAAGCCCACATGGACAGGTGACATTGCACATGCACTCATGACAAACACAGGAATGTTGGAAGGAACTAAGGTGCACAGACACATCACACAAGGACCGTATACAACCCTGGGGAATGACAGACATACTGCACAGTATGCGATACATGGCCATGACCTCAAAGCTCACGTAACCTTCAGAATCTCTGCCACAGTTCCAGGACAATGCAGAAGCCAAGGAGAACCACAAGGCACACATGCTGACACCTGCCAGCATCGCAGCCATGAACCCAACAAGTGGGAGCAGTCACACACACATACAAATGTCTCAATCACTGCAAGGTACCACCTAGGGACAACTACATGATTTAGCAAATAAACAGGTGGCTCGGGGAACCCTGACTGTGTCCCATCTGTGTCTGACACCATCATCACCACTCAGAACTGACAAATCCCACTGATGATACACCAATTAACAGTAGTGTGTCATGCACCCACACATCTGGTAGCACATTGGAAAAGTAGTGGGATGAACCCAGTACCACTCAGCAAGCATCAACAACAGGAACATATCAAGGAAACACTGTCTGTGTATGAACAGGGATGTGGACACACACACATGCTCATACAACACGCACCACGGGCCCAGGCCATGTCATTGGACAACACACTTACTTGAGGGGGACCCAACTCCTGTGGAAGCCCAGCTGTGCCAAACATATTCCCTGCACGTCTCACTCATGTCTGCAGAACACTTGGTCAGTCAGCCATCAGTTACCACACAATGAAGGCAATGGTCACAACAGCCTGGGTACGGGAGTCTCCCCTAAGTCATCTGCACATACCCAAAACATATGTCTAGCAAGTTGCACAGAGGACCCAGTTGCTCCCATACCAATGATGCCCACACCTGTAGGTCCAGTGTTGAGGAGCACAAAGTCTGTTGAAGTGACAAATTGGACAATGGGAAGCACATCATAGGTGCAGGGGTGCAAGCCAGAGATGTGACCATGCAAATGAAATGTTCACAGAGATGTCCACAAATAGTTGATCCTGACACACCCAGGTAGCTGCAAAGGATGACATGGATACCCACCAGGATAGGATACATATCTCATGGACCACAGGGAGTACCTCACAGCAACACATCAGTATTCAACATTGGAAACCAAGCATCACAGGTGCAAGGGCATGTTAAACATCATTAACATAATGTACAGCTAAATCAAGTTCACAGGGATAAAGAAAAAAGCTTTATTCAGCATATTAAAAGTTAAACGTCTGTTCAAACAAAAGGCCAATGGCCAGTCCATGTCCAAATGCCAAGGAGTGAAGTAGAGTGACAACTGTCACACCTTGCTTGCCTGCACTGCTAAGGGCCAGGGTCACCCCCTCGGAGGGGCATACATGGGGGCAGGCCAGGCAACACAGGGACAGGATCAGGGCGCAGCAGAAGGAGGCAGTGAAGGGGTGGTGGATGCGGGCGAGACACTTGCAACTGCAGTGGAGCTGACTGAAGTGGTGGGTGCTGTCACAACTGTGGTGCACAAGTCAGATGGGGGTGGGTTCCGGCACAACTCCAGTGGGCAGGTCAGATGGAGTGGATTGGGTCACCACTGCAGTGCCCAAGTCAGACGGGGTGGTCGTGGACTCCAATGCAGTGCCTACATCCATGGGAGCGGAATGGGGGGCAGGTGAGGTCGGCAGGGAGGGGGGGACACGGTCCCCACATCAGTGGCACTAACCGTCTGACCAGGTGTGGAGGAGCAAGTGCCAGGTGGGGAGGGCCTTAGCATTTTGGGGATGGTCTATCTGTGGGTGGGGGAACCCGGGGCAGGGAGTGGTGGGGGAACCTCAGGAGTGGTGGCCTGGGGGATGGATGACGGAGACTTTGCCTTGGACCTGCGTGTTGACGGAGCGGTCTTGCTCGTCTTATGCCAGGGGTACTTGCGGGTGGGGGTCTCTGTCTGACGGTGCCTGGGGGAGGGTGTCCGGGTGTGAGGGGCACTCTCCTCTGTGTGTGGGGACTTCCTCTTCCCCTTGTAATCAGGATCTGCTGGGTCGGTGGGGAAGAGGCCAAGGTCACAGAGGAAGAGCTTCTGGGGAGATGGGGTTGCAGGTGATGCAAGGGAAGGGGGCTGGGAGGGAGAGGTCTCGGAGGACTGCGGAGTGGTTGTGGATGACTGCGTGTGTGTCTGCAAACCAGCCCCTGTGAGTGTGTCTTCAGTCCCCTGCGCTTGCTTGTGTGCACGTCTAGACCTTGGTTTGGGTGTTTGTGTGCTCAGGACAGGTAGGCAGCTAGGAATCGTGGGTGGTGCAGGGGTAGGAGGGGTGCGGGACTGTTGGAGGAGGGACACTGCTGCCGTCAGGTAGGAGGCCACGGACTGATTGGTCCTCTGTAGGGCAGGCATGCCCGAGGAAATGCCCTCCATGAATGCCATTGTGTCAACAGACCTGTGTGTGCATGGAGGACCTTCAGCATCGACACCTGCCCTACATGGATCTGTCGAAGTAAGTCCACAGACTCCTCACTCAGGGCAGCAGGGGGCACAGGGGCAGGGGGTGCGGTGCCGGGCACGAAGGAGACATGCTCACGAACAAGGGAGCCCACAGGGACCTCTGGGATGGGAGCCGATGGGAGGGTGGTGGTGGGGGTGGCGGGGATAGCCTCACTAGCTGGGGTATGGTGGCTGCTGACACCCACCTCCACAAGGGAGTCATCCTCAGAGCTGCTGTGGCCCTCAGCTGGGGGGGATGGTGCTGACGACTCCTCTATGTGGCTCCACTCGCCATCCGTGCCACTGGGTCCACCCGACTCCTCTCCTTCTGTCCCTGTAAGGCTCTGTGGCTCCTCCTGGTCCGTGGAGCTGTCCCCTCCTGTGGCCGTGGATGTATCTGGATAGGAATAGGAAGTAAGAGAACAACATCAGTCACCTGTACCGACTGCACACACCAAAGTGAGTACATCACATCACAGGGCAAGCCCTGGCATCATCAGCTGAACACAGCTCAAACTGCCAACACTGTTTAGGATAAGACAATTTTCATTCTCAACATCAACCATGGCACACATATCCCTCCTTGACTTTCACACATATGTCTGCTGCATGTTGGATGCTAACACCCCAATGTGCCAGCATGCACCACCCACACATTAGTTGTACATGCAAGTGAACATGTAAGAGTATGTCACTATACACACAGCACATCTCTTGCTACTGAATCAGTACAGGAGTCCGGATGAAGGGATGGGCAGAGACTCATTTCACATGCTTGTGATGCATGCCAGCAACACACACTATGATGTCCTCATGTCCTGATGGGCAATGCCACAATGGTGTCCATGGTGCACACTTGAACACAATGCAGGATCACCCATAGCAAGTTAAATGCCATGGCACTGGGATGCCCTGAAAGTCAGTCAACACTGTCTCCTGTCACAGGGGCAGGGCATCCAGACAACAACAATATGCACTGACTCACAATCCTAGCTCAGGGGTAAAGCTAACTCTGCAGTTGACCGGCGCACTTGCCCATCCCATGCAAACATGTCCAGGAGCCAGAAGACCCCACATCATGCAAATCAGACATCTGAGTCTCTGCAAACACAAATCCCTGTACATTAACACGTCACAGTCTGCCATGCATGTAACCCAGCTGCCTGAAGGACACAGTTGCATACACCACTGTGCGCTGTCAGATGATGACACACCTATATGTCACACAGGTCTTGTCTCTCACAGTCACATCTCAGATGTCATGCTGACCCTCTGAATCATGGACACCCCAGTTGTACGTAACAACAAGCCACACCCTAATGACACAGAGGCAGACACCTGAGGGCACAGGTCACTAAGCACAACCTGCAATTTCATACACAGGAGTGGGATTACAGAGTGTTTCTAAATGCCCTTGAGGAGGCATGACTGGCAAGATCTACGTGAAACAGTGTTTGGCCCTGGACAGTAGTCAGGTGGCTAAGCAAGTGTGACATACTCGATATACATGCTCCTGAAGCCCAAAAATTGGAGTTCCCTGCTGCATGGGTTTGTTTGGAATACCCCAGCCACATGTTGCGAGTCAGATCAGCAATTGGAACACATCTCAAGGACACACACATATCACATGTCAGATCTCAGGCATTGTGTAAACAATTGACACACCCATGAAACAAACAAGTCGGGGGAACAGATGCTGACCGGTAGATGAAGCATAGCTGACAGCAGGGATACCGTGCCCTAGTGACACAAGCAACAGACTGTAGGGGCCACACCTGTGGAACAGATGAGGAGGGTGCATCACACAATTGGGGGACATGAGTATTGGACTACAAGACCTACGTAATGTGGAAGTGTGACCAGGCCAAAAGACTGCTATTAGCATGTCAGATATAGTACACAGATCAGGCATGGACTTACCCCCTTCCTGCTGCTGTCTGGCCTTCAGCTGCCTATCCAGGTCCAAGAAGACCACTGCCAGTATCCGGAGCATGTGGGGAGTCAGGGTCCGGTGTCCACCCCTCCTGCGTGGAGGTGACAGCTTCAGCTGGACTCTAGCTATCTTCCGGGTCCAGCCACGAAGGTCCTGCCACCTCTTCTGGCAGTTACGGATCCGGCGCTTGTAGACCCCCACCGAACGAACAGCCCGGGCGATGGTCAGCCAGATCTCCTGCTTTTGGTGGGCATCAACCTGTGAGGATCGCAAAGTGAAAAGTACATTAACACACATTCCCCAGATTTGTGCAGCACATATTTGGATATACATGTCATCATCACAAAGGGAAATGAATTACACAGGTAGTGCAACCATGGGGAAGGACAAATCGCCAGCATGTCGGACATGTTAACAATGCCTGGATAGTTTAAGCTTGTGCACTTCAGCAGCAGGAAACCTATTCAGTACATGTACCTACACACTTTGGGGGATGAAAGTAGTCAGTGAGAATGTTTGCCACTGGTGTACACACTGCTAGTCCTGCTAGTCAGACAACATGCATAATTAGGAAGGCAGTGGACTGCACACTCACCTGCTCCCCTGGTTTCCCATAGAGCTTGCTGTACTGTGGAAGGAGCCCGTCCAGCAGGGCCTGGTTCTCCTCCTCAGTGAAGGCTGGGGCCCTCTCCAGAGTATGTGCCATAGCAGGAGCCAGAGGATGCAGAGACAGCAGCAGTGGTAGCAGGGATGTGGTCCAGTAGCATGTAGTGCAGGCAAGTGAGCTCCCTGGGGGCCAGCCAGCCTTATATCCGTGCTGCATAGGCAGACTCTGTGCCATGTGTCCCAAGTGATAGGTCCAACACGGTTGCATTCTATGAATGTGGCCAATCCATTTAAATGTACGACTCGTACACGCCTTCCGCATCGTTCAAATCTTCACCTTCATGGAACACTTGAAATTGCAACATTGTTGTAGGCATCCAACTGAATATCCAGTGCACAACTCGTACAAGTTTTGAATCCGCATCCGTCTCCATGACAGTCCGGAGCCAATGGGTGCGCCCGGTCGTTCAACTGACTGTACAACGCGTATTGTGAATATACACATGCACCCGTCTCCATACGATTCAATGGCCAAGGCGTACGCCTGTCTTGGACCATGCCTGTCCGACGCGTATGCATGATAGTCACCCGCGTCGGACCTCATTGCATTCAATGACAAAGCGTACGCACGGCTCGGTAATGACCCGTGCAATGCGTACGCATTGTCACCTGCGTCGGACCTCATTGCATTCAATGACAAAGCGTACGCACGGCTCGGACATGACCCGTGCAATGCGTACGCATTGTCACCCACGTCGGACCTCATTGCATTCAATGACAAAGCGTACGCACGGCTCGGACATGACCCGTGCAATGCGAACGCATTGTCACCCGCGTCGAACCTCATTGCATTCAATGACAAAGCGTACGCACGGCTCGGTCATGACCCGTGCAATGCGTACGCATTGTCACCCGCGTCGGACCTCATTGCATTCAATGACAAAGCGTACGCACGGCTCAGACATGACCCGTGCAATGCGTATGCATTGTCACCCACGTCAGACATCATTGGTGTGACTATTATACGAATGCAACACACATTTACTGGCCAGGGACACCTCTGCACACTTACTACACTACAGCATTGGCCACACAGTGTCCCATGGCATGTAAGGCTGCATTCCCTTGGTGTTTGTGGGGTGCCACATCTGTTTTTTTGGCTGGCACTTTGTGCAGCCACTCCCAGGCTGTGCACGTGTACATGGGGGCAGAATCCTTTGTGTGTTGTGCACATTACCACTGTGATGTGCAATTGTACAGTAATGGGCATGAGTCATGGACACAGTGTCAGGTTGGATATGTATAGGACATGTCACATACACCCTGAGTCCTGGGGGTGATGGCATGTACGTCACCGTGAGACCTGTAGCCACAATACTGATGTGCACCCACAGTCTGTGTGCATGTTGTGTCTCAGATATGTCTGATCAAATGTGCCCAATGGGTGACAGTCTCCACATCCATGTGGTATATGTATCACCCTTGATGGGGTGTGTGTCTAAGAGATGTACATGTAGGGCTGGCAGGAACAACAGTGGCCACTACCTGTGGGAGTTACACTTGCCTTGTGGTGTGTACGTGATACGCCATGTCCATTGCTGTGTCGATGTGGCAATACAGGGACCCTGGGTTTCTGCATGGCAAAGATCTGTGATGCCTAGGAGACATGAGGCCTCACTTGTCACTGTGGTGTGTGTTTGGATCGTTGCAGCAGCACATAGGTTGGGTGACACAGCCAGATGATTGGCCATTGCACTACATGGGACTCATGTGGACATGTGGAATTCAATGTGAGGTGGTGGTCATGTAGGTGACATATGTGTCCATGCCCATTAGCACACACCTCAGTACATTGTGTAATGTCATGATCTAGCATGTGATATTGATCATGGCCATGGCCACATGGGTGGATGAACTGACAATCTTCCTTTGTGCATCTCTGTACTGCAGGGCACCAGCTGTCCATCGGCCGTTCCCAGACCGTGCAACCATGCAGGAACACGACTGCATCAGACGGTACCGCTTCACTAGGCCATTGATTGCGGAGTTGGCGGAGCAGTTGGCGCCACATCTACTACCTGGCTGGACATACCCTACAGCACTGACCCCAGAGGTGAAGGTGATGGCAGTCCTGCACTTCTTTGCTACTGTTACCTTCCAGTAAACTGTGGCTACTGCTGGGATGTCGCAAACGATGTTTAGTCGGGTGCTACGCGATGTCTTGGAGGGGATGTTGCATTTCCTAGACCTGCATATCAAGTTCCCGAGCCCAGCTCAACTCCCTCAAATAAAGGATGCCTTTTATATACTGGGGAGGATGCCAAACGTCATTGGATCTATTGATGGGACACATGTTGCCCTGATACCACCACAGGCACATGAGCAGGCATACCGTAACAGGAAGCACTACCATTCGATCAATGCTCTGGTGGTCTGTCTTGCTGACATGTCGATCACATGTGTGTGCACGGCTCCCTGGTTCTGCGCACAATGTCTACATTATGAGGAGTAGTCGCATTGCAACGCTGATGTCACAGATGCCAGCTCAGCATGCCTGGCTTGTCGGTGTGTACTGACTGTTTCTCATTGTGTGTGTTTGTCAATGTTGTATTCCGCACTCCCATAAAACTCAGCTACTTATTCATTTTTGTGTGTGTATGTGACTCCGGATACCCCAACATGCCGTGGTTGCTGACACCCCTCAGGAACCCTGTGAAACCAGCCGAGCTGCACTACAATGAGGCACATCGTCGGAGCAGGAGGGTGATTGAGCGGACATTCGGCCTCCTGAAAAGCCGCTTTCGCTGCCTGGAGAAGACCGGAGGGGCCCTCCCATATGAGCCTGCAAAGGTGTGCAAAATAATCCTTGTCTGCTGCATGCTTCACAACATGGCAGTGCGGAAGGAGGTGCCTCTCATCCAGGATGACGATGGCCAAGCTCCGGCACCTGTGGAGGATCCCGGCCTGGGCCAAGATGCCAGTGATGATGAGGATGAGGGTGACGTCCGCTCACAGCTCATCAACAACTTCTTCACCTGAATGTGAGTTTCCAGGGTTGTTATGTGAATGTATGGAGGTAGCCTGGAATTGGTTGTGCCAGCTCTGTTGCTGTCTGAGTGTGTCTGTGTCCCACTTGACTGGATGCATGCTGTGATGTGTCCATTCAGGTTGTGTGTACTCCACAATAGGGTAGTACTGCTAACTAGTGTTTGTGTAGGTGTCTTGTAACATGTTTTGTGCATGTGTGTTGCATTTCTCTCCTGTTCTTCTGTGCTTTTGACTGTGTCTTGTGTGTGTCCTTCCCAGGGTACTTTGCCTGTTGTTTGTTCAACACTGACCCTCAACACACAGAAGCCAACACCAGTGTGGAAGTTGACAATTCCCATCAACTGATGTACCACACATCCCTGGACTTCCATTCTCCAACACATTGAAAGCATGTGTCCACTGTTACGTAGAATTACCGTGCAACTATTGTGGAATAAACGTGTTGCTGATGTGTAATGAACCTGTGCTACGCTTTCTCATGTGCGTTGTCTGTCTTCCCACATCTGAGTGACATCTGCTTACCTCACCTGTGGACTTGTTACCACTGACTGGGGTTGGTGTTGTGTCTGTGCATGCCAATGCGTTTCAGGTCAACATCATTGTGTGTGATGAGTAACATGGCCATGGTGAGTATGTTTTGTGTTGCCATAGTGGTGTGTCTCCCTCACATGTGTCACATCACCATGACTCTCCTTGCGTTGGTCATATTGTTGCAGTATTTGGCATGCACTGTGTTGTGTAGCAGATCGACATCTCCCTGAACACGACAAGTTGGAATCACATCAAAGGCAAGTACTGGTGAGTTTATTTACAAACGTGTGAGGGAAGTGCACAGGAAGGTGGGTGCAGTACATTGGTTTGGGAATCCAAAGTTCACATTGGAGTTGGAAGTGCTGGTAGATGAAATGTCCAGAGTAAAGTCCACAGTCATCTGATACGTTGGCCCAACATGAACCCTCCATGTCATGTGGGCGAGTTGTGTGCGATTGGACAAGGTGAACGGATTGCGCACAAAGGACATTGTCCAGAACAGGTTTAGAGACCCTGGGGGATGTGCTGGTTCATCTGCCTCTCACATGTTCTTCTTTGGACGACCCCTCTTCTTCCGGGGGAGGGGGATCCTCATGTGCAGGCCTCTGCGGTGCAGGGGACTCTCCGTTAGAGTCCTCCTCCCTCCCTGTGGCGCTGGCAGATGGTGTTGCGACAGATATTGTGGCCACACAGGGGGGTGTGGACAGGTTGGTGTTGATCTGGCGGAGGCATTGGAGTATGTCCCGATGCACCGCAGTAATGTCATCCCACTTGGCCTCCATGCGGGCATGGTGGGCGACCTGCTCGTGTTGCATGTCCTTGAGGATCCCCACTACCTGGCCAAATCCTCTAGTGCTATCCGGGTACGCATCTAAGATGCGTGCCAGGTGGGGGTCCTCATGCAGTCCAGACCCCTCTGCAAGGCGCGCCCTGTGCCTCCCACCCCTCCCAGCACCCCTCTCCACACGGGCAGGACCAGCGGCAGGACGCACAGGTGGCATTGGGACCCCTTGGGTGGTGTTGCTGGTGGTGTTTGCTGTAGCTTCCGGGGGGTCCTGTGTCCCTGTTCTGTGGGTGTTGATTGGCCTTGGTCTGTCCGTGTTGGCGGGGGTGCCCTGTCGGTGTCCAGATGCTGGAGGCGTGGGTACAGGGGGTGCAGATGTTGATGCTGCTGCATGATGGCTCACACCGGAGGGGCCAGGTTGGTCGTCGTAATCTGAAGAGGACAGAGAGAGAGTCAGACCAGAGAGCTCATTGTCCGCCAGAGTCTGGGACTGGGTATCCTCATGATTTGGTGCTGGATGCCCAGCACCACCTATGTTTGGAAGAGACACACAATGTGAGTTATGTTTCTACATGCAGCGATGGTTCACAAACATGACATTTTCTACTTTTCGAACAGATGCCTGCATGTACACTGCTTTTTCCCTGCTTGTCACGGACAGAGTTTGATATTGTTGTTGGCCATTTGCTAGCATGGCCTTGTGCTCCCCATTTCAGAGCCCAGTGTCAGACATCTTGTCAGTTCCTTCCCACTCCCTGTGAGGTGAGTATGGTTCAGTGTAAGCTTGCTTGGCCATGTGGGTGGGTGTAGATTGTCTGTGACTGCGACTCCCATCACACTCTTGGCTACACCCCCTTCCCAGCATGCCCATGCTTCCTCCCTCTTGACTCTGCTTCCCTGTGAGGGGATGTGAAAGCAGTGGCAAGAAGGCTGACTGTGAAATCCTGGTGTTTGTTTTGCTACAAGTCCAAAGTGAGCCCCTGTGCTTCACACAGCAGCATCCAGTACGGTGTATCTTTTGCTGATGTTTCAATGAGGTTTGTGTCAATGCATTGTACCCGGTGAGTTGTGTGGAGTTTGTGTTGAGGGGCGTGTCTCCACATGCTGGTAAGTATGGTCAGGGCTGTCAGTCCTCCTTCCCATCATGAAACGTGCTTCCATTGTAGGGCGTGCAAGTTGTCTTTCAGGATGTCAGTCAGTGGTGTCCTGCTTCTGATTGGCACACAGCCCTAGCAGGGCCTTGTGCTCCCCACAGCAGGACCCAGTGTCAGCCATCTTGTCAGTCATTTTCCACTCCCTGTGATATGGGCATGTTTCAGGGAAGTCTTGATGGGCCAATCAGGAGGCGGTGCATTATCTGTGACTACAGGCCCCATCATGCTTTTGGTTACACTGCCTTCACCTGCATCCCCACTATTCCTTCCTGACAGTCAGCTGCACTGTGAGGTGGTGTGTTTGTGGTGGCAAACTGTCTGCCAGGGTCTATTTGACTTTGTGCCACTGGCTTGCTTTATTTGTTTGTAGGTTGGTGCATGTCATGACACAGTTCCCAGTCACTATGATATGGCAGGTATTGTGTTTGTCTGACTGGCATACACATCGTGGTATGATTAGCTATTGGTTAGTGTAGCTTTGCTTGTGGTGCATGGTTTCACTGTCACCTTGCCACACAATCTTGGGTATGTTGTTTGTGTACTCACCAGGCTCTGGGATGTCTGTTAGGCCATGGACGCTCTCTGGTGGTAGGATGTCCTGCACCTTCTCCTCCCAGGTCCTGAAGTAGACTGGTTTGGCAGGAGGGCCACCGCCAGTGCACTGACTCAGGGCGTGATCTTTTTCGATGAGTTTCTTCACCCTCCTGCGCACGTCATACCACCTGTTCTGGATATAGTCCTTTGTGCGCCTTGCTGGTGCTTGAGCATTCACCTTGTCCACAATCCTCGCCAATATCTTGGTTTTCTGTGAGATGGGGGTCCTTTGGACCAATGTACCAAACAAATGTGGCTCTACTCTGATGATCTCATCTACCAGCACTTCTAACTCACTATTTGTGAACTTTGGATTCTTCTTTGGGGGCATGGTGATGGGTGGTGGTGGTGAGGGATGTGTGTGTGAGGGTGCAAGTGAGGGTGGTTTTGTGTTGGTTTTGCTGGGTGTATGTGTGTGTGCTTTTGTATGAGGTGCTCATGGTGTGTTGAGTGTATCTGTGGTTGCTGTGTACTGGTGTTTGCTGCTGGCTGTGTCTCCTGTTTGCAAGGGATGACGGTAGTGATTGTAGTCCTTTATATAGTTGGAGTTGTGGGTGTGTCTTTGTCCCATGTTTTTTCCTTTGGTATTTATTGGCTTCGTCATTGCTTGTTTGGTCCTTTTTTTGTCTGTTTTCCTTTGGGTTTTGTAGGCATGAAGGAGACGTTCATGTCACGGAAACGGACGCTGCTGTGTCTCGTGCGGGCTTCTCCACCTCGTTCACGCTGCCAATCTTCTGTGTTTGGTACGTGTCGGTCGCGGCGGTCTCTATTGCTTGTGTGCCGGGTTGTCTGTGCGTGTCAATCGTGCGGCTTGGTCTCCGTGCGAGTCGATCTGGTTTTACACGCATTGCATCGTACTGCGCTAATCATACATCACGGGTTCGGGTCGGTCAGGTTCATTCCGGGTTTGTGTCGGTCGGTGAAAATCGGGTCGGTTTTCCGGCCGGATCACTATTATCACTATGGCTCGGTCGTACGGCTTGTATTCCATACGTGTCGGTTGTAATTCACTCGCGTTGCATTGTGATGCACGGGTCGTACGGCGCTGGTCCGTGTCGGTCGGTATTCGGTCCGGGTCCGTGTCGGTCGGTTCATTTTGCAGCCGGAATCGGCCCCTGAATGTAGCACAACATAGGCTGCAAAACACAATACATAACACAGTATAGAACTACATGATACCACATATCACAACATAAATCAAATCGCACAACTTCACTACATAACAGAACATAACACATCAGAAAAAAACACGATACAGCAAAATACACCCAGCATAGCAAATCCAGGACACAACACACCATAACATAGGACAGAATATAACTGCACAACACAGGCTAACATAATACACCATAGCAGATCATGACACAACATATTACAGCACATAATACGTATCAAGAATTCCATAGCTTACCACAGCAGTAAGCAGCAGTAATAACTATTAAGGGGTCGATTCCGATCCTGTAAAAAGGCCCTACGAATCGTCGTACGACTCGCACCCGGTAAACTGTCCCTACAACCTAGGAAGTACGATTCGTACAGAAAGCCTATTTCCGTACGAATCGTACAAAAGACCGTACGTGGAAAAAATACAGACGATTCTGATCCGGAACAGCTTGTATGCGACGTCCGGACGTATTCAGGCAGCGGTTTCCGGCCCAGCAAGTACGATTCGTCCCTACGTCACTCCGGACGGCCCTTTTTTTACGGGAGTAAAACACAGCCGGAAAAGCAGAGTTCGACGCGAACCGCTACGCAACGGCGCCCCGGTACGTGACGTACACACCATGAACCCCATCGTACGTGTCATCCCGGTCCTCTTGGCCTACGACCTGGTGCACCGTACCCAACGCACATGCCGCAGAAGGTGAGAACAACACCCAGGGGCCGGGGGGTTGAGGGGCAGGAAACATACCCCATACACAAACCCAAACTTATAATATGTAGGCTCTGGTCACTTGGGGGGGCTTGTGCATCAAAACCTTCGTACCGCAACAACGGAAGTGGACGTGTATGGTGCATGCCACACGTACCCCTACGGCACCATTACAACTCAGGTACGGACCGTACCCACGCATGAATACGTGGGTACGGTGCGTACCACACGTACCCCTACGGCACCATGACAACTCAGGTACGGACCGTACCCACGCATGAATGCGTGGGTACGGTGCGTACCACACGTACCCCTACGACACCATGACATCAGTGGTACGGACCGTACCCGCGCATGAATGCATGGGTACGGTGCGTACCACACGTACCCCTACGGCACCATGACAACTCAGGTATGGACCGTACCCACGCATGAATGCGTGGGTATGGTGCGTACCACACATACCCCTACGGCACCATTACAACAGTGGTACGGACCGTACTCATGCATTCATGCATGGGTACAGTGCGTACCACACGTGCCCCTACAGCATCAGTACATTTGGGATACGAGGCGTACACATGCCATGAATGTGGGCTTAGAGGACTGGCCCAGCATGTTATCATCATATTGGTGTGTGTGTAGGTCCAGGCCAGCAGTGTACAGCTCCAAGGGGGTGCATGGGTGGGTGCATATGACTCCCAGCAGTGTCCAGACATATGGGGGTGGGTGCATATCACTATCAGCAGTGTCCAGACATATGAGGGGTGGGTGCATATGACTCCCAGCAGTGTCCAGACATATGAGGGGTGGGTGCATATCACTACCAGCAGTGTCCAGACATATGAGGGTGGGTGCATATGACTCCCAGCAGTGTCCAGAGATATGGGGGTGGGTGCATATCACTACCAGCTGTGTCCAGACATATGGAGGTGGGTGCATATCACTACCAGCAGTGGACAGACATATGAGGGGTGGGTGCAGAGGACTCCCAGCAGTGGACAGACATATGGGGGTGGGTACATATCACTACCAGCAGTGTCCAGACATATGAGGGGTGGGTGCATATCACTACCAGCAGTGGACAGACATATGAGGGGTGGGTGCATATGACTCCCAGCAGTGTCCAGACATATGAGGGGTGGGTGCATATCACTACCAGCAGTGTCCAGACATATGGGGGTGGGTGCATATGACTCCCAGCAGTATCCAGAGATATGGGGGTGGGTGCATATCACTACCAGCAGTGTCCAGACATATGGGGGTGGGTGCATATGACTCCCAGCAGTGGACAGAGATATGAGGGGTGGGTGCATATCACTACCAGCAGTGGACAGACATATGAGGGGTGGGTGCATATGACTCCCAGCAGTGTCCAGACATATGGGGGTGGGTGCATATCACTACCAGCAGTGTCCAGACATATGAGGGGTGGCTGCATATCACTACCAGCAGTGGACAGACATATGAGGGGTGGGTGCATATGACTCCCAGCAGTGGACGGAGATATGGGGGTGGGTGCATATCACTACCAGCAGTGGACAGACATATGGGGGTGGGTGCATATCACCACCAGCAGTGGACAGACATATGAGGGGTGGGTGCAGAGGACTCCCAGCAATGTCACACTCCCAGGAGGATGGATGTCTTTCACACACTGCATGACACACCACATGTGGGTGTGAGGACATATAACACATGCATACCGACCCATGGCGGATGCAGCACAATACACACCCTGATTTCATGCCAACAGACTGTATAGTCATGTAACTGCATACAAAACTAAGATAGCCAAAGGGAACACACACTGTCACGCACATCCCAGGACTGATAGGAATGTCCAGGTGCTGGTCCAGCCACCAAGATGTTGCCTCTCATGGAAGGAATAGGGTTTAATGCCACTAGATACAATGCCCACAATTGTGAGTCAGGTGCCCAAATACCCTGCATAACATGTACCATTTGTGTGTTAGGCCGTGATTACACACATGCATAGTGCTGAAAAGGGACAATTTGTCCCTGATGCCATTCCTACATACCCAAAACACAAGTACAGTGACTAGCAAGTATGGCACAGACGATTCAGCAGGAGACATCGGTGAGCAGGCATGGCCATTGTTGAACAATTGTGCAACTGTTTGCAGGGACGATGTCAGGTGCCACAGAGAAAGGAACACTCCTTGGGACAATGTCTCCAAAGGAAATGAACACACACTACCAATGATTATTTGCAAAGACATTGTGATGACACACAGATACCATGGTCCACCTCATGACCATCATACAAAAACATATCTCAGAACCCTAACACATTACCAGAACACCAACTTCATGAGCCTCATCACCAACATCAAGTACCTGAAATGCAATAGTGTTGAAAGTAAAAGAAAAGGCTTTATTCAGCACAGAAAATTAATAAATTAATAAGACTATGTACAAAGGCCAATAGCCAGTCCATTTCTCGAGTCCAAGGGTGGACGTAGGGGACCGCGTCCACCCCTACCTTGCCTAAACAAACGAACCTCAAGGTTTGTCGACCGGTGGGGCATCATCTGTGGCAGGACCAAGCACCGCAGGGACAGGAGGGGGTTGGGTAGGTGTGGTGGGTGAAGGGGTGAACGTCTCCACCACAGGGGGTGGGGCAGCGCCAAAGGTGGAGGTGAACACGGCGCTGCACACTTCAGCTAGGGCCTCTATTCTAACCCCAGCACCTGAAGATACCCCAGGGCCAACGGAGGGTGTGGTGGCCGAGGGATGGGGTGCAGCGCTCTTTGGGGAGGGGGTGGACATGCGGGGACACACAACTCCCCTGCCCGGGGACTTCCTCGCACGCTTGTGGGGTGGTGTCACAGTGGGGCTGAGGGCCAGACCAGCCATGTAGCTGTCCTTGAGTGACAGTTTGGCAGGGGAGCTAAGGGGAGTGGTTTTGGAGGAACTGGGTTGTGAGGACTGCGGACTATGACTGTGGCTGCGTGGCTGTCGTCTTCCCCCAGACCCTGTGGGTGTGCCTACATCCCCCTGAGTGTGCGTGCCAGGATGTGTGCGCTGTGCCTTACTTGTGGGTGTGCTGGATGTGTCTGTTGGGGTGCGTGCCCGTGACTGTCTGGGTGTGCGTTGGGCAGGCATCGGAGAGGGCAGTGTGGATGAGTCCGGGGTAGGGGGTGGACGGAGCGCAGCAGGGCAGTAACTGCTGCCGTCAGTGAAGAGTCCATGGACCGCAGAATCCTGCGTTGGTCAGACATCGTTGCTGACATGCCCTCCATGAACGACACCACCTGTGTGAGCAGTCTAGTGTGGTCATGGAGGATATTCAGCATCGATGCCTGCCCAACCTGCAACTCCCGCAGTATGTCCACAGACTCTTCACTGAGGGCAGCAGGGGTGACAGGGGCAGAGGGTGCGGTGCCTGGCACGAAGGAGACACGGTGGGTCACTGCACGGACAGGAGGGACGGGAGCAACTGGGAGGGCGGAGATGGGAATGGAGGAGGCAGGGACAGATGTGGGGATGCTGCCAGGTGGTGTTGCAGCCTCTGCCTCCTCAGGGAGTTCAGCCTCTGACCCGTCAGCATCGTAGCTGCTCTCGCCTCCAGACAGGTCCTCCAACTGACTCCCCTCGCCCTCCGTGCCACTGGCTTCTGCTGACTCCACAGCACTGGCGGCACTGTCGCTGGGCCCCTCCTCCAGGTCCATGCAGGTGTCTCCCTTGTTTTCGGTTGATGATGCTGTGGGCAAGGATAAGAAACCAAAATGCATCAGTCACCTGTATACATCTGACACATGAGCACAAAACAATTGGTCACAGTGCATATCCGGCAATGCGTCATGAGTAACAGCTACATTACTCCGCACATATGTATGCCCTGTACTGCCCAGTTGATAGACCCACTATGCCACTTGGACACCATGAAAAAAAGAACACACCAGGCCACAACTTGAATGAGAAATACACTGAGAAGCTAGTGTCTGTGAACCGGTGAGCACAGCAATACAATGAAGTCATGCCACCTCTTGTTTACCCTGAAAGAAAAAGTAGCGGTGCACCCAAGGTAAACTAGCACACCTCAATACTCAAGGTGGCACCACACTCAGAGACCTGTAAGTACTTTGGAACACAAAACAAAAAAATGTGGTTACCTTGGGACTCACAATACTTTACACAATCAACATGTTTTGAATGTGGAAATTCGCCATCTCGTGAAAAGAACACTGATGTGCCTGGATGAAATATGTTGCACAAGGCAGTGCACACAAAAGTACATTTACCCCTGTCATTGAAGAAGCTGACGCCTTTTCTAAGAAGCCACAGTTAGAAATAAATGGTGTTGCAGAAAGTACATATACATGTGCCCACAGAGGTCTTGATGTCTTGACACTCGTTAGTTCGTATCACCAACAACAAAGCAGTCTCACAAAATCCAGACCACAGTGGGAACATGTATATGGAGAATCTGCAACACCAATTAATTCTAACAGTGGCTTCTTTGAAAAGGTGCCAGAGTGTTCAATGAAAGTGGAAATGCCGTTTGGTGTGCACTTCCTTGGGAGATATCTTTCACGCAGGCACATCATTGTTCTTAACACAAATCTTCAAATTACCACATTTAAAACATGAAGAACTGTTGACAAGTGCTGTGAGTGCCAAGGTACAATTTATTTAAAGTAAAAACTTGAATTATGTCATTTGTCACATGGCTATCCGTCACCGGATTACACAGTTGGCTACACATATGACCTACTGCCTGTCATCTGGAGTCGCACACATGTCCACACCCAGGACAATGCATAAGCTAATGGGCCTGCAATTGGTTTGAAAAAAAGCCTAGCTGTACTGTGAGGACACCCTCATGGCAAGCCAGAATGTACACACAGATGTCAGCACACAAAGTCAAAACTGTATTGCATCAGAACCACACACAGGTCCCAAAAATGTATGAGCACGATACATGTTTGTAAAAAACTGACACAGGCTGCAAAGCACGAACATTAAGCACTGGCCACCATCACAGGGGCACTGCACGTTGATTTTCTGTACAGCCAATTCTCACACACAAGTCAGACCTGGCAATGAAAAATCAGGGTTGCACATGTATGCCCCTCCCGCACACCCCCCCCCATACCTGAGTCAATGTGACTGATACAGATCAAGAAGTGACACCTCTTATTCAGGGTTACAATAACTGTGCTTGAAAACTTGCTTCATTAACACAACATCACCTTGTGGGGCTGGCAACACATATTTGTGACAAACAACCATCAACAGATTGTTGTGAATAGTCACACAGGCACTGCCCAGTGTGAGTATGCACAAGCCAAATGGTGTATCCCTGTCCAGTGGATACATGTAGCACACATTTGAAAAATACAAACTATGCCAGGTAACAAGGCCACAGAGGCAGACCTATGCTGAACCCACAGTGAATGTGCACAGTGTTGGATGACACACATGATTAGGAGGCCAGGGTGTCTCAGGGGACTGTAGTGGGCACACTGCTCCGTAGTCCTGGAATGAGCTGACTGTACCATGTTCAACCGTCATGGCACTATGCAGATCTCCCACTCATGCACATCATGTCTGAGGCCACAACATTGGTCATGCATGCTGCAAGGGGGTTCAGTTGAAAGCTCACACTCCTATGTTGAGAATCATCATCAGTGACAACAAATATGGACCCCCAACATAGTGAACAGGTCATGGCACAGGCAACGTACCAACACAAGTCACAGACCACCCTCCAACATGATGCAGAAAGCTATGTGCACTTAGATTCACTGGCACCCTGGATGACCATGTGCAAATGTGATTACACACAGACCAGGGGACACATGTCAAGGAGGGGAAGGGATGAAAAAGAGCCCCAGGTGACAATGGGGAACAGAAAATGCACTGCACATATCAACTCTGGGAGTGTATTCATGCGAAAGAGCACTTTCAAAAGCAGGCGACACATAACACGACCTAAAGCCATGTACCTACCCCCTCCTTGCTGCAGTCTCTCCTGTAACTGCCTATCGAGGTCAGGGAAGACCACCGCCAGGATACGTCTCATGTGGGGGGTCAGGCGTCGTCGGCCGCCGTGGGGGCGAGGACTGTCGAGCCCCAGCTGGACCCGGGCGATCCGCCGGGTTCAGCACCGGATGTCCTGCCACCTCTTGCGCACCTGGGGCAGCTGCCGACTACGCCCCCCCCTCAGATCTCGCGGCCCTGACGACGTTGTTCCAGGTCACCCCCTTCTCGTAGGCAGTTACCTGTCAGGATGACAAAGTGACACTACATCAATACACATGCTCCATGTCCCAGAGACACACATTAGACCATCTTTGAAATGTTGAACAGGTCATAGGATGCTGACATGAATTGCCTCATTCACAACAAGAAATAGCCCTGTGTGCAAGCACCAATGCACTACATGGCATTGAAAGTCAACAGGTGGCATGAGGGGTGTAACACACTCACTGATCATGCCACACACTGTGTAGCACATGCAACAGCAGGCTGATGGCCAGCACGTGCCAAGCAGTCACATGTCCCACTCCACTGACGCACCCCCAGCAGACTAGATAGACACACCCAGACACAGATCACTCGCCTGTCATTGACAACAGCGGATACAACCCTCACTCTGCACATGTGCCATTTGCCAGTGGGGAGTCACAGGTGTCGTGCTAGCTCTGCAAGTCAGACACAAAGCACGGCTTACTTGTCACATCAGATGGGTAGATCTGTTGCCTCTACCATGCAGCTGTGGTGAAACACTTCACATAGACACTCACCCACATGACAAGGAACATTCACACACATCAATGTCCATGAGGCCGTACACATCATTTGGACACTCTCACCACAGGTCCACTCAACTCATACACATGTGTGGATACAGTCACCTGTCACACCGGGGGGACCACTGAATCACCTCAGGACAACAGGAAAAAAAGCCACCAAGGATTTGCCAGGTTGAATGTGTCATGCACTATGCAATGAAAGTCACTGTAAGCACTATGCAAGTGAGGAGTGCACACAGGAACTACATCATGCTCTGCATGTGAGCCATAAGCATGACCCCCCCCCCCGGACACACTCTAAACAACATTGCATGTGTGTCCCACCTGGACACTATATTGACTGTCACACAACAGGTGCATAGGCAAAGGTAGTGGAGTCAGCGCTCACCTGCTCCCCTGGTCTCCCATGCAGGCTGGTGTACTGTGGGAGGAGGACGTCCAGCAAGGCCTCATTCTCCTCCAGGGTGAATGGCTGGGCCCTCTCCACAGCACGTGACATGGCCAGAGGAAGCAGAGACAGCAGCAGTGTTGTCGACTCTTGAGTTGTGCAGGCAAGTGCCCTCTCATGGGTTCTGGCTGCCTTATATCTGTCTTGCTGAGGGGCATTCATTTTGAGGAGTACATAGTGATTGGTCTGAATCATTCGCATCGTACGTTTACTAGGCCTGGGCAAAATTTCCGTTCCGTTCGCGGAATTTGCGATAATCTGGCATTTCCGCGTTCCGCGGAGAGCACGGAAATGTCAAAATTTCCGCATTCCGCAGCTTTGCGATAATTTGGTTCTTGCTCGCGCTGTAAAATAATACATTCTCGCGCGCGCGCGATCCCCTTACCTGAATCCCCGCGTTCGCCGACAAGTTTTCCCGATCCGGTCGCGTTCTCCATGAGATGTTGTATTGTTTTAGCCATTTGCGCTGTCTCGCGACAGTTTGCGTCCGCAGTGACGTCATGCGTCGCGCGATCACGTCTTTTTTCTCGCGATCATGCACCGCGAGACAACTGAAAACAAGATGGCCGCGCCCGCAAGCAACCACATGGGTAAGTTGGCGACCCGCAACCATGCAGAAAATCTCGCGAACATGCCGAAAAAAAACTTCCGCATCTTCGCGATATTTCCGCTTGTTTGCGGAGATTTTTAACATTTTCGCGATAATTTGCGAAAGTCGCTTCCGCAAATTCCGCACACCCCTAACGTTTACTCCAATCCCTTTAAACATACACCGGTGACAGCATTTGCATCGTTCAAAAATTCAGGATAATGTCAAGTCAACAACCACTTTGCAACATTGTATTTTGTGGCCAACTGACTTTTCCAGGACACCTGATGGACAAATTTCAACTCAAAACTCGGTATCCATGACAACCAGCATGCATTTATGGCCTAACACTTGTCCCTTATGTGTCCCCTATGTAAGTTTTAAATCCACACACAGGTCCTGTGCGTTTGACATGTACCCCTACGGCACCTGTTGTATGGTGCGTTTGACATGTATGTGTACGCACTAGTAGTACACGTATGTGTACTACTAGTGCGTACCCGTAAGGGGATCGCACTAGTAGAACACATACGTGTGCTACTAGTGCGTAACCGTAAGAGGATCGCACTAGTAGTACATGTACGTGTACTACTAGTGCGTACCCGTAAGGGGATCGCACTAGTAGTACACGTACGTGTACTACAAGTGTTATCCCCTTACGGGTACGCACTAGTAGTACACGTACGTGTACTACTAGTGCGTACCCATAAGGGGATCACACTAGTAGTACACATACGTGTACTACTAGTGCGATCCCCTTACAGGTACGCACTAGTACGTGTACTACTAGTGCGTACAGGTATATGTACTATTAGTGCGATCCCCTTACGGGTACGCACTAGTAGTACACGTACGTGTACTACTAGTGCGTATCCGTAAGGGGATCGCAATAGTAGTACACATACCTGTACGCACTAGTAGTACACGTACTAGTGCGTTCCCGTAAGGGGATCGCACTAGTAATACACGTACGTGTACTACTAGTGCATACCCGTAAGGGGATCACAATAGTAGTACACGTACCTGTACGCACTAGTAGTACATGTAATAGTGCATACCCGTAAGGGGATCGCACTAGTAGTACACGTACCTGTACGCACTAGTAGTACATGTACGTGTACTACTAGTGCGATCACCTTACGTGTACGCACTAGTAGTACACGTACGTGTACTACTATTGCGATCCCCTTATGGGTACGCACTAGTAGTACACATTTGTGTACTACTATTGCGATCCCCTTACGGGTGTACGTGTACTACTAGTGCGATCCCCTTACGGGTACGCACTAGTAGTACACATACGTGTACTACTAGTGCATACAGGTACGTGTACTACTAGTGCGATCCCCTTACGGGTATGCACTATTACATGTACTACTAGTGCGTACAGGTACGTGTACTACTATTGTGATCCCCTTTCGGGGTACGCACAAATAGTACACATACGTGTACTACTAGTGCGATCCCCTTACGGGTACGCACTAGTACGTGTACTACTAGTGCGTGCAGGTACGTGTACAACTATTGTGATCCTCTTATGGGTATGCACTATTACATGTACTACTGGTGCGTACAGGTACGTGTACTACTATTGTGATCCCCTTACGGGTATGCACTAGTAGTACACGTACGTGTATTACTAGTGCATACCCGTAAGGGGATCACAATAGTAGTACACGTACCTGTACGCACTAGTAGTACATGTAATAGTGCATACCCGTAAGGGGATCGCACTAGTAACACATGTACGTGTACTACTAGTGCATACCCATAAGGGGATCACAATAGTAGTACACGTACCTGTACGCACTAGTAGTACATGTAATAGTGCATACCCGTAAGGGGATCACACTAGTAGTACACGTACCTGTACGCACTAGTAGTACATGTACGTGTACTACTAGTGTGATCACCTTACGTGTACGCACTAGTAGTACACGTACGTGTACTACTAATGCGATCCCCTTACGGGTACGCACTAGTAGTACACGTTTGTGTACTACTATTGCAATCCCCTTACGGATACGCACTAGTAGTACACGTACGTGTACTACTAGTGCGATCCCCTCATGGGTACGCACTAGTAGTACACGTACGTGTACTACACGTACATGTACTATTAGTGCGATCCCCTTATGGGTACGCACTAGTAGTACACGTACGTGTACTACTAGTGAGTACACGTAAGGGGATCGCACTAGTAGTACACGTACGTGTACTACTAGTGCGTACCCGTAAGGGGATCGCAATAGTAGTACACGTACGTGTACTACTAGTGCGTACACGTACGGGTACGCATTTCACATGCTTACAATGGTAATACAGGCGTACACATGCCAGGAATGGAGGGCTACCAGTCGCACAAGGATGTCCATCAAGTACTTGTCATTACATACTTTCATGTGCAGGCCCAGGTGTGTTAGCCAGTGATATTGCCCAGGTCATCTCATCTAGTTGCACAATTGATGTGTGATGACCTGTGGACACATGTCATGTGTGATGGGGCACTATGTGGCACACATCACCTTGACACTTGCCACATGTGTGTCTGTAGTCCAACTGTGTCATGCACAGCAGCAGTGGGATGGCACAGTCATCAACACCCGCACCTGTCTCCTGATGCCAGGGACAGGGACACTCTATCAACTGACCTGTCACAATCAGCGTGCCCCTTTGGGACTATGTCAGGTGTGTGTCATATGTTCCCATGAGCTTGATGTCAGTGTCCTGTCAACTGCATCTGCTGTTGGTGCATCCAACAGGGATCTGTGTGGAGATTGGCATGGAACACATCTACGCACACCATGCCACATGTGGATTCACACGGCTGCAGGGTCTGTGTGCATCGGACATCATATTTTCCCAGTCATACATGTGTGCGTTGTCTCAATGGCTGTGTCTTTGTGTTGTCACGTGTACCCCTTCATCGCACTGTTTTAGATATGTACATTTGACATTCCAGGTGACCTGTGCGTGTGCCTTTCAGTCAGCTGTCTGGATGAGATGACATCCTTCCAATGCAGCTATGTGGTTGTGTGTCACTCCGGTGATATCTGTGGCTCTGCACTCAGATTGGCCCCCAAATCATTTCAGGGCATGTCACGTAGACTTGACAATCAACAGGTGTATCTGGCGTTTTGTAGGAGTGCCAGCAAGCTGGCATATGTGTCCTGTATGTATTGTAAAGAATGCACTAGTCGAGTTGAGTAGTGTCCCTCTAAGCACAGCCGAAATTGCAACAAAGTTGCAGAATGAGCACTGTTCAAACTCAAAGGTAAACTGACGAGTTGTTCATTGTTATCATGTTCCTCGTTTTATTCACGGGATTCAAAATTCATCAAAGTAATCAAGCCAAGGACTCGTAAAGTATACTCAATGCATTTCGGGTTTTACATAACCCTTCATCAGGAGTAGTCCTAAGAAAAACACAAAAAGGAGAGATGTGTCGACCTGTTGTGTGATGTAGATAATTAAATTAATATCTGGTGAGTTAGAAACTGATCAAAAAGGATAAGTCACTACAAAGAACGTGAGATAACAGAAGAAACCATTCAAAAACGAAACCTTGTAGGATAGTGATTAGTCGTGAAAAAATGAAGAGGGGTAATTAAAACAACGGTGCCGCGAGGATCAGGAACAAATTAATGTTAAGTCAGGTATGTAATAGTTATAGAAAGCAAACCAAGACCTCACGTGATTAAAAACAACGGTGCCACAAGGATTTAAAGAAAAAAGTGCTGTAAAGTCAAGCATGTGAAGCATGACTAGTTGAACCTTAAGCCACGGAGCGGTGCTGTTCCCCGGTGCATGAAAAGAATAAAACCATGTGATAGCGAGACATACCTGGTAGATTAGAAATTCTAAGTAACCGAAGTTACAACGTACGGTGAAAGTCAGCGTGTATGCTACAATCCTGCTCCAACGGGTGGGTCAGTTAGTGAAAGTGAGAAAGGACATGCCTTCAAATATCACAAGCCGGGTAATGAAAAGTAAAAAAGGACCAAATAACATTGGAAAAAAGGTCAGCCATCTTGTGATGGTATACATGGAATGACATAGATGCTGTATATGCGGAGATTAATGAATACGGATGACAAAGTAATAACAAAAGGTTAATATATTTGAAAAATAATAAAAAGTACTGAAGATAAATGGAAGATAAGCAAACAAATTAAAAGAGAAGAATATAAATGAAAAACAATTTAACTAAGTTGGAAACAAATAAAGTTATTTAAGAAAAAAAGAGATTTCTTGTTATGAAAGGCTGAAAAAAGAATGATCCACAGAAAAACGTACTAAAGGAAAAGAAGATGATACTAAGTGGAGTGAAAAGTTGCATGACATAACACTAATAAATACAGATAATCCAATGTAGTAAAATAGACACAAAGATCAGAATAAGTTCACGAGATCAGAATACACAGAGCAAAAGTTACAAAAAGCAACTGAGTTCAACGCGGTCATTGAGTCCGTGTGGGACCAAGGCATTCATTTTATAAATCCATGCTGTTTCTCTCTGTAGAAGATATTTGCGGTTGTCTCTGTTTTCTCTTATTGGAACCATTTCACAAACCAAAAATCTCAATTGGCTGATATTGTGACTCTTGGATAAAAAGTGCATCGCTACCGTTGACTTGATGTTTTTGTTGCGAATGTTACTTTTATGTTCTGTTAGACGCACTTTAATTTTCCTCTCAGTTTTGCCAATGTATACGAGGCCGCATGGGCATTTCAGCATGTATACAAGGTTCTTTGAGTCACATGTAGCTGTGACATGTAGCTTGATGTTAAAACCTTGCGTGGGATGTTGAGTTGAATTTCCTCTGATGATGCTATTACAATGCCCACAGTTATGACAAGGTATAGTACCTTTGTAAGATGATACTGAATCAGTGGTAGGTTGAGGATGCAAAAGTTCCATCAAATTCTTACTCCTCTCATATGCAAAGAGAGGTTTCTCCAGAAATGTATCCTTGAAGTCTGATTCTATCTGTAACATTGGCCAATGTTTCAAAATGATTTTCTTAATGTTGAAACTCTCTGTTGAAAATTTGGTGACTATAACTGAACGTGACGTGGACTTCTTGGTGTCACAAATCTTTAGTAATTGTGATCTAGATTTGATTCGAACCTTTTCCAGAGTAGAGATTAAAGTTTCTTTTGGATATCCTCGGTCAATGAAACGTTTTTCCATGTTCAAATTCTCTTGTAGCAATCGAGTCGGTTCAGAGATGATTCTTTTAACTCTCAAAAATTGAGAATATGGTAGGTGTTGCTTCAGAGAAGGCTGATGGAAGCTTGAAAAATGTAACAAATTATTCCTATCAGTGCTCTTCCTGTATAAAGTAGTCTCAATTCGACCCTCCTTGATGTACAGCAGTACATCCAAATAGTTGATGGAATCACTATGAATGTTATACGTGAATTTCAAACGATCATTGATCCCATTGAGAACCTCAATAGCAGTTTTTAGTAGACGTTCACCTCTAAGGCACGCCTCATCTTGTCTACATTTGCATAAATTCAGGTGTGCGTGGTTTTCCATTCTATATCCTGTATGTATTGCACACACCCAACTCCATAGTTTCCTGATGTGTATTAGCAGTGTAGCATGTGCTATGTTCATTGACATTGATATTGGCAGACTCTCAATCTTCATTCTTACAAACAATGTCTTGCAGGGCACCGCCTGTCCCAAGACTAATGCCAGACTTGGGTGCCATGAGGGAACGTGCCTGCATCCGACGTTACAGATTCACTCAACAGTTGATTGAGGACTTGACCGACAGGCTGGCACCACACCTCCAACCGCGACACAGGTATCCTACTGCGCTAACCCCAAAGATGAAGGTGATGGCAGCCCTACATTTTTTTGCCACAGGTACGTTTCAATTCACCATAGCTGATGTTGGTGGCATGTCACAGACAATGTTCAGCCGTGTCCTGCGTGATGTTTTAGCAGCCATGTTGGAGCACCTTGATGAATTCATCAAATTTACTACTCCTGAGGAGTTGACAGATGTCAAGGGTGATTTCTATGCTCTGGGAGGGATGCCCCATGTCATTGGGTCCATTGATGGTACACATGTGGCTTTGGTACCACCACAGGCACAGGAACAAGTCAATCGCAATAGAAAACATTACCACTCGATAAATACCCTTGTGGTGTGTCTTGCTAACATGCTGATTTCCCATGTCTGTGCACGTTTTTCAGGATCAGCACACGATGCCTACATCATGAGGCATAGCAGGGTGCCACAAATGATGCTGCGGCTGCACAAAGAACGAGCATGTCTTGTTGGTGGATATACTCTGTTTGTCCTGTGTGTTGCGGTATCTTTGGCTCTTACGGCATCTCCACTTTTTTACATGATGTTTCCATGTAGGGGACTCTAGATATCCCAACATGCCATGGCTAATGACACCTCTCCGCATCCCAAGAACAGCTGCAGATCACAGGTACAACAATGCACACGGGCAGACCAGGCGAGTGATTGAGAGGACGTTTGGCCTCCTGAAGAGCCGATTCCGGTGCCTGGACAAGACAGGCGGGTCCCTCCCTTATGCCCCGGAGAAGGTCTGCCGAATCTTCCTCGTGTGCTGCATGCTGCACAACATGGCAGTTGAGAAGGCAGTGCCACTCATCCTGGATCCGGATGAGCTGGAACATCCACCCATGGAGGATCAAGGGCTTGCTCACGAGGCTAGTGATGAGGAGGAGGAGGAGGGTGATATCCGGAGTCAGCTCATACGCAACTTTTTCTCATAATGGTGAGTCACTGGGTATGAGTGTGCAAGCTTGTAGCATTGAGTGGCATGTGTTGCAATGTGTGTGTCCAGCTGACTGAATGCAAAGTGACTTGGATGTGTGGTCTGATGTGTCACTTGAGTGATGATGTCATGCCACACAGTTTTGCGGAGAGACTTTATTTGCAATTTACGTGTCAAACATAGTTCATGTTTGGTAAATGTCCATGGGTGCGGTGATAATTGTTTTAGGTGACTTCTTGTGTGTCTGTCATTCCCAGGTATTTTGCGCCTGTTGTCTGCTCGTGTCATCGTTGTCCTCCTGCTATTCCTCATGAGGATTGCAACGTGTGCTGAATCAGTGTTCCATGCACGGACATGTGGAAAGGTCAGTCTTGCTAAGGTTTGCAACAAGGATTTTGTGTGGTGGTACGGGTTTGGAATGTGTGGGGACTGCTTCTGTGCATGTTGTGGTACCATGCATACATGTCTTCTCACCATGGAGCATATAACATGTAGCATCACTCCCATGACATGATAGTCACCCTTCTTGACAGTCATCTGTAGTGGAGTGTGGCATCTGATGAAGGTATCAATGTGTGTAAACATTGCAGATGCTACGGGTGGACATAGTGGGGGACATCACAACAACAGGCTCCATGGGGAATTGCAGCCTCTCCGTGTGCAGCAGGATGTGTTTGGCTCATCCCCTTCACTTGTGTGCCAGTTCATTGGGATTTACATCATCTGTGTTGTGAAGGGAGTGTCCAGCGTATGTCCCACATGTTCTGTCAACTGACCTGTGAGTCTGTTAATATGGATGCATATCCCTTTGTGTGTGTATGTGGAATAAAGGTGTTCAGCACAATCCAAAGTGCCTCATCTCTGTCACTGCAGCTCTCTTGCCAGTTTGCATGCGTCATCTATGGCATAATTGTCAAAGATTGAGCATCTGTGTGTATGTGTACTTTGGCAACATGCATGCAGTGCTTTATGGCTAATGATCTCTATTGTGCATGAAGTACCTGGTTGGGTATGTATTTGTGCAGGTTGCTCCCCACAACGGGACGTGAACGCCTTCTGATGGTGTGTCTCCTTTGCGCATGTCCACATTTTGTTGCCTGATCCAGTGGCTGTAATTTATGGTGATTGTTCATACATTTTCTCGTAGTGACCCATGAGTAACCTGACACTCCTTCCTTTATATACACCTGTTGCACTGTGCCTTTCAGACCTTGTCTTTGTGTGCTACTTTATGCCTAATTTCTAACCCCTTATGCCTGCTGCTGCCTCACCTGCTGCACCGCCCCACCGAGTGCCCTGATTCTGCCACCCCATGCCTCAAAAATGCTCTGCCCTTCCCCCTCCACCCATTCGAAATGCAGGCAGCAGCTTTTCTGTGCCACTGTAGCCCCAGCGCTGTGCCAAAGGCAGGAAGGTCTGCGCCTGCAACATGCACAGTGCACGACCCTCTAGTCTTTGCATGACCCACGTCACACAACAGGCTCATGCTGCAGCTACTCTCCAAGCAATGTCATCGTGACAATCATCCTCCTGCTATCAGGCAACCCCTAACCATACATACGACACCTTTGCATGCTGAGTGTGCTACTCCAACTGCCTACACAGCGCTACCCAGCCTACAAGACCCTGTCAGAACAACCAGGTAATGTGCCTCCTACTCCACACCGCTCCGTCCACCAGCACGCCATTTGACTCTGTTACCTCCTCAACACAACAGCCCCACACATCACCTTCATGACAGTAACCTGGACAAAAGCATCCTCAGCACATGACGTCTTCATTGCCATCTCAGACGGATACAAGATCACCCGCAGGGACGGCAACACCAATCCCGGGGGATGAATTGCTATTTATTCACAAGTACACCCTCAGAGTCACAAATCCGGGTATGCAGCAACTCCATGGCAACCCTCAGTGTAACACTCCTCTACCGATCTGCAGGCCTACATCCACTATTCCGCTAATCCATCAACACGTACATCTGCACGCACGCCCTCACCTCCACGGGCTACATGTGGCTGGGGGCCAGTCACTTCTTGCTGGAGGGGAACCACCCCACCATCCATCATTGGTCCATCAACATTTGGATCCACGTCTCCGACAAGCAACACACTGCCCCACACCCTGCTACCAATCCCCCAAAGATGCTTGATGTAAGTAACCACAGACAAGCTGTGAGGGACACTCAAAACAACACCCCCTCCACACCCTGCAACTTCACGCACTGGATCAGCAACTGATCCAACAATCTTGCCCATTGACGGACTTTCCTGTGAAGCACAACAACAGTTAAGGCACCTGGGACAAGGCAGACCTACTGGACTCCTACAGACTTAGCCGGACTCTTGTGCAAACCTTGCAACACAAAGAGCCATCATTTGCCTTACAGCCCTGGAAAACACCACACACAGCCATCACCACATCATCAGCAAGGACAAGTGGAGATCCTTCAGATAGTGCCGAGACACCCAAACACACGACATCAAGGAGCTCATCAGCATTGTGAGTGAACTGGCAGCAGATCTCCATCCAAGACACCCCACCCTTGCAAGGCAGATCACATCCCTTGCAACTTTGTACCACTGCAAGCTCATGGGCATACATGACAGCCTTGGCACCTAGAGGCAGACAGCACTATTATCCGCAGGACAAACCCCCATCAGGTTATGGACTCCCATCAGCAGCAATGACACAACCTGGCTCATGTGCAACATACACTCTGGCTCTCCATCAGGCCCCTTCCCACACAACATCTAAACCACATCATTCCACATCCTTGAAGCCCACGTCCAGCGCGTCCTGAATGTCTCCTTTGAGTTTGCCACATCCCATGGGTGCAGGAGGCATGCAGAGACCCAGGCCCTTCTTAAGCAACGGACGGCAGTACCGCAGGATCTCCTGGTACATCACCCTACTTCCCTACCCAGCAAATGTCATCAGGAAGACACTCAACAAGCAAATGACAATTTTCCTCCATGCAACCATCTCCAGGCAACCGGCACCAGACCATCTTCCACAGTAATCACATCACTGCAACCGCCAGCATTGCCACCACCAACGGCAACTTTGCCATGCTCAACAATGGTGGGGCCACCACCCTTGACCTCTCAATGGCAATCGACACCATGTGCTACCACACTGTCAGCTCACACATCTCCAACACTGGTATCCAGAGGAGGGCCCAGGGTTAAATCAGAAAGTCGCTCACCAGCAAGGCCCAGGGAGTCTGTCTTCACCCTGCAACATGTAGTACACTGGGGTCATCTGGCCCATGCCACAGGGCTCTTCTCTCAGCGTGACGATCTTCAATGTCTCCATGACCCCCCTCTCCACCATCACATGCGCACACAACCTCATCATCATCTCGTATTCCATTGACACCCAGCTGCTCCTCAAACTCACCAAAGACCCAGCCATTGCCAGATCCTAACTTCAAGAAGGCATGAGATCCGTTGAGGAATGGCTGCACATCAGCCACCTGAGGCTGGACTTGGACAGGACAGAGGTCATCATCTGAGGATTGTCCCCTTACAGCTGGGTCAATTCCTTGTGTCCCACTGGTCTGTGCACCGCACCAGCGCCCTGTGGCAACGCACGCAAGCTGGTGTTCATCATGGACCCATCGTTCACAATTACCATGCAACTCACCACCATCTGTACCTCATGCTGCAACACCCTCCACATGCTGCAAATGACCCACAGATGGATCCACTCCAAGGCAAGACAGACCGTCCCCCTGGGCCATGACACCAGCCGGCTCAACTACAGCACCGGCCTCTACGGAGATCAACAGCAAAACTGCAGGAGAAGTTGTCCACATCCAGGGTGCATCCGCACACCTCATCTGCAACATCCCCCACCCCAGCCACATCACTGTCCACCTGAGATAGATACAATGGCTCACTGTGTACTGCAGGATCACCTTCAGACTCCTCAACCACACTGAGGAGGCAGTCCACAACCCCAGACCCAACACCGACCTTGGATGTCTGTCATCCAACACCCCGTTGGCCCAACTCCATGCAGCCCACCTTGCCCTGGCCACCATTCATCACATCCACAGAAAAACTGCATGCAGGAGATAGTTCTCCCACCTCGCCAAACAGACCTGGGACTCCCTCCCCGGGCACATCAACATGACCCATGACCTCTACACCTTCATGATACTCTTCCAAATTGGTCTGTCTGAGCAGTATTGCAAGTAACCCCTCAGCAGCTTGAGGCCATCACGGGTGAGTATTGGGCTCCATGTCTGTATTTTGTGAAACATTGTGACCCATGTGTGACCGGACTCAGATCCAAGTGTATGGATGGCTGGAGTTCGTTCCACACTCAGGCATACTTCGACACATCCCCACACGTATGTTGTGGACTCATGCTAAATGACTGCAACATAAAATTTCATGTCTTAATTTTTTATTTATAGCTCTGGGGTGTGATTTGTGCACAGAAAAAGGTGCTATGCAGGGGCCATAGAATCCAAACTTCACAGGGGGAGATGGGATCCTTGGCATTTGAAGTCATCAGAGTCCAGACCACAGTGTTTGGCATCATTGGTTAGACTGTGACCAGCAAGTCCATGTGGCAGATGATGTCAGTCAATGAGGTGATGCTGTCACACATGAAGGCCAGGTGCCAGGCCAGGTGACCTGGGAGATGTGGATGGGCCGCTGCCTCTCATGGTCTTTTCCGTGAATGACCCACCTTCCTCGTGGGACCCTCAGATGCAGGCCTTGACGATGCTTGGGATGCTCCATCGGACGAATCCTCCTCCTCCTCCCTCCCTGTGGCTGGTGGTGTTCTGCGCCTGGTGGCACAGGGAGGGTTGCCCATGTTGTCGGCGATCCGACGGAGTGAATGGCTTATGTCCCTTTGCACCGCCAGGAGCTCAGCCAGTCTTGCCTCCATCCGTCCTTGGTGTTCTTGTTGACTGGTGTGTTGCTCGGCCTGCTGGTGCTTGATCTCTGTGAGGGTCACCACTACCTGGCTGAACTCCCTGGTGTCATGCCGGTATGCCTCCATGATGTTGTGGATGTGTGACATACCGGTCCCTTCAGCTGGCTGGTCAGGTTCTCGCCTCCGCCGTCCTCCACTCCCACCACCCCTGCCCACACGAGCCTGGCCTGCCGTTGTGGGCACATCGGGTCTACAGGACCCCTGAGGGATGGCAGTGGCGGTGTTGTCTGCCTCCTCCTGGGTGCCCGCCGCACCTTGTCCCTCCTGGTCAGACTGGCTCAGTTGTTCACTGCGGGCAGGGCTCCTTGGTGTCTCCTGGGATGTGGCAGGAATGGGGGTGGTGGTTGGCACAGATGTTCCTGAACCAGGTTCTGCAGGGGCGTGGACACCAAAGGGTCCAGGTCGGTTGGGGTCATCCGCGGAGTGTTGAGAGGCGTCGCTGCCGGTGGGATCAGGTTCATCCTGAGCCTGTGACTGTGATTCTTCCCCCCCATTGTTGGGGGAATATTCATCACGTTGCCCTGTGTGTGAGAGACAGACAATGTTAATGCTGTTTCATGCAACATGCATGCTTCATACACATTGAAGTTGGCACAGTTCCTCCAGGTAGTTGTATGTGCCTAGGATTCTCCTCAATGTTCACTTGTGGATGGGTATGTTGCGGGGGACAGATTGATATGTTCTCCTGAGTCATTGACATGTCGATTTGTGGCTTGGACTCTTCTTCGGCTATGTATTGTTCTTGTTGTGTTGCATGTCCATTGTGACAGTGGGTAAATCCATTGCCTGTCCTGGTGGTGTCTGCTTGTGTAAGGGGTGTGTGTGACAGGGCCTGCTGGTGGGTGTAGTGTGATTTGGCCCTGGGGCTCCCAGGTGATGTAGCTGTCCCCCCATGGAGCATGCTGCCATGACAGTGAGTGTGAGTTCCTGTCCTAGATATCTGACCTTGTTATCTAACAATAACAATTATTACGAACAACATTAGATACAAGCCAGACCTCCAGGCTCTGCAAATAATTATTTTGAACTGATCTTTGGTACAAATGCTACTAGTAACCTGCTTTACAATAATGTGAAATTGCTTGATAACAGTTCAAAACCACCTGAAACCAGTGCAGTGTACACGCACTGGTTCCATGCTTCAAGACATGTCGTGATCATGAGCAGCTGTTGACCAGGACATCAGTATGGACAGCCAGAGTCTTCCAAGTGAAGTGTCCTTTAGAGGTATCATATTACTATGTGAAGTAGCCTTCAGAAAACTTCTGTTTAGGGGTTGACCATTTGATGTTTTAGAGTAATGAATGATTCACAGCTGACTGAGGCATGTGATGAGGTTCACTATTGCCTTAGTAAAGTTGTGCATGAGACGTAACCTTCCGTGGACATTATCCTCATTAATCTGAACACAAGCTTGTGCAATAGATCTTTTATATTTGCCAAACTAACAGTACATGCAATCTAATGTGGTGCAAGTTTATGCTGTCCCTGTATCAAGGCCAACGTTTTCAGGAAATCTAATTAGATCATTTCATTTCAGACAATTTTCACTAATACCTCTGTAAGTAAGTGTGTCTTTGTAGAAACTGCACAGAACTACTGGTCTGGGATTTAGGGATATTGCTTTACTTTATATCAGTATTTGGTGTTTTCATTGCTAGATGTATGGACAAGCACATGCTTCCACTGGCATTCCCTTGGGACCCTAACACTGCCATTGAGACCCCTGAGCTTACAGGTGGCAAAATCAGTGCCGAAAACACTGGGATGGCTCGTCCTTATAGGCCTCTCTCCTTGTTTTCTGCCCATGTTTTAATTATACTAAATGAATAACAGTCTATTATTTACTATTAGTGAAATGCAAAAATGGATCTCAACGAGCTGGTACAGGACCTATGTTTGTCATCTGAAACAAGTAAAAAGAATATGCTTTTAAATGTACATTGTGTGCATGTGTGCAGGTTAGAGTATGTTTGCGTGTGACAGAGAACTTGTGTATGAATATGAGCACCTGTATGTGGGAGCATCCTTGTGTGAGTGAAAGGGAGTGAGTGACAGGTAGTGAGTGAAATGAGTCAAGCTAAGTGTCAGTAAGTGAGCATTGATGAGCCAGAGTGAGTGAGACTGAGTGAGTGAGAGTAAGAGTGATTGAATGAGAGTGAGTAAAAATGTATTAAGAATGAGTGAGTATGAGTGAGAGTCAGTGACAGTTAGATTAATTGAGTGAGAAAGAGAGAGTCTGAGTGAGAATAAGTTACTTAAAGTGAGTGAAATTAAATGAGAATCAGTGACTGAAAGTAAGAGTAGTGCAAGTGGAATGAGTATATGAGAGTGAATTCAAGAGAGTGAATGAGTGCCAGTGAGAATACATGAGTGTGAGTGGGTGTTTGTACATCATTAGGCCTGGCATACTGAAGGTAAATCTTCACTTGGAGACATTTCTGGCAAATGCTGGTGCTGGCATACTGCAGGCAATTTTCTAGAATGTCAGGCGCCTATTTTTTTTAATTTTTATGGTTTTACATTGTGCAATCCTGGCCAAGGCATTCGCGCACTGTTCATGAGCACCAGAATATGTTGTCAAACAGCGTCTCAAGGAAAGACGTCCTCACGATAGCACTCAAACTGCGGGTAACCCGCTTTTGAAGAAGGTACAAACGTTGTAGTTGAGTTTATAACAAGTTTAATTCATGTAACTGATCGTTAGTATGATACGTCTCATACTTTTAAAGATTGATTCAAACAGCGATGAGGTTCGCAGATACATTTTCATTCATTAGACAAGCAATTTTTCAGATGTCCCCGATGCATTTCGGGACTCGCCCTTCGTCAGGGGTATGATTCTACAACAGAAATAAAGGAGGACAATAGGCAAAGGTCCAGGATGTAAAACCGTAAAAACATGGTGAAAGGTGATTAGCACGTGATGAGAAACTAGTCTCAATGCTTGAAAAAAATGTCGGTGGTGCTCATATTTAAAGCATGCGAGCGAAAGAAAGTGAGGAACGCGGTTGTAGGTGTGTTAATTAAGAAATTAAACCAATTAATTTCTATTTCGAAGTTGCGGAAAAAAGTGCTCTAAATTGTGACCGGGTGCATGGAAGGAAAACTTGAACTTAAACAGTTTAGTGAGGGGAACAGGTGTATTCACGTTAAAAAACGCAGGTATGAATAAAGTTAATAGGTGCTCGGAAAAAAATACAAACAGGTAGGTGAGGGGAACACGTGTGTTCACGTTAAGAATCGTGGTGAGAATAAAGTTGGTTGATGCCTAAATCATTAACCTGAATGTCAAGAAAGAAGAAACTGTTAGATCGGAAGGTGCTCAAGACTAATACAGAGTGCAAGTTATAGTGAAGAGACGCAAATCAGTAAATGTGACAAAAAAACGGTGGTCTGAGGTACCTGAAAATCGCCAGAAACACGGTGTGCAAAGCCTCATCGAAATGGTAGTGGGACATACACAGTAAACCCCGGAACTATATCCCGTAGACCCGGAAATGGTGAACACGGTGACGTTCGAGGGCAAGTCATGTGACTCAAAGAGTGTGAAGAAAGACTATCGTGCATGATGTAACCACAGTAACCAAATGAAAACAAATCGGACAATGTGTGATGTAAACAATTCTGGTTCGTTATTCTGGCAAATCGTGTGGCTCAAAATGTGTATAGAGAGACATGCATACATATATTATAACTTGATAAGGACATTGTGTGATGTAATTACTTCATCAATATGTCGTTGCACATGAACTGTAAGGAGATAAATAAAGGTAAAACCGGAAAAAATCATAAGCAAAAATGAAAAGAAGATGAAACGTGAAGTAGAGACAAGTGATAACAGGGATGTGAAGGAGCACTGAATGAAGTGGGTAACAAATTATAGATGACAGCTAAATTCAAGACGTTCGTTGAGCCCGGAGGGGTAAACTGAGTTCAGTCTATTTATCCAGAAAAGTTCACGTTGTAACAAGAAGGCGCTGTTGTCTCTCCCTTGTTGTATCGTGACTTGTTCTAGAATCAAAAACCTCAATTGGCTACATTTGCCGCCAGTGTGACCAGCGCGACTGCTGAGGGAGCGGAACTACAGCCCCCAGCCTGCACACGCCACCAACGTCCAATCCTCGCACCAGGAGGCGCTGAAATACTGGCCACATCTCATTTGCTGTTTGCCACCAGTTTGACCAGCGCGACCGCGGGGGGAGCGAGTCTACAGCCCCCAGCCTGCTAAGCGGCACGCACGCCACCAACATCCAATCCTCGCGCGAGGAGGCACTAAAATACCGTCTCATTTGCTGTTTGCACCAGTGTGACCAGCACGACGGTGGTGGGAGCAGGACTACAGCCCCCAGCCTGCTAAGCGGCGCACACGCTGCCACGTCCAATCCTCGTGCCAGGAGGTGCTGAAATACTGGCCAGGGCTCCCACAGTGTGGGAGCCCGTCTCATTTGTTGTTTGCTGGCAGTGTGACCAGCACGACCGTGGGGGGAACGGGACTACAGTCTCCAGCCCGCTAAGTTGCACACATGGCACCACCGTCCAATCCTTGCGCCAGGAGGCGCTGAAATACCGGCCAGGGCTCCTGCAGCAACAGGAAGAGGCAGGGTAGGGCTACCCACCTTTCGAGTCACCAGTAACACACCCTAAAATCAAAGAGGTGAGTGCTTGCCATCCCAAATCTTCTGGCCCACTTTAGTTGCTATGCACTGACCTGAATATCATAATGGGGAAGCGCACTGGGACATCAACTGCACGCCCCATCACTAGCAGTATCAATAGCATGCTTGAAAGGGTGATTAATATTTTATCAAGGGAGATTGAACTGACAGAGCGCCGCCTGTCTCTAGGCAATGAGGGCCCAGTGCTTAGTGTACATCCTAGAAGGGCACCTTCTGACTCTGATTTTGTAATTGAACTGGGAGAGCTAACTGTACAGCACCCCCTGCAGCCTCACAGGACCGGTACTTATAATACCTCTAACACCTTGCATGGTAGCGTGAGTTTACATTTTCTTCCCATTATGGTCCAACAGAGGACAGAAAAGCACCTTTATTAATGCTGACCATTATCCATCCTTAGTCTTTTACTTGGTGTTTTAAAGCTGGTATTAAATTCTAAGATCATAGAATAAGTGAAAACAAGCAACAGCTGGCAGACACTCATATGTTCAGAGTTGCACTCTGAAGTAAAGACTGACGCAGAAGGTAGGATCAATCTTCTTTATTTGTAGTAATACGTAACTGCATCTTCAGCTTGCCACAAACAGAACGGAGTCATTCAGTGAAGAGCTCTCTCAACATTCCAAGAGAGCCTTCCTTACAGGGTTCTAAGATGGAACCAACGGGTGGCAGAAGGAGAGGGTGCAGGGGAAGTACCAAGTAGGAGGATTATAACACATCTCCCTCCCCAAAAGGATAGAGAACAGGAAGTGAGGACAGAGGAGCGGAAGAAAAGGAGAAGACAAAGGAGGTCAGGAGGAAAGGGGGAAAAGGACAGGGAAAAAAACAGGAAGCAGAGAAAAAACAACTTGGAAAAATAATGCGGACAGTGGAGGTGCAATGATTGCCCTGGAAGCATGAGGTACCCAATAATATCAGTGTCCTGACCTCACCCCATTTTATAGTCTTTGTGCCAGATAGGAGAGCTTCTAGGTCTTTCCCTTCTTCTCCCATGCACCTCCTCTAGGCTGGTACCATTAGCATGGGAGTCACTTACTTCTCTGGCACCAGACCCCTCGGGGCATGTGGCTACCCTATCCATGCTCCACATTTTCCCATTTTCTAGAATAACCACATTATTCTTAACCTCTTTGATTTTCTCAGTAGCAAGGAATGTATCACCTTTTGTACCTATGCCATAGGGTTTTCTAATCCAAACCCATTGCCCTTGCTTAAGTGACCACTCTTTGTATTTATGTTGTTTGGTTACAACCTTCTTCCTGAACTCATCAGGATTGACCACAACTTCCTTATTCTGAGGCAACCAGTTGGGAGACAACTTGGAGCCCGCCTTCCTCACCCTCAAAAGCTCGAAAGGAGAATAACCAGTAGCTAGGTTGGGTGTGGTATGGTATGACCATAGCATGTCTCAAACAGCTGCCTCAATTGGCTTACGTGAAGTAGCTGCTAATTGAATACAATCTGTTAACATTCTATTTGCTCTCTCCACCTTCTCATTGGCTTTAGGACAATATAAAGGAGTACGTATATGAGCAATAGACATGTCTGCAAGAAATTCCTTCATTTCGTCTGATACAAACTGTACTCCATTATCTGTGACAATGTTGGAGGGGATACCCTCCTTAGAAAACACATCGGTTAAAAACTCTATAAGTGAATTTGTGTTGATCTTATTCACAAACTTGTGCGTAATCCAGTTTGAATAATAATCAATAAGAACCAAAAGATACACCTCCTGTGGTCCCATCACATGTATTGGACCAGCAATGTCCAAACCCAGTTTGTTCCAGGGAACCTTGGGTACTTCAACTGGGATAAGAGGAATACGCCTTGTAACTTTGGTTTTGTCACTCATGCTGCATACATAATAGTCACTTACTTTCTCTTCCATCAATTGATCCATATAGGGGAACCAATACTCAGATCTTAGTTTCGCCTTGCAAAGACTTCCCCCTAAGTGTCCTTCATGAGATAGATCTATGATGTGGTTCCTAAGACCCCCCGGAGGGACTAACTTTCCAGACTTAAGTAGAAAGTGCCCCTCTACAGACAACTCATCTCTTACGTTCCAAAAGGGCTGTACCACCTCAGGAATGTTTTGCATTTGTTGGGCCAACCCTTAATCACGTAATTTTTGACTGTGTTAATGAGATTATCTAGCTCCATATGATGGTTCCATTGGTCTTGTGAAACCGCTTGTAAAGAGATCTCCAGAATAGCTTCTTTAGATTCAGAAACATCCTCTCCTGAGTTAATAGGTGACCTTGATAAAAAGTCAGCAACATTGTTCTGTGGACCAGGTATATAAACCATCTTGAAATTAAATCCTTGGAGACCCAGTACCCATTTCGCAAGGCGAGGAGTCATGTTTTCCATGTCTTTTTTAGTGAATAAAGCCAGCAATGGTTTGTGATCAGTACATAGCTCAAATGGCACACCCCAAACATAAAACTTGAACTACTCTGCTACAGTAAGGGTCCTGGAAGCAAAAGCCACCACCTTCACCTTGTTGTCAAACCTTTGCGCAAGAGTAGCCCCTATCCCTTTACTGTTGGCGTCCGTTGAAATTAGAGTGTCTCTTTCCACATCAAAGTTGCCTATGAATGGGGCAGAAATTATTGATTCTTGTATTCTTTTGATAGCTTCCTCATGTTCCCTTCCCCAGGTGAAAGTAGAATTCTTCTTTACTAAATCCCTTAGAGGTTGAGACAAAATTGAAAAGTTCTTAATGTACTTGGCCATAAATTCTGCCAAGCCAAAAAATGACAGGATTTCCTCTTTGCATGTGGGAGTAGGCGCTTTTCTCACAGCTTCAACTAAATCAATTTTAGGCTTAATGCCCTCTTCCGAAATTGTGTGACCCAAATAGTCTACCGATGTTACACCTAATTTACACTTACATTCTTTTGTAGTAAATCCAGCATCTCTGAGCTTATTAAGTACCAAACATACATTCATTTTGTGTTCATCCTCACTTGAACCATACACAAGAATATCGTCCTGGAAACACATTGTTTTACAACAATCCTTTAGAATGTGCTGCATGATTCTCTGAAAAGCTGAGGCTGCTGACGCCAAACCAAATGGCATCCTTAAGAAGTTATAGTTGCCAAATGGAGTGGTGAAAGCCGTCAGAAGTTGAGAATCAGGATGAAGATCGACCTGATGATAGGGCGAGGAAAGATCGAGCACACTAAAAAATTTTGCACCATGAATTGTGCTTAACATTTCATTAATCCTAGGTAAAGGATGTCTATCAAGAAGGATGTTGGCATTTAAGTCCCTCAAGTCCACACACAATCTGATACTCTTCCCATTATCCTTGGTTGTGAGAACAATGGGTGCCAACCACTCTGAACTCTCTATTTCCTGAATTACCCCTTGATTTACCAGTTTTTGAAGTTCAATTTTTAAGGGTTCTCTCATGAGTAGTGGGCTGGCACGAGTTTTGTGCAACACAGGGACAGCTCCTTCCCTTAAAACAATTCTATGCATATCATTTTTTAACCTTCCTAATTTTTCAGAAAACACTTCGGGGAACTCTTTGGTGAGATTACTACCTACTGCCGGGGGCTCTACCAGCAAGACCTGCTCCACATTGTTGGGATCCAAGGTGATACCTAATTCTTTCTGGTGATTCCACCCCAAAAGACTTGACCCTTGTTTGGTGATATAAACCTTGCCCACCGTGTGTCTGTCCTTAAATGTAATTCTCATTCTCACCATACCAACTAAGGGGATTGTTTCTTTATTGTACCCTGATGGACAAATGTCAGTTCTCTCTAACTTTATCCTTTTTTCATTACATTTTTCCTCAAACACCTTCTTTTCAATGAGCGTAAATGGGGAACATGAGTCCGCATACATCTGAAATTTTTCCCCATCAAGAAAAATATCACAAGTGGGATATTGTATTCTCTCACCCATATTCCCATGCTGTATCTGAAATACAAACGTTTTTTTTTCAACCATCTCTGTTTCCGAACAACCAATTGCATGTACTTTGGGACTGAATGCTTTGCAAACCTTTGAAAAATGCCCCTTCTTATTACACTTTCTGCAAACAATATTCCTTGCTGGGCATTTCCAAATGTTGGCCAAGTGATTTGGACTGCCACATCGAAAGCACAAAAAACTATCTGTAACTTTACCGGGAATATCTTTATTTTTTTCCCCCACTTTACAAACAGCCTCTTCCCCTTGCGTAGACTTTGATTCCCCTTTCTCTTTATACTCTCCTGCTGAGGCCTTCATCTCCTTTATACACAAAGCTGTGTGTTCTAGCCCCTTCGCTATACTGATTGCTTCCTCAAGATCTGGATTTCTGGTAAGCAATTCTTCTTGTACTTTCATGTCATTTGTACACCTAACTAATTGGTCCCTGATGAGGGAATCCGTTAGTGCGCCAAATTCACAAGTGGCTGACATGCCTCTTAATACTGCCACATAAGAAGAAACCTTCTAGTCCTTTCTTTGACTCCTCTTAAAGAACGTGTGTCTTTCTAATACCACATTTATTTTTTCTCTGAAATGTGCTTCTAATTTTCTTAAGGTATACCCATAGACATACCCCCCGGCTTCATCTTCATTTGGCTCTTCATCAATTAATCTACCTGTAATGTCCTCAAAAACTTTCCTTCCCTGAATACCTAAATTATGGAGAAGAATGTGTTGCTTCCTTATATTTGAAAAATTCCCCCCACTGATGGCAATAGGGTATGATTTAAAAATACCCTCCCACCTGCACCAAGGTATATCAGGTTCCCCAACTTCATTTAAGAATGGGGGTGGCTGACTCATGCCTGCTCCTGTCATGGTTGACTAAATTGGATGTTTCTCTTTTTTTCTTTTTTAACTACTATTACCAATAAACATTTGAAAGTACTGACAATACACAGAAAATGAGCAAACACTTGTAATAATGAGTTAATCAGGGAGAGGTATGTAATAGAAATTTAAAATTCTAAAAATTAGATGTCTCACATGAACCTGAAAAACCCAAAATTTCTTTACAAAATTGTCTCTGTTTCAAAAATACACCGTCCAAAAAAAACTAGATGTCTCATATAAACTTTAAAGCCCAAAAATCTCTTCACGAACTTGTTTCTTGGACACGACGGGTGCTAAGAACACGCACCGAGGCAGAATAATCTCCCCCGATAAATACCAACTCAGACTCAGGGGAGATTAATGTGAAAAGCGAGCTGAGGAACCACAAACGGAGCTTCCTTGTAGCAAAGTCCTTTGATAAACAAAAGACTACCACCGGAACAGCACCACAAAGCCCCGCTGGACGCAAACGGAGCAAAGCGGGGACGGAGCCACAAGCACGAGCAGAGATGACGGGGCAAGTCAGTTGCTTTATTTCGCTTCGTAAGGCCCCCTGAGCGCAGCGCCGGCAAAGAGTGAGCGATGAAAACAAAGGATAACTACAATGCTGAATTGCGGAGCCCCAATAGAATTAATCCCTTCGGGAAGTTCATAAAGCTTAGAGCGTCACCTTCTGTCGCGCAGGCCACTATGACAGAGAGGAAAAACTCTCTTCACTCCGTCACCAAACGCTCAATGATGGAAGTCGACTCACCCTCTGAATGGTTTCCAAGACCAGGATAACGATGAAACTTCCCATGAACAGTAGAAATAACTCTTTAAAGCGGAGCTCCAGAGGGCTGGCAAGACGAACATCACAGGGGAAGATGCAGCGCAGCGCTGTCCCTCCCAAATCTCGTCGCCAAAAATGAAGTAAAGACTGACGCAGTAGGTAGGATCAATCTTCTTTATTTGTAGAAATACGTAACTGCATCTTCAGCTTGCCAACAACAGAACAATTCAGTGAAGAGCTCTCTCAACATTCCAAGAGAGCCTTCCTTACAGGGTTCTAAGATGGAACCAACGGGTGGCAGAAGGAGGGGGTGCAGGGGAAGTACCAACTAGGAGGATTATAACACACTCATTTTTCAGCTTCACGAATTTTGACATAATATGCATACATCAAACGGAGTTTACCTGTTATAACAAGCAATTAGTGTCCTGGCCTCACTGTAAGTCAATTCCCAAATTAACTAGCCTCGCACTTAGCAGCTGTCGTGTGAGTTCCCAATGCTCCTGTGGGCCAATGTGAATATCTGCAATGACTGGAGTAGGGCAAGGGAAAGTTTTGGTTCAAGGATTGTGCCGGGGACAGGCTTTGAGCACAGGTCACAGTGCTGGCTATTACACTTGACTGATGAGTTAGAACTACTAATGTACACAGAAAACAACACAAGATGACCTAAACTATTTATTCTATACGTTAAGATATGAGCCTCCAGTAGTGATCATCTTAGCTGCACAAGCATGTCTGTTCCCATCAGACTGACACTTCAGTGAAACTAATTGCCATTCAGCTTACTGGCCATGCAATCAAAGGCCTCGGGGACGCTGACGTCCGTGGCAGGAAAAGAGAGTCAAAACCACTCCAAGAGAACACTTTTTGTATTTGTCCCTGTTTCTCTTTACCTAGCCGCGCAGCAACAAATAGGGGGCTGCCGAGATGCTACGTAGGATAGTGGGTCAACCTTCCGACGCCATCAGGGGAAAACAGATGTTTGACGTCATTTTCGCTACTACAGTCATTTTGGTGAATTAACATTCACACGATCATGGGTCATGTGTTCCAGAAATTGCCTATCGTTCAGCAGTGGCGCGCATGCCATTTCTAGTGTTGAATTCTTGTGTATTGATGAAGGTGGTTCCTGTTAGTCTCTAGAGATGTCCACGGGGCCAGCAGGCATAGCTAGATGCAGAGGACAGGCACTCCATCAGGTGACCGAGTGTTTTACTACCTCGCGCTGAAAGAGTACAAAGCCAGCACCGCAGTTTAAATCAAGCCCATTGCTGAAACACTTAGGAATGACAAAAAAATCATAAAACAGGCAACACAATTAAATGAAAAAACAATGGCAAAATGAATGAATTTCACTTTCTTTTAGGCAAATATGCAGATGTAATCATGGGAAAAAAAGTTGCCATTCACGGATGCAAGAGAACCAATGGCTGGAGTGTGTGGACACCATGCCCCATGGTGTATGCTGTGGTGGGCAGGAACAAAACATGAATGAAAGTTCACTGGACCAATGGATGAAGACGGCTGAGCCCAAGCTGCTCTGTGTGTATATATGTATGTACTTTTAATTTATGAATGTTCTTTGATTGCATGAGACTACCGAGACAACTAAAGCTGTCTTTAAGTCAGAGCTAACAAATGAGAAGGCTTCTGGTTTCAAAGAATTCACAAAGGACCCTTGTGATTTAAGCATGTGTGCTGTCAGTATTACACATTAAAACAAACAAATAGGCTTTTATTTAAAAGTCAGGTTGTCGAAACATCATGCTACAGGCCCAAAAAGTGATTTTCCATACATATAACACAGCTTTTTCAATTTAGAGGAAAGTGGTATTTCAATGTTAAACAAGCACTAGCAAAGCCAATAAGTCTGGCACGGCCAACCGCCTTTTCCAATTCTTGTTTGTTTTTTTGTTGTTGTAGTTTTTGCAAAACTTTATTGTTCAGGAAGCTGCCAGGCCTTCAGCAATCTAAACAAAATCATTGGCTAAAGGCAAAAATCTTGTTTTGGTCTCAAAAAGCACGCATTGTCATAGTACTCTCTGGCACTGAAGAGAACTATTTTGTGAGTTGATGGGCTACTTGAGCAGCAAACTCTACCTCATAGGGAAGTAATCCAATGGCTGAAGTATGCTGACAAATTTCCCCTTGATGCTTGCTGGAGTTGGTGGAAGAAAAATGTGAATGACAGAACCACAGACTAATGGATGAAAAACCCTATAGGTAACTATGCTATTTATATAATTTTTGTAAAATCAAAAGATCTTGGTTGACACAGATGTAAAAAAGCCAATCAGTCTGGCATTGGCTGCCAGCCTCTTACCTTTGGGAAGAAAGAAAGAAAGAAAGAAAGAAAGAAAGAAAGAAAGAAAGAAAGAAAGAAAGAAAGAAAGAAAGAAAGAAAGAAAGATGCAAAAAAAAATAAAGAAAGACAGAAAGAAGGAACGACCAACAGATAGGATTGCAAAGATAGAGCACCCTCATAAGCTAATATTCAGAGTTCATGTGAACCGCTGGTAAGGTGTGAAACAGCAGCAGTCAGGTAAACAAAGGCCTCTTGAAAAGGACTTTGCAACACCATTGGCAAAAGACAGGCACTGATAAAGCTGGCATGTGCCCTGTGCTCTGATCTGGTAGAAAGTGTCCTGCTATCACATCAGACCCTACAAAAAAGGCAACTTTTAAGTAACAATAAAATAAAAGCAAAAACACTGTCACTGAGAAGAACTACCTTGTGTGCAGATGTGCTCCTTGTGAAAGAGCTAAATGCATTCACTCAAATTGAAGTCAGCCAGTGGCTGATGTAGGCTGACCCATTGCGCTACGCTGTATGCTGTAGTGGGCAGAAGCAAAATGTGCACGACACAAGATCAGATTAATGGATGAAGAGAGGTGGCTGAAAGCCCCTTTATGTATGTATATCATGCATATAATTTTTGTAAAATCAAAAGGTTTTTCCTTACGCCAAACCTAAAAATATGGTACTGACACTTCTTTGCAGGGGAAATTCGTGCCAGTCACCATAAACAAGCTTGCACATTTAAATGCAGAGAGAAAACTGTTTCTGTACGATGTTTCCCATTTAATTCTGAATTTGTGGTAATATCACATTATCCGGCTATGGCAACACATTTTCCAGAATGGTGGTATCACCACAAATATCCCATCCTACTCTGAGTGAGGGTCACTTTGTTTGTCTTGATTTGAGACAATAACAGTGCTCGTCATTGTCCTCACAGTGAGAGTTCTCAAGTGAGCCTTATCTGGGATACAAACTGCCTGAAACATCAGACACGCAAAATAATTCACTTCTAAAAACAATTTCATTAAATACTAATACCTCTGGTTTATTACTCTAAGTACGCCAGGAGATTGATGACAAGTAAAGGATCTCTGTTTCTAAAGCCATCGCTGAAGAAGTGTGTAAAGGTGATTAATGTCACTCCATCCTTCCCTTGTGAATGGATTGCAGTGAGCTGGGGCTTGGCAGTCCATTGGCAGCCCTGTGACACTTGAGATATGGCCTCCCATTGAGCCCTGCTCGTTAAATGCTTCAAGGGTGTCTCATAGTGCTTGACTAAATTAATGGCAGAATTCAACGAATTAATCAGCAGATCATGACGACGGATATAGTCCTGTTGAAGAGAGAGTCACCGAGTAGCACAGTACACCATGGCGTCCCTGGGGAAAATACTGCAAAAGCTCACAACCCGAAGTTTTTTTTTTATTATAAATGCTTTAAACTTCTAGCATAAAAGATAAAACCATGATTTCAAAGACTTACGTTTACCTTGTAAATTTTGCTGATTTACCAATCACAATTAATTAGAAAGCATGTACGCTTTACATGTCAGTTAGTTTTATGATAAAACACCAAGGCCCAGATTAGGAGTTTGGTGGTAAATACCACCACATTTGTACATAGGGTAAATACCAACCCAAGGGGTTCAGTAAATAACACACGTTAAATAACACTGCAGAATCGAATGTGTGCTAATTAGCACATGTGGTAAATACCGAAGGTGTCATTTAGCGCATATGCTAAACACCTCACCTGATGCATAGCACAACCCCAAACAATCAGGAAATTGCCATTTTCAGGCATTGTAAGCTGCTAGACGGTGGGAACTAATTCTTAGAGAACAGAAACAGCCAGAGCAACTCTCGAAATGATCTTAGGAGACCCTAAATGTACACCAACAACTCCTTCTTATGTGAAAGTGTGCAGACATTCATTTTGTGTGGACAAAGGACTTTGAAACAAGACAGAGTCCACTTCCATCCTCTGATATCATTTAGTCCTCACAAGTAGAAATTAGCCAAACTTTTCCATCATTGACCCAGGTAGGGAGAAGAAGTACAAGTTTACGGATCCAAACAGGATGTCTTAGCCAAAGAGGTGGCAAGAGCACATGACCCTCTAATGTGCTCTCCCATTCTGAAGATACCACCAAAAACAAAGAAAAACATGTTTGTTGAAGGAGATGTTGCCCAATATCAATAATGAATCAACATATCTACTTGATGTTGTGAAATATAAAAAAAGGTTCTAAACCTTGTAATTCAAGGTATTTAAGTGAGTTGTCAAACGCAAGCACTAAAACATGGCAACTGGTGCTAATACACCATCTCTGCTCTACCTTAAGCTATGGGAAGAACCAATCAGGACCATCCTCAATATGTTTAGAGTGGAAGTCATGAAAGAAGGCCTTGAGGTCAGAGGAATCTAAGTTAACAGTCATGAGAGTTGTAATGGAAGTAAATGTGGTTGCTAAAAAGTTGACTTGGCTGAGAATCATAAAAGCTATGAAGAGTGGCTTATTTAATTTGTTACACATGCTCACATTGATCTATGCATATGTCATAAGGGCTAACAACTCTCTAATGGTACTGCTGACATGTTTGAGATTGGGGTACAATCATGATGCACTGTGATCTTGATGATGAAGGGTTGATTTGTCTGCCCAGTACCTTAAGAGTGATGTGTTACCACAGTATGGCTAATGCTGCTTCTCATCAGCATGATAACATTGTGGTTTCATATAGAGCACCTAACACATCACTTCAGTATACAGAGATCCACATCACACAGCATTTGCACATAAATAGTATGTTTCATTTGACAGTTTCAGCACACTTGTTTTGGCCCACCATGAGGTCACCATGTGTACGTGAGTGCAGCCAATCAGTCCTAGGATATCAGGAAATCCTGCTGTAAAACAGAAGTGTGCTTTGCTGGCATTACCTGTGTGGGTGTCTGAGGGAAACTATATGCTGCTCACTTACTCTCTGCAAAACACCCATCACTTAGCAGAGTATTTAGCTAAACTTTGAGATATGCCACGCACCAGTCTTACCATCTACTGTGTGGTGTCTGTTGCAAAGAAGGTTAGTGCTTCTAGCATCTTCAGGAAGAGGGGATGGCAGTGCATCCCCACATTGGGCTCTAGAGTATACGTAATGGTGAAAATATGTTTGGTATGGTGCCGTTTTGAGTCTGTGCATCCTCTGGATCTAAAGCTTACTCATGTTTATGGGTTCCAGCCTTATCCTGTCAATGCAGGCTCTTGTCCTGTGTTGCTGTTCCATTTGAGTCATTACTGGTGACCTGGTTTCCATCTTCATGCTGCATGGTTTGTTGCTGCAGAACATGGATCTGGCAAAGTATGATATAGCGGCCTAACAATGCTACATCCATTTTGGTGGAATGTAGAATGGAGGTGTGAGCTGCTGCAATCAACCTGTGAGAACTTCACCTATTCACGGCTGATAATGTCAGTCTGGCCCAGTGTGCAGGTGGGTAATATTTTATTATTTTCAGCTCAAACAGAGCATGTACAGTTTCTTTTTTTTTTTTTGCATTATTGTGTAAGTCTTTGAAGTTTTTCTATTGTTGTACAGCTTTTCTTTTATTCCCTACACTTTCACAATTTTCAACCACCTGCTTTTGACTGATGGTATTTTAAAGTGGTATTTTCCACTGTTTTTTTCCATATTCCATAATTTGTTGTATGTGTTAAATAAAGCATGGGTTGAATCAAGCACGCCATAAATAGCATACATGGACTAGAAGCGCATTTACCACATGTGCTAAATAGCACATGGTGTTTTTAACTGATAATTTGAAGATTTGTCAAAGTCATGCACTATTTACCCCCGTATGAGGTAATTACCACTACGCCTAACTACACCCAAGTGACCCATGATGCATGTGAAAGGGATGGTGGTGTTTATCAGATTCAAGTACAGAAATCAATGTTGTTCCTGTACTCTGGGTTGGTGGAAAACCAGAACACACTGAGTCAAGTAGAGAGTTAGTCTCAACATATTTAGATAGCTGTTTATTAACTGTTTTCATCAGAAAACAAGGAGAGAGCAAGGGAAAAGAAGGGGTGCGTCCTTGTCCTCAATACGATATTAGACTAAACAATGCGGCCGGACCCACTGAGTAAATGTGTGATAATCACTGTTATGGTAAGCCCATGAAATCATTAGGTTTGCTTAAAAGAAAAAGACCCCTCACACACCAACCTAGTTGGTGCCATGCTTCATCATTGGGGTCTCAACCGGGTGGCCGAATTCCCCCCGGTTGTGCTACAATGCCTGATTACAGCGGAGCGGGTGTGGTGTGATTTGTGTGGTGTTGTGAATAAATAATATCTCTGAGAATCCTTTCCTGTAGTATTTATTAATGGCAGCCCAGGATATGGTTAAAAATATGTGATGCAACCACTAGAGAGGTAGTATTACTCCTTGTTGGCTAGATAACGTGATCTACATGTTTCAGCCCAAAAGGTAGATAAAGTGAGTTTTCTTTAGGACCGGGTGAGTGAAAACGTGAGTGGCAAAAGTGGAAACACCATGTGAAATGGTGAAGTGCCTACACACGCGCTAAGGTGTGTGGCAGTAGTGTCGGCATATTTACAGACACTGTCAATAAAAACACTAGATGTAGGTGCTAGGCAGAGATTCGAGACTCGGGAGGGGTATCATCTGTAGTCCCAGAAAACTCACACTGCACTTAGGGGATAATCTACCCTCCTGAGCTAGTTACTCCATATCAATTAAGTCACCACTGTAGGCCAACCCAAGAACCAGCACAATGGCTCAAGGGCAGTCTCTCCTCCAGATTCTCTGGTTTCTGTCCTTGGCAGGACACCCAACTCACAGTGCACAAGAAACACATTTCCAAAGAAATGACACTTAAAACAAATTTAGACACAATAATCCCTTTCCATGTTACTATCTAAAATGCAGAGATTTGTAATGCAGCCAGTTGTCGCTGTGGTACTGCACAAAAACAAGTCCTATCCTCACCGCCTACAACCAATTTTAGAAATGGGATCTCTGGTTGGCTAAGGCTTGCGCCAAAGCCAGGCAGAGACCACCACTCTAGTCAGGGCAAGGGAGTTACATGCCAAAGATAACCCCTGCTCACCCCCTTGGTAGCTTGGCACGAGCAGTCAGGCTTATCCCGATGGCAATGTGTAAAGCATTTGTGCACGCACACAGCAACAACATCCCAGGCACACTACAAAAGGAACTCCACACAAGGTTATATAAAAAATAGCCTTTGTATTCTCATAACACATTAGAATAGTAATCACATCATATACATCGTGCCACCTGGCACTAGGTCATATTTACAAGGGATTATTTACACCTGACAGGGCCAACTGGACCACTGTCAGAACCATCACAAAGTGAACTTATCATAAACATAGAACACGACCAGTAATTACTGGTAACCACTGTACTCAGCATCAGCCTGTAACATAAACTACATTTTGCACAGTATCACATTAGGCTCGAATTACATTCTGCGCCAACCTCACCAGCATAAACACATTATGCAATCATCTCATAAGTCTAAACGCATTAGACCCTCACCTCCTAAGCATAACTCACAGGAGGAAATAACTCTCACTAGCATAAACCATAGTATGCAAACCAACCTCATACATAAAAACCACATTTAGAGGTATAACACAGGGTGCATAAAACATAGTACATACATTACATTTCCTAGCACCACATAATCACATTAGCACAGGCTCTCCTAAAAAGACCATAGTAAAGGCATACATTACATTAGGGTGTGGTGCCTTACAAACCTCCCTGTCCCCCTGGCCAACTGGCCATCTCAAAGGGGCTCAACCGCCCTGTGTCCAAAATGTCAGGGCTGCTGCCTAGCAGCTGAATCCAATTGCGCCATTGTGCAAACCTAAATGGTGCAGCTGGCATTAAGTGCTGCGCAGCTGTGAAGAGAAGGGACAAAGGAGTGCATCTCACTCCTAACTCAGGCATGACCCCAAAGAACTGAGGCATAAACAGTGCAGCTGCCCACTTCTTGCTGGGAAGCTGTGCATATCAAATGCGGGGCACGGGCACCGACTGTGCCCTGTAAAACAAATATGCCCATGCTGGCAGGAACACGAGCCCCGACAATGTGCTCCGATCTGGGGACCAACATGCCCTACAGACGTTGCAGCTGCCCTCTAGCAAAACGGGGCAGCTGTAGACCAATGGGCACATGGGGAAAGCACAGGCCCCCCTGGGCCCTTTATCACCAAGGCTCTGTACACAAGACATGCCCAGCAACGTTGGAGCGGCCCGCTCTAATGGCAGGACCGCTCAGACCGTGCCTCAGTCGGCACACGCAACGGAGGAGCTCCTACTTACCGGGCTCTCCATGCTGTGCTGCTCCGGTCTCCTCTCGGCTCCACGACTGCTCTCCAGTTCTGCCAGCACGACACGGGGCTCTCTCCTCTGTCATGGGAGCCCCGCACTGCTATCTGCTGTTCTTCACCCGGGCCCCCTCCTGGGACCAAGGACTTCAAATGCATCACTTCCTCTCTGGCTCCCGGGCGAAGGCAGGACTCCCTCTGCTCTCCTGCGCACACGTGGCCGGGCTTCCCTTGCTAATGCGGAAGTCCCGCCCCCAAGTCAGGCACCACGCTGCCTGACTTCCGCCTCGGCCGTGCTGCGATCGGCAGCCTCCGGCCGGCGTATTTCAAATTGGGCTGCGGCGGTGATCTTCTAAGAATACAACGCGGGGTGGGCACCTGCATTTAAATATAAATGTAAAGCGGCTATGTGGGGTGGGCACCCACTATTCAAAATAGCAGGAGAAATGCGGGGTGGGCACCCGCCGCAATAATCATAAAAATAAGGGGCATAAAAGCGGGGTGGGCACCAGCGAAAAAAATAATAAATGCGGGATGGGCACCCGCCACTGTAGGCATCACGGGGGAATCCCTATGGTGGGGATTCCCTCCTAAAGGGGCTGCATCTCAGCGCTGCACAGCCCCCAGGCACTCCTCCTCTGGGGGAAAGTAAATCAAAGCGCCCTTCAGGTTTAGGAGCCACAACTCCACAGCCAAAAAGTCCAGGAGAGTTTCAGGGGCAGAGCTGGGCCCAGGGGCCAGCACACAGGGCCCTCCAGCAGGGAGGCAGTCGCCATGGCGGTCCCTCCTGGGCCCCAGCAGCAGCCAGTCCCCCTCTCCATCAGGAACAGAACAGGAACAGGCAAAGTCCAAGGAAGGGGTTCAGGAACAGAGCTGGGCCCAGGGGCCAGCACACAGGACCCTTCAGCAGGGAGGCAGCCCCCATGGCGGTTCCTCCTGGGCCCCAGCAGCAGCAAGCCCCCCCCCCCTACAGTTAAGTGAACAACTGAACACCTTTTCTGGGGTCACAGCCCCTATATTTATATGCCCTTTTCCTTTGTGACACAGCACAGGGCTTGGGGATACCAGTAAACTGGTTTAGGGGAGCTTTGGAGCACTTTGTTGCGCTCAGCTCCTTTCTCCTTTGTCAGGTGGGGGCTAGGTGCTCAGACGCACCACAGGGGGTGGAGCCAGCATTGTGGAGGGAAGGCACAGTCCTATTCGGGTCCCAGGTGCAACTCCTCTCTCCCTTCTAGATGCAGATCTCTCTATTCACCACTGGGCAGACTCAGCCTGGCTCCTGGAATTCCCCAGCTCTCTCAGGTCCTGTCAATCACAAGCCAGACATGCACTCCACATTGGGGAGGCTGACACATAGAACACAGAAATGCCAACTTCTAAAAGTGGCACTTCTCCACCAGTCACCATAAATCTGTGCACACCATTGCGCAGCATTTATTCTCACGAGTTCGCACACACTAAGCTCTACCCTGCACTCCTCTCACACCAGGAATTACCAAAGACACACATATTGCCCATGCATTCCTATGGGAGGGCAGGCCAATCTCACCACGCGCACTCAGAGCGCGCACGCACTTTACACTGGGCCACAGTGCTACAGTGCCCAGAGGCCTAAAATCACTACCACCATGTCAGAGCTTAAGGTAAAAAGTTCAGGGGTGAACCTGCCAAGAAGGGCCAAGTCCAACACATATGCAGTGGATAATTTGTGAATTGACATTAAATAGGAAATGTCAATGAGTATTTATGAACTAAGAGAAGCATATCAAGGTTGTGTTGGTAAATACTAAATTTATTACACTGTTATGCATAATGAATAGCAATGAAGGATCATCCTGGGGAACATATGATGTTAGAATATATATAGGCAGGCTGGAAATTTTAAAAAAATGGGTGTTTTCAGAGAGATTGGTTGTATATGATGATTAAGGATTGGCAGATCAATGGATGTTGACATTTGACACATGTATATTTTTTCCTCATTTTTCAGCCCTGATGATGTCCAAGTGGGATGAAACGCGTAGACTGAGGCTGATGATACAAGATTGTATTGATTGTTGGATTGAAAGTCTTTTTGAACAATATCTATGGTGACCAGACAAAGAAGAAAATTTATAAGAATAAATATTGAACGTTTCTACAACACAAGCATGCCTTTGGATCTGGTTCTTCAAGAATACTATATTTGATGGATTACTATAGCTAGTACTTTGATGCTCCTTTCGAAGTGATGAAACAAACTATCAATACATTACTTTCCAAATTGAAAAGGTGAGGGAAGAAACCCCTTTCATGAAGCCTCCTAGTTGCATTTTAGAAACAATCGCAAAAGTCCTTTTACCGAGTCTAAAGAAATTTCCAACTCTTAAACGGGTTTTGTACATAATGATAAGTACTTTTGTGGTCGCAAACGTTGGGAATTTGCGACATGAGGCTCTCAGTGCTAATAAATGGATTATATGCAGGCACTAACACATACTTCTAAAGGTGCCAAATGTTTGAATGTGTACAAGTTATTTTGACAGACATGGCACAGAATGCCACTCCATTAAACCATGGGCAAAGGCATAGCAACTTAGAAGGCCCTTCATGGATTTGTCTTAGGCTCCACAAACGCTCTTACTTCTTTACATGTACTTGCATATGCGACTAATGATAAAGATTATTAGAAATTTAGCAAGACTCGGTAAAGTTGTTTACTTTTCCAAAGCTATATACTCATTCTTACTCACAAAGCCATAAGAATGTACAAGGACCAGATATAGGATTATCAAAAGGCTTCATGTTATGTGAAAAAAAACTCTGCAGCAGATTAGTGCATTATGGAATTATTAATTATGGTTTAGTTCAATTAAACAAATCAGACTTACACATCTGAACATAATGATTTGTACAAGCAAAAACCAGAAACTAAAGTGATTTTACCCAGTAACTTAGAGTCATCTAATATATAGGGTGATTTTATCAAAATAGAAACAATTGCATAGGGCCCCTTATGAAGTGACCAATACAGTATAATTCTGAGGCTTCATTCCAATTTCATGACAGAAGTAAGAAAAAGTGTGGCCCCGATTTACAGTTTCGAGAACAGAGTTAACTCCATCAGGATGGCGGAGGACAATACCTCCGTCATCCTGAGGGACATCCACCCATCAAATTTAGAGTTGTCTGCATTGGCAGGAACTACTGTCTTGACGGTTCCTATCTATGCATGAAACATTTGAAAGTCAGCAAACCTTTAAAGAAATTTTTGTTTTTCAAAAACAAACTCCCAAAGTCACCTTGCATGGCTCTGTGTGGCTTTGTAAATCCAGAGTAATTCATGGCAGCAAAAATCGCAGCTGCGCGTTATCCTGTGTTGAGAAGGCATTCCGTGGATAGAGCATGGGCATTCCCATGCATCCACCCATGGATTTTAATGCAATCCTAAATTTACTAAGGTGGGTAAATCTGGGATTGCATCAAAATGATATGCCTTCCCAAGTGAGGCACAATGAAGAGAAATATCCATATTGCTCCTCGTTACTTCATTTTCTATGCGTGTTGCATTCTGCAGCACACACAGATAGAGGAAAATGCCTCAAAGAATTGTTTTTGTGCAAGAATAATCTTCCTGCACTAAAACAATCCTACTCGTAATGCAGGCACCCTTGCACCATGGGGCAAATGTGCCTGTGTTGGCACTAGGCAGCACACAGTACACCAGCACACGGAGAGAGCAGAGATGCATCATATTTTAGTAGCTATGGCACATTTCCGATCTCTCCCTTTCATGGAAAGCAGCACAGCACACCAAGTTGTCTTTCTGCCTTGTGTTGCGTGACTTCTTAGTAAATCTGCCCCCTGCTACATACCCACCTCACATGCACACACACATGGCATGTTAGCGCAAAGTTCTGGGGATGACACAAAATCCCTCTTTGGGTCATGTGAGACAATCTATCTGGAGCTTTCACCACTCCCTCTTCTGCTCGTCATAGCCTTCCTATGATCTTGAGCTTCCCTTTGCTGAGTGCCATATCAATTTGACCCCTTTGTTAGCCATTAATAATGTTTTCCTGACTTCAGCCAATTTCGTTTCTCAAACCCTTTCTGCCATCCTTCACAGACTACACGCATTTTCATCCACCCACCTTTAAACTGCTCTGCCAAGTTTTAGTCCCTATTCTCTCAGATCCACCCTCAGACTACTGTGCCAGCATCAGACCACATCTTTTACACTCAGAGGTCAGAGTGTAACAGACCTGACTTTTTATTCACTTTGCATGCTCTGATTTTTAAGTAAATACTTATCCGTTCTGTATATGGGCTGAAGGGGTGGGGGGGTTCTAGGGATTGGCAGTGTAAGAAGCATGAATAAGAACCATTTACAAAATGTATATCCTAATATATGTGACCTAGACACACATATGTGTCCTCCTGCTGCTGGTCTTCTTCCTTCACATCTCGGTCCTTCCGTGCATTTAGACATTGGCCCTCCACCTAGTCCTGTTCCAAGTGCTCCATTTCTGGGTTGTTTTGGTTTTTCTGATCCTCATACTGGCCCTGGTCTAACTATTTCTGGTCACCCTGGTTTCCCGAATCTGGGGGTCTTGGTTGTAGTCCTTGATGACCTGATCCTTTTGGCCCTGCTCCTGGTTGATCCTTACTTTAGCCCTTCCTGGGCCTCCTGATTCTGATCCTACTGATCCTCATCCCAATCCGGCTGGTCTACTGGGACCTTATGCACCTTGCCCTGTTGTCCTGGTTCTCCTAGGGCTGGTATTCTTAGTCTTCCTGGTTTGGGTCATCCTGATTCTCTGAGTCTCCTTGCCTTGATCCTTGTCCTTATGGTCCACCTGATACTGGCTTCGCAGGTCTTGGTCCTCTTTTTTGCGTCCTCATGGCCTGAGCCTGGTCATTTTGGTCCTGGTCTGATCCCATTGGTCCACGTGGGTCTCATTGTCCTTGTTTCCCTGCTCTTCACCATCCTGGTCCTAATACCCCATTTCCTCTCCTGCTCCCCTCGGAAAACCAGGTCCTGGTCCCTTGTTTCTGTACTTTCTGGTATTCCTAGACCTGCTTCCTGTGTGTTTCGATCCTCCTAGTTCACCTAATCCACCCCATCTGGTCCCTAGTATTCATGGCTCTAGTTCACCTAATCCTGACCTGACTGGTTCTCTGGGTCCTCCTCCAACATGTCATGATACTCTTGGACATGGTCCTCCTGCTGATTTTCTTTGACTAACGTGTCTACTTTATCCTGATGCTTCTTGTTCAGGTTATCCTGTTCTTAGTCGTTCCTAACCACCTACCTTGGACAACATGGCTCCTGTCATCCTGGTTTCCTTGTCCTGATTTTCCTTGTCCTCTTCATCCTAGTCTCCTGCTTGTCCTAGTATGCCAATTCCTGATACTCTGGGCCTCTGTCAATTAAGCTTCCTTTTCCCCTTGGTTATGGTTCACCTGGTCCTCATTGCCTTGGTCCTCTTACCTCTTGTCCTGTTGGCTCTGGTTGCCTGGCCGTCTACTCTTTATTCTTCAGGTACTATTCTTCTATTCTTCCCCACTCAGTCTAGTTTGCCTAGCAATGGTCTCTCTATTGCTGATCCTCACAGTCGAGGTTATCTTCCTGGTCTTGTGCCCACTAGACTTGATCCTTTTGTTTCTGGTCCTCTGTGTTTGGTCTTTGTATGCCCAATCCTCTGGGTTTTGCTGTTTCTGGCCATCCTGGTCATTTCAGGCTCACTTCTCCAAGCTCTTTCTTGACTTTCCTGATCCTCTTGACACTGGTCCATTTAACCTGGTTCCTCTGATCCATCTCACCCTGCTCATCTGATTTCCAGTATATCAGTCTCTGGTCCTGCTGGTCCTCTCAGTCTACCTGGCCTCCTGTGTCCTTGTCCTCTTAGACCTTGCCATTTTAGGTCTTGTGTTCCTGCTTTAGATCATACTTGCCCTCCTAGCCCTGAGCCTTGTCCTCATGGTCCTTCTGGCACTACACCCAATGGTCTGGGCCCTCTTGGTCTTGGTTCTCTTTGATTGGGTCCTGTTAAGCCTTGTTATTTTGATCCTGGCCCTCCTGGACATACAGGTCCAGTCTCCTTAGTTTTCCTGGCTCTCTATGTTCTGGTCCTCCTACTCTTCCTCACCCTGGTCCTGCTACCTCTAGGTTCTGGACCTTCTGCTCCACTTGGTAATCTGGTCCCTGATCCTATAGGAATGATCCCCCCTGGCACTCCTAAGTCTGTTCCTGCTCCTATTGGCACGTATCCTTCTAATCCTCCTTGCTCTGGTCCTGGTTCTCCTGGTTCTGGTCCTCCTGGTATTCCTGTTACTGACCACCTTGTCTTCCTTGCTTATTCTGGCCCTTGGTATTATTGGCCTAGATCTGGTCCTGCTCCTCTTGGCCCTGATTTTCCTGCTGCTTGTCCTCGTGCTGTTACACAAACTCATCATGGTCCTCCTTTATCTGGTCCTCCTGGGCTTGGCCATTCTGTTGCTCATTTTCCTGGCCATCCTGTTCCTAGCTCTGTGGCCTGGACCCCATGCTGTGATCATCCTGGTCCTGATGCCCCTTTCTGATCATTCTGAGCTTCTTCTTCCTCCTCACCCTGTTCCTCCTGGTCCTGATAGTCAAGATCCTGATCCCCTTTGTCCTGATCTTCCTGGTGCTCTTAGTCGTTTGGTTCCGGGACCTCTCAGCCCTTTTTTATCTGACTGATCCATGCCCTTGGTCTGAGCTACCTGGCTCACCTGGTCAAGGTCATGCTAATCTTGTTTTTCATAGCCCTTGTCCTTTTCAAGACTCTTGGCCATTTTCCCTGATCCTCTTGTCCTGTTCCTTATAAGTTGGGTTCTCCTGGACTTAGTTCTCCTGGGCCTGACCCACCTTCTATCTTAGTCTTGGTCTCCTTGGTCCCGGTCCTTCTTGTCCTATTGTGCTTGTTATAATAAACTTTACCTTCTTGGTTCTCAAAGTCTTGGCCCATCTTGCCCTGCTTCTTTGTGGCCCTCTTGTTCCTCGTCACCTTGCCCTGGTGTAGTATGGCCATGTTAAAACCGAAAACGGATAATCAAAGGAAGGACTTGTCTATGTACAAGCTTTAACAATGGGCAAGGACATAAAAGAAGGACAACGGGACGACAAAGAAGAGGAGAAGAGGATGGGTTATCAGAAGCAGGTGAAGGAGTTACTGAGAAGGTGTATGATTGGGAATGGGAAAGCCAAAGAGTAAAACAGAAGAGACAACAGGTGAGTGGCAAAAGTAACGGGTCGCCGGAGCAGAGGAGGAGATGCTTCCACTGGACTCTTGTAACGATGGGGGTAGAACAGGATTCCTTGCGAACGCCGATCAAGGAAGAAATGCCGAGCAGGGCAACGAAATAGTCAGACAACTAGAGTCAGCCAACTAGACCTCTATTGAAGCCGATTTCTAAGAGACCCGGAAAGGCAGGATCTGCTGGAAAGGCCCGCAGACCCACCACACACCAGGAGAAGCATGGCTTAACTAGGTGCATGAAACAGTATGGGTTTGGGGGGTTGGTAAAGGGAAAGCGGGAAAATAACAAGACAGGTAAAAAGAGAGAGCCTTTAAAAAATAAAAGTATTTGATGGCCAGCAAAGTAATAAAAACTAGTAGAGATCAATAGCAGTTGAATGATAGGACAAGTAGTCCAATGAATGTTTTTTTTCTTCTCCTTCTATTTCTTCCCCTATTCCCTCTTTTCTTATGCCTATTACTTTCCTCCTCATATCTTTTGGTATAAAACTAAGACCACATGAAAGGACAAAATGAAAGAGGGACAACTTTTGGGGAAATAAGTCATAACTAGGGGTGGGTGGAACTTGCGGAGTTTCACTCGGTGGAGTTCCGCGGTGTTACCTAAAAACTCTGCGAGATTCTGTGGAGTTCTGCGAGCAGCAGAATTCGGTATGTTGTACTGCTCGCTCTGATTTTTAACACCGGGAGCTTGTTTCGCAGTGTACATCACCGGGTGTCAGACTCTAATTACGGTACTCAACTTACACAGAAACAGAGATGCTAGTTCCCAAATCCACCCCGACAGCAATCCAGAGCTTAGTGTGACAAGTCTCTAGAGTGGCTATCTAGGGGGAAGGGGGAAAGTGGATAAAATAACAAAAGAGAGAAGAGACTGTTCTGCTGCTTCCTTCAGGAGTCCGTCCAGCAGACTTCTTTTGCTGAAGAGATAACCTGTAGACAAGAGTTATTGTTATCATAAACTTTTAGTCCTGAACCTCTCTTATCTCTTAACCCATATTGCCTTATTTCCTTACCATGCCAATTTCAGAACTCAGCTTCTCTTCTATTTCTTTTCTGTGTGTGCTTTTATTTCCTTAACTATATTCTTCGTCTGCAATTAAAAAAAGGAAATAGCTAGAACCCAAGGTTTATCTGCCTCATATAAATCTTTCTCTCTGTGCTTCTCACTTACTTTCCTATTTTTCTTTTCACTCTCCTATGTTTTATCTTCCTTGGTATCTGCCTTGATTCACAGCTTCTTTTTCTTTTTGCACACCTGCAATATATTTACATTTATCTGTTAAGAACTTCTGCTTTCTTTTTAACTAGATGTTATCTATTTAATTTGGTATTCTACTTACCGAGTTTGAGGTCTTTTCCTATTGGTAATTATTCATCTGTGTGTTTAATGCTTTCTCTTCTTTTCGTTGTGGTATTTTACTCTCTGTACTTAGCTACTGTTCGACGACTTATTTCTGTGGTAAGTATGGTTTTATCTTATTCTAATTATTTGTAGTTGCTCAAGCGTTCTAACCTATATTGCAATTCTCTCTTCGATTTTTCAGGACTTGCCGTTACTACTTGTTACCTCTGTGAAGAATTACAGTAAAGCCACTTTCCTCACAGTAAGTTCTATGACTCTAATGATTTCAGTAATTTACTTCAGTTCTCTGACGTGACAAATATACACTCGTTAACTTAGCTTCATTTTTCTTGTTCTTCCTTCAGATGCTCCTGTTGACGCTGCTTCCTCTCCCTGACGACTCGGTGCGAAATCTTCACAAACTAAGATTTGCTGTTCTCCTCAAAAGTCACTTTACTTCATTGAACTCGGATTTCGAACTTGTATCTACTGACTTCCGAAAGCCCTTCAGTTTAGATTCTGAAAGGCCTTTGAGCGAAAACTGAAACACTTTTAGTCAGCGCGCTCTGAAATGCGCACCTGACTCTCTAGAATTCTTGGTGAAGTGCGCAGTTCCTAGGCAGCGCGAGCCTCACCTAGGATTCCAGCGTGTTCTCTGCCAAACACTAGAACGTTAACAGCTACTCGGTTCTGGTGGCCTTTTCTGGCGCCATTTCCGAGTCAGCTCCACCCATGTACCTTCCATTGCTCGGGGTGTCCAAACTTTGAATCTTCGATGCGCAATTAAACCTATCTGTAATCTTGGGGTCCTGACAGTACCCTCCAACAAGGTAGGTTCTCTCCTCTGGGGTTTAGTTGGTGATCGTAGGTGAAAGGCCTTAACTAATCTTGGAGCATGGACATCTTCCTCTCGTTCCCAAGACCTTTCCTCGGGCCCATAACCCTTGCAGTCCACCAAATAGTATAACTTCCCTTTTTGTATTTTGGAGTCTAGAATTTCCTTGACTTCAAATTCAGTACTAGTCTCTAGCTGAAGAGGCCTTGGAGGCAGGTTTTTTCGTAGATCTTCTGGAGCCTTCTTCAACAGGGATATGTGGAAAACTGGATGTATTTTCAACTTTGGTGGCAATTGAACTCGGTAAGTCACCGGATTTATTTTCTCCTCTACCAGATATGGACCAATAAATCTCAGTTGAAACTTCCGATTACCTTTCAATCTCAAATTCTTAGTACTTAACCAAACCCTGTCTCCTATTTCCAATGAGGGGCCTACTCGTCTCTTTCTGTCTGCATAACTCTTATATTTTTCTTTAGCTAGTTCAAGATTTTCAATTGCCCTCTTATGTACCTGATCTAACTGTGTTACGATCTCCTCCACCGCCGGAACTGAGATCTCGGTTTGCCTGAGGGTCGAGTTGGGATGTCTTCCATAATTCATAAAGAAAGGGGGATACCCAGTGGAAACATTCTTTGCATTATTATGGGCGAACTCTGCTGCCCACAAATAGTCCGACCAATTTCCTTCTTGTTTCAAAAGAAACAATCTCAGATACTGTTCAAGTTCCTGGTTCACCCTCTCGGTTTGACTGTCAGTTTCTGGGTGGTAACTGGTGGAAAAACGGACTTCTGTACCCAACCCTTTCATGAAAGATTTCCAAAAGTGGGAAATGAACTGTGGACCCCTATCTGTGATTACTATTTTAGGGATTCCATGTATTTTCACTATTTGAGCACTAAAATGAGTCGCCAACTGCTTAGCTGTTGGCACTCCCTTTAAAGCTGTCAAATGAGCCATTTTAGAAAGGGAATCTACTACTACTAAGATGGTATTGTAGCCCTGACTAAGGGGTAAGTCAGTTATAAGGTCTAATGTAACAGTGTGCCAAGGATAAGGTGGAGTGGGTAAGGGCATAAGTAAACCTTTTGGGGCCTGCCTTTCGGATTTTCTCTGAGCACAAATCTCACAAGTCTTAACATATTGCTCAATACTCTTCGACATTTCAGGCCACCAGTAGTGTCGCTGGATCAGTTCTCTGGTCTTTGCCTCTCCCTTATGTCCTGCCAACTTTGCATCATGGCATTCCTTGATAATCTGTTGCTGCAACTCTTTAGTGGGAATATACAGAGCTCCTTGGAAGTAGGGCAACTGATTAAGAACCTCTCTTCCTTCCTTCTTCGCCCACTCTTTCAAGGCCTTTTCATCCATTGCGTCAGAGATACCCTGTTCAAGATCAACTGAAGTGATTGCTCCAATAATCTTCTCACTTGGGATAATGGATTGATTTCCTAGAGGTGTCTTTTGATTTTCTGTGTCTATCCTAGACAGGGCATCTGCTTTTCCGTTCTGGGCCCCTGGTCGATAAGTAATGACGAAATCGTAATCAGAAAAGTACAGCGACCATCGCAATTGTCTTGGTGTTAAGGTTCTGGCTGTTTTTAGAAATTTTAAATTTCTATGGTCTGTATATACTGTGACTTGATGCTGTGCCCCCATTAAATGATGTCTCCAATCTTTAAATGCGTCTTTTATGGCCAATAGCTCCTTCTCTGTGATGGTATAGTTTATTTCTGCCGGAGTTAATTTTCTTGACCTATAAGCGACTGGATGCAGCTGCCCCGTTTGCTTGCTTCGTTGGGACAAAGTTCCTCCCACCGCCTGATCAAAGGCATCGGTCTCCACATAAAATGGTTCAGTCGGATCTGCATGTTGTAGGATTGGGGCTGACGTAAAACTTCCCTTTAGGGATCGGAAGGCTTCTTCAGCTTCGGTTGTCCATTCAAATTTGACCCCTTTTTTCAATAGACGGGTGAGTGGTAAAATCTTATGCGAAAATTCTCCAATGAATCTCCGGTAAAAATTGGTAAAACCAATAAAGCTTTGTACTTCTTAGACGCTCTCGGGGGACTTCCAATTTATCACCGCTTCGATCTTCTTGCGGTCCATAAGAATGCCCGTTGGTGAAATTACAAAGCCCAAAAATTCAACCTGAGAGACACTAAAAGCACACTTCTCTAGCTTTACAAACAGTCTGTTTTCTCTCAGCTTCTGTAAGACCCTTCTAACCTGATCCTGATGTTCTTCCTTGTTCTCAGAGTAGATAAGGATGTCATCGATGTACACCAGTGCACACTGGTCGATGAATTCCTTCAATACATCGTTAATGAAGTGTTGAAAGGCTGCGGGAGCGTTACATAGCCCATAGGGCATAACCTGATATTCAAATAGGCCGAACCTCGTTCTGAAAGCTGTCTTCCACTCATCGCCCTCCTTCATTCTCACCAAATGATATGCTCCCCTCAGATCCAACTTCGTGTAAATTGTTGCTCCTTTCACTTGATCTAGCAAAACAGATATTAGCGGCAATGGATAACGGTTCTTTTTTGTAATCTTATTGATGGCTCTGTAGTCGATGCAAGTCCTCAAATCTCCTTCTTTCTTTGGCACAAAAAATAGGGGCGAGGAGACTGGGAACCGCGAGGGACGAATGAAGCCGTTTGCTAGATACTTATCCAAATACTCTTTTAGGTGATGGTGTTCTTTTTCCGTAAGGGCATACACACGGCTGCAAGGTAGATTTGAACCGGGTTCTATCTCAATTTTACAATCATAAGGTCTGTGGGGTGGTAATTGTTCTGCCTCCACTTCATTGAATACGTCTTCAAAATCTCGATATTCCTCTGGTATGTCTTGTACATGGATTACACAAATTGAACCTCCCGTCTGAAACAACAAATGTGCAGGATTCACCTCTTGCTCCTGCAGCTGGCCTCTGAAACAATTTCCCAAACAATAATCTGATTCCATCTTAATGGCTCTGGTACTCCAGTTGATTGTTGGATTATGTTCAGTAAGCCAGGGAAGCCCAAGGATCAACTGGAATTGGGGGGCATCGATCAAGTTAAACTGGATCTTCTCCTCATGTCCGTCATTCGAGATCAGATGAATTAATTCTGTGTGACTGATTATTGGACCTGAGGACAGATTGGTTCCATCCACAGCCCTAACGGGCTCAGCTTTCAACTTTTTGATGGCTTCGATTCCCACCTTGCTCGCAAACTTTAGATCGCAAAAGTTTCCGGTGGCTCCTGAGTCGATTATCACTGAGACTTCCCTCAGCGTCACGTGTCGAAACCTGATTTCCATTGATAAAGTTAGATGTGGCGCTGCAGACTGTAGAGTATTGGCCACCCTATGTTCTTTTGGAGTCTGATCGAAAATCGCATCCACCTGTTCAACTCCTCCAACAGATGGTGCCTTTAGTTTTCCTTCGGCTTGAAACTTCCCTTGGGTTTCTTTGGACACGCACGTACAAAATGACCTCCCGATCCACAGTACATGCATAGGTTGTTGGTTCTTCTCTTTTCCTTCTCTTCTTTGGAAAGAGGACCCCGTATTGTACCAATCTGCATTGGTTTGATGCCCTGCTGACCTTCATTGCTTCGTCCTCCTTCCGACCTTACTCGATCAAATCGTGGAATCACTGACTTGAAATCTTTCCTTTTTTCACCTTTTCTTTCCCCATGATGGAAATCGATTTCCAGCACTAAATCCACCAACGCTGAGATTTCTGTGGGTCTATTGGGTATTCCGGCCAATGCATCCTTTAGCTCATCTCTTAAACCTCGATAAAACACCGCTGCTCTCTTACTCTCAGGCCAGTTGGTTTCCACCACTAGTTTATTGAATTGAGCCAAATAAGAGGCCACATCGCGGTTCCCCTGTTTCAGGTCGAGTAGCTCGTTGTCTACGGCTTGGGATATCCGCCTTCTGTCAAATATTCGAAGGAACTCTTCTTTGAAGTTCTCATAATTCCGCAATATGGGATCGTCCTTTGAAATCAGAGGCAAAGACCAGGATGCTGCATCCCCACTTAAGTATGACAACACAAAGGCCACTCGAGACTGAGCATCTGGAAAAATGGAAGGGCGGCACATGAAGTGTAATGAGCACTGCGTAATGAATATTTGAGCCTTCTGCGGATCCCCACTAAAACGCTCGGGTGCCGCTAATGGAATGACAGGTGAGAGGGAGTGAATCACCTGAGTTGTCATCCTATTAGTCACTTCTGTCAATGAAGCTTGAGAGTCCGACCCTGAACCAAAAGGTTCTCTAAGCCTTTGCGCCAATTCTGCTGTTTCTTTTCTAGAATTTACTACTTCTAATCTGAGGCTCTGGTGTTCCTCTCGGACTGCACTTAACTCTTTTTGTATGGTATCTAATATTGTTCCTAAACCTTGTACGTCTATTTCCTCAGCCATCTCTGTTCGGGTGTAAAATGCAACGTGGGCACTTCACTCTGTCAGACTCTAATTACGGTACTCAACTTACACAGGAACAGAGATGCTAGTTCCCAAATCCACCCCGACAGCAATCCAGAGCTTAGTGTGACAAGTCTCTAGAGTGGCTATCTAGGGGGAAGGGGGAAAGTAGATAAAATAACAAAAGAGAGAAGAGACTGTTCTGCGGCTTCCTTCAGGAGTCCGTCCAGCAGACTTTTTTTGCTGAAGAGATAACCTGTAGACAAGAGTTATTGTTATCATAAACTTTTAGTCCTTAACCTCTTTTATCTCTTAACCCCTATTGCCTTATTTCCTTACCATGCCAATTTCAGAACTCAGCTTCTCTTCGATTTCTTTTCTGTGTGTGCTTTTATTTCCTTAACTATATTCTTCGTCTGCAATTAAAAAAGGAAATAGCTAGAACCCAAGGTTTATCTGCCTCATATAAATCTTTCTCTCTGTGCTTCTCACTTACTTTCCTATGTTTCTTTTCACTCTCCTATGTTTTATCTTCCTTGGTATCTGCCTTGATTCACAGCTTCTTTTTCTTTTTGCACACCTGCAATATATTTACATTTATCTGTTAAGAACTTCTGCTTTCTTTTTAACTAGATGTTATCTATTTAATTTGGTATTCTACTGTTAGAGTCGGGGATCTTTGGTTGGCGCAAGGTTGCCCTTGTGTCAAGCAGGAACCCTCTCCTCCACGTCAGGGCGCAGGATAACCCCTCGCGAATGACCCTTGCTCACCCTCTAGGTGCGTGGCGTGAGCAGCCAAGGCGATTCCTCAGGCGTTGTTGGTTAAGCACTTACAATCATACACACAGTAAATACATCAATCCCCCCAGAAACGGACACCAGACTTGGGTATATATAAAAATACGCTTCTTTATGTAAAAATAGGTATATATATCTCAGCAGACTTATCACAAGACCAATAACGTTTTCGCTAGGCCACCAGGTTGTAAAGCAGGCAAATGTTCTTTGTTCGTAGCTTCAAATGGAGACCTTGTAGTCTCTTGCAAATGTTACTTGTGGTTCCAGTACTCACAGCGATCGGCTCCTGCGAACGGGGAAATAAGGCGTTGCGGGCCCCGAGCCCGATACTGGAGCTTCCTTAGTGATGTGGAGAGTCGGCACAGGTCGGTGCGACTCTCAGCTTAAGAAGTGTTCTTGGGTCCTCAATCAGCAGGTGTGGGCAAGTAGGCAGGCGCGGCCAGTGACCCTTTAGCACGGAGGTGCAGGAGGGTCTCCACAGCGGGGGCGGCGCGGCCTGAGATGTCCGGGGATAGCGAAGCGGGGTCGCAGGGCACGGTCAGTGCAGCTGGCTGACCCGGCGTAGATCACAGTCGTCGGACGGCTTCCGGCGGGAGGGGTGATAGCGCGGTCAGCGCGCTCCAGTAGCAGGCGGTGACAGGGATGCAGGCGGCCTGGCCCGGGGACAGAGAGCGGCTCTGGACGGAGCGGGGCTCTCACGGGTTTGAGGCAGGCAAGCTTCTGAGTGTCACGGCCCTAGGAGGGGCGATGAGGGGCGCAGTCTCTTTCCAGCGGGATGCACACACGGCTAGAATTGGAGGACGAGCAAAAGCACAGAGAACCCACTGGTCCTGGGGTTCAGTTCAGGGGGCAAGCTCAGATCAAGCCCTTGGAGAATGTTCAAGCACAAAGTAGCAAAGTCTTTTCAGTAAGTCTCTTCCTCTCCTCTCTCAGCAAGGCAAGCAGCAGGCCAGCTCCTCCAGCGTCTTCTTCTCCTTCTAGTCGGGCAGAGGTTCTTTGTGGTAAAACAGGATTCTGATTTCTTAGGAGCCAGGCTCCTACTTTTATACCATGATTCTTTTGTTCTTTAGCGCCAGGGGGCCTGGGCCTGGCTCAGTCCAGTTCTGGAGCACTTTGTTATGGTGACTCTGCTCTTTCCTTTCAGCAGCAGGGCAGAGACATCAGCCGCTCCACAGGGGGCGGCGCCGGCTTTGTGGTGGCAGAGCACAGGTCTATTCAAGAGTCAAGGTGTACTCCTCCCACCCATCCAGGTGTCACCTCTCTACCCACCACCTGGCAGCCAACCTGTCTCTGGGGATCCCCCCACCCTGCTCCTTACTGTTGCCAGGCAGAACACACACACACAGCAGAGGCGGACTGAGATGGTCAGGTCAGTAAATACTAACTTTCTAAAAGTAGTATTTACAAACCCAGGATATTAAAATAAACTTGACTACAAGAAGTATTTTATTATTCTGAGTTCAGGCATACTAAACTTGACACTCTACCATGCTCTCTGAGTCCACTGGGGTCACAGCGTTGGCGTGATCCCAGCAGCCCATTCTGGCCTATGGAGAGCAGGTAGCCTTCAATAGTGAAAAACGACAAGGGCTGTAATTCACTACTAAGACATGCCACACACATCAGGGCATATCCTACCTTATGCCTACAAGGCACCCTGCCCTTGGGCCTACCAGAGGGGTGGCTAATATGTAGGTAAGGGAAGGTTTAGGGACTGGCAAGTGGGGGTACTTGCGCAGTCAGCGCGACGGTCCCGGACCGCGCACAGGGTCTGCGGTGGCAGACCCTAGACACATTTTACAAGGCCGCTTCTGTGGGTGGCGCAACCAGCGCTGCAAGCCCACCAGCAGCATTGGCATTCACAAGCCCTGGCACCCCTGGTGCACTTTACTGGGGACTGACTGTGAATCCAATAAACCAATCATGAACATCAATTACAGGTACACTTTACCTAGGGAGTACTTGCACTGCGGCACGGATTAGCCGTGGCGCAGTGCCCTGAGCGGACAACACCAGCAAAACAATCGAGGCACACCATCAAAAAGTGGAAGGGAAACTCACGCCAAGGTGCCAGGTCTAACATCTACTTACTGAGTTTAAGGTCTTTTCCTATTGGTAATTATTCATCTGTGTGTTTAATGCTTTCTCTTCTTTTCGTGGTGGTATTTTACTCTCTGTACTTAGCTACTGTTCGACAACTTATTTCTGTGGTAAGTATGGTTTTATCTTATTCTAATTATTTGTAGTTGCTCAAGCGTTCTAACCTATATTGCAATTCTCTCTTCGATTTTTCAGGACTTGCCGTTACTACTCGTTACCTCTGTGAAGAATTACAGTAAAGCCACTTTCCTCACAGTAAGTTCTATGACTCTAATGATTTCAGTAATTTACTTCAGTTCTCTGACGTGACAAATATACACTCGTTAACTTAGCTTCATTTTTCTTGTTCTTCCTTCAGATGCTCCTGTTGACGCTGCTTCCTCTCCCTGACGACTCGGTGCGAAATCTTCACAAACTAAGATTTGCTGTTCTCCTCAAAAGTCACTTTACTTCATTGAACTCGGATTTCGAACTTGTATCTACTGACTTCCGAAAGCCCTTCAGTTTAGATTCTGAAAGGCCTTCGAGCGAAAACTGAAACACTTTTAGTCAGCGCGCTCTGAAATGCGCACCTGACTCTCTAGAATTCTTGGTGAAGTGCGCAGTTCCTAGGCAGCGCGAGCCTCACCTAGGATTCCAGCGCGTTCTTTGCCAAACACTAGAACGCTAACAGCTACTCGGTTCTGGTGGCCTTTTCTGGCGCCATTTCCGAGTCAGCTCCACCCATGTACCTTCCATTGCTAGGGGTGTCCAAACTTTGAATCTTCGATGCGCAATTAAACCTATCTGTAATCTTGGGGTCCTGACACCGGGCACACCAGAGGGTGCTGCTTCTTTCTGATGCTTGAGTATATTTTCTCAAAAAGAACTATTGATGAACAGAATGAAGAACAATGTCATACATTCACCCCAGTACAGAGATCTGGGCCTAAATCCATTGTTTTTTTGCTCACCATGCCATTCCAGTTTGGACCCAGCCATATGCAAATCAGTCTTGACCCTGTGCCCTATGGGAACAGTCCAGCCCGAACTGCCAGGCCAGGTCCTCCCTGGACTGGAAACAAATAACCGTCCCACTCGGGGAGACAAATGCAAAAAGAACTATTGATGGACAGAATGCAGAACAATGTCATACATTCACCCCAGTACAGAGATCTGGGTCTAAATCCATTGTTTTTTTGCTCACCATGCCATTCCAGTTTGGACCCAGCCATATGCAAATCAGTCTTGACCCTGTGCCCTATGGGAACAGTCCAGCCTGAACTGCCAGGCCAGGTCCTCCCTGGACTGCAAACAAGCATCCTAGGACCGTTTTGGGGGTTTCAGCCCTCTTCAGCCAGGATAGCTTGATTCCAGTGGCATGGAGAGCACGGGACTCACGTCTGAGCATACCCGTCCCACTCGGGGGGAACAAATGCAAAGAGAGGTATTGATGGACAGAATGCAGAACAATGTCATACATTCACCCCAGTACAGAGATCTGGGCCTAAATTCATCGTTTTTTTGCTCACCATGCCATTCCAGTTTGGACCCAGCCACATGCAAATCAGTCTTGACCCTGTGCCCTATGGGAACAGTCCAGGTCCTCCCTGGACTGTAAACAAGCATTGTAGGACCAGTTTCGGGGTTTCATCCCTCTTCAGCCAGGATAGCTTGATTCCAGTGGCATGGAGAGCATGGGACTCACGTCTGAGCATACCCGTCCCACTCGGGATGACAAATGCAAAAAGAACTATTGGCAGCTTTATCAACGCAAGCAGTAGAGACCTGCCGCGACTGCTGCAATTGAGAAATCTCGGCGGAGGCAGGCTACCGCTCAACTTTCCTGCTGGCCAACTTAATGTTGGCAAGCTTGCGCACAAAAAAAACTTTGCCAGGTGGCGGTTGACAGGGTTTTTCCAGAACTCCACGCTCCAAGTGGTGGACAGTGTGGGCAAAGCTCTGCAAGTCATAACAAGACAACAGAAGGAACAGCAGATTATTCAGGATATTACCCCTAAAACAGAAAGCTATCTGAAAGTGAATTATAGACACAGAAAAGTAAGAAAAGGCATAGAAGAAGGCAGCAAATAAAGGAAGACAGAGAATACCCTATCAATAACCTGTACTTTTCTTTTCCGAGGGCTCTGGCGGAGAGTACTGCTTACCACCTAAAAGAGAAGGAAGCGCAAATGAGAGACAAGCAACAGTTTATTAAACAATCAGGGCATCAGCTTACAGTATAGAAACGAAGCAGGATACTCCAATGCATTCCGGACTTTTACTGAATCTAAATTATGTGTAAAGAAGTAATACTGAAATAAACGTGAAAATAACAGGACCAATAATAAAATGTGGTTATTTACGTTATTTATTTACCAAGGAGTACAACGTGACAAAGCACCTGCTCATATCTCATGTTAAACATCACTAAGTGGACTGAGTCTTACAATACATATATGTAAAGGAGCATGGCCTGCTGTTGCGAATTATGCTTTGTAAGACATGTACTGACCAACAGAACTGAATACACGTTTCATGTGCTGCATCGCACGTCCTGGGGTTCACTCAAGAGTGCATTTCTATAATGTTCACCAGGCGCGCAACACCCATTGGGCTCACCGGGCTTCAGCCCCCCCCCGTCGTCTTCTTCAGCCCAGGCTAAGATTACACACGCTGAAATGATGAACGAAGGCTGCGCATCGGATCCTTTCTGAGAGGCCCAGCAGCCCCCAGCCCGCCTCTGAACAGTTTCAGTGAAGCCCCATGCCCCCACCTCTTGTTTTCCTTTAGACTGGCTTCACCGAGGTGAAATCCTTGCCTGAAGGCAGGGATTTCACCTAAGCACTTGATGGGGTGGGAAGATGTGCACAGCAGGGGGAAAGGGATGGCCAGTGCAGGTGACGCTTTTCCTCTGTAAAGGAATTTCTGCTGGCATCATAGCCCAGGGTGTGCTGTCTGTGCACTTGTATGGATGTGTATTCCATACAAGTGCACAGACAGCAAGCCCTGGGCTATGACTCCAGCAGGAATTAATTTACAAAGGAAAAGCGTCACCTGCACTGCCATCCCTTTGCCCCTGCTGTCTGTGCACTTGTATGGAATTCACATCCACAGCGCTGCTCACCAGATAAATGGTGAACAGGGCCACGGATCTTTCTCTTTTTGCATCCAAGGGCACCAAGGAAGAAGCAGAGGAGGCCCAGGCAAGGCGAAACCAGGAGACATTTGACCCACATCTACCTACACTAAGACCTTTGGGAGGGGCTGGATGCCAGGGCGCAGTGCTGCTGATCAGCCCGACTCCACAGAATAGCATCAGAAGAGCAGGCAGCAGTTTTTTATGTAAGTTCCAGTGACTTTAATGCATTTTTTCAGCACAGCATTACGTACTGCCTGCATAAGTGAATGTTGTTCTTGACTTACATACATGGAAACGTCAAAGAGGACAGTCCCACCATATTTGCAAACGTAGTGTAAGTTTGTAGTGTTCATTTTTTGGGGTGCTAGTAGGTAACTTTAGTGTTCAGGGTGGGTATGAGTTTTAGAGTGCCAGGGAGTAATTTTAGGGTTCAGGGTGGGTTACGGATTGGGGTGCCAGGGGGTAAATTTAGGGTTCTGAGTGGGTAAGGGTTTTGGGGTTCAAGGGGGTAATTTTAGGGATCAGGGTGGGTATGGGTTTTGGGGTGCCAGTGATCATTTTAGGGTTCAGGGTGGGTATGGGTTTTGGGGTACCAGGGGTAATTTTAGGGTTCAGGGTGGGTATGGGATTTGTGGTGCCAGGGGTAATAAGGTTCAGCGTAGGTATGGGCTTTGGGGTGCCATGGGTAATTTTAGCGTTCAGGGTGGGTATGATTTTTGGGGTGTCAGGGGGATAATTTTAGGGTTCAGGGCAGGTATGGGATTTATGGTGGGAGGGGGAAATTTTTAGGGTTCAGGGTGGGTGTGGGTTTTGGGGTGTCAGGGGGCAATTTTAGGGTTCAGGGTGGGTATGGGTTTTGGGGTGCCAGGGGGATTTATGGTTCAGCGAGTGTATGGGTTTTGGGGTGCCAAGGGTAATTTTAAGGTTCTGGGTGGGTATGGGTTTGGGGGGGCAAGAGTAATTTTAGGGATCAGCGCAGGCATGGGTTTTGGGGCCCCAGGGGGGTGATTTTAGGGTTCAGGGTGGTAATGGGTTTTGGGGTGCCAGGGGGGTAATTTTGAGGTTCAGGGTGGTAATGGATTTTGGGGGGCAAGGGTGTAATTTTAGGGATCAGTGAGGGTATGGGTTTTGGTGTGCCAGGGGCAATTTTAGGGTTCAGGGCGGGTATGGGTTTTGGGGTGCCGGGGGTCATTTTGGGGTTCAGTGTGGGTATGGGTTTTGGGGTGCCAGGGAGGTAATTTTGGGGTTCAGCGTGGTAATGGATTTTGGGGGGCAAGGGTGTCATTTTAGGGATCAGTGCGGGCATGGGTTTTGGGGTGCCAGGGGCAATTTTAGGGTTCAGGGCAGGTATGGGTTTTGGGGTGCCGAGGGGTCATTTTGGGGTTCAGTGTGGGTATGGGTTTTGGGGTGTCAGGGGGATAATTTCAGAGTTCAGGGCTGGTAATGGGTTTTAGGGTGCCAGGGGTAATTGTAAGGTTCAGGGTGGGTATGGGCTTTGGGGTACCAGGGGGGCAATTTTAGGGTTGGTATGGGTTGAAGGGTTGTTGAGTTTTAAGCAAATGTGGGTGTGTGTATATATATATATATATATATATTTATATATATATATATACATACACTTTACTAAAAAAAAAACATTTACAGGGAAATATAAACATATATATATATATATATATATATATATATATATATATATAGTTTATACTTACCTGTAAAATAGTTATATTTTAAAATGAAACATTTACCACGTATATGCCTTTGTTGTAAAGGCATATGCGTGGTAAACGTTTGCGTTGAAATGGTAACGTGTTGTAGCAGCACTTGAGTTGTTCAGTCGTTACAACCGCGTTGTAAAGGCATGCATTGTGATGCCAGTGACAACCGCATCCCCAGAAAGGTGCTTCAGTTGTCTTCGCAGGCTGAAAACCTATCCTCGGTCAACAATGGGGCAAGAACGACTCTCTGGACTTGCAATGATAAACATTTCACGAGCACATTGTCCTCCTATAGAAGCAATTGTTGATGAACTGCCGAAAAAGGGTCGTCGCCTTGAAATGGCATTGTGAAAATTGGTTATATTGTGTTCCTAAAGTGCTTTGTAGTAAAATATATTAAATTGGCCTTTTAATTCAGTACATTCTGTTCCTTTTTCATAAGACAACAGCATATAAGTGCATCAAATTAACAAAAATGTGTGCTCTAATTGTTGTCCAGTTTCAAATGCAGAATTCATCACATTTTTTTCCCAGCTTGACCTGAGCATTAACCGATCCTGATTATCTGCCATTTAGCCCCGCCCCTAGCGATTAACATTAGCCACGCCCCTTCATTTGCCATGTTAGCCCCCCCCCCCAAAATGAAGACCTAGTTGCGCCCCTGACGTTCACTATAGATGTAAAAATCCTCCCTGGCCATACAATTCAGTGAAGCAGATGTGTGGGCTGGGGGCAGAGGAAGCAGGGTAACAGAAACAAAATATGATATAATACACAATAAAACACAACCGTCAGGGGACCGTGTGAGTGTGTCATTATCATGGTAATGAGAGGTTGCGATTATCAAAGAAATGACATTGTTGAGAGGCCAAACTTTTTGAAAGGTCTTTGGCCATTTCATGAAGGTTATTGCATCAGTGATTTTCAGTATTCATAATTCATCCAGTTATTTTGATGTCTTCTGCTCATTTAAGTTATGTTGCAAATATTTATTTGCTTAGTGCATTAATAGTAAACCTTTCTGCACCGCCTTCGTTTTCTCCATCATGACAGCTCTGTGTCTTCAGTTGCTCAGTCTTTCCTTGGATGTATTCAGGCCCTTGGAATATATTTTAATCCATAAACCTCCGGTCAGGGCAGTGCGATCCTATTAGCATGCTAGCGACACGAGTGCTACATCTTGTGCAGCATGACAGCTTAACAATGGCATGCCGAGTGCGTGATGAGTGAAGAGACATACTCAAGCCGTCATATTCCGTGGATAGGCCATAGCCTGCATAATGATTAATTGATCCCACCTCCTGCATTCATCAAAAGTGCCAAGAAGTACAAAGGTTTCGGAAAGATGGCCCCCGGTCTTTCGTGCTTTACTGTCATTGAAGTTTAAATGGCGCTCTAAAAGAATTGTTTTTCTTTTGCGTCACTTGTTTTTAATGAATTCCCTACCACTAAGTCCGTCTCCACCCGCTCCGAAAATAGCAGCTTTTGACCACTCAATTCGTTTAAGATGGCGTTGACGTATGGTGTGGGTTTCTGTGCGCCTTTTATGGCAAATACATCCCCTGTTCCTCTGGGTCAGTATGGAGGAACGTGTAAAATTTCGAAAACCGAGATGTTTGTGACCAAAAGGCATATCTTCGAAAAGTGTGACTGAAGTATATCATTGGCGGTATTAGGTGATAAATAAAACAAAACTTGAATTTAGAAGGTACCACCATGTTTTCTATTCATTTAAATCGGTAAAAAAAATGTGGATGTACTGATAACGGAGTGCACTAGCCATGCAGAGGCCTTATGCAATGGAAGCGGTAGTTCCAAATTATCAGGCCTTACTGTGGGTGTAGAGGGTTATAAGTAGGCGATGTATTTTGTATTCAGTTCGCATCTATTAGTTTATGAAGTTTTATAGAGTACTGGTGTGTGTCCTTTCTGACATTACAAAGCGCTACGGTGCAGGTATGTAAATGAAAGTACCCGTCGAGTAAGAGTTGTATGTGCCTGTAGTTCTATTTTAGGCTGGGACCTGGGGCTTGTCTAATGGAGTATGCCATGGGGAGGCCTGCACCAGGGAAAGTAAAGAGTGGGCCGTGGTTATAACTTGCGAGAAGTTACGGTGCAAGTCCAAATGTAAGAATGGTTTCGCGCTCAGCCAGTTGTATACATCTAAGCGCATCATTACTCTGTTAAACTCCCAGATACAGGCACTGCCAGTAGCATTCCTTCCAGTAATGATTACAGAGCCTGGTGGGGCCAGTGGGATTTGGTGGCAACCCGTAGGTAATTAGTGTGGACGTGTGCTACGGCCTTGGCTACCTTGGCTCGCGGGGCATGGAGCTAGCTGCAGTAAGGGGAAAAATTGTGGATTTAGTCCAGTTGATCCTCAGTCCCCATAGCGTACCACTTCCTTTATTACCTTTATTACCGGGGATAAATTAACCTCTGGGTTGCTGATGTACAAGAGGGTGTCGCCGGCATAAGTGGAGATGACTAAATTATATCCAGGGAAATGTATTCCTCTGTGGCTATGGTATTCTCTGAGGGTGCAAGCCAAGGGCTCTGCCACAACAGCATAGAGTAGAGGCAAGAGTGGGCATCCCTGACAGGTGCCCCTCGAATTTTTAATAGGAGATGTCACCAGATTCCCCACTGTGACTCTGGCTGTAGGGGAGGTGTATAAAACATTTACTAACTGTAAAAAGAGGTCTCCTACTCCCATTCGCCTCAGTACTGCCAACATGAAATTCCATTCAACTGAATCAAAAGCCTTCTTGGCATCTAAAAAGATCGAGGCAGCCCTAATCTCCGGTCTTGTATGCTGAATTGTGGCAAAAACTGTACGCAGGTTGTGTGTAAGAGAACGACCCGGGACAAAATCTGACTGCTCCGGGCCCACCATTAATGGCACCAGTGGGGCTATACGATTTGCCAAAACCTTGGCAAAGAGCTTTGTGTCCACGTTCAGCAATGACAGTGGTCTATATGATGAGCACTCATCGGGTGGCTTACCTGGCTTTAAGAGAGTTACTTGTTTGAAAGAAGGGGACCCCTACATAACCTAATGGTTTGCTATACGCAGGGACTATAACAATATTTAGGAAAGAATCAATAGCAAACTCTAATACAAATGTGCCAATGAATTCCAGGTGTATACATAAGTATAATCTGTAATTTAGTTAAACAACCAAGTCAAGAATAACAGTCCAATACTTGAAGTGATATATAGATTCTGTATTTAATTTTTATTTTTGTTTACTATTTATCAGTATAAATATATATCTCTTCAAATTCATTTATTAAGAACATTGATTTATTTTTAGTGCAAAAATAAAGGGTAGAATCAGTATACATCCTTATTAGTTTTCCACCTCACACAGCCAGGCAGAGCCGTGCCGGTAATCCGGTCTCAGTCAGCCGGGTGCTGGAAGGACGCGCAAGTCCCAGGATCGATCCGGAGCTGCAAGGACTCTGGCTCGGGCGGCGGGCAAACATATACCGTGCACAGGCCGTTGGAGCAGGCCGCGTCTGCCCGTAGTCCACAATCTCTCCGCTTTAGAGCAGTACGGGTACCTGGCGGAAGAGCAGAACAAGCATGTCTTGTTAGACAGTTTTGCACAGTGGATGCGCCAATGTCAGGATAATGACGGATGAAGAAGGATGGCTGGGGTAGCTCGCTCAGAGCGCGGCCATCTTAAGCCTCGGCAAGCTCCACCCCACGATGTAGATCCTTTTTTCATGCCAGCTTTCTCCTTTTGTCACTGTTTTTTTCCTCTTTCTCCCCACCCCCTCCCTTTGTGTTTTTCCTCTCTTTTGCTCAGGTCTAAATGTTTTCAGGAAAAATAAGAGCTGGTGACCAAAAATTAGTGTCGGTTGGTCCCACCTGCAACCACCGGCTCCAATTAAGCACCACACAAAACTAACATTATGCGATTGTCAACTACTCATTTTCATTATTACCTATAATATATAATGTTGAAAGTATATTAGCAGAGGTATTTAAAATACATTGAGGAAAGCAAAAATCTGGGATAATACCTTGCCATAAACAGCTTATAGATATTTACATTAGCCCAAAATACATCAACAGCGCCATGCCCAGAGAAATAGAGCACAGCCAATTGACTGGACTTGTAATGCATATGACACAAAGTCAAGGAAGCACCCCCAACAGTTTGACCCTCTGGATTCCAGGAAAAGAGTAGTAGCCATTGTTTGCATAGGTCAAAACAAGACAAAACAAGAAAAGACAAGCAATTGCCTCATGGCTTTTACATCTGCAAAGTGGTGTAGCATCGAAGCCCGACCACCGGCTAGCAAAGGTTTGAATGCAGCTCAGCTGCCACAGATTTCAAGTATAGTCAAAATAGAAAAGGGATAAGGGCCCAGTGCTAACAATTTACCAATGAATTCTTTCAAGTCGCTTCCAAACATTTTCAAAGTTGCAGGAGTCCTTCAGCCCCACACATAAAGTGCGCCTGCTAATGCCTTGAATCCATACACCTACATCTTCACTGAAATCATATAATAACCAAATTTCCTTTAAAACCTGGTTCTGGCATCTGAGGACTGAGCTAGTGGCTTAATGCTTTTACCTACTAGAAAACACTGGGAACCATTAGAGGTAAACTTATCAAACATGACCACTGGAAAGACACACCTGTGGAGGACTAATTTACGCATCAACGTTGACTAAATTATGAAGCAAGAGAAAAGCTAATTATGCAGCAGTGATGGATTATGTGGCAATTATGCTAAACCTATGATTTGCAGAAAATATCAGCGACTACCTATAATTTTATTTGGTCAATAGTAAATCTTTTCCTTACCTGATGTTGGGCCCTAATGTCTTATACTTAATTTTGGCAGTGCTGATCAGCAGCTCTTTATATTTGCAACTCTCTACAAATGGCAGTTGAAGGGAATGGAGTTCTTTATTCCAACTGCACTAGTATTGCCTTTTAAATAATATCGCTACAAGCTGATGGTAAAGCTGGCGTGTCTTTCTTGGACGAAAATGAAGCTTTGCGAAATTCTCCTGGTGAAGATTTGTTCTTGTTTTCACTAAGATACCATCCATATTAGAAGACGTTAATGCATTCTGCAGTGGATTTCTGTTAACAGAGTCAAATATAGACTGGAAATGGTGCTCCTATCTCAAGAATTACCTACTTCAAGTTTAAAAGAAAAACTTCGAACTGAGAATCAATGATATTTTTAGATAAATTCTCCTTGTGGTGGAGCCAATACATTGGTACCCTCTACACTTCAAGTCATGTGATCTAGTGTTACAATGCAAAAACCTTGTCCATAATACTGATTAACCACTGAAAACATCATCACCCCTTCCCAAAAACTCTATGACACCCTGGCAGACTTCTTCCACAACAAGATCTCCATCATCTACAAAATCTTCGAACTCCAACCCACTGCCGCCAACACCCTCAGCCTCCTCACTCCCACAAATGCAAACCCTAACCACCTGATCACCACATAGTATCAGCTCACCACTCAAAGCACCACAGCCATAATGAACTCCGTCCACTCAGGAGCACCCATGAACCCCTGCCCCCACCGAACATCTTCAACCATGGGAGCAAGATGATCCGTTACGAGCTCACCACCATTTTCAATACATCTATCACCACGGCCACCTACCCCTTCTCAATAAACCATCCGCCGACCCCAGCAAACTCAAGAACCACCGTCCCATCTCTCTGCTCCCCTTTCCCACCACAGACCTCAAAAAAGCCATTGACTACCAACTTACTGAACACCTGGAGAAGAACTATCTTATGGACTCCTCCCAATCTAGTTCGGCACCAACCACAGCACCGAAACTGCCCTGATCGCTACCACCGCTGACATCACATCCCTCCTTGACCGGGGAGAAATGGCAGCCCTGATCATCTTCGACCTTTCAGCAGCATTCAACACTGTATCCCACCACACCCTTATCAAGAGGCTTCAATACATTAGTATTCAAGGAGACATCCTCAAAATGAATCATCGCCTCCTTCCTCACTGGAGGAACCCAGAGAATCCACCTACCGCCTTTCTCCTCGGAACCTAAGAACCAAGGCTCATCCCTCAGCCCTACACTATTCAACATCTACTTGACCCCCTTCACTAACAACTTCAGAACCCATGAGCAAAACATCATATCCTATGCCAATGAGATCCAGCTCATACTCTCGCTATCAGAAGACTCCCTACCACGATGGGCAACTTCCACAGGTGCATGACGAGAGTCGCCGACTGGATGAAAGACAACTGACTAAAACTCAATACAGACAAAATGGAAGTGCTGATCTTCTGGAACAACATCTCCCTGTGGAACAATGACTGGTGGCCTTCCGAACTGTTATATGCCCATGGTAGGCCCATGTAGCAAAGCTGCACATTTTCTTACATTGTCCTCTTGCTGCACAACAATACTGCTGTGACCTTTTGCACATATTCATGCGCGCGACAATGTTGGATTAGTTTCTCTGAAACTACTTCTGCTTACACATCTGGCTTCGCATTAACATTATCACGATGCCTTGAACACCAAGTACAAGCCCTTTAAGCATGAATGTACAAATGTCGTTCTATCTTCATTCACTGGGCGACAGGGCTATCTACATATCTATAACATTGGTAATCTATACTTACATCTCAAGGATGCTTTTTATTATAAATAAAAGCATCTCATAGAATTAGAAGAGGAGGCACTTCATTTGACACCGAGGGTTCCTGCATGCTGAGACTTCACCATGCAGCAATCTGACACCTGTATGAGGGGTGTCCCGTTCATGACCAGGTTGGGGTCCAACATTCTCTCCTGCCAGGTAATGGGGTTGGATCATCCTTTAGGGGGGCTTCTTGCCTCTACACCTACATACACTCTAGACATGTAAACAGTGTAGGGTTCGCATAGTAGGAGTATTCCTGATTACTTTCTTGTATTATATTCTTGCACATATACACAGTTCTAGCACCATGGTAGAACTATATCTGCTATTTACTCTTTTGGTGCTTGTAATCACTGTGATCTGCTTATTTCTACTGATTATCTCAGCACACGTATTTTATACAAGAATAACCTTGGTTCAATAAATGTATTGAAAATGTCCCAGTGAGTATTCCCTGTATATTTCTCAGAGAACAAAAGAGCACAAGTGACTGAGCGAGAGGTTCTGATCTGTTACCATGATACCTGAGGGTTAAGGTTGTCATGTTCATTGGCTGCCAAAAACCATTCGCTCCCTTGTAGGGTTAGGGGGCTTATGGTGGCAGTGTGAGGTAGCTGGCCTCTAGGTCAACATATCCTGCGGGGGTGCTTGGAATCAGTCTAGGCCCCTCACTCAAAGTTTATGTTGTCCAACAAATGTGCAGAACCTACGGATTAGTGGGAACTACATGACAGAACTAGGATCCACACCCACTCCGACAGACCGTCCTGAAATTTTGGCATCATCCTAGACAGCAAGCTCTCCATGAGAGTAAGAATCTCTCAGTCATCTCCGCCTGCTTCATCACTCTTCGAATGTTCCGTTAGATCTTTAAATGGCTCTGGGACAACATCAGATGAACCGTCACTCAAGCCCTAGTCACCAGCCGGCTGGACTTCGGCAATGCACTCCACGTAGGAATCACCTCGCACCTCCTGAAGAGACTGCAGACCATACAGAATTCAGTGGCCAGACTCATCCTTGACCTCCCAAAGCGAACCCACATACCTCCCCACCTCAGGGAGCTCCACTGGCTCCCCATTCTGAAGAGATGTCAATTCAAGATGCTGATACACACCTGCAAAACCCTACATAACCAAGGATCAGCATAAAGCAACCCCCACCTGAACTACCATCAACCCTCCAGACACCAGCACTCTGCCTCCCTCTCGCCCATCCACACTCCCTGCATCCGTTGAAGCAACAGTGGAGTACACTCCTTCCACTTCCTCATTGCGAAGACCTGGAATTACCTCCCCCTTCACCTCCGGACCTCATTCTCTCTATTGGAATTCAGAAAAGGACTCAAGGCTTGGCTGTTCAATTGATCCCTCCCTATCAGCAGTGTTCTCAGTGCCTGAATACCCTCATGGATGATTAGCCAAGCTTTACAAGTCCTGTTCGATTGATAAATGAGATCGGGCAGAAATTAAATGTCTTTTTTGGGGGGCTCTTTCCACCAGAAAGGTTATTCTTCATCGCCTGATTTGAGCCCAACCCACCAGTACAGTTTAATTAACAGTACAAGTGATCCTCTTTGTGTTTTTAGGCTTGGCTTGACAGTGCAACTGTTGCATAACTTTCTGTTACCAAGGCTAGCATTATCAAACTTTGACGCAGCACAACCCAGCAATACAACTTGCTGCACTGCGACAAATGGAGGGGGCAGGAATGCACCATATCTATCAACATATGGTGCATTCTTGCTCTCTTCCTGCACTGGCGCACACAGTGCAGCCAACGCAGGCACCCTTTCATCATGGTGAAAGAGTGCCTGCACTGCAGGCAGGATTGTTTTTGTGCAGGAAGGGATACTTTCCTGTACTAAAACAATCCTCAGAGGGGTTTTCCTCTCTCTAATTGTGCTGCCGAATGTAGCATGGTCAGAAAGAGGAAACAACGAGAAGAAATAAAGATATCTCCCCTTGTTGCGCCTCCCCTGGTAAGACATAGCATGTTGAAGCATTCCCAGGTTTACCAGTCTTGGCAAATCTGGAAACGTGCCACTATGTATGTGTGAATGAGTGGGAAAACCCACCCTCCATCCATGGATTGCCTTCCCAGGGCAGAGTAACAAAAGGCAGCGACTTGCGCTCTCTTGCGTTACTCCAGATATACTGAGAAATGCAGGGCCACGCAGGGTGGCCTTGCGTTCCTTGGTTTTTCTGACTTTATTATTGTGTTTTCTTTGCAACATCATGTGTGATGCAAGGGCAATGATAAATCTGGCCCTAGGTCTTTAAAAAGCATGTGGAGGAGCCTGGCTCTGCCAGAGGTGTATTACTCTCTCACCTCATGCTATTTGCTGTTTGGTGCATCATTGGTCCTATAGAGTGCTTGTGTAGCAGTGCATTAGGGCGTATTTCACATCTGAAAAATAACATCCATTCATCACACATTCACTTCGTTTTGTCATACTTGCACTGTATACAAAAATTATTTTTATGTAATTTCATTTATTGTAGTAGGTTTTTATAAATGTTTTGTCAGGGCCTTATGAAGAGCCATCACCACCACCAAGTTCACTATCACCAGTACCATCACCAAAGCATTTGTACATGCCATTCTTTGCATACTTTACCACATGAACGCCAATGATTGTTTCATACTGTTACTCTACCCCTGTTTAGTGAAAACTAGACTAGCCTTGCACTTTATTTTCTATTGATTTTATGGGGAGAGTGTTTGATGATTAATTAGACTTAAAATACTGATCTCGTTTTGATAAATTGTTGTCTTTAATCTTTAATTTTATTTTGTACCTTTATCTAAACTTGGTTTGGACCTTGACAATACTAATATTTAAAATTTTTACACGCATGAGAAAAACTATTTCTTTTAAAGAATCACCTTGTTTGAGCCGCATTCTGACAGTGAGCCAGAAATTCTTTATGTGAGAATATTTTTGACTATATGGGCATGTAAAGGCTTAGGAGGTATACCACCAAAATATTGTTTCCAACATATCGTTTGACATAAACATCATGTAAAAAATATCTGGATGTCAAAAATATAGTGGGACAGAATATTGCAGGATAGAATATTGTTTTTTCATTCTTTTATATATTTCTTTCTTGTAGTTGCATATAATCTAATTTTGTAATTATTTTGTTTTGTTTTATAATATTGAACTATAAATAATCATTGTTTTAACGTTAACTATGTGTTATAATTTCTCATGTTAGCTTGTTTTATTGCTATTTTAGTCATATTATTCATGCTAGTTTTCTGCTTTCATTTGATTAATATTTTATTCATTAGCGCATTGAGATATGCATCTTTACACGTGTTAATTTTTTATTGTACTTAATTATGTGAATCATTTAATTGATAAAGTATTTATTAGATATTTTTAATAATGTAGCGATTAATTGTTTTAATTGCTAATTGGTTAAATAAATAACCAACTAAGTAAAATATGTTATAATTATATTTATTAAGCATATTATATTTTAGTATTTTATAATTGTTTATTAATTATATTAATATTATATTAATAAATGTTGTAATTATGTGTAGTTATTTTTTTGTATTCTTAGATTTTCATATTTTTCTTAGCTTGCAATTGTGCAATCTTAATTTTTAATCAATTATATTAATTATAATTATATATTGCAGTGTATTTTTTATTTGTTTTTTATCTATACATTTTTTTTCCAATTTTGGAGTGGAAGTAGTACATTTGACTCTTCCATAGTCCAAAACTTTCCGTACTGTTACGTACATTGGCTTTGAATGGTTACTTTGAATAGTTACTTTGACCCCTCCAAAATCCAACACTTTCAGACTTTTGCTTACGTTAAAATGGGAATATTAACTCAATACTCCAAAGTCCAACACTTTACTGTTGTTCAGTTTGAAGTGGGAATAGTAAACTTGACCTTTCCAAAGTCCAACACTTCCGCTTCTGTTGCTTACGTTGGAGTCAGAATACTAAATCTGACCCCTCAAAAGTCTGACACTTTCCCTACTGCTGCTCAGATTAAAGTGGGAATAGTAAATCTGACCCCTCCAAAGTCCAATACTTTCCCTACTGTTGTTTACTTTGGAATCGGAATGGTAAATTTGACCCCTTCAAAGCCCCACATTTTCCTTACTGTTGGCTCCATTATCATGGAGAGAGAATATCACATTTGACCTTCTCCAGAGTCCATCACTTTCCCAAGTCCATCACTTTCCTTAAACACAACTGCTCAGCTTGGAGTGGGAATAGTAAAATTGAACACTCCGAAGAACAACATTTTCCCTACTGTTGCTTACATTGAAGACGGAATAGTAAATTTGAACTCTCCAAAACCCTACACCTTTCCTACTGTTGCTTAGGTGTATGTAGAAAATTTAGGAATATAATAGGACATCTGAATCCTCCAAAGTCCAGCATTTGCCCTACTGTTGATCAGGTTATACAAGAAAAGTAAATCTGACCCCTTCAAAGTCCATCACTTTCTCTACTGTTGTTTAGTTTGCCTTGGGCTACGTGAGTTCGACTCCTCCAAATTATTTTAAAACAATTTAGTTTGTTTTTTTAGATATTATTTTTTATGATTTAATTTTAAAAGATATTCTAGTATTAATGTTGCTTTTTACAGTAGATTTTTATTTTTGGGAGTTAGTTAAGTTCTAACAAAGATTTTTATTGTATAGTTATTTGTTAAACATTTTAATATACAGTTTCTTAAAATTATTTTTAATTATTATTGGTAGTTTTGCTTTTCTTATTGCTGTTGATATAATAATTTCCTTTATTTTCATTTTAAGTTTATTTATAATTAAAGTTCATATTTTGTAGAATATATATTTTTTTAATTATATATTATTTTTAACACATTTCTTAAAGTTGATATGATGTTAAGTGTTTGAAATTCAATAGATTTACCTCTTTACTGACAATATTTTGGTGCACGATAATTTTGAAGTCAATATTTATGTACTCTACATAATATAAATGTATATATATATATATAAGCACAATTGATCAAATCTTCCGCTTCGCTGTCATATATTGGAAGGTAGTGATCTTAGCTAAGGGTGCATTGTATGCTGTTTTCGTGGATCTAATAGCAGCATTTGACCTGGTTCCACGAACCAAACTCTGGGTTGTTTTGAGGGAGATGGGTTGTGCACCTGAACTCCTTTCTGTAGTCATCCGCTTTCATGAGGACAACGTGGCACGGGTCCGTTGGGGGGAGGTGGGTGAGGTGACGGAAGACTTCCCGGTTGACAGGGGCGTGAGGCAGGGGTGCGTTTTGGCGCCTACCCTGTTCTCGCTCTTTGTCAACGGTGTGGTGGACTTTCTCTCGCGGACCCCCACCGACGCACCTGTTTTGGCCGGTTCACGAGTTTCCATCCTCATGTTTGCGGATGATACACTGATTATCTCCAAGACCCCAAGTGGCCTACAGAAGGCACTTGGACGCTTTGAAGAGTTCTGCAAACTGAGGGGTTTGTTGGTAAACACCGAAAAGACCAAATTTATGTCCTTTAATGCACATAGATCATTCAGGGGGAAAATATTCATGAACAACCTACCCCTGGAGGAGGTAACCTCCTTCACATATCTTGGTATTACACTTCAGAAGGATATGCGATGGGACTCCCAAATGGACCGAGTGATACTAACACACAAACAAAAATCAGGTGCCCTTTTGACCAGATTTAATAAATCTTACACAAAACCAATTTCCCCAGCTCTGGAAGCCTACGGTGCAATGGTGCTGAGCTCATGTTTGTATGGGTCTGAGCTTTGGGGCTTTAGTAACCTGGACAAACTGGTAGTACTTGAAAATACATTTTTACGTAAAATCGCAAGCTTACCTGCAAGTACACCACTGCGCCCTTTATTGTTAGATCTAGGTAAAAAACCATTGGCACACGTCGTCAAGCTCCGCCCGCTGCTATATTGGCGTCGCCTTTGGTGCACAGATGAGCTTGAGCACTATCAGTGTGGCTTCATGGACATAATTAAATCTAATTCATCACATAACATTCCTTGGTTATGCAGCATAAAATCCCTTTTGCGCAGCATAGGTCTGTCTGAGCTTTGGAACGACCCCGAAAATGCTACCTTCCCTTCTAAGAGCAAACTGAAAGCTATCTACTGGGAATAGGTCTACATGATAGAAACTACACAAGGCCTCTCCTCCCATTTAACAGGTCGCTTTCTTGATTTTAAAAATAGTCCATCACTCGAAAGCTACTGGGACATAATAGAGAAGCCCCTTGACCGCAAGCTATATTTTCAGCTACGGGTGGGTGCCCTTCCAGTTGCAGAATTCACTTCAAGTTGGAAAAATACTCAAAACAAAAATAATAAATGCTACAACTGCACTGAGGAATGCGAATCTGTCGAACAGTTGCTATTTTTTTGCCCAATGTACATACAACCCCGTAAAGTTTGGATAAAACCTGTATGTAAATTGTTGGGCATTAGGAATTATCGGACAGCCCTTCGCATTATGAGCACTGACCCTGCCCCTCCCATCTGTATAGCAGTGGCTAAATTTCTAGGGTGGGCCTGGGGCTTACGATCTAAAGCACTGAGATATGATGGTAAATTGTAACAATCGATTGCACTAGTTCAAACCTATTGGAAACTTAACTTTTATGATGGAAACACATACAACGGTCTTACATACGTGCTATTTTAACTTTGTGAATATCTGTATACAGTTTTTTAATAGTTTTTTAGCTTATTGATGGTTGAAATATTGAATTTAATGCTTGTCTTAAATATTTTTAGGTAATTTATATGTGTGATGTTTGTCTGTGCTTTTATGACTCAACTGTCGAATAAAGCTTAATTGAATTGTATATATATATGTATATATATAGATATATATGTATATATCTATATATATATATCTATATACATAGATATATATATATATATATATATATTCACTAAAAAAAAAAAGTTACAGGGCTGTCATAGTTAGGCTCACATTTCACTCGTACAAAAACAAGAGAAAGTCAGCAGTTATAGTTAGCTCAGCTTACTATAACTGCTGTGATGCCATTTGAGATGTCATCAGTGATGTCACTGACCATGTCATGAGTGATGTGATATGTAAGGTCATAAGCAGTGCATTGCGGGGGCTCAAGTTATAGTTAGCTGTGCTAACTATAACTGCTGAATTTCTCTGGTTTTGTATGAGTAAAATAACAGCCTAACTACAACGTTCCTGTAACCTTTGGTTTTTCAGTGAATTTTTAAGGTTTTTTAAATTATATTTCCTAACTATATGGAGTTTTCCAAAATCCACATTAGTGTGCATATTGATCTATAGACTCCCCACTGCAATAGCAGAAATCGTTGCTGAATTGGCTAACTACCTGACCCCACTAACCATAGACTATGCTAAAATTCTGTTAATTGGAGACCTGCATTGTTGGTTCACGGAGGTAGGGGGGAGTCGTGGCTCCAAGGAGCTCACAGACCTATTAAACAACCTGAATTTAGAAGGACATATAACGGAACCCACACATATTAAAGGACATGCATTAGACCAACCATGGACCTACAACTTCTTGGTCCACAACTTAATGGTTAAGCCTTGTGCGTGGTCAGACCACCAACTTATACACTTTGCAATAAGCGACCTATCCCTAGCTAAATCTTTGATTGGCACGAAAATACTGACTAGAAATTGGAACTGTGTCCGTTTGCCAGAGTTCCTTAATACCCTGAAATCTGCACGTCTGCCCAGAATGAATAATGTTAATGAGTTGGAGAGAGCCATCTCCAACTGGCAACTAGGTGCATGTGAGATTCACGCCACACTACAGAGGAAAGAGAGGGGTTCGAGGTGGCATGAAACCTCCAATTGGTTCACCATCGAGTTACAATTAGTAAAACTTAAAACCCGCCAGGCAGAACGGAAATGGCGGCGAAGCTACTCCCCTGCAGAAAGGAAAAGGTAAAAAAAAGCACTAACTGATTGTAAAGTCACCATTGTGGAGGCAAAAAAAGCCTTCTACACAAATAGGGTTCTTAGCTCTGAAAATAAATCCAAAGATATCTTCAAAATAGTCAGAGAACTTTCCAGTCCTGACCGCGTCACATTACACCCTCCCAAGCTTTATGTGACAATCTGAATACTTTCTTTGTTGATAAATTAATGCCATTCAGATCTCCATTAACTCTAGCCCTCAAGAATGGAAATCATAAAATCAATTTACAAACCCCAAAACTATGTCTAGTTTCCAAAACATTACCTTAGATCGGCTCGCAGAACTCAGAAACAAGATACAATCTGGCTCCCCCAATGACCCTTGTCCCACTAGGATACAAAAAGACCTTCTTGCACAATTCACAGACACCTTTCTCTCTCTTCTCCACCTTTCCTTAGAGCAAGGGGTGGTCCCACATGCTTTCAAAGAGGCAATGCTGGTCCCCTTGCAAAAGAAAGCTGGAGTAGACCCCAACCTTCTGAGTAATTACAGACCAATATCGCTCCTTACATATCCGGCAAAAATGCTGGAAGCACACGTAGCAAAACTTCTCAAAGAAACTAATTTCCTGGACTCCCACCAGGCAGGCTTCAGACCATCACACTCTATTGAATCAGTCATCGTAGTGGATGATCTGAAGGAGGGTGCAGACAGGGGGTGCACACAGGCTTTGGTATTGCTCGACCTGTCCGCTGCGTTCAATACCGTGGATCACACCATATTAGCAGACAGAATGGCAGCAGCAGGCCTGAGCGGTATGGCACAGGATTGGATGATTTCATTCTTAGGGGAGCGTACCCAGTCTGTTAGGCTGGCACCCTTTACTCAGCCAGGGTCAATACCACTTGTGGTGTACCTCAAGGTTCATCCCTCTCCCCTCATCTGTTCAATATCTATATCTGTCCCCTGATCCACTCCCTCCAAAACAAGGGAGTGAAGGTATATAACTATGCAGATGATTTTCCCGATCGACGAGACAGAAGAATCCAAGGATTTCTTCCAACATACCATGCTCTTCATTACTGAATGGATGAGTCACAACTATCTTAAATTAAACTTTGATAAAACAGAGATAGTTATTTCCAATAACAGACAGTGGATGCCAGCTCATTGGCCAGCTGCATTGGGCACTCCACCTATCCCTAAAAACTCGGTCAAAAGTCTGGGGATTAAAATCAATGCCAATCTATCAATGCATGAACAGATCAACCTGGTTACTTCTTCCTGTGTCTACCATCTGAGGACCTTCAAGAAATTCAGGACATTTTTTACTAGGGAGGTAAGCATGGTAATCATGCTGCCCTTGATCATGTCCAGGCTGGACTATGCAAACGCTATCTATTTAGGGCTCCCTGCCAATCAAACCCATAGGTTGCAGCGGATTCAAAATCAAGCATCTAGGCTAGTCTTTCAGCAACCGAGACATTGTCCTACCAAGCCACTTATGAAGCAGCTACACTGGCTTCCTGTAACTCAGCGGTCCATGTTTAAGACAAGTTGCATAATCTTTAACGCACTCCACAAGATGGGCCCCAACTTAATTTCCGCAAAGATCTCACGGTACTTGCCTAAATGGAATCTCAGATCAGCCTCAATGAATATGCTGACCATTCTCAGATTTAAGCACAAGAGAACAGGTGGCTCTCGCTTTTCTGTACTTGCCCCAACACTTTGGAATTCTCTGCAGATAGACATCAGACTAACATCGGAGTACATCAGCTTTAGGAAAAAACTCAAAACTTGGTTGTTCAACTTAACCTACTGTCAGAGCTCCTCGGGAAGGCTCTCCCTTCTCCGATAGCACCAAGAGACCTCATGGTAAACGAGCGCTTAATAAATCCCCCAAACATAAACCACCCAGAAAGTCCTTTGAGAGGTGCAGACTACTGCAACAGATATGGCTCCAGAGTTTTCAAGAATGGCAACATACAAACCCCCTCCCAAATAATTTAAAAACAAAACGGAATTCATGTCTCTGAGAAATAATAGAATACCATTGGATAATACAATTTTCAAAAAAAACATTAAAAGAACACACCCATTTATCTATCTTGAACATCCTGTAGGAGGAGTTCACAGTGAGCAGATTTGTGCAATGCACAATATGTCACAAGACATTGTCAAGGGGTACAAATAAAAAATATTTTTCCCAGACTATGTCCATATTTTACCATCTTGAAACACACCACAGCAACAGTCCCTTCTGAGGTCCAAGCTCAACTTCCATATTTGGCGCCACAGTTTTCCTGGATGGCATCATACTGCATGGATTGTAGAGTTGTAGTAAGTGCTGGAGAGCAGTCCATAAAAGCCCTTCACAATGCTGCAAAGAATCATAAATGTGGATTTATTTTTTATTTTTGGCCCTTCATAGTTTTTCTATATTAGCAGGCATTTTATTAACTTATAAAATGGGCATCTAATATCTATGTGTTGTTCATTTTATTATCTTCTAATTTATTGTAACACTGCTTACATATAACTTGCCGTAAGGAGAAGTCAAAGTGTTCCTCTACAAATAAATACACAGCTAACTTTTGCCAGTTATCATTATTTACTTTTTCACTTTTTAAATACAAGTCAACAGTCTGTGCTTAAATATGCTAGTGAGTGCATCGACAACATATACAAACATATTCTGGTTGTTTTTTAGACCACACTGTGTTAGATTTTGTAAACCCTTCTTAAAACCTATCAACTGTAATATCTGTGTCCTGTTCTACAACTCCTCCTCCTAACAACTCCTAATTTTCCCTAGAATCCTGCTGAGGACCAAAGAAACGAAACTGCACATCTTCACAAACCTTTTTTCCATCTGCCACAATACCACTGTTCTATTCATTACTACTAAACATAAAGCAGGAGTTTTCACATAGTATAGCCTCCTAACTAAAGTTTGCATTGATTGAGTGGTGTATAACTAACATCCTGAAATGATGAAAGGTACTTTGGGGCACTTTGTTTGATAAACAAGCTAGTGAGTAGCCCTGCAAATTTGTATGCTTTCTAATCTTGCAAGGATCCAATCCTTATAAACTAATTATTTTCTGTTTTAAACTTTGCCTTGGAAAGATATGTAGAACTGTCCTTAATATATCAATGGATTGCTGTCGAATACTACAATCACTACTGCAATTCCATTTATGTACAGGTGCCTCACTCTGCCTTCCTTGTACCTGTTCTCCAATAACTTGTGCTACATTTATAGGTACCATCACTTCTTTCGCTATAGGAGTGCCAGTCTTCATTTCACAACAACAGCTAATCAATAGCATGAACTAATCTATTACCCTGGAGATAGCTTTCTTTATTAAAGAAAGATTCTGTACTAGAAGTATGCATGCATTCTCCACTAAAAATTGTACAAAAGTTACTTCTATTCACTAATCTTTTTTCTGGATTTGTCTCCTCAAGTACGACACAATTTTGTCAAGAGTCTTCATTCTATTTATAATCAAAATAAAAACCTTCCCCTTCAAAGCAAAGGCCTTATCAACTACTCTCTCAACTCTTTCTTTCTGTTTGATTGCATGTCTCCTTCTTGGATACTTCTTAATATTTCTCAGTAGATTTATAGCTACTCTACTGCGAATCATCCTAGCTCTGATTACCTTAACCTGCTTATGTCTCCTGGTTAAGGTGTATACATCTTTGTTACATTCTTACCTGTTCTTGTTATATAGATTTTGTCCATTGCTATTATTTCTCATGGTTTGAATTTAATTTTCATTATTTTATCATCTTTGGAAAGGTCCACATATATTTTTAAGAAATAAGCTTGTCCTCTTACAGTAGCTCTTTTTTCGTTCATCACTTTTTTTCATTTTGCCTCTTTTGAGTCACAGTTCTGCATAGATACTGTAGTTTCTTCTGTTCCTTTTCCCTCCGAGCTTATGTAGGCAATCTATCTGTAACTATGCAGATATTGTTCTGTAAAAAAACAAAATTATATTTGAATTTGTTTTCTAGCCAATATACCAGCTACTTTACTACTGGTTTACACATAATACAAAAACTGTTTTTATGTTATGTTGCAGTTTTAAATCTACAAATCAACCTACCTACATAACTACTATCACTGACTTCAATGTACCTATTCCAAACCAAAACACAAAACTTAATTTATTACTTACCTTTTAATAGTATAGCACCCTCTCCTACAATACAGCTGCACCGTATCTCAGTTCTCACTTATGCAAGCTAAAAGACTACATTATCCCTTATGTACTCAATTTTAAAATAAACATCAACCAAAGTGTAAAAGTACATATAGTGTCTCAATAATGTGAATCTAAAAACACAACTTAAGACCTATTTCCGTACCTCTCTACAACTGTGTCACCAGTATATTTAGTGTTTCAATACTTTTCTACCTAGATGTGTCATATTTAATTTTTGAGAAACACTCCACATAAAAATCTGCACAGTAATGTGTTTCACAGCATATAGCTCACTAATTCTTCCGAGTACATGCAAACAGTGTGTGACAGGTTACATATATAATTCACCAGATGGTTCTAAAAGAGTACTTATTCCTCATTAAAACTTGTAAATACATGTGTTTCTGGTTGAGTACAACAATACTCCCTGGATGATTGGATGAGTGTATACATAGTGCATACGTGATTCCCTCAGAATATAGGTAGTGCCTGCATGACTCGCAGAGTACAAAGGAACTACATCAGTGGTTCCATATCGGCATAGTTAGTGCCTGTGTATTCACATAACTATATTGCTACTGGGTGATTGGATGAACACATGGGTGTTGCCTGCGTAGTTCAATGAGTACATAATTAGTGCCTGCGTGATGGGAAGAGTGCATGTGCAGTACCTGGTGATTTAATAAGTCCAGATATCACACTTGATATATAATTACATACATGGCTCTCTAAGAGCATACATTGTTCTGCTACTCAGCGTCCACATGCATCAGTAAGGTTCTAAAACTGAAAACAACAATTCTCACCTTTTGAAAGCACAAAACCTTTACCTAATGTATACCTACATCATTTCGCAAATATTTCTTGTGTCTTTAAAACATATATTCAGCATTTCACAAAGAAAATTCACATGCCAAGTGAAGCCAGCACATAAATTCCCCAAAGATATTCTGCACTATTACCCCTCCCCAATTTTAAACAAAGAATGTTGAAAGAAATGCACCACCCTCACTATATACAGGAAATTTTCAACAACCTTGAAGAACATAGATCATCATGTAAACATATAGTTGATTGGGAAACAGCGTTTACAACGCTGTCATTACATCACACTACTATTACAACGCGGTCATTACAACAACCGCGTTGTTAGTACGCAATGTATTTACAGCGCAAGTCAATAGAACGACTGAGGTATTGGAAATGAATTACAACACCTTCCCTACTGTTGCGCAAACTGGAGTAGGAATAGTAATTAATACTAATCCTAAGTCCAGCGTGCCTCCTAGTGCAAGTCGTTGTAATGACTTGCGATGTAAATGCATTGCGTACTAACAACGAGGTCGTTGTAACAACCGCGTTGTAAAAGCACGCGATGTGATAGATCGCAATATAATGAACCATATTCATGTGATTTCATACAGGATATACACCTTCAGGCCATCTTTCCAAAATATAGAGTTCTCTGCATCTTTAAGCAAACTCAACAGTTGTACATATAACTATCCGCAACCAAAAAAACTCTCTCACCATCTAAACATATGCAATCCAGTCATATAAGTTAAAAACCACATTGACAAACACTTCCTAATACATACCTCACAAGTATTACCAATTTATAATGTATTTACTGGCACAGCACATTTACTTATGTTTAATTCATGACTGCAGTACTTCTTTAATAATGTGACTAAAACTCCCTAGCAAAACTTCCAGAATGCAAATAATATAGATGTATCTATTGTGCATATAACGCTTAGACATTTAAAAAAGTGTCATTCTTACCTCCTTGGCCGCGGCGCAAATTCCGCCACGGCGCTGGGAGTGCGGGGTGAGTGCGGCGCCACCATGCTCGTGATGGAACCACGCCGTCATGAATCACGGGCGAGCTGTGCTCATGACGGCGTGGTTCCGTCACGACTCCGCCCACTCATTAATTCACCCGCACAGACGGGGAATCAGTGCCGCGTGGGCGGAGCGGTCACAACCTGGCGGAACCACGCTCTCATGAGCACACACCGCCCATGGCTCATGACGGCGTGGTTCCGTCATGCGCATGGAAGGGGTTAAAGGCATTGCTCATGGTAATTTTAGACAGTACTTACATTTTAAACACATGCCCTCTGCCAGATACAGTTCATCTGATATATTGTTTTTCACATGTGATACTCTTTTTAATCAAGCTCCCATATACATCTTCATTTCATATGTAAATGTTTTATATCATTAAAAAGTTATATACATACCAGTAAATTGAGCTCATAGATTATATTGTTCTTTTAGCTTTTTCTGGATTGTTTTGACACTGTTAGGATTTGTAAAAACTAAGCAGAATGCATAGCAACCATAAAATGGCAACCTCTGCAACTTTCCACTGTATCATTTTGAGAAAGGCAGCAAATGAAATCATGTCTTTCATTTTTGACTGTTCTATCTCCACTTGTGAATGGTGAGCATCTGTTAACCCTTTCCCTCTCTTTCAAAATTAGGTTCTTGTCTCCGCGTGTCCGCAATGTTTTCGTGATGATTGCAGAATAATCGCAAAACAAAATGGGTATCCAAACCGATATTTTGCTTCGGTTTTTTACATTTAAATACTGCACAACAGCTTATCACATAGTCTTAAGTTGGAAGTTAAAGTTTGCCATTACTTAAATTGTGTCATAAGTCCTCAACTTTGTAAAACATGTTCTGTCTCTTAAACACCCTTCCCCCCAAAACACTCTTAGCTCAGTGTACCTAGCAACCCAATGGAACCAGTAGGTCACAAGTTCACAGCACATTCTAGGAGGAACATGCTACTTCTAAATGAGATACAGCAGGTGGGTTTATTCAAAACTGTATCCATGTCTGTATTAATAGAACTTCCTGCTAAGGAATCCAACGCACTACCTAATTTTATTCACTTTCATGCTTGAAATGAAATATATCTTTTTTTTTGGATGAACATATCCATTTTAACTGCTGTTCATTTGGAAAACTACCTCATTCAGCTCCAGCCTTCTCCTAACTGCTATTGCTTCTTCACTTCAAAATGCTAAGGGTATTGAAGGCCACAGCTATATCTATTGGAATAAACAGGCTGCAAAAAGAGAGGTATAAACAGGGACATGGGTTTGCCAAACATGCAGATTTCTTGGTTTGACACAGAGGAAGGGGCGGCTTCTCCACTAGGGCGGATGAACGTCGACCCACTGCATTCTCGCAGTGCGAGAAGCAGAAACATAAAATGGTAATAACTACCATTTAATGTTTCTGCTTCTCACACTGCGAGAAAGCAGAAGGGCTTGGTTGAAGGCGCTGCTCTGTGAGCAGGGTTAGGCAGGGGAGGAGTGGTGTGCCCACTCCTGAGTGCGCATGACTGTTTTGTTTGGCCCTCTGGGGCCGACCAAACCAGTCATGCGCACTCTGCCCTTCGCCATCTAGACTGCAATGCAGCCTACATGGAGAACATGGCCGGGCCATTAGTCCCTGGCTGAGTGGCATTCCGATCAATCACAACCCTGCTTGTAGCATGGTGATTGGATATGGGGTGGGAGCCTGGCTGCCTGCTTCCTGTTCCACGAGTCATGCCGGCCATGAATACACAGAGGGTTAAAGTTTCACCAGTTGCTGGCTTTGGTTAAATCCATTGTGGATTCCCAAGCTCCTCACCTCATGACTGTGTACTGTGGGACAATGACCTAGGCACATTGAGTGGGTTAGGGCTGGCAAACCTAACGAAAGAAACCTTTGCAGAACTGATGTCATTTTTCCCTCACATTGTCTTGGTGTACTCTAATATATGCCAAAGACAGAATTGGAAGTAGTCAAATCAATTCTGTCCACAGATTGACAAAGCCAGAGAACATGTTATTAAAACTGTTTCTGCATTCCTCAGAGACCATCGCATGGGCTGTATCTATAACAACAATCTGCATTTTGACATGCAAAAATAATGGAGTGCACTTTACAGACAAAGGCAACAGGATGTTTCTAAGTAACCTGAAACTCTGCATCCGGTCTTATGTGTAGCTGTCATATACACAGAACCAACACAAAGGCTCTTGTCAGAGCCACTCTAATACATGAAATATTGTTAATTTTCTTTTAAAAGATCTTTATTTTTAGTTTTTGTGAATCTTTGCGATGACGTCGTGATGGTCGCTGATACTTTGTAAGAATGGAAAGCAAAAACAGACATTCAACGGCCACCAGCACATCAAAAAATAATAAGTAAAAAAAAACATTCTAAACATTGCGCTACACATATTGCTATATACATGCTTCTTTAAACACATGTTTAAACGCATGTTTTGGTACTTCCCTTGAGACCTATTTTTCATTCTCGCGGTTATTCAGGGAGTCACTGCATCGCCGTTAACCACGACGATCGTGCCTTTTCCATAAAGTGAAAAACAGATATATGCACACATATTACAGTATTTTACACACTAGGGGTTCATTACTGTACACTTCAAACTCATGTCTTTCTAGTGTATTTCTAGAACAACCATCTCAAAAACCTATTTTCCTTCTTAGCAGTGAGGACGAAGATCCCCGCTTTTGTGTCGCGAAAGCAGAAAACAAAAGTAGGAATTTAATAGCGACCACCACATTCAAAATTATAACTATATGATTAATTCTAACCATCACAGTAGATAACTCACTATCTAAATAACTCTCTAAAACATTTTTCAGAATCTCAATGTCTCTATAACAATGCTTATTATGATTCACTGATATATTATTATATTTCCACCAATATTCACGATGACATCGTGATATTCAAGATGACCCAGTGACGGTACAAGGGGGGCATGCTGGTGGTTACGGCATCATCGTGAATATCGCATGCGATCAAAACTTGTCACTAACACACCCATTTCTCAAACATGGGGTCAGAGTATCTCCACCCTGACCCCTTCTGTTAGCTTTCACACAAATATTCAGCCCCAGGAACCATTCCCAGATGATAAAATGGTGGCTGCAACTTTCTGTTCAGGTTGCGTCCAGCCAATCAGAGCATTTTTATTGCCACGCGCATTTGCGATTTATCGTGAAACCGTCGCAAAATATCCACGGCTAAAGATATATCTATAATTTTCAGTTTATATTTCTCAAAACTACCAAATAGATTAGCACCAAATAACAAAAAAAACAATCTGCATAACAACACCTTTATGCCATATTTGGTGTCATTACATCCAGCGGTTCAGGCTGTTGGTTCAACAACGCATTCTTATGGGAATTAACATTACAAACGTACCCTTTTTTCACACCCATATTTCTTGGTCACCACTGCACGGAACACCCCCAAACTTTCCATGACAACCAGAACCTCCTTTGACACATTTTTGGGAAAATTTCATGAAGATTGATCAAATGACACCAAAGTAAGAGCCAAAGTAAGAGCCAAGTCAAATAATGTTTTGCCTATGGAAAGTAGGTCCTAACTATAATCACCTACTGGTGACCGACCGTAAGTAGGTAAAATATATATATAAATATATCTATATATATATATAAATATATATATATATATATATATACTTGATTTTTATGTAATTGGCCATATCTCTGGCAATTTAAGCACATACATCAATAGTATACGTTTAACGAGTATTCAAACAATTTTTTGCAAATGTATTTATTTTGGAAACGATATTGAGTGTTCAATAACATGCATTAGCACGCAATAGTATTTCTTCAATTTCCATAGGAATGCCATACGATTGTAATCAGGTGTTGGTTGGTGATTCTCCTTTAAATGCACTGTCATGCACGTAACGCAGTCATGTGAGCAAGAGCCGAGTGGCTCGAAACGCGTCATGGACTAGGCACGTACTCGATATTTAATAAAGATAATTTAATAAAGAGAATTTATAAGCATTGGCGATTGGAGTTGTCCGTTCCTGCTGTTGTGCGCGACTGCACATTTGGGAAGTTTCTTGGATATATATATATATATATATATATATATATATATATATATATATATATATATATATATATATTATCTACTGGCGGTCGCCAGTAGATAGTTATAGTTAGGACCGTGTTTCCATAGGAAATCTGAAAATTCTATTTTGAATAACTTTTGCGCCGGTTGACGAATCCTCGCGAAAGGGGGGTCCCAAAACTCGTTTTCCCCATGCATTTTCCCATAGGACCTTTAATCGAAGGTACAGCCCGAACGGCTGAAACAGAATTACTTGAAATTTGGCAGAGAGGTAGTCCTCAGGTCAGGGAAGTGCCTTTTGCAGGTCTGGTGTCAATGTGTTCAGTATTAACTGAGAAAATAGCATTTAAACGCATATAAATATCTATACGCGCGCACCGTGCGCGCACGGTGCCGTGCGCGAGCGTAATTCAGATTGGTGGATTGATGTCAGTAAACATTCGAATCGGTCGAAATCAGGAAGTGTCGGCCGCCATTTTGTCTGTCGCAATGAAAAACAAAGGTGGAGAACGTGAACAGGGGGCAGAGTAGTGAGTTCCTGACCCCCTAGCCTTTGTATGGGGGTCATAGTAGGACCCCGAAGGGCAAAAAAAAGATTTACATTATTTTAAAAAAAATCGCGGGGTGCGCGCACAGTGCGCGCACGGCGGAGAAAAATCTTACAAAAAATAGAAATAAAAATCAAGTTTAAGTGTTTAGATAATAGGTGGCTCTAAAAAGAGCCGTTGTGTTTATTGAGTGTTTTTTGGTACCTACAAGTAAGTACCAATGCAGAGTCTAAAGTTCAAGAGGAAGTCTCTGTTCCCTTCATCATTGAAATGTACACCGTCTCCTCTATAAATGCCTTGCATGTTGTAACACAAGTTGTTGTGGTATATAGAACCCATACAATAGTCTCTGAGGAAAGCAGAAACAGACTTATTAACGTGCTTTCTTGCTTTGTCAATCTGCGGACAATGTTGGTTGGACCAGTTCCACTTTTGCCTTTGGCATTTATTAGAATATACAAAGGTAGTTTGTGGAAAAAGTGACATCAATTGCACAAAGGTGTCCTTAACAAGCATTTCCAGACCTACCCCAGTTAAAGTGCCTAGGTCATTTCCACCACAGTGCACAATTATAAGGTTAGGCTGTGGGAGATGTAGAAAAGATTTCACCAAAGGCATTAATTGGTGCCACTTTAACCCTCTCTGACCAATCCATTTAATGTCTACATTTGGCAAAGCAAGGTCTTTCACAATACCTCTTTTTTTCTGCAAATTTTTCACTCCAGAAGACATAGCTGTGACCTACAATCCACACTGTGAACATCTTTCAAGGAGATCTGGATGCACAAAGAAGGTGTCTTTCAGTAGAATGACAATATGAAAAGAAAGATAGTTGTAAAATTGAGGCTTACATACTTTTTTTTTTAAATAAAAAGAACTCATTGGCTGTTTCAAACCATTCTACACTAAAAAATAGGTTGTATGTTTACATTCTTAAAAGCATGTTTTGTATTGGTTAAGAAAAATGTGTTCAAAGAGAACATTAGTTTGGATTTGCTGTTAGGTTTGAAAAGTCAAGCACTCTTGCTCTTTTGAATAGAAACACTGTGTGCTGAACTTCTGACCTCTCTGCTCACACCAGTGTTCCATGACCTGTTGCTATGGTAGCAGGCAGAAGTCATGTTAGGGGTAGGGATCACTTGGAAAGGGTTGAAATTTGCAACCAATAGAAATGTGTGTTTCCATTTGAAAAAATGTGGGAAGCACTGTGATTTGAAGTTAACATGTATATGTGTGAAAAAAGAGAGGGAAACATTGCCATTTACTGGTTCTGCTGAGAGGTGTACAGTTCAGAGATTCTGGCTCTGATAATCTGCTGTGTGAGTGCCACATTTCTTTCTCAACTAACCACTTTTAAAGGTGAGTTATGAATTTGAGAGGGGATGTATGTGGTGCATTTTGATAAAACAAATGTAAATGAGATTCTTGTTTTAAAGTTGTGTTTTACATTTTATGTTTTGGAAGATATTTAACTGCCTTGAGCTTGTAAGATATTATGGATTATGTCTTCACCATCAGATAAGGTGTACTGGTGTCATCCAGGAATATTGTTTTCTGCCTAGAATCACACCATGAGTCTGTGTGCACACAAGAATTGTTGTCAGAGATTTAATTTGTGTTGCTCTTCTTCTGAAAAACTTGCACATGTATGAAAGGGGCAGCTTGTTTTCTTGAACTGTGATGGTTAGCATTCAGCAGAAATAAGTAAGATATTTAACTGTCTTGAACTTGTAAGATATTATGAAGTATGTCTTCACCATAAGTTAAGGTGTACTGGTATTACCAAGAAAAACTGTTTTGTGCCTAGAATCACACCATGAGTCTGAGTGCACACAGGAATTGTTGTCAGAGATTTAATTCATTTTGCTGTTGTTCTGTTAGACTTGCACTCGCAGGAAAGGGGCAGCTTGTTGTTGAACTGTGATGGTTAGCATTCAGCAGAAATCACTATTTCACTCCTGTAATAGGTGAGGTAATTCCTACATGTTCAAAACTCCAATTAACCCTTACTACACGTGTACTCTTACATACATGTCTCCAGTCTTCATGCAGTTGTGCAAGCGTCCATGCTGATTTCTCTTGCACCTGACAATTCACAGTATGCAGAAACACGCTTTTAGCACACAGCCAGTTGCTTCTTCTACACTCCCATGGTTATTAATCAGCACTCTGTGGTATTTCAGATAGCAGTGTGTAATGCTAACACATTCAATATCACTAAGGCTCATTTCCTTTGCTCTAGTCTAATCTCTCACCCAGGTAACACATGCTCATGGTGTCAACTAGCTGTTAGGAGATGTGCTCTTTTCTGCCTCTGTAAATTATAACGAAAATGTGTCAGGCTGTCACAGTAATTATCACTTACTGTACCACAGTAGTAAATGTGCTTAGAAGTTGCCAATCAAATATCGTTTTCTGCCTAGAATCACACCATGAGTCTGTGTGCACACAGGAATTGTTGTAAGAGATTTAATTTGTGTTGCTGTTGTTCTGTTAGACTTGCACTCGCATGAAAGGGGCAGCTAGTTTTCTTCAACTGTGATGGTTAGCATTCAGCAGAAATCACTATTTCTCAAATGAGAGGGAAATGCTAACGCATTTGAAATCAACATGGTAGATTTTACTTCCACTCCTGTAATGGGTGAGGTAATTCCTACATGTTCAACACTCCAATTAACCCTTACCACACATGTACTCTTACATACATGTATGCAGTCTTCATGCAGTTGTGCAAGTGTCCATGCAGATCTCTCTTGCACCTGACAATACAAAGTCATAAGAAACTCAATGTTAGCACACAGGCAGGAGCTTCTCCTACACTCCCATGGTTAATAATCAGCACTGTGTGGTATTTCAGATAGGTGTGTGTAATGCTAACACATTCAACGACACCAAGGCTCATTTCCTTTGCTCTAGTTTAATCTCTCACCCAGGTAACAGATGCTCATGGTCAAAAGAAGCTGTTAGGAGATGTGCTCTTTTCTGCCTCTCTAATTTATAAGGAAAATATGTCAGGCTGTCATAGTAATTATCACTTACTGTACCACAGTAGTAAATGAGCTTTGAAATTGCCAATCAAATATCGTTTTCTGCCTAGAATCACACCATGAGTCTGTGTGCACACAGGAATTGTTGTAAGGGATTTAATTTGTTTTGGTGTTGTTCTGTTAGACTTGCACTCGCAGAAAATTGGCAGCTTGTTTTCTTGAACTGTGATGGTTAGCATTCAGCAGAAATCACTATTTCACAAATGAGAGGGAAATGCTAACGCATTTGAAAAAAAACATGGTAGATTTTCCTTCCACTCCTCTAGTGGGTGAGGTAATTCCAACATGTTCAAAACTCCAAATAACCCTTACCACACATGTACTCTTACATACATGTCTGCAGTCTTCATGCAGCTGTGCAAGCATCCATGCAGATCTCTCTTGCACCTGACAATACACAGTCATAAGAAACTCACTGTTAGCACACAGGCAGGAGCTTCTCCTACACTCCCATGGTTACTAATCAGCACTGTGTGGTATTGAAGATAGCAGTGTGTAACGCTAACACATTCAACGTCACCAAGGCTTATTTCCTTTGCTCTAGTCTAATCATTCACCCAGGTAACACATGCTGATGGTCTCAAGTAGCTGTTAGGACATGTGCTCTTTTCTGCTTCTATAAAATATAATGAAAATGTGTCAGGCTGTCACAGTAATTATCACTTACTCTACCACAGTAGTAAATGTGCTTTGAAATTGCCAAACAAATATCGTTTTCTGTCTAGAATCACACCATGAGTCTGTGTGCACACAGGAATTGTTGTAAGAGATTTAATTCGTTTTGGTGTTGTTCTGTTAGACTTGCACTCGCAGAAAAGGGCTAGATTGTTTTCTTCAACTGTGATGGTTAGCATTCAGCAGACATCTCTATCTCACAAATGAGAGGGAAATGCTAACGCATTTGAAATCAACATGGTAGATTTTCCTTCCACTCCTGTAATGGGTGAGGTAATTCCTACATGTTCAAAACTCCAATTAACCCTTACCACACATGTACTCTTACATACATGTCTGCAGTCTTCATACAGCTGTGCAAGCATCCATGCAGATCTCTCTTGCACCTGACAATACACATTCAAAAGAAACTCACTGTTAGCACACAGGCAGGAACTTCTCCTACACTCCCATGGTTACTAATCAGCACTGTGCGGTATTTGAGATAGAAGTGTGTAACGCTAACACATTCAACGTCACCAAGGCTCATTTCCTTTGCTCCAGTCTAATCACTCACCCAGGTAACACATGCTGGTGGTCTCAAGTAGCTGTTAGGACATGTGCTCTTTTCTGCCTGTCTAAAATATAAGGAATATGTGTCAGGCTGTCACAGTAATTATCACTTACTGCACCACAGTAGTAAATGTGCTTTGTAATTGCCAATCAAATATCGTTTTCTGCCTAGAATCACACCATGAGTCTATCTGCACACAGGAATTGTTGTCAGAGATTTAATTCATGTTGCTTTTGTTTTGTAAGACTTGCACTCGTAGGAAAGGGTCAGCTGTTATGATAGGATTTGAAAAGCTCCAAAAAAAATCGTAATGTATTAAAATTACATAAATGTATTTTTTTTTTTAGTTTATTTTAGGTATTGCTGAACAACAGTGAAATAAGTTAAAGATGCCTATAAAGTCAAGAAAGAGAAAAGAACAGCAACAAAATCTATATTTGATGACAACTGGACAAAAAAAATTAGTTGAAAAACCTCATGTTGGAAAAAAGAAAAAGTCTTCTGGTAAGCAGACTAAGGATTTTTTTAAAAATATCTTCAAAAAAAGGAAAAATGTTAAAAATATATCCACTGCAAATAGTGTTTCAAGTACAAAACAACAACAGAGTCGACAGAAAATAATAAACGCTAATGTAGAATCAGAAGTAAGAAAGAGTGACTTAACACGAAAAGTAGATTTTAAAAACATTAGTCAAAAAATGTTTCAGGGAAGAGTGATGTTAAATTTGCTAAAGGATGTAAAAAAATATAAGAAGAAAACCAAATTTTATAAGAAAAAGAAATATATAGAAACAATTGTTACAAAGGCTTTGGAAATAAAAAGAAAACTATTCATTTTAATTTTGAATAGGATGCGTAGATTAGATAAATAAGTCAAAGCAATGAAGTCACAAAGCAAAAGGAAAAGAGTAGTTAAAAAAATAACTTTTCTAAAGTGTTCTTAGGAGAATGGAAGCATAGTTCAAGTACTGAACGATTTTTTAATGAAGAGAGTTATCTTCAAAGTAACAGTTTGTTGCATGCAGTTGACACCACTGGTCGTGCATATGAAGTGAAAGATGGTTTTGTAATGGAAAAGGAGAAAATGGTTCCAAGAAATGAGGAAGAAGTGATAGCTGATGAGGTTATGGGGAGACGTCCTAAAGCCCCAGTGTACACTTGGAATTGTAGTAGTATTTGTACTGTGCGACAGGAATCGATTGATAAATTACGTGACTTTCTGAGAGAATATAGTAAAAAGAGTGTTAAACAGAAGCTGAAGGTGCTTCAACAACTAGATCTATGCAGAGTGAGAGAGAATACTGGTTTGCAAGGACATTCTCTGGCTTGTCTATCTAGGAAAGTTTGTCAAAGTGTTTTTCACCATTTTAGGATGCTGGCAGTAGATCATACTGAAATGAGAAAGTTTGTGAGAACATTGTATTTTGCTAAAAGTCCAGCACTAAAGTTAAATGAGTTGAATAATGCTCTGTTCCGTGGATCTGTATCAGATGTAGTGAAGGTTACTGATGATATTCAGTTTTGTTACTTTGGTCCAGAACAAGAAAGTTCAGGAAATGATACAGTTATTGAGGAAAATGTGGAAGAGAATGTAGAACTCACTGTTACTAAAAATGTTGAAGATGAAATGACAAAATTTACTATCATCTCTAATGAAAGACCAAATATTACTTGTATTTGTTGCCGGAGAAGCCATTATAAAATTCAAACAAGGAATGTTGATCTGTAAAAAAAAAAGTGAAAACGAAGATAATTATAAGTGGAAGGATATATTTCTGGAAAATAGTTTTGATTTGGGTGAAGATCAGTGTATTTGTAAATACTGTTATAACAAGTTAGAAGGAAATAGAATGCCAGCTAGAGCTGTACATAATAATTTAGAATTGGTTGATATTCCTGCAGAACTTTCTGATTTAAATACGTATGAGTCTATACTCATTCAATGTGTCCAGCCGTTTCAGACCATAGTGCGTATGGAGCCCAAAACAGGTAAATTACCTCCTTCAGATTTACAAAGAGGTTTAAAAGGAAGAGTTGTCTATTTGCCATTGGATTTGAAAAAAGTATTGAAACAATTGATGCAGATAGTTTGGAAACTGAACCATTAGTTATTTTGGTTAATGGTGTACCTACAAAGAATAAGAAAATTTGGCAGGAGCTGGTAGATGTACGAAAAGTACAAAGAGCAAATTTATATTTGAAAAGAAATAATAAATGGTATGAATCAATTTATATGGATGAAGATGAAGAAGTTTTACTAGAAGACACAGGAATACCAACTGGGCAAATTGAAAAAAGTGCATTTTAAAAACTGGAGTACATCTACATAATGTGTCAGCAAAGGATTTTATCAACAAAGTGCAACAGCGAGATGATCATTTGGAATCTCAATTGATTAATTTGATGGCTTGTCAGTGTGGGACTAATGAATATTGGTACCGACGCCATGGAGAATTGAAATGTATGTTACGGAATTTAGGAACTCCTACATGGTTCCTTACCCTAAGCTGTGCTGAGTACGCTTGGGATGATTTACTGGATTTTCTTCGAGAGGCAAATTCAAACATTGAAAACATCCAATACAAGACAGCAGGAGAATTGTGCTCATTGGATCCGGTTAATGTTTGCAGATATTTCAATCATAGATTTGAGGCTATGATGTCCTTCATCTGCAATAAAAAAAATCCACCTCTTGGAGAAGTTGTGGATTTCTTTTGGAGAAAAGAGAACCAAGCAAGAGGTGCTCCTCATATTCATATGCTGTTGTGGATCAAGGATGCTACAAAATTTGGAACAGATGCTGATGAAGCAGTTTTATCTTTCATTGAAGAATATGCAACATGTGCTATACCTAAAAGCACAGAAGAAAAAAACTTAAAAGAGCAAGTTTTACGTTTCCAAAGTCATCGGTGTGGCAAGTACTGTCGACGAAAGTACAAGAGTAAAGAGAAATTCTACACAAAATGTTGATTTGGATTTCCACGACCTGTTCTTTCAAAAGGAAGAGTAAACAGTTTTATGTCAGCTGTGCGACATACTATTACAAGAAAATCGCCGAAAAATACCAACAACCTCAGAAGAAAAGAAGAGTCGAAATACATAAACGACTACAACCCAGTCATTTTATCCATGTGGAATGCTAACATGGATATTCAATATGTAGCTGACAATTCTATTGCTGTTGCCCGGTATGTCACATCTTACATCACAAAATCTGAGAAAACGGAATTGAAAGAAATGTGGGAAGAGATTTCTCACGAGAAGACTGTCAGTAAAAAGCTATACAGTTTCAGTTTAAAGATGTTATCGCATCGAGAAATTGGATCATACGAATGTTCAGATAGGTTATCATCTGCAAGTCTGTACTCCAAATCCAGAAGAATAATTTGGGTAAGTTTAGGCCTTGCAGGAATGCGAAATCGGGTATTGAAATCTATTCAAGAAATTGAATATTTAGCTGAGTACGAACCAGAAAGTACAGACATTTTAAGAACAAACATGTTGGACACATATTACCCACAAAGAAGTCATCATCTTGAGAACATGTGTCTCCATGAAGTGCTGCAGAACTACATTTTTAAACGGAATGCCACAGAAGACATCAACAATGGAAAATATAAAGTCACTGGTGAGGAAGGATGTTTGGTGAAGCAAACAAAAGCAAATTTGATTAATCATCGGAAGCTGAGTTACGACACTACTGACAAAAAGGAATTTTACTACTTGCCACTTTTACAGCTGTTTAAACCATGGCGTTCAGAGGACGAACTACTGGGAGAATTTCAGAGCTATGAAGATTCCTTTAATGCTTGCAAAGATAGCATAGAATGCAGTACTTTCACAACTTATGTTCAAATGTTAAATGATGAAATTGAACAAGAAGCAACAATTGCAGCTGAAGTAGCTAGAGACAGTTCTCAAGACAGTCAAAGTTCTGGGACGTTCAGTCAAGATCCTCTAGGACAACCAATCGTAGAAAATGAAACTGCAATAGCCATGACTGAAGTGGAAACAGCTATGAATCAAGCTCAGGAAGATTTAATAGACTTACCAAATTTGGAACAACAACTGAATGATGAACAACAACAAATTTATGAGGAAGTCAGAAAAAAAATTGATCACGGATTACTACATGAAAATAAAGAGTGTTCATGCACATCTTTTGAACCAATCAGAATGTATGTGAGTGGACAAGCAGGAACTGGAAAAAGTTTCTTAATTAATGTAATTAGAAGCTACCTACAGAACAAAACGGATTCAACTTTGTCTTGTGTTGTTACTGCTCCAACTGGGTTAGCAGTGTATAACATAAAAGGAGTTACATTACATCGTTTGCTAATGTTACCAGTAGAGCATGAGAACAAAATACAATACCACAAGCTATCAGGAGAAGCATGTTTTGAAGTTTCAAGAGTATTGAAGAAAATTAAAGTACTCATTATTGATGAGGTAAGCATGGTATCAAACTTAATGCTTGCCTTTGTGCATTTAAGAATGCAGCAAATTCTAAAGACAGACTATGACGTGCTATTTGGAGGAAAACACGTCATAGTTTTTGGGGATCTTCTGCAGCTTACTCCAGTTAAAGGACAACCAGTATTCCATACACTTACACATGAAGACACGAAAAGGTTGTTAGGAAGTATAGGTAATGTGAATATTTGGACATACTTTGAGTATAAAGAACTCATTACCAATATGAGGCAAGCCAATGATGAGGATTATGCAAGTATTCTCAAAGATATCAGAATTGGACTACTCACAGAACATGGCAGAAAAGCTTTACAGAGTCGATTGCTGTGTAATTTGTTTCCAACAGAAGAAATAGTTCCAGAGAAAATATACAAGAAAATTGCTGAAAAAAATACTGTAATCTGCTTAATCCCAACACTACATGAATGCTCTATATTCAATCAAGAACTTTTGAAATTGGAAAATGAAGACATTATAAAACTGGAAGCTGTGGATAAAATACAACATGAAGGAATAACTATTATATTGACAGGCAAATTGGCAACTAAATTGGATTCTCTAGAGAAAAACATTTCGAAAACAGCTGGTTTGGAAAAGAATCTTTATGTATGTATGAACTGTAGAGTAATTTTAAGACGTAATTTGGATGTAGAAAAAGGTTTAGTGAATGGAGCTATGGGTAAAGTTGTGGGTTTTGAAAAGTACCAGAAAAAAGATGGAATTGAATTTTTTTAAATAAAATTTGATCAGATTGAAGAGGTAAAAAACATTAGTCTTTGTTCAGTTCGTTTTTTGCTAGTGAAAGACTTATATGTACGTAGGAAGCAGTTTCCGTTTTCTCTAGCATATGCTGTAACTATTCACAAGTCTCAAGGATTAACTGTAGATAGTGCTTTTGTAAACATTGGATCTAGTGTGTTTAAAGAAGGTAGGGCATATGTTGCTTTGTCACGCGTGAAAAAATTATCTGGTTTATTCATGATAGACTTTGATGACTCAAAAGTTAGTGCTGATGCCAACTGTGTAAAGGAGTATAATAGATTAAGAAGAAGCTATGCTCCTCATTTAGGTCAGTATCCTGTGTTTGAAAAACGTGTTGTTTGTCGGAAAAGGAGGATTGAGAATATTTGTAATGAGGATGTACAGAAGAGAAAACAAAAAGAGAGTGATGTGATTGCAAGCAAAAAGAAAAAGCACAGTGTTGAAGAGGTTGTTGGTTGTCATTTTGAAAATAGCTCTGGTGTCAACTGCTACGCAAATGTAGTGCTGAATGTTGTATTTTATCTTGAAATTTTGCAAGAGCTGATAATACTAAATCATGGAAGAGATTCTGTTCTCTGCTGAGGCTCCTTTATGAGAAGCTGAGTAATGATAAAACTGAAATAGAAAGTGCTAGTGATGTTAGAAATCTTTTAGATGTATGTTCTGGATGTACACAGTTTAAAGAAAATGTCCAGCAAGATGCACAGGAATTTTTAATGTATATGCTTATGGTACTGGAAGATGAAGGGGTAGAAGTAGAAAATATATTTGGTGTCTCTTATAAATGGGAACATTGTTTTGAAAACTGTATGAACACATGCAGCAGTAATGTTGATTCGGAAAGGTTCATATATTTAACATTACCAGAGAGTAAATCAGTGACTTTTACTAAGTTAGTTAAAGTTGCTAATGTTCTGTAAGATTTGCACTCGCAGGAAAGGGGCAGCTTCTTTTCTTCAACTGTGATGGTTAGCACTCACCAGAAATCACTATCTCACAAATGAGAGGCAAATGCTAACACATTTGAAATCAACATGGTAGATTTTCCTTCCACTCCTGCAATAGGTGAGGTAGTTTTTACATGTTCAAAACTCGAATTAGCCCATACCACACATGTACTCTTACATACATCTCTGCAGTCTTCATGCAGTTGTGCAAGTGTCCATGCAGATCTCTCTTGCACCTGACAATACACAGTCTCCAGAAACACACTCTTAGCACACAGGCAGCAGCTTCTCCTACACTCCCATGGTTACTACTCAGCTCTGTGTGGCATTTGAGATAGAAGTGTGGAACGCTAACACATTCAACGTCACCAAGGCTCATTTCCTTTGCTCTAGTCCAATCACTCACCCAGGTAACACATGCTGGTGGTCTCAAGTAGCTGTTAGGACATGTGCTCTTTACTGCCTCTCTAAACTATAAGGAAAATGTGTCAGGCTGTCACAGTAATTATCACTTGCTCTACCACAGTAGTAAATGTGCTTAGAAATTGCCAATCAAATATCGTTTTCTGCCTAGAATCACACCATGAGTCTATCTGCACACAGGAATTGTTGTCAGAGATTTAATTCATGTTGCTTTTGTTTTGTAAGACTTGCACTCGTAGGAAAGGGTCAGCTGTTATGATAGGATTTGAAAAGCTCCCAAAAAAATCGTAATGTATTAAAATTACATAAAGATATTTTTTTTTTTAGTTTATTTCAGGTATTGCTGAACAACAGTGAAATAAGTTAAAGATGCCTATAAAGTCAAGAAAGAGAAAAGAACAGCAACAAAATCTAGATTTGATGACAACTGGACAAAACAAATTAGTTGAAGAAACTCATGTTAGAAAAACGAAAAAGTATTCTGGTAAGCAGACTAAGGATTTTTTTAAAAATATCTTCAAAAAAAGGAAAAATGTTAAAAATATATCCACTGCAAATAGTGTTTCAAGTACAAAACAACAACAGAGTCGACAGAAAATAATAAACGCTAATGTAGAATCAGAAGTAAGAAAGAGTGACTTAACACGAAAAGTAGATTTTAAAAACATTAGTCAAAAAATGTTTCAGAGAAGAGTGATGTTAAATTTGCTAAAGGATGTGAAAAAATATAAGAAGAAAACCAAATTTTAGAAGAAAAAGAAATATATAGAAACAATTGTTACAAAGGCTTTGGAAATAAAAAGAAAACTATTCATTTTAATTTTGAATAGGTTGCGTAGATTAGATAAATTAGTCAAAGCAATGAAGTCACAAAGCAAAAGGAAAAGAGTAGTTAAAAAAAATAACTTTTGTAAAGTGTTCTTAGGAGAATGGAAGCATAGTTCAAGTACTGAACGATTTTTTAATGAAGAGAGTTATCTTCAAAGTAACAGTTTGTTGCATGCAGTTGACACCACTGGTCGTGCATATGAAGTGAAAGATGGTTGTGTAATGGAAAAGGAGAAAATGGTTCCAAGAAATGAGGAAGAAGTGATAGCTGATGAGGTTATGGGGAGACGTCCTAAAGCCCCAGTGTACACTTGGAATTGTAGTAGTATTTGTACTGTGCGACAGGAATCTATTGATAAATTACGTGACTTTCTGAGAGAATATAGTAAAAAGAGTGTTAAACAGAAGATTAAGGTGCTTCAACGACTAGATCTATGCAGAGTGAGAGAGAATACTGGTTTGCAAGGACATTCTCTGGCTTGTCTATCTAGGAAAGTTTGTCAAAGTGTTTTCACCATTTTAGGCTGCTGGCAGTACATCATACTGAAATGAGAAAGTTTGTGAGAACATTGTATTTTGCTAAAAGTCCAGCACTAAAGTTAAATGAGTTGAATAATGCTCTGTTCCGTGGATCTGTATCAGATGTAGTGAGGTTACTGATGATATTCAGTTTTGTTACTTTGGTCCAGAACAAGAAAATGCAGGAAATGATACAGTTATTGAGGAAAATGTGGAAGAGAATGTAGAACTCACTGTTACTTAAACTTTTGAAGATGAAATGACAAAATTTACTATCATCTCTAATGAAAGACCAAATATTACTTGTATTTGTTGCCGGAGAAGCCATTATAAAATTCAAACAAGGAATGTTGATCTGTAAAAAAAAAAGTGAAAATGAAGATAATTATAAGTGGAAGGATTTTGCAACATATATATTTCTGGAAAATAGTTTTGATTTGGGTGAAGATCAGTGTATTTGTAAATACTGTTATAACAAGTTAGAAGGAAATAGAATGCCAGCTAGAGCTGTACATAATAATTTAGAATTGGTTGATATTCCTGCAGAACTTTCTGATTTAAATACGTATGAGTCTATACTCATTTAATGTGTCCAGCCGTTTCAGACCATAGTGCGTATGGAGCCCAAAACAGGTAAATTACCTCCTTCAGATTTACAAAGAGGTTTAAAAGGAAGAGTTGTCTATTTGCCATTGGATTTGAAAAAAAATATTGAAACAATTGATGCAGATAGTTTGGAAACTGAACCATTAGTTATTTTGGTTAATGGTGTACCTACAAAGAATAAGAAAATTTGGCAGGAGCTGGTAGATGTACGAAAAGTACAAAGAGCAAATTTATATTTGAAAAGAAATAATAAATGGTATGAATCAATTTATATGGATGAAGATGAAGAAGTTTTACTAGAAGGCACAGGAATACCAACTGGGAAAATTGAAAAAGTGGATAAGTCAAAAGAAGAAGAAATTTATGAACATTTCAGCATACATACACTTCATTCCAAAGAAGTTATGGGAAACACTATTGATCTGTTTCAGATGAAAAAAGCAAAAGGAGCTCCCGTGAGTGTATGGGAGGAGAGCTTTGAAGCTCGTTGTTTTCCCCAGCTGTTTCCTACAGGAGAGGGTGGACGATATGATGAACGTCCAGTACAGATTCCTGCTTCTGAGTATCGGACTACAAGATTATATGCAGAAGATCCAAGATTTCGTTAAAGTATTCCTTATTTGTTCCATCTTTTATTTGAAAGTGACTTGTCTGCACTATCTTATGCAGTAAATCACATTTTAAAAACTGGAGTACATCTACATAATGTGTCAGCACAGGATTTTATCAACAAAGTGCAACAGCGAGATGATCATTTGGAATCTCAATTGATTAATTTGATGGCTTGTCAGTGTGGGACTAATGAATATTGGTACCGACGCCATGGAGAATTGAAATGTATGTTACGGAATTTAGGAACTCCTACATGGTTCTTTACCCTAAGCTGTGCTGAGTACGCTTGGGATGATTTACTGGATTTTCTTCGAGAGGCAAATTCAAACATTGAAAACATCCAATACAAGACAGCAGGAGAATTGTGCTCATTGGATCCGGTTAATGTTTGCAGATATTTCAATCATTGATTTGAGGCTATGATGTCCTTCATCTGCAATAAAAAAAATCCACCTCTTGGAGAAGTTGTGGATTTCTTTTGGAGAAAAGAGAACCAAGCAAGAGGTGCTCCTCATATTCATATGCTGTTGTGGATCAAGGATGCTCCAAAATTTGGAACAGATGCTGATGAAGCAGTTTTATCTTTCATTGAAGAATATGCAACATGTGCTATACCTAAAAGCACAGAAGAAAAAAACTTAAAAGAGCAAGTTTTACGTTTCCAAAGTCATCGGTGTGGAAAGTACTGTCAACGAAAGTACAAGAGTAAAGAGAAATTCTACACAAAATGTCGATTTGGATTTCCACGACCTGTTCTTTCAAAAGGAAGAGTAAACAGTGTTATGTCAGCTGTGCGACATACTATTACAAGAAAATCGCCAAAAAATACCTACAACCTAAGAAGAAAACAGAGTTGAAATACATAAACGACTACAACCCAGTCATTTTATCCATGTGGAATGCTAACATGGATATTCAATATGTAGCTGACAATTCTATTGCTGTTGCCCGGTATGTCACATCTTACATGACAAAATCTGAGAAAACAGAATTGAAAGAAATGTGGGAAGAGATTTCTCACGAGAAGACTGTCAGTAAAAAGCTATACAGTTTCAGTTTAAAGATGTTATCGCATCGAGAAATTGGATCATACAAATGTTCAGATAGGTTATCATCTGCAAGTCTGTACTCCAAATCCAGAAGAATAATTTGGGTAAGTTTAGGCCTTGCAGGAATGCGAAATCGGGTATTGAAATCTATTCAAGAAATTGAATATTTAGCTGAGTACGAACCAGAAAGTACAGACATTTTAAGAACAAACATGTTGGACACATATTACCCACAAAGAAGTCATCATCTTGAGAACATGTGTCTCTATGAAGTGCTGCAGAACTACATTTTTAAACGGAATGCCACAGAAGACATCAACAATGGAAAATATAAAGTCACTGGTGAGGAAGGATGTGTGGTGAAGCAAACAAAAGCAAATTTGATTAATCATCGGAAGCTGAGTTACGACACTACTGACAAAAAGGAATTTTACTACTTGCCACTTTTACAGCTAATTAAACAATGGCGTTCAGAGGACGAACTACTGGGAGAATATCAGAGCTATGAAGATTCCTTTAATGCTTGCAAAGATAGCATAGAATGCAGTACTTTCACAACTTATGTTCAAATGTTAAATGATGAAATTGAACAAGAAGCAACAATTGCAGCTGAAGTAGCTAGAGACAGTTCTCAAGACAGTCAAAGTTCTGGGACGTTCAGTCAAGATCCTCTAGGACAACCAATCGTAGAAAATGAAACTGCAATAGCCATGACTGAAGTGGAAACAGCTATGAATCAAGCTCAGGAAGATTTAATAGACTTACCAAATTTGGAACAACAACTGAATGATGAACAACAACAAATTTATGAGGAAGTCAGAAAAAAAATTGATCACGGATTACTACATGAAAATAAAGAGTGTTCATGCACATCTTTTGAACCAATCAGAATGTATGTGAGTGGACAAGCAGGAACTGGAAAAAGGTTCTTAATTAATGTAATTAGAAGCTACCTACAGAACAAAACGGATTCAACTTTGTCTTGTGTTGTTACTGCTCCAACTGGGTTAGCAGTGTATAACATAAAAGGAGTTACATTACATCGTTTGCTAATGTTACCAGTAGAGCATGAGAACAAAATACAATACCACAAGCTATCAGGAGAAGCATGTTTTGAAGTTTCAAGAGTATTGAAGAAAATGAAAGTACTCATTATTGATGAGGTAAGCATGGTATCAAACTTAATGCTTGCCTTTGTGCATTTAAGAATGCAGCAAATTCTAAAGACAGACTATGACGTGCTATTTGGAGGAAAACACGTCATAGTTTTTGGGGATCTTCTGCAGCTTACTCCAGTTAAAGGACACCAGTATTCCATACACTTACACATGAAGACACGAAAAGGTTGTTAGGAAGTATAGGTAATGTGAATATTTGGACATACTTTGAGTATAAAGAACTCATTACCAATATGAGGCAAGCCAATGATGAGGATTATGCAAGTATTCTCAAAGATATCAGAATTGGACTACTCACAGAACATGGCAGAAAAGCTTTACAGAGTCGATTGCTGTGTAATTTGTTTCCAACAGAAGAAATAGTTCCAGAGAAAATATACAAGAAAATTGCTGAAAAAAATACTGTAATCTGCTTAATCCCAACACTACATGAATGCTCTATATTCAATCAAGAACTTTTGAAATTGGAAAATGAAGACATTATAAAACTGGAAGCTGTGGATAAAATACAACATGAAGGAATAACTATTATATTGCCAGGCAAATTGGCAACTAAATTGGATTCTCTAGAGAAAAACATTTCGAAAACAGCTGGTTTGGAAAAGAATCTTTATGTATGTATGAACTGTAGAGTAATTTTAAGACGTAATTTGGATGTAGAAAAAGGTTTAGTGAATGGAGCTATGGGTAAAGTTGTGGGTTTTGAAAAGTACCAGAAAAAAGATGGAATTGAATTTTTTTAAATAAAATTTGATCAGATTGAAGAGGTAAAAGACATTAGTCATTGTTCAGTTCGTTTTTTGCTAGTGAAAGACTTATATGTACGTAGGAAGCAGTTTCCGTTTTCTCTAGCATATGCTGTAACTATTCACAAGTCTCAAGGATTAACTGTAGATAGTGCTTTTGTAAACATTGGATCTAGTGTGTTTAAAGAAGGTAGGGCATATGTTGCTTTGTCACGCGTGAAAAAATTATCTGGTTTATTCATGATAGACTTTGATGACTCAAAAGTTAGTGCTGATGCCAACTGTGTAAAGGAGTATAATAGATTAAGAAGAAGCTATGCTCCTCATTTAGGTCAGTATCCTGTGTTTGAAAAACGTGTTGTTTGTCGGAAAAGGAGGATTGAGAATATCTGTAATGAGGATGTACAGAAGAGAAAACAAAAAGAGAGTGATGTGATTGCAAGCAAAAAGAAAAAGCACAGTGTTGAAGAGGTTGTTGGTTGTCATTTTGAAAATAGCTCTGGTGTCAACTGCTACGCAAATGTAGTGCTGAATGTTGTATTTTATCTTGAAATTTTGCAAGAGCAGATAATACTAAATCATGGAAGAGATTCTGTTCTCTGCTGAGGCTCCTTTATGAGAAGCTGAGTAATGATAAAACTGAAATAGAAAGTGCTACTGATGTTAGAAATCTTTTAGATGTATGTTCTGGATGTACACAGTTTAAAGAAAATGTCCAGCAAGATGCACAGGAATTTTTAATGTATATGCTTATGGTACTGGAAGATGAAGGGGTAGAAGTAGAAAATATATTTGGTGTCTCTGATAAATGGGAACATTGTTTTGAAAACTGTAAGAACACATGCAGCAGTAATGTTGATTTGGAAAGGTTCATATATTTAACATTACCAGAGAGTAAATCAGTGACTTTTACTAAGTTAGTTAAAGATGCTAATCACAACATGGAATGTTCTCAATGTAAATCAGACATGTTATCAACGTTATTTTTTAAGAAATATGGACAGTATGTAATTTTAATGATACAACATTGTAGAGCAGATGGAACAAAATTGGAAACTTTACTAAAGAAGTTTGTAGGTAATGAATTATCAATTTCTGGAAAAACTTTTGTTGCAGTTTCAATAATTTTTCATGATGGTCCTTCTATAACTTCTGGTCATTACACAGTTTATCTTAAATGTGAAAAAGGATGGACACTGTGTAATGATTCTCAATTGATTTTCAAGCAACGTTTACCTTATGATTTACCAAATTGTTACTTAATTTTTCTAAAACCAAAATTTTAGATACAAATTCCAGCATCTGAAGAAACCATTATTTCGATTTTAAACGATTAAGATTGGATATTTCCCTTAAAAAGGATTTTAAAATTACCATTTGGCCTCATGGAAAGGTAAAGGTACCAATTGTGGACTTCTTTGACAGACATTATTTTGGTGTATGTGCTTATGCAACAAGGTTTACAGACGTTATTTATTGCAAATTGTTATTGTTCTTAGAAGGTATTTTTAATATATATGTGATATTTCTATCAAGGTATGTTTTACTGAGGATACATTCGGGGCTTTTTTAAACAATCTTTCAGATTGGTTTTTTTTTTGCCCGCTGTTAAATGATGAATACAATTGACATCACTATTTTCAGTGAAATTCAATACATTCTGAAAACAGCAAAAAAAGGTCAAAAAAATTGCTTTGTTAAATATGAAAAAACATGTACTGTTAAATAAAATGTATTGTGGAATATTAATACTTTTTTTCTTTTTTTCAGATCTTGAAAGAAAATGTAGGAAATGTATTTCATTTTACTTGCAATTAAAAAAAAACGTTTATTTCTTATTTAGTTATTTTGATGGTCAGGTAAGTTTAAAATATCTGTATTTCTCACTCATTCCCTTTCATGCTTCCTTTTCTTCACCTCTGCTCACTCTGCTTTTCTCATTCCTCTTCTCTCTCTCTCTTCTTGCTTTACTACCCTTTCGTAACTCCCTCACTCCTTCTCTACTACTCCCCTAGGTTTAATGCCTCCATCACTATTTTTTCAACCATGTTTCTTTCCCTGTCTCCATATGTCTCAGTCATTCTAACTGCCTTACTCCTTCTCAGTTCCTTGCTCTCTGTCTCTGTTTCTGTCTCACTCCCTTTGTCTGTTTTACCCTTAATTTCCTTAACATCTCTGGGGCAGATTTACAAGTGCCCTGCGCCACCACTACGTCACTTTTCGTGACATACTGGTGGCGCAGGGTGCTCCTTCATATTTACAATGAGAGGAAAAGCCACCCTGTGTGACTTTTCCTCTCCTCGTAAATACAGCCACTTCACACGCAGCACTGTGTGTTGAAGGGGTATTCTATGGGTGTCGTTGTTTGTGTTCCCACGCAACACTCATACAACTACACATATCTCCTAATTTACAAGAAATCGTAAGTCTGAAGTTGAGTGTGAATGCCATGCCACCCTAGAGGTGGCGTTGCGAGGCACAACAAGTAGAAATGTTTTCATTTTTCTTAATTTTTTCCTCTTTCAGTGCGTGCTGCATGCTACAGCATGCATTGAAAGAGGAAAAAGCCTCTTGTGATTGTTTTTTTGAGGAAGGTGTCCCTTCCTGCACAAGAACAATCTCCCCACCACGCAGGCATCCTTGCACCATGGTGCAAGGGAGCTTGCGTCGGCGCATGGCTGCAGTTTGTGCGCCAGCGCAGCGGAAGCATAGAGATGCGACATATTCTTGTAAATTGTTATTAGTTAATTGTTAATTAACTAATTTTTTGTAACACAACTTTCCACATTTTTATTCTGTTTTTATTTATGGAGATTTGAAAAATGCAGATCGATTACACAGATGTTCAGATTTATCGTGCCTTTGCGTTTATCATGCTTCTTGTGTGAGTTATGTTTATTTGTTTGTGTATTTATTGCAGTTCTTTCACATTCTTATATTGACACCCTGTTGGTTTCTTAACTTTCTCATGGTGCACGGTGTTTTACACCTTTTATCAGTTTTCATATTCCTTAAACGCTTTGACTCACAGAATCATGTGTACATGTGGCTTCAGCCTCTCAATTTCATTTCAATTCAGCCGTTTAGTGCACTTCGAGAAGTTTGATTTCTCAGATCAGTCCTCTCTCTATGTCAGGCACACTGCAACGTACGTCACGTAGTCCTCCCTCTATATCCTCTACGGCTTCGCACACGCACGCCTACACATCTTCGCTGCTGTTACCTTAAACAACCGGACCTCGCGGAGGAGTTTTGAGACTTAGTGATTAAGGTAATTGAACACAGTTCTATGGCATCTACTTTGTGACTATACTTTGCACTGAGATAACTCACGGCAACATATGCACCACGTACTCATTGCTGCCATTATTATTTACACAGACGCTTTTGGCATACCGACACCAAAACTTCCGGGAGAGCAATGCACTTCATGTGTACGCGTTTGACCTACAGCGGCTTAGTAAGTGGGAATCCATGACATTCTCGATGCTTAATACTGAGAATCTTTCAGGCCTTGGACACCAGACACATTTAGGTAACACTTTTGTTTGTTCCTCTTTATTACATCTAGTATCGTCATTTGGCAACAAGCCATCCTAGTTTAGCACTTTCAAGTGCTCAGAGACTTTCGGAGGTGAGCCCTCCCAGCATATTAGATTAAGGATACCACATATATTGGTGTATTGGGGATTAGTGTAAATCAGGTAGACGCTTTTCTTTCTTTCTGGCTTTTCACATTGCTGTGTTCACGCGGTTTCGGTGGCCCTACAGGTGTGATCTTCACAAAAAAAAATTTCACGCTCATCACACGGAGCCTATCTAACATAAATGTGAACATTTTTTGCATGTTTTCAAGCGCTCTGTTTTCAAACGCTTTTTTTCATATATATTTTTCCTGATTACCCATTGGTCTTTGTTCTATCTGTAAATATGTAATTGGCTGGTATACAGTACTGGATGTTAAAGCTTAAACAGTGTTATATGTGTAATGCGTTGTGCCTCTGAGTAGTATCAGAAGCTTATTATATTTGTTTGCAATTATATTTGTTTGCACTTTAGAAATGAATTATATATATGAATTATATATATGCATACATATATCTTTTCAGCATTCTCCTGACGAAGGTTTTGATACCGAAATGCATTGGGACGCCATGATGTTGTTTTGAAAGCATTTGTTCATTTAAATCATTTGGAATAAGAAAATAAAGAAGACTCCTGATTTTTGTTTCATATACACTCGTGAAGTTTTGTTTGAAGATCATTGACATTCGTCATGTAATACGAACTGACTTCTGATGTTGCAATCTTTATGATTTCCATTTAGGACTACAACGTCGAATTTGTTTTTCATTAGACACTGTTATTTATGGTTTTGATCACATTATTATATGAAGGTCATTGGATTAGTCTTTTGATGTACTGACTACTTTTTTGAAACTTAGCAACATTGAAATTAGCACCTTATAGGGCTGGTGAATAGTGCGCCTTTGTTTTCAAACTTCTGTTTTAAAATTTTAAAATTTGTTATTTACAAAAATTTTGTATTTACAAAAATGTTGTATTTACATTTTTTAGCCTGTTCGGGGGTTGATCAGGTCACACAAAGGCAGCACCTTTTATAATTGGAAGATACATAGTGATACTCTTCTTTTAAAAAAAACCTCACTTTTTGGATACAGCTCGGAGTGCAGGTTGTCCCCCCTCAATCTTGTCATTTACAGAAGCATAATGTGCGCATGCAATCCAGTGGCGGAAGCCTGTGTGCATGTACACTTAGTAATCAGCTCACTACAGTGCCCCAAAAGCCAACGCCACGTGTCTGTAGGGCAGTGCGGCCCGCTGGCTCAGGCCTACAGTACGGTCCAGCAGGTCCTTAAAATGAGACAGAGATGTGACTGAATGAGGTCAGAGATCACATCATTACGCACGGCAACATCGCTTGTTTACACCTGCACACCCAGGCTGATGCACCCCACCCCTCCCGCCGCACCGCGCTCAATTGCAGCCCCTGTGCACCCAGGCCCCACTGCTCACCTGCTGTCATTGGTGTGTGTCCAAACACGACAGCCAGCAGGGTTCACAATTTAGATCTAATTTTGATTGCCAGGATGGTGTACACCTTATGGATCCCTTTTTTTTATTGCGCATTGTGATATGCGAGGTGGATGTGGCCATATCACCTGAGGCAGTGTGGAAGAACTGGGTCATGTGGCGTCGTTGTTATCCTATTTATATGTACGCAAAGTGGGCTGGGCTTGCGTACGCCAGGCCAGCGTAAGGGTGTGAATAATTATTCTGGGGACCTGGGCGTTGTTCAGTTCCTACCTAGGCAGGAAGTGTACTTATGTGTGTGTCCCTGTTGCAGTTTTGACGTCGCACAATCCGCAATTTACATTAATGTAGCATGTACTGGGAGGGCGGCAACTACCGCTAATGAGATGCTGTCCGAAAACATTAAATGGACAACATCACATGTCGTTGTCAAGCTTGTGGATATGTGCAGACACGCATGTCAATGATGTGGGGTATTATTGAAAGTGTTTCTATCACGAAGCGCACACATGTGAATGTGCTCAGATGGAGGGAGGATCAGCAGTAAGGCTATGTCATACACAGTGATAATGCTCATTACAGTCAAGCAATGCATGTCAAAAGTGAATCTGAAAGTCTCACATATGACACACTACTTTACTGGTAAAGCCTAACCACATAGCCTACTGCAACACAAATCTACACATTACTCTTTACTGTTTGTCACATGTGATCTAGGATGTGCACTCTGCCCGTGGCTGATGATACCCCTTCGAGCCACCAATACCCAGGCTGATAGGCAGCACAATAATGCGCACACACACACCAGGGACATCGTGTAACACACATTTGTTTTTTGATGTAACATTTCAGATGCATGGCCATCACACGTGGACGGCTATTGTACAGAGCATGAATATTGATCAAGATGATCGTTGCATGTTGTGTGTACTATAAGATATGTGTACACAGCAAAAAACTTTTCAAAAAAGCTCTCTAAGCAGAAGAGGTGTCTCTCATCAAACGCTGTAGAGAGAATGACTAAAATGGGTGGGATCCTCCAACTGTTACAATGGGAAATGTTAAGAACCAATCAAATGCTTTTTTTTAAGGTCACATGACGTAACACAGGGCCTGGCAGCGTGCACTCATCGCATACGGAACGCGCAGCCAGCGCGACCCCATACGTATATGACGTAGCGCGCGGCTTGGTACCGCGGACCCGTCGCATACAAAACTAGCAGCTGGCGCGACCTTATACGTATATGATGTTAGGCGGGACACGGTGCTACGAAGCCGTCGGATACGAAATGCGCATCTTTTATGAGTTTAGCAATATGGCGGATTCACGTGTTGATGGAGCTTGGAACACTATCGGTACAGGAGTCCAGTTTTCTCAACATATTCCAAAATATTACAAAAAAAATTGAAAAAATATAGGTTTTATAAATATTAAAATATGAAATCAACATTTAAAAAACCTTTGAAATTCACCGAAAAAACCATAGGTTTTACAGACGTTATAGTTAGGAATTAGCATTTAAAAAACCTTTGAAATTCACTGAAAAAACCATAGGTTTCAGGGACGTTATAGTTAGTTAGTTGGACATTTGACTCATATAAAACCAGACAAATTCGCCCGTTATAGTTAGTTGAGCTAACTATAACTTGCGCACCCGAAATGCACTGGTGATGACGTCACATATTACATCACTCATGACATGGTCAGTGACATCACTGATGACATCACTGATAACATCTCAAATGACATCACTGATGACATCACTGATGACATCATCCACGTGATAATCTGATGTACATACTGATGCCCTAATATAAACTTTGATACACGCACTCTAAAATACAGACTATTATTTTTGAAACCATACACACAACAATGCCAGATACTACATACCACCCACTATTTCCTAGGTCTACACACACATCCAGTCACTTATACATGCAGTTACTCATCAATACAGGCTATAATATGCACTCATACACCTATACATACAGTCACACTCCACCACTTATCCATAGAGTTACTCACACACCTAGTCAGTCATGCAAAGAATCTATCACATACCCATTTACTCATGTATACAGTTATACACACCAACTCCGTTATTTATACACATACCACATCACTTATTTATGCAGATACTAACACATACTTACTGTCTTATACAATCACTGATACAAGCAGACACTCATTTATAAACCCACTCTTCAAATAACTTACTCTCACGTATAGTCATTTATATACTCCAACACTCACATATACTGCCTTAAAACATATGTAGTTACTCACACATATACCACTGAGACATTCATTCACTCACCAACACACCCATACACACACTAACTCACCCATACAGCCCTTCCCAGATGCACTTTTGAATCCATACAACCAGTGAATCACCCACTCAGACATCTATGCACAGAGTCACACACCCCCCCACCCACCCACGCAGACACTCAGGCACCCATACAGATACTCAGACGACAAATCAATAACCCATATAGACACTCATGTAACTACTCACCAACCCATGCAGCCGCTTACACACCAACTGAGAGACTAATACAGACTTTCACACAGTTTAGTCACTAACCCATGCATTCAGTAAGACACGTTCAATCACTCACTTATAAAGTCAGTCACGCACCTACTAAATAATCCATTCAGGCACTTGTAAATCCACTCATTCTTCAATACACCTTGGCATAGATATATATGAAAAATATTTAAACTTTACAGAAACACAGATTCACTGGATGACGTCATCAGTGATGTCATTAGTGATGTCACTGACCATGTCATGAGTGATGTCATATGTGACATCATCACAAGTGCATTGCGGGCGCACGAGTTATAGTTAGCTCAACTAACTATAACGGGCGAATTTCTCTGGTTTTATATGAGTCAAATGTCCAACTAACTATAACGTCCCTGAAACCTATGGTTTTTTCAGTGAATTTCAAAGATTTTTTAAATGCTAGATCCTAACTATAACGTCTGTAAAACCTATGTTTTTTTCCGTAAATATATATATTTACACACACATATATATACACATATATATATTTAAATTTTTCTATATTTATAACATTTTAAAATAAGTTCAAATTATTATACATTTAGATATTACTTTTTATATATGTATGTTTAACATTTTTAAATTAAGTTTATTTATTATATTTGTTAAAATGTACATTACATCTGAATACTTTTTTCAAGTTCATTTTATTTTTCAATTAATTTAACGTTATTTTTTATTTAGATAAAAAAACGATATTTTGTACATCAATATTTTTTACATCTATATTATTTTTTCGATATTTTCGTCATTTACTTATAAAGATAGGATGTCGATATTTTGGCAAACGATATTTTTGTGTTGATATTTGTGTATGGGGATATTTTGGTCATCGATATTATGTCAGTGATCCACAATGCCTATGGAGTATTTCTCTGAACATCTGTTCCCTAAAGATGAAATACTTGAAGTTGTAAGCCAGCTACCATCTCGTAAGGCACCAGGAACAAATGTCCTACGACAGAATTCTATAATCAATATGCATAGATAATAGACTCAAAACTCCTTATACTCCAGTATTTGAAGAGGCTCACCAGAAAGGACAGATCCCGACAACTATGAAAGACGTTTTGAGCATTGCATTGCTGAAATCGGGGAAACCTCCAGGGAAATGCTATTGCTACAGACCCTCATTTTAATACACTTTGATGTCAAAATATTGTCCAAATTGCTATCGAACTAGTAGTCCATTCTGCTAACCCACCTATTTCACCCAGACAAATCGGGATTGATTCCCGGATGCTCTACCTCCCATAACTTGAGAACACTATTTGCTGTCATACAAGACATGAACCTGGATATAAACACGATGGCAGTCTTCTTAGACACCACCAAGGCATTTGACTCTCTAGAATGAGATTATTTGCAGCCTATCTTGAATAGGACAGGCTTTCCAAGAGTATTCCTGTCCTGGATACAACTGCTGTACACACACCCCCTGACAAGAGTCTTGAGGGGCTCCAGTCAAGGATGCCCACTGTCGCCCATCCTGTTCACCATAGTTTAGTGGCCATGGAGCCCTTGGCCGCTAAAATATGGCAGCAGTAAAGAAAATATAACTCTTCGTTACTCGAGTTGGCTGCTATTAATTGTTCTGTGTGCAGATGATATAACTCTCTGCTAACAAGACTCTAACTCAAGCATGCAATTCTGAGAAAGTTCCTCAGATTCTGTGGCCTCTCTGGAATAAATATCAACTGGACAAAGTCACAGTTTTTTCCACTTACATCCAACACAGTCAAGTTTACCCCAGATTTCCCTCTCCTATGATGCACAGATGGGGGTAAATATCTAGGAATATGGACACATTGTGACGTGACATAGTCGAGGTGATCCATGCTAACTATGGTGTCACACTTTGCAACATCTCCAATCAAAAGTACAAGTTGGATCTCAATCCCACTGCCCCTGGCACTGCACATTGCAATGATGAAGCTACTCCTTCTTCTGAAGCTACTATGCCTCTATCTGAACAACTCCATCCCACTCACGACTGCATTCTTTGCCTCACTTAAATCCCAGCTGATTCAATTAGCATGGGCTGAAAGAGAGCACCTTATCAAATGGGAAACCCTTACACTGCTGTTTTATCAGGGGGGATTTGAAGACCCTGATATGGAGCTTTACTATTTATGCGCTCAGATTCATTACGCTGTCTACTGGTATAACCCTTTCTCCCTCAACTGGCAATGGAAAAGTGCTATATGGCTCCCATCCACTAAAAGCACAGTAGGTCCATTCACTGTTTCATGTACAAATAAATTGTAGAGCAGCTATGTTGCAGAGTGGGGAAGAACTTTATATATTCCCCTTGACTCCCACTAAAATGTCATCACTTAATGCCAGCCACACATGAATTGCTGGTGCGGTCACAGTTCAGAACAAGAGGCATGTCCCATTGTGGTGATCCATACCAGAATGGTACATTTCTCATGTAGGCTGGGTATATGGGAGATGCTCCCAAATCCTGCATTGATGCATTTGCATATCACTGATTGAAATGCAGCTGCAGAAGTGCCATCCTTGGATTCTCTGCAGAGCCATTCATCTTCACCACACTAAATGGCCTGCTACAGATCACCCCCACCAAGCACTTAATTACATCCCTAAGCCATTTAGTGCAGGAGGAATGCGCCACATTCTTCATGAAGGCCTGACAATTGTAGGAGGTGAAATGGGGACTTCAAATAGACAATGACCAGTGGTGTTACTGTTGTACAGACAAGCCAGATCTTGCACAGTAGGATCATTCATTATATGTTTTTACAACGGGTCAATTACACACCAGTGAGCTAGCGCACAGTTAAACTGTCAACAGATATGACAAGTGCAGATCGCTAGGTGCGGATTTTCTCCACTGGGCATGGTCTTGCGGTGCAGAAAAATCATATTGGCTGGAAATACAGACTGCAATCTCCACTATTATGGTGCAAGAAGTACAGCTGACCCCTGTGAACACTGCTGGGCCACATAAAAGACGTGTTTGCACCATATAGGAAATTTGTGGCCATGGCGCTGTTGCTGGACAAATGAAGTGTGGCCTGTAGGTGGGGAATAAGGAGAGCACTCAACTTCAAGACCTGGCTTCAATATCCAACACACTGTAATGAACAACTGACAATTTATGCCAAATTATTACCACCCACATCCAAACCCCATGATATTTGGCAGCTCCTGGACTCCTATCTGGGGACTCACTTGCCAGAGACAACACCTGAAGAACAGACAAATTACATCGCTGCTAACAGTGGATAAGTGACTGTGCTGACTGTCTACGACTTCAGATTGAAAGAGATGGCACATTGGCCATTCCTTCAGCCTCAGCGCTGCACTCCTATATGCCATGTACAATATGAATCAGTATCTCTGTCTGTGAATAATACTATGCGTGGACTATGGGGGAGGCCAGCTTCGATGATAGATTGGAAACATTTGTATGGCCGAGCACAAACAAGGTATCATTATGTTGTATTTGTGGTACGCAAGCTAAAAATCAAGTTAAAAAAAAATCTGTTTCAGCAGTACCTCACGCAGAAAGTGTCCAGCCTCGCGAAGCCCTCTTTAGCTACAGTCTGCAGCTTTGCCCCACTGGAGGACTCTGAGCTTCAAAAAAGTGACTACATCCGAACATAGAAAACTTGAAGGGGCAAAGACATTAATAGTATCGGGTCAGCGAAAGGACTTCCCTGGGTTCTAATGTTACAGTTTTCCACTTTGAGCTTTTCCTGCTTAAACAACATCTTCACCACACTTGATAATCTGTAAATCTCTCTTCATAGTAAACAGGCTCCTGCACTTCCTGTGATACAATACTTGGGGAACAGTGTTGCTTTCCACATTTCTCTCAATGTCTAACAGTGGAATATGGTTCCTTACGTGAGTTGCCTCCAACAAAATTTTCCATGATGAGTAGTTCTGCGAGCTTGTCAGCGTAACTCCATGTTGGACATTTGACCATAAATTAATTATACACCAGGGATCAGAGGGACAGGATGTGCTTGTTTCAGTCTTCTTCATGATGCTGCACTGTCACTCACCACCAGCTCTGGGAAAAGAAATTAATTAAAACATTTATAAATTATACTTGGTACACTTAATATAATCATAATTACTATTATAATTAGTATCAATGTATATAATCACATTTACTGTAATTGTAGTTTTTAATAATAAAATTCACTATAATAAAATTAAGATGTATCTTGGGAGTGGAGTGGTAACACACAAAAGGCAAAGAGTTATGACTTGCCATCACTTCTTTTCCATGTCTAGGTGTCCATACCTTGCCAATAAATTATATCTGAACCCATCCACCCAAGAGGCACTGATAACATGGTTGGCTCAAGGCCTACAGGGCAGCAGCCTGAGAGGTGTGTCAGCTGTATCTCCAACCGGCGCCTCTCATTAACGTAAAAAGTCTTCTGCTGCTCAACAGCATACAGTTGATTCAACTTCAGCACCATCAAAAGGACGATATGGCACCAAGTCATGTAGTTGGCTAAGTGTTTGTCACCCCAGCAGCACATCCATATCTAGTTACATTTATAAATCACTTTACAACAACAGTATGCATTAATCACAACCCTTGGCACCATCATGTGCACAATCTGATTCCAAGCCTTAAAAGTAGTTAAACATGTGCTGACTGAACAACATATCTGTATCTACTCACCAAGCTACCCATCAACTATCTAAAGGACCAGAAAAAGTTTAATTGTTTTCTAAAGCAAAACCAGATTGCAAGCTCATGAGATGCATAACCAAATACTTTACCTGAAAACCTGAAAATGAATTGCTGTAGCTAAAGCTAAAGCAGACCTATTTCATAAATGCTAAACTGCTGAAAATAAGCAACAATTAGGGAAAGGGATAACCACATCAAACAGAGAAGGTCTAGCAACAGGCAGCAAAACAAGCAGCTAGCTTGACATTGAAAGCCACCGTGAAAGGTATAAGAATTTAGAACATGAAGGTGTTTCACATTATGAGGCAAGTACTAAAGAGTAACATAGTCTCATACCTGTTAGGAGTCAATCCAAGGTCCCTTTTTTTCTTTTGGCAAATTCCGCTTGATTATTTGGTATTATTTCTCTTGCGAGTGTGAAAGGCATTCCATTACATACACCACAACTAAAAACAGCAGTAATTCTAATTCAGAAATAAAACGTGTGAGGCAAATGAACAGCAATGCGCATGTTTAATAGAGTGGCAACGTTAAATAATACAGTGTCAATTTGATTTCGTTAGTGACAACCATTCTCACGTAACTTGTTGGTAGGAAAGTTCTAAAGAGAATGCCTCAACAGTGATAACACCTATGTGATTTTTGGAAAAGAACTCTTCCCCAACATTTGGGTGAGGTACTTCAGTTATTCTCCTATTTTTAGCCTCATATGTCTGGGATATAATGTTCAGTGATCGTGGCTGTTGAGGCTTTAAATCCCAAGGCTATCCTCAGGCAAATAGATCCAGGAATTGGTAAATCGACCAGCAGCGGACTTCAGAAGTACATCTTTCAATTTACGCCTCATTTTTACCCAGGTTCCATGTCAGTATGACATACAAAGTTATTCTCTCCATTTTAGGGAAACTGAAACGTTTACCACCGACAAGTGTGTTTCGTGGGTATTACACAGGTACACTTGCAACCTCCTCCTCAGTAAGCATTGTCCAAACCAATTGGTCTGGCCTAAGTTTCCCCAGTGGACTGGAGGCTTTGGAGTCCGTTTTTGAAAGCCCAGGGCCCCTCCTGTTGCCTCAGTCACTTTCCACAGATCACCAAGGTAACTGCAGCTGGCATAGGGCGCTTCAAAGAGAGAGGTAGAGAGGGAAAAGGAAGGAGGTGAAAAGATAGAGATTAGATAAGGAGAGAGAATGGATGGAAAGAGAGAGACATGGTAAGGAGAAGAAGGGAGCGGGCCTGTTTAGAGCATTTTTGCCACCCCAGTCCAGCCCTGTGGAAGCCCCTGTGCTGGCTCCAGTGCCTCTTTGCCCCCACCCTCGGCTCTTCAGCCGGCTTTGTGTGTTGTTGTCTTCCATACTGGAGATTGTGTACATAGGGTTGACTGGGTGGCGCTTGGCTACTATGGGCAGGGTTCGGGTGTTGTCTGAATGAAGTGTGGCTTATGCGGCTGCAGTATGGGTATATCCTTATTACATCATCTTTTAACTCAGGGTGAATATCTCATCTGAATTCTAGTTCCGTTTTATTAGCAATCAGATAAACATAATTAAAACTGCATTACATGTAACAACGCTTGCCCTGTTTATTTAATTAGATATGTTAGGCTTCACTGATTTTAACTAACCTAATTCAGTGCTCACCTGCGTCAAAGAAGCAGTAATGCCCAAAAAGCTTCACTAATGCAGAAAATTGGCAAGTCATTTTTAACTGCTTGAGTTACTTTTCTGTCATATTAGACCATTATTCTCAAATTAATAAACAACACAAACACTAAATTAAGTGATGGAAAAACTGCAAAAACTACCCAAAAGCACTGTCGTTTTCCTCTGCGACTTTTATTTTCATGTTTAGGTCTTGCGATGGTTTTCAATTCACAGTTAAAATACATTGCTTTAAATTAGATGCAGCTAAATCTAGAGTAATGAAATCTTGTAAATTTTAATTATGAGAATAGCCCTTTAGCAATCTCAAGGACGCTGCTGCCAAAATGTCGCTATTTCCACCTCTTGCTGTTACTTAAAATAGTCCTTGCCATTTCCGTTGTGTGTGTGGGGCTGTCAATACTTCAGGACTCTAAGGTCAAGTAAGACATATGGATTAGAAGACCGTTTCCGAAGAAACTCCAAATACCACAACTCATTTAAATCCAGCCTTGGCCACGCAAACCTCAAATTGTTATTTTGTACCAACAATGCAAGAGAATTTCATTGTTAAAATCGATGGACAACACTTCCCCCTTCTCTGTGAGAATGGTTTGAACTGCAAAATAATTTGCCTGTTCTTCATATGGAGGAGACAGAAGTTCGTGCCAGATGTACGGTTTTATTGATTGCAAAAATGGTCGCAAATTGTGTACCAAATTTTTGCGATCGATAAATGGTTTCTTTTGGGAACAATCCTGTGTGCAAATACTTTGGGTCATAAAATAAGGAATCACAGGAGGTCGAAGAACGACTTACCTAATTAATATTCATTAGGCAGGTCGCAATTTACTCCTGGCTAAGATTGGCTGCAATCAAAGGGACAGTGACCTGCAAGGGACATCATCCCTGTGTTTTGCATTGCAAAACTGTTTGTTTTTCAAAGCAGCCGTCCCTGAAACTGCCACCCTGATTCGCAAAGTGAAATGGATCCAAAAGGGACCTGTTTCTCTTTGCAAATCAGTTGCCACCCCAACCTGCGAGTCAATAACTGATCAATGGTTTGGACCGGCATCCTTGCTGCAAACTTTTGATTGGAAAGAATTTCCAAAACATGCCCCTTCGAAATTGCAAATCAGTAAACATTTCTATGCACAGAAAAACTTTTCTGATTCGCAAGTTGGGGTTAGAAAATATGTAAAAGTGTTTCTGCATTTGCAAACCCAGTTATTTACCAAATCGGAGGGTTTGCGATAGCTAAAACCCTTTCTACATCTGGCCCTTAATGTGTCAGTTAGATGCTGTCATATGGTTGCGTGACACATTACATGAGCACGTACTAGTAATAATCACCTCATCCATCTCCCTCATCACAGTCCTTAGGAATGAGGATGAGCTTAGTTGTATTTTTATGTGTCCTTCAAATTATCTTTTTACTTTGTACACACATACTGGCCAAACCAGCAGAACATGGCGAAAGGGTATATATATATTAGGCCCTGATATAAATGTGAGCATTATCACTTCTTATCTGATGATATCAATGTGTGGTCACTGGGTAGCTGTGCTCAAGAACATCTTGGGCACAGCCAGAGCCAATGCTTTTGCCTAACGTGAATGCGTAAGGAGGCTTGAGATGTTATTGGATAAGGTCTTGCTCAAGAAGGTCACCGTCTTGTCCCTCTGAGGCACCCCACGGAAGACCTTTCCTTGCTGGGATTCCAAGGATGGCCACACTTGCATGACAACATAGATACCTTCATATTGAATTCCTCTCTGTTACCCTGAGGAAGACTACCCTGGATGCTGGATCCAGAGCGGTATTTTTCAAACTTCCCTCTCTTTGTTTTTCCATGGTTGCTTTGTTTGGGCTATGGACAGATTCTGCTCTGAAGTCCTACTTCTTTACATCCCAAAACCAATTTGATTAGCAGGCGTCCATCCATTCCTTCGTGCCACTCCCTTCTCAGTCTTCTTCATAGAATTAGAAATGATCCCTTCCCTGTAAACATGGGCGATATAGCTGATGGGCAGCTGTCAGCCAATGCTTTCAACGGTTTCTTTGTTATGTTTCTGTTTTGAACAAATTCCCCTACTTTGTAGTTTGAATTCCACTACCTGATACCCTCCTGCCTTCTTTGTAGTACTCTTTTTGGGGGTTTTGAATGGGAGCTGCATGTAAAATCTCTCCTGGTTTGTGCTGGGAATAGGGGCCTTGTTGTGACCAGTCTGACCTCATCAGTGCCGGTCGCTCAACCCGCCGCGTGGCTCCTCCCGAGGTCACCCGGCTGCCACCGTCTGCTCGTTGCCCTTGAGCGTTCGTATCTCTGCCTCGTATTTTGTATTCCGAAGAGCCACCGCCGGAGGCCGGTCCTTCTCCTACCTGGCGGCCAAGACATGGAACTCCCTGCCCATCCACCTTCGGCTGACCCAGGACCACCTTGCCTTCAGGAGACAACTCAAGACCTGGCTGTTCGAGCAGTAGCGGACCCCCTCCCCCAAGCGCCTTGAGACCCTTTCGGGTGAGTAGCGCGCTATACAAGTATTATGATTGATTGATTGATTGAATCTCTTCCCCCATCTCATCAGGAGTTGGAGGATGTCGTAGTTGCTTATATCACAACTTTGGGGTTCCTTGATGAAAGTTGGATGATGAAAGTCCTCTCAGTTCTACTCAGGTTTAAATACTCTTAGGTGGGAGCATCTCTCCTCACCTCACCCGTTTCCATGAATCTGAACATGGCCAAACCATGCTCTAGATGGCTTTGGCGCTCCACATATTGGAGATTCCATGAAGTTGTCTTGCTACTCTGGTGATGATGGATATTTCAGAGCATGGGATTCTTAGATAATTAAAAAATATATATATTAGTATTGGAGTTGCCCATTGTTCCCAGTCTTGTAATAAACACTAAGCAACCTTTCCGATTTCAATGTAAAATGTGACTATGGGTTTGCTGTACATCTGTGACAGCTAGAATGCGATGCCTTGACTGCATAAGAGGCTAGTCGTGTGATGATACAGGCTCCATGTGGCCAATTTGATAAGGAGTTTCACTTCAGGTCAGAAGGTTAAGAGATCAAATAGCTGTTGTTGTCCTGTATTGTTAGTTCATCTATACAACTGTTCATTCTGAAGCTGAATTGCGTTTATACATTGCCTTGTTATTAATAAGTATGTTTCCATCTAGATTTGTAACTGCATGATCTCCCTTACAGGGAGGCACTGATACTCAGAAGTTGTAGTTTTATTCCTTTCACCACAGAGTTCATGGGAGGGACAGAAATGGAGTGATTCTTCCAAGATATATGCTCTTCTCTGTTTTCTCTGTGATACTCTGTCAGGGATCTCCTGACTAACTTTCATGCGTATTCCTGTTCATCTGCCTCACATGTTTTGTTTACATATTGTATTGACAGTTGGTTTTAGCTGCAATTTATGTAATGGAATGCATTTCACACTTTCAAAGGCATTAATACCACATAATAAAGTACAAGTGGCCAAAAGAAAAAGAGATCTTAGTTTGAAGCTGAAAAACTATGACACTGTCAGACTATAGTACTTGTCTCTTAATGTAAAACACTTTAATGTTGTACATACGTATTCCTTTCTTGGCGGTTTTTAATTGCTAGACCTCCTACCTGTGACGCGATCATCTCTGTGTCTAATTATTGCTTTTTTCCAGTAGTCTAATTTTTATGAAGTGAGGCTGTTCTCTCTGGTGTTTGACTGAGGCAATTTCCCTTTGGGATTTCACGTAAAGTACTTGTCCATGGATCTGTGTGGGAGACTTTGATTTTCCATTAGAAAACATGGCATGTTACCCCACTTTTCAATTTAAGTTACTTTCTTCTGGTCCTATTGATAGTTGAGGTAAGAAATTAAGTTATTGACTGAGGGACTGGAGTAGAGCAACTCTGGCAACAAACATAATATTTGTCAAAGTGAACCACAAAAGTCACTAAATGAACCTGTGCTTAACCTCTGGTAGCTGGTCACAATAACAGTTAGGCTTAATTTTGAGCAATGAGTAAAGTATTTATGTAGCACACAAACAATAATAAAGTGAAAACACAACACAAGAAAAATCCCCAGCAAATTTAGTAAAATAGGATACATTTCAATTAATAAAGTGAGACCAAAACAACAAAACTCCAATCTGTATGACCGGAAATATGTAATTTCAAAGTTTTTCTACAAGAATAGCGCCTAAAAGCAGATAGTGCCAACTGTGGTTATCTGGTTGCATGGTAACAAGTTCAGCCCAATCACAATGGAGCACGAGCCAGTACATGGACCAAGTTAGCCCCGCTGAAAACGGTACCTTATGTCCTTGATTTGAGGAATTACATCACGCTACGTCAGTTCCAATCAGAAACTACGAGGGCTACGATGCAAGGTTCTGTGTCAAGTTGTGTTGCACTATGTCAGTTATGATGTAACCCACAGTTAGGCAGGGAGAAGTACACTCAGATGCCAGCCACGGGTCCAGGGCTCAGGGTTTAACTTCTGGGGATCACAACGCCCTCCAGACTGAGGCCAGCAGCAGGGCTCAGGCAGGTCCAATTGCAGATCCAGTGCAATAGGTCAGCTGGACAGTTATAGGGAGGCATCTAGACCTCTATGGGTCCCTGTACCTCAAAACCGGAAGTCATAATAAGACCAAATACAAAGCCCTGACAAATTCTGCTGTGATTGGAACAGCATAAGACGAAACACGTGTTGACGAAGGAGCGTGTCTAATATGATTGAATAAAAGACATCTGAAACTATGACCTCAGCTTGGGATTTCTGTGTGCTTGGAGACATCGTTATTTACGTATTCTGGATTCTGTCCAACTGAAAAGGAATTGATGGCTCCTTCTCCTCCTGAAGCACCAGAAGATACATGGATTGTGAATGAACAATACTTTTTACATCCCCTAAGACCAGTGTGGTGGAGTGTGCCTGTCGAAATTTGCCATTGCCTGCATTTTTCATGTCAAAACAGGAAGGCAGCCAACTGGTCCTTGGTGTCACTCTGGTAGTCCTGGGTTTAAGCAGCAAGGCAGGCCTCAAGCAGCAGGACACTCCTCTGGGGAGCAGGCAGGCCCCAAGCAGCAGGGCAGTTCTCTGGTGGTAGCAGGGCCGTCCTCTGGGGATCAAGACAGGCCTCAATCAGTGGGGCAGTCTTCTGGGGTACAAGGCAGTCCTTCTGAAATTGTCAGCAGGTCCAGGAGTGAACTAAAGAAGTGTTCTGAGGGTCCAATGCTTACACCTGGTGTCAGCCTTTGAAGTGGGGGAATTTAATGGTCTATCCCCACATCTGGTTCTGAAATGTTCTTCCCATCCCTTGCCAAAACTCTAAAAAGTCTAGGGTGACAAAAGGCTAGTATCTGGTTTCTTTGTGAATGTGCTGGAAACAGCTCTCTGAAGTGTAAGTGGATCAGGGAACAACTGCATTCCTTTCTACCCTGGCAGGATAGCCTTCTAATACTAGTCCCCTTTGTCTCACTGTCTGGGAGGAATATACAAAGACCAGCAGCTAAGCCATTCATAGTCATATGACCCAGGACACTGGCTGCAGGCACCAAATGGTTAAGACAAGAGAACGCCAACTTTATGAGAGTGTTATTTTCAGAACTGTGACTTAAAATCTGACTTTACCATTAAAGAGGATTTTAAGTTACAATTCATTTGAGTCCAAACTTGGCCTTCTCAATCTGTTCCCAGTCAAAAGTTAGCATTTATTAAATGTAATAAGGTAACCAAATGCTATCCAATAGGAGAGATAGGTATTATAGTAGTGAAAAACTATTGTAGGAGTTTTTCACTTCCAAGGCATGTAAAACATAAAAAACACATGTCCTACTTTTTAAATACAATGCACCCTGCCTGATGGGCTGTTTAAAGCCTACCTTAAGGGTGACATGTATTAAAAAGGAAAGTTTAGGCTTGGCCAAAGGATTTCTTTTGCCAGGTCGAAATGGCAGTTTAAAACTGCACTACAGACTTCAATGGCAAACCAGAGACATGTTGTAAAGGGCCACTATAGTTGGTGGCACAATGAGTGCTGCAGGCCCACTAGTAGCATTTAATTTACAGGCCCCTTGGCACATGTAGTAGCATTTACTAGGGAATTAAAAGCTCATGAAATGTACCAATCAGGTGTAGGCCAATCAGACCATGTTTTCGAAAGAGAGCACAAGCACTTTACCACTAGTTAACAGTTGTAAAGTACACAGAGCCAAAATACCAAATAAACAAATTCAGAAAAACAGGAGGGGTGAAGCCAAAAAGTATGGGCATGACCCTGCAGAGAGGGCCATATCGAACAGTTGATGTGCAATCTGGTGAAAGAACACACATATGTTGTTCAGTTGGTAAATATCTAACTACCTTAATGGCTTGGAGCCATTTTGTCCACATGATGGTGCCGAGGGTTGTGCCTAATGCATACTGATGTTGTAAAGTGACCAACAAATTTTATATGAATGTACTGCTGGTGTGGCAAACGTTTAGCAAACTATATGACTTGGGTTTATATTGTGTTAATGATGGTAGAGGAGTTGTGTACTGTTGATTTAGTGCAAAGCTGATTGGCTTTCCCTTCCTGCCTTAAACCGGATGTCCTGTGGAGTGGCAGAAGACATATTACATTTTTGATAGCAGCGGTTGGAAATGCAGGTTACTCAACACTCAGGCTGTTTGCTTGCACTGCTCACATCGCTTGTGTGGTGGGGTAGCAGCTGTCAGCAATCAGGTGAGGGTGAGAGGGAAAGAGGCAATAAAAAGCATACTTTGGAGTTACAACCATACAAACTGGTAATCAAATTGGGAAAGAACACATTTGACATGATGTGAAATTCATTAGATTTGTAATTCCTGTACAGAGATTAATAAAGGGCAGAAAGGTGGTACTATCAGAATGCATTAACTTCGTAGTCCACAATGGACTGGAGAAATGTTTGCTTCCACACTTCACAATATCGACTACCAATCCAAGACAGTGGTAATTTGCTAGACGGTGGTAGACATGGAGAAGTGGATTAGGATACGTTTGATAAAATAAATAAAGAAGGTGGCAACTCTAACACGTTAGTTCTCCTGGGCATGGGCTTCAACTGGTCATAGGGGTTATCTCATCATAGTTTATTGTTGTTGGCCAAGCCATAACAATATTTAAATTAAAACATTCTAAATATAACACATCATAAGAATAAAATAATTAAATATTTAAAATGATACAATAAAAAAATATTTTAAAATGAACTGCATTCTAAACTCAACAATCAAAATAAGGAATGAAAATGAATACCAATGACAATACACTAACAACAGTATCAAAAATAAGAAGCTGTAGGATTCACTATACAACAGTGTATACAATCTGCTTGTGTCTTTAAAAACCTATCCACACTGGCCATGTGTAGAAGGCAACAGCATGATAGATCATTGCTTGGCCAGTCCTTAACATTATGTCAAGGTATTATGATAACTCATTGCAACTAATCTTGAACATTTTCTGGGAAAAGATCTTGTCTTCATATGCATAATGGATTCTCTCCTCCATCTGAGCAGTAACATTGAGCCTCACACTATTTTATCTTATTCTATAGGACCGTTCCCCTTGTTATTGGCAATATGCCAAGCCAAAATATATCAAGTGTGTTGCTCTTCTGGGTAGATGCTATCAAGCTAGAATTCAAAACCTACAGTATCCTTATGTGGGAGGAATCTATGAGCCTGTGAATCAATTTTAACATTTTGAAGGGATTCCCTGATTTCATGATGCCAATTTTTTTCCTTGATTCCCCAGGGTGCATCTGGATTAATACGGGGTGGGTTTTCCCAAAGCTGGCCAAGTCCTAATAGTTTAAATCTGTTTTTAGAATGAGGCGTTGTACCAATGGGAGAAAGTTATAGATACTCAAAAGGCAGGAGGGCCAAGGTAGAAATATGTTTATTCATTATAAAAGGTCTCATTCAACCGCTCCCTTGTCTTCTCAGTCTCCACCTTCCCTCTCTACATCCATAATGACCTAACAATATTCTACACCCCAATTAATTAGCTTAATATATTACAACACCCTTTTGCACAACAACTAAACATCCTATCCCAGACATGTTCAAACGAGTAATGAGAAGAACAAAACAAAGGAATATAACTAGAATGCATAATACAGAATATACACACAAAAAACACCAAAATACAAAAAAAAGAGAAAGCTCTTTACTTAATTCTAAACCCGTAAATGGGAAGAAGATTCCACTTTCCTGTTGGATCGTCTCACAGGAATGGTTGCTTCCTACCGAGTTGAGGAATCATGACATCTACGATCATCACAAACAGCCTTTCTTTTGAAAATCTCCACTCTATTAAGGTTCCATATGCAGGAGTCTTCTGTCTTAACTGGATTAGTGAATACCTTGACAACCCTTACCAGTTGTCCAAACCGTGAATATTCCTCCTTCTTGACCAATTTCCTGATCATCACCCAGTCACCCACTCTTAGGATTTGTTCTTTTGACAGATTTCCTTTCATCAAAATTCTCTTTGCGGGCCTCAATTTTCCTTGCCTCCCTCACTCTCCAGTTTTTTTCCAGATTTGCTTCACCCAACTTAATTTCCATGTCATTGACACACATAGGTGCCACCACTGTGTTCCGCTGTCTGCTTCTGAATAACTCAAATTGAATCTTTCCTGTGATAGAGTGAGGAGTTACTCTGTGCACTTCAACCATATTGACAACCTCTTTTCTCCAATTAAGACCATTGTCTTTTGCCATGGCTATGGTTTCTTTCCACACTCTGTTGAAGCATTCCACCATGCCATTGGTTTCAGGATGATATAATGCACACTTTCCAAAATGTTTCCATTTCCTTGGAAACCAATTGTAATACATTGTCTGTGAGTACAATTTTGAGTTTGCCTTCTCTTCCAAGTAATTTTCTCAAACATTGCCGACATGTTTCGTTGCAGTTCCTCCGGAGAAGAAAATCTGCTGCCATATAGAATACATGTCAATCACGACTATTAGGTTTCATCGCTTTCTCACTCAATGCACATTGTATACACTTTCTCAACCTGACAATCCATCTCCGGCCACGAGTACATCAATCTGAGTCTTTATTTTGTCTTTGGCATACCTTGATGGCCAGAGTGGGCACGAGCAATCAGCTCCTCTATTATAGTGCTTGGTGGAACCAACCTTGTGTCCCTAAACATCAGTCCATGCTATTCTGACAACTCATCTTTGACATGCCAAAATATCTTGCTCTCCTCAATCCCGTTCACTTGAGTACACCACCCATTTTTGATTAAAAACAGCAATTCCAACATGACCTTGTCTGAATTAAGTCCAGTTAGCCATTTTTCTTCTGTTACAGCAGTGTTATCAATTTCGTAGACCATTTAATTGTCAAACTCATTATCATCATCCACAGCTTCACTTTGATCATCCTCATCCAACTGTGCTAATCTTGACAAAGAGTCTGCCACCCTATTCTCCACACCCAGTATGTACTTCACCTCAAAGTCATAGTCTTGCAAGGCAACCAACCACTTTGTCATTCTGCTAGACACAGCGGGCCTAATTCACAAAGGGCCTCTGCACTCATGGTGGAGGCCCCGCTGTCATGGGGGAGACTCTGTACTCAGGGTGGAATCTCCTCAATGAGAATTCACACTGAGGAGATTCCATCACAAGTGTGGAGACTCCGCCATGAATACAGAGGCACTTGGTGAATCAGGACCTGTATCTATGCCTTCCCTCGTAAAAATTCTGCAGAACAGTTTCTGATCTGTCCTTACTTCCCCCACAACATTCCTCACAAAATGTTTCTGAGTTTTTTTACAGCCCAATACACTGCCAAAGCCTCCCTTTCTATCACACCCTTCAAGGAACGTGACATAAACAAGAGGGTTCTTTCTGAATCACATCCACCTTGTTGCAAAACAGCACCTAATCCCTTCATGCTGACATCAGTGGCATCAGTGGTGAGAATGAATTTACACCTGGGATCATAATTTCGTAATCTGGGCACCATACTCTATTTCTCCTTTATCTCCTTCAACTCTGCTTTACACATGTCATCCCACACAAGCTTCACGCCTTTACGAAGTAAGTTATTCATATTGATGAAAATCGCAGCAAACCCTTTTACAAATTCATCAATATATTTTGCCAATCCCAAAAGCCCCATTGATTCCTCTTTATTAGATGGCTACTTAAGTTTCTGTATGGAATTGCCTGAATGTCCTTTGGGATTGATTTTCTCTCCTTTGATGGTAGGACCAAAATAATCTATGGAATCTGTGCAAAGTTTGCACTTTTCTACTCTGATGGTTTTATTAAATTTATCAAGTCTTTCCAGCACCTGTTTCACTCTTTCATCATGTTCAAGGACATTCTTCTCAAAAACTGTGTTGATAAATTGATACTCCCTCAATCCCTTTAAAACCTACTATAAGGCTCTTTGGAATACTGATGCTGCAACAATCAAACCAAATGGTAACCTTGCATATGTAAATGTCCCAACAGGAGTAACAAAAGAGGTCAGATCCCTGGATGAGTCATCTAAATTAATCTGGTGATAAGCTGAAGTAAATCAATAGTGGAAAAGATCTTCGCTCCACCAAGTAACATCAGCAAATCGGAGATGTTAGGCAAAGGTTAACTATTGATAACTCCATGCTAGTTCAACTCTCTAAGATTAATACACAAACATAAACTTCCATTTGCTTTTGTAGATACAACCACCAGAGCTAGCCATTCCATTCCTTCTACCTCTTCAATTATGCCACCACACTTACGTTTCTCAACTCCAGCCTCATTTCTTCGTGAACAGTGAATGGACATTGTGAACCTTACCACATACTGTCTTGGCTCCACCCACTAATCGTATATGATGAACATAATCCTGTAAACAACCAGGTTTTTCCAGAAAAACCTGAGGGAAACCTGCTTTCATTTCTTGTACAAAACATAATTAGATGCTTCCCCAAAGCTGGCCAAGGCCTAATAGTTTAAACTTGTTTTTAGAATGAGGCGTAGTAACAAGGGGAGAAAGTTATAGATACTCAAAAGCCAGGAGGAGCCACGCAGACTTACTTCATTCAATTTAAAACCATCCTTAAGTAGTATGGGAAGTAAACTGTTGGGATCAGGCATCACTCCCAGATCCTTTTGAAGGAACCAGCTCAAAATACTGTCCTCTTTTTGTGAAACATAGACCATAACACTGACATTGCGTTGCTGATACTCTATCAGGCCCCAGAAATACCCATGGAACTTAATTGGTTCACCAGCATAAGCTTAAGGACTTATGTCTGGTTTAAACAATTTAACTTTAGTTTTAAGTTTATCTAGATCAAATGTTTTAAAAACAATAGTAACCTTCGCCCCAGAGTCACAAAGTACCTTTGTTCCTTCCCCTTCCACACATATTTCATCCACAGGACTAAATCCTTTTTCACTGTTGACCTGCAAGATCATTTGCCCACACTCAAAATCAACATCTTTGTCACACTCACTACCCATATCATCCTCAACCTCAAAAGCGTTCCATTTAAAGCTCTTCATTCTGCACACGCTAGCAAAGTGACCTTTTTTTTAACAAAAACTTCATGCCTCTTGGAGTTCTGGACACATCGTCTCATTGTCCATGTGCCCAGGTTTTCCACATCGAAAACATTTCCCTTAAAAATTACTTTTCTTTTCCTATTTGAAGCTACTTTTTTCTCTTGTCTTTTTGCACTACTTTTAAACACATGAAAAACATTACCCTTCCCTCATTTCATCTTTATGACCTCAAAACATTTGATTAAATGTTCAATTCTTTTAGCCACTAACAACACTTCATCTAAGGTTGGGTCATCTTTTTGTGATAGATGTTTTCTCATTTTCTCAATGTTGCATCCTAACATAAATTGATCTCTGATCTTTTTTTTTAATAAAGGACCAAACTTACAAGTAGAAGCTAATTTCCGTAAGTCAGTAACATAGTTCTCCACTGTTTCACCTTCTTTCTGGTTCCTCCTCTCAAAATGATATCTTTGAAAATGGTGCTAATTTCGGTAGATAATGCTTATCCAATTTCCTTATGCAGATCTCATATTCATTAAGGTCTTAAGCACCATCATCAGTGACCTATGGAAGATGATTGAATACTTCTTGTCCCTCAGAGCCTAAGCAGTATAGAAGGAGGCATGTTTCTTTCTACTAACTTAATGATACACCACAAACTTAAGTGTATCTCTCAAATACTGTCTTCCATTTATGCCATCTAATTGGTGGAATGGCAGGCATTGTTAAGAAAAATGGTGGAACTGTAATGTTGTGGATAATGCTATTATCATCAGTGTGTATAAAGTACTGACTACAGAATTCGCATAATATACTGACTACAGAGTGAGGAACTCACTCTTCATTACAATAAACAAAAGAAAAGAGAATGAAGAGTGAAGAAGAAAAAGAAAGAAGAAAGAAGAAAAAACAAATGAACAATTAACAAACAACAACGTAATCAAAAGTTCAGGCAAATTCAATAAGCACCCATACCCGACAAACTTGTCCAAGAAATATCTGAAAGAAAATAGTTATTTTAAGATTATGCAACACTATAATGTTACACTTTCCACCAAAATACAAGTTGACACCAATGCTTAACACCAATGCAGGTGTGCGGTCCAGTTGTTTTGCTACACTTTCACTCTAAGGACACCCCCCCATGAAAATCCTTGAGCCAATCTTGAAGAATTACTGTTCCAGTCCCCGAGTGAACATGTTTGTGAGAGGATTCCTTGACACTCCACAAGAGACCTTGAGTACGATTTTTCCTTTAAAAAAAATAAACACAGATTACTCCAATTCCTGTAAAGAGATCCCTCACTGTGCGGTGAGATGCAATGAGATGCTCGTGGGCACTGCACGTCACAAGCAGCTAGTTTCAGGTCAGGGCATCACAGATGCTGCTAGACAGCAATTCTTTGAGTCACATTTCGCTTCAGGCCCTCGCAAACACTGCAGCAGTAGCTGCTCGAACCTTCGTTGGTCACAGGCCCTCACACCAGCAGCTTGTCCAGCCTTATTTAGCTACAGACCCACACGCCCACCACACGACTGTACATCCTCAAGCCCCATGGTCCCTTCACCCAAACAGCAAGCGTCTTGTGGCAATGTGAGACAGCTAAACAAGTTAAAAATCAAGAGGATATATGAACAAAGTTAACAACTCACATCGGAACTTCACTCTTCAAAACATCATGTGTACTTATTTTTCATGAGTGAGACCACAGAACACCGGTCTCAAACACCTGAATAATCCCTAACTTGTCCCACATTTCTAACCAAATGCTTGGATGCACCGTAAACATAAAAAAATACTTGGAGATGAAGTGTTTTTCAAACTAATCCAAAACACCAGCAATCAAAAATAGATCCCAGTATCATCAACCAAAAAGAGACACCGCAAACAGTTGTCCTTTGTTTTTAAAAAACAGGCTCATTGAAAACTCCAGTGTTGAGACCCTTCTGTATTACATCCCACCCTCATCACCAGTGTTACAATGGATAAGGTTATATATACTCAGAAGTCAGGAGATCCAAGGTAGAAAGATATTTACTCATTACAGAATGTCTAATCCAGCCACTCCAATCGCTCCCTTGTCTCCTTCTCATTCTCTGCCTTCCCTCTCTACATTCCTTAATGACCTAGCAACATTCTACACCCCAATTACCTAGCATAATATATTACAGGCATCCATTGTGATTTGATAGCTTTATTAAGGACACCACAGTCATTGAGCTCAGATAGACAGCTGCTTGTTCGTTTTTGTAAAAGTGGACCCAGTATATTATCGGTCAAAGTCCAATAATATCAGAGAGTTATTTAATGCCTAATTCCAAGCCCAAAGCCACCAGGGGTGTACCAGGCACCAAGCACAAATGTAATATTGAAAATATGTTCTCAATCCTTTGTGGCAGTATAGCATTTATGTAAACTCTAGTTCAGCAGCACTACTAGTTACTGCTACTGCTTTCATTCTGTACACATATAGTATAGTACTTAAATGCTAGCCTCTAATCTTCTGCTTACACCTAAGGACAGCAGCAAAAGCTTGTCTTAAAGTCAAAGCTACTTTCTCTCTATGCCCAGACCCAGACTAGGGGCTGATTACAATGTCCGTAGGAAACTCTTCCGACCAAATCGGTTTCGGAATCGTTTCCGACTGAACCGGGTTCTGCAAGTCCGATCAATTACGATGCTTCCGAATATCGTTTGGTCAGACCTAAATTGACTTCAATGGGAGCCTGTGTTCCGAACGAGAACACAGGCTCCCATTGAAGAAAGAGGTGGTTGAGGAAAACCTTACACCCTGTGACGGGCACCCCATGGTGCCTGTCACACTGTGCATGGTTGTAAAGTGGGGTCCCATGGGTACCCCCACAGGCACACACTGTAGGCCTACGGGTGAAGGGGGGCCTGCTACGGGCTCCCAAAGTCAGAATCCGACAGTTTTTTCGGGTCGGGCAGACCGAGTGGGAACGGCTGTCAGAATCGAACATCGTAATTGCTCAGTCGGAAACAGTGTGCATAGAGCTCTATGATTCGGCTCTGAACTTCTCAGGCTGTCTGAATGCCGATTGGAACCGAATGGGACAGCCTGAACAATATCCTTGCATCAAAATCGGTCGGCCGGAAATGTATCCGATTCGGTCGGAAGCATAGGTTTGAATTAGATTCTCCTAATCCAAATCCCGTTCAGAGCCTTTCCAACCGACATCGTAATCACCCCCTAGTGTAAAAGCATATTCTGAAATCATCAAAATGATCTACTCACTCAAGCAGTTGGTTATTAATGAGGAAGTAGCTCTTTAAAGTGGAATTTGGCTTCATGATCAAATCCTGTGCTATAGTGACATCTTTCGTCAATTGCTTTTTACGACAATACATGGTGAAATCTTTCATTAGTTGATGCATAGAATGCTTCATCAGAGAGGAAAGTAGCAGCATCAGGAAACAGCAGAATTTAAAATTTTAAATTGCAGAGTTTGGATTTATCAAGATTGAGGGCATGATTTAAAGTTCGGTGAGCACAGTGGTATACGTCAGGATTGCAGAGAACATGACCTTCGCCGTCCTGAGGGTACTCCGCCTGCAAATTTAGAAATTATGGGCTATGCTGCGGTTATCTCTGTACATTGAAAGGAACTAATGTTACAATGTTTCATTTCAGTGTACTAAAGGTTTTGGTGCAAGGATGCCGCACAGGTTTTGTCAGTAGTACACCCAATATTGACATGTTTTTGTTTTTCTGAAACAAACTCCCAAAATGGGAGTTTAAATAAAACACTAATGACTCCCACATCCTGGGAGTTTTCTCCTGTGCTTTGGAGGTCATTTTTGGATTTTTTTCTGTCCCTCACTGCTAGATTTTTCTTGGTAGCAGAAAAAAAAGCCATTACACTGTCAACTTTAAACAGGGTGTATGATGTAATGTCCTTTCTCCAACATCCGCTACTTAATGGGGCAGATGGAGGAAGTATTCTATAGCCACAGCCAATGTCGACAGAATATTTATGGTCCACTCATGTCTAAATGAGGCAGGCGGACTAAGAGTTTGATGGGTCGAGTACACTGTTGTATTTGCACCAAACTCTAAATCTTGTCCTTAGTTTTTCCAGGTCGGTGCCAGCATCATTCAGAGATGAAAAGAAGCTTTAAGAGCACTCCCCAGATGGTCCACAGTCACTGGCTGTCGTATGTAAGTGGAGACTCAATGAGGCTGCTATTGAATAGGAGGGTGCGGCTCGGCCATTTCAGATCTCCATTCATGCTCTGCGGCTGAGGCTGTGCTTCCGGCAGGAGTATCTCCCCGACATGACAACATGAAATGCCAAGCTGAGGATTCTGCAGCAGGAGACACAACTCAACATACTGCTGGAAACTGGGCATGGCATATTCATAACATCTGAGCATTATGGAGAGTTGTTGGGTGGCGATATATTGATGAAGTGCCTGAAAGCAGTGCGGCATGCACTAAATTCCTTCTGTGTGACACCCAGAGTGCAGTCTGTGACAGAGTTTGTCCAGTCAGGATTATTCTTCGAGAAAAATCTGCAGTGACAATGAGTATAGTGAGGCTGATTTAAAGTGACATCTTGCAGCCGGTTATTATGTACAGTTAAAGCTTTTCACTTGTGACTGTTTCAATTGACAATTTACAATGGCATTTATAGTCTTTGGCAAGAGTATTCACCTCAAGTCAGCAGCAGCAGAGACATTGACCTTTCATTCACACTGGTGAGAATTTACAAACTGTGATCACGGAGCTAGGGGGGTCGAAATACTAACAAAGCTGTCCTTGACTAGCATTTCTCATGGCTTTTATAGTAGTATCATTACATTTGGAGGGAGTTGTTGGCAGCCACAGTATTGACACACTAAGTGTTCCACTAGACTTAGGGGCCGATTACGATGCCGGTCGGAGTTACCTCCAACCAACACCGTCGCAGAATCGGGACTGACCGACCTCCAGTCGGTGGTCCTAACCGCCTAATTACAATGCAACAGCAACTGGTGAGGTCGCATACTCACATCACTTGTGTTACGGCTGTAAACCGCCCGTAACACAAGCTCCTATATGGAGATAGTAGATTGTATTAATACCTGCACCCGGTGGCAGGAATCTCAAGGTGCCTGCCACAAGGTGCAGGGATCAAGCCTCCAACCGGAGCCCGCAAACAGAAGGGTGCCCAGCTAGGGGCTCCCAAATGCGCTTTCCGAAAGACTTTCCATGTCGAAAAGCCCTGCATAGAAAGCTTGTCGGAAACTGTGCATCGTAATCCGTAAACACTGTTCATATGGATTACGGGCCGGCTTCCGACTGGCCGACGGGCTCTCTGAGCCCGTCGAAATCCAGCTGGAATGACCGGCCGGTTTCAGTTCCGGCCGGCTATATTTTAATCAGCCGGTGAGAATTGAAACCGATGGTAAACGGCCAATTAGTCTCAGGCTCGGACTCAACTTTACCCCCATTAATTTAGAGATTTGGGTAGCACTTATCAACTACATTGGCTGGATAAGCCACAACCTAGACTAGGTTGTTTTTTTACTATTTTCCTGGAGATTTGGCTTGCTTTGCTGTTGGAAGTAGCTCGAGGTGGGTTGCAGTCGGTAAATAACTTTTCCTGGGGGATCCACGAGCAGGGGTTATTCCATCGCCTCGAATATGACTTGCAGGCTGATCTTAGTTATATTCCTGGACCATTATAACGAAGTGTATCCTGTTCAAAAGCAGGGCTTTGTTTTATATATTGCGAAAGAGCTCCTATTCACTAGGGGGTCTCCAAAAAAGTCAAACCTCCACCAGAAACTTACAAACAGAAATTCTTGGGTCTTTCATGATGAGCTGCTCATGATAAATACATGAATAAAAAGTCGATTCTTTCAGAAGAAAAGCATGGAGGCAATGGTTTTGGAAATGGGGGCATTGAGCAAGATGGCTGAGCCAATTGAAACTACAAAATCTCCCTCTACACTTTTGGATCGATCCAACAATAAATTAGCTATGTGTAATCGGGCTAATCCACCATTAGAGCCGGCAATCACTTTGAAGACCCAAGCAGTTTCCATCTCTAAATTAGACTCGGAGGTCGATAGCAAGATCAAGGGGGCTTAAACACCTCGGCCAATTTAGCCTCTCTTTTCTAACTCTTCGAAACTATTGAGTAGCCCTAAACATTCAGCTAGCAGCGAGGCTGCGATATTAAGCTCTTTCCAGGTGGCTGCTAGTCCTGCAGATCAGGCAATGGCGTCATAAACCCTAAGTTCATCATTGAAAGACGGTTTTGAGGCACTTTTAATTAGTTCTACATCCAAAGGTGTTTATTTATCTCCAGAGCCATAGGAGCGTATTGAGCCTTTGTGCACTTGTCAACCTCAGCATCAAACTTCCATCTCTATTTTCAATCTAATGCTACAGGCGATTCTAAATAAAATTTGTGATATGAAACTGTCATAAGCTTTCCCGGTACTACAAAACCATCTCAATAAGATTGATATTCAGCTCTGTAAATTTTCTGCATATATTGAACAAGCAGAGAATATTTGATACTAAGGATAATTTCAGCTCACACCAGAAAGAATAAGATGTGACAAAACTGGAAATATCCTCTTTGAAGTATAAATTGTTTGAATTGGAGAACCACTCTAGCAGGTCAAATCTTTTTTTTGGTATGCCCAAAGACAAGGAGAAGGGGCGAGAGTTGTTCACACTGTATTTGAGTTAATAAAGAATCACATTCAACCCAATTCAAACAACCGTTGTCTCTATAATGCGGGCACATAATGTCCCTAAACAAATGTAAACTTCCACATACTATACTTGTTGATTTTGGGCAATATCAGATTTAAGGACAGGTTCTCTCTAAAGCCATGTGTACGAAATCTTTTGCTCGTCTGAGGACTTCAAATTCCAAGTGACTGTCTTATCCACAGGCATGAGAAAATAATTTATTTAGGGCAATGATGGATCAGTTGAAGGCGGCAGGATCCCAAGCTACCCTCTTTCAACAATCCAAAGTGGTGAAAGTGCTGTATATGGGTTGCTTTCAGACTTTTGTTTCGGTTTTGGAAGCCTTTGATTTTCTAAAGGAAAATTCAGCACAAGTGAATTAGGACATGACATACCAAAATATATAATGTTTAGTTAATCATGTAATGGGAAAGTTCAATCCCTCCTATTCACTCCTGGTTGATGACGTATGTTCAGAATAAACATATAAAATGTGATTATTGGTAACAACATGCCTATGTTGAGGCTTTTTGGTAGCATGAGGTCTCAATACCTACTCAACATTATGTGTCTGCCATTGCGTTGGGGGGAGAAGTTTCCTGGTCCAGTAGTAGAACTCAAGATGCAGTAACAGGGCCGCCGTTCACCAGGGGTTGGGGGTTGTTTTAAGGGTAATGGCGGACAATTTTGCGCTTGTCACCACTGGAGAGTGAGGGATTGGTAGCAGGATGGAGGGTGGGTGCTACTTGGGCTGGGGCGTTCCTGGGCTGCGTTTCTGGAATATGCTCTGATGTGTTTTTTGCTCTTCCATTTGAAAAGACAAAAATGGTAGAATGCAGTCACTGATTCAAGTGATTCATGTGATCCGAGGGGTCGAGTAGTTGCAGTTGCACTTACAAGTTCTGTTTATTGATGCATTATGCTTTGACTTCTTAGTTTATTGATGGCTGGTCTATTAATGATGGTATCATGTGGGGCGTGGCCAAGCTGCCGACCGCAATGGCCACGTGAATGTGAAGCTCCTCCATCACCCTGCCGATCCAAAGCCCTACGGGGTGTGTGGTGTGAATATACCGGTATGGATGCCATGAATTTAACATTTCACTAAGGCAGAATCGAGCAGTGTTTCAATTCAACTGTTGGAAGACCCCGGAGAACTACTGCGCAACACTGAGGGTGGAGCGCAATGGCGGCCTGCACTGGTCCTGCGATGGCATTGTAGGAAGGAGTGCCTGTGGCCGTGAACAGATAGAAAGCTGCAGTAACAGTGTAGCAAGTGTGGGGAATTGTGCCTGAATTCAGCGGTCGTGGTGGAGTTTCGGGCGTTGGAGAGACTGTGCTGCCGCTGAGAGCCTGCGGCCATCTGGGAGCAGTGAGCTGGGTGGTGCCAAAGAGTTGCTGGCTCCTGTGGAGACCTGCAGGCCTGGGGCGTGGTTGCGCCGACTGCTGTGAAGTGCATTGGCCCAGTGGGGGTCCCTGGGGCCGGGTTCAGGAGTGATGGAGAAGTGGTCCTGGGGCCCAGCCTGGCTCTGTGGAGCTGCAGGAACTGATGTCCCCAGGACACTGTGGAGGCCGATAGGACCTTCCCCTGGCTGTTGTGACTCTGCGGTGCTGGGGTTAGGGCTTGCATTCCTGATATACGGACCCACGGTTATGAGGTACAGCAGGGGCAGTGTGCAGGGTGCTGGGAGCTGTGTGCTGTGGCTGGCCCTCAGTGTCCCGGCGCTGAGTGCAGAAGATTATTGGTGGTCTCTGCTGCCATCCCCTGAGGACACCTGGTGGAACGGTTGGGGGAACTCTTGTTCAGGGTGGCTGTAGTTAGCTAATGGACGATCCCCCCTCCACTTCGATAAGCATGGCCAAGAGGGACCCTAAGCAGCGTAAACTGCTGTTTGACACTGCTAAGGAGAAAGCGGCCACTTCTCATACAGAGGCCCACTGTGGCGCCAGAGGAAGACACTGAACGATCAAGCACAGAATCGCTCTTGAATGAGCTTCGATCCAGCTATAGGGCACTAAACAGCAGGTTCGACATGCTTGATGAAAGGTTTGATAAGATGCATGATCGCTAGGAGAGTCATGAGCGACAAATGGACGTAGTGGAAGGCAGAGTGTTAAACAGTTTGTCAAAAGGCTGCTGACTGAACTGTTTGGAGGTGAATCTTTCACTACCACGTTTGTCGTAGAAAGCGCCCATAGGTATTTGGGTCCGCGCCCGAAACCGGGCTTCCCACCGCGCCCCATTATTGTAAGGCTTCTGATTTTCAGAGACCATGACACTGTATTCAGGCTGGTACGGGAAAAGGGGCAACTAACATGGCAAGGATCAGCTCTGTCTATATTCCCTGACTTTACTATCATGCTGCAAGAGGCCTGACGGAAGTTCATCGGAGTTAAGGCCATCATGCACAACTTAGGCCTACGGTGTGGAATGCTCTGCCCGGCACGGCTGCAGGTTGATGTGTCGAGGAAAGTGCGCATTTTTGACAACCATGTGGCTGTGCAGGAGTTTTGCAAGGCCTTTTCGGAAACTCAGCAAAATAATCACTGTGGATCACCTGGAGGGTCACAGCTGGAAAACCATTCTAGTGCTAGCATGGACTTGAAAGCAACGGGGTAATCTCCCATCTGCTTGACCTGCAAACCTACAGATAAGAATGGAATGACTTTTACACATTTGTACATACACCCCATGTCCTGTCATGGTGGGAATGTTTAGACGTGATGGTGCAGTTGCCACACACAGACTGGTGACGCCGTAAAAACTCCTATTGCAGGGAGTGTGGGCTGACGTAGCATTGCCACACCCCCAGTGAAGTTCACCCTATAGAGCGGTGTTTCCCAAACTGTGGTCCGCGGACCCCCAGAGGTCCCTGACACATTCCTAGGGGGTCCGCAGGCAGCAGTTTTGAAAGCACTGCAAAGTATCTTGTTTAATTAGCAGTTTTCAAAGAACAATAAAAGTGTCAAGATAACACCAGTGATTAATGTCCCTGCTGGAGAGAGATGAGGTTTTGTCCAGTGGCAGCTTTGACTTATCTAATGTAGCACAGAGGGTTAATATGCCTACTGCAAAGAACGTGTACCATGCATTTTAAAAAACAGTATTTTATATGCATATCTGTTACTGTGCAGTTCATAAGTGACAATCGTAATCTAGCACAGTGACCTATAAACTGTCATCAAACAGCTGCTTGCAAACTGCAAGGTACAAGTTAGTGACTTATGTTTTTCCCAGTCTTTCATTATCCTGATGCTGATAAAAAGGTTTATTTGGGTAGAAATACATTTTTATTGTTAAAGTCAAAGCTAACCACTGTGTTATGTTCTGAATCCTGAGTTTGTGCTTCTCCAGACCAAGCACTCTTTAAAAGTGCCTACCAGTATGAATGACATGTGAATTCTATACCTTGTAGTCCCCTTTGCTTTATGTAACATTTTCTATACACTGATTTACACATATGATTCATTGTCTATGTGTGTGTGATGTAAAGTGCTCTGACATCCTACAATGGTATGAGAGATGCTATAAAAAGTGAAATACAGGTGACAGAGGGGCTATGGGGAGATGAGAAGCACTGTTTGAGGGTGATAGTGGGGGAATCATTGAAGACCCCCCAGAAAGATTGTCATACTCTGGTGCATAGTCAGGTCTTCATTTACTATTCTTTAAAAGCTAATACAATTCAATATATAATGATAAATGTGTTGTAGACTGCACCATTGTTTCCTAAATGTTTTGGGGGGAGAGCCTCCCAAAGACCCCTTTGTAGTGGTCAGGCTCACTCACTGCACTTGGTGTGCGCCGTATGAGTACTGGTCTGAAATCATTTGCCAGGACTGGCAGGAGTAGTGTGGTAAATAATTTAATTACCGGGACTTAATTTGATACAGAAACATAATAAAATAGCTCAGTAAATAAGAGGCAGAATCCGTGGTATTTGAGGTTCGGAATGGGCTTTATTCCAATGGTCGATTATAATCGGTTGCTCCAGGTTCCATCACCACGAAGGTTCAGGAAGTGAAGTACATACATTATTGATAATTATTCATTTTTATACAATAGGCATTACAGTGAGGCCAATACAAGAGGCGTAACAATTGATAGTGGTGATAATATATTCGTGCGTAGCAAAAATAGGCGTAACTGGGAGTGATTTAAAGAACGTCATCAGATGTGATGTCATAAGAGGGTGGTTACATGAAAGAATTTCGCAATGTCAGCAGAAATACTTGGCAGAAATGCGCGCGCAGCAGCATGACGTGTAATTGACGTGCAACTAGGGGGTGAAGGGGACTTGACATTTAGCTCTACATGTGGCGACAGAAGTCTGGAGGGTCAAGTCAACCTAATCCCAAATCATATCTAACATCCTATGTTTAAAGAACTAAGTTATCCAAAAGAGAGATCTCTTAGAGTAGAATCTTATTCTATACTGACTATACTGACTGTTAGTGCGTGTACAAGCGTCTAAGTGTCTACACTAGATGCGAGGGCAGGAAATCTTCCATAGTAATAGGGCTATGAATTACTTGCGTAAAGACAGAGAAGCCGAGCCTTTGCTCGGTAGCTGGAAGAATGTTTACTTAAACTGCTAGACAGGAATGCATCGGGCAGGGAACGGAGCAGATAACTTCGAAGGTGAAATACAGTTTTTGGCAGGCAGCAGGCTGATGTCAGGCTTCGTGAGCCGCGCAGAGAATGAGACAAAGTTCATGGTCACAGATGCAGGCTCAGACTGGAGCTTTCAGAGGCAGAAGGCAAGAAGAGTTCGATGACAGAATCAGGGCCTACTTGCCTGGACTGTAAAATGGCATAAGTGAACCATATAAAGCCGGTGGCCTTTCATACTTAGGAATGGAATATCCGGCCTATTCATGGCGGATCTGAAAGAGGACAGGTTGACGGTGGACGCACATGTGTTTGCGTCTTCATAACTGGAACTGGAGGGAACATACATGTACTTATGATTCATACATGAAACCGTTGGGGTCCAAGATAGGGGACATAACTGATCAGAAAAATCCATATTTCCACATTCCCTCCTTGTCCCCTACTTGCCCGTTAAGAGATATCAATCTTCATCAATCCATTTATCTGTTCATATAGCATCATTTGTTCTTCTTTCTTCTTCCGTGATGGATGAAATCCTGGCGGTGGAATACACGATGTGGCACACAGACCACAGATCGCTGGTCCACATTGTAGACATAGACAGCAACTGAATAGTATGAGAAGGCCAATACCTAGGAAAGATAGGACCTTCCATCCAAAGGTAGATAATACACTCCAAAACCAACCGGACCAAGTCCAGGTGCCTGGATTCTGGTGTATCTGGCTTACAATCTTATGAAGGCGAGTTATGGCTTTATATACAGATGGCGAATTTTCTGGTATGAAAATGCAACAGCTTGATCCGATGACCCTACAAGCTCCGCCCCTATCGGCCAGGATGACGTCAAGGACAAGACGATTTTGAAGTACAACAATCCGCATAGCAGACTGCTCTTCTGTTAAATTGCCTAAGGCGGAAATAGTTTCGTTCACTACTGCTTCAAGGGTCCTAGTTAATCTACGTATCAGCTTACTATTAGTAACGGTACCTATATAGGGAAAGAGACCTTTATTGAAATCTGTGTATTTTTCCCATGCTGTTTCAGTGTAATCGACTATCGGGAGATCTCTCCTTACTCTAGTATATACTAAATGAGTATTTCTGTGATAATCAGGAGGAGCTAGAAAAACAGGTGGCAAAAGAAATCCAATGTAGCAGGTACCATCCCAATCTAGAGGCAAACGTACATATGCCGTCTGACCACATATGAAATAGGAATGGCGGGAAGCTCTAAATGTAGACTTGCCTTGATCACTAAATTCTACTACAGTGGTGCATCTACTATGGCCCATATGTATGGAACCATTTTTTCTTACACATAGTTCACCCTTTACTGGAAATATTGACATAGCGAGCAAAATTGGAGTAGCTTCTGATTCGACATTTAGGATCATAAGATTAAGCGTAAAATTACCTAATCCATACACTTCATTTTCGAGATCAGTTCCTGTTCTCTGGGGAAATCCCTCCTTGTTAGGATAGCAGACCTTAAGTAAAACTAAATTCAAATTTCCCCATACCCAGTTATCTTGATAAACTGCAGAATTCGAATCTAGGGAATTGATTAAGCTAAACCATGCTCCACAGGAGCCGTTGTGTGTGAACGGGTATGGAAAGAGAGGTAGAATTCCTTTATAATTCTGATAGGGAGGGAGTCGGCCACATATCCAACAATTTGTAGCATTGCTAACCTGATGGGAATGATGTAACATATTAATAAACGTGTTATTGCGCAGCGCAAATCTATAAGACAACTCAAGCGGAGGTAATTCACTAAAAGAATGTTCGGCAGTAACATTGTAAACATGTCTAGAAATAGGATAATATATGTGCAACAATATACTTGCAGTAATTATTAAAAGACTTAAGAAAAACAAAATTATTAATGTCACTATGCAATGACTACGCAGTGATTTACAGTACGCCTGTCGTTTCAACATTTTTCGGGTGTTTTCTCTATTCAGGTCCAAGGGATACATGTCAGAGACAATTCAACCGCTTCACCTTGGAGAGGACTTAAACAATCAAATTGCTTGACTGATTGGGCCTGAGCTTTAGTTTATAATGTTCGGAATTACTTTTTTCCACAAGAGGAAGTTTTGAGTCAATGGGTGAAGACACACGAGGTGTGGTATTCACATCTGCTGGTAGTCCATGAAATTTCTTGATATGACTTGAATGAATCCAGCCTTTTCTGCCCTCGATCTTCACGGCTGTCCTTGTGGTGAGCAACACCAGCTGAGGCAACTTCCACCTGGGTTCCAGCTGAGTCTTTCGATCAAAGTTCCTCACGAGGACCAAGTCTCCCGGAACTACGTCATGGGGTTTCACTTCAGTGTTGTCAGGAAAAGCTGCAGCTACCTGTGAACGACAAGATTGTAGTGCAGACATCAAGGAAGCCAAGTAATCTGTCAGCATATTACAGTCAATATCAGTTATTTTGCGTGGTATGGGCGTCCCCCACATATTTGGTGGTCTGCCGAAGATCACTTCATACGGGGATAGCCCTGTTCGAGAGTGTGCTACCATTCTTGTGTAAAAGAGTGCAACTGGTAATGCTACTACCCAGTCGACACCTTTCTCTCTGCATATTTTGGACAATCTTATTTTCAGAGTCTGATTATGTCTTTCTACGAGACCTGCTGCTTCGGGGTGTCGGACACAGTGGAATTTCCACTGATAGCCTAACAAGAGCGAAACGTGTTTCATTAATTCGGACGAGAACGGCTGGCCGTTATCTGAGTGAACAACACGTGGTAAACCGTATCGTGGGAAGAATTCTCGAACCAACTGTTTGGCAGTAGTCGGGGCAGTGTAATCTGAAACCGGGTATGCCTCCGTCCAACGGGAAAGAGCACAAACAACTACGAGAACATATTTGAATCCTCTACATCGTTCCATCTGGATATAATCCATCTGGAGGACTTCAAAAGGATGATCAGGAGGATGAAATCCACCCTGTTCTACGGGAACGCTTTTTCCTGGGTTGAACTGACAACAGATCATACAGGTACGAACTTTTTGTTTGGCTGCAGCTCGTAAATGTTTATTGAACCAAATGTGTTGAATGCTGTCTAGCATAGCTTTTTCTCCTAGATGTGCTGGACTATGTACAGTGTTAATTATAACCTGGACCATTGAATCAGGAAGGAACCACACAGACTTTTCCTTCATCAACCATCCTTGATCCGTTTGGATCCCTCCTAATTCAGTCCATTTCTTTATTTCTTCTGGTGTAGCATGTGTCTGTATATCAATTACGTCAAGAGTAGGATCTTTAACCGTCATACAATGTGTTGGCGTCGGGACTATTGTCTTTGTCATGTCGGATGTTTGAGTTTGAGCAGTCTGTTTAGCTGTTCTGTCAGCTAAATCATTGCCTTGAGAAATGATATCAGTAACTTTCGTATGAGCTTTACATTTCATAATTGATATTGCAGTGGGTAGATGTATTGCCTCTAATAAGGCATGAATGAGGGGTCCGTGCTGAATGTGGGCACCGTGAGAAGTTAAATAACCTCTCTCTCGCCACAGCACGCCGAAGTCATGTACAACTCCGAATGCATAACGTGAATCAGTGTATATGTTGACTTTTTTATTTGTGGCTTGAATACAGGCTTGTGTCAGAGCGACGAGCTCTGCTGCTTGAGCAGACAAGGTATTTATGCAATTTGTTTCAATGATTTCAGTGTCTGTTGTGACTGCGTAAGCGGCCACTAGTTCTCCTGTACCTTTTCTCATACATGAACCATCTACATACAACGTCAGGTCTGGGTCTGACAATGGGACATCTGTCAAGTCTTGTCTGGGTTTCGTCGTGATTGTAATAACATCAATACAGTCATGAGCTAGTGGGTCTGTTCCATTTACAGGTAAAAGTGTGGCAGGATTCAATGTGTTACAGCGTCTGATTTCTATATGTGGCTGAAACAGTGTTAGTTCGTACCCTGTAAGTCGCGCTATAGTCAAGTGTTGTGTTTGCGTTCGATTCACAAGAACCTCCACTGCATGTGGTACTTGTACTGTCAATGGATGTCCTAACACTATGGCATCGCTTTGTCTGATTGCTAAAGCTGTCGCTGCCACTGATTTCAGGCACGCAGGCAGAGCCTGAGCTACGGGATCTAATGTACTAGAAAAATAAGCACACGGTTTGTGTGATCCTGCTTGTTCCTGTGTGAGTACTGACAAAGCAGTACCTTCTCGTTCTGTAACAAAGAGTGTAAAATGTTTTCTGTAACATGGTGTTGCTAAAACAGGTGCTTGGCATAGAGCTTTCTTTAAGCTTTCAAAAGCTTGTGTATGTTCCTGAGTCCAAGGGAGAACAGTCGATGTGGCTGCCTCCTGTGTTGTCAACTGAATGAGTGGTTTTGCTAGAAATGCATACTGAGGGATCCACTGCCTACAATATGAAGTGAGGCCTATGAAAGCCCGTACCTCCTTTTGTGTCTTGGGTATTGGCATGTTAGCTATTAACTGAATGCGGTCGGGTGTAAGCTGCCTTCCCTCCTTGGACAGCGAGTGTCCAAGATAAACAACTCGCTGGACACAGAATTGCAGCTTAGAAGGGGACACCTTGTGCCCCTTTTCGGCTAGAAATTGTAAAACTGTCAGTGATGCTTTCTCACATTCGAGTTCGCTTCTAGCGGTGATCAGCAGATCATCGACATATTGAAGCAGAGCAGTGTTAACTGGCATGTGGATACTGTCGAGTTCTCGTTTCAGTGCTTGGCTATAGATGCTGGGGCTTTCTGTAAATCCTTGAGGTGCGCGGGAGAATTTAAAGCTACGTCCATTTAAACTAAATCCGAACAAATATTGGCTTTCCGGATCTATTGGGACGCTGAAAAAAGCATTCTTGAGATCAATTACAGTAAAGAATGTTGCTTCGGAATCAATAGCTGTCAGTAATGATGAGATATCGGGGACCACAGGGAATTGTGGCACAATGCATTTGTTCAATTCGCGCAAATCAATAACCAATCGATATACTGGCGGGGCCTTCGGATCTGTTCGTTTAAGAATCGGAATTATCGGTGAATTACATACATTGGAGTCTGTTTCCACAACCACTCCTTGGGCAATGAGTTCGTCAATGATTTGCAGTAAAGCCACTACAGCATCTGGTGGTAACTTGTATTGTCGCATTCGTGGTAGTACCACTCCTGCCTTTAGTGTGACTTGATATGGTGTAATATTCATGCAACCAACATCAGTAGGGCCTTGTGCCCATAGATGTGTAGGTAAAGTCTGCAATCGGGGATCCATGTCTCTAGACACATAATGACCTTTAAAATCACGTAAAAACAATCTTACTCCTTCCGGAGAACAACATATTATAGCTCCTAGAGCTTTCAGTGTTCTTATTCCTAACAGGTTTTCTGGACATGATTTAGTAAGCAATAAATCTGTAGTTCGGGTCAAAGGTCCTATCGTAAGTGGAAGAGGTTGTGACACTTCATTAACAATAGGTTTTCCTGAAAAACCAAGGGAAATATTCTGTGAGCCTGAGAGGGGTGCCCCTGGAACTTCACTACGTTTTATAGTTGTTCGACTTGCCCCTGTATCGAGTAAAAATTTTCTGTCTTGGCCTAATAATTCACTATGTACATAAGGTCCTTCTTGATCTACAGGGATCTCGATAAGGGGTAAGTCAACTTCCCTCTCTAGGCTTGTTCATGCGTATCGTTGATAATCAGGATAGTCATACTGTGCGGTCTGGTACAGTTGTCTTGTCGTCGTTTGTGTGGCAGCAACAGGCAGCGCTGGTGCAGCAGGCACAAACTGTATAGACTGTGGTGGAGCTGGCATGGACTGCGCATGCTGTGGGGCTCCTTGTTCATTCTGATCCTGTCTAGGTGGCCGTGGTCTTTCTTTTGTAATACCTGTGGCGATATTACGCTTCAGGACTGGACAATCGTGTACATAATGACCTGGCTGTTTACAATAGTTGCATGTCCCTTTTACAGGTCCTGCTGAATCACCGGAATGTGTCGTACCCTTTTTATGTCCTTCAGCTGGAACTGTCTGGGAGACTAGCATTTTCATTTTCGTGTCTTTCATGCGTCTTTGTTCATGATCTTGTTCCTCTCTAATTCTATTGTGATGATACTGTAACATTTGTAACATTTGTGATGGGGTGTTACCTTGCCAGGTACTCTCGAATTTTAATACTCTATTCTTCACTTGGGGCAAGGAATTTTCAACTAATTTTGTCACAAACAGATGTGGGTATGATTCGCTACTTGCTTTTATGCCACTATTTATACCAAAACATTTTTCAAATCGGGCATAGAAATCACTAGTGTCTTCATCTTGCTTCTGTTTACAGGCTGAAATTGTACCCCAATCTTCCTTTTTTGTAGTCAATAAACGTGGCAGTACCTGTACTAGTAAACCTGGTAGTGCTTTAGTTTTATCCCCAAGTCCTGCTCCTGCAGTTCGGGCCTTTTCTTCTGCTTCTAATGCTGACCATTCTATCTTTTGGTCGCCTACCTCCCACTCTTTTTCCTTGAGTTTTTCATAAATGCCAGCAGGCATCAATACCTTTAATATGGTCATAATGTCGGGATAGGTATACTCTCCCATGAGTAACATGTCTTTAATTTCTCGGTGAAAACCCGCTGGGTCTTTGTCATGACTGGGTACCACTTTCTTCATTTCTAACAATTCTATTTTCGATATGGGCGTATATACAAATACACGTTTAAACTCATTGTCCTCGCCTTTTATTGGGTGTACTTCTCGTAAGGGATTCTGTCTGTCCATGTAATACGTGGTTCTTTCCTTAATGGGCAGTGAGACATGTTCTGGGCATATAAAAAGAATGTACTGCTTTCTTGATTCTAGTATTTCTTTAATTAGCTTAGTACCTGAACCTCTCCATCTATTCGTGAGTAATTCAGTCAATATATCAGGTAAGGGACCAGGATCTGAATGTTGGCTTTTATATAGTATAAGAAGTTGTTGAATCATATAAATCCCAGCTAAACGCTGTTCATCTGGGGTGAGATTCAAAAATGTGTGTGCTACTGTATCATCATCATACTTTCCGGGACTGTCAACCCAACGAACGGCTGACCTGGCTAATTCTTGTTCATCCATAGAATCGAGAAAATGATAACCCCTTCGTTCTCGCAGTAATTTGTCAGCTGCTTGGAATGAATGCTCGTTAGACCTTATATTTATTATAGGTGTTTGGAAATTCCTGTTATTATCTAGACATATCGGACGTATCGGGTCAATAAGACATCTATTACTATTACAAGATCTTCCTCTACCTACATAGGCTATGGTGTCTGATTGTCCTGTGGGCAGTCCTGATCCTTCCTCCTCATTTTGTTCAAACTGGTCTACCGCTAATCTCTCTTCGTGTAGGCGTTCTATTTCTTTACGGATCTTTCGGCACATGGCTATTATACAGTTTTGCTTATCATGTCTCCCTTCTGATATATTCTGGCTCCATCTGGTAAGAATTTGCATTGCTTCCGGGTCTACCCCCGGTCGGTCTTGATTTCTGATCACACAATTTATGAGGAAACGTAACAGTTCCCCCTGTATTTCCACTTTCTGGTATTCCATAGCTCTGTTAATACATTCAGAATCTCGCCCTGTTTGGACAAAATGGTATATATTATCTAGATGCATAGTCATTCCTGGTAACTTCCCTAAATACACCGCGGCTCGTCTGATACGTAATGATGCCAGGGTCATTTCGTCCTCTTTTCCGGGCACAGGGTCATATCTACAATCTATAAGAAGTTCCTTAAGCGTACGGGCATTTATGAGTTTGGGGGTACGTGAATGTGCTGACTCTTGAAAAGTAAGTTTATTTATTCTAGGTGGCGTAGAAAAGATATTGGTAGCACCTCCGGTAGCCCCGTCTGGGGTATCGGGTGTGAAAGGATTCGTTGAACGTGATACAGCAACTATAGGTGTGGATACAGCTATAGAAGTAGCTGTAGGAACAGATGCAGAAACAGATGTGCTTGCCGGAACTTGTGTCAGAACTTGTTGCTGTAGGGATACGGGTACTGGATCTTGGCGTTGAACCTCCCTGGCAGGCGGTCTATGTGGGGCGGGATTAGCATACTCGGGAGCTGCGTCATCTAAATATGAGGAAAGAAAAACATCTTCTGCGGTTCTAGGATGCCCCTTGGGATGTATCTTTATTGGAAATAATGGGGGTGGCAAGTCTTTTGGTATCCCCGGAGTAGCCTTAGGTAATCCTTCGGCCAGAAGGGGATACATACCCTTCATAAGGGCATGTCTTTGTCTGTCTACTTGTTCTGATTTCACTCGTGCACCTTCTTCAATTAATAGATTTTCTCGGACTTCATTTGAATTCTCTTTACTCTTCTCTTCCTGTCTACGTGCTTTTTCTGTACGTCTATACGATTCTTTACGCCATAATTCAATGGCGTCTTTCTGTGATTGTCTAGCTTTCTTTTTCCACAATTCTTCCTCTACTTTCACGATGCACTCTGCATCCCAGGTCCCAGCCGCGGGCCACCTCTGACTTTCTGGTAATTCCTTAGTGTAGTCTACCCATAAATCAAGAAATAATATAGCGTCTAAGCCATGTTTATGATACATGAAGTACCCTGGAGTGTCCCTAGGAGGAATAGGAACGGCTTCTTCGAGTACCCCTTTTCTTGTTGTGATCTGTCTTAATTTCGAAAAGAGCGGCATATTGAAAACTGATCTGATACTTGATTTTGAACAAACTTAATACATTAAACACAATAATGAACAGTCATTCACACCACAATATGCAGAACGTTATTAAAACATTTAACATTTAACATTTAACTGAGCAACGATGATAATGACGATCTAAGGAAAACTTAATCACTAAACATAATACTCGACTTTAACTGGATTATTCTGAATTTATATACTTGATATACTAGATATACTGCTAAACAGTACAGATACACTGCTGAAACAGTGCAGACCGGATTTGTGTACCCAAACCCGTCTTGACCGGCACAACCTATGTGCACGTCAGAACGCCTCCCCAGTAATGGTACTCACCGGGTAGCTCGGAACGGAAGGCCTCGGAAACTGAACTGAACTTGAACCGGACTGGACTCGACTCGAACACTTCGGACACTGGACTCGACTTGGGACTTCGGAAACTGGTGGGCCTCTGTATACCTCGGATCTTGCTCTCTCAGCTAGGCTCTGGTCGGGATACTTCGCACTTCTCACCGCCTCGTCTGGGTGTTGATCGCAGCCTCAGTCGCCCCCGCTTGACCGGAGGGAGATACAGGAAATCCTGCTGGTACGCGTTGTTGTCCGTCCAGCTGTGGCAGGAGACCGGGCCTGCAACGCACCGCCGGCGCGTGAGATGAGAAAGTGTCCCTATTCGGGCGCCATTCATGTGGTAAATAATTTAATTACCGGGACTTAATTTGATACAGAAACATAATAAAATAGCTCAGTAAATAAGAGGCAGAATCCGTGGTATTAGAGGTTCGGAATGGGCTTTATTCCAATGGTCGATTATAATCGGTTGCTCCAGGTTCCATCACCACGAAGGTTCAGGAAGTGAAGTACATACATTATTGATAATTATTCATTTTTATACAATAGGCATTACAGTGAGGCCAATACAAGAGGCGTAACAATTGATAGTGGTGATAATATATTCGTGCGTAGCAAAAATAGGCGTAACTGGGAGTGATTTAAAGAACGTCATCAGATGTGATGTCATAAGAGGGTGGTTACATGAAAGAATTTCGCAATGTCAGCAGAAATACTTGGCAGAAATGCGCGCGCAGCAGCATGACGTGTAATTGACGTGCAACTAGGGGTTGAAGGGGACTTGACATTTAGCTCTACATGTGGCGACAGAAGTCTGGAGGGTCAAGTCAACCTAATCCCAAATCATATCTAACATCCTATGTTTAAAGAACTAAGTTATCCAAAAGAGAGGTCTCTTAGAGTAGAATCTTATTCTATACTGACTATACTGACTGTTAGTGCGTGTACAAGCGTCTAAGTGTCTACACTAGATGCGAGGGCAGGAAATCTTCCATAGTAATAGGGCTATGAATTACTTGCGTAAAGACAGAGAAGCCGAGCCTTTGCTCGGTAGCTGGAAGAATGTTTACTTAAACTGCTAGACAGGAATGCATCGGGCAGGGAACGGAGCAGATAACTTCGAAGGTGAAATACAGTTTTTGGCAGGCAGCAGGCTGATGTCAGGCTTCGTGAGCCGCGCAGAGAATGAGACAAAGTTCATGGTCACAGATGCAGGCTCAGACTGGAGCTTTCAGAGGCAGAAGGCAAGAAGAGTTCGATGACAGAATCAGGGCCTACTTGCCTGGACTGTAAAATGGCATAAGTGAACCATATAAAGCCGGTGGCCTTTCATACTTAGGAATGGAATATCCGGCCTATTCATGGCGGATCTGAAAGAGGACAGGTTGACGGTGGACGCACATGTGTTTGCGTCTTCATAACTGGAACTGGAGGGAACATACATGTACTTATGATTCATACATGAAACCGTTGGGGTCCAAGATAGGGGACATAACTGATCAGAAAAATCCATATTTCCACAGTAGGAGCCTCGTATTGCGAAATAAAACCAACCATTGAAAAGTTAGTCACGGAGATGCAGCACCAACCTTTCCATTAACTTTTTTCATTTTCTTTCAAATTCTTTCAATATAAAATACAACAGAAGTGGCGGAGAGTGTTGTTAGCCTCCTTGGCTTAACACACTCCGCCACTTCAGAAACGCAGGGCTGCACCATATTTACAAGAATATGGTGCAGCCCTGCATTTCCCCTGCGCTGGCACAACACTTAACAGGGGAAGATTGTTTATGTACAGGAAGGTCCCCCTTCCTGCACATAAAAAAATCTTGAAATGTCATTTTGTCACTTCTATGTGTGCTGCTTAATGCAGCACATATGGAAGTTACAAAATGTAATTTAAAAAAAAAAAAAGTTTTTTGATGTGAAGAAAGGGTCACCTTCCTGAACATAAACAATCCAAGGCGTTTTGCAAAAACGAGGAGAAATGAAGCATTTCTGCTTGTTTCGCCAATTTAAGACCAGGTTTTCCCTGGTCTTAATTTTGGCATTGCCTCCCATTTACGCTGCCCTTGTAAATAGGGGGCTGCATCAAAATCAATGGGTGTTGCAGGGGAAACTCCCACCATAACACCCACTGCCCACCCCTTTCACGCTAAGCATTGGGTGAAAGGAGGTCTTATTTACAAGGCAGCGTTAAGCCACGTTAAGTGGCTTAACGCTGCCTTGTAAATAAGGTGAAGCCCCTATCGCCACGGGAACGTCTCAAAAAGTGATGTTCCCATGGTGATAGGTGCATATTTATGCACCTAAAATCATTAGTAATTTGAGTATTTGTTTTGTGTGCACACGTGTGTTAATTTGTTTCAAATGACTGTTTCAATGTTTGAAATTTATATCCTACAAATTGCTTGGGGGTCCCCGGCTTCCAGTGGTGACTCAATGGGGGTCCTCAGGAGTTAAAGTTTGGGAACCACTGCCCTACTGCACATCATATCATACTGTTATTTTGTATGAAGGCCAGTAGTGCTGATGGGGAGGGAAAGGAAGTCTTAGCAAGTAACTTGCTCACAATCGCTCCGGTCTGACTCTGAAGTACTGAATGTGCTCATACAGCAGTGGCGACCAGTGACCGTTCAAAGCGGTGGGTGAAATCCTTGGTTATTCTAGAGAGCAAGCCTGACTTCTTCTCTGAAGGTTTGGGGGGTTTGCTCACACTTGCTTGCACTCAGTCTTACTCTCTCACTCAGTCTCATTAACGTACTCTCATTAACACATGCTCTTACTCTTCTTATTTGCTCTGTCTCACTCAATCTCATTTGGTTTCACTGACTCACACAGTCTCACTAATTCTCACTCTCAACCATTCAATATCACTCATTTGCACACAGTCTTAGTCACACTCATTCTGATGCACCCAGTCTCACTCTGACTCACTCACTCCCCCTCATGCTTGCTCATTCTTTGTCACTCAATCTTGCCGATTCACGCATTCTGATTTAGTCTCACTCTGACTCACTCATTATCACCCAGTCTCTACCTGACCCACTCGGTCTCACTGATTCGCACATTCCCACTAATTCCATTTCACACTATCTCACTCTGACTCACACATACTCACTCAGTCTTTCCCAGTCCCACTCATTCTGGCTCACTCAATCTTAATGTGACTTATTCATTCTTACTCAATCTCATTCTCACTCAGTGTCGCTCTGATTCACTTGGTCTCACTGATTCACTCGGTCTCGCTGATTCACTCAGTACCACTCATTCTGATTTACTCAATCTCGCTCTAACTCACTCATTCAAAATCATTGAATAAATGAACAAATTAGAATAATTTGCATACCACAAACAGTTGCTCCAGCTGGAGCTTCCCTGCCCTAGTTGCAGGCACAAGAAAGCAGACAAGTAGCAATTCCTTTCTAAAAAGGAAAAAGAAGAACAAAGATAAGTATTCACAATTCTTTAAACAGACGAGTTTTGGGATGGTTTTGAACATCTGAAGACATATTCCGAAGATGATCAGGAAGAGAGTTCAACAGTTTAGGTGTCAGAAAGAAGGCTCTAGTTTCCAGTCCAGCTCTTGTGGAGAGGGGCTATTGGTGAGGGTCAGGAGGAGAAAGAAGTGGCAGTAGGTAGTCTGTTGCACCTTAAAACTCTGGTCTGACCCAAGAGGTCCTGAAAGGTCCTTCCTAAAGAGTTCGAGAAGGGCTGCTGGGCTCATGTAATTTGCATCCTCCATAGTGTCAATGAGGCTAATAGAGGGAGCTTCCCAGGAGTAATTTGACCAACAGGAGCATTCAAATTAGGTGAATATTCAGACAATGTAAAGAAAAACACGATTAATGACGTGCTACCGCTCTCTAATGCTGAAAGACGGAGAACATCTCCCTTAACTGATAACCAAGGGAACATTCATGCAGCCACCTACATTGTTCCATGTCCGGGCCAGTGAGGGGACCCTACAAACAATATGGATGCGCTTCCGGTGAACGCACATGTTAACGCTGCAGAAAATTAACTTTTAATTCAGTTACAAACTGGACACTTTAAAAGAGAGTTATTTTGACCTATTTAACACAATTACTGCTGCGGGGAGTTCCCACTGTGAAAAATACCGATGGGAACTATTTCACAGCAGGCATAAAAACTGTCTGATTCATCTTTAACAATCCTGCCTGCAATGCAGCTCTAATTGGCAAAGGATTTGAGAGTATACACAAGTGAATGTCGTGTCTACAGCGATGACACAATGGGCATGAATACATTGTCTACTATAAATTCAATGGAAACCAGCATTGCTTTGAAACATCGGATAACTAGCAAAAAGTAAGGGCCACCATTAAGATCTATAGATGAAATCAGACGACCTACGTTCTAAAGTTCTGCCCGCCCCTAATTCCAAAGATGGCTCCCCTATACTCTGCATTATAGAAAACACTTTTGGAAATAGTGCTGCTAAAGATAGCGGATTTGACCAATTGCTGAAATAACAGGGGCAAAAAATATGTTGAGGTACAGCGAGACTTAGAAGCTGATACTTGCAGACAAAAAAATATAGAAAGGTCATTTCCGACACCTATCCTCCAAGTATCAAGTAAAGTCAATTATCTGTACGTGCTAATTATTGATGCACGCACACCTATAGCACTGCAATCAGGAAACACAATTTCAATGCAGGAACTGTCAACTATTAAGTTCTGAATGAGGGCATCAGTTCCCTATCACTCCTTTTTGTTGTTTTTAGTTTTTATTTTGAGACAAACATAAGCTGGACAACCTAAAATATAGATAGATAGATAGACAGACAGACCGACAGACAGACAGACAGACACAGACAGACAGACAGCACAGTGGCAGTCGTCACTATATAGTTATAGTTAGGAGCGGGATTCTATAAGAAATTGAACTTTTGGCTTGCTAATAACTTTGGCCAAACTTGCCACACAAAAGGTTAAGCCAACTCAGCTCCTTCCCAGAACGTTTTGCGGTGGTCCATCAAGTGGGGCTGATAAAAAGGAGAGGTACCAAAACAATATTTCCCCATGCAATTGTCATAGAGTAAATAATAAAACATACAGAGAAAACGGCTGAACAGAATTACACCCAAATTGGCAGAAAGCTAAATCTTTCTCCCAATCAGAAAAAGTGTGCTTTTTGTGATTTGGTGCAAAACTGTTAATTCGTTTTTGAGAAATTAAAGTTCAAAATGTATGTAACTTTGTGGTACTACAGCGAAGTATGTTCTACCGCAAGCTCAAAACACACAATCTGATTGGCTGGATGCAACCTGAAGAATTGTTGCAGCCATCATTTTATGAGTCAGAGACTCTGTCTTCTTGCCAAATATTAATAAATAAGATATAAGGAGGTAGGGGACGGGTACAATGAACGCCTGAGCCTTGCGGGGTGGTCCCAGAGGGACCCTCTGCCCAAGGGTCAAATTAACAATATTTGATTCACAGTGCAGCAGTACCACTGAACTGCTGCTGTGCCCAGTGCGCCCTCATGACAATTTGCAGAAATACTGCAGTTCCACAGAAAGAAAAAATTAGAGGCCTTTGGGCACTCCTCGACCATAGGGGTTGGCCAGGAATGGGGGTGGAGTGCCTGTGGCAGGTTGGGTGCCATGTGGGGCCGGGCGCATGCCCTGGCTGCAGGCCAGGCACTGTGCCCAACACCTCGGATTGCATACTGATGGCAGTGCACTACACAACGTTGGCCATGCGACAGGGGTTGGGGGCAGGGCCTGGCTGCAGGTCATACCCTGCATCCAACCCCATGCTGCACACAGCGAAATATTGTGAACCAAGCGGGGTTAGTATTGTAAGGTTTTGTAATACAACATCACTTTACGTTATGAAAAACCCTGGAAATTCACTGAAAATATCAAAGGTTCAAGTGATGTTATAATTAGTTGAAGATGTCAGTTAAAATGTAATGTTTAAAAATTAAAAAAACACTGAAATTCACCAATTGTAGATAACGTAAGAAATTATAACTCACGCCCTTGCCGCGCACTGCTTATAATGTCATATATTACATCACTCATAAAATGTTCTATGACACCCATGATAAAATTACCAGTGGCTGAGAATAATTCAAGCACTCCATCCATCACTTTTTTATATAATTTGAAGTGTCGCCCTAAACGGGACAAGTATGCCCAGATGTCGATTTTATGCACACTGTGTCACTGGAACTAAGCTAAATCCGGTTGATTAACCCATAACTAGGATGAAACCAGTCCTGGGTTACTTGTGTTCTGGTTCAGGGAGGACCTGGCTTGGCAGTTCGGGATGGACTGTTCCCACTGGAGCAGGGTCAGGACTGATTTGCCTAGTGCTTGGTCAAAACTGAGGTGGCATGGTGTGCAAAAAAATGATGGATTGGGATGCAGCCCCAAGTAATTAGCAATGGTGGGGATTACTTCAAACATTCCATCCATCACTTCTTTGTATGCTTTGAAGATTATAATAGTGAAACATGAAAAGCATGATGCACCTTTAACATTGCTTGTAGTCTTTCATGAACTGATTAAGGATTGATATATTTTGTGATCGAATAAGGGCCTATACATTTGGATGTTAGCTTATTCGATTATGGAACAGGTGTACCTAATCCTTCTCACCTCCAGATAACCAGGGGTTGTTCTTTTCATTCTGTCCACCTCATTCTGATAATTAACGTTCACTTTTTCTAAAATCTTGTGAGCTTCTTCCATGGGGCGTGGCCAAGCTGGCTACCATGGCGGCTGCAGCTTGCTAGGGCTCCGAGACCGGGCCAGCAGAATGACCGTTTCCAGGCGTTGCTCCTGCTGACAAACGCAACCCTGGGCACCGGACCGCTCCCGGAGTCTGTGGATGCGCTGACTCGGCGCGTGGAGGGAGAGGACCATCACGGTAGCGAAAAGCAGTGTCCGACTGAGCCCCGGTGGCCCAAGATGGCGGCGGGCGCCCAAAAAAGACAGAGATAGCGCTCCCGGAGGCTGGCTGCAGGGCATACTTGAGACCGACGGACCCCCCCTCGCGGCACCCGCGTGAAGCGGCAACGGCAGAGTGGCGCTAGCGGAGCCCCGGAGGCTTCCTGGGCAACCGAGTGACATCGCGCCGGAATTGGCTCGCAGAAGACGGGACGCCATGTTGCCTGCGGCGCGCACCCGACACAGTGACCAGCGCTGTGAGTGACGCGGCAGAACGGTGTTGGGGAGAGACGATTCATCCCCTGCAGTGTCCTTACCGGAGGCAGCGTTGGCGGTGAGAGCGGCACGGGAGGGGAACCCTGGTGTGTCCCGGTGCACCATCGGGACGCCTGACTTCAAGATGGCGCCCATCGGGACATTGCCTTGGTAGTAACTGGAGTGCGACCCGGAGGACTGAGACTGCCGGCAGCAACAGTGAACGCCCTGCGCTCTCCTCATATCGGGCCTGGGGCGCCCTGCCCTGCGGGGGACGGCGTGACTGGAGGACGCCTGACATCACCCCCCTAAAAGCGTCCTGCGAGTCTGCGGAGGGCAGCCCTATTGGAGATCCATAGTGGGACGTCCTCTGGACCTGGGGCCTCACCTGGCGGGGGGCCACGAAGCTGGACAGTCCACATCACCCGCTCTGCTCGCTAACTCCTGGAGCCACCGCGTGGTACCCCCCGGACGGAGGACGTGCACCGGGGTGCCTACTGGACCCATGGTGACCTGCAGCAGAGGGCGGAAACGTACGGTGAGGGCACAATTCACTGGTGAGTGCGGGCCTGACGACGAGGCGACTCCATTACCTCCCTGGAGGACGAGGGATCCCGCGCCAGACGAGCACGAAGCGCGGAGGTGCCCTGGTCGCAGCGATGGGGAAACCCCGGGGGACCCAACAGACGACGGTTCCGGAGACGGCCCCGGAGAAGATGCCCAGGTCCCGGACATGGGTGGGCGCGGTGGAGACACAACCCGACGCCTCGGTCTCCGTCAAGTTGTACCAAGTTCTAGCCGCCATTGAACATTCCAGAGTCTCGATGGAGGAGAGGCTCGGGACACTAGCGACAGACATCAATCTTATACGCGACGACCATCGGAAACTGGCGGATAGAGTGAAAGACGGGGAGCAGAAGATGGCGGACATGCAACCAACGATCGATAAGCACCAGCAGACTCTTCAGGAGGTACTGCATCGCCTGACGATCATGGAAGAACGTGCGGACGATTTGGAAGGACGCTCACGACGCTGCAACTTTCGCGTCCTGGGGCTACCCGAGGGAATTGAAGGCGCAAACCCCTTGCACTTCTTGGAGACATGGGTGAAATCCTTCACTCCGGAAAAGGAGCGCTCGGCGTTTTTCTCCCTGGAAAGAGCCCACAGGATCCCGGCTCGCAGACCGCCGCCGGGTACACCCCCACGGCCGATGATAGCGAAGTTCCTCCATTTCCGGGACAGGGATGCAGTATTACGCGCGGCGCGGGCGGCAGGCGCCCTGCAGGTGGACAATCAACGGGTTATGGTGTTCCCGGACTATGCCAGAGCGGTTCAACAACAACGGGCCTCCTTTTTGCATGTCAAACGCCGGCTGCGCGAGAACAACATTCAATACTCCCTACTATTCCCGGCTCGCCTCAGAGTGGTTCACGCCGAATCCACTGTATTCTTTACTAATGCCACAGAGGCTCAGGATTGGGCAGACTTGCATTGCACGCGGCAGTCTAGAGCGGAGAGCACGAGAGACCCCCACCCCAAGCCTTCACGATCCGGAAGGCGTTCACAGCGGCGCCCATGTGGCGAAGTGGGTGGCAGGGATCGGGCACGCACCCAGGACTCTCCGGATTTAGAGCAGATTGTGAAAGAAAGGAGGGAGGCTCTGCAAGCTGTGATCGATCTGCAAGCATCCCCCCTGCCGGACGACATAGATAGACCGCCGCATATCTTCACCTCGGAAGGGGAGAATGAAAGCGACGGAACACTGTCGGGGGAGGACTCTGTGACGCCCCCCATGGTCACTCCACAGACGGCGGACCACATTCTGGACGAACAATCTGGCTCTTAAACGAAATGAGATGGGACTCTAGAAACTGACATGGAGCTAAGTATACTCTCCTCCCGCCCGTTGTATTTAGACACCAGACCCACTATTTGCTACAGCAGGAGCAACGTTCATTTTCCCTACTAATGGCCCGATTAGTTTCTGGCCCAGTGCGCATGCACCGCCGCCCCCTTCTTATATTGTTGTACCCCCCTTAATTGGGTAAACAGGTTTGGACGCATCGTTGCCGACGATGGGCCCTACGCATTGGGAATGTTCCCCGACCCCGATGGTTCTGTTGCTTATCCCAGTTCAGTATTTCCCTCACCTCCCGCATGGCATGACACAGATCCAAACATCCACTACCTATGACCACGCAGCGTTGGGGGACACCGGCACCCTTAGCCAGCTCATGCAACAGAGTTTTACACTCCTCGGTAGGCGCAGTCCTCACGCATGGCGAGTAGGCACACGGACATGACACCTCACGCGCCGCATAACGACGTTACTATCCTCACCCTCAATGTCCGGGGGCTACACACTCCGCGCAAACGATACGCGGCGTACTCTTACGCAAAGCGTCACAATGCCCCGATAGTGTTTTTACAAGAGACGCATCTCATCGCGAAAGAAGTCGGGAAACTACAGTCAAAATGGAGGGGTCTCATATGCGCCACGACTTATTCGGCGTATGCACGCGGGGCATTGATCTGGGTACGGCCGGGAACCCCTTTTCAGGAGCTTCGAAGGGTGGTTGACAAAGAAGGTAGATATACACTGCTGGAGGGCCTATTGGATGGGCAGGCGGTACTTCTCGGTAGCATTTACGCTCCCAATGTGGATCAAGACAAGTTTTGGGACCATCTCACAGGGGTCCTTGCCCCGTTTGCCTCCATACCCTGGGTCCTGGGAGGAGACTATAATTGCACGATCGACCTGCACCTTGACCGCTCGCACCCCCCTCCACTGCACTCCCCGGCACATAAGCAAACTGATAGATTTCGGGCTTGGATTAATCACTGGTCGCTCGCCGATGCATGGCGAATGCGCCACCCCTTGATCAGAGTGTATTCCTTCCACTCTATCCCCCACAATCTGCGCGTTCGTCTTGACCGCTTTTTATGCTCGGCGGCTATATTACCTAAGGTGGTCAATTCGGACTACCTGGGTAGGATCATATCTGATCACGATGCTCACATCCTCCAGTTACACTGGCGACCCCCACGCCCACCGGTCCCCACCTGGCGTTTACCGCGGGACTGTCTGGCGGACCAGGTCTTCCGGCACGATCAGGAGAGTAGCATCCAAGACTATTTCTCGAGCAACTCAGGCACGGCATCATCTAGATTAGTGGAGTGGGATGCATTCAAGGTGGTCGCCCGGGGAGAATGCTTGAAGCAAATAACGGGGGCTAAACGAGTGCTGGAACAGGCTCTCACAACGACGGAGTAACGCTTGGCTGCTCTCACCAAACGGGATGTCACAACCGAGGAGGAGGCGCGACGTGTAGCTGAGGCAAAAACGGCCTATCAGGCTGCCTCCGCGGACCTACGAAGGTACAACTTCCGGTCGTATGCTACACGGATGCATAAAGAGAGGGACAAAACAGGCACTCTCTTGGCGTGGTTGGCCAGGCAGGAAACGGACATCAAGCCCATCACCGAGGTACTGGACCGTGGGGGGGCGTTGGTGCGCTCCCAGGCGGAGATTCTATGGGCTTTCCGGGACTACTATGCTGAGATATACAGCGACCCTGCCCCCACCCCGCAAACTGTAGTGGATCGATTCCTCGATCCTCTCGCTATCCCAACCATTACGAGGACAGAGAGGGAGACCCTAGACTCCGTAATTACTGCGGCAGAGGTGAAGCGGGCCCTGCAGGCCCTGGCCCGCAATAAGGCTCCGGGGCTAGATGGGTTCCCCTTAGAATATTACACGACATTCGCGGTGCACCTAGTCCCTCGATTGGTGGAGGTGTTTGCGGTGGCACTGAAGAAGGGGGAGTTACCGAAATCCATGCGAGAATCCGTCCTTGTGACGTTCTTGAAACCCCATAGGGACCCGCAACACATGGCCTCCTATCGCCCGATATCGCTGTTGTCCGCCGATTGCAAACTCCTCGGGAAAGCACTCGCGGACAGATACGTACAAATCATACACACCTTGGTCCACCCGGATCAGTGCGGATTTATTCCCGGCAGACGAACGTCCCAGAATATACGTCGGGTGTTCCACATTCAGGATCAGGTAAGGGGAATATACCCCAGAGCGGCCTGTCTCATCCTGGATCTTGAGAAGGCCTTTGACTCCCTCACATGGCACTTTCTGTTCTCGGTACTGCAGCGGGCGGGCATTGGACACACCCTCCTCGCCTACACGCGCCTACTGTACACTGGGCTCACCTCACGGATGCGCCTAGGTCGATATATATCGACGGAGTTCGCGGTTCAGAGGGGCACGCGACAGGGCTGCCCACTGTCCCCTCTACTTTTTGCTCTGGCGGTGAAGCCGCTCGCCATACGCCTTCGACAGGAAGGGGAGAGCTGGGGCATCCCGGTGGCGGGCACAGAGCATAGTGTTTCCTTATATGCTGATGACTTGCTGATCTATGTGCGGGACATTACCGACGACCTGACCCTCCTCTGGGAAACCTTGACGGAGTTTGCGACGGTCTCGGGACTATGGGTGAATTGGGACAAGTCCACGATATACCCGCTGCACCCGGATCTGCCCCCGCGGGAGGTTCGACTGGGTGCTCAGTGGGTGCCCTGGAGTGCGGAGGCCCCTCGATACCTTGGGATCCGTCTCTACCACTCCCCCACAGATATGTTTGAGGGTAACCATAATAGGGCACTGGCTAGTATTAGGGCTGCGATCGGATTTTGGAAGAGGCTTCCACTGGCTCCAATTGGGAGAGTGGCGCTAGCCAAGATGATCATAGTCCCAAGATTGTTGTATTTTTTTACCAATCTGCCAGTGATCCCGCCCAGAGCCTTTTTCCGGGACCTAGACTCCCTCCTTAGCGCACTCATTTGGGGATCCACTAGGCACAGGATAGCCCTGAAAAAACTGCAGCTACCCACCACACATGGTGGCTTGGGAGCCCCCTCATTTGAGGCCTACTTCTTGGCAGCACAACTGCAATGGCTGTCTCACTGGACGGCAGACAGATACACTGTGGAAACTCACACTGTCGCAGGACGGATATCGGCCCAGAGATCCGTTGCCTACTCCTCCCTGGCACTAAACCAAAGCGCACATACCCTTTACAAGTGTCGGTGGCGCGTAAGTGCATGATGAGGATACACCGTATGTCCCCGGGGGTTCCACTGTACTCCCCTCTGCTCACCCTGGTGGGGTGGCCCAAACAGGAACACTACTACACCAATAGCGAGCTCCGCACGTGGACATCGTGCGGATTAACAGAGGTGGAGTCCCTATTCGAGGAGGGGCAACTAAGACCATTCCATAGCCTAGTAGAAGAGTATGATCTTCCCCCGGGACAATTCTTGCTCCATCGCCAACTCCTAGCGAGCTACCGACCGCATCAGGACCTAATCAAAGGGGAGCCATGCACGCATCCGGTTCTTCACGCGATCTTACGCATGGGCGTGGGGCGCCATCTCACTACCTGGCTTTATAAAGCCATCCGGGAACTGTCTTACAAACCACTGGAGACCCTGCGAGCCACTTGGGAGGCCGAAATTGGGCGTGCGTTCCACGAGGGGGAGTGGGGGAGAGCCTTGGAGTACCCTAAGAAGCTCTCTAGGAACGCACGCTTTAAGAACATTCAATACTACATCCTGCATAGGGCCTATTTAACACCCGCACGCCTCCAACGGTTCTACCCTGACACTCAGTTCCTCTGTCCCAGATGCCAAGAGCGGAATGCAGATTTCCAACATATGTTTTGGAATTGCTCCACCATCAAAACTTTCTGGCACCACATTCACACCACACTAGGTACCCTCACGGGGCTAACCTGCATGACCACATGGGAGGACACCGCCCTAGGCATCTTCCGCGCGGGTAAACAACACAAGGTGCGGACTCGCTTCCTCTCCCTGGCGGTGCTTTTGGCCAAACGCAGCATCGCTATGCACTGGCGCTCCCCCACAGGTCCACCGCTGGCGGCTTGGGTGGGAGCTACACACAAGTGGGCGGCGGCAGAGGAGGAGACGTTGCGGGAGGAGGAGGTGAGAGGGGTCCGCAAACACCACATATCAATGGAATGGGCCATGTTATTGTATCAGTTCAAGCAGCTATCCCCGGGTGCAGATCCAACGGACAACCCACTCACACCGTCGGCTCAGCACGCGCAGTCACAGACCCCGCCCAACCAATCTCTCGACATTCCACCCACATGATCTTATTACATACCCCAACACCGGTTATGCTAACGTAATTCTAGGTCGACCCCCAATAGGATAGACACTCATGAGACACAGAGGTGCCTTACCCCAACGACACTACAAACCCTCGCCGATATCATTGGTTGTGCCTGTTCATGCCTCCCCCCCCTAGTTTAGGCCTTCGTTTTACCCTAGTTTATGTGCCATATCTGGAACCTGAGACACCGGGGTATACACCGCATATCAAGTCTGTACGTGGGTTATGTTCTCCGATGACGTATCACTGATATATGCAGCTGATGTGTACCACTATTGAATGTACTATCTGTTATAACTATCTGAAAGATCTATATGATGTACAATGTGTCTAATGTAAAAATGGCAATAAAAATAAGTTTAAAAAAAAAAAAAAAAATCTTGTGAGCTTCTTCCATATATTGTACAATAACATTAGGTGGCCTTTACAGCAGAGATAAGTCCTTCAATTTTTGGAGTGGTAACCATTCTCTGAATATTAGCATAGTTATAAAAAAAATGGAAAGAGCCACAAAGATCAGCAATTAGCATTATTGTAAGAAAATCCAGCTACTCACAAAAGATCTACCCAATTTGGGGTTTTTTTGATGGTGCATAACTGTCATGATACGTAGACCATTCTCTACTAGACTGCACAGGCGAGCAAATGCGATTCTCTGATCTTTTTTGCAGCACAGGTCTTTCACAGCAGAAAAGGTCAGTGGGACACGCAGAGTGGGGGTGCAGCTTGGTGTGGAGGCTTTGCATCTGCACCACGCACATTATGTAATACACAAAGGTGGAGTCAAGATAGACTACAAATCCTAGGGCACCATGGATCTATCACAAGACATGCAATAGCGGTGGCCTTTTAGGATTGATGCAGTATAAGTTCCTCATGTTTCAGAGCGTACTTTGCTAGGCAAGTACGCTTAATTGCTGCAGCCGCGCCCTTGTTACTAAAGTTTGGAACTCAATGTGCTACAACAGGAGAAGTCAAAGATTCATTGTAGATAGTAGTTGAGGTCAAGGATTTAGACTTCTGATATGTACACATTACTAACGGTGTTATCCCTCAAAGGATTATGAACTCTAATTGTACTTACTATTCTATGAGATGAACAAGAATAAGCCTCAACTTGTACAAACTTTGTTTACATTTTCTTTCAACAACATGCATGATATTAGGGTACTGAAGTGGTTAGGAAGTGACTGTTTCCAGGAGGGAAGGTTTAATACTAATGTGTATTCATTATGTTACAGTGAATTAATGTATTGTGTTAAGAACTATTCAAAACAGATACTTCATTTACAAATCACCGAAGATAGTTATCAATACAGAATATAGTGTTATAGTTTAGGTATATCCTTAGATCCATTTCAGAGGTTTCATTTGTATTCCCCCCACTCTAACATTCTCCTGAGGCGGAAAGCCGGGAGCGCTGCTAATTGAATTTTAAAACTTGTGTAATTCTGTGTTTTTACTTACCTGCACTAAAGCTAGGATTCCAGCCTGACTCTTGACCCCCAGACAGCCGATCTTGACGCTGTCACGGGGAATCCTCCCTCGCTGCCACCATCAACAGCGAGCGAGCTAGCTCCGCCCACTTCGCCGGCCACGCCCCCTTCTTCCAGGCTAAAAGGGCGCGCTGACCACTAGCGTGTCCACTCTAACATTCTCCTGAGGCGGAAAGCCGGCAGCGCTGCTAATTGAATTTTAAAACTTGTGTAATTCTGTGTTTTTACTTACCTGCACTAAAGCTAGGATTCCAGCCTGACTCTTGACCCCCAGACAGCCGATCTTGACGCTGTCACGGGGAATCCTCCCTCGCTGCCGCCATCAACAGCGAGCGAGCTAGCTCCGCCCACTTCGCCGGCCACGCCCCCTTCTTCCAGGCTAAAAGGGCGCGCTGACCACTAGCGCGTCCACTCTAACATTCTCCTGAGGCGGAAAGCCGGGAGCGCTGCTAATTAAATTTTAAAACTTGTGTAATTCTGTGTTTTTACTTACCTGCACTAAAGCTAGGATTCCAGCCTGACTCTTGACCCCCAGACAGCCGATCTTGACGCTGTCACGGGGAATCCTCCCTTGCTGCCGCCATCAACAGCGAGCGAGCTAGCTCCGCCCACTTTGCCGGCCACGCCCCCTTCTTCCAGGCAAAAAGGGCACGCTGACCACTAGCGCGTCCACTCTAACATTCTCCTGAGGCGGAAAGCCGGGAGCGCTGCTAATTGAATTTTAAAACTTGTGTAATTCTGTGTTTTTACTTACCTGCACTAAAGCTAGGATTCCAGCCTGACTCTTGACCCCCAGACAGCCGATCTTGACGCTGTCACGGGGAATCCTCCCTCGCTGCCGCCATCAACAGCGAGCGAGCTAGCTCCGCCCACTTCGCCGGCCACGCCCCCTTCTTCCAGGCTAAAAGGGCGCGCTGACCACTAGCGCGTCCACTCTAACATTCTCCTGAGGCGGAAAGCCGGGAGCGCTGCTAATTGAATTTTAAAACTTGTGTAATTCTGTGTTTTTACTTACCTGCACTAAAGCTAGGATTCCAGCCTGACTCTTGACCCCCAGACAGCCGATCTTGACGCTGTCACGGGGAATCCTCCCTCGCTGCCGCCATCAACAGCGAGCGAGCCAGCTCCGCCCACTTTGCCGGCCACGCCCCCTTCTTCCAGGCAAAAAGGGCGCGCTGACCACTAGCGCGTCCACTCTAACATTCTCCTGAGGCGGAAAGCCGGGAGCGCTGCTAATTGAATTTTAAAACTTGTGTAATTCTGTGTTTTTACTTACCTGCACTAAAGCTAGGATTCCAGCCTGACTCTTGACCCCCAGACAGCCGATCTTGACGCTGTCACGGGGAATCCTCCCTCGCTGCCGCCATCAACAGCGAGCGAGCTAGCTCCGCCCACTTCGCCGGCCACGCCCCCTTCTTCCAGGCTAAAAGGGCGCGCTGACCACTAGCGCGTCCACTCTAACATTCTCCTGAGGCGGAAAGCCGGGAGCGCTGCTAATTGAATTTTAAAACTTGTGTAATTCTGTGTTTTTACTTACCTGCACTAAAGCTAGGATTCCAGCCTGACTCTTGACCCCCAGACAGCCGATCTTGACGCTGTCACGGGGAATCCTCCCTCGCTGCCGCCATCAACAGCGAGCGAGCCAGCTCCGCCCACTTTGCCGGCCACGTCCCCTTTTTTTTTTTTCTCTCCACTCCCTCTAAAACGCCCCTATAAAACAATGTGTATGGGCCGGAAGCGCAGCGGACGGGCGCAGCGGGCGCGACGATGGCGCGCCGATGGCGCGCCTAAGCCAAGCCCGTCTGCGCCCGTCCGCGGCTGTCCGGTGCTAGGGGCACGTCACTCTGCCCAATTTATCACCCATTCCCCCGCCCAACTCCGCAGCCTCCAGGGCCCATGGTCTTTACCAGCCACTACCTGTTCCCGCATTTCTTCTCTCGGCCTGTCTCCTGCTCCTTCTCCCCCCATCCTTCCCCTTCAACACATTCCCCCTCACCCCCCCCGTGGGTGATGTTAACCCTGGATCCTCTAAAACCCTTTCGGTATACTACTTAAACACCCGGTCTGCAGTAGCCCACTCGCATGAACTATCGGTGCTACTAGACCTTCATGCACCCTTGTTACTAAAGTTTGGAACTCAATGTGCTACAACAGGAGAAGTCAAAGATTCATTGTAGATAGTAGTTGAGGTCAAGGATTTAGACTTCTGATATGTACACATTACTAACGGTGTTATCCCTCAAAGGATTATGAACTCTAATTGTACTTACTATTCTATGAGATGAACAAGAATAAGCCTCAACTTGTACAAACTTTGTTTACATTTTCTTTCAACAACATGCATGATATTAGGGTACTGAAGTGGTTAGGAAGTGACTGTTTCCAGGAGGGAAGGTTTAATACTAATGTGTATTCATTATGTTACAGTGAATTAATGTATTGTGTTAAGAACTATTCAAAACAGATACTTCATTTACAAATCACCGAAGATAGTTATCAATACAGAATATAGTGTTATAGTTTAGGTATATCCTTAGATCCATTTCAGAGGTTTCATTTGTATTCCCCCCACTCTAACATTCTCCTGAGGCGGAAAGCCGGGAGCGCTGCTAATTGAATTTTGAAACTTGTGTAATTCTGTGTTTTTACTTACCTGCACTAAAGCTAGGATTCCAGCCTGACTCTTGACCCCCAGACAGCCGATCTTGACGCTGTCACGGGGAATCCTCCCTCGCTGCTGCCATCAACAGCGAGCGAGCTAGCTCCACCCACTTCGCCGGCCACGCCCCCTTCTTCCAGGCTAAAAGGGCGCGCTGACCACTAGCGCGTCCACTCTAACATTCTCCTGAGGCGGAAAGCCGGGAGCGCTGCTAATTGAATTTTAAAACTTGTGTAATTCTGTGTTTTTACTTACCTGCACTAAAGCTAGGATTCCAGCCTGACTCTTGACCCCCAGAAAGCCGATCTTGACGCTGTCACGGGGAATCCTCCCTCGCTGCCGCCATCAACAGCGAGCGAGCTAGCTCCGCCCACTTCGCCGGCCACGCCCCCTTCTTCCAGGCTAAAAGGGCGCGCTGACCACTAGCGCGTCCACTCTAACATTCTCCTGAGGCGGAAAGCCGGGAGCGCTGCTAATTGAATTTTAAAACTTGTGTAATTCTGTGTTTTTACTTACCTGCACTAAAGCTAGGATTCCAGCCTGACTCTTGACCCCCAGACAGCCGATCTTGACGCTGTCACAGGGAATCCTCCCTCGCTGCCGCCATCAACAGCGAGCGAGCTAGCTCCGCCCACTTCACCGGCCACGTCCCCTTTTTTTTTTCTCTCCACTCCCTCTAAAACGCCCCTATAAAACAATGTGTATGGGCCGGAAGCGCAGCGGACGGGCGCAGCGGGCGCGACGATGGCGCGCCAAAGGCGCGCCTAAGGCAAGCCCGTCTGCGCCCGTCCGCGGCTGTCCGGTGCTAGGGGCACGTCACTCTGCCCAATTTATCACCCATTCCCCCGCCCAACTCCGCAGCCTCCAGGGCCCATGGTCTTTACCAGCCACTACCTGTTCCCGCATTTCTTCTCTCGGCCTGTCTCCTGCTCCTTCTCCCGCCATCCTTCCCCTTCAACACATTCCCCCTCACCCCCCCGTGGGTGATGTTAACCCTGGATCCTCTAAAACCCTTTCGGTATACTACTTAAACACCCGGTCTGCAGTAGCCCACTCGCATGAACTATCGGTGCTGCTAGACCTTCATGCACCAGATCTTCTTTTTTTAACAGAAACATGGTTTTGCGATGACTCCTTCCCCGTTCTATTGGCCACTCTCCCAGCCCCATATTACGCTCTACGTGCGGATCGCCATAATGGTAGAGCTGGGGGCGGTGTTGCGGTCATCGCCTGAACTGACCTCCCCTTTCAAACTCTTTCCTTGCCAGATATTGCCACTACGGAGTACCTGGCTATCCGTACCACCTCTATTACACCTCCCCTCACTTGCATACTTACCTATCGTCCTCCTCAATCCCCTTTATTGTTTCTCCCCGATTTTCTGGAAGTTTTGGCCACGATCACAATTAACAACTCCTCCATTTTGCTCCTGGGTGACTTTAATTTTTGGCCCTCAGACCCCGCAGAATGCCCATCCTCAAAAGAATTTTCAGACACCCTTCAATCTCTTAACTTCACATCTCATATTCACTCTCCTACCCATGTCAAGGGTCACATCCTAGACCAGATTTGGTCCTTGAACTGTCCCGTAGAGTCCCTATCCATCTCACCTTGTACGTGGTCAGACCATCATTTGATCTCATTTGCCCTTCCCACACATCCTCCGGCCAAGCCCCCACTTCCTAAGAACATCTGGGTCCGCGCTTGGGGGCGAATAGACCCTGAAAATTTATCCACCCTACTCACCACCTCCTACCCCTCCCTACAATGTCTATCCACCCTTTACCAGTTCACGGCCATTGAACAGTGGCTCTCCTCAGGCTGCGACTCTATTGCCCCTTTGAAACGGGTCACCTCAAAGCGGGAGAAGGATGCCAACCTGTGGTTCAATGAAGATCTTAAGGCCACCAAACTAGCGGTACGTCGAGCGGAGCGGGCCTGGAGGAGAAACTACTGCCCCTCACTGCGTTTGGAGTTCATTAACATTCTGACTCAATATAAAAAGGCTATCTTGGCGGCCAAAACAACCTATTTTTCTTCAAAAATTCTCGCAGCTGAGAACCAATCGAGGGAAATCTTCTCGATTGTGCACAACCTGGCATTCTCCGACAGAACCACTCTGAAGCCCACCCCTTCCCAGGAACTCTGTCACTCCCTAAACAATTTCTTCATTCAGAAAATAGCCACTATTAAAGTCAATATCCCTCTCCCCTCTCCTACCTTTGTGGATCCCCAGTGTCCTCCCCCAAGGGACAACTCACTACTTTCCCTTCCTTGACCAAGGAATTCCTGACCTCCATAATTCCCCTTGTCAAATCCGGCTCTCCGTTAGATCCCTGCCCTGCCCACATCCTCCGTCACATCTTTACTACTTGTCCAGACCCCCCCCTTCACCTCCTCAATAGTTCTCTCTCCCAGGGCGTGGTACCCAATCCACTCAAAACAGCAGTCATTGTTCCCATCCTGAAGAAGCCGGGCGCAGACCCCTCAGTCCCTGCCAATTTTCGCCCCATCTCTCTCCTGCCTTTCTTGGCGAAAGTGCTCGAGCGCCATGTCACCTGCGCTCTGAGCTCTTTTGTGGAGAAGTACGGGGTTCTTGCCCCCCGCCAGCCCGGATTCCGCCCGCACACTCTACGGAGTCCGTAGTTCTCTCGGTCCTCGACAACCTCAGGGAGGGAATGGACACTAACCAGACCCAGGCCTTGGTTCTCCTCGATCTCTCAGCCGCTTTTGACACGGTTGATCATACCATCTTGCTTTCCCGTGTCAGGGCGGCGGGGATCGGGGGCACCGCGCTGGTATGGTTATCCTCCTTTCTGAGGGACCGCACCCAGGCAGTCCGCCTGGGTGATTTTTCTGCGGACTTTCGGAAAGTTCAGTGCGGGGTCCCCCAAGGCTCCTCCCTTTCACCTCTTTTGTTTAATCTTTACATCGCCCCTCTTATTTTCTCACTGCAGCAAATGGAGGTCACCGTATTTAATTATGCGGATGACCTCCAACTTGTCTTTAATCTGTCTTCTTCCCCTGCCTCTGTTCTTAACTTCCAATCTATCATGATTCATATCCGGGACTGGATGAACCACAACCATCTGAAACTCAACCCAGACAAGACTGAGCTGGTGTTGACGGGTGGTTCATCCAGCCCCTGGTCTTCCTTGTTTTGGCCCCCTTCCCTTGGCTCTCCACCTGTCCCCTCTACCTCAGTAAAAACATTAGGCATTAATCTCAATTCTCAACTCACCCTTCACTCCCAGGTTAGTTCTGTGGTTTCTTCTTCTTTTCTTTCACTGCGCACTATACGCAAGGTGTCCCGTTTTTTTTCTTTTGACGCTTTGAAACTGATCACCTTGGCAATGGTCATCTCCCGCCTGGATTACGGCAACGCCTTATATGCAAGTATACCTGCATATAGCTTAAGGCGTCTGCAGCAGATCCAAAACCAGGCGGCGCGCCTGGTATTTAAACTTCCAAAGTCTCACCACGTCACTCCCCTCCTCAAGTCCCTACATTGGCTCCCTGTCCGCGCACGTGTCCAGTTTAAGCTTGCTTCCATCACCTTCCAAGCACGACTGGGCACGGCCCTGGCTTTTATCTCATCTGAGATCATTCCCTATGTTCCCTCCAGGGAACTGCGTTCATCCACTCAATCCCTTCTCACAGTCCCGCGGTTCCGGAGGAAGAAATGGGGAGGATCGAAATTTGCGACCCTTGCTCCACTCTTCTAGAACTCCCTGCCTCTTGAGCTTAGAGCCTTAACTCTTTATCCGCAATTTCGGAAACAGCTCAAAGCTCATTTGTTTACTAAATGTTTTAACTAGTTCATTAGCAGTTTCTGTTTCCTTTTAACTCAGCTTCGGCTTCCCTCGCCCAGATATCTGTTAGTTGCAGCGCCATGAAACCGCTGGTGAACGTGCGCTTTATAAATAATTTTAAATTCAAATTCAAATTCAAATTCAATTCCAGCTCTAGGAAGTCCCAGAGTTTCGACCACCTGTATAACATCATAAATGTAAAATACAGGGATTGTCACGAGGTATATCATGTGTCATAGTAGGAATAGTGAATAGAAGCTTAAGTGGTGACATTCTAAGTAACTGAACTCTTATTTTAGATATCAATGCATCACTAGTGTAGGTTGAATCCAGCTATAAGAACAGGCAAGGTAGAAATGTCCAGTGTCTCTGTTTCTCTCTCTTCTCCTGTTCCGCTGCCCAGTGTTTGCTGCTGACCAGGGTACAATCCTAGTGCAAACTTGACAAATGCCAATTGTGCATTGTTGACCAAGAGGCTGAAATTAATTCTGCTGAAGATAGACTCCAAACCCGGGGATCTGACAGCAAACGAAGCAGCGGCAATTGTTTATTAAGGAAGTCCCCAGATTCTTGTCCACTTAAACACCCTTAGAAAAATTTGAATCATCTCGTAAAAAAGGTGTTAGTCAGAAAGTTTTCTGACATGGCAGAACAGTCAGGAATGGGGCTAATCGGCCAGCTAAGGAGAAGGGCCTAATAGTTCTCAAGGAAACAGTTAACCACAGTAATAGCAAGATAGGCAACAACCATCAACGTTTCTCCCATTGAGATAACGTGGGGGTCGTGGTAGACCATAGGAAGGATTCCAACGATTTGCAACAGAGACCTACTCAGATGAGCCAGGATTTGATACAGGCATTTTGTTTGGGGGCAGGCTGACTCAGTTTATAGACAGCTGGCAAATAATTTTAGAAGATGCATGGGTTCAGCACACAGTGCAACAACTCTATTTAGAGTCTGTGAGTGAGCAGTATCAGGAATAGAGTCCAGCACCAATCAGGTTCTCTCAAGAACCCTCTCTGTTAATGAGCAGGAAAATATACACATTTGATCCACAGAGGCCAGAGTTCACATAGGTGACTCAGTGCTCGGCTTTCTGAGCAATGAATTCCTAAGGCCCGATTCACAAAAGTAAACATATACTTTTGTGTAAGTTTACTCTTTTTCGGTATTCACAAACTATTTAATAGTAACTTTGTGACTGCGGAGAGTCCGCAGTCGTGGCACAGAACTCCACACATAATAAGATAGGGCAAGTCTATATTTTTATATGCGGAGTTCTACGCCCCGACTGCAGGAGTTTCCAGAGTCTTAAAGTTCTCATTAAATTGTTTTTTGTGAACAACAAAATAGAGTAAACGTACCCAAAAGTATAAGTTTCCCTTTGGGACTCGGGCCATCAGTCTCTAAAAATGATTTTGAGGAGATGCACTCAGTGATAAATCTGAACAGCTTGAATTGATGGTTCCTGTATTCTCCAGTATATAGTACATCAAGGAGACTGGATGATATGAGTAGATTTAAATGATCGCCTAGCAGTAGTGTAGCTGGGGGAGGGGTACTGTTTTTGGGGGCGGCAGGGGTGAGCAAGCCGGACTGTTGATTCCCCCGCATCCCAAGAACAAGTCGTCCGTCAGCCACCAGACCTCCCCCGCTCTTACCTGTACTGGGCGGCAAACTTAGGGTCCGCCCCGGGTGGCAGTAGATTTAGCTACGCCACTGCCGTCCGGGAACAACATTGCCAGTTCCTATTGTTTCTGTCAGATGGACTGATAAGGGAATTTTCCAGTCTGCAGTCAAGTTTGTCTTACACCCCATGGTGCTTCATAAAACTCCTTAAATCAGTGGTGCTATTCTTAAGGACCAGAGGAGTCTGGATGGCATTACACCTGGATGATATGATCTTCATGGCACAAGACACAGCCATGGTGTAGAATTAGGTTTTAATGGTGACAACCTTATTGCAAGACCTAGGTTTCGTGATAAATTATGACAATTTCTAGGTTTTGCAGTGGATTTGGTTCAGGCATTTTTGAAATTGCCATGAAGAGGCTTCAGGCAATAAGAAAGGAGATACCGAACATATTAACAGGCTTGCGGATTTCCTGTGAGGCTTGGCTTTTTTTGTCCATTCAAGCCATATTTCCCGGGCCCTTGCGTTACTGGGCATTTCAAAGGATGAAGGATCTTTATCTTCACTGCAGGTTGTCATATGGGGAACGAGTCCATGATCAAAGGAGACAAAAACAGAGTGGAGTGGTGGTTGCAACATGTGAAAGCGTGAAATGGCTGCGAAACCTGACATGGCAGAGGAATTGTATGCTAGCGTGTAGGGCTGGGTGCCCGATGTTGCAGTCTCTCAACAAAAGGTTCATGGTTGATTCAGGAGGTGAAGCTCCACATGAATTGCTTTGAGCTTTAGGTGGGGTATTTGTGATGAAGATTGTTGTCAAAGAGAAAGTGCTGCAAACTCTTGAGGATGGCCAATGTATCCACAGATCCTTTTGTTGACCATCTTGGAGGCACATGATCAAGAATTTATGCTAAATTAGGAAAAGATTTTTGTGTGGCCCAGCAAATATCAGTGGTCACATAGTACCTTTCAGGCATTTTGAACAGGATAGCTTATTGGTATTCCTGTCATGCCAGGGATCCCAGCAATTGGAAGCTGAACAGTTCAATAGTGGGGGAGTGTAAATAGATCAATTTGTATCCATGCTCAATTTTCAGATAAGACAGTATTTCACCTAGACAGCAGATCCAGAAACTCGTGCAGCAGGTACCTTTCTTCAGGACTGGTGTTCAAACCTGATTCATGCCGTTCCCCTATTTCAGAGGATTTCTAGCACTTTGGCACAAGTCAGGAGATACTTTGCAGATTTAATCCTGATCACTTGGGTTTCGGACCCGGACCTTATGTAGCTGTCTGTGGAACCACTGATGCTGTTGCTTTATCCTCTGATACTGTTGAAGAACTCAAGGGGGGGTGATCATCCTCTGATAGAGAAGGGACTGCTGACACTACTGGTGTGGAGAATTACAGTAAAAGATGTGGCATTGGAGGCCTTCAGGACCACGCTGAGCAGTTCATCAGGGAGCCATGGGCACAAGACACGCTTACGGTTAAAAGACAGCATGGTCGAGCTGGTTTATGAAACAGAGTCTACATCCCTCTTCAGCTGCTCTGGTGCACATCATGAGTTTTCCTTTAGAAATGGTACAACAGAGTAAAGGTTATAGGGTGGTTAACTCATCAAGATCTGCCATCTCTGCGGGTCATGAGAATGTAGACAAGGCCCAAATAGGGGAATGCCATTTGGTATGTAGATTATTGTAAAGAATTAGGATGCAGGTGCCGCCTGAACCACGTTACATATCCCTTTGGCATGTCAGATAAGTGTTTCGCTTATTTTTGCCCTGGTCAGATGAAGAGGCTTTTATCCATCAAGGAGCTGGGAGATTGTCTATGCTCCTGTGCCTGATCTTGTATGAAAGGGTGTCCAATATATGGGCTTTGGATGTGGTAGGATACTCTTTACCCCGGAACGGGTTACTTTTGTCACTGCTAGGAGAACTAACACAAACTCTAGGATGGTGAAATTGTCTTATTTCCTGCCAAAGCAGAAATTATGTGTGGTCAGATGTCTAAAAAATATAAGCAGAGAGAACTAAGGATTGAAGACCAAAGGACACAAAAATTGACACATTTTATGTTAGACACCATCAAGGGCCAGTAACCCAGTCTTATTTGATACAACTGTTCTCAAATCACATCAGATAGGAATATAATCATTTTAGGTTCCTTGCTCTATAAAAATGTTTTGAATGTTTCCGTTTAATTCAGTTTTTTTTGTGGAGCTGCAGCAGGTTGTATGGCTACAAGTAATAAGACATAGTCTATTTAATGTGTATCTGTCTAGACCTTTTCTCAGAGAGGAATTTGCTGTTTACATGTGTGCTGGACAATGCAGGACACAGAAACAGCAAACAAGAGGAGAAATAAAGTACTTCTCCTCCTTTCATCATGTTGAGACCAGGTTTTCCCTGGTCTTAATTATGGCGATGCCTCCTATTTACTCCACCCTTGTAAATAGGAAGCAGCATGAAAATCAATCTGTGTTGCGGCAGAACGCCCACAGTAACATCCATTGCCCATCCCTTTCACGCTAAGTGTAGCAGGAAAGGGGGCCTTATTTACAAAGTGGTGTTAAGGCCAAGGCTAAGGGTTCATCGCCACAGGAACGTCACTAAAAGGTACGTTCCTGTGGCGATAAGGGCTTGTAAAGCAGTGGCAGTTGGTAGGGAATGGTGATGAGGGGTGGCAAAAGGTGGGGGATAGGAAAGGAAAAAAAAGAAAAGAAAGTTACCTGCGGTCGCCAGCCGACGCCTGTCCTCCCTCAGGAACCAGGAAGCACACAGCCTCCCATAATCCCCTGACCACTCACAACGCTGCAAATCACAACGCTGCCTTACAGCAGCATTGTGATTGATCTGATCACCGTGGTTCGGTGTTCAGAGAGGGACTGGGATGCAGTAGTACATGTTCTCCACCTAGGCTGTACAATAGAGCCTGTGTAGAATATGCAAAGTGAGCATGACGGTTTGACCGGCGCGAGACGGCAAGCCATACTGTCATGCGCACTTAAGGGGCAGCCACGTCTCCTCCTCCCTCAACGTCAGGGGAACGTGGCCCTGCCCCGCCCTAACAACCTGGCTGGCTGCAATGCACCTGCAGTACAAAAATTAAATTGACAATAAAGGTCCATTATTATCATTTAATTTTTCGTTTGCACTGCTTTAAAGCAGTGGGGCGACGCTCCTCCGCTAAGATATGCCCATAGGGTCGAGTCTGGAGGGAGGCTCAAACATCCTGTGATTCTGGGCAAATCACTTGATCTCCCCGTGCCTAAAAAAAACTGCATGCGTCCGTCTGTAATGCAACTGGTGCTCATGTAAAGTGCTCTGATACGTTCGGGTCGAATTCATGCTATATAAAAACTGGTGGAAAAAAGTTATCTCTGTATGACATTTGGTAGTTGCATCGACATTAACAACCAATAACACACACCTAAAATAAGCCAGACCGATTGTCTTTGTCAACCGTTGACCATTTTTGCAGAGGGGCTGATGCTGCCATCTTGTATTTAGGGTTTTCACACCAAGAGCAAGAAGGCTCAAGCAGAAGGTGGAAGGATGCACTTGTTCGCCTGGGAGCACTGCCCTCCACGGCTCCTTTCCAATAAAAAGCTCGGATTCTGTATAGAGGCAGTATAACAAAGCGCGTCTGCATTAAGATGGCTTGTCAAGGACAAAAGATGTTCAACTATCACTGGCCCCTCATAAAGAGAGGTGTGCGGAAGGGTGAGGGACACAGTAGAGAGCAGGCTATTCACGGGGAGTGTTTCTTTTCTGATGCACGTCACGACACATCTTTTCTTTGTATTGAAATGATTCCGCTCATAAAATGGCTTGAGCACACCCTACCGGCAATAGGAGGAATATACCCATGTTGCGAACGCACTTGGCGGTAAAGTCATCGGGCTAGCGTTATCAGCACCATATGGTTTCCACTATTACATTAAATTCCAAGGTTTCCCTAGTGCGCACGTTGTTTTGAAGTCTTTCACAAACTAAAACTGAAGGAAAAATTTATCAATGTAATTTTTCAACAAACCGGACGTTAACAAGTGTTTTGGGTGGACCATGCCTTAAACATCCTTTGCGCTCGCAGCATAAGTGAGACTCAGGTGGAGAGGCAAAGACGCTGTCAGCAGACGCAATAACTGTGCAGCACGCGTGCCCCCCCAAGCTCCCCACCTTAGGAGGGGAGCACGGGCATCTCAGGGACCCCCAGGGCATTAAGAGGGCCGGGTCCTGCCGGTGCTCAGCACAAAGCGGTACAAAGGGGGTGGTGATGGACGGAGCATCAGAACCAATCACACACTCACACCCAGTCAACAGATCTGGGTTTGATCCATCACTGTTCTTTAGCCCACTCTGCCACCCCAGTTCAGACATGACCATATGCAAATCAGTCTGACCCTGTGCCTCATGGGAACAGTCCAGCCCAAACTGCCAAGCCATGCCTTCCCTGGACCAGAAACAAGCTTCCTAGGACCGGTTTCTGGCATTTCAGCCGTCTTCAGCCAGGCTTGCTTGAATCCAGTGGCAAAGTGAGCAAGGGACTCACGTCTGAGCATACCCCGCCAACTTATGGCGAACAAAGCGGTACAAAGGGGGTGGTGATGGACGGAGCATCAGAACCAATCAAACACTCACACCCAGTCAACAGATCTGGGTTTGATCCATCACCGTTCTTTAGCCCACTCTGCCACCCCAGTTCAGACATGGCCATATGCAAATCAGTCTGACCCTATGCCTCATGGGAACAGTCCAGCCCGAACTGCCAAGCCATGCCTTCTCTGGACCAGAAACAAGCTTCCTAGGACCGGTTTCTGGCATTTCAGCCGTCTTCAGCCAGGCTTGCTGGAATCCAGTGGCAAAGTGAGCAAGGGACTCACGTCTGAGCATACCCCGCCAACTTATGGCGAACAAAGCGGTACAAAGGGGGTGGTGATGGACGGAGCATCAGAACCAATCAAACACTCACACCCAGTCAACAGATCTGGGTTTGATCCATCACCGTTCTTTAGCCCACTCTGCCACCCCAGTTCAGACATGGCCATATGCAAATCAGTCTGACCCTGTGCCTCATGGGAACAGTCCAGCCCGAACTGCCAAGCCATGCCTTCCCTGGACCAGAAACAAGCTTCCTAGGACCGGTTTCTGGCATTTCAGCCGTCTTCAGCCAGGCTTGCTTGAATCCAGTGGCAAAGTGAGCAAGGGACTCACGTCTGAGCATACCCTGCCAACTTATGGCGAACAAAGCGGTACAAAGGGGGTGGTGATGGACGGAGCATCAGAACCAATCAAACACTCACACCCAGTCAACAGATCTGGGTTTGATCCATCACCGTTCTTTAGCCCACTCTGCCACCCCAGTTCAGACATGGCCATATGCAAATCAGTCTGACCCTGTGCCTCATGGGAACAGTCCAGCCCGAACTGCCAAGCCATGCCTTCCCTGGACCAGAAACAAGCTTCCTAGGACCGGTTTCTGGCATTTCAGCCGTCTTCGGCCAGGCTTGCTTGAATCCAGTGGCAAAGTGAGCAAGGGACTCACGTCTGAGCATACCCCGCCAACTTATGGCGAACAAAGCGGTACAAAGGGGGTGGTGATGGACGGAGCATCAGAACCAATCAAACACTCACACCCAGTCAACAGATCTGGGTTTGATCCATCACCGTTCTTTAGCCCACTCTGCCACCCCAGTTCAGACATGGCCATATGCAAATCAGTCTGACCCTGTGCCTCATGGGAACAGTCCAGCCCGAACTGCCAAGCCATGCCTTCCCTGGACCAGAAACAAGCTTCCTAGGACCGGTTTCTGGCATTTCAGCCGTCTTCAGCCAGGCTTGCTTGAATCCAGTGGCAAAGTGAGCAAGGCACTCACGTCTGAGCATACCCTGCCAACTTATGGCGAACAAAGCAAAAACCAAAGGAAATGATGGACGGAGTGTTGAACAATGCAAGCACTCACCCCCAGTCAACTGATGTGGGTTTAATCCATCACCGTTCTTTAGCCCACTCTGCCACCCCAGTTCAGACATGGCCATATGCAAATCAGTCTGACCCTGTGCCTCATGGGAACAGTCCAGCCCGAACTGCCAGGCCATGTCTTTCCCTGGACCGGAAACAAGCTTCCTAGGACCGGTTTCTGGCATTTCAGCCGTCTTCAGCCAGGCTTGCTTGAATCCAGTGGCAAAGTGAGCAAGGGACTCACGTCTGAGCATACCCTGCCAACTTATGGCGAACAAAGCAAAAACCAAAGGAAATGATGGACGGAGTGTTGAACAATGCAAGCACTCACCCCCAGTCAACTGATCTGGGTTTAATCCATCACCGTTCTTTAGCCCACTATGCCACCCCAGTTCAGACATGGCCATATGCAAATCAGTCTGACCCTGTGCCTCATGGGAACAGTCCAGCCCGAACTGCCAAGCCATGTCTTCCCTGGACCGGAAACAAGCTTCCTAGGACCGGTTTCTGGCATGGTCCAGGGAAGGCATGGCTTGGCAGTTCGGGCTGGACTGTTCCCATGAGGCACAGGGTCAGACTGATTTGCATATGGCCATGTCTGAACTGGGGTGGCAGAGTGGGCTAAAGAACGGTGATGGATCAAACCCAGATCTGTTGACTGGGTGTGAGTGTTTGATTGGTTCTGATGCTCCGTCCATCACCACCCCCTTTGTACCGCTTTGTTCGCCATAAGTTGGCGGGGTATGCTCAGACGTGAGTCCCTTGCTCACTTTGCCACTGGATTCAAGCAAGCCTGGCTGAAGACGGCTGAAATGCCAGAAACCAGTCCTAGAAAGCTTGTTTCTGGTCCAGGGAAGGCATGGCTTGACAGTTTGGGCTGGACTGTTCCCATGAGGCACAGGGTCAGACTGATTTGCATATGGCCATGTCTGAACTGGGGTGGCAGAGTGGGCTAAAGAACGGTGATGGATCAAACCCAGATCTGTTGACTGGGTGTGAGTGTTTGATTGGTTCTGATGCTCCGTCCATCACCACCCCCTTTGTACCGCTTTGTTCGCCATAAGTTGGCGGGGTATGCTCAGACGTGAGTCCCTTGCTCACTCTGCCACTGGATTCAAGCAAGACTGGCTGAAGACGGCTGAAATGCCAGAAACCGGTCCTAGGAAGCTTGTTTCTGGTCCAGGGAAGGCATGGCTTGGCAGTTCGGGCTGGACTGTTCCCATGACGCACAGGGTCAGACTGATTTGCATATGGCCATGTCTGAACTGGGGTGGCAGAGTGGGCTAAAGAACGGTGATGGATCAAACCCAGATCTGTTGACTGGGTGTGAGTGTTTGATTGGTTCTGATGCTCCGTCCATCACCACCCCCTTTGTACCGCTTTGTTCGCCATAAGTTGGCGGGGTATGCTCAGACGTGAGTCCCTTGCTCACTTTGCCACTGGATTCAAGTAAGCCTGGCTGAAGACGGCTGAAATGCCAGAAACCGGTCCTAGGAAGGTTGTTTCTGGTCCAGGGAAGGCATGGCTTGGCAGTTCGGGCTGGACTGTTCCCATGAGCCACAGGGTCAGACTGATTTGCATATGGCCATGTCTGAACTGGGGTGGCAGAGTGGGCTAAAGAACGGTGATGGATCAAACCCAGATCTGTTGACTGGGTGTGAGTGTTTGATTGGTTCTGATGCTCCGTCCATCACCACCCCCTTTGTACCGCTTTGTTCGCCATAAGTTGGCGGGGTATGCTCAGATGTGAGTCCCTTGCTCAATTTGCCACTGGATTCAAGCAAGCCTGGCTGAAGACGGCTGAAATGCCAGAAACCGGTCCTAGGAAGCTTGTTTCTGGTCCAGGGAAGGCATGGCTTGGCAGTTCGGGCTGGACTGTTCCCATGAGGCACAGGGTCAGACTGATTTGCATATGGCCATGTCTGAACTGGGGTGGCAGAGTGGGCTAAACAACGGTGATGGATCAAACCCAGATCTGTTGACTGGGTGTGAGTGTTTGATTGGTTCTGATGCTCCGTCCATCACCACTCCCTTTGTACCGCTTTGTTCGCCATAAGTTGGCGGGGTATGCTCAGACGTGAGTCCCTTGCTCAATTTGCCACTGGATTCAAGCAAGCCTGGCTGAAGACGGCTGAAATGCCAGAAACCGGTCCTAGGAAGCTTGTGCAAAGTACGGATCATGAAAAACATACTAACCCAATCTATCAGTGGAATACCACCCCCCAGGCCTAGAAAGTAGTGGGGGTCCTCTGAGATAAAGTGAGGGAACAAAGATTTCAGGAGTCAGGACAGGGACAGAAACAGCTAGGCCTCTCTGCAAACCGACGGACAGCGACGATCTCCCATCTATCTTCTCCCAACACAGACTTAAACCCCACCCCTAAAGGCACCCTAGTTATGCCCTAAAACCTACATGTTCTACCCACAATATCTGAAACAGTTTACAAAAATCGTATTCTGATTGGTCCATTTGGGGGGTGGTGTGTCACACCACCCTGACTTCATTCATGAATTTATAATTTGTATTCATTCGTCTTTCTCATGAAGTCATTCGCGGCTCGTGAATGCAAGTACATACGTTTATTTCACATGTATCTGTTTCATGGTTTCTCACACATTCCCTTTCCGCTGTGTCCACGGAAGAAGTATACACGCTGACTTTGGGTCCCACAGCCAGTCTCATCTTTTGGCAGGCGGACAATAATTCTCTCAGCCAATTGACCTTGGCTCTTTCACTTGTTTTTCAGTGCTCAGCTTTTTCATCTATTCTCTTTATTATTTCAGGCTTCCCTTTAGGCCCATCTATCGTGTCAATTTAACAAGCGCGGGCCAAATTTGACTTTACTATAATAAAATGAAACACAGACATTTATTAGTTACATGAAATGCACTTTTCACTGTTTACCTTCCACCTTTGCACTATCCCATGTTAAATATTTCTCCTAGCTAAGCTTCAAGCAAAAGCGGCATTAATTATTATTTTTGAAAGCCAGACGCATAATGGGAAATGCATTACTTTTGTGCACGCATGTGCAAAAGCGTTTTCTCTCAGTAAAAGCGGCCTAATCAGTTCATGCATTAGTCCAAGATAATGTACACATACGCAAAGCAGGCCTGCTCATGTGTTCGTGTGAGGCCTGCCCATGTGTTCGTGTGAGTGCATATTAGTCTAGCTGCACACTGTAAGTAAATATTATGTGGGTGTCAATACGAGCAGGTTTTTTAAAAAACTTTGCAATCCCTGCTCCATCAAAGGCAATGATAAGAGGGTTCTTCCTTTATAAGGGTGAATATATTTTCCACGCAAGCTGGTTGGGTGCGCTTAGGCGTAGGCCTCGGGAGACTGTTCTCAGCTCATAGACTGAGCGGGGGCTCACATACCATAGGCACACTCGCACAGACGTCCACACAGGGCGCGATTGAACGCTCTTGCTTGTATGTCTATGTCAATCGCATTACCAGATGTGCTGCTGTATGTACTATTCTATAAACGCCAATAAAAAAGATTTTGTTTTTTTTAAAAAAGGGGTGAATATATTTTGTTAAAAAATACAGATACTTTTTGGGGACTACTTAAGTAATTAAAAGAGCAAGTGGTGAACTTTATGCTCATTAATTCGGATAAATAAAATTGCAATGAACTTTATGTCTAATATCTTTGGCAAGAAGAAGGCTTTTCGGACATTTCTGTAAAAACAGTAAAAAGTCAAATAAACATCTGGCACAAGCGATTAGGCTAATGTGGATGCCAGAGATAGCCCAGCAACCATAACAGACCAACAAAATATCAACCCAGAACTTTTCTCTAGCTAGGGAAATTGATGTGCTTGACAATTCAAAGAGCACCAGGTCAAATATGATGACGCCTTGAGGGGTATCAATATCGCTCAAGTTAGTAGTAGTCAAAGACTTCAGTTGCTTTTTTTTATGGAAGTGGAGCCCTTAAGAATGACCAATGCCTGAGGACGGATAGCTTTCTTGAAAAATATTTCAAAAGATTTCCTGGGATGATAAATCCAGTGTTGAGTAGACAAAAACTGGCATGTGGTTGGAAACTACATACCAGATTCAATTATAGAAGCCAGGACTGCCTTAATAAATAAAAATGAAAGGAATCCCTTAGTTGTCTTAGTTGTACTAGGTATCACTTTTTCAACCGACTCAATTCCAGCCTAAACATCTTCAATAAAATCATTGCAGACAAGGTGCAAGCTACTATTAGATAGGAGATATGGGCTTAATCTGTGAGCGAATCACAACAGACCAAATGCTGAACCTTCTGTACCTTGAGTAGCAAGGTCAAATTATAGGGGGAATTCTCAGCCATTGTACCCCTCAACACCAAAAATACCTTTGATCGAGTGGAGTGACCAAACTTGATTATAGTCGAATTAATTTAAAAAACAAATTTAACAAACTTAAATCCGACACTTTTCTGCTTGAAGACAAAGACTAGACTAGGATGCCTTCTCACTTATCATGGACCAGCTTTATGTGGGCGAAAGATATAGAAGCAGTGTAGGCCAGGTCTGGGGGAGCCATGCACCACAGGTAACTTCTTTACGCTGAAGACACTGAAGCTGGAACATGAGATGCTGGAAAAATTAGGGCTTACTTCAGATTTTGCGCCAATTTTAGGCTTTGAGGTACACAGGAGAGGGGAGCAGAGCCAGGATTATGGCTGACAAGTTCCATTCGATGTAAACGAAGCAGACCAGTCTTGTAAATTGGGAATTATCATGATTGTGACTTCACATCCGTGGCCACACAAGTACTAACCCATCAGTAGCAACACTTTGCATTGACTGTGAGGGCCAAGAAGTTGTTCAGTGAAGAAGCGGCCTTGGGAAGCCAGAATAACACATCAGATGGCATCTGACTGGAGCGACTGACATCTGTGGTCTCTAGCATGGTAAGACCATCGTTGGAACACAGAAGAAGGAAGAGGAGGTGAAAATCCGGAGATAGGGTTCAGTGCTCGGGGACTGGGAAGCTGGCATCCAGCTAACACAGCAGAGGCTGCACAGTGGGTCACCCCACTGAGGTCCTGCGAGTTCAAAATGATTTGAAAACTGCTCTGGGGAGTGAGAACATTACCAACCAATGAGAAAGCTGAGTAAGGCACAGAGTGGTGGCATCTTGCAGTCTTACAGTGGGAGCTGTCACAGTAGAACAGCCTTGCCAAGAACAGAACGTGTGGGATGTGTATTTGAAAGCATGAGAGAGAGAGAGAGAGAGAGAGAGAGAGAGAGAGAGAGAGAGAGAGAGAGAGAGAGGTGTGGAATATACTTTTTGGTCTCAAAGTACAGTGTTATGAGCAGTGGTGCACAAGTGTGCACTGTGTTGTACATTGAGAGATCAAGTATGTGATGCTATAAGCAGTGGTGCACAAATGTGCATTGTGTTGTACATCAGGAACTATCATGACATTCTTACTATTGGCTTTGACATGGCCTCGGTCATCCTGAATTCTGACTCTGCCTTGCTTGAGCTTTTCTACGCGCATGGACAGGCCCCCAGAGTGTTTACAAGTTGCTTGGGTTAATCACGTTCAAGGTTTGTTTTGTGAGAGATTGTTTAATGTACCCTGGAAGGCTTTCGTAAGCTTCGTCAAGATAAAGGCTGGAACATGTGAGAATATAGAGGGTACGTGGGAACTCCTTCTTGCCGTGGAATGCTTGCCTGGGAGCTGGCCAGCTCTAGTAAGTTTCTATGGCACAGAGGGGAAGACTCTTGAACCTTCTAGTGTGTTTTGAGACTTTAAAGCTGAAGGTTGTTGACAGTCAGCTTGGGAGTTCACTTGTGGAATAGACGTATTGCCACAAAAATCTGGATTTGAGTCCTGATCGCGAGTCCATTGCCTGGCTGTTACAGACTCCTCCAGCTTGAGTTGGCAAGGATGTTGAGTGAACAATCAGGTGAGGGGATTTGTTTCTGACTAGTGCCATTGTGATGCGTGGTTGCAGTGGGTGTGGTCATTTTAGGTGTTTTCTGTGTGATGTGACCCAGAGTGCACATCCTAAGTAATCGTTTGATGTATTTAGTGTATATATATCTTTCTGATCTCTTGCAGGACGTCCCACATTATGTGCTTGAGTTTTCTCTCATATTATTTGCTGCTTGTATTTCATATTATTATCCATGCATTTAACTGTTGCATTTACCAAGTGTGTTATTATTGGTTGCATTCAAATATATATATTTTTATATACATTTGAATGTGATTCATTTGACATCTGGGAAAGCCTTTCTGTCAGAGAGCATTGCATAAATAAAACCCTAAGCCTTATTCTAAAAAGAAAGTCTTTGCATATTGTAAAGTGAAACCCTTTTCTAGATGTTGTTGTGTTTTATGTCTCCTGTTTCGCCGTGTTTGAGCCACTGTGTGGGAGATTTGTGTAACTCTGTATTATCTGAAAAGCAAAGCAATGAAACACCCCCACCATGTACAGTTTTCTCATCAATAATTTAATTGCAAATGTTGCACTGATATTATCAAGCTTGTCATTGAAAATGTCCTGATTGATGTAATATGTGGACACAGGTTATAGTTACCGTAGGGCACAAGTTATACTTATCAGAGCTAACTATAACTGGTGAATTCCAGTGGTTTTGTACATTTAAAATGTTACATTGTCACTGAAATGCTCACCTAACTATAACATTACATTAACCTTTGTTTTTTTCAGTGAATTTCTGGGGTTCTTTTAATGTAAAGTAATATTTTGTTACCATGCGTAAAGCCAACCCCCGGCCACACACAGGCTTCAGACATGTGTTTCAGGGGGTCGCCACCAGGCCTGTGGCCAAACTTTCCGGAGACAGCCAATTCCATGCAACGCACAGCCTTTGGTAATGCACGGCGTGGGGTTGGCCAAAGGGCCAGGATTGCAGCCAGGCCATGCATCCCACCCCGTGCAGGCAGCTGACCCCACACAGTACATGGCCTTTGGTGGTGAGCAGCAGGGTGATGACCACAGGACGTGGCCATGTCCTACCCCCAGCAGGCAGCCAACCCTATGCTGGGCATGGCCTTCACCCATAAGCAGGAGGGAGTTGGCCGCAGGGCCTGGCCTGGGGCCAGGTCCTGCATCCAAACCACCTGCATGCAGCCATACCCCTGCTGCACATGGCCTTTGGCCATGCGCAGCAGGGAGTTGGCCACAGAGACTGACCTGTGGCTAAGCCCAGTGACCAACCCCCACAGGCAGCCAACTTCCCCGAGCCAATAGTTGTCCCTGGAAACCCATCCTATCTCATCCCTCTGGACCACATGTCATTATAAAGGCAAGGGGGCTGCATGGCCCCTCCCTGAGCCTTATTAGGCCCTAGGCCCCCTCCCCTTGGCGCCTATTAGCATTAAAAAGGAGAGGGGGCCACACGACCCCCTCTCCAAGCCTATTATAGACCAAGGACCCTATCCCCCAGGGCCTGCTTTAATTATAAGTGGGTGTCCACCTGGGAACACTCATCGAGTAGCAAGTTGGGGGCCGCGGAGGGAGCCCCAGGGTCCCCGTGGCTTCAGCCAGCTCCCAGCATAGTCCAGATAACAGAAATGTGTCCCACCCAGAGAGAGCAGCTGTTTTTTTCATGCGCATCTGTTGCTCCTGTTTACATGTTTTTGAAGTAGATGTTTCTTCTTTGGAATATATATATATATTATCTACTGGCGGTCGCCAGTAGATAGTTATAGTTACAACCTAGTTTCCATAGGAAATCTCAAAATTTTATTTTGAATAACTTAGGCGCCGGTTGATGAATCCTCGCGAAATTTTCAAAACTAATGGGACGCTCCGTTCAGCTCCTACCCTGAAAGTCTCGGGGTGATTCGTCAAGCAGGGGCCGAGAAAAAATGGGGGTCCCAAAACGCGTTTTCCCCATGCATTTTTCCATAGGACCTTTAGACACAGCTACAGCCCGAACGGCTGAACAGAATTACTTGAAATTTGGCAGAGAGGTAGCCATAAGGTCAAGGAAGTGCCTTTTGCAGGTCTGGTGTAAATCTGTTCAGTATTTCCTGAGAAAATAGCATTTAAAAGCATATATATATGTGGGCGGAGCCTAACCACACATCTCATCCTGAGATCTGATTGGCTGTCAGCACTTCATCCAAGAAGTGTTGGCAGCCATCTTGGGACCAATATACATGATAGCACCTCATTAAAAAGCATTGCAGTTAATAGAAGGTTTTAAGACTTTAGTTACATTATAAATCATTTGTTGATGGTACCATACTCATTTTAGGAATTGTGGTATGTTCTAAGGTGATTTCACCATGTGAAAAAGCCTTCTGCTGGGATATCATGATTGAGAGAAAAATATTTTCTCATGCTTTTACCACAGAGGTTTGGAAGGTGATCTAGAAGCTAAACTGAGAGCTTATTTTCTGTAAATTCACATTATCTTTCTCAGTCATGTGAGAATGAAGTCTGACATTCTCAGTAAAACATGTACATCCAACAAGGGCGGAGACTGTCAGTTGATTCCTTTGTGTTCTACTGCAGCTTCCCAGAGTGTTCCAAAGAACTACTAGAGCGCTAACCGTCCTACTTAATACTTTCAATACCAGCAGCAGTTTTCCCTGGTGAGCAGTAGCTTTACTACAGTGATCTAATGAGCAAAAAGAGTGCTAACATTGTGAATTTATGGCAAATGTGTGACACATCTGAATGCCTTCTTGGTGGAATCAAAGTAAAAAACTGAAAGTATTTCCTACTGAGGAGACTGCAGTAAATGAGGAAATTAGGAAACTTCATAACAAATAAGTCTCCCAAGATGGCCACCAGAGACAAAAGAGCCCACATGTAGCCCAAATATCACCCAGATGTAGCCCAAGTATAGCCCAATGACAGAATGTCCAAGAATGTTCTTAAAAACAACTAGAGCGCTTACTGTCTTCATTATGACAAAAGTATGGCACACCTGAAGCCATCTTGATTGGAATAAACTGGTAACACTTAAAACATTTAATTTAAAAAGGAACACAACGAGGGGGTTCATTTTGCCATAGAAATTATGATTAATGCTGAAGAAAGAAAATGAGGGCACATTTTGAGTGACTTCTCAAATCCTCTTCTATTTCATTAAAAAATTCTGACATGCAGACTGAAACATGCACTTGCAATACCAGGAGCAGACTTCCATGGTGAACAGTAGTTTTACTACAGTGATCTAATGAGCAACTAGAGTGCTAACATTCAGAATTTATGGCAAATGTGTGACATATCTGAATACCTTCATGATGGAATCAAAGTAAAAAACTGAAAGCATTTCCTACTGAGGAGACTGCAGTACATGAGGAAATTAGGAAACTTCATAACAAATAAATCTCCCAAGATGGCCACCGGAGACAAAAGAGCCCAAATGTAGCCCAAAATCACCCAGATATAGCCCAAATATAGCCCAATGACAGAAGTGTGAAAAACACTTATTATTTTGTGTTTTTGCAGTGTTATATAGTGCAGACTTGTCAGGTATTAGAGTGCTTTACATGAGCATTGGTTACATCACTCAAGAACAAATTCATTTTGGTTGTAGACATGGGGAGACTAAGTGATTTGACCAGAATCACAGAATGTCGAGCTGAAGCAGAAACTTCAACCTGGTTCCCCAGTTGCAAAGTCTGCAGTTCTGGAAGTAACACCACATCCTCTCCCCTAAGTGCAACATTTAATCAAGTGGTCAACTGGATAAAAAAACATAAAGATAACAAATAATTTAAAAGTGCTTTGTCGCTATTTGAAAACTCAGAAAATAGGTCCTTATTTTAGTCTTTTAGAGCACTAACCATAATTTTGATGCCAATAAGACCCTCTCATATATGTAATTTCTAAAGGAAATGCTCTAGGTATTACAGTTTTGATTACATCAAGATGATGTCAGGCGTTCCACACTTTTGTAATAAATATAGAATGTTAGCAATCTAGTTGTTCATTAGGATACTGTTGAGAGGCAGAGGCCAGGGGCACGGACTCTGAAAGTTGAAGGCTGGTAGGAGGGTGCAAAGGCAACAATTTATCCACACTGAGCAGGTAGGAAGGGCCGTGGAAGCACAACTGACTATGGAGGGCAGTGGAAAGGGGGGCAGGGGCAACAAACCAACAATACAGGACTTGCAAGAGAGGCTGTTGGAGGGAAGATCTATTATGGGTCAAGGAAGCTAGGGGTGGTCCCCAGAGCCCCGGGAGCCACCACAGAACTGAGCAGGAGAGTGAGTCAGGGACAAAAGGGGCACCTTAATTTGAGCCGGGGTGCCTAGGAACGCTTGCTCCAAAAATGAAGAAAACAGACATATGAGACATGGAATTGGAGGCAGAATACAATGGCAGTTTAATGAGAAGATGCAACTTCAAAGAAACCGCAGAATAGAGACATAAAGTACAAAATACAGAATCCAGATAATCAAACAGCTGTCATGATATTCTCTGTATCTCAATTAATGTACTGACAGAGAGAGAGAGAAAACACATCTATAAATGCATCATGAGAAACAAGTTACACCAAGGAAAATGTTACCTAGGAACACTCACGTTTACTCTTAGAGCAAGCATTCCTGCAATTACAATACAAAATCTTTTAAATGCAAAAGTAAAGAGAACAATGGTTAAACATAACATGACATTTCATATAGGTAAAATAGAATAAGATACTTCAAGCAAAGCAGAGCAAGACATTTTAAGCAAAGGAAGACAAGAGCTCCCAGCTTTTGGGAAAAACCTGCACAGCCTGTTAACCTCCATACAGACGGCGAGGTAGTCCGTCGATATCTGTGGGTGCTCCCTTTTTATATCATTTTGTGGGCTCCTTTACACGCTACATCTACCTACGTATGCTACCCAAAAGCTTCATCTGCAGATTTTACCAGACATTTCGTCATTTACCCACTTAATGCTGACAATGGACTGGGTGAAAAGGTCAGTCTCTCAGGCCAATCGCTTATCGTAAGTTCCATAGAGCAAGCAGAAAATAATGGGTATTGTACAGGAATTCAATATATTCATGTATAAAATCTCCTCAGTTCTCCTAACTTGACGCTCTGCGGTTGCCACTTCCTTAAAAGCGGGAAACCTGCCCAGGAAGCAAGTACCAGTCCAGGATGCAGCCTACTGTATGTCGACAGCTTCAGGGGGATGTTGAACTTTGATACCGAGCACGGAGCACTCGGGTAGGGTGGGGGCTACTAGTTTGGAGCAGAAGGCCTCGCAGACCTGCCTTCAGACTGCTATACACTAAAATTGCAGAGCTATGGTCAATTTAACAAAGAGGCCTACATATTGAACAGAAGGGCCTACACAGGGGTTTTATGCTGGCTGAGTGGTAAGGATGTCTCAGGATAATTATATAGCAACACAGGACCCGCTGGTCAATTTAATACGGCCTACAAATGCGGCTGGCAGGGCAAGGACAAGGGTCTCATACTTCAGGTGTGGACAGAACGGGCCAGGGGCCCCCTGTGATACAAAATCTACCCTCCTTCAAGGCTGTGGCAATGTAATAGACCATTGTGGGCAGAAGGAAGAGGCAATGGTAGTACAACCATACATGCCAACAGACCCGATTCAGCCAGGAAACGTCCAATGTTTTTAAGCTCAAATGGGCTTTATTTGATCTGTCTCCTGTCTACAATATCCTCTTTTTCAATGTAACTCAAAGGGGAAAATCAATACCCCAGTTTTTTTTCAAAATCTCCCTCTTACCAAGTTCAAAATGTTCGCAAGTATGGTACATTGGATCATGAAAGGAAATGGGATAGGGACATGGACTTGGATAACAGAGGACAGGAGGGACATGGAGAGGTGCACCAAACTGACCCTGCAGGGCAGGCATCAGGGTTTGCAGCAGCACAATAAACCACACAGGGCATGCAGGACGGGAGTGCAGCACAACAATCCATAGAAAGCAAGAGGGAGGGGACAGGACCATGCACATGGACAACAGAGAACAGAGGGGCAAGAGGCAATGATAGCTAGCTGACCATAATGGACAGACAGGAGAGAAAGCTGCAGCATAACAGACCATAAAGGGCAGGAGGGACGGATCAGGGGCATTACAATGGAACAGACAAGCCAGGAGGGAGGGAGTAGGGGTCTGCACATGTAAACAGAGGGCTGGGGGCAAGGGGGCAGGGCAGGAGCAGCAAGATAGCCATGGAGGTCAGGCAGGATGGGCACTAGAAGCAAGACACACCATGAAGAGCAACAGTGAGACTGTGATGGCATACACACAGACCATGGAGGGAAGGTGGGAGGGGGTCAGGGGCAGCTAACTGACCACACAGGGAAGGTGGGAGGGGCCATGGCAGCACAAAAGACCATGCATGGCAAGTGGGAGGGTTAGTGGCAGCACAATGGCTATGATGGGCAAGAAGGAGGGTGCAGGGGCATGCACAAAGGACGATGGAGGATAGAAGGAAGGGTCAGGACCTGTGCACAGACAAGAAAGTTCAGGGGAAGGGGCCCCACAACAGACCACACGGGGCAGGCAGGAGGAGCAGTTGCAGTACAACAGACCAGGGAGGGCAGAAGGGTGTGGCAGTACAATGGACCATGTAGGACAGGAGGAAGAGGATAGGGGCATGGCATGTGGACAGGCAGGGTGGAGGTGGCAGGGACAGGTTACAGTCATCTGACAATGCTAGGCAGGTGGGAGGGGAGGGGAGTGGCAGCTCAACAGAACACTCAGAGTAGATAGGAGAGGCAGGTCCATGGGACATGGTGGGCAAAAAGGATGGAGCAGGGGCATGCACAAAGACATCGGAGGGCAGGGGGAAGGAGAATGGGGGCAGCAAGCTAAGCACAGAGTTTAAGCAGGAGGTCAATGATGGGGCATAGAATTGGGCAATGGAGGGCAGGAGAAGTGGACTGGTACATCATACTAAATTGAGGGCAGTGGCAGCACATCAGACCATGCATGGCAGGAGGGAGGAGGCTAGTCCATGGATTCACACAACAGAGGATAGGGAGGAGGGGGATGGGGCAGCAAGCTAACTGTTCAGAGAAGGCGGGTATTAGGAACTTTATTGTTTTTAAAACATTGTGTCTGTGCGAACTACTTAAAATATGAACAAGTATGCAGCATAATCTCACTTTTATTCAGGAAGAAGAGGACGTTTGTGACTGTGACTCCGGGCTCACTTGGCAGAAACACCCCCTGACCCTCCACCCCCTATCGCAAAATGTAATGCCCGTGAAAAGGGTAGGTGAACACAGTGTTATATAGAACATAGTCCTGAGAGCACGATTGAAAATGAAAACTAGATATAGTGTATGGTATAAACTATGCACCAAAAAGTGTGATATAAGATGAACCAGGCGTGAAATATAACATGCAATACATTGTGCGCAATGACAGATTCATTGGAGAGCGCGAGATAGCACAGGCACTAGCGCGTGCTATGCGATATGCGCCTTGGAGTGTAATATGCACAGGGCAGCGTTGTGTAACCTAACTAGTCTCTAAAGTTGTAATATAAAATATGTGCTGGGGAGTGTAACGTTGCATATGCACTGTGACAAAGATATGGATCCCAGATTGTAATATGTATGGCATAGCACTGTGCGTTATAACATAGGCATCGAGGAAGGCACGTTAGATGGGGCAATATAACCCGTGCGAAGACAAGTGTGGCATGACATATTCACGGGGTGGTGTTACAGTGCACATGGGCTAGAGAGTGTCATAGCATATGCACTAGCTAGTGGAATACAACACAGAGGTGTGTGGCACTCGGCAGGCAATGGTGGGTGTAACACAGCATTGGGCTCTGTCAGGAGCGCGCTGTGACTCTCAAGTGATGTTCGTCCCCTTTCCAGAGAGTAAAATAAAAAGTATTACACATCCGGCAGTGGATGTGTGTTTTATTAACCGTGAGGGGGGTTTCTTAGATAGCCGGGTAAGTGCTCTGACTTTTGCCAAATAGGCTCTAGTTGTATAACAAACTTGTGGGTGTTGGATACATCAGTAGTATCGTAATATGACCATCTAACTAAAATGTTTATATGACCATACCGATGCTTCAAAATTTACAAACTAGATTTTATGTGAGTCCTTTTTTTGTCTTCATCAGGTATCTCTTCAGTACCACTTTCTGTAATTGTCCTCTTTGGATTCACAGAAGTACTCAGGTTGTATCGTTATCAACCTCTATTTTGTTTATTGTTCTTGCACATTAGCACCAGTTTTCTTTGCAGTAGCTACAATTCAAGGTCCTGACGAAAGCTTGGATTCTAATATCCACCAGCTGAAACATGTAGACCTGGACATCTTACAGTTATTTGTTAAAGCTATACATGCACTGTTTTTATATTGACACCAAGACAGCGCCCAAATAAATACTTTTGTGTCTTGGTAGTCAATTTTAACAGCACTTTTTTCACACATCATCACTAGCACTGCAACCATCACCCTACAAATAGTCACCATGCTTTTTATAAAATAAGAAGTATACTGGTACTCACTTCTGGGACAACTGTGTAACCACTATCTTCATTTCTATATAGGTTTGTGGTTCACTGGTAGTTCCCATAGTTCCCAGATGATGAAGCAAGCCACCTTGGTGGGTGATGGGAACTCAGACTTTTCTGTTTAGACTCCATCACATCTCTAGTTCCACCTTTTTGTTGTGTTAGGGTCATATACAACGTTAGACCGACAGTTTTTTCGTGTATTGTATGTTGGTTTGGGGATTATAAACGAGAAGGTGTGATAGCCTAACAGTAGCAAAGTTGTTGCTTAGGGAGTTGATCCAGAGGTTCGGATTTCCAGCCTCATTGGAGTCGGATAGAGGAACACATTTCCACAGTGAAATCATGAAGTTACTTTGTGCTGCTTTGAACATTGACCTCAGGCTGCATTGTAGCTATCGACCAGAGGCTTATGGGATCATGGAACAAATTAATGGGACTTTGAAAATGAGGATGGCAAAAGTGTGTTCGTCTACTTCTTTGACCTGGCTGGATGCATTGCCCCTGGTGTTGATGAGTGTTCGCAGTACACCTGATAGGAGGACTGGTCTTTCACCCCACAAAATCCTGATGGGTAGGGCTATTAGGTTACCAGCAGTGCCATCGACATCCTTGATAAACATCACAGATGATCTGATCCTTGACTATTGCAAGGGACTGGCTGATGTGGTCCGCGTTGTGTCTCACCAGGTGGAAGCTGCAACTGCTCCGACCTCTGCCATGACCTGTGTCTGGGGGATTGGGTGCTTGTTCGTAAGCATGTGTGGAAAAGCTGCCTTGATGCCTGTTGGAGAGGTCCTTACCAGGTGATTTTGGTGATGATCCAGCTGTGGCAGAGAGGCCACTTGAGAGGGCAAGCCAAGCTGTGGGGGTTGCTGATGAAGCTGGTCTGCCAGAACAACCTGAGGAGGGTTACGCTACACAAGACCCAGGTATTGACTCTGAGGGAGAAGGTAACATTGCGAATGGTACAGAGTCAGACTCAGCTGAAATAACTGGTATGCAAGTGAGTCGGGGGCAGAGGAGGAAAGCTGACGCCATAGAAGAATAGTGGCCTAGATGACAAGGAAGGCTGAATCTGAGACTAGCTCCTGAGAGAGATCTTGCTCCTGTGTCAGAGACTTCAGAATCCGAACGGCGTGAGGTAGAGCAAGCTCAGGAGGGTCTAAGAAGGTCAAGGAGAGTAAGAGTGCCTTGTCAAAAATACGCTGCCTCGAAGTGGACTTATCTGGTAACAGATGTCAGGAGTACTGGGAACCGGAAGACTGAGGTCTTTGCAAGTGATCAGCAGAATGTCCAAGCTGAAGATCGAGGTGGAATTGGTAGTTCCTGGACTGGAAATAGAGGGTGTGTTGACAATCACTGTTCCGAGACCTCCAGTCTTGAGCAAGGTGCAGATTTTTAATGTACTGGAGTTGTCTTTTACCGACTTTTGCTTCTCAGCCACCAGCTCAGGAGATCGCAGCTGTTCGTCATGAAATACTGCAGCATGTGCTAATTGAAATTGGTTCTGAACTTATTAGAGACTGTGAATGAACTGTGGATTATAAATAAATGTCTTAAAGAAGACAACCTAGGTCCGAGTGGAAGAAGAATAAATTTAGGGTTTTGCCAGTAGAAGAAGAAAGAGGGCTAGGGAAGTCTTTTTGGACTGTGCAAATAAATCCAGAGGAACTGAACTTTAAACGAAATCTCAGGATTTCAATGAACTGTGTTCGAACTGTCTAAGCAGCAATTTGGAGTGGAAAGAAGAGACTTTTGTGTATCCTCTTATTGAACTGCACCGACAAGTTGAAAATGGAGTTTGGGAGTTCGACCCGCAGGTCTAAGTGGGTAATAGGTACATGTACTGTAGGAGTGATAGTAGCAATACTAGAAGTTGTTGTTGTGTCTATAATTCTTTCACACGATGCAGAAGTTGGGGATGTGGGAGTACAAGGGACATCCACACCTATTACTTCTAGCATAAAAGAGGGTATCGTAGGAGCTGAAAAAGCTATGCTAGATCAAACTAGTCGATTGTTGCATGTAGATTTGTCTAGAGGTGATTATACGCTTAATGCATATGCAAAGCTGCTATACGAATACGTTAGTACGATGGATGTGAGAGATTGTCATGTGTGTATGCAGTTGCCTGCGTCTGTGGAGGAGGGTATCCAATATCATCATCTTCCTTTGACGTATGGTATTACTTGTAATTTATCACTTAGTATGTTTTAGGACAAGGGTCATTATGAGTATAATTTTTCTAACTATGCTTTCAGAAGTTCCAGCTTATAAGCATTTGAATAAGTATGAATATTATAAACAAGAAAATAGAATAGGGAAGTATTTTATACCTACTGTAACCCTAGGTACAGCTTATGCCCTCCGACACAACTTAACATGTTCACTAACAGATGTAGAAAATACATTTATAGATCAGGTAGAAGATAGGCATAGACAACTAATAGGGAATAGTTAAAACAAGGGAGGTAAAGTTGAGTGGACCAAGGAGGAGTTAGCGCATAAGGCAAAAGGGAGTAATGGTCCAATTGCATTAGATTTTGAGCTGAGAGGGAAGATATGTGTGCGACAAGTACAGACTTACTATGATAAGGTCTTCGTGGGAGAGAGTGTATGTGATCATACTTTCACCATTGAGGCCTCAGCAAAGAAATGTTTGCAAGATGCGATGCAAGTGGTGCCAAATGTATATTTTGTGTCTGGGAAAAATGCCTATGTGCGACTGCCATTGAATTGGTATGGTGCGTGTTATGTGGCAGTAGTGTTTCCCAAGATCTATCATGTAGAGGATTTGGACCATTTGAAAAGTGGATTACATTCTAGAGGGAAGCGAGGTGCGAGTGCAGGAAAAATTGTAGGAGATGTCTTTGGAGCATTAATACCAGGTTTAGGAGTGTTGTTAAATGATGTCAAGATTAGAAAGTTGCCAACCATTGTGGACAAGTTGTCAGCAAATACAGCTCAGTCGTTATTGCTTGTAGATGGAGAGATGGTGTCGATAAGAGCTATGGTGATACAGAACCGTCTTGCTTGAGATGTTTTACTAGCAAAGGAGGGTGGAGTCTGTAAAATGCTGAAGGTCCAACAATGTTGTACTTATATACCTGATAACAGCAAAGATCTAAAGAGGTATATAAGCAACATTGCTGAGATACACCATGAGGTGCATGACTTGGCCACAGAAGGAATTTGGGACATAGTTGGAAAAGGATTTGGTAAAGTAGGGAGTTGGTTTGCGTCTCTAAGAAAGGGAATTCTTGGATATATCTTGAAACCTATCATTATACTGGTGGTTTGTGTGATTCTGTTGTGGGGATTAGTGAGACTCTATAAGTGGCATAGGACAAACAGAGTTGAGAGATGTCTTAGAGAGCAGGAGAGGAGGATGGAAAGACTGCAGGACAGTCATTACGAAAATATCAAGAGCCTAGAGAAGTTCTGACAGGGAAGGATGGCTACAAGCTCTGTTTAGGCCGGTTCTTTCTCCAGGGAGTGTGATTTATTGTGATGACACTAGTCATCAGAGGGGGGAACTGATAGAGCGTGATGGTGCTCTAAAATTGTATTTCTACAACCTCTGCTTGAGGTGCTTGTATATTCAGTTGTTTCTAGCTTTGTAATAAACCCCTAAACTGAGATTTGAATCAGTGATCCTAATTAGTTTGGAAAGATAAATTGTGATGCGTTGTTTCTCCCCTTAACACTTCTCAGCAGGTAAAAAGAGACATCGACCTATGGTTCCCTGTTAAAAATGTTGTAGTAGAACCCAGCCTTATCAATTTTTATGGTGGGGAAATAATATTAAACAGTGTTTATCAAACCAAAGGTCTGTGAGCGTGGGGGTGTAGTCAAAGGTGTAGCTAAGAACAAACGCCCTCATTTATGAGGAATTGGCGTAGGGCAGTGCCGCAAGCCTTATTGCTGAACTGCCCTATGCCAATGTGAAAATGTGAAAGGGCAGGAATGCACAGTATTTATGAAATACAGTGCATTCCTGTCCTTTTCCTTTGCGTTGGCGCAAAAATTGGTGCCCAGCACCAACATAGACATGATTGTTTTTGTACAGGAAGGGGCACTTTCCTTCAAAAAACAATCCTGAGAGGAGTTTTACTCTTTCGATGTGAGCTGCAGAATGCAGCACACATAGAAAGAGCAAAACACGAGGAGAAATGAAAACATTTCTCCTCGTTACGCCTCCCCTGGGGAGGCGTCCGTTTTTGGAGCTGCCTCAGGTTTATGGGATTTTGTAAATATGTGGCAGCATCAAAATCCATGGGTGTTGCGTGGGAACCCCACGCAAAGCCCATGGAACACCTTCTTGACACATAGTAAAGCAACGCAGTGACTTGCACTGTTATGGCACAGCCTATGACAGAAAGCACTGTGAATATGTAAGTCATTACTTTATAGTTGCATTACACACAGTGTAAGATAGAGTGCTGCAAAACGTGCAAATAGTTTTACAATTAAATGGTTCTTCCAAAATGTAGATTTTTAGTAATACCAGAACGTATGTAATGCAATTTTTATTTTTACATCACTGTCCCTTCAACACACCTTTAGGGGTAGTAAGGGCCGTGTAAAAGCAGTTTAAATTAAAAGCACGCGGTAGAAATATAACCGCGAGGCAAGATGGCCGACTGACCTCGAGCAGAGCCGCTGCTGCCTTTCCCTTCCGCACCTCTTTGAAATGCTGGAGGTTGTAGAGAGCTTAACAGACAAGGGACACTAAAGGAAAGAAGTGATCTACGTACCCACTTTTCTGATATGTCATGCGGCTGCTGAGTGCCGGGATCCCGCTGCGCAAAAGACTGATCATCGCAGCCCTGCATCTTCTGATCCGGAACACCTGCTGTCCTTCTGGCGTACCGCGGGAGCTGCTTCACCGCTCTGACCGGGCTATGGCTCCAAGACCAGAGAAGGCAGACAAGGCGCCTAAAGGGGGGCCGAAAGACCCTTCAAAAACGACGGCTGGTTAGGGGGGGCCCGCGGGGGTCCCAGCGCCCCCAATGCTAAGACCATAGTTAATGCCGGTGATACAGCGCTGGGGATAAATTCGGGACGACGCGGCAGCCAGGCAGGAAGAGCGGATGGCGGCTCCAAGGATGTTGGTGCTGCCGGAGGGACTCGACTCCGGACTGCAGCGACGGGTACATTGAGGCAACCCACAGTAACTGAGGCATTTTCTTTGCCTAGTGCCCCACTCGCTTTTGCTAAAAATATTAAAGAAACTCCCCTTGATCCGATGTCTGCAGGAGCTGAAGAGACTGCTGTGCCTTCCCAGCCAAGCTTGGTTACAGGGTTGGAAGTATTACCCGGACCAGAACAGCAGCCGGAATCGGGCTTGGCTCACCAAAATGGAAACTTGCAGACAGATCTTGGCGCCTATATAGATCCGCCTGAAAATAATACACCAAGTGCATTTTTACTACAAGGGCCACTGAAGGACAGTAATTTATTTGCAACTACAACACCTGCATCCGAAAGCGGCGATGGTGGCTTAATGGATCTGGTGGAGTCATGTGGGATCCGAGTGGGGGTCCAAGAGAAGAGCAGAGCAGCATCCGCAGGAATAGTCATAACAACAGCAATAACAATAATGACACTGCTGTCATCAAGGGGGGGGGCGGTCAGTATACAGGATGATGCCACTAATGTTACAGACAGTGATTCTAGCCAAATGCCCCAGCTCCTGGCCGCAACGGCGCTTGGTTCCCCTGAAGGAGATACATTTTACTCACTCAGCGATGATTCAGATCCTGACTCGCTAGTTTTGAACGATTCAAGTATCTCTAGCGGTATGGACTCAGGGGAATCCTCAACAATACAGAAGGCCCATTATAGCAAATCGACCTGGCTAAATCGAAGAACAAGAACTAAAATAAGTCATGTTAAAAATGCTCTGACCACAGTGAGAAATCTGGAATGGGACTATTCTGCCACAAGTATGGTGTATGAAAACACGGGGGCTGCAATAGAAGATGGCCCAGCTGTACCCCCGGGTCCTGTCACACCCCCTCTCTGGATTTAATATACTCTACCCTAAAACAAATACAGGGTGAGGCTAGAATCGAAAGTAGGCGGGCGCTACAAGCAACAAAAAAACTACAGGCCTCAATACGCAAAGCAAATAAATTATGCACTGAAATGGCCGAAAGGGTTACTCAAGTTGAGGACAGGACATTGGCTTTGGAGGAAGCAGTTGATAAACTACAGGAGTCTAAGGGGCAGCAGGAAAAACAGGCAATGGATATGTGTTGGAAGCTCGAGGATTTCGAAAACCGCCAAAGAAGAAATAACGTTTGATTATTGGGAATCGTGGAAGGGGGGAACATAATGTCTTTCATTGTATCTCTGCTAATAGGTGCACTTCTGGAACTTGCACAATGGAACTGGGGGATTGAGGTCCAGTGGGCCCACCGCTTTCCAATCATTCGGAAACAAAATCATCCAGCTGGGCAAGAAGAGCGTCCCAGAGCAATCCTGATCTACATTGGGAATTTCCTGCTCCGACAAGCCATAATAGATATGGTTAGACCAGACGCCAAGAGGACTTTCGATGGGCATACCTTCTTTGCACGCCCAGATTTTCGCCATGCTACTGTGGAGCATCGGTGAAGACTCCGCCAAAGGATAACCGCATTCCAGGGTCAGGGCTGTGAGGCATACTTGCTCTTCCCTGCCCGTCTTAAGTTATTGCTAATGGGCGGGTTTATATGTTTTTTTTCAGAGGTCAAAGCCCAAGAATTTCTGACAGATCTGAAGGAGGCAAAAGGAAAAGGAGGAGTACTGACACGTGATGTTTCTTGACTTTGTCTAAATTGCTGAAAATGCTAAAACAAGCCAATCGGTATGAGTGATAGCCAAAGGGCAGAATAGCCGTTTATTTGCAGTACGTTATACTCTTATCTTCATTATGTTTTGTGAGCATTGGGTCTTAAATTGGATTTGTTTTGTCTGTTTTGCCACACACAAGGGTGCGGAGGGGGGGCAGCCTAGGCTGCGAGATCGGCTGCCACATATAGGTCTTGTTAGACCTATTTGCCTGTTTGGGTAGTAGGTGGGGAGGGGGTGGTGGGTGGTTTGGCCCAGGGAGGTGGTTGGGGCACAAGGGTGGGTAAGACACTGCACAGCATAGTAAGGAAACGAGTTATTTAAGGCTTTAGGCATTTTGGACAGGTTATTTATAGAAGAGAAGATGAGATTAAGATGATGTTAAAGGAAAAGAAAAACAATAAATTTATGATGGAGGAAAGAGGTTTCAAACTATTTCATGGATCCATTAAAGCTTAGAATTATAACTATTAATATCTGTGGGCTCAATGGCCAAGCTAAACGACAAAGGGCAGCTATTCTAATGAAAACTATGAGAGCTGATATGTTTTGTGTACAGGAGACCCACATAGAAGGCCTGAGGGGTGGAGTCCTTGAACAACTTGGTCGCTACTAAACAAGGCACCAGGACAAGAGGAGTTGCTATTCTAACTCGACGGAATGATATTACTGTTAAAAGGAAATTATCAGATGGATGGGGCCGATGGGCGATATTAGAATGTGTGTTTGCCAGAGAGACTTTTACTGTCTGTTCGCTGTATGGTTCGACTGCTGATGAACCAGAAATATTTGAGTACTTAGACACAGAACTAGCAAACTGGCCCACCCCCTCTAATACTTTGTGGCGATTTTAATATCAATGGGCTGGGGGGGTTGTGGGGTAGTTGGGGAGATATTTACTCAGGGCGAAAAAAAGGGTCTTTGAGGCACTCACTAATATGGTTAGTAACCAGAGCCTTATTGACTTATGGAACCATGTAAAACAAAATGATCCTGGGAGAACGATTTTTTCTGCTCCACATAACGCAGTTTTCAGACTCAATTATCTTTTTATTTCTCATTCACTTGCATATCAGGCAAGGAGAGAAAAGTACCCTAGGATACTACCCGACCATAACCCTTTGGCTCTTACCCTGACTTTCACTGACGGTCTGCGCAGCGAGCGGACATGGACTTTCGAAAGAGGGCTCCTAACAGACCCCGAATATGTCTCTCATATGAAGGGATGGATTATGTCATACTGGGACACAAATAGATATAGTGCAAGTTCTGGAATCGTGTGGGACGCTTTTAAGGCACGTATTAGAGGGGAGACACTTAGCTTTACCCTTTCTCGACAAAAGAAGGAAGTATGCCGGGTGGAAGCACTGCACAAATTATTGGCTAGTATTGAGGAGGAATTGGCAACTGCAGTAAACGCTGGTCTATCACTCGATGATATTTTACGTCGGCTGGTGTGGGCCAAGGCAGAAATAGGAGCTCGTGCTGCCGCGAAGGCAGCCAAACTTTTTTTTAACTAAGAGAGAACACTGCTATGAATTTAGTGAAATAATTGGTCATACGTTGGCAGCCAGACTTAGACAAAGGAGTGTCAAGAGTGAAATAAATTAGATCATAGATGAGAGCGGGAATTTAGTCAAGGACCCACTTAAGAATCAGGAAGTATTTCAGCGGTTTTACCAGCAATTATACGGGGCTGGACCTTCGGTCCAGAAGGAATTAACATCAGGATATCTTAATAGCATACCACTATCTTGTATTAATGATGAGGCTAGATCGAGACTTGAAGCTATTTTGACATATGACGAGATTTATTGTGCCTTGAAGAATCTCCCCGCACGTAAAGCTGCTGGACACGATCAGATTCCCCTGGAATTTTATAAAACATTTTGGGATGAAATCGGACCTGTATTGGTGGATACGATCTGCCTAGCGCAACTTGGGAGCTCGGTCCCTGACTCTTGGTCAGGAGCCGATATCATTATATTTCTAAAAAAGGGCAAACCACCCCAGGAGCCCAGATCATATCGACCCATCACTTTAATAAACTGTGACGTAAAGGTTATATCTAAAGCTTTGGCGACTAGATTAAATTCCATAATAGCAAAAGCAATCCACCCATACCAACATGGGTTTATTCCTGGAAGAGGGACTACCCAGCACATCCGTCGGGTAATAACCTTATTTGATGCAGCAGAAGTCTCAGGGGACCCTATAGCTATGCTTCTGGATGCAGAGAAGGTGTTAGCGCACCAACAGCTCGCCTCAGAGTTAATGGGAAGTATACTCTCCCCTTTTCGATTATGCGAGGTACCAGGCAGGGCTGACCCTGCTCACCCCTACTTTTCGCCATATATATTGATCCCTTAATCCGGCAGTTGGAGGCATGTCGTGAGATCGAGTCTGTTATTTATCATGGGGCTGCCACAAAAGTCCTAGCATATGCTGACAACGTTGCCTTAGTTACCTCTAATCCTGTAGCAGCGATGGTGGCAGTTGAGGAAAATGCTTTAGCCTTCGGCTCGATCTCCGGATATGCCCTAAATAAACAGAAGACACAGATTGTCGTGAACAGGGAGATAAGACGCTCTGATCCACAGATGACAGATTCAGCTATATATCTTGGGATCACTATTACTCCAGATTTGAACAACTTAGTGGCTATTAACATCGATCCCATTATCCGGAAGGCCAACACAGACTTTGATAAACTTCATAACTTACATTTGTCATTGGTTGGCCGCTGCAATGTGATAAAAATGGTATTCTTACCAAAGATATTGTACTTGTTTAGAACAATACCTTTGGAATTTGAGAAGAAGTGGTTCACTGCACTGGATAATTTGGCTAATAGATTTGCCTGGGCTCATGGCAAAACCAGGAGGACCTTATGCTTTATGACTCTACCCCAATTGAGGGGAGGCTGGGCGGTCCCGGACTTTAAATTATACTAGTGGGCTGCCGCTTTTCAATACATGGCTGGACTACTCGGTGGCAGCTCTGAAAATTCAAGCATGGAAGATAAGATCCCAGATGTATATAGGCTATTGGTGGGGGAAGATGCTAAAAATTGTTTTATGAAACTCAGTAAGCCAAACTACTTCAAGCAAACTAAATTTAGAACTCTTCAGGCTGCTTTTAAAATCTGGACCACTTTTTTAAAAAAAGACTGGTTTAGGGAGGCTGAATTATTATACACAAATGTATGGCAATCCAACGCTGCCAGAAATTATTTCAGATCAAACTATGGCGCTCTGGGCAGGATGTGGCCTCATGAAAGTCGGGGATTTACTAGGTACTGACGGAATCTATCAGTTAAAGGATATTCAAGATAAATTTGGTATTGGGACTGGGAACTTTTTTAAATATCTTCAGCTCAGAAGCTGCCTGAGTAAAAAGCTGGGGGGACCCAATGGGTTTGTTAAGGTGAAAACTATAGAAGTTATAAGAAGTGGGGATGGCTGTACCATTAAAGGATTCTATAGTGAACTCACGGTACTTAAACTAGACGATCTAGAAAAACATGCCGAAAAATGGGTAGACAGGTTGGGCTCTGATTCGAACAATTTCTTTCAGTCACTTGAGCTGGGGCAGACAGTATTACGCTCTGCTGGGCTTCAGGCCCAACATTGTAAAACAGTATTTTCCCTGTATTACACTCCAGCAAAAATTTTACAATGGGGGGGCAGCAGGGAACTATGTGTCCACGTTGTGATTCCTCACAGGCTGATCTAGACCATATGTTTTCAACCTGCCCCCGATTAGACATGTTAAAAACTGCAATTTCGACATTTTTAGAGTCCATCCTGGGCCTTAGGGTTAAGCTAACCTCATCCTTAATTCTCTTTGGGGTTGATAACACCAAGGGACATTCTATGTCTCTCCGCTTTCTCTTTCTCGCCATGGCAGTTCTACGAATATGTGTAGCCTCAGCCTGGCTAGATCCAGTTGCTCCTACATTTAATTTATGGTTGGCCCAGCTCCTCTCTGTATTCAACCTTGAGAAGGGAATTTACGAGAGAAATGGCAAGAAAGGGAAATCTCTTGGTAGACGTATTAGGGCACCCCTATATAGCTGGAGGGAATCTTAGGTTTAAAATAGGCCCTTGGTCATATCAAGGGAATGGTGCTTACACGTCGCCTAGATAAATCTTTTGTCCGCTATGTATTTATTTAATTTTTTGTAACAAAATATCTATTTTCATATAACTGTAGGTTTTGGGCTTTATTTATTCAATCCTTTCCTTTCTTAAATGCCTTTAAATGAAATGCTGTTTGTAAAAAAATGGTATTATGTTTCCTCAGATAAAATTGTAATGAATTGTTAATTACTGTGCATAATAATAAAAGCTTTATAAATTGAAATAAATAAATACATTTTTTTTTAAATGATAAAATTAAAAGCACGCACTTCACAGCTCAGTTGTTAACTCTTTGCACTACCACTCAAGGAACCAAATCTTGTCATCACAAAGCTTGGAGTGATTTGATCAATTAAAGCCAGAAGCAGCTCCCAAGCACCCTTTACACTAGCAGATTAACTGATAGGCACATTTGCATATCACTCAGGCAAGCAGGCACCCTGGCACAAAAACTTAACACATTGCTAGAGACTCAATTGATGGTCCTTCAGCTGATATCAATTTAAATTAGCCATCCCAGGACTGCTGTCTTTATCCAAAATGAAAACAAAGGTTTTGGATTGCAGGCACAAGTGAAGATGGGGAATGCGCGACCCCTTTCCCAGGCCTCCACGGCCCCCCTGGGGGTGCGCCCCACAGATTGAAGTCCTCTGTTATAATGTATATCATAGTCACAAGTACATAATTGTTGCAGCCCGCTAATACTTTTCAAATGCTGAGTCGCTCAAGATATTCATTGTGATCTCAAAACTTATATCCGGTGAGCACAAATCTGTACTTAGATAGAACGCAAAGATTAGCCAGACACACATCAACGCTAGTTGAATGGTATTGAAAGTAGTGCAGAGAAATATATATAAGCTGAATTTTTGCATGAAAATTAAGCAAATCTAAACCTAAAACAAAATAGTGCCCAATTGGGCAAACCCCATGATAATCGCAGGGCAGGATGTGTACCACAGCTCATTAGCAGATGGGTACTAACTCAGCTTGGTGTGTGAATATCATAGTTGCATCTGATCAGCCAATATGACACTAATCTTTGGTCATCCTTCCACCACCATATAGATTGGTATATCCCAATATTACACAAAAGAAAAAAAGAAATGATAGATTAAAGGGAAAATAAAATAAAATAAGATATCACAGCTCTTTGTTGTGATCATCTCCTCTGACTCAAAGGGAGCTTAAGCAGGAGAAAAGAGTCTAGCGTTACTCACACTCTATTCAAGTTGTCTGAACAGATAAGCTCAAACACCTGAATCCAAGTACATATTGGAACTAGACACCAGGGTTCCTAATGGTTTAATTTTGAGGTGGAAATGCACACCCACCTAGGCGAGTAACTGTATATATTTTCCCCTAGAGTGTGAGTAGGGTTTTTTCTTGGGAGAAGTAGGATCTGAAGTTTAGAATGAGGTTATTTCTTTTAATGAATAGTTCTCTGTGTCTCTTATGATGTATGTCAAATTTAAGAAAATTATAAGTGATTTAAAAAAGTAATCTTTTGGTTTTTGTTTGTGTTCATACAGGGTGGGGCCCACCTTCCTGAAGCTTTTGGCCAGCTGCGTCTGTACTATCTCTGATTGCCTATAGGGCTGGACTCTCCTCCTGTTTGTGGCACAAAATGGTGTTATGTGTAGTATAAGTACACTAATGATCTCTGCATGATATATATATAGATATTCACTGAAAATAACCCATAGGTTTCAGGGACGTTATAGTTAGAAATTAGCATTTAAAAAACCTTAGAAATTCACTGAAAAAACCATAGGTTTCAGAGATGTTATAGTTATTTGGACATTTGACTCATACAAAACCAGAGAAATTCACCTGTTATAGTTAGTTGAGCTAACTATAACTCGCGCGCTCGCAATGCACTGCTGATGATGTCACATATTACATCACTCATGACATGGTCAGTGACATCACTCATGACATCACTGATGACATCTCAAATGACATCACTGATGACATCACCAGTGAATGGTTTTTTTCTGTAAACTGTAAATATTTTTCTTATATATCTATGCCAAGGTCTATTGAAGAATGGGTCGATGTATAAGTGCCTGAATAGATTATTTAGTAGATGCATGACTGACTCTATAAGTCACTGATTGGAGAAGTGTGGCTCAATGATTAGAGCGGCAGACCCTGATGCAGAGGTCTAGCCCGGGACCAGGGTTCAATTCCCCGCCTCGGCGGGTCTTGGGCTCAACAATTCCACGGACCTGATCATTCTCGCCTCGGTGCCATTCCAATCATGGAGTCCCACTCTGCAACTCTGGGCAATAGCTTGCTTAATCTCCACAACGGCCCCCACAACGCTAAGGATGCCTGGCCTCCACCTTGGGGGTGCCCAGGAGTGGATGCCTCACAGGGAAAGCCAGGATGGGTTCCACAGCGGTATTCGTACAAGCGCCTTGAGACCCTTGCGGGTGAGTAGTGCGCTATACAAGTATCAATTTACATTTACATTACTGATTGAACGTATGTTACTGAATACATGGATCAGTGACTAAACTGTGTGAATGTCTCTATTAGTCTCTCAGTTGGTGTGTAAGCAGGTGCATTGGTTGGTGAGTAGCTACATCAGTGTCTATATGGGTTATTGATTGTTTGTATGAGTATCTGTATGGGTGTCTGAGTGTCTATCTGGGTGGGTGGGGAATGTCTGACTCTGTGCATACATTTCTGAATACCTGTTTCACTGGTTCTATACATTCAAAACTGCATCTCAGAAGGGTTGTATGGGTAGCTAAATGTGTGTACAGGTGTGTTGATTAGTGAATTGATGTCTCAGTTGTATATATGTGAGTAACTATATATGTTTTAAGACAGTATATGTGAGTGTTGGGGTGTATAATTGACTATACGTGAGAGAGAGTGATTGCAAGAGTGTCTACATACATAAATGTGTACTTGTATTATTGATTGTATAAGAGAGTAAGTATGTGATAGAATCTATATAAATAAGGGAAGTGGTGTGTGTATAAATAAGTCAGGGGGTGTGTATCTGCATAGGTGAGTACATGGGTGTGTGATTGATTTTTGGCATGACTGAGTAGATGTGTGAGTAACTCTATGGATCAGTAGCACTGTGTGAATGTATGGATAGATGTATGAGTGGATATTATACTGATGTAATGATGAGTGACAGCATGTATGACTGACTGTATCAGTGTATGTCCGGCTCACAATATATAGATAGGAATCAGTGAATAGGTATCTAGTATCTGGTGTTGGTGTGTCTATGGTTTCAAAAATGGTAGTCTGTATTTTAGAGTGGGTGTATTAAAGGTTATATTAGAGTATTAAGAGGTGTATCAGACTATCACGTGGATGATGTAATCAGTGATGTCATTTGAGATGTCATCAGTGATGTCATGAGTGATGTCACTGACCATGTCATGAGTGATGTAATATGTGATGTCATCAGCAGTGCATTGCGAGAGCGCAAATTATAGTTAGCTCAACTAACTATAACAGGCGAATTTCTCTGGTTTTATATGAGTCAAATGTCCAACTAACTATAACGTCTCTGAAACCCATGGTTTTATCAGTGAATTTCTAAGGTTTTTTAAATGCTAATTTCTAACTATAAAGTCCCTGGAACCTATGTTTTTTTCAGTGAATTTCTAAGGTTTTTTAAATGCAAATTTCTAACTATAACGTCTGTAAAATCTATGGTTTTTTCAGTGAATTTCAAAGGTTTTTTAAATATCAAACTACTATTGTGCTATTTGTCATTACTACTGTTTTTTCTAACTTTTCAACTACATAAAATAAACTGCAAAACTACTATGTAATGTAATATATTTCACAAATTACAGTGAGTTTTTAAATAATACAAAATAATTTAACATTCAGAAAACAATTTTTCTCCCTTTTTTTGCTGTCATCAGCTACTACTTAACTTCACTATTCACAGTGATGTCATGGTAGTTTCATCATAAACAGCAGGGGGAATATACAATCAACTAGATTGTTAAAAAAAAAAAATCCCTAATTCTCACAAATATGATACAAAATCAACACAATTAATACATCCAATACTATTTCCAATCTTCAAATCTTACCTTTACTTCGTAGTTTCTGTGAACATTTTCCCAATACACCAAATAATGTATCAAACCTTTCGCTTTGAAAGCATCCAGTATGAATTCCTTAAAGTATCTTTACACCTTCCCACAAAGCCGAATGGTGTATCTAAAATCTTTGTTTCAGAAATATCAAGTATGAGTTGGGTAATTCATAAGGCAATCTCGGTTTAATTTCCAAGTGTGTGTCGTTGCAGTGATTCCAACCATTATTACACTTTAAATAAACTGTATAATGTCCACTTGTGGTAGTACTTCCAGCATGGAAAACAATAGCAACTGTTGCAAAAGTTCCTCCAGAAATAGATACTTGACTAGCAACAAAAAATTTAATTTTGGTTCCCACTTTTCTTCCATGTGGTCTACAGCGTTGTAGCATTATAATCAAATATTTTCCATATCTTTGTAGGCATAATGTAGATAGCATTGTTGATTTACAACGAGAACAGATCATCTCGTGATCTGCTTCTTTTAGGAATTTGGAAAATGGTACAGATTTGCAGTCAGGTATTGTCAAATATAGAAATCGTTCTCTGTCAACTATAGTGCTTGAAGTTAACAAACACTGTTCACATTTATGTTCCCATTTGTAACTGAGTCCAAATAAACTCTCAATCTCAATTCCTTCATCTTCTAGTACTCCAAACATACCCATCAGAAATTCTTGTGCATCTTGTTGTATATTAGCACTGAACGTTAAAGATCCAGTACGTGTCCAACAGTTGCCGCATACCAGAAGCAGAATGAATCTTCTATCAGTTCTCAATTCTTGAAATAAAGTGTAGAGTGCAGAACATAAAGCTTTTTCCTGATTTTCCATAATTTCACCACAAACATCTTCAAGATAAAATATAACATTTAGAATGACATTACCATAGCAGTTGACACCGAAAGCATTTTCTAATTGGTATCGAACAACATCATCACTTGTTTGTATTTTCTGCTTCTTTACATCTTTTCTTTTTTGTTGATTTTCTTTCTGCTTTTCAACCATAGTTAACTCTTCAACATATTTGCATTTTGATCACACAACACGTTTCTCATAAATAGGATATTCACCTAAATGGGGAGCATAAAGCCTTCTCAAACGATTATATTCTCTTACACAATTAACATCAGCACTAACCTTGTTCTTATCAAAATCAATTAAATACAAACCAGACAACGTTCTAACTCGAGATAATGCAACATATACCATTCCCTGTTTAAACACAGTTTTTCCAACATTTACCAAAGCATTATCTACACTTAAACCTTGTGATTTGTGAATAGTTATTGCATATGCTAAACAGAAGGGAAACTGTTTTCTACGAACATACAAGTCTTTTACATGCAAAAAATGTGTGGCAGAACGTGCAATCTGTTTTACCTCTGCAATCTGATCAAATTTAACTTTCAAAAATTCAATTCCATTTCTATTTCGATATTTCACAAAATCAACAACTTTCCCCATTGCTCCATTCACTAAACCTTCTTCTACATTCAGATTACGCTTCAAAATTACCCGACAGTTTAAACATACATCTAAAAAAAATTCTAAGCCAGCAGTTTTTGATACAGACTTTTCCAAAGAATCCAATTTAGTCTGTAGTTTTTCTGAAAGAACAACTGTTATTCCTTGATACTCTATTTTATCAATAGCTTCAATGTGAACTATTTCTTGATTTTCCAATTTCACAAGCTCTCTATTAAATGTATAACACTCTTCCACTGTAGGCATTAGGCAAACTATAGACTTTTTTTCTTTCATGCTCTTGTACATTACTTCTGCTGGTGTGTTTTCATTTGTAAACAAGTTCTTTAGTAGACGACTTTGAAAAGCTTGTTTACCATGTTTGCTTAGAAGACCAATTCTTACATCTTTTAGAATATTTCCATAATCTTCATCTCTTGCTTGTCGCATATTCTGAGTGAGTTCTTTAAATTCAAAATGTAACCACACATTCACATTTCCAATTTCTTAGTGTCTTCATGTAGAAGAGTTTTAAACACTTGTTCTCCTTATACAGGGGTTAGTTGTAGCAGATCTCCAAATACAATTAAATGTTCTCCCCCAAAGAGAACGTCGTAATCTGTTTTTAATACCTGTTGCATTCTTAAGTGTACAAAAGCAAGCATTAAGTTTGAGACCATTCTCACCTCATCAATAATTAAAAGTTTCATTTTCTTCAGCACTCTTGACACTTCATAAGAAGCTTCTCCAGACAACTTCTGATTTTCTAATGTATTATCATGCTCAACTGGTAACATCAATAATCTATGCAAAGTAACTCCTTTAACATTGTATGCAGCTAATCCAGTTGGAGCTGTTACCACACAACATAAATGTGAACCAGTAGTTTTTTAAGATAACTGGTCAAAACTTTTACCTGTCGCAGCTTGACCACTGATGTACATCAGAAGAGGTTTAAAAGATGAACACAGACATTCTTTTTTTCATGCAACAAACCATGTTCTATCCGTTCTCACACCTGCACATATATTTATTTCTGTTCAACATTTACTTGTTCTTCTAACTTTTCCAATGTTATATTCTCCTCATGTGCTTGTTGCATTGCAATTTCGACTTCATGCATAGCAATCGCTGCTTCATTTTCCAGCATTGGTTGTCCAAGAGGATCTTGACTACATGGACCACTACTTTGACTATCTTGAGAACTTTCATTAGCTATTTCAGCTATAATAGTCTTTTCCTGTTCAACTTCATCATTCAACATTTTTAAATATGTAGGGAAAATTGGACATCAAATCCTATCTTTACATGCATTAAAAGAATCTTCATAGCAGTCAAACTCTCCAAGTAGTTCACTTTCGCTACGCCATGGTTTAAACAGCTGCAGAAGTGCTAAATAGTAAAATTCTCGCTTATCTGGAGTTTCACAACTAAGTTTCTTGTGGTTTATAAGATTACCCTTTGCATGTTTTACTAAACAACCATGACATCCAACTACTGCAAATTTTCCTTCTTTTAAATTCTCTTTAACATTTCTTTTGAAGCTGTAATGTTGAAGTACTTCATACAGACATAGCTGTTCCAGATGTTGACTCCTTTTCAGATAGTATGTGTCCAACATATTAGTTTTAAGAATGTCTGTACTATCTAGCTCATTTGCTGCTAATTGTTCAATTTCTTCCAATGATTTCAACACTCTATTTCGTTTGCAGGCAAGACCTAAACTTACCCAAATGATTCCTCGTGACTTTGAATATAAACTTGAAGAACACAAGCGGTCTGAACATTCATACGATCCAATTTCTCGGTGGGAAAGCATTTTCAAACTAAAGCTGTACAATTTTTTGCTAAGACTATTCTCTTGTGCAATTTCTTCCCACATTTGTTTCATCTCTGTTTTTTTAGATTTTGTTATGTACGATGTAACATAACGTGCAACCGCAATTGAGTTATCCGCAATATACTGGATGTCCATGTTCGCATTCCACATTTTTAAAATGACTGGATTGTAGTCATTGATATACTTTGACACTTTTGTTCTTTTTAAGTTGTAGATATTCTTTGGAGATTTTGGAGTTATTGTGTGCCTCACGGAAGAAAAAAAAGAATTTACTCTTCCTTTACAAATGACTGGATGGGGAAAACCAAACCGACATTTCGTGTAAAATTTTCCTTTAGACTTGTATTTTCTTCTGCAATACTTTCCACAACGGGGACTTTGGAAACGTAAAACTTGCTGTCTCAAGCTTCTATCTCCTCCTTCTCTTGGAATCTCACATGTCACATACTGTTCGAGGAAAGACAATACTGTTTCATCAGAATTATTTCCAAATTTAGGTGCAGCCTTGATCCATACTAGCATATGAATATGAGGTGCACCTCTTGCTTGAGACCTCCTTTCTCCAAAAGAAATCGGTAACTTCTCCAAGAGGTGGATTCTTTTTATTACAGATAAAAGACATCATACCTTGAAACTTATGATTAAAATATCTGCTCACATTTACAGGATCCAATGAACACAGTTCACCAGGAGTCTTTATTTCAACATTTTTTTATATTAGAATTCGCTTCTCTTAAAAACTCAAGCAAATCTTCCCATGCATACTCTGCACAGCTCAGGGGCCGATTCCAACCCGGGTCAGAAAGCACTACGACCGAGCCGGATCCAGAGTGTTTTCCAACCGAGCCGGAGCCTGCAGTCCGACCGAGCGAGTACGATGCAGCCGTATGCTGCCGGACTCGGTTCTGTCAGACTCCCATAGGAGTCAATGGGAGCCGGTCGTACGACGCGTACATGGGCTCCCATTGACTGAATGGGTACATCGCAGACAAGTGCGCCCCTACAGTGAGTATGCGTCAGTGCCATCCGCACCGTACATGCCTGTGTTGGGGAAACCCATGGGTCTCCCCCTGTGTCCGAGTCGTAGGGCTGCGGGTGAAAGGGGGTCCGACGCAGACCCCCAAAGGCAACCACCCAGACGATTTGCGAGCCGGACACTCCGGTTCGCACAGGCTCTCCGATGCATGCATCGTACTGGCTCGGTCGTGAATCGCATCCATTGCACGCCACGGTTAGCTTCTGACCGAGACGTACGGAGCGGTTCGCACCCGGAAACAAGTCGGTCGGTGAATTTCATGTAGCACGCATCGTACTTGCTCGCTCGTACAGCTGTACGAATTGGGCAGAAAACACGCGTACGGCGCATAGTTTTTCTGGCCGGATCGCGTTCAGTGCCCTTCCGACCCGGATCGGAATTGGCCCCTAAGTGTGACAATCCATGTTGGTGTCCCTAAGTTCCGTAACATACACTTGAGTTCTCCATGACGACGATACCAATACTCATTTGTTCCACATTGACATGCCATCAAATTGATTAACTGGGCTTCTAAATTTTCATCTGTTTCTTGAACTTTCTCCACAAATTCTTTCGCAGAAAGAAGTGATTCATGAACTCAAGTTTTAAGTATATGATTCACTGTATACGAGAGAGAAGACAGATCACTTTCCAACAAAAGGTGAAATATGTATGGAATGCACTGTCGAAATCTAGGTTCTTCAGAATATAATCTTGTTGACCGATATTCTGAAGCTGGAATCCGTTCAGGTCGGTCATCATATCGTCCACCTTCTCCAGTAGGAAACAACTGTGGAAAACAACAAGCTTCCAAGCTTTTCTCCCATACACTCATTGGAGTTCCCTGTGCTTTTTTCATTTAAATTACTCAATGCTACTTCCTATCACTTCTTTTGAATGCAAAGGACATATTGTATAATGTTCATAAATCTCTTCAGTCCTTGACTTTTCCACTTTCCCTATTTGACCACTTGAAATTTCAAAATCATCTTCTAAACGTATTACCTGTTCATCCACATTTACATTTTTGTAATAAATATTGTTCTCTATAAGATATAAGGTAGCCTTTTCAACTTTATTAACATCCACAAATTCTTGCCATATTTTCCGACTCTTTGTGGGTACACCATTTACTAAAATAACTACTGCCTCATCTTCCTCTTTCTCTCCAGCAATAGTTTCAATGTTTTTCTTAAAATCCAAAGGTAAGTACACCACTCTTCCTTTCAGCCCTCTTTGCAAGTCTGTTGGTGGCAGTTTACCTGTTTTAGGCTCCATCCAAATTATAGTTTGAAAAGAATGAACAGATTGAATTAGAACCGACTCATATGTATTCAATTTGGCCAGCTACTGCGAAATAGCTACTAACTCCAACTTATTATGCTCTGCTCTAGCAGGCATTTTGTTCTCTTCTAATTTGTTGTAACAATATTTACATATACGTTAATCACTACCTAACTCAAATCGACCTTCAACAAACAAGTAAGTTGCAAATTCTTCCCACTTATCATTGGTCTCCTTTTCACTTTTCAAATACAAATCAACATTCCTACTTTGACTTTTATAATGAGTACGTCGACAACAAACACAAACATAGTTTGGTATTTCAGAGCACACTACATTAAACTTTCCAATTTCTTCTTCAAACTGATCAGTGCTAATCACTTTCTCATCTCCTCCAACATCTGTAATTGTCAAACTTTCACTTTCTATGAACTGCTCTTCTGAACCAAAATATCGCATTTCAATATCATCACACTTTTTTTGAACATCTGATAAAGAACCATATAAAAGACTTCCATTCAGTTCACTTAAACTTAATGCAGGACTTTTTACATAGTACAGTTTCTTTACAAAGTTCCGCATTTCTGAATGGTGTACTGCTAACATCCTCAAATGATGAAAAACACTTTTACAAACTTTTCTTGAAAGACAAGCCAGAGAATGCCCATACTTCTCAGTATATTTTCTTACATTACATGGATCTAGTCCTTGTAACAACTTAATCTTCTGTTTTATTCTTTTCTGAGTATATTCTCGTAGCAAATTTCGCATTTTATCAATGGATTCCTGTCAAAACCTGCAAATGCTACTACAACTCCACTTATACACAGGAGCTCATGGATGTTTCCCTTGCACTTCTTCAGCTATTAACTCTTCTGCACTTTTACCAACCATTTCCTCCTTTGGAAGAGGAACACCATCCTGAACTTCGTAGCAACAACCTCCAGTATCAACTGCAAATGATAAACTATTTTCCTGGAAGTAACTTTCCTCATTAAAAACAGGCTCAGTACTAGAAGTATGTCTCCAATGTCCACTAAAGATTTTACAAAAGTTGGTTCTGTTCACAAGTCTTTTTTTTCTACTTTTGTCTTTCAATACTTTGACTATTTTATCCAATACTTTCATTCTCTTAAAATCAAAATGAACAACTTCTGTTTCAAAATGAAAGCAGTATCCACTATACTTTCAATTCGCTGCTTCTCTTTGAATTGGAACATTCTTCTTTTATATTTGCAGCATGTTTTCAATAAATTCTGAATCACTCTAGATCGAAAAAGTCTCTGACGAATTTCTTGAAATTGTTTTTGTCTCCGAGTACCAGATACTATTTCTTTATCATCTTTCCTTTTCCTCGTATTTGAAATTGAACTCTGCTTCACCTTACATGAAAAATTCTTCTTTTTGCTTTGTGTGATGTTTTTCTCATTAAATGTTCGTAATATTTTTTTCAAAAATTGTCTTTTGCTTTTACTCAAACAAACAGTTTCTCTACTAGTCGCATTTTTTTCTACTTCAAGATGTTTCCCTTTCGTCAAATATATATTTTTCTTTTCTTCTCTTTTTTTTTTTTTCACTTCTTCTAGGCATTTCCAAATTTCAATCCAAACGAAATAATTTTCTGAAAAACAAAAAATACATTCAATTATTTTTCACATTTCTTCACTATGTTAAAATAATAACATACAATTGCAAAACTTCCACTAACAACTTCCAGACCCAGTGCTGCAACGTGAAGGAGCACGACAGATGAGCACTAGGATGACAAGTAGTGCCATAGAACATACAGCAAGTATTTATTTAATTATTTACATACTCCTTTACAATTTATATATAACTGCACTACCTCATACTTTTCACCTCTCCGCCACACCCCACCACCCCACACCACTTTCTCTGCAACCCAAAGCACACAACCTTATAAATAGTATTTTTTTAAATGTTAATCTATGTACTTAGAATGATATTATTAACCAAACAGCACACATAAAAATTTCCATTATTACCTAACAATTTTATCACCAACTTCGCAAACATAACACTGCTTTGGGGGGGGTCTGTGGGGATGTGACCACCAGCACTTTATTTTTGGGAGCCTTGAAACGGGTCTTTATAGGGTTCAATTTTCCAACCTCACAAACGTAATCCGTTTTTTTTTCTTTATTGCACTGCAGTGACACTGTGAGAGCATGCACATTTCTCACTACTTAGAAGGGCAGACATCATGCCAAGGACTGGCATTGTAGGAGAAGGGAAATCCTTTAAAGAGAGCCATTTTCTCTCAGTATTTCCCTTCTCTTTTTGCTATGCACCAGCAACATCATCGTGGGGTGATTAGCAGACAGACCACCAGGCGTGCAACGCCCATTGCCCTGGACTTTCTGACACACCTTCCCGGGCGCACACAGAGAGCCGCACCCGAGTACTTCACCGGTCTTCAAAACATCATTTTTTTGTAAAGGAGACTCTGTTCTTTTTCATCCCTTTTTACAACCCCTACATGCCCACTCTGCCTATTGCTGAAAGAATTAGGCTCCCCCGAAATTTCCTTCTGGTTACGCCTCTGCAAACGACCACAACAAGGCAACTCCTGCACGAATCTGCTCTCACCTTAAACACGGTCTTGTTTTAGTGCTATTAAAACACACATTTTGCCTGCCTCACTAAGTTCTTACACCCCCTCTTTAATATGAACATAAAAGCTTTCCAATTACTTTTATATTCCTATACTGTACTTCACATGGAAATATAGAACTCAAGGTTCTCACCACCCCAAATCAGCTCTCTGGTATACTTTCTCAAATATAAGAAGTACAGGTATTCAGTATCTGTCAGTCGCGGCCACTTTAAAACAGTGTACCTATAAACAACTCGAAAATTGTTATGTTTCTAAATTAACGTATTACACTTAAAAGCTCCTTTACATTTCTTTCGCTAGATGTACCTTTGTTTAAAACACCACCAGAGAAGGGTGTTGAAGTATGCTCCACAAAGAGTAACTGAAAGCTTTGTTATTCTTTATTAAAATATCTGCCTGTCAATGCTTTTCACAAGCCTTTCAACGCCTTAAGAGGGTAGCTGGATGAGTATAATACGTCGTATTTAAGATCGGGGCGGACAATGCACGGAAATAAGAAAGTATAAATGAATAAAGGGCGAGTGGATGCATGGCCAGATGCATCAATGGATAGATACATGGATCAATGTATCAATGTATGGATGGATGGAAGGATGAATGAATTCAAAGACCAGTACTTATGATAGACGGGTGGGCTGATAAATGCTTAGGATTGATTCTGGGACAGATATATCTATGCATATATAGGCGTATCGCTGCATGAATGGCACAGTGCTTACTATAGGCGAGTGCGCTCATAGATGCTTAAGATAAGCAGACGAACAGATTTATGTATTACCTACTGGCGGTCGCCAGTAGGTAGTTATAGTTAGGACCACGTTTCCATAGGAAATCCGCAACATTCTATTTTGAATAACTTTGGCGCCGGTCGACGAATCCTCGCAAAATAGGTGGGGCGCTACTCTCCGCTCCTACCCTGAAAGTCTTGGGGGGATTCGTCAAGCGGGGGCTGAGATAAAAGGGGGGTCCCAAAACGTGTTTTTCCCATGCATTTTTCCATAGGACCTTTAGACAGGGCTACAGCCCGAACGGCTGAACAGAATTACTAGAAATTTGGCAGAGAGGTAGTCCTCAGGTCAAGGAAGTGCCTTTTGTAGGTTTGGTGTAAATCTGTTCAGTAGATTCTGAGAAAATAGCCTTTAAATCAATATATATATCTGAGCCAGCTTACGGTGCGCTTACGGTACGCTTACCGTACGCGTACGGTGGCGTGCGCGAGCGCGATTCTGATTGGCTCTTAGATCTTAGTAAACATTCGAATCGGTCGAAACCAGGAAGCGGCGGCCGCCATTTCGTGTGTTTCACTCAGAAAAAAAACATTTGTAAGGGGGTCAAAGAAGGACAGAAAAGTACAAAGAAAACATTTATTGATTTTAAAAAAAATCACGGGGTACGCGTACGGTAAGCGTACGGTAAAAAAAAAAAAAAAAAAGAAATGAAAATCAGATTTAAGTGTTTAGATATTAGGGGGCTCTAAAAAGAGCCGTTGTGTTTATGAAGTGATTTTTTTGTGGTACCTACAAGTAAGTACCGATGCAGAGTCTAAGGTTCAAGAGGAAGACTCTGTTCCCTTCATCATTGAAGTGTACACCATCTCCTCTATAAATGTCTTGCATGTCATAACGCAAGTTGTTGTGGTAAATGGAACCCATACCATAGTCACGGAGGAAAGCAGAAACAGATTTGTTGACGTGCTTTCTTGCTTTGTCAATCTGCGGACAGAAATGATTGGACCAGTTCCATTTTTGCCTTTGGCATATGTTAGAAAACACAAAGGCAGTTTTAGGGAAAAGTGAAAACAGTTGTGCAAAGGTCTCCTTCATAAGCATTTCCAGACCTACCCCAGTCAAAGTGCCTAGGTCATTGCCACCACAGTGCACTATTATGAGGTCAGGGTGTTGGATGTGCATGAAGGATTTCACCAATGGCATCAATTGGTGCCACTTTAACCCTCTCTGACCAATCCATTTAATGTCTACATTTGGCAAAGCAAGGTCTCTCACCATATCTGTTTTCTCTGCATACTTTTCACTCCAGAAGACATAGCTGTGCCCTACAATCCACACTGTGAACATCTTCAAAGGAGAACTGGATGCACTCAGGAGGTGTCTTTCAGTAGAATGGCAATATGAAAAGAAAGACAGTTTGAAAATGGAGGCATACATATTTTTTTCAAAAAAAAAAGAACTGATTGGCTGTTTCATACCATTCTAGAATAAAAACTAGGCTGTATGTGTAAATTAATAGAAGCATGTTTTGTATTGGTACAGAAAAATGTGTTACCAAAGAACAGTACTATGGATTTGCTGTTAGGTTTGAAAAGTCAAGCACTCTTGCTCTGTGGAATTGAAACATTGTTTGGCGAACTTCTGACCTGACTCCACACAGCAGTGTTCCATGAGCTGTTGCTATGGTAGCAGGCAGAAGTCAAGTTGGGGGAAGGGTACTAGGCAGAAGTCAAGTTGGGGGAAGGGTACTTTTGGAAAAGGGTTGGTTTTCAACCAATAGAAATGTGTGATTACATTTGAAAAAAAGGGGCAAGCACTGAGATTTGAAACTAACATGTATATGTGTGGAAAAAGAGAGGGAAAGTTTGCCATTATCTGGTTCTGCTGAGAGGAGAGAGGTGTAGAGAACAGAGATCCTGGCTCTGATAATCTGCTGTTTGAGTGCCACATTTCTTTCACAACTAACTAATTTTAAAGGTGAGTTTAGAGTCTGAGAGGGGATGTATATGGTAAATTAAGAAATGAATAATAGAAATGCAATTCTTTTTGTTGAAGTTGTGTTTATTATTTTCTGTTTTGGGAGAAATTTAAATGTGAGGAACATGTAAAATAATATGGACTATGTTTTCACAATAAATTAAGGTGTACTGGTATAATAAAAGAATAGTTTAAGGGTTTGAGGTTGGACTCAGTAATGCAAATACATTCAGCATCACTAAGGCTGGTTGCCCTTGCTGGAGTGTAGGCAGACACCCAGGTTACAAATGATGCTGGTCTGAAAAAGCAGTTTGGACATGTGCTTTTTAAAAAATCTGAAAAGTGGATTCATAATGTGTCAGTCTGTAAAAGTGTTTATCACTTGCCAAAAAAAGAGCAGTAAGTGTGCTTTCAAATTGGCAAAGAAATTTCGTTTTGTGACTAATGTGAAAACATGACTCTGTGTGCAAATAGGAATTACAGGCAGAGATTTATTGCGTATTGCTCTGGTGATTTCACAGTTGCATTAAATGGAAAGGGGGAGAAATGTTTTGGTGCAGAAGCAGACTCTTAGCACACAGGTAGCTGCTTACCATGTGGAATCATGCACAGTATTCACAAGCGAGTGGGGTTTGAGGTTTCAGTCAGTAATGCAAATACATTCAGCATCACTAAGGCTGGTTGCCCTTGCTGGAGTGTAGGCAGACACCCAGGTTACAAATGATGCTGGTCTGAAAAAGCAGTTTGGACATGTGCTTTGTAAAAAATCTGAAAAGTGGATTCATAATGTGTCAGTCTGTAAAAGTGTTTATTACTTGCCAAAAAAAAGAGCAGTAAGTGTGCTTTCAAATTGGCAAAGAAATTTCGTTTTGTGACTAATGTGAAAACATGACTCTGTGTGCAAATAGGAATTACAGGCAGAGATTTATTGCGTATTGCTCTGGTGATTTCACAGTTGCATTAGATGGAAAGGGGGAGACATTTTTTGGTGCAGAAGCAGACTCTTAGCACACAGGTAGCTGCTTACCATGTGGAATCATGCACAGTATTCACAAGCGAGTGGGGTTTGAGGTTTCAGTCAGTAATGCAAATACATTCAGTATCACTAAGGCTGGTTGCCCTTGCTGGAGTGTAGGCAGACACCCAGGTTACAAATGATGCTGGTCTGAAAAAGCAGTTTGGACATGTGCTTTGTAAAAAATCTGAAAAGTGGATTCATAATGTGTCAGTCTGTAAAAGTGTTTATTACTTGCCAAAAAAAAGAGCAGTAAGTGTGCTTTCAAATTGGCAAAGAAATTTCGTTTTGTGACTAATGTGAAAACATGACTCTGTGTGCAAATAGGAATTACAGGCAGAGATTTATTGCGTATTGCTCTGGTGATTTCACAGTTGCATTAGATGGAAAGGGGGAGCCTTTTTTTGGTGCAGAAGCTGACTCTTAGCACACAGGTAGCTGCTTACCATGTGGAATCATGCACAGTATTCACAAGCGAGTGGGGTTTGAGGTTTCAGTCAGTAATGCAAATACATTCAGCATCACTAAGGCTGGTTGCCCTTGCTGGAGTGTAGGCAGACACCCAGGTTACAAATGATGCTGGTCTGAAAAAGCAGTTTGGACATGTGCTTTGTAAAAAATCTGAAAAGTGGATTCATAATGTGTCAGTCTGTAAAAGTGTTTATTACTTGCCAAAAAAAAGAGCAGTAAGTGTGCTTTCAAATTGGCAAAGAAATTTCGTTTTGTGACTAATGTGAAAACATGACTCTGTGTCCAAATAGGAATTACAGGCAGAGATTTATTGCGTATTGCTCTGGTGATTTCACAGTTGCATTAGATGGAAAGGGGGAGCCATTTTTTGGTGCAGAAGCAGACTCTTAGCACACAGCCAGCTACCTACCATGTGGAATCATGCACAGTATTCAAAAGCGAGTGGGGTTTGAGGTTTCAGTCAGTAATGCAAATACATTCAGCATCACTAAGGCTGGTTGCCCTTGCTGGAGTGTACGCAGACACCCAGGTTACAAATGGTGCTGGTCTGAAAAAGCAGTTTGGACATGTGCTTTTTTAAAAATCTGAAAAGTGGATTCATAATGTGTCAGTCTGTAAAAGTGTTTATCACTTGCCAAAAAAAAGAGCAGTAAGTGTGCTTTCAAATTGGCAAAGAAATTTCGTTTTGTGACTAATGTGAAAACATGACTCTGTGTGCAAATAGGAATTACAGGCAGAGATTTATTGCGTATTGCTCTGGTGATTTCACAGTTGCATTAGATGGAAAGGGGGAGCCATTTTTTGGTGCAGAAGCAGACTCTTAGCACACAGGTAGCTGCTTACCATGTGGAATCATGCACAGTATTCACAAGCGAGTGGGGTTTGAGGTTTCAGTCAGTAATGCAAATACATTCAGCATCACTAAGGCTGGTTGCCCTTGCTGGAGTGTAGGCAGACACCCAGGTTACAAATGATGCTGGTCTGAAAAAGCAGTTTGGACATGTGCTTTGTAAAAAATCTGAAAAGTGGATTCATAATGTGTCAGTCTGTAAAAGTGTTTATCACTTGCCAAAAAAAAGAGCAGTAAGTGTGCTTTCAAATTGGCAAAGAAATTTCGTTTTGTGACTAATGTGAAAACATGACTCTGTGTGCAAATAGGAATTACAGGCAGAGATTTATTGCGTATTGCTCTGGTGATTTCACAGTTGCATTAGATGGAAAGGGGGAGCTTTTTTTGGTGCAGAAGCTGACTCTTAGCACACAGGTAGCTGCTTACCATGTGGAATCATGCACAGTATTCACAAGCGAGTGGGATTTGAGGTTTCAGTCAGTAATGCAAATACATTCAGCATCACTAAGGCTGGTTGCCCTTGCTGGAGTGTAGGCAGTCACCCAGGTTACAAATGGTGATGGTCTGAAAAAGCAGTTTGGACATGTGCTTTTTAAAAAATCTGAAAAGTGGATTCATAATGTGTCAGTCTGTAAAAGTGTTTATCACTTGCCAAAAAAAAGAGCAGTAAGTGTGCTTTCAAATTGGCAAAGAAATTTTGTTTTGTGACTAATGTGAAAACAAATGTAGTAATATATTTAAATAAAATAAAGGAATTTTTTTTTTGTTTTTTTCAGGTATTGCTGAAGAGCAGTGAACAAAATTTAAGATGCCTACAAAATCCAGAGTAAAAAAAGAGCAAAAACAAAACCTATATTTGAAGACAACTGGAGGACCTAAGTTAGTTGAAGATGCTCATGTTGGGAAGAAGAAAAAATCTTCTGGTAAGCAAACAAAAGATTTTCTAAGGAACATATTCAAAAAAAGGAAAAATGTACAAAATGTCTGTACTGGAAAGAATGATTTCAATCGAAAAGGACAGGAAAAAATTGAGAATTTAGTTAATGCAAATATACCTTCTGCAACTAAAAAGATAAACTTAAACAGAAAAACAGCGTTTAAAGAGATACGTAGAAAAATGTTTCAGAGGAGAGTTATGTCCAATTTGATAAAGGATGTGAAGAAATATAAGCAAAAGGCAAAGTTTTATAAGAGAAAAAAAGAAATTGAAGCCATTGCAGCAAAGGCATTAGAATTAAAAAGGAAACTATTCATTTTAATTTTTAATAGGATGCGTACATTAGACAAAATGGTTAATGTACTGAAATCACATAGCAAAAGGAAAAGAGTAGTGAACAGAACAAACTTTTGTAAAGTGTTTTTAGGAAAATGGATGCATAGTTCAAGTAGTGAACCTTTTTTTAATGAAGAGAGTTATTTTCAAAGTAATAGTTTGCTGCATGCAGTTGACACCAGAGGTCGTGCTTATGAAGTGAAAAATGGTTGCATAATGGAGAAGGAGATAATGGTTCCAAGAGATGAGGTACAAGTGATGGCGGATGAGGCTATGGGGAGACGTCCTAAAGCCCCAGTGTACACTTGGAATTGTAGTAGTATTTGCACTGTGCGTCAGGAATCTATTGATAAATTTCGTGAGTTTCTAAGAGAATATAGCAAAAAAAGTGTGAAACAGAAGATTACGGTGCTTCAAAGTCTAGATCCATGCAGAGTGAGAGAGAATACTGGTTTGCAGGGTCATTCTCTGGCTTGTCTATCTAGAAAAGTGTGTAATAGTGTTTTCCATCATTTTAGGATGCTGGCTGTTCATCATACTGAAATGAGAAAGTTTGTGAGACAGTTGTATTTTGCTAAAAGTCCAGCAATAAAGTTAGATGAATTGAATAGGGCTCTGTTCCGTGGAACGGTATCAGATGTAGAGAAGGTTGTTGATGAAATTCAGTTTTGTTACTTTGGTCCTGAACAAAACAGTGCAGAGAAGGACACAGTAAATGAGGAAGAAGTGGAAGAAAATGTAGAACCCTCTGTAAGTAAGACATTTAATGATCACATAACAAAATTTGCAATAATCTCTAATGAAAGACCAAATATTACTTGTATTTGTTGCCGCAGAACTCATTATAGAAAACAAACCAGGTATGTTGATCTCTACAGAAAGAGTGAAAATGAAGATAATTATAAGTGGAAGGATTTTGCCACCTATATATTTCTTAATAATTGTTTTGAATTGGGTGAAGTTCAGCGTATTTGTAAATACTGTTACAACAAGTTAGAGGAAAATAGAATGCCGACCAGAGCTGTACATAATAATTTAGAATTGGATGCTATTCCTGCTGAACTTTCTGAATTAAATACATATGAGTCTATACTCATTCAATGTGTTCATCAGTTCCAGACCATAGTACGTATGGATCCCAAAACTGGTAAATTACCTCCTTCAGATTTACTGAGAGGTTTAAAAGGTAGAGTGGTGTATTTGCCCTTGGATTTGAAAAAAAATATGGAAACTATTGATGCGGATACTTTGGAAACTGAACCATTAATTATTCTGGTTAATGGTGTACCTACAAAGAATAAGAAGATTTGGCAGGAGCTGGTAGATGTACGGAAAGTACAAAGAGCAAATTTGTATTTGAAAAGGAATAACAAATGGTATGAATCAATTTATATAGAAGAAGAAGAAGAAGAAGATTTACAAGAAGACACAGAAACACCAACTGGACAAATTGAAAAAGTGGACAAGTCAAAGGAAGAAGAAATTTATGAACATTTTAGCATACATCCTCTTCATTCAAAAGAAGTTATGGGAGACAATATTGATCTATTTCAGATGAAGAAAGCAAAAGGAACTCCCGTGAGTGTATGGGAGGAGAGCTTGGAAGCTCGATGTTTTCCCCAGCTGTTTCCTAAAGGAAAAGGAGGACGATACGATGAACGTCCGGAACAGATTCCAGCTTCTGAGTATCGGACTACAAGACTATATGCTGAAGATCCCAGATTTCGACAAAGTATTCCTTATTTGTTCCATCTTTTATTTGAAAGCGACTTGTCTGCACTGTCTTATGCAGTAAATCACATTTTAAAAAGTGGAGTACATTTACAAAATGTGTCTGCTAAGGATTTTATGGAGAAAGTGCAGCACCGAGATGATCATTTGGAAACACAACTGATCAATCTGATGGCTTGTCAGCGTGGGACAAATGAATATTGGTACCGACGCCATGGTGAATTAAAATGCATGTTACGGAATTTAGGAACTCCAACATGGTTCCTTACCCTAAGCTGTGCCGAGTACGCTTGGGATGATTTACTGGATTTTCTACGAGAGGCAAATTCAAACATTAAAAACATCGAATACAAGACAGCAGGAGAACTGTGCTCATTGGATCCGGTTAATGTTTGCAGATATTTCAATCATAGATTTGAGGCTATGATGTCCTTCATCTGCAATAAAAAAAATCCACCTCTAGGAGAAGTAGTGGATTTCTTTTGGAGAAAAGAGTACCAGGCAAGAGGTGCTCCTCATATTCATATGCTGTTGTGGATCAAGGATGCCCCAAAGTTTGGAACAGATACTGATGAAGCAGTGTTATCTTACATTGAAGAATATGCAACATGTGCTATACCAAAAAGCACAGAAGAGAAAAAGTTAAAGGAGCAAGTTTTACGTTTCCAAAGTCATCGGTGTGGAAAATACTGTCGATGGAAATACAAGAGCAAAGATAAATACTACACTAAATGTCGATTTGGATTTCCTAGACCTGTTCTTTCAAATGGAAGAGTAAACAGTTTTATGTCAGCTGTGAGACATACTATCACAAGAAAATCACCTAAGAATACCTACAACCTTAAAAGAAAAGAAGAATCAAAAAATATAAATGACTACAACCCAGTCATTTTATCCATGTGGAACGCTAACATGGATATACAGTATGTAGCTGACAATTCCATTGCTGTTGCTCGATATGTAACGTCTTACATTACGAAATCAGAAAAAACAGAATTGAAGGAAATGTGGGAAGAGATTTCTCACGAGAAAACTGTCAGTAAGAAGCTGTACAGTTTCAGTTTGAAGATGTTATCGCATCGAGAAATTGGATCCTACGAATGTTCAGATAGGTTATCTTCTGCAAGTCTCTACTCGAAATCAAGAAGAATAATTTGGGCAAGTTTAGGCCTTGCAGCAATGAGAAATCGGGTACTGAAATCTGTTGGAGAAATTGAATATTTGGCCGAGAATGACCCAGAAAGTACAGATATTTTGAAATCAAACATGTTGGATACATATTACCCAAAGAGAAGTCATCATCTGGAGAACATGTGTCTCTATGAAGTGCTGCAGAACTACATTTATTCACGGAAAGCCGCAGAAGACATCAACAATGGAAAATATAAAGTCATTGGTGAGGAAGGATGTTTGGTGAAGCAAACAAAAGGAAGTTTGATAAATCACCGGAAGCTGAGCTGCGACACTACTGACAAAAAGGAATTTTACTACTTGGCTCTTTTACAGCTGTTTAAACCATGGCGTACAGAGGATGAACTACTGGGAGAATTTCAAAGCTATGAAGATTCTTTTAATGCTTGCAAAGACAGCATACAATGCAGTACATTCACAACTTATCTGCAAATGTTAAATGAAGAAATTGAACAGGAAACTACAATTGCAGCAGAAATAGCTAGAGACAGTTCTCAGGACAGCCAAAGTTCAGGAACACTCAGTCAAGATCCTCTAGGACAACCAATCGTTAAAAATGAAGCATCAATAGCCATGAATGAAGTGGAAACGGCTATGAATCAAGCTCAAGGAGAATTTATAGACTTACAAAATTTGGAAAGACAACTGAACGAAGAGCAGCAACAAATTTATGAAGAGATCAGAAGCAAAATTGATCACGGATTTCTACATGAAAAAAAAGATTGCTCATGCACATCATTTCATCCAATCAGGATGTATGTAAGCGGACAAGCTGGAACTGGAAAAAGTTTCCTAATAAAAGTCATCAGAAGCTACCTACAGCAAAAAACGGATTCTACTTTGTCTTGTGTGGTTACTGCTCCAACTGGGTTAGCAGCATATAACATAAAAGGAATCACTTTACATCGTTTGCTAATGTTACCAGTGGAGCATGAGAACAAAATACAATACAACAAGCTAACTGGAGAAGCATGCTTGGAAGTTTCAAGAGTATTGAAGAAGATGCAAGTTCTCATTATTGATGAGGTGAGCATGGTATCAAACTTAATGCTTGCCTTTGTGCATTTAAGAATGCAGCAAATTCTGAAGTCAGACTATGACGTGTTATTTGGAGGAAAACACGTCATAGTTTTTGGAGATCTTTTGCAACTTACTCCAGTTAAAGGACAACCAGTGTTTAATACTGTGACACATGAAGACACAAAGAAGTCATTGGGAAGCATCGGTAATACAAATATTTGGTCCTTCTTTGAGTACAAGGAACTTACAACTAATATGAGGCAAGCAAACGATGAAGAATATGGAAGTATTCTGAAAGATATCAGGATTGGACTACTCACAGAAGCTGGCAAAAAAGCATTACAGACTCGGCTGCTACATAATTTATTTCCAAAGGAAGAAATAGTTGCAGAGAAGATATACAAGAACATTGCAGAAAACAAAAGTGTCATCTGCTTAATGCCAACTCTACGTGAATGCTCAATATTCAATGAGGAGCTTTTGAAATTGGAAAAGGAAGATATCAGGAAATTGGAAGCAGTGGACAAAATTGAGGATGGAAGAATTACTGTCACATTAACAGGCACACTGAAAAATAAATTGGATTCACTAGAGAAGAAGATTTCCAAAACAGCTGGATTAGAAAAAAATCTATATGTTTGCATGAACTGTAGAGTATTTTTAAGGAGAAATTTGGATGTTGAAAAAGGTTTAGTTAATGGAGCTATGGGAAGAGTTGTGGGTTTTATTAATTATCAGAAAAAAGATGGAATTGAATGTTTAAAAATAAAATTTGATCAGATAGAAGAAGTTAAAGATATTTGTCGTTGTACAGTTCGTTTCATGCTTGTGAAAGACTTATATGTACGTAGGAAGCAGTTTCCGTTTTCTCTAGCATATGCTGTAACTATTCACAAGTCTCAAGGATTGACTGTAGATTGTGCATTTGTGAACATTGGTTCAACTGTGTTCAAAGAAGGTATGGCATATGTTGCTTTGTCACGAGTGAAAACATTATCAGGTTTATTCATGATAGACTTTGATGATTCAAAAGTTAGTGCTGATACAAATTGTGTAAAGGAGTATAATAGATTAAGAAGAAGCTATGCTCCTCATTTAGGTCAGTATCCTGTGTTGGAGAAACGTGTAGTTTCTCGTAAAAGGAGAAATGAGAATATCTGTAATGAAGATGTAGAGAGGAGGAAAAAAAAGAGGAGTGATGTAATTGCAAGTAAAAAGAATAAGGAAAATGAAGAACAGGTTGTAGGATGTTATTTTGAAAATAGCTCTGGTGTCAACTGCTACGCTAATGTAGTGCTGAATGTTGCATTTTATCTGGAAAGTTTGCAAGAGCAGATAATAGTAAATCAGGGAAAAAGATTCTGTACTGTGCTGAGTCTCCTTTTTGAAAAGCTGAGTAATGATAAAACTCAAATAGAAAGTGCTACTGAAATTAGAAAAGTTTTAGATGTATGTTCAGGACGAACACAGTTTTCTCAAAATGTACAGCAAGACGCACAGGAATTCTTGATTTATTTTCTTCAGGTACTGGAAGAAGAAGGGGTTAACATTGAAAATGTATTTGGTCTCTCTTATAAATGGGAACATAGTTGTGAAAACTGTTATAATATATGTGGCTCTAATGTTGATTCTGAAAGGTTTATTTATTTAACATTGCCAGAGAGTAAAACAGTCACTTTTGCTAAATTAGTTAAAGATGCTAATCATAGCATGCAATGCAGTGAGTGTAAATCTGACATGTTTTCAACATTAATTTTAAAGGAATACAGACAGTATGTAATTTTAATGATGCAACGATGTAGAGCTGATGGTTCAAAATTGGATACTTTAATAAAGAAGTTTACAGGACAGCAATTATCAATTTCAGGAAAAACTTTTGTAACAGTTGCAATAATTTTCCATGATGGACCTACTGTAACTTCTGGTCATTACACAGTTTATCTTAAATGTGAAAAAGGCTGGACACTGTGTAATGATTCCCAATTGATTTTTAAGCAACGTTTGCCTTTTGATTTAGCAAATTCCTATCTAATCTTCCTGAAACCTAAATTTTAGAGAGATTTGACAACATCTGGAGAAAACAATTTTACCATTTTATTGGATTACCATTTGGAATTTACAAATAAAAAGATTTAACAAATTATCATTTGGCCAAATGGAAAGGTAACCAATTGTAATGTGGAATTTTTCCATTTTTTAAGGAAACTTTGGAAAACCAAAAATTTAGAAAAAATGGGTAACATCTGCACAATTTACATTTTGGAATGTTATTGGATTGCCATTGGAAATTTTTTCAAAAAAGATTTTTAAAATTACTATTTGGCCATGCGGAAAAGTAAACAATTCTATTGTGGACTTATTTAATTATTAATTAATCTTTCGGAAACCAAAATGTTACAGAGAAACGGTGACATCTGTACAATTTAAACTTTTGTTTTTTATTGGATTACCATTGGAAATTAAACAAAAAAAGAATTTTAAAATTACTATTTGGCCTAAAGGAAATGGAACCAGATGTATTGTGGAGTTATTTGACATATATTATTGTGATTATACTTCTGAAACAAAAATATCAGACGGTATTTTAAAGAAATAAGTATAGATATTAGATGATATTTTTTTAGAATATTATGCATTTCTTTAAAGTTATGTTTATGAAAAAAGAGATTCTGGGCTTTTTTAAAAACAATCTTTGAGATTGTTAATTTTTTTTTGCCTGCTGTTAAATGATGAATGCAATTGCTTTCACAATTTATAGTGAAATGCAATATTTTCTGAAAACAGCAAAAAAAAGGCAAAAATATTTTTTGAAAAATATGTAAATATGTGTACTGTATTATTAAATGTTTTATTAAATATTAATACTTTTTTCTTTTTTTCAGATTGAGATAGAAAATTTTCGAAAACTATAACCATTTTAAAAGCAATTAAAAATAAATTAAATGAATAAATCTTTTTTTGAGTGGGTATGGTAAGTCAATAATGTCATGGTCCCTTTTTTCCACTTCTCTACAATCACATTTGCAGTTTTTAATTGTAGTCTCTCAAGGACCTTGTAATGTGATAATTGATTTTTAGTGTTTTAAAAAAAAAAAAAAAAATTACGCGTACCGTACGCGTACGGTAAAACAAAAAAAAAAAAGTTTTTAAAAAAATATATAAAAAATAGATGAAAGGTAAGGTTGGCTCTTAAAAGAGCCGTTGTGTTCATGCAGGGACAGAGGAAAGAAAGATTGGGAATATTAGACGGTACGACAAGTGTGCTGATCTATTTTACTGTTCACTAGGGAAATACTGGTCTCCCTATAAGTAATTAGATCGTGACAATGGGCGCACCGTACTTCAACCCTCGCAAACCGAGGGTTAATTTCCAGAGGACCAGAAAAAGGAGATGCTCCCCCCACAGATGAAGGGCTCACCTGACCTGCAGAAGAAGGACTCGGCTCTGCAGATGATGGTCCAGGCTGAGCTGCTGTGGATGTGCTTGGTTGATTTACTGAAGGGTTACCTTCAGTAAGTCGAGCATGTGTCCTTCTGTGTACATCCTTAAGGTGTCTCATCATGGTGTGATTCCCAAAGGAATACTTCCTGTCAGGATTACCTCTTGAAAGTACACGCTCACACAGCTTGCAAGTCATTAAGGGTGCATTTACCTTTTGCTGGCCTTCTGGAAAAGTAAAATACTCCCATACGTAAGAGGTCTTTTGTTTCCTCGCTCTCTGCCTCAAGGTAGTGCTGCTAGCCTCACTCTCAGAAGAGCTCTGCTGTTCTGCCATCGTATCACAAAGACAACCCAGCTCCTTCTCCTAAGGGATCACAAGCAGAAATGAGGGGAATGGGTGTGGTGTAGGAGAGTTCTAGAACTGAAAGTAGTTTCAACCAATCAAAAGTTGTGTTTCATGATCACATGACCTACCGTACGCTTACGGTACGCTTACGGCAAAAGTACGCATGCACGTAAAAAAGACACGCGCTTGCGCGCATGCGCATAACAGTCACTCCCCGACACTTCCGCGTAACGTGCGCGTGTAGCGAACACGCGTACGCGCCCCACGCGGAGAACACGCGGCTACGCAAATTGCGTAACTATACGCAAACAGCGTAGATAAATTACGGACATTGCGTAAACCGTACGCTTACCGTAAGCTTACGGTACGCGTACTAAAAAAAAAATTTTAAAAAAAGGAAAAAATGTATTGCTAATAAATTTTACCTGTTTATTTTATAAAATATATTAAAAAAAACATATTGTAGAATTTTAAAAATGTAACCATAGTCTTTAAAAAAGGATAGAAAATTAAAAAAAAAATATGTAAAAAAAAATAGAAGGAAAAAAAAAAAATTTGCATTTAAAAAACCTTGCAAATTCACTGAAAAAACCATGGGTTTCACACACGTTATAGTTAGGAATTAGCATTTAAAAAACCTTTGAAATTCACTGAAAAAACCATGGGTTTCACACACGTTATAGTTAGGAATTAGCATTTAAAAAACCTTAGAAATTCAATGAAAAAACCAAAGGTTTCACACATGTTATAGTTAGCTGGACATTTCACTCGTAAAAAACCAATGAAATTCCCCCGTTATAGTTAGTTCAGCTAACTATAACTCGCGCGCCCGCAATGCACTACTGATGACGTCACATATTACATCACTCATGACATGGTCAGTGACATCACTAATGACATCACTGATGACATCTCAAATGACATCACTGATGACATTATCCTTGTGACAGAGTGGTAGACCTCCTCTCACCCTAATATAACCTTTGATACAAACATTCAAAAATAGACACTAAAATTTTCAAAACAATGGACATACCAATAACAGTTACAACAACCTATTCAGTAATTCTAAGATCCACATACACATCCACTCATCCACCAACAATCCTATACAGTCACTCATACATGTACTCACACATCATATGTACTCATACACCTAAACATCCTGTAACACAATCCCACTCATCCATAGAGTTACTCACACACATAGTCACTCATGCTAATAAAGAATCAAACATCCATTTACTTGCATATACAGTTATACACACACCAGCACACTTACTTTTTCAGAAACTTACACATACTTAGTCTTTTTAACAATCACTTATAGAAACACATACTTATTCATACAGGAACTCTTCCAATCTCTCACTCTCACATATACTCACTTATAAACACCAATAGTCACATATACTAGTTTAAAACATATGTAGTTACTTATGAAGACACTATTGAGACAGTCATTCACTCACTAACACACCCATGCACACACTCATCCACCCATACAGTCCTGCACACATGCTGTCTTCAACACATACAAACAGTGAGTCACTCATTCATGCATCTATGCACTACGTAATACCCCCCACCGCACCATGAAGACACTCAGACACTCATACTGATACTCAAAAAACCAACTATTAACCTATATAGACACTCATGTAGCTACTCACCAACCCATGCAGCCACTTATATACAAAGTGAGAGACTGATACAGGTATTTACACATTTAAACATTACTCACTAAGCCATGTATTCAAAAAGATACACTTAATCAGTCAGTTATACAATCAATTTTTCAGAAACAAATCATCAATTTAGACACTTATATACTCATTTATTCTTCCATCGACCTTGAGATATACATATATAAAACATATTTAATTTTCAGAAAAACACACATTCACTGGATGATGTCATCAGTGATGTCATTTGAGATGTCATCAGTGATGTCATGAGTGATGTCACTGACCATGTCATGAGTGATGTAATATGTGACGTCATCAGTAGTGCATTGCGGGCGCGCGAGTTATAGTTAGCTGAACTAACTATAACGGGGGAATTTCATTGGTTTTTTACGAGTGAAATGTCCAGCTAACTATAACATGTGTGAAACCTTTGGTTTTTTCATTGAATTTCTAAGGTTTTTTAAATGCTAATTCCTAACTATAACGTGTGTGAAACCCATGGTTTTTTCAGTGAATATATATATAAGTAGGAATATATGCATCAATTAAAAGATGGTTGAATGGCGCAGTGCTTAGGATGCATGGATACTGCGCTTTAATTGGGCCGATAGATAGATAGATAGATAGATAGATAGATAGATAGATAGATAGATAGATAGATAGATAGATAGATAGATAGATAGATAGATAGATAGATAGATAGATAGATAGATAGATAGATAGATAGATAGATAGATAGATAGATAGATAGATTCCATTCTAATGTTGATATTTTGTACTACAATATTTTTGTAGTTTCCATACATTTTAACCCCTTCGCCGCGGCAGGAATTCCGCCGCGGCGCTGGGGGGGGGGGGGTTTGGGGGCAGCGCGGTGGCGCTGTGCTCGTGACGGAACCGCTCCGTCACAAGCCACGGTTGAGCTGTGCTCATGATGGAGTGGTTCCGTCACGTCTCCGCCCACTGCGCTAATCGCCCGCACAGGTGGGGAATTAGCGCCGCGTGGGCGGAGCGGCGGCCAACGGCCGCAGCATGACGGAACCACTCCGTCATGAGCACAGCGCAAACGTGGCTCATGACGGAGTGGTTCCGTCATGAGCGGGGAAGGGGTTAAGTATGTAAAGTTAATATTTTTGTGGTTGATTTTTTGACCACGATAATTGTGTGCCTTAATACTTTTTGGTCGATATTTTGTCTTACAACTGAGGAGGAAATTGGTAGACTCTGGGTTCTCCTTGTATGCTTGTGGCGCACTCATTTCAGTGAGACCCATATGTAATAATTCAAGCATTGCTAAACTGTGTTGCTGTGTATGGTGGTGCACCTAATATGTTACCAATTGACCTACTATACAATGTTATGTACCTGGTGCTGAAAATTGGCCTATAACTGTTATATGAGGTGGCAGTTTCAACTGTGTTATTAATGTAAATTTCAATAGATCATACCCACCTCTAAGGTCCACAGCAAGTGCTGCATATGCTATGGCCAGACCAAATGTTTAGAGCATTGGGTCTTCCAGAAAGTATGGAGAGGACAACATCCTGATTTATGACCATATTCTTTTTCTTTTACCAGTGCACACCTTTCATACACGCTTTGAGATATTCCTCATGAAGCATGCAAGCAGTGGACTCGATAGAATATCTGTGTAAGACACTTTCTGATCATAGGCAAGGGCAAGGAAGGAGCAACTGTCCAAAGGGTGAATGGTGGTGTGGACTAAATCACTTGCTTGGCTTCCTTGAGGACCCCACCAAAGAAAATGTGTATACCTTGGGGTTTTGAGATGTTTTTGACCCTAAACTGGGTTGAGGACTCGAGGCAGAGCCTGACCTAAGACGGCGCCCGAACCGGGGCTGCACTGAAATAGAGAGCCATTAAAAATATCTATGCAACTGGGGGGAGAGTCAGAATCTTCTTTGTTACCTAGCAGAGGCACTCCCACCCTGACTCTCAAGGGACCAAACTACTGAACACTGCTCTGTCACAAGCTCTCTAGATCTATGACGATGCACCCTGGAGGGGATACCAAAACTGTTTGTTCATACCGCGGAGCCCGAGCAACCTTGGCCGATGCCCGGTGGAGCTGTCCTACGCCGCTATAGAGGAGTCTGGCTCTGGTTTACCCCCTTGGCCGTCACCTACCCAGCCGGTCATCTGACATTGTTTTCCTTGACTCCCCGTTTATGTTTCCTTCCCTCCCCCTCCTCCTCCCTCTGTGATTCTTTGATTTAACTGATGCAACTATGTTACCTGTAACTCGCTGATCCTAATGTGATTCTTTGATTCAACTGATGTAACTATGTAACCTGTAACTCGCTCATCCTAATGTAAAGTGGTCTGATACCTCCGGGTCTAGCCAGCGCTATATAAAACTTTGCAAATAAATAAACCCTTTCTCATGACAATCAATTGAGTTAGAACACTAATATTAATACTATAGTAGAGGTATAGGGTGGTAGCTCTGCAGGACTCGGTCTTTAGTGGCACAATGGGAAATGCAATATACTATTATTTCCTAGAAAATTAAAACATGGTGGGTAACAAGGGAAGCATTCAAGGTGGTGGTCCAGGGGGATGTATAAAGACCTCCAAATGGATTAGGAACATGCTATTTTAAGTCCTTCAAATGGCTAAACAAAACATAAAAATGTGCTGAACAGCATTTAGCACAGAACAGACCTTATAAAACAGCACGAATGATATAAGTGAAGCCCTACTTACCCACCTTGAGCTGTTGCATTGCTTTGACTATAAAGTGTACTCAACTAAAATATACTTCATGGGGGTAGCTGGCACTATGTTTGCCTTATTGACAGAGATGGGCTAGTTGAGACCAGAACTATCATCACTAAACAATTGTTAAGGAGACATAAACATGGACGTCATTTGGGAGAAGTCAGGGGTCGCAGCTGTGAACTCTAGCTTGCTCCCTGCAACTCCTGGCACTTCCTTTGCGACTCCCGGCCTCAGAGGAGGCTAAAGTTTTGCCCCCTCTGAGGACAGGGGGTCGCAAAGGCAGGGAGCAAGCTAGAGGTCACAGCTGCGACCCCTGACAACTCCTAAATGACGTATGCTCCCATATGAGATCAATTCATATTTGCAGATTACTATTGAGGACCTGTAATCAGCTGGTCTGGTGCCTTGCTGCAGGACTGGATAGATAATTTAGTTCAGAACAATAAATCACAGCAAAAGAAATTAGGGGGGGGGGGGGCAATTTAGACGATGGATAGAAATATATCGCCAGGATCAGATGAACTCCTGGAGAAATGTTATTTTCAATTTGCCCCTATACTGTGTCCCAAACTGAATGGTTCTACAAAGTTAGGAGGCTTATTGGTATCTGCCTAATACCACAAAAGGTGATAAAGGGGCTGCACAAGTTAGGCAAACATTCACTGGAGAGGTCTTCATATATGCTTTTGTCCCTCCAGAACTTAGATCACAAAATTCTGGCCAAAATGCTGGCATCTAGATTACATCCTATATTGTGTACCCTACTCCACCCAGACCAGGTCTATTTATACCAGGTTCTAATGCCTCTCAAAACATCAGATGTTTGTTTTGTGTGCTGGCATCAGCACCCCTGCCCTTTACGGATGCTGTAGTGGCACTGCTAGACATGGAGATTGGGTCTGATTCTTAAGTAGGCTCTATCTAAGAGCAGTATTGAGGATTGTGGGGATGGGTCTGATGATGCTGAGCTGGATCAACCTCTTTCCCTCAGATCATACAGCAAGGGTGAAAAAAGGCAGGACCTATTATGACATATGGACTATTCTAAGAGGGCCGACATGGATGGGTCTGCTGTCGCTGATGGTGGTCGCCTTGGCCGTGGGGCCAATGCTAAGCCACTTTAGGATATATGGAAGGGTGAATGGCCTTGCAGGGTAAGGGCCCATGATTTCACTCTTTGTGGACGATGCACTCCAGTGCATTAGAGAGTTGTCTCAGCAGCTGAGGGACATCATGGCGAAGTAAGACACATTCCGGGCTCTCTCAGTCCTCAAAGTTACTTGGGGCAAATCCTGCTCCTTCCAACTACACGCCACTGTCCCAGTCAGATCAGTGGACTTTGATCGTTTTCCACAGTTGTCGGAACCCGCCACCTATTGACACTGGGGGTGTAGGTTTACCACTCTGACAGGGATCTATTGGCAGGAAGTGTGAATGGGACCGTGAGTGCCATCAGAGGTTTGGGGAGGCTCTGGAAAACATTGTCACTGTCAGCAATGGATAGAGTTGCATTGTCAGCAATGGTCCTGCTCTCTCGCCTGTTTTACCTTTTTGCAAATTTACCAATCATTATTCGACTTGCCCTCTTCAGGGTTCTCAATTCTACACTCTCGGTGCTGATATGGAAAGATGGGAGGGGCACTTTGACACTAGACACATTGTAGCATACGCCTTCAAAAAGATGGGTACAGGGCAGGCACCCCACTATGAGCTTTGTTGTATTGCAGCGTAGCAGCAACATGTTGTACAGTGGCCCCCGGACCTAGCACACTTGATGCTAAATTCCTTTGTGCAGAAATACACCTGGATAGTTTATGGGGCAAATTCAGGTGGTAAACTCCCAAAATAGTCACCACCATCCCGCAATTGCTGGGATAGACACCACAGATTACGAAACTCGAAGAAGCCCGATGCCCTGCCGGATAAACAGGGATAGCCCGATGGCGGCCACAGATATGTACACCTGGAGCGACTACTCTCTGGAGACATCGGGAGGGCCACTCTTCTATGGAACCCTCCAACCATTTGGGTACATTCAGGAGGAGTATGGATTCCTCAGAGACAATTCCTAACATATGGTAAATGTTTTGACAGAGTTGGGGCTCAGGGGGCATGTCATGTTGTTGTGTGTTTGTAGAGTGCACCATCACCTGTCTAGACACCAATGGAAGAAGTGCTGCAAACCCTCTTGACATTTGTACGGGAGATAGGGTGGTATCGACTGACATCTCTCTTGGACAGACCACTGACAGAGATACTCACACGATGGCAAGAGGCCTTGGGAAGGGGATCTGACGATGTGGAATGGGAGAAAGTACCAACCCAAGTGGCACGCACTCCAGGAACAGTAGATATAAATTGATACAATTTCACTATCTCCGCCGCATATCTCTCACCCCGCCAGATTCCCAGCATCTTAGTAAGGTTATCAGGGGACAGCCGTAGATGCTGTCTATCTGATGCTGGCTTTTTCCATATGGTGTGGAAATGTTCCGGATTGACTAGATATTGCGAGGGGGTTGCAACATAAAATAAAGCAGCGGTATAGGGGTGGCTTTAGGCCTCTCACAAAGTCTGCGTGTTGGGATCAGGCTCCAAGAAATAAAAAATAAACTTTTCAGACCTCGCATTGCTGCTGATAAAACGTAGGATTTCAATGCACTGCAGGACACGTATGACGTTGTTCGTTGTTTACTAGCTTGGTGCAGGTGACTGATGTGGTCCTGCAGGCTGCAGAAGAGAAAGAGGTGGCTTTGCATGTAACATCCTCTTAAGCGAATAAGAGTATCTACGTGGAGACTTGGGAGACAGCCTGACAACAACTCACTCAGTTACTTGACAATCCATAAATGTTTTAAAAATAGATTGTGTCAAATGATACCTAGAGGGACACTTGTTCTAAATTTGAGCTGCCCTGTCCTTCCTGGATATACGTGTTGCTCCTGTACTTTTTCCAAGGCCAGCTCTACAGCATGTTCCCACACAAGACAGGGTGATGGAGACACAGCCCAGGATGTTGAGGAGAACACCAGAATGCTCAGAGCACTGGAACAACCAGTGTAAGGGATGCATGACACCACTAGGATTCCGCGACTGGCAACGAAAGGGGCGCATTAAAACACGCTGACGCACAGCCAATCAGAGGTGAGACAGCTATATAAACACAGATTCTTTGTAAGCAGAAAGGATGGCTAAGATCTGAACTAAAAAATTCCTGTAAATAAACATTTCCAGGGAAAATAAAGGCACTTGAACTAAGAACCGTAAACACAGTAAATGCTACAACATGCATTGAGAAGGTGAGCTGCAAACCTTTTCTTTCACTAACAAACTGTAATTCAATTATACTAAATAATCTCAATAACAGGCCTTACTACTTTCAGTTAGAAAAACACAAACAACATCCACAATAGGACTCTAAGCAGCAAGTCAATTAGAAGTAATTGACTCTTTTTTTTTAAGTAGGCCATCCCTGCCATTAGAGTACTAGTACACTATCAAAATTATATTTGTCTCTTTCCTAGAGAGAGAGGACATTAGCCAGTGCTGAGGATCACCGCTTGTCCTGGTGAAGACCTTGCACAAATAAACACATATACTCCACTACAGAGGTTGAAACATGACTATACATGGAAAGCTCACTTCATAACAAAACGGATTGGTTCCTTGTACACAGACCATGTACAAACAAGCATTGGCATAGCCAATAGGTCTCGCCTATTGGAACCTTATAAGTGTTTAGCCATGCAACAGTTGCATAACTAAATACTTATAAGGTCCCAAAAGCGAGACCTATTGGCTATGCCAAGCGTCCGCCGTGAGGCCACAAAAGTGAAAGTGATCCCGATCCCGATCAAACATCAAAGCGGCCCTGCGACCGAGAAAGTGAAAGTAATCGTGCACATGCACTGTAGCTCTAGGCTGGCCTGGTAGCACTTTTTGGAGCCCTCTCAATTAGTCTCGCCAGACCAGCGCATGAGCTGGGTCAGGCGAGACCTAAAAACTGAGTGTCAATTAAGGAAGCATTGTAGGGGTTCTTTATTCTACTTCCAGGAGGGGTAATTTACTTTTGAAAAGTCCTAATAAGGTTCAATTTTTTGATGGGCTTCAATTATTGTACATAATCCACACTGAGTCCAATCTAATTTTAATTGCTTAGATTTGGTGATATTGTGGGACACAATTCATTGAGTGGCGGATTTGACAAATGGTAGCACTAGGTAAATGTTTAACACTTCCAGGGAGTACATTTTCTGTGACATGTTGCCCCTTTGGATTGATATAAAAATGAATCACTACTTCGTTTTTTAGGTCTTGCCTACGCAGCGTGCATGCACTGCTTAGGAGAGACCTTTAGTCAACTGCACAGCTTTGCGGCCAAAAACGTGCATGCGTTCCATTGCCTTCAATGGCAATGCATGCACGAGTGGAGATTCACTTGCGGGAGCGAGCGGCTGGCGCCATATGTTATCAATTATCGCCGCGCCAGCCGCTCGCTCCCGCAAAAGAATCGCGCAGGACCCTCTCTTCTCTCCCCTCGCTTCCGCGCGCGCTTGTTTTTTCAAAGCCACTGGGAGATTACATGATTTGCCCATGATCGATGAGAAGATGTTAAGCCGACAGCGAGACTCGAACCCGGTTCCCTCAGTTCCAAAGTCAGCGGCTCTGGTTGTTACTCCACCTTAGCATGACCTCCTTTTAGCACTCTCACGTCGCTTCTCTCTGTTCTCGCTTCTCTTTCTCTCTCTTCAATTCTCTCTCGCTTTATCTTTCTCGTTCTCTCTCTCAGATACACTTCATTCAACAATCTCTCTACCCCTTCCTGCCCCCGTCTGTCCGCGTCGCTGCCTCTGCACTCGCTCTGCCCATCTCATCTGTGCGTGAGCTTTGTGAGACGAACCTGTGTACCGGACGGCGGCGATCAGTTTCTTAGTTGGGCCATGACGGGAGAATATTGCAACTAAGTAGGCATCATACACCCCCCCACACACACACAATTCCGGCCCACAAGCCGACCCTGTGTGTGGCCCCTGTACCAGAGAACCAGAATCCATACTGCGGAGAGCGACGAGCTGGGGGCAGAAACAGACACTTAGACAGTTTCAACCGCGGCGTCGAAACTCTGAAGTGCACAGATATTGACATCCTCATCCAATGACGTGTCAAAAAAGATGTCTGCGCGAGGTGTGACTGACCGTGGACTGAGTTCAATCACAGCACAATCAGAAACAGTGTAATTGGGTGTGTGTTGATGAGCGTGAGAGGGTGTGTGCATTTGTGAGTGTGTCTGTGTGTAGTGATGAGTTTGAGGGTGTCATTGTAAGCATGTGAGTGTGTATGTCTGTCTTTTTATAAGTTTGAGAGGGTGTGTCTTTGTGAGTGTGTGGTTGTGAGCAAGTGTTTGTGTCTGTGTTTAAGCCCACCCGCCCCCAAGGGTCATGCGTGGCCCTTGCAAGTTATCATCTAAACACAACCTAGCCTATGGAGATATATACAGGTGATTTTTCTAGATGTTACACTTTTCTGGTTAAAAAAAATTTTTAAAAACATTTGCACGTAGGAAAATCATTTCCACGTACGAAAACCATATGCACGTAAACAATAGAAAACAGTTACGCTTCATTCTGTTAAAGCCATGTCAAAATGTGCACGCGGTCTATCAAATGGCTTTTGTGCAGCAAAAGCAATTCCTGGCATTGCGCAAAAAACATTCTCTCAAAATGCACGCTACATTGGGTTTCTTTTTTGGTAGCGCGATGTTATTCTTTACCACTGTCAATGAATCTTTACTCAAAAAATCAAATTTAGAATTAATTTTACTTTCCTAATGATTGAGAACAAATTCAATTATCCTGGGGGGTGTGTGTGGGGGTCCCAGTTGGCGTACTTACAAAACCCGCAGCGACAAGGGAACAGCAGAAGACACTGAATAAAGATGTGATGTAAACGTGCACGATGACTACCTGCGAGGCGAGAGCCACACTGCATATGTGTCAATGCGCGTGGGGCACGAAGCAGCCCGGCACATCTGTGCTCTCTGCGGATCAAGTAACCAACCTGCAGATAGATGTAAACAGTTTGCAATAGTGGTCGAAGAGCCCCGCCTAAGGCATAAGGAGGACAACATTATACACTTTACTGGGACTGCGCACACACAGACAGCGCACACACACAAACATGGCTATGGATGTAAATAACTGGGCATTCATTCATGCATAAAGTTGTATATGTTTACAAACAGGGCTTTAAGTGGGCCTGGTCCTGCCGGTGCTCAGCGCTGGCTGTTCTATAAAGCAGGTGCTGACACGGGTCCCTACCCGGCTCTGCATTTTTGCCCTCAGAATGAGAAAAAAAAATCTTAACTCTGCAGGGTACCACCCTTCACTGCCTTTGATGTAACTTTAAAGAGACTGGTTACAGTTCTTTCACAGCCTCATCATTTCAGAACTGAAGCATTTTCAATATCATATCCAACGAAGCTATAGTTGATGCGTATTTATCTTATGCAACTAACAATCATTGGGTCTGATTTTAATTGTTGTATTATATAGCTGGATGAGCTGACAGAAGCAGCAAATTACCAGGTGGGCGGCACACTATGCTAAACACATATTTGTAGCTTACTTTTTAAGCCACACCCTAATTACACCGGCCACACATCTTTTAGAACCCCCCCCCCCCCCAACCCCCCTAGTTGTTTTCACTCCACTTAAAGCCCTGGTTTACAACACACCAGTGACACTCAATTGGCCCAATAAATATGTTACTCATAAGACGTGTAATAAGAAACATAGATTCAAATGACGTAATCCGACAGTGCCATGGCCAAACTCCGAACCACAATGCAGACCAAATATACGGAAAATCATTACCGTTTTTGAGGGAGGAGAGGGCGTCGCGAGCCACCAGCTCATGCCTTCCTCCCAGGAGAGTTAAGGCCCCTCCCTCAGAGAACAATGGAAATAAATGTACATATTACACACTGCACATCACTGTGTGTGTCTAAATATCTCTTAGTTACATTGCATTTCATTACATTCAAAATACATACATTTTTACATAAAACAAATGCTAACTGGTATATTTGCATGTAACTAGCACACAAGGGCATACATACATCAGTCTGCCTTATGCGTGTGTTCGAGCCTCTTCCCAGATTTCTCTTAAAACGTGAGATATATTAGAGACAGGTGTCTATATTTACAGCGCTTCCATCTCACGGCACAACTCGCGTTTGTCTCTTCGGCGCTGCCTGTTGCACCGCGCCACACACCCACTAACTAATACCAGGCGCGCAACACCCATTGGACTCACAGGGCTTCAGCCCCCCCCCCCCCCTCCCCTAGTGTGCGGCAGCCCGGGATGAGACACCTTCCCGGGCAAAAAAGCAGCCGCACCCGAGCACTTCACAGGTCTTTAAAAGACCATTTGCATGTTAATGAGGCCTTGCTGTTGTTTCACGCCTTCTAAGAGCCCCTGCAGCTCCACTCTGCCTATTGCTTAAAGTTCAGCCCCCCCCCGAAATTTTTGCTCAGCCCCCCTCCCCCCGAAATTTGGCTCTAGTTGCGCCTCTGACTAATACAGTGCTTTAAATGGAAATACAGAACTGCTGGTACTCACTCTTTAGAGTAACTGCTTGTTACTGAGAAGTGTTGGTACTCCCTCTCTTTCAAATGAAAGACGCGCAGGTACCGGCCCATTTGAAGTGTCGGTCACTTAATGCGCACTTTCAGTGACAGAGCTCAGAGACGCTCGCCCTGTCTGGACTTGTGCGTCGGTGTTTACATAGCGATCCTAGCTACACAATAATTGTGGGACAGGGGCCACAGATCCAACATTGTGTGCATGAGGAGGGAATGTACACGTTTGGGTTACACATTTCACAGATTTACAATTTCCAGACACAGCGAGGTGGCTTACCCCAGAGTAACACGAAACAACGCCATAGTATAACCTGTGTATGAAGAAGTGCAGAGCGTGGCTTACCCCAGAGTAACACGAAACAACGCCATAGTATAACCTGTGTATGAAGAAGTGCAGAGCGTAATAATATGTTACTTTATTAGGATTGCTGAGGGAGGGGAGGGGCCACTCTTGTGAGTCATGGTCCCTCCTCACACAGAACAAAGGTAAAAAATAAAATAGTGTATTTGATTATGCGCATCTGCATATATTATATTTAATGCAGCACAATATCCTTGGTGCAACAATATCAACTGTTGTATGTCTAAACACTTATAAGCTCCTAAAGGCGAGACCTATTGGCTATGCCAATGCTTGTCTTATGGATGCTACTCCGGGGTAAAGTACTTTGACGTCATTTTGATGTAATCCACACTATATAAAACGTCAAATTAATGAAAATATAAAATTAAATTGCATAACCGTACATTGAGGAAGACGTATAATTGGGCACTGTCCCCATTTTGTTGGAAATATTTGCCCTAAAGGGTTTTCTTTCACCCAGGCCCTCGTCACCAGCCGACTGGACTACGGCAACGCCCTCTACGCCGGGACCACCGCCAAGCTCCAGAAGAGACTCCAGCGGATCCAAAACGCCTCAGCCAGACTCATCCTCGACATCCCACGATCCAGCCACATCTCCGGTCATCTGAGAGACCTTCACTGGCTCCCCATCAACAAGAGAATCACCTTCCGCCTCCTCACCCACGCACACAAAGCCCTACACGACCAAGGCCCGAGCTACCTCAACAGCCGAGTCAACTTCTACGCTCCCAAACGCCACCTCCGATCAGCCAACCACGCCCTCGCCGCCGTCCCCCGCATCCGAAGAGCGACTACAGGAGGAAGGTCCTTCTCCTACCTGGCCGCCAAGACCTGGAACTCCCTCCCGTCCGACCTGCGCCTGACCCAAGACCACCTCTCCTTCAGGAAGAAGCTGAAGACCTGGCTGTTCGAGCAGTAGCGGCACCCCCCCTCCCCAGCGCCTTGAGACCCTACGGGTATGTAGCGCGCTTTATAAGTGTCACTGATTGATTGATTGATTGATTGATTGATTCTTTTTAAGGATCATTGGAGCTGGGGTAATATCTATACAGAAACAACACGGTTCCGCATTTGACCATAAATCAAAAAATGCTTCTTGACACTGATGTGTTTCTCCTTTTCACATCAAACCACATTTATTTATCAATCATTGTTCTCTGAGCATGGCATCCAACTCCTTCGACAATGCCATTTCCTCAAACTTCGTGACCATATTGTTTCAGTTCAGCTTTACCCACAGCTGGCACTGACTATCAATAATCTACTCACTCGCTAAGCACGCCCATCAAACCCGACACCACTGATGAGCGTGCATCACACATATCACCCAAAAGTAGCCAATGTAAACGAAACACTTTCTATACAGCTGACCCGACCTCCATGCCATAGCGAAACAATTAGAAAACTATTATGACAGCCACAAAATAGTTCAGCTTTGCTATGTGGACATTTAGAGCGGGCCTGGAACTGCCCAGAGACCAGGCTGGAACTGTGTGAGCTGCTTGGACTGTACAAAGCAGAACGAAACTACAGTATGCTCAGGTTGCGAATTTATACCTACTTTGACTCTTTTTTTTAAAACATGTTTCTTTTCTTCATTTGGAAAAAGTAAAAAAAAAAAAAAGCAGGATCAAACACGACAACTTTGAAATGCACAAGTTGCACAACCCGCATAGAAAAGCGCCCCGTGATATGACTTCTGACAGGGTACGTCATCAGCAAACTGTGCGTGTGGGCATGTCATGAACTATGACCCTAATCAAAAGGCTAGAATCATGCCATTATCTGAGGGCAATGTAAATATGACTTTCACATATAAAACACCTCCCTCAAAAATGCTCAACCAACACTGAAAAATAAATGTGGGTAGGAGGGTTGGTTGGGTATAGGTGATGACTCGAAATTCTTTCCTGTGTTTTGACATATCACAGAGGGTACTTCTTTCTCTTTATTGAAATTGGTTTATTCGTAGAAGCGCTTGAGCACCCTCTACTGGCAGAAGCAGGGATGTGCTCATGTTTCAGCGAACACTCCAAGCCCTGACTAGGGGTGGGTGGAATTTGCGAAATTCACTTTCGCAACTTATCGTGAAAATGTAAAAAATCTCCGCAAACATGCGGAAATATCGCGAAGATGCGGAATTTTTTTTCCCGCCCGTTCGCGGTATGTTCTGCGTGGTCGCGGCTCGCCAACTTACCCATGCGGTTGCTCGCGGGCGCGGCCATCTTGTTTTCACTTGTCTCGCGGTGCATGATCGCGAGAAGAAAGACGTGATCGCGCGACGAATGATGTTACTGCGGGCGCGAACTGTCGCGAGACAGAGCAAATGGCTACCAACAATCCAACATCTCGTGGAGAACGCGACCGGATCGGGAAAACTTGTCGGCGAACGCGGGGATTCAGGTAAGGCGATCGCGCGCACGCAAGAATGTATTATTTTACAGCGCGGGCAAGCAAAACATTTCCGGTAAAATTTGGATTGCGGAAATTTTGACATTTTCGCGCACTCCGCGGAACGCGAAAATTTCAAATTATCGCAATTTCCGCGAGCGGAGCGGATTTTTAGCCCTGGCCTAGCCCTGACGCGCTTTGTAAGGCTATCCAAAACAGAAGATGAGATGGGCCCAGGACCCCAGCCTTTCATGGACCCCCCTGGTTGAGCCACCTCTGTTCTGCAGAGTCTTGCCCTGATGGCCTCGAATACTTTTTAAACAGATAGTTTTGATTACCTTTTTCCTTTCATTTATTTGTAATGTGGGTTAGGTGTGAGAGCCTATTACAGATATTTTGCAGAGAAATGTTGTGTTTCATGCAACATCCATTAAAAAAGTTTCGTTTAGATCAAATCAGGGCCACACATATGCGAAATGGGAGGGTGTAACAGAGATTACTTGTAGTAATATTAGTGAGCTACTTCTGTGTTACAATATCGAAAACACAGGTCATTCATTTTCCGTGAATATTAGCTGTAAACACATTTAGAATTTGGACGAATGTGCCTGTGCACTGTCAGTGGCTCGGCCAAAGAGGGCATGAAAGAGCTGAAACTGAGTCATAAATTCAAAGCAGTTCTGAAACGCCCCCTCCCCCCCCTAAAAAAAAATAGATACATTTGGCCCAGGGCCCCGAAACCCCTAAGATGTCCCTGCATAAGATTTTAGTCACAAGAATTAAACCCCACATCTTCCTAGAACCCTTTCTTGCAAAGTCTGGCAAGGAATAAAGCAATGATCAAGGCACTTGCTTTCTCAAATAGTATTAATAAGTGATTGGGTAGGCTTGTGTACAATGCCTTAATGGCAAACCACGGTATTTTAAAAATAGCAGCCTGCACTGTGCAGAATATACCTGAAAGCCTTGCACGGCAGAAGGGGGGAGTGATAGAGAAGAAGGTGCAGGTATGAAGTGCTGCTGACTGAGAGTAGCCAGCACCTGCAAGCAAAAGGAAAGGTTGTTGAACAACCAGTGCTGCAGGTGAATGCCTCTATAAAACTGTATGAAGAGCCATGTCATTCAAAAGTGCATGAAATGTGGAATGTAAAGAGACAGGAAAGTGGGGGTGAAATGGTGTTACAATTGGAGGAAAATAAACAGTCACCCAAGCATTTAGCGATTAACAACAGTGAGCTAAAAAATGATTGCCGATTCAGTCACCAGATGTCAAATGCAAACACAGCATAGAGGTGAATTCTCACTAAACGGGAACCGGACGACGTAGAAAAGCTGTATTTAAGCACAGGAGCATATAGGTGAACAGCAATGAATGTGAGTGGATGTTTAAAAGTACAAATGCAACCACAAGAAAGCAACTGGGAAGTCGTACGCTGCAGAACGTGGAGCCTCAATGCTGACTGGCTAGAAAGGGTATGTTCAATACAATGCAATAGCTATTTAATGTTTGTATTACATTACAAAAAGTAAAATTCGGAATTTCTCTAGTTTTAATAATGCAAATCGTACAGCATTATTCAAATAAATTCCAAAAGCAACCAGAGCAATTCCTTGAAGCCTTTGCCTGAGATCCCCATTCCTCGATTAAATGTTTTTACGGATCATGAGCAACATCCCTAATTTTCACTCTTATCAACATCGCAGCCGCAACTTGTGATTCTTTTCTTCAGTGGGAGGGTTTGGAACAATGAACAATCGTTGGTTTTCCCTGTTCCTGAGCAGGTAATTGAAGGCTGGACCAAACCCTTTCATTGACCATTGCATGGATTTGTATCTGCACGCACCAACAACTGTGACTTTTTATTTCTCATGGGCTTCAAGTGAAGGTGGCACACTCCCTTCTCTTTAAATTCGTTATTGTTTAAATAAAACAAATTGTTTCACTCTGAGTACGAATCATCTTCTTAGATACTACATTCACTACTACGTTGGATGGCTCCTCACTTTCTTCAATTCTGTGTTTATCTTGAGTCACAGTTTCATTCTTGTCTTGAGATCCTGGGACTTTGATTGGAAACTATGGAGTGACTGGTTAGGCTTGCCCCCGACATGAGAACAGGAAATCAGCTGCAGGGTAAGAACAAAGTGAACTCAAAACTGAACTGTCAAATTTTGGGCCAAAGGTAAACTAGATCCTTGAGGCTCCTGAAAGCTCTGGCACTCGCTCAGATTGTTTGGCTGAAGAAGTGTCTTTGTTGAAAAAAAACGTTGACACTTGCTCCTTCTGTGATGTGTGAAATGCAGCAGTTAGCAGTGCTTTAATGGACTTGTTACCACCATGACTTTCAGAAATGCATCCAGTATTGCTTCCATATTTTTCGTAGTGTCTGAAAATAGGTGTTAGAACACAAAGTTGGTGTGTGTCATTACAGGAAGGTGTTGCTGCCTACTGCCGTTTATCATTAGTTTTTGTACATCCAGCATGTCTTCAATTAAGTTTGACATAGTCCCATTGGTACTAAAGTCCCAGAAGTGCAGCTTTTTTGGCTGCTGTCTTTATCAGTGGCGACTCTTCCGCTAAGGCGGAGGAGCATCGCCTCACTGCTTGCAGCAGTGAAATAAAGGAAACATAAAATGATAATAACTCGATATTATTTTCATTTTATCTTTTCCGGCTGCAGCAGCTTTGTAGGTTGGGCGGGCTGGGCTGCTCACGTAGGAGCAGGGGGAGGAGTGGTTTGCCCGCTCAAAGTGTGCATGAATGTTTGGCCGGCCGTCATGGGCCGGCCAAACATTCATGCGCACGTTGCATGTTCTCCACCCAGGCTGCATTACAGCTTGGGTGGAGAACATGCACAGGCTCCCACTTGCCTGTCTGAGCGCTGAACCACGGCACTCAGGCCTATCACAATGCTGCATTGCAGCATTGTGATTGGCTATGGGGATCCTTGTGCTTCCTGCTTCCTGTTCTGGGCGGGAGATACTACAGAGGGATGACAGAGGAGAGACACGGCAATCAGGTACATTTATCTCTTTTTTTTTTTACACCCCTCAAAGCCCCCCTACCCCGCCCCTCTACCCCACCCCAGATCAGTGCTGGCCGCCACTGGTCCTTATACAGGTGAACCGTAGGTTTTTAGTCGTGGTACCATTTCCATTAGCTGAGACATCAAACTGTTTGACTTAAGTGATCGCACTAAGTATAGAACATGCACTTTCAGTTCGCAAAAACAAACTCTTATAAGCTTAAAAAGCTTTAAAAGCACCACAGCTCTCAGAGTCAGATCTGATATTTCTGCATTTTGCTTTTTGAGAAAGTTCTGCCCTTCAGTATAACTTCACTTGTCACACTATACGTTCCTGCCTCTTCAGTATCTTGTTCCTGATCCCAATTTCAGTCCATCAGTTCCTTCTCAGCGATTCTTTTTGTCATTATTCTAATGGTCGCCCAGGCGCTCAGCCTTGAGGGTTGTCACAGGAAGTAATACCATCTAGCATAATAAAGATAATGTTTATGTTGTATACAAAATATGGAAAGCTGGGGTGGCCATACAGGAAGAATTTGTAAATAAGCTGGACATGATTATAAAGTTCACTCGAAACTCTTAATTGCTGTCTCGTCAATTTATGGCCAGCACACTCAGTGGGCAGGTGTGCTTGTGCATTGACATCAGGAAATTAAACACGGTAAAATGAGCGGACAAACAATTACCTCCAACCATGAATGAAATGCTGGCCTCCGTAAAGACTAAAAAAAAAATATGTTACATTTATTCTGTGCTTAATATCAAGAAAGAGTTTATAGAGAGTCAAACAAATGTAAATCATTGATTTTGCCAGAAAGGGAATTTTGTTTTAGTTAGATGCAATTTGGTTTAGTTGCAAGGACCCCCAAGGGCTGTCAAGTTTGAGACTGGTTAATTGTTCTGCAATGTAAAGTTTGCCTACAAAAGCTCCTTGGTTCTCTGAGGTAGCTTGGATGAGCAGCCCAGGCTTAGCTCAAGAAAGAGGAGGAACGGTTCAGCTTAGATACAGCATAACACAATTTTTACAATACAAATTAAGACGTAACGCTCCAAAAAGATGTACTTACTTAGAAGAACAACAGTTTAATAACATGTTGAAAAGGTAGAATAAATAGTAAGTAATCCATTGTAAAATTTACCAGAGCAATAAACACATTAATTGCTGCACCTGATCAATACAATGTATATGATCGGGGTGCTGTTCATTTTAAAAAGTTCACAAGCTATAAAGATCATCCTCTTCCCTCAAAGGAAACAAAGAGCGATGTTATCTTATGGAAGGGGATTTGACAACAAATCTGCTTACCAAAAATTAAGACTCCCCCTGAATCACCAAACAAAGTGCAAATCATTGTTCATAATATATAAATCACAATTCTATCTCATGAGAAACAATAGATTAATGTTATCCTTTTGGAGGTGATCGAACTGCTCCTCCTCCTGACAAAGACTGTGTCCACCACTGTGATGAAGGCACTTGCCGTGGCAACTGTAAATCAGTGTTCACAATGAGCAAATCAAAATCCTCTCTCATGGAAAATAATATATGACATAGTATCCTACGGGAAAGGATCTGAAAAGTTATCAACACGCACAGAATGGTGACCCTTATTGTAATGTTTATGACGACAACTTGATCATGATTGCTATTAAAATTACACTACTAGCATCCCTCAATAAATCTTAACCATTTGAACATCAGTTTCCAGTGCTTACATTATAAATGGTTTTACAGAAGAATATTAATCGGAGGTAGGGTGATCTTTCTCCCAGTTCAGGGTGAGTGAGTTCCTGAAATATAATAGTCATGTAGCTCAAGACTGCAATGGGCCTAGCAACACCGGATATTTTTGTCAGAATCCAGGAAGGAAAGATCTTATAATGAAAGGAGTCAGAATAGGCTTTGATCCTTTGGGAGGAATGGAATGAGAGCTCACAAAGACAAATGGGCACAAAAAGGACCACATGGGACTTTGAGCCCTGGAAAAGTCTAGTAAGCCAAGCAGCCAGATACTGGGCGTCTACATGGTCTGGCAGGAGCGTGGACTGCTAAGCGAGGATAGAGGAAGGAATATGCCAATGTCCTTCCAGCACATTGGCACATCTGCCTTAAAAGGAAGATTTTGATTTTGGAGGAATATCGTCACAGGAAGGACAGACAGATGACTGACTGGAACTCCAGAATTCTGGAGGATTACGCAGACTGAAGGCTCGACCCAGCTATCTTTTGTAGGCTCTCAACTCTTTGGGGTCCATGCCCAATAGATCTGTTTACATTGAGGATAAACACTCAACAATGCAAAGTTTTCAGCTGGTGTCTGGACCCAGAAGCCTAGGGCATGGATGCATGTCTTCATGGTTAGTATAGGCCATCAGCAATATGCATTTCCACCATTTGTAGTAATTCCTTCAGTCACCTCCGAAATCAAGCATCAATGAATTTACCTTATTTTGATCACTCCTATATGGAGAGCACAGGTTTGGTTTCCGGTATTGTTAGATCAAGCAGTAGTATTTCCAGCCGAAAATCCTCTTCTTTAACTATTGCAGAATGCACCAGGGCAAATTCATCCATTAATTCTGTCCAACTTTATTTGTTTGTTCAGATAGTCTCAGGCGATGATGAAATGTTCGGGCCTTCAACAGAATCTTCCTTCCACATTGACAAGGTGTGGGCTTAGGGCACCAAAAAGATATAGCAATCAGCCTGGAACAGATGGTCTAATTAGTATGCATAAAGGGGCTATGATCACATGTGGGCTAATATAATGCGCATTGATAACTTCCTGGAAGAGCTGACTCGATCAGGTCTGGCTTATAGGACTCTCATTTATTCAGATACAATATTTCCAGAGGTCAACAGCTGATCAGGAACAAACCTGTAGGTGAGCATTCTTTGATCTCTAAGCTCAAGAAATGTGATGTATTTACCACCATGTTACTGGATCCTAAGGGATATGAACAAGGTTTTTAGAGGCATGGCCCTCTAATGTAGATCTACCAAGAAAGCAATTGCCAGGTAAATTGCCAATGGCGTGTCTGCAATCTTATAACAGAGTGTCAGAGGCCAAAGCCTTAGATTAGGATGTTAGATCATTACATCTGGAGGGATTAATATTTGTGATAGCTAGGTGAACCAAGTCTTCTACTCGATCAATATCTAATTTGTCCTTCCTACACAAATTCTAAACTTTGAAGGAGAATGAAAATAAGATGCAAGTTTTCAGACCTAAAAGAATGAATCAACTATTATTTGATTTTATGAAACCTTTTAACCCAGTGCCCTTGGCTTCCAAACCATGTTGGATTAAATTGATAATGACCTTGTCAAAAATAAATCTTGATACTTTTGCAGCGCATCAGAGTATATGTCAACAGGGGTAAGTTTGGATGTAATCATGAAGATGATTGATTAGTCATATTAATTGATGTTTAAGAAATTATATTTTAAACTGATTGCATTGCTTGCTTTACAGTTGTTATGTAAGTATTAAACTAGAATAATCCTCATGTCTTGTACTGTTGTGGTCCATGTAATTTCCTATCTTACATGTTTGAAATTTCTAATTCTAATAAAGTCACGGTGGTTATGGTTATCCCACACTCTTGTTTCTGAGTCTGTGTAATGTGCTATTTATGTATGATGTGTTAGCGATTTGTACTTAAATTTGACTGTATATGTCTGCAATTAAAGTTCTTTTTTTGTTTGCTTGCATGTTAAGAAAGTGTTATGACTGATGATTTTGCAATGTGATGTGTTCCTGCCACGTTTTTAGATTGCTTCTGTGTGACATTTCAATGATTTAGCTTATGAGTGAATTTCTACTGCCAAATGTATGACACCTTCTAGCAAGTAAATCAAAGCAATGTCTAGTATTTGAGTGCTTCTCTGTGAGCATTATGTGACTGCATGCAGACATATTACATAACAATCAACATAAGCCTAAAACAAGCTAGAACAACTGCCATTGCAAATGCTTGTTAGTGTATCCGTTCCATGAGTAATAACAATGATTTGCTGTAAAAAAACAGAATTTAAAATGTTTAAATTGTAGTATACCATGCTGTAAATTGAATATTACTAGGTCTGTGGAAGAGTTAGTGACCTTCCTTAATCACTCCTGTTCTGCCATTTGGTCTGCCGTTTGTCACTCTGACACCTTTCTCCCAATATCTTTCTGAAAGATATTCATATTTCACATGTCATCTATTTCTTCTTTGCCATTGTCATTTCACTCTCTCTTTCTGTATGTACTTTCTTGCAACACCTCTTTACTGCATTTTCTCTTTCTTTTTACTGTTTCCAGACTTGGGTGCTGTAAGTGTTTCGACAGAGGTGTACTTTCTCCACACAAAACTATAATTACAATAGACACGTGTGGCAATTGCTCTGTGCGCCCAGCAGAGGGGCTACTGCAGTGGCGCTTTCTCTATGAGGGTGTCGGGGCTCCGCCCCGTTACATTGCTGGATATGCTTAGCAGTCATTTATGAAAAATACCCATGATTTACGAGCAGCCAAAATCAATGCCTTGAACGCGGGGCCCTGTATGCCCCACACTCACTCACCGACATCACCACTGTAGTGTTAATTGTTATGACCTCACGTCACGTGACTCACCCTGCCCTGTTGTTTGCTCAAGCAAGCAGCTTAGCCTAAGGCTACGTGTTTGCTGGCTGAGAACCTCACAGACCTGAAGGCTGTGATGTCATCAGCTTGGCAAAGCCCTAACTGCACGCAGTAGGGTCCACCCCCTGATGGTGTGGAGGTAAAGTTAGCCCCGGGCCTTTTGAATACAAGCCCAGGATCGCTAACCCTCCCCATCAATCAGAGAGAGTGGAGCTTGTCACCACACTCTTTCCCAACTCGTTACAGGGCGTGGGTGGGACCCCTGCCTGTGACGAGTTGGGAAAGGGTGTGGCAGGTGGGAAGCAGGAATCGAGTCGGTGCAGACTCGACTACCTCAGCGATACCAAAGGGGATGATGGACGGAGCGTTTGAGCAAATCAAACACTCACCCCCAGTCAACTGATATGGGTTTAATCCATCATCATTCTTTAGCTCACTCCACCACCCTAGTTCAGACATGGCCATATGCAAATTAGTCTGACCATGTGCCTCATGGGAACAGTCCAGCCCGAACTGCCAAGCTATGTCTTCCCTGGACCGGAAACAAGCATTCTGGGACTGGTTTCGGGTTCATAACCCTCATCAGCCAGGCTATCATGAATCCAGTGGCAAAGTGAGCTAGGGACCTATGTCTGGGTGATAGAGCGTCATGTGATTATGAAATTCGTAGGGTGCATCATATTCATCGTTAATCGGCACCGGCATATTAATCAAATGTGTGTTGAGTAGTGTCATAGAAATGTATTGCTGAAATCGTTTAACATAGAGGTGATTAGTAACGTAATAATGCTTGTTGGAAGGCGGACCTCGGGGGGGTTGGAGAGACCACCCAAGGGGGCCCCCACACTGTACGAAGTAGCCGAGCGCTGCTGAGAAGCCTCCTAGGAGAGGTCCTTCTCCTATACCGTACTAGCACAGTAACACCACCACACAGGACTCGAGGATGTTTATCAAGACGAGCAATTCTTTATCAGCATTTAGGAAGTTACGGTTATCGGTATATACAAGGGGGGATCGAGGGATCCGCAAGAGTCTCAAAGTCTTTGGTAGGGACGGGGTAGCGGGACAGTCTTTAGTAGCAGCTGGGTACGAGGGTACCTTAGGCCCAGTTCTTGATCCTCAAGCTGGAGGGACTCGGGGTCTCGGAGTGGTCGAGCCGCGACGGCGTCAGCAGGGCTCTGGCGATCAGTTCGTGGAGCTTGAGCCGCGACTAGGTCAGCAGGGCTCTTAAGGTGTTTCAGTTCAGCTCGAGCCGCGACGACGTCAGCAGGGCTCTGGAGGAGGTTCCAGCGAGGTTGGGCCGCGACAGCGTCAGCAGGGCCCCGATGTTCCGTGAGGTTCCTTGTCTCAATAAGGTGGAGCCGCGACGCAGTCAGCAGGGCTCGTGGTATAGTGTCAAGCAAGAGTTCTCCTCCGTCGGGTCAGCCGCGATTCCATCAGCAGGGCTCTTGACTCCGGGATACAACTACTGTCCCATTGCGGGGTTGCCCCAGATATAGGTCTGGAGCCCTTTGATGTCCGGACCCTTGCGCCTGGGGGGGCGGAGAGGCCGGGCTGGGAGAGGCCAGACACCCAGCGGGAGAGGCGCCAGGCCCGGGGAGGCCGGAGGACGATCGCACCTAGGTGTTGAGGGACGGTGGGGGTCCCATCGAAACTCTCCTCCTCCGGGAGTGGTGAAGTGGCCACGCGGTGCCCCCTGGCCAGATCTTGGTGCCTCGATGTCGGGGCTTCGCTGGGGCCGAGGCCGGAGGGAGCCGGGCTGCGGGGCTGGTGCGTGGAGTAAGCATGGGGGGGACCCCGAAGGGATGAGGGGTCCCTGTGCGGCCTGGAAAAGGGGGCCGCTGAGGCGGGTGTAGGAAAACGGGTACAATCCAAAGGGGGCCTCGAAGGGAGGAGGGGTCCCTGGCGGCCTGAAAGGGCGGCCCGTGTAGGCCGGTGCGGGGGACGAGCACATTCCAAGAGGGTTAAGACCACGCCACGAGGCCGGGTCCAACAGGCGTCCCCCCCAGCCAAAGGCAGGGAGAGTCACCCATTTCCTTGGGGGTTCTCCTCGTCGAGGCGGAAGAAGCGGGACAGGCCGTCGGCGTTGGCGTGGTCATTGCCGGGCCGGTGTTCAACAGAGAAGTCCATCCCTTGCAGCGAGATGGACCATCGCAGTAGCTTGGGGTTCTCGCCCCTCATTTGCATTAACCACCGCAAGGGCCGGTGGTCGGTCTGGACCCGGAAGTGGGTGCCGAAGAGATAGGGCCGGAGCTTTTTGAGGGCCCACACTACAGCGAAGGCCTCCCGCTCGATGGTGCTCCACCGCTGCTCCCGGGGCAGCAGCCGTCTGCTGATGAAGGCCACGGGTCTGTCGAGTCCCTCCGAATCTACCTGGTACAGGACGGCCCCAATTCCATATTCGGAGGCGTCCGTCTGCACCACGAACTCCTTGCTGTAGTCAGGGGCCTGTAGCACGGGGGCAGTGCACATCGCCGTTTTGAGAGTCTCGAAGGCCGTCTGGCAGCGGGGGGTCCAGTGTACCTTCTTGGGCTGCTTTTTTGACGTGAGCTCTGTGAAGGGGCCGACAATGCTCCCATAGTCTCTGATGAATCGCCGGTAGTACCCGGTGAGGCCCAGGAAGGCCCGGACAGCTGTCTGGGTGGTGGGGGGTTCCCACGCCTGGATGGCATCAACTTTCGGTTGGAGGGGAGCCACCTGACCGCTCCCTACTTGATGGCCCAGATAGGTCACCGATCCTTGGCCTATCTGGCATTTGCTGGCCTTGATCATGAGCCTGGCCCTTTGGAGGGCGGCCAGGACTGCTTTGAGGTGCCCCAGGTGCTCAGCCCAGTGGCTGCTGTATACGGCAATGTCATCTAAATAAGCCGCGCTGAAGGCCTCTAGCCCGGCCAGGACCTTGTTCACTAGTCTCTGGAAGGTGGCCGGGGCGTTCTTCATGCCGAAGGGCATCACCCGAAAGTGGTAGTGCCCATCAGGGGTGGAGAAAGCGGATCTCTCTTGGGCACCGGGGGTGAGCTGGATCTGCCAGTACCCGGCGGTGAGGTCAAAAGTGCTCAGGTAGCGGGCTGCCCCTAAGCGGTCGATGAGCTCGTCGGCCCGGGGAAGAGGATGGGCATCGGTCTTGGTAACAGCGTTCAGGGCCCGGTAGTCCACACAAAATCGTAGCTCCGGGGGGGTGCCTGGTGCGGCGGCCTTTGGCACCAGGACGACGGGACTGGCCCACGGGCTGTCGGAGGGCTCGATGACCCCGAGGGCCAGCATCTTCGCCACCTCAGCCTGGATGCAGGCCCGCACCCGGTCGGGTACTCTGTAGGCTCTGTGTCGCACGGGGGGACTGTTCCCAGTGTCGACGTCGTGGACACACCATGGAGTCACCCCCGGAGTGAGGGAGAAGAGGGCCGCAAAGGGCTGCAACAGTTGCTGACAGTCGTGGTGCTGTTCCGGGGTCAGGGAGGAGGCGAGTTGGACGCCTTCGCTGGTCCCGTCGTGGTCGCTGGTCCGCAGGAGGTCGGGTAGGGGCTCGGAGTCGCCTTCGCCCCCGTCGTCAGTCGCTAGCAGTAGGCTTAGTTCGGTCTGGGCAAAGTGGGGTTTGAGCCGGTTAGCGTGTAGAACCCGGAGGGGGTTCCGGGGAGACTCCATGTCAATCAGGTAGGTGACAGGGCTCTTCTTTTCCACCACCTTGAAGGGCCTGGTCTATTTGTCCTGGAGGGCGCAGGGGTCAACCGGTGACATGACCCAGACTTGCTAGCCCGGCTCAAACTCGATGGTAGAGGCGTTTTGATCGTACCATCTATTCATGTCCTCTTGGCTGGCCTCGAGGTTGGCTTCGGCCAGGGCTCGGAACCTTTGTGTCTGGTTTCGTAGGGTCAGGAGGTATCTGTAGACGTCGGGAGGGGCATCTCGGGGCTTCGTCTCCCAGCCCTCCTTGACCAGGCTGAGGGGTCCTCGGACTGGATGCCCGTACAACAATTCGAAAGGGCTGAATCCCAGGGACTTCTGCGGGACCTCCCGATAGGCAAACAGGAGGCACGGCAGCAGGACATCCCATCTCCGCCGTAGGGGTTCTTCCAGGCCCTTGATCATGCCTTTTAAGGTTCTGTTGAACCGCTAGACCACTCCATTCCCCTGAGGGTGGTATGGGGTGGTGAACTTGTACGTGACCCCGCACTGCTGCCACAGGGACCGCATGTATTTAGAGATGAAGTTCGTACCTCGGTCGCTCACCACTTCTCGGGGGAACCCCACTCTCGAGAAGATCCCCATTAAGGCCAGGCCCACTACGGGGGCTGTCACAGTTCGAAGCGGGATGGCCTCAGGGTACCTGGTTGCGTGGTCTACGAGGACCAGGATGAAGCGGTGACCCAGGGCGGTCCGGGGGTCCAGGGGCCCTACCATGTCTATTCCGACCCGTTCGAACGGGGTGTTGACTGCTGGGAAGGGCTGGAGAGGGGCTTTGACCCGTCCCCCCGTCTTGCCGCTGGCTTGGCAGGTCTGGTAGGACCGGCAGTGGTTGTCCACGTCCCTCCGCATCCGGGGCCAGTAGAAGTGGGTCACCAGGCGGCTGTAGGTTTTGTCCTGCCCCAGGTGCCCGGCAAGGGGCACATCATGTGCCAGGTTAAGGAGGAACTCCCGGAATCGGAGGGGGACCACCAGCACTCGACTGGCCCCCAGTTCTGCAATCTTCTGCTCGCTGTACAGTAGTCCTTCGGCCCAATAGACCCAGTGGGTTCCGGTCTGGTCACCGTTGGTCTGCGAGGCCGCTTGCTGCCGGACTCCTTCAAGGGAGGGGCAGGTCTTCTGTTCCTGCAAGAACAGTTCTCTGGTGGGGCCCCCGTCGTGGCGCCATTGGGCAAGCTCCGGGAGTGTGCCGAGAGAGGCGATCTCGTCTGGGGGGGGGCACCGTGGATCTGGCATCGGTGTCCGCTTCTTCCTCGCTGGAGGCAGGTGGTGGCACGGGCCCCTCGGGCTCAATGGTGTCGGCGGCCATGGACGAACGGGGGGCCTGGGCGGCCATGGACCGGGCGGTGGCGCAGGCCCATTCGGGTAGTCCTAGCATTCGGAGATGCTCTCGCCGCTCCACTTGAGCCCAGGGGGAACTCTCGAGGTCGTTCCCCAGGAGGCAGTCCACCGGAGCATCGTCGCGGACAGTCACCTTCAGCATGCCCGTCACCCCTCCCCATTCGAAGGGAATCTGGGCCATCTGGCACATGTTCTCGCTGTTGTCGGCCGTCTGGACGGGGCATAGCACATTCGGCAGGATCTGTTCGGGGGCCACCAGGTGGCAGCGGACAGCGGTGACACTGGCTCCGGTGTCACGGAGGGCTTCGGCCCGTCGTCCATTGATAGTGACCCACTGTTGGTACTTCTGGGTGTTGCTCGGGATGGGTGTTCGGGGCACCATTTCTCGGCTGCCCAGGCAGACCAGGGACATGGCCGCCGGCTCCCACTCAGTGGACCCCACGTTGAGGGGTTCTTCCTCTTCCTCCCCTTCTCCCAGGGCGGCAGCCGCTAGTTGTTGGGACGGTGGCCCGCTGGTCCCACTTCATCGGTTCCGGGGGCAGGCAGGGTCGCTGGCATAGTGTCCTGTTTGTTGGCAGCCGTAGCAGGTTATCGTGGGCCGGGGTCCGGTTTTGGCTGGCGTCGTCCCTTTTCGGGCTAGGTTCGGGGAGGTGTGTTGCTGAGGCGGCCCCCGAGGCGGACTGCGGGGCGGCCCAGCTGGGATGTCCCGATTCCTGTTCGACCCTCCTCCCCCGCCGCGCTGGCGGGGGGGTCCGGTGGGGTTTCGCTGGTACTCCCCCATCGAGCTCCGGGGGACTCGGGTGTTGACCCATCGATCGGCCTCGGCGGTGAGCTTCCGCGGCTCGGTCAGCTTGCTGTCGAGGAGGTGTTATCTTAGCTCCACGAAGCAGTTGTTGGAGAGGTGTTCCCAAATAATGAGGTCGACCAGCTGCCCGTAGGTGGTGACCTTGCTCCCCTTGATCCAACCTTCTAGGGCCCTGCTGAAAAAGTCAACATACTCTACCCACGTGGTACCGGGGATTTTCTTGCAGTCTCTGAAACGCTGGCGGTACATTTCCGCGGTTAGTCCATAGCGGGTGAGCAGGGCCTCCTTCATATGGTCGTACGAGGTCATCACCTCTTCCGGGAGCTGGAGTAGGGTGTCTCGGCCCTCGCTAAGGAACCAACCCCATAGGCCGGCACCCCAATCCTTCCGGGGTACCCGATGGGAGGTCATGGCCACCTCGTACGCCTTAAACCACTGCTGGATGTCGTCGTTTTTATAGTACTCCTTGACGACATATTTGGGAATATGGACCTTGGCTTCGGTGGGCGGCAGAGCGTCTCTATTGCTGGGGGTGCCGGTCTCCCCCTTCTGGGCCTTGAGCTCGAGTTCTTTGAGGCCCCGCTCGTGTTCGAGGGTCAGCCTTTTCTCCTCCAGCTCTCGATGCCGCTTCTTCTCCTCTATCTCCTCTTGTAGCCGTAGCTGTTCCATGGCCAATTTCTTTTCGGCCAGCAGGAGTTCGCCGTCCAGCCAAAGTCGTGCGAGTTCTAGCTCATGGGTCCGGACCTTCTCCCGCTCTCGTATTTCTTCCCCGGAGAGGCCGGTTTCCAGGCTGTTTCTCCCTCTGTTCGCTGGGGTCGGTGCTGGTGGCGTGGCTGCATTCAGGGGCAGGGGACCTTCACTCTGGGAGGGACCCGCCTCGGACTCTATCCAGGTTCTCAGGGCTTTCTGCATCTCTTCCTTGGTACCTAGGCCAGTGGTCGCAATGCCCTTGTCCTTGCAGAACTGTTTTAACTCTTTTTGCGTGTACTCTTCCAATCGTTCCGGTTGGAACTCCATGGTCGCGGTGGTTTCCTGGTTGCTCATGGTCCCTGTTCGTCTGGATGGATAGCGAGTGGGTTACTTGCTTGTACGATCTGCGTTCGGCTCGGATCCCGTCGCTGGCCACCAAATGTTGGAAGGCGGACCTCGGGGGAGTCGGAGAGACCACCCAAGGGGGCCCCCACACTGTACGAAGTAGCCGAGCGCTGCTGAGAAGCCTCCTAGGAGAGGTCCTTCTCCTATACCGTACTAGCACAGTAACACCACCACACAGGACTCGAGGATGTTTATCAAGACGAGCAATTCTTTATCAGCATTTAGAAAGTTACGGTTATCGGTATATACAAGGGGGGATTGAGGGATCCGCAAGAGTCTCAAAGTCTTTGGTAGGGACGGGGTAGCGGGACAGTCTTTAGTAGCAGCTGGGTATGAGGGTACCTTAGGCCCAGTTCTTGATCCTCAAGCTGGAGGGACTCGGGGTCTCGGAGTGGTCGAGCCGCGACGGCGTCAGCAGGGCTCTGGCGATCAGTTCGTGGAGCTTGAGCCGCGACTAGGTCAGCAGGGCTCTTAAGGTGTTTCAGTTCAGCTCGAGCCGCGACGACGTCAGCAGGGCTCTGGAGGAGGTTCCAGCGAGGTTGGGCCACGACAGCGTCAGCAGGGCCCCGATGTTCCGTGAGGTTCCTTGTCTCAATAAGGTGGAGCCGCGACGCAGTCAGCAGGGCTCGTGGTATAGTGTCAAGCAAGAGTTCTTCTCCGTCGGGTCAGCCGCGATTCCATCAGCAGGGCTCTTGACTCCGGGATACAACTACTGTCCCATTGCGGGGTTGCCCCAGATATAGGTCTGGAGCCCTTAGATGTCCGGACCCTTGCGCCTGGGGGGGCGGAGAGGCCGGGCTGGGAGAGGCCAGACGCCCAGCCGGAGAGGCGCCAGGCCCGGGGAGGCCGGAGGACGATCGCACCTAGGTGTTGAGGGACGGTGGGGGTCCCATCGAAACTCTCCTCCTCCGGGAGTGGTGAAGTGGCCATGCGGTGCCCCCTGGCCAGATCTTGGTGCCTCGATGTCGGGGCTTCGCTGGGGCCGAGGCCGGAGGGAGCCGGGCTGCGTGGGCTGGTGCGTGGAGTAAGCATGGGGGGGGACCCCGAAGGGATGAGGGGTCCCTGTGCGGCCTGGAAAAGGGGGCCGCTGAGGCGGGTGTAGGAAAACGGGTACAATCCAAAGGGGGCCTCGAAGGGAGGAGGGGTCCCTGGCGGCCTGAAAGGGTGGCCCGTGTAGGCCGGTGCGGGGGACGAGCACAATCCAAGAGGGTTAAGACCACGCCACGAGGCCGGGTCCAACAATGCTTTTGTGAAGAGTAACGTTGCAAATTATTGCGAATTTACTTAAGTAAATGCATAATGATTAATTCTAGGTAATGCAATGTGTTAGTTAAATGTGTGCCATGTTACAGTTACACCTGTAGGTTGCTTATTCACGTATATGAAAATAATGAACTAATGCTTAGAGTGTGATTTAATAGCGTGTTTAGTTTGTAAAGGCGTGATCGAACATACGTTTAAAGAGAAGGGCCTGTTCATTTTCTTATGTTAGCTACTTTTTTAGGGCGAAAATGATTTCCCTTGGTAAAGGCTTTGGGTTGCAGGGAGATGTAAAACCTTAAAGACGTGAAATGTTTTCGTTCCCATGTTTCTGATAATAAGATAATGAGATAATAAGCGGAAACTTGCCTCTTGAAAGAACGTACATGTACGAACAAGATGAGTTACTCTTTGTAGCGAAGGATGTGACTCGCAAAGCACGAACCGCACATGAGAAGTTGTCAGATTTGGCCAAAAAGTATGATGTGGACTTGTCTAAAACGAAATCATTGCAGGGAAGTCATAGGTTGCAGTATAGTGATCAGGAATTGGAAGAAAAGAGAGTCATGGGATTGAGAACCCATATCAAAGATTTGATCATAGCAATGCGTGCATGGATCATGCTTGATAAATGGGAAGAAAGGTGGTCTAAGAAGAAGAGTTCTAGAAGGACAATTGGAGAGACGCCACCTCAAGTTGGAGGGATGATGGAGGTAGGGAATTCCCCTTTACGAGAGGTACAGAATGGAGGATATGTACATGTACCTTGAGTAGGGGTGATCTGGCTGCATTTACGAACGATTTTCCCCGTTTGCGGGAGAAGCCCGTGGAATGGTATAAGCAAGTTGATCGGTTTGTCAAGATTTCGAAGGTGTTGTGGGTCGATTTGAACACATTGTTCGACATTGTGGTTCCAAGTGATTTATGGTCGGCATGTAAAATTGCCGTTGAGTGGCCAACCTCAGAGCCTGATAGGGACCCAATCTCGAATGGTCGATCGCCCATAGTTATGAAGAAGTTTGAGCAGGTGATTACATGGTTGAAGTCGAAAATCTCACCTCAGGACATTGATTGGGTGAAGATAGATCGGACAGTGCAAGAACCAAAAGAGACAGTGCAAGACTTTTGCAGGCTTTTAAGCAGTACAGTGGACTAGATGTGTTAGACACAAAAGACATGGGACAGTTTGTTTCGAAGTTTGTATTGGGACTAAGACCAGAGGTTAGTCTTATGATACAGCAGCATTTGATTTGTTGGCTGAATAAGCCTGTGGATGAGATCTTACGGTATGCTAGGTACTGTAGTGATGAGATAGAATAAAAACACAGGAAGTTGAAAGACAAACTGATGCTTGTTCAGATACAAACAGCTCAGGGACAACCTAATGGAGGGACGTTAGGAAGGAAGCAGGGAAATAATCAAGGAGGAAACCAGAATGCCCAAGGTCAGGGAAGACCAAAGTCCATTGATCCTAAAACAGGAATGGATGTGGCGACATTGAAAAAGACCACTGCATGTCATCTCTGTCACCAGATTGGACACTGGAAATGCGAGTGTCCCTTGAATCTGATGAACCAGATGCAACAGGAAGGAGAGATAGTTCAGGTACCTGTATCTGAGATGGTTTCCACAGTGGCTAGACCTAAGATGGTCAAAGGGGGGACTAGTGTTCCACAGGTGCAGGTTCCTCAACTGCCTAGGGTCCAGAACATGCAACAGGGAGTTCGAACTTACATGCAGATGCCCATGTTCGAGGGGAGTGAAGAGTTCGGCCCAGATCCGTTTGCATGACGGTGCCTGAGAGGGGAGGAGGACTGCACACTTGGAGCAGTCTTGGAGGTAGACCAGAGGGGACCATTTGTGGAAGCAGGCATTGATGGTCATCCTACAACCTTTATGGTTGACACTGGTGCTACCCGGTCTACTGTCTGATCTGCAGTAGTCCCCAACCTACCCCTCTCGGGACAATCAATCCAAGTTGTAGGTGTAGCAAATAAGAAGTTGACTAGCCCACTGACTTAGCCTATTCCGGTGAGAATAGGAACCTTTAAGGACCAACACCAATTTGTGGTGTGCGATTCCAGTCCGGTTTGCCTGTTAGATAGACATCTGTTGTGCAAGCTGAATTGCACCATCTATTGTACACCGAAGGGAGTGGAAGTACAGACCAGGGATGATGATGCGACATTTAAGATTGCAAATTAATGTGTGTGTATAGAGATGTATCCAGCGCTGACAGTGGATGAACTTCCACTCGACTTGAGAGATTCCGTGTCAATTGATGTGTGGGATCTTAGTGGGGAGGAGATCGGATTGGTCAAAGGAGTAGATCCAGTGAAAATCCAGGTCAAGCCGAAAGTAGAATTTCCTAGGACGCCCCAGTACAATCTGTCACCGGAAACGATTGCAGGGAGTAAACCTGTAATTGAGTCCATGATTAAGCAGGGAATTCTAAAAGAGATTATGGGTAGCCCATGTAATTCACCTATCATGGGACTACAGAAACCTAGTGGGAAATTCAGGATTGTACAAGATCTGTGGAAAATTAATGAGAAAGTTGTTCCATGTTGTCCAGTGGTACCGAATCCATCTGTAATCCTGTTTCAGATCCCATGTGAAGCTGAGTGGTTTACTGTGATTGATTTGTGTCAAGCATTCTTCTCGATTCCACTACATGAGGAAAGCCAATATCTTTTTGCTTTCCGACTGGAGAATCGCGTGTTAACGTGGTGTCGTATCCCACAGGGGTATACGGAGAGCCCGTCGATCTTTAATCAGATCTTGAAGAAGAACCTTGAAGGTCTTGTGTTGGCGCAGAACTCCGTTCTGGTGCAATACATTGATGATTTGCTCGTAGCGTCAGAAACTGAGGACGCTTGCAGGATCGATACTATTGCCTTACTGAATTATCTGGCAGAGAATGGACACAAGGTGTCTCCGAGTAAATTGCAGTACTGTTTGAGTGAAGTGCAGTACTTGGGTCACAGAATTGAGAAGGGCAAAAGAAAGGTGTCACCAGATCGCATTGAGGCTATTATGAATATGCCTGTGCCTACCACTCAACGAGAAGTTAGAATGTTCTTGGGGATGGTTGGCTATTGTCGCCAATGGATTCTCAATTTCTCCTTTGAAGCTAAGCCCTTACAACGGCTGAAGCACAAGGATGTGAGTGATCTGGTACCCTGGGATGAAGACTGCTTGAGGTCATTTTTGAGGCGGAGAGAAGCCTTGTGTTGCGCTCCAGTTTTGGGGATGCCTGATTACAACAAGGCATTCGCATTGTTCTGTTGTGAGAGAGAAGGTTGTGCATTGTCAGTCGTGACTCAGAGTCATGGAGGTGTCCGTAGACCAGTTGCCTACTTTTCAGCTACTCTAGATCCAGTAGCTTCTGCGTTGCCCGGATGTCTCAAATCCGTTGCTGCAAAAGGTGTCAGTATTGAAAGATGTGAGAGCATTGTAATGGGACATCCACTTACTGTTTATGTACCACATTCTGTTGAGTTGTTGATGACCAGGACTAAAACACAGCACCTCACAAACAATCGACTGACACGTTAGGAGCAAGTTATTCTTGCTGCAGAAAATGTGACTTTGAAGAGGTGTTCTGTTTTAAATCCGGCGACATTGATGCCTATCACAAATGTAGACGATGAAGATTGTGCGGATCACGATTGTCTCGATGTGACTGAACTGTGCACCAAACCAAGACCAGACATTGTTGATGAGCCGCTCCTTGATCCTGATGAAATTTTCTTTGTGTACGGTTCATGTCTAAGAGACAGTGCTGGTCGATGGAGAGCAGCGTTTGCTGTATGTACCATCACAGGGGTGGTGGAAGCTGCTTGTTTAGAGGGAGTACACTCCGCACAGGTAGCTAAAATCATTGCATTGACCCGTGCCTGTTTGGCTGCTGACCAGATTCGGATAACGATTCATACCGATAGTCAGTACGGGTTTGGTGTCGTTCACGACTTCGGACAGTTATGGTTACAGAGAGGGTTCATGACATCTTCAGGTTCGCACATCAGAAATAGAGAATATGTGAGACAGTTGTTGGAAGCATTGCAATGTCCAAAGGAAATTGCAGTTGTCAAATGTTCTGCGCACAGCAAGGGGAATGATTTCATGTCATTGGGAAACAGCTACGCGGATGAAGTTGCCCGGTTTTGTGCAGAACAAGGATGCATATTTACTGGAGGGTCTACTAGAGAAAGCCAAGAAAGAACCGATCTCAGCATGATGTTAGCCATGGCCGATACATGGGAAGAGCTAAAGTGATTACAGGAGGAGGATTCTGATCAAGAAAGGGATGGCTGGGTACGAGCGGGATGTGAGAAGGGAGATGTGGACGTGTGGATTTCGAGTGATGGACGAGCTGTGCTACCGGAGTGTCTGTTGAGTCCGATGGCAAGACTGATACATGGTGCAGTACATCTTGGTAGAGATATGATGGTGCGAGTGTTCAGACAAACATGGTACAATCCAAAGTTCCGTGCAGTAGCTGAAGCTGTGTGTCAGAGGTGTGTTACATGTCAGCAGATGAATGCAGGAAAGAGAACTGCTGTGACTTTAAGCCACATTGGGAAGTCAGGGGGCCTCTCAATAGGATGCAGTTGGACTTTATCGAGATGCCGAAGTGTAATGGGTTAAGGTAAATCTTAGTTGTGGTATGTGTCATTTCAAGATGGGTGGAGGCTTACCCAACACGCAGGTGTGACACACTCACTGTAGCTAAACTGTTGCTGAGAGAGCTCATCCCGAGGTTCGGATTTCCAACCTCTTTGGAGTCAGATAGAGGGACACACTTCCATAGTGAGATCATGAAATTGCTCTGTGCTTCCTTGAATGTAGATCAGAGGCTGCATTGCAGTTATCGACCAGAGGCTTCTGGGATTGTGGAACAAGTTAATGAAAAAGCACGAATGGCAAAAGTGTGTTCTTCGACATCTCTGAAATGGCCCGACGCACTGCCCTTGGACCTTATGAGCTTTTGTAGTGTTCCCGATAGGAGGACTGGGTTGTCACCCCATGAGATTATAATGGGGAGTACCAGCAAAACCTGCCACTGCTTTGATTAACATAACTGATGATTTGATTCTCGACTACTGTAAGGGACTGGCTGACATAGTCCGTTCTGTGTCCCAGCAGGTGCAAGCATCAAGTGTTCCAGCCGCAAGTGACCTGTGCCACGACTCGTGCCCGGGAGATTGGGTGCTTGGGAGTAAACACGTGAGGAAGAGTTGTCTGGATGTTCGTTGGCGTGGTCCGTACCAAGTAATACTGGTCATGAACACGGCAGTGAAGTGTGCCGAACTGGGTGCATGCCTCCCATACCCACAGAGTTCCAGCACCCTTGGAAGATACAGCCCCTCTCGTAAATGAAAATCCAGCTGAGGTGGCGGGGCCATCTGAGAGAGCAAGCCAAGCTGTGAGGGTTGCTGATGCAGTTGGTTGTGCACTAGACCGAGCTGAAAGGGGTTGTGCAAGTCGAAGCCCCGAATTTGACTCAGACGGAGAAAGTGCTGCTGTGGGTGGAGTAGAATCAAATTCTGCTGAAGAAGGAAGTAGTGCACAAGGTAGTCAAAAGGAGAGCAGAAGTGCCACAGAAGCAGAGAGAGTTTGGCCCGTGAGTCAGAGGTGGCTAAACTTGAGATTGGCCCCCCAGAGAGACCTTGCCCCAGTTTCTGAGACGTCTGAATCTGAGCAAAGTGACGAAGAACAAGCTTGAATCAATCTGAGAAGGTCAAGAAGAGCAAGAGTGCAGAGTCAAAGGTACGCCTCGCCAGAGTGGACATACGTTGTGACTGATGCCAGGCATACCAAGCACGGGGAGGCTGAGGTCCTTGACGTTGATCAGCAATTCCCCGAACCTGAAAATAGACGTCTTGTTACGAGTTCCAGGGTTGGAAATCGAAGGAATACTGACTCTCAATATTCCGAATCCACCACTGCTGAGTAAAGTTCGTGAGTTGATTTTGGAGACGCTGGTTTTCCCGACTTTTGGTATCGTGCCACCACACCAGGAGTTAGTGGTACTTCGTCTTGAAATTTTGCAAGGGGTCTTAGAGATCTTGGGAGCGAATATCGTTCTGGACTGAAGATAAACCCTTTGTTGTACATAAAGGTCCAAAGAAGAAGATAACCTAGGCCCAAGTGGAAGAAGAATAAAGTTAGGGACTTTCCGCCAAGATAACGAAAAAGGGCTAGGGAAGTCTTTTTGTGGACAGTGTAAATAAGGAACTGAAAATTGAAAGGGGGATTTTCAGCTTCGAGGGGTTGTCTGAACTGTTTGACAAGCAATACCTGGAGGAGGAAGAGACTCTTACTTGTTGCTGTCGAACTAAGAACTTTTTAGAACTTGCAGAGATGGCAGGTGCTGGGAATGCCCATCATAAGGCTACATTAGTGATAGGTACACTTTTAGGAGTAGTGATAGTCACTATAGTTGCAGTAGTTATAGCCTCATATATTTTGTCACATGAGCCGGAGGGGGAGGTACAGGGGACACCTACACCTCCCACCTCTACCCAGAAAGAGGTTACTATAGGAGCTCAAAGAGCTTTGATACTTGAAGAGAGTTGTAGATTTCACATAGATCTGTCTAGAAGTGACTTCAAGCTTAATGCTTATGCAAAGATGTTGTATGAGTATGTCGATGAAATGGATGCGAAAGATTGTTATGTGTGTATGCAGCTACCTTCTTCCGTAGATGAGGGTATTAGATACCATCACCTTCCACTAACATATGGGATTTCTTGCAGCTTGTTGCTTAGCATCTTTTATGAGAGAAGACAATTTGAGTATTTCTTTTCCAATTACGATGCAGTACTTCCTGAAGTTACAGCCTATAAGCATTTGAATAAGTACGACTATTATAAGTCAGAGGACAGACTTCGGAAGTATTTCATACCGTCTTTGGAATTGGATACAGCTTATGCTCACCGACATAATTTGACATGTTCGTTATCGGACACAGAGAAGAAGTTCATAGGTCAAGTAGAAGATAGATATAGAAAACTAACACAGACACGAAATACAGGTGAGAGTCCAGTAGATTGGACGGATGAGGAGAGATTGCACAGATCGAAGGGGAGTTATGGACCCATAGCGCTAGATCAGGCGCAGAAGGGGAAGTTGTGTGTGAGACGTCCTCAGACCTATGATGAAAAGGTTTCAGTAGGACAAAGTACGTGTGACCATACCTTTACTATGGAGGACTCTGCTAAGAACTTTTCGCAAGGTCCGGTGCAAGTGATTCCAACTGTTTATTATGTGTGCGGAAGTAATGCCTATGTGAGGTTGCCTGCGAATTGGTATGATACCTGTTACTTGGCTATTATTTTTCTGAAAATCTATCATGCGGAAGATTTGAATCTTTTGGAGACTAGACATCATTCTAAAATACGGAGAGCTGCGAGTGCAGGAGCAGTGATTGGTGATATCTTTGGAGCGATTATACCAAGTCTGGGTGTGATCTTGAATGACGTGAAGATAAGAAGGTTGGCGACTGTGGTCGATGAGTTGTCAATGAATACTGCGAGGTCTTTGCTGTTGGTGGATGGAGAGATGTTGTCGATAAGGACGATGGTTTTGCAAAATTGCCTTGCTTTAGACGTATTATTGGCAAAAGAGGGCGGAGTCTGTAAGTTGTTGAAAGTCCAGGAATGTTGTACGTATATTCCAGACAATAGCAAGGATTTAGAGAGATATATAGACAACATTACCACGATTCATCAAGAGATTGAGGATTTGACTGAAGAAAGTGTGTGGGAAAAGGTTGGAAAAGGGTTTGGTCGTGTGGGAAATTGGTTTGCGAATCTGGGAAAGACGTTCCTTGGATTTGTGCTGAAGCCTCTCATTATTGTTGTGGTTTGTGTGATCTGCTTGTGGGGTCTAATCAGAGCCTATAAGTGGTACAGAGGAAATAGAAGTGAAAGAGCTCTCAGAGCGAGTGAGAGGCGAATGGCTAGGCTGCAGGACAGCCAATATCGGAATCTTAAGAATATGGAGAGGATACGACGGGGGAGGATGGCAAGAAGTACTGTTTAGCTCGGTTGCTTCTCCAAGGGAATAAATGTGTGATGGTGTGATAACATTTGTCAACAAAGGGGGGAACTGATAGAGCGTCATGTGATTCTGAAATTCGTAGGGGTGCATAATATTCATCGTTAGTCGGTAACCGCATATTAATCAAATGTGTGTTGAGTAGTGTCATAGAAATGTATTGCGGAAATCGATTAACATAGAGGTGATTAGTAATGTAATAATGCTTTTGTGAAGAGTAACGTTGCAAGTTATTGCAAATTTACTTAAGTAAATGCATAATGATTAATTCTAGTAGATGCAATGTGTTAGTTAAATGCATGCCATGTTACAGTTACACGTGTAGGTTGCTTATTCACGTATATGAAAATAATGAACTAATGCTTAGAGTGTGATTTAATAGCGTGTTTAGTTTGAAAAGGCCTGATCGCATATACGTTTAAAGAGAAGGGCCTGTTCATTTTCTTATGTTAGCTAATGTTGTAGGGCGAAAATGATTTCCCGTGGTAAAGGCTTTGGGTTGCAGGGAGATGTAAAATCTTAAAGACGTGAAATGTTTTTCGTTCCCATGTTTCTGTTGCAGGTGCAAGGACATTTAGCTTGTTAGTGAGACTAGGTCTTTGTTTTAGGAGTTAGGATGCTGCGAGAAGCCAACAGGGGAGTGGATTGGAATGTGGAGATGATACTTTCAGCGGAGAAGGTGCCTGGGACCCAAGGTCAAGCTAACCGTCGTTGGATGCCAGACGAGCTTATAGGAAAACTACTGGAAGAAGACCTGGCCGAAGAGGTGTGCCGAAGGGCGTGTTCTATGATTTTGGGGTTTTGTATTAGGGACAGTGCCCCGTGGGTTGAGCAGTTGAGGTTTAGACGGGAAGCTAGAAAGAGCATCTTAGATCGAGCTCTGACTAAGTGAATGTACTTCTTAGGAGGTCTTCACTTCTGACACCTTTATTCTCTTGCCCGGGAAGGGAAATGTGAAGTAGGGATGTCACCTCAGAGTTAGTGTAGGAATAGACTAACGTTTTTCTTCGATATAGACTAATGATTCCTAATGTGGATATTGGCTTAACCATTGCATTCTTGATGATTTTGGAGTCAGTGATTCTGTTTGTCTTGAGTCGGATGAGAATCCTCCGTAGACTTGCTTTTGTATTAGTGCCCATTTACCTTCTTCACCTTGTATTGAGGTGCCTGTATGTTCAGTTATTTTTGGTTGTAATAAAATCCTATACATTTTAGATTCGGAGTCAGTGGTCCTTTCTAATGAAGTCTAATTTTGGTGATTATGTTTTGATAATTATATTCCTTCCCCTCTACGCTATTTAGCAGATAAAAGATCCTGGCAACCTGAGAGGATTCTTGGAGATAACCAGCTAGGCAAGAATCCAGTCCTATCATGGGCATACTCTTCCAACTCAGGACTAACTCAGGCGTGCCGCCCATGAGCCTGCACTCTGCAGGGACTGTAGCAGTTGCCGGTCGGAGAGCATTTTTTGACTGCGTCATCATATTCATGTGTGTCAATATGTGCATGAGTGGTGGGACCTTGAATAACCATTCCAACCATGGTAACTAATGTGTTGTGATGTTAGGATTGCCGTGGTGTAATGCTGCCTCCGATGCAAAACTGCAAACAAGTTGTGTGATGTGTTTGGAGAACTCCAGCTCTATAGTGATTTCAGAGAAAGTCTTCAAGAAATGTGGAAGTTGTGGTGATGGTGTAAGATGTGAGGCAGGTAGAGCCTTGCGCAGTTGGCTGTGTGTACCCTGGCCCCTTTCCACACAGATTGTTTCAATGATCTTGTGGGTATAGCTGTGTCATTGTGTTGTATATGTCCCACTGATACTGTGACAAGCTGCTCTGTGGTGGTGTGATGTGTCTTATGATGTTACAAGTTGCCTTGAGCTCTGATGTTGTAATAGGTTGCAGTGAGCTATGATGCGATGCAGAGGTGTGCCTTGAGTTGTGATATTGTATTGAGCTGTGATGTGTTCATTTGCTTTGCTGAGTGCTATGTTCTGTCTTGTTGTGCTACATACAAGTAACATTAAACCTACAATCAGCCAGGACTATAGGCTTTGTCAATGGTTGTAAGTTGCATAAGATAAATAAGAACAAACTGTAGCATTTTCATTATTCTATGCAATGAAAACATAGGTGGTTAAGAGATGTGTTACAGATGGGAAACACTTCGAGGGCCTGTTTCCGTTGGTTATATGTGCTTGGCTTGGGGGCCATTTTGCAAGCAGACCAGTTTGAGGATTGGGCACATTTCTGATTTGATTCTAATGTTTTTCTTCACAATTGTGCTTCAAAATGCTATATTTGGATCCCCCTTTTTTCACAAATTTGCAGTAAATATGTGGTGTAAAACCCACCATTTGAATCCCATTTTTCCAAATTTTCTTGAGGGGGGACTCCCCCCCCCCCCCCGCACCCTCCTTTTGCAGATCGGGCTCGCTCACTGCGCTCGCTTATTACATTAGGGTACAACATTTTTCGCCTCACCACTTTCATAAATCCACCAGATGCCACTGGGCTACAGTAAGGTTGAACATGTAGATTAAAAACTTGTTGCCCCAACACATAGCTGCCAAGGTTTCAGTTTGCATATGTGTGACATTTCCATGTCTGCACTGTGATTATGCATGACACTTCAGCGCCTTACGGGTAACAGTAAAGCGAGCAACATCAGAGAGCCACACTTTTAAACATAAACACTCCTCATGATAAGATTAAAAGACAGCTGAATTTTAAACTACGAAGGATTAAAATCGACAGCTGAATTTTAAACTAGTAAGGAATAAAATCAGGACCCTATATAAAAGTCAGGGTAAATATGGTTTTGCACTGTGTGCTTTGTGGAACCAAATATTTTTTATTGGGTAGTGTGTAAAATGTTTAATTTTGCAAACAAGGAAAGACAACACAGAATGAGAAAAATGTTTTCTTAAAACCCATTGAGTGATCGCTCTATAATATTCAGAGGAGCCGAATTCCAGTGCCAATAGACCCGATTCAGGCAGGAGACTCCTGTTTTTTTAAGCCAAAAATGGCTTAACTTTAGCTGTCTCCTACTTGAAATTGCCTCTACTTCAATATATGTCACTGCAGGGGGGAATACATTTTCCCAATTATTTTTTTTTAATCTCCCACTTTCTTCCTCTATACTGTTAGCATGTATGTGTGCATGATATTAGCATTTTAGTGTGGTGATGCAGACACTACACTAAAATGTGTTAGTCTAATCCCTGTTGCCTGGTACCTGGCGGGCTAGTCTGTATAGGGTGACCAGAGTTTTAAAGCCAAAAACCGGGACATTTCCCAAAAATCGAAGAAGGACTAAAATGTTACTTCAACCCAGCGCACAGAATGACAGTGCTCCTTGTTGTGTCTATGTCCTTGCTGCTATGTGACCTCATTGGGTTCCAACTTTTACATTCTGTAACTATGGAATCCAGTGAGATCAGATGAAAAGCAGTTCAAGGCTGGAAGAGGGGTGTCCAGACTGTCCTCCTCGATACTGCTGGGTTCTTGCAATAAATCCACTTCTACAAACCGCAATTTGGATTGTTCTTATGTAACATTGGCGACGATTGAACCCAGCAAGAGCGAACTCACATTCAAATTCTGGACGGATTACTACGGTTTCGGCTCTATGGGATTTGCATATTAATTCCATCTCTGTATGCGCTATACTCTGGGCTGCTGTGATTCGACAACTGTACCAGCGCTAAACTTTGCATGTACCTGTTTCTTCATTTTACGGTCAGTGTTGTTGATCTGGAGTAGTCTGGCGGTTGAAAGCGCAGTTGAAGCAAACGCGTGGTTTGAATACACCCGCGTTCGGATCTGCGCTGCCATTCTTCCCATCTTCGTGCTACGCGAGGCTGCGTGCATGCTGATCCTGACATCACACGTCACACGCGAGCTTACAAAGGCACGTAGGGAGGATCCGCTGTATCCTGGCAATGCAGCGCATTGACATTTTGCGATCGTCACAACGCACGCATAAAAAAAAAGCTCCGCTGTCACGTAGAAAGCATCAAGGGTATCTTAGCAATGGATTAACGGAGGCGATACGGAGGAACAGGAATTTACTCAGAAACGCGTATTACCACATCAGTTGTTTCTACACTGGAAAAGGAAATCGGTTACCAGCTTTCACTCTACGGTGATACACACACCGTGTATCAATCAATGGTGACATTTTTTTTTTCTCTTTTGATTTAATTTTCTCTTCCCAGTGACAGTTTACTTTTACTGTTATTTTATTTTATTCTTCATCATAGATTGCACCATGACAACAATGAACTTACCAGCTCCTCAAGCATTTATGGTAATAGAAGGAGAAGTAACATTTTTAGAATGGGAAGAATGGAAAGATCACTTCATTAACTATTTTGAAGCTTTTGATAGTGAAAAGCTGCCTCCAGAAAGAAAAATAAAATACTCCTACATTGTTTAGGTTCTGGTGGTTTACGTATTTATAACCGCATGGAAAAGAAGGCCAGGAGTGGGGATGAAGGTGATGTTTTTTCAGATGCCTTAGCAGATCTTGATTCTTACTTTGCTCCTACAGTTTGCAAAGCAGTACATTGTTACAATTTCTATCATCGCAAACAAGGTGTTAATGAAAAAGTAGAAGATTACATTGCAGCATTAAAAAACTTAGCTTTACCATCCAAATTTGGAGTAATGGAAGAAGAACTAATTCGAGATCAGTTAGTGATGCATTGTAATAATACACATTTACAGAAGATGAATTATGGATGAATGGTGATTCCAGCCTAAGAGAAATTACATCCATAATTTCTAAGGCTGAACTCACTTCCAGATGTGCCAAGACAGTAATATCATCTAATAAAAGTACTCAATGTGATAAAGTTATTAAAATTGTTAGAACCCGTACTCGCTCTAAGGAACAAACTAAAAAGAAAAATGAAAGAGATGTTGTAAACAAAGAGAAGAAAAATTTCAAAACTTTTCAGAATGAAAGAATAAGTGACCTAAGAGGCAAATGTTATAGATGTGAAAGTTCATCTCACCTCACTCATGATAAAAAATGTCCCGCACTAGGACAAACATGCACCAATTGCAAAGTTTTTTCACGAGTTTGTCAAAAAAAAAATGAGATCTGTAAAATGCATTGTTGATGAATACGCGTGCGAGGATGAGTGTTCAGATTCTGATGATGTTATTTGTATCATTGAAGAATCTAGTATAGTGGAAAAAACTATTAGAAAGAAACCAGTTTGAAAAATTGTTATTGGAGGAGTTTCAGTTTCACTCATGGCTGATTCTGGCTCACCGTATACAATTATAAATCAGAACACTTGGAGTGAATTTTTAGAAAAAAAATTGGGTAATGCTTTTGAAGTTCCTGACGTTCACCCTGTAAGTTATACAGGCAAACCTGCTGACCTAATTGGATTTAAAAAATTACCCTTTGAGTTCAAAGGTAGATGTGCTGAGTGCAAACTTTATGTTTCGAAATCTGGACCATGTTTTCTAGGATGGTGGGACCAGGGTGAGTTGGGAATACTATTGGATCCCAACAGCGCTGATCCAGTATTAGGTATTGTTAAGACTAACAGAAAACAGTACAACATGATTACTTCAAAGTTTCCCAAAGTATTTTCAGGGAAAGTGGGAGAATTAAAAGGGTTTTCTGACAAGATTATCCTAAAAAAAGATGCCCGCCCATGCATCCATAAAGTTAGGAACATTCCTATGGGTGTTAAAGAAGAGGTTATTAAGGAGTTAAATAAACTTGTTCAAAATGGTTTAATTGAACAAATTGAATCTTCAGATGGGTCGCCCCCTTAGTGGTCACACGCAAGGCCAACGGCTGCATCCGCCTCTCTGTGGACTTGAGAAAACTTAACAAGAACATTTTTATAGATATTTTTCCACTTCCAAGGATATCTGAGTTACTCTCTGCCACCAGAAACAAACAATTGTTTTCCACCATCGACTTAACCTCTGCATACCATCAAGTCCCACTTCATGTGGAGAGTAGACACCTTACGGCCTTTATCACTCCTATTGGTCTTTTTCAATTCAAACAAGTACCTTTTGGCTTAGCGTCAGCCGCTGCCATGTTTCAGCGACTTATGCATAGGATTTTCAGTGACACGAACAACATTGTGTTTTCTGACCCAAAACCAAAGAAAACTCAAACAAAAAAGAAAAGCTAGGTGGAAAATCGTCCACAAAAACGCGAGATATCAATGTAAAGCCAACACAAGCACTATGGCTCAATGGGCAGCACAAGGCGCTAGGCGTGCCCTTCGAGGTTGGTGCGCTTGGAGCACTACGCAGCAGGGAAGGGGCGGAGAGGAGGCTATGAGGGAGAGCAACGTAAAGCCATATGGCTGCTTTGCGCGCGTGCACGCCTCGTGCACTGTAGGTCTATGTCAGCGGTAGCACTTTGAAAACTCCCTTACAAAATGTCTCGCTAGCAGCGCACATGCGCGCTGGCTCAGCGAGACCTAAAAAGATACCTCCCACCATTTTCAGTCGACCCTCTCTAAAACTCGGGATATGCGCTTAATTTCCTGAAATCTGCCGGGACAGCTGGCGAAAAACTTGGACTGTCCGGGCAAATCCGGGACGCCTGGTCACCCTAAGCATACATGCCAACATTTCAGAAGAGCAAAGTGGGAGATTTAAAAAAGAAAATCGGGAGAATGGGGCCTTGAATCGGGTTACTGTCATGTATGGGCTTTGGAAGTGTGCTGCTGCAGGATCGGACATTTGAAACGCAAATGCACTTTTTTTCTTCTTACCTTTCAGAACCATGGAGCACAATGGCAGGCAGAGAGAGGGTGATGCAAGTAAGGGTTGTGCACTGGCCGGGCAGGTTGCTGGCAGTGCATACCCCCCCCCCCCCCTGTGGTAGCCTGGGCTGAAACTGCTTCCCGGGCACAGACCCCCCCCCCCCCCCCCAAGTACTTCACAGGTCTTTAAAAGACCATTCGCTTGTTAATGGGGCTTTGTTGGTTTTTCACCTCTTCATAGCCCCTGCATCGCCACTCTGACTATTGCTGAAAGAATTAGCACGTTACACAATACCAAGCCCTGTCAGCTGAAACCCCAGAGGAATCGGGATTTTGCTTACAGGAATCGGGAGGCGGGAGACTAGCCTTGAAATCGGCAGTCTCCCGCCTGAATCAGGAGGGTTGGCATGTATGCCCTAAGTGTGTATTATGATCAAGCCTATTGGATCAGGAATGCATTACCTTCGTTTACAGCAGCAAGGGAAGAAGGCAGGGTGATTTGAAGGACTTTGGTTGCATTCAATTGGATATTGTGTACCACATAACTTGTGGGTCTTTTCACATTATTCATGAGTATTGAGGTTTTTAATCAGCTTTGGTCTGGGCCTGCTGATTAAAACAATTGACAGAAATAAGCATAATCACCGCCTACCTCTCTTCAAGAAAATTATAATTTTCAGAAATGAAAACTAGCAATTTCTACATTTTAGAGTCCCATGGAAAATGTACCGTTATAATTATTTCAAACATTTATTTCAATTCAATTCAACAAAACTTTATTTCGGACAAAATGTCCTAAAAAGTGCATAAAAACAATACAAATAAACATACAATTTCAAATTTTAGAAATTCATAAGTCCTTGAGACATAAAATTTGGACAGAAGGTAACACAATTTAGTCAGAGAGTTCATGGCGCAATAAATATATAAATTAACTAAAAACAGATTCTTGATAAAATAAGGAAACAAAGGTTCCTATATTTAAAAGTATTTGCATGAATGAATAGCGGGAGATAGATATACAGCATTTACTAACAAACAATCAATTTTCATTCTGGGATTTCAAAAGAGCCCTTCTAGTGCACCATACTGAAAACAAAAAACCAGCCACCGAGTACACTATTGGAATACCCGTGTCAGATTTCAGAATCCTAAAGGCTTCCAGGCAGGACTTGGTGCCAAGATTCTTGCAGATCTGAGCCAACCAACGGCTCATATTCTTCTGGTATCCAGCACAGCAAAAGAAAACATGGAGCTCTGTTTCCTCAGGGTAATCACACATTGGACAATGGGTCAGATTTTGGTTACTCCATTTAGATGTAAAACAACGCAATGGGAGTACCCCGTGTCTGAATTGTAAGTAGAGCTTCCTGGCTGCCGGTGGAGTAATAAGATCTATTGCTGGTTCAAAACAAGGAAATGCTTTAATTTCTAAAAAGGCACTAGTACGTTTCCCGGTCCCAGAAGAAATATTAAGTTGTGTTAATCTGTAATCACTATAGCATGCCTTCATTTGACCCTTTGATGTTAGCAAACAGGCAGACTCAGGATCAAGCCAGCAATCTCCTAAGCCCAGGCTAGTTAGGAGAAACTTTATATGGTCAAACCATGGAATTTTTATAGCACCACAAGACCTTAATACCTCTGAAAGCTCCTCCCTATATGGAATTAGCTCGGGGGTAGTCCACAAACGTCGCCAATACATTATTGGCTTAAGTCCCGCTACTTCGGCTATTGATGTTATACCTGTATCCAGGCGTAGCGGGACCAGGGGGGTACTGCAGGGCAGTCTAAATAACTGTCTCAAGTATTGGTTCTCCACCTTCAATAATTTAGATATATTTAGGTGGCCCCATAACTCTGCATCATACAAAGCTCCACCCCTTGCCTGAGCCCTATATATTTCAACTGCTGGACTAACAATTATTTTACTGGACTTATTAAAAACCTTCATGATGCCTCCTGAAGTTTGTGCTAGTCTTAACATGGATTTTGTGATGTGAGCCCCCCAATCCATAGACTCGGTTATTGTAAAACCCAAATACACAAAAGATGACACCCTTTCAAGAGGTTTGCCATTTAGGGATGGATTGGGGCGTGAGCTTTTTGGACAATTAAATGCCATGAATTTGGTTTTTTGGAGATTTATTTCTAAACCTCTATCCCTGCAAAATTCTTCAAATTTATCCAAAACCTTTTGTATCCCCATAGGTGATTTAGCAACCAAAAGGGTGTCGTCGGCGAACATCATAGCCGAAATTCTATGAGATGCTAGCTTAGGGGCATCTAGGTCTTTTGCTGCTGGCAGGGTATCAATTAAGCCATTAATGTAGAGGCTGAATAGGGTTGGCGCAAGTACACAGCCCTGTCGAACGCCCTGATTAATTGGTATAGGCGCTGTGAGATAACCATCTTTCCCATACCTAATTTGGGCATAATTACATTCATGCAAACGTTTAAGAAGCTGAATTAAATAAACGGGGACCCCCATCCCACCTAAAACAGACCATAATTTCTCCCTAGGAACTAAATCCAATGCTGATCTCAGATCAACGAAAATTAAAAAGAGACTACCCCCCTGTAGACAAACAGTTTTCCAGTACAGTAATTGCAATCTTAGGACTTGGTCCAGGGTGGATAGTTTTTCTCTGAACCCTGCCTGGAGGACAGACAAAATGTCCCTCTCTTCCATCCATAACTGTAGTCTAAGGAGGAGAACTCTCGCAAAGATTTTTTGGGAGATATCTATTAAACTTATGGGTCTGTAATTGGTCGGGAGAAGTGGGGAACCCTTTTTAAAAATCGGAATTATTTCCGCGCCCAGCCAGCTTGAAGGAATCTTCATACCTTGCATGATAGAATTAAAAAGCTTCCAAAGATAAGGAGCCCAAATAGCAGGTTCACTTTTGAATAAATCACCGGGTATCTTGTCCAACCCTGGGGCTTTACCTGGAGCTATTCTGGCCAGTGCGGATTTTATTTCTTTTATAGAGATACTCATGACCAGGTCATCTTCAAGTAAGGGGTTTAAGTCTTCATTGATCACTGAACCAAAAACTGGTGAATCACAACCAAGAGCATGAACAACCCCTGATTCCTTGGCATACAACATTTCAAAATGGGTCCGCCAGGTCTGTTCATCTAGATTTGGTTCAACTGCACTACATAGGGTAGTTGTGCCAGAGTTAGCTATACCCCAGAAGGTCCTCATATCTCTATCACCCAAAGCGATTTTCATAGTAGCCCAATTTTCAGCTTCCCAGCTTTGTTTTGTCTTAAATATAACTGCTTTATAATGTGCTCTGGCCATCCTTATTGAAGAACGATCTTTGGTTTTGATAGCTAATACCAGTACCTTTTTTGCCTTACGACAAGAGCTGGTGTACCAAGGGTGGATAAGCCACTTATTTTTTTTCTGTTTTTTTGTTGGGAAAAAGAAATCATAGGTAATTTTTCCTAATTTATTAAAGTTTAATTGAGCCTGCTGGAGGTCAAGGCCCTCTCTAATCGAGTTGGGCAGATTGGATGCATCCAAAAAAACCGAAAGCAAGGCATCATATAATCTGGCCATTTTTTCTTTTGATTGGATAAAATTAGACCATTTCACTCTCTTTCTAGAATGCGTGACCACTAGCCTAGAATCAGGGGGATTATCCATGTCCAGCGGACACCCTGCATTCAACATTTTAAGTTCCACCACAAGAGCGGAATGGTCACTATCAGTACGGGGAATTATCTTAAAATCCAGCATTGTGTCCCAAAGGTGTGAATTAATTAAAATATAGTCTAATATGGACCCCTTATTCTTGCTATGAAATGTATAGCTTTTCGATGTCTCAGATAGTGCTCTCCCATTACAGGCACGGAGAGAATGCCTCATAGTGAGACAAGTCAACTGGATTGCTAATGGGGACCAAATTTTAACTTTGGGACAACCTGATTCTGGAATTTTTAAAAACTGGTCCTCATCATACAGACTATCCAGTGGTAAACCTTCTAACGGTTCAAATTGACAATTAAAATCCCCTCCTAGTATAATCAGCTGATTAGTATCAATGGTACCGAGGAATGTAGTTAATTCCTCCACAGTATTAGACTCATTGCCTCTTGGAGAGGGTCGTGAATATACATTTATTAAAACAACAGGGGGCTTTGCCGGAAACTGTAGCATTACACATAAGATGTCGCTGGAGCCTGTGTTCTCGCTGTTGTCGGCCGTCTGGACGGGGCATAGCACATTCGGCAGGATCTGTTCGGGGGCCACCAGGTGGCAGCGGACAGCGGTGACACTGGCTCCGGTGTCACGGAGGGCTTCGGCCCGTCGTCCATTGATAGTGACCCACTGTTGGTACTTCTGGGTGTTGCTCGGGATGGGTGTTCGGGGCACCATTTCTCGGCTGCCCAGGCAGACCAGGGACATGGCCGCCGGCTCCCACTCAGTGAACCCCACGTTGAGGGATTCTTCCTCTTCCTCCCCTTCTCCCAGGGCGGCAGCCGCTAGTTGTTGGGACGGTGGCCCGCTGGTCCCACTTCATCGGTTCCGGGGGCAGGCAGGGTCGCTGGCATAGTGTCCTGTTTGTTGGCAGCCGTAGCAGGTTATCGTGGGCCGGGGTCCGGTTTTGGCTGGCGTCGTCCCTTTTCGGGCTAGGTTCGGGGAGGTGTGTTGCTGAGGCGGCCCCCGAGGCGGACTCCGGGGCGGCCCAGCTGGGATGTCCCGATTCCTGTTCGACCCTCCTCCCCCGCCGCGCTGGCGGGGGGGTCCGGTGGGGTTTCGCTGGTACTCCCCCATCGAGCTCCGGGGGACTCGGGTGTTGACCCATCGATCGGCCTCGGCGGTGAGCTTCCGCGGCTCGGTCAGCTTGCTGTCGAGGAGGTGTTGTCTTAGCTCCACGAAGCAGTTGTTGGAGAGGTGTTCCCAAATAATGAGGTCGACCAGCTGCCCGTAGGTGGTGACCTTGCTCCCCTTGATCCAACCTTCTAGGGCCCTGCTGAAAAAGTCAACATACTCTACCCACGTGGTACCGGGGATTTTCTTGCAGTCTCTGAAACGCTGGCGGTACATTTCCGCGGTTAGTCCATAGCGGGTGAGCAGGGCCTCCTTCATATGGTCGTACGAGGTCATCACCTCTTCCGGGAGCTGGAGTAGGGTGTCTCGGCCCTCGCTAAGGAACCAACCCCATAGGCCGGCACCCCAATCCTTCCGGGGTACCCGATGGGAGGTCATGGCCACCTCGTACGCCTTAAACCACTGCTGGATGTCGTCGTTTTTATAGTACTCCTTGACGACATATTTGGGAATATGGACCTTGGCTTCGGTGGGCGGCAGAGCGTCTCTATTGCTGGGGGTGCCGGTCTCCCCCTTCTGGGCCTTGAGCTCGAGTTCTTTGAGGCCCCGCTCGTGTTCGAGGGTCAGCCTTTTCTCCTCCAGCTCTCGATGCCGCTTCTTCTCCTCTATCTCCTCTTGTAGCCGTAGCTGTTCCATGGCCAATTTCTTTTCGGCCAGCAGGAGTTCGCCGTCCAGCCAAAGTCGTGCGAGCTCTAGCTCATGGGTCCGGACCTTCTCCCGCTCTCGTATTTCTTCCCCGGAGAGGCCGGTTTCCAGGCTGTTTCTCCCTCTGTTCGCTGGGGTCGGTGCTGGTGGCGTGGCTGCATTCAGGGGCAGGGGACCTTCACTCTGGGAGGGACCCGCCTCGGACTCTATCCAGGTTCTCAGGGCTTTCTGCATCTCTTCCTTGGTACCTAGGCCAGTGGTCGCAATGCCCTTGTCCTTGCAGAACTGTTTTAACTCTTTTTGCGTGTACTCTTCCAATCGTTCCGGTTGGAACTCCATGGTCGCGGTGGTTTCCTGGTTGCTCATGGTCCCTGTTCGTCTGGATGGATAGCGAGTGGGTTACTTGCTTGTACGATCTGCGTTCGGCTCGGATCCCGTCGCTGGCCACCAAATGTTGGAAGGCGGACCTCGGGGGAGTCGGAGAGACCACCCAAGGGGGCCCCCACACTGTACGAAGTAGCCGAGCGCTGCTGAGAAGCCTCCTAGGAGAGGTCCTTCTCCTATACCGTACTAGCACAGTAACACCACCACACAGGACTCGAGGATGTTTATCAAGACGAGCAATTCTTTATCAGCATTTAGAAAGTTACGGTTATCGGTATATACAAGGGGGGATCGAGGGATCCGCAAGAGTCTCAAAGTCTTTGGTAGGGACGGGGTAGCGGGACAGTCTTTAGTAGCAGCTGGGTACGAGGGTACCTTAGGCCCAGTTCTTGATCCTCAAGCTGGAGGGACTCGGGGTCTCGGAGTGGTCGAGCCGCGACGGCGTCAGCAGGGCTCTGGCGATCAGTTCGTGGAGCTTGAGCCGCGACTAGGTCAGCAGGGCTCTTAAGATGTTTCAGTTCAGCTCGAGCCGCGACGACGTCAGCAGGGCTCTGGAGGAGGTTCCAGCGAGGTTGGGCCACGACAGCGTCAGCAGGGCCCCGATGTTCCGTGAGGTTCCTTGTCTCAATAAGGTGGAGCCGCGACGCAGTCAGCAGGGCTCGTGGTATAGTGTCAAGCAAGAGTTCTTCTCCGTCGGGTCAGCCGCGATTCCATCAGCAGGGCTCTTGACTCCGGGATACAACTACTATCCCATTGCGGGGTTGCCCCAGATATAGGTCTGGAGCCCTTAGATGTCCGGACCCTTGCGCCTGGGGGGGCGGAGAGGCCGGGCTGGGAGAGGCCAGACGCCCAGCGGGAGAGGCGCCAGGCCCGGGGAGGCCGGAGGACGATCGCACCTAGGTGTTGAGGGACGGTGGGGGTCCCATCGAAACTCTCCTCCTCCGGGAGTGGTGAAGTGGCCATGCGGTGCCCCCTGGCCAGATCTTGGTGCCTCGATGTCGGGGCTTCGCTGGGGCCGAGGCCGGAGGGAGCCGGGCTGCGTGGGCTGGTGCGTGGAGTAAGCATGGGGGGGGACCCCGAAGGGATGAGGGGTCCCTGTGCGGCCTGGAAAAGGGGGCCGCTGAGGCGGGTGTAGGAAAACGGGTACAATCCAAAGGGGGCCTCGAAGGGAGGAGGGGTCCCTGGCGGCCTGAAAGGGTGGCCCGTGTAGGCCGGTGCGGGGGACGAGCACAATCCAAGAGGGTTAAGACCACGCCACGAGGCCGGGTCCAACAATGCTTTTGTGAAGAGTAACGTTGCAAATTATTGCGAATTTACTTAAGTAAATGCATAATGATTAATTCTAGGTAATGCAATGTGTTAGTTAAATGTGTGCCATGTTACAGTTACACCTGTAGGTTGCTTATTCACGTATATGAAAATAATGAACTAATGCTTAGAGTGTGATTTAATAACGTGTTTAGTTTGTGAAGGCGTGATCGAACATACGTTTAAAGAGAAGGGCCTGTTCATTTTCTTATGTTAGCTACTTTTTTAGGGCGAAAATGATTTCCCTTGGTAAAGGCTTTGGGTTGCAGGGAGATGTAAAACCTTAAAGACGTGAAATGTTTTCGTTCCCATGTTTCTGATAATAAGATAATGAGATAATAAGCGGAAACTTGCCTCTTGAAAGAACGTACATGTACGAACAAGATGAGTTACTCTTTGTAGCGAAGGATGTGACTCGCAAAGCACGAACCGCACATGAGAAGTTGTCAGATTTGGCCAAAAAGTATGATGTGGACTTGTCTAAAACGAAATCATTGCAGGGAAGTCATAGGTTGCAGTATAGTGATCAGGAATTGGAAGAAAAGAGAGTCATGGGATTGAGAACCCATATCAAAGATTTGATCATAGCAATGCGTGCATGGATCATGCTTGATAAATGGGAAGAAAGGTGGTCTAAGAAGAAGAGTTCTAGAAGGACAATTGGAGAGACGCCACCTCAAGTTGGAGGGATGATGGAGGTAGGGAATTCCCCTTTACGAGAGGTACAGAATGGAGGATATGTACATGTACCTTGAGTAGGGGTGATCTGGCTGCATTTACGAACGATTTTCCCCGTTTGCGGGAGAAGCCCGTGGAATGGTATAAGCAAGTTGATCGGTTTGTCAAGATTTCGAAGGTGTTGTGGGTCGATTTGAACACATTGTTCGACATTGTGGTTCCAAGTGATTTATGGTCGGCATGTAAAATTGCCGTTGAGTGGCCAACCTCAGAGCCTGATAGGGACCCAATCTCGAATGGTCGATCGCCCATAGTTATGAAGAAGTTTGAGCAGGTGATTACATGGTTGAAGTCGAAAATCTCACCTCAGGACATTGATTGGGTGAAGATAGATCGGACAGTGCAAGAACCAAAAGAGACAGTGCAAGACTTTTGCAGGCTTTTAAGCAGTACAGTGGACTAGATGTGTTAGACACAAAAGACATGGGACAGTTTGTTTCGAAGTTTGTATTGGGACTAAGACCAGAGGTTAGTCTTATGATACAGCAGCATTTGATTTGTTGGCTGAATAAGCCTGTGGATGAGATCTTACGGTATGCTAGGTACTGTAGTGATGAGATAGAATAAAAACACAGGAAGTTGAAAGACAAACTGATGCTTGTTCAGATACAAACAGCTCAGGGACAACCTAATGGAGGGACGTTAGGAAGGAAGCAGGGAAATAATCAAGGAGGAAACCAGAATGCCCAAGGTCAGGGAAGACCAAAGTCCATTGATCCTAAAACAGGAATGGATGTGGCGACATTGAAAAAGACCACTGCATGTCATCTCTGTCACCAGATTGGACACTGGAAATGCGAGTGTCCCTTGAATCTGATGAACCAGATGCAACAGGAAGGAGAGATAGTTCAGGTACCTGTATCTGAGATGGTTTCCACAGTGGCTAGACCTAAGATGGTCAAAGGGGGGACTAGTGTTCCACAGGTGCAGGTTCCTCAACTGCCTAGGGTCCAGAACATGCAACAGGGAGTTCGAACTTACATGCAGATGCCCATGTTCGAGGGGAGTGAAGAGTTCGGCCCAGATCCGTTTGCATGACGGTGCCTGAGAGGGGAGGAGGACTGCACACTTGGAGCAGTCTTGGAGGTAGACCAGAGGGGACCATTTGTGGAAGCAGGCATTGATGGTCATCCTACAACCTTTATGGTTGACACTGGTGCTACCCGGTCTACTGTCTGATCTGCAGTAGTCCCCAACCTACCCCTCTCGGGACAATCAATCCAAGTTGTAGGTGTAGCAAATAAGAAGTTGACTAGCCCACTGACTTAGCCTATTCCGGTGAGAATAGGAACCTTTAAGGACCAACACCAATTTGTGGTGTGCGATTCCAGTCCGGTTTGCCTGTTAGATAGACATCTGTTGTGCAAGCTGAATTGCACCATCTATTGTACACCGAAGGGAGTGGAAGTACAGACCAGGGATGATGATGCGACATTTAAGATTGCAAATTAATGTGTGTGTATAGAGATGTATCCAGCGCTGACAGTGGATGAACTTCCACTCGACTTGAGAGATTCCGTGTCAATTGATGTGTGGGATCTTAGTGGGGAGGAGATCGGATTGGTCAAAGGAGTAGATCCAGTGAAAATCCAGGTCAAGCCGAAAGTAGAATTTCCTAGGACGCCCCAGTACAATCTGTCACCGGAAACGATTGCAGGGAGTAAACCTGTAATTGAGTCCATGATTAAGCAGGGAATTCTAAAAGAGATTATGGGTAGCCCATGTAATTCACCTATCATGGGACTACAGAAACCTAGTGGGAAATTCAGGATTGTACAAGATCTGTGGAAAATTAATGAGAAAGTTGTTCCATGTTGTCCAGTGGTACCGAATCCATCTGTAATCCTGTTTCAGATCCCATGTGAAGCTGAGTGGTTTACTGTGATTGATTTGTGTCAAGCATTCTTCTCGATTCCACTACATGAGGAAAGCCAATATCTTTTTGCTTTCCGACTGGAGAATCGCGTGTTAACGTGGTGTCGTATCCCACAGGGGTATACGGAGAGCCCGTCGATCTTTAATCAGATCTTGAAGAAGAACCTTGAAGGTCTTGTGTTGGCGCAGAACTCCGTTCTGGTGCAATACATTGATGATTTGCTCGTAGCGTCAGAAACTGAGGACGCTTGCAGGATCGATACTATTGCCTTACTGAATTATCTGGCAGAGAATGGACACAAGGTGTCTCCGAGTAAATTGCAGTACTGTTTGAGTGAAGTGCAGTACTTGGGTCACAGAATTGAGAAGGGCAAAAGAAAGGTGTCACCAGATCGCATTGAGGCTATTATGAATATGCCTGTGCCTACCACTCAACGAGAAGTTAGAATGTTCTTGGGGATGGTTGGCTATTGTCGCCAATGGATTCTCAATTTCTCCTTTGAAGCTAAGCCCTTACAACGGCTGAAGCACAAGGATGTGAGTGATCTGGTACCCTGGGATGAAGACTGCTTGAGGTCATTTTTGAGGCGGAGAGAAGCCTTGTGTTGCGCTCCAGTTTTGGGGATGCCTGATTACAACAAGGCATTCGCATTGTTCTGTTGTGAGAGAGAAGGTTGTGCATTGTCAGTCGTGACTCAGAGTCATGGAGGTGTCCGTAGACCAGTTGCCTACTTTTCAGCTACTCTAGATCCAGTAGCTTCTGCGTTGCCCGGATGTCTCAAATCCGTTGCTGCAAAAGGTGTCAGTATTGAAAGATGTGAGAGCATTGTAATGGGACATCCACTTACTGTTTATGTACCACATTCTGTTGAGTTGTTGATGACCAGGACTAAAACACAGCACCTCACAAACAATCGACTGACATGTTAGGAGCAAGTTATTCTTGCTGCAGAAAATGTGACTTTGAAGAGGTGTTCTGTTTTAAATCCGGCGACATTGATGCCTATCACAAATGTAGACGATGAAGATTGTGCGGATCACGATTGTCTCGATGTGACTGAACTGTGCACCAAACCAAGACCAGACATTGTTGATGAGCCGCTCCTTGATCCTGATGAAATTTTCTTTGTGTACGGTTCATGTCTAAGAGACAGTGCTGGTCGATGGAGAGCAGCGTTTGCTGTATGTACCATCACAGGGGTGGTGGAAGCTGCTTGTTTAGAGGGAGTACACTCCGCACAGGTAGCTAAAATCATTGCATTGACCCGTGCCTGTTTGGCTGCTGACCAGATTCGGATAACGATTCATACCGATAGTCAGTACGGGTTTGGTGTCGTTCACGACTTCGGACAGTTATGGTTACAGAGAGGGTTCATGACATCTTCAGGTTCGCACATCAGAAATAGAGAATATGTGAGACAGTTGTTGGAAGCATTGCAATGTCCAAAGGAAATTGCAGTTGTCAAATGTTCTGCGCACAGCAAGGGGAATGATTTCATGTCATTGGGAAACAGCTACGCGGATGAAGTTGCCCGGTTTTGTGCAGAACAAGGATGCATATTTACTGGAGGGTCTACTAGAGAAAGCCAAGAAAGAACCGATCTCAGCATGATGTTAGCCATGGCCGATACATGGGAAGAGCTAAAGTGATTACAGGAGGAGGATTCTGATCAAGAAAGGGATGGCTGGGTACGAGCGGGATGTGAGAAGGGAGATGTGGACGTGTGGATTTCGAGTGATGGACGAGCTGTGCTACCGGAGTGTCTGTTGAGTCCGATGGCAAGACTGATACATGGTGCAGTACATCTTGGTAGAGATATGATGGTGCGAGTGTTCAGACAAACATGGTACAATCCGAAGTTCCGTGCAGTAGCTGAAGCTGTGTGTCAGAGGTGTGTTACATGTCAGCAGATGAATGCAGGAAAGAGAACTGCTGTGACTTTAAGCCACATTGGGAAGTCAGGGGGCCTCTCAATAGGATGCAGTTGGACTTTATCGAGATGCCGAAGTGTAATGGGTTAAGGTAAATCTTAGTTGTGGTATGTGTCATTTCAAGATGGGTGGAGGCTTACCCAACACGCAGGTGTGACACACTCACTGTAGCTAAACTGTTGCTGAGAGAGCTCATCCCGAGGTTCGGATTTCCAACCTCTTTGGAGTCAGATAGAGGGACACACTTCCATAGTGAGATCATGAAATTGCTCTGTGCTTCCTTGAATGTAGATCAGAGGCTGCATTGCAGTTATCGACCAGAGGCTTCTGGGATTGTGGAACAAGTTAATGAAAAAGCACGAATGGCAAAAGTGTGTTCTTCGACATCTCTGAAATGGCCCGACGCACTGCCCTTGGACCTTATGAGCTTTTGTAGTGTTCCCGATAGGAGGACTGGGTTGTCACCCCATGAGATTATAATGGGGAGTACCAGCAAAACCTGCCACTGCTTTGATTAACATAACTGATGATTTGATTCTCGACTACTGTAAGGGACTGGCTGACATAGTCCGTTCTGTGTCCCAGCAGGTGCAAGCATCAAGTGTTCCAGCCGCAAGTGACCTGTGCCACGACTCGTGCCCGGGAGATTGGGTGCTTGGGAGTAAACACGTGAGGAAGAGTTGTCTGGATGTTCGTTGGCGTGGTCCGTACCAAGTAATACTGGTCATGAACACGGCAGTGAAGTGTGCCGAACTGGGTGCATGCCTCCCATACCCACAGAGTTCCAGCACCCTTGGAAGATACAGCCCCTCTCGTAAATGAAAATCCAGCTGAGGTGGCGGGGCCATCTGAGAGAGCAAGCCAAGCTGTGAGGGTTGCTGATGCAGTTGGTTGTGCACTAGACCGAGCTGAAAGGGGTTGTGCAAGTCGAAGCCCCGAATTTGACTCAGACGGAGAAAGTGCTGCTGTGGGTGGAGTAGAATCAAATTCTGCTGAAGAAGGAAGTAGTGCACAAGGTAGTCAAAAGGAGAGCAGAAGTGCCACAGAAGCAGAGAGAGTTTGGCCCGTGAGTCAGAGGTGGCTAAACTTGAGATTGGCCCCCCAGAGAGACCTTGCCCCAGTTTCTGAGACGTCTGAATCTGAGCAAAGTGACGAAGAACAAGCTTGAATCAATCTGAGAAGGTCAAGAAGAGCAAGAGTGCAGAGTCAAAGGTACGCCTCGCCAGAGTGGACATACGTTGTGACTGATGCCAGGCATACCAAGCACGGGGAGGCTGAGGTCCTTGACGTTGATCAGCAATTCCCCGAACCTGAAAATAGACGTCTTGTTACGAGTTCCAGGGTTGGAAATCGAAGGAATACTGACTCTCAATATTCCGAATCCACCACTGCTGAGTAAAGTTCGTGAGTTGATTTTGGAGACGCTGGTTTTCCCGACTTTTGGTATCGTGCCACCACACCAGGAGTTAGTGGTACTTCGTCTTGAAAGTTTGCAAGGGGTCTTAGAGATCTTGGGAGCGAATATCGTTCTGGACTGAAGATAAACCCTTTGTTGTACATAAAGGTCCAAAGAAGAAGATAACCTAGGCCCAAGTGGAAGAAGAATAAAGTTAGGGACTTTCCGCCAAGATAACGAAAAAGGGCTAGGGAAGTCTTTTTGTGGACAGTGTAAATAAGGAACTGAAAATTGAAAGGGGGATTTTCAGCTTCGAGGGGTTGTCTGAACTGTTTGACAAGCAATACCTGGAGGAGGAAGAGACTCTTACTTGTTGCTGTCGAACTAAGAACTTTTTAGAACTTGCAGAGATGGCAGGTGCTGGGAATGCCCATCATAAGGCTACATTAGTGATAGGTACACTTTTAGGAGTAGTGATAGTCACTATAGTTGCAGTAGTTATAGCCTCATATATTTTGTCACATGAGCCGGAGGGGGAGGTACAGGGGACACCTACACCTCCCACCTCTACCCAGAAAGAGGTTACTATAGGAGCTCAAAGAGCTTTGATACTTGAAGAGAGTTGTAGATTTCACATAGATCTGTCTAGAAGTGACTTCAAGCTTAATGCTTATGCAAAGATGTTGTATGAGTATGTCGATGAAATGGATGCGAAAGATTGTTATGTGTGTATGCAGCTACCTTCTTCCGTAGATGAGGGTATTAGATACCATCACCTTCCACTAACATATGGGATTTCTTGCAGCTTGTTGCTTAGCATCTTTTATGAGAGAAGACAATTTGAGTATTTCTTTTCCAATTACGATGCAGTACTTCCTGAAGTTACAGCCTATAAGCATTTGAATAAGTACGACTATTATAAGTCAGAGGACAGACTTCGGAAGTATTTCATACCGTCTTTGGAATTGGATACAGCTTATGCTCACCGACATAATTTGACATGTTCGTTATCGGACACAGAGAAGAAGTTCATAGGTCAAGTAGAAGATAGATATAGAAAACTAACACAGACACGAAATACAGGTGAGAGTCCAGTAGATTGGACGGATGAGGAGAGATTGCACAGATCGAAGGGGAGTTATGGACCCATAGCGCTAGATCAGGCGCAGAAGGGGAAGTTGTGTGTGAGACGTCCTCAGACCTATGATGAAAAGGTTTCAGTAGGACAAAGTACGTGTGACCATACCTTTACTATGGAGGACTCTGCTAAGAACTTTTTGCAAGGTCCGGTGCAAGTGATTCCAACTGTTTATTATGTGTGCGGAAGTAATGCCTATGTGAGGTTGCCTGCAAATTGGTATGATACCTGTTACTTGGCTATTATTTTTCTGAAAATCTATCATGCGGAAGATTTGAATCTTTTGGAGACTAGACATCATTCTAAAATACGGAGAGCTGCGAGTGCAGGAGCAGTGATTGGTGATATCTTTGGAGCGATTATACCAAGTCTGGGTGTGATCTTGAATGACGTGAAGATAAGAAGGTTGGCGACTGTGGTCGATGAGTTGTCAATGAATACTGCGAGGTCTTTGCTGTTGGTGGATGGAGAGATGTTGTCGATAAGGACGATGGTTTTGCAAAATTGCCTTGCTTTAGACGTATTATTGGCAAAAGAGGGTGGAGTCTGTAAGTTGTTGAAAGTCCAGGAATGTTGTACGTATATTCCAGACAATAGCAAGGATTTAGAGAGATATATAGACAACATTACCACGATTCATCAAGAGATTGAGGATTTGACTGAAGAAAGTGTGTGGGAAAAGGTTGGAAAAGGGTTTGGTCGTGTGGGAAATTGGTTTGCGAATCTGGGAAAGACGTTCCTTGGATTTGTGCTGAAGCCTCTCATTATTGTTGTGGTTTGTGTGATCTGCTTGTGGGGTCTAATCAGAGCCTATAAGTGGTACAGAGGAAATAGAAGTGAAAGAGCTCTCAGAGCGAGTGAGAGGCGAATGGCTAGGCTGCAGGACAGCCAATATCGGAATCTTAAGAATATGGAGAGGATACGACGGGGGAGGATGGCAAGAAGTACTGTTTAGCTCGGTTGCTTCTCCAAGGGAATAAATGTGTGATGGTGTGATGACATTTGTCAACAAAGGGGGGAACTGATAGAGCGTCATGTGATTCTGAAATTCGTAGGGGTGCATAATATTCATCGTTAGTCGGTAACCGCATATTAATCAAATGTGTGTTGAGTAGTGTCATAGAAATGTATTGCGGAAATCGATTAACATAGAGGTGATTAGTAATGTAATAATGCTTTTGTGAAGAGTAACGTTGCAAGTTATTGCAAATTTACTTAAGTAAATGCATAATGATTAATTCTAGTAGATGCAATGTGTTAGTTAAATGCATGCCATGTTACAGTTACACGTGTAGGTTGCTTATTCACGTATATGAAAATAATGAACTAATGCTTAGAGTGTGATTTAATAGCGTGTTTAGTTTGAAAAGGCCTGATCGCATATACGTTTAAAGAGAAGGGCCTGTTCATTTTCTTATGTTAGCTAATGTTGTAGGGCGAAAATGATTTCCCGTGGTAAAGGCTTTGGGTTGCAGGGAGATGTAAAATCTTAAAGACGTGAAATGTTTTTCGTTCCCATGTTTCTGTTGCAGGTGCAAGGACATTTAGCTTGTTAGTGAGACTAGGTCTTTGTTTTAGGAGTTAGGATGCTGCGAGAAGCCAACAGGGGAGTGGATTGGAATGTGGAGATGATACTTTCAGCGGAGAAGGTGCCTGGGACCCAAGGTCAAGCTAACCGTCGTTGGATGCCAGACGAGCTTATAGGAAAACTACTGGAAGAAGACCTGGCCGAAGAGGTGTGCCGAAGGGCGTGTTCTATGATTTTGGGGTTTTGTATTAGGGACAGTGCCCCGTGGGTTGAGCAGTTGAGGTTTAGACGGGAAGCTAGAAAGAGCATCTTAGATCGAGCTCTGACTAAGTGAATGTACTTCTTAGGAGGTCTTCACTTCTGACACCTTTATTCTCTTGCCCGGGAAGGGAAATGTGAAGTAGGGATGTCACCTCAGAGTTAGTGTAGGAATAGACTAACGTTTTTCTTCGATTTAGACTAATGATTCCTAATGTGGATATTGGCTTAACCATTGCATTCTTGATGATTTTGGAGTCAGTGATTCTGTTTGTCTTGAGTCGGATGAGAATCCTCCGTAGACTTGCTTTTGTATTAGTGCCCATTTACCTTCTTCACCTTGTATTGAGGTGCCTGTATGTTCAGTTATTTTTGGTTGTAATAAAATCCTATACATTTTAGATTCGGAGTCAGTGGTCCTTTCTAATGAAGTCTAATTTTGGTGATTATGTTTTGATAATTATATTCCTTCCCCTCTACGCTATTTAGCAGATAAAAGATCCTGGCAACCTGAGAGGATTCTTGGAGATAACCAGCTAGGCAAGAATCCAGTCCTATCATGGGCATACTCTTCCAACTCAGGACTAACTCAGGCGTGCCGCCCATGAGCCTGCACTCTGCAGGGACTGTAGCAGTTGCCGGTCGGAGAGCATTTTTTGACTGCGTCATCATATTCATGTGTGTCAATATGTGCATGAGTGGTGGGACCTTGAATAACCATTCCAACCATGGTAACTAATGTGTTGTGATGTTAGGATTGCCGTGGTGTAATGCTGCCTCCGATGCAAAACTGCAAACAAGTTGTGTGATGTGTTTGGAGAACTCCAGCTCTATAGTGATTTCAGAGAAAGTCTTCAAGAAATGTGGAAGTTGTGGTGATGGTGTAAGATGTGAGGCAGGTAGAGCCTTGCGCAGTTGGCTGTGTGTACCCTGGCCCCTTTCCACACAGATTGTTTCAATGATCTTGTGGGTATAGCTGTGTCATTGTGTTGTATATGTCCCACTGATACTGTGACAAGCTGCTCTGTGGTGGTGTGATGTGTCTTATGATGTTACAAGTTGCCTTGAGCTCTGATGTTGTAATAGGTTGCAGTGAGCTATGATGCGATGCAGAGGTGTGCCTTGAGTTGTGATATTGTATTGAGCTGTGATGTGTTCATTTGCTTTGCTGAGTGCTATGTTCTGTCTTGTTGTGCTACATACAAGTAACATTAAACCTACAATCAGCCAGGGCTATAGGCTTTGTCAATGGTTGTAAGTTGCATAAGATAAATAAGAACAAACTGTAGCATTTTCATTATTCTATGCAATGAAAACATAGGTGGTTAAGAGATGTGTTACAGATGGGAAACACTTCGAGGGCCTGTTTCCGTTGGTTATATGTGCTTGGCTTGGGGGCCATTTTGCAAGCAGACCAGTTTGAGGATTGGGCACATTTCTGATTTGATTCTAATGTTTTTCTTCACAATTGTGCTTCAAAATGCTATATTTGGATCCCCCTTTTTTCACAAATTTGCAGTAAATATGTGGTGTAAAACCCACCATTTGAATCCCATTTTTCCAAATTTTCTTGAGGGGGGACTCCCCCCCCCCCCCGCACCCTCCTTTTGCAGATCGGGCTCGCTCACTGCGCTCGCTTATTACATTAGGGTACAACATTTTTCGCCTCACCACTTTCATAAATCCACCAGATGCCACTGGGCTACAGTAAGGTTGAACATGTAGATTAAAAACTTGTTGCCCCAACACATAGCTGCCAAGGTTTCAGTTTGCATATGTGTGACATTTCCATGTCTGCACTGTGATTATGCATGACACTTCAGCGCCTTACGGGTAACAGTAAAGCGAGCAACATCAGAGAGCCACACTTTTAAACATAAACACTCCTCATGATAAGATTAAAAGACAGCTGAATTTTAAACTACGAAGGATTAAAATCGACAGCTGAATTTTAAACTAGTAAGGAATAAAATCAGGACCCTATATAAAAGTCAGGGTAAATATGGTTTTGCACTGTGTGCTTTGTGGAACCAAATATTTTTTATTGGGTAGTGTGTAAAATGTTTAATTTTGCAAACAAGGAAAGACAACACAGAATGAGAAAAATGTTTTCTTAAAACCCATTGAGCGATCGCTCTATAATATTCAGAGGAGCCGAATTCCAGTGCCAATAGACCCGATTCAGGCAGGAGACTCCTGTTTTTTTAAGCCAAAAATGGCTTAACTTTAGCTGTCTCCTACTTGAAATTGCCTCTACTTCAATTTATGTCACTGCAGGGGGGAATACATTTTCCCAATTATTTTTTTTTAATCTCCCACTTTCTTCCTCTATACTGTTAGCATGTATGTGTGCATGATATTAGCATTTTAGTGTGGTGATGCAGACACTACACTAAAATGTGTTAGTCTAATCCCTGTTGCCTGGTACCTGGCGGGCTAGTCTGTATAGGGTGACCAGAGTTTTAAAGCCAAAAACCGGGACATTTCCCAAAAATCGAAGAAGGACTAAAATGTTACTTCAACCCAGCGCACAGAATGACAGTGCTCCTTGTTGTGTCTATGTCCATGTCCTTGCTGCTATGTGACCTCATTGGGTTCCAACTTTTACATTCTGTAACTATGGAATCCAGTGAGATCAGATGAAAAGCAGTTTCAGGCTGGAAGAGGGGTGTCCAGACTGTCCTCCTCGATACTGCTGGGTTCTTGCAATAAATCCACTTCTACAAACCGCAATTTGGATTGTTCTTATGTAACATTGGCGACGATTGAACCCAGCAAGAGCGAACTCACATTCAAATTCTGGACGGATTACTACGGTTTCGGCTCTATGGGATTTGCATATTAATTCCATCTCTGTATGCGCTATACTCTGGGCTGCTGTGATTCGACAACTGTACCAGCGCTAAACTTTGCATGTACCTGTTTCTTCATTTTACGGTCAGTGTTGTTGATCTGGAGTAGTCTGGCGGTTGAAAGCGCAGTTGAAGCAAACGCGTGGTTTGAATACACCCGCGTTCGGATCTGCGCTGCCATTCTTCCCATCTTCGTGCTACGCGAGGCTGCGTGCATGCTGATCCTGACATCACACGTCACACGCGAGCTTACAAAGGCACGTAGGGAGGATCCGCTGTATCCTGGCAATGCAGCGCATTGACATTTTGCGATCGTCACAACGCACGCATAAAAAAAAAGCTCCGCTGTCACGTAGAAAGCATCAAGGGTATCTTAGCAATGGATTAACGGAGGCGATACGGAGGAACAGGAATTTACTCAGAAACGCGTATTACCACATCAGTTGTTTCTACACTGGAAAAGGAAATCGGTTACCAGCTTTCACTCTACGGTGATACACACACCGTGTATCAATCAATGGTGACATTTTTTTTTTCTCTTTTGATTTAATTTTCTCTTCCCAGTGACAGTTTACTTTTACTGTTATTTTATTTTATTCTTCATCATAGATTGCACCATGACAACAATGAACTTACCAGCTCCTCAAGCATTTATGGTAATAGAAGGAGAAGTAACATTTTTAGAATGGGAAGAATGGAAAGATCACTTCATTAACTATTTTGAAGCTTTTGATAGTGAAAAGCTGCCTCCAGAAAGAAAAATAAAATACTCCTACATTGTTTAGGTTCTGGTGGTTTACGTATTTATAACCGCATGGAAAAGAAGGCCAGGAGTGGGGATGAAGGTGATGTTTTTTCACATGCCTTAGCAGATCTTGATTCTTACTTTGCTCCTACAGTTTGCAAAGCAGTACATTGTTACAATTTCTATCATCGCAAACAAGGTGTTAATGAAAAAGTAGAAGATTACATTGCAGCATTAAAAAACTTAGCTTTACCATCCAAATTTGGAGTAATGGAAGAAGAACTAATTCGAGATCAGTTAGTGATGCATTGTAATAATACACATTTACAGAAGATGAATTATGGATGAATGGTGATTCCAGCCTAAGAGAAATTACATCCATAATTTCTAAGGCTGAACTCACTTCCAGATGTGCCAAGACAGTAATATCATCTAATAAAAGTACTCAATGTGATAAAGTTATTAAAATTGTTAGAACCCGTAATCGCTCTAAGGAACAAACTAAAAAGAAAAATGAAAGAGATGTTGTAAACAAAGAAAAGAAAAATTTCAAAACTTTTCAGAATGAAAGAATAAGTGACCTAAGAGGCAAATGTTATAGATGTGAAAGTTCATCTCACCTCACTCATGATAAAAAATGTCCCGCACTAGGACAAACATGCACCAATTGCAAAGTTTTTTCACGAGTTTGTCAAAAAAAAAATGAGATCTGTAAAATGCATTGTTGATGAATACGCGTGCGAGGATGAGTGTTCAGATTCTGATGATGTTATTTGTATCATTGAAGAATCTAGTATAGTGGAAAAAACTATTAGAAAGAAACCAGTTTGAAAAATTGTTATTGGAGGAGTTTCAGTTTCACTCATGGCTGATTCTGGCTCACCGTATACAATTATAAATCAGAACACTTGGAGTGAATTTTTAGAAAAAAAATTGGGTAATGCTTTTGAAGTTCCTGACGTTCACCCTGTAAGTTATACAGGCAAACCTGCTGACCTAATTGGATTTAAAAAATTACCCTTTGAGTTCAAAGGTAGATGTGCTGAGTGCAAACTTTATGTTTCGAAATCTGGACCATGTTTTCTAGGATGGTGGGACCAGGGTGAGTTGGGAATACTATTGGATCCCAACAGCGCTGATCCAGTATTAGGTATTGTTAAGACTAACAGAAAACAGTACAACATGATTACTTCAAAGTTTCCCAAAGTATTTTCAGGGAAAGTGGGAGAATTAAAAGGGTTTTCTGACAAGATTATCCTAAAAAAAGATGCCCGCCCATGCATCCATAAAGTTAGGAACATTCCTATGGGTGTTAAAGAAGAGGTTATTAAGGAGTTAAATAAACTTGTTCAAAATGGTTTAATTGAACAAATTGAATCTTCAGATGGGTCGCCCCCTTAGTGGTCACACGCAAGGCCAACGGCTGCATCCGCCTCTCTGTGGACTTGAGAAAACTTAACAAGAACATTTTTATAGATATTTTTCCACTTCCAAGGATATCTGAGTTACTCTCTGCCACCAGAAACAAACAATTGTTTTCCACCATCGACTTAACCTCTGCATACCATCAAGTCCCACTTCATGTGGAGAGTAGACACCTTACGGCCTTTATCACTCCTATTGGTCTTTTTCAATTCAAACAAGTACCTTTTGGCTTAGCGTCAGCCGCTGCCATGTTTCAGCGACTTATGCATAGGATTTTCAGTGACACGAACAACATTGTGTTTTCTGACCCAAAACCAAAGAAAACTCAAACAAAAAAGAAAAGCTAGGTGGAAAATCGTCCACAAAAACGCGAGATATCAATGTAAAGCCAACACAAGCACTATGGCTCAATGGGCAGCACAAGGCGCTAGGCGTGCCCTTCGAGGTTGGTGCGCTTGGAGCACTACGCAGCAGGGAAGGGGCGGAGAGGAGGCTATGAGGGAGAGCAACGTAAAGCCATATGGCTGCTTTGCGCGCGTGCACGCCTCGTGCACTGTAGGTCTATGTCAGCGGTAGCACTTTGAAAACTCCCTTACAAAATGTCTCGCTAGCAGCGCACATGCGCGCTGGCTCAGCGAGACCTAAAAAGATACCTCCCACCATTTTCAGTCGACCCTCTCTAAAACTCGGGATATGCGCTTAATTTCCTGAAATCTGCCGGGACAGCTGGCGAAAAACTTGGACTGTCCGGGCAAATCCGGGACGCCTGGTCACCCTAAGCATACATGCCAACATTTCAGAAGAGCAAAGTGGGAGATTTAAAAAAGAAAATCGGGAGAATGGGGCCTTGAATCGGGTTACTGTCATGTATGTGCTTTGGAAGTGTGCTGCTGCAGGATCGGACATTTGAAACGCAAATGCACTTTTTTTCTTCTTACCTTTCAGAACCATGGAGCACAATGGCAGGCAGAGAGAGGGTGATGCAAGTAAGGGTTGTGCACTGGCCGGGCAGGTTGCTGGCAGTGCATACCCCCCCCCCCCCCTGTGGTAGCCTGGGCTGAAACTGCTTCCCGGGCACAGACCCCCCCCCCCCCCCCCAAGTACTTCACAGGTCTTTAAAAGACCATTCGCTTGTTAATGGGGCTTTGTTGGTTTTTCACCTCTTTATAGCCCCTGCATCGCCACTCTGACTATTGCTGAAAGAATTAGCACGTTACACAATACCAAGCCCTGTCAGCTGAAACCCCAGAGGAATCGGGATTTTGCTTACAGGAATCGGGAGGCGGGAGACTAGCCTTGAAATCGGCAGTCTCCCGCCTGAATCAGGAGGGTTGGCATGTATGCCCTAAGTGTGTATTATGATCAAGCCTATTGGATCAGGAATGCATTACCTTCGTTTACAGCAGCAAGGGAAGAAGGCAGGGTGATTTGAAGGACTTTGGTTGCATTCAATTGGATATTGTGTACCACATAACTTGTGGGTCTTTTCACATTATTCATGAGTATTGAGGTTTTTAATCAGCTTTGGTCTGGGCCTGCTGATTAAAACAATTGACAGAAATAAGCATAATCACCGCCTACCTCTCTTCAAGAAAATTATAATTTTCAGAAATGAAAACTAGCAATTTCTACATTTTAGAGTCCCATGGAAAATGTACCGTTATAATTATTTCAAACATTTATTTCAATTCAATTCAACAAAACTTTATTTCGGACAAAATGTCCTAAAAAGTGCATAAAAACAATACAAATAAACATACAATTTCAAATTTTAGAAATTCATAAGTCCTTGAGACATAAAATTTGGACAGAAGGTAACACAATTTAGTCAGAGAGTTCATGGCGCAATAAATATATAAATTAACTAAAAACAGATTCTTGATAAAATAAGGAAACAAAGGTTCCTATATTTAAAAGTATTTGCATGAATGAATAGCGGGAGATAGATATACAGCATTTACTAACAAACAATCAATTTTCATTCTGGGATTTCAAAAGAGCCCTTCTAGTGCACCATACTGAAAACAAAAAACCAGCCACCGAGTACACTATTGGAATACCCGTGTCAGATTTCAGAATCCTAAAGGCTTCCAGGCAGGACTTGGTGCCAAGATTCTTGCAGATCTGAGCCAACCAACGGCTCATATTCTTCTGGTATCCAGCACAGCAAAAGAAAACATGGAGCTCTGTTTCCTCAGGGTAATCACACATTGGACAATGGGTCAGATTTTGGTTACTCCATTTAGATGTAAAACAACGCAATGGGAGTACCCCGTGTCTGAATTGTAAGTAGAGCTTCCTGGCTGCCGGTGGAGTAATAAGATCTATTGCTGGTTCAAAACAAGGAAATGCTTTAATTTCTAAAAAGGCACTAGTCCGTTTCCCGGTCCCAGAAGAAATATTAAGTTGTGTTAATCTGTAATCACTATAGCATGCCTTCATTTGACCCTTTGATGTTAGCAAACAGGCAGACTCAGGATCAAGCCAGCAATCTCCTAAGCCCAGGCTAGTTAGGAGAAACTTTATATGGTCAAACCATGGAATTTTTATAGCACCACAAGACCTTAATACCTCTGAAAGCTCCTCCCTATATGGAATTAGCTCGGGGGTAGTCCACAAACGTCGCCAATACATTATTGGCTTAAGTCCCGCTACTTCGGCTATTGATGTTATACCTGTATCCAGGCGTAGCGGGACCAGGGGGGTACTGCAGGGCAGTCTAAATAACTGTCTCAAGTATTGGTTCTCCACCTTCAATAATTTAGATATATTTAGGTGGCCCCATAACTCTGCACCATACAAAGCTCCACCCCTTGCCTGAGCCCTATAAATTTCAACTGCTGGACTAACAATTATTTTACTGGACTTATTAAAAACCTTCATGATGCCTCCTGAAGTTTGTGCTAGTCTTAACATGGATTTTGTGATGTGAGCCCCCCAATCCATAGACTCGGTTATTGTAAAACCCAAATACACAAAAGATGACACCCTTTCAAGAGGTTTGCCATTTAGGGATGGATTGGGGCGTGAGCTTTTTGGACAATTAAATGCCATGAATTTGGTTTTTTGGAGATTTATTTCTAAACCTCTATCCCTGCAAAATTCTTCAAATTTATCCAAAACCTTTTGTATCCCCATAGGTGATTTAGCAACCAAAAGGGTGTCGTCGGCGAACATCATAGCCGAAATTCTATGAGATGCTAGCTTAGGGGCATCTAGGTCTTTTGCTGCTGGCAGGGTATCAATAAGCCATTAATGTAGAGGCTGAATAGGGTTGGCGCAAGTACACAGCCCTGTCGAACGCCCTGATTAATTGGTATAGGCGCTGTGAGATAACCATCTTTCCCATACCTAATTTGGGCATAATTACATTCATGCAAACGTTTAAGAAGCTGAATTAAATAAACGGGGACCCCCATCCCACCTAAAACAGACCATAATTTCTCCCTAGGAACTAAATCCAATGCTGATCTCAGATCAACGAAAATTAAAAAGAGACTACCCCCCTGTAGACAAACAGTTTTCCAGTACAGTAATTGCAATCTTAGGACTTGGTCCAGGGTGGATAGTTTTTCTCTGAACCCTGCCTGGAGGACAGACAAAATGTCCCTCTCTTCCATCCATAACTGTAGTCTAAGGAGGAGAACTCTCGCAAAGATTTTTTGGGAGATATCTATTAAACTTATGGGTCTGTAATTGGTCGGGAGAAGTGGGGAACCCTTTTTAAAAATCGGAATTATTTCCGCGCCCAGCCAGCTTGAAGGAATCTTCATACCTTGCATGATAGAATTAAAAAGCTTCCAAAGATAAGGAGCCCAAATAGCAGGTTCACTTTTGAATAAATCACCGGGTATCTTGTCCAACCCTGGGGCTTTACCTGGAGCTATTCTGGCCAGTGCGGATTTTATTTCTTTTATAGAGATACTCATGACCAGGTCATCTTCAAGTAAGGGGTTTAAGTCTTCATTGATCACTGAACCAAAAACTGGTGAATCACAACCAAGAGCATGAACAACCCCTGATTCCTTGGCATACAACATTTCAAAATGGGTCCGCCAGGTCTGTTCATCTAGATTTGGTTCAACTGCACTACATAGGGTAGTTGTGCCAGAGTTAGCTATACCCCAGAAGGTCCTCATATCTCTATCACCCAAAGCGATTTTCATAGTAGCCCAATTTTCAGCTTCCCAGCTTTGTTTTGTCTTAAATATAACTGCTTTATAATGTGCTCTGGCCATCCTTATTGAAGAACGATCTTTGGTTTTGATAGCTAATACCAGTACCTTTTTTGCCTTACGACAAGAGCTGGTGTACCAAGGGTGGATAAGCCACTTATTTTTTTTCTGTTTTTTTGTTGGGAAAAAGAAATCATAGGTAATTTTTCCTAATTTATTAAAGTTTAATTGAGCCTGCTGGAGGTCAAGGCCCTCTCTAATCGAGTTGGGCAGATTGGATGCATCCAAAAAAAACGGAAGCAAGGCATCATATAATCTGGCCATTTTTTCTTTTGATTGGATAAAATTAGACCATTTCACTCTCTTTCTAGAATGCGTGACCACTAGCCTAGAATCAGGGGGATTATCCATGTCCAGCGGACACCCTGCATTCAACATTTTAAGTTCCACCACAAGAGCGGAATGGTCACTATCAGTACGGGGAATTATCTTAAAATCCAGCATTGTGTCCCAAAGGTGTGAATTAATTAAAATATAGTCTAATATGGACCCCTTATTCTTGCTATGAAATGTATAGCTTTTCGATGTCTCAGATAGTGCTCTCCCATTACAGGCACGGAGAGAATGCCTCATAGTGAGACAAGTCAACTGGATTGCTAATGGGGACCAAATTTTAACTTTGGGACAACCTGATTCTGGAATTTTTAAAAACTGGTCCTCATCATACAGACCATCCAGTGGTAAACCTTCTAACGGTTCAAATTGACAATTAAAATCCCCTCCTAGTATAATCAGCTGATTAGTATCAATGGTACCGAGGAATGTAGTTAATTCCTCCACAGTATTAGACTCATTGCCTCTTGGAGAGGGTCGTGAATATACATTTATTAAAACAACAGGGGGCTTTGCCGGAAACTGTAGCATTACACATAAGATGTCGCTGGAGCCTGTATCAATTTGGTTTGCAGAACACCCCAGATGGGAACGTACTCAAATTACAAGGCCCCCAGAAGGTCTCCCTTTTCCCCTCGAGGACGCCAAGATGTTAAAGCTGGCATATCCTAATTTGAGAACCTCTTTTCTTGCCCAGGTTTCCTGGAACATGCAGATTTCTAACCCATCAATAAACGTTCCCCACTCAGGGTCATCTAGTTTATTGTTCAAACCCGCTATATTCCAAGATAAAACCCTTGTTATTTCGGCCGTAGGTGGGTTCTTATACTGGGTCACAGCTATTTTTTGGTTTGGGGGGACATTTGTTAGTTCAACAATACCAATAGGTTTGCATACAGGGTACATCGGGTTATCAGGGGTTTGATTCCCTCTAACTAATTCTTCCCCGGATTTAGAAAACATCCCTTTGTACCTGTCCTGAAGCACTAGGTCAGGTAGTGTTGGGGCTGTTCCCACTTCTGTAGTAATGTCTGGGCCCCCCTGTCAATCCACACCCTCAAGTGGACTATACCTATTACTGGTGGGGATATTAAAAGTTGGGTAGTTGTAAAACAATTGAACCGGGTTAGGGGGAGCCATCTTTATAATTGGAACTCTCCTTTTCAACTGGAATGGGTACTCTTGATACTGCGGCCTTATTGGTGGATAAAAATACCCCAGGGGGAGCAAGATGATAGACCCCCTATTTTTTCCGTGTTCTGTCGCTAGAATGTGCTCAATAATACATGAATGTCTAAAATTAATGATTACACAGTCCCCGTGTATATCCTTATGGTGTTTACCTATCCATCCCACCCTTCTTGTAGTCAAGATTTCTTGGGTGTTCTCATAGCTAAAGTTGCTATGATTAGCAAGCCAGTGAATGGTTTTATGCTTTAGTTCTTCATGGGATTCAAATGTACCCTCTCTTAACCCTGGAGTTCCTGCTAAAATCAAAACATAAGGTGCAGACTCGGGTGGAAGATTTATAGTTGGGGGACCCTGTTTTTGTGTTTTTAAATCAAAATCATTATAAACCTGATTAGGAAGGGTATCAACCAACCCCCGCCTGTGGTTAACCTCTATAGACATGTTTTCAGAAATTTGCGGTCGGACCTGGGGTGCCACATTAGTTTGGGCCAAACCACATCCCTCTTTAGTAGCAGTTTCCTCCCTGGCGTGTACAGTTTGTCCCTGTAGAGTCAAATTAGAACAGTCCTTAGTAGCTGTAATGGGCCCAGGTTGAATATTGCTCGTTGAAACCAGGGTGTTCACCATACTACGTTCATTATTTGTATCTACGTGCATTTCTTTATTTTGTACCCGAACATCCCGCATTAATAACAGGCTATCCAACATTACTAATATAGGGGTTAGTTCTTCTCTAATTATAAGTCTTATTTGCTGGTGCAAATTCGTCATCAGCAAGGTGACCCACTCAGGCTGATCATTTGTGATTACAATATCAGCCTCATTGGGCCCACCATGTTTCCCCTTTTCCTTTTATATAATGTCGCCTTTTCCATTAAGCTTAGAAAATATTTTTCATATTTAGTGAACAAAGAGCAGTACAACAAAAACGTCCTTTCCTGAGAAAATATAGTGAACTGCACTGCAGCTGTTCTAGAGACATGGCTCCCATATTTGCATCCCTTTAGTTCTTATGACCAACGTCATGCGCAGTCTAGTTCTCAGCTACGGAGCTTCGATGCCCCGGAAGTGACGTTCAGTAAAACGGCCTCGTGACTGTCTATGCCTGCGCCTCCGGCTGTCTCACACGTGTATCCGTGACAGCCATGGCGACGCAGACCGTAGAGGCGCTGCTAGCCCGAGCCGAGCTCGAGGAAGCCGACAAGCTGCGCCAGATCACGGTGCACAAGGAACTGGAGCTGCAGCTGGACCTGGGTAACCTGCTGGCTTGCGACCCTAACCCGCCCGACACCCAGGGCCGCCGTGGAGGGAGTGGCGCCGAGCTGGAAGAGAAGCTGCGGGCTCTGGCCAGAGACAACACTCAGCTGCTGGTCAATGCGCTCTGGGCTCTGCCTGCCGAGAGGCTGCCGGGCGGTGAGGCGGTGCTAGTGGCCCGGCTGCCAGAGCCGTCCCTGCGACTGCCCCGCGAGAAGCCCCCGCCGAAGCCTCGCGCCCCCACCCGCTGGGAGCAGTTCGCCAAGCTGAAGGGCATCCAGAAGCGCAAGAAGACCAATCTGGCGTGGGACGAGGCTCGCGGCGAGTGGCGGCGCCGCTGGGGCTACAAGCGCGCGGGCGACGACAGCAAGGACTGGCTCATCGAGGTTCCCGAGGGCTCCACCGACCCGGAGCGCGACCTCTTCGGCGAGCGGCGAAAGGCCAAGCGGGAGATGGTGGCCAAGAACGAACTGAACCGCTTGAGGAACATCGCCCGTGCCCAGCGGGGCGGAGACGGCCGGGTGCCCGGTCCAGGCGGCCTGGCGCCCGTTCAAGGAGGCACCCCTTCACGGGACCACCTGGGTCGTGCTATGCAGGTCGCCCGCTCCTCTACCGCCTCCGTCGGCCGTTTCCAAGAGCGCCTACCGCGGGAGAAGGAGACGCCGCGCGGCAGCGGCAAGAAGCGACACTTCGAACCGCTGATCGGGGACCTGGGGGCTGAGAGGAGCCGACAGCTCGAGCTGCTGGGCCTGATGCAGAGCAAGAAGCCAAAGCTGGACGTTACCCGCGCGGCACACAAGCAGATGCGGGAGGAGGACAGCGACGCTGCGGCGTTTCGGAGGAGGCAGCCCAAAAAGGCTGGTCGCAGCAGCAAGGGCCCGGGGGGCAAAGGGAGAGGCAAGGGGAGCAAGACTCCCGTTGGCAAGAGGAAGACTACAGGTGGGAAAGGAAAGATACCCGGGGGTAAAGGAAAGAGCCCCGGAGGAAAACGAAATAGGAAATAAAACCACATCCTTTTCTCTTGTGACTTTTACTGTCCGGTTGCCTTGTCAAATTTCGCAGTGGGTCAAAGGGGCTTCTTTGATGGCAAATCGACCCAGCCACGTGCTATGGAACGGTACAAATTGTCGCAACGCTTTTGTGCCTTTAGAAAACATGCTGCCTCACCTAAGACCCTGCAGACCTGGCTTACTGTTTTTCGTTGACGGAACTTAGTTTCCAGATTCAGTGGCCCAGCTACTTAATTTGAATCAATGTCTAATGAAATTACTATTCTATGTGGGATTTGTTAAATGATTGAACCTCATAACGCCAGGGCAGTTGTCTCATATTGAAAACAGTGCTGAATTTAAATAACCATTTGTACAGGATTTCCTCTTTTGTGGCGCATGCCCCCTGGTAAGAAGGTCATGCTACAAGTAAAGATTTTCTCTTCCTGGGCATTCTGGTTGCTTTAGTTATGATTTCTGAAAACTATTACCTCCCTTTCCTTTAGATCTGCCTGACCTCTTCTGTGTCGCTGACTGTCCTTATCTCTGCCGTATCTATTCTATTGTAAATACAAGGGTGTACCCAAGTATAACAGGAACTTGGGGTTAATGATATATGAATTACGGCTCGCCTTTGACTCCAATACCTTGAAAGGCAAAACATATATGCCCTGATGAAGTCCACATGTAGTGGATGAAACGTGTTGGCTTTTTTGTGCCATTTATATGAAAAATAAAGATGACCTTGGATGTCCTGTGGAAAGAATGGACTAACTTTTTGTGGAATTTTTTATTGTGCGGTGCACTAAACCTTTATCTGTTGAGCTTCTCTGATCCTTTGAGGTCGCACCTTAGCAACGGGTGCAGTGTATTTGTATGTAACGCTGTTTTTGTACTATATATATATATATATATATATATATATATATTTGGACTTATTTTGGGGGATAAGGAGGGACGTGCAAATGTTGCACTGGCTCGCCGTTTTATTGTTTTGCATAGAGTGCAGTGGTGCAGAGTAGGTTGCGTAGAGAGCATTGGATTTTGAGTAAAGTAGTGTAGAGTGTAGTAGTTTAGAGTAGAGTTGCATAGAGGATAGTGGCGCAGCCTAGAGTACATTGACGCAGAGCGAAGTAGTGTGGCGTAGAGCAAAGTGGTGTGGAATGGTGCAGTAGCATTTAGTGGTGCAGAGTAGAGTGGGGTGGTGTGATGCAGGATAGACTGCAGTGGCGCATAGTGCAGTGGTTGGAGTGGAGTGCACTGGACTGATGTGTGGTGGCGAAGAGTGTAATGATGCATAGTAGTGCACTGGCGTAGAGTGGTGTAGAATAGAGAATTGCACCAGACGCCAGCAGTGCTAAAGCTGGCCATGGTGGTAGTCTGGTGTTTCAGTGGAACATGTTGACAACACACGCATCCATCAAATAGCATAAACACTGTTTTGACAAAGGGCGTTTAAGGCTATAGTGTAAATATTGTAGTGGGTTTCTGGGCTCCTGTTTGTATTTTCCAGGCAAGTAGTGGCCTGTGTTGTCTCGTTTTTTTTGGCATTGTGGTACTGCATATGTTGCACATACTGAGGCTATTGCTCGTTAAGTGTAGTTGTGTAGGCTACACCTTTTGGCTTGGCAGTGTGTTATATTTTTAACCCTTTCACTGCTATGCCTTTTCTCCTCCAGTGCTCAGCCTTTTTTGGGATAGTGCGTGCTTAGGCCTCCATAACTCATTTCCACGTAGGCTATCCACGCCATATTTGCGTCCTTTTTCCACCCATGTCTTGGGATTCTAAAGTTACCCAGGATTTGTAGATTCCCTAGTGTGGACCGAGAAAGTAGCCAAAATTATAGCAAGTTTTTTGGGGGGGGGGGAAGGGGGATAGAAAAAAGTGCTGCAGAAGTGCTTTATTTTCCTCCTGCAGATAGCATCAACAAAAGGTTTGCAATCTAAAATCACCAACTTTCAGGAACAGCCAGAATTCAGAAAACCACAGTTTTGGCATTCTCCTGGAGGAGAGCCCATTTTTTCCTACATTTTTTGTGCTTCAACCTCCTTCCAGTTTGTGGTGGAAACTGGTGTGAAATATATGGTGGATCCCAGAATGCTATAAATATATGAAAACTAGACAAAATTCTGATTTCAGCAAGGGGTAGATCCTTTAAAGTTTTCCTAAAGAAACAGAGGGCCTTATTTTGATAGTGTGCGGCGGTCCGACCGCCCGCTATCACGTCAGTCAGAAGGCCGCCCAACAAGCAGGCAGCGGTCCAACCGCCCAATTACGATAAGACCACGTGCTGGCGGTCGGAAACTGCTTTTTTACACTGCGGCTTGTGCTGCAGCCTAGTAGAAGGGCAGAAGCTGCAGTGTTTAAAAAAAAAAAAGGCACTTTCTGCACAGCCATCCATAGTTGTGCGTGAGGGCACTACATGTACCCCCAGGGCCACTTTGCAGTGGCCCACAAGGGACGGGCCCTGGCTGGGGCTCCTAAGTCAGCTTCCCACAGCCGTTTCATGGCAGTCGTACCACCATGAAAAGGTTGTCGGAAAGGGACATACTAATCCCGAAGGCTCATTAGGGATTGCAATTCCAGCCGCCTCCCCGTTGGGATCAGTAGATCCTGCTGTTGGAGGCGGCAGTCTGTCTCCCGTCCGACAAGGGTCTGACCGCCTGCATCATTATGCGGCGGTCGGACTGAAGGGCTGCCTGTCCATAGTGTTGAAATAAATAGATTGAAAATTAGTAGGAAAAATGACCATTTGTGACATTTTTATTTGTAAGTTCTCATCATGATGGTCGATTTACAAAAGCAGTATTCCATTACATCTGCTAGACCCTTCTGTTTGGGGGATATATAGGGTTTGTGGGTGTTCCAAGAACTCATGGTACCCAGAGCCAGTAACTGAGCTGCACCTTGCACTGCTTTTTCATGGTTTACTGGGCAAGTCATATGGTGATATATAAAGAGTGAAAAATAAGTTTCAAGGAAACCTACGTATTTCCAAAATGGGCACAAGAAATTGAGTTTAGAAGCAGTGTTTATTTGCACATCTCTGAATTCGTGGGCACCATACTAGCATGTGAATTAGAGGGCATCTCTCAAAATGTCTCCGTTCTTACAAACTGTCTTACTTTAGAAGGCACAACGCAGAGAAATACAATTGGTAATAACACTTGTTCTACTACTGTGTTCCCTTAAGACTCCTGATAAAAATAGTACCACACTTGTGTGGGTAGGCTTAGTGTCCGTGATAAGAAAGGACCCAAAACGCAACATGGACACGTCACATTTTTCCAGTGAAAATAGACCCTTTTTTTCTGTAATGTGCCTAGCTGTGGATTTTGGCCCGAGCTCAGCTGGCACCTAGGAAAACCTAGCAAGCCTGTACTTTTTGAAAACTGGACACCTAGGAGTATCCAGGGTGGAGTGACTTGTGTGACACCAGCCAGGTTTTCTTAACAAGAATCCCTTGTAAACCTCAAACTTTGACTAAAAACACATTTCCCTCACATATCTGTGATGGAAAGTTCCGGAACCTGCAGGAAGCAACTAATTTCCTAACACATACCATTCCCCCAAGTCTCTCAATAAAAATGGCACCTCACTTGCAAGGGTAGGGCTAGTACCCGTGACAGGCAAGCCACCAAAATGAAATATGGACACATCAGGTTCTTCCACTGAATATGCAGTGTGTGTATTTATGGACCCTAGCTCAGCCAACACCTAGGGAGACCTAGCAGCGCTGTACATTTTTTAAAACCTGACACACAGGGGAATCCAGGGTGGGGTGACGCGTGTTGCTCTCACCAGGTTTTCCTACCCTGAAGCCCTGGCAAACCTCAGACTTTGACAAAAAAACTGATTTTTCCTCATTTGTTATGGAAAGTTCTGGAATCTTCAGGGAGCAACAAATTTCCTACTATGCCCCCAAGTCTCCCAATAAACATGATTACCACACTTATGTGGGTGGGGCTAGTGACCGCGAAAGGAAAGGCCACAAAACGCAATATAGGCACATCACATTTGGCAGGACACCCATTGATGTTCGTTTTATCTGTGCCTGTTATGAGCACTAGGCCCAGCAACAAGTGGGGCAGTATTTTTATTGGGACAAGTTAGTAAATGCTGGGAGGTAGGAATTTTCTGGATCCTTTCTTATTCTGGAAGAATGTCATAGAAACTCAAGAAAAATTTCCCATTTTAATCAAATTTTAAGGTTTGCAGGACATTGTGGGTCGGAACACTTCATGGGATCCACAAGAGGCACAGCACCCTGTTCTCCACCCCCCAGATGTCTAGTTATCAGGAATGCCTGGGTCTGGTAGGTTTTCCTGTGTGGCCACCGAACCCAGGCCCAACAGCTACAGCTACCCCTTCTGTTGATGTTGCCACATTGCGTCTTCGGCCCGCCCTTTTGCAGGCACTAGGCCCACCCACACAGGTGAGGTATCTTTTTTTTTTTTTTTATCAGAAGGTATGTGGAAACTGGGTGGCAGGACTTTTTAGGCACCCAGCAGATTCCAATACTTGGAGGGAGATTTTCCCTAGATACAATGTACACCCTGACAGAGAAAGACAGGACAAATATTACTGCACAACCATCTACTCCTCAGGTACACACACATGCTGGTTGGATTTGACACGAGGGTGAGTGAAAAGTTCAAAATGTAAATTTTATTAAAAGATTTCACTAAAGTAGAAGTGGGAGCATGCTGATCAGGTAGTTGATCATTGGGGTGATCATCATTTTGATCGTTTCGATTCTGCCCCACCAAGTTATAAATTTCGGGGACCAGGCCTCCAAGAGTTTCTTGATTTTTTTTCTAGCAATAGTTTCTCATTGTGGCCTAGTGTGTTCATGAGGTCGTTACCAAAGTGTATACCAAGATATTTGCTAAAACCTGCTTGCCAGACCCAATCCCCCTAGGGTGTCCCTAGTGCAATGGATGTTCAAGGGTTTGCATTCTGATTTGTCTCTGTTGAGCTTATATCCTGAGTATATCCCTATGGTGTCTATCAGGGCCTCGATTGAGGTCTTTGGTTGCTCCGTTACAATAAGAATGTCATCCGCGTATGCGGGCAATTTCAACACCATTAATATTGACCCCTTTTATATTCGCGTTTGCCTTGATGTCTCTGATCAGGGGTTCCAATGCCAGCAGAAAAAGTGAGGGGGACAGTGGACAGCCCTGTCTAGTGCCGCGTTGTAGCGCAAGTGGTTCGGAGAGTGACCCATTAATGACCATGCGTGCTCTTGGGTCCCCATACAACGCCATAACCTTCAGTTTATAATCTTCCCCGAAGTTGAAGGATTGTATGCATTGCTATAGGAAGGTCCATGATACTCTTATGGAAGGCCTTCTCGGCATCAAGGGTAATAGCTACAGCTGGCTCTGTTTCTTTTTTTTTTTTTTTTGCCGTATGTTCTAGTATGTGGCAGAGTAGTCTGGTATTGTTAGACATTCGTGTTCTTAGGAAACCAACTTGGGAGTTGCTTATTAAGTTGGGTAGGACGGAATTTAGTCTGGTTGCTAGGATTTTGCATATATTTTGCAGTCCACATTAATTAGGGATATAGGCCTGTAGTTCTTGGGTAACAACTGATACTTACTCTCGTTTAGGATGACTATTATGTTGGCTTCGGACATGGATTGTGATATCAACTCATTCTCCGCACAGTGGTTGAACACCTTCATGGTAGGTTTCAGCTGCTCTAGTAAAGACTTGTAAAAGGTGGCTGTGTACCCATCCAGGCCTGGGGCTTTGTTATCCTTCATAGACTTGACCTCCATTTCAATATCGGCGATGCTAATTGCTTGCCCTAATGTCTGCTTCTACACTGGTTAACTGTGGGAGACCAAGTCTGTTAAGGTATTTTGTGCACGCCTCCTGATCCAAGATCTGGTTGTTTTTATAGAGTTCCTGAGAGAACTCTTGAAAGGTTTTGAGGATGTCTTTGTGTCTTGTGTGGGTTTTGTTGTGTGGGTCTGTGATGGATGAGATGGTAGATTGGTTAAGCTTGTGCTTCAGGTAGGAGGCTAGTAGCTTCCCGCTTTATTTGCTTCGCAGAGGTTAATGGCCTTGTATTTGTTAAATCACAGTCCGGCCCTCTCACTCAGGATCTTATTGTATTCATACTTTTTTCTAGTTAGGTCCGTTAGGAGGTTGGTATCGTGAGTGGCCCTGGCATGGGGCGTTCCTAGGCTTTAGATGTCCTGCTTGAGCTGCGTCAGCTGTAAGTTTGTGTTTTTGTTAATTTTGGACTTAATTTCGATAATTGTGCCTCTGATGGTAGCCTTCAGTGCGTCCCACAGGGTAGTGGGACTAATCCCCGGTGAATCATTGTGTCTAAGGTATTCCCATATGGCCTCCTCAATCTTTTTTTTGTTCACGGGGATAGCTAGGGCATCGCTGTTAAACCGCCACCTCCGGGGTATGTCTTCGTTGTGGCATCCGCTCAGCTTTAGGCTGATACATGAATGGTCTGACACTAACCTAGGCACAATGTCAGAATGTTCTATTAGGTGTGTGTGTTGGCCTGTGATTAATATGTAGTCTCTCCTGCTGTAAGAGTTGTGTGGGTTAGAGTAGAATGTGAAGTCTCTAGTGTCCGGGTGCTGGAGCTGCCAAGGATCCGTGAGGTTGAATTTGGAGCAAAAATTCTTTAGTGTAGTGTGTGCACTTGTGGGCTGGCATTGGCAAGGTGACTGTCTATCTAATATGTGGTCCAGAGGCATATTAAAGTCCCCCACCACCACTGCGAGGCCGTTCTGTGGTAGGTTATCGAGCTTGTGCGACACCCCTTCCCAGAAGGTGGGGTCGTCTGTGTTTGGGCTGTATGTTATCTACGTGGAAAAGCTCTTCCCCCCCCCCCCCCCCCCCCCTCTCATGTGTGTTATCAAGTCTACCTACTTCGTCATGATACTGTGATTCTAGAGTTAAGTTGGAGCTTTTAGATACCAGTGTAATTACCCCCTGCTTCTTCCCTTCTGCCGGTGAGCACGCCACCTGTGAGATCCAGTTACCTTTCACTAGCCTGACATCTCCCAGGGATAGCTTGGTTTCTTGTAGCAGGACCATATCTCCTTTAGGTTTAGCTAGGTAGTCTAGTATCTTCTTGCGTTTAATGGGGTGGTTGAGCCCTCTGACATTGAGGGGTACTATCTATTTTTAGGTCGGAGGCCAGATTGAGATTGATGGTGGGGGCCATTATCTAGGGTGTGTCATGTCTGGTAAACCTAATCTACGTCCCCAGCTCTCGTTTGTTGTAACTCCTCCCCTCCTGGATGACCTGGTCACTTGATGTAGGGCGGGTGTCTGCCTTGTGCAAGCCACAGTGTTAGGTCTCTCTCTTCTAACAGTTATGAGTGTCTGGTTGAACCTTCTTGTCGAGAAACATGAGAGTAAAGAGGTGAAAGTAGAAAGGAAGACAGAGAAAAAAAGAAAGCAAAGAGTTTAGTGACTCACTCCCCCTCCCCCCCCCCCCCCCCCTTTCACAGAAACATCATATGCTGAGCGTGCGACAAGAGGGTCGCCGTCCCGTCTCACTAGGAGTTGTTGGGTAGTAGTTCTGTGTTTCTCTGATCCAAAGAGTGTACCTTTACAGTTCCTTTGCCGTGTAAATTCCTATGGCGTGGGAAGAAGGCACGTATACGCATAAAAAAACTAAGTATGGAGAACAAACTGGGAGGGTTAAATCTAGCAGACTTTAGAACCTTCCAAACAGCATTTCTGGCAAAACAAGGGGCCTATTGGATATCACCACCTCACGGATACACACCAGTATGGCTACAAGTCGAGAGAGCCCTACTGAGCAATCTAAACCCAATGGCGCTGTTACCAGCTAACAAGCATACTCACGCCTACAGCTCCATTTTTAAAAACAAAAATTGCCCTACTAAGAATAGATAAGAAAATGGAGAACAGCATAAAGGGCTTGAAGCTGGAGTCACTCTGGGCCAATAGCAAGATCAGATACAAGGGAAAATGTCTAGCCCATGACACATGGATAGTGCAAGGCATCTCCCACCCAGCCTAACTAGAGGAAGGAGGATACCCCACTGCGTTTGCCGTACTGAAATCTAGACATAACCTAACAGACATTGAGTTCTACAACTTCCTGAAAATCAAAACGGCCTTATCCAAAGCCAAACTATTGCCTGCCCGTCAATCACACAGTATATGGCGGAGATCAACAGACTAGGTCATCGGGTATCACACCTCTACAAACTTCTACACCCAAACTCCACCAAACTTAACGATGAGACAACTAACTACTGGGTAAAACAAGGCAATATCTCACTTAATGAGCAAGAACTGGCTATATTTTGGACCTCTTCCTCACGTAATAAAATCTCCCCGGTACCATCACAAACAAAATTCTGGCTACTTCACAAGGCTTTCTGGACCCCCGCTCGATTATTCTCACTAGGCCTCAGGGAAGATGATCTATGCTGAAACTGTAGCAAGGAAAAGGGGGACCTAGCACACCTTATCTACTATTGCCCATCACTCAAAAAGTTCTGGGAGAAAATCTTTGGTTTCATAAATAAAGCACTGGGTTGCACACTAACAGCTGAATTCTCCTCCCTCGCCTTCATGACCACAGGACTAGGATCAGAGCATGACAAAGACCTACTAGACCACCTTCTGACCCCGGCAGTAAAAATGGTCCTGTCCAACAGGAAGGACACAACTAAGACCACCTACAAAGGCTGGGTAAACTGGGTGATGCACCTCAGAGGCGTGGATAACATTGCTCTACAAAACTTACCCTGGAGACCAGCTACCAGGGGGATGTGGAAGTCACTCAACACGTACCTAGACTCCTATGAACCCCCCCTTGAGGCCATTCAGATTCTCTCCTCCCCTCGGGGGGCAAACGAGTTAGAATGTTACCACCATGCACCGAAGAGGCATCGGGGAGCCTTACAGGAATATCAATCCTGCCACAGGCCAACTAGTGGGGTGTCGGCTTTGTCACATGGCTATAAACCCAACTAGGCTCATTGCTTCAGAACCTCTCTTGATTCCTCCTTTCACCCCTTTCTTTCCTGCTTCTTTCTTTCTATCTTCCTTTGCCTAATTTCCCAGCAAGTCAATGTAGAGGGGATTAGCTAAACATATATTTCAAAGTACCTGTAATCCCTACAATATAAACTATGTTTGGCTAACCTCTTAACAGAAATGCTAATGTACTTGTTTATAAAATTAATAAAATACTTTGAAATGAAAAAATTCACTAAAATGAAATCTGTTAAGTGAAAGTTCAGAATGCTGAACCAACAGCTTACAACTTGTGAGCTGTAAAGCCATGTCAAAGCACAAACAGCTTTACAGGCCATTCACACACCTGTCATGTATAACACACAACAATTCTCACCGCCAGCCGAGCACATTACAACACTCTGATCAACAAACTGTTCCATTGAAGGCCCCATCACTTTCATACGCCCATAGGACTGGCACAGTAATGACGCCGCCTGGAACCTGACAGTGTGTGCGTGCACTGGCGTTTGGCTGGCAATGTGTGTCGTGACCAGCAGCAAGTCACTGCACACACACCACCAGCCGAAATGCCAGCTCACACGCACTGCCAGCGCGCACACCACCAGACAGATTCCAGTTCAGTCAATAATCGCAACTTCTGGAAGCTGGTGGAGTGGGATGTCAGCGATGTGTGTAGTGGCGTGCTGCTGGTCACAACACACACACTGCCAGCCAAGCGCCAGTCCACAAACACCACCAGCCAAGCGCCAGTCCACAAACACCACCAGCCAAGCGCTAGTCCACAAACACCACCAGCCAAGCGCTAGTCCACAAACACCACCAGCCAAGCGCTAGTCCATACACACCGCCAGCTAAGCGCAAATTTACACACCCCTCCATCACATTTGTATTTTTTTTAACAAACAAAGCACAAACCAATTTAAAGGAGATGAAAAACCAAGTATGACTACAAGCACATCAGGTCTAACTTAATGCATCAAACAACCATCAACCGTGAAACTGAATAAAAAATATAGAACAATACAGACCAGTCAGTTCACTTTTACTCTCACGGTTGCTCCCAATACTTGAATTGCGTGTGGTACAACTTAAAATATGCGGGCACACGTAGCCCATGATTAGAAGGACACTGGCAGTACGTATGACTCTCCTTTCGCATGCCTTTTCAGACACGAACTCTACATGTCCCTCAGGAATTTTGGGGGGCTTTGAGAAGAATGTAATCGGGAATGTCTGGCTACATCGTCCACCACTCCAACTCTAGGAACACTTGCCTGCTCAATTACAGCAAGGATGCCTATTACAGACTGCTGAAATTGAACAAAAGTCATCTTTGAATCTGGAGACAATCCTTGAATACAACAAAAACATTAAAAGTTGCCAAATGAACAGCCAACTTCTACCAAATGTGTGACTTATGCACTGCAAGGCTTCAAACTGTGATCTACTCTACCCCACCCATGTGCTTATTGTAGTCTAAATGCACACAGGTTTGTGTACTTCAGCAACCTGACCCTAAACAGTCGCAGATTAGATACTTTTGGCCTGAATAGTTGCCAGCACGTGGAAAGCTCTCCTGTCTGAAAATGTCTCAGCTAAAGGTTTATCACTACGCAAGGCACTGCAATGTTCCCTCTGAGATTTTTTACATGCAAGATTTTTAGGGTAAACGATGGTTGGAGCGGATTGTGCCACATTCAACAGTGTCCAGTGAAAAATTCCATGAACAATTGTACACCAGTGTAGAAGTTATCCAGTATAAATGGCGCCCTGTGTTAAAAAGTCCTCTACCAAGTTCCCAGACAGTTTTCTCGCTGACTCCAAAAGTGGACAGACCACCAGGGTGGTCAATAGAAGAATACTTACCAGTGTACACCCTGAAACTATAGACCTATCCAGTACTACTTTCAGACAGCATGTACACCTTAATGCCATATGTGCCCTCTTGCTAGTAATGTACTGCTTAAAAACCAAATGGACCATGAATAGGACCAAAGACTCCTCTACATCTAGTGCGTTCCCTGGGACATAATCTACAAAATGATTGAGGACAGGCCGAACTTGAAGAGACGGTCACAATCCGGGCTATCCCATGGAAATACTGAAGCATTATCAACAAAATGCAGAAGCAAAATTGTCCCTCAAAAACTGTTCGGCATACATATTAGTCTGATCAACAATCTCATCCAAAAATACATCGTCCATAAACAAGTAAAAGAAATGGTATAGGCAAAAAGTTTTCAGTATGGACTACACCCTGCAACATCACTAAAGGCAGGCAACACAGGCTGCACCATGATTTTTAGGGGCAACTCAGACAGTGGTGACATGTGAAAGTGGTAGAGCGTAAAAGTTTGGTATGAGTGCCCGGTGGTGAGTGAGCAAGCCTGACTGTCCCAATAAAATGTTCAGTAGGGCGCGCCCTGGAAAATTTTGAAAATAAGAGTTAGTTATGACATCAATAAAGTGATTTCATATGATAATGATGTAGGTAGCTGCTTATTCACTATAACCACATAACAGACTTTGAGATAACGCTGAGTACCTCACAGATTTCCTCATTTATTGATATACCTTTACAAATGAAATCTATTCAGGAAATAAAAGTTTTGTGATTTGTCAGACTGGACACCATGAAACAGCAAAGAATAAACATTAAATGGCAGTAGGGCACCCTACAACTAGAGTACAGCCCGAGGCAAGACGTCAGTGCCATTCCATGGAATCTGTTACCAGGCCCTTTGTTTATGTCCTGACAAATGGCTTGAATATTATTGCTTGCATTGAAAGCACCTGCTTTTATCAAACCAGGCTGCAATCCATTGGTCAGGCCATAAAGAATAGTACACAGGGCTCAGGAGTCAGACAGGCTGAAAACTATGTTTGAGAACCAAATCGGCAGCAAATCCGTTGTGAAAAGTTTATTTACATGCGAGCAAACCTGCAAGCACTTTTGCATACAAGAGTGTACATCATAAAAGTCAAGGATCTGATACAATGCTATAGAAAACAAATATACATATATATAAAATAAAAATCGCAGCTTAAATACAGTGTTCGCCGCACATGCTTTACTAACTTTTCCTCCAGGCACTGCTTTCTATTGAGGTCTTCCTCACACCTGAGAGTCCCCTTCACACACACTCTCCCTTCCTGGTACTGTAGTAACAGTTTTTTGGCAAGTGGTATGAACTTGGCAAGTGTTCTTTGCTTTACAGCAAACAGCTAGCAGTTTACAGGCTGTCTTGCACACATTTTGAAAACATCTGCAGTGAAATTAAAGGGTTTCGCACATGGTTGTGCGCACTTGCTTTGAATTGCGCTCTGTCATGCAGTAAGCAAGGGCCATTGTATCGTGCCCCCCTAGTGTCTTAAGATTTGCAGCTCTGTTACTGGGTGTTTGTTTCATTTACTGAAATCCCTCTTTTAAGCAGCTCGTAAGAATACTGCAGTGTCCGATCCAAGCTTTTCTATATTTCATGTCTTGTTCCACACCTTTTTCAATCCTTGCCCAAAGTAAATATTCAATGCAGATCTCTATACAGTAGTGAAAGCATTGCTCCAAAAATCACTCCCATGCCACCGCACATTAATCACTACAGTATATTTAACCAAAAGTTGAGCAATAGATGTATCTTCATTAGTTTTAAGTTTCATATAGCGTGAACTAGCTCTTGTGGTGCTGGTCCGCTTTGCATAGAAGAGATACAAGAAGTCTGCATGTAATACACAAACACCACCAGGTCTCTGGGGAGGGGACATGTAATTGGAAGCAACAACATGATGGGGCAAAACGTGTATGAACTGGAGAAAAAAATGGAAACCATTTACATACTTCAATCACACCTTATCAGGTGCAGCAGGGTGTGGAACTGGGATTTGCATTCAATACCATAGTCACAGGTCTCTCCCGGTGGGATTACTCGGCATTTGCAAAAACAAAAATTGGTTGACAGAATGCAGAACAATGTTATACATTCACCCCAGTACACAGATCTGGGCCTTAATCCATCGTTTTTTTGCTCACCATACATTCCAGTTTGGACCCAGCCATATGCAAATCAGTCATGACCCTGCGCCCAATGGGAACAGTCCAGCCCAAACTGCCAGGCCAGGTCCTCCCTGGACTGGAAACCAGCATCCTAGGACCTGTTTTGGGCTTTCAGCCCTCATCAGCCAGGATAGCTTGACTCCAGTGACATGGAGAGCACTGGACCCACGGCTGGGCATACCTGTCCCACTCGGGGTGACAAATGCAAAAACAACAATTGATGGACAGAATGCAGAACAATGTCATACATTCACCCCATTACAGAGATCTGGGCCTAAACCCATCATTTTTTGCTCACCATGCCATTCCAGTTTGGACCCAGCCATATGCAAATCACTCTTGACCCGAGGCACAGGGTCAAGACTGATTTGCATATAGCTGTGTCTGAACTGGGGTGGGAAAGTGAGCTGAAGAATGATGATGGATTCAACCCAGATCTGCGACTAGGGGTGAGTGTTTGAAAAATGTCAGCACTCCGTCCATCTTTTTGTGTTTGCTTTGTTCGCCCTAAGTTGGCCGGGTATGCCCAGACGTGGGTCCCTTGCTCACTTTGTCACTGGATTCAAGCTAGCCTGGCTGAAGAGGGCTGTTAGCCCGAAACTGGTCTGCTTGTTTTGGGTCCGGGGAAGACATGGCTAGGCAGTTCGGGCTGGACTGTTCCCATGAGGCACAGGGTCAAGACTGATTTGCATATAGCTGTGTCTGAACTCTGGTGGCAAAGTGAGCTAAAGAATGATGATGGATTCAACCCAGATATGTGACTGGGGGTGAGTGTTCGAAAAGTTCAGCACTCAGTCCATCATCTCCTTGTGCTTACTCGGCATTTCCCAGCCGCGGCTCTCTGTGACACGTGACTTTACTCTCTGGAGAGTGCCTCCTGCAAAGAGAACATGTATGCCAATAGCGCCACAAATGTTAGCGCTTTTAATTTCGCAACTGTGTTGTACCAGTAGTACTATCATAGTACTACTGCTACAACACAGTTATGAAGTTAAAAGCGCAAATCATTTGTTGCGCTAACAAATTCTGGCTCGAAACAGGCAGGGACTGGCGTCCCGTCAATACTAATCTCAAAATTCTCCCTGGTACCAATAACAGTTCATGCTGGTACGTTTTAACGGCATATGCCCGTTCCATGGTGTTCTTTACTATTCGAACAGCGGCCTCACTGGGGAACTACTGTTTACGGGCTGCAGGCCCCAGCAGTTTTGCAGCCTAATTGTGAGGTTTTTGAGGACATCGTCTAGTTGTCCTAAACCCAGAGGCAGCGGCTTAGCGCCATGTTTAGCACATTGTCAACTGGCCTTCCCGGAGTGCCCAGGCTGTTTTCATAGTGAGGCATTCACCCTGAGTTTAATGTAGGGTACTGGGAAAGAAAGGCTTTGCACAGGCTGGCAAGACTAGGTGATGTGGGCCTGCTGCCAGTTCGGTCCAGGGCCCAGTAAAGAACTGAGGATGTGAGAATGAAGTGCGATGGGATACACCGTCAAGGACGCCACAGAGAGCAACAGGCAGAGATGGAGGAAGACAGATTTTTCGTTGAACGGGTTCTGCAGCTTGGAGGCCTTGAGTCAAGGAAAGGTGTTTTGTTCAGAACAGTAAAGACAAGAGTAAGTAAACGATTCTTACCTACTGTACTACTGAAACGTGCTCAGAACTTGAAGTGAACTTGTGAGCTGCGGCTGCCTCCAGGCCGGTAATGGAACATTGTGACCATGCTTTTGCTCGGCCCTTCCATCCAGTCTCCTGAGCCAATCATGACTCTGCTCCCTTGCTGTTTATGTTAGTAAACAGCATGAGAGCAGCGTGATGACTGGCTCGTCAGGCAAAGCCAGCGCTCCTTAGGAAACCTGAGGGCTGTGGCTGCAATCCCCCAGGCTCCTAACATTGTGCAGGTGGGAGAGGGTTGAATTGCGCATGTGGGGCTGGTCAAAGCAAGGCACCTGTGCAATCCGACATGCACACTTCAATCAAGGGCCCAGCTGAACTCAACCAGGCTGTGTCAAAGCCCCACCCACGTCCGACTTCACTCCCTCAGAAACTGAAAGTCATACTCGGCCATGCTGTCAGTGCACTGTGGCCGAGCTAGGAAAAAAAAAAACCAATTTATTAAAACATGTAATAATGGGCAACAAAATAAACGGGGGTAACACTCCCACGCCCCAATGAAGAAACTGCCCCTGAACCCAGAGTTCAGCACTTCCAATGACTGCAAACCAGATTCCTCTTGCTGTATTAACAGCATATCAGTGTCTTCCTCTAAGGAAAGGGGAAAGAGCCAGCGCTCCCAAAACGGGTCGATGCCAGGACGCCCTGGAGCCATACTCTGCAAATGCCCGCCATGGCAGAGGACGGCTCGCATATTTTGTAGAAATGTTGCTGTTTCACTAGAAGCTTATTGGTAGAATTGATTAAGATGTGTTTTGTAAATTGATACTGTGCAAAGTAATATGAAGAGTCAGCAAAAATGTGAAGGCTGACCCCTTAAACTAACTCATATTTCCTTTTCAGGTCATGTCATTGTAAAATGTTAACATTTTCCTAAACCTTAATTACAACAAGGTTCAGCACTATTAAAAGAAAGTCCACTATATTGAAAGGAATGTCCAAGACGTCGATGTAATTTTCCAAAAGAAGTTCTTTTCTTTATTTCATATTTTCACAGGCATGGAGTATCAAAGCCTCATTGACATGAAAGAGCCATAGCCGACGCGTTTCGTCTCTTATAAAGAGACTTCTTCAGGGCCAGACGGCATGATAGCTCGTGTCTCTATGTCTCTTCAATCTCGGAAGGTAAACCGGGCACTTAGGCGATAGCGTATTTAAACCCCCCGCTCCATAATAGGCAACACCCAGACGGCATGGTAGCCCGTATCTCTTGGTCTCTTCAATTACGGGAACTCCTAAACCTTGTTTCAACCTCTGCATAACTTTAGTTGAGCGATAGACTGGTGCAAGTATACGTGGGAAAATTAAGCCATAAACGAAGCTGAACCCTGTTCGATATTAGTTGCAACAAATGTAGTTAACATATTTGATAGTTCATTGTGTTCTCGAAGATATGGTGAGGAGTGATCCGGCTCCCAAGAGAACCTCGGATGGTGATTAGATGGAAGAAGACGGCAAATGCAACAGTTGCAGATTCTATCAAAATGTATTGTTTATATAAGTGTGTGTTTTTAGATAAGTTTGGACTACTTCTCGAGACTGACTTCTCAGACGTCAGCATTTTGCCTTTACTTGCCAAGAGAGGATGTGGCCTAGCGGTTACAGCGGTTGACCACAATGTTTGAGTCTCGGCAGGGACGCTCAACATCTGTAATTCGGGCAAATCACTTAACCTTCCCGTGTCTAACAAAAAAAATGAATGCGTTCATCTGCAACGCAACTGGTGCTCATGTAAAGCTCTGATACCTTCGAGTCAAGTTTGCGCTATATTAAAGTCCAGGGAAAAAAACTGACAAATAAAACTCATGCTAGCTCACATTCACAGACTTTGGTCATCAGAGCTTTGACTGAGAACTTTTTCCCATTTGCCCCAGACTATGTATTATTTTGTACTGAGAGTACTGAGTTTCTTGAACTTCACTTTGTGGGATGTTTTCCTTGATTTTTCCCTTTTTATTGAAACAAATTTATCAAAGCTTTATTCTTGCTCTCACTCCCTCGATATAAAGCTCTTAATGAGTGTCATACTGACTCCTTTTTCTACCTTTTTAGAATAGGTATTCTTTCTTTTATGGAACATGCTTATTAATGATTTATGTATTGTATTGATTAACCTGATTTGAAATAATTGATTGATGAATAAAACTGACTAAATAAAGATAAGCTACTAAAGATTGATGTTAATAAAACCTTTAAAAACATATTTTAAACTCTCTTCATTGACTCACAACAAATAATTGATTATTGATGATAAATTATCGAAGTGATTAATGATTTGATTACTCTTCTGGCTTCAATGGACAAGGTTAATCGGCCTGACCGAGCTAGGGTTAGCCGGGTAGGTTGTAAACCATTTTACTTAATTTAAATTGACTCTTGCTCCAGCAAATGGAATAATATGGGTGAAGACATGAGCGCATCCCTGGAACCTTCATTATCTCTTTTTGGGATCGCTCTTCCTACTCGCCTGGGCTTCTCCCTGTTTCCACTTCTAGCCCTTTGAAACACTCTCAGCCTTTCTTTAATCACTTAACAGATTATTAAAATGTTGGATTTGTATGCGTTCTAGACTTGCTTGGCCGATGACTGAGAGAGGATCACACCCTGTTCTGCTAATGACCACTAGTGGTATACAGGGACATTAGAAACAGCAAGTTTAGGGACATGTGTGATGTCCTGCTTTCTTAAATCTTTGCCAGGTGTTGCACTGCTGAAGCAGTTATTACAAATTTATATTCACTGATTATCTGGCTTTTCATTTGGTTTAATGGCATATTCGTTCTTACTTAAACTTTTTTCCTGACTTCTGTGTGCTAATGTTGTATGACTGAGCTTAAGTAACCAAGCTTTCGTTTGAAAACGCAGTTTTGAGAATATGTATCTTGTTTGCGGGATGGTACAGACTCTAGTCTGTGGGATGTTGCTACAGCAAAATGGAGTTGGTGGGCATCAATTCAATCTTATTTGTCAATAAGTAGCAATGCAGTGACTCTGCGTGTACATTCATATACTGCTAGTGAGAGCAGAGAAAAACGACTGCACAACTGCTTGAAACCTCTTTAGTTTGCGTCCAGGCTTTTTAACACTTAATGTACTTAATTGAAGTTTGCTTTGGTCACACTTTCATCATACAGAGGATGTGATGTAGGCTCATGAACTGCTTTTCCCTAGTCTTTCGACAGTCCATCAGCCCTCAACTGTTAAACTCCTGTACATGCTACATCGAGTAAGTGTGAGTGGGAGCTTTTGGGAGCAATGCTGCGGCAACCATGTACAGGGACATATCATTTAAAAAAAATATTTTACCATAAAACCAAATAAACAACAGAGGTCAACCAACCATTACTCTTTTGCACCAATACAGGGCTGTGGTTGTACCAAGGTTTATTTTTCAGCAAGAGTAGGTACAGTGATAAAAATAAACCTACCCATTTAAGTAGAAACAACATCACTCTGTAACAGCTCTTTGCGTTAATTCAGAAATTAGTTTTAGCGTTACAAGTATATATCGTCATTCACCATAGTGCAAGAAATTCAACCAGTGCCTCCATAGTCTTCAATGTCTGTAGGACTGGATCATTTACCCTTCCTGTTTTGTCACTGAGGCTACTCCTGATAACCCTGTACTAGTATCATACTATAAAATTATAAAATACAAAGTTCGGTACATTTTATCTGCTTTGGTAGATCTGCAAGTTAATTGATGGACTGTCTCTCATCTGATGATGACTCCTACACCTCCCCGCAAAACAGTTGAAGTATATTGTTGAAGAGGTGTCCAAATATCTCCTATGTGTGAATTAAGTTACATAGTTTCAGCATACGTTTCAGCAACATTAATGTAAAAAATTAAATCCTTCACCCAGTCTGGTATTGAAGGAGGAGTCCCTATGCCCATCTAATGGCCATCCTTTGCTTGACCAGCACGCAGTCCAAGGCCACAAATCTTCTCATTGGGTTTGGTAGCTCTAATCTAACCTACTTGCACCACTTGTGCTGAAGCTTTGATTTGGAAGCTGTTATGTTATTGTCACAAATACATGTCCAAAAGTCAGCTACTTTCTGTAAATCTAGACTAAGGGCCTCATTTATGAGTTTTTGCTGTAGGCCAGTGCCACAGGCCTTCCTGCTGTGCTGCCCTACGGCAAAAGAAAAGTGCAGGAATGCGCCGTATCAGATACGGCCCATTCCTGTCCTTTTCCCCAGTGCTGGCGCATAATGGACTGTCATGCGCCAACGCAGGCACCTGTGCACCATGGTGCAAGAGTGACTGCGCTGCGGGGATGATTTTTTTCGTGCAGGAAGGGAAACCTTCCTGCACAAAAGCAATAACAGGAGTCTTTTTCCTCTTTCTATATGTGCTGCAGAATGCAGCACACATAGAAAAAGGAACAAGCATTGGCATAGCCAATAGGTCTCGCCTTTGGGACCTTATAAGCAGCAGTTGCATAACTAAATGCTTATGAGGTCCCAAAAACGAGACCTATTGGCTATGCCAAGCGGCCGTGAAAGTGATCGCGATTGCACATCAAAGCGGCCGCGAAAGGGAAAGTAATCGCAGTCAAGCGCCGCGCGCGCCCGCGCACATGCACTGTAGCTCTAGGCTGGCCTGGTAGCACTTTTTGGAGCCCTCTCAAAAAGTCTCGCCAGACCAGCGCATGCGCTGGGTCAGGCGAGACCTAAAAACACGGAGAAATAAAGATATTTCTCCTCGTTGTGCCTCACCTGGGGAGGTGTCAGTTTTTGGTGCTGCCTCAGAGTTATGATTTCTCATAAATCGGAAGCAGTGTCAAAAAGCCGCGGATGTTGCCAGGAACGCCCCCAGCAACACCCATTGCATGCCCCTTTAATGAAGAAAACTGTTAAAGCAAACGATATTTACAAGGCAGCATTAAGCCAGAAAAGTGACTTAGTGCTGTCTGGTAAATATGGAGCAGGCTCCTGCGCCACCGGAGCATCACAAAAAGTGACACACCGGCGGCGCAAGGAGCTTATAAAAAAGCTACTAAGAGTATAAAATGTGCGCTGGAATGTTTACATCTGGGCCATTCTGCCTGCCCATATCCTGTAATCTGACTGGAGTGTAATATATTCAGTGTAAGAATTTGTAGTGGATTAATCTGCCTACTACTGAGTGAGACCTCACTTGCTTGGGCGCAACAATAGTGCCAAACCAAGTCAGTGATCTCTCCTCCTTTTCCCATTAACTTCTCTTGTTTCAGGAGATTTTCATACACTGGGCTTAATCTTGTATAGTTTGGTGATGAGATCTTTTGAGGTCTCATTGGTGATAACGCACCCTAAGATCATCAGCCAGGGTGGCTAATTTGGAAAATCAGGGTAGAGGGCCTGGACTGCGAGCCCTAGTCCAAATTACAGAAATATTTTTAGAGGTAACTTCTCCCCTGCTCTTCAATTGTTCCCATATCAAAAATACTGTGTCCACATATAAATCTCCCATTATTGTCAACCCTATCGGGGGCACGGTGGGATGTAAAATTGCAGAGTTGAGAGGGCGACTGTTGGCCTACCAGGTACACTTGGGGGACTTGGTGTGAGAAGTTGGCCTGATATATGCTGACCACTAATTAAAGTGGGCACCTTGTACCAGTCCAAACAACCCTTATTGATGATTAGGTTAAAGACAACCTTTATTGAAAGCTATCCTAGTGGTAGCTATGGAGAGCAGCCTTCAGGCTAAGTCTCGAAGGAATGTAAAGCAGCTTGTTTTACCAGATCATAACCTCCTGAATGACCAAATGAAAGGAGAACCACACAAGAGATATATAAAATATATGTATTTATTACTAAACACTCTCTACTAACCTCTTTATGAAATTAGAGCACAAAGCACACAATATTAAATCACTAGAACAACAGTAAATAGCACAATACACAACGGGCTCCAGGTGAGACCGACCCATATTCTAATAAAGTGGTAAAACAACCACGACTTGACTAGACACAATGCCTAGAGCACGTAGAATCACTGGGACCCCAAGGAACCACCCAAAGTAGTGACACAAGGGACCCACGGAGGACGGGTGCAGTGTGTGAACACAGGCGCGAGCTCCATACAACTCTATGGGAAAATCGTGGTTGGAATTTTAAAGATTAAGGACACTTCGGAGAGGACTTTGAGCAAACCCTTTCAAACATAGAAGGTTCTAAGGCCAGCACCCTTGAGAGTGCCGAGATATCCGTGTTACCTATCCCAGAGGAGCCGGGTGCATAGGGGTCAAGTGATGTCGGGAACTTTCGTCGTTTTCAATGGCGTGATGCGGAAAAGTTCTACTGCCGGGAAGATTAAAAGTGTCTGGGGGAATCCAAGCCTGGATTCGAGGTGAGAAGAACCTGAAAGCAAAGGGGACAGAGTATGGGTCACTTCAGGGTGGCCAGGGGCACGATAGAAGAATGCCCACCGATGTTGGGTGCTTCAGGTGAGATGACGCGATGCTTGACTCTGCAGCCACGGGGACCAGGAGACGTCGACAATGACCAAAGTTTGGAGGTGAGCTGTCCCATGAAGTATGTCGAGTGCTGGGGGGTCAGTGTCTGGATTGAACACCAACAAGCCTTGGCAACTGCTACCCATGCGGGCAGAGGAAATAAGCTTCGGTGAGGACCAGCAAGGTCCTGGGGACTCTCTAAGCTATGGAGAGTCAGGGCATGTCTGGAGCAACCAGGATATCCCACAGAAAGTCAAAGTTACCATCACAGGGACCCACAGGCCAACAGACCAGGGATCGTGAAGGGACCTCGAGTTGAATAACGAAATACCAGCCCACAGAATACTCGTGGAGTGTAGGCTGGAAATCTTCAGTGGAAACACTGCTCGGGGTCAGGACTATACGTAGCCCAAAGCACAGCCTCAGGGATTGCCAAAAAGCATATGCTGCTGAAAAAGTACACTGTGTACAGGGTTTCGGGTTGCACGATCCCCACAAGGGATACTGGTCTCAGAATTGCTAAGAGAGCAGATCGACTTCGGAGACCTTGGGAACCCACCTCCTGTGTTACAGAAATCTTCGGAGTCCTCAGGAGCTCGAGAGATGCAAACCGGTCAGATGCGTTAAAGGTGCCTGCCTTGCAGGGGAGTAACTCCTTTACTCCAAGGGAGATTCTGCAGTCATCCAGCGTAGTGTAGATCGTCAAAGTACTTGGTTTCTGTAGCAGAGTTTAGTCCAGGTAAAATCTAAAGTCCTGTAGTCAGGGGTTCCTACTTTATACCCAAGGAAGGGGTGGGACAAACTCTGGGGACCCACCTATGGGAGGGTCAGGACAGAGGGGTGGCTACACCCATGTCCTTTTTCCAGTTTCGCGCCAGAGAAGGAGCAAATGACTCCTGCAACCGGTTTGAGGTGGACTATGCACAGGGACACCAAATGTGCCCCGAGTGCAGACTTCAAAGCACTCTCAGAGTGCACCCACCCAGCCCCAATACACTAAAGCCTGTCTGGAGGTGGTCACACCTCCCTGTGACAGGAAACCTATTGTCAAGCCTTCCCCTGCTCAAGCTAGGCTCAGCAGCATGAGGGCAGACTCGTGTCTGTGGCTGGCAGCATCCATTTTGTGATTCCCAGGTCGAGAAAGCTGGTACCGGGTAGCCCGGTGTGTCACATATGTCCCTCTAGAAGGGTGGAATCATACCTCCCCCACCAGTTACTGGTGAGTAGGTATCATTCCAAGGTGTTTGACACCAAACACAACATGTTTCTAAGCAGCCGTTTTAAAGTTAGCATTTACCGCGAGGTTATAATGCACTTAACTATATATGGTTGGCTGCATCACAAACAACCCCGGAAGGAAGGTTCCGAAGGCTGCAGAGCAGCTCTGCTCTTGCAGGTGCGCCCTCTCACATAAAAACCAGCACCCTGCCTTCAGGATTGATAAGGCCTGCCGTAGGGGTGATTGATAGGTTTATATGTGCAGTGATTTAGATTAGATATAGTGAACCTATATCTAAGTAAGGGGTGCATGCACCACCTTACACAGGCTGCAGTGGCAGACCTGTGGTGCCATTTTGAATGGTCTCTCAGGGGTGGCACAATACATGCTTCAGCCCCTGGGAGGCCTCTTGGGTACCTAGGCCCTGGGTACATAGTATACCATATACTAGGGACTTATAAGGGTACCCCAGAATCCAATCTGGAGTGTACCCAAAGTACATGCAATCAATTTAGAGGAGAAAACAGCTAGACTGGGGTCCTGGATAGCAGGATCCCAGTCAGACTACGTCGAAAACAGTGATACATCAGCAAAATGTGGGGGTTACTATAAGAAGCAGATCCTACTCTCCTACACTTGGCCCCACCTTAGCCTCCATATATGCCCCTAATGATAACCAGGAGTAGTTTCTCAAGCATGCCATATCTGAGGTGTTGGCATGTCCTGATCAGATGGTGTTAATTGGTGCGTACCTCAATCTAGTGATGAGGAATGAGATTGATAGGTTGGGGTAGCACTATGGACAGACTTGGGCGCTTTCCCGGGACTGGGTGCCCTGGCTGCAGTAAATAGGCCTAAATTACTTTTGACGGCATACACACCTGCATACCAGGGACTATACTTTTTATTCAAACACACATAAAACCGATGCTCACTTAAATTATTTTCTGGGCAAACAGGGCATACAAACGCAGGTCGCAGAGGTTGAGATAGAACCCCGAATTCTATCTGACCATGCCCCCATAACCCTTTTTCCCCACATGACACCATCAGGCCAGCCCTCTTGTCCATGGTGACTTAGGGAGGCTCTGTTACACAGGCTGTAAACAATTAGCCGCGTTGCGCAAGCGATCAGAGACTTTTAGTTGTAAACAACCAACCTATATTACTACTCTCTGGGAGACATTGAAGAAGGTGCAAAGAGAATTCATTGCTATTTCCTCGGCTGACAACAAAAATCACAAAGGGAAACGAATGAAGCTGGAGGGGAAGGTGAAGGAGCTGCAAATTATCCACAAAAGAACAGGCCCCTTCCCCCGGATATGGCAGCAATTAGAGTTGGGGCATGCGCAGTTTTAGACTTAGACAGGGTGGACTATGCCGTGCTCTGCCTTCGACAATCTTTTTATATAGGAGGATAAATGTGGCAGGCTGTTGGTCAACAAATTGAAGGCGAGTTGGCAAGTAGAGAGGGTGGCAACGATCCTCTGATCGGATGGCACTGACCTGACTGTGGATGTGCCTATAGCGGCTGACTTTTGGGATTACTATAACTCCCTATACACGGCACAAGATCTGCCATATACAGCATCAACAGATTACCTTCATGCCACACATACGCCCCCACTCACACCTCAACAAGCTGATACACTAGACCAGCCCATATGCATTGAGTCATAGCGCGCCAGAAACGTAAAAAATCGCCAAGCCCAGATACGTTTCCTGCCGTCTTCTACAAACAGTTTTGTCAGGCACTCGCTCCAGTTCCTACACAGCTCTGTGATTCCCTGGCAGACACTGGCACCCTCCTGCTCTCTATGCGTGAGGCTTCTATTACCGTTCTACTCAAACCTGGGAAGGACATTGTATTGTAATTGCATTTATATAGTGCTTACTACCCCTGACGAGGTGTCAAAGCGCTTTTTTGGTGAGTAGCACGCTACTCCGGGACCCATAGAGGATTAGTGTTGAATTAGTACAGTGAAACATGCAAGTACATTTTAAGTGGTGGATAGGTTAGTCAGTTATTTGGATTTGGAATGATAGCAGAAGGATTGCGCTTGTTACCCCTGATGGGGTGTTGAAGCACGCTATTCAGGAAGCCCATAAAGTATTAGTGGTGAATTAGTATGGTGAAATATGAAAGTAATTTGAGTGGTGGATATTAGTCAGTTATTTGGAGTGAGAAGGATAGCGGAGGGATAAAAGGGAAGAAAGGTTTGCATTCATATAGCACTTGTTACCCCTGATGGTGTTGAAGCGCTTTTCTGGCGAGTAGCACGCCACTCCGGAACCCATAAAGGATTAGTGTTGAAAATTAGTATAGTAAAATATGAAGTCATTTGAGTAGTGGGTATGTTATTCAGTTATTTGGGTAGAGAAGGGTAGGTGGCGGGATAGAAGAGGTGTGGCTCACTGGTTAGAGGCGGCAGACCCGTAAGCAGAGAATTGGCCAGGGACCAGGGTTCAATTCCCGACGCGGCAGGGTCGTGGACCAGGGTCGAAACGGATTCGATAATTCTCGCCTCGGTACCTACTCTAACCAGGAACACACTCAGCAACTCTGGGCATTAAGCTTGCCTCATCTCTACAACGGCCCCCCACAGACGCTGGGGATGCCTGGTTTCACCTTGGAGATACCCAGAAAGGGACCATCTCACAGGGATAGCCAGGACGGGTTCCCCAGCGGTCTATAGCGCCGGGACACCTCCTTGTGAGGTAGCTGTTCGCGCTCTACAAATATCAGTATTATTATTATTATTATAAGAGGGAAAGAGGTTTGTATTTATATAGCGCTTGCTACCCCGATAGGGTTTTGAAGCACAAGTAGCACGCTACTCTGGAACCCATAAGGATTAGTGTTGAATTAGTATGGTGAAACATGAAAGTAATTTTAGTGGTGGATATGTTAGTCAGTTATGTGGATTGAGAAGAGTTGGGGAGTGGTAGAAAAGGGAAAAGGTTTGCATTTATATAGCGCTTGTAACCCTGATGGGGTGTTGAGACGCTTTATTGGCGAGTAGCACGCTACTCTGGAACCCATAAAGGATTAGTGGTGAATTAGTATAGTTGAATATGGAATTTCAGAAGTGAATATGTTAGTCTGTTAATTTTGATTGAAAAGGATAGTGGAAGGATAAAAGAGTGAAGGATTATTATTATTTTATTTTTTTAGGTTTTAGCAGTAGGAGGAGGCTTTTGGATGAGTAAAAAGGAGTTGTGGATGGGAGGAGTCAGAGGGAAGAGTTTAGAAAGGTTTGATTTAGGGGATTGGTATAGTAAAAGAGGTGTCAGATTATACAAGGAGGGGTAGAGTAGGAGAGAGTCTAGAAAGGGTTATTTTGGGGATCATAGTAGTGGTGTGGGGTTTGGGATAAATGAGAGAGTGGATGTAGAGGATATATTGATAGATGTATAGGATGAGAGATAGGGTAGTGCATTGGAAAGAGTAGTAGAAATAAGTTTGAGATGAGTCAGAAGGTTGGGCTAGAAGATATATTGAGAGAGGTATAGGCTGAAAAATAGGGTAGTGCATTGGAAATGCTAAATTAGAAGAAAGTGATAAATATTTAGATCCATAAGTACATTGAACGTATATAGATACATAAAGGAGGTAAGTATATGTGGATTAAAGATATTGATAGAGGCACAGGATGAGAAATAGGGTAGTGCATTGGATATGCTTTTTCAGGAGAAAAGTAAGACACATAGATCCAAGTACATGGAAGGTACATAGATGCACAATGGAAGTATGTACATGTAGACCAAAGATGATTTTTCTTTATTCTTTTCATGGTTGTTGAAGATGATCCATGGTAGAGGCTATTGGAGTAATTGAGTTTGGACAGAACAAGGGAGATGGTAGCTTGGACCTTGTGTGGAAATCCCAAATGAGTGAAAATTCGTAGCAGCGTTTTTATAGTGACAAAGCTTGATCTTGCTAGTTTGTCCACTTGGGCATTCATCAACAGCTTGCAGTCCATTGTCATTCCGGGGTTTCTTAATTCCTTTGATGCGGTGATCCCAGTTTATTAGGCCATGGGGTAAGCAGGTTGTAATGTTTCCAATCGCCACACTTGAGTATTTCAGTTTTTGAAGCATTCAATTTGAGATGGCTCCAAGTCATCCACTGATCCACAGCTCTGAGACAGCTGAAAATTGGTGATTTTCCAATGTCTTTGGGGCATTCCAGTTGAAGGAGTATTTGCGTGTCATCTGTATAGTTATAGCACATGAGGTGAAATTTATTGATCAGTACTGGTAATGACTTAATTTTAGTTGTTAAAAAGCATGGGCGAGATGATAGAACCTTGAGGGACCCCTGCTTTTGTGGAGTACGGTTTGGACAAGAAAGGTGGGATATGGATGACATTAGTTCTGTTTAGAAGGTAGGACGTGATCCAGTCTAGAGCAGTTCCCTCTATGCCGGCTTCATAGAGGCTTTGTTTCAGAGTGTCATGGTCAACCGAGTCAAAGGCAGCTGAGAGGTCCAAGAAGAGTAGCGCAGCAACCCCGTTGCGGTCAACTGTATTCTTCAGGTCATCCCAGATGGCAAGGACGGAATCCTGTTTGGAAGTCTGAAAGTATGTCATTCTCTTCAATGAATTGTGACATCTGGGCGAACGCTGCTCTTTCTATCAGTTTGCCCAGGAAAGGTCCATTTGTAATGGGTCTGTAGTTGTCAGGGTTCAGCGGGTCCAAGTTTGTTTTATTCAGTAAAGGGCGTATGTGTAATTTTTTTAGTTCTTCTGGAAATATTCCAGTAGTGAAGGAATCGTTGAGGATTCTTCTTACTGAAGTGGCAGCAGAGGTTGTTAAAAGAATTGTCTTGAAAGTTTGTGGTGGACAGGGGTGAGAAGGGCAGCCGGCAGGCCTGCTTGCTTTGACGAGGTCCATAAATTCATCGTGTGAGATGTGTTGGAAGGAACGGATAGGCTTGGTTAGAGTATTCTTGGATGGTTGTTTTGTACAAGGATTAGTGCTGGTGCTTTGTTTCTGTTTTAAGGACGAGTCCAACGTGTCTGCTTTGTCCGTGTAATGATTTGCCAGTTTGTCTGTGAAATCTTGAGTAACAGGATGAGTTCTTTCTAGGCAATTTGGTTTGCGAAATTCATTGAGTATTTTATAGAATTATTCATTTGCACATTTAACGTTTTGAATTCTGTCTAAATTATACCTTTTCTTAGCTTTTTTGATAGCCGACTTGTATAATCTGTTAATTTTCTGTAGGTGAAGTTTGTCTTGGTTGGCGTTTGTTTTGAGCCAGGTACGTTGCTGCTTTCTAATTTGTTGTTTTATGTCTTTTATTTAAATGTTTCTCCAAGGCGCTTTTTCTCTTTTGTTCTGTTGTGTTGTTTTGAGTGGTATCAGGATGTCAAAAGATTCCCGTAGCCACTCATATAGATTTTGAACAGAATGTATTGTTTCCAGATTTGTACTTGATGTTAGTTGTGTTTCTAAGTGTTCCAAATTGAGTTTGTTCCACGGCCGATAGGTGGATGGATGTAAGGTAGTTTTAGGTGAGTCGCTTAGTGTTGTTTTATGTTGGAAAACAAGCAAGTGGTAGTCTGACCATGTGACTGGAGTTATAGTTTGGTAACTAGTTCAGTATTAGCAAAAATGACATCTAGGATATGTCCAGTGGTGTGTGTCGCTTTGTGGACAATCTGATGCAGGTTCAGTGCCTCTAGGCCAGTGATTATTGTTTTTGGATGTGTCATATTGGGTTTGTCAAACCAAATGTTGAGGTCACCCAGAACGCATAGGTTGGAGTGTATTGTTATCAGGTTTGAAACTGTGTCTAGAAGTGCGTCTGGGAATCTCGCCTTGCTAGGAGGAGGTCTGTAAAGGAGCAGGATGTTACAGGAGGAAGACGGTGTAGGATTGCATCTTGTTAGAAGAGCCTCATAATTCTTTATGGAGATGTTGGCAATTTTAGTGATATGAATTGTTTGCCTGAATACAATAGCTAGACCACCTCCTTTTTTGGCTATACAATTTTGGGTGATTGTTTGATAGCCTAGAGGAATGGCTTCATGCAGGACTGGAGCCATATCCTCTCCCAACCATGATTTGGTTATGAATGAGGCACTGTCGGTCTTATAGGCCCATTTCTCTTATAAATGTGGATGTGAAGCTGTTCACAAGCATCTTAGCAATAAGACCAGGCCCTATATAGCGGGCTTGTTGATCCTGATCAGTCAGGCTTCGCATCCCATTTTCAATATGGTGATAACACTAAGTGTATTCTCGCCCTAGTGGATAAGCCTGCACGCTCGGGGAAGGAAATAATGCTCCTTGCCATTGAAGTTGAAAAAGCTTTTGATCGGGTACATTGGCCTTATCTGGAAGTGACAATGGCCCATTTTGGCATTCTAGACAGATTTCGGGCCTGGATTCTTAGCAACTACGGGTCCCTGTTGGCGATGGTGCATGTTAACGGAATGGCCTTGACCCCCTTCACATTTGCAGGGGGACAAGACAGGGGTGCCCATTGTTACCCCTTTTGTTCGCCCTATATATGGAGTCAATGGCGAAGAGGGTTAGGGATAACCCGCACATCAATGGGGCGTGGTTTGAGGGCACGAAGCATGCCATTAGCCTCTATGCGATGATGTGTTAGTAGGACTAAAAGTTCCACCATGGGCCTTACCAGCCTTCCTAGAAGGGCAGGAGAGATTTAGAGAGGCAGTGGGCTTTTGACTCAACCTCCAGCTCTCAACCGACTGTGCAGGCCCAGCTGGCTACCCAATACCCATTCTGCTTAGCAGACACTTTGGTATCCTACCTGGGTTCTCACACCACTGTTATATTAGGGCACACTGTGGCCATCACCTACCAAACTCTACTCAGACATCCGCACGGATCTTGTTCAATGGAACCACTGCCGACTATCCTGGCTCGGGTGGGTGGCTGTGCTGAAAGTAACCAAGTAACCATACTTCCACAGGAGCTTGCTTGTTTCAGGCCCTATTGTTAACACCCACAGTAGGCATGCTGCAAGCTCTGCAGAAAGAACTCAACTACTTTGTTTGGACAGGCTGGAGACTACAGATGTGCTGCGAACAAGCCTACTGGCCGACCAGGTGTGACGCCCTTGGGGCCCCTAGCTTCCAGCACTACTACCAAGCGACAAAGCTCTGCTTCTTAGAGAAATGGAGTCACACAGAGTCCGAAAAACATTGGTGTTTTATGGGCAGGCATATAACAGGAGAACATCTATGGAAGGTCCCGTTTTTGCTCAGGCAGGAGAGGGCCTGGGGCATATACTCCTCTCCCATTACCAGAGTGACACTCGGAGTCTGGAACCGGGTAGCCATCCGCCACGGCTTGACCTCCTTCCCATCACCATTAAAACCTATTCTGGGTAATGCAGAGTTTACTCCAGGACTCTACCCCACCACTTTTGCAGCCTGGCAAGCAGCAGGCTGCTGCTCAGTGGGCCATATGTTTGACGTTGGAGGCCACCTTCCTTTTGAACTGCTTAAAATGGATTATGGCTTTGAAGAGACGGAGCGGCTGCAATGTATGCAAATTAGACATTGGGTCACCCATGCCTACATATATAAGGGAGCACAACATCCACTCACTCCCTTTGAACAGTGGCTATTGCTAAAAAATAAAAAAATAACTTATTATCACTGAACTATACGCTTTCCTAATACACTCTTCTTCGCAGACATAAAGTCGGGCAGAAGCGATGGGACCAGGAGTTGGGGCTGACTCTGACACAGAAAGAATGGGGGAGTTCTACTACAGGGCGAGAAATATGGCGTGTAACACCGCAAGCACAGAAACCGCTGTTAAGATCACAATTTACTGATACCTAACTCCTCTTAGACTTCACAGAGGCAACCCAGCCATAGTGCAGACTGCTGGAGAGGCTGCATGGCTCCCAGGATGCTGCTTCACCTTCTGTGGGATTGCTCAAAGCACACGTGATACTGAGAGGCTGTCCTGGCTGACCTTGACATGCAACTGCCATGCTTTTCAGCCTCATTGTCCTGAGACTCCCCAACCCGGTGACTTTCACACTCTAATCCTGTAGGGGCAAACACTGACCTAGCAGTAGGAGCGGCCCTTCAAGCCATTCTTTCACACTGAGGAATGAAGAAACTCCCAACACACTCAGCATGGCTGCACAGGATATGGCGTAGCTTGGGCATGGAGCGCATGACCCTGGCTTTAACCTCTCAATTAGATGCCTATCGAGAACTGTGGCATCTGTATATTTCTCTGTTGTTAGCCGAATTCTACGAATTGACATGCCCTAGGTACCTACATCTGCTGCGCTTAACTGAGACAGATGCTAAGACAACTGAAAAGAGCAAGGTGATGCGGGAGTGATCTACGGGCACACCACATCATTTAGGCACAATGTAGCAGAGAGGATTAGGGGAGGAGTTAGGGATGTTGGACTGTGTTGGATTGTTTGCCATACAGACAGATGTATCTCAGTGTTGGTTATCACTGCAGTCTGCCTTGCGTCCCCCATTCACCTGTCGATTGAATTGCTTCTTCTTTCTTGTCGGGCCAAGGCCTGGGTTGGATTGCTTCTTGGGTGGCTTTTGAGCTCTGGTCTCTTTTCTGAGTTAGCTGGCTTGGCACGAGCCTCAAATTTGATACGGTCACTCTTCTGTGGGTTTTTCTGTTTGGTTCATTCTGCTCTGATTCAGGATAACCTTGGGCTAGGCTTTCTTGTAGGGGCATATAAGCCTGCTTTGAGCTACTTTCTCTGTCCCACTCTGTTTTGCTCTGGAGTTCATGGAAGAAAGGGAGGTTGTATATGGCTCTTCCTGGCTGTGTTCCTCCGATGCTACTGTGCCTTTCCTACTTTGAGCATTTTGTGCTGCTTGATTGTGCTGTCGAGATTGGGTCAATGCTCGGATTACTCTTCCTGGTGCCAGTAGTTATGTCCCTCCTCCCCTTCCCTTTGTGGCAATATCAATCTTTGATGTTAAGTGTCAGAATGTGGATTATTGTATGGTGTGGTTGTGCGACCTAACCATGTGATAATGGCACAATTCTGTATCAGGTCCAGTCAGGTTCATTTGTAAAACCTTAGCACAGTCCTGGATAACACTGTCTCAGAAAATTCAGAATTTATCAAAGGAACAAGTGCAAAGCATTAAGAAGTACCAACACGGTTGAATAAGAAGAAAAAGCAGCACAAAAAAAATCAGACACTAATTTAAATAAAATCAGTGACTTTTAACTCAAATGCTGTAAATTATTGAAATCTGTGACTCGCGATTTAGGGTTAACCATGACAAGTTACTTGAAAATGGCTATATAGGCACTCTTGTGGGCACTAACTCTGACAGAGAGCTAGTCCTAGAGACCAATCAAGTCCAACTGAACAGTTACCTCATAAGGAATACAGTCTCCAAGACAGTTCCATGCTCTATGGGCAAACTGTCATAGGAATCAATGGAATGATCTTGATGCAAGGGATACAGGATGCTGAAGTTGCTCAAGGATGCTGAGAAGGTGTCGGGGGTCTTCCTCTGACCAACCCTAAATCCTCTAGTAAGGGTGTGACTTTGGCCGCAGAGGTCGATGTCCCACGAAGTCCTGATGAGATCCAGCACAAAACCAGTTGCCACAGGTCTTCAATTACAGTGAAACCAGCGTTTCCCTTTAACTTGCAATAACTTCATGCTTGGTGACCAGGCTGCACTCCAGCAACTCTCTGGGGTCCAGCAGACTTGGGTGCAACCTTCGAGGGTTGGGATTTGGTCTCCCAGGTGGCACCTCATGGTAAGCAGTGAGCAGGTTTGAGGACGTTGGGTTGATAAGGGTTCATGCTTCTCAGCTTTTTTGGTCCTGTGGCTGTAACAAGTAGTCAGTCAACTGCCTTGTGGAGTCACCTTCTCCTTCTCTGTGTGGGGCTCACGGACAACTTTTTCCTGAGTGGGGTACCACAGTCATGTCTTTGCCAGCCCAAGGTTCAGAAGGTACATTCTAGTATTTGGTGCTGGCTCTATTGGCTGGGTCTAGCAAACAGCGGGGCAGACCTTCTTTGGTCCTCCCTCCAATTCATACATGACCTGAGATCTAGTTGCCATGGGTGGCACTTTTATGCTCATATCTTGCTCTTGAGGGCTGTGGTGTGTACTAACCAATGGGCTATTAGGTCTCCTCCTGCCTAGTGATGACTTCCTGTGAAGTGTGGCATCTGGCTAGCCCGAATGCACCATACTGCCTACTCCCAACATGGCAGAACCGTTCTATTGGTGTGTGGAGCTCCCTACCCAGAAGAGTGGCCATCTGGGGGTGACACTTCCCCAGAAAAACAGGTTTGACAATTGCTTCTCCCTCTCTGTGCAAGATACCAGCCTGTCTGCCTAAACAAAAGAACAGCCCCTTTCTTGTGTGATTACCATTTGCCTGCCCTTCAAAGGCGGCTTCCCCTTGGAAGCTCGCTTTTGGGCTCACACCCAGGCCTCGCTATCCTGTCAGAATGAGGTTGCACCTCTTCCTGCAGCAGAACCTTTGCTTGGCTTTCTTAGAGTAATTCTCCTCTTCCCCCTGGAAAAAAGAAGGCTGTCTCGAGGATAGAAGCTTGTGTGCAGCCATTAACGGCCACTGAAAACGTAGGGCAACAGAGTGCCAACTGTAGGAAGCTGGCTCTGCATATACTATACCAAAGTAAGGTATGGTGTGCTGAGAGTCCAGTGGATCCCCAGTGGCTTTACAGAGGCTAAAGTAGATAATACTAAATGCTATCTTTTATGGTAGTGTGGTCGAACAGTTAGGCTTATCAGCATTTTGGGTTAAGCATGTGTTGTACAAACACAATCAAGAAATGAGGAACATACTCAATGACTAACTCCAAGTCCAACATTTGTATAAAAATATAACGTTGTTACTTTTATTTTAGAACCAAGAATAACTCTGTTGCAGGTAAGTACCAGTTAAAAAAAAACAATACTTTCAGATACAGAAGAACTGATCTATCAGAGACATTTTATAGGCGAGAAACATGTTGACCACTAAGGGGTAGAGCGTAATTTTTGTCAGATTAAAACAAAATAGTCGCCCTCCTTCTTCTTTTTACTTTTTAATCAGGTTGTGACCTCTCCAGAATAAAAATAATTATAGAGGATTTCCTTACCTGTTTTAACCCACACACCACATCTACATCTTACCAGGTCCCTCACACCCACGGCACCTATACGGCAAGGAACAAAAGATCTCAGATAAAGAGCCCCTTTATGGGTGCCCGTCGAGCATTGCAGCGCCGGCTCGACGAGGAACAGACCCATATGATGAAGCACGACACCTAGCTTGCTGGGTATGTGAGGGTCCTAGTTCCAAAAGGAGGTATTTCCCACCTCCCCACCACTCTGAGTACTCACCAGGTGGCCAACTTGCCACCCAGGAACACCGTACCTCTTTTGTCTTCTAGTTATACCAAATTTCCTAGCATTCCGTGAATCCATTGTGGAGCTGTGGAGTTCCAAATGACAGACTACCAGCCCATGTATTCAATATGGCTTCACTGCACTTACAATGTCTGAGATTGAATTTAGACACTGTAGGGGCATAGTGCTCATGCAGCTATGCCCTCACATGTGGTATAGTGCACCCTGAAACACACTAAATTGTCTAAAGGTCTGCAGCATTACTTGGTGCCCAACGGCATCCTCCGGTGCTCACCAATATATAAACAAGCCCGAGTGAATTCCTTATGTGGGCAACCCAAATAGGGAAATGGAATCCCATCACTCACCAAAGGTGACATGCTTCATCATCTGGGATCTCCTTCCGGCTGTAACCCCTAGTACAGCCGAGGGCTACAACCCCCTCACTGTGAGGGAGGAGCACAGGGATGTTTTGCAGAATCTCCTAGGATGTACTAAAATCCAGAAGATGATGACCTGTGGTGTATAATTCGGTCTAAAAGAATAAAAAAAGGTGAATTTAAAACTGGCTACTAAGGGAGAAAACTTTTATTTTATATCTCTTAATGACAGGGTTAAAAACAGTGCTAAGGCAGTTTTGGAAAAAAATGAACTGCTACTGTCTAGTTTAGAGTGTCGGTCTACATGTTTCAGCTATTTATGACCTACAGAGTGTCTAAAATACAAAAAGAGGGACAAGAGGGGTTTTTTCCACTCACAAAAGAGTGGGAGGTCCAGCAAAAACAGGAGCCCCAGTAACAGAGATTACAAAGAAAGGAGTTTATGCTGTTCCTCTATTGAAGAGTTAGTAAAATCAAAGAGAAGGCTGGATCCAACTAAGTCCACCATGTGTCCATGGTTGAGAATCCATATGTTGGATAATGGTGCCCTCACACCCCCTTTCAGGTGTCATGCTTCATCATATGGGCTGCTCCTCGTCGGGCCGGCGGTGCAATGCCCAACGGGCTCCCTTGACAATTTTTGAGAGTTGAGAGTTAGGAGGAACTGTAGCACTCTGGATGAATATAAGAGTGAATCGGCTATTCTTGCCCAAAGTTTGACTGAGAGACAATACCCACAGAGGAGTATTACACTTTCTAGGAATCGAGCATGGAACAACCACAGAGAAGGGCTTTTGGAACACAAAGTAAAAGATAGTTCTGAGGTATTGACTTGTGTAACCACTTTTACACCAGCCTCTAACCAGTTGACGAAAGTGTTGAAAAAAACACTGGAACATACTGAATACAGGCACTATGAGCCTAGAACCACCCCGGTTTGCATACAAACGCTCCAAAAACATCAAAGACATGCTTGTACAAACCAGACCCAAACTTAAGGCGAAAGTCTTACAAAGTACACTGTGGCAGCTACCCATGGTTAAAGGACACTATCCATGTGGAGTATGAAGTGCATGCGCCTTTACATCCACACATAAAACAGTAACACTCAACACAACCTTTACCTGGTAAATGAAATCACACACCAACTGCAACACTGCCAACTGTATTTACCTCTTAACGTGCCCTTGTGATCTCTACTATGTGGGGATGACGACTCGCCCTATTAAACTGCGAATCTCGGAACATCTCAGCAAATTTCGCTGCCATAAGAGCAACACTAAAATATGTGTCCATTACCTCGAAAAGAAGCCCTCACCAGACTCGGTTAAATGGCTGATCCTAGAAGCCAACCCCAACATGGCTAAACAGAGTCTACTCTGTTCGCAAAGGAACAACGATGGATACATCGCTTATCTTCCAATATTAACGGTCTCAACGATGAAAACCCATGGGGGTCGATCAAGACTTAACTTGCCTGTACTAACTCATGTTCACGACTTGCCACATTCATTACCCTTTGGCTGAGATTTCCCTTGCCCTTCCTACTTTTTATTGAGATACATGACATATATATCTTACACCATTACTGCGATTTGGTGTTTGGCTCCGCTCTACACCTTACTTTTTACTTTTTATTGAGATACATAACATATATCTCTTACACCATTACTGCGATTTGGTGTCTGGCTCCGCTCTACACCTTACTACTGCTTGAGCCAATACCTCACTGACTCCTATTCCATTCTACATGGTATATACCCCCTAGATCATCGCTATGATAGGGTATATTGATACCGCCTACCATCAGTGCATTGAATCAGTACACTACTGATATCAACTCCATTCCAAGATGGCCGCCGTTTTCACTCGTATTAGAAACTGGCATAGACACAAACTCCACCCCCTATCACATGACACTACTTCCAGTACAAGTCCTTCCCTACTTTCCATTCCGCTATCTGCCGGACCCGGTGGAGTGGGTAGGTCACAAGGAGCAGCGTGAGAAAGCAAAATGTGAGTAAACGGTAGTTTAACCATGATACAACTAGGCAACTGACATAGGGTAATTTCCATCTTTAGGAGGGCGAGCGCACCGACTTAGCCGTTATCGTCATAGACTAATTCTTCAAAGAGATCCCTCCCCGTCCCGCTTTGTGCAATTTGTGAACCGCTTCCACTGCCGGTTCCTGATCTGTTTACTTTCCTACACGGAGCATAATCAGAACACTATCCAGCCTCTGCACCCACGATCGCAAACGGTGCCATTACTATTCCCCTTATTAATGCCATATTGACACAGAGGTTCTTTACTTTACTTTACCTCTCCACACGACTGTACGAACCATTCAACGGGTGGACGCTATTTAACAGTTTAACACTGAGCGATCCTGCATCATTGTTTCACCACTACACCCACGCTTGCAATCAACGTTATGACAGTTGTACCTTTCAATGTCCTAATGCTATCTATGATCGTAATTCGGTTAAACTATTAGACGAATCGCCCAGCAAGCTTCCACTAGGCACTTCACCTGTGACATTTATATATACTGCCTTAACCCCTCACTGGACTACATGAGCACTGACGTTGCATAGAACAATTTGTCATCCCGCATACTATGAGACTCTCCTGCTCACTTATCCAGCTGCAACGGTCCACAAGTCACCACACACTCCACTCAGCCCCGGATTTTCCTTAAACCTCAACACCCTACTTCCCCACCATATGCTACTTGAGCCTTAGGGGAAGAATACAGTGCTATGATTCTAAATAGGTAGAAGCTTACCTGTGGCAACTGCTATATGATCATTCATACACCGCCATGAAAGCCTTTAATTCTCTATACCGCTAACTCCAGATTTCCAACTTAGGCCCACTTTTGCCTTAGAGGTATATATACTGCATTGTAATCCAGATATAGCGCCTACCACTGGCACACGCTACACCAGCTTTTTCTGGTCCACGATGACTCCCTTGTGCATTAGATTCTGACAGAAAGAGACCCGCAAACATGAATGAGGAACACCTGACACCTAATGGTTATCTGTTTACCTGAGATTTTGGCCACCACTAACTGCTTCTATACAATTTTATATGATATGTCGGACCACACCAGACTCACCTATTTCGTTACCCTTTTCGGTCCAGTCCTACTTACTGAGGAACTTATACTCATGCGCAACCCACCGAGTACTGTTGATGTCTGGACAGTTACTGAATAGGGTGAGTCACACCTTTGTATTTCCTACTGTTTTTAATAGAATTCCACAGAGGCGATTAGTCACGGTAGCTCACTGTGGGGATTCACCACCAATTGCTTTTATAATTTCTGACGTGTCCTTTGACGCATCAGAAAACACTACCATTAAGTCAAAATAAGAGTTTTGTGTCACATTGAAGGCTTTATCTCCAACTGTTACGTACGATGCATACCTATGTATAAATTTTATAACCCACCTTCTTTCTTTACAGGTAGCTCCAGATCACAACAGGTATTTTAGTCAAGAGACACCTGACTTGATATATACTTGATTACCAATAGCTTTCTAGGTGTAGCTGTTTAGTTGTAGATAGTTGTTCTTTTTCTAGGTCCTGATAAATCGCGAGTACACTCACTCTATGCGAGAAACATGTTGACCCATAATAATTTTTAACATAGGACACTCTAACACGAGACATCATACTCTGACGAGTGCTATGTTCACACATTTTTAATCAGGGTAGGAGGCCCCCAGAATAAAACTGATTCCCGTCAGACACTCTTAACCCTGTTTTAAATCACTAATACACATCTACACCATCCAGGCCCCACACCCGCACTTCACCATACGGCAGTTGGATAGAAGATCTCCGACAAAGTGCCCCTTTTCAAGGGAGCCCGTTGGGCATTGCACCGCCGGCCCGACGAGGAGCAGCCCACATGATGAAGCATGACACCTGAAAGGGTGTGTGAGGGCACCATTATCCAACATATGGATTCTCAACCATGGACACATGGTGGACTTAGTTGGATCCAGCCTTCTCTTTGATTTTACTAACTCTTCAATAGAGGAACAGCATAAACTCCTTTCTTTGTAATCTCTACAGAGTGTCTAGCCTTCCTCAGGACCTAAATAGTATAAGCTACTGCGTTATATGTGTGATGACAAAAATATAATACAAACGTGAAATGTAAATGAAAAACTGGAAAGATACAACTTATCACACCACTTGTTTCATTTTGAGGTATGTGTTTAAACCTGTGTGAAAAGACACAAACAACGTGTTAAGATAATGGTATAGCAGTGTGAAAGTAGGCGGGAGCTGGTAAATACTCCATCTCCCCTTCACAATTAATGTGTAACAACTTTTAAACATATTGAAACATATCCGTAGTGTGCGGGTAAAAAACCTCACCTCACCTGGCCAGTGCTCAGGACGTGAGGCACCGCTCTAAAGGGAATAACACGAAAACCGGACTTATAAAGATATAGAAGTCTGGTTGTGACTTCCAAAGGTTTATAAGAAATCAATCTATATCTAAAAACGTTGTGGCAAATGAATAGGGACTGTCATGACAAAGTTTGAGCCCAAAAGACAAAGCATCAAAGCAACAACAGGAAACCACAATAATGTATGCAGTAAAGGTGCTTAATGCGATGGTATCATAAAATGAATAGTCACTACGTAAGAAAACTGCTGGCCAGGGGTATTAAAGAATGATCTCAAAATACAAGCCAGACAGTGAATATGTGATGCAAAACCATGGCAAAACCGGCACCCTGCTTTAGGACTGTAAGGTCTGCTAAAGGGGTGACTTACCTATGCCACAGGCAGTGTTTTGTAGGCATGGCACACAGGGATGTGTGCCATGTCGACTCTTCAGTTTTAGCTGCACATAAACACACAGGATGCAATGGCCGTGCTTATGTGTTTGGTGAGGGGTCTCTGATGGTGGCACAATATGTGCTTCAGCCCTTAGAGAACCTCTTTGGTCACAAGGCCCTTGGTGCCACTGGTACCTTTCACAAGGAGCTCATATGTGTGCCAGAGGTGTGCCAGTTGTGGAAACAAAGTTACAGTTTTTGGAGAGAACACAGGCACTGGGAACCTGGTTAGCAGTAACTCAGTGCTCATTCAGTCAAAGTTGCAGCAGAGTCATGCAAAAAGTGAGGGGAGTACTGCAACAGAAACCCACTTTTCTACACCAGCTTTCTAAAGTTGCCGTTTATATAAAAGTTACATTAAATTCAACATTAGCAAATGGTCGGGTCTAATGCAACTATTTGTTTGATATCTTGAAGTGTCATGTTCATTAGTCCCATTTGGAATTTAGCACTGCTGAATTGTCAATGTATAACTCCATGCTCATCAATGGGACTACTTGCCTTTCCACAGTAAAAACGACAATGCAGGGTTTTTACTGTCAAGGCATGTAAATTGAAAACACACTTGTTCATCTTATAATGCACCCTGCCTTTAGGGCTTGTTGGCAATGGCCCTTTCTGCTGGGTCACCCCCAAAGGCTTTGCCTCCCTCCTCCAGTTTTGCTGAATTCGTTTTTGTTGACTCTAGACCGCTGGGCACTTTACCACTACTAACCAGTGCTAAAGTGCTCTGTACTCTAGGCAGGTTGACATTGGTTTATCCACAAATGGCATATTTGATTTACTTAGAAGTCTCTAGCTAGTAAAGTGTGCTACATGTGCCCAGGGCCTGCAAATGAAATGCTACTAGTGGGCTTGCAGCATTGATTGTGCCATCCACTTCAGTAGCCCTTTAAACATGGCTCAGGCCTGCCAATGTAGAGCCTGTGTGTGCTGTTGTAAACTGCCATTTCAACCTGGCAAGTTAACCCACTTGCCAGGCCAAACCTTCCTTTTTAAAGCATATAAGTCACCCCCTAATGTAGACTCTAGGCAGCCCTAAGGGTAGAGTGCTGCGTATTTAAAACATAGGAAATGTACTTTTCAGTATTAAAAGTCCTGATAGCAAAATAACCTTAAATTCTTTTTTCTATACTGCAAGGCCTATCTCTCTGTCACATGGAGGACTCACCGGGCATGTTGCCATGGTCCTCTCCCCGTGCATCTAACCAACAAAGGGACTTTTGACTTCGCAACTGCCTGCAGAGATGGATCGGACGGGACCAAAGCCCTGGACATGGAAGACGGACTACTACGGAAGGGAGGAAGAAAAGACAGAGGACGCCATGTGGGGTGATGAGCAGTGTTGGATCAACACGCCCACCAAGGGCATGCCAAAGGTTCCTGATACAGGTCCACGTGGACGGAGAGAAACCGAACGACTCGAGGTAGATGTAGCTGGCTCACGCCAAGGATTCGAAAAGGGAGTGACCTGCTGGTCTGCGTTTAATCCTAGCCACAGGAGCATGGCTCTCGCAGGTGTATGCTTAGGTTCAAACTTGGGGCGGAGGAAGGAAGACCCACTAGGAGCCAGCTTATGGGCAGATGTTTGAGCACCCGCATGTTTGGTTGTGGGAATTTTCTGTGCACCGGGTGACTGGGTCAGGTTGTATAGGTGAAGAATGTATTACTGCACATTGACTATAGATAAGAAATCCTGAATATCGTTCGCCAACCCCCACAAACCACTGGTGATTCTAGGGAAAGGACTGAGCACAAGGAATTGGCTAGCACTATAAAAGTAAGAGAGAAATAGAACAAACAACTTACATGCCACAATTTCCTTTCCTCTGAGGATACCAGTGGGGAGGACTCCAGGGGTCGTATTACAATATGTGCCCCGGGGGCACAACAGGCGTTTGCACCAGCTTTGAACGTCCCTGGGGCACTTTGGTATTATAGAAGGGGACACAGACTCTTGTGCATCCCCTTCAATAATACCGATAGCGCTGGTGCACTTAAAGCGCTAGCGCTACCTTTAGGGGGTGCTCCCTCATTTGCATAGGGGTGTGCCTTATGCAAATGAGGGAATTCCTTTGACTCTGCTCCCCCGCCATATTACAGACACGGGCACAGAGATAAAGGAGACCGCAGGAGGCGCACTGACAGTGTGCCAACAAAAAGGTGGTGCACTGTCAGTGCGCCCCCTGATGGCAGCCCTCTGGCGGGGGAAAGGGTATCCCATAGACACCCCCAGACAACCCCTTGCAAGCGGGTGCAGTCACGGACTGCACCCACCTGCAAGCGGATCTTTATTTCCCTCTAAAAGTGCATGTGGGTGCCACCTGCACTGTGAAAACATGGAGCAGCTGCTCTGTGTTTTCACATGAATGCGCTGCCTTAGGGGCAGCGCGAGTTTCCGGCAGCGCATACATCCTAATAGGGTGCATGGTCATTGTTTGTGCCCAGGTGCGCCGGGCGCAAACAATGACAATGCATAATACAGCCCCAGATCTCCAATCTGTGAAAAGAAGAAGAAATAAGAATAGTGTAAAGAACAACTGTCCTATATTGCAGTGGTTTATGTGAAACTACCAATGTAGGCCATAATACAATAAATAATACTTAAAACACCACCTTTTTTGTCTTTGGGATTATATGACTATGTGGTATTCTAAAGTCCATTTGTAACAAGTGGTGGAGAATGAAGGAATAGGCTGCTACAAGATGGAAAATGTTATTCAGTAGCTCATGAAAGGCCAATGGAAGCTAGAACGGGCCCTTGGAAAACATGTCTCAAGTCGATGATGATCACGCTGTCATTACCAATGCTATAAAAGCCCTAGGAGAGCATTGACTAAAATGACAGATTGACATTCCAATTGACTACTGGGTTGATTCAAGGCAAGGCCTTTATCACACAGGCCATATAGTTCCTTTACAGAAATATATATTGGGTGAAGATCCGGTGGCGTTTTTCTTGAATTTTGAATGCACTGCCATAGCTAGTTCATGGCCTGTGGACCAATGGACTTTCTATCCTGCTCCCTTATTGATGGGAGAAGTACAGCCGGCTTATCAACCCCCCAACGTTAATACAGGTACCCCGTATGGGGAAATAAAGAAGGCCATCTTGGAACGGCTAGGGGTTGATGATGAAACCCATATGCTTAGGTTCATAAGAGAAAGAGAAGCACCGGGAGATACCCCAAAACCGCTGTTCTTTAAAATGAAGGATGCAGCGGATAGGTGGCTGAAATGGCACGAGTCCAGTAAGGATGAAATAATAGGGCAAGTCTATTTAGAACAATTTTTGGAGGCGTTACCTTACCATTTCCACAAATGGTTACGTCAACATGTGGGCCTAACACTAGAGCAAGCAGTGGACATGGCCACTACATTTTCTCAGGCTCAATCCCGCCAAGCCATTATGGACTTCAAGAAAGGCAGAAAACCCAAACCGTCATCATCCAACAAAACGGAGAAGAAACCATATATAGGAATACCAGAAATCCGAAGGGTTACCCTGTCAAACCAGAATCCTATGTTAATAATGGTCCTCAATGCTATGAGTGCGGAGAATGTGGCCACATCGCAAGGTTCTGTAAAAAGAAGAAAGAAAAAGAGGAACCCATGGACATCAGCTATACTCCCCAGTACATATATTACTCAGGAGATTGGATCCATATAGTACGTGAGTTTACTTATTAGCAATAGGTGGGTGACAGCTTTCTTGGACTCGGGATGCATACAACCAGTAGTTAAAGACGACTTACTTTTTTTATCCCAGAATATAGCGAACAAGTATGTAGGGATACGATGCATGTATGGAGGCACTAAAACTTACCCAGTCGCCCGACTGACAACCAACATAGAAGACCAGGAAAATCTTGTTGAGGTTGATGTACTCTACACTCTTTCTGAGAAAATAATCCTTGGTAGAGAAAATCCCTATTTTCTTGATGTACTGCAAAACAGACTAAAAAAATCACGATCAAAAAGGAACCCTAAAAGACCCAACAGAAGGGGTAGGCAATAGACGAACAGGAGAGGAAACTAGAGGACAATACAAAGATGCTCTGCTTACTTCTGACCCATGAACAATTGATTGGGGTTTTAGAGCAGCCCCATTGAATAATGCATCTCCCCAAATGCTTGGCAAAGTGCAAAAGATAATTAACATAATCCCACTCCAGAGTATTCTCATTTTTGCTTAAAAAGAGGGACTCTTGGATAGGGTCGGCAAGGCTGATGAAGAGCTCTAACTATTGGTACTGCTTGAATTCAGGAATAAGGTTCTATTCTATGCACATTCCCACTTGTTAGCAGGCCATAACGGGCTAGAGAAGACCAGCCAGGCAATACTAAGACATTTCTATTGGCTAGGCATAATAACTCAGATCAGACAATATTGTGAGGAGTGTGAGATCTGTCAAATAAAATAATCCATACCAGCCTCCCTGAGTACCTTTACAACCAATACCTATTAAAGGGAAACCTTTTGAAAGGGTGGGGATGGACCGCATAAGGACCTTGCCCGGCTATACTAGGCGCTTTAAGTATTTGTTAGTTATGGTTGACTATGCAACTTTTTATACAGAGGTCATCCCTTAAAGGGCAACTACCACCAAAATAATCGACCAACATCTAATAGAGGTAATCTCCCGTATGGGCTTCCCCAAAGAGATCCTTACCGATCAAGGTACCCCTTTGGTCTCCAACTTAATGAAACAAGTCTGTAAGCAGTTTGGCATTAAACACCTAAAAACCTCCGTTTACCACCCTCAGACTGACAGACTCATAAAAAGATATAATGGGAGTCTTAAACTAATACTCAAAAAGATGCTATCTGGAGATGGCAAAAGTTGGGATCAATTGATTCCCTTAGCCTTATTTGTCCTTCAATGTAATTTCAGTGTAATGTACAAAGTAGCCTGGGTGTTTCTCACTTTGAATTACTCCTCGGTCGACGACCCTGTAGCCTTCTTGAAATAACAAAAGAGACCTGGGAGAAGGACACCGGAGACAAAGCTGACGCCCTGTTAGACTACACCAATCAACTAAAATCCTGAATAGGCAAGTTAAGAGAATCAGCTCATGCCAGCTTAGAGAAAGTCAAAGAAGGCAGAAATACTTCTATGACAAGGGAGAGAAAAGGAGGGAGTTTGCAGTGGGATATTGGGTTCTGGTCCTGCTGCCTACTTCTGATACCAAGATGAAAGCAGAATGGCAAGACCACTATAAAATAGCTATTAGCATAGGGCGCATTACTTATCAGTTATGGTTATCAGAGGACAAGGAACAGATTTATCCTCCTCCCCGCACGGTTCACCTTTCAGTACCTACTGGAAAACCAAGTCACACTTTAGGAGATATTGGTGTAAACAATGGTCCTTCTGAGGAAGAAAAAAACTATCTATTAACAGTCCTGAAACCGGTTTCGGAAATCTTTTCTGACTTACCGAGCAAAACAAGTCTGGCTATGCATTCAATTCCTACCCAAGTGGGAGTTGCCATAAGACAATGTCCATATAGAGAACCTGCAGCCTGGAGACAATCACTTCAGGCCAAAGTGGAACCGATGTTGAAAATGGGGGTAATCGTGCCATCCACTATTAATTGGTGTTCCCCGATAGTCTAGGTACCAAAGCCTGATGGAAGCATAAGCTTTTGCATAGACTTTAGAGCTGTCAATAAAGTGCCAAATTAGATGGTTACCCTCTGCCTTGATTCAATTAATTAGTTGAGAAATTAGGGAAAGCCCACTGCATCGCCATTAGTGATCTTACCAAAGGGTATTGGCAGGTTCTATTGAATCTTGACAACCAAGAAAAGACAGCCTTTGCCCCCATGATGGGCTATATCACTTTACCTTGGTAATCCATGGAGATCCGGCTAATTTCGAGAGGCTTATGTTACAACATCACCAGGCTTATCCCTCCGCTTACTTGGACGACATAGTTGTGTACAGTAAGACATGGGGGGAACACCTGAGACACCTCCAGTTAATCCTATCAGAGTTACAGCGGGCTAACTTGCACATCAACACCAAGAAATCTAAATTCACTCATCTCACATTATCTCTTGAGAAAATGTATTTATTTATACAGCGCGACTAATACCCTGAGGCGTCTAGGCGCTTGGATAGAGCCACAGGCGTTTGATATAGCCACAGGCTGAAACAGTCAAGGCCATTACAGAGACCCCCTTTCCTACCACAATAAGAGACATGAGGGTCTTTTTGGATTTACTTGGATATTATAGGAGATTCATTCCGCATTACTCTCAGATGACTGTTCCCCTAACTGATCTCCTGAAGAAAAATATCCCTAACAGTACATTCAAACGACCACCACTCTCTACCCTCAAAGCATTTCAGAGGTTAAAAACTGCTCGCACAACCAGTCCAGTATTATTATTTTTCCTGACTTTTATAGGACCTTCATCATGCCAATGGACGTGTCAGATGTTGGCATAGGTGGGGTACTTTCCCAAAATGACAGCATCGGTAATGAAAACCCTATAGTCTATATCAGTAGGAAATTATTTCCCTGTGAGCAGATATACCCCACTTTAGAAAAGGAATGCCTCGCGATTAAGTGGGCCATTAAAAAACTGTTCTTTTTCTTTACACTGATCATGCTCGCCTTACATGGCTTAGTAAAAATAAAGGCAATAACTCTAGAGTCCTGAGGTGGTTCTTGTCTTAACAACCTTTCTGATTCGAGGTTAAGCATAGGAAAGGCAGGGATCAGCAAAATGCAGACTTCCTATCTCACTTTCCTCCTTTCCCAATGGGGAAAATCTGAGGTAAGGGATGTGCCATATGGAGGAAGACACACCGGATGCTTTTCCATGGTCCTCTCCCTGTGACATCGAAACAACAGAGGGGCTTTTGACTTCTCAACGGCTGCCACGTGACCCTGTCCCTTTAATCCTCAACCTGCAGAGACGGATCGAGCGGGACCAGAGCTCTGGACATGGAAGACGGACTACTGCGGAAGGGGGAAGAAAAGGCGGAGGATGCAGTGCGAGGTGACTAGGAGTTTCGATCGACACGGCCACTGAGAGAATCCCCATGGGCAGTGATACAGGTCAACTGACTTAAGGGAGAAGCAGCTGGCTCACGCCAAAGATCAGAAGAGTGAGCGACCCGCCGGTCTGCGTTTCATCCCAGCTGCAATCCTGGAGGAATGAGTCTCTCGCAGGTGCATGCTATGGTCCGGGCTTGGGGCGGAGGGAGGAAGACTCACGAGGACCCAGCTTAAGAGTGGATGTTTGAGCACCCCCATGTTTGGCTATGGGAATTGACTCTGCACCGTGTGACTGGGTCAGGTGTATGGATAAAGAATGTATTACAGCACATTGATTATAGATAAGAGATCCTGAATACCATTCCCCAACCCTCGCAAACCCCTGGTGATGCCAGAGAAAGGACTGAGCACAAGGAAAGGGGAAATCCCTGTAAAAGTAAGAAGACGGAGATAAAACAAACAACTTACCTGCCACACTTTCCTTTCCTCCGAGGATACCGGTGGGAATGACTCAAGATCTCCGACCTGTGAAAAGAAGAGGAGGGAAATTAGTGTCTAGACCAGCCGTCCTATATTGCAGCCATTTGTGTGAAGTTACCAACATATGCCATAATATAATAAATAATACTAAAAAGACCACTCTTTTTGCCTTTGGGACTATATGACTGTGTGATAATAAAAAGCCCATTCATGACACTCTCCCATAGGGTAGCACTGGGATTACCTTAAAACATCTTTTAAGTGTAATATCCAATTGGGAAGAGATGGACATTTTGAGTTTGGTGGACAATTTAAAATCCCAACTTATGGTGAAGTTGGATTTTAAGTTGCCAGTCTGAAAGTGCCACTTTTTAGAAAATGTGTATTTTCTTACTATACTCATTCTGCGCCTCTGTCTGGGGTGGGTGACAGCTGGGCTTTGTGCATTCCCTCTAGACAGCCACACACTAAGGGAGGTAAGGCGTGCCATGCATATCCTGATGGCCCATCACCACACTGATAGGTCTCCCCGAGCTAGAGTAAGAGGGAGGAACTGACACTTGCACCTGAATAGGGCTGTGCCTGTCCCCACACAAAGAGTTGCAGAGTAGTGCGTCTGGAGCCAGGGAAGGAAGGGCATGGACCTTGTGAGGTGTAAAGGTCTCTAGATATAGGTACTGGGCCTCTGACACCATGTACTCAGTTCACCTTTGGGACCTGAGGAGACTCTGTCAAGAAGAGGAGCTGAGTTGCAGGAGGGACTGCCACTCTGCAAACTGCTTTGCTGTGTTAGCCTGCTTACTGCTGTGCTGTAGGAGGGGTAGGTGGTCAGCAGACCTGCCGCTGCCCCTCACAGATGGGGAGTGCTGACAACTGTTTGCACAGGTCCATGAGGTTGCCAGCATTGCCCACTTCAAGTTTATGCATACGTTGGTTCAATGCAGCACACTCTCCGGCGCACTTCTGGTGTTGCTTGGAACCAGCCACATTCCTTCATATGATGTGGGACTGCAGGTTTATTGGGCAGCGGTGCTGTGGATGCTGCACGGCATCACGGGGATTCAGATCAAACCCTCGGTTAAGCATTGCCTATCGGGTGTTTTCCCGACCCCGAGATCGGAGATGCGCATGCGGTATATGTTTTTTTTCTATTGGGACTTGTATTGGCTCAATGCTGCATTGCCATCCATTTGATACACCCCCCCCCCCCACACCAAATTAGACAAATGGAGGTCGGATTTGTGTGAATGGGGAGTGGAAATGGAGTGGTGACTACACCTGGTCAGCACTGATGAAAATTAGGAATGAGACCTAGAGATCTAGTGAGACTTGTTGGAGGGGCTGGTGGCTAATGATGGGCCGGGGACCACGTGTGCTGGACTATCCAGGACTGCGGGGTCCACTGCACCCCTGGTGGCGCTGGCGGTTGACCCCTTTGGCTCCTGACTGCTATGCAGTGGTGGCTGCAAGCATGGATGTCACGGGGTGTCAGGGGTGGTGCGCATGGGTGCGGGACGGGTGGGGTTGGCTGCGGCTCCTGTCTGTGGCTGGGGGTGTCCTGTGGGGCATGGGATGTGCCTCCTGTGACTGTTATGTTTACTAACTTCTAATTTAGATGCAGCCCCCTGTTGCCATGGTGGGCTCTGCGGCGCCGTGCACCCTGCTTCTCTCCACGCACCCCATGGCCCCCATTGTGAAGAGGGTGATAGATACTTGTTGAGCACCTGGGACCCTGAATTCTTCTCCCCTGTATTCTCTTGCCTGACTGCCTTGGGCATATACATCAGTTCTGATCTGCTGTTGCCACAGCTGTTTGTTATTCTGTTTCTTTGAAATGCTTTACTTATGGATATTATGCACCATTTGCTTATGCTATTGCTGTGGAACTGTTTATTCCTTTGTGATATTGTGGGGGCAGAGTAGCTGGCACTGGTGCAGGACTCATGTACTAGCTACCTGTGATATGCTGCCAATTGCGTACCACTATGTGCTCCTTGTTGTGACATTGTTCCTATATTCACCTTCATGTAATGTAACATACTGTGCACATCCTTAATAAAAACAAGTTTAAAAAAAAACAACTTATGCCGATTGTGGGTAGACCAATTCAATCTATACCTTGCAAGGGGGAGCGCACTGGCACTGAGGCCTGTTTAGCAGGGTTCAGTGCACCTTCAGAGTCAAAAAGCCAGCAGCATCAGTCCAAAAGTTAGGGGGTGATCGTGCAAAAAGAGACATTTCCTAACACTTCGGTCTGTCAGGTGCTGCTCTATGTTTCCTGATCCTTCTATGGCAGTGGTCTTCAAACTTTTTGATGCCGCGCCCACCCCCCCAGTAAAAAAATTAAATTATTCGGGCCCCCCTCAGAATTTTTCATAATTATTCCAATAAATTGGCAATGTTTATATATGGCACGACTTATTTAAACACAAGACATATTTAAGCATTGCAGTTAAATTCTCTTACAGTTTTAAAAAATGCAACTAAATACATGATTGCCAAACATACTATTCTGGTCAGGAAGGCCTTACTAATGTGTAAAAGTATCCATAGGGTTATTTTTATAAATGGGGGTGGCGGTGTAGGAGAATATTTGGAGATCCTTCCCTTTTGACACTGTCTCCCAGCCAGATAAAAATGACAGCAGAGGTTAGTGATGGCCCATTACAGAGAGGCTTACTGCTGCTCATTTTTTCCCCTGCTTAGAACAAAGCAATGCTATTAGTATAATGCTTCTTTTGGCCAGAGGCTGGTGCCCCCCTGAGATCACTTGAGGCCCCTCTTGTGGGACCCGCCTCCGAGTTTGAAGACCTTTGTTCTATTGACACTGGATAGGGAGGGCACTGAGGAGGGTAGGGAGGATTAGGATTAATATTTTTTCTTAAGTGAGGACACATGGTGCTTGGCTGGAGATGAACACACCTAACAAGTATTGTGACGATGAAGTATAATCGGAGAAATTAAGATTGCCAGTAACTAACTTGGCACATTAAACCCTCTACACCATCCTATTAGTGGCCTACACCAAAATATTGCTGCTTAAAGTAATATATGACAAGCAAGCAGTACCGGATCACTTGAAAACAAAGTAAAGCACATTCAGCTATGTTTTTGAACTAGCAAAAGGTTTTTTGATAAACCAATGTTATTATTTCCTCAGTAACAAACAGCACAGTCTGTCGCAAGCTCAATGTAACAGTAACCATTACCCACACTATATGTATCTTCCCGCACAATAGTCCATCACCCCCCACTTCCCACATAATAATAAGACCACCACTTGCCCCAAATCTTGGCTTGTTTCTCTTGGCAGCCCCTAGCCTGGTCTATAGGTTGTTCAATTTTGGGACACCTGCTTACCCGCACTCGCCATTTCGGTAGAGTAGGATGTTTGGGTAATTTCTGTTTATGAGCAATGTCCCGCTTGGCCACTCCCACCAATGTACGATCATACCAGGATCTGACAAGTACCTCCAAAATACCAAAAAGTCCCATTTTCTGGGATAGCACTACCGTTCTGTATAGAACTCAGGACAACGTCCTCTCAATGCCCTGCTGAAAACCCAGTAAGAGAGGACAGGCTCAACTCATGTGGAGGAAGTCAGCATCCACTTGGATACATTGAAAGCGCAGATTTGCTGTGAGAGTTTTCCAGCCCTCTACAAGCACTTGGGCGTGAAGTACGCAGCATAAAGGTAATATTGTTGAATTAATCACAGTTTACATGAAATAGCTAAAACGTGGGGGCCACCAGAGTGTTTTGCCTGTCCTCATTCCCTAGTGGGCCTATCCATCCCACCCACTTCTGTTGAAGAGATAAGAAACCCTCTTGAAGAGGTCAAAGAAAAATGAGGTAATTAAAAAATCAGAGTGACAGAAGAGACATTTTAAAGAATAGAACTTTACAGCAACTAGTGTACTAAAAGTAATTCCATTTGTTGTTTTACAGAACCTAACCTGTCGAGGTCCTGAGGAGAACCCAAAAGCAATAAGGCGTTTGAAACACGTTGATGGACACACTTGGGAAGCGCTATATTTTAACTAGAAACCTTACAGCAGGTAAACATGAAAAATTGGAAGGCCTACTCTCGACTTACAAACCCCCAAGGGACAGACACACTTGGGGAGCATTATATTTAAACTAGAAACCTTCTAGCAGGCAATCATGAAACAATTGCAAGGCCTAGAAAGTGAATTTCTAACCCCCGAGTCATTTTAAACAAGAGGTTCATTTTTCAAACAATAGTAATGATTATAACCTCTGCGTAACATTGATTATCAGACTGCTTTCAAGTGGAATGCAATTAGTGAACACTTTTGAGTTTAGTAGTTAATAGTTTATTTATTATATTATATGTTTTGTAATGCTGTGTTTACTAATGTTTGTCCAATGCAATAATGTGTCTGATATTTGAATTGTGGTCTGAATGATATATTAAAGTGCACATTAAATATTTGCATAAATGGAAAGAATAACTCTGAATAAATACACAGGCAAAGAGAAAATATTTCCTTGACCCTGAATCTAAAGTATTGACTTACTAATTTCAGCTTGGGTAACTTGTTCATATACACTTTTAGAAAGTGGGCATTTCTCTGTGCTTAGGACTCTTTGTGCATTGCATCCTGACTCTAATACACAACTGGGTTGGGTGACAGCTACACTTTGTGCATAGTTTCTAGACAGACACAACACAGGAAGGGCTAAGTGTGAGAGGGGATACATCTGCATTCATCTTCATACTGATAGTTTTCCTAAGCTGTGAGAGGGAGGGTTGGTTCACACGTAACTTTGGATAAGTTGTGTCCTGCCCTCACACAAAGGGCTGATTCACCCCCTACTGATTATCTGGAGCCAGAGCTGGGCTGAAAGAGAATGGTGTGCACTTCTGAGGGTTCTTTTGAAGTAACCTCCTACATCAAAGTTATTTTTGAGTATAAGTACTGGGGCTCTGACCACCACATATTTTAAAACATTGTGTGGGACTTGTAACCAGATGCTACTGGCTCTACAATATGCACATTGCCAGGAGGACAGCTGTGCAGCCAGGAGGGGCCACCATTTGGACTACCTACTTTGTTGTGCTGCCTGCTGATTGCTGGGCGGTAGGAGGGACTGCCAGTTTGCTACCTGCCTTTATGTGCTGACCTGCTGCCTCCTACCTTAGTTCCCCCATATGTTCTTCAAGGGCTTGTTGGCTTTGCCCTTATTTATCCAGAGGCTTAGGGCCATAAAATACTCTGCCTCAACCTCATTGCCATGGGTCTCTCTGTCCAACATTTCCAGGCGTCCAAACACACTTACACATGACTAGGTCCCAGCGTAGCCCTCTGGGAGCAGCGCATGGCTGAACTAGCATTCTCCTGAGGGCTGCGCGTGCCCCAAGCGATTTGTGTTCTCGACACCACCCTCTCTAAGGTCAGAGAGACACCATTGCTCCTTGATCCACAAGGAAGCACTCTATTCCCTCCTACACAAAGCTGCATCCCTGCTATGTTTTTTTGGGGCCATCTGGGCCAGTAAAGTTATCCCGCCATGTGTGTAAGGGCCACCACTGCGTGACTTTCCGGCGGCGCATTACCTAGCAACCAGGGGTGGGACAGAAACATGAGATCCCCAGCCCATTCCATCCCCGGAGCAGCGCCGTGAGCATTGCAACCAAGGGAATTTTCAAACTCGATGACACGGGCCATTCTCCCGAGTCCCACCAACACTGCTGCAACCACTGCAACCCGCACTGCTCTGAGGAGGTTTGGGCTGCGGAGTCCCTGATGTCAGGCAGTCCCCATGGAGCATACTGATGGTGAGTAGGCGGCAAAGGGGAACAGTAAAGCCATCCCGCACGGACGTTCCGGATTGCAGAGAGTGATGAGTTCAAGCGAGCAGCTCCTGGCTTGTTGGGTTCTAAAGGGCATTACTTGTTCAGCATTGTGGGGTGAGAACCTCCATGGAGGACCCCAAGAGAGGTGTGGGACCGCCTCCAGACACTGAACTGCTGCATGTAAATTCCATAATGGAAGCTTACGGCAAACTATTATATGAAGTTGCACAGGCGCGGATGTGCCCCTGTGCCCAATTTTTTTCTGTTACAATCCCATACGAGTTGTCTGCACTGTAGGAGAATTTCCCTAATACTGCATTGGCGTTGCACTGAGTAGTTACTGTAAAAGACCTAACAGAAGCGCAAGTGCTTCTGAGACTGCTACATGGTTCATATGCATTTACAGTCATCTTCATTTAAAACTGCACAACCTGAAAAAAACTATTGATTCTTATTGTTTTAACTGTGGGTACTTACATTTAAAGTGATGGTTATGCAATGTTGACAATGCATCTAATGTGATACATGACACCTGCATAATTAGCAAAGTATTAATTAATATATGTTTTTTGTCTTATGTTATACAAATAAATATTTCCTATTTTTATATAACACTGTGCGGAGTCTCTTTTGTGGTGCATTCACGGTTTTACTGTGTAAGTGTGTTGCACAAACACTTCACACATTGCATCTGATGATAAGCCTGCCTGCTCTGTGCCAAGTTACCAAAGGGTGAGCACAGGTTATCTTTGGTGTGTAACTGATTTGCCTTGACTAGAGTGGTGACTGCTGCCTGACTAAGGTGCATTCCCTAGCCAACCAGAAACACTATTTCTAACACCGGAGGTATCAGGCCTCCAATAATTACTCAGTGGGGATCCTCGGATTCCAGTATTGATTCAGATGGTGTCCACAGAAGTCAAAAGGTTAAGAACCATTGCAGTAGAGTATTAATCTCATATAATGTTAATGGCTGCTTGTATGGAAGTTTCCACTTCCCTTTGAGTACCTGCGCTGAACTGCATGAGGGACTACTTTACAAATATAGCCCTCTATGTCCTTTCCTGATGGCTCCTTCACATGTGTCTGGCTCTAATGTGCTACCATTGCATCCACAGTATATTACATCTAGACCTGTTAGCTTTGGCAATGTTTGTTACACTTGCACCTATTGGGAGGTAAGCAGACATTTCTCTCATCCAGTCCTTACATTTCATTAACGCCCCCTTCAAGAAGCTAATGGTAAGCAGAGAGCAAGTCAAAAATGTTTTTCTCCCTATATCCCTCAAAAAACTGCAATGGGGGTGGTAATGCCTGGCCCAAAATGCAGATTGCAGAAAAGGTCTTTAGTGCCTGATTAGGTGAAACCGTAAATGATAGCCAGAGCCATTGGGTGTCCTAGATTTGTCTTTTAAAGATACAGTAGTATATATGAGATAAGGTACCCGTTACCTGCAGTGGTTCTTAACCGTTTCACTTCTGTGGACCACCCGATTAATTATTCCGGAAATCAGGGACCCCACTGATTGTTATTGAAATACAGGGGCCCCACTGGGTCATTAAAGGAATCCGGGGACCCCAAGCTAAGCACTTTCAAGGATTTCAACTGCAAAACAATACAAAAAAACACGGAAACAGGTATTTATTGAACACATATACAGATGATTATAGGTTTTATTTAATTCGAAACAAATATGAAAAAAACTAATTTAATGGATAGATTGGAGCTTTTCTAAATTCAATTGAGGCCACTTCTTGTCTATACTGTATTCTGTTTGATGCACTTGCACTACTCCCTCACATTAATTAGATATTTTTTAAAAAAATTGTACATTTTGTTTTTCTATTTATATACACTTTATTAGTCTGTTTATATTCATTTTCTAAGCAGTTGCAGACCCCCTTGCATGGGCTTTGCAGACCCCCATGTGTCCCCGGACCACAGGTTAAGAACCACTGCGCTACTGTACTTTAAATGATGTTGCAAGTCACCAAGGAGTTCTGTGACAATATAAAGGACAGGGGCCAACTTGCAAACTCTATGTATGCCAGGGGGTATTTTATTCCTTATACTCCATAGTCGCATATCACTGTTCTTGCAAAAAGCTCAAATCCATGGGGTCTTTTTCCTTCATATGAAACAGAGAGTATGTTTGCAGACATGAAATATAAAAGTGAAATGTGTAGTGTGAAATTAAACACACCCAAAAACCTGTTAGTAATTTGTTGCAAAGATTTTAGAATCACTTTAATGTAATCAAATGTTACATATGCTATAGCTCAGAATGTGTAGAAACGTGCCCAGAGATTCTGTCTTTCCTGTACTAACACACAGTGCACAAAAATAAACAGGCTACCATAAACATTTCCTTTCTGCTGATTACTGTTTATTTCCTTGTTTTTGTTGTTCAAAATACAGCTGTAATTATGCTTCGTGACTTGCCTTTCACCTTGTCTGCCGTTTCTAGCAACAGGCATTATTAAGTTACAGCCCAACTGTAACATAGGGAATAAAGTACCCCCTGCTCTGCATTATGTACTGTATAAAATACCAGCTGACGTACATTATAAGGATATGGCAAATAACCGAGGAGTTCCAAGACCATATAGAGAAACAAGGCTAAAGGCCGAGTTCCTTTATACGGTTATGGAACTCTGAGGTCACTTTCAATATCTTTATCATGTATGGCAGGGGCACTTCATTACTTATAATTATAATAGATGGCAGCACCATCACCTTTCTCACAAGCCGCTTAAATCATTGGTGCCTAATTCTTTCATATGAAAGAGAGAGTATGTTTGCACACATGAAGAATAAAAATAGAATCTCCATTGCAAATTTAAACACATAAAGTTTGTTGTAAAAGGATATTAGAAGTTTCATACAAGTTAGGTTTTTTTTAAAGTGCAAAAAGAGTCGAACTTTTCTATAATTACCTAAGAAGTGCAAGAAATAAACATGTTGACATAAATATATCCTTTCTTCTTATCAATGTACAGCTATAAACACAGAGCAGAAGAAAGAAAAGCAAGGTTTTGTTTTTCGTTCTTTAAACAGCTGCTTTAATTATGCTTTGTGGTCTGACTTGCCTTTCCTTTCGGATGCTGGCTCTGCAGTTGTTGCTATGTCAGAACTCAACAGTCATAAGTAATTGCAGTTGAATTCAGTGGTCGCTGGCACGGATCGGGGGTGGCGGGGAGGGGAGAAGGGGGCAAATAATTTCTTTTATTTCACTTACCTCCTCGTGGCGTCCTCCTTGTCGCATCTCTCCTCATCGTCCCTCCGGCCATAACAGGAAGCACCCAGGCTCCCTTGAGCCAATCACAGTGCTTCAATGCAGCGTTGTGATTGGTCTGAGCACCGAGTCACGGCGCTCCGCCATGGAATGGGCGCCTGGGCATGTTCTCCACCCAGGCTGTAATGCAGCCTGGGTGGAGAACATGCTAAGTGCACATGAAGGTTTGGCCGGCCCGAGATGGGCGGCCAAACATTCATGCACGCTTAGGGAGTGAAAACCACTCCTTCCCTGCTCTGTCAGCAGAGCAGCCCCGCCCAGCCCCGCAAAGCTGTTGCAACAGGAAATAATAAAATGATAATAACATTGAGTTTGTTACAAGAGCAGTAAAAAGACTTACAAACTGTGAGAGCCAGCAAGCCAACAATTGTTAATTTACACTAGGGAGAACTAAGCATGTTGTGTTGATGACCGGTTTACTTTATTGTATTACTTGATAGCGGCACATTGCACATTATTCTTTTATTGTCCCCTATCTTGCACGGTTTTGACGTTTCTACCATTTTATGTAGGGTTTTTAACTACTCAAAAATAGAATTGCACTAGCAGTGGATTAGTTGGTAGTTTTTTAGCAATGACTAGTGTCTTGCCCCTTTGGTTTAGTATGACGTTAAAACCTAAACGATTTATCATAGTTTCAATTGTGTCTTAACCAAAAGGACTTCTTGTTTAAATGTAGACCACATTTAACCAGCATGAACACATAGAGACTACGCATTTTCTAATGGGTGTTGATTCGTTTTTTTAAGTAACTATTTATTGTCAAAAATCATACCCTCCCATTATTTGTTATTTAAATGTGACAGTATTAATGGGTTAAATGGCCACATTTAGGTTTGCTTTTAAAAAACATAAGGAAATAATGTAAATAAAGATACAGAGGATCAGTTAATGCCCTTTTCTATTGCCCCCTATGTGTAAATATTTTAGCAACTGTCTGACATACGTTTTTGTTGTTGCACGTCTAGTATTGTAATGACTTTTATTAATCAAACAATAAAGTATCCAACCATTGAGTTATTATCATTTTATTTTTTCTTACACTGCTGAAAAGCAGTGAGGCGATGCTACTCTGCTTTAGTGAAGGAGCCGCCACTGGTTCAGTTCTGACGTAATTTCTTTGTAATCGGTGACTGGGTGCGTTAGAAGTCACTAAATATAAAGAAATTAGAGACATGGTTTTATACACAGATTGCAGAATCCCATGTATTATAAAGATATTGCATGTAATTGAGTAGTTCCATTACCATATAGAGGAATAAGGCCAAAGGCTGAGTTCCTTTAAAAGGTCATGGAACTTCAAGGTGAATTTCAATAACTTTATAATGAATGTCAGGGAGTACTTTATTCCTTATCATACATGGCCACCCCATCACTCTTCCAACAAATTGCTTAAATCTTTTGTGTCTTCTTCTTTCATATGAAATAGATAGGGTGTTTGCAGACATGAAAAATAAAAGTAGAATTGGTGCAAAATTAAACATCAAAAAGCAGTTAGCTCAGGCAATACGTTGTGACTGTCAGCGGGGCTGCAGACATAGCCTTTTAAAACAATCTTTAATTGTGAACTATACTCCGGCTAAGATAGAGAGTTGGGGAGGGACATTGATATATCCTGCCCATGATGTCAAAGTTAGAAGCAGATATTGTCAAATGTTCTATAGCTGTCCGGCCCTCAACTCCATGAAATTAGAAATCTTTCGATTTGTGCAGGCTGCTTTGCACACCGGGGTGATAGTATCTCCTCAATTAATGCTCTTGGGAGTGCATGATAACACAGGTGGGAGAGATGGTAAATGTTTGGTTTTTATCGCCATGGTGGTATCATGTGCATGTATAGCCGCAGGATGGCACAATCCTGACCCTCCTACAATGAACCAGTGGCTGCCCAGGTTGCTCTCATTATTCCATCCCCAGAGTAGTTTATATCTCCGGAGAGGAAAAAAGGCCAAATAGAGAGGAAAGAAGACCCCCTTGGAGCAATAGTGGTTGGTGGGTGGGGGAGGGGGGGGGGGGGCATAGGACAGGGGACCATAACCAGAATAGCTGTTGGCATATTCTTTCTTTTGCAGTTCTGACATATGCATCCTGGGGACCAGCACAACCGCCATATTTGCGGCGTGCCCAAGTTCCCGGTGGCGCCTGTAGATAGTCCCTGTCATAGCGATCTGTAACCCTTCTCACGTGATAGATCCAACCATACACAATTAATTCACAGAGGCAGAATCCTCGGAGGAGAGAGGTTGCCGGCTGCCGGCTCTCAGCACACAGCTTTTCAGAGCCTGACTCCGACGCTCAACCCTCGGCACTCAGCCCTGCCCAACTCCGACCGTGAGGCAGTCAGTGAAGACACGGGCAGAACGAGGAACCGCGGGCAGGACAGCGAGGAGCCGCAAGGGAGCCGGCAGGGGGCATAGAGAACCACAGCGGTCACAGCGGTCCGACCACAAGGCAAAAGGCACTACAAGGCACAAGGTACCAGGAGCACCGAGGGGGACGGCACGTGGAGTGTGGCGCACTGTGTGTGGCGTGTTTGTCACGCTGTTGTGTGGGCGCTTTATAGGAGCACAGGAGTGGAGGAGAGGCAAGGCAGGGGTCAAAAAGAGCGTGGAGCGCGGCCATAATTAGTGGCTCTGCCCCCGTTGTTCATACTGTTTCCCGATGCAGACAACTGACACCTAAGTTGGGATGGTATTTATTCACAAAGATGAAGCTGTCAAAGTACATGCTGCCGCCTTTTGATAGCAAATCAGGGAGCGACTGAATAACTGTCCCACTTCCCCTGCGGCGCACTCGGAGGATCGCCTGACGAATTCGGCCGCTGGGAGCGGCGGTCTTGGAAGGGTGGAGCCGGCGGGAGTGGTGCGCAGCATACGGCGCTGCCTGGGAGGCGGAGGGAGAGAGGCGTTCACACGAGGTGGGTTCCGGAGCGGTGCCTGGAAACAGGTGCGGCCCCGCGAGGGTGAAGGAACTGACAAGCATAGACCCTTAAGCAGCAGAAAATCGGCTTGAAACACAGGTTGGTGTGCAGGAGGGAGCTGGAAACAACAGCGACATATGATAGAACTGTGAGCTGGACTCCGGCCTCACCTAGTGATACAATCTGCCTAGGAGCTCCATTGGGAACATTGGGGAGCAACATTATCATAAAGCAACAGAACTGTGGGACCTCTTTAGTTAAGTGGTTATCCCCCCCTGGGGAACGACAGGGCGCGCTTTTTGCCTGTAGCGGGCAAACAGTTTTACCTGTGTTCTGGTCTCCCAGCAGCAGTTTCTTGGAGGGCCCACGCCAGCAAGCTACGGTGTTCTTCTGCCGCTGCCGCGGTTTGAATCCTCGCGGCCGCAGTGAGCAGACTACACATCCCAGCAACCTTAGCGGGAGACACCCGCCCACGTCAGCAACATCGCGCTCGAAGGCGCATAAATTAGCCGGGAGCCCCCGCGACGCGGGATCGCGCGCGGGTCGGCGCCGGGAGAAGCCCGGGACAAGGGCGGGACCGTTTGTGGCCGGAAGAGGCTGGGCTGGTCCATCCCTTTGAGTCCCACTCCCTTGAGCTCTGACAGTCTGAAAGGTTTGCCTAACTATTCGTAAATTCTGGCCATTGGTGTAGTACCTATATTCTGTGCTATAGCAAATTGTGATAGGGGAGTGGCTAATATCATATTGTAATTTATTTGTTGTGTATATGTATATGGTTATTTAGCTGGTTCACCATCCTGTATAATACGCTTTAGGTTTGTACCCTTTAATAGAACTTGCACAATGAGAAAGCGTAATACCCATAAAACCTTACTTGCTCACAACCAAAATGCTATTACACCACAGCTTCCTAGCTTAACAGCGATAGACCGTATGTTACAAAAGACGATTGGCGTGGTGGCAAACGCCATTGAAAGTACGGAACGTCGCTTATCATTGCCCATGGGTTGTGTCCCTCCCCTCCCCCATCCTGATCTGTCACTACTTACTACCAATTCTCAGGATTCTACCCTATTACCTTCCTTTGTATTGCTTCCAATGACTCGTCAGGTTCCTGACACCGTAGTTGTGTCTTCTATGGATAATCATGTGTCCCCTAACCCTCCCCCTTTGCCATCCCACTCAAGGCTATCCCAGTCGCCGATCATATCAGCATCCCCTCCAGGTGGTTCCCAATTAATTACCAATTGTTCAAGGTCACTTAATTTGTCTGGGACCTCAGAGGATGCCCAAATCATGAGCTCGCCTCATGTAATTACCCGAGGTCAGTCTGCTAGGCTTAGATCTGAGTTATCTCATGGGGTAAATCCCTTTGACCAAAGATCTAGTGGGGGTAGGGGAACTGCAAAAAATAAAAAGTACCAAAAATCCAAGAAGCGCAAGATATCTCTTGAAAATTCTGATGTTAGTCATTTATCTGACAACCCTATTATAATACCAGAAACTGGTGGTGTTATTCCTGGAGACTCACCCTCACATAGGCTTGAAGCACTAGCAGGAAGACTCCCGGTACAACCCAACAACGAAACTATTAATACTAGTCCCATATTACTCCAGAGTGACGCTTCAAACCGGAAACATCCCCTAAGCCGTGCTCAAGAGGTTCCTCTAATTGACTGTATTGAAAAAACTATGAAGTCTCTTTTACTTCCGGTCAATGAGAGGCTTAAAGCTTTATCTACTAGGTTGGATAAGCTTGAGCAAGATATCCTTGACAACTTCTTCTCCTTAAAATCTCTTATTAAATTGCACGCAAAAAATAGTTCTATCTCACAGGAGCAGAAGTCACAAGATCCATTGCTAATGCATACTGTTGCTATCTTAGAAAATAATAATGTTACCCCGGGTAATGTGGGTAGTGACAACTCTTCTGCACTAAGCTCGAAAAAAGGAAATAAAACGAGCAAAAGTTTAGCAACAAAAACCAATAAGGTGTTCAGAGCCGACCAAGCTTCCCAACCTAAGGCCACCCTCAATATCCCTAACAATGGAGCTATTGCGGGAAGTGAGAGAGTCGGTCCTGCCACATCTTTACAAAATTCTGGTGATAAATCCACTCCTGAGAATGCAATTGCAGTGAGGGCAAAATTGTTAAATGGTGTAGGCAGGGGTGACAATGAACAGTCTAGTCCCCCTAATATTGACCTACCTTCAGCCAGCATGCCTTATGTAGTAGTATTGGTAGGAGTCCCTCAGCTGCCATCTGGTAAGATTGAAGCATACTCGGAATTGAAAAATAAAACTATTTATCACTTGAACAAAACCTGTCCTCTCCCTCGACAGCTAGATGGGAAGGTCCTGTTTGTTAGAAGGGTTGGCTGGTTAGGCAACAGACGCAAGGAGGTCCTTGGTGACTGTATTATAGTCAATTTTCGTGATGCTCAGGCCGTGAAGTTTATCTGTAACCACCAGAATGAGTCCTCTAGCAGCACAATCAGAGTAGTTGGTTTAGATTTCTTTTATCCCTGTCAAGCTTCCCAAATACCATGGCCAGTACAGGGCAATAGATTTCGGGTTAGGCATATGAATGAGCACCACCCTTGTGCTACTTCTACCTATGGCTATAAGGGGGAATTTTTTGACCACAACTTAGGGTTTTGACGTATCCATCAGTCCCCCTCGTATTTACAAATCAACCCTATTGATCCCTTCTCTTTGGTGTCCCATTTAGTGGATATAAGTAGCACTCTGGATCTGGAAACCTCTTCCCATTGTACTCCCACTCTCATTCAAACCAATGTAGTGGTTAACTCCCCTAGAGATCAATCCGATCCAACATTGAATTGCATTAGTCCTACCCTGGAACCACTTAAAATTATTAGTTGGAACTTGGCTGGCATAAATAGGAAGTTGGGCCTGCCAGAATGGAACTCTCTGGTAGAAGATCATAAGATCTGTATTTTCCAGGAGACCTGGAGTCTGAAGCCCCTCCACAGAGTCGGGTATGCTACCTTCTTTCTGCCCGCAATACCATCAAGTACAGGGAAGGGCCGCCCATCCGGGGGTCTCCTTATATGGGTAAGCGTTACGCTTGGATGTAATATCTCGCAAAAAAATACTAATTGCCCGGATATAATGAGAATTTTACTGAGAGGTCCCAATAGGGGGAGAGCACTGGAAATAATCAATGTTTATGCCAGGGGTCCTAAAAATGGTTCCATTTCCCCTACAGTAACTCTCCTCGAAAATGAGCTCAGAGCCGTCAGTGATGGGGCTCAGGTGTTGGTCGCGGGAGATTTTAATTGCTCATTTGAGCCCCTTGCGACCGAAGATATTTTGGACCTGGTGGAAGATGATCTAAAAAGAGGCATACCACCATTAACCATTAAACCAATTAAAAAGTGGTCCCAAAGGGTGATACAACTAAACGCGTTGACTATGGAGTTCGGATTGAGAGCTGTAAATGGCCGCACTGTCTCAGACTCAATGGGTGCAGACACCTACAATAGGGTGAATTGCTCCTCACGGATCGATTATATCCTACTGGATTTCTCACTTTGGAACTCGGTTCAGGATATGACGGTCCTATCTACTATTGAGAGTGATCATAACCCGCTGTCTCTAACCCTTAATGATCTATGGCTCAGTAAGACAAATGGATTGAGTCATAAGCCTGCCCCTAAAGTTTTACTATCCAATTGTGGGCGGCGTCTAAAGTGGAACAAAATAGCTTTAGACGAAACCAAACTCAATCTTATAGACCAGACCTTGTTGACCTCTCAAACAGAGCTTGATGCTATTTCTCAAAGTCCCCTTGCAATAGGTAGGGTAACCCTAATCTTTGAAGAAGCAATCAAAACTATAGGGGAGATTTTCTTTAAACAAGTGCCCCGGGGCAAAGCCATAACAAATCCACAGCCGAAGGGCACCCACGATTGGTTTACCCCTGCATGTAGGCAGGCAAAAACAGCATTAATTAAAGCAATTAAGGGTAAAACACAATCCCTAATACAGTCCAATAGGACGAATTACAAACGGGTGATAGCTAGTGCCAAAAAGGATTGGGAGGATGAGTACTGGTATACCCTGAAGAAGGCTAGCTCTGCTAAGGATCCTAGACTTTTTTGGGATACTATCAGAGCTAGGAATAGACCTGATAGTAACCATATCACATGCAGTATTACTGGTCAAGCATGGTTTACCCATTTCTCCCAACTGTATACTTGCCCACAGGGGTCTAGCATTGGAGCACCATTTGACTACTCTGATTTAGAGGGTGATATGACCGAGCCCGATTATACAACTAAAGAAGTAGAGTCTGCTATTAAAACTATCTTGCCCCAAAAAGCGGCAGGGCGTGACGGTATTCCTGGCGACTTGCTCCGCTATGATATTCCAACGTGGGGGAAGCTTATACATTCCCTGCTTGTTGCCATCCATAAAGGTGCGGCAGTCCCGGAATCATGGAAGGGCGTGGAGGTAGTCCCTATTTTTAAAAAGGGTATAAGGGACGAGCCTTCTAACTACCGCCCTATAAGCTTATTGGATACAACCCAGAAGGTAGTCGGGAAGGTCCTATTGGGGAGGATCCAACAATGGATTGAAGACAATGATATCCTCTCCAATTACCAAGCGGGGTTCAGAACAGGCACGGGAACAATTGAGCAAGTATTTAGATTAATGCTGATCTATTGGAAGGTCGTGGTTATAGGCAAAGGCAGTCTTTATCTCGCTTTTATTGACTTAAAGACTGCCTTTGACCTTGTGCCTAGGGAGATCCTATGGGAGGTCCTCTATAAAATGGGCCTCCCACGCTATATTCTTTCAATGTTGATGAGGCTCCACGATGGTAATTTTGCCCAAATTAGATGGGGTACACAGGGCGAGAAAACAAACAAAATCCCGGTGAATAGAGGGGTCCGTCAGGGATGTGTTTTTGCTCCCACCCTTTTTTCTCTATATGTCAACGGTGTGGTTGAGCATTTGTTAAAAGACCCTTCAGACGAACCATCCCTGGCGGGCGAGCGTGTTCCAACTCTCCTCTTTGCGGATGACACGCTGTTGTTATCCAAATCCCCAATGGGCCTTCAGAAGCTCCTTAACAACTTTCAGACCTTTTGCTTGGAGCGGGGATTGGTCATTAATACTGACAAAACCAAATATTTGGTGATGAACCCCCCAAAAAAACTCGCCCGACCCCCTGTCCTGAATTCAGTACCCTTAGGTAGGGAGAGGGTATTTGATTACTTAGGAATACGCATCTCGCAAACAATGCAATGGACCTCCCACTTATCCAAAATGCTTCTAAATCATAAGAGGGTCACAGGGGCCCTACTAAAGGAACAGCGTCTCTGCACAATAAGACCGATAGCCCCGATTGTAGACATCTATAAAGCAAGAGGAGTTAGTTCAGCTCTATATGGAGCTGAACTATGGGGTACCCAAAATATAGATGAACTTTCCAAATCGGAAAACAAATTTTGTAGGTCATTGATGTTGCTCCCTCAGGGTACGCCAACTTTACCGTTGATGTTTGATTTAGGCTGTCGTTCTATAGCTGATCTTGCAAAACTCCGGCCATTGCTCTTATGGGCCCGGTTGTGGCGAGTCCCAGAACTCGCCAAATACGCAAAAGGACTGTCCGAAATAATGGCATCATCAGGATGGCACAAAATAAAGTGGTTGAGAGATGTTAAAGCTTTACTTATTGCTCTTGGACTAAGTGAAGCATGGGACAATAGATCATCACCACCAAAGGAAACTCTAAAGTCTCTATACTGGAATTGGGTTATGTCCCGAACATATGCTGATCAGTCCCTGGGAAAATTAACGGAGGACTTCCTGAAGTTCAAGGACTTACCCATTCGGGAACTGTATCTGGACATTATTGAAAAACCGTTCGATAGAGCACTCTATTTTAAGTTTAGAGTTGGGACTCTCCCACTAAGAGCATTTACAGCACGGTGGAAAATCCCGGCACAGACAACTGCCTTTTGCCCTTTTTGTACAACTTGCACCGAGACCCTAGCGCATTTCTTGTTCCAATGCCCGGAATATGTAAAACCCAGGAAAAAGTGGCTCAAAGCATTGTGTCGGCTTTTAGGCACTAGGTCACACATTGAGGCCCTGCGTATCCTAACGTCAGATTCACGCCCACTTTATGTCTGTGGTTTATCTAAATTTTTATCATGGGCCTGGTATTTACGTAGCAAAAGGCTTAAAATTAATGTTTAATTCCTTTTTATTGTTAAATTGCTAATTGCTTTTAACTTGTACAGAATGTATTTATTTCTTTGTTGAAAATTGATGAAATCTAGTGATTCTTGTAAATGTTTTTAAAAAATGGAAAATCTATTTATATTCAGCTTTTATGATATGTTTTTATCGAAATAAAGCCTTTTTGACTTGACTATGCATATTATTATCACTGATTCATTCTGTCATGTTCAGCCATACGACCTTTGTGCACTAGCCATCTGTATGTTTTCTTTATGATTGATGTAAGTAGAATAGGATCATTTATTAATTTTGATTATTCGATGGGGTACGCTTTCGTGATGATTTAACTGGCTGAGATGTAACGCATCTTTTAACTTATGTGTTTTCTTGGTCTATATTTATCTGATTTTCTCACCACCTTTAATCAGAGCATTTTGAAATGATTTTTTTTATGCCTACTCACGTGAAAATAAAAAAATAAAAAAGATATAGTGTTTAAAAAGCAGTTAGATATTTGAAGCAAGGCCCTAAGGCAAAGTTTCTTTCTAAGGTCGAGAAACCCCTCGGTGCTTGCCATACCCTTATAATGTGTGGCAAGGAGTACTCTATCGATATATCCCAGTTGATCAGCTACATCATGTCTTAATTACATGTGCCTAGAGACTAAACAACTCACTAACAAGAAAGTTAGTAACAGGCTTTTATACAGGGATTTCAAACGTCCATGTATTAAAATAACCTGCAAAAGTCACTTTGGCACAGTTTGACTGAAACGCCTGCGTTTGAAAGCACGCACGAGGACGAAACCACTGGAACCCGAATGCCGATAATCTATTAGGAAATGTCCGCACGAGTAAGGAGAACTGTCAACAAAGCTAGAAAATATAATAATATAATAACCGTTATGATTTTTGGCAATAAATTAAGTTGGGGCGATAAACTCGGTGTTTCAAGATGCCAGATAGTCTTCGGGGGCAGTCGAGCTCCTGTGGGAGTCAGGGGCGGAGCTGAGCCTCGGGGCGGGTGGAGGTTCCCGTCAGAGCTCTCCTGCAGCCATGGCGGCGGTGAGGCACAGAGTTGCTCGGCTGCTCCAGGAACTGCAGCGTGCCTCGTGAGTCACTTCTATGCGCACGCTATACGCGTTGGGTGCGGTGAGGGTTCGCTTTAGAGGGTGGAGTGAGGTGAGGGGAAACCTGAAAGTTGTTCGTGCTCTCGTATAGGCTACCTAAACAAGAACACCAGCTCCTGGGTCCGGAATCCCCATGTTGTCAAAAGGACATTCCTTGCAATAAATTGAAATTCACATTTTGTCTTAAAGAATCGCGCAGGGAGGCCGTCCCTTCCACAACCCCACTCAAAATACACGCAGTCAAACCCCTCACAATTTACAGTCATGGGTCATTCCCACCGTGATCGTGCGAGACAAGTACTTTAAAATGTGGTACAGTGGTAAACTGATTACGCGCAGCGTTTCTCCCGCTCGGGAAACACGTTTCCTTTTGTACACTGTAACACATGAAAACGATAACTCGGCAAGTCCGAGAATCAGCTGTTACATTGTCGCGTCGATTTGGAAACTTCACATTCAAACCACATGGCTTTTTATTAAAAACCAAGCGGGGCGTGTTTTAAAATCTGGGTGTATTGATTACGATGGATCGTGTTACCGGAGTCATTTAGTTTTAAAATTATTTCGTTCGTACCTATTCCAGCACTATCCCTTTGCTCTTGTGCAACTGACCTTTGGACGTCTGCCAGAAATAGTCTTCATTGGCTAATCTCATTGAAATAAAAAAAAAAGTGGAATGTATTACTTTTTTTGACATCACCAGATAACGCCATGTGATCTGTGTCGCCACGTTGCAGTCCTGGGTCTTCCTCCCATACATAATTACTCTCAGTGGTGTTGAGCCATATTTGGTTTCATGGAACTCCCAGAATGCATTTCATTCTTGAGGAAACCTAGGACTAGTTCGGGCTGGACTGTTCCCATGAGGCACAGGGACTGATTTGCATATGGCTGGGTCTAAACTGGGGTGGCATGGTGAGCAAAAGTATTATGGATTTCACTCAGATCTATTGACTGGGGGTGAATGTTTGATTTGCTCTGCGTTCTGTCCATCATCTGTGTGTCTTTTGCTTTGTCGCCCTTAGTGCACCGGGTATGCCCAGACGTGGGTCTCTTGCTCACTATGCCACTGGATTCAAGCTAGATTGGCTGATATGGGGTGATGCCCAGTAACCGGTCCCAGGATGCTTGTTTCCGGTTCCGAGAAGACCTGGCTTGGCAGTTTGGGCTGGACCGTTCCCATGAGGCACAGGGTCAAGACCGATTTGCACATGGCTGGGTCGGAACTGGGGTGGCATGGTGAGCAAAAGAACATTCCTAGCGCCTATCATCATTTATAGATGTTGATAGTTATATATCATTGTGTTGTGTACATAATCACTTATTTAGAAACTCACTAAATGCACTGAATCAGGTCACCGTTCAATGAAAGTCAGCCCCCCCCCTCAACCCCCCTCCCCAAATAACTATACCATATGCTCACTGGTGGCCCTCAACATTTTGAGCAAGTGCAACACCAACGCTGCGATTTTACAGCACCTGCAGTGGCTAGGTGCGTAGCAAAACTTGTTGGGGCACTTGCAAAGTACATGGATGCGCCCCCTGGGCTCACTCATGAGCTCTCAGGCCAGGGCACTGTGCTGATGGAGCTCCCTGGAGCTCGCCCCCTCCCCCCCCCCCCCCCCCCCACTGAATGGCCCTTTGTTATGCCACTGAGCACCTGGTGCACGCACGTTCAAAACCTTGAAGAGACTGCCACCCGCGTGCTAGTACAGCGCTTAGTTACTTAGGTTGTGGCTGGAAGGCTCCAAATAACATAGTGCCAATATCGGCAACCGTTATCATATCATACATCAGTACATAATCATAATAAAACACACGACACTGAATGTAAGTGGAGAAATATTGCTGCAGGTTTATTAGCATAATAAATATGCAAACACGGTGGGTTATCTTACGGGCGATCCCAGGGCAGGCCAGCCCCATGGCGCCTGCCCGTCTGATAAGCCTAGGGTCACCATGGCAGCGCCAATTGGTGACCACCAAATGTTGGGAGGGTCCACCCCTCCCATCCGTGAACCTCCAGTCCACATGCTTCACCACGCCCCCCCGTGATGGGTGGGCGGAGCATACATGGCAGCCCCCGGTTGCTCAGACCCACAACCGCCTGTCGGTAGCGGGGCGCCGTAGGTCTTCCAGTGGACACGCTAAAAGATCCCTGGGTATCCTGGCTTAGCACCACACGGTGCTGCTGCATGCTATACCCCTTGGTATGTGCAGACCCTGGATCGCCCTGTAACTCCTCCTGCAACACAAAAGTGAAAGTTGTTAGAAAAACCTTCCCCCCCCTTCTTGTCCCTCCTGATGCCGGGTAAGCGGATGGGCGGGTAAGGCAAAACGAGCGGACAAGAGGGCGAGGAGGGGGCGGGGACCGAATATGTACCCCCCTCAAGGCTCCTCCCCGCCGGAAGCAGCTACCTGCTTGGGGTCTCCCTAGGTAAGCCCAGGGACAAGACCTCCCACCCCTGTGCCTTCCTGTGGCACTAAGGCGGCCGCCCTCAAGGGGGCGGGCCGCTGCGCAACCCCCCCCCGGGCAGCCTTACATAGTGCCAATATCGGCAACCGTTATCATATCATACATCAGTACATAATCATAATAAAACACACGACACTGAATGTAAGTGGAGAAATATTGCTGCAGGTTTATTAGCATAATAAATATGCAAACACGGTGGGTTATCTTACGGGCGATCCCAGGGCAGGCCAGCCCCATGGCGCCTGCCCGTCTGATAAGCCTAGGGTCACCATGGCAGCGCCAATTGGTGACCACCAAATGTTGGGAGGGTCCACCCCTCCCATCCGTGAACCTCCAGTCCACATGCTTCACCACGCCCCCCCGTGATGGGTGGGCGGAGCATACATGGCAGCCCCCGGTTGCTCAGACCCACAACCGCCTGTCGGTAGCGGGGCGCCGTAGGTCTTCCAGTGGACACGCTAAAAGATCCCTGGGTATCCTGGCTTAGCACCACACGGTGCTGCTGCATGCTATACCCCTTGGTATGTGCAGACCCTGGATCGCCCTGTAACTCCTCCACAGCCTTGGGAGTGGCCCCCGTCACTACCAGGGCCCCCCACCAAGGTAGACCTATTTCCTTACAACCTGCTGCAGCCAAAGCTTCCCCTGGGTCCAGTAGGAAAAGAACCGTGCCTAAACCAGGGAGGTGCGCCCCATCTCCCTCCCGGCACCCTGTGGACTTGGCGTGTGTAAGACCATGCCTGATGAAGCCCAAAACCTCTTTGCTCTGCGCAACTGCGCATGGCTCCAGGTGGACCTATTTACCTACAGCAACTGATACCGGGCTTCTCCCAGGTCCAGCCAAGACAATCTACGCCCAGCTGGACCGGCGGGCGGCCTGCCCCACAGGACAGGTGCCCTCATCCTTTCTAACTCCCCCGTGGATTTTGACTGAAATGACCGTAAACCTAAAACTAGGCGTTGGTCCAATGTAGCCTTTGAATGGTTGAAGAACAATCCCCTTGACAAGACACTCGTGCCTGGCAGTGCCAATGCGGGAGGGGTAAGAGTTGACAAGCCCGCCTTACCTCCTCCTTCACTCAGTTGGAGTATGTCCATCGCATTCCAAGAGTCACCACCAAATGAGAAGCCTTGCCCTCCCAAACTTTTGCTGGTATACCAGGGAGAGACAGGGCTGAGTGACCACAGAGGAGGACCAACGTGTAAAATTCTTCACTATCTTGGATACTGGGTACGCCAATTGTTCTCCTGCTAATTGGTAGCCCAAAAGCGTTACCCTGGGGTTTCCCTCAATCATGTGGACATATCGCCCCCGAGGAAGGCCACTTCCACAACCTGCATAGCTGCCAGCCCGTGCTGGAGGGCAGGATACGTTACCCGGTACCGATACTCGCGTCCATGGTACCTGTTTCGTCGAACTCAAGGACGGGCTACTAAGTGAGCAACCAGGCTCCGCCCACTCCTGCCTGGCAGAGCCCTTGCGGGAGGAGGTAAGGGTTGACAGGCCTACCTTCCTTCCTCTTTCACTCCGTTGGAGTACGCCCCTCGTATTCCATCAGTCACCACCCAAAGTGAAGCCTTGCCCTCCCAAAATTCTGCTATTATACCAGGGAGAGACAGGACAGGGTGACCACAGAGGAGAACCACGTGTAAAATGCTTCTCTATTTGAATACTGGGAAAGCCAAATTGTTCTCCTGCAGATTGTAGCCCAAAGTGTTACCCCGGTGCTTCCCTTAATCATATGGACCATGGCCCTGTTGGAAGGCCACCTGCATAGCTGCCAGCCAGTGCTGGAGGGGGGGGGGAGAAGTTACCCGGTACTGATGCTCGCATCAAGGTACCTGTTTCGTCTAACTCAAGGGCGTGCTACTAAGTGAGCAACCAGGCTCCGCCCTAGAACCCCGAGGCCAAACCCAAGCCCCTCCAAGTTCTGCTGCCTCACCTGCCTGTTAACACGAATCCCAGGGCAGACCACCGGCCTATAATCCGTGCTTGGCCATGCCGGGCTAAAATACCTCTGACCGCCTGACAACAAGCTAACCACCAGCAATGAGTTCTGAATGTTTCTGACGCTGCCAAGAAACATGCCATAAAAGTAACAATTCAACCTTCTATGAAACAAACGTGCCCTTGTGGCGATCCGAGTAGTGCTCCCGCCAAGCCGGCAGCCCTACTCAGGCAACCCGCACCCTCTTGGCACTGACACACCCCCGCCCCAGCTGCCCTCGAGTGCCTGGTCGTGTGTAGCCACAACCTAGGTTTCATCACTGCGTCATACCGGGGTATGATGACCCATCTAACTCGACTGCTGAGAGCCTATTGCACCATCGCAAGTATGCCTTTGCCTGCTCAGAGTCTGGCTGAAAAGTTGGAAGGCATTGACCCCCCAGCCCAGGGTGAAGATGTCAGCATTACAGTACCTGGTGCTATAGACGGTCCCTGACCCTGACGGGACAGAAAGCAAATCCCTTGCTCCTGTTGAGCACTTGCTCACCATGGTTTAATACCTTCCTGCTGCTAATCATTCCTAGCTGAATGTTGACAAATCCATGTTCTGAAATGGCACTACTTCGCAGCCTGCACCATTCTGCCAGTGCCGAAAAGACCTTTGGCATGCTGCCTGGCCTCATCAATCTTGCCCTGTTCTAGCGGCGCCCGCTGCAGCCGTGGAGCAAACAACTCGCCGGTACCCCCAAACTGGCCCTGATGCGAGACAAACCGGGCCAAGGCACAACAGTGGGTGTAATAACTAATAGCAGGTCTAACAGCGTCGACCCAGATATCCCACGCGATGGTAGCTCTCCTCCGTCACTTGACCCGACCCCACCTAGAAGAACAAACACAGCGAGAGGAAGCAGCCTGTGACCTGCCCCAAAATCACCAGCCTGCAACAAACCGACACAATGAAAAGACAAGCGCCTAACGCTCTACACCGCGGATGACCCAGGAAATAACCCATCGATTAACAATCGAATAAATAACAACGGACATCCTTTCAGCATCTGAAGGCCTAGCCCTACAGAAGTAACCTGGGAGCCCAACGCCAGGCATCAGGACAGGCCTCGGCACCAGCTGGGCTGCCCCCCCACACCAGTAAACAGCCAATTCTTTGGAAAGGCACCAACAGCGCGAGCTACAAGTGTTGGATAAGAATTAAAAACTGGTCTGCAGGGCTCCCCAACTGGCTCAGGTTTCCGAAGTAGGGAGACGCGGTACGTCCTGCAGGCCACTTGAGCATTTAATTTACAGGTCCTCGGTACAAATAGCACCATATAATCAGTACATAATAGTACATTAAGTGTGCGAGATAGGTGTTTGGAATTCACCAGGTTTAAGTGGGAGAGCACAAGCCTTATACTAAGGTAGCAGGAGTTGACGTGACAGAGCCCAGTGGCCGACTGGAACAGGTTCTGTCACAGAGGCAAACATTTAAAGGATGCCAAAATACCCATACACATGTCCAACATTACAAATGTCGCTGTGCTAAGATGCAGCATCCTGATAAAGAAAAGGGGCACTGCCTTCCAATGTCACAGGGTATGAAGCCATGGATATTAGAGGTAATCCAAAGTCAATCATTAAGGGGAGACTAGGCAGGAAGGCAGGGAAATGCAGTTCAACGAATCCTGCGATACGAATAGGAGTATGAACAAGACAGGTATTTTAATGATGGGATAAATCACCTCATAGAGTGACCATTCCAATCAATGCTATATGCAGTGTGCAATACACACGATAGTCTGACCACCAGCACAGTATTTTAGAATAGAGAAACTGTGGACTTAATCAGTTCCATCAATATGGAGAGTGGTTAGGGCATAATAGTTGACGTATAATTCCCAAGAGCATCTGGCCATCCTCCACCTGCAAATAGAAGAGGCTGTGCATCAAGCTTGCCAAGAGGTCAGATGATTCACTGCAGGGCCCAAAAGAGACAGTACTAGGCCATGTTTAGTAATTCATTGAGTGCAACTGTAAGCTCTCCTTGCAGCTATTGCTGCATATAAACAAGTTCCTCCCCTCCTTCTTTCTCCCTCTCCCAGTAGTAAGGATTTTGTGGAAGTTTGTACAAGGTTCCCTCTCCAAATATGCCGGGACTCCCAGGGATCTGAACATTGAGCTATTTAAACAAATGCCTTCCACTACAAAGCCCCTGCATATAGCTGCAGGTCACCGTTTGTGCTGAGTTGCTACTCCTTCAGCCCATAATTAGTGCGGTGGAGCCCCTATGTTTCATTAAGCCATATACCATCTTTCACACAGCAAGGCAGAGATAACATGCCCCTACCTTTCTTGCCAAAGTTATTTCTAATTTGTGCCAATCAGATTATCTTGTTCCCTAAAAGCCCTTTCCCTATATTTCCTTGCCAGATGAAAATCATTTCACTCATCCACCTATGCATTCGCCTCAGTGCTTTAGTAGCAGCTCTAGAGGTCTGTCGCTAACCTGCGTGTCACTCATGCCTTAACTGTACATGTTCTCTGACAGATGAACGCGTGCACTGGTCTGCCCTGCTGGATCCATTCTGCTGAGAAGGAAAGGTGCACTTTCTGCCCTCTGTGAGAGTGCAGGGCTTGCTTTGCCACTGCCACCCTGTGCCAATTCTGTGCGGAAGGAACACTTGCCGTGCTTGTGCCTGATTTGTATGCGTCTTGTGATGGGGAAAGCTTGCACTGCTGCTGACCTACAGATATTTGACCCATGAAGGAGGGAAGCTGGCCATATTTTCTGCCCAAGATGTACCTGTTCTATAAAGGCGTGTTCCCACTGCTTATGAAGAATAAAGAAAGTAACCAATGCACTTGCATAGCATAGCCCTTTAACATTGCCCTTTCCACGAGATTTGATGTGAGATGCCTGTAGTCCTGAGGATTTCTTGTCCCCAAAGAGGACAAATTCAAGCTCCAAAACATGTTGACAGAATAGAGAAGCAGGGCCCGCTGCTCTACCTTTCGTTTCTAATCTTGTAGAGAAACACCAGTAAAAAGTATTTCTAGCTTTCTCACACACGCTTTTTTAATATAGGTCTCAGAGAGTAACAAAGGTAGAACATAAATGTTGACATAAGAGAATTAGCCTTACCAAATCTAGGGAACCCATAACGAGGAGACTGTACAACCAGTGAGCAGTAGTACTCCTTGATGTTTACCCTACCTAGGTAGGTTTCATCCTCCTACATGAGTACATGACTGTTTGGGATTTGTATTTGAAGTTTGGCTTTTTCCTCCAGGTGTGCTGGGATTCTTGTATGTTTGATTTTTTACAGTAAGTGTACAATGGTCCTTTAACTACTCTCATTCTCTCGTTAGTGTGTTAGCTACCTGTTAGAGAATCGTGTTATGGGCCTCCTGCCACCTGCCTGTTACTTATTAACTGTGAAGAGTTTATTTTTGGTTAAATGTGTAAAGCCAGCAGATTTTGAACTGAACTAGATGACTTCGTAACATTGTAAAATATACCTGACAAGTGATTCCATGTCATGTGTAACACCTTAAGCCAGTTCTAGCATGTTAGCCAACTTAACTTTTTGTTCTGGGACTTTGAACCAGTAAAGAAAATGTTAAGGCAACCAGACCCCAGAGTACAGTATACCTTTGGCTGAAAAGCAAGAAATAGCTGATGTGTTAGAGTGCACTTGACATACTAGTGAAATGCAAAATTAAATTGTGTTCCTTTTTCCTCGAGAGTTAAACAGCCCAGTGGGTGAGAGGGCAGTGATAGGCTCAGTGGCGTAACGAAAGTTGAAGGGCCCCCCCTGCAAGGTACACAGAGGGGTCCCAGCTCTGGATTTAATCCAGAGCTCTCCAGTGTGAGTACAGTTCTGAGGGGCCCCCTGCAGCTCTGCCCCCCCTCCCCCCGCACTGCGGGGGATGCGGGCGCCTGTGTTACGCCCCTGGATAGGCTTTCAAATGTCAATCCAAACAGCTCCCTGCCACTGGGCTAACATTGACGCTCCTTGTGGAAAACACGGCAGGCTAAAAAGACATTGTTTCCAAGACTAAAGTGCGCAGCGTTCTTGAGGAAGAAAAGTATATAAATTCATCAGAACCTTTTGAAAGTGTTATTCATCAACAATGATTTTGATTTGCATGTAGCCACAGGGACATGATTTATTAGCTGTGCCAAATTGAAAGGAAGACACAAACAAGGACCCGCTCAGTAGCCATGAAGATGTAGGACGAGCTTGAGGCTTGCAGGTATTATTTTAGTCAAGTTTTTTTGTTATTATTGAATCTCTCTATAGGAATGACAGAGGCTGCACGAAATTGTGACTTTCAAACAACTAGCAAACATATGCATTGCAACAAAGGTGTATGTTTTCCATCTTTCCTCAAATCTTTATCGCTTGTTTATGGTCGGTGCAGGAATTATATTTTTATATAAAAACACAAATACTATTTATATTGAGCCCTGAAGAAGCGGCACCTCAAATGTTTTTGTCATGAAACACTTGTTGGTTAGTTGTTTGAAAGTCAATATTTGATGTAGTCTCTATCATTCCTATGGAAGGATTCAATAATAATAAAAAAAAATATGTTTTTGAATAAATAATCCTCTTTAAGCCTCAAACTTGACTTCACCATTTTATTAACACCGTCCCTTCTAACTCGCAGAGTAACTAATTAGTTTAAAACACTTTTGAGCTTATTCACAAACTAGCTTTTTCATATGTTTTGTAGAACTGCAGTATTACTACAAATGTACTGTTAAATGCTATTCACCAACTACATGCTGACGTCTATGCCTCCACATCCGCTTGTCCTATCTTTTTCTGTGAGGAGATCTCCACCTCGACTGTGGAGTCTCCAAACACATATGTATACATTTTAGTTGTAAATGTGGGAGGGATGGAGGGAGTGGTTGGCAAATGAGGAATACTAATGACTAAAAGGAAGGGGTTCAGGGAGGAGTGAGAGGGGTTAAGGTAGGGCGTGCACCATCCTCCCCCCACAAAAGATGTAACCGTATCCTATTCACAAACTGCATTTCTATATAATTACTATTACCAAAAAGTACCCAAAACAGTAGACAATTTACTAAGCCTGGGCGGAGTTCGTGGAGTTCCGCTACACGGAACTCCACAAACTGACAAAAAAACTCCAGTGCGCTAAGCGGAGTTCCGTGAGTGGTGGAGTGCGTTGGGGTCATGCCGTTTGAGATAATTTTGAGCGCCTGGTGTTTGTCCCGTGCTATAAAATCATCGCAAAAGGCACCATGCACAGCACAAGAAGGCGCAGCTTCCTTTCTGCTGCTCAAAAAGATTTTCTACTCGAGCAGCAGCTTTCTCAATGCGAACGGAAGGTTTCTCCACGCGAGCGGTCGTGACCTACCGCGACCACTCGCATTGAGAAATTCGGCCACCCGGGTTTGAATAATCTCGCCAGGAGGTTGATTTTCCTCGCTCACGCTCGGCAACTAGACCTTGGTGAGCACAGAAGAATCTCACTGGGAGGTGGAATTTCCTTAGTCGCACTCCCCAACTTGATGTTAGGGAGTGAGGACAAAAACGTTGTTCCGCTTTTCGGAGCTGAGTTTTTGGGAACTTCGCATGCTGCACAGAGTTCGCGGAAAACTCCTCGAATGGAGCGGAGTTCACCCCCCAGTGTTACAATATACTCCAGCTCAGAGCTGGACTAAGTCCAGTACCACATATGGTCACTCGAAGGTACTGCATCACTGTCTTGTAGAACATAATGGGGGCAGGAACTTAAAACAGGCCCCCTTGGAAATAATGTTAAATTAAATTAAAATAGTTTAAAATGTAATTTTTAATTGAAAGTAAACAGAAATCTAAAATATTGTTTTTCATTTTAACATATATTAATCACTTCTGAATTGAAAAAGTATTGAAAATTAGGTTTTAGTGAATGCTAATTAGATTAATTTTAATCAATTCTATACATCACTTTTAATAATTATTATGACATAAAACACAATATATATTTTTTTCTTTAGGTGGGAAAAGAATTTTATTTTAGTATATTTAAATAATTGAATATTACATTTGAAGTAAGTTATTAGTGCGTTAGCATTCCTCCTTTTGTTCTACACTTAAAACAAATGGTATACAATCAATTTACAATAATATATAACAAAAATATTTGTACAAATTTTTTTCAAGTTTAATTCCTTTTTTGCTTTTCCCATACTTTACTATAGGGTAACTCTACAGTCAGATAGAGATCTCTGGGTGGTAAAGTATAGGGAAGAGTTCCCCATACCTTACAATAAGAAGATCTCTTCCTTGGTGGTGGAAACTCTGTTATGGTAAAGTACAGGGAAAATGTCAACATTATTTGCTGGAAGGTGCATCGAGAAACAGTTGCCCAATACCCCTTCCAACATCACTGATTTCCCAGGGTTGATTTATGTAGTGATCCCATACTTTAGTGGCTTTCAGGAGATGACATCCTGCCTTACCATAGTAGACTGAAGACCCTTGGACCCCGCGTTCATCCTTCCATGGACCTATGTCATTCCCTGTCAAAGAGCCACCTTTTAGGTATCCTGTGGCAGATACAAATATATAGGATTGGGAGCACTGGAAACAAGTAGAGGCTTGTCTCAATTCCATCTCGGCAGATCACATTGTCTGGCCCATTTGCATATTAGGTCTGCCTTAATAGCACAGCTGTCTGTAAGTTCTCTTGTTACTAATTCTTTAACATACGCATAAAGTAGGCTTTTGCACAGCCCCACAGGAGTATGTGCCTCTCTCATGGTGCTGCTGAATATTTGGTGTATCATTCCCTCTCATATGGACCACTTACATTGCAATTTATGCAGTACAAGTTTACATCTCAAAAGTGTGGTGACGCATTAAATTCTTTATCTCATAGATGCTTGGTAAACAGTAAGCAATTTACTTATTTGCTTTTTCACTGCAGGCTTTACAAAAATGTTTATTAAAGTCCAAGCCACACTTAGTGAATCGGCCTGTACCTGGTGCTTTTTGGTGTCGGCTGAGAGCTATACAATCCACAATGCAAATGTATGTCATTGTTCCAACTCCTGCTTCCGTTCTGACCCATGCCTTACCCAGTGACTTTTCAGACCATTTGACTAGTCTGCCTGCTGAGTATGTTTTCAAAGATTCTTATTCCACTTGATTTCCAAATGTATACTCCTCACGGCGGTGTTCGTTCAGTGTAGGGATTGTATGTGGAGCCCCTGTCTGAGTGACATTTCAGAGATTCTGCTAGGAGACCTGTATCATCTCTGTGATGGGCATGTAGCTATGGGTGTACTTTGAGTGGCAGGGCATCTTATCCTTCCTTCCTCACTGTTTCAAGGATGGCTCAGTGCTCCCTTTTTTTATTAGCAGTGGTCTTTAGATCACAAATTCAAGTCCTGTCAAGGGCTATTACTCTTTTCTTCCTTCTGACTTTGGTACTTTGGGTTCCGTTACCCTTGGCGATTGACACACCTGCTATTTTTCAATATCCCTTTTGGTCATTGCATGCCATTTCTTGGGGACTTCAGCTGTACAGTGTTTCATGAGTCAATGGCGGTCACACTGGTTGTTCTTTGCTGGGCTCCCCATATTTTGTGTAGATAATTCGTTCTCACATTCACCTTACTGGTTCAGGGCATCTGTATTTCCTACTGAGTGGGGCTAAGTGTAATGTTTGTTCTTCTGTAGGACGTTGACTTCTGTTTTCAGTTTTCCCCAGATGGCTGTGGCCTAGTTTCCTTGCTGATGTTGAATTATCTAATGGTTGCTGCCTGGAGCACTGCCTCTCCTGAGTGGTGCTGCATATGCCATTTGTGAGTGCCCGTCTGGTTGGTCCACTTTTTGAGATGCTGGACAATTGTTTTGTCGATTTTTTGAACTGTTGTCACTGTATTGAGGATTTCAACTCACTTCTGCCAGCCAGCTCCTGCAGAGAAATCCATATCTGGATTTCTGCTGGGGAGTGCTCTCCTGACGTATCCTACTGTCTTCAGGATCAATGGTTTGTCTCATGAATCTCTGGGCTGTAGCATTGTGTCCTGGTTATTCAGTTACCCTTCATATCCCCTCCTGTGTTTGCTGGCTGCATTACATGCTTAACTATGTGCTGAAGCTTGACTCGTCAATGAGCTTTGAAATCCATTGGCAATAATTTGCCTTTGAGGGTTTGTCACTAATGGAACCTGCTCCTGGCTTGTCTGTCATCGGTGCAGGTATTTTTGAGTTTTTGTGGCTGGCCTAATGGTTCTGGTCTCTATCTCAGTCTGTTGCTTGGTCCCTGGTCACAATGGCTTATGGATCTGTTCGCTCATTGGAATGTGCTTGCTCTCACTCGAGAGGGTCATTCCTGGCCCTCACTATAGTATTAGTCCCTGTACCCTGACTTTGCTTTGGGTTCCTTGGTTCCAGTGCTGAAACAAAGGGCCCTGCGAAGACCTCATATGTTTAGGATGTTCTCTCTTCATTTGAATCAAAATGTTCCTTTCCTTCTCCCTTCTGCTGTGGACTCCTTGCCACAAACCTTAACTTTTGGGGCCAGGGCTTGTAAGTTGCTTGTCTCCGTTTCCTTTTCATAGTGCCCTCTGCATTTCAGCTCCTTCTTGTGATCCTCAAGACAGTCCTGTTTCTTGCATTTCCCTTTACGCGTCTGCTCTTGGGTGCATTATAAGAATTTGAGGTCTACAGTTGGTTAAGCTTCGTGGGCCGTTTTGTTTTTTGTAAATTAAATTGTATTGAGATCAAGATATGACAGCCAAACACGGATATCATCATGTCCATATCATTAGACATGAATGTAAGAGTCATTACTGCTGTAACAAGTACAAGATGTATTTGGTACATAAAATTAACTATTTGCCCCCCTCCCATCTTTTGCTTTCCCATCTTGCAATGCAGGATGCATTTAGTTGTGTTATCTCAAGCTAAAATCTGAAACACATGTTGGCAGTAACCAGTTCTTCAATTTTGTCCCACTCCACGGGCGTCGGTGCAGCACAATCACACATCTGTCTAGGCCACTGACTCAAGCACTCGCCTTCCGCTTGAAGAGCCAGGCATATCCTAAATGGAATCCAGATGTCTTTGGGTTGCATTTTAGTTGGAGATAGAATCCTGATAACATCTAAATGTTCCTGACAGTATGAAGCACCCTGCAGAAATCTATGAAAATATGCAATGGGCTGCTGCTCCATCACACTGCCACTCTGTGGTTGGCCAAAGACACACAATTGGTGGACAGAATGCAGAACAAATCAAAACATTCACCCCCAGTCAAGAGATCTGGGTTAAATCCATCATTCTTTTGCTCATCATGCCACCCCAGTTTAGACCTGGCCATATGCAAATCAGTCTTGACCCTGTGCCTCATGGGAACAGTCCAGCCCGAACTGCCAAGCCAGGTCCTCCCTGGACCGGAAACAAGCATCCTAGGACCAGTTTCGGGGTTTCACCCCTCTTCTGTCAGGATAGCTTGATTCCAATGGCACAGTGAGCCCAGGACCCACGTCGCAGTAAATTACACTTCAGATTTGGACAGGACATTTATGACCAAAGATTGAAAGAGGTGGTAGGGACGCATACACTTGCACTGTGACGAGTGCCTGTTAATAGGAGATACTTATAATATTCTTCTGCTGGCCTGTTTTAGCAGCATCAGCATTTCCCCGCTTCCCCTCTTAAGTGTCTTGACCCCTGCTGCTTCCTTTGTACCTCAGAGTACATTCAGTACCAATCACGCGGCACATTCATGGCTGCAACGTGCTCTGGAGGGCAGAAAGCACTCAGCTCTGATCCCTATATAACAGGGCCCTGGGGGCTGAAATAACTGCAGAAATGTTGTGTTGTTGTGTAGGAATGTGCCCCTTTTACCCCCCTCATTTTGCCTGCCACATGAAGCACTTTGTCTTGGTGTGCCCTGGGTCCCTGCCAATCAGGTACCCAGGGTGTGTGTTATTTCCCAAAACTGTATCTTTGTACCCACAGTTGGCACATCTCTGGCCACAGGTAAGCCCCTTGTAAAAGGTACCATGTGTACCAAGGGCACTGTGACCAGGGAAGGCCTCTAAGGGCTGCAGAACCTATTGTGCCACCCTTAGAGGCCCTGTACCTTAACACCCACATACTGCCATTGCAGGCTGCGTGTTTTGGTGCAGAGAAAAGTGAAGAGTCGACGTGGCACTTATCCCTGTGTGCCATGCCTACAACCCACTGCCGGAGGTCTAGGTAAGCCACCCCTCTAGCAGGGTGACCTTAGCCCTCAGGTGAGGGTACAGTGGCACGAGCCCTGTACACCAACAGTGTCTAAGTCCATTCTTAGACATTGTAAGTGTAGTAAAGCTTAAAGAGTATATGGTGTGGGAGTTGTTCATTACAAACTCCACAGCTCCATAATGGCTTTACTAAAGACTGGGAAGTTTGGTAGAAAACCTCTCAGCACATTAAACCTAGACTGATGCCAGTGTGTGAGTTCATGCAAAATGCATCAAGAGGGCCCCTTGAGAAACGACCAGCCCTGGTGTGGTTACTGAATGGCTGCCCGCCATTTGCCACCACTAGACAGGTTCCTGGACCACAGGATAGAGAGCCTCTGCTCTCTGGGTCTAGAAACAAAGCCCATCCTGGGTAGTGGTGTCATGCCTCCCCCCCCCCCAGGATGGGCTGGGTCCACGACGGGGAACCTTCAAAGGCCTGCCACTTTTGGAAGCTTGCCCTGGCTTTTGCTCCCCCAGCAACTGGCTCCTACCGGTTCTGCCCCCACTTTGGGTGGGAGAATCTGCGGGAAAACCAGGCTATGAGGAGAGGTGTGCCCACCTTTGCCAACCCCACCCCTCAGGTGGGTGAGGCGAGGTGAAGCTTGAAGAAGAGGGGACTCAGCCAATTAGGGAGAGTCTCATGCCCCCTCCCACTGGAGGGTAGCATAATAGGGGGTGTACCCACCCCAAGTAAGGGACCCATTGGTCCTGACCTACACGCCCCTTTAATGCCCCTAAATTTAGTATTTAGGGCCAACCCTTAACCTTGAATCCTCAGATTCGAGAAAGAAGGACTGAATAGCTGTGCTGACCCAGGAAGAAGAGGACACCTACTGCTCTTGCCCCAGCCCTACAGGCCTGTCCCACCTCCGACCTGCATACAGCGAAGAAACCAGCATGTCTCCCAGGGCCCGAGGACCTGCCCTGCAACCATCTTACAGACTCTGTCTCCTGTGAGCACCGGACTTGCTCAAGCAAAGACACACCCACAGAATCTGGATCCGGGTGACACCACGATTCTGCACCACTCTGCACCTGACACCCACAGCTCAAATTTGAGTGACCCAACACCACAGGGAGGTCTCCCCAGGGATCTTAACCTGGGATCTGGTGATCTCCAACCTCCCTCCAGCCTCAAGACGACGCCTACAGCCTCAACCTGAAGGGTCCCCCCGACTGTGACCAGAGCTGGTGAAGAAACCAAACGCCAAAAGACAACCCTGCACCCGACGCCCAACAGCCTTGGATGGCCCAACCGACGATGTCCAGGCATCACCCAAGAACCCAACTCACCTCTCCAACCGGTGAAGGAAGTCTCTCTGCCCGAGCCTGCAGGAAGTTTGCTGAACTGTTGGTCTCCATTGGAAACCACTGGATCCCCAACGTCTTCTTGGAAACTGCACCCAGTCGCTCCTGTGCTGATTCTCTGCTCCTGCAGTGCTGACCTTAACAACAGGAGCTTTGCTCCCACACCCGACCGGCCTGCTCGTATGCAGTCCCTAAACAAAGGCTCTCTTAGCCATATTGGCTAACATTGGGCCCCTGCACCTGGCTGCCAGATTGCCGGTGGTGGTGCAACTTGAGTGCCAACCTAGGCCATGGGGAACCTTGGTCCTAACCCCAAAAACTCCCACTCATAAGATGTTTTTGGAGGAAAAAGTAACTATAATTTAAAACAAGAAAAGTCTTACTTACCTTGTACTGTGAGATCCCTCAGTGTGGTATCTTGGCATACCACCCCCAGTAGTTCATGTAATCTTAAAGTAATTAAAAAGTATTCTAAAAGTAATTACTGTGTAATTTAACCTGCTTTCAGAGACCATACCAACCTTAACAATTGCAAATCCATTCCCAATAGCATTTCTGTGTAAAGGTTTACAATTGAAAGTACATTTTACTTACCTGTACCAAGTCCTGCTTGGTTCTAGAAATAAAATATAAGTATACCTTTCTATGCCCAATTGGTCTGGATTCTGTCTCTGGGCGTGTCTAATCAGTCCTTGAGTGAATGGGTACAATAAATGCTTAACACACCCTCTGGATAAGCCTACCTGCTCGCCCACACTCACACAAAGAGAGCTGTTAGTATTTACCTAATTTAGCCTCTGCTATACCTCTTGGGACTCCCTGGACTCTGTCCACACTATACCTTACTTTGGTATAGTATATACAGAGCCAGCATCCTACATGTAGCACTGGAGACAGAGTACAGTAGTAAAATAAAGTACAACTTAGTGTGCAAAAAAGTTGCTGCCATATGCTTGCTGTATATTATCAAAGCTACAGGAGGGCGGTGTAGCCTGTACATGGTGAATGACGATTATTCCGCTGTCGAAAAAAGTGTTAATTTCATGGCTTCTTGCGCACTTTTCCGTGTTTAAGATGACAAACTATAGGCAAGTAGAATTCTCAATAAAGCAACTTCATTAACAAGTATTGAGAAGGCCAACATTTTCTGTTTTTGTGTAGTGAAAAGATTTTACAAAACTTGTCTTTCATAGAACTGATGCAAATGACAACAGTGGTGATGGTAGGAAGAAGTGGAAAGCCACTTATCTGCGGGGGTAGGTTGCAGGGACTCTTGAATGCATGCTGTTATACTTAACCTAAATATATTTCTAGTAGAATTGTCCTCTTTTACTGGTACAGTGTCCAAACCTCGCCAATGCTTGGATCATTGCATACTAACCAATATCTCGTTCTTCAACACACTCTGAAAAAGGTATTCGCCAATTAGACTTAATATCTCACTCAAAAATGCTGAGGCCCCCTCAAGTACTCCATGTTAAATGTGTAATGTTCCCTAACAACTTGTGTGGAACACTGTATGATGGCATTCTGGCAAACTCATGTTCATGGGTACAATGATTAATCTACCTCAACAATCTTGCCAAAGCCCCAGCAAACAGCCTTGCCTTCCACGTTAGAAACATGTCTCAAGTTCAAAGCTATGATGCAAGTGCTGTTAGTGAGCACACATCAATATCTCTAGCAAATACTACCAATTAATGGATGGTCCCAACCAATTGCACAACACACAAAAAAAAGCAGCTACCTGCAGCAAAATTGAAGAAACGTGACGAAAGGAAAGTGGAGAGAGTGATGCAGATTGGGGTATACAAAATCTCCCTACTTCCACGGATAGAGTAATTTCACAGTTACACGCACATACACTCACCATACACTAGGGCCCATTTCACTAACATACACTCAAATACTCTACTATCAATGAACCTGTGGAAAGAAATCTCCTAAACTCCTAAACCCCACACCTACACCGAGGTCGATAAGACCTAGCTATTGCAATTGTCATAATCTAAACAATCTATACATTAATAATCAAATAGAATACTCAATAATTGACAAGAAATAATCACCAACACCGTATTAAAGTTATGATTCTTTATCTAAAGTTAGTCAAAAGAAATTAATCAGAATAAATCATTTTCTCATAATTACCTATTCTAGCTAAATGTCAGAATGGATCATCAGGACAAGTCTCTCAGTAGAAATCTCCCAAGTCACCGTCCTCACAGCATCGATCCTCACCAACGCAGGTTTGGGAAGAAAGTAAAACCGCAATGGAATGGAACCCTCTCTGGTCTAATATATTTATAATAATTCAAACAAAGGAAAGAAACATTTAATTTTTTCTTCATCCGCCGAACCGCTGAGCAGAGCGAAAAGGAAAGGATGTAGCATCGCTACATTTTGAAAAATCTCCGCTCAGAAAAAGTCACAAAAATAAAAAACAGAACAGGAACTAAATCTTAAAATGTTTCTTCTCAACTTCCACATATTTCCTCTGGTGAGCTCACAGCTTAGAGTCTTTCTTTAAGGCTCCTTTGTTTTCCAAGGCTGCCAAGGCTGCTGCCCCAATACATCTGGAAACATGCCCAGATCTGCTGCTGTCCTCACGGAAAGTTTTAACCAGGCAAGGACTGTGGACAGATGACTCGCGTCCATATTCAGCAAGGCCTTTTCCATCACAAATTCTCACTCGAAACCAGGCTTCAAAAGTCAGCCATCTTTTAGTAGGCCACAATAGGCCACAATAGACCATCTTATTTAAAAGAGACAAAACAACGTTACCACAGCATAATGATTAAACAGTGTTAACCCCACTAATACCCTTATGTGTATGCAATTATCTAGCTTTAGCAACACAGAAAAGCATTAATTCAAAAGCGTTTCGTGCTTAAAAATAAACAGCACTCAGCAACGTTTATTTAATAAAACATGCACATTGTCAATAGCAACATATAAGCGTTTCCCTCGTGTCGGTTTTTCTCTTGTTAATACATACGTGTTGATTAATAAAAAAAAACATTTACACAAAACAAATAATTAATAATTAAAATTAGTACTTTTATTTTTACCACGTTTAGACAACTGAAGCTTCAAAACCCGATGAATTTTTCTTCAGAAAACTCTGCTCCAGCAATCCCCCCTTTGGTGATTTTTATCACCAAATAATCCACAAAATAAAAAATAAAAAATTAGTGAAATTTAGTCCCATTTTAGGAGAAATTTGAAATGTCTTTTTCCTCCTTACACAACACTACACACCAGACACTCTTTCATCATCCCTCTTTGTTTCTAAGTAGACACTCTCCCTTAATTCTTCTAATTCAATTTCTTGTGGTTCTCTTTTCAACTTTTTATTTCTCTTTTCATTGTTTCTTTTAATTAACTTCTTTCTCCCTCCCCTGTTTTTACAACACACACACACCAATCTCAATATCAGTAAAGCAACAATTATACAAGTTAAAGGAAACAATATCTTACCTATAATAGTACTACCTATTTTTGCAATAAAACTCTTAACAGCTATCACCTTATTAGCTATTTTAGTCCAGATACTTTCAGCTTCAAGTGGTATTAATTCTTCATGCAAATCAGTAATATTTTTGATATAGACCTTCAGGTCTTTGCTTTCGTCTGGAATGTAAGTGCAACAATGTTGAACTTTCAGCATTCCACAAACTCCACCCTCCTTAGCCAATAATATATCAAGAGCAAGTCTATTTTGCATAAACATAGCACGTACGGCAATTAATTCCGTATTCACCAAAAGGAACCCTCCAGCGGTATTTGTCGATAAACGATCCACCACTGTTGACAGTTTCCGAATCCCATTAGCATTTAAAGAAATTCCCACTGCTGGAATTAAAGCTCCAAAAATGTCACCCACAATTTCAGACCAAGTTTCCCTCTTGAATCGCATTAGTAAATTAATATGTTCTACATCTTCTATTCTATCTATATGAAAAATCTTTGGAAAAACCAGGCCCACATAACACGTGCCATACCAATGGTCAGGCAACTTGTAATAAGCCTTGTTCCCACAAACATAATACACTCCTGGAAAAATTGTATCTTCTCCACCTCTGAAACCCCATCCTGTTGCAATGAAGTATGTATCATGACATTCACTAGTCCCAACAAAATATGTATCATATTGGGATTTCCCTCTTGTAATGCACAGCTTACCCTTCTGTGGTGCATCTAAAGCTAAAGTTGGACTAGCTCCATTTCTCAATTCTTTTCCCATCTCAATGTCCCAAATTGTCTCACTCACTTTATATTTCCCTGCCTTTTCATGCATACTCAATCTCCTCTCCTCCACCATGTTCAGGAAAGCTTTCTCCTCTTCTTCCAAACTACAAGTTAAATTATTCTTAAAAATGTAATCTAATGTTCATTCTTCCTTTTCAATAAAAATCTCACCAAAAATGTTAGCTTCTTTAGCTGGATTCAGCTCTTTGTTCATTGGCAAGTGCCCAAAAATACTATCTTTGTTAGACATCTTATAATCTATTTGCCCTAACAAATAAAACACACTACTTAATACACTACAAGAAATTCCATACGTAGCTGGTAAATGGTGATAAGTAACACCCTCTGAAACGGATGCAGGTAATTGCATACAAACGTAGCAATCCCTTACTTCCATTGTTTTCACATATTCGTATAACAACTTTGAAAAAACATTACTAGAAAAATCATTAATTGACCTATCTTTATGCATGTAAGTATTACTAATTCTAGTTGGAACTACTTTTTGCGAATTCTTTTCTACATTTGTCTCATTCTCAGTATGTATCCCAAATGTACCTATTGAAACTCTAAATGTAACTAATAAAGCTAAAATACCCCATAGTAGCATTAATAATCCAGTACAGCAGCAGCACATTCTACACCATCTTTTTAAGAAGGCACATCTACTTTGATTATTCTCTATGTTAGCCATTTTACTACTTTGACCTTGTCTTTTGACTTAGCCTCTACTACTCCACTACTGTATTTCTTCAAACTTTGGATTACTTCAGACAGCTGAATTTCAGACTTTCTCCTTTTCACTTTCTCCAAGTGATTTCTTCAGTTCACTCAATTTGGATATTCATCACTTTTCACTCCTTCTTCTTCAGCAACATCAAATTGTATCAGATCATCAACAACATCCTGTGCATCTGACTCTTCTCCAATGTCAGTCAGGATAACTTTTAAGATTCCAACAGATTCTTCCTTTTCCTCAACCACTTTTCTCAAGATCTCCTCCGGATTATCTCGAGTCACTGTTTCTTCTCTTCCTTCTTCAGACAGTGCCACATAAGACCATTCCGGTTGTTAGACGGACCGGGAGGGTCGGCCGAGGACAAGGGGAGAGGTCTCCGGGGAGAGCCGTCTCCAGCGATCGTACAGACGAGTAACTTCCCACCCACAGATGTACACCACACAAAGATAAGGTTTTGACGTTCTTTATAAGCAATCTTTAGGTACGATAGAATGGTACAAGGAGGTCAGGACTCAGGGGTCCCCTCGATTCTAGTCTCTTGGTTGGGAAAGGGGGTAGCGGGACAGTCTTGTTACCAATCTGGTAGCTGAGATGGTATGATGGATAGCTCACAATCCTCGAGCTCGGCGTTCTAGATGGACGGGCCGCGGCGGCGCCAGCAGGTCCCGGTGAAGGTGGTAGTTACAACGGTCCGCGGCAGCGCCAGCAGGTCCCAGTGAAGGTGGTAGTTACAACGGTCCGCGGCAGCAGGTCCCAGTGAAGGTGGTAGTTACAACGGTCCGCGGCAGCGCCAGCAGGTCCCAGTGAAGGTGGTAGTTACAACGGTCCGCGGCAGCGCCAGCAGGTCCCAGTGAAGGTGGTAGTTACAACGGTCCGCGGCAGCGCCAGCAGGTCCCAACGAGGATGGAGGATGCAGAAGGCCGCGGCAGCGCCAGCAGGCAGGATGATAGTTCGCAAGGCAGGGCTACGGCAGCGCCAGTAGTCCGTCAGGGATGAGTTCTTCACGGTGTCTCTCGACTCCAGGATACAACTGCCTTCCTGCTCTGGAGCTGCCCCAGTTATAGGTCTGGCGCCCTTTGATGTCCGGACCCTCGCACTTGGAGGTCGGGAGGTCCGGGATGAGGGAGTCCAGACACCCAGCAGGGGGGTGGAGCCAGCGCCCGGGGGAGCTGGGGGGCGATCGGCACCTGGTGGGGGAGAGCCATCGACACTTCTTTCTCCCATCGACCTGCCAAGTGGTCCGTTCACCTCCTGGGTGGATGGTGGTGCCGGGATGTCGGGGCCTGGCCAGGCCCAGGGTTAGGGTCGAGCTGAGGCCACGCGGCCTCGTGGTGCAGTGTCCAAGATGGCGGCCGGGCCGGGCGAGGGAGCCGGTAGTGGTTCGGCCCCATGATACAGAGAGGTCCGGGGGCAGGAGTCCCGTCTGGGGACGGTGTGCGGGTTGTTTCTGTGGGTAACACCTGGAGGGCCGGGGCTCGGGCCCTGTCATGCGGGGAGGGAGCAAGCCCTTCACGTGGCCTGTCCAACATGCGTCCCCCCCAGCTGAAGGCGGGGAGAGTCACCCATCCTCTTGGGGACTCTCCTCGTCGAGGCGGAAAAAGCGTGACAGGCCATCTGCGTTGGCGTGGTCTTGGCCCGGTCGATGTTCCATAGTGAAGTCCATCCCCTGCAGGGAGATGGACCAACGCAATAGTTTGGGGTTTTCCCCCCGCATCTGCATTAGCCACTGCAGGGGTCGATGATCTGTTTGCACCCGGAAGTGGGTACCGAAGAGATAGGGCCGGAGCTTTTTGAGGGCCCACACCACTGCGAAGGCCTCCCTCTCGATGGTGCTCCAGCGCTGTTCTCGGGCCAGGAGGCGTCTGCTGATGAAGGCCACCGGTTGGTCAAGTCCCTCGGAGTTCAGCTGGGAGAGGACCGCCCCGATGCCATGGTCGGAGGCATCTGTTTGTACGATGAATTCCCGACTGTAGTCGGGGGCCTGGAGCACAGGGGCAGTGCACATGGCGGCTTTCAGCTTCTCGAAGGCCGCTTGACAGTCTGGGGTCCAGTTGACCTTCTTCGGGTGGTTTTTGGATGTGAGTCCCGTGAGGGGCCCCACAATGCTGCCATAGTCCCTCACGAACCGCCGGTAGTAGCCGGTGAGCCCCAAGAAGGCTCGGACCTCGGTCTGCGTGACTGGAGGCTGCCAGGACTGGATGGCAGCGATTTTGAGTTGCAGAGGGGCCACCAGACCGCTTCCCACCTGGTGTCCGAGATAGGTCACGGACCCCTGACCAATTTGGCACTTGCTGGCCTTGATTGTGAGGCCGGCCCGTTGGAGGGCCTGCAGGACCTCTCGGAGGTGGTGGAGGTGGTCGGACCAGTGGCGGCTGTACACAGCGATATCGTCCAGGTAGGCGGCGCTGAACTCCTCGAGCCCCGCCAAGACCTGGTTCACCAGTCGCTGAAAGGTAGCTGGGGCATTCTTCATGCCGAAGGGCATGACTTTGAAGTGGTAGTGGCCATCGGGGGTAGAAAAGGCGGATCGTTCTTGGGCCCGGGGTGTGAGACCGATCTGCCAGTAGCCCGCTGTCAGGTCGAAGATGCTGAGGTAGCGGGCAGCCCCCATGCGGTCGATCAGTTCATCCGCTCGGGGGATGGGATGAGCGTCGGTTCTGGTGACAGCATTCAAGCCCCGATAGTCGACGCAGAATCGGAGCTCAGGAGGGGTGCCGGAGGCAGCAGCTTTGGGGACCAGCATGACCGGGCTGGCCCAGGGGCTGTCCGAGGGCTCGATGACCCCGAGCGTGAGCATCTTTGATACCTCCTCTTGGATGCAGGCCCGTACCCGATCTGGTACGCGGTACGCCCGGTGTCTGATAGGGGGACTGTCCCCAGTGTCCACGTCGTGCAAGCACCAGGGGGTGACCCCTGGGGTGAGGGAAAACAAGGTAGCAAACTGCAGCAGGAGGTCCCAGCAGCCTTGGCGCTGTTCCGGGGTGAGGGCATCGGAGAGCCGGACCCCGTCCACGGAACCATCTTTCTCACGAGTCTTCAGGAGATCAGGGAGAGGCTCGGAGTCTTCTTCCGCTCCACTGTCTGTAGCCATCAGGAGGCTGAGCTCCGAGCGCACAAAGTGGGGTTTGAGTCTGTTGGTGTGGAGGACCCGGAGGGGGTTCCGTGGAGATTCCATATCGATGAGATAGGTGACGGGGCTCTTGCGTTCAACCACTTTGAAGGGCCCCGTCCACTTGTCCTGCAAGGCACATGGTTCGGTGGGGGACATCACCCACACTTGTTGGCCAGGTTCGAATTCGATGGAGGAGGCATTTTGATCGTACCATTTTTTCATGTCCTCCTGACTGGCCTCAAGGTTCGCTTTCGCCATTTCTCTGAATCGCCTGGTCTGATTGCGTAGGGTCAGGAGGTACTTGAAGACGTCTGGAGGGGTCTTTAGGGGGGCCATCTCCCAACCTTCTTTGACTAGGCTGAGGGGCCCTCGCACAGGGTGCCCGTACAAGAGTTCGAAAGGGCTAAAGCCGAGGGACTTCTGGGGAACTTCTCGATAGGCGAAGAGGAGGCACGGAAGTAGTACATCCCACTGGCGACGGAGGGGCTCTTCCAATCCCCCAATCATTCCCTTGAGCGTGCGGTTGAACCGCTCGACTAGTCCGTTTCCTTGAGGGTGATAGGGGGTCGTGAATCGGTAGGTGACCCCGCACTGTTGCCAGAGGGACTTCATATACTTCGAAATAAAGTTTGTGCCTCTGTCGCTGATGACTTCTCGGGGGAAGCCCACCCGGGAGAAGATCCCCATTAAGGCCCGGCCGACCACCGGGGCTGTTACAGTTCGCAGGGGCACAGCCTCGGGGTAGCGGGTGGCGTGGTCCACCAGTACCAGGATGAACCGATGTCCTTGTGCTGTACGGGGGTCCAGGGGCCCCACAATGTCTATTCCCACCCTCTCGAACGGGGTGGTGACAACTGGGAAGGGTTGCAGAGGTGCTTTGAGTTTGCGGCCGCTCTTCCCGCTGGCCTGGCACGTGGGGCAGGACCGGCAGTGGTTGAGGACGTCGTTTCTCATCTTTGGCCAGAAAAAGTGGGTCACCAGGCGACTGTAGGTTTTGTCCTGGCCCAGGTGTCCAGCCAGAGGGACATCGTGGGCCAAATTTAACAGGAAGTCTCTAAAACGGAGGGGCACCACCAGCACTCGACTGGCCCCTAACTCCGCGATTCTCTGTTCACTGTACAATAGGTCGTTGTCCCAATAGATCCAATGGGCTCCGGTGGTGTCCCCTGCGCTCTGGGCGAGGGCTTGCTGGCGGAGTCCCTCGAGGGAGGGACAGGTCTTCTGTTCTTGACGGAACTGTTCCTGGGTGGGCCCCCCTTCTTGATGCCACTGAGCCAGGTTGGGAAGGTCCTGGGGCTGAGCGAGCCCTTCGGGGGTTTGCTCTGGGGGGTCGGTATGGTCGGTGTCCTCTACTGGAGCGATCGGGGGAGGAGGTGCTGGCCATTCTGGTTCTTCTGGTCGGGGGATGGCACGGGCGGCCATGGACCGGGTGGTTACGCACGCCCAGTCCGGGAGGCCCAACATCCCCAGGTGCTCTCTTCTTTCTACGGCGGCCCACGGGGAACTCTCAAGATCATTCCCCAGGAGACAGTCCACGGGGGCATAATCTCGGACCGTCACCTTCAACATGCCGGAGACTCCTCCCCATTCGAAGGGGACGCAGGCCATCCGACATAGACTCTCCGAATTGTCGGCTGAACGGACGGGGCAGAGAATGTTCGGCAGGATATGCTCTGGTTTTACCAGGTGACAGCGGACGGCCGTCACACTGGCCCCCGTGTCACGTAGTGCTTCGGCCCGGCGTCCATTAATGTTCACCCACTGACTATATTTTCTGGTGTTGGCGGGTAGGGGAGCCCGCGGGACCATGTCTCTTCCCCCTAGGCACGCTAGAACCATGGCGGCCGGTTCCCACTCTTGTTGTTCCTGCTCGTATTCTTCCTGTTCTTCGGAGATTTGTTCTCCCCCCAGGGCGGCGGCAGCTACCTGGCGGGGTCTTGGAGTTTGGTTCTGTGGACAGTTCGGGTCATTGGCGTAGTGGCCGACTCGCTGGCATCGGTGACACGTGACATTGGCTCGGAACCCCGGGCGCATCGGGGGGTTGCCCCGGCTGGCCGGGGGCGGGGTGCTGGCAGCGGGAGCGGCCGGGACGGTGTCTCTTCCTCGTCCCTGGCCTCCTCCTCCTCCTCGGGGACGGTGCTGACCTTGGTTGTTCCGGTTCTGTTCGTGCGGCCCTCTCCGGCCCACTCGGGTGCTTTCCCACCGGTCAGCTTCGGCGGCGAGTTGCCGTGGGTCAGTCAATTTACTGTCGAGGAGGTGCTGCCTGAGCTCGACGAAGCAGTTGTTAGAGAGGTGCTCCCACACCATGAGATTAAAAAGTTGCTCGTAGGTCGTTACGTGGCTTCCCTTGATCCAACCCTCGAAGGCTCGGCTGAAATAGTTGACATATTCCACCCAAGTTGTACCCGGGATCCGGGTGCAGTCTCGGAACCTCTGGCGGTACATTTCGGGTGTGAGCCCATATCGGGTGAGGAGGGCAGCCTTCATATGGTCATAGGATGACATCAGATGGTCTGGGAGCTGTAACAGGGCATCGCGGCCTTCATTGACGAACCTCCCCCATAGACCGGCTCCCCAGTCACTTCGATCGATCCGGTGGGAGGTCATGGCGATCTCGTAGGCCTTGAACCACTGTTGTATGTCGTCCTCTCGGACATACTCTCGAACGACATCCTTGGGGATGTGGACTTTCTTTTCTGTCGCTCCCGGGGTGCGCGGTCGCTCGGGCACCTCCAGTTCTTTGTTCTGCTTCCGTAGGTCTATTTCTGCCAGTTTGCGCTCATGTTCGTACGCTAATCTCTTTTCTTCGAGCTCTCTCTGCCTCTGTTTTTCTTCCCGTTCTTCTCGGAGCCGCAGATGTTCTAGGTTCAGTTTTTGTTCGGCTAATTTTAGTTCACCGTCCATTTTGAGCCGTGCCATTTCTAGCTCATGTAGTCTGCTTTTTTCTCTCTCTTGGATCTCTTCCTGCGAGAGACCCGTTCTTCGCTCCTCGGGAGCCGTGGTGTTCCTCTCTGATGCTGCAATGTTTTGGTCCGGGGATCTGGCGGCCCCGGTTTCTGCCCACGACTCAATGGCGTGCTTGAAATCGTCTTTGGTACTCAGGCCGGTGGTAGCAATGCCTAGTTCAATGCAGAATTGTTTCAATTCACGATGGCTGTACTCTTCCAATTTCTCCATCTGGAATTTCTCGGTGGATCCGCTCTCTTTGGTTGACATTGTGGTTTCGTCGTGGGGTGAGCTACTCTCTGTACGATTATGCGTTGATTCGGATCCCACCGCTGCCACCAATGTTAGACGGACCGGGAGGGTCGGCCGAGGACAAGGGGAGAGGTCTCCGGGGAGAGCCGTCTCCAACGATCGTACAGACGAGTAACTTCCCCCCCACAGATGTACACCACACAAAGATAAGGTTTTGACGTTCTTTATAAGCAATCTTTAGGTACGATAGAATGGTACAAGGAGGTCAGGACTCAGGGGTCCCCTCGATTCTAGTCTCTTGGTTGGGAAAGGGGGTAGCGGGACAGTCTTGTTACCAATCTGGTAGCTGAGATGGTATGATGGATAGCTCACAATCCTCGAGCTCGGCGTTCTAGATGGACAGGCCGCGGCGGCGCCAGCAGGTCCCGGTGAAGGTGGTAGTTACAACGGTCCGCGGCAGCGCCAGCAGGTCCCAGTGAAGGTGGTAGTTACAACGGTCCGCGGCAGCAGGTCCCAGTGAAGGTGGTAGTTACAACGGTCCGCGGCAGCGCCAGCAGGTCCCAGTGAAGGTGGTAGTTACAACGGTCCGCGGCAGCGCCAGCAGGTCCCAGTGAAGGTGGTAGTTACAACGGTCCGCGGCAGCGCCAGCAGGTCCCAACGAGGATGGAGGATGCAGAAGGCCGCGGCAGCGCCAGCAGGCAGGATGATAGTTCGCAAGGCAGGGCTACGGCAGCGCCAGTAGTCCGTCAGGGATGAGTTCTTCACGGTGTCTCTCGACTCCAGGATACAACTGCCTTCCTGCTCTGGAGCTGCCCCAGTTATAGGTCTGGCGCCCTTTGATGTCCGGACCCTCGCACTTGGAGGTCGGGAGGTCCGGGATGAGGGAGTCCAGACACCCAGCAGGGGGGTGGAGCCAGCGCCCGGGGGAGCTGGGGGGCGATCGGCACCTGGCGGGGGAGAGCCATCGACACTTCTTTCTCCCATCGACGTGCCAAGTGGTCCGTTCACCTCCTGGGTGGATGGTGGTGCCGGGGTGTCGGGGCCTGGCCAGGCCCAGGATTAGGATCGAGCTGAGGCCACGCGGCCTCGTGGTGCAGTGTCCAAGATGGCGGCCGGGCCGGGCGAGGGAGCCGGTAGTGGTTCGGCCCCATGATACAGAGAGGTCCGGGGGCAGGAGTCCCGTCTGGGGACGGGGTGCGGGTTGTTTCTGTGGGTAACACCTGGAGGGCCGGGGCTCGGGCCCTGTCATGCGGGGAGGGAGCAAGCCCTTCACGTGGCCTGTCCAACACCGGTGATCTGTACTTTTGGTTGGGTCTTCTAATTCTCTTTATTTCCTCAGGTTCTCTTGACTCCTTTTGCTCCTTCCTTTTTACTTCGTTTTGACTCGATACTTCATTCACTTGTTCAGCTTTCGATGTATTTCCTCTTATCAGTCTGTATCTCAGCCTCTTTACTCTGTTGTTAGGCCAAAAATCTCCTCTTATGACCTTTTTCGGTCTTATCTCCGTATTATTTCTTTCTCCAATCCAAGTTCTCTTTCTCAGAACTCGACCCTTTGATTTTTCACTTTCACTTTCATCCGATTCTGTTTCAAATGCCTCTTGTTCTTCAACAATTTTCTTTCGCTCTTGTTCTTCAGCAGTTTTTTTTCGCTCCACAGTCTTTTTCACCACTCTTTGAGACTTCCCTACTTCTTTCCCTCCTCGGGTCTCCAACACGCAATCTTCTTGCTGTCTACTTGTCCCTTCACCTAACTTATTAGAAGTGTTCCCTACACCTCCTCGGGGGTCTTCCGCAATCTGTCCCTCTCTATCTTCTTCTGACCCTACTTCTTCAGAAATAATCTCAAGTGGTTCTTCAATCTCCTCCACTTCTGATTCAGGAGTAATTTCTGTGGAACTGCTCTTTTCTTTTCTTTTTCCTCCACTGCTTTTTGGAACTTCAGGCTCTCTCTCAGAATCAGATCTCCTTTCTGAGATTCTCAATGGTTCTCTTGAACTTGTAGGAAAGACTTCTTTCCCTGAACCTTGATCCTTTCTTACTGGTTCTGGGTCTTCATCATCACTGGAATCTGACTCTTCAAAATACTCTCTACCAGTCCCATCCTTTGGGTTTGGAACTCTCAGAGTATGACTCGCATGCACCCAGTTCTTCACACCAGCACACTTCACTGCAGTCGTCGTAGTTAGAATGACTTGTCTTGGTCTTCCCCACCTTGGAACCAAGCAATTTCTTCTTCTGTGCACCTTAATCCTCACCCAGTCCCCTGGACTCAGATCATGAGCTTGCTTCTTCTCAAGTGTAGTAGCTTCTTCTCCAATCTGGTGAAACACAGAATGAACTGCGTCAGCCAGGCCTTTAAAGTAATCCAAAATCATGTCATCAGTTATTGTCATTAACTTATTGACAGGTACATATGCATGTCGCATTGCACGTCCCATGATTATCTCGTGTGGACTTAAACCAGTAGTTCTATCTGGAGTAGATCTAATAGTCATTAGCACTAGAGGCAAAACATCAGGCCATTTCATGCCAGTGGCTAAGCACATCTTACCAATCCTGTTCTTGATTGTGCCGTTTATCTGCTCAACAACACCAGAAGCCTCTGGTCTGTATGCACAATGTAGCTTCTGCTGTATGCTTAATGCTTCACAAATCAAACTCATGAGTTCATTATAGAAGTGTCCACCTCTATCAGACTCAGTCGTTACTGGAAATCCGTACCTAGGAATCAACTCTCTTAACAGTAACGTTGCCACTGTTACTCCATCATTTCTCCTAGTCGGATAGGCCTCAACCCATCTTGAAAACAAACAGACTACCACTAGTACATACCTTAGTCTGTTCACTTGGTGCATTTCAATGAAATCAATCTGCATTCTTGTAAAAGGACCTCCTTCTCTGCCTATTGTTCCCAGACTCACCACTGTCTTCTTCCCAGTGTTAAATTGCTGGCAAATCAAACATCTTTGACAGATACTCTCTGCAATTGTCCTGAACTTTGCATTGTACCAGGTTTGTTTGAAGGACCTAATCATCGCATCCCTCCCCAAGTGTCCCTGGCCATGATACATCCTTGCCATTGCTGACAGCATGGAGTTGGGCATTACTGGTCTGCCATCTCTATAGACCCAAACATGGTCTGTCTCTCTCGGGGCACAACCTGCCTTAATCCAATCTTTCTTTTCTTCTTCCTCTGCCTCATCCTGCAACTGTTTCACTTCATCCCATGTCTCTAAGACATTAGTAAACATCACAGAACAAAAAGACATTTCACCTTCTCGTTCCCGATTAATAGATTGATTATTTCTTGCACAGTATTGTGCAATATCGTTAGCGTATCTGTTTCCAACTGTCACGAAATCGTCTCCCTGTCCATGGGCAGCACATTTCACAACTGCTAATTCTTTAGGCAGCTGTATCGCCTCAAGCAATTTCCCAATCACTTCAGCATTCTTTATTGGAGTCCCACTCGACGTCAAGAAACCTCTTTGTAGCCAAAGTTGGCCAAAATCATGCACAACTCCAAATCCATACTGACTATCAGTCATCACAGTCGTTCTCAAATCTTTCCCAATTACACAAGCTTTTGTCAATGCAATTATTTCAGCAACTTGCGCAGATTTAACTCCTTTCAATGATGATGCTTCCATTACTTCTGAAACCTTACACACTGCATATGCTGCACATAGCCACCCTCATCATTCCTCAGGCATGATCCATCCACAAACAACACATGATCACTCTCATGCAAGGGAAGATCTCTTATGTCTGGTCTCGGTTTTGTACAGTAATCAAGCACATCCAAACAATTGTGATCATCTTCTGTTTTCACACCCACATTTTCAATATCCGGCAACAATGTCGCTGGATTCACATTCACACATCTCTCAAGAGTCACATTTGATGCTCCCAGTATGACTTTTTCATATTTAGTCAACCGACTATGTGACATGTACTGAGTTCTGCTTCTTGTCAAAAGAATTGCCACATTATGAGGTACGAATACCCTTACAGGATATCCCATTATGATTCCCTCACTCTGTTCTAGGCTTCTGCATGTTGCAGCCACAGATTTCAGACAACCTGGTAAACCCACAGCTACAGGGTCAAGTGTCGATGAGAAGTACGCAATAGGCCTTCTCAGTAATCCATGCTTCTGAATTAACACTGAAAGTGCACATCCATTTCTCTCACTGCAGTACAATTCAAACTCCTTTTCATAATCAGGCATACCCAAAGCAGGGGCTTCACACATTCTGCTTTTCAACTCTTCGAATGCTGCCATTTGTTCTCCATCTAGTTCCAATGGGTCTGTCATCTCACTTTTAGTCAGCTTAATCAGTGGCTTTGCTATCAGCGAAAAATTAATTATCCACTGACGACAATAACCCACCATTCCCAGGAACATTCTCACTTCCCTCTGGGTCTTTGGGGCTTTCATTTCCCTGATAATTTTGATCCTGTCATCAGTCACTTTTCTCAGACCTTTCTCAATATTGTGTCCAAGATAATGCACCTCTTTCTTGCAGAACTGCAATTTAGCTGGAGATACTTTTAACCCTCCATCTGCCAGATGATTCAGTAAAGCTATAGTATCTACTTCACAAGCTTCACGTGTCTTTGATGCCACAAGTAGGTCATCGATATACTGCACTAGTACTGAGTTTTCAGGCATGATCAAACTCTCCAATGACTTTTTCAATAACTGATTGAATATTGAAGGACTCTCTGTATACCCCTGTGGGATACGACACCACGCTAAAATACGCTGGCCAAATCTAAATGCAAAAATCGGCTGGCTGTCATGATGCAATGGAATTGAAAAGAAAGCATGACACAAATCAATCACTGTATACCACTCAGCATCATGTGGAATCTGATATAAAATCACTGATGGATTTGGCACAATAGGACAACATGCCACCACAATTTGATTAACTTTTCTCAAATCCTGTACGATCCTGAATTTCCCATTAGGCTTCTTTAGCCCCATTATCGGTGAATTACACGGACTACTCAGTAGTTCTCTCAGAACTCCCTGCTGAATCATTTTCTCAATTATAGGAGTTATTCCCTCAATTATTTCTGGTGTCATTTTGTACTGAGGAATGTTAGGATAAGTAATTCCCTCTTTCACTGAAATTTTCACAGGATCTACATTATTCATCAATCCCACATCCTCTCCAGTAAAATCCCAAACTGTCCTTTTCACTGTGTCTCTCAGCTCTTGAGGCAAATCTTCTGGATCAAACACAGCATATGCACCAATTAACTCACTTTCTCTATTTTCTAGAGTCACTCGGTACAAAACATCCTCATCTGGTGTTTCAAAAGCTATTCCATCTGGTGTACAAAAAATTGTACAATTCATCTTATACAGTAGATCCCTACCTAACAGGTTCACTGGACTTGTGTCACAGACGATAAATCTGTGCATGTCTGAAAATTTCCCTATTTGTACTCTTACTGGTTCAGTAAGACGTGTTCTGATTTGTGTATTGGCTACACCAACTACTTGGATTGCTTCATCCGAGAGAGGAAGATTTCTAATATCTGTTGACCTGACAGTTGATCTTGTCGCACCTGTGTCTACTAAAAAAGTAACCCCTTCTTCATTTATTTTTCCATCCACAAATGGTCCTGCCTGGTCTATTTCTAGAGTTGCACCAAGTATGCACTCTTCCTCCTCTCTTCGGCACCGTCAATAATCACCCTCAGACTCACTCCCTTCATTCTTTAACAAGTACTGTTGTACCTGGTTAGAACGCCTTGGTTTGTTTACCTGCTCATCATTGTAGAATCCCGAATCCGGATTATACTTTTGTGCTCCTCTATTCTGCGGCAAGGGCGGTTTTGGCTCTTGACTCTGCTGTCTCACAACTTTCTGCTGTTGCTGCTGTTGATTTTTCTCCTCGTTCTGCACCTGTTGATTCAAGGAGTTTCCCTCATTATTCACTAATGGTGGATTGGTACACTCAGATCTCCAATGTCCCAGTTGGCCACAGTTGTGACATGGGAACTTCTTTTTTGCTTCCTCAAGATTCCCCTTTCCTTTCCCTGCATACCTAGGTCTATTCCCTGCATTATTTCCTGGATTATTCGCCTGTTCCACCAACTGTGCTTCCTGTCTTTCCGCAACTTTCACCTGTGCCCACATTACTTTCTCTTTCAGCTTTCTTTGTTTTGCTTCAATCTCATCACTGAAGTATTTTGCATGTCTCAGAATCTCATCTATTTTCTTACTCTACCAATCCACAGTATGCTCACGAATTCTTTCACTAATCTCAGGTCTCAGGCCATATACAAATCTGTATACAAAATGACTCAAATCCTTGTCACCCAGGTGTTCATCTCCACTGAATTGTTTAAATGCCAGTATCAGCCTCTCGTAAAAAGCATGAACTGATTCTTTTGCTTCCTGATGTGTTCGATCTATTTTAACCCAGTCTGTTTCTTTTGGAGGTACTTTATTTTTCAGGTATACAATCACCTGCTCATACTTTCTCATTACTTCTGGATCTGGTGCTCCTGTTCTCTGATCTCTTGGATATTCCTCAGTAGGCCAACTCACAACTATTTTACACTCAGCCCACAAGTCTGCTGGAACAATTATATCAAACAGACTATTCAGGTCAATCCACAGCACTTTTGACAATTTCACAAACCTGTCTACCTGCCTGTACCACTCGACGGGCTTTTCTCTCAATCGAGGGAAATCATTTGTAAATGATAAAATATCCTGTCTGGTCCATGGAACATGTACATATCCTCCTCCAGGTATTTCTCTCATAGGATAAGTATCCACTGGTTTTTCCTTTTCTCTCACAGGAAATGCTGAATAAGTCCTATCCCCTGATTCTTCTCTCTTTTTGTACCATCTATCCTTCCACTTTTCAACATCACCCCATTTTCGCAATAAAGCGATCATCTCCTTAATCTGTCCTGTTCTACCAGTACCATTCAAATTTTCTATATCCTTGTCTGTGAAATCCATCCTGTAAAACTTCTGCAAAACTTTCACTTTATCAATGTCAACTCCATAGTCATTTGCTATTGCTCTTAATCTGTCATGTGTATTTCTCGCTCTCCAGGTAATATTCTTACACATGAATAATAATTCACCATCATGATAATTTTTTAGAATTTCTGTTGGAACTGTCCCTGCAACAAGCTCTTCTAATTCTACACGTAACCTAGCAACATCAATTGCTTGTGAATCTTTATCCCTCTTTTGAAGAACTTTCATCCATTCATTCAGATCCTCAGCTGTTATTTCAGTAGATTTTCTCACTGGAACCACTTTCTTCTGCGGTTCTAAAATCGGCATCCCTGAACAACTAGCTTCACCAGCATTCAGTCCTGAATTAGACTCCTCTAATTCTTCATTACAGGTGTTATGTCTGAATTTTCCTGCCCTTTTTCCTGAATCTCCTGAAGGACCAGCCAAACTTGTCAATCTATTCCCAACATATGGAATGACCAAACCATTCTCACCCTTCCTCTGCTTATCAAAAACAGGCATAACCGGACCTATGGTTACGGGTACCGTAACAGCATCTAGATTTTTTGTCAGTTCCTTGATCTTTTCAGTCAACTCCGATGTAGTTCTGGCTAATTCTCTCGTATTTTCGCCACTGCTTCTATTTTCTCTCTCCCTGAAAGGATTACCACTTCTTAACTCAGGTGTCACATTTTCTGTCTCAATGATACGATGCGTATCTCTTATCGGAGAAACAATTGGTGTACTCTCTTCTGGTTCCGGTCTATATGGAGGTGGTCTTTTGTAAATCATGTCATTTAAAACCTCATCCTCATATTCATTAACTCCATATCTTCTCATTTCTGCCTCAGGAACCCTTTCTGCTCCCTCTTCAACTGTTCTCACAGGATATAATCCCTCTGACATACTAGCATCTCGCCATCTGGTCATTCGATCATGATGAGTTTCACGACCATGTCTCCTCCCAAACATATACCTATAGTTGCCTCCAAACCTCTGTTTCTCTCGCTCATGTACTTCCTCTTCCCATTCCACTAAAGCCTCAAATTGTGTCGGCCTTGGTCTTGGGTCAAGACATAACATCTTTTCCCGTAAATTTTTCAACACGGCCAGATTAAATGAACCATGTTCTGGAAATGCTAAAACTCCATCTTCTTTGGTATACCTAACCCAATTCTCCAACCATATACAGGTATGATACCCATATCTCGCAGCCATGAAGGATGCAGGCGTTTTCGATGGAGGTAACAATTCACCCTCTCTCGTTTTAACATCTTTATCCTTGTCGAACCAATTTTTAATCTTTCTGAACAAAGATTTTTTCTTTTTCTCCTCTTGGTAATACATTTTAACGCTTACCAAAACTTTCTAATCCCTTCCGTAATACAACTACACAATATGATTTTTCAACCAATAACAGCGCGACTCACACTAACGCACCAATCCTGGAACGTTACGTCACTAAATAGCTCCACCAATCCTTGCGCGGCTCACACCAACGCACCAATCTCAGCGCGAGCACTATTCTGATCTAATATCCAATGAGAGCGCGGTCTGTTTGACGTCAGCAGTCGCTGCAGTTTCTCGCTCCTGTCTCCTGTCAGTCGTCTACCCCTCCTTTACAAAATTTCTCAGTAGACTTCGTGTCGAATTTCTACAAAATCTATTAGTTACAACATATAAACATCTCCATTATCTGCTTCGCTAACCAAAGAATAATAAAGAAAATCTATTTCACAAGAAACCTCTCGTTGACACAGTAGCACATCCCTCTACTCTGCCCTTCTAACATACATTCATTAACTGTTTCCTCTAGGACTGGTCCAAAGAGTCTTTCAATCAACTAAATGTATAAACATTCACGCACATTCATACAAGAAAATATAGTACATACACACAGAATCCTGCTTTTCCCGAGAACAGCGAACAATCTGCTCCACTACAGAATTATAACACACATCAAAGTTTCTCAAACAAGCTCAGAGAATACCTATTACTTCTCCCGCGATAAGCTTTAACGGCGAACCTTACGGATCCCTGGGACTTAAAACCAGAGTTTCATAGATAACCTTCACTACCATACGCACTCCTTATATACCAGAAATATCTCTAATAGTAACATATAACAATGTCACTGATTCCGAACCCAGACAATGTGAATTTTCCTGCATACATACAGGACCAACAATCCCGTCTTTCCCGAGAGCAGCATATACTTCCCTCTGCCCTACTACGGAACTGCTACTAGCTTCCAAGTTCCAGAAGCACTACATATAACTCAACATGACGACTCCAACATATAGTATTAGTACATATACCAACATCAATCAATAATCAATAAGCTAATGTACAAGCAATCTAATCAGATCAAGACAATCATCAATAACCATCATCACTCTGCTACCAGGAACTTGATGCAGATTGGGGTATACAAAATCTCCCTACTTCCACGGATAGAGTAATTTCACAGTTACACGCACATACACTCACCATACACTAGGGCCCATTTCACTAACATACACTCAAATACTCTACTATCAATGAACCTGTGGAAAGAAATCTCCTAAACTCCTAAACCCCACACCTACACCGAGGTCGATAAGACCTAGCTATTGCAATTGTCATAATCTAAACAATCTATACATTAATAATCAAATAGAATACTCAATAATTGACAAGAAATAATCACCAACACCGTATTAAAGTTATGATTCTTTATCTAAAGTTAGTCAAAAGAAATTAATCAGAATAAATCATTTTCTCATAATTACCTATTCTAGCTAAATGTCAGAATGGATCATCAGGACAAGTCTCTCAGTAGAAATCTCCCAAGTCACCGTCCTCACAGCATCGATCCTCACCAACGCAGGTTTGGGAAGAAAGTAAAACCGCAATGGAATGGAACCCTCTCTGGTCTAATATATTTATAATAATTCAAACAAAGGAAAGAAACATTTAATTTTTTCTTCATCCGCCGAACCGCTGAGCAGAGCGAAAAGGAAAGGATGTAGCATCGCTACATTTTGAAAAATCTCCGCTCAGAAAAAGTCACAAAAATAAAAAACAGAACAGGAACTAAATCTTAAAATGTTTCTTCTCAACTTCCACATATTTCCTCTGGTGAGCTCACAGCTTAGAGTCTTTCTTTAAGGCTCCTTTGTTTTCCAAGGCTGCCAAGGCTGCTGCCCCAATACATCTGGAAACATGCCCAGATCTGCTGCTGTCCTCACGGAAAGTTTTAACCAGGCAAGGACTGTGGACAGATGACTCGCGTCCATATTCAGCAAGGCCTTTTCCATCACAAATTCTCACTCGAAACCAGGCTTCAAAAGTCAGCCATCTTTTAGTAGGCCACAATAGGCCACAATAGACCATCTTAATTAAAAGAGACAAAACAACGTTACCACAGCATAATGATTAAACAGTGTTAACCCCACTAATACCCTTATGTGTATGCAATTATCTAGCTTTAGCAACACAGAAAAGCATTAATTCAAAAGCGTTTCGTGCTTAAAAATAAACAGCACTCAGCAACGTTTATTTAAAAAAACATGCACATTGTCAATAGCAACATATAAGCGTTTCCCTCGTGTCGGTTTTTCTCTTGTTAATACATACGTGTTGATTAATAAAAAAAAACATTTACACAAAACAAATAATTAATAATTAAAATTAGTACTTTTATTTTCACCACGTTTAGACAACTGAAGCTTCAAAACCCGATGAATTTTTCAACAGAAAACTCTGCTCCAGCAAGAGCAGTAGTGGCTGGCCCATCAATGTATGAGGGATACTGTACCACATATTTTACAACCATGAAAATCCGATAGACTGAATCAAGTTCACCCATTCATGCAACCATTTATGCACTTACCTACCAATTCATCCACCAGTTCACCCATCCACAAATACATCTATCATCAATCCATGCTCTGATCCATCCATCCACAAATTGATGTATCCACTCTTGAAGATCATACACGTATTTAAACACTCAACAGTAATCTACCCACTCATAATGAAACCTTCCTTTCACACATTCTGCCATATACCCATTTATCTACCTACTTACTCCCTATCAATTCGTTTGTCTATCCCCTCACTATTCCACCTATCCACTCCTCCATCATAATCTAGTAATCTGCCATAAACCATGTCACAGACCTATTCATCTACTCTTTACGTACTCATCACTGCTCACCTACTGATCCACCATTTAATTTCTCACCTACCATTCACCTACTCATTTTGCATTCACTTATTCATCCTTCCCATCTACATCTCTCTAACTGATCAGTGTACACACTCTGTTGCTGGCTCATCAATTCAACTACTGATCACTATTCATCTAACCATCTACTTTCACACTGAACCGTCCATTTATCAGCACACCTATTTGCTCTCGCTGCAGATAATCATTCACCCACCTACGGATCAAATTACTCACACATTTGCTTGTACACTTACAATTTCACATAATCATTGAACACTTATTTACCTCACCATCCATCTATATGTTCATTTACTAAACACTTCTTCCATCCAACCATGCATCTATCAATATATTCATCCCCATCCATATATTTACTCATGCACTCATATTTTCACTCATCCACAGCGCCATATCCAACCACACACACACCCATCCAACCATACTCATGCTGCTCATCTATCTACCCACGCAGTCATCCATTTTTCCCATTCATCAACCTACTCAACCCTTCATTTTACTCTCACGGACAGATCATCATCCTCAACTTTCCAGTCACCTATTATTCCGCCTACAGTCACTATACATTCATTAATCTACTCAACCACTCATTATTTAACCACCCTCTAATCCGTTCGTTCTTTCACCCATTCTCCATTTATCCATGATCCTGTACTCACTCATCCATTTATTCGTCCACTTCTACAGCCATCATTCCTTCCATTAATTGGCCCATTTATCCATCTATTGATTCACCCATTAACTCACCCATCCATTCAACCATTACATGTCTGCCCAGAATGATACTCCTCTATCCCCAGTTCCACGATCCTTCTTTCCATACATCCACTATCTATTCAAACAGCTGCCATCCAACTACTCCTATATCATCCGTAAACTCACTAACCGATCGCCTAAATGCCCAATCACCTAACCACGCAACTGCCTGACACAGTCTCCAGCCAATTGTTTACTGAACCACATCCGTACACTGCCACTATGCTATTGCCTTTGAAACAATTTTGATATGACCTGCTAAAGTACATTTTCCTGGCTTTTGCTAGCTAGGCTACAACTAGTTCTCAAAGCCATCTTGTTCAAAATGGATGTCCCATTCATTGTTTATTATTTCTGCTGTGCAATGTCAAGCAAAGTCGTACTTGTTTGTTTGCTATTTACACTGTTCTCGAAGAAGGCTCTCAAGCATGGGCTCAGTATGGTAACTTTCTTCAAGATTCTTCCCATGCTGCACCCAATCAGTGGCGTCACTAGGGTTGGTGTCACCCCCTCACGACTTACCGCATGGACCGAGTCCGCCCGAGTCCGCCAGTGGACACAGTTGGCAAATAACGGGACCATAGAGAATCCTTAGTAACGTTTGTAAATGTAGGTCCTATATTTACAAAATGTGCCTGTTAACAACAGTGTGATAATGACTCATTAATCAGGTTGTACAGTGGGCTACCTGCTAGTCAACAGTTTATTGGAATTTATAATATCATAGGTATGGTACGTTTTACTGGTGTGGTGTTCCCACTATCCAGCAACACGATATATCAGTGGTCGAAGTGGGGGAAAAAAGTAGGGGAACTGTGGGCGGAGAATCAGAGGGCGGGAATGACCCAAGGATTGGCTCAGTGGGCGGAGCCAGAGGTGTGGCCAGAATGCGCAAACATCCCAATTTTTTGTATTTGTTTGGTTTCACTGCCCAGTTTTATCAACCAATGGATACACATGATTATTTAAGGTTATAATGAGTTATTGACAGTAAAATGTGTTCACAAAGTGGGATATGCTTCTAATCACAGAATGTCCCAAATACGATAAAATGTGGAAGCACAAGCCATTTGTCTCCGAGCCATGGAGTTTCTGTCATCAGCACTTCTCCCTTTTCCAAAACAGCAGTTCAAACATGAATGGCTAAAAATCCTAGTTTGCAAATGTTTTCTAAATAATAATGGCTCTGCCATATTTGCCTCATAATGCAAGATCTGCAGCATGATCTGACCATTTAAACTAATAAATTGTTTGTAGCTCAAGCGTATCAAAAGTTAATACAAAATGTGACTTGTGTTGCTGCGGAGTAGATGACCGTTAATAGCTCACTGTTCTATGTTAGGATTTTAACTTATAAACTGCAAGTAACAAAAGGATCTCTCTGACAAAAGCAGTAGCCCACTGGCCTATTAACATTATGTGCACTTTGTGATCTGCATGGTACATGTTCTTTGCAGCAGGTACATTAACCCTCTGAACTACCTTTCCATGAGTCAAATCTTCCATTAGACAAAATTCCGATCTCGCTCTAGGAAGAACATTAATCAGTCATTATGACATTTTTATTGTTACCAAAAATTACTGGAGGCCAGGAAGGAGGCAGCAAGCACTTTTAAAACCATAATAGACTTGCAAAAATGATGCCTCCACCTAAAGTGAACACCTGGTGCGGTCACACCGGTTGCACCGCCCTATAGCTGGCCCTTCTCAAGGCTCCTGTGATCTCAGTGACAGGGTCACTGTTCTAGGGTGAACTGCTTCATAGGCCTGCACGCAAGACTGGAGGTGAACTTCAGTATGAATAGTGGTGGACAAGCCTTGAAGGTTAACCTACACTTGTCATGCTAGGGTCCACCTGCTGGTGCTACGACACCGGGGCTTCTAATGTCTTGCGAAGCCTTCTAAGGTCTAGCATGGGATTGTGCTCTCTCAGGAGAGTGGTCTGGTGGACTGGTTATTAAGGCTGAACCTGGGTCCCCAGTTCCAAATTCAGCAGCTCTGGCCATAGTGCCACATCCTCTCCCCCACTGAACACCATACTGCCCCACTGAGAAAAACTCACACTGCCTTCAACTACAACCCAATTGTTGTCAGCTATAAACACCTGGATGCGGCTCAATTTAAATTACGCACTGGGCAAGAGCAATATGTGGCCTACAAAAAAAGTGACAGCATCCTGGAAAAAGCAAACACTCATAGGGAATGCAAAATTTTGCAAACCATGTGAAATGTAAGCAGGAACAACATGGTTACCTTAAATCTTTTACACTCACTGTTCAGAAATCAGTGAGTGCTTTTGCCTGAAAAGTTAAAGACAAGTTCAACACATGCACACACACGCACTTTATGTAGTCTCAAAGGCAGCTTCAACACACACACTTTATGCGGTCTCCAGTTTACCTTTGTTTACTCTCTACCATCGTCTCCCGGTTCTGTTTTTAATCAGATTGCCGCTTTCCTACCCACGGTCTGTGCCTTGAGACACTCAATCGCTGCCCTTTCCTTGGAACGCTCCGGGAATCGATACGTGTACTCCCGACCCCCCCCCCAGCTCCCACACACCCTGGCCTGTACCCGCCAGCAGAGCTCACGACCTGTCCTGGGCAGCCTCCCTCCTGCATTACTGAGGCACTCGAGAAAAGGGTTCGAGTCTCGGGGTCGCGTCCACATACTGTGATTCTGGCAAATCACTTAATCTCCCCGTGCCTGAATATGTAATGTAAATACGGTGCTCACGTACAGCGCTCCAATACCTTCGGGTCGAGTTCGCGCTATATAAAAGATGCAAAAAAAAATGCAAAGCAGAAAAATAAAACAGGGTCGGAACTAGGACAGCCTGTCGCGCGTGCTCGCGGACATTACATCAGAATCACGCGCACTGTCATCTTGATCGTTATGTGCATCTTGTGAATTTGAGGCATTAAACAGTTTGGGTACTTGCAAATGAAAAATACAACTCCCACAATGCACTGCTTTATTAAATCAAAGCCTATGAATGGAAAGAACGAGGTCGGAATGAATGACTCAGTCTTCCCTCCTTAGGGGTGAGTGGCGCGCCCAGCCACGGTTTTGCCATTTCCATTCACTCAGACACTTGGGACCCTGTATTATAATGAGTTTATTAAGATAAATGCCAACAGTGCAGTGTGAAAGCAGCACCGGACCATCCCATCCCAACCAGTGTGGGAGACCTTTGCCAATGTAGCGCCTCGAAGTGTTTTTCCACTTACCTAATGTCGCCCTGGACGTTCCCAGAAGGTGGTGTACGTGCAGCACGTCACGGCGCTTCTGGTGCTGGGAACCCTCTGAGGGGTCCTTCCACGATCCACAGACGCACCGGGGTTGGGAGGGGGGGAATCGGAGCCCCCTCACTTCAGCAGGGGTAAGTACAGACCTCTCGGAGCCTTCTCAACCTCTGAGGGGTCGATCCACAAGGACGCCAGGGGGGACCCCAAAGTCTGCAGCGATCAGTTCATGCGAGGCACAGGGCTAACCAGGTGCTTCCAAGACCCTTGGAAGAACACCCCCCCCCCCCCCTAATATTATTCAAGGCTCCGCATGGAGAGGGATGACCCCAGGCTCGGGGTGTGAGCACGGACCCCCTCGGCCTCGGGTGCAGACTGGAGGGAGCTCCGAGAATGAGTGCACACTAAGCACGGACACCCTAATCGTCCCTCGTGAGTCACGCGCACTTGGGGCCCAATGCGCATGCGGGGGGGTCGGGATTCACAACATCGCCGACTGCACTGCACCCCTCTAGTGACGACGTGACGTCAGGCGCGCAGACGCGGCGGAGGAGGAGACAGTGCGCTCTGCACACAGGCGGCACCTCCTCCTGCTGAATAGAAGGTAACCGTTTAGGTTAGGTTGCGCGCGTCGCGTCCACGGTCCTTGCGTTTCGGTTTCGGAATCTGGACTGTTTGTTTCAATAACATTTTGCACGGACGGTGCAGTGCACCACACACACACCGACCGGACCGGCCCTTTGGTGTCACCCCCCGTGAGGGTGTCACCCGGTGCGGTCCGCACCCCCTGCACCCCCCTAGTGACGCCACTGCACCCAATGGCAGGGGGAAACAGCTTACTACATCAAGTATATTTATATATGAATGCATATAGGTACTAGATATACAGTATTAATAACTGCACCCTTTCACGCCTTTCATGCCGTTTGCGTTCCTCTTCTCATTGCCATCTTTCTTTTTTCAATGCAACTCGCAAACCACTCCCCCTGTGGTCCCATGCACACATTTCCTGTCACTGACTGCTTTACAGCTGAGACCTTTGTGAAGTGTCCCACTCTTAAGAGATGCACTCAGACAGTTAAAAACCTTCATTTATGTACCCCTCACCGTGCACAGAGAGCACTCGCAACCATTCTGCCTGCACTCATGCACTGCTCACACACCTCTTATTATTAATCCCATAGGCGAAACCTAATGCATTTAATAATACTTGTTCTTATTGTGTTAATGGTAAGGCGTTGAATGAACTGTTGTTGAAGTATAACCTAGTTTTCCAAGTGACATATTTGGCACAAAAAAATGCATGTGTTCCAACTTTCACAGGGAATCAAGCTGGAAGGACCATAGATTACATACTCTTATCATTTGAGTTATCTTCCCACGTAACTGATTTTGTGTTGTTTACCAGCTGTGTAAGTGACCATAACCCACTTTTTATTACACTGGATTCCCTAATTAAAATGCCAACATCTAAAAGATCCGATAACATGGAGATCTCCAGTAACAAAGGATTAAGATTAAAGTGGGATAGGATCGATCCAGTTGCTTTAAACCAAACTATTGTTGAAGATTCCATGGTTTCCATCATGGCTTTTTTATCTGATGATTTAGGGCCTGGTGAGATTCAGTCTGAATGTGTTAATATCTGTAGGTCTATCTAAAGTTATCTCACTTCCTCTGTTTCTCCCAGGGAGATGCCACTATTCCGATGGTTTAGTGCAGCATGTTTACCTGTTAACAGGAAATTGATGTTCTCCTTAGAAAGCTGCACTCGGGTAACATGTGATGTTAAGGGGAAACGGCCTTACAACGCTGCTTCAAGCATGTGTTCCAATACACTGCAAGCTAAACAACGCTTGCCTTAACCACTCGTATGCCTGAACCACACACATGCATGGTTAAGGCAGTCAGCATTCTAGCTTACTAAGTGGGCGGGGAGAGGAACTCGAAGGGAGGACCTGCAGGAAGGACGGGGACGTGGCGAAGTAAGTTGGGCTGGGGAGGTTATATTTTAAGGGAGGGGCCGGTTTTAGGGCTCAGGACGGGAAGCCCGAGGAGTAGGTTTCAAGGGAGGGGCCATTTTAAGGCTCAGGGCAGAGGGCTGGGGTCGTGTTAGGTTTTAAGGTAGGGGCAGAGTTTTAGGGCTCAGGGCAGCTGGCAGTTTTCAGGGCAGAGGGGCAGTTTTTAGGCTCAGGGCAGTGGGGGTCGAGGTAGGTTTTAAGGTAGGGGGCAGAGTTTTAGGGCTCAGGGCAGGGGGGCAGTTTTTAGGGCTGAGGGGCAGTTTTTAGGCTCAGGCAGTGGGGTCGGGGTAGGTTTTTAAGGTAGGGGGAAGAGTTTTAGGGCGTAGAGGGTAAGGCGGGGAAGTTATTGGGGCTCAAGGTAGGGAAATTCGGGATAGTTTAAGGTTTTAGGGGCGTTGTCCTTTTTAGGGCTCAGGGGTCAAATTATAGGGCACGGACATAGGGATTTCAGGACTCGGGGCGAAGGGGCTGGGGTGTGACCTTTACCACACAGCCCTTTACCAAACATGCCTTTTCCACGAAATTGTGTGATAAAGGCATGCGTGATAAAGGAATGCGTTGTTTAGACGCATTTGTTATTGGGGCTGCGTGGTAGAGGCATTCATGGTTCAGCAATGCGGGCCTCTGTCATACAACTGATGTTAAGAATGCTAGAAAGGAATATAAACAGGTCTTTGAGGACAGGAAGTCTGAGATCAGGATTAAGGCATAGAAGACCTTATAATGACTGGGAAATTGAGGGATAGCTCAAAATTCTAGGAAGCGGTTGAATAGGCTATTTTTTAAGGAGTCAGATGGCCCCTAATATTGATACTTTTATATCAGTGGATGCATGGGTGTCTCATTTTACTAAATATTTTTCAGCAGGGACACGTCCATGCCACAAGGGCTTAACTGAACCCCAGCTACGTGCCTCCCGTGGCCACTAAAATCTGATTGAAGTTCATGAGGTTATTGTAGCTATAAACAAATGTATCCCAGGAAAGGCCCCGGAACCAGATGGTGTCCCAGCTGATATTTTTAAATCTGATCTCCATATGTGGTCTCCACTGCTTACAAATGTGTTTCTATCAGTAGTCCGGGCTCCATCCCCGATTCCTGGGACACCGTAGTTCCGATATTTAAATAAGGGGACTGGTCTCAGCTGACTTGTTATCTGCCGATCTCTCTCATAGATTCTAGCACCAAGATTCTTGGTGGAGTACTGTGTCCTGCCTTGAAGATTGGCCCTGGGGAATAATGTTTTGTCAGATGTCTAATTTGGTTTTAGACCTGGTATAGGGACAATTGAACAATGTCTAAACCTTTTATTTAATAGTGGGGAAGTACGTCAATGCAAAAAAGGATTCTGTGCCCTTGGCTTTTATTGATTTATCAAGTGTCTTTGATCTTGTGAATTATGGAAATGATGGGCAGGATGGGAGTGGAGATTGAACTCTTATCTCTCATTAGGCAATTACACCAATATCTCACAGCAAGGGTGCGTTATGGCCCGTCGGGTGAATGTTCTCCCCATATCAGCTCTACACGGGGGGCTATACAAGTGTGTACCTTGGCCCCATTCCTTTTCCTGCTCTACATTTATTGGAGTAACTATCTGATGAAAAATAGAAAGGATGTGCCATGTATGGGGAATAAGTTAATCCCCATTTTATTGTATGTGAACGGCGCACTGCTGATCGCCCGCACAACAAACGGCCTTCAGATATCACTAGACTTATTTTTAGCATATATGAAAGACCTAGATCTTCAAGTAAATAATTCAAAGTCCTATATAATGACTTGTGGTCGCCGGCCCTAAGTCCTCGAATTTCAAAATGGGGCATTGTAATCTAGCAAAGGTGAAGAATTTTAATTATGTAGGGATCCTTTTTAACCAATCACTTTGCTGGACTTCACTTTTTGTGTCATCATTTTTTTAATTGATTATCGAGACAAAAGTTTACAACATGGGAACAATATAGCAAAGGAGGAAATATGCAGCGTTAATCGGTACAGTAATAGAAGAGGGGGTTGGGAGAATCGGGGGAAATGGGGGTGGGTGTAGCAATGGGGGAATACATGTCATCACCAGAATCAGCATAGTGAGGGAGGTTGGGTGGCGAGGGAGGCGGAGGACAGCTGAAGGGAGAGATAGGGCTATGGGTTAGGAGGGTAGGAGGGGGAGCGTCACAAGAGGGGGTGGGGGATGCCGAGTGCAAGGGAAGAGAGGGAGTGGAGCACTTAAATATGTCACGAGGAACTTGGGATGACATACCTGGAGGACCTAATTGGCCTGGCCCCCTTAATACTCTGGGGCAACATTTGGGGATCACCGGAGGGTGGCCTAACCAGTACCTGCATTACAGACTGCCTGTTACTTGATAGGGAAGACCAAATATCATGGCTCTCATACCTGAAAGAATCATATATAAAAAAAAACTAGGCCTAGCGGAATTATATGAAAATCCCCGCATAATTAGGCCAGAACATAAGTTACACATTAAAGAACTCTACTTGGAACACTGTATGAACATACGCCTAGAAAAGGCCCAGGCTAAAGAAACAATTGCAAGTATGGAGCCCTATTTAGGGTGGATTATGAATCCCACATATTGTTATTTGTTAACTCTTTTTAGGATGTGCACGTTGCCCTCTAAATTGGCTTTTCTCAGCCAGTGGCATTGAAACAGGATTTACCACCTTGTGGGCGCAACAACATCTCCATACAATGCACTGGCCTCTTTATTTTGTTTTGTACTCTGTATTCAGGGCCGAAACGCCGAGATATTGCATGAATTAAATTTAAGACATCACAATGAAGGGTTAATATTTCTGCAGTTTTTAGGACCCCCAGAAATCTGTTAAGCGGTATTACATTTGATAAATCAGCCTTTTATCTTAGGAAAAGATACGAATCCCTATAAAAAAGAATTTAATGGATGATTTTTAACAATTATATGTGCACCCTTCCAAACCCTTTTCTCTGTTAAAATGATATTGGTCTTGTCCCATCAAGGAAAGTTTTTGTTTTTAACTCTTGCTTGATAATTATTTTTTTAAACTGTATTTTGAGTTAAATTAACGCATACTGCTGTACGGATATTAGTGTTGAAATCTTAATGTATTGTATTTTTTTTGCTTATGCTGTGCTTTTATGGGTCCGGCCGAATAAAGACTGATTGACTGACTGACTGTAATGATAGCAGTGTGCTGTACATCTAGTGCAAGTATGTAGGTATTGCCTGCCACCTAGAATAAAACTCTGGGACACACACTAGGGCCTTATTTTGCATGGTGTTATACAGTCTGGTAACTAGCAATTGGAGGATGAGGATTCTAGAATCCCATTCAGCACATACAACTGCAGAGAGACTTCCGGGAGTGTAGGATGGGCCCCTTTACAGGTGGTGCAAAGTCTGTCATTTAAGATATGTTGAGTGGGGTACAGCCAGGAGGACTCCAGAGTGCGGAATCTCCCCTCTGGGTATAGATATAGGGTATATAATATTTGCATGCGTTCTAGCTCCTGACATACCCTACCATCTGCTGTGCGAGCAGAGCTTCTAATGAGGCAGTCCCATTGTGATCACAAACCAGAGAGGAGACAGGGACACCTCTGTCTCGTACTTCTGCTGATTGGGAACAAGAAGGAGGTCTCGCCATTGACTCACACCCATGCCACTGGCTGCCAATATAATAATTGAATCCACTGAAGGAATCGTCTTTTGAGGCCCTTGTGCTCCAGTGACATGAACATGCACTGCCATTCCAGCGAGTCAAACGCTTTTGCAGCATTCAACCGAACCGCTGCAAAAGTGACTTGTGGGTCTAGTAAGCACAGAGTGCAAATATTGTTTGATCACTCTGCTCTCTGTGCCGTCCCTCCTGTTCCATTAATCGCTAGTTCCATGAGACTGTTATACGCTTTCTGATGGAAGCATAACGCACTGCCTCTGAATACAGCTCCTGTTACCCTGATTGACACTGGTTTGTTGTGCTTTCCTTCGGGATCTCTGAGTCCCCAACCACATTTTGGTTAGTATTTTGCTATTTGGACAACTGTCTGGGTAGCTAATGTGCTGGGAAGTAGGTGGATCTTAGCCTGCCCTCTGAACGAGGTTGTGCTGTTTTTTGCTTTCACAGTAAACCACAAAAGTCACAGAATCAACCTGGTCTTAACCCTCTGGTATCTTGGCACAAAAGCAGTCAAACTGAACTTAGAGGTAACGTGTAAAGATTTTGCAGCTCACAAAAAATTATAAAGTGAAAACACAGCGCAAGTTTGATCCCAAACCAATTTAGAAAACTAAAGTCATTTTTAATAAATAAAACGGTACCAGAATGACAAAAATCCAGTTTAGTAGAACCAGAGAAATCGAGTTTAAGTAAATATAGCACCTAAAAGCACAACGCACCAACTAAGGGTATCTGGTCATGCTGGATTGGGATAACAAGGCTTTGTTGGAGCTTTGGGTTGAGTGGCATCACTCCTGATGAAGTTTTCAGCTGTGCAGCGTGGCTTGTCAGGGCTTTGTGTCACTTGGCATCGGTTACGATGAAACTTGCAGCTGTGCGGGGCTTCCCAACACTTTGCTCTGGTTTTGATGGAACCTTTAGTTGGCAAAGAGGAGTATTCTCTGTTGCCAGCCAGGGTCTACAACCTGGGATGGCATCCCTTGAGGATCAATGACTTACTCCAGCAGGGCTCAGGCAGGCCAGCTGCAGGTTCAGTGCCCCGTAGCTCAGCCAACTGACCTCTGAACTTACTTATGTAGCCTGGGATGAAGCGAACCGGTCCAATCTTCCTTCTCACAGAGCAGGGCAGGTTAAGTATCAAGGCAGTCGTCTGCGGAACAATCCAGGCCTCAAGTAGCAGGGATGTTCTCTGGGAAACAAGGCAGTCCACAAGCAGCACCATAGTCCAGAAGAGGAGGCTCAGGAGGGCCAATATTTACAATTGGTGCCACCCTTTGAAGTGGGGTGAGATCCTGGCTACCCCATGTGTGGTTCTTGAAAGTTACTTCCTTCCCCTGCCAAGGCTCCAAGTAGTCTGGAGTGACAAACGACTGATGTCAAGTTCCTTTGTGTGTGTGCTGGATGCAACTCTTTGAAATGTAAGTGGGGTAGGTAACAGTTTTGCCCCACCGATCCTGTCAACACCTAGACCCCCCTTGACTCACTGTCTGGGAGGAATACACAATGGACAACTGCTCAGTATTCACAGTCATGTGACCCAGGATACTGGCAGCAAGCAACACATGTTAAGAGCATTCAAATTTCAACTTTCTAAAAGCAGCATTTTCAGAATTGTGACTTAAAATACGACTTTACCATTAAAGAGGATTTTAAATTACAATTCATTGGAGTCCAAACATAAAATTTCTACCTGTTCCCAATCAAAGGTTAACACTTAATAAATTTAATAATGTAACCCAATGTTATCCCATGGGAGAGGTAGGCCTTACAGTAGTGAGAAAATAATTTAGGAGTTTTTCACTACCAGAACATGTCAAACTTAAAACTGCATATCCTATGTTTTAATGCAGCCTGCCCTATGGACTTTTATGTAATAAAAAGGAAGTTTTAGGCCTGACAAAAGTTTCATTTGCCAGGTTGAAATGGGAATTTATAACTGCACCACAGGCAAGTTTTTACAGTGCTACGCTAGTGGGTGGCACAATAAGTGCTGCAGGCCTACTAGTAGCAGTAATTTACAGTCTCTAGGTACCATTAAGTACTATGTACTAGGGATGTATAGAAAAATTGAATGTGCCAATCAGGCGTAGGACAATTTTACCATGTTTTAGGGAGGGAGCTAAATTACTTTAGCACACATTAGCAGTGGTAATGTGCACAGAGTCCCAATGCCAACAAAAACTAATTTCAGAAAGCAGGAGAGGGTGAAGGCAAAAGGTTTGGGAGTGACCCTGCAGAGAGGGCCCAGCCCAATAGTGTTTTTGCCTAGGCTATAAGAGGTCCCCCTTGTAGTAAACAGTGACCCCATCCTTCAGCAGGACTATCATCCCGTCAGGTTTCAGTCTTGTATTGATCCATTCTGCTCCTTGTAGGCTTAATAGGGACGGATACCCAGGCTGTCAGGCCCTTGGTAGTCTTCAACTCTTTGTGGGCTCATGTATATTTGGGTATTGCAGCTTCTGAAATGGGGGTTCTATGAACAATGATGCGTCCGTTTGGGGTGTCTGGTGCCCTACTATATTCCTCGATGGGTTCTACCCATGGTGTTTTGGGGTGTTTTGTTGGCTCTGTGCATTGGTGTATAGTGCCTGTGCCTTATTTCTGCTCTCCTATCTGGGTTGTTCTTTAACCTGGTAATCCTTTGGTCTCTGACCCTCCCTCCTGCCCCCCGATTTATGTTTGTATGTTACTGCTTTTCTGGTTTTGTTCAGTTTCTCCAGCTCTAGTAGTTCTGTGGTGGCATTTACATGGGTAATCTTACAACCACATGGCTGGCTTCTATTGCACAATATCTTTATCCTCCCATTCCGCCCATCCGGCAGTGCATCCCTCAGTAGTGGGATTCCTACTGGATCTGTAGTGGTTTTTAGGGCTTTTTCTTTTTGCCGTTTTAAATAGCGGTATCCTCATGGCATTGTTACCACCTGGATTTTCTATTGTGAGACTCTGTCTGCTGTTCCAGTCTCCTTTCTAGGTACAGTTGCCACCTTTTTTTGCTGGCCTTCAGAGATGTGCAAAAAGAAGAGCTGATGGACAGAGTGCTGAACAAATTAAGCATTCGCCCCCAGTCACAGATCTGGGTTAAATCCATTGTGGGTGGTTTTTTTTTTTTAGGCAGTTCGGGCTGGACTGTTTCCTTGGGGAGCAGAGTCAAGACTGATTTGCATATGGCTGAATCCAAACTGGAATGGCGTAGCGAGCAAAAAAAACAATGTTCTTAACCCAGATCTGTGTTTGGAGGTGAATATTTGTTTTGTTCAGCATTCCGTCCATCATCTGTTTTTTTTTTTTTGCATTAATAGCCCTAAGTTGGAAGGGTTTGCCTAATCATGGGCCCCTTGCTCGCTGTGCCACAGGATTTAAGCTAGCTTGGCTGATGAGGGGTGTTACCCCAAAACCGATCCCAGGATGCTTGTTTCCAGTCCAGGGAGGACCTGTCCTGGCAGTTCAGGCTAGACTGTTCCCATGGGGAGCAGGGTCAAAACTGATTTACATATAGCTGGGTCCAACCTGGAATGGCGTGGCAAGCAAAAAAAGATGGATTTAACACAGATTTGTGACTGGGGGTGAATGGTTGATTTGTTCAGCATTTCGTTTATCATCTGTTCTTTTTAGCCTTCAGAGAAAAGCACCAGTCAGGCCTGTAAAAATAGCTGAGGTGGCAACCTTTTTTTAATGGTCATTCTCCAATGTCTGTGTTGGTCCCTGCTCTGTGGCTTTTAGGGTATGGGGTTTGATGTTGTTTTGGAGGCTGCCTTTGCCTATACAGTTGGTGTGTGGAGTGGAACTGTTTTGGTACATTTTTATGAATAAGGACAGTGGAAGGCAATGAAGCGTAATGTCCTGATTTACTTACTGGTAATCTTCATTACTCCGACTCTAGCTTACTTCGGCAATCATGCCCTCCTCCTCTGAAGAAATTCAATTATCACACAATCCGTTATTTATCAAATACACGCATGGCATACAGAAAGCTGCATCTTTTGCGTGTGTTTTTTTTTGATCTTTACAATAGCCTTTTTCATAATTTTGCCAGTACTGGAGTTGTAACCTGACCTTTAGGCGGCCACCTAATTGTTTTTTTTTGCTTTTTGCACAGTAGATTTATTTTCCTTTCATTACCACAACTACCATTATCACTATCATCATTACAGCTACCACTATAACTATTAAAATAATAATTATCATCATTATCACCTTGGTTATTAACAGTTATCACCAGTATCATTGCTAACATTAACACTATCATCACCATCATTAAGACCAAAATGTCCTCTTCCACCAAGGCCACCATTACCACCTCCACCATTACAACCATCCCCATTACTTCTGCCACCTCTACCAGAATTGCTACCGCTGTACTTACCACCACCTTTATTTATCAACACCACCTTCACTGCTAACATTACCAGTAGCACTGCCACTACCATTGCCACCTCCATCTGACAACCACAATGCCACCACCACCTATCACCACCCCAAAAGCCAATAGATATGGCTTTAATGAGCTAGCACATGCAGGTACAGACATGACATGAATTATGCCTGTTGGTGTTCCCGATGCTCGTTTCTACCTTATTGTTTCATGTCATGCCCTTTTAAGTACATTGAAAACCAGACGAATCGGAAGAATCGCAAATACCGTTTAAAACCACTAGATGGCAGGCCATAACTTTAGCAAACCTTTGTCATTAATGAAACACTGTATAGGAAGCGATGGGAAGAAGAGCCTATACGATATATTTGATAAAGTCATGACTGCAGTTTTTATATATGTCCGTTTCTATATTAGCCGACCAATCTTGCGGTTTCTTTTTTCAAACAGGTGTCGGTGTCCCGCTCATTCCCACGTTTACTCTCAAGGTAAGAACGCACCCAAATAAAAACATTCACGATTTGATTAAGAAATGTTTGTGTCGTTCCTATGACACTTTAGATGTAGTGAATGGAGGTATAACTATAACAAAAAAATATAATAAAACATGAGTGATGACTGGAAAAAGTAATGCAAGTTGTGAAAATGGGTGGTATGTTTGAAAGGCATGGATACTGCTCTGAAATGGTCCATCCATTCCTAAACCACTTATGATTAATCAGTCAACCGAAAAATATGTTCAAGTGAGGATATGTAATAAATAGAGTATGTGTCATTGTGATTGAATCGACTCACAGCCTCGATCGACAAACTGTCTTTCCTTAAAATCCAATAGTTAGGTGTGGAGCTAGACGCGCCCTTTTAATTTTACTAAAAACATATATTAACTTGTGGCGGTCGCCATTAGGTAGTTAAGGTTAGAATCGCTTTTACATAGGAAAGCGTTTTTTGTGTTGATATTAACTTTGGCCCTGTTTGACGAATCTCCGTGAAACTTTTCAAAAAGGTGCGACTTTTCCACTAGTTTGTGCTTTGAAAGATTCGGCGTGATCCGTGAAGCAGGGGCTTAGGGCACAAAATCCCCCCCCCCCCCCCCCCCCCCCCCCCAGCAAAAACCTTTGAACAGAATTGCTCCAAATTTGGCAGGAAGGTAGATGTTGGTCCGCAGATTGTGCTTTTCATGATTTGGTGTAATTCAGTTCAATAGTTTTTGAGAAATTAAGGGTAAAAAAGAAATGTATATTTTGGCAGTTGGGCTTGCAAGAGTGCGATATTAAAAATGGAGCCCATTTTCCCCACGAGCCTTCATGCGCTCATGGGAGCGAGATGCTCCAGTGAGTTCTGTAAGCTCTTGGATTGACTGGCTGTTAGTTTTAAACATGAAATGGCCGGCATTACTGTTTACTTTGAAAAATTGAAGATGTTGTGGAAATGAGGTAAAAAAAAAAAAGCTGTATGAGGGGCAGCAGAAAGGCATCCTGCATGCCTAGATTTTGAGAGAACGCCCCTAAGGTGTATGTACTGTGTTGAAAGTTAATTTATATTGTTTTAAATGATTTCGCTGGATTTCAAATAGTCAAAAGGAGTAGATAAGTTGTGAATACACTCAACTAGCAGGAATTGATATTTTGCAATTTATTATTGAGAGGAGGTGTATGAGATATAAGTACTGTGATGAATACAATGTTAATTGTTTTAAAAAATATTGTTGCTATCTCGCGAGACTCTAGCAGGATCGGGAAAAGTAGGAAGGAGTAGGTGATCTTTTAATACACTCTGGTATACACACTATAAGAAGGAGCGTTAGTGGAGATGGTGTTCAGTTGCTTCAAAGCCATTGATCAGTGGATGACATGGAGCCATCTCAAATTGAGTGTTTCCAAAACAGAAATACTCACATGCTGTGATTGGAAAAATTACGACCTACTCGTCGCATGGCATGACAATCTGGGAACACCACCTAAAGTATCAAAGGAAGTAAGGAACCTCCGAATTACCATGGACTCCAAGCAATGAATGCCCAAGTGGACAAACTAGGGATTTCCAAACTAGGTCCAGGCTACTATCTCTCTTGTTCTGTCCAAACTTGATTACACCAATAGCCTTTATCGCAGATCATCTTTAACAACTATGAAAAGACTACAACGGATTCAGAACTCCGCTGCCAGACTCCTCTTACATATAAAGCCACAAACCCACATCTTCCATGCCTTAAAGGCCCTACATTGGCTAGCGGTTGCCAGAAGATCCACATTCAAGGTGCTTTGTATCACCCACAAAGCGAAACATGGAACAGGATGGCTCTTCATCAGAAATAATATCACCAAATACATTCAACAATGGAACCTCCACTTTGCATTGGCACCATACAAGAAAGCAGTTAAACTATGGAACTCTTTACCTCTAAACATAAGATCCACAGATAACTACCTTATCTTCAGAAGACACACATAACCACCATACTCAAACATAAATATATAGCATACCCCTGTGTGTATAAGCATTTAGTTTGACTATGTGTACCTAGATATGTGAATTGCTTTGTATAAATGTATATAACAATTATATTTATAAATATATAGGTATTCGTTAGTTCTGCGTAACAAATGTACATATTACTTATGGTTATATTATTATATGTTTAACATGTATATAGGTGACTGCATAAATAAGTAAATCTTTATCCTAACTATTTATCTACAATTGCTTCACTATTGAATTACAATTTATCTTTTATACAAACAAATAAACTTATAGTACAGCAACACTTGAAAGTCTGAGTTTAATAAATACAACTTAAATCTATATATATCACCCTCTTCCTTTACATATGTACCTTTCATGTACTTATGCATATTTATATTAATTACTTTACTTCTAATTCAGCATCTCCAATGCACTACCCTATATCTCACCCTAAACCTCTCTTAATATATCGTCGATCGCCACTCTCTCACTAATACCAAATCACATTCTACTACTATTTTTTTTAAATCTGTTTAATAAAAACATTTCAATTTTGTCAATACATGCTCATGCCTTCATTACTTTTTTTTGGGAAAATAAATTTGGTTCTTCATGCATGTTTTAAAGAATTATAGGTACACTGCTGGTTACATCATAGATGACTATGGAGCATAGTGCGTCTTATACGTACATAGTATATCGGGATGGCTTTTACAGGTGTGGATATTCCTCTGTCAAGCAAACCAAGCTTGTTATTACATTCCATATGGTGCATGTAGTCCTTTAACAGATCATTGTGAATATCAGCGTAATTTTACGAAAACTAAGAAATTAAGGAGAAAAAGGGAATATTCAAACCATTAGTCCCGCCCGTGGCACCCCCCCCCCCCTGTGTAGAATTTGCTTAGTGTTTCTATGCCTATTGCCCACCTGCTCCCTCCCCACCATGTTGTGTGGATATGTGCACACGTTTAACCAGTGTGTAGTTATTGTCTATTGCTTACGGTCTACCCTGGACTGCAACACACATGTGCAGTGTCCACCTGCAGTGCTACTCCACAGAGGTCTCCTCCCTCAACCACCCCAGCGTTGCATCCCAGTATGTTGCAATGGGAACCTGACATAAGCCCATGGTTTCCTCGCGCCTGATAGCAAGGCTTTCCGCCTTGGCCCATGCCAGAAACGATTTACGCCATGCCTGTATATGTGGGGGATCTGGTGCTTTCCACCTCCTGCTAATCAGCCTTTTGGCTGCCACCATACCTAAATCCAGGAACCTAGAGGTTACTTTGGTGTTGGGTGTTCTTCGGAATCTGTGAAGGAGATAAATCGGCCATTCGAAAGGTTTCTCTTACCCAGTGCAGGAGTGTAGTATAGTGACCACCTCCCTCCAGTATATGCCAAGCTAAGTGCAGCTCCAGAGCATGTGTATCAGATCAGCCCCCACTTCGGCGCATCTCGGGCACGCAGCATCTTCGCGACTGAAGTACCGGTTAATTTTGGCATTGTGAGATATGCCCATTGAATTATATAAAACTGAATTTGCCTGAACCATTTCTGGGGATGCGTTTTGGACTATCCAATACCTGAGCCCACTCCTATCAGAAAGCGGACAGCCCAGATCCTGTTCCCAGTTGCAACGGAGTGGATCCAGGCTCACTGCCGCGTGCGTCCTGAACGGGGCCGCGAACCACTGTGCAAGGTGTCTGCCCTGTCCCATGACCTGTAAGTACTGCATGGTGAGGTGCGATTGTGGCTCTGTATTAATGTCACCCAACTTGGCTGTAAGTGTGGCTATCAATGAACGGTGAATTAGGAACTGCCCTGGTGGTAGCCCCACTTTCTCTACCAAGGATGTGTATGGAATAAGCTTCCGATCTCAGTATAAGTCCCCAAGTGTTTGAATGCCCGCCTCATGCCATTCCCGGATTGTAGTCGACAGCAGTCTGGCCCCTGGGAGACCCTTCTAGGGGTATCGCTGGTGCGTTTGGGATAATACCCCGAGTTATGTAGAGGCTCCTGCAAAAACATTTGTATGCCACAGCGAGCAAATCTCCCAAACCAGTCTTTCTAAACCTTTCCCTCTGACTCTTCCCCCCTCGACCTCCCCTTTACTCACCATAAACCTCCTCCTACTGCTAAGAACTCCAAAGAAATAAACACTTTCTAGACAGTTCTCTCTTCTATCCCTCCACTATCCTTTTCAATCCAATTAAAAGACTAACATGTCCACCGCTCAAATTAATTTCATTTTTCCCTATCCTAATACCCCACTAATTCTGTTTGGGTTCCGGGAGTAGTGTGCTTCCTGCCTAAAAGCGTTTTGACACCTCATCAGGGGTAGCAAGCGCTATATAAATGCAAACCCATCCCACTTCTATCCTTCCACTATCCTTTTTCGATCCAAATAACAAACTCACATGTCCACCGCTCAAATTAATTTCATATTGACCTATGCTTTTCACCACTAATCCTCTTTGGGTTCCGGAGTAGCATGCTACTCACCGAAAAAGCGCTTCAACGCCTCGTCGGGGGTAGTAAGTGCTATATAAATGCAAATACAATTACAATCCGAACCTACTATTTATGCCCATCAGGTTGGGAAGACCTCTGAGCAGAGAGTTAAGTATCTCCCCACACCCGACTACGCACACCCATCATCAATAGAGGGGTCTCTGTGGAGGGGCTAGTCCCGCCACACACACTATTATGCACATTCGTCATCTGAGAGAGGGGTCTCAAAGGAGAGGCCAGTCACTCCCTATACACCCTACTATTTCAATCCGTTACCTGAGAGAAAGGTCTGAAAGTAGAGGCTAGTCTGTCCACATACCCTACTACTCACACCAGTCATTTGAGAGAGAGGTCTGACAGGAGAGGCCAGTCACTCCCCACTCACTACTACGCACACCAGTCATTTGAGAGAGAGGTCTCAAAGGAGAGGTCAGTCCATCCGCACACCATGCTATGCACACCCGTCACCCAAAAGAGAGTTCTGAGCAAAGAGGTCAATCCTTCCCCACAAACTACTATGCACTTCTGTCATGCAGAGACAGGTCTCATCAAAAGGGCCGGTCTCTTTTTCATCCTACTCCACAGTCCTGTCAAATGAGAGGTGTGGGGGGCTGGCTGTATGTGAGGGGCTGGCTGCAGGCCCTGCAGCAAACCTCCCGCTGTGTATGGTCAAGGGCTGTGCGCAGCCGGGGTTGCATTTACATATGGTGATTTAAATATTTCATTACTTTAAAAAAAAAAAAAAATAGAATTTCACTGGAAAAAAACAAAGGTTAAACTAACATTATAGTTGGGTGTGATAAAAAGAAATGTTCTTGATTGTTTTTTAAACCTTAGAAATTCACTGGAAAAAACAATATTAACATTTTGAACAAAAAATGCCCCACAGAAACTTACCAGTTAAAGTTAGCACAGCTAACTACAACTTGTGCCCTCACCATACATTGCTTATTACTTCACATATGACATCAGTCATGGCATTTTCTTTTACAAAAACAAATTGTATTAAGTTTTATTGTTATCATAACAAACTGCAGAGTGAGATACATTGTGGCGCCTACAACCCTGATATGGGCCTGATGCATATACATGATGAATAGGGCATAGATCACAACACTAATGATACACAGCAAGATGCCTACAACCATATTGGGCTGGCCGTGTTATTACATTAGAAGCAGATTCAAAGAGGATCACCTTTGAATAGTCTGCATGTGTGGTATAACCCATTTTTCCCTGTCCAAGCTGAACTAAAGAGAATAACCATGACTTGAGTCCCCTTGTGCATATAGTGGTGGGGGTCCTGACAATCCAGGCGAAAGGCCCAGGAGCCATTCCTTATCTTGTCTCCCAACCCAGAGAGTGTTATTGGTGTGGGACTGGGGATAGTTAGGTTGCCTGACATGCCCATGCCTCGAGGGCAGGGTGGTGCTTGATGACAAACTAAAAGAAAAACATGTAACAAACTAACTTCTCACAGGTCAAGGAGCATCCTGACTACATGGTGGAGGCGAGGCGCAAGGTCGCGCAGCGTGTAAGGAGTGCGGTCTCTAAGTTTCACTGGTGCGTGTGGGGGACCTCAGGCCGAAGGAGGAGGGTCACAAATAATTTGGGGGCGAAAAGCTGGAGCGCCCAAAGCTTTGGGTGGTTGAAGCATTTGAATTCTATCCATGTAAGATAGTGTATTAATGGCTGCCATACCTGCTAAAACTTTCTATCGGTGTTAGCTAAGCTGTGGGACAGCTGCTGCTACCGATACGTTTTGGGAATATCCCTCCATAGAGTTTCCCATTGCCAGGTGAGGTCCCACAAGGGCCGGCAAGCTACTGCTCGGTCCATGTGGAACCAATGCTTCTCACTTTCACGCACCACCCTCTCGGAGATATACCTTAGCTGCGCCGCCCAGTAATATTCCAACTAGTTTGAGAATGCCAGCCCTCCAATATCTCGTGGCTGCATCAATAATGAGTGGGCCATGCGGGGAGGCTTCCCAGTCCATATAACAGTGCGTAGGTCTTTCTGAAGGCGTTGAATGTCTTCCTGAGGGATCAATGTGGGCAAGGTCTGGAAGACACATAGAACTCGAGGGAAAATATTTATTTTGAAAGTGTTTACACACCCCAGCCAGTAGACATAAAGGGGTTTCAATCTCTGCAGGTCTACCAAAATCGAGTGGCGAAGGGGGGACCAATTAGCTTGGGACCATGTTGAGAGAGTAGCGGTGATGTGATGGCCCAAATATTTGATGGATTCCGAGGACCATTGGAAGGGGGTGACACCCTGTAGTGCATTTGCCTCTGTGGCCGAAAGGGTATGGTTGAGAACGAACAACTTGGACATATTAATCTTGAAGCCAGAGACGGCTGTGAAGGTCTGCAAGTCATCTATGACATTGGGAAGCGAGGCAGCAGGTTGGGCAAGGGTAAGGAGGAGATGAACCCGCAAATACGTTAATCATGTGCTCCTGCCCTCCAAAGAGGATGCCCTTGACCCTCTCTGAGGCCCAGATGTGAATAGCCAGCAGCTCTACTGCCAGGGCAAAAAGCAGGGCCAAGAAAGGACAGCCCTGCCTTGTGCCCCAACCCAGAAGTATCAAGCTCTTGGTCCTCCCGTTCACTCAGACGCAGGTGGTCGGGGCCACATATGATCACATGTTCTATGACCTCATTTATGACATCACTCATGACATCCCAGATTACATCATTGATTACATCACTGTTGACATCAACCAAGATTCTTTTGTTCACATTGCTCTTTAAACGGGTATACCATTAGAGCTATGAAAGTAAGTGCAAAATGGATCAGAACAATATGAAGCTTATTTTCTGCTATCATACATACAACCCCCATAGGTAAATCAAACTTGTATTATTTGCAACATTGACCGTATACCACATACTTCATGGGTAGTCGAGTTCATGTTGACTATGAACCATGGATGAAAGGGTAACCTAGCTTGCACAGGGTGTTCAATCTGTATACAACTGTTCAGGGAAAACCAAGTTCCTCCAGATCCTCAAGCCCTGTTACATAACTAATGCCCTACTACTGGACAATCTTTACCTGCATCAAACCTCTGACAGTCAATGAACCTTCATTGAGAAATTAAGTAGATACGAGTAGAAATGTGGGTACTGTTAACAGTTTTTGCTCTGTGGAGAGAGTTTACTCTGTACCACACTGTTAGCAGACAGTGAACTCTCATGAGAAATACACCACAGAGAACTAAAATGTACCTACTAAGGTCAGTGAACACTCTATGCAAAACGTGTCCAAAGAATGACGAGTCACTTAAAATAACCAGGGTATGAAGGTGCTAAAAATCATACTACCTGCAGCCTTCATAATGTGGTGAACACTTTACGGATAGCCCATCTTCTGAAGCAAAACAAGCACCTGTACATAGGCTAATACCTGGTGTACACAGTCTTCTGTGTTAAGTTGAAATTGTCATGCTGAGACTATTCTGTCTAATAACACTAGGCCTTTTACTATACTTATTATATAGTACATAGAATGTTTTCCCTGCTGTAAACTTTTTGCAGTACCAAAAAACGTGTGTGGAACATAATTAACACAAGTTAACTATCACCTGCACGCAGAGTTACTCTTCAATACAAAGATTTATAATGTGCTCAGTCCCTCAACACACCTATGGTGCATTAAGAGCACATGCGTTTTGTAAACACTTGCACGATTAGCTGGACACAGGCTATATAAAATTGGGTAGAAAAGTAATACAGTAGTTACAAGCCGCTATGAAACAAACTAACACACTCATTGGATGATGTCATCAGTGATGTCATTTCAGATGTCATCAGTGATGTCATAAATGATATCATAGAGCATGGTGTGTGTATGATGTCAGGTGAGGTTATAGGCAGTGCATGGTGGGGGCACAAGTTATAGTTAGCTCTGCTCATAACTGGTGAATTTCTGTGTTTTTTTTAGGTCAAAACGTTAGTGTTGTCACTGACAAATTCACTAACCTATAATGTTACTTTAACCTTTGATTTTTTCAGTGAAAAAAAATATATATATGGATATATATTTACAGGGGTTCTCAGCCACGCATCTTCATCAATTAGTCTGTTTTTTTGAAAGTTGGCATTTTCTTGTCCTGTGTTTTTTTTAGGTCAAAACGTTAGTGTTGTCACTGACACATTCACTAACCTATAATGTTACTTTAACCTTTGTTTTTTTCAGTGAATATATATATATATATATATATATATATATATATATTGTAGGAGAGTAGGGTCTGCAATCCTATGATCACCCAGATTTTTTTGCTTTTGCTTCATTGGTTTACGACTTTCTCCGGCTGTGGGCCTGCCAATCAGACCCACAGCCTAGCTGTTCTCTCTCGAAATTAACACACATGTACGTTAGGTGCATCCACTAATTGGAACTGGGCCACCTTGTCAGTCCCTGTCTCAGCATACCACAGGTATCCAGGGCATCGGTGTACCCAGGGCCTACCAGGGGCTGAAGCATGTATTATGCCCCCCCTGGAATGGCCGCCCAAATCGGACACAACTGGCTGCACGACAGCTGGGGCCACGTGGTGTAATCACCCGTTGCTGTAGGTGTAGTATTCCTACACCTAAACCCTAAAAATGGACACATGGATTCCTATCAGTCACTCCTATAGCAGGCCTTATCAATCCTGAAGGCAGAGTGCAGGGAATCATGTGGGACGGTGCTCTGATGCGAGCTGAGCCCGTCGACGGCTTGCGGAACCAAACCCTAATAGCCGTTCCATGGTGACGCGGGCCAACTACTTTTAAGGCATTATAATCCTCGCGGTTATCTGCTAACTTTGGCATCGCATCACCTATACATGTCGAGTAAGGTGTCATACGAATGGGAATACGAACCCCTCGCCAGTCCTGGTGACGGGGTTAGCATTCCCCCCTTTTAGAGGGGCACGACATGGAAGTAACCTTGAACCCCGGTTAAAATTGACTCAAGCCTCAGCATCACAAAATGGATGCTGCCACCAGACACAAGTCTGACCTCCTGCTGCTGGGGGACCTTCCAGCAAGGGGAGCTTGGACAAAGGGTTTCCTGTCGAGGGCGGTGTTAGCACCGTCCCAGACAGGGTTTGTGTATCCCAGGTAGGCAGGGCTGAAAGGAAGGTGACTGCAAGTGGCACCCCGGTGCTCACTGTGCATAGCCCGGCTCAAACCAGTTTCGGGGGCACACCAGCCCCTGAGCTGGCGCGAAGCCGGACAAAGGATAGGGGTGTAACCACCCCCCTCCTGGCTCCACCCATAGGTAGAACCTAGTCACGGGCCAGCCCCTTTCTCTTAGAATAAAGGTAGGAGCGAGTCCCCTTCCCAAATTGGATAATCAGATAATCGGATAACTCCGAATCACGAACCACTTTCCACGAAAGGAACTCTTGACTATTTCTGAAGACTCTCCCTTGTGGCTAAGGAGTAGCCACCCTGCACCAGCAGGCACCATCTAAGCGCTTGCGGTTTGCTGTAAGTCTCTCCTACGGATCAAGACTGCCCAGCTCGACGAGACCCGAGTTCCCTGCCATCTCTGACCTTTTACCTCCCTCATCAGCTCAGCTGAGAGTCGTAGGTGTGACGAGACCTGCGGGACCGGCTATCTTCAGAACCTGCACGACGCTTATCTAGCACGCCCACCGAGGGACCCTCGAGTGAGTGCACCTAGGGTTTGAGAAGCCCTAACCCTGAGCAGCTCCAGCATCGAAGTCTGTCTCCCCAGCATTCACGAGATCTGCGTGGGGGCCCTTCCGCTCCTTGCTGTTCACCGCGTTGTTCGACCACTTGCCGACCGGCTTGTGGCCCTCTTCACGACGCACCACGATTGTTTCATCACGAGTCTGGTTGCTCCAGACTGGCTCTTGCTCCCCTTCAACAGAGGAGTACCACGGACCCTCCTGGTCCACTCCCGACGCCATCTTGACTCCCCCGCCTGGGTGGCCACTGCCAAGACCCGCTGCCCCTTCCTGGGCCCAGCATCATCGACAGCAGACACCTTCGTGGGACAGCTCGCCCTCCATCCTGGTCGCCGCCGCGCCTCCTGGTCCGAGGAACAGCCGAGTCCGACGTCACCCACTCACCTGGTCGAGGTGACTTCAGCCGGTACCCTCCTGGTACCCACACGATCGCTGGCTAGCGGTTGAGAACTGAGTCCCCTCTGCTTTCAGGTTTTCCTTCACCACCGATCCAGGCTTGGATCGCTCTGAACATCGTCACTGGTCGCCTGCCAGCAACTTCTTCTCTCAGGCTCCTGAGACTACACGAGGACTCCCGACATCTTGACGAACTTCACGCAGCCGCAGCCTCCGGGCTAGGTAACTCGAGCATCTCGGTGCTCCATCGCAGGTTCGCTCTACAAGTGTCCAGTTCCTTTTTCGTTTAGTCCCACTGATCGGATCACTCCGGAATCAGTATCTCCAGACTCTAACCATTCGCATTTCACTGTTAGTGTAGATGGTTTCTCGTGCCCCTCGGGCATTTGTGTAAATTGTGCAACTGAAGTATTTTCCTAAGAGTTTTGTAGTGTGCTTAGCTCCCTGACTCATAAAGAGCCAGGGTAGTCTTGTCATAAATAAATATCCTTTTATTTTCATAACAACTTGTGTGGTGTCCTTTCACTTGGTGTTCAAGGGGTATATGTGATGGTAAACAGCTGGCTTAACACGCCCTCTAGAGTTTAGCCTAAGACTGCTCGTATCCACGCTACTAGGGTAGCTGGTCTAAAAGGTTGACTTACAACCAATCATCAATAAGGGTCGTTTGGAATGATACACAGTGATCACTAGAATAGTGAGCACTACATATCAGGCCAACTTCTCACATTGGTGAGCAGCGGTTGGGATTTGAGCTTGCTGTTGTTTTACCACACACGTATCCTAAGAATATCGCAGGGAAAGATCACATAAGTACCCAGGTACATATAACTTAACTTAGAATACTCCGAGTTCTACTGAACCGGCTGTTGTAGTGTAACAGGGCTTAGCACACCCTGACTACAACTCTTAGCAAGGGATCAGTAGGTAAACCCATAGTGTAGGTAGGTGCAACACTTACACCTCACTAGAAAAGCATGTCGGTCCACGGAGAGTCTGCAGGGACTCCCCTAGTGGTCAGTGACCCTCCACAGGTCGTGTCACGGTATGCAACTCTTAGCTTCAAGGAGATGAGACAACTGTGTGCCTCCAGGAAGCTAAACCAGGGTTCTAACCCTACCATCGCAATACTGATAGGTCTCTTAGAGGCGTACGATGCTAGGAGGTCCTCTAACCCAGGTCCCCCCAGTGCAGATGGGAACATGCCTCCCTTAGAGGGAACCCTCGGTGACCCAGACCTCGACCTCCACACAGAGGAGGAGGACGAGGACGAGTTATCGGGAGACGAGGCAGACAAAGGTCCAGTGGTAGTCGGCAGGCTTACAAGGACCAACTTAAGCAGGCATGAGAATGGAACTGGGGGAGCCCCGGGCCCACGCTCAAGCAGGCTTAACCTTGGGAACGGACGAGCTAGGTCTCTCTCCAGAGGCTCTGGCAGATCGGTTCATACACATGTCTCTCAGGCACCTTCTCAGAGAGGAATGACTTCCCCTCAGAGGAGGGAGCATGAAGCGAAGATGCGGGAGGTCAATCTGAGGATCGAGCGGGAAGAACTTGCCCTCGCCAAAGAAAGACTTGCCTTAGCCCGAGAGCAGAAATTAAGTGGGTTAGATCCCACTGGTGGCAGCGTTCTCAATAGAGAGAAAGACAGGGGTATAGACACTAGGCACCTGAGTAAAATAGTGCCCCCCTTTAAACAAGGGGACGACATCCACAAGTGGATAACTGCCTTGGAGAGGGCCTGCACTGTCCAGTGCGTCCCCCCAAGTCAGTGGGCAGCTATACTGTGGCTTTCCTTTGAAGGTAAAGGAAGGGACAAGCTCCTCACTACAAGAGCTGAGGATGCTAACAACTACCAAGTCCTGAAGAACACACTGATTGATGGGTTCGGCTTAACCACGGAACAGTACCGGGTGCAGTACCGGGTGCTGTTCCGAGACACCCAGAAAATTCAGTCTCAGGATTGGGCTGACTTTGTCGATTGTGCCACTAAGGCTTTGGAAGGCTGGTTGCTGGGTAGCAAGGTTACTGATTACACAGGATTGTACAATCTTATCATGCGAGAACAGATTTTAAACAACTGTCAGAACCAATTGTTGCATCAGCACCTTGTCGACTCGGATCTGACCTCTCCCCAAGAATTGGGAAAGAAGGCAGACAGATGGGTCAGAACAAGGGTCAAGCAGAACCAGAATCAGAACCAGGGTGGTCAGAAGAAAGCAGACCAAAAGGGTAACAAGAACGAACAAAATGACCAGAAGTCTTCGACAGGTCCCCAACAAACCAAAGAGGGTGGGGGTCAGGCTTCACAGAAGAAGAAGACTCAAGAAGGCCAGTCCAAAAGGTGGTGCCAATACTGTAAAAGTAAGACTCACTGGTTTAGTGAGTGCACCAAGAAAGGAGGGCAAACTCCTACCACTGCAGCCCCTAAGGCACCTGCGCCCCCTAGTACAGTCAGCAGTGGTAGTGCGCCTCCCAAGGCATTAGTTGGGTTAACCTTGGGAACCGAGGGGAGTGACGACTTAGTCGGCACGCTCACTAAGGCCGTCCTTGTCTGTACAGGGGATATGGATATGTCCCCTGATGCCAGTCCCAATACTTTGGGCAAATACAGACAGACACCTTTGATAAATGGAAGAGTGGCCCAGGCCTACAGGGACACGTGTGCCAGTGTCACCATGGTGACGCCTAACTTCGTGGACCCTGGACAGATCATGCTAGGTACCAGTTACCTAGTGACCAATGCCAGCAACGTCACTACCAATCACAGTATGGCAGTTGTTGATTTCTCCTGGGGAGGGGTAAGTGGCCCGAAAAAGGTTGTGGTTAGTTCAGACCTCCCCGTAGAATGTCTGTTGGGCAATGATTTGGAAACGTCACAATGGTCAGAAGTGGAGCAGAGGACTCGCATGGAGATGTTAGGCTTGCCAGCACATGTCCTTGCTGTGACCAGGTCACAGGCCAAAAGATGCCCCACTGAACAGGTGCTGGATCCTGGAAGAACGGACCAGACACCTTCCAAGAAAAGGAGCAGTAAGGGTAAGGCTTCGCCTTCCCCCTTGCCCCAGGTCGTGGATCAAGTCTCCGAGGAGGCTGACCTTAAAGAACTGAGGGAAACTGAGCCGCAAGAGCTTGAACCTGGTCAGGTTGAGTTTCTGGGCTCAGGGGGACCCTCCAGGGAAGACCTGGGGAAGGCACAGTTAGACTGCCCCTCACTTGAACCCCTCAGACAGCAGGCCGCTGCTGAGGCTGCAGGGAACGCCACGGGTACCCACAAAGTGTACTGGGACGATGGACTCCTGTACTCTGAGGCAAGAGACCCCAAACCTGGTGCGACCAGGAGGCTGGTCATCCCCTTGTCTCTGAGAGGTTTCCTTCTCACCTTGGCCCACGAGATTCCCCTTGCAGGTCACTTAGGCCAGAATAAGACTTGGGACAGAATTGTTCCACACTTTCACTGGCCCCACATGTCCGAAGATACGAAGGAGTTTTGCCGCTCCTGTGTCACTTGCCAAGCCAGTGGTAAGTCAGGTGGCACGACAAAGGCCCCCCTCATACCACTACCAGTGGTGGGGGTACCCTTTGAACGAGTGGGGATCGACATTGTCGGACCAATGGAACCCCAGACAGCATCAGGGCACAAGTTTATACTGGTGGTGGTGGACCACGCCACCAGGTATCCTGAAGCTATTCCCCTTAGGACCACTACGGCACCTGTGGTGGCACGGGCCCTACTTGGAGTGTTCTCCAGAGTGGGCTTCCCTAAGGAGGTCGTCTCAGACAGAGGTGCAAACTTCATGTCGGGATATCTGACTGCTATGTGGAAGGAATGTGGTGTCAACTACAAGTTCACCACACCCTATCACCCACAATGCAATGGGCTGGTTGAGAGATTCAACCGGACCCTAAAAGGGATGATTCACGGACTACCTGAAAAGCTTCGGCGGAGATGGGATGTCCTGATACCCTGCCTCTTGTTCGCCTACAGAGAGGTCCCGCAGAAGGGGGTTGGCTACAGCCCTTTTGAGCTTCTGTTCGGACATCCTGTAAGGGGACCCCTTTGTTTGGTAAAGGAAGGATGGGAGAGACCTCTCAGAAAGCCGGCATCAAACATTGTGGACTATGTGCTCGGTCTCCGCTCGCGGATGGCGGAGTACATGGAAAAGGCGTCTAAAAACCTTGAGGCGAGCCAAGAATTACAGAAAGCTTGGCACGACCAAAAGGCTGTCCTGACTGTGTATCAGCCTGGACAGAAGGTGTGGGTGCTGGAGCCAGTGGCCCCAGCAGCACTCAAAGACAAATGGTCTGGGCCCCACACGATCATTGAGCAAAAGGGAGAGGTCACCTACCTGGTAGACCTGGGAACTCCCCGGAGCCCCCACAGGGTGCTCCACGTAAACAGGCTCAAGGCATATGTCGACAGGGAGGGCATGGGCTTGCTCATGGCCACAGATGAGGGACAGGAGGAGGAGAGTGACCCTCTCCCGGACCTGCTCTCTCAGAACCCTGACGATGGATCAGTAGATGGTGTTGTCTTTTGTGGCAGCCTCTCTGGACATCAACAAGAGGATTGTAAACAGGTTCTTCAATCCTTTCGACATATGTTCTCTCTGACACCCAGTCAGACCAAGTGGTGTACCCACGAGGTCGACACTGGGGACAGTCTGCCCGTAAAGAGTAAAATCTATCGGCAACCTGATCATGTCAGAGACTGCATCAAGACAGAGGTGCAGAAAATGTTGGAGCTGGGAGTCATTGAACCCTCGGACAGCCCCTGGGCTAGTCCCGTAGTGCTCGTGCCGAAACCTCACACCCAGGGCGGTAAGAAAGAGATGAGGTTTTGCGTGGACTACAGAGGTCTCAATGCGGTCACTAAGACCGACGCCCACCCGATACCAAGAGCAGACGAACTTATCGACCGGTTGGCCTCGGCCAACTACTTAAGTACGTTTGACCTGACAGCTGGGTATTGGCAAATCAGGTTAGCTGAGGAGGCCAGGCCCAAAACAGCATTTTCTACCCCGGGTGGGCATTATCAGTTCGTGGTAATGCCCTTTGGTTTGAAAAATGCACCTGCCACCTTCCAAAGGCTGGTGAATCGAGTTCTCACTGGGTTGGACGACTTCTGTGCGGCGTATCTGGACGATATCGCTGTCTTTAGCTCCACCTGGGAGGATCACCTGGTCCACCTGAGGAAAGTGTTAGAGGCCCTGCAGAAGGCAGGCCTCACTATCAAGGCCACCAAGTGCCAGATAGGGCAGACACAGGTTGTATACCTGGGCCACCTTGTAGGTGGAGGCCAGGTTCAACCATTGGAGAGCAAAATACAGGCCATCCAGGACTGGGCTCCTCCAACCACCCAGACTCAGGTTCGAGCTTTCTTGGGCCTGACTGGTTATTACCGGAAATTTGTCAGAAATTATGGATCCATTGTGACCCCGCTAAACGACCTGACAAGTAAAAAGATGCCAAAAAAAGTTCAGTGGACAGCAAGCTGTCAGAAGGCGTTCGATGACCTAAAGCGGGCCATGTGCACAGCACCTATCCTAAAGAGTCCAGACTACTCCAAACCATTCATTGTCCAGACAGACGCTTCGGAGCTGGGTGTGGGAGCTGTTCTATCGCAACTGAATTTTGATGGTCATGACCAGCCCATAGCTTTTATTAGCAGGAGGCTGACCCCCAGAGAGAAGAATTGGTCAGCTATTGAGAGGGAGGCCTTTGCTGTGGTTTGGGCCCTGAAGAAGTTGAGGCCATACTTGTTTGGCACTCACTTCAAGATTCAGACCGACCATAAGCCCCTCTTGTGGCTAAATCAAATGAAGGGTGAAAACCCCAAACTACTTAGGTGGTCCATTTCCCTACAGGGGATGGACTTCACAGTGGAGCATAGACCTGGCACTGATCATGGCAATGCAGATGGGCTCTCCAGGTATTTCCACTTAGAGCAAGAAGACTCACCTGGTCAAGGTTAGCTTATTGTCCCAAAGTTTGGGGGGGGGTCATGTAGGAGAGTAGGGTCTGCAATCCTATGATCACCCAGATTTTTTTGCTTTTGCTTCATTGGTTTACGACTTTCTCCGGCTGTGGGCCTGCCAATCAGACCCACAGCCTAGCTGTTCTCTCTCGAAATTAACACACATGTACGTTAGGTGCATCCACTAATTGGAACTGGGCCACCTTGTCAGTCCCTGTCTCAGCATACCACAGGTATCCAGGGCATCGGTGTACCCAGGGCCTACCAGGGGCTGAAGCATGTATTATGCCCCCCCTGGAATGGCCGCCCAAATCGGACACAACTGGCTGCACGACAGCTGGGGCCACGTGGTGTAATCACCCGTTGCTGTAGGTGTAGTATTCCTACACCTAAACCCTAAAAATGGACACATGGATTCCTATCAGTCACTCCTATAGCAGGCCTTATCAATCCTGAAGGCAGAGTGCAGGGAATCATGTGGGACGGTGCTCTGGCGCGAGCTGAGCCCGTCGACGGCTTGCGGAACCAAACCCTAATAGCCGTTCCATGGTGACGCGGGCCAACTACTTTTAAGGCATTATAATCCTCGCGGTTATCTGCTAACTTTGGCATCGCATCACCTATACATGTCGAGTAAGGTGTCATACGAATGGGAATACGAACCCCTCGCCAGTCCTGGTGACGGGGTTAGCATTCCCCCCTTTTAGAGGGGCACGACATGGAAGTAACCTTGAACCCCGGTTAAAATTGACTCAAGCCTCAGCATCACAAAATGGATGCTGCCACCAGACACAAGTCTGACCTCCTGCTGCTGGGGGACCTTCCAGCAAGGGGAGCTTGGACAAAGGGTTTCCTGTCGAGGGCGGTGTTAGCACCGTCCCAGACAGGGTTTGTGTATCCCAGGTAGGCAGGGCTGAAAGGAAGGTGACTGCAAGTGGCACCCCGGTGCTCACTGTGCATAGCCCGGCTCAAACCAGTTTCGGGGGCACACCAGCCCCTGAGCTGGCGCGAAGCCGGACAAAGGATAGGGGTGTAACCACCCCCCTCCTGGCTCCACCCATAGGTAGAACCTAGTCACGGGCCAGCCCCTTTCTCTTAGAATAAAGGTAGGAGCGAGTCCCCTTCCCAAATTGGATAATCAGATAATCGGATAACTCCGAATCACGAACCACTTTCCACGAAAGGAACTCTTGACTATTTCTGAAGACTCTCCCTTGTGGCTAAGGAGTAGCCACCCTGCACCAGCAGGCACCATCTAAGCGCTTGCGGTTTGCTGTAAGTCTCTCCTACGGATCAAGACTGCCCAGCTCGACGAGACCCGAGTTCCCTGCCATCTCTGACCTTTTACCTCCCTCATCAGCTCAGCTGAGAGTCGTAGGTGTGACGAGACCTGCGGGACCGGCTATCTTCAGAACCTGCACGACGCTTATCTAGCACGCCCACCGAGGGACCCTCGAGTGAGTGCACCTAGGGTTTGAGAAGCCCTAACCCTGAGCAGCTCCAGCATCGAAGTCTGTCTCCCCAGCATTCACGAGATCTGCGTGGGGGCCCTTCCGCTCCTTGCTGTTCACCGCGTTGTTCGACCACTTGCCGACCGGCTTGTGGCCCTCTTCACGACGCACCACGATTGTTTCATCACGAGTCTGGTTGCTCCAGACTGGCTCTTGCTCCCCTTCAACAGAGGAGTACCACGGACCCTCCTGGTCCACTCCCGACGCCATCTTGACTCCCCCGCCTGGGTGGCCACTGCCAAGACCCGCTGCCCCTTCCTGGGCCCAGCATCATCGACAGCAGACACCTTCGTGGGACAGCTCGCCCTCCATCCTGGTCGCCGCCGCGCCTCCAGGTCCGAGGAACAGCCGAGTCCGACGTCACCCACTCACCTGGTCGAGGTGACTTCAGCCGGTACCCTCCTGGTACCCACACGATCGCTGGCTAGCGGTTGAGAACTGAGTCCCCTCTGCTTTCAGGTTTTCCTTCACCACCGATCCAGGCTTGGATCGCTCTGAACATCGTCACTGGTCGCCTGCCAGCAACTTCTTCTCTCAGGCTCCTGAGACTACACGAGGACTCCCGACATCTTGACGAACTTCACGCAGCCGCAGCCTCCGGGCTAGGTAACTCGAGCATCTCGGTGCTCCATCGCAGGTTCGCTCTACAAGTGTCCAGTTCCTTTTTCGTTTAGTCCCACTGATCGGATCACTCCGGAATCAGTATCTCCAGACTCTAACCATTCGCATTTCACTGTTAGTGTAGATGGTTTCTCGTGCCCCTCGGGCATTTGTGTAAATTGTGCAACTGAAGTATTTTCCTAAGAGTTTTGTAGTGTGCTTAGCTCCCTGACTCATAAAGAGCCAGGGTAGTCTTGTCATAAATAAATATCCTTTTATTTTCATAACTTGTGTGGTGTCCTTTCACTTGGTGTTCAAGGGGTATATGTGATGGTAAACAGCTGGCTTAACACGCCCTCTAGAGTTTAGCCTAAGACTGCTCGTATCCACGCTACTAGGGTAGCTGGTCTAAAAGGTTGACTTACAACCAATCATCAATAAGGGTCGTTTGGAATGATACACAGTGATCACTAGAATAGTGAGCACTACATATCAGGCCAACTTCTCACATATATATATATATATATATATATATATAGATAGATAGATAGATATATATTTATATATAGATAGATAGATAGATAGATATTTACAGGGGTTCTCAGCCACGCATCTTCATCAATTAGTCTGTTTTTTAGAAAGTTGGCATTTTCTTGTCCTAGCCGTTTGGTGCCTGCAGTTTGTTACCTGGGTCACTTGAAAAGGTGTAGTTTTGTCAGTTGTTCCTCCCAGACATCCATACAATAGAGGGGCCTGAGTGTTCGCAGGATGGACCATCCAAGGCAGGAGAGGGGGTTAAAACTGTGCACAGCCATACTTGCCTTTCAAAGACACTACTTCAGCTTGCAAACAAATAACTTCACACTAGCCTACTGTGCTTGCAAAAAGAATGGGACCAGGGCAGGGAGGCAGGAAATTCCAGACATCTTCATAGGGGGATAACTCCAGAAGTTTCTTCCACTTCAAAGTGGGCACTAGGTATTAAAAATAGGACTCTCCAGTCCACTCCTCAAATCACTTCTGGATCTGTAGGAGACACAGAAGAAGGACTGCGGTGCTGCCCCCTGCTGTAAAGGCTGCCTAACTGTGATGCTGTAAGAAGGACTGCCCTTTTTCAAGAGGAAGAAAACTGGACCTGCTTCTTGAACCCAGGACCACCAAAGTGACTCCAAGGGCTAGTTGACTGGCCTCCTGTTCTGAGCTTCAGAGACATAACAAGTTCCAACACCCTTGAACCCTGCACCTGAACTCTGCCTTCAATGAGTCCTGACCCCCAAGTGGTGCCCCCCAAGTCCCGGAATCTTGTAAGTGGGGCTAAAGGTGCTGTACCAGCCTAACTTTGGACTCCATCCAAACCGATGCAGCTTGACCCAACGAGAAGCAGGACCCATCATCGCACCCTTCGCAGCCCCCGATTGACGTGCTCATCAGAAATGATGCAGTGCCACGCACTGCATCATTGCCCCCGCAGCTATTCATCGGAACGGACGCAATGCCTTGCATCAAGGACATAAGGCACAATCCTCAGTGGGACTAATATGGGTCCTGTATCTGGCCCGCGCTCCATCATGGTTGGCCTTAACGTATGACTTCATCCCGATCAGGCACGACCAGATAACCATAGTTGACGCTTTTATTTTTTTGGTGCCATTTTCACTTTAAACTTTAAAAATTCATAACACCGGTTTTACTGATTTGATTTTTGTTTTGAAGTCAAATAATTAAAAAAAAATGTTTACACTATTTCTCTAAATTGGTGTGGGGTTTGTCTTGTGTTGTCTTTTCACTTGTTTACTGTTTGAGTGCTGCATAAATACTTTATACATTGCCTCTATATTAACCCTGACTGCTTTTGTGCCAAGCTACAGAGGGTAAAGCACAGGTTAATTTAATGACTTTCTGTGGTTCACCCTGGTGAGGATTGTGACTGTTGATTGAGAAGGACTCAGACCTTCCTCCACCAACAACCCAATTTCTCACATTGATGCTCAGTGGTGGGATACTGTACTTGTGTTTGTGCAGTATCGTACAGTGATTTGTGTAACACTAAAATTCTGTTAGAAATAATTTGATACCTGACTCAACCTCCTTTTAAATCCTCCTTAATTTATGGCTCTGCTTTTTCCAAATTAATTACTATTCTACTTGCCTGCTTGTGACTGGTATTCAGCCTGTAAACATGGAGTTTTATCTCAGCAACCTAGGGAGATACATTACAGCTGACATCAGATAGTTATGCAAAGAGAGGGGGCTGCCAGTAAAAAGGAACTTTAAGAAGGAGGAGCTACAGAAGGCCCTCAGAGGCCCACCAGTTGCAAGCTGCAACAAATGAACCGTGTGAGGAAGAGGCTATGGATAAGCAGGAAGAGAATCTGGACACATGGGTCCTGAGCTGCATGACCCTGAAGAGGCGGAGCCCCTGCCAGTGCAGGGAGCATTGTGTCTTCCAACGGCTTGTCCCTAGAAGAAGTCAAGGACAGGAAAGCTGAAAGGGTGGTAAGGGGCAGGCTGCAGCTGGCCAAATTGTGATTAAATGCAACCAAGGAGGAGGCTACTGAAAAAAGGGCAGCTGAGGAGACTGCCCGGGCGCTGTTGGACAAGAGTTAGACCCCAAATAAGATGGCCTTAGAGGAGAGTAGAAAGGCACATGAGCAAAATCTCAGAGAGCTGGACATCAACGCCAAGCAAGTAGAGTCCAGCAGCAATGGTGGCGGTATATCCTCACTGTTCACTGCAGAGGTGAGAGTTTGCATATCGCAAGACCTTATGCCCAGCTATGTGGCGGGAGTGGATATAGATAAATGTTTTTCAGCATATGAGGGAGCCCTCAGATTTGACAGTGTCACAGATTGAGATTGGGAGCAAGCTTGTGGAAGCCCATGACCACAGCGGGGAGGGACACCCTTCTGATATTAGAGGTGGGGGAACAGATGTAGTAAGCTCCCATGAAGGGCATTTTAATTGCTAAATTTCGTTGACCCCTGACCCTTTAGTTCAAGGGTAGCCACAAACTCTAAAACCAGTCTATGGTGGATTTCTTAGACTGTTCTAGCAAGGCACTGAGTGGTTGGTTGAGGAGCAGCAAAGTTGATGTTTTTACTGGACTGTGCAACCTGATTTTGAGGGAGAACATGCTCAAAATCTGTATTATAGAGCTGCACCAACACTTGGTTGACAGTGAGCTCACTGATCCCAGGGAGCTTGCTCAGGAGGCAGACCTCTTGATGAGCACCAGAGTCTGTAAAAAGCTAACTGGGAGTGGCCCCAAGAAGGGTGGTTCAGAGTCCCCACAGCAGAGTCAGGGGGACGTCAAGGGAGACACAGACAAGTACCATAATACCATAATAAGTACCATAATAAGGTGGTGGGGGAAAGGGTTCCCATGCCCCTTCTGAGAAACACGGAGGATGGTCTGGTGGGTGGTGGTCCAGGGCACCCCATTTCTAGCCCAATGATAGAGTTAGGACTCAAACTGGGGGAACTCTCTGTCCTAAGGAACCACCCACTTGTGGGAAACCTATGGGGTGCTCACTGTTTCCTTGGGGTAAATAGTCCCCAAGGACAATGTGTTAGAACATGGCCTAGTCTCCATTAGTTGGGAGGCAGACTTAGAGGGTGAGCTGGTGATCCCTCAGGGCGGGAGCCATCACTTCCACCATGTCACAGTGAATGTAGTCCCACTGTCTCACTGTATTGTCACTTCTCTGAGGAATACCGGTGTAAGCCAGACCATGGTAGTGGAAAGGCTGGTTTCCCCAGATCAGTACACCAGACAGGTATGTAGGGTAACTCATGCCCAGGGGCAGGGTTTGGTCTACCCCATGGCCCTGGTATCCTTTGAATGAGTGGGTGGGGAGGTGACCCAGAGAATGGTCATAGTTTGTCCCCAGATGTCCACTGACTGGATTAGAGGGAATGAGTTGCCACCGGCAGTGGAAGAGCTAAGAGGGGCAGTCACCCAGAGTGCCCTGAAAGTACCGGCTTCTGGGTGTACCACTCCCAAACAGAGGGTACAGAGGCCTATATGAAGGGGCAGGGGGAGAAAAGGTTCACCCCTAAACCCAGTAGCACCTGGGTTAAGAGGCCAGTCTCAGGCTACCACCCCTGGTCTAGTGGGAAGGAGAGTGGAAGAAGGGTACCCAGCACCAAAGGCAGCCCCCCATTCCGAGAAACCTCAGAGAACCCTGGGTGGTCTAGGGTCTGGCTCTTGACATTAACAGCTGTCAACGGCCTCTGTTGGTTTCTGTCCTTATGGGCAGAGTTTTCCTTGGGTTGGGGACAGAAGTCTGATCCAAGGGGTGGAATGAGCCACATCACTTTGTTGGCGGTACTGTCTGCCTGCTGGGATGCGTCTGTGAGCAGGTTTAGAAGTTTGAGAGCACTGCTGAGGCAAAAGTGCATCCACATAATAAATTATTGGGGAAATTGATTACCACCTTTTGTTAGCAGCACGACTTACTGTACCTCAAGTTTGTAAATTGCCTGAATTTTTCCCCCTTTTTCCATATCTGTGTGGTGGTCAAAATTCCAGTGGTGATGGACAAGATGAACAAGCAAGAGCATGACAACCCCTGGAGACCATTTCACATTTGTGTACAAAGTTATATCTCTCAGGGGTTACTTCCCTCCTTTCTCATCCACGGGACGCCCTGTACAAGTCTAGACACCTTGTTTAGGTCTCGCTGAGACAGCGAAAGCTGTCTCTTTGAGACATTTTGTAAGTGAGTTTTTGAAAGTGCTTCCCCTGGCATAAAGCTACAGTGCACGAGGCGTGCACGCGCGCAAAGCAGCCATATGGCTTTACGTCGCTCTCCCTCGTAGCCCCTCTCCGCCCCCTTCCCTGCTGCTATTTCACACCAATTTATCAGAACTCACGCTTCTCTCCCCCCCCCATCGCGTCTCCCGCGTCCAATGCTTGAACTCGCGCTTCTCTCCCCATCCCCATCCCCCCCCCCCCCCCCACCATCGCGTCTCGCGCGTCCAATGCTTGTTGGCGTTTGTTAACTGCATTTTATGCTTCCTCAACACTACTTATTGAAGCCATTCCTTCAGTTTTCCTACATTTCTGGGACACGTTGGCTACATTTCAGTGCAAATTCCGGTCTTTTTTTAATATTTGCAATTTGCTGCGGGATGTCTCGTGGAGTTAAATACTCGCTACTGAGGTACGTGGTGAACTGCAGTCAGAACTTTGAATCACGACTCACTTTTCCGAAGTTTGTAAACTGAGTGCCATCGCAATGGGCAGTACCAGCCCCTTTTATTTACAACACTGAGAAATAGCAGAGACGTGGTATATTGGCCCGAGAGCATCAAAGCGCTTTAGCCGAGCACCAGTTACATTACACAAAGTTATGTCACGGGGAGATGAAGTGATTTGCCCAGGATCACAGAATGTTGAGCCGAAACCGGTACTCGAACCTGGTTCCCCAATTCTAAAACCGGCAGGTCCTTCTCTTAGGCCACATCTGCTCAGTATTTACTTGAAACACTAAATTAATAAAAATGTCATTCTAAGATGCTTGGCAAGCCTCACAGGTCGGTTAACATCAGGGAGACTGTGCAGGCCTGCCAAGCCTCTCTGGGGCCCACAAACATCATCCTTCTGGAGGACACGACATGGCCACGCCCCATTCGGTAGATGCATTTCTCACACAAAGTACACACTGTCCTCGCGTGTGATCCTCTGCATTAGAAGCCACAGTTCATGTGACACTTCTCATTCCGTTGGCTGCATGGCCTCAGACGAGAATCCGCCCCCAATCTACACTCCCTGCTTCACGCTTCCAAGTGCAGATTTTCAGTTTTTCGGGAATCCCAACGCTTACTGGAGTGTCCTTGGAAAACTAGGGTGAACTCCCTTTACGTTTCTGCCAAGCCATGTTCTCAAATCCAGACCGGTGAGCATCATGCACACAGAAGTGACCTTGCATTGGTGCAAATGCGCGTCAGGGTTTCTCTCAAATATTTATGTCCTATGCAAAAACCCTCCCCTTTATTGTTTTGTGTTGGTTTTTTTCAGCTTTCAATAGCGCGAACTCGACCCGAATGAATTGGAGCGCTTTGCAGAAGCACCAGTTACGTTACACAAGAACACATTCATTTTGTTTGGCACGGGGAGTGATTTGCCCAGAATCACAGGATGTTGAGCGTCAATGCGGAGACTCTAACCTGGTTTCCCAGTTCCAAAGAGAGCTGCTCTGGCTGTTACGCCGCCTTCCTTTTTGTGAGGTGGTTCCTACCCATTCCTACCCTGGATAGGGATTTACTCCTGCTTCAGGCGGATGAACTCTCCATCACCAGGTTCCAAAATCAGCACCTCTGGCCGTTATGCCACAAACCAGCCCCCCCATCCCCCTTACCTCCCCTCTTTCATGTCTGTTACCTCTTCTTCCCTACCTTGCTATTGTCTCTGCCTCTCTCCCCCACATGCTTTCTCTCTTTTATTTGCCCCTCTACCTTTTTCCTCTTTTCATTCTTCTCTCCGTCACCCTCTGCATATTTCTGCATCTCTTTTTCACGCCTTTCTCTGCCCCATCTTATCTTAGTCTTTTCCCTCTTTCACCATCTTCTCTTCCTCTCTCTCAGCTGGCCTACCCTTGCTTTCCCCTTCTCTCACTGTTCACTCTCACTGTTCCAACACTCTGTCTCTCCATCTCTGTTTATATCCTTCGGTCCTCCTTTCTCACCATCATTTCTCACTCAGTTTCACTCTAGTAGTGCAACAGTCTGTGAACTATAATTCTACATCCACTAGCACAGTGCTGCTTCTGGCACTATCATTCAAGGTCAGCTGTCACATTCTGATGGGGAGTGTAGGTTTGCTAGTTTTTTTCATCGTTAAATACATCCAGCTATATGTGAATGTTTGCTCAATACTCCAATGTGTAATACAACTACAGAACATAAACCTATTGTGGCTTGTACTTCTGTCAGCGGTCTATTTTATAAATGTGAAGCCTCCTCAGAATGGTATGTAAAAATTATCTTTTGTCCGGAATTTTGACACTTTGGCCTGAATTTTTATTATCAATGTCCAGAATGTGCCCTCTTGCCAGATGGTCACCCTAGTCTCTAAAGGATAGGACTCTGGGGTAGTTTGCTTAGCCCACGGCTCCCAAGGACAGCAGAAAGGATGTATGAGTGACAGGCCATGGAGAACAAGTGGGCGTGCACGAGAGGTCATCAGTGAAGGGTCACAAAACAGGGGTTGTCAGGGCACTGAGCAGTCCCGTTCCAAGTCTTTCAAAGTTACTGGCTTTACTCCAGGGTAAAACTGTACTTATCCTGCAGAGGGAGCTCCCACTACAGGTCAGAAAGCCCCTGATTCAGTGTCTGCACCCACCCCATAAACAGAACAGAATGTGTAGTTGTAAAGCGCACGTTCACCTAGAAGGATATCTTGGCGCTGAATAACAGATGTTTATTGTCACCCAACTCAATGATACTCATTTTATCGACCTCGGAAGAATGAAAGGCTGAGCAAACCCACCAGGATTTGAACCTGTGACCATGATAGGCGCATTAGTCAACTAAGCCCCCTTCCCGGCAAAACAAACATTTGCAATGCAATAGGTCTCGCATTTTCGTAACTTTGACCTATTGGTATTGTAAATGACAATGCCTTTTATTATTACAGGTTTTTTAAAACACATAAATAAAAGGCATTGTCATTTACAATGTAAAAAGCCAAAATCTCGCAAATGAAAGACCTATTGCATTGCAAATGCTTGTGTTGAGTCTGCACCCATGGACCGCGCTGAATATTATCCGGATGGGTATGCAGATGGAGGCGAGAAGAAAGGCTCCTAATTATGGGGGTTCTAGGGATGTACAGGTGTGTCTTCCAGCTCTGACAGGCCTGGGGCAGGGAATCGGAGGTCGGGGGCAGCATCGATGCGCATCTGTTAGCGCCATCACACGAGAGTTTCTCTTTTCCTCACTCTTGTCGCGACGTGAGTTGACATGCTAATGTGCGGTTCAGGCAGCACCCTCCTTACACTTGAGAATGGCCCAGCAGGAGGATATCAGGACGGGGCTGCAACCTTTGACCCTCTCATTCTTTAGGAATGTAGTAATCTGACCCTTTTGTGCTTTTGAAAACAGTCAGGGAACACATGCACCAGGCCAAGTAACTCTTAACCCAAGGGCTGTTATTTACTCAGCGAAAACTGTACTTTTTCAATCTAATTTCAAAGTACACCGTGTGAGTATATATGTTCGTTTGTGTGTGTGTGACCATATATGTGCGTCTATATGCATGCGTGTATGTCACTCTCAGTCAGTTCTAAACTCAATTATGCCAAAGGGTGGAACATGTACAAGCAGTTTACAAAAGTGAAGCTAAAATGCGACATGTTGTTGTCACGTGTTTACTTGAAGCGGCATCGCACTCGGATTTAAATGTAAACAAGTCTTTGCAAAGCAATAGGTCTTGCATTTACGCGAGTTTAAGGTATTGGCATTGTAAATAACAATGCCTTCTTATTTACATTTCATGAAACAAAAATAATAGGCATTGTCATTTACAATGCCAATAGCTTAAGCTCGTGTAAATGCGAGACCTATTGCATTGCAAATGCTTGTTTTAGTACTTTTATTTAAGAAACAGATGCTGTCACCAGGCTGTGCTTAATCTGTTCTACCATCAATACCCTTACAAGTCTCTTAATTTGGACTTGTATTTCCTCATTTTTGGCATTGCTGTGGTCCTAGACGTCCTGATATCCTCCATTGTGACTTTTGTTTAACCCTGTAGACTAAGCTCAGAGCTTTTATGTGAGGGAAAACCTGGGCCTGAGCAAATGCAGTTTCAGTTAGCTTTTGCCTGGCAGTGTTTGCATGGTGAAGTTCCCACATGAGCTAGGAGGGCCCCCTTCAAAAATCTAAATAACATCACCTTATAAATGTAACTGTGCTCCCATGAGTTGATTGTACTTAAATAGCACTGGCTCCTTGTCTATAAATTGTGGAGAAGACTTAAGAGATCATTTATACTAATCAAGAACTGTGATGCAGCGGTTATTACCTGGTAATTTCCCTATTCAAAACCTCATTACCTCGAATTTACCTCTGTAAAGGATGATATGATGGACCTTTTGATGACCGTGTTTCACCAAACAGGAGACTTTACATAAATATGAAAATTAAATGCAAACAATATTTAAGGTAATAATGAGAGTGGCGAGTTATTTTAAAGGGTTTTATTTTTAAGTCAAAAGTTAAGGTTCTCTGACTCTTTATTCATTAGTCAAATATCAATCAGGTTACAGAATTGAAAAATAGCATTAATACAGATCATATTACAGTCTTCATATGAACATCACCTGTAAGAAAAGAAAATGTGGCGCAAAATTGTCAATCAAAACTCTTAAAGAGTTTCTAAGAAAAGAGTGAGTCTTCAAGGTTAATCATTAATTAATAATGGCAAAAATCTCCCATAAAGAGAAATAAATGCATAGGACAAATACATCTTTTCAAAAGCAGTTAGTTAAACCATGAAATTTAAAGTTTAGCACCTAAAATCTAAACCTGTTCTGATCCTTTCAGCTCTCTCTCCCTCGCTGTGCTGGTCATCTGTGTCTCTGTCTTAGGAGCTGCAAAATAGCCCCCACAGACGCAGTCCCTCCCTTTCTCTCCGACTTCGTAGAATAATGAGCAGAGCCTCCCCGTCTCTGTATACAGCACAGAAGCTGGGCCTGGCCCTCAGGAAAAAATATGAGCAAAAAGAGCCACCTCTCCCACTTGTAAGCCATATTTCAAGCAAAAGTCCACGTGCTTGGTCCTCGTAGCTGGTCCAATCAGAACTTCAAGACACATCGTCTCCCCATGGGCTGACTGGACACGTCATTAATCAGACGTGTTCCTATTTAAATTTTAGTCTTGTGATTATGAAAAAAAAATGTGTGCCCTTCACTCCATGTTTAAACAGGATACAAAAATATGCAATATAATGAAGGTCGAAGAGACAGAAACAGGAGGGCGTGATTTATTAACAAAGCCCTTTCATTTAAAGTTGGTAGGGAAGAGGAGCACATTCTTTTCTAATCTTCAAGGGCAAAAACTGCTGTAAGCTGAATCTACTAAAGCAAACTGAAATCACATGGTTTTCTACACTGCAAAAAACCCCCCACATTTCAGCACATTTCTACTCTTGCAAAATTACACGTTAATTCAGTACAATTATATGCTATTTTGAAAGTACAAATACATTTTCTAAATTAATGTGCATTCTATAGTGAGATTACTTATTGATTAATCACATATAAACATGGCTGTTCAACTAATTGAGCATGTTTTCACATGAAAGCACCTCCAAACTGAAGCATTCTGATCAGGCCTTATGTTTTCATCTTGCTTGCGCCACAATCTGCGTGCCATTTTAGAAATCATGTCTGCAGCTTTTTGTCATATAATAATGCATACATTTTATAGGTGAAATCGGAGCTCCATCAATTCACCCTTTTGATAAATATCAAATCATGGTACCTCAAATGATTTCTAAATGTATCACACTTATTTAATTTCACATGTTACATTTGTTTAAATAAAACACATCAATAGTTAAGTCAAATATGTTTTTCTCTACCTAAAATATTACTACTCATCTTTAGTCTTCATTAGCACCCTTAATTCACACAGGTATCTAAAAGAAAACCCTACTAAATTAGTATGTTCTTTATCACTGGTTATTACAAAAGCTGAGCATATAACAATGTTACCTCTATTTCTAAGGCCACACAAATTTGGTCTGTAAGCAGATCATATATGGCCAAGCTCAAAAGTTGTAGTGCAGATTTCTGTAAGTAGCTTCTTGGAACAGTTTGACAGTTCTCATTTATTGTTTGAGAATCTTTTTGGCTCCTTCTCACCAGCTTGTCATCAAGGTGGCTCATACAGTGTGGCATCCTGTACTTTTTCCATGCATTTTGACTACTCAGGTGCTGACAAACTCTGACAGAGCACCATCAATTCCTTGCACTTTTCCAATCCAAGCCTTTCACTTTTATTTTCACTTTGATCAGATTCAGATGGTTGAGCTATGGGTGCAAATGATTTTTCAAGGGACCACTGCAAACTTTTTGGATTCCCTTTCAACCAGCTTTTTCCTACCTCCACTCGTAGGCCCACAGCACTAATTTCTTCTTCCAAGGCTGCATCTGACTCTTTCACCCTTTGGACACCGCTTTCATCGGAGTCAGTTTTCACTTTTTGCTTTTCCAGTGCCACCTCAGATTTCTCCAGTGCTGCTTCAAACTCTGTGTGTTCCCTTACAGCTTGACTGACCCTCTTCTGTGGACTTTTGACCACTGCTGGCATATCTTCTTGAAGAGGAGCTGTTTTATCAGGGGGACACAGGACCATACATGTGTTAGAAGCATGCACCCAATTTGGAAGGCCACCACATTTCACAACAGTCTTTGCCAGGATCCTTTGGAACAGGCCTTTCCATTTCACAGCATCTCTCAGATCAAAGTTTTGGCACCATTCATTATGTAGATCTTCTGTAGCAGCTGCAATCTGGTGAGAAACTGCACGCTCCACATCAGTCAGACCTTTACAGCAATGGCTAGTCTTTTCATCAGTTGTTTTCACAAGTGCATTTGCATGTAAATACTCAAGCCACTTTGGTGATGCTGAAACACAGTCTTTTGCAAAGTGTAACTCTGTGCTGCCTTTGTGTTGCTTTATTATGCTTGAAACTTCAGGCAGATAACTACAATCCACTCCTTGTCCAGTCTGTGGTTCTGCACTCACCATCTTTGAGACCTCATTATGATCTGATTTCAGAGAAACTGGCAATCTATACCTGGGCATCAGCTTTTGCAATAAAACATTTGAGACTAACAGGATACAATATTATGCAACTGAATTAGCATTTCTCTTTCCCAGGACAACAGTGACTCCCAATTGAGAAATTATATTGCATGTTATGGTAAGGGCAATCAATCTCACATTTTTGGCTGAGGTAACTGCTGACAGCCATGAAACTTTGACAACATAATGTATAAGGAGCACAGCATGTGCTGCTCTTAATGTGTCATTGTTACATTTCAAACATAAACCATGTACAAAATGCACATTGTTGGGCTCAATCAGACGTTCATCATTAAAGTCTAACTTTGGTTTCAGGCAAAAATTCATGACATTTAAACATTTAGGATCAGTTTGATCGCAAACAATTTCATTTGCTGGCAGTAAGCTAAATACATTTGAATTTAAACATTTCTTGGTCACAGTATTTTCCCAAGACAACTCCACAAAGGAAGCAACTGTTACAATAATTGGAAATTCCATTATTATAAACTCACTCTTTTTATGACTGACATCTACCACAGCTAGTAAATTAAGGCAGCTGGGCATTTCTGTGATGTTGGGGTCAAGGGTCATTGGGAAATATGTCACAGACCATTGAACAAATTCATGTTTTTTAACAGGCACTGGGAGAGCGCAGCCCTTCCTCTCACTGCACATCGGTGTATTTTCTTTTAAATAAACTTGCATTCCTAGTGTCGGGGCGCGACACTTTTTCACTTTCAACTCTATCAATGTTTTTGTGCAATTGTTTTCCAATGGAAGCGGATCAGACACATCCTTGTATGTCAGCCTCAGTAAAGGCTTAGCCACTAGGGAAAGGTTTAGCAACCACTCTCTACAGCAGCTAACCATTCCCAAAAACTTCCTGACTTCTTTCTGAATTTGAGGTGGATTAATCAGCTAAATTATTTACACTCTGTAGTGACACCTTTCTACCTCCCTTTCCAATTATGTGTCCCAGACATTCATTTTCTTTCTGACAGTACTCCTCACTAGCTTCATGCAATGGCACTGTGACATGATCTTGGCAAAAATCAATAACAGTAAGCCATTGTTCAGCACATGGAATGTGAAAAAATATATTGGCTGGATTCGGTACCACAGGACAACTTGGAAAAAATATGCTATTAATCTCCTGCTCTAATCTGTTCTTTTCATTTAGTTTCTGCGAACCTGTGATCAGAAAGTTACATAAACTTCCAATCAATTCCATCAAAAATCCTTTTATTGGTAAAATTCCTGCAACTGATGCTGTTCTTGAATACATGTCATCGAATTCTAATTTGAATAAGAAATGCTCTGCACATTTTATTAATCTGACATCTTTCTCTGTGAACTCCCTTACTTCTGTGTTTATTATTTCTTTCAAATCAGAACATAATTTTTCAACTGTATTTTCTGAAAACAATGCTACAGCTTCTCTTGTTGGGCCATTTTAAAATGTACATCTTCATCAGGAATCTGAAAATTAACATTATCTGGTGTACAGTAATCTGTGCTGTTTAACCCCTTGCATGCCCGCCCCTTTCCCCGCCCAGTGCCGCGCTTTTTATTAGCGGGCGGAGTTCATGACGAGCTGGACTCGTCATGGGCACAGCGCCACCGCAGCCCATGACGAGTCCAGCTCGTCATGGGCACTGAAGGGGTTAATTTGCAAAACAATTGTTTTCCTGGCAGGCCTTGTTTATGGAAATAATTCACATTTGCTCTGGACAACGTATTTAAATTAAGTTTAGCATTTTCCATATTTTGTGGGACCATTTGGGCTTGAAAAACTTCTGCCATTGGTACCTGTTTCTGAACTGACATTTGCATTTACTTGATTGACACCTCTTGCACCTGTATTTCTCTCTGTATTTGCACATTTCCAACTGCTGCATCATTTCTTCTTCCAATGCTCAAATCTGTTACAAAGATGGCAAAAGGACACTTTTTCCAGCAGTACAACATCCATACCTGAATTTGCACAAACCAAAACACCTTTATTTCCATCCTGTGGAACACCAAATCTTCCTTGAGCACTTTTTACCTCTGCTTGTGAAACATCACCCTGTACCACACTTTTATTCTCTGCAAACAGCTTATTCTGAAAACGTTTCTGTGCAAACCTTCTCTGTACCATCATAGGATTTTCTTCGAACTCTTTTAGCTTCATTTCCTGTCCAGCACAATAGTAACCTTCATCCTTCAGATGCCATTCTATCAGCTTTTGCTGTATGTGCACACTGATCTGATCAGAAAATATTAAACCAATAACCAACTGAGTCACAAAGAATCTTATGCTAGTGGTATCAGGACATTCTCTACCACTGTGTTGCTGAAACATTAAACACACACTTTCACAAAACGAATGAACCAATTTTATCTCCTGTTTTGTTCTTTTAATCTGTACCCAATTAACATATTTTGCTGGCACTCTCCCCTTCAGAAAACTAATCACTGCTTCATGTTTCTCAACAAGAGAAAATGATGGTGCATTCATGCAAACATTTTTCACTGTCTCCTCACCTGGCCTTTGCACCGCAACTTTAGATTCAAACCATAATTCAGTTTGCATGGCAGTGTCAAAAACCATTTCCAAATTAATACACAACTCCTTTAAAATTTCGAGAAATCCATCAACTTGTGGGTAGCACAGCATAAGTTAGTCTCTCAATTTTGGGAATGTGTTCAGAAATTCTGCAAGTTCACTTTTGTTCCGTGGAACATGAACATGCACTTCTCCCACCATTTCTCTCAAGGAGCAAGCAAAAGCTTCTCCCTCATTCTGCTTATTATTTTCCTCAACTAAATCTGGTGGTTTCTTTTTCTTATCCAGTTTCCTTGCTAGGTCTGGTGGTTTCTTTTTCTTCTCATGTTTTCTTGTGCACTTGTCTCCTAATCTCTGAAACCCATTGCATTTAAAAATATATTTCATTTCTGCAATGTGCAATTGTATTCCTGAAGAACACATTGTCTCATTTGCCTCTTCATTCATATGTACCCTGAAGCTTTTCTGAAATGGATAACTTCCTGAAACATTAATTTCATATTTTTGAGCCAAATCGGTCAGTCTACCATGTGTAGTTACTGCACACGTATTTGTTTCCTTACTCAGGGAAATTCATTATTTTTCCTGACACTGGTTCCCATTTTCATGATTTAAACAGCTAGGACTATTAGCTTCTTCATGTTTTAAATTTGACACATTAAGCTTTCTCTCTTTTTCATGGTCTGGATTAATTTGTTCCCCCATGCTCTCTATCATTGTAATCATTGCTGCTTCCTCAAAGCATGTTTGAAAAATCCCATCTCCAAATATATTTATTTTATCCTGGGCTGAGGATGTTGTAAATGCAATTCCCCAGCCCCCCCCACCTTTCAGTGCTTGGACTGTCTGGGGTAATTTCTGTTCAATAATCTGTGATTTCTGAGATTCTAAAATAAACCCTGCCATAATCACTCCTCCTGCAGCTGTTTGAACCTTTTGAGTAGGGACCATATTAATTGGGACAGTCACAATTTTTCTAGGCACGGCCTATGCATCGGCAGTTTGTGATATTTGGACTGAATCAGTCACATTTGAAGCAGTAATACCTGGAGGTATCACTGTCAGTGCTAAATCAACAGGTAGTGGGTCATTCTGAAATGTCTGCACATTTCTCTCATTCTGTATTTCTCTCTGTTCAGCAGAAGCAGTAGCCACTGTAGTACTTGCTGGTACACTATTATCAGTATTTTCAGTGAGCACCATTTAAGGTGGCGGACACTCAGTTAATAATGCATCTAATATTCCATCCCCTACATCGTTATTTATTTGAAGCTTTTTATCATCATTAATTCCCTTTTCCTGTATCTGGTGTTTTACCTTTTAATCCTCACTTGCTTTGTCTCTTGCTGCTTTTACCCACATGCTTAAAGCTTCAAACTGTGCAGCTTTAGATGGTGTCTTTATTTCACATAACACTTCCCTTAATTTGTCAATAATTTTCAATTCAAAAGTAGCATCTTTTGGAAACCTCAAAGGACCTTCTTTTTCAGTAATCTTGCACCATTGGTGAACCCACATACATGAATTTTGTCCCAAATTGGTAGACATAAAATGCACAGGTGTTCCTTCAGGAGCATCACCAATTAAAAACAAATTTTTCACTTTACCTCCCAACAGTTTCTTTAAACCTTCAAACATTTTCATTTCTGCAATAGGTCAATGCAATTTCTTTTCTCCGACTAGCGCGACTACGCAAATTCCGCCCACCCCTATTAACAACATTTCACAACCTTATTAATACTCACACCACTCCAGCAATCTACTTCTTGCATCACCTTTCCAGTACTGCTTTGCCAGTCCTCATGTTCTGAGCACAGGAATCAGGAATTGGGACGTTCATCTAACTTGGGCAATTATTTTCTAGCGCTAGGCATTAAACTAACTATGCTCCTTTTGGTGATGGCAATAACCTTAACTCTGCTACCTAAAACTGATGCAGCTGTAATTACCTGATAATTTCCCTATTCAAAACCTCATTACCTCTAGTTTAGCGCTGTAAAGGGTGATATGAGGGACCTTTTGATGACCGTGTTTCACCAAACAGGAGACTTTACATAAATATGAAAATTAAATGCAAACAATATTTAAGGCAATAATGAGAGTGGTGAGTTATTTTAAAGGGTTTTATTTTTAAGTCAAAGGTTAAGGTTCTCTGACTCTTTATTCATTAGTCAAATATCAATCAGGTTACAGAATTGAAAAATAGGAAAAATAGCATTAATACAGAACATATTACAGTCTGCATATCAGCATCACCTGTAAGAATAAAAAAATGTGGCACAAAATTGTCAGTCAAAACTCTTAAAGAGTTACTAAGAAAAGAGTGAGTCTTGCAAGATTAATCAATAATTAATAATGGCAAAAATCTCCCATAAAGAGAAATAAATGCATAGGACAAATACATCTTTTCAAAAGCAGTTAGTTAAAGCATGACATTTAAAGTTTAGCACCTAAAATCTAAACCTGTTCTGATTCTTTCAGCTCTCTCTCTCTCTGCCTCGCTGTGCTGGTCATCTGTGTCTCTGTCTTAGGAGCTGCAAAATAGCCCCCAAAGACGCAGCCCCTCCCTTTCTCTCTGACTTCATAGAATAATGAGCAGAGCCTCCCCGTCTCTGTGTCCAGCACAGAAGCTGGACCTGGCCGTCAGGAAAGAATATGAGCAAAAAGATTCACCCCTCCCACTTGTAAGCCATATTTCAAGCAAATGTCCACGTGCTTGGTCCTCGTAGCTGGTCCAATCAGAACTTCAAGACACATCGTCTCCCCATGGGCTGACTGGACACGTCATTAATCAGGCATGTTCCTATTCAAATTTTAGTCTTCTGATTATGAAAATAAAATGTGTGCTCTTCACTCCATGTTTAAACAGGCTACAAAAATATGCAACATAGTGAAGGTCGAATAGACTGAAACAGGAGGGCGTGATTTATTAACAAAGCCCTTTCATTGAAAGTTGGTAGGGAAGAGGAGCACATTATTTTCTAATCTTTAAGGGCCAGGGCAAAAACTGCAGTAAGCTGAGTCTACTAAAGCAAACTGAAATCACGTGGTTTTCTACACTGCAAAAAAAACCCACATTTCAGCACATTTCTACTCTTGCAAAATTACACGTTAATTCAGTACAATTATATGCTATTTTGAAGGTACAAATACATTTTCTAAATTAATGTGCATTCTATAGTGAAATTACATATTGATTAATCGCATATAAACATGGCTGTTCAACTAATTGAGCATGTTTTCACATGAAAGCACCTCCAAACTGAAGCATTTTGATCAGGCCCTATGTTTTCATCTTTCTTGCGCCACAATCTGCGTGCCATTTTAGAAATCATGTCTGCAGCTTTTTGTCATATAATAATGCATACATTTTATAGGTGAAATCTGAGCTCCATCAACTGCAAGAAGATCAAATGGAGCACCAGACACAGTAAGGGACATGGCCTTGCATAAAATATAATCTATGTTTGGCCTAATGATCTTATCTCTCACCTTTGCTTTCATACCCACTTTTCTGACATATGGACGCAGCAAGTCAAAGATCACTGATCGAACACTGGGAGCATGGCTGGTCATCTGTGGGAAGCTCAAACGGTGGTCCCAGAAAATTAGGTTATTCCCGTTGACTCATTACAAGGTCAATTAGATATATGACAAATACATGTATTGATAAATGGTCTATTTAATGCACACCCAAAGGTATACCCAGCTCATCAGGGACAGACTGAAACAGGAAGACACTGCAGTGAGGTAAGTGTGGCTGTTTTTATTTAAGGGCTGGGAGGGGGTCAGGCCAGGTTTAAGAGCAGTGGAAGGGGTTGGGGTAGTTTAAGGGACAGCGCAGGGGGGGTGGGGAGGTTGCGGTAGTGTAAGTTTGGGTGCAGGGTTTTAGGCCTTAGGGCAGTGGGAGGGGAATGGGTTAGTTTTTAGGGTGGGGTGGGGTAGCTTTTAGGGCAATGGAAGGGGTTTGAATAGTTTAAAGGACAGCGCGGGGGTGGGGTAGTGTAGGGTTTTAGTCCTTAGGGCAGTGGGAGGAGAATGGGTAGTTGGGTTCGTCTTTAGGGCCATGGGGTCGGGGTAGGTTTGAGGGCAGTGGAAGGGGTTGGGGTAGTTTAATGAACGGCATGGGGAGGGGAAGGTCGAGGTAGTGGGAGGGTAATGGGTAGTTGGGGTAGTTTTTAGTGTTTGGTGTCGGGGTAGGTTTTAGGGAAGTGGAAGGGGTTGGGTAGGTAAAGGGACAGTGCAGGGGTGGAGGGGTGGTCAGTAGTTGAGGGGGAGGCGGGGTAGTGCGACCTTAGCCACTCATACCCCTTTACTATTCATGCCTATACCACAAAAGTTAGTGGTAAAGGAATGCGTGGTTAAGATGCATTTGTGGTTGGTCTGCGTGGTAGAAGCACGCATGGTACAACCATTCATGCTTCTATCATACAACCATCAAAGCTATACACAATAAGTAATGCAGACTTTACATAATGCATCAGAGCCTAAAAGTGACCTCACAACAATGTTGAAAGCCTTATTTGATCCTTCCAGAAACATAAACGGAAGGATTAAATGAGCAGTGCGGCTGCCTCTGAGTGTGGGTGGTGAGGCGGGGGTGGATGGGGGTGTTTGGGGGGATTAAAAGAAAAAAAACGTACCTTCTCTGATGCTGCAGCACACCTCTCCTCATCCTCTCTCTTCTGCAGCCCTGGAAGCACCCCAGCTTCTGAACTCTGCCAGCCAATCATAATGCTGCAGAAGCAACATCGTGATTGGTCTGAGCATCCTGTTTGGATGCTCAGACAGTGCCTGGTGAGGCTGGGCATGTTCTCTCTATACAGCCCCATAGAACATGCCAAGTGTGCCTGTCAAAGCATCAATGCACGCTTTGGAGTGGGCAAACCACTCCTGCTCCCTCTGATGCGGGGAGCCCAGCCCCGCCTGACTTGGCTGGAGTCTAAAAAAAAGAAAATGATAATAACTGCTTGTTATTATCATTTTCTTTTTCTTTTGCACTGCTCAAACAAGTAGTGCGGCGACGCTCCTACGCCTTAGCGGAGGAGCCGCTACTGAGCAACAGGTAATAAGAATCTCCTTCCTCACTGCAGAAGTTAGCTGCGGGCCTTCAAAGGATCCTTACCAAGCACTTATCTTGTCCAGAGTGAAGGTCAGGACAAAGATATACATTGATCTGCTGAACCTAAATGTTGTATTTCTGGCCCTGAACATTAATTTCTCATTTGTCTCCATGGCAAAGTGGGTCTGATGTATAGCACCACGTGAACATGGAGGAGGGAACCACTCGTAGTGCCTAGTCTGTGTCTTGACTGGCAATGTTAAGTTGTTAACAGGCCCTTAAAACACAAACACTGGCTCGGGATAAAAAGAATGGGGAGTTATAACTTCAGCAGACTCTTTTTAAGTGTGTGCGACTGCACAATACGTGCTCCAAGTGGATGTGTGCCACTTGTGGCCACCTCCAAGCTGGCCTTTTCACCATTTTTTGAAGCTCCAGGGCTCCCTTTTTGGTTAGTTAGAAAACTCCCCTCCTGCATTTATTTCATTCCCAGTGATAAGCAAATATTTTAGAAGTGCACTTTGAACAGTTTTAATGAATAATTTACTTGTAAATGTACGGTCAGCTGGGGGCATATGAAGCAAGGACTGCTTTAGTTGAGTTGAGTTATAAGAACTCATGATTCATGGGAAGGGTGGCGGCAATCAGTTCCACAGTTCTTTCGAGACAGAACCGATAAAGTGTTACCCCCTAGATGACTCTCCCTAAAACGAGAAACTGTTGCCCTAAAGTGGAAGACTCCAAAAAGCAATTGTGAGGGCAGGTACGGTTAAATTCAGCTCTGGACTGCAGGAGCACCTGTGCCATCAAGACCCAGATGTACCAAGTATAAGGACTTAAACTCACTTCTCTCCTCCACTGGCAACTAGAGCAGTTTGTGGTGAGCCTCTGTCACATGGTCGAGGCTATACAGCTCAAAGACCAATCTAACACTCACATTCTGAGGAAGCTGTAGTTTGTCCAAGGTCTTCTGAGGTATCCCTAGATGGCATGTGTTAGAATAGCCAAGACTAGACAGGCTGGCTGCAGCTACCACAAGGGCACTCATTTGGTGAAGGGCACCAGAAAGGATCTTTCTTCCTACTAGCATCAGCTATGACTAGTCTCCAATCCTCAGGCGTTGGCTGAGATTACCATTTAAACTATTCATGCCTCCTGGTCTTAATTTTCAAGATAAATTACATATCGTGTTTCTTCTTCTAAAACATATCATGTTTTAGAAGAAGTAATGACTCTCCACTTTTGCCTTCCATTGTTGAACATAAAGCTTGGATTTGAAAGGTCAGGAAGACACCTTGGAAACTATGAACTGGGAAGATGTCTGCCAAAGCATCAATTATTACGTATGATTATTAGCTGCTATGTCACTGTTAGGCCATTTGTTCAATATTTATATGTTATGTTATCTTATGAATTTGATTAAGCGCGAACAGCTGCCCCAGCAACGAGGCATCCCGGCGCTAAAAACCATAAAATACCTGCTGAGGGAAATGGGGAGGGAGAGACAGAAGGCCTAAGACAGTGGGAACAGATGAGTTTTAATTGCCTTCCGGAAGGCGGACAAGTTATTCAGGGAGCGAATGTTCGGTGGCAGGGAGTTCCAAAGTTTTGCCCCCAGAACTCTGAAGGAGCGGCCCCCAACACGACAGAGTTTCGTTCGAGAAACAGTCACAAGGTGTTGACCTAAAGAACGCAAATTGCGTTGAGGGATGTAAGGTACTAAGAGCGGGCGTAGAAGTTCAGGACATTCTGATTTAAGAATTTTAAAAGCAATAGTGAGGGTCTTGAATTGAATTCTAGATTTGATAGAAAGCCAGTGTAATCTTTGGATAGTAGCTCTGACGGAGCACCTACGGGGGAGGCCCACCACGGCCCTTGCCGCTGAGTTCTGTACCCGTTGCAGCCGTGCTATCTCTGCTTTATTGGCGCCTAAAAATAGAACACTGGCGTAATCCACACAAGTAGCAGCCACTTTCTTTGTGTGGGTCTGAAAACTAAGCGAGGAGTCCAGCCATACACCCAAGTTTTTCACCAGAGTTTTCGGTGATGGGATGGGGCCCAGCAAGGAAGGCCACCAGTTATCACTCCAATAACTGGAGTTTTTTCCGAGGAGCAGCACCTCCGTTTTCCCAGCGTTCAGCTGTAGGCAGTTGCCCGTCATCCACTGGGCAACTGCAGCCAGGCCATCCCTAAATCTTGTGGCCGAAATAGAGGGGCCCTCAGTGAGAGTGATGGCCAGCTGCGTGTCGTCAGCGTACGACACCAGCGTGAGGTCCCACTCTTTGGCCACTGCCGAGAGAGGCTGCACATAGAGGTTAAAAAGGGATGGACTGAGTGCAGAGCCCTGGGGGACTCCTTGGGGCCGGGAGATAAACGGAGGAGCTGAGACCCGAAAGGATCTGTCCTTCAAGAATGAGCGGAACCAGTCAAGGGCGAGATCACTAATCCCTATAGCCTCAAGGCGTTTTAGCAAGATATTATGGGAAACCGTATCAAAGGCTGCGCTGAGATCAAGCAGAATCAGCGCAGCACTCTGACCGGCATCTAGTATATTCCGGAGGTGTTCGGTGGTGGACAAAAGGGCAGACTCGGTACTATGACCTGGCCTAAACCCATTCTGAGATGGGTCCAAGATGTTGTTTTAGACCATGTAGTGGGACAGGACATTATTCACGTGGCCTTCTGCTAGCTTAGACACCCAGGGGAGCAGCGAGATGGGTCTAAAGTTTTCTAACTTTGTGGGGTCTAAAGTAGGCTTTTTAATAATAGGGGTGACCCATGCTTGTTTCCAGCAGGTTGGGACCACAGCCGAGGAAAAGGAGAGATTGAGTAGCGTGGTCAGGGAAGGGAGAAAAAAATCTAAAGACTCAAGAAATTGGGCCGGTCTCATGGGATCTGAAGGGGAGCCGGACTTAACCTTTCTACAAAGTTTGGCTAGGTCGTCATGGGAAATTTCAGGTAAGAGTGACAGCCTAGTGCCCTTGATAGGTGGATTAACGGGGTTTGTGAGGTCGAGAAAGTCCTGTGAGAAGGCACTATAAATTTTCCTCACCTTATCTATAAAGAAAACGGCGAGATCCTCACACTGCTGTGTGGAGGTAATACAGGAGGCTGGATTGCCGCAATTTTGAAGTTTTTGCACCAATTTAAAAATAGTTTTTGTAGGATTAGTGCTGGAGTTGATTTCTTTTGCGTAGAAGGACGCGCACGCAGCGCGTATGGCTTTGTGATAGAGTTTTAATTTGGACAGGTAAAGAGCTTTATCCCAGTCTTTGTACTCCTTTCTCCAACTACGCTCAGCTACTTTACACTCTTTCCGCATAATTTTCAGATTTTCATTATACCATGGGTTGGAGGGGGAGCTACGTCCTTTAGTCCATTTAGCTGGTATAAGGGTGTCAAGTCCTTTAATAATCCAGTCCTGGAAAGCAACATAGGACGTGTTGATATCCTTAGTAGCTTTGTGATGGAATTCTCCTAAAGTGGTGAGAAGGTCACCAGTTTGTAGTTTATGCCATGGGCTCTTAAAACAAGAGGTAGACACTTCTTTATTGGGCAATTCTCTTACCATTATCGTAAATCTGATAAGAAAGTGGTCAGTCCATCCCATGGGTTTGGGTGGGTCAGCCCTGGCCTCCGGGATATTGGTGAAGACAGGGTCTAGTAAATGACCAGCGGAGTGTGTAGTGGTATGAATAAGTGGATTTAACTGTAAGGCTGTAAAATCCGCCAGAAGATTTTTGATGGTGGGGTCTAAAATGGAGTCGAAGTGGAGGTTAAGATCTCCCAGTATAGTAAAGTTAGGCGAGGTCACCACTAGGGCATGAGCCACCTCTAGAAGTTCCTCAATAAACTTAGAGGTGGGTCCCGGAGGTCGATGGATGTAGAGCCCGGAGAGGGCAAAGTGGGGGCCCGTAGTGATTTTAAAACGAGCACTTTCACACCCCTCGATGTCTTCCTTCATAAAAGAGCAGGTGTATAGCGTTCGGTATATGACAGCTATACCACCTCCCCTAGTGTCTCTACTGATAGACTTCATAGAGAAGCCCTCCGGCAGCGTGAGGCTCGGGATGCTGGTCAGATCGTCCTGGAGTCAGGTTTCACATAAAAATAGAATATCCAGATTCTCATCAGTTAAGAGAGTATTAACTTCAGGATGGTGTTTTACAAGCGACCTGACATTCAGCTGGAGGACCGTGAGGGGAGTGTGTTTTGGCACACTGGCTTTGTGTCCAGATAAGCAGGGTTTGGGTGTGTCAAAGTTGCAGGACTTACATTGTAGGCCAGTCTGTCCAAGGCAGCCGACTAGCTTGTCACATCTCTGGGCCAAGTTCAGAGCGAGGAGCCGCTCCCTATCATATCGGTAAACATTCCGTGCAGTTTGAGCAGGGGGACAGGCGAGAGGCGATGTCTTGGCGATGACGGGCGTAGACGGGCTTGCCTTAGGCGCGCCCGCTGCGCCCGTCCGCTGCGCGTACGGTGAATACACATATTATCAAGGGGAAGGAAGGGTGGGGGCGTGGCCTCAAAGTGGGCATGGCCTCTCGTCTCGCCGGCTATGGCGGCGGGAATTGTTTGGTGCTCGAGTCCGCAACCAGCGCTGAATCCGCTGTGCGGTGAGCTCAAGGAGCAGAGTCCTGAGGTGCCAGAAAAGGGTGAGTGCTATTAAAATCAGCAAGTAATAGTGACACACAATTTTTAAAAAGCAGATAACTCCCGGCTTCCGCCTCAGGAGGATACGTGGTTCTCAACATCAAACCAACATTCAATGCAATACAAGTAAGAAGTTGCCTAGCTTGGCCAAACAATGCCTGGGCGTCTGTTTCATTCTCCAATAAGACAATTCCAGAGATTTCATCATGTTTCCCAGTCTAGAGAGTGGCATTTTGTCTTTTACTCACCCTCTAATTTTGTTTTATTACTGTATACACATTTTCTGATAGTATCCATCAGGTTGATTCATTCCCATGAATTAGTTGTTCTAGAAAAGCCTGTGGACTAATTGTATAGGTACTGCTATGTTATGTTATCAGCAATTGTATGGTGTCTTCCTTGACTAGCATGGCCGCATAATGGCGTCATGAACTGGGTATCTTTCTCACAGAGTTCTGAGATTTCCAGATAATGTTTGTGTGTGGTTGCTACCCAACCACACATAAACAAAGGCTTCTTATACTTCTAGTTTACTGATTAGCATGAACGTAAAATTAGTTTGCTACCCGTAAAGGTCTTTGTGCTGCACTATATATATGGAAGCATGTACCAAAGAACTTCGCTCTCTTTTTGATTAACTCCATGGTCGGTTGTACATTGCTTGTGCACATTGTTTGTAAACAGGCATCACATGTCAGGTGTATGACTATGATGCCATGCTGTGTGCATGATGGTATAGTATGTTTAAGGCAACGTTTAAGAGTTCTATGATTTAGGTTGGTGTGGTGGGGAAAAGTGCTTAGAATTGACCAAGCTTTCCTAGCCATAAGGATCTGAAGCTGTATTATGCTCATGGTGGTATCATGGTTCTGCCATAAGAGTGACAATTTCTTTTTAAATACATTTGACCTCATTAATTTAGGACTATCAATTAATGATACACAAAAACACACTACTGAACATTAACATTACTACAAATAAATGACAAAAAACTCAATTTGACTTGAAAAATTGTTAACCATAAATTCGAAAATCATATATCGTATGTGATACTAAACATATCAATAATAAAAGACAGGACTAATGCACATTGTACAAATTGAAACAAAAAGACAAATACAACAGTACTGATTTGTGACATATGAATGACACTGCAAAGTTACACAGATACCAATAGGAAATAAATAAAAAAATATTGAACATAATAACATATAAACAGAAACTTGTTTCAGCGTCCAAAAGAACTAAAGAGGCCCTAAAAAGACGTGATTTTCATTCAAAACATGGACTTGTCTATTTGAGCAAGGAACGCTTATTCAGTTAACGCCAATGTTTTGACCCCCAACATATACGAGTGTGGTTGGACAACATCACCATGGGTTCTTCATCAGGACTATGAACGCAAGAGTGTTCAGCCTGTTATAGAAAATATCTCTGGGAGAAATATGGTGAAAATGGGATCGCGTTTTCTCAACTTAGTCAATCAAAACCTCAATCCCTCGAGTCGTTTTACCTCAAGGCCAGTTCAAGGAAGGAGCCAATTAAAGGCATTCCTACACTGCAGATACATTCTACTTCAGAAAAATGCTTGAAGGAGCAACCAGTGCTTCCTACGTTCCTCCGCCGTACTGTTTAAATCAGTAGTGCTCAGCAGAGTGATCCAATTTTCACCATGTTCTTCCCACAGATATTTGTCATTTGTTATTTGTAGTAATGTTTATGGTCAGTTCAGTAGAGTGTTTTTGTGTATCATTACTTGATAGTCCTAAATGAATGAGGACAAATGTATTTAAAAAGAAATTTTCACTCTCATGGTAGAACTTCTTTCTGTATTCTGTTGATATTCCCCAGGTTCTGCATGATACTGGGACACCCCATTATTGTTATTGAGGTATCATGGTTCTGTCTTGTGTGTTCAGTTTGGGAATGGCAAATTGCAAGTATAACTGGAAAGGTGTTGTAGTAGAAAATGTTGGATGGGAAATCCAATTGGGTGTCTGATTTTATCCAGTTATGTCATATCGGAGGTTCATTGGGTGCAAGCCGTGGAATCTGTTAACTATATATTGACTGGGTAATTGTGTGGTGTAACGTTGGTGTAGGTGCTTTATGTAGCATTGTGATAGCCAAACCAGAGCCATGTGATCTGCATATGGGGAGTTATGGCAGGTAAGAACTATTACTAGTTGGATTTTCTTGTTGGAGAGGAGCATGAAGACTGTCTAGAACTGTACAGATTTTAGACTCATCAGTGTATTTCTCATAATGGGTCAAAGCACACCACATAAAACAGTGCAGGCTTTAGAAACAATAGTGAAAAGTACACAATGTAGTGTTTTCACCTGACTACTATATGACGTGTGATAGAACTAATAACACATTTGAAATGGTTATCTTAGGATTCTAAGGAAATATGTGCTTGTCAAGTCTGTTTGTGTTTGGGTGTGCGTGCGTGTGGGTTCGGATGCAACTCTTCACTGCAGTTGACTAGCTGCTCCCAAATTCCAGCCACAAATTATTTTATTTGAAACCCTGATACATTTGTTACATGACTTGTAGTGACAATTTTTGTGTCTGTCTTGCAGCTCCTAAAAATGATACTTCTGGGACAACAGACTATGCATTTGAGGTAGACAACCTTCACAAAACCTTAAATTGGTGCTATATTTTTACTGTTTAATTTTGCCATGGTTTTAATGGTCTTGTTTGAAGGCTTTTTTCATGTCTACTTTTTCTAGATGGCTGTTTCCAGCATTCGATATGGCGAACATGTTACCAAGGAAGTGGGAATGGTAAATAAACTCATCCATTTTATAACCATGTAAACCTTTTCAATATGTTATGAAACTAGTAACTGCTTTATAATAAAATTGAATACAAATACAACAGTAAGATGTAGCACAAGAAAATGTATCCAGTTAAGAACATATTGCTAAGTTGTAGTTATAGAAAAATATCAGAGATTTCGCTAGTTTTGATAAGCTGTGCAAATCAAAACTAACTCCTACCATGCGCTGCTTGTGACGTCCTACATTAAATCACTTGGTATCTCAAATTACATCAGTGACCCCGCTGATTAGGTTTCAAATGACTGTATTGATGACATCATCACTTATATTAAATATGAGATAACCAGTGACCCCATCAATGACATCAGTATTTCATCATAGTTAATGTGTGATGCTGAGTCGGTGAAATAGAAGAGAATAAGAAATAGTAAATACACTCTGCATGTCCATGAAAGTGGACATGTCTCTACGCTAGATAGGGCTGTGCACAGTGTTAACTTAATGCAGGGTGTGGCCTTATGTTTATGCTGTGCCGAGTTTTCATATCTACCACATCAACAACACTGCTTTGGCACATTATCAAAGTATCTGAATCCAGGGGTAACATTTTGGCGGGCTTAGCTGTTTCAGAGATATTTTTGTAGTTGAAGATAACTCTCAAAATAACCTGTCTGCATAGCCCTCTGCACATGGTATTTGACAGTGTAGAGTGGGATCTGAGGGTAAGGGGAAACAGCCTTAACCACGATGCCAGAACCATGGCATTTCTTTATAATGACGCCTCAGCAATGAATTAGTCTCAAAAACGAAAGTTTTTACAATGATTTTTTAACCACAAATTTGGCTTTACCACTAACGACTTTACAATGAAAATGTATTTCACAGGTAAGAGTACTATGTTAGTGTGTGTGAGTATGTATGTATGTGTGTGTGTGTGTATATATGTATATATATATATATATATATATATATATATATATGTAGATTGATATATACACATATTTATATTCACTGAAAAAACAAAGGTCACAGGGATGTTATAGTTAGGGTCAGATTTTACACACACAAAGCCATTAGAAATTTAGCAGCTCTAGTTTTCTGAAGTAACTATAACTCGTGCCCTAAGGTTACTATGACTCGCACCCCCACCATGCACAGTTTTCTCATCACTAATTTCTCCTGCAAATGTTGCAGTGATATTATCAATGATGTCATAGAAGATGCCACAAGTGATGTAATATGTGGGGTAATTAGCAGTGTATGGTGAGGGCATGAGTTCTAGTTAGGGCATGAGATATAGTTACTTGAGATAACAATGACTATAATTGTTGAATTTCTGTTGTTTTGTCTGTGTAAAATCTGAACCTAAAGATAACGTCCCTGTAACCTTTGTTTTTTTCAGTGAATTTCTATGGTTTTTAATGCTATTTCCTACCTATAATGTTCCTGCAACCTTGGTGTTTGATGGGATGTGTGAGTGGGTGTGTCAGTGTGTAAGTGGGTGTATGTGTGTTTGGTGGATGTGTGAGCGACTGGCTGTGTGAGTCTGTGAATGAGTGTGTGAGTGGCTGTGTGGGTGTGTGAGAATGTGTGTGAGGTGCTCTGTGGGTGTGAGTGGTTTTGAGGGTCTGTGTGTTGGTGTGCGAGTGGCTGTATCAGTGTGTGATTAGGTGTGTGAAAGCTATGTGGGTCTGTGAGTGGATTTGAGGGCCTGTGAATGGGTGCATGAGTGGCTGTGTGGGTGTGTAAGTGGATATGTGACTTACTTAGGGCCCGATTCAGAGAACTAACTTAAGACAAAATCCTAAACTTACTACTTATGGTATTCACAGAATACACTTACGACTGTCCTAAGTTTACGTCTGCACTCGGGACGGAATTTCCGCACCCGGAGTGTAAGCATTGCACCCGGAGTGGAATTTCCACTATCGGGCCGGAATCTCCGCTTCCAGGCTGGATTACCCACAATCTGGTGTCAATTGACTATATCTGATGCATTGTGGGTATTCCGGCCTGGAAGCAGAGATTCCGGCCCGATGGTGGAAATTCCGCTCCGGGTGCAGAGTTTACACTCTGGGTGTGGAAATTCCGGCCCGAGTGCGGACGTAAACTTAGGACAGTCGTAAGTGCATTTTGTGAATACCATGAATAGTAAGTTTAGGATTTTGTCTTAAATTTGTTCTGTGAATCGGGCCCTAGGTGTGTGGATCTGTGAGTGATTGTATTTTTTTTAAAATTGGGGTCTGGCTCTGCGAATCCACCCGAATCAGGGGAGGATCTGTTGATCTTTGCTTGGTTAAAAAAAAAGGATTTTGGCCAATTTCTTGACCATGAGGGGTCCCTAACAGACCACTCCATCAGTACCACGGTATCAGGGTACCTCTACCCTGAACCCTTCTATCACTTTTCAACTTTATTTTCCCCGCTGAAAACTGTGTCCCGATGAACAAAATGGTGGTCACAACTTTCCTCTTGGGTTGCGGCCAGCCAATTACGGTATCTCGTGGATTCGCAAATCCAAGGAGGATCCGTGTCCCTAGATATACAAAATTGGATTTCAGTTAATATCTCAAACTACTGAACAGATTCACACCAAATAATAAAAAAGGTTCTTCCTGCCATATTTGGCGTATATCCGTCCAGCAGTTCGGGCTGTAGTTGTGTCTAAAATCTGGAAATTAACATGGGAAAAACACTTTTTGCCCCTGCCTTTTTCCCACTGCCCGCTTGACAGATCTCCCCAAAACTTTCCATGCAAAACTGGAATTACCGGCGCACTTTTTTGGGAAATTTTGTGAAGATTTGTTTTAGGATTTAGTTTGCGTATAGGTTTTTGGATGGAAAGGGTATTTTAAGGGTTTAGGGGGATATGTTTTTTTGGGTGGCAAATGTATTTTTAGGTTTTAGTGTGGGTAGGGGTATTTTGGTTACAGGGGTATTTTGGTTACAGGGGTATTTTTAGGGTTTACGGTGGGTATGGGTTTTTGGGTGGCAAGGGTATTTTTAGGGTTTAGTGTGGGTATGGGTATTTGGGTGGAAAGGGTATTTTTAAGGTTTAGGATGGGTATGGGTGGAAGGGTATTTTAGGGTGTGTATGGGTATTTGGGTGGCAAGGGTATTTTTGAGGTTTAGAGTACGTATGGGTTTTTGGGTGGCAATGGTATTTTAGGCATAGGATCAGCACAGTGCCATCCATGCCGAGATAGAAAGGGACAAAAACGTTTGTCAATCCAAAGCCGTAATACTGTGGTAAAAAGCTAAAGTTAGGAACCACCCAGAGTTCTCTGCTTCTTTTTTGCAAAATTCATGTGGCACTCTATGCCTGAAAGGATATTGTATGAATGTGTGTGTGTGTGTGTGTGTGTGTATAAATATAATATATATCACCATCCTTGGTCACAAACTTTAGAACGGCAATGAACATAAAAGTTTAAACACCAGTTTTCATTGTTACCATTCAGAGAAGCAAAATAATATTTACAGGAAACAATGTTAATACTTCACATTGCGACTTGATGCAGCTTGTTACATTGTAGTTCAAAATTCTTAGATTACAAATCTTGATCTGTTTGTCAGTAACTCATTTCTCTATGTTACACATTGCTGATGTATATTCTCGGATTTACCTGAAATACTACATGATCTCATTCAATGTTTCTAATCATGCTATTGTGTGCATTTTAATTATAACTATTTAGTCCCAACCGGAACATTTTGTGTATACTTATTCCACACAAATTTGACATGGCTGACCAACTTATATTGCTACGCCAACACCATGCACAACATAAATTAATATAAAAATTATTATAAACCAAGCCACAATTTTCAAGTGTACTTCGCAAGTAGGGGTTCAGTTCAGTGGAAACATAGTTCCATCACACTTTAATTAAACATTTTGCCGGTGTCAAGATTACTACTGTTGTTTAAACAAAACAAATTTAATTGTAATTTTTTTAACTGCTTTGCAGTCCCTCATAAATTGTAAAAGGAATTCAGAGAAATATGAACGGATCCTCTTCCATATTTAGACCGTTGGGGACTTTGCTGTCTAGTTCTAGTATATATCTAGGCTCCAGTTGACGCAATTTCTTTTCTCTGTTTCCACCTCTTAGTGTTTTCGGTTTTTGGTACTGAATCGATTACATAGTACCTTAGCTGTCACTCACCCCCTTGTGTTGTATTGAAGTTATTGCACATATGTGCCGCAAGATACATTTGTGTGCCTGGTGCCATGTACTTCCTACATATAGGCGGGCACATGGGCACGTTAAAATGTATACTGCAAAGTCAGTCATGCAATGGCATGCTGCCTTCATTTTGCAAGTTTAAAAAAAAAAAAAAGTGATATATATTCTGTCTTGTCTATACCATATTGGCAGCCTTCACATTTTCTGAACCATCTCCTCTTTGACAGCCAGGGGGTTTTATCTGTGACCTCTGGACTTGTATAGACCAATATGGTCACCAAGGCCGGTGCACACCTAGGGCTTTACTGATACCACCTGCCCAGGTATCCATCTGCATGATCAGCACCGTACAAGCCACTGCGCTATAGCTCATGGTCCAGCTGCATGGTGCAGGAGAGAAGGGAAAAATACAGTTCTTCGGTTTTCCTAAATTCATTGTCTTCATTTGACACTGCAAAGAAACAGATTATTGACGCTAGATGGGCTGCATGGATTGAAACTTTGGTGACTTAATGGATGCCATTGAGGAAAGGATGATGGGAAAATCATCAAGTAGCTCAACAACCTAGCTGGGGATGGAGTCAAAGACATCCTCAAGAAACTCACGCTAGAGGATGCAACCTGTTATCAGAAAGTCAAAGAAGTACTTGTCCAGAATTTTGATCCTATGCCAAATGTTGACTATGAGCAATATATCTTCAGCAAAACACATCAGCAGGTGGGTGAAATAATGGATGAGTTTGTGGCGAGACTTAAAGTCCTCATTAAACATTGCAAATTTAGTGACTTCAGTGATGAAGAAGCCACGTGCCTCAAAATATTATATGGGTGTCTGTCTGATTCATTCTGGAGATGCATGCCCTGTGAAACTCTGTTTGAACAAAAAGTTACTAGCTGCAAGGGTGGAAGAGAGAGTAGAATGTCAAGCAGGTGCCATGGACACAGGGGTAAACACACAATGAAAGAACACTTGCAATCAGGAGCTGGCTCAAGGCCAGTTCTGACAAATGCAAAATACTACCAATGTCAATGTCCAGCACTAGGACAAGTTTTCAAAAAGAATCATTTCAAAGTGATGTGTTGAGCAAGTGAGAAGAAGGGCAATCCTGAAAGAAGAAAGGAAGCACAAACAAAGGAGGTCCAGAGAAGATCCCACAGCAATTTGAAAGAGAAACTAAAATATCACCTATGGTAAATTGCATCCAACTTCAGCCAAAAGTCTTCCGCACACTCAGACAGCGGATCCTCGGTGTCCATGTCAAGTAAGAGTGAGAATGATGGATATTTATTGATTACAACGATGCAAGACAAAGTAGGCAAACGGAGGCTAAAAACAAATGTCCAGTTGTTCAACTGAGGTTAAAGATCACTCCACACCCTTCATTATTAACAGTAGAGCCTCCATTAACATCATGCTGGTAAATAAAGTTAGAGAACTGACACCGGTCCTCACCCATCATACATTAAAGTAACAAGTGGACTTGCATCCAAGCAGCTGCATAGTCAAGGATCATTCTCATCGAATGTGTAGCACAAGAAAAGGTCAGTTCAAGCAATGATTCATGTTTTGATGGGAACAAAGTCTAGTGCATGCCTCCTCAGTTTTGCAACAGTAGCTGGCATGAGACTGATATCCATTACCTACCACCTTCGCACTGCTTCAGCTATCACTCGGAAATTCCCATCACTGTTTAAAGAACTGTAGAAACTGAAAGGGTTTAGAGTGCAATTGCACATCAATGAGGACATTTGCCCAGTTGCCCAAAGACATCAGCAAGTTGCTTTTCATCTACAAAAGGCAGTGGAAAAGAAAAAAACAAAGCTTTTGAAACTTGACATCAAAGAATGCTCTACTGGACCCACCCCTTGGGTCTCGCCAATGGTAGTAGTGCCAAAAAGAGACAACAAAGTAGAGTTAAGCATATGTGTTGAAATGCATCAACTAAACAGACCAATCGAGCGTGAAAGGCACCCTGGGCCACACATAGCTGATATGATAGCACAACTTAATGGTGCTAAAGTGTTCTCCTAGTTTGACCTGAATAAGGGATATCATGAACTGAAACTAGAAGAAAATTGCAGGTATATCAGCACATTTTAGACACATGTAGGTGGACGTTTCATCCCTCAAAGGGACTTCTTCAGGACTGCTCTAAATATGTTTTAAGCACAGATGCAACAGCTGTCTGTGGATGCTACAGGGATACTGTTTGTGAACGTACTGAATTCACAGGACCGTAAAACGCCTATCTCAACATGAGATGGGATTAATATAAGGATGCCACTTATTGGATGCTTAATGAGAAAGAAAAGTGGGCAAGTTGCATTGAGGGATGAAACATGTTGGCTACAGTGAAAAGAAGTTCAAAGAAGAAATGTGAATAAAGAAAGAATTTTGTAAAAACAAATTTGATGAGTCCTGGAATTGTGTGATATACTTATTGATCTTTTGCTGATTTAACTAATGTTACTAATATCATTTAATATGTTAGTTATATGTGAGAGAGTGTAGGGGTGATGAATGGTATGTACTGTTATTGTAATTCTAGACTTTGTCCCGCATAAGAGTATAGGGTGGCTGTTCTCGCAGATTTGTGCACCAAGTGCTGTTTGTTTATTATAATGTGATTAAGTGCAAAAACATTGTGCCCCAGCCATCATTCTTGTTAATGATTTATTCTATAAAACTAGCCTTAAATTCTGTGGCCACATATTATCGGAGAGTGGCATATCTTCTGACCCTTATGGGAAACCAAACCACCTCAAGATGTGAGTATGCTGCAGTCTTTTTAGGGCATGGCTGGCTACTGCGCCCGGTAAATATTTGATCATGCCATGCTGAGTGCCCCATTGCTTGAACTAACAAAACAGAATGTAAAATTCCAGTGGTCGCTGGCCTGCAAGAAAATGTTTTGAGATATCAAAACTGCCATCCAGAAAGCAATGGTCATGGCCTACTTTGACCGCAAACTTCACTCAGAGATCACAGTGGATGCAAGCCCAGTAGGACTAGAAGCCATTCTTGCACAACACATTAGTCATCCGAATATGTAGAGACATATTGTTGCATATGCTAGCAGGAGTCTGTCAGACACTGAACAAGCCTATTCCCAACCAAAGAAAGAGAGTCTGGCAGTCATGTGGGCCTGAGAGCATTTACATGTTTCTTTATACGACAAACAATTCAAAGTAGTCACTGACCATAAGGCTCTGCTGACAATCTTTGGAAATACCAAGGCAAAGATGCCCTCGAGAATTGAACACTGGGAGCTACAGCTCCTGGAATATGACTGACATTATTCATAAGCCGGGAAAAGCACAGACCCCCGCCAACTATTTCTATTGAGTTTGTTTGCAGCAGACAGTATCAAAACCTTTGGTGGCTGAAGAATATCTCAATTTTATACTACAGTCAAGTACTCTCCCAGCATTGTCAGTGGATCAGACTGTAGCTGCCACCAAACCTGATGAACACATGGCCATGCTCAAGCAACTGATCGACACTCAAACATGTAGAGTAAAGACCAAAAAAGAAGAGCTCCAAAAGTTCCACAATATTCAGGAAGAACTGGGAGTAATTTAGGAATGGATCATCCTCAGAGGGTTGAGAATTGTTCATCCAAAGAGAGAGTGTGTGTGGTTTCCAAAGTTGGATGAAAGAGTTGAGGGAGAACCAGAAAAGTGACACATTTGTAACTGCTTATCATCAAAAACCACACATCATCCAGTAACAATGTCATACCTCCCTGCCCAGGCTTGTGAAAGAGTTGCAATTGATTTATTTAGACTGCGAGCAAATGGCCAATATTTGATGGTCCTCGTGGATTAAAATTCTTGTTTTCCTTTGGTAGAGAGCATCTCGTCCACCGGGAATGAAAAGGTCATTGAAGTTCTGAATAACATTTTTGCAACCTGGGGCTCTCCCCAAATTCTCAAGTCTGATAACGGCCCTCCCTTTAATGACAAAGAGTTCAAATAATTCTTGACTCACTTGGGCATCAAGCATCATTGGAGCACACTGTTGTGGTCTCAAGCCAATGTCGTTGTCGAACAATTCAGGATGCCTCTCAAAAGAACAGTATTTTGTGCGGTTTCCACCTTACAGTAGAAGCTGGGTGTTTGTGGACAGCATAACCTTTGGAATGGTGCCATACTGATTCCATGCGATGCCTCAGGGCATGTGGTCCTATAGGCCAGCTAGCTCACAGTCCCACCATAAGCCCCCTAACACCAGGCGGGTAGCAAATGGTTCTGGCAACTACTGAACATGACAACCCTGAATTCCCAGGAAATGTGGTAACAGATCTAGAACCCTTTCACTCAGTTACTCAAGCTCTCCTTCACTCAGAGAAATGTACAAGGAATGCAGAGTGGGATAATAGGACGTTTTCAATATTTATTGAACCAACGTGATTCTTGTATAAAATATATCTGCTGCAATGATAAATAGACAGAAGCGAGTGAAGGTTATTAGAAGTACTAGGACAGTGAACAGAATGAAAAGTTCACAATTGTGCTGAAACTGTGTGTGTGTGTGTGTGTGTGTTTGTCTGTCTGTCTGTCTGTCTGTCTGTCTGTCTGTCTGTCTGAGTCAGAGTCTCATCCAGTATGGGGATTATTGGCAGAACACACATACACAACCCAGACACTTAGGTTAGGGGACGCGTATTAGGAGTACGCCAGATTTCTATATTGTTTTATATGCTTGTATTTATCTATATATATATATTCACTTAAAATACCATAGGTTTCAGGCGCGTTATGAATTAGCATTTAAAAAACCTCAGAAATTCACAGAAGAAACCATAGGTTTCAGGGGTGTTATAGTTAGCTGGACATTTCACTTGTTCAAAACCATTGAAATTCCCCTGTTATAGTTAGTTCAGCTAACTATAACTCGCGCCCCCGCAATGCACTGCTGATGATGTCGCATATTACATCACTCATGACATCACTCATGACATCATCCAGTGAATGTGTGTTTCTGTAAAGTTTTAAATATGTTTATTATATATAGGGAAAGGCATATTGAAGAATGAGTGGGTGTATAAGTGTGTTGAATGGATGATTTTGTAGGTGCGTGACTGACTCTATAAGTGAGTGATCAAACATATTTTACTGAATGCATGGGTTAGTGACTAAACTGTGTGAATGTCTGTATCCGTCTGTCTGTTGGTGTGTAAGCGGCTGCATGGGTTTGCAAATAGCTACATGAGTGTCTATATGGGTTATAGATTGGTTGTCTGAGTATCTGTATGGGTGCCTGAGTGTTTGTGTGGGTGGGATGTGTGTGACTCTGTGCATAGATGTGTGACTGGGTGATTCACTGGGTGCATGGTTTCAAGAGTGCATCTGTGATGGACTGTATGGGTGGGTGAGTGTGTGTATGGTTGTGTTAGTGAGTGAATGTATATTTCAGTGGTACATGTGTGAGTAGCTACATATGTGAAAGGCAGTATATATGTGTGTTGGCGTACATAAATGGCTATAAGTGAGAGTGTGTGATGGTGAGAGTGGCTTTATGGATGAGTGTGTGCTTGTATCATTGATTGTATATGAGCGTAAGAATGTGCTAGTATTTGTATGAGTAATTGAGCTGGTGTGTGTACAACTGTATAGGTAAGTAAATGGCAGTGTGATTAATTATTTGCATGACTGAGTAGGTGTGTGAGTACCTCTGTGGATGAGTGGTGGTGTGTGAGTGTCTATATAGGTGTATGAGTGCATATGATAGTCCTGTACTGAGTGACCATAAGTATGAGTGACTGTACGGGTGAGTGAGTGGATGGGTGTGTAGACCTAAGAATCAGTAAGTGGGTATGTAGTTATTGGTGTTGGAGTGTCTATGGTTTTGAGAATGTCAGTCTGTAATTTAGAGTGGGTGTATCAAAGGTTATATTAGGGTGTGAGAAGATGCATCAAATTATCACATGGAAGATGTCATCAGTGATGTCATCAGTGATGTCACTGACCATGTCATGAGTGATGTAATATGTGACGTTATCAGCAGTGCATTGCGGGGGCACAAGTTATAGTTAGCTGAACTAACTATAAGAGGGGAATTTCAATGGTTTTGTACGAGTGAAATGTCCAGCTAACTATAACACCCCTGAAACCTATGTTTTTTTCTGTGAATTTCTAAGGTTTTTAAAAATGCTAATTCCTAACTATAACGTGCCTGAAACCTATGGTTTGTTAAGTGAATTTCAATGGTTTTTTAAATGCTAATTTCTAACTATGCCTACAGAGATAGGACATGTGAAGAAAGAAGAAAAAACACACAGAAAGAAATAAAGAAATGCAGATAGAAGCTACAGAAGTCCTCAAAGACAAAGGAAAGTGCCGGAAGAAGGAAGACGTGCAGAAAGAACAAACAAAGGAGGAGAAAGAGTCTTTGTTGCAAAATCATCCTGTAGCCTCAACTTTTTCAGATGGGTACGGGTGATAACTGACTCTGACTAACCAGTCCTAGAGCCAGTGCTATGCTAAAAGACACTTAGAATACAGTTAAAACACCTACATACACTAGGGAACACTATGCGTTGAGGTACCCCAGTTATTAGCAGGACCTCCTCTGTAAGCCCCTAGTATATAATAGGGCAGGGGTATTAAAACTACCTCTTAAAACGTGCCACAGGGTGCGTTTGCACACTGGTGAAGGGAGGGGGGGGGGGGCTGAGCTGATGTGTGCAAACACGCCCTATGGCCGTTTTAATTTGGGGGATAAAGTCCCCTTCAACCCTGAGTGTCCCTTGGGTACAACTAGCCCATCAGGTTTCTCTAGTTAGCACCACAGAGCTGCCTTGCAGAGAAAATGGGCATGGCCTGGACTACCTCTCTGCAAGGTGCTTACTGGAAGAACCTGGTGGACTAGTTGGCCCCCAAGGGCCCTCAGGATTGAAGGGGAATTATTTCCCCAACTTAAAACGCGCCATAGGGCGTGTTTGCACACGTCACCTTAGGCCCCGTCCCCTCCCTTTCTCACCATGTAAACACGCCCTGTGACCGTTTTAAGTTCGGAGATTAACTCCCCTTGAATCCTGAGGCTCCCTAGGGGCAAATTACCCCACTAGCTACCTCCAGTAAGCACCATTACATAGAGGTGTAATAAGGGGCACAACCTGCACCACCTCTCTGCACAGCAGCGCAGTGGCACTTACTGGAAGCACCTGGTGGGCTAGTTGGCCCCCAGGGTCCCTTAGGATTGAAGGGGAATTATTTCCCCAACTTAAGACGCACCACAGGGCGTGTTTGCACACGTCACCTCAGGCCCCGTCCCCTCCCTTCACCACTGTGTAAACCCGCCCTGTGGCCGTTCTAAGATGAGAGATTAAGTCCCCTTGAATCCTAAGGGTCCCTAGGGTCAAACTACCCCACTAGGTACCTCCAGTAAGCGCCACAGAGCTGTGTTCCAGAGAGGTGTAAAAAGGAGCATGGCCTCTGAGCACCTGTCTGCAACGCAGCTCCCTGGAGCATACTGGAGCTACCTGTTGGGCTAGATGGCCCTCAGGGACCCTTAGTACTAAAAGAGAGTCAATCCCCTAACTTAAAATGCGCCACGGGGAGTGTTTGCACAGTGGTGAAGGAAGGAGGCGTGGCCTGAAGTGACATGTCTGCAAACACACCCTGTGGCGTGGTTTAAGTTGGAAAACTAATTCCTCCTCAATCCTGAGGGTCCCTGGGGGCCAACTAGCCCACCAGGTACCTCCAGTATGCGCCAGAGAGCTTCCTTGCAGAGAGGTGTTCAGAGGCCACACCCCTTTTTACAACACTCTGCAACGCAGCTCCGTGGCGCTTACTGGAGGTACCTGATGGGCTTGTTGGCTCCCAGGGACCCTCCGGATTTAAGAGGAATTAATTCCTGAACTTAAAACGTGCCACAGGGCGTGTTTGCACACATATCACATCAGGCCATGCCCCCTCCATTCACCACTGTGAAAAACGCGCCCCGTTGCGCGTTTTAAGTTGGGGGATTACCCCCCCCTTGAATCCTGAGGGTCCCTGGGGTGCAACTACCCCACCAGCTACCTCCATTAAGTGCCACAGAGCTGCGTTGCAGAGAGGTGTAAAAAGGTGCGTGGCCTCAGAACACCTCTCTGCAACGCAGCCCCCTGGCGCATACTGGAGGTTCCTGGTGGGCTAGTTGGCCCCCAGGGACCCCCAGGATTCAAGGGGAATTTGTTACCCATCCGCAAACGCACCAGGGTGCGCGTTTGTAGAGTGCTGAAACGTGGGCGCGTGGCCTCCGGTGCCGGTATTTCTTTTCTTTTTTTCTTTTTTTTTTAAGGGGGACTGCATAGCCCCCCTTATTTTTCTTATTTTTTGGCCCTGGGGACCCCATCCCCCAGGGCCTGCCCCCTAATTTTTTATAAAAAAATGTAAAATGTGGGCAGGGGACCCCATCCCCCGGGGCATGGCCTTTTTTAAAAAAATCTTTTTTTTTGGAGAGGGGCTGCGTTGCCCCCCTCCTCTGGCCACTAAAAGCCCCAGGGACCCCATCCCCCGGGGCCTGCCTTTCTAAAAAAATGTTTTTTTTTGTTTCGTTTTTTTGGGGGGGGCCACACGGCCCCCCCCAGGCCACTAATAGCCCTGGGGACCCCATCCCCCGGGGCTGGCCCTCTCCATTGGGGGCTGTGGGGGGTCCCCAATCCCTTCACGGTCCCACCTGCTCCCAGCCTCCTGCGGGAGCCGGCATTGCTTTTCCACATGGGGAGCTGCTAACATGCAGCTCCCCATGTGGAAAAGCAATTTGGTTTGAATTTTGAAAGAGAGAGCAGGTTTCCCTGCTCTCTCTTTCCAAATTCAAACCAAGTTTGCTATGGCCATAGCAAACAGCAGTGTCCCGGGGGTGGGCACCCCGGGACACTGCAGGAGCCGGCCCTGGGGGGTGGCGGTCCCCAGGGCCATCATTGGCTCCAGGGGGGGGGGCGCGCGGCCCCCTCCCACCAATTTAGAAAGCCCCGGGGGGTGGTGGTCACCGGGGCTGTGGGGTCCGTCACAGACCCCCCAATTTACATATTTAGATCCCTGGGGAGGTGGCGGTCCTCGGGGCATGTGGGGGGCCATGAGCCTCCCCGCAAATATTTTCACAAAGCCCCGGGGGTGGTGGTCCCCGGGGCTTGGGGGGCCTTTGAGCCCCCCAGCCATTAATTTTTGAAGCCCCGGGGGGTGGCGGTCCCCAGGGCTGGGGGGGCTGTGAGCTCCCCCCAAATATTTCCATAAAGCCCCTTTGGGCCCCTCAACCCAATACTTGTATAGCCCCCGGGGTGGACCACCCCGGGGCAAATTAGCAACGAAGCACGGAAGCCCGGAAGCCCGTGCTTAATTTTTTTTTTTATCAGCAGGATCCGCGCACCCAGCGCCGATTTTACTGATTTTAAAAGCAGGCCTAGGGGGTCAGGGTGTTTCTACCCTGCCCTCTTTTTGCGTTCTGTGCGTTTTTCTTCTCTTTTCTTGGCTGCGAACACTTCCTTGTTTGGAGTGTTGACAGCCAATTAGCATACAGCTCGTGCTCGGCAGGGTGCGCGGATCCTCCGCGCCCATAGATATATCTATGATTTTACTTTTGATTTTCCCAGGAACTACTGAACGGATTTACACCATTTAAGCAAAAGGCACGAGAGTGAACCAAGGGCTACCTTTTTGCCAAATTTGGTGTAATTCCGTTCAGCAGTTTGGGCTGTAGCTGCGACTAAGGGTCCCTATGGAAAATTGCATGGGGAAAACACGTTTTGGGACCCCCCTTTTTTCTCGGCCCCCGCTTGACGAATCACCCCGAGACTTCCAGGATAGGAGCGGACCGGAGCGGGCAACGAGTTTTGAAAATTTCGCAAAGATTCGTCCCCCGGCGCCAAAGTTATTCCAAATAGAATGTTGCGGATTTTCTATGGATAATAGGTCCTAACTATAACTACCTACTGGCGACCGCCAGTAGGTAATATATTTGTATGTTTGTTGAAATCCCATCTGTTACCCTCCGGGGTGGCTCAAGGCTCTACCCTTAATCTTCTCCTGTTCAATCTATATGTTAGGCCCCTTACTGACCTTGTGGAGTCCATGGGTTGACTATTTTTTCATATCCCGACGACACGCAAATGGTTGTGTCCTTATCTAGAAAGGACAACTGAAATGCAGAAGCCCTTGGCACCTGCTTGGCCCAAGTTTTGTCTTGGATGAACATAAGTTCACTGAAACTTAAAGAGGACAAAACTGTGGCGCTGTTAGTAGGTAACCACCAACATCTTTGGTCTTTTACTCTGGGCTTGACCCCCTCTCGAGTACAGGTGGTCAAAAGTATGGAGTATGGATAGATGACAAGCTGTCCATAAGTCTCCAGATAAATAAAGTAGTGGCCACATGATTCGGTATCCTTAAGTGTACATATTTTGGCATTTTGGCTTGTCTACTGGCGTCGGCCTGATGAACGGTAGTTCAGACCTTAGTGATATCCAGAATGAACTACGGAAACGTTCTATATCTGGGTGTGGCTCAATTCCTGCTCAAACAGCTTCAAATTGTTCAAAATGTGGCAGCCTGGATGCTACTTCATTCACCTAGGCATACTTCTACAGCCAGTTTGCTTTGTACCTTGCACTGGCTGCCTGTTGAGCAGAGTGTCCAATTTAAGACCTTATGCTATATGCATAAGTGCCTTACTAATACAAGGCCATTGTACCGAAGATATTTGGTGTCCGAATATGCTCCCATCTGTGCTCTACATTCAAACCATTTAAACCTGGCCATGAACCCCAGGATCAGGAAGACCTAGTAGAGTGGTTGGTCCTTTGCGTATTATTGCCCTAAATTATGCAATGGTCTGCCATTTTCACTGAGAGCTTGTAATTCGCTCACAGTGTTTCTGAAGAAACTAAAGACGTGGTTGTTTCCATCTGCATAATATAATATGCCTGCATAATTTCAAGTCCAGGCTGTTCCACCCGTGTTACGATTTAACAGATTGAGCACTCTTGTTTGTTGTGGAGGCCAAGTTTGGGAAACCTTACAAGATAGCCATACCCTTTACAAGTCACTTTAACATAACATAACTCGACAACCGGAGAAGGCCCTGCCCCCCTCATGTTTGGTGAGTGATTTGAACAAAGATTTCTGAATGGACAGCCAAAAGATGAGTGAATGTGAAAAGACTTTAAGCCACTGATGCTCACCACAAAGAGAAGATGAAGACATATGCTGATAAACTGCGACAAGCCCGAGAGATTGCCATTAGTAAAGGAGATCGGGTTTTTGTCTGACAAAGGTAAAGACGGAAAGTGACATCCCTTTTGTAATAGATCTGCTTCAAATAGTGGAGAGGAACGGGCAACTGCTCATGGCGGCAAGGGCCGGGAGATCCATCGCTCGAGCTGTATTACATATCAAACAAATGTTCCGTCCCTTGGAGCTGTCACGTTCTGCCAGAGAAAGCCCACCTTGGCTACCAGTGCCTCTAGTTCACGAATTGGAGTCAGTGGAATCCGGCAAGGCCACACCTCATCAAGCTATCACCACACGGTCTGGAAGGCATGTGTATCCACTTCAGAGACAGACTGAAGAAATTTGATTGTTCAAGTTCAGTTAATCTGGTGCACATCAAACTTTTTTGGGGGGGGAGTTGTAGTATTGGAGTATTAGAACCCTGCAGAATGGTTCCATCCAGCCTGGGACAGGAATTGGGTCACAGCTGGAGGTGGCCAGGGTGGTAGGGATGAGATGTGATGTGCGGAGTCAGGAGAAGGAGAGCATAATGTGAAGTGAGAAGGAAGAAATAAAGACATTACCCCCAACTCTGTGTACCGAGAGTTCTTACTAGACTCTACATAGAGGAGTTCTCACAAGACCAGTCGAGCCACTCTCTGTTTGGTTAGCGCTCAGGCCAATCAGGTGCTGGAACTCTGCAACAAATCAAAGTCTCAAGATAATAAAGGCAAAAGGTGATGTATGGAGTTATAGCACACCTGCAGCAGTAGGCTATTAAAGCTGTCCTTCCCTAATCCCTGGTGAATTTCAGAGAAAGCTTCTAGGTGTCGGGGATACCTCTCCAAACTCCTTGCACTGATTCTTGGCCTCCATGCAGGCTAGATGAGTGCCAGAAGCAGGAAAGTCCAGCAGAGCTTCAGAAGGGGCTTCCCGCTTTGACCATCCAAGAGACAAAAGACCACATTCAACTGCATGCTCTGTAGCACCAAAGAGGTACGTAGCCAGTAAGATGGAAGACGTTCCAGCTTATATTTCAAAGCCCTGACAGTTGGAAAGCAACCCTCTCCCAGTCAGAGAACGCACATTCCTTAAAGTTCAAATGTCCAACCACCGAAGTTGAAGCAGAAGTTTCTGCTTCAGATCTCTGGCTGTTCATAACACGTTTCCTATGGTGCATGCCATCAGAGAGTTGGTTATTTGATTCATGATTGGGCAGCACAAACTTAATTGAGATCAATGTAGCACTGGATTTTAAGTTAAGATTATGGCATTAAAACACAAGCTAACAGGAAGATTAACTCTGTGGTTGTTTTCTACATTAGTCCTATCAGAGTTGTCTCTAATTTTTTTTAATGTCTAACATTTTGAATGAGTATGACTTAAGGGAGCAGGCATTCAGACATAGACATACGAAATTAATTCATAATGTATAAACGTTGAACAGGTGAAAGAATGAGGCAAGCTCATTGGTATTTGAACCTGAAGCATTAAAGTTGCACAATTTCTATTGCTTATTTCTTAGCCAGCTGAGCTGTCTCATCAACCAATTGAGAATTAAATAAATCGCACACTTGATCCGAGCTACCCTTGGAAATTTTGAGGCTGTGTTAGGACTTGATAGACTCAATTTTTCTAATAGTTCACGTTAACTTCCATGGTCCTTTAGTAAATTTACCTTCCCTGCTGTACCTTTAAAGGTTTTATTCCCTCTTAATAGATATCTATTATATTTGCTATTCTCTTTTCCTCTTCTCGCATACCCACTCCTATACCCAACATGCTCCCCACGCTCTATATCAACACATTTACTAGAAATAGAGGGCTGCTGACTGTGTGGGAAGAAATATACCATTCCTAATCTAGCTTCTTTGTTTATAATAATATTATATTGTTCCAGCCCTGCAGAAAAAAAACATCTAGAACTTTATCTAGAGAAGTTGTGAAATAAACATTTTAATCATAAAAAAATTACTCTACACAGTTCCTGGAGAGTTATTCCTAAACTTTTATGTTCATGAATCTATTGAATTCTGCACCATCTCCTTAAAACAAAAACCATGTTTATTTGCTTTGTGAAGCCAAACCTTACTGTTACTATTTCATACTCTGGTAGGATCTTCAGAATATGGCAGCTAGAAGGGTGTGTGTGATGACAGATAAGAACCTGAGCACCCTTCCCCCTGTAAAGGCTGTACTGGACTCCTTAGCAAAGAATGGTATCTGCTTCAAAATGTACGACACAGTCCGAGTGGAGCCAACTGACTCAAGGTACGTACTCTCCCCCTCCATTCGTATTACATTAAAAATGCATATAACAGCATTGGGAGTCATAACTTTCTATTGACCACATTATAATGTAAATAAGTGATGTTATACAGACACAATCAATTCCAAATATATGCCCAACATTTCGGTTTCATAATATTGAGGATACATAGCGTGTGTGTGTCTGTGTACACACCATGTTGTCGCTGACTAGATTCTAGACATTTTTCACACATGTAGAAGGGCTTGCAGAGACTTGCCTAATGCATACATGTAAGGCTTGAGCATGCCATGTATTTTCTGTTATTCGCAAAATTGGTTGAGTATGGTTTTAAGTTAATTTACACAACGGAGGAAAGTCGGCATTCATTATGAGTTTACAGTAGTTATACAGGTACACAGGGTCTGAAAAATTGACGTTTCAAATGTATAAGTCACTAAAAATAGGGAATGGCAGGTCAAAAATGGGAGTATGTTGGAAGCCACAGAGTGGCTCACGGCAGTCACTGCAAATCAAACAATACTCCCATAAATTAGCAAGTGTGTTAATTCCCAAAAAACATGAGAAAGTCAAATCCCAGCCAGTACTAACTTACAACAATTGAAAGAAAGTAAATGTAAAGGTTGTTGCAGGAACAGAAGACCAGACATAAAGCATTCAAACGTGAAAATGTTAGGCTACATGTGTCATGTGTTGCTAAATATGCATTATCCTACATGCAGTAATTGTTTAAAGGATGTGTGCTATCAACACATGCACCCAACCCCACACTGTGCACAGCCTTTGGCCATTCACACTGGGGGTATGGTGTGTGAGTTTTTATTTTTTTCCAATGGGCTTCGGGTCCACGGATCCCCTGCGAGGACCTGTGAATCCACCATGAGTACTCGCAGATCCTAGATTCAGGCCCCCCAAAAATAATAATTTGGGGCAATTTGTTGCCTTGAGGGGTCCCTCAGGGACCTCTCCATATTTCCTATGTAATCAGGACACTTATATTCTTGTTGCAGCCGCAACTTTCCTTTCAGGTTGGGGCCAGCCAGTCAGGGCCTTTTGAATCACCCACCTGGGTAAATCTGCAATGGATCTGCGTCCCTAGTTATCTATACATTTCTTTCTTTAATAACTCCCAAACTACTGAACAGATTTACACCAAATTACAAAAAGAGATCTTTTTGGACCAAGATCTAGCTTTATGCCTAATTTGGTGTAATTCTGTTCAGCGGTTGGAGCTGTAGCTGTGTCTAAAAACTGCAAAATCCCCATAGATCTTGCATGGGGGAAAAGCATATTGGGACCCCCTCTTGTTCTCGGCCCCTGCTTGACGGATCACCCCAACATTTTCCATGCAGAATTAGGCAAAGTAGGGCACGTTTTTGAGGGAAAATGTCTTGAACATTCATCAAACGGCGCCAAAGTTATTAGCAAAACAAAAAATGCTTTGTGTGCAGGAAAAGTTGGTCCTAACTAGAACTACCTACTGGCTATAACCCGTAGGATAATTATCTATCTATCTCTCACCTGTCCTTGCCAACATCAGCCGCTTCCACCAGCGTGCCAATGCTCCGTGGCATGCGCAAGTCACTGTGTCTACATGTTGCACAGTTTCTTTCCACAGAAAGATGACGGGCGCTCCAAGATGTAAGCAGTGAAGAGAAAAAAAAATATCATTTGGCAGCCATGGCCCAACGTGTTTCAGCTCCATGGAGCCTTTGCCAAGGACAAAGAAATGTTGTAACCCATATGCATTTATCTATCCATTTATTCACTGTAATTGTAACTTGTGCGCTGTAGTAACTAAAAACCGTGCCCCCCATATGTAAGGTTTGTCATCAGTAATGTTATCAATAATGTCATAGAACATGTAATGAGTGATGTAATAAGTGAGGTCATAAGTTGTTCATGGTGAAGGTGTGGGTTATAGTTACTGGAGATAACTATGACTCGGGAATTTCAGTGGTCTTGTTAACTTCAAATGGTATGTTTTAACTGACATTTTCATCCAACTATAACATCTCCTTAACCTTTGTTTTTTCAGTAATTTTCTATGTTTCTTTTTAACAGAACGTAAAATAATATTTCATTACCATACACAAAGCCATGTTGTGGGCTGAAAATGTAAAAAGAAAGATTCAGAGACCTAGTGTGTTTAAAAAAAATCAAAAGAAAATCAACATGTCTTTGAGGCTTTCTTTTAACATTTTTAAGCCCACCAAATACAATCATAAAAACAACCACAAGAGGGCCTTGCACTCCAGCTGAAGACCATAGTGTTCCAGCTAGGAGTGCTTAAAAAAACATGGTAAGTTATGCTCGGGTCATGGATTTAATGACCTAGGAGACTTACTCTTTTTGTTTTGAATGTTTCTGTGTGAGCTGCTGCTCTCCCTGCAGCTCCCACAACATAAAGAAAGACTTCCCTTGGGCCTTTTTTATTTTGGGAGAAGTGCGAGCACGGCCCCCTTCCCAAGCCATTACTGCCCAGGAGACCCTATCACCAAGTTCTTTCGTTTTTTTAAGAGGAGTGGTCATGCAGCTCACCTCCCATGCCTTTACGGCCCCAGGGACCCCGGTGCCCACCTGGCGCACCCACATAACACTATGTTGGGGGTCGCGGAGGGGACCGAGTGACCCCGCAACCAGCCAGCTCCCCGCATGCACCTATCCATGGTGCATTGGGGGCCAGCACTGCTCCTGCCTGGCAGGAGAAGCTGTTTATGTATGCTCCCACCAGGCAGAAGCAATCTGAGTTTCCCTGCTTGCAAGAGCAAAGGCAGGGAAACAAATATCTGTTCCCACCTGGGGGTAGCAGAAAAGTGTTCTCTGCCCAAGGCCTCGTGGGCAGCTAAAATACTGTGTCCCGCGCATAGGCTTCAAGGGTCACAGTGAGTGAGCCAGCTAAATATTAAAATGCGCTGGCCCCTAAGCCTTGCATACCCTGGGGATGTTTATTTTTCTAGCTCGGGAGCCTGAGCGTTTTCTTTTTTCTATTGTGCCGCAGATTCGAAGACTAGAAGACTAGTACCGTGAGCACTGAGGGCCTCCCGGAGGTGCTTGACAGGGCATGGAATCATACTTCCAACATCGTTTGTGGTATGATTCCAACATATTTGATACCAAACACAACAGGATTCGTTCCTGCCAGTTTAGAGATAGCCATCACATAACGACGCATGGCCACTCTATGTATCGTAAAGACTGATGCACTTACAACCCAGGAGAATGGACTCCGTGGATGGTAGGGGTGTCCTGCTCATGCAGGGGCACCCTCCAACTTATAACCGAGCACCTTGCCTTCATGATTGAAAGGCCTGCTTTAGGGGTGACTTATAAGTTATAGGTTTTAAGTGCAGTGACCTCAGATAGAAGGATAATCATATCTGTCATACTGGTGCTAGCACCAACTTACAAAGGCTGCAATGGTGGGCCTGTAGTCACAATTTGAGTGGTCTCCCATGGGTGGCATAATGCATGCTTCAGCCCATGGAGGACCCCTGGTGTACCTATGTCCTGGGTACCTTAGTACCATATACTACCCACCCCCCCCGACATAAGGAGATGAGACTACCTTTGCCTAGTTTAGTCTTCCTTTTCTAAGTGGAAATATCTGGAGAGTCCATCTGCGTTGGCATGGTTACTCCCAGGCCTATGCTCCCCTGAATAGTCCACCCCCTGTAGGGAAATGGACCACCTCAAAAGTTTGGGATTTTCACCCTTCATTTGCTTTAGCCAAAAGAGGGACTTATGGTCTGTCTCAGATGTATTTGTCTGGACAATTAGGGTTTTGGAATAGTTAGAACTTTGCAGAATGGGAGTAGTGCACATGGCCTGCTTCAGGTAATCACATTTTGACAGATAACTGTCCACTGAACTTTCTTATGCATTCTCTTGGAGGTGTGATCATTAAGGGGAGTCACAATGGACCCATATCCCTTAAGAAACCTCCTGTAGTACTCATTCAGGCCCAAGAAAGCTCTGACCTAAGTCTGGGTAGTGGGAGCAACCCAGTCCATAATGGTCTGGATTTTGCTCTTCAGTGGCTTAACTTGGCCTCCACCTAACAGGTATACAACCTTGCTCTGCCCCATGCGGCACTTTGTGGCCTTGATAGTGAAGCCTGCTTTCTGCAGGGCCTCCAGAACATTCCTGAGGTGGACCAGGTTATGCTGCCAGGTGGAGCTAAAGACAGTAATATCTAGATATGCTCCACTACAGGCTTCCAGACCTCTTAGAACTTTATTCACCAACCTCTGAAATGTGGCAGGTGCATTTTTCAGACCAAAGGGCATCACATATTGCCCACTAGGGGTTGAAAATGCTGTGTTAGGCCTGGCATCCTCAGCTAGTCTGATTTGCCAGTAGCCTGCAGTTAGGTCAAATGTACTCCGATATTTGGCTGAGGCCAAAGTCTCTATGAGCTCATCTGTCCTGGGAATAGGATGGGCATCAGTCCTAGTCACTGCATTGAGGCATCTGTAGTCCACACAAAACCTCATCTCTCTTTTTCCACCCTTGGTGTGAGATTTTGGCACAAGGACTACTGGATCAGCCTAAGGGCTATCTGAAGGCTCAATGACCCCCAATTCCAGCATCTTTTAGACCTCTGACCTGATGCAGTCTCTGACATGGTCAGGTTGTCTGTACATTTTGTTCTTTACTGGAAGACTGTCACCTGTGTCCACGTCATGGGTACACCATATGGATTGACTAGGTGTCAGAGAAAACATATGTTTCTACTGATTGAGGACCTTGCTGCTGGTCAGTGAGGCTGCCTGCCAAGGCTACCCCTTCAATTGACCCATCAACAGGGTTCTGAGAGAGGAGATCTGGGAGAGGGTCACTCTCTTCCTCCTGTCCTTCATCAGTGGCCATGAGCAAGGTCATGTCAGCCCTGTCTACAAAAGGTTTTAGGCTGTACACGTGAAGTACTCCGTGGGGACTTCTTGGAGTGCCTAGGTCCACCAAGTAAATGACCTCACCTTTCTTTTTAAGGATGATGTGGGGGCCACTTTATTTGTTCTGAAGAGCTGCTGGGGACACAGGCTTCGACACCCACACTTTCTGGCCTGGCTGGTAAACGGTCAGGACAGCCTTTTGGTCATGCATTGTTTTCTGAACCTCCTGGCTGGCCTTAAGGTTTTTACTTGCCTTCTTCATATACTCAGCCATACGTGAATTCAGGCCAAATGCATAGTCCACAATAACCTGTTTAGAAGGTTTGAGAGGCAGCCCCCAGCCCTCCGTAAATAGACACAATGGACCCCTAACTAGAGGTCCAAATAGAAGTTCAAATGGTCTGTAGCCAACTCCCTTCTGAGGAACCTCTCCGTAGGCAAAGAGAAAGCAGGGTAGTAAGACATCACATTTTCGCGTAAGCTTTTCTGGGAGTTCGATGATCATACCTTGAGGGTCTTCTTGAACCTTTCAACAAGCCCATTGCACTGTGGATGGTAAGGTGTGGTAAACGTATAGTTTACTCCACACTCTTTCCGCATTGCAGTGATATGACTGGACATGAAGTTGGTACCTCTCTCTGTGAAGACCTCCTTAAGGAAGCCCACTCTGGAAAAGATTCCCAGAAGAGCCCTGGCCACTACAGGAGCTGTAGTAGTTCTGAGGGGAATTGACTCTGGATACCTAGTGGCATGGTCCACCACCACTAGTATGTAACTGTATCCAGATGTAGTTAGAGGGTTCAAAGGACCAACAAGGTTAATCTCTACCCTCTAAAAGGGAAGCCCAACCACTGAGAGTGGAATTAAGGGGGTCTTTGTAGTGCCACCTGACTTGCCATTGGCTTGGCAAGTGACACAGGAGCGACAAAACTCCTTGGTGTCTTCTGACATATGGGGCCAGTGAAAATGAGGGACAATCCTGTCCCAAGTCTTACTTTGCCCAAGATGTCCTGCAAGGGGAATGTCATGTGCCAGTGAGCAAAGAAAACCTCTGAACATCTGGGGTATCACCAACCTCCTGGTAACACCAGGCTTGGGATCTCTACCTTCAGAATACAGAAGTCCATCTTTCCAATTGAGCGTATGGGTCCCACTGACGTTTCCTGCCCCCTCAGCAGCAGCATGCTATCTGAGCTGTTCAAGACCGGGGCAGGATTGCTGTTCCAAACGCAAGTCTGCCCTGGAAGGCCCCCTGCCCCAAAGAACTCTGCCTGGTCAGGCTCAAGTTCCTCAGGGACAGTTCCATCACAGGGACTGAGATCATCTCCCTCAGGAGACTGATCCTCACCAGGAGTTTGGGAGGAGGATAATTCCTTATCCTTCCTGCTCCTTCTCTTAGGAACAATCTGGTCCATTTTTCCAGGATCCAGTGCTCCCTCAGTGCTGAGCTGTTTGGCCTGAGCCCTGGTGACAGCAATGACTGGCAGAGATACCAGTCATCCCTGCATGATTCCTGAACTCTACTTCAGACCAGGTTGACGTTCCTAAATAATTGCCCTACAGACCATATACAGGTAGCTCTGGAGATACCACAACTCTTTTAGGTCCAGTTACCTCTCCATGGCTAAGATTCACAACTGCCAATGAATGATCAGTCCTGACATTGCTAACGTTGGTTACTTGGTACATCTGTCCAAGTATGATCTGTTCAGGGGCACAGGTTTCTCTGTCACCATGGTGACACTGGCCCCTGTGTCCCTGAAAGCCATTGCTTCCTTTCCATTTATTAAAGGTCGTTGCCTGTACTTACCCAAGTTAGTGGGACTTACTAGTAAGATGGCAAGATCTATACTACCATCACAGACTAGAACAGCTTGAGTTGGAGTTCTAACTAGGCCAGAACCCACCTCAGAACCCAAGGTTAACCCTACTAATCCCTTGGTTGCTGTTCTATCACTTGTACTGGTGCTGTTCTATCACTTGTACTGGTGCTAGGGGGAGCAGGTGCCTTAGGGGCAGTGGTAGTAGGTTCCTTGGCCTTGGACAATCCACATCTCTTGTCCAAAGGGTATTTACTTTACATAAATAACACCAAGGTTTCTTTTTACCCTTCTTGGAGTTTTGGGAGTCACCACCAGATACAGGTTTTTGGGGACCTTGAGAAGACTCCTTTTTATCTTTGCTCGTCTCCCCACCCATCTCCTAGGGTTTAGAAGAATCTTGCTTCTTCTGGTTACCTCCACCACCAGGTTTTTCTGCTTAACCCTGGTGCGGACCCATTTGTTTGCCTTCTTTCCCAATTCTTGGGGAGAGGTCAGATCAGAGTCCACCAGATACTGATGCTGTAGTTGGTTCATTCAGTCATTAAGGATGTGCTCCCTCGTTATCAAATTGTAGAATCCTTCATAGTCCTGTACCTTGCTTCCATGAAGCCAGCCTTACAAAGACTTAATAACACTGTCAATGAAATCTACCCAGTCCTTGGCGTGTGCCTTCTGGGTGTCTCTGAACTTAATCCTGTATTGCTCAGTGGTTAAGCCAAACCCATCTATGAGTGCACTCTTCAGGACTGAATAATCATCCGCTTCCTCTTCTCTAACAGTGAGGCGCTCATCTCTACCTTTGTTAGCAAAGGAGAGCCACAGGATAGCTGCCCACTGCCCTTGAGGGACCTTCAGAACTTTACAGGCCCTCTCCAAGGCAGTGATCCATTTATGGATTTCATCCCCCTCCTGGTAAGGAGGGACTATCCTGCTCAGGTTCCTAGTGTCAAAGGATGTTCTAGGTACACTATTGCTGCCACCATTGGACTCTAGTCTCAGTTTCTTCATAGCTTTCTGTACTTCCAGAGTCATCTTGTCAAGGGTCAACTGATCTTGCCTGAGTCTAACTCTCTCAAGTTCGATCTGATGGTGCTCCCTTTCCAAGGAATTCTCCCTCTTGCTAGATATGAAGGTCCTTATCGAACTGTCTGAAGCATTGGATTTGACAGAGAGGGACCTAGACCTCCTCTTCCTACTCTGAACCCTGCCAGGAAGAATAAAGGAGACACCCTCTGTGCCATCTGCACTATTCACTGGGGATCAGAGTTTGCCAGTGTGGAGTCACCAGACTCATTTTGGCCATACTCTGAATTGAGGTCACTAGGGGGAACATCTGGTGCCCCCTCTTCTGGAGCCTCCACACGCACATTCTCTTGTTCTTCTGCTCCCCCCACCCCTCCAGGATTCTTGCCATCCTGGTGAAGTAACTCTCTAAGAGGAGCTTTGTAGTGGGGTTGTTACCTGCCTTTATCCTTCTAGAGGTACAAAGGGTCCTTAGTTCATGGAACTGCAGACCACTGTAATCAGCAGACGGGGAAACACTAAGATCCCCAAATAAAGATATGGTCACTAGGTGTATTGTGTGGTTGCACTTACCTACCCTAGTGTAAACTAAACTTCCTAAGATTGGACAAAGGGTTCTGCTAGACCCTTAAGAACCAATCTAAAAGTTAAGTAGCACTTACTTAGTCTAACAAATATTACATGTGTCTAATGCTAGTGATGGTTTTTCAATTAATCCACACCTAGATTCACTGGTAATACAATGCAGGCTTGAATCTCAACCGCCGCACACCAATGTAGGAGGCTGGCTCAGTATATGGTGCTCACTTATGTAAGTGTAGCACTCTGCACTAATCCAGACAACCCTTATGGTGATTTTAGTGGTCTTAGACATCCTCAGAAAGCTCTCTAAGTGGTAGCTGTGGAAAGCAGCCTTCAGACTTAGTCCTGAAGGAGTGTAAAGCAACTTGTTTTACCAGTACTTAATCGTATGATATAGGTTAAGTGAAAAAGAACCACACAGTGTAATTATAAAAATATGTATTTATTATAAACACTCACTAACACATTGCAATATCTCCTCCCGAAGATATAACCACAATACACACAATAGTTTGGAAATCGAACACCATATATTAAAATAGTGAAATACGAACCACAAACTAAGTCGAGAGTGGACCCAGGAGACCTAGAAAAACCGGGGACCTAAGGAACCACCCAAGGTGAGGATCCACGGGGATCGTGTGCAGAGTGGGAACACAACTGCATGCTCAATGCAAGTCAATGAATAAGTCGCGGTTGCAATTTTAAACAAAAAGGACCCTTCCCAGCAGACCCTGAAGACACCCATGCAAGATGGAAGGTCGGAGAGTCACCCCACCGATGGATACCCCAAGAACTAGGATACTTACACCTGGGAAGTCGGTTGCATAGGTGAGAAGTGGCGTCAGAAACCGCCGTAGACCACAATGGAGGACTTCAGCAAAGATGCCACTGGTGAAAAAGGGGAGAGTCCGGTGGAACCCAAAGGTGGATTCAAGATGAGAGGTACCTGCAAGCAGAAGGGAACGGAGTCTATGTCACTCAGGAGTGACTAGGAGGCACAGAAGACGAGTGCCCACCAATGTCAGAGATGCAAGAGCATTGACTGTGCCCTTGAAGTTGCAGCTGTGCAGACAAGGCAACGCTGTGAAAGACTAGGAGCCGTTCATGAGCTGTCCCACGTTGGATGTCAAGACCCAAGGGTTTAGTGTCTGGCAGGGGTCACCAGCAAGCCTTGGCAATGGCAACCAACATAGTCCTAGAAAAAGGTGCAGTGTCGGGACCAGCAAGGTCCAGGTGAGTCACCACGAGCAGGTAAGTCAGAGCAGGCCCCAGGCAAGCAGGGGAGCCCGCTTGAGCCAAAGAAGACCCTCAAGAGGACCCACAGGCTGAAGGCACAGGAGTCGCAAGAGGCTCTCGAGCAGCTCACTAAAGGATGAAGGCCAAGGGGAAGATCTTGGCTGCAGGAGATTCTTGAGGCAGAAACCTCTTGGAGCCCAACTATCTCTGGAGGAGAGAGCCAACAAGTCTTGGCAACTGCAAGTCACCACGGTGCACAGGGGTACTGCTCCAGTGGTTTTGACGAGGGATGCTGGCTTCAAACTTGCTGTGAAGTCAGTGCTGGCCTTGAGGGAGTTGCAGAGCCCCCACTTGTTTTGCTGAATCTTTTGGAGTCCGTAGGAGCTTAGTAACAGCAGACCGGTTGGCTTTGTCATTTCCTTTGGTTTTTGCTTTGTTGTGGTGCCTGCAGATGCAGAGGAGTGAATACTTCACTCCAAGGGAGATTCTTTGGGTATCTTGGATGTCCACAGGCCTTGTGAATACGTAGATATGGGGTAGTAAGATTGTGAAGGATTTGATTTGGAGCTCATGAGAGCATCAGCAAAGAATGACTGCCATGTTGGCCTCTGAGACCATAACCCATAAATGTCCAAACTTATCATAAGACCCACTATCTAATCCCAATTTTATGTCACCAACAGGGTGCCAAGATCACAGTCACTAACTTTTTTGATTCTTCCCTGGCTTTACTGAAGAGCCCTCTCCACACCACCAAACACATTAAAAAGCTAAAGAAGTATAAACACATCAATCCCACCCAACTGAACAAGCAGTGCCAGTGCTTGCCCCTGCAAGTCCACTTAATCTTTAAAAAACTAACAAAGTCAGTATCAGCCAGCTGTTGGGTGGCAAGTGCTACACACAAAACCGTGCCATATCTAAACGTGAAGTGCAACAAATAAGCAACAAGCTTTCTCAAGTTATTTGTCCAGGATTCGTAACAATCCTTTTATATATCCTGCTCTTTTTTTCACTTTTGCACTTCAGAAATAAGCTGTAACCCGGTATCCATGAACATCTCATCTACCGCGGATGGGATATTTTCTAACTTCTCAAGTCATGTATGCTTGTTTGTGCTAAGCACATTGAAGAAGGCAAAGTAGGAATCATTTTTTTTTTAATACCACTGGCATTTGGGTGCAGATTTGTTTTAGACAGCTAGTAAAGAACAGAATTATTTTTCAATATTTTTTATTAGCAGTTTTGAAATATAATGAAACTAGAACAGTAGTTTTCATAGTCATCTGAACGATATGCAGCATTCAGCATCAGAAGTAAACTGCGTCACAAACAGGAAAAGTATTTTTCCATAGCGATAGATAATGTCACCCATCTTGCAAGCCAACTTGCCTAATGTATGGTAAATAGAAAGTAAAAGTGCACAATTTCTGGATCACAGGATTGGATAGTCATAAATTATTCCACAGAGGAAAGAAATAATCTCCTGTCGGTGCCATCATATCTCTAGCTACAGCATGTTTTGTGATGACATTCCTATTAACATACCAGGGCATAGAAACGCCCAATGCAAGACTGGCATGCAGTACACAGGATCTATGTTAGGGTGGTGATTTTAGGGAGGGTAACAAGGTCTACATGTCTCATGTCTTATCCAATCAGCAGTGTCATTACAGGTATCTAGGTAATCCATATCTAATATGGGTTTCTCGGACCAGTACAAAACATCATTCGGTCTCATGTAGTCAGAGAAAATTAATTAACAATTGGAATTTGGCTGTTGCCTTTGTATTACTTTTATATGGGAAACATCGGTTACATCGCGGTCTTCACACCGCAATTCCTTTACAGCGCAGGGATTACGAAGCAAGTCATTACAATGACTTACGCTGGATGGCGGTCTAAGCTAAGGAATAGTATGATTTACTATTCCAACACCTTCCCTACTGTAACGTAGGCTGGAGTTGGAATAGTAAATCATACTATTCCTAAGTCCAGCGCCCTCCAGCGCAAGTCGTTGTTACGACTTGCGTTGTAATGCCTGCATTGTAAAAGTTTCGCGGTGTGAAGACCGCGATGTAACATCGTATATTCCTTTTATATAGGTTCATACACTAGAGCCAGGCATGAGGCGCAAAATACAGGTTTAGGTATTAGCCAGTTATGTTGCCAGCCATCTTTTCTTATAGCTGGACATACGTGTGATGCCTGACGAATGGAGGGGATGAACACTAGGCCATCAGTAGGCAATATAGTAGTCCATATCACTGTCCAATATGGTTTCAATGCAATGCTATAATATATGAATCTTGTTCTACATCTGCAGCATTCTCAATGGTGTAGGGGCCCAGTCTTTTACAGTTTGAGAAGCCACTAATATCATTTGTGAAGTATTTAATAGTAGGAACATTTCACTGTGATCTCTCTTAGGTGTTTGCTGTGCAAAAAGAGCAATGCTGCCCAGGTCCTGTCTCTAAAGCCATAGTCTAATGCTGATTGCCAGAAGGTGTTTCAAGTTGATGGAATCAGGGTATTTTCTTTATGCAGAATTGAAAATTGAATAATAGCATAATCTATCAATAAAGTGGGACAGGCATTGGAAGTATCATATCCTGAGATAGAAATATAAGAGCTAGTGTAGGGCCACATTTATGCATTGGCCTAAAACGTAAAGAAAGGGCTCCAAAAGCACTGCTGATTGCTTTTGTTATGGGCTGGGTTATCTTTGCATCCAGCTGTTGAAGACACCAAATGCCAATGTATGAGGATTCCTGCCTGCAGATCACACCATGGTGTCCTCTGACTTTTCTTCATACTTGACCTATCTTAAGACTGGGATGTCCCTGCATGGTATGTGTGCGTGCTCCCCTGCCCTGAGTACCAACCTGCATGTAGACTGCAAAGTATCCTGACTTTTACTTTGGCCTTGCTAATCTAAGAGTATGCTCTTGGGTCTAGGTCTGTAACTGTTGTAGTGTGTTCCTAGGCCTGTCCTGTGACATGGAAGGGCTCACCAAACATGCCCTCAGTGGGGGAAGTGGCAGTGGCAGCACAACTTATTTTTTAGAGAGATCATTAGTGTGATCAGACCACCTTATTGGTGCACTGGGATAAAGGCCTACTGGATAAACTTGTTTAAAGTTCTGCTGCTATGTATGACATGCGCTTGCTCTGGTATCCTGTGTCTATGCCAAGTGCACTCCGATGATGTAGTGTATGTAGCATGTGGTGGTGGTAAGATGTGTGTATGAGTAAGCCTGAGTAATGTGGACCTTTGTCATCCATTCTGACCTGGCATAGCACACAATAGAGGGTGAAGACCGCTCTGAGACAGTGAAAGTGTATTGCCTGCATTTCTGTAGCTGAAGGTAGAAGAGCCAGATACTGAAGTGACAAGGATGGAGAGAGTGGTTACCTTTTGAAATTCCATGAGGCCTTTTTTTAGCAAAGAACTTCTGATTAGTGATCCATTGCACTACATTTTGTGGATGGTGGGTGAGCGGGGTGTCACTGCAGTCTGGTGCATGATGTGAGGGACATTCTAGTTGAGGTTTGTCCTTTTTCGTCTGTGGCTGATTACTCAATCAGTGTGGCTGATGAGAGCTAGGTCCAGAAACACCACTCTTTGTGCCAGGTTTGAGACCACTCCAGTGCTACCTGCTGTCAGAAAAGTCAATCTACATAATGGCTGTGTCTGGAGAGCAGCCTAAACAGTGGCGGCCAGTGACATTTAGCCTAAACAGTGGTGGCTGGTGGCATTTGAAAGTGGTGGGGCGTAAAGTAAATACTTGTAGTGCACTGTGGCGATCGAGCGTAGCGAGCGCGACCAAAAGACCGACGGGGGGTTCAGAGGGGTTCTCCCTGGCGAAATCTTTCAGAAAAGAGTGGACAAATGGTGCATTTTCAAGCAAATTTGAGAAAGCAGGAAGGTTAATAAAATAATTGTGAATCTGTCAGTCTAATTGGATGCATATCAGACGTCGGCCTACCACGTGCTCTGTCTATCCTTGCTATTCTTTCACAGGTGATGGTTTGACCTAAATGCCCCTTCTCTTCTTAGCCTCCTGCTTCGGTCAACCTTCCTCAATAAACACGCTGCACGTTCAAGGTTGCATTGGTACTTTCGACATTTCTTAAGGTGCTGTGAAAGGACGATGCCTGCTATCCACTCAGTATGATGTCTGTAGAGGGTGAGGCGGATCTTGATTGCCACCTGAAAGGCCACATGTAATGATTCTAGAGTGATGAATTATTAAGAAAAGGAATTTATTAAGAAGCCCGACCACTGACACCCAGCAGCCAACAGAGAGTTGAAGAAACTGGCACGAGTCCGGATCGGAACATGAAATTAAGAAGGCATTAAAAACACCTGTATTAATATAAAGATAGTCTTATATAAAACGTTGTTGAACGAGTTTTAAAAGTATTGGCCTATTTTGCAAGGTTGTGCAGTGTGTTTTTTCTGTAGCAGGGACATTAGCTTACCCCAAATAAAATCTCGCCCCCCTACCCTCCATCGGTTAATGCTACTGGAAGATAAACCACCAATAAACACCCTTGCCAGCAGATTGAAAGCTGTTGGCACAAAGTCACAGAAAGTTTTGACATACCCCCTGAGACAATCCAAATATGCCATGAAAATACGCATCTGTCTGTGCAACCAATTGCTGCACCAACACAGGATTCACTCCAGAAAACAACAGTAATGCTTTTAGAAGCTTAGCCAATCTGCTCACAAAGGAAGGCACAAGGCCACAGGCCCCCCATACACAGGCCTGCGAAAGAAAGAGGGCTAATAACAACTTGCCAAACACTGGTTTGTGCCAGCTGTGAACCTGCGCCACTCCAGCCCGGCACTTAATATTCTTTTATGCAATAGCAGCGGGGTGGAACCTTCCAAACAAAGGTTGCTTCTTAATGCGAGAACAACAAAGTTTGCAGCGACTCTAAGTGTTATGTAACTGCTCATATTGGTGCCGGACCCCACTGTACCTGTTGGGCTCGGCTGCCAGGTCTCTGAATGGGGCTGCAGGTGTTCTCTCTGACGGTGACACTCATCTTTGAAATGCCCGCCATGGGAAGGCCGTGGAAAACTCTGCTTCCTCTGCTCTGTTGTCAGTGCGAGACCCCGCTTTTAGGAGGAGCGGGTAAGAGAGCTACTCAGCAAAACGTGGGAAGTGTTATGCCTTGTGGTGGGAGCATCACTGCGGTGGCCCTAATGTAAAACTTACAATAAGAACATCGAAATGAACTAGCAGTTAAATTCTTCATCAATATGGATGATATGCTGGAGTTGAAACGGTGGGTAAAACCATAAGAACACCGCGTGGCTAGTTATAAGGTATTTTACGAGCAGCAGTGAAATTCAGTGTGAGAAGCGGTAAAAAAAGAATGTTACAAGATCTGCGTTCTTCGCAGTCGATGGTGTTAAACTTTACAAAAACATTTTGATTATCTCAATGTTGTAGACTAGGAAACAGAAATAAAACAATGTTGTAGACTAGGTGGAACATTTGAATGTGTTCAGTTGCGGATGGCAAAACGGGTGGGAAAGGGGGGATTGTGGGGAGGGGGGATGCAGTAATTAAAATAGAATAAAAAACGTACCTTCTTCCTCCGTGGTCACACGCTCCTGCTGCTCGAGTCCTGGTCGGGTCTGCGTAACATCTTACCTCGGCAGCCTGCCTCCATTCCCCTGAACCAATCACAACGCTGCATTGGCAGCGTTGTGATTGGTGTGGTGCAGGCGCACAGCGCCCCAGCCGGGAGCCTGCAGCCTACATAGAGAAAAGGAAGAGTGCGCATGACTGCTATGGTTGACCCCAGGCTGACCAAAGCAGTTAGGGCCCACAACAGTGGGCAAGCCACTCCCCCCTGCCCTCGAGCAGGACCGCCCGCCCACAACCAGGCACTCCAGGCACTTCTGCTTTCTCGCAGTGTGAGAAGCAGAAACATAAAATGGTAGTTTTACCATTTTATGATTCTGCTTCTCGCACTGCGAGAAAGCAGTGTGGCAACGACCCCACGCCCCAATGGAGGAGCCACCACTGAGCCTAAAGAGTACACTTGAAAAAGGAATCACCCCCATAATAGTGTGACCCAAACCATCCCATTTTGTTCCAGTTTCGAGTCGTTTAGGACCAGAGAAGGGAGCACTCTGCAGAGTACTCAATGGACAACCATGCAACCAGGCAGGGCCAGGCATACTACTTGCCTCTAACCACAGACAAGCAGGCTTGGTGTCTGCCTAAAACCCAGTCTCCCAGAGGTGAGGGAACATCACCTGAAGTCTGCTCGTTTGGCTGGAGGAGCTTTCAATCTGCTTGACACATTTTGAAGCCTGCCTGTCTGCTGTGAGAGGTAAGGAATCTGCCTGGCCCTGCAGGGAGATTTAGGGCCCGATTTAGATCTCGGCAGACGAATGACAGTTCACAAATATCCCGTCCACTGAAATTTAAATCCTATAAGATCTAATCCTGGTTGCCTCTTTCCTATACTGCAGCAGCGACCATCTCTGTACGGGATGTGCCCCTGACCCAGCTGAGGCTGGCACTGAGAGGGCTGCGCTTGGAGGACTAAAGGAGACCTGCTCCACATCCTGGTCCGATGCCCCGTAGTGAATGACTGCTTGACTCCAGGGGGTGGGGTGGGCTTCTGCCAGCATTTACTCTGCCTACACATGACCAGTGCCTCCCATTGCTGCTTGACTATCCCCTAACCCCCGATTGTACGGCGGGCCTGTACCTGAGGCCTCTAGAAGTCTGGTTTCACTCCACGGTATCTGAGTGGCTCAAAGAAGGTCAATGGTGAACCACTCATTCCTGGTGGTAAAGGTAAGGCTTCAGCAGCCCCCTTCCTTGCTATACCCAGAGGCAAGGCCTTCAGGGACAGTTCGGTCACCTCCCTATGAGCCAAAACTTCAACCACGGACATTAGTGGCAAGGGTGAATCCTCATGACAGCCCCCTGAGACCAAGCTACACTCCCCATAACGCAAGACCATATGGAGAAATTCCTCTGCGACATCCGGCTGAAAATTGGCTTCCTCAAATCTGATTTTAAATCTGCATTCAGGAGCTTCACACAGACATCACCTCTGTAGGCGCAAGAATGGATGATCTGGAACGACCAATGGATTTGCGTGTGGAGGACCAGGAGCTGCTTTGGCGCCACACGGTCATCCTGGAAAAACAATAGATCGAATTGCAGGCCAAGTAGGAGGACCGCGAGAATCGCAGCCACCGTAATAATATCCCCATTAGGGAAGTCCCCTGGGGAGCAGAAGGAGAAGACATCATGACTTTCACCGGGGATTTGCTTTGCGCGCCACCCAGGGGCTAGAGGGTCAACCACTCATCCTAGACAGGGTGCACAGTATTATGGCTCCAGTTGGTCACTTGGGCGGAGCCCCAAACATCCTTACCAGGGTCCATTTCTTTCAAGATAAAGAGGCTGTGCTGCAGGCCTCACTTGGGAAAGCAGACATAGTCTTCTGTGGCCCCACTATGCTGATCTTTCAGGATCTGTCTCCACTGACACTCACAAAGAGGAAAGACGTCAGGCCAGTGACCGAAAAGCTGTGTGATCTGGGACTCCAGTACCAGTGGGCCCACACCTCTGGACTTCTTTTTCAATTAAATGGCAGGCAGCGCCTGGTGAGATCCCTGGCCGAGACTAAATGTTTGCTGGGCATCCCAGACTGATCGCCCATCCAGAAGCCCTCTAGCCCCCAATTTGAGAGGCCGGGCAGTTGGTGTTCCACGTGGCAGACCGTCCAAGGCTGTGGTGCGGACTGCCACTCCAAAGTGAAAGCTCTGCATGCCGCCAAAGAACATATCTTGCATCTGCATAACATGAAACAGGAATGCTCACTGACCTCCAGTGTTGACACATCGTGAAAGCTGTACTCCTCTCGACAGTAAAAGATTGAATGCATGGGTTGCTGCATCGTGTTAATCTGTTGTCCTTTGTGAAAGGTCCACGGACTTGGAGCTACACTCTTTTGTACTTTTTCTGCATTGTTAGATATATTACTCGTACCTGCTGTTGTCACACACTACTACACTCTGTCCTACGGAGATTGGCAGCTAAGTCACTGTCCCAGTCACCACTTACCCCTCCTTTACTGGGCTTTGCTCCTTCAAGGGTGACCCCTCTAGAGGAACAGACAGGCTTAGGTGCCTGTCCACTAAAGAGGACTGTCCTCCTGCACCTGTTGCATCTATTCCAGTCCTTCCCAACACCTATCACAGGTAACGACATCAAGTCATGCAGAGGCATCTCCCATCCTTCATCTGGAAGGGAAAACAAACCCGCATCTAGAAATATTTAGTGATGCTGCCATGAAACCACGGCGGTATCGCATGCCCTAATCTCCTAGACTATTGTTGGGCTGCTCATCTGTGCTACATATCCAGATGGGTGGTCAGGGAAAGGGAAAAGCACTGGCTGCAGGGACCGGGAGGTGGCCTGTAGGCTGCTGTGGGACCTGGCCTGGCTCCTGCAATAACATCGTCCCCTTAGTGCATACCTGGTGACCTTGACCCACACAATCTGGGACAGACTGGTGATTGGTAGAGGCCTCGCCTCTTTTGCCTCCCCAAACACCCCGATAGCCCGCAACACAGACTTAAAGCTAGCCATCTCCCCAGGATCTTTCACGGAATGGGAATAGGGTAAATGTAGGACCCTTCGGGATCTAGTCCAGGGGCTGACCATCGAGCCCTTTGAGCAATATAAACACAAATTCACTATCCCTGATAAATCCCACCACCAATACTTCCTGCTTTGTCACTGGGCCCTCTTCCCTGCAATGCTACTGGTGCCACTCCGTCTCTCACCCCCTTTGTAACCTCAGTGCGAGGTTTTGAGGGGTCCCAAGGTCTCATTTCTAAAATGTATAGTGTTTTGCAACAGTCCCACCTACTCCCTCGTCACCCCTCGCAAGCTAAATGGAAACAGAGAGTACCCTGAGCATCTCCCAGAAGCAGTGGGAACTTTTTGGGTACGAGATTCCCAAGACTCATAGGAGCATCTTCCAACAAGAATCGGTGTATAAAATAATGCTGCAATGGTATTACACATCTGAACGCTTACACACCATATTCCCTGCAACCCCAGCTATGTGCTGGAAGAGTGGCTCAAAGGTCCGGGATTTCCAGCATATATGGTGGTCATGTTCCTTCCACACTGTATTTTGGAAAGAAATTCTGGGGCATGTTAAGAACTGTTCGAGTCATGTGTGCTGTAGATACACATGCTTTGAATACTCCTGCCATCTAGTGTTGGTCCGGATGTTTGCAAGTTGTTTTTCTTCAAATAAGTCTTTCCTAGTCTTTCCTAGTCACAAGGTAAGGTAATTCCTCCTTTCTGTGATAGTGCACATGGTTATCGTCTCCATTGTTAGATAGTTTTTTTACGCCATCGGGTTCGGAAGTGTATTGCTGCACTCCGGTGTGAAACTGTTCTTCGGGCTCCCCTCGACGGGCAATCCTATCTACCCTCGATGGTATTGCTTTGTACGTGTTTCCCACTTCTCCGCGTATCGTTTCAGCAACAGAATCAACTTTTCAATCATAAAGCTTTGTGCGCGGCCTTCGGGCCTAACTGCGCTGGGTCAGCTCTCCGTCGATGAATCGGACTCCATTTAAATTCTGTCCTTGGTCCCACGGGAAATATCTGCGCACCTATTCACACAAAGTGTGCAACTTGTGCTTGTCTAATGACCACAAAGAAGAAGACTAAGATTCTTGCATATCATTTCGATCAAAGAAAACTCTTCTTGATCATCGGGCTCGACGTTGAGAGATGCAGCATCAAAGCATCGAAGACATGCCAGACATCTTAGGTGAAGACTCCGGCCAAGAAGACACCGAGGCTTCAGCGGCAGAAGAGAAGGAAGCCTTCTCCAAACAAGACTCGGACTCGGAGCTTGTGATAGACCTGGACGCCGAAGAACTGACGCAGGGACAAGGTGATGTGAGTACTGAAGACCCCTTGCCCCACAAACTACTCCAAAAAAGCACAAGGCTTCAGCACCACCTCTGCCTTCTGGACAAGGTCGGCACCGAGATGATGTTTCTGATGCCCCGCCTCCGGGCCCAGCTCCGAAACAGACAGTTGAGCCTTCCGACTTGGTACTGAGTCGACAAAAGTCCTCCTCGGAACCGAAGCCTTCCGATTCCAAACACAAGTCCGTCTCGGAGCCGAAATCCTCCGTGCCGAAAGCCAAACAGCCGTCGGAGCCGAAACCTTCTACACCGAAAGGCCAGCCTACGCCGGCACCGAAGACGACGGCACTTAAAACTTCAGCGCCGAAACAGAAAGATGCCCCTTCGGATCTGAAACTGGACATTATTCCATTAAAAATGGATCCCATGCAAAAGAAGATGTATATTAACCCTGAGACTGGCCATATTCACACCAAGCCACCTCAGAAACACAAGCTTCCTGATGAGGACACTTCATACAAGATCCCTTTAAAAAGGAAATCTGTTTCTACAAGTCCTTTTCATCCACAATCACCACCACCTCCACCACCCTCTTCTCCACCAGCAAATCCTTTGCAAATTACACCTCAGGATTCTCCTCAATGTCACCATGATGATGATGATGATGCTGACAGATTATACAGTTGATCCCCCAGTAGATAATGATCCAGACCTTCAGCCAGCCAAGCCATCTCCTCCAGATGACAATGCATGCCACCAAGAACTCCTTGCCAGGGCTGCACAATATCATGGGGTGGCACTGCACAAAGAATCACTAGAGGAAGATTTTTTGTTTGAAACTTTAGGATCCACACACAGGTCATCACAAACACTTCCCATGCTTAAATGCATGATGAAACCTGCTGATGAGATTTGTAAGGGCCCAGTGAGACGCATCTTGACTCCTAGGGTTAACAAAAAATATAAGGTCTCACCAACAGACCTAGTATTTATCAAGTGCCAGTTGCCATTAGATTCCCTGGTAGTGTCTAATGCTCATAAGCGGGTGAGTTCCCAAACATCAGGGGATGCTTCTCTGCCAAATAAGTCTAAGTTAATAGATGCTTGTGGCAAGCGCATAGCTGCTCAAGCTGCAAATCGGTGGCGCATTGCGAATGCGCAGGGTCTTTTAGCCAGGTACGACAGGGCACACTGGGATGAAATGGAGCAATTGCTTCAATATCTTCCAGACAAACATAAAGCTAAGGCACAGGACTTAGTAAATGAAGGTAAACTAATTTCTAATTCCTCAGTAAGATGCGCTCTAGATACTGCGTCTAGAGAAATTAATACTAGCATCTTACTCGGGAGACACGCTTGGTTGAGCATTTCTGGGTTTAAGCCAGAGGTCCAACAATCCATCCTTAATACACCTTTTGATAAGGAACATCTTTTTGGTCCTAATGTGGATCAAGCGTTAGAGAAGATGAAAAAGGACACTGAAGTGGCCAAGTCAATGGGAGCGCTCCAGTCGTCGTCCAAAAGAGGCTCCTTTTGTCGCTCCGTTTACAGAGGAGGGTCCAACCCCCCATCCCCAGACCAGAATAACTCAACCTATAAAGGTAACAACCAGTCCTCCCCCTCCAGAGGATTTTTTCGAGGAGGCTATAGATGGAACAACTTCAAGGGTAAGGGTGCCGACAACACACCCCATAGCTCCACTTCCCTGAATAAACAGTGACTTGCTCATGTTTCCCCCTGACTACACCACACCTGTCGGAAGACTTTAACAATTTCTCCCCGTTTGTCAGTCTATAGCAACAGAAAATGTATTTTAATATACAATTTCTTTTCAAGGGTCATAAGTTTAGGTTCAATTCTCAGATTAGCAGGTTCAGCTTAAATTAGAACCTACAACCCTGTGGACCCAGCACATTGGCTCACTGAACCACCAAGAACACAAAGCTGCATAGGAACAATTTGCAAATTCGAAATACCCACAATTTTTTTTCAAGCTAAACTTTTAACCGGTCCCTAATTACTCTTCATTAATACTTTTGTACATTAAGGGTGTCATCAAATCACAGGGGTTGCTCTTTCTCTAGCAACACCCCTCTCAATTTCCTTTTGCGACTTATTGATGGTGATGAGACAAATTAAATTTACTCCTTAACAATTTCACTTCTCAGAATTCTTTCACATATTCACAGTCATTCAATCACACGTTTTTTCCAGTGCTAGCAACATCCAAAACACAATTTACCACACCATAACATGTAAACACACATTTAACCCACAGATCAACACTTAAGACAGAAACAAAAGACAGCCCACAGACTGTACTTAAACCAAACCATTTGTAAATACTAGTTGCAAGTCATATTCACCAGATTTGGCTGGCAGAACACCAAAAAAACGCTCTGCATCTCATCACTTATGAATGTTACTAAGTGCACAGACCAGGATCCTTTTATGTACATATTTAGTTACTCGGGGTACTAGTCACCACTTATTACAAGTATTTTTATTCCATAATGCGCTATACATTATAGAAGAAAGACCATACTTAATATACATATCCCTATTAGGCGTCCCCTCCGGGGGGGGGGGGGGACCAGTTGTGCTTCATCAAGTCTCATTTTGGTACCATTCCAAAAGCACCACATCCTTTGAAGTGTGCTAAAGACAGGCATGCCAAAAATAGTGCAGAATATGCAATATTATAATCAAAGTAGCACTTAAGGTACCTTTAGTACGATGCGCTGTTCAAATCAATTCAGTTAGAGAAAATTCTCCTCATTACCTGCCTATGTGAATTGCAAGTCACATATGTCAAAACAAACCAAGTTGGCCAACACAAAATATACCATACTCAAAGCCACAGTAAGCGTTACTAAACTACCTTACCAATCACAGGCATCAAAACCAACAGCAAGCGCCGCAGACACTTACCAATCACTTGGTGTCCAGATTCATCCTGCCAAGTTCTAAAATCGACCAAATGGTCACTGCACGGTGAATCAACAGAAGAGATCTCAGTCGAGGACCGGTGCCACCTGGATGGTCAGATCAGAAAGAAAGGAAAAGTCGCCGTGGATGCCAAGACTCTGGTCTTATCGGGCAGTGATTACGTCCAGAGCGAGATTCCAATCCTTCGTCGCGACCAATCCTTTGGGCATCCGAGTCACCGATGAGCCCCAAGTTGAGGCGCCAATTGTAGAAAATAGTCTTCAGCTAGGCCTACCAGTGCAAGGGGTTCGCCCTTCTCTGCACAAAGTCCTCAGACTATTAGAAAGAAGTTGGCACAGAAACTGAAATAGAAAATACATAGTTTATTAAACCTCAGGAGGTGGAACCACATTCACCCAGCACCCTGTGGTGCTGAATGAAGGTAGCACACAGAATAGAAGAACCATGGGTCTTTTATACCCACACAGGGGCTCAGAAAAAGGGCGGTGCAAGTATACATGAGAAGAGTTACATACATAGATGGTCATACAGAAATGCACCGTCAACAGTAAAGGGGGAGCTAGCCGTTGCTGACTCTGGTAGAAACAACCTGATAGTTACAGACTAAAAACAGATGCATGGACAGTTAGATATTCCTGCGCATGTGCAGGGTAGCAGAGTCTAAGTATAGCCAGTCCTTTAAACAGAGCACAAGGGAAGACAAAATGGCTGCCAGAAATACAAAATGGATTCCACAAAATGTACAGGATAGCCTCTAAATACCAGATGGATTCTGCTAACGCTAATTTAATCGCAGCCAATTTACGACACAGACAAATGGGTGATTGGAATTATCCATAGGAAAACAGGAAAGAACAGTTCCTCCTAAAGGCCAGGATAGTTAGAATCACTACCAGCCTGCTGTTATTTGGTCACGAAAGGGAGATCTAAATTTCAGATCTTGTTGCCCTCACACACCTGGTAGGGTGTCATGCTTCATTTTCGGGCGCTCCTCGTCCGACCGGCGCTGCAATGTCCGACGGGCCTGGTGGCATCTTTTGCGGAGATCTTTTGATCTGAGAACGCAGTTATATGATGAATGTGAGTGGAAATGTAGAAGTCAGTGATTCCTGATTCGTGTGGGGACTAGAAAAGCTAAAATAGGCCCTGGCCCCCAAATGATTTTAATTGGTTTTGTGTGGGGCTGGGACTAGATAAAACCAGGGAGGCTACTATATTGATTCTAGGTATCAGGGTAGCCTATAGTTGACAAAGGTCAACATGTTTCGTGTCTTCTCTGCTCAAAATCGAGCGACACTTCTTCAGGACCGTGGATAGAACTACAAGTGAAAATACCTCGGATATAATAAACGGGTAAACAGATCTATCACAACTAATAAAGAGTCCCTAATTCAGGGTCTTGGAATATCGACTCCGCCTAAATAGATGGAGACAAAATCATGAGGACAAACAACAAACGTACCATTAACAGCTCATTGAGGGAGACATTATCCAAGTGTAATAAATAGGGGTCAAAACGGCCCCACAAAAGGCAAAAAAAGGTCCCTAATCTCAATTGACAACTAATATATAAAGAGAGATTAATTAAAATCATGAACTAATACATAGAAACCAGACCAGGGAACCCTAGTGATTATAAAAAATATATATATGAAGCAAGATAAGCTCGTATGGGTGTGAATACCTCCAAGGAGGGTGACTCGTTGGTGCTTACCTCAAAATAGAGGGGTAGGAGGCTTTATAGGTGAAGGAGGAGCGACCGGACCACTGGAGCGGTCCCACTGAAATGAAGCAGTATTAAAATAATACAGTGGCGATAACACCATGGTATTGGCATGCTAGTCAAGGGAGTGTAATAACACATGACAAGTAATACAAGCGTGATAAGTGCTGCCCTAGACTAGGAAGGCAGAGAGGAGTGGTATGCGTCTTCATTCAAACAGGGCAAGTGAAAACGGCTGTCAGGTGGCGATGGTTCCCAGTAGGGAGACGTGGTCCGGTGAAGACACTCGTAAGGAGAACGCTTGAGTGAGGGTGCCCAAGGTAGACCGGTGTCTAATCTTTAAATGTAAGGTAGCTGGTGATATCTTACACTAAGGAACCAAAGAAACTTTGCCCCAAAAAAAGATGAAGACGTGATTCACAGTGAACACTCTTAAGGAGAACGTTAGAGTGAGGGTGCCCAAGTGAACCGGTGTCTTATATTTAAAATCACAGGCGGGATCTGGCACTCACACTACGGGACCAGCGAATATTGGGTCCAAAAATTAAGACATAACAAGTGAGGGCTATCGTGGAAGGATCTAGGTTGTAGTTTGGGAGTACGTGAAAAATAACCCGTACCCGATACACAAGTGGCCCTCCCAGGAAAGGCGATCATTGGTGAACGAACAGTCAATTCGAAGTGTCAGTCATACTCACGGGGGTAAAAAGTGCGATCGTATCAAGAGCCCGTGCAGGAGGCATGCTGCGTAAACTTACCAACAGAAGTAGTGGGCATGCCTCATTCGACAAACACGTAATCTCCTCACCTGAATGTTACCGTCAAAGCACACAGGGTCCTGTACTTGAACCCGGAAGCGGGGACGAACTCGTGCGTTGTTTCCTCGTCCGGCCGCCATATTGTCCCAACCAGGAAATGCCTGACTCTAACGTTAACCATATCGAAAGGGTCGGCAAAACAGGTGCCGAAGGTAAAAGGACCGCCAAAACGTAAAGGGGTAGAGAGGTTCTGATCTAACTATATTAGGCTACAAATAACCAAGAAATAAGGAAAAACAAATGGTATAGCTCTACCAGGGTAGCAACTATAAACAATACGATTCCATATTGCAGAGTGATAGTACGTGTCAATGCTCAGGGTCTCGAAAAACTGGATAGGAACCCAAAGAATAGGAGGAACTCACAGAATGGTAGTGAGATGAGCTTTGTGGAGGAGTGGGCCATATTAAGTCTCCCTTGGAATGTATGGAGGGACATACCATATGGTGCATGGTGAATGTCTGAGTGCAGAATGTCAGCAGGGTCAGTGTACGTGTTAAGTCTATACATATATGTATGTATTCTATGTTAGGTTAGTTCTGTCCACGGGATCTCGTCATTGAGACCCCTTTCTTGTGTGGACAAACGAAAAATCCATCTCTGTTCAGTTTCGAATAGTTTTTTACTGGACCATGAGAGATTGCTTTCAATCACAGTCCAGTGTAGTTCATTGGGTCCGTGTGGATGCACAAGGTAGTGTGTACTCATTTTTGTGGTCGACTTTCCACACCGTATATTGCTTCGGTGTTCCATAATCCTTGTTTTTACCGGTCGTGTGGTCATGCCTATGTATCTCAATTTGCACGGGCATGTAATGAGATACACACAGTTGTTTGAGTTACAATTCGTGTGGCTCTTTTATGTCCAGACTTTACCTATTTCAAGGGTAAGTTCTTTTGTAGCCGTCGTGAGTTCACACACTCCACAGTGCCCACATGGGTAATGACCCCGTACTGGATTAGTGTTCCACAGGGTCCCTTGTTTTGTTATCTTCATCGTCTTAGGGCGAGTATGTACCAAAATGTCACGTAGGTTGCTTGTACGCTTGTTGGCAAACCTGGGTGTAGGTAGAGACAGATTTCCTGTGGACAAGATCTTCCAGTTCTTTTTGATAATCTTCTGTATGGTATTGGATTCTGATGTGAAGGTTGTAACACATGTCAGATTTTCTTCCGTCTTATTTTCCTTCGGTTCTAAAATAGATTCTCGGTGATTATTGAGTGCTCTTTTGTTAGATCTTTTTATGATGGAGGTAGGATAGTTCCGTGCTCTAAGGTTGTTGCTCAGAGCAATTGCTTCTTTTTTATAGTCAGTAGTCTTCTCGCAATTCCTACGGAGCCGCAGGAATTGTCCGAAGGGCAAGTTATCCCTCAGGGCTTTTGGGTGATGACTCCCATAAAGAAGTAAGCTATTACGGTCCGTTGGTTTTTTGAAAGTGTGGGTTGACAAACACCCTTCCCGAAGGGTTATAGTAAGGTCACGGAAATGGATCTCTGTAGAGGAGGTGGACCGGGTGAATCTCAGATAAGGGTCCAGGGTGTTGACCCATGAGAAGAATCTATCACAACATGGTTATTGCCTGGAGCTTACCAACAATCCCCCAAACATTCCTCCTCAATCTCACAAATTGTCTCCAGGACACTTACAATTGCTAGAACAAAAGGTCCAATCTCTCTTACTAAAAGGAGCAATAGAGCCGGTTCCAATACAGTACCAGGGCCCAGGGGTTTACTCTCTTTATTTTCTCATTACTAAAAAGGACAGTTCCCTAAGGCCTATTCTGGATCTCAAAGAGTTAAACCTTATATATTGTCAGAACATTTTTGCATGGGGACGCTTCAACAGGTACCTTCATTTTTACAAAGATCAGATTGGCCTCCTTAGGAGGGACTGTACTCCCTAACGGGCCTCTCCGGGTGCGCACTTCTTGATCAGCGCAGACATGGGGCTCATCCTCCTATCTTGGCTAATACACTGCATGGTATCCCATGGCACTTTCCCCAACTGAGCCTCATTTACATTTGGCTTCCCAGGTCGTCCATTGTTTCATCTTTTGCAGTGGTGGTGACTGGTGTTATTGTAATGCTAAAATATGTTGCAAGATTGTTCATGCACTGATACCACTACTGAGCATTATTTTGCTATGTTTTTGTATTGTACTGTTTGTTGAAAACCTATTAAAAAGATTTTAAGGAAAAAAAAAAGGAGACACTGGTGATAAACCCGCACAGTCCATTTACCAGGTGATTACCGTGGGTGAGATATGTAGTGAGACTCACCCACAGCAAAATATATATATATATATATATATATATATATCAAAAATCTGGTAAACAAAAAAGCAAAAAAATCTGGGCGGAATAAATGGGCAGAACTCCTTTAGCAACACATATGAATTGATGGGATTAACAGCTTTAAAAACAGGCGCCATTCCTTACACACAAAAAATGAAAAAGAAATTGAAATGTAGGGAGACTGAAAAGGTGTCGGCTTGCCTGTATTTAATTGGTCTCCTTTTCTTTCTTTTGCTTAATGAATGTAGTTAGTGTATGTGTAAAGAGGTGTACATGGAGTAATTGATGCAATATTCATTATCACACGTATGCTGAGCTTCACTGCAATAATTCTTACATCTTTATACAATTGTACGTTTTTTGGTATTGCGATGAGAAATCAGTGTATTTAATATATTAATGTGATAGCATATCTATTTGAATAACTGCATATGTGTGTGTTTTCATAAACGCAAAATTGGACATGAATGAAATATAAAAAATGCTGAACTGGAATGTTTTTTTCTTTTTCCTCAAAGTTTCATGGATGCAATAGATTTTGCTAAAAAGGGAGAGTTTGATGCCTATGTCGCGGTCGGTGGAGGTTCTGTGATAGACACGTGTAAGGCTGCCAATCTGTATGCCTCCAGCCCAGAGGCTGAATTTCTCGATTATGTTAATGCACCTATTGGGAAAGGAAAACCAGTCTATGTGACCCTCAAACCATTAATTGCAGGTAAAAAAAGGAAAAATATAAATGTCTGTTTCTATGCATGTGAAGTATGAGGAAAACATTTCTGTTACCACATTTCTTTCAAAATAAAGTGGCATATGCTTTTCTTTTTTAGATGATCTAATCTTAACACAAAGGGTCCCTCAGGGATCTCTCCTAGCCATGACCTTATTTACCTTCTCATAAAAACAAAGAACTCCATGTTCTATTATCAAAATGCAGATGATACATAGCTGTATCTAACGTTTTCCTTTTCAAAAGACGTCCCTCACCTTGCCATTACTTTAAACACTGTTCAAGACTAGACGACTACCCAGCACTGAAACCTGAATTCACCTGAAACAAAATGTTTCCGCGATTCTTCCTTCCAGTCATATCCACCAGTGCAGTCCTGGATGGATTCAACCAACATTCTCAGCTGTAAGACTACCCTAGTTGACAGTGCCAAATCCCTAGCAGTCATCCTGTAGAAAATAATAAATCTACAGTCACAAGTCCGTAGCATGACCAAAGTTCGGCCGCTTCTCTCCAGAACGAGATCTCAAAACCCTGGTCCAAGCATTAGTGCTATCAAGAATAGATCACTCTACTTCCCAGAATCCATCTTGCTCCACTGAAAGCAGGTCTACATGCAGCAGCAGAACACTTTGTCTCTAGGGTCAATATGAATGACCACATCTTGCTGGTACTTTTAACCCTTGCTGACTTCCCACTGAAGCAAGTGCTATCTCAAAAATGACCTGCATCCCTCTCAAGGCTTCCCACACCTCCACTACTCAATACCTGGCTGTAAAGCTTCAATCATCTTTTGGGAGTAGACCACCATGGAATGCTGAGGCACTACTCCTACAAACCTCTACGTGTAAAAAGGAACACTGTCTGGCACACTCCTTTTTTGGGAAGTGCTCCCAGAGTCTGTAGTCTGAACCTACGGCGCTACATGGATTGCTGCAATCCGAAACTACTTTTTGTATCTTGTGCACTAGAGCTGTATAACAAGCAAAAACGCACACAAACACTCATCCTAGCCTCTGCTGTCCCATAGGACAGACCACACCTTTTGACTACTGGAGGGTAGTGCTTTGTGATTTGTAACTTTTTGATAAACTAGCTACTAAACAATGTCTGCTATTTTTTTTATAATAGTTTCATATATAGCATGAACTTGACCAGAATCTGGTATCAGAGCACTTTACATAGCACCAGTTGCATTACAGAGCGCTTTACATAGCACCAGTTGCATTACATTGGGACACATTCATTTTTGTTAGGCACAGGGAGATTAAGTGATTTGCCCAGAATCACAGGATGTTCAGCGTCATTGCCAAGACACTCGAACCCAGTTCCCCAGATTAAAGATCGACGGCCCTAGCCATTAGGCCAACTCCTCTCCCTGCTATCCCTTGAGACTATATGGACTTTGTATGTGGATCCAGCTGCAGGCCAACAAAAAGCCTCTTGGAAAGGGCTGCAGAGGGCCCATTGGCATAAACCTCATTTGTCACCATGATGATGAAAAGCATATAATGGAAAGATGTCAAATATTTATTTAATGGCAGGTGACTTGTGATATTGATCTGCATTTCAACCTCATGTAGCTTGCAGCCGCAGTCTATTCTCTGCTGGCAGTTATTCAAGCTGAAGAGAGCAAGGATAAAATGTAAAATATTTATTGGCTTTTTTTCAAGAGTACAACAGTGCACCACTACATTACAGTCTGTGTTATAGAAGTGATAATTAAAAATAAAAACAATTTTCCATGATAAAAATGTGAACATGTTGTGTGTTCTTTACACTATTGGTGTTGTGCATACAGAAATGCAAGGAGTTACCAATAATTGATATCTAACTATAAAACATGAAATTAGTCCTCCACAATAGAAAGAGTGATCTGCAATTTACACCATACACCAAAATGCTGGTAAAGCATTCTATGGACTATTACTATTGATTTAATTCACCTGGCTATTAATAGCAAGCCAGTGAAGCTGCCACGGTAAAGGGGATATATGTGCACCTCCATGTGTGTTCTTAATGAGGTGGGCTGCAGTGTTCTGTACTAGATGTAGCTGGTGCGAATTTATTTAGCTGAGAATAAGTGTCCATCATTTCCATAATCCAGCTTCCATTGGATCATGGAATCCACCTGTCAGAGGTGAAATGTATCCTTTATAAATGGGAGATGAGATCCCAAAGCTGCTGGAAACGGGTCTTGGCTACTTTTCCCACCTGGTTTGCAAAAATAGATTGTTAATATCAGTGCCAAGATTCCAAACAACTTTAGTGGGCACTGGATAAGGAACCTTAACTGAGGACCAGTCCAGATACTACAGTATTGAAGTCTCATCAGAAGTAAGGAGTTCAGGTTTAGAAGCTTTAACTTGAGGAAATATTTTGTAATCCACCATCATTTAATTGATAAGCATTCTCTCAGAGTGGTAGGGTGCCGTGAAGTGATGATTTTCTGTAGCTACACTGAAATTGAGCTGAATATCGTCAGCATGCATATTCAAGTTCACTCCTGCCTGATGCAGGAAAGTGTCCAGTGGAAGCTTTTAAATATTAAATATCGGAGAGGGCAGACTGGATCCCTCTGTAACCCTGTATCTTAAAGTGCTGAGGTTGGCACGAAAAGGGGAAGGTACTACGGATTATCCTTCAGAAAGGAGATTAACCACTTGAGAGGAATTCCTGTGATGCCCATAACTCGAAGTCTAGAGGTCATTATAGAGTGGTCAATGGTGCCCAAAGCCACAGACATAGCCATTAGAACCATGGCCCAGACCACCACCATGATCTACAGTTCTCCTCAGTTCACACAGGGATTTCAATCACTAGTTTGGTTTACCTGCCGGTGCAGAAACTGTCTGGCAGCTGTCCAGGAGGTGGCTGTGGTTTAGGTAAAGAAATAATGAGTTGGTGCGGTAGCTGCTCATGTTCCGGGGGTTTTATGAAGGGTTGCTTTAACAGCCTCTTTGCCATTGCCTATTTCTAAGATTGGAGTACTACACCATTACAAAGGAGCTATTTAAACAGTTGTGAAATGTTTGGTAAGAGGCTTCTGAGGGAATTCAGGCAATTTTCTGGAGCGGCAGTTCCAGGTAACCGGAAGGATGGATATTTTACATCAATGCTAATAGCATATTTGGAGTGGCTTTATCATACTGCTCAAAAGAAGCAGTTACTCTAGGGGAGGAATTTTCATTATTAAGAAAATTAGATTTTTGAATAATACTCTGCTCAATGTCATTTTGGTTCTTAGCAAGCTTTCCTTCAAAGCATGATGCTTACTTTTTACATAGATCCATTGAGGGAATGGTGGGGAATGTAAAGGCATGGGAGATGCAGTAGTTCCTCTATAATTTAGTAAAAATGTCTTGGACAGACTGAGCGATTTTGTGACTCAGTTCAAGAAATATTTCTCCTTCTCTGTTTTGATTATATCAGTATAGATTTTACAATGCTTGATATATGCCGTTTTTGTTTCTGTTTGATTTGGTGTGATAGTAGTTTGGATTTAGTCATTGTAGTAAAAGCCAAGGAGTATGTTTTGTTGGCTTTTTTTGCAATAGGTTCAGCCTGATGAATGACATTGTCAAGAACCCTGGTTACATCAACAATAAGGTTAATAACCAGTGCTTCTGGTTCATCCGTGTTAGACAATTTTTTTTAATTTTCTGACAAATAAGAGGCTAAAGTATCTGGTGGACATCTTTCCATTTCCTATGGGCCGCTGGATTATCATCTGTAGTGGTGTCAGGAGGCCCATCAATGGGTAACCTAGATGGGACGGCTAAGTGATCACTCCATAGCAACTTGATAAGGTCATCAACAATAAGGGATCTGTTTCATTTCAACAAAGGGTCTAGCAGGTGATTAGCCTCATGAGTGGGACTGGCGTTAATTAGATGGAGATACAGCCTATGACATTTTTCGGGCAATAACTGCCACCTTGCCTCCCTGCTTAATTGGCTGACATGATCTAAAGATGTTGCAGTAGTTTCAAACTCATTCTCCAATAATTGGGTGGTGATGTTCAGAGAGGGGACATACTCAACAAGTCCAAGTTTTGTTTTTCAAAAAGGTCCAAAATTTGGTGGTGGTGAGCAACAGCTGAGCGGACATTGCAAGAGATAATCTTTAAGTGTCCTTGCTTATTAACCATGTGGAATGCATAAGAAGAGATGGAAAGGAGATGTCTAGCCAAGAGTACATTATTATTCTTTAGCCTGCTAATTGTGGAGGCTCCCAGCTCGTTCTATGGGGGAGGGGGAGATAGGGAAACACTGTCAAGAGTTTACTTTAGCTGTATTACATACACGTTTTGAAAGCTGTTGCTCACATTACATTTAAGCTTGCTGAGCAAGGCCAGGCCTAGATCAGTGCTGAGCGGCTAGCTATGGACATCATTAAGGGGTCACAGCTGTGACCCCTGGCTTGCCCCTTGCAAACCCTGGCATCAAAAGTTCAGTTCATCTGGGACAACACGTGCAAAACAGAGTTTCAATTTATCAAACAGTGTCTGGAAAATGCACCACAACTCACATCATTTGTATCAGGCAGAGCAATGATTATTGTACTAATCAATAGGAGGGAGGAAGAAGCAGTGTTCCATTCAGCTTCCAAACAATACTGGTTATCAATCAATAAAGGGGGAGGGGGAGAATGAACCAAAACAGTCTCAATGCCAGAGTCTCAGGGATAATTTCTTTGGAGACCCTCAACCACACGATCACACTCTGCGGTGTATGTAATCACCGCTTAGTGTGGTTTGGTGGATAGCATCATCATTGGGTCTATCACTCGAGTGTCCCGCTCTCCAAATGACTCCGTAACATCCACCAGGAGGGAGACTGTGGATATCCACAGTGGTAAGTGAATTGCAATTATTTCCTTTCTTGCAGGTAAAAGTTTATTCGGGGAAAAAGAAATATGGGGAAAAGTCTAAAAACAAGGATGGTGTTGAGTAGACAAGTCACTGATCATAGACACCTGGTGATCGGGTCAACATTTGAGTCATTAGGAGGAAGAAAACCCAATTCTCAACTTGTTCCCTTATGGATGAAATGGGGTAAATGATGGACAGACGTAAACACCACACAACCCTGGAGTCAATGAGAAATGATACACCAGGAGGACAGAAAAGAAAGATATAACCACTACAAACACACCAAAATGTCCAATGTTGTGGTCAGAGATTGGAGAAAGATTAAATCTCCGAGTGGGAGTGTCAAAGACTCTAAGTTTTCAAAACCATAAAAGTAATCAAAATGTTTCACAATGCCACAAAAGACTGATGATGGTAGAATATGGAATATGGGGAAGGTGACGAAACTGAGTCACCCTATTTTCAGAAAGGATGCCAACCATCAGCTGGTAGGGTGAGACTCAAGCGATGACAATCCTCCTGGCAGAGGCAATGGGTTATTGCATAACTGCTCACAAAAATCATCCCAATGGGAGTTTCCCTTGTAGAGTACGGAACCGTCCCATCAGAACACCAAAATACTTGAAAGACTATGTCTGGGGTTAATTAAAAGGGAGCTTTCATTTTGTGAGTTAGATCCTGTAAAACGTATCTTATACATATGTTCACAAGACAATGTCTGGTATTATAAGAAGTATTATCATTTGTACATTTTATCCTACAAGTAGTATCTTATACAAAATTGTATTCACCTGTTTGTATCTTATTATGCCACCATCAGTGCTTATCCTCAGGACTGCCCCTCATCTCGTTCAATCGTGTCAATGTGGGCCATCCCCTTCCCTCTCCCTTTAACCCTTGCATCTTGTCTGTGATGAAAGGGGGATGTGTGGTATCTTCCATAGTGGTACCTCCCATTGCCTATGCACCCCCATCTGTTCCCTGGGACAATAGAACGTTCTAACATAACAATCCAACTGTGGCGAGAGTGTTACCCTCAGTGAAGAGCTGTACCTGTGCAGTGGCTGGGGTGTTACCAATACACCTCTGTTCAAGCACATCGTCCTCCTGCTCATTCATTCAACTTTTTTACAAAGAGGTGCACAGTTGTCACACTTTTAATTAGGCAAAAGTAAAAGTGCTTGTGCTTACAGCTGAGTGGGTCCACAGTGTGTTTGAGATGAAGTGAAGGAGATGCGAGGAAGGGCTTCCATGAGATGTAGAGAGAAATCGAGAACCAGAATTGCACCCAAATACACCATTTTAAAAAGGATTCTAGGAGGAAGAACCCCCAAATCCCCTTATAATAGTTAGGCTTGTTCACTAAGCTCATGCCTACAAATTCATTCTTTACCATTACGCCCAGCACTTTAAAATGTCACCAGCCACCACTGAAAACAGCTTCTGTGAAGGTGTCTGTTGAGACTAAATTGGGTAAGATTTTTCAAAAGCGACTGGTAGACTTCATGTGGCAAAGTGCAATTTACTGAAAGTGCGGACACAGCCGCTTCAGCTTTATAGAGTTGAGCTGGGGCCTAAAAGAAACTAGACTGCCAATGGCGGCGTCCAAGAAAGCCCAAGGTGGCTGCCAGACGCAAAACCTATTAGGCTAAAAATACAGGGCAAAAACACTTGTTTGGACGTAGAAAACACAATTCACAATGTCCGCTCGTAAACAATTAACGGTAGCTTCACCATTCATAAGCACTGTAAACAATAGATGTTACTTTGAACTATTTTAGGTGCTCAGTTTCCCGACCTCCGAAGGATGGCCTTTTAGAATATGAACTCTTGACCTCCAGAAGACAATGCATTTTATCAGGGGCGCATGTTAAGTCTCTGATTCCTCACGCTGGCTTTATCTTTCTTTATTATAATTAGCTGTGACCTTATTTTTTCCAACAAAGTAGACAACCCTATAATTGGCGCTATGATGTTAAACCATTTTGAAGCACACTGTGAGATGCCCAAACCAGTCATGTTCTTCAGAGAAGAATGCTGCGTCTTCCACCGATGTGCTGGCCAATGATTAGAAATGATCTGGTGCAGTAAAGGAAATGGGAGTTTGCAGGCACAGCTCTCTGTATCGGCATGCACAATTAACGGAATTGGGTCTCCCTGACCTTGCGATGGTGAGGAGTATCTACTGACCTTGCACTGGTGAGGAATATCTACTGACCTTGCACTGGTAAGGAGTCTCTACTGACCTTGCGCTGGTGAGGAGTCTCTGCTGACCTTGCACTAGTGAGTCTCTACTGACCTTGCGCTGGTGAGGAATCTCTGCTGACCTTGCACTGGTGAGGAGTCTCTACTGACCTTGCACTGGTAAGGAGTCTCTACTGACCTTGCACTGGTGAGGAGTCTCTACTGACCTTGCACTGGTGAGGAGTCTCTACTGACCTTGCACTGGTGAGGAGTCTCTACTGACCTTGCACTGGTGAGGAGTCTCTACTGACCTTGCGCTGGTGAGGAGTCTCTACTGACCTTGCGTTGGCGAGGAGTCTCTACTGACCTTGCGCTGGTGAGGAGTCTCTACTGACCTTGCACTGGTGAGGAGTCTCTACTGACCTTGCACTGGTGAGGAGTCTCTACTGACCTTGCGCTGGTGAGGAGTCTCTACTGACCTTGCGCTGGTGAGGAGTCTCTACTGACCTTGCAGTGGTGAGGAGTCTCTACTGACCTTGCACTGGTGAGGAGAATCTAGACGCTACTCGTCTTTGTACAGTGAAGGTAGTCCTCCACTGGCCTTGTGCTAGAGTGCATGCTCACAGAGTAACATTGAGCTTATGAGACCTTGTTTACAGCTGCGTCTCCTAAATGCTCATACAAAGAATTGGTCTTAATGAGCAGTGCTTCTTTGAATTGCATCCTCAGCGCGGTCAACTCTATGTAGCAAGTGATGGTTGTTCTGCCCCGACTGGGCAGCTGCTCGGGTATGTGCATTCAGTACATACACAAGGCACACTCCTGGCCTCCACTTTGTCAGCTGCGCCGCTTCTGTCCAGCTTGACCACGGCCGACAGCCCATGAACCGATGTCACTCGCTGCCATGTTCCGCACGGTCTTTCAGCAGAAACTTATCATACTGGACGGGGTCAACCTGTCTAGCATGACAAAAGGGCAGCAGGAGAGGGTTTCTGGCCTTGGGCAGAAATCAGTAAATGAATAATTAATGAATTATTAAAGTTATTGTTCAGTTAATTTAAATGTACACTTAAAACAGCTAAAACACTCTCCTTGTTAAAACCGCACTTTAATCCAGCCTTCCTAGTATTTTTTAACTCCTCTAACCCCAAGGCCCTGCCTTCATCTATGGCAGGTTCTGTAAGTTATTTCACGTTCTTGATACATCAAGAGGTAGATATGAGATGTATGGGGAGGTAGAGGGTCACCAGAAACAATAGAAATACCGCTGAATGCAAGATCTTGTAAACCAGCAAAGCTAAAGTGCTTAATGCAGTAGGAAATAAGTTACAATACAGGGCTAAAGTAAGATGGGGAAGGTACACAACGAAGCATGGTCAACATCCATTATGACAATAAACGCACCACAAAACAAGGCTGTCCTTGTATTTTAAACTCCTCAGTCCCACAGGCCCTGCCTCCATCTACGGCAGATTCCATAGGTTATTTCGTGTTGTTGAAACATCAAAAGGTAGGTGTGGGATGTCTGTGGAGGCAGAAGATGGTCGAAAGAAACAATACAAAAACGGAGTTATGACCATTGTGACCAAGAGCTCATAGACCTACAGTGGTTAATTAAGGCGCAATACAGAGTCATCGTCAATGACCATTATAATTATGATCTCAAAGACCCACCATAGTACAGTCCTTGGTGCATTCGCCGGCGCGTTATTGTGCTAGGCTTAATTGAGCATGGTGCGCCCTCGGGCATTGCCAATAACAATTGCATCCATGCTCTTAAAGACTTACTAAGTGGTGGTGCTGTGTGCTTTGGCAGATTTGCAATATGGTAAAATAGAATAGAGAAACAGAAATGCAAGGTCTTTGACGATGATGGTTGTAACCATGATCTTAGTGACTCACTAACTTAAAGTGCTTAGTGCTTTAGCGAAAGTGTTGGAGTGCTAGACTGGCATGAACAGTGATCACTCAAGGAGCGTTGTAGATAATTGCATCCAAGGTCTTAAGGTTCGCTGTGAAAGTGCCTCATACTTTAGCAAGTTAGAGTGTTAAGATGGTCAAGGGGGCAAAGTGCAGTTCGAGAGCAGAGTCAATGTCAGCCACGAGCTTGGAGGCAACTTGGTGCATTAACAAGATACTTAGCCAGTTTGCTTTCTGCCAGCGACCTATATTTTTAAAAAATCCAACAGAGCGCAAGTTTGTCTCCTTGGAGGCAGATTATTACTGCCTATAGGCACATGCAAATTCCTTTCCTTATAAAGTGGGATGTCAAAAGACCTTTTCTCTCAGTCATCAGTGCATGGCATGTGCAGACAATGTGGTGATGTCTTCGTTTGCGTGTTTACACAGCCGGCATGAAGTCACAGTGGTTTGCCTCACCCAAGGAGGGGAGTTACACAAGGTATTATAACCACCTAAGTGGTAACTTGGCAGCTTCAGCTTTGCTCTCAACCCAAAAAGTTCTCTGAGGTACGACTGTGGCTTCATGAGACCATATGTGCCAATTGTCATCCAAGCATGTGATCTTTTAGACAGTGTGGCTTTATCAGTAAGGGAAGAGAGCTTCTTGACTGCTGAATTAATTGCTCTGTAATTTGTAACAGGTTTTCAAGTAGGTGCCATAGCTGGATAGGTTCTGCCTCGTTATCCCAAATTCTAGTCTTATTCGGTCTGGAGAGGTGTCGTGGGAGCCTGAACACCTGCCGATAAGTGCCAATAGTAGCACTGTCAATTCATTTATCTGCTATCTCCCTAAGCGCTCTTGCTCCGTCTGCTACTGAGGGAGCAAATTTTGCAGAAATAACTTGTAATAATGGGTGATGAGCCAGACTTTTAGTGTGTTCCTTAAAGAGTAAAAGGGAGACATTATGGTGTTACTTTTCCTTACTATTGAGCAACAATGTGCTTCAAATGAGCCTCATGAGTCAAAGATTACCCCCAGATACTTGTATTCTCTCACTGAATTCAAGGTTGGGTTTTCCAGATTGAACGCAGGGGCTGTGCCTTATCTTGCACTGATTAATATTGTTTTGGTTTTCTTGAGCTTTACATTAAGCACATGATCTGTCACATAAGTTGCTGTGGAGTTTATTAGCCTTTGCAGGCCGACCTTGGTATGACTTATCAGTACTAGGTCATCGGCGTAAAACATGTGGGAAGCATTGAAACCGTAAAGTGTTGGAGTATGAGAGTTTACTTCATTAAGTTTTGTTGACAGAGCTGCCAAGTACAAATTAAACAAGAACGGAACTAGGAGACTTCCTTCTTTTAGGCTGTTGTTCGTTTATAGTCTTACCTATGTTCAAGTGTTTGTATATAATAGTTGGATTGCTTTGAGGAGTGTTGGAGAGATTCCCCAATTCAGAAGTTTGGACCAGAGAATGTTGCACTGTACTGCGTCAAAAGCAGAGCAAACGTCTCCATCTTGGCTGAGTCCCATGTTGTTTTTTGTATAGGAGTCTCAGATTGGGTATGGCGAACCTCCATAATGTGGAACTTGGGCTGAATCAAAGTAGCCTGAGTGTGTGTTTTAATTTCTCTTTAGCTACGGCAAGTAGGGCTGTTGGTAGCCTGGATAAGGATTTGGTTTTCCTGATGGACTTTCATTATCACTCAAAAGGAGGATCAGAAGATGACCCCATTGCTACAGTGGGTCTGGGGATGTATTGATTATTTTTTCCCATTGGACCCTTGCTTTAAGTTCGACATGAGCAATAGATCTTGTTGACCATATTAACTGTCTGTAGTTGACAGTGGAGCTTGTTCCCATATCCTGGCATGTTTGTTTGTGAAGCCGGCAGCGTAGATTAATCAGGTTCCTTTGAGGTTGGTGGTTACTTTCCAGTCTGGTTCCTATCTCAAAAATATTAACCCTTTGAAATAGTGGGAAGGACACAAGGGTATAGTCAAAGATCGAGTTGGCCGTTTCCGAATGAAAAGTGGATTTGCAGTGACATCTGACTTGATGCTCCCGTTTAATGATCTCGACCTCGGGTTCTCCAAATTATGCACAAGAACCTGACCTCCAACCTTCCTCCTTTGTGACCATGGGTGAAGCGGAGCCATTTGCCAAATCTGGTTTTGGATGTCTAGCAATTGCTCATTCTCACTTTTGTGGAGCAGATTTGTGTTAGTCGCCTGTCAAGATGATAAGTGGGATCGGATTGGTTGTCATATGATCGGTTATAAATGGCAGTAGTTTTTTGGGTGGAGTTTTATATAGCGCAAACTCGACCCAAAGGTATCCGAGCGCTTTATGTGAGCACCTGTTGCCTTCCAGATGGACACATTCATTTTTATTAGGCACGGGGAGATTAAGTGGTTTGCCCAGAATCGCAGGATGTTGAGCGCCCCAATCAAGACTTAAACCCAGTTCCCCAGCTTTGAGATCAACCGCTCTAGCTATTCCTCCTTCTTTGCAGGTGTGGGATGTATGTAGACATTTAGTATCAGCAGGGTGGGATTGTTGTTGTCGAAGAGTTCTGATAGTTTCACAGCTTGGATGTTGCGATGGGCCATTTTTAGATCTTCTATTTTGGTGTTCATGTCAGCCGCAGCATAGATGGATAGGTCCCCAACAGGTCATCTTAGCAAGTGAGTTTTTACCACATGTTTCTCGGATCCTAGGAATGCCGTTATATCCAGAGGTACCAATGTCCAAGTTTCTTGCAGTATTTCCAGATGGAAGGACTTAGTATAAGAAAAGAGTAAGTCATCAATTTTTCATTCCTGGCTCTCAATGTTCCATGAACAAATTGCTAGAATTTTCCTCAAAGGCGTGTCTGGTGAAGGTTTTTCTTGTCAAATGTTTTCACAGCTATTTGTATTTGACTGTAGCATACTCGGGAGCCATGCTCAATCCTTTGGAACTTGACTAAGCGACCATTTCACGTCATCATTACTGCCACTGATGTTAGCCTTGGACTTGCTGATGAGATTGATTGACTCCTTGCCCCTCTCAGGACTGACGCAGTTTGAGGCTGACCGTGGAGTGGAGCCAAAGCTTCTTGTGATCTCTTTATTCTAGGTGAAGTTGTGAGAGAGCGCCTTCGTTTGGGTGACTAGGCATTAGGATTTGACGATATGAAGCTTCCTGGTCCCGTGAAAATTAAATGCCCCATTTCCCAAAAAGTCTGTTTCCCCTTTCAGACCTGCTCGGTAAGGATTGATTTACCTAGGTGATTATGGTGGATTCTTCTGTGTTGGGTGTAGTGCTGCAACAGAAAGCGATGTTGTAAATGTCTGCTGTTTTGATGTGCCATAAAAAAAAATTGGGGGGAGCATACAGAGCATTGTGCCTCTGTTAATTATATCAAACTGACCACTTGATTTATATAATGGAGTGAAAGTTAATTTGCATAGCTGCTATAGTATTTTGCGGTCCCTTAATTTTATTTTTTTGCCAGGTGGCATTCTATCCTCTAAGATGGGTAGAAATGTAATAGTTACCAGAGGGTCAGATCTGATGGTAGCTGAGGACTCTGTCACACTCTTCAGGGAACATGGAGAGCCCGTTGGCGACGAATTAATCTGCTGTCTTTCTCTATTGATTGCTTGACACAGATACTTAATCCTGCATTCTTCCTTTTGAAATGGCCATTGGCCTCCTTGAGAGGATTGAGGACCTGGCAGGATTACTTCACATGCCAAAGGGCTTAATCACTCATCTAGACTCTCTATGCTAGCTGGCTCGGTCAAAGGCTCTTGAGCTACCTGCTTTACTGGATGGTTAGTTCTTGAAGTTGAAGGTTTCTTTTGCCCAAGAGTGGCTTTGATCGTGTCCATCTTGCTGTCATCTATTGTGTCAGGAATAGTTCTGCCAGACAATATCCCTTCTAGGTCTCATACAACTCCTTCTGCTGGTGAGTCTTTGTCTGTAGCTTTGTTCTTAGAGGCTGGTCTGAAGATAGAATATATTCGTTCATGCTGTACAGTTGACACTCCTTTTGTAGGCTGTTTATTGTGAGCCTTACGAAGTTTCTTTTTTTGGTTGGAAGCGCTATTCCAATAGGTTGTAGAGTAGATGACACAGCACTGAGTGAATCCGTCCTGGGGATACCTGAGCAATTGCACTACTCTGATAGCGAGCATTTTTTTAGGCCTCCTGATGCTGCTTTCCATTGGAGGAACTGCTCCGAACATTTTGAGCAGCAGTTTCATGAGTTACCAAGAGTCCTGGGTTTCACTGGAGCTTTATTTCTGTACACACTGAGGCTAAGGTGGCAGATAAGCATACAAGTTTGTCTAGCACCGGACCACATGCACATGCTAAGACAGGTTGGCCTGCATCAGACTGCGCCTGCGTTGTATCAGCGAGTTTAGACCGCCTATTTTAGAGTCAATTGCTGTGACATAGATAGCCATGGTGTTAAGAATGTCCACCCATAGATCAAGCTTATTTGACTGGTAGGTTACTGCATTAGCAACTGATTCAAATAAGTGTAACAGAGCACACCAAGTGTCCCTTTGCCCTTCCTTATGTCGTGTTGACGAGCTGTGGCAGTCATCTAGGCTGATTCTTCACTGGTCCGGAATGAAGAGAGGTGAAACCTGAGGGACCGTTGCGTCCGATAGAGCCGGGCTCTTTTCCTGTAATAGGTTTAGTTTCCAATGACAGAGTTAGTGATCTTTCAAGAACAGAAGACCCACGCCTTTTCTGACTAGAAGGTATTGTTATTTTGTTGGTAGGCTGGTCTAAGATCCAAGAAGGTTTCACAGGAGAGATTCTGTTCCACTCTTCACTATCCTGGTATTCTGGAGGGGAGGTTGTGAGCTCTGGTACTGGTGCTGTTTGTGTTAGGACATGGTGCAATTCAGCAGTGACTAGGTGACCCTTCCTTTCTTCTGTCTGCTTGACTTAAACTGACATGTCGTAAGGTCTTTTTGTGGTAGAAAAGCAGAATGGAGATCTTTCCATTGTGTTTGCTGCAAGTGCCCACGTTGCACCCGACCCTGTTGTTTCCATTGCAGTCAGCCACTATGGAGTTGTCTAAAGCCAGAGCTGGTCTCTTATCTCTTGCTTCCATACTTTATATGGCACATTCTTCCCATTTGAAGGGAGCTTATTCTTGTGCACTGTTGATTTCTGTATCCTTAGGTCGTCATCCAGTTGATGAACAACTATGGGAGGGAATGAGGCTGTATGAGTGATTGTAGGCCTCTTGATTCCCTGTTGTGTGAGAATAGTGCGTCCATTGGATTTTAAAGAAATTAAATGTAAACAGGGAGCTTGGCGGTTGTTCTGGCAAATTCAGCTGGTATTGGGGATAAAGTGGGCTGTCGCCCCGCTGAGGCTGGGGCTGATGTGCCATTGTAGATGTGGTCTTAAGAATGCCAATTTTGTTGGCGCGGTAAGACATCTCTGCTTGTGCCTCATCTTTGTCGGAGTGACCCTTGTCCTCCCTGATCTTATGCCCTCCAGACCAGTGGACCTTGTAACTCTTTGATTGCTCCACCAAATCCTTCCCTTCACTGGAAAAAGTATTTAATTGTTGGCTACAGAGTAGTGGTTAGACAGGTTTAGACTGGGATCGATGGTTAGTGGCGCTGGTGCTGCGTGTGCGGACTAATCTTGATAGCCTAAGGTTGTGTCAAGCCTTCAATAGTTCTTCAACTATTGACACTGGCCCACCCCTGGGGATCTCCTGAGGGTCTCGGCAGGGTTGGGTGAACAGCAAGAACTCAGACAGGGCAGGGGAGCACACAGCAAGGAGCTTGCCGCCCCCACTTGCCGCTGGCTCAACCCTCAGAGGGGAGCACTACGCACCCCCCACACTCCTATCCTAGACTTCACCCGGGCTGCGCTGGAGGCGGTAACAAATTCCCCACCCCTCCAATTCAGCGGTCTCTGGAGGCAATCCCCTGGTGCCCCCGTGCCCCATTGAGGGATGTGCCTCTCACCTTAGTCTTATTTTACAGAGCAGGCGGGGGAAATCTCGAGCTGCTCCTTGCCTGCAGGCTGCTGCGTTCTAAATGCTTAAGATGCCCTTCAAGTGCCCTGAGGTCATCGTCTGCTGCCTCGCTGTCGCTGTTGGGCCTGTGCACCTGGGGCCAAGCTGCCAAAACCCCTTTGCCATAGGTGTGCGAGAACGAGGTGAGGGGGCAGGCAGGGGAGAAGGGCCAGCTGGCCGCCTGGTAGGGCCCACTGCAGCCCTCAGTAGACGGGCAAATGTGGCCTTCGAGAACTGTGCCGCCAACAAGTGCCAACAACTTCGGCAGCAGGCAACATAGTCCAAGGCATAGTGCAAGGGCAGCAAACGGGCGAACCCGGCCTCTGTGCATGTTGAGTGGGCCGTCGACAACTGCAGCTGTGGGCGGAATGTCTTCGTCTCCGTGTAGCGTAGTGTCCCTCGTCAGAGAGAAGCCTTGGGCAGGAAGGGCCCTTGTCTAATTTACTGCTCTAACATGTTAGACAGCCAGGTTAGAGCAGTAAATTTACATTTAGAAACAAAAGATAAGAGAAGGTGCCCAAAGCACGAACAGCAAAGTAGGGACCCAGCACTATTTTCCAGCTGCCAGTAATGAAAACGATAATAATAAACACATTGAATGAAGATGCAAAGCAGGAGTAGGGAGGTTAAAGAGCTAGCGGTTTCGGCGGAGCGGGGTAGGTCTACAAACCACCCTTGGGCGACAGAACTGCTAACACGCCACCCCAAGAGGCTCGCCAAGTACCGACTGGAGCGGCACTTTCCAATACGTTAGGCCATTCCATAACGGAAGTGTCTAGTTTTTCCGACACTTACCTAGGGTAGTTTTTATCCAGATATCACTGTAAATAACTAGCCACACACCCTCACAATCTTGTAGATAGTTTATTTCACCGGTCCTGATGAATTGCCGCTGGATCCCCCTGACCTTGTAGGCATGAAACATGTTGACCACCTGAGCAGAGTAGAGTAGTCCCTGACCCATTTAGTCAAGACCACCGCCTCTCATTTCATTTTTAATAGGGTGGTTTACTGACCGAATAAAATCCAATATTCAGACTAACCAACCCCGTTTTAATACACACTCACTAACATCTACACCTACCTGGCCCTCACTTGCACTCACCTTCGGCAAGGAACAAAAGATCTCCGCCAAAGAGCCCCATCCTTGGGTGCCCGTCGGGAATTGCAGCGCCGACCCGACGAGGAGCAAAACCCAGATGATGAAGCATGACACCTAGCTTGCTGGGTGTGTGAGGGTTTTAGTTCCACCAATGTGGGTTCCCCCACCCTACACAAGCTAGTACCCCTTCAGGCTTACTAGACATTGCTCCCCACTTTGTCTTATTTCCAAGGATGAGTGTACTCTGCACACTCTTATACAAATAGAGGAACTGTATACCCTTTCTGTCTAAAGAGTGAGTGACCCAGCAGCACTTTGCAGCTGTTGAGCCTTTGTAAAAAAATTAACAAGAAATTAAAAAATATGATAATAAACGGATGGCGGTAGGAGTGAAGAGTATGCAGGTGAGAGGAGGAAAAGAGGGAGAAAGCAAAGAAACAAATGCGCTTGGAGTGCTGAAAGCAAAACCATAAATGAGTCCCTCAAGCATTTAGTGGAAGGATACAACAAATCCAGTAATAACACTGTGAAACTGAAATGCTTCTGGGCGTGACAAACAAAGAAATAGGAATGAAAGCCATCGAATCAAGTGGAGACTACTGAGACATACAGCAAAGCCATCCAGCCATGAGCAATGGACAAACCCAAAGCTTGCTCTGTGTGTTGGAAACAATAGGTGAGACCAACAGACAGATAAAACTGTCTGTAGCCGAGACCGGAAAACGTTGGTGTGAAGCACTGCAAATACGTTGTTCTTATTGTTATCTAATGTTATTGCATTACACTAAAAGCATAAGCCATTTCTCTTGCAGTTCCCACTACAGCTGGAACCGGAAGCGAAACTACAGGGATTGCAGTATTTGATTACGAAAAACTGAAAGCAAAAACTGGTAAGTGTTTTCATGTTTACAGTAGGCACCAATACTGTGCTCCTAAATTAGTATATGGAGTTTCAATATGAAGAGCAAAATAATTTTATTCTTACACTGTGTTATCCTCATGTGCATTTGGTGTAATATGTGAGCTACGTCTACACTGAGCCGACATAAATGACAGTTGCTGGAACTATGGGTGCAGGAGGTGCAGCTGCAGCTCCCCCAGAATAACCAGCTCTGCTGGTGGGTGTTGCCAGTTTTGTTGTCCTTGCCCTGCAAAACCCTGGTGGGACTCTCAGTCCCAGGGCACAACTACTACCAAATCCACTGTAACTGACTAGGGGAGGGGGGGGGGGTGGGGGGGTAGGGTTATTGTGGCTATTGCGTATATAGCACTGCCTCCCCCTCGTGGCATGGAGTGCACGTGGGTGAAGCCCAGGCGGAGGGCGGGCCTGTCCGAGACCGGAAGGGGCTGGGCAACCCCCCTAAGGCCTATATTCTGGCTATCCAAAGGTACTGTGTGTGACCCTTAATATATCTGCTAACCAAGCCGGATAAGGGCCAGTTCATTGGACATTTTGCCCCTCTAGTCTGACTTTCTAATCTTGGAAATTACTGTTTTATGTGTTTTGTTTTTAAGCTCTGGGTTAGCACCGTTTTATGTAGAGTCATTGTTACATTGGAGCTTAGTAATGGGCAAGAGAAAGGCTGTTGAGGGAGGGACTGGCACGGACGCAGGGGGAACTGCGTGCTCGAACAAATAGATAGCCTTCTCATTGAATGTGAGGAGATTCTAGTTCCGCCAGTGGTTGACCCGTCCTTAAGTACCAGGTGCTCTCCATTAAGCACAGGCTCCACCAAGCAAAAAAGAATCCCAAAGATGTTTAAGAAACCTCATACTCGGGCTAAAGCTATTAGGTACTCCCTCGCCAGTTAGTCCTAAAGTCGTAAGGCCTGCTGTTTCGTCGTTACTCTGCCCTCCTGATTTGGCCGTCACATGAAGTAATCTGTTTTTATCACTTCAAAGTACAGGCAATGATTCTCCGAACACTAAGTGGGTGGCCGAGGGTTTTTTCCCACCACTGGCAGTCAGGTCTTCGCCTTCCTCACTCGATGCACATGAGTATTATTGTGGTTTGAGGGCGGAAATTGATTTAGCATTGACATCTAAAATGTCTATGCAAAAGGAACTAGGGGGGGCAAGCCTTCAGACGGTTTGCAAAAACGCAAGGAGGTTTTGGTTAAAAGAGATCCCAACACTCTTTTGAATCTAACTTCAATGTCACCTTTGAACCTTTGGACAGGAATGATGTGTGCGAAGTGGTGGAGGTGGCTGAATCATGGTCAATCCCTAGATGGACCTACCTCCTGTTGAAAGCCCTGACTCTGGAGTTTGGGTTGAGGGCAGCAAATGGTAGGACCAAATTGGATAGAATGGGAGCCAATACTTTTAATTGAATAAATTGTAATAGTCGTATTTATTATATCCTCATAGACTTGAGGCTCTGGCCTATTGTTGAAGATATAGTTGTGAGTGCTAGATACGGTAGTGACGATAACCCACTTTACCTTAGCCTGTTGTCGCCATGCGGTGGTTATCACAGTTTGCCCCAAAAACGTCAGCTAACCCGGGATGTGTTACCATCTACGATAAGCCTCTCCTTCAGTGGCAGCAGTGATCCTACATGAAGAAAAGCTCCAGTTTATCAATCAGGATTTGTTAGTATGTACGTTAGAGATTACTGCCCTGTATTCGCAGACAGGAGGGTTGAATATAGTTCCAATTGTTCTTTCCGTTTTATTTAGCAGTTGCTGTCCCACATCACTGCCTGTTCCGAAGTCTAATTTTACACCAAATAAAAGGGAACTGAAATCTTGGTTCAATCAAGAGTGCAGTCAGTTAAGAAATCAACTTTCATTGGCCATTTAATCTAAGGATATGGCCCGTATAAGATCCCAAAGAAAGTGGTACAATCCTTCCAGATAAAGGCAAAGCGGGAATGAGATGAGACTAGATGGCGGCTTATCAAGGAAGCATGTGACTGCAAAGACTTCAAAATGGTTTGCTCCTTGGTTGTGTGGGGTGGGCACACAGGGGCAACTTCTCCTGATAACCATATTTATGTCTGTACTTGGTACCATCATTTTAACTCCCTTTATTCTGATGTTAGCCTGACTCATTCCCCATTAGCTCCACTTGCACTGACTCAGGCTGCTTAATAAGGATTTATTCACTTAGGGCAACTTTCAGGCCTCTATTGATTCAATTGTCCGAGCCAAATCCCCGGGCCCTGATGGCATTCCTGGTGACCTCTTTCTGCACAAGAGGGCTAATTGGTCACTTTACATCCCATTACTCTCAAATGCCATAGCAGGGGTGCTCCAATTCCTGGGTCTTAGAAGGGTGCAAAGTTGATTCCCTTATTTAAAAAGGTGATAGGAACTAACCTTGTAACTACAGGCCTATTGGCCTTATCAATTAAATCCAAAAAGTATTTTTCACTCCCTTTTGTCCAAGATTCAGAAGTGGGTAAGCAATAATTACATTTTAACACCCTACCAAGCCAGCTTTGGACAGAAGACTGGAACAATTGATCAGGTGTTCTGTTTTCTCCTTTTATTTTGGAAAACTGTTGTCATTGGTAAAGGAAGTTTTTGTGTTGCTTTTATTGATCTAAAGTCAGCTTTCAATCTGATCCCAAGATGTAAAGTGTGGCATGTGTTGCATGAAATCTTTAAACATTCGTCTCCATGAGGCTAACTTCGCTAGAGTGCATTGAGGTGATCGAGGCCAGCTCACAGATCCAATTAATGTCAACAGGGGAGTTTGTCAAGGTTGCGTGTTGGCACCAACTCATTTTTCCCTTTATTTGAACAATGTAGTCCAATATTTATCTCTCCATACTGCAGACACTACTCCCTTACTAGGGAGAGGAAAAAATCGAGCCCCTTTTATTTGCAGATGGCACCCTGTTAGTGTCTAAAACTCCAGGGGCCCTTGAGTTGTTGTTAATTCGGTTTAGATTTTCTTGTGTTTTTTGTGATTTGTGAGGCTGTGAGATAAATACGTCAAAGACTAAATACATGGCGGAAAAAAAAAACCATAAGCCTTCTTGGAGGAGGCCTACCCTAGGTGGGGTTTTGCTTGAGAGAGTAAACACCTTCGGCTATCTGGGCATTAAATTATCAGGCAGCATGTCCTGGAAACCATATGTGACTAAGATGTCCTTGAAGCTTAAGCAAATAGTTGGTTCACTTATGATGGAACATTGCACATTGTTCAGTAAAACAGTTGCAGCCGCCCTACAGATTTACGATTCAAAAGCTGTATTTTCTGCCCTCTATGGGGCCAAACTGTGATGGTTTGCCAAAATAGATGACCTATCTAGATCAAAACACAAGCTTCTTAGGAGTTTGATACTTTTGCCCTGAGTACTCCACTCTATCCTCTAAAGCTGGACATGGGCAGGAAATCTATTGCTCCACAATTATGGGAGAGATACCCTTCTTACAAAAGGGACAGGGTTAAAATCCAGCGAAAACACCTAAAGATCCCTCTTGTGATTCACACTCGTATTATCACACCTGTATAATCGACTTCTTTGGGAAAACCCACCTTCATTTGCCGTCCACTCCGCTGTCTAAACACTGAACTCTGTTATCTGTAAAAATGTCTCTTTTATTTCATATGATACCTCAAAACATACAAATATACTGTATTCAGTACTATCTTTATATTAAAACAATATTGTATCATTAATAAAAGTTTTATAGAAATATTATTCATAGTTTGTGCAACATTGAATCATTAAAATATCTCACTAACACAATAAGCTGTTATTTAAGAAAAAAAAATTCTATTGGTCTCAGCAGTCACAAAACGAAAACATGCCATATTATACAAACACAAACAGATTTCATGACAAGTTGTCACTAATGATGTAGAGAAAAACAAATAACACAAGTTATCACAGTATATTTGTATGTGTATCTTCATTTATTGAGTCTTCATCAAGAAAAAAACTGGTTTCCAACAGATACAGCCAGCCTACACTGTATTTCACGGACCATCCCTACATCATGGCCAAATGCATGTCCCTCTAAAATATGAGTTTTTATTAATTACATTTCTGTACACGATCCCTTCTCAGGAGCATATGTATATGTAAGCAGCCGCGGTCCGTACAGGTAACAGCGAGGGGCCGTGGGGCTGTGTAAGAGGGGATTTTGAGGGACGATGCTCCCTCAGCATCGTCCTTAAAAATCCCCCCTTACCCGGCCCCACCGCCCCACCGCTGTTACCTGCACGGACCGCAGCTGTAAAGTCTTATTATCCATAGACTTGATTTAGAAACGTTTTCACTCTTGACCTATCCCTCAAAAGGAGATGGGTGATTGGACCATAGTTTACAATTGTTCAGGATCTAGGTTGGGATCTTCCAGCAGTGGTACATTTTGTCCAGTCTTGAGAGAGTTTGAGAAGGCACCTTGGGTGTGAGTTGTTTTGATTATATTTGGAACTGAAGTGAGAGTGTCGCTAGAAATGAAGTTCATAATGGAAGAAGAAGTGTTGGAAATGGCCCTTTTTGCAGGGTCATCCCTAAGCTTTTTGCCTTCCTCCTGGATTTTTCCTAACCTGTTTTTGTTGGCTTTATGACTCTGGGCACTTTACCACTGCTGATCAGTGCTAAAGTGCATATGCTCTCCCTTTGTAAATATGACTATGTTAATTGGTATATCCCTGATTGGCTTATTTGGTTTACCGGTTAGTCCCTAGTAGCGTGGCCCGGGTGTGCCTAGGGTTGGTAACCCAAATGCTGCTGGTGGGCCTGCAGCGCTGGTTTGCGCCACCCACATAAGCAGCTTGTAAAGTGTGTCTCAGGCCTGCCACTGCAGTGTTTGTGTGCAGTCCAGAACTGCCATCTTGGCTGTGAAGTGCACCCACTTCCCAGCCCCTGAACCTTACCTTGGCATCCTGTAAGCCACCCTTATGATAGGGTGCATTGTATGTGTAAGGTAGGACATGCTCTGATGTGTGTAGCATGTCCTAGTAGTGAATTACACCCAATTTCGTTTTTCACTACTGTAAGGCTACCTGTTCTCCATAGGCCAGAATGGGAGGTCTGGGCTATTACATCCTATAGTCCTAACTGACCCACAGAACATGGTAGAAAAACGAATTTAGTATGCCTGAGCTCAGAATATTAAAATACATCTTTTAGTGAAGGTTATTTTTATATTCTGTGTTTGAAACTACCACTTTTAGAGTATAGGTCCTTTCTTTCCTAAGCCTTCCAGTTTGCTCTGCTATTATGTGTATTGGCTGTCTGGTTTTGGAGGGACAGGGCAGGCTGAGTCAGACCTGGGTTGAATAGAGAGATCTGCCTTGGAGTGAGGGGAGAGGTAGCTCCTGCTCTTGAATAGGACTGTGCCTGGCAAGGTGAATGCTGGCTGCACCTCCCACTGTGCGTCTGAAGGCAGACCCCCTCTTTCTGAAAGGAAGGATGCAGCCTGGTAAACAAAGTGCTCCAGGGCTGGGCAGAACTGGTTCTGGCTGGGTTCAGAGACTTGTGACTCCTAAGAACAAAGACTTTGGGGGTATAAATATTTGTGCCCAAACCCCTACAATTTGTATTGCTCCTGGACAACAAGAAGAACCTCTGTCCGTGTAACTACAGGAATCTGCAGGAGAAGGACTGTCCTTGTGCTTGTGTGCTGTTTCTTGGACTGGCCTGCAGTGGTTACTACTGGACTTGGAAGGAGAAGAAAAGGACTTTGAAGGAACATTTATTTTGTGGCTACAGCAATCACCCAAGGGCTAGAAGAGAGCTAGCCTCCTGCAGGTGTCTCAGGCACATCAGACTCAACCACCAGCCTCCTGTTTCCTCCCAGCGAGGATTTCTATCTGCAGGTGAGGCTCCTGTGAGTTCCAGGGCCTCTAGTTCTATTGCTGAGAAAAGAGTGCTGAAAATCGTCGCTAACCCCCGTTAGCGAGCCGCTGCAGCTGGTGAGCGTGAGAAACATTGTCGCTCTGCTGTTGCCCAGCGCTCGCTAACCCCGTAGATTATCGCATCACCCGTCAGCGGGCCTGAAAATGCCCGCTATCCCGAAGATCGTCGCATCACCCGTCAGCGGGCCTGAAAACGCCCGCTATCCCGAAGATCGTCGCATCACCTGTCTGCGGGCCTGAAAACGCCCGCTATCCCGAAGATTGTTGCATTGCTTGTTAGCGGGCCCCAAAGCGCTCGCTAACCCCAAATCATCGCATCAAGCTCATCGCAGCGCGGACGCCGAGCGTTCAACATTTTCCCCGCATCGCATCAGGATCGCCGCTCCCTCGCGGAGCGCCATTTTCTTTCATCGCAGCAAGATCGCACACGCAACAGGCTCGGTGCATCATCCTCCCTTGCGGTAAGGATTCAACGCATCGCTGGTTAGCGTGAGGAAATTTATCGCTACAACTCCTTAGCGACATTTTTGTTGCTTTGCTACAGAATCCAGATACCTTGTGAGTAAAAGGGTCGCAGAGACCACTGCATTGAACAGAACATCATTTTGTGCACCTTGAACTATTTTTGCAGCATTTTTAAAGTAACCATATTTTTCTAGTATTGTGGATTTTTACTGTTATAGGTCTTGTGATTAAGTCTATATAAATATACCTATTTTTATAACTACTTGAGTGGTGTCCATTTGTAGTGTTCCTCATTGTATTACTGTGTATGGTCATAAATGCTTCACACACTGCCTCTGAGATAAGCCTTGCTGCTCGTGCTACGTTACCACAGGGTTGAGCAGGGGTTGTCAAAGGGTGTAGTCTGCTTACTCTGACTTAGGAAGAAGGGTCCCTACTTGGACAGTGGACAGCCATTGCCAACTAGAGACCCGCATTTCTAACAAGAAGGATGTAATCTGCAGTGGCCTTCAGTGAATAAGAGGAGTCTTGATATATCATAAGGGAATGTAGGTCCTTAGCTGATTATCTAAGGCAAAGGAAATCTGTTGTCCATTGACTTTTATATAGCACTAAAGCATAACATTTTTGGGCTTGGGAACACTGCAGAAAGTATTAGGCCTTTTTTTTTTCCAGTGCTATTCCACAACACTGTTACAGCCACTCTGGTCTATCCAGGTTGGTAACTGATAAAGAACTGAGGAAAGAGGCCTGTAGCAGGTTGAAGTGTGCACCGGAGGGAATCCTTTATTGAGTTGATATAGTTTGTGCTGCACAGAATATATGGGGTGTCTGGGTGCTTCTGGCTTCAGGTATCCAAAGAGTTAACATAGACACTCCTAATGTTTTTTTAAAAATATATTTTTATTGGCATTTTATAGAAATCGACAGTTTAGATACACTCAGGAGAAGGAAAAAGAAACGGAAAACAAAAAAGCAGCAAAACTGATTACATAATCTATCACGCTCTACAATCGTGGGTGTTAGCTCCACCAATACAGATATATCACGCTAAATATAGAGAGAGTCGTCCAATATCGGTCCATCTTATGCATGCGTTTTATTAAATGTAATCATCTTATGCCACTAACATTATACAAACCCAAAACAAGGGGATATGGGAGAGAAAAGGACAAAAAAGAAAATAAGAACATGTAACTGGTGCAGAGAAGTGGTGGGAGCACGCCAAAGTGCTGATATCTAGCGGGGTTGGGGACATTCCCGACCCACAGCCTGGAGTGATTTATTCAGGCCCTCCCCCCTCGCCAGTGCTCTCCCATCCTCAGCTAACCAGGCATTTCCAGAGTGCATTACAAACCTATGCACTCCCTCTCCATACCTCAAACTCCTGGTGCCCCTGATGGCCCCGGCTGGACCACCTGGATCTCGTCATCTATTTGTGACACATGATCAGACACTCCTAATGTACTAAAAGTAAGTGATGGAACTGGGCCCAGATCACCCAACATATGCACTGTCCTGGTCTGCGCCAAGCACACCTTTTAAAAGAAGCGCCTGGTGCAGACCAGGACAGTTTGCCATATTTACATGAATGCACGTTAATGCGGTGGCCCCGGGGCAGCCACAAACTTAGGGCTGTCCTGGGGGGGCAGCGCATGAAGTGAAAGACAGAGTGGCTGCTTACAAGCCGCCCTGTGTTTCTCTGTGCAAATGCAGCCACATGCATGTTAAAGAGGAGACCAGGACCCCTGCTGGCAGGTGTAGTGAGTGACTGCACCCACCAGCAGGGGGATGTCTCATTGCTCCATTGCACCCCCTTTGTCCCTTCCAGAAGGCTGCCCTCAGGTGATGCATAAGTGGCGCGCTGTCTGTGCACCTACTAAGGGCCTGTCTAACTTTGCGCCTGTGGCTGCGATAGGACACGGGTGTAAAGGCAATGTGATTCTCTAATTTGCATGGGGCCACACCCCAAAACGGAGGGATCGTTTCCTCAAGACGGACTTGGTGCTACTTATGCACCAGCGCTATTAGTAATACAGAAGGGGCAGCAGAAACATCTGTGGCCCCTTCGATAATACCATAGTGTTCCGGGGATGCACCAAGCGGGCGCACACACCCTCTCTGCCCACAGGCACCATGCGTAATGCAACACCTCACGTGTATTTTGCTACTAGGAACATGTAGTTCTTTTCAGGGTTGCCACTTTTGCCTAACCATTTACGTAGTTCAGGATCATACTATTTTTGTACAATGGTACTCTTTTATATACCCAACTGCGTTTTTTGCAAACCTCCACGAAGACATGGGCCCGTTTTACATCCCGGGCACAGTTTCCCTGTTTGAGCATTAGCGCACCTTTAAGCAGGTGCGCCGGGTGCAAACAGGGACAGGGTACCCTATTACAAGTTGTATGTTGCCCCAAGGGCAGCCATGAACTTGTTCTGCCTTGAGGGCAGTGCATTAGTGAAATACAGAGTGGCTGTTTGAACCAGCCGATCCATCTTTTTCTGTGCAGGCGGCACTCAGCTGCAGTTTAAAGAGGAGACAGATTTACCTGCAGGCAGGTGCAGTGAATAACCGCACCCACCTGCAGGGCAATGTCTGGGGAGTCCGTGGGACCTCCTTTTTCCCCTTGCAGGGGTCGCTCTAAGGGGTACACTGACTGTGCACCCCCACATTTTTGTGGTGCACACTCATTGCAGCTCCTAATGGCCTCTTTGCTTCTGCTTCTGCATCCATAATAGGGTAAGGGCACAGAGGCAAAGTGTTCTCTTTATTAGCATGGAGCCAAACCCTGTGAAGACTGCTCTACGTGTACCAGCACTATTGTATTCAAGAAGAGGGCACACAAGCGTCTGCGCCTTCTTCTCTAATACTACAGTGCCAATGCAGAGCAGGAAACGGGTGCACACCGCTGTTGCACCACTGGGGCACTGTTTGTAATGCAGCTTCTGGTGTTAAACTGAGAACACAACATTGCCAGCTAATGCCCTTTCCGATGGGACATGATTTTGTGAGGATGTATTAATTCTTGTATTTTATATTAGAAAACAGTGAGCTGGCAGCATGACTACTCAGTATAAATTGTTGGAAAATCCTTCTATCAAATGTTTTACAAGGCATGTTGAATGTAAGGTAGCGCTTTGTAGATGCAAAAAAAGCACATCTGGCCTATGTTGTCATTATTATTTGCAATGATGAAGAGTTTTTCTAGACCTTACACGGATGTGTGTATGTTCACAATGTGCAGGTATTGCTTCTCGCGTACTCAAACCTACGTTAGGATTGATTGACCCAGTGCACACCCTGCACATGCCTGAGCGAGTAGCTGCCAACAGTGGATTTGATGTGCTTTGGTGAGTAACTCCATCGGTAGAGTGGCCTGCATGATACTGTGGAATGAAATCCATGATGCAGTGTGAATTGTTTAAAAATCTGACACATTTAAACCTTTTACTCTCTAGTGAATATAACCATGTGAAGATATTTAATGGTAGTAAGAATTAAAATGTCATTGTAAATGTTGGGAGCACCACAGAGCTATCAGACCCATGCTACTGTTCCTCAGTTCTCTCCCCGTCTTGAATTATGTTATAGTATTAATAATATTATTAGCCTGGAAACCACCCTCTGTTGGACACCTTGAGTTTGCAAATGTTTTTGTACTCCGTATTTCAGACATCCTTTAAACAACCCTCCATATGCTTAGCATGCTTGTAAATTTCAGCAGTTGATCTTATCTTTACCGTTTGCTTTGCCTTTATGACCACCTGTGATAGTCACAGCCACCTCCATCTTGCACAATATTGACATGGGTAGTACAATGTGCTGCCCATATATGCCGTTCTTGCCTCAAATAGCGCACATCTTTCCAATACTGCCATGATGTGTCCAATTCCTGGTTTTATGTGTTAGAATGTGGGTCTCTAGTTGGCGGAGGTATGCACCCTGTCTAAGTAGGGACCACATTCTTAGTCTTGTCATGCTTAACCGGGTTAAATCTGAAAGTTCAGGCTGACTGCAATGGAGAGCAGGTCAGATACAGGGACCAACCTTGCCCCGCTAAAAAGGTACCTTGGATGGAGGATGCGTTAAAGACCCAATACGGGGAGCAGAGGAGGCGATGCATTTGCACTGATCCCTTTGGATGTGGGCGATGTGTTGGTTCTGATCCGCGCAGTCGGAGCTGTGTTGTTGGCAAACCCTTTACGATGAAGGTGATGTGTCATCCTCGAGCTGCACAGCTAGCGATGCGATGTCCTCGTCCTCAGCGGCAACGGTGATGCGTTGGCGTTAAGGGGAGATGCATCGGTTCCGACTGGTGCAACAACGCCAATGCAGTGATTTTGCAGAAAACAGCCCAAAAACTCACTGCCAAGGGCCCAGGACTGGATTAGCACCACTTGGCTGGGTATGACTCACAGGTGGCAGAGTCCAGAGGCTGTGGCAGGGCTGTTGGAAGTCTCTGATGTCAGTGAGCCTTCAGAGCAGGAGGAAAGCCTGCAAGCCCTTGGAGTTACTTTGGTTCTGGATATGTAGAGATGCAGGTCCAGTCCTTCTCACTCCCAGGCAAGAAGGGAAGCAGGGCAGGCACAGCAAATCAGGAGTCCAGCAGAGTCCAATAAAGTGATAGTCCTTTCAGCAGCACAGCAGTCCTCCTTCAAGAAGTGTACGGAAGTGGTGGTGTCTGAGGTCCAATACGTTTACCCAGTTGTGCCTTTGAAGTGGGAGAGACTTCAAAGAGATACCTTTGAAGTGCACAAAGTCCCTGCCCATCCTGCCTTGTCTCCAGTCTCACTACAGGGTGGAGGGGTATGCAGCTCTGTGTGTGGGGACAGGCACAGCCCATTCAGGTGCAAGTGTCCGCTCCTCCCTCCCATCTTGCCCAGGATGACCAATGTGAATCTTAATGGTCCATCAGGATGTGGATGGCCTATGAGGCATACCTAAACTCCCTTTGTGTGTGACTTTCTAGAGGGAATGCACAGAGCCCAGCTGTTACCTACCCCAAACATGTAATCAGCGATAGGCAGAGGCACAGAATGGTTAAAATAATAATATGCTAATTTCTAAACTTTCGTACGGAAGCGCCTGAAGAGCCAGCAGCACAGTGAAGAACAGAACATTCAAAATTAATTGTGGCTATTGGCACAAAGAAGAAACTACATTTTGAGAAAGTGGACTGCTTAATAAATCATTAAGAAAAATAGAAACCAGACTTGTCAAATAAGCCACAACCCAAGCACCTAAGAGCATTCATGAATAGAATTACAACACAGGGAAGGAGAGACACAACCAGTTATGGTCCTAAGGAGAATCCAAAAAGAAATGGGAGGTTCGAAACGCATTGACCAGACCCAATCTGGGGAGTAGAAACAAAAGATACAACCAAATGTAGGTAATCCTCATAAAAAAATGGGAGCCTACATGTTGTTTGCAATACCAACCCCCAGTTTGAGTCCAGTACATAGTTGACTGGTATATCATAAAAAAATCAGTTGTATTTTTGTTTAATGTATTCTGTTTAGAATAATATTTTTCATTTTTTTTAAATATATTATAGCCAAAGAATTGTTAAAAAATATTTAAGGGCTGAAAAATGTGTAAAATATTTGAATTTGGCTTGAAGATGATGTTCGATGCAGAAGTACAGTGTTCAAATTTATTAATAATACTTCAAAATTGAAAGAAATTGAAGTATATTAAATTGCCTAACAACTTTGAAAAGTATTCTCTCTTAAATATCAGTTATGATATTCTTGTAAAAAACAACTTTCTAAAAGTGGCATTTTCAGACTTGCAATTTAAAATCTAACTTTCCTATAACTTGGGATTTTAAATTGTGAGTCCAGAGACACCAACCTCAAAATATCCATCTATCCCCAATTGGGAATTACACTTATAAAATGTGATAAGGTAATCAAAATGTTAACTTATGGGAGAGATATGCTTTGCAATAGTGAAAAATGAATGTAATCGTTTTTCCACTACCAGGACATGTAAAACTTAAAATTACATGTCCTGCATTTTAAATACACTGCACCATGGCCTTAGGGCTGCTAGGGACTACCTTAGGGGTGACTTAAATGTATTATGAAGGAATGTTTGGGCCTGGCAAGAATAAATAACTTAATATAAATCACAAAAAAGTACACCTAGTCATAAAGAGTGTTGTCTGTTTATGTGAAAAAATGCATTTTAGGACAATAACTCTCACCCACCCGAAGGTGGCATGCTTCGTTGCGTGCCCTCCACACACTCGGACCGAAGGTACCTGGAGTAGACTACAACTCTCCAAAGACGAGGAGCTGAGGTGTTTTATTTCTGATTGAGAGCTAGGTATGGCAGAGGCAAGGTGCTATATATAAAATTGTGGTGAGTGAAAACTACCTCCTGGTGGGCAAGGTATACATTTTATTCTTGTTACCCCAGTGGATAGAGATAAAACCAGTGAGGGGGAGTTTGGAAATAATTTTCCCCTTATATGGTTGACATGTTTCTGCCCTATAGATAACCCAACCAAGGGTTCAGGGGCATTCTTCAGGACTAGTTAGTATAGTCACTCTAATAGAAAACACAAATTATAAAACCTAAAGGTGGCATGCCATGCCAACTGATACAGAAGTTGGCCCACAATCTCCTTGTTTGTGAGGGTCCACGGTTGTACTACATTATAAGGAAACAAAGTACAACGTTAAAAATATTCAAACACATACCCAGAATAACATCAAGTCCACCACCAAGCAAATATGAATAGACCTGGGTGTGTGTGCGCCCAACACCAGTGTGGGTACTAGTGATTGGTGGCATATAATTGAGAGGAGGCAATCTTACCCTCTGAATGGGATATTCAGCTTACTTTCAAGCCCAAGTCGTCTGCCTAGATCGCAAAGCTGTATATCATGATATACAACAAGGCTAGCTACCAGCGGGCATTGGAATTGCATTTGCCAAGCATACAATGTTGCACATGGTGCTTCCTCAATCACCACACGCCGCTCAGTCTGAGCAATACTTCTCTAATCACTCGTAGCATTATCCAGTTGTCAACCAAACCAAGAGGCAACGTGACACAGCAGTACAGCACAGCAGAGATGATGCCGTGTATTAAGGCCTGCAGAGGAGAGATAAGAAAGAATAGAAATACGTTTCTGAGATTCTCCATGTACTCAATCGGTATGCCCGGCGAGAGGAGTAATCCTCGAGCACGTGCGTTTCATTTAAAGGGACGTGCGTTCATGAGTGAGGGGAGCCAAAATCTCTGTATGGCCTGCAGTGAGTACCGGACTCCAGGGACCATGGGAATTGTAGTCCCGGTGCCCGCTATAGGGTACGTATGCACCAATAATGTTGATTCAGTGTTGAAAATTATCCAAAGGACTGTGCATTGTGCGACTTAGTGTAGATTAAACTAATTCAGTCTTTTACGTGGTTACAAAACGTATTAAGATGTGGTTTTTGTTAGGACACAAAAGAGTGTAGGTGAGAGGTATTCTGGGATATAGAGTCCCATCTGATAACCATTAGAAACAAGCAAGGGTGATGACCATTAGAAGGGCAGGAGCTCGTGAAACAGATATTCTTCCGGTAGTACTCCGCCTACAAATATACGATCATACCCAACAAAATCTAGCCAGTTATGAACCTCAGGTATACTAATCTAGGTCAAGCTAGTGCAGTCCATGAGATCTCATCATTTAGTCCTTGTAGATGACTCTTCGAACTAAAAATCCAACACTCTTGTGATGTCAGATAGTGCCTGGTCAATTTGGTGTTGGACTTCTTACATCTCACAGAACTACGATGTTCTACCACCCTGTTCTTTATTTTGCTAGTTGTCAAGCTCACATTTTAGAATTTGCAGGGACAGGGGATCAAATATATCACCTCCACTGGTATTTCAGTTTGTGTGACTATTCCGTATCCAGGGAGTACTAAGTCCCAAATCAGTCTGAGTTTGTGGTTGTGTCATATGGCAAACTGAGCATGATCTGCAAGGGAAATGTCCCTTGACACGGGGTAATGTCCATAGAGCCTCCTGATTGTCCCTCTGAGTCACTTGAGGTATTGTATGGACCACAATATCTTTGAGGTTCCTGCTCCGTTTCAGGGTGAACATTGGTTTCTCGAGGTGTATCACCTGTATTTAAGATGTGCCAGTTCTTGTTGACAGCTCTTTTCAAGGTGTCAGTTAGATAGCTAAAAAGGCTTACACATACCAGTCTGTTAGAGGCTCCTTTCGGGAGTACCTCTAGTAGTGAGTCTCTGTGATTGTGTCTGGTCCTCTTGGCTGCTCTTTTAATTAGTATCTTAGGGTAATGTCTCTGTGTCAAGCACATGCTTAGTTCATCTCCATGCTTCTTGAACTTTTCAACATCTTTGCAGTTTATCCTTATTCTTAGGAACTGACCCACTTAGAGGTTATTTTGCAAGGCATGGGTATGGAAACGGTCATACGACAGTAAAACATTGCGAGCCTTAGTTTTTAGGTCGAGCCTGGGCAGCGCATGCGCTGCTGCGAGGCATGCAGGAGTGGAGTATGGCTTTGAAGCCCCTCCCACTCTCCGTCCATATTTTTAATTGGATTGTGTCATTGTCCTTTGTAAACGCTGGCTTCCGAGTCAATATTAGGCTTGTTAGTCCCTCCTTGGTACCGCCATGACTGCATTTGTAACCTCCCATGGCGACATTCCCTTTTACTTGGTTTGTTACACGGTAAGTCTTATTTAGTCTGTAATTACTATTTTCTTTAACAAGTTTCTCCTACTGCGGGCAGGATGTGCTTTCCTCGCCATACGCACTTTAACTTTCAAGCAGCCCTGGACAATGGCGGCCACTTCTTTGAAGTGAAATAGGTCTCGCATTTACAAGAGTTTGAGCTATGGCCATTGTAAATGACAATACCTTAAACTCTCGTAAATGCAAAACTTATTGCATTGCAAATGCTTTTTTTTACCTGTTTCTGTGAGCCTTTTTTTCACAGCACACGTACACTACATATATTTTAATACTTGTAGGCAGAGAGAGCTTAAGTGCTCAGCTAAAAATAACAGGAATCTGGTCACGTAACGAGGAAGCGATCAGAAGTCAAGTAAGTCTGCAAGTTCCAAAGCCACCCCACGTTTTGCAGTCCTTCACATTGCTTCCTGTTCTACACTCCCAGGTTGCCCATTCCAAATCTGACCCAATATCTGGTGACCCGACAATATGGTCCGATAAAGACAGTAAACAGGAATGCAGGGCGGCTTCCATTTGCTGCCCCTGTCTTGTGAGAAATGGAGCTGGTAATAGGATGGCTGATGACAGGTTCTTTTAGTCCATCAATTTAAAGAACGCTCATATTGAGACATGGGTTTCAAGGCACTTTAAGTAGTAATTTATTTTAATCGTTCTCGGTAGGGTGTAGAGCTGTGTCGACTCGAAAAACCCTAGTGTGACAGCGCGCGATTTTCTCCTCCTGCTCAAATAAAACGTGCCCTGCTGCTGACAAGTTTACAGTTCTCCAGCCAAGGACGCACTGCCCTCTCCTCCCCTCATCACCCACCCTACAGTGCCCCCTCCCCATCTGAAATGTGCTGCAGTAACATTATGTCACAGTTGTCCACGATCACCATTTTCGCCTGCCTCCTTACCTCCTCGTTACTTCGACTTCTACGGGCGCCTACATGCACTGATAGAAAACCACTCCAAGTATGCAAAGGGCGTGCCTACTGGCTTTGGCCATCACCAGAACAAGGTGCTTCAAAGCACGGGTAACATTTCAAGCTTATTGTTTTATTAACACACATATTTTCTTTTTACATTACAAAGTCCGCGGGTCTTGAAGTGGGATGAATTAAATATTGGGTCTCTCAAAGGGGCGTGGCAGATATAATTAAGGGCATGGCTTAAAAGCATATCATCTGAAAATCTATGCTTAGTTTATTGTGCCGCCCATCTGGTATTTTGCTACTTCTGTCATTACATCCAGATATATAATACAGCAAGTAACATTACACTTACAACAAGCCAGTACTATTGGCTTTGTCAATGAATGATACTTGCATAGCATAAATCAAATAAGTTCCATAAGGAGTCTCTTTAAAGTTGCGTCAAAGGTAGTGAAGGGTGGGTCTGCGGCAGAGTTAAGATTTGTTTTTTTCATTATGAGGAATAGAGAGCCCGAAAGGGACTCGTCTCAGTACCTGCTTTGTAGAACGGCCGACCTGCCCCACTTAAAGCCTTGAAAGTCTGTATAGTCCCTCTTTAATGCACAGCTCGTCTGCTTGTATCACTCTCTTGGCTTCCGGAAGAGGAGTATGGCCCTCGACACTGAAAAAAGGAAGGAAGAAAAAAAAACACAACAGGGCGAAAAGCAGCTTTTGCTCGATGTCGGAGCAGGAATTTAACAGGTATCAGGCCTCATGTTTCCTAAGCTTCAGTCATTATTCCTGCACTGGTCGAAGTGGGCGGTATCGGCAGGGTACAGCATGCCCCTACTTCTTTAAATCAATATAATCCGTGGCCTTACTCTTTTTATATTTTAAACATGCAAACCTGGTCGGCAGAAACAGCCAAGGCCTACAGATGAGGCTCAGCGTACCTGGCCCTTCGTTTAACCCCTTCGCCACGGCAGGAATTCCGCCGCGGCGCTGGGGGGGGGTTTGGGGGCAGCGCGGTGGCGCTGTGCTCATGACGGAGCCACTCCGTCATGAGCCACGGTTGAGCTGTGCTCATGACGGAGTGGTTCCGTCATGACTCCGCCCACTGCGCTAATCGCCCGCACAGGTGGGGAATCAGCGCAGCGTGGGAGGAGCGGCGGCCAACGGCCGCAGCATGACGGAACCACTCCGTCATGAGCACACGGCACCCGTGGCTCATGACGGAGTGGTTCCGTCATGAGCGCTGAAGGGGTTAAGACTCTGTCTTTTCCTTCTTGCCCAGAGAAGACAAGGACAGTGTTTACTCCAGCTCTGACGCTGGCAGCTGCCCCCCCACCCCCTTCTCTTTCTTCCCCTTCTTCCCTCTTTCTGTCTCGCTGGACTCACTTACTGAAAATCCTGACCTAAAGACTTCTCTTTCCACAATTCGTTTGTTTGTTCCCCTGTGAAATGGATCCAAAAAAGAAAAATCCTTTTGCTGGAAATGTCGTCTTTTTCTGATATTTTTCTATCCTAAGTGCAGCCTCAGGAATAACAGGTTCAAAATATGAAAAATAAATAAATAACTAAATAAAGCAAAGGGAGCGGAACTATGGACAGAGCTGCCAAATTTGGAACTGAGGAGCCAGATCAGCCTTCAAGACCAGTCCCCCTGACTCCTCTCCTGAGGAGGGAACCCATTCCCGTGCTAAACCTTAGAAGGCCCTGATGGACCTTAGAAGCCCTGGTGTCCTAGCACCAGCAGGTTGACCCTAGCTGTGGCAAGAGTGAGTTAACCTTGAAGGCCTGTCCACCACAATCCATTAAGTCACCTCCAGCCTTGAGGGCAGGCCTACAAAGCAGCACACCCTAGCGCAACAGTGACTCTGTCACTGAGGTCACAGGACCCTTGAGAAGTGCCTGCTTCTAATGCGGTGATACAGGTGTGACCACTGACTTTGGATGGGTGCGTTGTGTTTGCAATTATATTATGGTCATAAAAGCACTTGCTGCCTCCTTCCTGGCCTCCAGCAATTTTTGGCTACAATAAAAATGTCACAATAACTCCGGTGATTAAAGCTCTTACTAGAGAGAGATTGGAGTTTTGTCTAGTGGAAGTTTTGACTCATGGAAAGGTAGTACAGAGGGTGCCTGCTGCAAAGAACATGTACCATGCAGATCACAAAGTGTAAATAAGTCAATGGGTTACTGCTTTTGTCTGAGAGATCCTTTTGTTACTTGCTGTTTATAAGTTAAAATCCTAACATAGAACAGTTAGCTTTTAACTGTCATCTAAGAGCTCTATGCAAACAGCAAGATATAAATTAGACCGTTTTTTACCCCCAGTCTTTGATTATCCTAATGTTTCAAAAAGTGTTCATTTGGATAGAAATCAATTGTGATTATTAAAGAGAACCCCCAACCATGGTATTGATCCAGCGGTATACCAACAACAGATACTCTACTTCCATATATTCACCTGGACCCATAAACACACAATTGAGTAGACCGCTGGTTTAGTTTAAATTTTCTATATTTTTCCCACAATAATCAGGCTTAGTTATTTGGTACCTCTATTTCATCTTAAACTAACCTTTCACTGATCAAAAAGTTCTTTCCTCTGGTCGATGGACCAGTTGAACTAGTTGATGTTGATAATTAAAATAATTCTAACTTTTCTATACCTTGAAGTAAATAACCACAGACTCAGGAAAGTTTTAAATCTTTATCTAAATTAAATGCATGTGAACCATTTCAAAAATACAGTACAGTCACCATCATTCTTAGGAGAGAAAATTCAATGGATTAAACATCAATCACATACTTCGGACTCTCACAATAACTAATGCTCAGAAAGTGAGAGGATAGAGAGAAAAGAACATCTGCAAATAACGTGAAATTATAATTACCAAGAATGGTGTGAAAGACCAACCCCCTGGCCAAGGAGCTGGTAAGGGTCCCCCGGGATAGGTCAGGCAACAAAGACTTCAGGACAGGATTCGGGGCAGGATAGTTGACCTCTCTAGAATACCGACGATTGTGCCGCACCCCTCTCTGACACACACGAGATTCTTCCGCGATCTTCTGATCTAACCCAATTAAATTAGGATAGAAAGTTCTGCTCAAGTTCTGCATTTGGATCTTCATCATCAGCCTACAGCATCTCTCCCAGCATCAGCATCTCTCCCAGCACGACTCGCAGCATCTGTGTCTCTCATTCTTCATCTCATTCTAACTAACTAAAGCTATCTTAATTATACCTTTCGTTCTTCATGTTCCACCCACTAAAGTTTCAATATCGTAAAAATACGAAATATGATTGGTCAGGCAAGGGGGGAAGCTTCATCACACCATGCTTACATGTCATTAAAATCAGTCTAACTATTGTTCGCAAACCCATTCCCTTAATTTTTAGTCATACTTTTTAGTTCCCATATGCATTCATGTTTCTCTTGCAACATTTTATTAACATTCTGAATGCAAGTCCACACCGTTGAACTTTTCACCATCCGTTCCCAGAGTATATCACTTGTGTACTTGGCGTCCGTTCAACATCCAAGTCATCATTCCGGGTTAACTTTCAGTGGGCATTCGCAAACTTCACGTGACTCAGCTTAATTCAGTTACACGAGAGAGGTCCAAATGCGCACTCGTGATAAAGTCAGAAAGATAAATATTAATTTCAGAAATAAAGTGGTCGCACTGTATACCACCCACCTCTACTCTTTTCCCCTTTACTTATTAATACTCTTCCCACATTAACATTAACATTAGTAGAATAGCTTGTTTTTGTTTTAGCTAAGCAGATGCCATGCACGTGAGTCATCAAGACTCCATTTTAGTGTCTTCTGCTCATGCGCAAGAATTTCCCTCCAAACGATAGCTCGTCATCCTACGTAGATGTAGTTGATGCATGCGCAGCAAAGATTTCCCGTTTAAAGCTGTTTTAGTCCTTTGTTCACGTTATCCACGTTAGTAAACACATAAGCAAACTTCACTAAACGGCGTATTCATGTGGTGCACATTAATTTAACACGAAACAACTTTAATAACTTGTTAGTGAGTTAAAGGAGCGAAAAGCTTCAGAGCAAGTCTCTTTTCTACTAGTCCTTGCTCCATCAATCCCCTCTCTGATGGCATTTTGAGCCATCACAAAATTACCCATCCTTTCTCAGATGCCAACTTTTAGCATTTTTCATTCTCATTCTCCTCTTTTTCTTTCTTATTTTCATCTTTCTTTTCTAAATCGTTCATCTTTTTGTATATTCCCCCTTTCATTACCTCCATTTGTATCTGCTCGTATTCCCTCTTTCTTTTCTTTCCTTTCCCATTCACTTCATATTTTCTTCCTTTTCCTTTGTTTCTGCAACATTTACACCAAATCATTATTGCTAAAATTATCATTATACCAACTACTGGAAGAATTAATTGACCTAAAATACTTTTCTCTAAATCAGAAAACCAAGTCCCTATAGAAGAAATACTCTTTGTTAGTCTCTCCCATACATTGTCAACCTCCAGTGGTTTCAAATCTTCACAAAGTTTTGTAATATTCTTAATATACCCTCTGTTTTCCCTACTTTTATCAGGAATGTAAGTGCAACAATGTTGAACTTTCAGCAGCCTACAGACTCTGCCTTCTTTTGCTAGTAAAATGTCAAGCGCAAGTCGATTTTGTAAAACCATAGACCTAATTGCAACCATTTCTGTATTTATCATGAAGAAACCCCCAGCAGTATCAGTCGAGAGACAATCAACTACTGTCGACAATTTACAAATTCTATGTGAATTCAGAATGACTCCCACTGAAGGTATTAATGCAACAAATATATCACCTACTATTTCTGAAAAACTAGCTCTCTTTCTCTGTGTTAGTCCATTAGTGTCTTCATTGTTTCCAGTGAGTTTTTTTTTTTTACATGATAAATTTTCTGAAACACTATCCCAAAGTAGCAGCTTCCGTACCACCGTGCAGGCAACTTATAATAAGCATTATTCCCACACACGTAGTAAACCACGGGAAATACTGGATCAGTTCCCCCTTTTAGTCCCCAACCTCCCAAAATTAGGAAGTTATGTTCACATTCACTGGAACCAATAAATACGTTACTATAATCTGTCTTTAACCTATGGAGGCAGGTTTTCCCTTTCTTCACAAACTCTAGTTGCATCGCAGCATGAGCCTTGCCAGTTCTATAAATCCCCTCTTCCCAAGCCCATGGTGGTACATGGTTTTTCTGTTCAGCAGCTTTCTTTTGAAAATCCTGCTTCCTTCCCTCAACTAAATTCAAAAACACTTTCTCTTCTTCACGCAATATACATGTTAAATTATTCTTGTGTGCCTTCACTATATCTATTGATTTCATTGTTAAGAAAAATTCCCCCATGAACTGTGCATCTTGGCTACTTAGTACTGGACTCATATTCTTTCGAATAGAAAACTCTGAAAATACTACATCTAAGTTTGAATAAAAATACTGAAGTTTTCTGGTTTCATAGAACAGACTTGCTAGAACACTACATGATGTACCATATGTTAAAGGTAAATGGTGATATGTAACGCCTTCTGACACTGATAACTTCATACAGACATAACAATCACTAATCTCCATTGTATCTATATATTGAAATAACAACTTTGTAAAAACATTTAAAGATGCGTCATTATCTGATACTGTGTGATATAAATCTGTTTCATCTGTTGCTTCTAATTCTACTCTATCTCCTTTTTATTGTAGCTGCTTTCTCATTAGTAACTGTATCATTCTTCTTTTTGTTATTATAAGTAAAGGTACCACCACTGTTAGAAATAACCATACTGAGATCACTAATAGCATACTACATATGCAGGCTCTACAACATCTTCGTTTTAAACTTCATTTTGGTTGATCAGTGACTTTATTTTTCGCCTTTTTAATCTGAGAAGATATTTTGTCTTTCTTCACGTGGAAATGTAACTCTTATTTTTAAGGTTGTCAATTTCCTTTCATCAATCTGTGCAGCATCTACTTCTTCTGATTCCTTGCTTAAGTCTAGATTCTCAAACTCTTCTAATATTACATAGTTCCACTCAGGGGCCTTGTATTTATTGTTCAAAATTCTCAGTCTTGGGCTTCTTCGTGTGTTTCTCACAATTGACTGTTTAGAGTGAGTTTGACTAGTAACCTCATTCACTTGCTCTGGTCTTTCTCTTGTTTTTCTCAGATAATATCTCAATCTTTTCACTCCACCTGGCCAGTTATCACCCTTTCTGACCCTTTTAACCTGAACTGCACTTTCACCTTCTCCGTCTTTTTCTAAAGCTCTTTTATTTTTAGTATGTCTAGGCACAATCTGTTCTTCTTCTGAATCACTCTCTACCTGTTCCTGTTCAGGTCTTATTGTTGTTATTTCATTCGCCTGAAACTGTTCTTCTTCTATCTGGTCCTATTCAGGTCTTATTTCAGATCGATCTTCTTCTGCCCGAACTTGTTCTTCTTCTCCTAACTGATCCTGTTCAGGTCTTACTACAATTTGTTCTTCTGCTACCTGAACGTGTTCTTCTTTTCCTGTCTCTGTCCCTGCTCAGGCCTTTGAATAGTTCTGTTCACCTCTGCCTGAGTATATTCTTCTTTCCCTGTCTGGTCCTGCTCAGGGTTTCGAGTAGCTTTATTCACTTCTACCCGAGCGTGTTCTTCTACATCTATCTGATACTCACTACTTTCCTGTCTCTCTAATCTGGTTTTTCTTCTTGTTTGAATAACAACTTCAGGTATGTCAATCACTGATATCCCGCCCCCCTGACTTGTGCTCAGTTGTTCCTCATCTATTACTTCAGAATCTATCATTCTAGATTCTCCGACTTCACAACTTTCAGCTGTTTCAACTGGTTCAATCCATTTCTGTTCTTCAGTGGGGCCTGGATCTCTTTTGGTATGACTGGCATGAATCCAATTGGGTAAACCTGCACACTTCACTGCTGTGGTAGTGACCAGTATGACTTGACATGGTTTATCCCACCTGGGTGCTAGGCACGACTTTCTGGCATGTTTCTTCACTACCACCCAGTCTCCAGGATTCAAATCATGCGCCTGTGTTGGCTGTCTGTCTTCTCCAACCTGGTGAGAGACAGAACGCACTAGGTCAGCCAATCCTTTGCAATAGTCCAATACCAGATCATCAGTTATATTCATCTATTTATGTCTAGGAATAAATGCTTGTCTCATTGCCCTTCCCATGAGTATCTCATGTGGACAAGATCCTGTTTTTCTGTCAGGAATACTTCGGAGTCCATCAACACAAGATGCAATGCATCTGGCCATTTCAGTGATGTGGATGTACACATTTTTCCTAACCTTGACTTGATTGTGCCATTTAGTTGCTCAACCACTCCAGAAGCCTCTGGATGGTATACACAGTGCAGTTTTTGTTCAATTTTAAATGCTTCACAAATTAATCAAATATTTCATTATTAAAATGATGTCCTCTATCTGATTCCAAAGTGACTAGAAAACCAAAACGAGGTATCAACTACCTCAACAGTAATTTAGCAACTGTGAGACTGTCATTTCTTCTTGTGGGGTATTCCTCTACCCATCTTGACAACAGGCACACTATGACAAGTACATACTTCCATCCATTGCACGGAGGCCACGGAGGCAACTCAATGAAATCTAACTGCAATCTCATGAATGGCCCTTCTGCCTTTCCAATTTTTCCTCAACTGACTACTGTCTTTCTGCCTGGATTTAACTGCTGACAAATTAAGCATCTTTGGCAAAGGCTTTCTGCGACTACCCTAAACTTTGGATTGTACCAACTCTGTCTGAATAGTCTGATCATTGAATCCCTGCCAATATGTGTTGTCCCATGGTATACTCTTGCCATTTGAGAGAGTAGGCAGTCTGGCATGACTGGTCTGCCATCGGTGTATACCCATACATCATCTTCTGTCCTTCTTTCACAACCTGACTTTACCCAGATTTCCTTTTCTTTCGCCTCAACTTTATCCTGCAACTGTCTAACCTCATCCCATGTTTCTAGAGCTGAGAAAAACATAAGTTGGCAGCTGATTTCACTTGTTTCAATCTTTCTGTTAAGTGCCATGTTATTTCTTGCACAATATTGAGTGATTTGGTCTGCATATCTGTCACCTGCCGCCACATAGTCATTTCCTGTCTGGTGAGCAGCACACTTGACCACTGCTATTTCTTTTGGCAATTGTATTGCTTCCAACAACTCTTTTATATTTTTGCCATTTCTTATAGGAGATCCTGAAGAAGTCAGAAATCCCCTCTGCATCCAGAGCTGCCCAAAATCATGCACAACCCCAAAACCATATTGACTGTCCGTGAATATGGTTATCCTCCAATTTTTCCCAATTTTGCATGCCTTTGTTAAGGCCACCAATTAGGCTACTTGTGCAGATTTGACTCCTGGCAAACAAGATGCTTCAATGACCTCTGATATTTTACACACAGCGGACACTAAGCCCTCCACCCTCTGTTCTCATGCATGACCCATCTACAAATAGTTCATGATCTGGCTCTTTCAAGGGCACTTCTTTTATATCCGGTCGGGGCTTGGTACACATTTCAGTCACATCCAGACAATCATGATCCACTTCATCTTTCACTTCTTCACAACATGGGTCTAGCAATAATGTGGCAGGGATTCATTATTGTACATCTTATTACTGTCACATTTTCCTCTCCCAGAATCACTTTTTCATACTTAGCTATCCGACTAGGGGTAAGGTGCTGTGTTCGAGTTCTTGTCAAAAGAATCTCAACTGAATGTGGAACATAAACTTTAACTGGATGTCCCATCACAATCGACTCCCTTTGCTCCAGACTCTTACTAGTAGCTGCTACTGCTTTTAGGCAGCTGGGTAAAGCTGAAGCCACAGGATCCAGAGTAGCAGCGAAATATGCTACTGGACGTCAGCTTAATCCATGTCTTTGAGTCAGCACTGAAAGTGCACAATTTTCTCTCTCACAACAGAAAAGTGCAAATTCTTTCGTATAATCAGGCATGCCTAAGGCAGGGGCCTCACACAAACAATTTTGTAATTTTACAAACGCTTCAACGCACTCATTATTCCAGGCAATCGGGTCTTTTGCTCTTTTCTGAGTCAACTGAATCAATGGTTTTGCCAGCAGTGAAAACCCTATTATCCACTGCCTACAGTACCCAACTACTCCGAGAAACATTCTCATCTCCTTTTGTGTCTGAGGCAATTGCATTTGCTTGATTATCTTTATTCTCTCTGGGGTCCCTTTTCTAACTACTCTTTCTTGCTGACAAAACTGCAATTTCTCTGGAGAAACCTTGTGTCCTCCTTCGGCCAAATGGTTCAGTAATGCAATTGTGTCAGTGACACAATCTTCTCGTGTTTTTTATGCCACCAGTAGGTCATCAATGTACTTAATCCAAACTGAATTTCTAGGCATGACCAATGTTTCTTGACACTTCTTCAGGATTTGATTAAAAATTGAGGGACACTCTGTATACCCTTGAGGAACTCGGCACCATGCCAAAACACGGTCTTCGAACCTAAAGGCGAACAAATATTAGATGTCTGGGTGCAAAGGAATAGAGAAGAAGGCTTAGCATAAATCAATTACTGTATGTCAGCCTGCATTCCAGGGTCTATGATAAAGAATCACTGCTGTATTTCGCACTACCGGGCAACAAGGCACTACAATTTTGTTGCTCTTTCTCAAATCCTGCACTATCCTGTATTTTCCACTAGGTTTTTTAAGTTTTTTAAAATGCCTTGTTTAATCATTCGATCAATTTCTGGAGCAACTCCTGCTTTCACTTCTGGACTCATTTTGTACTGTCGTGTGTTTGGGTAAACTGCACCTTCTTTCACCGTCACTTTCACTGGATCTACATTTGACATCAGCCCAATATCTTTTCCTGTAAAATTCCACACTTCTGGATTCACTGTGGTTCTCAACTTTTCTGGCAATTCACTTTCTGTTATCAATGAAATCATCTCATCTACTTCAGTACCTTTCTTCGCTAACATCATTTTGTATATAACATCTTCATCAGGGGTTTGGAAAGCAACACCATTTGGTGTACAGTTGATCGTGCAGTTCATTTTGCACAATAGATCTCTTCCCAACAGATTTACTAGACTGGAATCGCAAACTACAAACCGATGCATGTCTTTAAAATACCCAATAAGTACCTCCATTGGTTTTGTGATTTGGGTACTAATCTGTTGATTCGACACTTCTACAACTTGGATAGATTCTCCCGAGAGGGGTAGGTTAGGGATGTCTGCTGTTCTCACAGTAGACCGGGTAGCACCAGTATCCAATAGAAAAGTGATATCACTACCTTCCACTTTCCCATCAATAAATGGACCTGACTGATCTACCGGCAAGGATGCGCCAAGCACGCACTCCCCCCCCCTCAGGCACCGTCATTGCACAAAGTCCATTTTGTCATTATCATTCTGTAAAAAATATTGTGCAACCACAGAATTTTTCTTACTACTTTCTCCGTGAAATCCGGCGTTCGCACTGTATTTTTGAGTGTTCACAAAGTTTGGCATAGGAGCTGGTGGCACCTGATACTATGGAGTAACTACCTGCTGCGGCTGATTCATAATCACTTCATTCTGCTTCTGTGGATTTCAATTTTGATTTGGCCCATTATTATTCTAAATATTCTTACACTCGTTCTTCCAATGTCCAAGCTTACTGCACGCATGACAAGGAAACCTCTTCTTTGCTTCCTCTCTATTTATTCATCCTCTCACTTTACTACCATTCCCTGCTTGATCATTCTGATTCTGCTCTTTCACCTGATTATCAGTCTTGGGATTTAATTTATTTTCCTGCTGTTCTGCCATTTTCACTTGTGCCCACATCATTTTCTCTTTTAGCTTTCTCCGCCTTGCCTTGGTCATCTCCGCAATACTTGGCATACTTCAACATTTTGTTGATCATCTTACTCTGCCAGCACAACATGTGCTGCTGAATCATCTGACTAATCTCTGGTTTCAGACCATACACAAACCGATACACAAAATGTTCCATATCCTTATCACCAATGTTTTCAAAACCACTATACTGCTTAACAACTTGCAGTACCCACTCATAATATGCATGTACAGACTCATTTTGCTCTTGAGTTGTTCTATCTTTACCCAATCTGTTTCTTTAGGAGGAATTTTCCCTTTTAGAAAAGTAATTACTTGGTGATATTTCTTCATCACCTCATCTGAGGGTGCTCCTGTTTTCGAGTCTCTAGCATCCTCCTCACTTGGCCAATCAACTATGATCTTCCCCTCTGTCCATAAGTCAGCAGGTACCACAATATCAAACAGACCATCCAGATCCTTTAACAGAACCTTCAAAACCTTTACAAATCTTTCAACCTGTTTGTACCATTCAACGGGTTTCTCTCTCAACCTAGGGAAATCGTTTGTAAATGACAAAATATCCGGTCTGCTCCACGGAACAGGAACATATCCACCACCAGGAACCTCTCTCATGGGACACAATCTCTCTGATTTTTCTTATTCTTTTAGTAAGAAAGTGGATGATGCTTCCTTTGCTTGTGCTTCCTCCTTCTTTCTTTTCCACCTAGTCCTCCACTTGTCAATGTCTCCCCACTTCTGCAAAATGTTCATGAACTCTTTTATCTGTAGTCTTTTACCAGACACATTCATATTCTCCAAATCCTTGTCAGTAAACTCCACTCTATATGGTTTCTGTAATAATTTTGATCTCCCTATATCTACTCCAGTCTCTGAAGCAACCTCTGTCAATCTCTCATGAAACACTTTAGCATTTCTGGTTATGCTCCTACATATAAACAACAACTCCTCTTCATTGTAATGGTTCAAAATTTCTATTCCCACATTTCCAGCTATCATCTCTTCCAACTCCACCTTCAATCTGTAAATATCTAAGATCTTTGGTGTTGAGCTTCGTTTTTCTATTCCCTGTGCCGATCTTTCCAAATCCTCTGGAGTGACCGCTGTCGAGCCTCTAGTTCCTAATGGTACCATAGACCCTTTAAAATTTCCGGGCATTACTCTTTTCATAGTTTCAATTACAGGTTCCCTTATTGGAAGGTCCATTAATGAAATGACTGAATCACACTCACTAGCCTGATCATCAGATATTACTACCTCTTTTCTGGGATTATTAAAAGGAATTTTTACAGCTTGAGGTTTTGGGCTACTCATTTTATCTACATATAATTGAATGACAGGACCTATAGTCACTGGTACTGTCAAAGCTTCTGTATTTAAATTCAATTGACTTATTTTCTGTACTACTTCCTCCCTAGTTTTATTCAGTGCTCATCTTTCTTTAGCTTGAGGCACCCTATTAACTGATGTATCATGTAAAATTTGAGGAATTAAGGGTATTCCCATTACCAGTGCACTTGGGGTGACTTTACTGGGTCCTTCTTGGTACGGAGGAGGATTTTTAGTTAGAATTTCCTCCAACAATTCGTCATCCGATTCACCATATCCTGTCACATTCATGTTTTGTTTTCTCCCTACACATGCTACCCTCTGATATACTACAGCTCTTCGCCAACGTTTTATTTGATCTCTACTTGACTCATACGGATGTCTAGGCAAAAATCCTCTAAATCTCCGACCACTTCAGAATTTTTCACTATCAAATGCCTCAATCTCCCATTCTTCCAAAGCTTCATACTGTGTCATTCTAGGATTTGGTTCTAACATATTCATGCTATCTCTCAAATTCTGAAGTAACGTTTAAATTAAAAGTACCATGATATGGAAAAGCCAAAACGCCATCACCTTTTGTATATTCTACCCAATTTTCCAACCATATTCATGTGTGATATCCTTTCTCCATCATCATAAATGAAGCAGGCATCTTAGGTGGTGGAATAGGAATTCCCTCTCTAGTCAACTCAGGCTTGTCTTTCTTGAAGAAATTTTTAATTTTCTTCATTAATGTCATTTTCTTTAGTCTTCCAAACATTTCAGATAAACGATATAGGAAAGAGTCTTCCGTACATCTTCTAGCTCTATTACCTATGTCTCGCCCTTTGTCAGCACGACTCACACCCGCAGTCAAATTGCAATTTAGCATACAATTCCCTTTTCGACCACTCCTAGCGCAGCTTCTATCTATTAACCAATCAGATTCATGCTCCCGCTTGTGGTCTGACCAATGCCAGCGTGGTCTTTCTGCTACGTCAGTATTCACTCCTTACTACTGGCCCCCCTTTACAATCTGCTTCTGTCTCACGCCCGCTGTTTCAACCAATCCCAGCGCCGCTCTCTGTGACTTCAGTACAACTCCGGCGACTGACCCCCTCTTTACAAGGTAATACAACAACTTATTTCTTAATACTTTTCATTAAATTCTTCATTAATGACATCATAAAAACATTCGCTACTCTGTCTGTTCCACTAAACAAAGGATAGGTTTTGACTTACTCTTGTTTCAGGATTACTCCTCTTCTACTGCGAGTAAAACCCCTGTTTACCCTTCATTCAAGCTCGAGAGAACCTATTACTCCTTCAGTGTTACCCCTACTGGGAAATAAGACCAAAGTTTCACCAGCGATCCTTCTGCTATCATTCGCACTTAACTTTTATACGAAATAGTCCCTAGTTTAATACTCCTAGCCCTACATAGCTTCTCAGTATTATTCCAACAAACGAGTAACCTCACTGCAGTGTGGCTTCTGTCACCACCCGCTATTAACTTTTCCGGGATTCTGGACAACATAAAACAAGACACTAACTCTTTTGTTAAACATAAATAAAAAATAAATAATCAATATTGATCACCAAACTAGTCAATAATAACCATACCTCTGCTACCAGAAAACTGAACCAGCGGTATACCAACAACAGATACTCTACTACCATATATTCACCTGGGCCCATAAACACACAATTGAGTAGACCGCTGGGTTTGTTTACATTTTCTATACTTTTACTACAATAATCAGGATTAGTTATTTGGTACCTCTATTTCATCTTAAACTAACCCTTCACTGATCATAAAGTTCTTTCCTCTGGTCGATGGACCATTAGTTGAACTAGTTGATGGTGATAATTAACATAATTCTAACTTTTCTATACCTTGAAGTAAATAACCCTAGGCTCAGGAAAGTTTTAAATCTTTATCTAAATTAAATGCATGTGAACCATTTAAAAAACATAGAAGAGTCACCATCACTCTTAGGAGAGAAAATTCAATTGATTAAACATTAATCATATACTTCGGACTCTCACAATAACTAATGCTCAGAAAGTGAGAGGACAGAGAGAAAAGAACATCTGCAAATAACGTGAAATTATAATTACCAAGAATGGTGTGAAAGACCAACCCCCTAGCCAAGGAGCTGGTAAGGGTCCCCCGGGATAGGTCAGGTGACAAAGACTACAGGACAGGATTCAGGGCAGGATAGTTGACCTCTCTAGAATAGCAACAATTGCGCCGCTCCCCTCTCTGACACTCTTTTCCTCCTCGAGATTCTTCTGCGATCTTCTGATCTAACCCAATTAAATTAGGATAGAAAGTTCTGCTTCAAGTTCTGCATTTGGCTCTTCATCATCAGCCTACAGCATCTCTCCCAGCATGACTGTAATAATGAAGCATCAATCAGGTATCACATCATCTGTGTCTCTCCTTCTTCATCTCATTCTACTAACTAAAGCTATCTTAATTAAACCTTTCGTTCTTCATGTTCCACCCACAAAAAGTTTCAATATCGTAAAAATACGAAATATGAATGGTAATCCAAGGGGGGAAGCTCCATCACACCATGCTTACATGTCATTAAAATCTGTCTAACTATTGTTCGCAAACCCATCCCCTTAATTTTTATTCATAAGTTTTGGTTCCCTTACGCATTCATGTTTCTCTTGCAACATTTTATTAACATTCTGAATGCAAGTTCACATCGTTGAACTTTTCACCATCTGTTCCCAGAGTATATCACTTGTGTCCTTGACTTCCATTCAACATCCAAGTCATCAGTCCGGGTTCACTTTCAGTGGCCATGCGCAAACTTCACGTGACTCAGCTTAATTCAGTTACACGAGAGAGGTCCAAATCTTCACCATTGATAAAGTCAGAAAGACAACTATTAATTTCACATATAAAGTAGTCGCACTGTATACCCCCCACCTCTACTCTATTCCCCTTTACTTATTAATACTCTTCCCGCATTAGTGTTAGTAGAATAGCTTGTTTTTGTTTCAGCTAAGCAGATGCCATGCACGCGAGTCTTCAAGACTCCATTTTAGTGTCTTCTGCTCATGCGCAAGAACTTCCCTCCAAGTGATAGCTCGTCATCCTACGTAGATGTAGTTAACGCATGCGCAGTAAAGATTTCCCGTTTAAAGCGGTTTTAGTCCTTCGTTCATGTTATCCACGTTAGTAAACACATAAGCAAGCTGCCCTAACCGGCGTATTCATGTGGTGCACATTAGTTTAACACAAAACAATTTTAATAACTTGTTAGTGAGTTAAAGGAGCGGATTGCTTCCGAGCAAGTCGCTTTTCTACGAGTCCTTGCTCCATCAGTATTACGTTTTAAATTCTGAGTTTGTGTTTCTTCAGACCAATCACTATTAAACTATGCTTCCTACTAGTATGGTTGTCATGGGACTCCTACACCTTGTAGTCCTTTGTCTTATGCAACATTTTCTATATAGGGATTTACACACGTATGATTGATTGTCTCTGTGTAATGTGTGTAATGTAATGTGCTCTGACAACTTACACTGGTATGAGTTGTGCTGTAAATCAAATTCAATGCATCCAGAGTGTGTTCAAGGAGACTTGAGGGCCACTGTTAAAGGGTGATAGTGAGGGAATCCGTGGTGGAGGTGATCATTTGGGGGCACCAACAAACATTGTTGCGTAAGGTGCCACCAGCGCTAAAGCCAGCCCTGCCCTTGAGGCCAGTCCGCCTCAACCGTTGGTACTTCCATTTGCCTTGATCCAGCAATAGTTGATGCAACTCCCAAGAGATCAGCAATGCAGGATTTGCACACACACCAAACTAAGTTTGTAAACTTCACAGTCTCTCTGGCTCATGCACAAGCACTTTTAACATGTTGTGCCTGCTTTGGGGCCACTGGAATTATGCAGCAAAGGAGGACAAAATTATGCCGCAGTGTTGACTAAATTATGGAGCAAAAAAAAGGCTGCAGCGTAATGTAGTATATTTATTGATACTTTATTATTTTGACATTTTTGCACATGCTAACAGTCTCTGCAAAGATTTTGCCTTATTAGTACAAGTGTAACATACAAATGCAGCTTTGCGAAAGGTGACCAGTGAACCTTTACAAAGGGCTATCCACTTTGCAGCAACACAAGTCACATTTTTTAGTAACATTTAATCTGTTTGAGCTGCAAACAATTTTAGTTAAAGTTTATGCATCAAATTATGTATTATGTGGCAAATATATCAGAGCCATAATCATGTAGAAAACATTTGCAAACTAGGATATTTTGCCATCATGTTTGAACTGCTATTGTGGAAAAAGTGAGGTGAAGTGCTGATGACAGAAACTGCATGGCTCAGACAAATGGCTTGTGATTCCACTTTTAAGAGTATTTGTGATCCGTGATTGGAAACGTATGTCAATAACTCATATTAAACCTTAAATACACATGTGTATCCATTGATTAAATTAAATAACATAATAAGCTGCAACTGGTTAGATAAATGCCAAACAAATAGTAACAATTGGGATGTTTTACGCATTCTGGCCACACCTATGACTGCGCCCACTGATCACTCCTCTGGTTATTCCCGCCCTCTGATTCTCCGCCCACAGTTCCCCTACTTTTCTTTCCCCACTTCGACCACTGCTGCACTGACGGCGCAAGCACGAGGTGTGAAAACCACCAGATTCACAACTCATTTTTTGACTCCAGCCTTGTTGGCTATTATCCAGTTTGACTCATCTGCATCATGCATATAATGTCAACATGCCACTCAGTACGGGTCAGAAGCTTACGGTCACCCAGTCTCCGAAAAAACTTGAACTCATTCTGACAGGAATCATAGCATTATACAATGAACACGATTAGCCAAGTGATGGTGGAGTGACCCTTTCCTCGACATGCGATGCTTCCGGCAGAGTATGACCAGTGAGGCCCAGGGCTAAAGCCGCCATTCCTCCAATCTTTGCAAAAAGCAACTTGCATCTACCCTCAAACTCAAATAGGACAGCAAATGAATACACATCACGCAGGGCCAGCTGGCATCTCCCGCCTCCAAAACAAAAAAGGCGAATTCGCACCTTTCCCCCAATGGGAAATATATATATATATATATATATATATATATATATATGTGTGTGTGTATATATATATATATATATATATATATATATATATATAGAGAGAGAGAGAGAGATATTTGTGCTAACATTTGCTTTGTACAGATGTGATTTTTTTTATTTTTAGGTCTGGACTAGAGGCAGCATTTGCAGTCTGGCCAGCCCTGTGTAATTAAATTAGTTCATAAATAAAACAAGTACTTGTATGTCAGCATACAAAGAGCAGGTCTGGGTCCTCCATTTTCATCCACTTGCCTGTTCGACTGCTAGTGCATTTTGCATCCACCCATGCAGCATGGGGCAGCAGGTCAACACACTTAGGCAATTACCTCTCATGCACTGTGACAGGCAGTATTTTGCCTGATTAAATGTGTAGATCCGCCTACAGAGAAGTGCACTTCAGTACCAGGCGCAGTGAGTAATTCTATATTTACCAATGACTCTCATTCTTGCTTTTTTTATCCTTTATTAAGTCAAACCTGTGCAGCATATGCACTGCTCTGCGAGCCATGCTGTATTGGAGTATGGAATAGAAGCCCTGCCCAATCTCCGCCCATATTTGTCATTGGCTTGAGTCATTGTCCTTCATAAATGCTAGCTTCTGATTCGTTAATAGACTTTAGTGCCTCCTTAGTACCGCCTTGTCTTCATTTGTAACCTCCCATGATGACTGGCCCTTTTACTTCAGTTGTTACTCTGTAGGTTTTATTTAGTCTGTGAGCACTATTTTCTTTAATGGCTTCTCCTACTGCAGGCACTACATGCTTTCCATCCACGGCAATGCTTTGCTTGCACCTTTTTATCTAAATGTTTTAGCAGCACAGCACGCTATAACTATAGAGCCCGCACGCTTTCATTTTTCTTTCAACTTAATCCTTATAATCGTATTATTTATTCATTTTTTACAAGCACAGCATGCTTTAACTTTAGAGGCTGTGTAGCAGCTTGCTCCTTATTGCCGTCGTGCTTTTCTTTTCTGTGGCCCAGCAGACCAAACTCAAATGTTTTCAATTGTATACTCTTTTCATAAGCAGCGCGGCACAAGCAGTGTGCTGCGATGCTTACGAGAAAGTTACAATATTGAACATGCATTTGCAATGCAATAGGTCTCGCATTACTGAAAGTTTCAGATATTGCCGTTGCAAATAATAATGAAACGCCAACAGCTCAAACTTTCAGTAATGCGAGACCTATTGCATTTCAAATGCATGTTTTTATATAGCTCTGAGAAGATACCTCCCTCCTTGGGATATAGCAACAAGTCTCAAGAATTGGTAGAGACCCTTTACTATTTTCACAAGTGAAACGAAGGTGGTTATTCCTAGTATTGAGCTACTCAGTAAAACTGTTAATCATCTTGAGGTTCCCCTCCTAGATGACGAAGACATCATCTATGTATTTTTCCATAGTTTAAAGTTTGTCTGGAAGGGATTGCTTACTGGATATATATGGGTGGTCTGGAAACTGAGCATGTGCAAATTTGCCATGCTTGGCGCAAATGTGTTGCCCATTCCAGCCCACCCTTAAACTATGGAAAAGATTAAATTAATTTATAATCTTTTTATTTAATGATTTAGTTCTATAATTTCATATGTCACATTAAGGGGAGGGTATGAGCATTGAATTTAGTGTGTGAGTTATGGTTTGCTGGTTTGTATGTCTGCTGTACAAGTTACAGAAATTAAAGAAATTCCTGTTGATTATTAAGCAGATTTTTTGCACAGAATTTCTGAAAACGTTGCTTTATGCTGAAATCTCCTTGGATCAAAGACGTCTCTATGCTTGAATTGTAATATGGAAATATGTTTTCAGTATATTCCTTAGACATATCCCAGTCTCTTGTTCTACTATGCTATATTCTGTTGTGGGGGCCTTGGAAAGCTGAGCTTTGTGGTTTGCCTGCACTCCCTCACTAGATTTCCTTCATCCCTCATTTTTCTGGTCGAGCAGGACTTTGGTTAAATCTAAAGATGCTGCTGTTCAATTTCCTTTCCTACACTCAGTGGTGTCTAGTACAGAGGCATGCAATCCCCTATTCTGTGTTTTTCTTGGATAATATTGTGTGCCTATTCACAAGATAGGCAGAACCTTTTACAGGGTCTGGGGAAACCGCTGTCATACCCTTCCACTGCAGAATACATCTCCCAACTCACTGTCTGCCCACTTCTGTATCACTTACCCTTATTACTGTCTCCACCAAATGTCAGCTTCAATGTTTTATAAGTGGTTTCCATCCTTAGTCTGCAAAGTATTTCTTTTCCACTATCATAAATGTTGTTGAATGGCAAGTTAGGGCCTGACTTACTCCTCCACAAACATGACAGATATTGTGTCCGCAACATTACAAGTACCATTGAGGTACTCTAAGTTGAGTGGGAAGAAGTATGTTTGTGCTTGGATCTTGGAACCAGGAGGACGTAGATATATAGCTCTCCAAATATATATATATATATATATATATATATATATATATATATATATATTCACTGAAAAAACCATAGGTTTCACACACGTTATAGTTAGGAATTAGCATTTAAAAAACCTTGCAAATTCACTTAAAAAAACCATAGGTTTCACACATGTTATAGTTAGCTGGACATTTCACTCGTGAAAAACCATTGAAATTCCCCCGTTATAGTTAGTGCAGGCAACTATAACTCACGCGACCGCAATCCTCTGCTGATGACGTCAGATATTACATCACTGTATTTAGACACTTATTTACCCATGTCTTCTTCCATTAATTTTTAGCTATACATATATTACAAATATTTTTTTTTCAGAAAGACACATATGTCATCAGTGATGTAATATCTGACGTCATCAGCAGAGGATTGCGGTCGCGTGAGTTATAGTTGCCTGCACAAACTATAACGGGGGAATTTCAATGGTTTTTCACGAGTGATATGTCCAGCTAACTATAACATGTGTGAAACCTATGGTTTTTTAAGTGAATTTGCAAGGTTTTTTAAATGCTAATTCCTAACTATAACGTGTGTGAAACCTATGGTTTTTTCAGTGAATTTGTACGTTTTTTTAAATGCTAAGTTATGTATTTTTTAAGGTTTTTCACCGTGCGCGTACCGTACGCACACGGTGCGCTTCAAGCGCCCGCGCCCACGTTACGCAGTTCGCGGAATTTTTATGTTTCTACCGTACGCGCACGCTACGCGTACTCCGCGATTTTTCGCAAAAAAATTAAAGGAAATTTTGGCCCTTGGGGGTCCTTCTGGGAACTGTCCACCCTGCCCCCTTTTCACGTTCTCCACCTTTGTTTTTCACCCCCTCAGACTGCGAGAGACAAAATGGCGGCCGACACTTCCTGGTTTCGACCGATTCGAATGTTTACTAAGATCTAACAACCAATCAGAATCGCGCTCGCGCACGGCAGCGTGCGCGTGCGGTAAGTTTTACCGTACGCGCACGGTGCGCGCTTATAGATATATATATGCTTTTAAATGCTATTTTCTCAGGAAATACTGAACAGATTTACACCAGACCTGCACAAGGCACATCACTGACCTGAGGACTACCTCTCTGCCAAATTTCAAGTAATTCTGTTCAGCCGTTCGGGCTGTAGCTTGGACTAAAGGTCCTATGGAAAAATGCATGGGGAAAACGCGTTTTGGGACCCCCCATTTTTCTCAGCCCCCGCTTGACGAATCCCCCCGAGACTTTCAGGGAAGGAGTGGAGCAGAGCGCCCCACCTATTTTGAACATTTCGCGAGGATTCATCAATCGGCGCCAAAGTTATTCCAAATAGAATGTTGCGGATCTCCTATGGAAACACGATCCTAACTATAATTATCTACTGGCGACCGCCAGTAGATAATAAATATATATATATATATATATATATATATATATATATATATATATATATATATATTCACTGAAAAAACCATAGGTTTCACACACGTTATAGTTAGGAATTAGCATTTAAAAAACCTTGCAAATTCACTTAAAAAACCATAGGTTTCACACAAGTTATAGTTAGCTGTACATTTCACTCGTAAAAAACCAATGAAATTCCACGTTATAGTTAGATCAGGGAACTATAACTTGCGCGCCCACAATAAACTGCTGATGACGTCACATATTACATCACTTATGACATGGTCAGTGACATCACTCATGACATCAATGATGACATCTGAAATGACACATTGTGCATTGCGGTCGCGCAAGTTATAGTTACCTGATCTAACTATAACGTGGAATTTCATTGGTTTTTTACGAGTGAAATGTACAGCTAACTATAACCTGTGTGAAACCTATGGTTTTTTAAGTGAATTTGCAAGGTTTTTTGAATGCTAATTCCTAACTATATCGTGTGTGAAACCTATGGCTTTTTCAGTGAATTTGTACGGTTTTTTAAATGCTAAGTTATGTTTTTGTTTTTTTTTTTGCGCGCACGGTGCACTTCGCGCACCGTGCGCGCGCTGTGGGCACACGGTGCGCGGCCCACGTTGCGCATTTCGTACCGTGCACGCCTCGCTATTTTTTACAAAATATCAATTGTTTTTTTCTTGGGGGTCCTTAGATTTATATATTAAATGTGATTGTTAATTCTTTTTTATTTTTTTATTTTTTTTTACCGTACGCGTACGGTAAGCTTACCGTACGCGCACTCCGCGATTTTTTTTAAAAATTATTAAATTTATTTTTCATACTTTTTGGTCCTTTGTGAACCCCCTGACGAACGCTAGGGGGTCTGCAACTCTCTTCGTTGCCCCCTTTTCATGTTATCAACCTTTGTTTTTCAGTGCGAGAGACAGAAAATGGCGGCCGATACTTTCTGATTTCGACCGATTCGAATGTTTACAGTCATGTAACCACCAATCAGAATTGAGCTTGCGCACGGCACCGTACGCGTACGGTAAGCTTACCGTAAGCGCACGGAGCGCACTTACAGATATATATATTGATTTAAATGCTATTTTCTCAGGACCTACTGAACAGATTTACACCAGACCTGCAAAAGGCACATCACTGACCTGAGGACTACCTCTCTGCCCAATTTCAAGTAATTCTGTTCAGCCGTTCGGGCTGTAGCTCGGACTAAAGGTCCTATGGGAAAATGCATGGGGAAAACGCGTTTTGGGACCCCCCTTTTTTCTCAGCCCCGGCTTGACGAATCCCCCCCGAGACTTTCAGGGTAGGAGCGGAGCGTAGCGCCCCATTAGTTTTGAAAAATTCGCGAGGATTCGTCAATCGGCGCCAAAGTTATTCCAAATAGAATGTTGCGGATCTCCTATGGAAACACGGTCCTAACTATAACTATCTACTGGCGACCGCCAGTAGATATAGATATATAATATATTCCAGCTCCAAGGTTGCCCTAGCAATGAGCTGCACTCGTACACAGGTCGAAGGCTGCAAACCTTTATTTGGGTACAAGCAGACTCCTGACTGCCGATTGCATTAAGCAGCCATTCCCTTAGCCTGACGCGTTTCGAAATGTTATTTCTTCTTCAGAGGCTGCTGATGGGAAAGGTTACGTGCTGGCGGTTTCGAATCCCATAAATACCGCTAAATTCCACGCCCCCTGATGGGCCGGTCAGATGACAAACAATGGTGCCTCTTGGGAAACAAAGTCCAATTTTTGCACTAATTACTGCCGCATACACAGATACAAGCCCTCAGATGGGCCTCAGAAGACAGTGTCCACTCTCAATCCCAGACCCGTGTTCCATAGGGTGACTGGGTGTATCCCAAGTCTCGTGGCCCCCATTTACGGGGTGGTGCGAGCTCGGCGGCAGGACGGCCGCCAAATATGTCTTCTGAGGCTTGTATCTGTGTATGCGGCAGTAATTAGTGCAAAAATTGGACTTCGTTTCCCAAGAGGCACCATTGTTTGTCTTCTGACCGGCCCATCAGGGGGCGTGGAGTTTAGCGGTATTTATGGGATTCGAAACCGCCAGCACGTAACCTTTCCCATCAGCAGCCTCTGAAGAAGAAATAACATTTCGAAACGCGTCAGGCTAAGGGAACGGCTGCTTAATGCTATCGGCATTCAGGAGTCTGCTTGTATCCGAATAAAGGTTTGCAGCCTTCGACCTGTGTACGAGTGCAGCACATTGCTAGGACAACCTTGGAGCTGGAATATTTGGCGGCCGTCCTGCTGCCGAGCTCGCACCACCCCGTAAATGGGGGCCACGAGACTTGGGATACACCCAGTCACCCTATGGAACACGGGTCTGGGATTGAGAGTGGACACTGTCTTCTGAGGCGCATCTGAGGGCTTGTATATGTGTATGCGGCAGTAATTAGTGCAAAAATTGGACTTCGTTTCCCAAGAGGCACCATTGTTTGTCATCTGACCAGCCCATCAGGGGGCGTGGAATTTAGCGGTATTTATGGGATTCGAAACCGCCAGCACGTAACCTTTCCCATCAACAGCCTCTGAAGAAGAAATAACATTTCGAAACGCGTCAGGCTAAGGGAACGGCTGCTTAATGCTATCGGCAGTCAGGAGTCTGCTTGTACCCGAATAAAGGTTTGCAGCCTTCGACCTGTGTACGAGTGCAGCTCATTGCTAGGGCAACCTTGGAGCTGGAATATTTGGCGGCCGTCCTGCCGCCGAGCTCGCACCACCCCGTAAATGGGGGCCACGAGACTTGGGATACACCCAGTCACCCTATGGAACAAGGGTCTGGGATTGAGAGTGGACACTGTCTTCTGAGGGCTTGTATCTGTGTATGAGGCAGTAATTAGTGCAAAAATTGGACTTCGTTTCCCAAGATGCACCATTGTTTGTCATCTGACCGGCCCATCAGGAGGCGTGGAATTTAGCGGTATTTATGGGATTCGAAACCGCCAGCACGTAACCTTTCCCATCAGCAGCCTGTGAAGAAGAAATAACATTTTGAAACGCGTCAGGCTAAGGGAACGGCTGCTTAATGGTATCGGCATTCAGGAGTCTGCTTGTACCCGAATAAAGGTTTGCAGCCTTCGACCTGTGTACGAGTGCAGCTCATTGCTAGGGCAACCTTGGAGCTGGAATATTTGGCGGCCGTCCTGCCGCCGAGCTCGCACCACCCCGTAAATGGGGGCCACGAGACTTGGGATACACCCAGTCACCCTATGGAACACGGGTCTGGGATTGAGAGTGGACACTGTCTTCTGAGGCCCATCTGAGGGCTTGTATCTGTGTATGCGGCAGTAATTAGTGCAAAAATTGGACTTCGTTTCCCAAGAGGCACCATTGTTTGTCATCTGACCGGCCCATCAGGGGGCGTGGAATTTAACGGCATTTATGGGGTTCGAAACCGCCAGCACGTAACCTTTCCCATCAGCAGCCTCTGAAGAAGAAATAACATTTCGAAATGCGTCAGGCTAAGGGAACGGCTGCTTAATGCTATCGGCAGTCGGGAGTCTGCTTGTACCCGAATAAAGGTTTGCAGCCTTTGACCTGTGTACGAGTGCAGCTCATTGCTAGGGCAACCTTGGAGCTGGAATATATATATATACTAGCGGTGATTCGGATGAAGGCCCAAGCATTTCAGCAACACTTAGCTCATTGTCAATTAAACACACTTTAGGGGAGGAACTTAATTTTTTAACCATGGACAGGCGAGCTACCCTCCGCCCCAGAAACCCCCAAAGCCAAACGAATGCAGCATGAGCCAGCGTCGGAGAGAGAGGCGCAGGCAACGCCTCAAGACCATCAAACAGGGGCAGAGGGGGACGGAGATGGAAACGTTAGACTCCCATGACAATACCATCATTAATTTAACGGACACTGTATTGACTGAAGCGGAAAAACAACTGTTAACTTTGGGTCTGTCTTTTTGTACTGAGTCAAATTTTTCGTACAAACAGTCTCGCATTGATATCTATACGTTCATCCGTAAAATCAAACTTAAATTTTTTTTCCAATTGAACAAATCGACTAATGGGGCCACAGCCTCTGACACCATGTTGGATAAGCTACAAGTCCGGGATTTAAACATGCTTCAAACCATGCAATCTTTGGCTAAAGGAAACTCGGACTGCCCAATATCCGACAATGAACATCTTGCAGGAATCAACACGGGAATGGTGGCTGCCAGTCCGTTTCGTCCTCCTTCTTGTTTCTATCCAGTTATGCCTAAAGACTCTGTAGATGTTTTTAGTGACATGGTTATTGATGATCTAAAAAACTTAATTTGTCTACTTACTCTCAATGTGGCAAAATAAATTTGAAACTAAGAAACTACTGGGCTTTGATCAAAAAAATCCGTGAGAACGGCCAAATTGTGGTCATGGGTGCCGATAAGGGTGGCAATATAGTTCTATGGCCTAAAAGTGATTATCTTCAGGAGGCTCAACGCCACCTGTCTGACACCAACTGTTACTGTACAGTAGGCCGTGACCATTTAACACAAATTAAAAAATCTGTATCCTCCCTTTTGGCACAATGGAAAAGAATGGGACTTCTTTCCAAAAATGAGTATTTGTTTCTTAAAAATGATTTTCCTACAACTGCCACCCTTTACTTTATCCCTAAAGTTCATAAGGGTATCCACCCTATACCTGGCAGACCTATTATCTCTGCCAGGAATAATCTTTTGGAAGCTATGTCCAAATATGTTGATTATTTTCTTCAACCTCACATGACTGCCTGCCATCCTTTATTAAGGACACAGGCGACTTCTTAAAGAAGATACAAGCAATTCATTGGCAACCTGATTATGCACTCATAACGTTTGACATAGCTTCCTTATATACTAGTATCTTACATTCTCAAGGGTTGACAGCTGTAAAACATTTTTTGGACTCTCGCTCGATTAACTTCAATGACCATAATGCCATGCTTCTTCAAATGATTGATCTTTGCCTTAATAACAATGTGTTTCTCTTCGATAAAGTTTTGTACAAACAGTTGAGGGGGGTGGCTATGGGGGCATGTTTTTCTCCAACCTATGCCTGCCTTTTGGTTGGTTGGTGGGAGGAGCATGTCCTCAGGGTCACCCACAAGACTATGTGGGATAAACACATCCGCTTTTATGGCAGATACATTGATGATATCTTCATCGTTTGAGAAGGATCCAAAGAGGAGGCATCTTTGTTTGTAACATCCATTAACACCAATACCATGAATTTGCAATTCACGGCTACCATCAGTACTGAGAGGGTTGAATTTCTAGATGTGGAGGTTTTCATTTCAGATAATCACATAGAAACTAAATTACATAGAAAAATCACTGCTGGGAACTCCATCTTACATGCCAGCAGTGCACATCCACCCCATCTCATACACAGCATACCCTATGGGGAATTTCTCCGTTTACGGCGGATATGCAGCCGTCAATCTGACCTAGAACAATGTCAAAAAGAAGCATCAGACCGGTTCCTTGCTCGAGGTTATGAACCATCTAACCTCAAAAAAGCCCTTGACAAAGCTAATCTTTGTCCTCGGGAAATCTGCCTTTCAACTAAACAACATCAGGTCACACCTAACAGTTGTGAAGTGACTAATGAGGCCATGCAACCTATCAGATTAATCACTACATTTTGCAAACAAAATAAGACTTTCCGCAGAATAATTTACAAACACTGGCCAATTGTTCTGACTGAAATTTTGCTGCCCAGTTTACCTAACATTACTTTCAGGAGATCTCCCTCTATGAGGGATGCCTTGGTTAAATCCAATCCTGAATCCATGGCCAAAACCACCTGGCTGTCACGTTCTGGCTTTTATAAATGTTCATCTTGTCGTGCCTGCAAATTTGGAACCAATGTTTCTGAGTACTACACAGCATTCAGCAACATTCCGGTCCAAATAAAAAATCCCTTTACTTGTCGTACAGATTTTGCAGTATATGTGCTTGAATGCACATGTCACCTCAAGTATATTGGCAGCACTAAATTACCGGTTTTCAATCGCATTTTGCAACATCTACGTGCGATTGTCAACTCGGATTCCACGTACCCTGTTGCCCGACATTTTAAAGCCATCCATTCCAACAAAATCTGTGACCTCAAATATTTTGTTATTGGGGCAGTACCCCCCTCAATTCGTGGGGGCAACAGAGAGAAACCACTACGGCAGTTAGAATCCTCTTTCATTCTATTACTTGATACTAAAATGCCTAATGGAATGAATACGAGTGAAGATCTCCATAATTTTTTGTAAATATCTGTAGTTGTAAGCTCTGTCGATTTATGCAGTTTGTTAACAAATCACTTAACATCCATTGTCTTTACTTTTCACTGGTAGTCCTAAAACATAGCATCAGCAATGCACTTAACTTTGTTCATTTTTTGAACAAATATTTATTTCTCTGTTTTCTGCTTCGCCCTTTCTCCTTCCTTTGCTATATTCCTTTTCCCCTTTTGTTTAAATACTTCTGTCTTTTTTCTCTTTCTAACGATATTCTATCGTTTTTCATTTAATTTTATTAACTTGTCATTCTGGGAGTATCAATGTGTATATTCATTAGAATTAATCAATGGAATTCAGACCTATCGGTTACATCCAATCATGTTTGTGATCAAATGTTAGTGCTACAGCATTATGGGGCACTTGCCATGAATTTTATTTGCTGTTCTCCACACAAATTTTTGATCTTTATAAATTTTAGGTATATATTATATCTTCAACTAATTATCTTGAATTGAACCTCAGTGATTTATTTGTAATATTGATCATGATGATATACTCCCACAACTTAAGTATTTTGTTTATGTCCATTTTGAGTAAACTTTCTGATTGGGTGAAACTGTCTTTTTAATGGGAGGTCCGGCATCCGCGCGTCAGGTGATCAAGATCGCGGAGGCGATCGAAACGCGTCTGAGGCGGACACTTGTCTGACGAAATGAAATAAAATGTCAGATTTGAACTTTGAAACCGCTTGGTGCATTTCTTGGATGACAGTATTGAGCATTGACTGAGGTCCGTACCTGTTTCCAAACTCCCTTTGTGAAATCGGGAGGTCAGGACTTTGTGTATGTATATATATATATATATATATATATATATCCCCATTTTTTGCGAGGCAATGTTTCAGCGCTCACTGTAGCGAAAGAGATCCTGCTGCTGTACTTACCACCAACGTGCATTCTGGGAACTGTAGTCGTGGCATGGACTGCAGTGGCCCTGAGCAACAGGGTCAGCTGATCTCCCTCCAATGGGAGTGCCACAGCAAATTCAAAAGTGGGAGAAGGTGGAACCTAGGTAAACGAGCGGCATCTGAGGAAGGCGATATGCCGAAATGCATTATGCCTAGCTGTTACCTGTGAATAAAGGCTTACCGACAAGTACCCTGCTGTGTCCTTGGATTGCTTTGAATGGGCGATCGTTTTAGGATATATATATATATATATATATATATATATATATATATATATATCTCTCTGTCTCCAAAAAGAGCTCGAGGTGAATCAGATTTAGAATAATAAAATATACAAAATCCTGGAATTGAATTATAACACCTTATATTGTGAATTTATGAATCCGATGTTGCCCTAGGCCTGACGTTATCCATGTTGCCATCTGTTCTGTCTAAATCTCACCTTTCTCTTGGCTTTGGGGCAGATCAGAAAAATCAAAAGACTACCCTCTCAAACTACAGCTTCAGGAGTCATGCAGTCATGGCTTGGGATGCTTGTATTTATTTAATAATTGAGATCTTCGCACATACAAATGTAACTACCTAAAGCAAAGGCTCTCAAGCCTGAGTAGATATGTGGCAATGAAGTGCCCTACCTCGTTTACCCCCTCCTAATGCTAAAATAGCAAGGTTAATCCACTTTGAGTTCACCAAGATCTGAGCTGTGTTTGTATCCCCCCTGCAGTCATGCACTGGAGTCCTACACTGCTCTTCCATACACCATGAGAAGCCCTTGTCCCACGAATCCAATCAACAGGCCAGCTTACCAAGGAAGCAACCCGATCAGCGATGTATGGGCTAAGCATGCGCTTCACATAGTGGCCAAATATCTGAAGCGGTAAGTTTCACTTGTTTATGTGAAGTGCGGGGTTCATTTCGATTGACCCTACAAACGAGAACATAAGTCTTTCCTTTTACAAGGTATTGCATAAGAAATTGCTTTAATGAAAATGGCCCTTAAATTCCCTTAACAGTAGTTACAGCAATATTGGCAATATCTTTAGAAAATCAATGTCAATTTTTTTTTTTTTAAAGTAGTTTCAAATATATACTTTTGTTTGTCGAAGAAATATTAATGTGTTTATTTAAGTGGAGATAGAAATCCAAATGTTCCTTTAACGTAAGAGAAAAATGAATCCTGTATGAATGATACTGAACATGTTTAAGAACAAATCTTTTGTTTTAAAACATGATCCCAAGCATTCCAGCTTGACATTATTTTAGTATTTTTTGTATTAAATGGGCCTTTTTCAGTGTGTACAGTACCTATTCGCGACAATACATTGTGTTTGGAAGACTGCCAGTTTATTGAATTTGTGGTACATGTATTTATTTGTTTTTTAAAGTGCTGCATTCCATTCACTTCAGAGGAATGTGGTATCTGATAGGTCTCTCTGAGGGAAGGGACAGGGAAGCTGGAGGCCACTCAGTTGTAGGTTGGAACCCTGTCTGATATTCTAGAGTTGTGACCCCTGTTTTAATGGGGATGAGCCAAAGGAAAGGATGAATATGTTGTTTTGAGGAATTTTCTGAACCACTTGTAGTCTGGTTCTGCCTTCTATCCAGGTATCCGTGCATTTCACATATCCGGACCCTGGATCCCAAGGATATACCTCAAGGTCATACTCTTGAAGCCTCTTTTTGTTTTTTTCCAACACAAACTCCACCCGAAGGTATCAGAGCACTTTACATGAACACCAGTTTCATTACAGACGGTCACATTCTGATTGATCAAGCATTCGATTATTATTAAAGGGGCTGGGATCCTAAGTTGCTGGTCAGCATTTTATGGTTCATACATTTCTATAAATTTGCCTTAACAGAATTTATAAAAAGCAGAGAAGACTTTGTTTTGATCATTGCATCTTTTAGCGCTGGTTTTATGTGGTCATGTTTGAGGTTAAGCTGCATTCTGATTTGGTAGCGTTTGCAGCCTTATAATGAGTTTATTTTGCAGCCGAGTCTGAATCATATTACAGCAGTCTAAGTGTGACATCACCTTGACTTTCGTCGGATTCATTTTCCAAGTTACAGAGAGATGCAAGTTATTTTTTGGCATGGTCGTGAGCGAGTAAACTCACAGATTTTAACTCACAGGTTACTTTTTTTTAGTAAGGTAAATGGTGCCATCCACAGGTCAAAGGTCAGCGGAAAAGTCGTGAATCTGTCTCTACTCCTTCCAGCTTTGTTATTCATGCAGAAGACTCTCCCTTTCATCCACTGGAACAGGTGGTGATATTTAGTGGGTCCCCTTTTTGTTCCTGCTTTAAGTGGCTTAAGATGTCATAGGTGTACGTTTAAAAATGAGCTTGTTATTGTTAAAAAAAATAACCTGTGTCATTGGTGCCACATAGATATTGCAACGTAGTAGAATAGGGTGGTTCCTGAGGCACCCTGAATACCAACATACATGAGGATTACTGCCGTGACCAAACCGGCACTTATTGGGTGATGTTGGAGAGAAACGATTGGATCCACAGAAGGGGGGTTCTGACCCACCCGTCCATTCGCTGAGCCTTCCCAGTAGTATGCCATAGTCTGCTGCATAACACATTGCTGAAAGGGTGAAGAAAATCAAAACTCATTTTTTTTGTCTTCATCCGAGGTGAGGAGGAACTCTGCTCTGATGCTGGTCAGGACAGCTTTGGTCGCTCCTTAGTGGCCTGAACCTTGACTGGGGGTCTTACAGGAGGCTGTTGAGTTCCATATTTTCTTGGAGCTGTCTTGTAATCTCTTTACATTATTCTGCTGAGATGGGGTGGGCTACTGATCAGCTGCAATTAGTCCCAACCTTTGTGTCTTCAGATTGGTGGTGATGATATGGTTCGGTGGTGACTGTATAGAAAGGAGACATTCATTGTAGTTGTGATGTCAGTTATGATCCTGGAGAGCATTACTGTAATGCACAAAGCTGGGCTAGGCCACAAAGGCAATCTAGATTCACCATTGATACCACTTAGATTCATACCATTGAGTTGGGTAACAATAAACAGCTGTTATTCAGCGCCAAGGGGTGCGTACAGATACCCAAATCAGCTTTGAACTGTATTGGTAGACACAGTGGTCATGGACAATGCAGAATCTGAATTTAAACATGTTGGTACCCAAAGGGACGAGCCTGAACTCTGCACTAAAAAAGTTGGCCCACTGGGTGATGGCGAAGCACGCTCTAAAATAAACACCAATATCCATTAGTATACACAAGAGACGGGGTCCGTCTCTTCAATAAACTGTATCAAGGGGACTTTAGGGATGCAGAAATGTGCTGTGCAGGATGTTCATACACAATGGGGCACAGAGAATGTCAACATTGATACTGAAATGGGTTAGCGGAGATGAAAGACTTGCGTCAGGGAAACCACTCCAGCTCTTCAGTGAAATGTGGTAATATCCGTCGGGGAACTGGATTTGATTGGAACATGCACTAGCATTAGGATGCATTTTTCCTCCTTTGGTTAGAGTTGGTGAAATCGCAAAGTTTTCAATTTGTAACTATTGTTAGCAGACTTAGAACTTGTACCATTCCCTGTTAGGTATTACGGAATAGCCAGCTTTGAGGAAATTAAAACACCCCACAGAGCTGTTAAACTAATCCCCTTAATATTTCAGATACTGAAACCTTGTGAGAAACCCCTACTGTGGCATCCGTATCGCCAGTGGGTATCCTAGCCCAATCTTGAATTAGAAAATCCATGTTGGTGCATCAAATCAGCCAACAAGTGGTACACTCCAGAGTTAAGACGTACCCGCCTCAACCTTCTTCCCCTCCTCGGCATGCATGACTTAATCCTCAGTAATCACCAAATCTAGGAAGGCAAAGTCTACCTATGCCAGCCAAGTCATCTGCACCACCTTCACCCATTAACACCCAGTGTTTCCACACCTCTATATGCTTGTGCTTTCCTGCCCCAGCTCTCTCGCAGCGGGCTTACATGGCGATCTTTTTTCCTGCCAGCATGCTGATTGGAGGAGAAACATTTCGTGTCTCAGCCCTCTCCCTTTTTCACAATCTTCTCTTGCCCTCCAGCCTTGGCATCACAGTGACGGGCCTAAGTTGCAAATGTGACTGCTGTGGCTATTTGGTGTTTGAGCCTGTTAGAGCTTGGAGACGGCTGTGGGCCATATAGACCACATCACTCTAACAAGCTAAGGTACCACTTCCTTTACCTCATCCTGTAACAAACAAAGAAAATCTCTCCTGCCACAAAACGTGCATACCCACACCAAAAACATATCAACATCCGCACATGACACTTGACACACTCACCAGTACAACAAAACAATCATCATACCATGCCTTTTACTCATAAACACCTCACTCACAGGGAGACACCAGATACGGCACATCTACACGCATCATAGACATTCCCTTCATTCCAAAGATATTGCTCCCCCTCATCTCCCCCTTGTTGGTGCCCATAAATCCAACTTTCAGTTTAAAGCTGTCTCTCCTCTCCTCGCTCCCCCTTCAAATGCCTTTCTGCCTGATTGGACCTCACAGCTAGTCATCGCAGCGCCATCCAGCAGATATATCAACATCCTAGGTACAAGCAATACTTTGTATCTGAATGTTTATAATTCAGTTCTGCAATAAACCTTGCAAACATCACTTACGCTAGGTTTGACACTCTGCTGCCATATTCATCATTTAAGCATTTCTGATTGGCTCAGTATGCATTCCTGCACAGGAGACGTGGGTCACAAATCCTCCGGCAGGTGCAGTAAATGTTTACAGACCAGCTGCTAAGGACATTTTCCAAGTACAAGTGCGGTGGTAAAGAACAGGACCTTTCATTGGCCCCAGCACACTGGAATTTTAAAACGCCACTCACAATGTCATTTAGGGGGTACCACCTCTCCCCCTTTTCCATGAAACCGTTCTAGACTAACACGGGCTTAAAAAAGAGTCAACTAGGAGCTGTAAAATAGAAGAAATAATATGGAATGGTGTGGGGTGAGGGGTTAATAACATAGTAACTTGGCTGAGTGATCAGAACATTCTGGGTAGCAGTGGTAACTGAATCAGTGGAAGTAAACGGCACAGAGATACCCCTAACGCTATAATTCGCCTTATTGGGTATTCCAAATGCTGTAGACCTTACTAGAAATAAACTCACCCTGTACTACTTGGGTTTTATGATAGCGAAGAGCTATTGCCTGTGAATGGGGAACCCTGCTGCACCCACTAAGGGAGAGATGGTACTCTAGTATGGATGGGTGTTTGAGGGCAAGCCAGGGACGCCCCAGTATGTTTCAAAACATTAGGGATTATGGAGAATTCATAACCGGCTGAATAATAGAGTGAAGGATGCTATAAACCCCTAATGAGGTTAGATTTGGAGAAATCTTTGATATAACTGAAAGTTTACAGATGATGCAAGGTGATCGTAGGGGGAAGTGCACAGTTATTTGCCATCATAAACATATGAACTATTTCACGGCAGAATATAGAAACCTAAACTGCTGGAATGGAATACGTGTTTAAGATTGTTTCATTTGAGGTTTTAATTTTTTATCATGATTATACACCTTTCTAAGCAAAAACATGTATACACATATTTCTAAAAACTATAATAGCACGGACAGTCTGACTTCTATTCATCTGAAGTGCTCCCAAATCCATCTCATTTTTGGTGAAGCCTTAGTATTTGCTTGCAGCATTGTTGAAGGCCGCAACCTGATTTGTCCACCCCCTAATAAGATCTCCAATTGTTTTCCAGTGTTTTTTTTATAGGCATACGGGCATTCATCACAGCAAACTACCTTTACTTATCTTGTCAATTTGTTATTGCCGAGTGGATCAACAGGAGCTCCAGGGTGGACAGCATCATGGATTTGTCCATTGAGTTACCAGAGTTTCATTTAATTTGCACGAGACATAGTGCCAGAACTTTTGTGTCCTAGGATCTCACAATATGTCTATATGAGTTCCCCAGGCTCCACATCCCTTCCAGCAAACCTCAGTAGATGCCCGATCTATTTAATAGAGTTTAACCGGATACACTTGTTTTTCCGATGAGGCACCTGGTAAGCAATTAACTTTGTAGTAGCATCTCTGGGGTCATGCATTCAATACCAACAAGACATCTGCCCATGTTTCCTACGGAATCAATAAGCACAAGTCTGCGTCCCACATTCTTATTTGCCATATTAGTGGGCAAATCATCTAAGGCTCTTGACAAGCATTAACCTTAGAGATTACATACTTTTCTTTCCAATAAAGAAAGTTGCTTTGAACACAGCAGAATACTATTCAGCCTAATGGTGGTGGAGGCCATGAGACCCGCATCTACTCCTTCACACTTATGTATCATTCAAAACTTTGTTTGAATGGTTAAGGCAGAATTGAGTCTATTCAGACTTTTAATGACCTAACTTGATGTAGCATATTGAAGGAGTTCAGAATAAAGTCCTTTTGGGTGGCCAACAAAGGTTTTTCCGAATCCTCAATCAGTGCTTATGAGAGCTGTGAACGCGTATTTCATCACATATATAATACAACAAGAGAGCCCCGCGAAGATATATATTTTTTAATGTATTTATTGGCGTTTCGATTTAAAACAGAACATTGAATCTTAAAGCCCCAGTAAGAAATAGTCAAGAAATATGTACCTCCTGACAGTAAAAAAGGGTGAACATGTCTATTAAGTACCACCCTTTAAAGTACAGAAGCTGTCACCCACCCAACGGGTAGCATGCTTCATCATAGTGCTCCACCTCACATAAATGCAAGCCTATATTAATGTTGTTTACAGCCCTTCATAGATATAGGGGTGCTCTCGAGGCTTAATAGGCAGAGGAACCTCTCTGATATCTAGATGTGCTTCCTGATGTGAACAGAGGGAATGTGGACATGAATTGTTAAATGTGGCGAATTGGTAGACTACCCCAGTCTTTATTTAGTGTCCCCAGTGAGTGGAATTAAAGTTAAGTGGAATTATTCACCCTTAAATGAGGTTGACATCTTTCTGCCCTGGTGGTAGCCCTAAAGAAAGGTGCTGTGGGTGTTCATCAGGACCCAATCCTTTCTGTATTAACCTGACAGTAATGCAAGAAATTGACGAATAGACTAATTCATAATGTTAACGAGCGGATGTAACTACACCATCTTGAGGAACCTTTATACAGGAAATACATATAGATTATGTATAATGTGCACTATATCATTCTAAAGTCCAATAATTTAGATCAGGACTAATTGTCCATGACATTACCCTTTCTTACGTCCCGCAAACAGTGTTAAGGTAGTGTGTCAATCAATCTGTGCAAAATCATTACCCTAGTGTAAAGACCATATCAAAATGATTATAAATAAATCTTACCCCAATGGTGGATGTCTAGTGTCTAATCATTTGCCAGGAGGTGTAGCAGATCTATACAATGTCTAGCAACTAATAGTTGCAGAATGGGGTAAGTATAATAATGTAAATAACACATAACAATGTCCCATTACCCATGTAGATACATTTAAGTCTCTATGTACATGATCTAATTTCTCTCAAATCATCTCATAACTATCAAAGGTTTCTTGCCATATGTCTAAATCCAGTCCTAATTCATGACCAGTTTGTAGAATGCGCCCAAGGTCAGCAAAATGTGTTTACCTAAAACAACTAGTTGAAATCAACCCTGTCGTATGATGATGTCTCTGTCTGCTAATCACATTTGAAACATGAAGTGCAATTGTCGTAAAAGGAGGAGTCTCAGACTACTTCCGCATAATTGTAACTATCTTTAGTTAGCTGATGCTGCTTGATAGCTGGAAAGGCAGCTCCCTCCGTGCAGGAGCAAACGTATCAACTCTTTCTCTGCCTGCATGTCTATGGGCAGGGAAGGAGAGTTAACCTTCACTTCCAGCGGGCGGGAACACTTTGACAGCTCCCGCCTGCTGGAACCGGAGTGTTTGCTTTAGCTTGGTGGGAGCTGGCAGCTCACGCCGAGCTAAAGCAAACAGCTATGTCCCCGGCGGTGGGCACCCCGGGACATAGCAGGATCCGGTCCTGGGTGGTGGTTCCCCAGGGCCATGTTTGGCTCTAGGAGAGGGGACATGTGGCCCTTCCCCTTTGATCTGCATGGGCCGGTCCTGGGGGGGTGGTCCCTGGGGCTGTATGTGGCCCGGGAGAGGAGGAGCGGCCGCCCCCTCCTAGTTTTAAATATATTATAGGCCCCAAGGAGGTGGTGGTCCTTGGGGCCCGTGGGGGGGTCTGCATGCCCCACTCTATTTCTTTTCATTTTGCCCCGGGGAGGTGGCTGTGCCCTGGGCTTGAACCCACTCCAGGAGGAAGGTCCGTATAGCCCCCCTCCAAATTTAAAATAAAGCCCTGGTGAGGTGGTGGTCCCTGGGACACAAAAGATCCCACAAAGGAGGTTGTGAATGACCCCCGCCATTTTATTATAAAAGCCCCAGTGAGGTGGTGGTCCCCAGCTTAAAAGAGCCTCAGGAGGGGGGCCCATGCTCCCCCCTGCTGTTTTTAAGCCCTCACCTAGCCCACCCAGGTGCTAAACAGTAGAAAAGCGCGGGAGACTGCACTTCTTACAAATGCTTTTTTGCCTAGCGGGGCCCCAGGGGGACCCTGGGAACAGAGCTAGGTGGTCAGGGTACTCCTACTCTGCCCCCTTTTTTTCTGTTTGTAAACGTTTTTTCAGGGACTCAGCTGAAGCCAAATCCTAAGATGGCTGCCAACACTTCCTGGTTGAATTGTTGGCAGCCAATCACATTTCAGCACAGGGACTGTCGGATCCTCAGAGGATCCGCATCCCTAGATATCTAAATTTGATTTTCTTTAAATATCTTTAGAACTACTACACAGATTTACACCAAATAACAAAAGCACTCTTTCTGGGCGAAGAGTTCACTTTCTGCCACAATTGGTGTAATTCCGTCCAGTGGTTCCGGCTATAGTGCTCTTCAAAAATCCATCTGGGAATTAACATGGGGACACGCACATTTTTTTAATCCTCCTTTTTCGGCCTCCACTTGACAGATCACCCCAAAACTTCCCATGTGCAACAAGAATCACTGGCACACTTTTTTGGGGGACCTTTTGGAAACCACCATGGAGATTCATCTGACTGTGCCAAGGTATATGCTAGTCAAGACAAACTTTTCCTATGGAAACATAGTCCTAACTATAGCTACCTACTGGTGACTTCCAGTATGATATATATCTATATCTCCTGGATCCATTATGCTTAGTTTGCGTAAATTTGGAATATTTAAGACTGATTTTTGAAGTTGCCTCTACCACTCACTTTAGGCATATGGATGAGAAATTGTTATGTTTAGTAATGCAGGAGTGGTGGGGAGGATGGTTGGGTTCTTTGTCATGTTTTTATGATCTTTTGATATGTTTTCCTCAAAGAATTTAATGATGTTGTTGCAGAGGTGGGATGAAGGTGTGGGCTTGTTTGTTAGATTGATTATGCTGAAAATTTATCAGAAAATCTATAGGAGTCCATTTGTCAGGTTAGAGGCGACCCTTGACCTTCTGGTAGGTCGCTCCCCCCCCCCGCTGCAGCTCCGCCTGCACCCCCGCTGTCGCCGCCGGAGAAGTCGAGGCCCTCCACCACCCGCAGGCTTCCACCTGCGCCTCATCCCTGGTGGCCAGTGGTGGCCTTAGGTTCGTTTCATTTCCCTTGTGCTGTCTCTTTGCCTTTTTGCCTCTGTGACCCTGATTTGTGCCTGTAACTGCCCGTGCCCCCTGCCCCCCGCTCGCCGCTCTGCTCTGTGCCATTTCCCTTGTGCTGTTCCTTTGCTTTTTGCCGCTGTGACCCTGATTTTGTGCCTGTGACTGTCTGTGCCCCCTGCCCCTCGCTCGCCGCTCCGCTTCTGTGCCCCCGTTTCATTTCTGTACCACCTCGCCGTCCGCGTGCTTAATTTGTGCATGTGACCCTGTTTTGTGCCCCCATTTTATTTCTGTACCACCTCGCCGTCCGCGTGCTTAATTTGTGCCTGTGACCCTGTTTTGTGCACCGTTTATCTTCTGTACCACCTTGCCGGTCTCCTGTCCCCCATCCCTGCCGCTGCCTCCCCTGTGGCCCCACCCCCTCCGCGCCCATTCGCCACTCCCGTCCCTCGCCTCCTGCCTCCCAGCTGCTCCTCCCTCCCCACCTCCCCATATATGGCGGCCACGCAGCGGAGGCACGCAGCGGGCGCGCTGCTGGCGCGCCGAAGGCGCCTATGGCAAGCCCGTCTGCGCCAGTCCATGCCTGGACCGCGCCCAGCACCAGAACCCCTGGCCCCCGTGCCTGCCACGAGGAGCACCGCCTCTACTACGACGCTAAGACCCTCATCGCTCTCAACCCAGGAAGAACCCACACCTGCTGCAAGGCCGCCCCGAGGCGCACCCACGGCCCCTTCACCTGCCGGAACTGCAACTTCTCCTGCAACGAAAGCGCCAAGACACCCACCAAAGCGGAAACCAACCAGCTCAGATTCATCCTGATCAACACTGGCTCCGCACACAAACACGCCGTGGAACTCTGGGACCTACTCGACACTACATCTCCGGACGTCGCCTTCCTGACCGAAACCTCGATGAACGAAACCTCCGTGCCTGACATCGCCATAGCCATCCCAGACGGGTACAAGATCACCCGCAGAGACTGCGTAAACAGAACCGGAGGAGGTATCGCCATCGTTCACAAAAACACCATCAAGATCTCTACAAACACCAACGACACCCTCAGCACCGCCGAACACATTCACTTCCAGATCCACACGGACCCCAAGACCACCCTAAGAGGCACCCTCGTCTACAGACCACCAGGACCCCGGGCTCAATTCTGCGACTCCATCGCCGACCTCATCAGCTTACACGCACTGACCTCCACCAACTACACCCTCCTCGGAGACCTGAACTATCACCTGGAAAACAACAACAACAGCAACTCCTCCACCCTGATCGACAATCTCGCCAACCTCGGACTCAAACAGTTTGTCACAACGACGACCCACATCGCCGGCCACACACTTGACGCAATCTTCTCCTCAAGCCCCCACGTCACCTTCAGCCACGTCTCCGAACTCACCTGGACCGACCACCACTGCATCCATTTCTCCTTCCGAAAACCACTCACACCCCACCGCACCCTACAGACCCCCAGCCGCCGCTGGGGCAAAATCACTGAAGAACAACTCCAGACAAGCCTCACACTCAACCCTCCGACGAACCCCACCAACCCGGATGATGGTGCGCTCTCCCTCGAACGCTGGATGAACGACTGCGCCAACACCATTGCGCCGCTGAAAAACCCCACCAACAGATGCACCAGCAGAAGAGTCAGCTGGTTCACCCTGGAACTCCTCGACTCCAAACGCACCTGCCGGAAACTGGAAAACACACGGAACAGGAACAAGACGCCAGACAGCCACACTACCTACAAAGACGCCATCCGCAACCACCACCACCTCATCAGGACCACCAAAAGGACCTCCTTCACAGACCGCCTTGACAACCATGCACACAACAGCAAGGAGCTCTTCACCATCGTGAAGGAACTCTCCAACCCCAGCTCCAACGCCAAAGACATCCCACCATCACAAGCCCTGTGCGACTCACTCGCCACCTTCTTTCACCGGAAAATCACTGTCATCCATGACAGCTTCAGACCCCGGACGACCCCTGCCGACCACACCGCACCTAACCCACCGCACCCCACCACCCACGAAACCCTGACAACCTGGGCTAACGTGAGCATCGAGGACACAATCCAGACCATGGGATCTATCCACTCCGGTTCCCCTTCCGACCCCCTCCCACACCACATCTTCAACAAAGCCAGCAAGTCCATCGCACCCCACCTGCACAAAATCAACCTCTCCTTCGAGACCGCCACCTTCCCTGAGAACTGGAAGCACGCGACACCTGGAAGACAACAACATCCTAGACCCATCACAATCAGGATTCCGCAGCAACCACAGCACCGAGACCGCCCTCATCACCGCCACAGACGACATCAGGATCCTGCTAGACAACGGCGAGATGGCGGCCCTCATCCTCCTAGACCTCTCCGCCGCCTTCGACACCGTCTGCCACCGCACACTACGCACGCGCCTCCATGACGCAGGGATCCGAAACAAAGCCCTGGACTGGACCACCTCCTTCCTCTCCGGCAGAACTCAGAGTCCGCCTCCCCCCGTTCCGCTCCGAGGCCTTCAAGATCATCTGCGGCGTCCCACAGGGATCCTCCCTCAGCCCGACGCTGTTCAACGTCTACATGGCACCACTAGCACGCATCGCTCGACAACACGACCTCAACATAATCTCCTACGCCGACGACACTCAGCTGATCCTCTCCCTCACCAAGGACCCCCTCACCGCCAAATCCAACCTCCACCAGGGAATGAAGGCCGTCGCCGACTGGATGGAGGACAGCTGCCTCAAACTGAACACAGACAAGACAGAAATCCTCATCCTCGGGTCCAACCCCTCCGCTTGGGACGACTCTTGGTGGCCCACATCACTGGGGTCCCCCCCAGCCCCCACCGACCACGCACGCAAGCTGGGAGTCATCCTCGACTCGAAACTCTCCATGACCAAACAAGTCAACGCAGTCTCCTCCACCTGTTTCAACACCCTCCGCATGCTCTGCAAAATCTTCAGATGTATCTCGACAAACACGAGGAAAACTGTCACCCAGGCCCTGGTCAGCAGCAGGCTCGACTACGGAAACGCCCTCTACGCTGGAACCTCGTCCAAGCTCATCAGCAGACTACAGAGAATCCAGAATACCTCTGCACGCCTGATCCTCCACGTCCCGCGCCGCGACCACATCACCCCCCACATGAGGAACCTGCACTGGCTCCCCGTCGACAAAAGAATCTCCTTCAAGCTCCTGATCCACGCACACAAAGCACTCCACAAAACCGGCCCTGCCTATCTCAACAGTCGACTCTCCTTCTACGTACCCAACAGGAAACTCCGCTCCGCTGACCACGCCCTGGCCACAGTCCCTCACATCCGGAGAACTACTTCCGGAGGCAGATCCTTCTCCCATCGTGCTGCCAAGACCTGGAACATCCTCCCCCTCCACCTACGTCAAACCGAAGACCTGCTGACCTTCAGGAGACAACTCAAGACCTGGCTCTTCGACCAGTAACATCTTCCCCCCCTCCTCCCCCCCCCCCCAGCGCCTTGAAACTAAGCCTGCTCGCATAGTTTGCGAAGTTCGCGCTACTTCGCACTACGCGAATTGCACGTAGCACAGTGCGAACACGCGTAGCGTAGTGTTGCGGTCATTTTTTGCTTGCTCGCGGTCCTCAACGTCAAGTTGGCGACCGCGAGCAAGCAAAATGACATCCCGGCAAGGCTTTTTCCTTGTTCGCGATCAGCAACATCAAGTTGGCGATCGCGAGCATGGAAAATAAACCTCCCGGCGAGATTCCCAAAGCGAGGAGGTCAGGTTTCTCATTGCGAGTGGTCGCGTATGCTCGCGACCGCTCGCCATGAGAAACTACCAGTTCGCGTTGAGAAAGCTGCCACTCGAGTAAAAATCTACTCGAGCAGCAGAAAACTACAGCTCGCACTGTGCAAGATGCCATTTTCAATGATTGCACAGTGCCGGTTGCTTGTCCGCACTGTGCAATCATTGAAAACGACATCTGGCACAGTGCGAACAAGGTACTACGCAGTTCGCGAAGTGCTACGCGTAGCTCGCGTAGTGCACTTTGCGTAGCTTCGCGAAGTGCTACTTCGCGAACTACGCCCAGGGTTACTTGAAACCCACCCGGGTATGTAGTGCGCTTTACAAGTTACATGATTGATTTAGAGGTATAATGTATGTGTTGAAGATAAAAACTTTTCTTGCCTCTTTATACAGCTTTATAGTAACCTGTCACAAGGGACTTTACATTTCGTGTTATTGTTTTCCAGTTTGGATTTAATCTATGATCATTCCGTTCTTTCCATAACAACGAATTTGTCATTGTACCATTTCTTCGCTGATTTAAAAAAATATGTATGTATTTTGAATAATTTACTGTGTCTTGAGGACATAGTGGCAAGTTTATCAAGTGTTAACACAATATTGTCTTCAAGTCAGTTGAGCATTTCATTGAATGAGCAGATGATATTATTTGAGTGAATTTCCATGGCGGTTTCTCCATTAGGGCTTAGGGGCTGCGCCCCTCCTAAATTCCTACACATTTACATACAAATATATTAAATAGATTGATTTATTTAGAGATACAATCGTATCTCTTTACAAATCAATGTATTCAAGTCTGGGCTGTCTGTTTCAGGCTGCCTGCTCTGCCTCGTTCTGAAGCAGGAGACGGAAGCCAGACAGTAAATCAACTTTCTACAATGTGATGCAGGAAGCAGGGCTTTCTGTTGTAAAGCCCTTCATTGCCATGGTAGTCTGTGGTTGGTATGTACTCTGTAGGCCTGTGACGCGATCAGCATCACAGTTTCGGTCTTCGGAGACTTCATCCTTGCGAGATTTCAGACATCAGTCATTCACAGACAAAAGATCCCAACCTTTTGTCATACGTGGAAGTGGATTTAAGCACGTCTGATTTGGTGCTTTGTTCTCCGTAATGGTAAGTGTTTGAATGCTAATCTCTGGTGTTATGTATATTGTTCTGAGACCCTTCACCACGCTAACTTCCCCCACTGTGACACCCCAGGCTGCATGTCACTGGCACATTAGAACTGGAGCTGCAGCATTTGTACCCCAGAGTAATGGATCCAAAAGACGAGCAGGCCAGCGAGGGTTCTTGCTCCCTTGTGAAGTTAATCCAAATATCCGAGTAAATGGCAAAGTCAAAACAATTTGCTCACAGTGGACAGTTCTCTGATTTATGATGGTTTCCAACAAGTTGGATAAGATGTCCACATGGTTTTCATTATTTGTTCATGACCAACATTTCTAATATGTTTGTTCTCTGTTGGCCCTACAAAGATCCAGTGGGGACGAGTTGGGAGTCACAGCCAGAGAGCTTCTTGAGTGATGCTAAACCACTAACAGCCTCATGCATCAACCCAAAATCCAGTCGGTAAAATACCGATTCGCTAATAGCTCCCGGTATTAAGTTAAAAATACCCAATCCCAATGCATCAACCCAAAAGCAGAAATCGCTATTTAAGGAATCCTTAAATACCGATTCTTTAAATAGGGATTCCTTAAATACCGATTCCTTAAATAGGGATTCCTTAAATACCGATTCCTTAAATAGCGATTGCATTTAAGGAATCCCAAAGTGAGATTCCTTAAATGCAATGCATCAAAGTTAAAAAATTAGCGATTTCGCTAATAGGGGGAGCAAATTACCATGAAGATGAACTGCATGGTAATTTGCAAAAACTTTGAAAAATGCACTTTTGTGCATTTTTCAAAGTTTCATGTTGCGCACACACATGCCCTTAGAGCATGTGTGTGTGCAACATATGTGCACATATCATTTTCAAGGGTGCTATAGGGTGTCATTTTGACACCCTTGCACCCTTGAAATTGCATGAGCAATTAGCGAGAACCTACTGGTGCTCACTATTTGCTCATGCAATCTCCGATTCATTCCTATGGGCCTGGAGGCCCATAGGAATGATTGGGACGGCATTCCTTAATTGCTACTCGCTATTTGCTAGTAGCAATTAAGGAAAGTTAAGGAATCGCTATTTGAATAGCGATTCCTACATGCATAGCCTTTTGCTATTCCTTATTAGCGAATCCTTATTTTTCGCTAATAAGCAATCGCAAATGCTAATGTTGATGCATATGCCCCTAAGTCTCATTCGTGGATAAAGAGGTACATGAAATAATAGTGGGGATATGGGCCACCATCGAGAAAAGATTTTGGGGCCTATGCATCAACAATGCCATTTGCGATTCCTTATTAGCGAAAAATAAGGAATCGCTAATAAGGAATAGCAAACGGCTATGCATGTAGGAATCGCTATTCAAATAGCGATTCCTTAATATTCCTTATTACCGAATCGGTAATACCGAATCGGTAATAAGGAATACCTACCCATTCATTCCTATGGGCTTGGAGGCCCATAGGAATGAATGTAAAGCCAGTCTGTATTAGCGATTCGGTATTACCGAATCGCTAATAGCGGGAGCACTTTCAAGGGTGCCAGGGTGTCAAAAGGACACCCTGTTGCACCCCTGAAAATGATATGTGCACATATGTTGCACACACACATGCTCTAAGGGCATGTGTGTGCGCAACATGAAACTTTGAAAAATGCACAAAAGTGCATTTTTCAAAGTTTTTGCAAATTACCATGCAGTTCATCTTCATGGTAATTTGCTCCCCCTATTAGCGAAATCGCTAATTTTTTAACTTTGATGCATTTAAGGAATCTCACTTTGGGATTCCTTAAATGCAATCGCTATTTAAGGAATCGGTATTTAAGGAATCCCTATTTAAAGAATCGCTATTTAAGGATTCCTTAAATAGCGATTTCTGCTTTTGGGTTGATGCATTGGGATTGGGTATTTTTTCCTTAATACCGGGAGCTATTACCGAATCGGTATTTTACCGACTGGATTTTGGGTTGATGCATAAGGGTGTTTGATGCTTGTGGCTATCTAACACTTCAACCACTTTTGAAGGGAGGAGACCAGTGTGGTGAAATGGCTTAGTGCAGTCTTAAAATTACTTTAGTATTGGAGAGCATAATAAATAATAAGGATTGTTTATTACACTGGTTGTGTATTTTGGGAACTTTTTAGTCCAGATCTGCTACCAGGCCACCAACATTTGTACCATGCTCAAGCTGAAAACTTAGAAGACTCAAGGCATAAACTTAGTGTCATGCCTTTCACCATCAGTGTTGTACAACTCCAATGGTAGTGCTGGCCTCAACCTCACCCCTACGTATCAGCACATCTCAGAATTCCAGGCGGAAAGAAACCATGGCCTTTCAGTTACAGAACATACTCCAGTGTCCCCACGTTTGGGCAGACCAGGGAATCCCTGGCAAGAGTTGACAAACACATCCAATCCCTTCCTTGCAGGAATGGCTGCAAGGCCTGGGAAAAAAATGCGGCATAACAGCACAATGTGCACTTTGCACAAGGTGTAGATGTACATGTTCTGAGCTCATCTATACTTGTGTACTGTTGAGGACCATTTCCACAGCTATATAACTTTTCCACAATACTGTGTCCTCTGCCCAGCGTCCTCATGTAATTATCTCATGTCAGTCCTTTTCTCCCTATTGCTCCTGTGTCCCTGTTGCCAGTGCCCTCATGAGTATGCTGAGGTCACAGCCCTGGTCCCATCATCTGTGCCGCTCTATGACTGTACCTGTGCATTATCTCCATATCAGTGGAGGAGCCCCAAATTCAGTGCCAGAGTCCCAATGTGCTTGTGTGTCTGTCACTTAAGCAGTTAGTCCACCAGTGTGTGACATTAAAACTGGCCCTGTCCTCATGCCCCTAAGTTAACCCTGATGCCAAAAACATGGATTGATTTACGAACAATGAATGTTAAAAACATTAATGCACTATTCAGCGATTTAGTTCCTGTCTTATTTCACATGCTTTACTTAATCTTGCATTCCCCAAGAGATAGCTATTTTATAATGTAATTGTTTATCTGTATTTTTTTCTGTGCATACTTTGAGCCATTAATAATGCACACAAAGAATCAGAGGGAGAGGCCCTAATGGGAGACCGTACCACTCCCTACCTAAATGTAAACTTGCTGAAAGTACGTTCTCAAAAATAAAAAAAGAGGGGGGACAAGAAAAGGAGAGATCCCTAAGATGGTGTAATAACAGTGTTGGAGCCAAGAAGTTATGTGCCCTATTCGTAGGGGAGATACCTTTCTTAGGATGAGAATCCTCACTCACCCAAGGGTGACATGCTTTATCATAGGGTTCCCTCCTCACACCAGGGATGCAAGGTTCCTGGTGTGGGCTTCAACTCCTCAGGACTAGAAGAGGAGCTGAGGGGTTTTGAGGAAGGGACCAAAGATAAGGATGGTGAGAGGCAGAGTGCAGAAAGGGTTGCAAAGGGATTAAAACTGTATCAAGGAGACCAAATATCTTTATTGTGCGGTCTCTTAGGACAGGATTAAAAAGAAGAGGACGAAGGGTTATCAGCAAATATACCCCTAATTTAGGTTAACATGTTTCTGCCTATCGGCGACCCCAACCTGGGTTCAGGGGCATTCTTCAGGACCAAAAGTTAAGTCACTCTGCATCCAAGTTATTGAAATAACATTCAAATGTGTATAAAGTGTACTGGTCACGATGGAACAGTAGCCTGTAAATGTGAGCGATGGCAATTGTAGAAAGAAGGGTAGACCGACTCATCTGATAGGTGCTATTCTAATACCTCTCTTCAGCCTTATGGGTACCCCACTACGTTCACGGCCAAGAAGCAGTCTGTGTCCTTTCAGCTACGAGGGTCTAGGGACTTTCAGTGAGTTTACATACTTTGAGCCATGCCAGGTGTTTATGAGGGGCTTTGATTGTGCACGCCGGCATTAAGGCTGAAGCCAAACAAAGTGCCTGTTATTGGGTTGGCCTCTCTGCAGAGCATATAGAACAATGTTTATGTATTCCATGTGCAACTGAAATTCTGTGGAAAAGATTGTGAAGGGGGTACTCAGATGTCAAAATATTTGCAAGGCAAAGTAAGAGAAAATAAAATGCTTACATTTGAGGGAGTGCAGTGTATGTTTGGGGGCAGTGAAGTGAGGGAGATGCAAGGAAGTGCATTCGGGGAAGAGTGAAAAAAGGATGCTGAAGAGGAAAGAGAGGTGGTTTAAGATGTGCAGATGGACTAGATAGGCAGAGAAAAAGAGGATCAATATCTAACATAAAGCACACATAACTGAAGGCCAAAACTCCTTCCACAGGCTTTAATGCTATTTAATTCACAGACTCACAATTTCAGATTTGAAACATTTCCAATGTTAATCATTTATTACAAATCCCTGTTACTCATATATCTTAAACAGCGAACAACCATTGACAAAGCCAATCGTACTAACCGATTTTATGTGTCAGTTGTTGTGTCATTTATCTGGATGCACTTACATCTCAGAGAGAAACAAAAATACCAGTCATGTGGCACACGATGGGAATCACAAAAATGTATTTGACATGTTCCTTTATAGAGAACGGCTACTTTTTTTTCATCCCACTTAAAGACTTGTCTGCACATATTTCTATATAACTGGTTGCAGCCAGCAGCTGTGGGTGCTTCCTGAATCCTGGTTAGAGCATTTTTTCCAAAGTTAATGCTGCATGCAGTGCAAGACACTGGGAAAGCATACATTTTAAAGGGCTAAAGTTGTCAGGCTGTACAATTCACACATTACAGTAACTGTTAAACATATTAATGCAGTACGATATGGGGCAGTTTTTAATGGGTTTAATATTCCAAGACTATATATTCCCACTGCTTTATAAGCCTTGCTTTATCACTACACTCATTTGCTTTAAAATGCACCATTTGCCAATTTATTTCTCCTTTTTTCTCGGGAGAGGGACCCACCGTGGACCCCAGGCTTGTCCATTAGACTTGTTTGTGTTGCTCGCTATATAAAAGTCATGCCCAACATTTACGCTCCCCACTTTCAAATATCACCAGCCGCCACTAATGAACAGTTGATGGAACTCAAAGTGGCTGATTTTATTGAGTCACCTAACATCAATTTTTGATCTGCAATTCAGATCATCCTGTGTGGGATGTGACTGGGAAGCCGAATTTGAGCTTGTAGTGATCGGATTACAAAACTGTGGCGAAAGCGATGTTCCTTAAAGTGAGGTTCCAGCTCTCTTTTATCACTGACTTAAAAGAATGATGTTTGTAGGAACTCATTACAGAGGATTGGGCGGTAACCTAGAAAGATGATTTTAAACTAACAGAGGGCGCAGACAAATGAAGTAACCCTAGGTCATTACATTCTACTTCGCCAAAGGAGAAGCACTTTATAAAGTGGGTAGATTAATAAGGCATCTACCAACTCGAGGGCAGGGATACAGACCCACTAAGAATCTTCTACCAGTTCTGGTCAGCAGCTTACACTGTGCCGAGGAGGAGAAGGGGCAGCCGCATGGTATCCTCTGTACTGCAGAGGTTTGGGATTTGCTTATTTTGCTTATTTTGAAGCCAGTGTTTTGAAACTTATTTTAAAGGCAGTGCTTATTTTGAAGCCAGTGTTCTTCCTCCCGCAGTGCAGCTCCAGGTCGTTTTTAAGCACCCTATAATTTCTCGTTTTTAAGCACCCTATAATTTCCTCCGAGGCCCTTGCACGGATGTGGCGGTAATGCTTTTAAACACTTTGTTGTGTGCCTTAACAATGCCTGTCTATATTGTTGGTCACATGCACATCCATTGGCTTCCAATGCGTTTGTAATGTTTTGAAAATGTGAGTCAATTTAACAACCTGGGTTTGAGATACAATGCAAGCACATCTGGATAGCTCATCACTGTCTATGTGCCCCTGGATGGCAATTTTAATTTATAGAGAACTTGTAATAATAGCTTAACTTCAGTTATCCTGGTAAAAATAAAGGTACGAGACCTAGGAAGGCTCCATACTTTTACATTACCTTCACACCGGTTTTCTGTCACAATTTGGCACCTAAATAATATGGTTTTTATTTATGTGGCAAACTGCCCCAGTCGATTGCCATCAACGCCTACACCCTTGCTGAAGTTCCCAGGTGTACACAATTGTAGCACACTCACTTCCTTGAGGCGGAGTTAATTTTGCCCCCAGGCTCACACAAAGTGCATGTAGAACTCGTGCAAAAACAGTTCACCACAACTGTGGAAAACTCCAGACTCGCCGCTGCTTAGGAGCATGGGAAGCTCTGTATTTATGAGGCTGTCAGTCCCAGTCCTGTTGTCACCAGCACATGCATACTCTGCGACATTCTGAGCTAGAACCTTTAATTAAGGGGGTTTGGCATAAACTAACATTTTCACCCCACATTACAAACGACAAAGCACTTTGAAGCATACTTTGTAAAACTCCTTTAAAGGGGTGTCTTCATGTAAAGGGTATGACACTTAGGCTTTGATCAAGATTGCTTTCTCTCCCGTGTTTTCCTAACCTACTAGTTGTCTAATTGTTGTTTTGGAAACAAGTTGGGTATACAGGATTTCACCAGTACCTGTAAGGAACGAGGAGGGCTACAGACATTTCATGAAAACACATTAATTTCTGCTCTTTTTTTAATTTGGTGACGTTTGTTTTTGCAGAGCTGTAAAGAATTCAGATGACCGTGAAGCCAGGTTTTCCATGCATCTGGCCAGTGCCTTTGCAGGAATTGGCTTTGGAAATGCTGGGGTTCATCTCTGGTAAGTTCAGATCCCTTAACTATGTAAATGTTGGGTCTCCGGCTACTGTGGGCTGAGATTTCTAAGTTATATGTTGCTGGGTTACATGGAATACATAAAGGATTCAGTTTTGTGACCTCGACCTCTTCAACTGGTCCTACCAAAGTGCAGATGAACAATTGTGGTATAACCAGACGTCACTTTTACCTGACTACCATAAAAAAATCTTAAATGTACTGAAGATAAGAAGCTAAACGTTGGCTATGGTGTCGCCAATATCACTGAGTGAGCCAAGAGATATCATTAGCCCAGCAAGTGAGCCAAAGGATGTCTTTACCACATTTCCAGGCATGAGGAGAAATGAACCCCTCTCACTGGAATAAGGGTTACAGAAGGGCAATGTTAGAAATGGGGGTCTCAAGTTGGAAATGGTTTGCACCTTTGTACAAGTAGAGATCCTTGCTTCTAGTCAGGTTAAGGGAGTTACGTCCTTAGACAACCCCTGCTCACCCCCTTGGTAGCTTGGCCCGAGCAGACAGGCTTATTTCAGAGGTACTGTGTAAAGCATTTGTGCACACATACAGTTACATGGTGAGAACAGTACAAAAGGACACCAACAAGTTTAGAAAAATAAGTAATCTTTGAACGAAACAAGACCTAAACAACAAAACTCCACCATACATATATCAAGATATCCTCAAAAATAGGTTATTCACACAAATAAAACTTGTAGCAGCAAATATATCCACCTGTAGCTATTACAACGTCATGACAGATGAAAAATCCAAAGTACGGCGCCGACCGCAAGGTGCGTGGCGTCGGGTGTGGAGTTACACAGACCCCCAAAGAATAGTACATTGGCAAACGATGAAAGCAAAGATGGTGCACAGCATTGGGGAGGTGATGTTTTGTTGGTGCTGGGCTGCGGCGGTTCCTTACGAACACAGGGGAGGTGATGCGTTGGTTTCCTATGACCCCTGGGGAGGTGAGGCCTCGGTTCCTTACTGCGATGCAGGGGAGGTGAGGCCTTGGTTCCTTACTGTTGTCGGGGAGGTGAGGCATTGGTTCCTTACTGTTGCTGGGAAGGTAATGTCGCGGTGGCAGTGAGGCATTGGTTCCATACGACGGTGTGGTGTCGATGGATTCAGGAAGTCACCCACGGCCAGTCTTGGCTCTGTGATGATGAAGTACTGGCATCAATGAGGTCAGGGCTGAGGTGCGAGTCGGGGAAGAGAGTCGTGAGCATCACAAGCTTTGTCCTCGGCTCCGGTGCAGGCAGCGGCCTCGGTGACCGAGTCGATATGGCGCTGCAGCAGGTGGCTGGGCAGCAGTGCAAGTTAGGGAAGTGCGTCTGGTGCAGTTCGGATTACTAAATCTCCCCCTGCTTCCACGGACGGAATGATTTCTCAGTCACACGCACATACACACATCACACGCTGGTGGGGCCCATAACACCAACATTCATTCTCTCAAACTATCCGTGCCTACAGAGGGATATCCAATCCCAAACCACAGCTGTTCGCTTGGCTAGAGGAAACCACTTCTATTGAATTACCCTAACATTTCCTCCATCCGGAGGTCAATCGGATCATTTAGTTGTTATTTAGTTTAATGACGCTTTTAACTCTCAATTTAATCAATAAACATTTCAAGACATAATCACCCGACACAGTAATTCAAATAATGATTTTCTTTATCTAATTTAAATGCTTGTTAAATCCTAATAATGCAATATTATCTTTTGTCATATTTACCTATTCTGGCTAATTGTCGTTTTCTAAGTCAGAACTGGTCCTCAGAAAATTCATCAGAGTTCTAAAGTCTCCGTCCTCTTCTGTCAGCATAAGGATCTCTGATCATCGATTCTCCGTCAATAGCTTCGGCACAAAGTGGTCTCTAGCGAAGAGCAGCAGCCCTTCCCTCTCTAGTCTACTAATATTTATACTAAAATTTACATATAACAGTAACATTTTCTCAATTCCCAGGCCAATGATTGGCTGAATTCAAATATATCTCAATACATTAGGAAACATTCTCAAATTTTCTCATGTGGATGAAATCTCCAAGTAGATGTATGGGAAAGACTAATCCCAGGTCAAAATGTATCAGTTCGTTGGTAATAGGTGGAGTTCGGTAGTTCACTTTTTCCATTGGCAACAATTGCTTCACGTTCAGGGACATTGGCACCTCGCCCAGGGTAGTGTTCATGGGCATGGTCTGACAGGTCACACAAGGGACACGAACGAAGTCAGTGCAGGCGCCTTTTTCCATTGTTCAAATGATGAAGTCATGTACTTTAGTTAGGTTTCAGTCGGCGGCCATCTTTTGGTAGGCCAGAATAGTCAACTTTAAGCAAAGAAACACAAAATCGTAATTAATACATAGAAATGATTAAAACAGTGTTATTCCCTTACTAATACCCTTATGTGTATGCTCTTATCTAGCCATATGCAACATTCAAAGCCGTTAATGCTGGTTTATTTAAGCCCAAATCACATTAACGCTGCTCAAGCAACATTTATCGTTTTAATATGCATACAAACTTAGTTCACTTATTATTTTAGCCATGCAAATGCATTCCCACGTGTATTCTCTTGGTTAATAAGGTTGATTTAGTACCTTCACATCAATCTATTAATTATTAGAATTAATTATGAATCATTTTAATATAAACTTATATAAATGGATTGGGTATATAAAAAGAAACATTTTACCCGCTCCATCAATCCCCCCTTCGGTGATTTTATCACCACAAACAAAACCCACAAAAAAATCTATTCATTTCCCCTTTTACGGAAATTCGAAATGTTTTCTTGCTCAATTAGAATTCTGTTTCTTTTTCATCTTCTCTTTTGGTTTTGTCATACATACTCTCCTTCCATTCTTCCAATTCTATTTCATTAAGATCTCTTTCTGGTTTATTTTCCTTCTTTTTGTAAATTTCTCGTTTAACCTTCTTTTTATTTCTTCTATGTCTACAACACATACATCCTAATCTAAGTATTAATAATATGAAAATCACACATGTTAATGGAAATAATATTTTCCCTATTATAATACTACCTAATTTACCTAAGAAAGCTTTAATAGCAGCCATCTTATTACTAATTCTAGTCCAGATACTTTCAACTTCCAGTGGTTTTATTTCATCATGCAATTCTGTAATATTCTTAATGTATACTTTTAGATCTTTGCTTTCATCAGGAATGTAAGTGCAACAATGTTGAACTTTCAGCATTCCACAGACTCCACCCTCTTTTGCTAATAAGATATCAAGGGCAAGTCGATTTTGCATAATCATAGCACGCATAGCAACCATTTCAGTGTTCACCAAAAGAAATCCTCCAGCGGTGCTTGTTGACAAGCGATCCACTATGGTTGACAATTTCCGAATATTATTTGCATTCAAAGATATTCCCACTGCTGGTATCAAGGCTCCAAAAATATCACCTACAATTTCTAACCAGGTTTCTCTTCTGCTACGCATTAGTAGGTTATTTGGTCCACTATTTTCTACTCTATCCATGTGAAAGATCTTTGGAAAGACCAGGCCAACATAACATGTGCCATACCAATGGTCGGGCAACCTGTAATAAGCCTTGTTCCCACAAATATAGTACAGTCCAGGGAAAACTGGATCCTCTCCTTCTCTAAATCCCCATCCAGATGCAATAAAATATGTATCATGACACTCACTTGTCCCTATATAATAATAATCATATTGGGATCTATCTCTCATAATGCATAATTTGCCTTTCTGTGGTGAATCTATAGCTATTGTTGGACTAGCATCACCCTTTGTCTCCTTCTTCCCATCTATTTCCCAAATGTTTTCCCCTTCTTTTTGTCCTTCTGCATTCTTGTGTATTTCAATCTCCTCTCTTCAACCATATCCAAAAATTTTTTCTCTTCTGTCTTCAAACTGCAAGTTAAATTGTTCTTAACAATATATTCTAAAGTTAGTTCTTTAGTTTCTATAAAAATCTCACCTAATACATTAGCAGCTTTAGCTGGATTCAATTCATTATTCATGGGCAATTGTCCAAGAATATTATCTATATTAGACAAATTATATTCTAATTTCCCTACTAGATAAAATATACTAGTTAAAACGCTACATGTTATTCCATAAGTTGCTGGGAGGTGATTAGTCACCCCTTCTGAAAAAGAGGCAGGTAACTGCATGCATACATAGCAATCCCTTACGTCCATGGTTTTCACATATTCATACAATAATTTTGAAAAAACATTGCTAGAAAAATCAGTTATTGACCTATCCTTGTGCATATGCTCAGTGCTTGTTCTAAATGGAACTACCTTTTGTGAACTTTTCACTATGTTAGTCATATTCTCTGTATATCCCTCTAGTGTATCTAAAGTTACTTTGAAAGAGATCAAAAGAGCGAGTACGCTCCAAAGAAGCATTAATAGTCCTGTACAACAACAACATGTCTTGCACCATCTTCTCATAAAGGTACATCTACTTTTGTTATCATCTATGTTAGCCATCTTGTTAAAATTAACCGGGTCTTTTGACTTAGCCTCTTCTACTCCGCCTCTTGTAGCTTTCCTACAAGAGCTAAGACCTTATCAGGTGATCCAAATACTTCAATTTCTTATTCAATCCTTTATAGTTCTACAAGGACCTGTTTGAAATTACTCAGCTTGGCCTCTCGTCGTTTTTCACTTCCTTCTCGTCGTCCACATACAGAATTTCCTGATCTTCCGCTTCTTCTCCGATATCGGATAAGATAACTCTCAGGATTTCCTCTGTTTCTTCTTCCTTTACCACTCTCAGTAAAGTCTCCTCTGGATTTCCTTGACTATCTACCTCTTCTCCTTGTTCAGGCAGTGCCACGTACGTCCATTCAGGTGACTTATACTTCTGTTTTGGTTTTCTCGATCGTTTGTTTGCTTCAGACACTTCTGTCTCTCCCTCTTTCTCTTTGTGCTGACTGGTTACTTCATTCACTTGTTCAGCTTCTGAGGGTTTGACTCATGTCAATCGATATCTCAGTCTCTTAATTTTGTTTGGCCAAAGATCTCCTTCAGCATTCCTTCTTGTTTTGCCGTCTTTACTGTTTCTTTCCTCAATCCAAGTTCTCTTTCTTAGAACTCGACCCTCTGGTATTTCAGTTTCACTGTCTTCAGATTCTGTCTCGTTTGGTTTTTCTTTTTCAACAGTCTCTTTTTCCACCTCTTGTGTTGGCCCTACTTCTGTCCCTCCTCGGGTCTCCGGCACGCAATTTTCCTGCTGACTACTTTTCCCTTCACCTAGCTGGGTGTTGCAGTTCCCTACACCTCCTCGGGTTTTTCCGCAATCTGTCCCTCTCTCTCTGTGACTGCCCCTTCTTCTCCTTCCAATATTTTCTCAGGTGGAACTTCTTCTACTCTCTCATTTGGTGTAAATGTTACTTCTGACTGGACATTCTTTTCTTTTCTTCTTTCTGTGCTCACCACTGGCGTTTTGTTCGCCTCCAGAATCTGAACCATCTGAAATCTGCAATCTTTTCCTCAGAATTTCTTCTCTTGGAGTCTGGACTAGTCTTGGCTCCTTTTCCCCCCTTTCAGGATTTTCTTTTGACTTTATATTCTCATCACCTGAATCATCACTTGATCCTGATTCATCGAAATATTCTTTTCCAATACTGTCTGCTGGATTTGGAACTCTCAAAGTGTGACTTGCATGTATCCAATTTTTCAATCCAGCACACTTCACAGCAGTTGTTGTGGTCAAGATGACTTGCTTTGGCCTTCCCCACCTTGGAACCAAGCAATTTCTTCTTCTGTGGACTTTTATTCTCACCCAGTCCCATGGGCTCAAATCATGGGCTGGTTTCTATTCAAGTGTGGTGGCATCCGCTCCAACCTGGTGAAACACAGAATGGACTGCGTCAGCCAGGCCTTTACAGTAATCCAAAATCATGTCATCAGTTATAGTCATCAGCTTGTTGACTGGTACAAACACGTGTCTCCTAGCTCGTCCCATGATGATTTCGTGGGGACTCAAACCTGTAGTTCTGTCTGGAGTAGACCTAATGGTCATCAAAACTAGAGGCAAGACATCAGGTCATTTCATTCCTGTGGCTAAACACATCTTCCCTATTCTGTTTTTGATGGTACCATTCATTTGCTCGACCACACCAGAAGCCTCTGGTCGGTAGGCACAATGCAGTTTTTGTTGCACATTCAATGCTTCACAGATCAGTTTCATAATTTCATTATAAAAGTGCCCTCCTCTGTCTGATTCAATGGTCACTGGGAACCCGAACCTTGGGATGAAATCCCTCAGCAAGAGCTTGGCCACTGTGATTCCATCATTTCTTCTGGTTGGGTATGCTTCCACCCACCTAGAGAACAGACAAACTACCACCAAAACATACCTCAGCTTGTTATAAGGGGGCATTTCAATGAAATCTATTTGCATTTGGGTGAAAGGTCCTCCCTCTCGGCCTATGGTGCCTAGACTCGCCACAGTTTTCCTTCCAGGATTGTACTGCTGACATATCAGGCATCTCTGACATAGGCTCTCTGCTATCAACCAGAATTTTGCATTGTACCAGGTCTGCTTGAAAGCCCTTATCATGGCATCCCTTCCCAGATGTCCTTGGCCATGATACATCCGTGCCATGGTTGACATCATGCTATCAGGCATTACTGGTCTCCCATCCCGTTAGACCCACACATGATCTTTCTCCCTGGGTGCACAACCTGCTTTTAGCCACTGCTTCATTTCTTCATCTCCTGCTTCGTCCTGCAACTGCCTCACTTCATCCCATGTTCCCACCACGTTAGTAAACATTAAGGAGCAAGAAGACATTTCCCTTTCCTTTGACCGATTAATAGAATACTGGTTTCGGGCACAATACTGAGTCATGTCATTTGCAAAGCGATTCCCGGTAGTGATGTAATCACTTCCTTGACCATGAGCAGCACATTTTACCACAGCCAGCTCTTTGGGCATTTGTATTGCCTCAAGCAATTTTCCAATCACTTCTGCATTCCTTATGGGGGTTCCACTTGAGATCAGGAGACCTCTTTGTAGCCATAATTGGCCAAAGTCGTGGACAACTCCGAAGCCATACTGGCTATCAGTCATCACAGTCACTCTCACATTCCTCCCAATTTTGCATGCCTTTGTCAATGCCACTATTTCTGCTACTTGAGCGGATTTAACTCCTTTCAAAAGTGATGCTTCTATAACTGCTGAAACTGTGCATACCGCATATGCTGCACTCAACACTCCATCTGTTCTCAGACAAGATCCATCCACAAAAAACACATAATCACTTTCTGGCAATGGCAGGTCTCTTATGTCAGGTCGAGGTTTCGTGCAGTAATCCAGCACATCCAGACAATCATGATCAACATCCTCTCTTACCTCCACTCTCTCTGCATCAGTCAAAAGTGTAGCTGGATTCACATTCACACATCTCTCCAGACTCACATTGGTTGCACCTAGAATGACCTTCTCATACTTAGTCAGCCGACTATGTGACATGAACTGTGTTTGACTCCTTGTTAAAAGGATCGCCACACTGTGAGGTACAAACACTCTTACTGGATACCCCATCATGATTCCCTCACTCTGCTCTAGGCTTCGGCATGTAGCAGCTACTGCTTTCACTGGCAGACCTATCGCCACTGGATCTAACATTGACGAGAAATATGCCACTGGTCTCCTTTGCCTTCCATGTTTCTGTATTAACACTGAGAGTGCACATCCGTTTCTCTCACTGCAGTATAATTCAAACTCTTTCTCATAGTCTGGCATCCCCAGAGCTGGGGCTTCACAAAGACTGTTCTTCAGCTGTCTGAATGCTGCCAATTCTTCTTTGTTCAGTTCGAGGGGGTCTTTAACCTCACTTTTCGTCAATTTTACCAATGGTTTGGCAATCAGGGAAAAGTTACTTATCCACTGACGACAGTAACCAACCATTCCCAGGAACATTCTCACCTCTCTTTGGGTCATTGGAGCTCTCATTCCTCTAATGATTCTGATCCTGTCTATGGTTACTTTCCTCAGCCCTTTTTCAGTGGTATGACCCAAATATTGTACTTCTTTTTTTACAGTATTGCAATTTTGTCGGAGATACCTTTAGTCCTCCATCTGCCAAATGATTTAGCAAAGCTATGGTGTCTGTTTCACAAGCCTCATGTGTCTTTGACGCCACTAATAGGTCGTCAATATATTGGACCAAAACTGAATTCTCAGTCATGGTAAGACTTTCCAGAGATTTCTTTAGCAACTGATTTAAAATGGAGGGGCTCTCTGTGTACCCCTGTGGGATTCGGCACCATGCCAAAATACGCTCTCCAAACCAAAATGCAAAGATCGGCTGGCTGTCATGATGCAACGGAATGGAAAAGAAAGCATGACACAAATCAATTACTGTGTACCATTCTGCATCATGAGGAATCTGATACAAAATTACTGATGGATTTGGAACAATGGGACAACATGACACAACAATCTTGTTAATCTTTCTCAAATCTTGCACAATCCTGAAGTTCCCACTAGGCTTTTTCAGTCCCATTATAGGTGAGTTACATGGACTGCTCAATATTTCTCTTAACACTCCTTGCTGGATCATTTTCTCAATTAAAGGTGTTACTCCTGCAATTATTTCGGGTGTCAGTCTGTATTGTGGAATGTTTGGGAAAACTGCTCCTTCCTTGACAGTGATTTTCACTGGGTCCACATTTCTCATCAGGCCTATATCTTCTCCAGTGAAATCCCAAACTGCTGCCTTCACTGTCTGTTTCAATTCTGGGGGCAATTCATCTGGATTGAATATGGCATTGGGTTCCAGAAACCTCACTCTCTCTGTTAGCTATGGTCATTTTATACAGAACATCCTCATCTGGTGTTTCAAAGGCTATTCCGTCTGGTGTACAGAATATGGTGCAATTCATTTTGCACAACAAATCTCTACCTAGCAAATTCACAGGACTGGTGTCACACACCACAAATCGGTGCATGTCTGAAAATTTCCCTATTCTGACCTTTACCGGTTCAGTAAGGTACGTTCTAATCTGGGTGTTTGATACACCAACTACTTGGATTGTTTCATCCGAAAGAGGAAGATTTTTCTTGTCTGCTGATCTGACAGTAGATCTCGTAGCTCCAGTGTCTACTAGAAAAGTAATGTTTTCATCATTAATTTTCCCATCTACAAATGGTCCTGTCTGATCTATTTCTAGAGATGCGCCAAGTACGCACCCTGCTTCCTCTTTTCGGCACCGTCAATAAATCTCCTCTGACTCACTCTCGTCATTTTGCAGCCAAAATTGTGACACAGCGTTCGCGCGTTGCGGTTTGTTTACCTGTTCTTCATTGTAGAATCCCGTCTCTTTACTATATCTTTGGGTGTTCCGGCTCTGCGGTTTTGGCACCTGATTCTGTGGATTAACAGCCTTCTGCTGTTGCGGCGGTGGGCCACTCCCCTCACACTGCACCTGTGGATTTAATGATGGATTTTCATTATTAGTACCTGGTGGATATTTACACTCGGATTTCCAGTGCCCTAACCTTCCGCAATTGTGGCATGGAAACTTCTTTTTAGCTTCTTCTATATTACCTTTCCCATTTCCTGGGCCAAATATCGGTTTAATGCCTGGATTATTAGCTTGTTCAACCAGCTGAGCTTCCTGTCTCTCTGCGACTTTCACTTGAGCCCACATTGCCTTTTCTTTTAGTTTTCGCTGCTTTGCCTCAATCTCATCACTAAAGTATTTTTAAGCAAATAAGAAGAGGGTGAAGGCTATATTACCGCACCTGACAAGTGAATAGTGTCGTTAGAATATAATTCTATAGTGCAAAGAACCAAGGAACACTTCCCTCTGAGCTCCTCAATCAGGAACAAGTCCTGTCAAAAACATACATGCAACAGGGTTCAGCACTATTTAGAAAAAGTCTGTTGTATTTAAAGAATGTCCAAGACGTAGATATGATTTTCAAAGGAAATTCTTTTCTTTATTTGATACTTTCACAGGCATAGAATATCACAGCCTTGATAGCACGAGAAAGCCATAGCCGACGCGTTTCGTCTCCTATAAGGAGACTTCTTCAGGGCTATAGAAAAAAATATACAGAATATAGTTTTATACCCAAAGCACCAACATATATATATATATACATACAAAGACAAAACATTCTACAAAGTTGAATTTTTACAGAAAATATTACCAAATTTACGGCATGTCTAATAATAAAACGTCAATAATAAATTCACACTAGAAGAAGAAGGGCCTATATAACAAAAAAATATGTAATCACTGTTATATGTAGTTTAAGTGCCTATCACAATAAGTTACGAATAAATAATTTGTCATTGATGCTCTGTGTTTATGACACTGAAAGTATCTGTGAATCATATGAGTAATATGGTTTGTGACAATGATCTCAGGGACTAGTAATAATGTTTTAATCCAATAAAGTGTATAAATGTATTAGCAATTAATCAGGCAAAAATTTGAAGGAGCTGTATTGTCTGAAATATATTTTTTAATATGCTGGTCTATAGGTTTTGCTCTCTCTTGTAAAAAATCTTTTTATACTTTTGGTATTATGATTTATGTGGCAAATACCACATTTGCATAAACTGACATTGGTTTTGGGATCTCTTATGTTTAATGACACGACATGAATTATTAATGAGATACTATGTCCATATTATGAGCTCTCTTGAACATTGCATTCAATATATACATGGTAATGAAATTGTAGAGTGATAGGCACTTAAACTACATATAACAGTGATTACATATTTTTTTGTTATATAGGCCCTTCTTCTTCTAGTGTGAATTTATTATTGACGTTTTATTATTAGACATGCCGTATATTTGGTAATATTTTCTGTAAAAATTCAACTTTGTAGAATGTTTTGTCTTTGTATGTATATATATATATGTTGGTGCTTTGGGTATAAAATTATATTCTGTATATTTTTTTCTATAGCCCTGAAGAAGTCTCCTTATAGGAGACGAAACGCGTCGGCTATGACTTTCTCGTGCTATCAAGGCTGTGATATTCTATGCCTGTGAAAGTATCAAATAAAGAAAAGAATTTCCTTTGAAAATCATATCTACGTCTTGGACATTCCTTTAAATACAACAGACTTTTTCTAAATAGTGCTGAACCCTGTTGCATGTATGTTCATCACTACTAATGTATTTAGCATGCCTTAGGATCTCATCTATTTTCTTGCTCTGCCAGTCCACGGTGTGCTGCTTAATCATTTCCCCAATCTCGGGGCGCAGACCATACACAAACCTGTACACAAAATGACTTAGGTCCTTTTCCCCCAGATTGTCATCCCCACTGAACTGTTTTAAAGCTAATATTAGCCTTTCATAGTAAGCGTGAACTGACTCTTTCGCTTCTTGATGGGTTTGATCTATTTTGTTTTTCAAGAACACCATGACCTGTTCATATTTCTTCATTACCTCTGGGTCTGGTGCTCCTGTTTTGGGATCTCTCGGGTATTCTTTAGTGGGCCAATCTATGACTATCTTGCATTCTGCCCACAAGTCTGCTGGCACTATTATATCAAACAGACTATTCAGATCAATCCACAGCACTTTTGACAATTTAACAAATCTGTCTACCTGTCTGTACCACTGGACCGGCTTTTCTCGTAATCGAGGGAAGTCATTTGTAAATGACAAAATGTCCTGTCTGGTCCACGGGGCATGCACATATCCCCCTCCTGGAATCTCTCTCATAGGGAACTCTGTCACCACGTTTTCCTTTTCTCTCACAGGAAACGCTGGAAATGTTCTGTCTGAGGTGTCATCCCGCTTCCTATACCACCTGCTTTTCCATTTGTCCACATCTCCCCATTTCCTCAACACTGTGATTATGTCACTAATCTGCCCTATTCGTCTTGCAGTGTTCAGATTCTCAATGTCTTTTTCTGTGAAATCCACTTGGTATGGCTTCTGTAAAGCTTTTACCTTGTCCATGTCAATTCCCATTTCACTTGCTATTTCTGCTAGTCTGTCATGTAAATTCTTTGCTCTCCAGGTGACACTTTTGCACAAAAACAATAGTTCCTCATCTTGGTAATTTTTCAGCTTTTCTGTGGGGATGGTCCCTACTATCAATTCTTCTAACACCATCCGTAATTTTGCCACATCAATGGTATGGGATTCTTTCTCTTTACCCTGCAAGCCCTTCAGCCATTCGCTCAATTCGTCAGTAGTTATACCCGCTGATTTTTCTACATTCCCTGGTTCCGTCAGTCTCTGTGGTTCTAATATTGATCCTCCTACCATTCTGCTTCTCTCTACAGTATCAGGACAATAAAATGGGTTATTTGACACATGTAAATCACCTTCACTCATAGTGTGTCTCCAGGAATTCTCCTTTGCTCTCATCAGGGGCTGTTCTGCCTGTCTATTGTTCACATACGGGACTGTTAGACCGTGCTCACTGTCTTTCTGCTTCTCGAAAATAGGCATAACAGGACCTATGGTCACAGGGACTGTAACTGCTTCTAGATTTTTCGTCAATTCTCTTATTTTCTCTGTCAGTTCTAATGTGGTTTTTGCTAGTTCCCTGGAATTTTCACTCTCCACCCTATTTTCCTTTCCCCGTTCCCTAAGAGAATTCCTTCTCTTTACCTCCGGAGTCACATCTTCTGTCTTAATGATTCTCAGAGTCTCCCTTACTGGTGTACCGGTGGTTGGTGTTTCTGATTCCTGCCTGTATGGAGGTGGACTTTTGTAAAACATGCAAAGTAACAACAGAAGAGGAAGGGTAATAACACGACTAGTCCCCTCAAGGGAAAGGTTACAAACCAACGAAGTCAGTGTAGTGTCAACAAGGCACTAACCATCCAAAAGGCACGGGTCTCCAGAGTCAGAACCTACCCAATATGTTATAGGGAGGAAAACAGACCTAAGGAGGTAATACAAGTTATGTATGAAAGCCCTCACTCACCAACCTGGTTGGTGACATGCTTCATCATCGGGCTCCACCGGGTATGGCCGAATGCCATCCCAGTGTGCTGCAACGCCAGGTTACTGCGGAGCGGGATTGTGTGTGGTGACAGTGAATTTAAAATTCCCAATTGAGTCAAAAAAATAATTTAATAGTTTTGCTAATTGGAAAAAATTAAAAAATAAAAAGGCCAGAATAGTCAACTTTAAGCAAAGAAACACAAAATCGTAATTAATACATAGAAATGATTAAAACAGTGTTATTCCCTTACTAATACCCTTATGTGTATGCACTTATCCAGCCATATGCAACATTCAAAGCCGTTAATGCTGGTTTATTTAAGCGCAAATCACATTAACACTGCTCAAGCAACATTTTTCGTTTTAATATGCATACAAACTTAGTCCACTTATTATTTTAGCCATGCAAACGCATTACCACGTGTATTCTCTTGGTTAATAAGGTTGATTTAGTACTTTCACATCAATCTATTAATTATTAGAATTAATTATTAATCATTTTAATATAAACGTATATAAATGGATTGGGTATATAAAAAGAAACATTTTACCCGCTCCATCATGTCGTGCTCTTAACGAGCTGTGCCGACAGTTTCGTTGCAGGTCGCGACGTTGCTCGCCTGCATCAGTGGTGCAATTTCCCTCTATGGCAGCTGAAACAGCAGTTCCAGATGACGGAGGACAAAGGAAATTAAGTCTTTGTGTCCCTGAGACTTCAGAACAGGAGGCACGCTCTACACCAAGCCCTTGGGGATCTTCTTCAAGCAGAATCCACAGCACACAGCAAAGTCTTTGTCCTCTCCTTGGCAGAAACAGTCACTGCAGGCCAATCCCACACAGCACGGGGGCAGTACTTCTCTTTCAGCTTTCCCAGCTCTTCTGTTTGGCAGAGGGTCCTCTTGAGTCCAGACGTAATCTAAAGTCCTGGGGTCTGGACTAGCAGCATTTGATTTACTGCCCCTGTGCACACACAGTGCATTGTACTAGGGACTTATGAGTAAATCAAATAAGCCAATCATGGGAACACCAACCCATAAACGCAATTTACACAGAGAGAACATGCACTTTAGCACTGATTAGCAGTGGAAAAGTGCCCAGCGTCCTATAGCTAACAAAAACAGGGTCGGAAATTGGAGGCCAAGACGCAAAGTCTGGGGATAAACCTGCTGCAAAAGCCAGGTCGAACAGGAAAGGTGAGGTAAAGCATGCTGCTTGCACTGTAAGCCCAGCTAGTGCTCTTAATATCAGTTAGAGAACAGGTCTCGGTTAAGGGGGGGGGGGGGGGTCTACATTGTTTCTATACACGTTAAAAGTAAGAAATGCCTATTTTCTATATAAGTGCATAGGACTCAGCGCTTAGCATGCAGTCTTTGCAGATTTGAGAAATGAGATACCTTACATCTGGACTGTCACATCTTTAATAGATTCATGACTTTTCCTTAACGTTAGCTAGGAAAACCAATGTTCTGCACCAGGACTCCTATGCAAGAATCATTATTTTTCAACATTTACTCACCACCAACAAGGCAATTTTGTTAAAATTAAATACAAATGATTATATATACATACACCAGACCACACCGTAGATGGGCAAAATCTTCCCATATAGCTGCTATCACTGCTTTTGAAGCCATAGTTTCTCCTGTTGAATGTAAGAACACTTTAGAATCAATGTCTCCCAGGTGCACTAGCTATATCATCTACCTTGCCAAACTAAGCGACAAATCCAGTCTGCATAGAGCAGATGCCTTTGTACAGTTTGTCTGAAGTACCATGTGGTGTGATACAGTTTTGATGAAACCAGACTACTCACTTTTTCAATTAGTCAGGAGAAAGCTGCAAAATAGTTGAGATATTTGGTTGTGTCTTTATTGTAATGTTAAACATAGCACCTTTCTATGTAAAGGAACTCTTATTCAATACTCACACATCCAATACTCTATTGTAAGGAACAAGATGTATTAGAATTGTGAACTTGGCGGACATCGGTTATCTTGTCAGGCCAATTCAGAACCATATTTAAACCCCACATATGGAATTCTTGCTAGTTGGTGGTTACATCAACTGAGCTCCTTTCAACAACTTACAAACAAAGGGGTGTTTCACCAGTGATCTTCTGTCAACAGTGTCATGGCCTGCCGAGATCACCTATCAGAAGATGGTCACTGATAATGTGCTTTACTCTTGACTTTTGGATTAGTCAAGATGATTAGAACTTGTACTAGATCTGCTTAAAATGATTAAACCAATTTAGCAGTCCGCAAAAAATACTGGAACAAAAGAGTAAAGTGACTTGAGGTAAACATTTGGAATGATTAGGTGCCAGGAGGATTTTTAGATTAAATACACTAACGCAGTAGAGTATTAAATTGCTCACTCTAACAAGATCGGGTAACCTGCCTGTACTATATCGAAATCTAGAATTGAGCTCAGTTGATGTATTGGCGAGGTAGTATCCTTCAAGAATATGTAAATTAAAAAAGGGCAAAACATCAATTTGTGAAATTTGAGCCAGCAACACTTGGAGCCAAGTAGGATAAAAAAAATGTAATTTAGTACTTATTTGTCTCAAGTACTTTATCTTAAAATGATTTACATAGTATTAGTCTACGATAATTAAAGAGTTTTAAGATGACATGTAGATGTTTACAAATAGAGAAGGGACGTTTTTGATATATAAATATATGTATGAGGTTTTTTATGAGCTTCAAAAGAAGGCAAGAAGTTAGGAATTCTAATTAAATAGTAGTGTTAGAAATTGGGTCCCTGGTTGGCAGAGGTATGCACCCTGTCCAAGTAGAGCCCATAATCAAAGTCAGGGTGAGTCGTATACACACCCTAAATTAACCTGGTAGCTTGGCACAGAGCAGTCAGGCTTAACTTAAGAGGCAATGTATAAGTATTTGTGCAACACTTAATGCAGTAAAACAGTGAAAAACACCACACAAAAAAATCCATACCAGGTTAGAAAAATGGAGCCTAATTTAATTAACAAAACCAGACCAATATGACAAAAATCCAATTAATAGAACTTGAGATATGAATTTTTAAAGAATTAGGTGAAAATAGCGCATAAAAGCACAAAGAGCCAACTGTGGTTTTGTGGCCGTGCCAGACCAGGACAAAGTCACAAGTTCAGTCCGATCATTATGGAGCATGGGCTGGCTACAGGGACCCCCCATGCACCTGGTGAACACAGTACCTTAAATCCTGGACGCAGTGTTGCTATGTAAGGCTTTGCGTCGTCCGGCATCGGTTCCAATTCGGAGCACAGAAGGCAGAGCACCTTAGGCCCACTTCCAAGCGTCCAGGACTGGGGTGGCACCACTTGAAATTGTAAACTAACATAGTTCAGGTGCTGTAGCAGGTGAGTTGGAAGTCTTTTGTGTGCCTGAGACTTCAGAAAACAGGAGGCGAGCCAGCAAGCCCTAGGAGTCACTTTGGTTCTTGGAGAGATGCAGGTCCAATCCTTATCCCTACCATGCAAGGGGGGCAGCAGGTCAGTACAGCAGCTCAGGAGTCCAGCTGAGTGACAGTCTTTCAGCAGCACAGCAGTCATTCTTCCTAGCAGGGGGTCCACAGGTCGAGAAATGTACTCAAGTGATCGTGTCTGAGATCCAGTAGTTATACTTTGATACCCTGATTCTGGAAGGTTGGAGTAGGTTCTAAACAGTGGCTTTGAAGTGCAGTGAATCTCCTTCTGCCCTTGCCCTGACTCCAAGCTGGCTGGAGTGACGATTCAGGGCCATTAGGCCTATTGTGTGGAGACAGGACACATACTATTCAGCTCCATCCTCCCCATCAAGCCAGTTAGTGGCCCATTAGGGCCCATCAAGTCGCACCTAAGCTCCCATTGTGTGTGGCTGTCTAGAGGGAATGCACAAGGCCCAGATGTCACCCACCCCAGACGTGTATTCAGAGACAGGCAGAAGGCACAGAATGGTTAAAGTAAGAAAATGCCAACTTTCTAAAAGGGGCATTTTCAGACCTGCAACCTAAAATCCAACTTTACCATAAGTTGTGATTTTAAATTGTGAGTCCAGAGACCCCAAACTCTAAATATCGATCTGTTCCCAATTGGAAACTACACTTAAAAAAATTAGTTATGTAATCTCAATGTTAACCTACAGGAGAGATAGGCCTTGCAGTAGTGAAAAACTAATTTGAGTTTTTTACTACCTGGACATGTAAAACTGTTTAAATGCACTGCACCCTGCCCTTGGGGCTGCATAGGGCCTATCTTAGGGGGACCTATATGTATTAAAAAGGATGGTTTGGGCCTGGCATTACAGTTAAATGGGCAGGTCGGCATGGCAGTTTATAACTGCACACAGGCTCTGCAATGGCAGGCCTTAGACATGTTTAAAGGGCTACTGAAGTGGGTGGCACGATCTGTGCTGCAGGCCCACCGGTAGCATTTAATTTACATACCCTGGGCACATGTGGTGCACTTTACTAGGGACTTACAAGTAAATTAAATATGTGAATTGTGGATAAGTCAATGTTACCATGTTACAGAGAGAGCACATGCACTTTAACACTGGCTTGCAGTGGTAAAGTGCCCATAGCAGTAAAACCAACAAAAAAATAATTCCGCAAAAGGGGGAGGGGGAAGGCAAAACATTTGGGGGTGACCCTGCAGAGAGGGCTAGGTCCAATAAGTAGTTTTAATTGAATGTACAATAAATGTATCTATGCAGTTTTCAAAAACTGATGCTGGGACATAAAATCACATCTCATCAAGTATACCAGGAAGGGGTCACCTTATATAATGTGCAGTCGGTTAAACATAGACAAGGCCTCTTTTCATGTAAGCCCAAGGTGCACAAAGCTTGCTTTGAAAAAAAAAACACTTATTTTAACCATTGAACCAATTGTTTACACTGTAGTTCAATTTTACTTCATCACTCAAGTACCCCAGATCCTTACACCAGAAGGCACTCAATAATTTGGGACAAATTCCCTTCATCATCCATGAATGGACCATCAAATGGGGAAAATGCCTCAATGAAAGCAATATCAAGATTATTTTAAATAGTTATGAACCGATAGCTATTATTTTCTATTGAATAAATACATTGACTGTGAACTAACTAGGCACCTAAAAATACTTCCTCCTCCTCAAACATATCAGACAAGTCACCCAGGCCTGCATGTCCTTGCTTGTGCCAGCTGGGGCAAAGTAACCACTTGCATCAGTGTGAACAAACCAAACTCAGCATCACGAAACATGCTTGGACAGAAACAGTGATTGTATGATTTCAACTTAGAACTCGTCCCACACTCTTCTTACACACAACACGCCTGCGTAGGTGCAATAACAAACAACATCAGGTCACTTCTCAGGGCCTCATGGGCAACACACAACAATTCCCACAGAAGACATACTACAATTATGCACTCTTCATGCATATGGGCTTTGGCTAGCACCAAACAGTTGAGGCATCTATCACACAAGTCTGACTAGCAGCACAGTGGCAAAGAAATCAGTCATCAAAGCTCCCGCTTGCAACAGTTTTGAACTAAAAGGCTACACAGTGTTTAGGTTACCCAATGGTAGCAATATGCTACACAATACCAATACCAATTACATTAACTCTGTGTAGTCATGTGTGATACGGTACCAGGATATCCTTGGCAGAATATTATACGACATAAATATTGTGTCTTTAATATTGTTTTCAAAATATTACTTTCTTGTTTTTTAATTGTTCATAAATAACCCTGGGCGGGTAACTCCGCTCCGTCAGCGTAGTTTGCGGAGATTTGCCTACTCCGCGCTCCGTGGCAAATGCGGAGGTAGGCAAAACTCCGCCTCCATGGTGGAGCAGAGTTAGCCGCTCCCTCCCCCCTCCCAAATGCTTTAAAATGATAAAAAGAAGGCACTTACCTGTGTTTCTGCCACCTCCCCTGGCTGCCCGCTCTCCTTCCTGCTCCTCTCTCGTCCTTCTATTTAAAAAAAACACTACGTTGTACGTCTTACGAGTGTGCACGTGTAAGATGTGCAACATAGTGTTTTTAACAATGAAGAAGGATGCGAGAACCAGGAAGGAGAGCGGCCAGGCAGGGGAGGTGGCAGAAACACGGTTAAGTGCCTTCTTTTTATCATTTTAAGGCATTTGGGAGGGGGGAGGGAGTGGAGCAATGCGTAACTCCGTGGAGCTACGCGTAGAGGCACTACGCCAGCTTTGCCCACCCCTATTAATGAATTAACACATCTATTGACTCCCACTGCAATTCCTATACAGCAGAACTATCTCTTTGGTTACAGGGCTCTTAATGGTACCAAGAACGATCTTATCCTTTAAGGCACATCAGTTTCACAGATTAAGGTCTCAAAAAGTGGTATTGATAAAGTCAGAAAAGGTTTGTCAGTTGCCACTGATGGATCGCCTCCACATGAATCATGAAATAAAAGCTATAGCAGTGAGTGCCCTCTGTAACCAACAAAGTAACCGGCATAAATTAGCACTCATATATCAGCTTTGTTTATTTTGGAAATTCAATAATTGTGCATCCAAACAGCTAATAGTTTCTAAAAACAGACACATATTCCTATCAAATACAGTTTTTGGGATAATTAAACTCCATTCTCTGGAACAAAAGATTGTATTTATCTGAAACACACTGTTATTGTCCAGAAGTACTACATATTCCATTCGTTGTAAATATACGCTTGGTTTCCAAGCATCAGCTTGTCCTTTTCAAATGTACAGCTGGCCCACGTGGATAGATGGTGTCTCATATGCTAATGTAACATCACCCCCTTGCTAGGAATGCCATTAGTATGTCAGAGATTGGAAGCACCATTAAGCCATTGATGCCCGCAATGTGACAAGGAGAGAACAGCCACTTTTATGCCACAGCCTCCATTAGCAGTTCGGGCTGGACTGGTCCCATGAGGGACAGGGTCAAGACTGATTTGCAAATGGCCAGGTCTTCCCTGGACCAGAAACGAGCATCCCGGGACTGATTTCGGGGTAACACCCCTCATCAGCCAAGCTAGCTCGAATCCAGTTGCAAAAAGAGCAAGGGATCCACATCTGGGCAACCCTGTCATGGCCACTGTTACACCTGGGAGCACAACCAGTTTCCAGGATGCTTACAATATTCCAGTGATGGTCTCCATCGTGCCTGAGGCACCATCATGCAGGGAAAAGGACACCATAATACCAAGATGTCAGCACTAAGTCAGGGGTGGACACCATTACATCCGTATTCAATAAATGGGCATCATAGGATCACGTATGCCCACACTATGCTACAAGGGTACATTGTATTATGTTACTTTATAATTGTAAACCATGCTTCTCCCATCGATAAGACATAACTATAATTGGTCATCATTCTCTTTCATGGTCCTTGAAATCTATTGAAAAGTGTTGAATGTCCCCATAGTTTTTCTGACTCAACATTTTTGCCAGTAATTTTACCTTCTTGCTGCACTGTGTTGGAATGAGTGCCATGAATAACTTGGAGACACTGAACCTATTTTAGAATTTTGTAGGCTGTTGAAGTACTACCTGTTGTAAATAATACTGACTAGTTACCCTGTTCTACGGGTGTGGTGCCCTGTCAATAAGTGAAAGACAAACAAATTGCCCATTGTGCCCAAAATCGAGACTGTAGCCCGTGCTCTACAAAAAACATTTGACGCATGAAGTACTGTGGTGAATACCGCCAAAGTAGTGTTTCTTGGACTACTAACAGGTAATCTGGGCCGACCCAACCTTACCTTTCACCGGGCGCCTGGCCCCTGTTTTACACCCTTTTGGCATTGAAGCACTAGCGGGTCATAAGGATTACTCCTAGAGGGTCGGAAGGTTTTTAAAATCCAAATCCCAACATCAATCGACAGTGAAGGGAACGGTGTGTAGACATTTGTTGTTTAGCGGTTACAGAAACATTCATATTGTACTGTTGATATATCTTCAATGCACAATTTTACATCACATAAGGGTAGATACTGTAGAGTTATCACTTGAAATAAACCATGGATATGATATTTGGCGTTCGCATCGTGGCGGGTCCTTGATGAAACTTGCCCCCTCCGCACAGTCGTCCTTACTCTGGGTCTAGTGCATGGTATACTTGCCATGGGCACCAGATCTTCTATCATTTTTTTAATACACCCCTGCTGCTATATATTGTTTCTTCCACCCTTTGGCACCAGTCTAAATCTTTCTTCCAGTCAGCCACCACTGGCAGATGCCTCAACCCCCAGTTTCTAGCTATATTCCTCCTAGTACCACCCACATTCTGGCATGTCTGGACCAGTCTTCCTCCCCCTTTATCAACAGCAACAATTCCTTTCCCTCAAGTGGGACTTCTAATGAAAGAACTTGCGACATAATCATAGGCGCTGCCCCCCAGTATCCGTGGATCAGCGGGCACTCCCAGAGAGTATGGAAAAAGGAACCCTCCTGTCCGCAACCCCTCAGACACAGAGAATAACCCGCCCTTCCCATCTTGTTGATTAGGCTGCGAGAGTAGTATGTTCTGTGAAGAACCTTCAGCTATACTAGTCTGAATCATCCACTTATCGCTATCTGTCTGGGCCTCTGTAGAGCCTCCATCCATTCCTCATCTGTGATGTCGCCTAAGTCATCCATCCCCTTCGCTCTCAGGGGTCCCAGTAGGTCAGGTGCATTATTTATCAACTTTCTGTATTTCACTGAGACCCCTTGTTTCGGCATAGCGTCTAATAGTACGTGATCCTCCAAGGGGGAGGAGCCGGGGAGATCGCACCCCTCCTGGATGTGAATCCTTAGTGCATGTCCCAACCTATAATAGCTAAATGTCTGAGACGCCGTGAAGTAATCTCCGAGGCAGGACGTGAGTACAAACTTCTTTATTTAAGTCAGTGGTTCCCAAACTTTAACTCCTGAGGACCCCCATTGAGTCACCACTGGAAGCCGGGGACCCCCAAGCAATTTGTAGGATATAAATTTCAAACATTGAAACAGTCATTTGAAACAAATTAACACACGTGCGCACACAAAACAAATACTCAAATTACTAATGATTTTAGGTGCATAAATATGCACCTATCACCATGGGAACATCACTTTTTGAGACGTTCCCGTGGCGATAGGGGCTTCACCTTATTTACAAGGCAGCGTTAAGCCACTTAACGTGGCTTAACGCTGCCTTGTAAATAAGACCTCCTTTCACCCAATGCTTAGCGTGAAAGGGGTGGGCAGTGGGTGTTACGGTGGGAGTTTCCCCTGCAACACCCATTGATTTTGACGCAGCCCCCTATTTACAAGCGGTACAAAAGGGGGTGGTGATGGACGGAGCATCAGAACCAATCAAACACTCACACCCAGTCAACAGATCTGGGTTTGATCCATCACCATTATTTAGCCCACTCTGCCACCCCAGTTCAGACATGGCCATATGCAAATCAGTCTGACCCTGTGCCTCATGGGAACAGTCCAGCTCGAACTGCCAAGCCATGCCACCCCCTTTTGTACCGCTTTGTTCGCCATAAGTTGGCAGGGTATGCTCAGACGTGAGTCCCTTGCTCACTTTGCCACTGGATTCAAGCAAGCCTGGCTGAAGACGGCTGAAATGCCAGAAACCGGTCCTAGGAAGCTTGTTTCCGGTCCAGGGAAGGCATGGCTTGGCAGTTCGGGCTGGACTGTTCCCATGAGGCACAGGGTCAGACTGATTTGCATATGGCCATGTCTGAACTGGGGTGGCAGAGTGGGCTAAAGAACGGTGATGGATCAAACCCAGATCTGTTGACTGGGTGTGAGTGTTTGATTGGTTCTGATGCTCCGTCCATCGCCACCCCCTTTTGTACCGCTTTGTTCGCCATAAGTTGGCAGGGTATGCTCAGACGTGAGTCCCTTGCTCACTTTGCCACTGGATTCAAGCAAGCCTGGCTGAAGACGGCTGAAATGCCAGAAACCGGTCCTAGGAAGCTTGTTTCCGGTCCAGGGAAGGCATGGCTTGGCAGTTCGGGCTGGACTGTTCCCATGAGGCACAGGGTCAGACTGATTTGCATATGGCCATGTCTGAACTGGGGTGGCAGAGTGGGCTAAAGAACGGTGATGGATCAAACCCAGATCTGTTGACTGGGTGTGAGTGTTTGATTGGTTCTGATGCTCCGTCCATCGCCACCCCCTTTTGTACTGCTTTGTTCGCCATAAGTTGGCAGGGTATGCTCAGACGTGAGTCCCTTGCTCACTTTGCCACTGGATTCAAGCAAGCCTGGCTGAAGACGGCTGAAATGCCAGAAACCGGTCCTAGGAAGCTTGTTTCCGGTCCAGGGAAGGCATGGCTTGGCAGTTCGGGCTGGACTGTTCCCATGAGGCACAGGGTCAGACTGATTTGCATATGGCCATGTCTGAACTGGGGTGGCAGAGTGGGCTAAAGAACGGTGATGGATCAAACCCAGATCTGTTGACTGGGTGTGAGTGTTTGATTGGTTCTGATGCTCCGTCCATCGCCACCCCCTTTTGTACCGCTTTGTTCGCCATAAGTTGGCAGGGTATGCTCAGACGTGAGTCCCTTGCTCACTTTGCCACTGGATTCAAGCAAGCCTGGCTGAAGACGGCTGAAATGCCAGAAACCGGTCCTAGGAAGCTTGTTTCCGGTCCAGGGAAGGCATGGCTTGGCAGTTCGGGCTGGACTGTTCCCATGAGGCACAGGGTCAGACTGATTTGCATATGGCCATGTCTGAACTGGGGTGGCAGAGTGGGCTAAAGAACGGTGATGGATCAAACCCAGATCTGTTGACTGGGTGTGAGTGTTTGATTGGTTCTGATGCTCCGTCCATCGCCACCCCCTTTTGTACCCTATTTACAAGGGCAGCGTAAATGGGAGGCAATGCCAAAATTAAGACCAGGGAAAACCTGGTCTTAAATTGGCGAAACAAGCAGAAATGCTTCATTTCTCCTCGTTTTTGCAAAACGCCTTGGATTGTTTATGTTCAGGAAGGGGACCCTTTCTTCACATCAAAAAACTTTTTTTTTTTTTTAAATTACATTTTGTAACTTCCATATGTGCTGCATTAAGCAGCACACATAGAAGTGACAAAATGACATTTCAAGTTTTTTTTATGTGCAGGAAGGGGGATCTTCCTGTACATAAACAATCTTCCCCTGTTAAGTGTAGCGCCAGCGCAGGGGAAATGCAGGGCTGCACCATATTCTTGTAAATATGGTGCAGCCCTGCGTTTCAGAAGTGGCGGAGTGTGTTAAGCCAAGGAGGCTAACGACACTCTCCGCCACTTCTGTTGTATTTTATATTGAAAGAATTTGAAAGAAAATGAAAAAAGTTAATGGGAAGGTTGGTGCTGCATCTCCGTGACTAACTTTTCAATGGTTGGTTTTATTTCGCAATACGAGGCTCCTACTCCTGCCAGTCCTGGCAAATGATTTCAGACCAGTACTCATACGGCGCACAACAAGTGCAGTGAGTGAGCCTGACCACTACAAAGGGGTCTTTGGGAGGCTCTCCCCCCAAAACATTTAGGAAACAATGGTGCAGTCTACAACACATTTATCATTATATATTGAATTGTATTAGCTTTTAAAGAATAGTAAATGAAGACCTGACTATGCACCAGAGTATGACAATCTTTCTGGGGGGTCTTCAATGATTCCCCCACTATCACCCTCAAACAGTGCTTCTCATCTCCCCATAGCCCCTCTGTCACCTGTATTTCACCTTTTATAGCATCTCTCATACCATTGTATGATGTCAGAGCACTTTACATCACACACACAGACAATGAATCATATGTGTAAATCAGTGTATAGAAAATGTTACATAAAGCAAAGGGGACTACAAGGTATAGAATTCACATGTCATTCATACTGGTAGGCACTTTTAAAGAGTGCTTGGTCTGGAGAAGCACAAACTCAGGATTCAGAACATAACACAGTGGTTAGCTTTGACTTTAACAATAAAAATGTATTTCCACCCAAATAAACCTTTTTAGCAGCATCAGGATAATGAAAGACTGGGAAAAACATAAGTCACTAACTTGTACCTTGCAGTTTGCAAGCAGCTGTTTGATGACAGTTTATAGGTCACTGTGCTAGATTACGATTGTCACTTATGAACTGCACAGTAACAGATATGCATATAAAATACTGTTTTTTAAAATGCATGGTACACGTTCTTTGCAGTAGGCATATTAACCCTCTGTGCTACATTAGATAAGTCAAAGCTGCCACTGGACAAAACCTCATCTCTCTCCAGCAGGGACATTAATCACTGGTGTTATCTTGACACTTTTATTGTTCTTTGAAAACTGCTAATTAAACAAGATACTTTGCAGTGCTTTCAAAACTGCTGCCTGCGGACCCCCTAGGAATGAGTCAGGGACCCCTGGGGGTCCGCGGACCACAGTTTGGGAAACACCGATTTAAGTCATTCATCAGCTACATCTTCAGCTTGCCACCATAGACTTCAGTACCCCACAGGGCTCTCCCAACATTCTATCAGAGCCTTCCTTGCAGGGTTCTACGGAAGAGCCAACCAGGTAAGAAGAGAGGGGGTGGGTGGGCCCAACCAAGTAGGAAGGATTTAACACATCTTCCACCCCAAAGGGAAAGGAACCCGGGGGAAACCCTGAGGAGGGGAAGGAGAAAGGGATAAAGAAACACAATAGGGAGAAACTTTGAAGCAAACCCAGCAACCCGTAACTATACACAAGCGGTGCTGGAAAAATGAACACAGAATTTAAACAGACAACCCACTTCAACACATTTTGTAATCCTTGTGCCAAACCGGTGAATTTCTAAGTCTTTGTCTTCTTCTTTCCTGCTCCTCCTCTAGCCTGCTACCATGAGCCTGTGCCTTGCCTACTTCCTTGGTACTTGACCCCTCGGGACCAGTGGCAACTCTATCCATGCTCCACATTTTTCCATTTTCTAGTATGACCACATTGTTCTTTACCTCTTTGATTGTCTTGGGAGGAAAGAGTTTATCTCCTTTAGTACCTATACCATAGGGTTTCCTAATCCACACCCATTGGTCTTGCTCAAGTGACTTGTTCCTGGTACCCCATTTCTTATCATACCACTCCTTGTATTTTTGTTGTTTGATTGCAACTTTCTTTCTGAACTCAACAGGATTGACCACCACTTCCTTTTTCTGAGGTAGCCAGTTAGGAGATAACTTTGAGCCTGCCTTCCCCCCTCTCAACAACTCAAACGGGGAATAACCAGTGGCCAGGTTGGGTGTGGTATGGTATGACCACAGCATGTCTCTAACAGCTGCCTCAATAGGCTTACATGAAGTAGCTGCTAACTGAATACACTCTTTTAACATTCTATTAGCTCTCTCCACCTTCCCATTGGCTTTTGGGCAATATAAAGGTGTGCGTAAGTGAGCAATATCCATGTCTGCTAGAAATTCCTTCATTTCATCTGAAGCAAACTGTACTCCATTATCTGTGACGATAGTGGAAGGAATACCTTCTTTGGAAAACACCTCTGTTAAAAACTCAATGAGAGACTTAGTGTTGATCTTATTCACAAATTTGTGTGTAATCCAGTTAGAGTAATAATCGACCATAACCAATAGATACACCTCCTGTGGACCCATTCCATGTAGGGGACCAGCTATGTCCAAACCCAATTTGTCCCATGGAACCTTGGGTACCTCCACCGGTCTCAGGGGAATGTGCCTTGTCACTTTGGTTTTGTCACTCATTCTGCATGCCTCAAATTCACCTACTTTCTCTTCCATCAATTGATCCATGTGTGGGAACCAATACTCAGATCTCAGTTTCGCCTTACACAGACTCTTCCCTAAATGTCCTTCATGATCTATTATGTGGTCCCTGAGACCGCCCGGGGGAACCAACTTTCCTGATTTGAGTAGAAAGTTCCCCTCCACGGACAACTCATCTCTTACATTCCAAAAGGGCTGTACCTCCTCCGGAAGTATTTTACATTTGTTTGGCCAACCCTTAATCACAAAGTCTTTTACTGACTTAATAATGATATCCTGCTCCATATGAAGATCTCATTGGTTTTGTGAAACCGCTTTTAGGGTAATCTCCAAAATTACTTCTTTAGAATCTAGAACCGCCTCTTCTGACTCAATGGGAGACCTTGACAAAAAATCAGCCACATTATTCTGCGGACCTGGTATGTAAACCATTTTGAAATTAAAACCTTGGAGACCCAGCACCCATTTTGCAATACGAGGAGTCATGTTCTCCATGTCTTTTTTAGTGAAAATAGCCAGCAATGGTTTGTGATCCGTACACAACTCGAAAGGCACACCCCAAACGTAAAACTTGAAGTGTTGTATTGCCCAGTAAACAGCTAACGCTTCCTTTTCTACAGTAGAGTAGTTTGACTCCACTACTGTTAATGTCCTAGAAGCAAATGCTACCACCTTCACTTTGTTGTCAAACCTTTAAGCAAGAGTGGCCCCTATCCCCTTACTGCTTGCATCAGTTGAGATTAATGTGTCCCTTGCCACATCAAAATTACCAATGAACGGGCCGAGATTATAGACTCCTTTATGGCTCTGAATACCTCTTCTTGTTCTTTCCCCCAAGTGAAAGTGGAATTCTTCTTCACTAAACTCCTAAGGGGTTAAGCCAAAACTGAAAAGTTCCTAATGTACTTTGACATAAATTCTGTCAAACCTAAAAATGACACAATTTCCTCCTTGCAGGTGGGTGTGGGCGCCTTTTTCACAGCTTCCACTAAATCAATTTTAGGCTTAATACCTTCCTCTGAAATTGTGTGCCCCAAATAGTCCACTGATGTCACCCCCAATTTAAATTTACTTTCTTTAGTAGTAAATCCTGCATCTCTCAACTTATTAAGTGCCATCCCTACATTTTTACCATGTTCATCCTCATTTGAACCATACACCAAAATGTCATCCTGAAAACACATGGTTTTCTTACAATCTTTCAGAATGTGTTGCATAATCCTTTGGAACGCTGAGGCAGCAGACGCCAACGCAAATGGCATCCTCAAGAACTTGTAGTTGCCAAATGGAGTAGTGAAGGCCGTCAAAAGTTGAGAATCCGGGTGAAGATCGACCTGATGATAGGCCGATGATAGGTCCAACACACTGAAAAATTTTGCCCCATGAATTGTGCTTAACATTTCATTTATCCTTGGTAACGGATGTCTGTCAACAAATATATTTGCATTTAAGTCCCTCAAGTCCACACACAACCTGATACTCCCCCCATTATCCTTGGTAGTGAGAACAATGGGTGCCAACCACTCTGAACTCTCTATTTCCTCGATAACCCCTTGTCTCACCAATTTTTGAAGCTCCACCTTTAAGGGCTCTCTCATGAGAAGTGGTATGGAACGAGTTTTGTGCAACACAGGGACTGCTCCCTCTTTTAAAACAATTTTATGCATGTAATTTTTTAATCTTCCAAGTTTTTCAGAAAACACTTCAGGGAACTCCTTAATGAAATTACACCCAACCTCCGAGGGTTCTACTAGCATGACCTGTTCCTCATTGTTGGGATCTAAAGTGATACCCAAATCCTTCTGGTGTTTCCATCCTAAAAGACTCAACCCTTGTTTGGTGATGTAAACCTTACCCACCGTGTGTCTGTCCTTAAAAGAAATTCTCATCCTCACCATACCAACTAAGGGAATAGGTTCTTTGTTGTACCCTGAAGGACTGATGTCGGCACTCTCTAACTTTATCTGTTTTCCTTCAAACTTTTCCTTAAACACCTTCTCTTCAATGAGCGTGAATGGTGAACATGAGTCCGCATACATTTTGAATTTCTCACCATCAAGAACAATGTCACAGGAGGGATATTGTATTTTCTCCCCAAAATTCCCTTGGCCAATCTGGAAAATATACTTTTTCCCTTCATCTAACTCTGTCCCCGAACAACCAATCTCATTTACTTTTGGCATGAATGCTTTGCAAACCTTTGAGAAATGTCCCTTCTTATTGCACTTTCTGCAAACAATATTCCTAGCTGGGCATTTCCAATTATTAGCTAAGTGATTTGGACTACCACATCTAAAACACAACTAACCCTCACTCACTTTACCAGGAATATCTCTAAATCTATCCCCCACTTTACAAACAGTCTCCTCCGCTTATGTAGACTTGGCTTCCCCTTTCTCCCTACACTCACCAACCGAAGCTCTCATCTCCTTCATGCACAAAGCTGTGTGTTCAAGCCCCTTAGCAATGCTGATCGCTTCCTCTAGATCTGGGTTCCTTGTTAATAATTCTTCCTGAACTTTCATATCATTGGTACACCTAACTAATTGGTCCCTAATGAGGGAATCGGTTAGAGCACCAAATTCACAGGTGGCTGACATGCCTCTTAATACTGCCACATAAGAAGAAACCTTCTCATCCTTCCTTTGACTCCTTTTAAAGAACTTGTGCCTCTCTAAGACCAAATTTATTTTATGTTTGAAGTGCTCTTCCAATTTCCTTAATGTGTATTCATAAACATCCCCTCCTACATCTTCATCATCTGTCTCATCATCAATTAATCTTCCTGTGATGTCCTCAAAAACCTTCCTTCCCTGAACTCCTAAATTGTGTAAAAGAATGTGCTGCTTCCTTATATTTGAAAAATTTCCCCCACCAATGGCAATAAGGTACGATTTAAAAATACCCTTCCATCTGTGCCAAGATATGTCCAGCTCCCCTACTTCGTTTAAGAATGCCGGTGGTTGACTCATGCCCGCTCCTGCCATATTTGCTTGTAATGTCAACTTACACGCGTCAACCTAAAAACACACTTAAGGTTATAGAATGCTTTTACCAAGGCCAGGGGAAAGGTATTACTTTCTTTTCTTTTTCCTTTTTTTTTTTTTCCTTAATAAAATGCAAAGAAAGGAAACATACCTACGTAACACTCCATGAAAGTCAATACCTGTGCCACTATTTTCAACCTGAAATGGAAAAGGGTTAACTAAAACATCAAAAGATCTGCAATAAATGTTTTTCAAAAATGTTTCACATAGGAAAAAAAAAAAAAAAACTTCCTTCGGCTTTACATAAGCAACCCCTGACCGTTTCCTTGTGAGCTTCAATGAAAATTAACTTCACCACCAAAATGTACATGAATTTAAAGATGATCCTCTTTTCCTGTCACTGCACTTCCAGTCACAAAGTACTTGACCCCTTCACTGAACTCCGTTTGCTGAACTTCGTCGAATCTGTCTATTATAAATGTTAGCCGACTTCTCCTCAGCTGAGGAGTGAAGCCCCGCTTCAATTGTAATGACTTTTCCGACGAATCTGCCTCGTAACACCCAAAAAAGTTTTTTACTTTTACTTGAAGACCAACATTCCGTCACCTCAAAGAACGAAAGGAGGGTTACACCGAAATTACAGCGAACGAAGCCTCCTGAGGAGAAACTCCCTCAGTCCGCACTGCTGCACCGCTGATAGCCCCCAAGGGAACACCGGGGAAGAGCGGCCAGTCAGCCTGCCAGCGGGACCGCAAACCTTGCAATTTCACGCCGCGCACCTCCTCAGGACCGCGCCAGAACAGCAGCCTCCTCAATAATTCCTTGCTTAACCGGACACATTGGCTTTCACAACGCACCTCAGTCTGACATCAGCGAAAGAACCACCCGAACGTTGCATGCGTTGAATGCTGCGGGACGACTCACCCTGCTTGTAATTCGTAATACAGGACGGCAGCAATCACTTCAAGAATAGAACACTCACTTCATGAAAGTGGAATTTCAGATGGTCGGCAAGACGAACATCACAGGGGAAGATGCAGCGCTGTCCCTGACACAGCATCCCGTAACTCGTCGCCAAAATGAAGTAATCTCCGAGGCAGGACTTGAGTACAAACTTCTTTATTTAAGTCATTCATCAGCTACATCTTCAGCTTGCCACCATAGACTTCAGTACCCCACAGGGCTCTCCCAACATTATATCAGAGCCTTCCTTGCAGGGTTCTACGAAAGAGCCAACCAGGTAAGAAGAGAGGGGGTGGGTGGACCCAACCAAGTAGGAAGGATGTAACACGCCGCTAGATCAAACTCTTGGCTTAGGGAGTCTAGGGAAATGAAGGATCTACTCCTCCACACATTTCGAAGCATTCAATCCCTATATTTGCCCACTCCGAGGAGCCAGTTAAGTTTGAGACAGTGTGTAGACATTTTTAAGCCTCCGCAACACAGCCTTTAAAGGTTGTGGATACAACTATAATCCTCATAGTGTCAAAAAATGTAGCTGAGAAGAATAATAAGTATTTTGCCAAAGCTGATTTCTAAGCTTTTATGCATCACACCTCTTCCTGCTTCTGTGTCCTTATATGACAATGATGGCATCAAACTGACTGATTTATGCCCTTCGTAGACAATAATTTTTGGTATCTAGTTATATTTGTCAGTGGTTTTCTACACGTTTTAGACATTTAACATATATTTTTCCATTGTTAATGCTGCAGCCAAACGTAGGTTTTATTTTCTTAGACGTTTCCTTGAACTTCATCTAACTATGCCTACTCCATATTTTGATTTGCATTTCAGAAAGGTTCTAGTATGTTTTCTATGGGGAAAGTGGAAGAAGTGTGTGTGTAATGCAGGGCGGTCTGCATGTTTTTGCATGCTTGTTTTGCATTCCGCACTGGTTAGCAGTGGCTACAAATGAGATGGCTAATCTGAGCTCTTCAGGAACCTCATTCATCTAACAGCCCAGGATGCATCCTCTGGCATGTGAAGTAACGGATGCAAATCTGTCTGAAGATTCGAAATGCCTTTTGCCAGATGCATGGGCTGCTTCTGGTGTCAGGCTACCCTCCAGGCTTAATAGGTTTAAGGTTTTTTTAATATATTTTTTTATTTTTGTTATATGTACTTTTAGGTGAACGCTCCTTGTGGTTGACTCATATTATAAAATACATAACTTTAAGTATGCGAGGATTGAGATGCAGTTTGAGACAAACGTAACATTTGCATTTTTAACGGTTAAAAAACCTGTCGTTAGCCATGTAAGAGAACACGTTCATAACATGGCACACACTTTTTTTTTCTTTTCTAGCCATGGCATGTCTTATCCCATCTCTGGTTTAGTGAAGACCTTCAAAGCAAAGGACTACCTCGTGGGCCATCCTATAGTGGTAAATGTTTTTTTTAATTTACATTTTGTATATGAATGTGATGAGATCTCTACACACATCAATTTGATATTTCAAATTATACATTGTAGTGTTTTAGGTCGAACATTCAAGACGACTTGTCTGTTTCCACTTAGGGACTTTTTTTCTCTTCAACTGCCTCTATTTAACTGTCTTGATAGGATGATAGGAAACGACCAGTAGAGGTCAGTAAAATACCAGAATTGCTTTCTGCTGAGGGACTTTCTGCTGAGGGACTATCTTTTTTTATTTTTCTGGCAACTGCCTCTATTTAACTTTCTTGATAGAAAACGAACAGCAGAGGTCAGTAAAATACCAGAATCACTTCAGCATTCTCTAGATTCCAGTCCATAGTGATCGTCTTCCACGAGCATCCGTAGACAATAATATTTTTTTCATATCTTGTATTTTCAGTGATATGACCACCGAAGGCCCTCATTTTATATTCAAAACAGAGCTTTGGACTATACCATTTCCAGCTCAAAGGCAATATTTCTCTTCTTGTGTTCCCATACCTGGAGTGTCACGCAGTTTGGTGCTTATTTTGCCTCCATGTTAAAGAACAAATGTGTCAGCGCCCAGGATAATGTGCTGCATAGCTAAATACATATAAGGTCCCAAAGGCGAGACCGATTGCATTGCAAATGCTTGTTTAATTATGACAACTTGTGTAAGATACGTTTCTATTTTCTCAGTAAATTGAATAGAAAGTTAAGGAGAATGTTCACTTAACACTTTAAGAGAAAAGTGGGGTGTGTAGTACACGCACTGCTTGGTGGTTATTTGGTTGGTTATCTTTTATTACGTGCTCCAAGGTCTCACTCTCCGAAATCTGAGTGAGTTAAAACGTGAAAAATGCACTCCCCAAGTCTTGGGGTGTGTCCCTCGGGCACCGTTGTTGTCCTCTCGTGGAGGTTTCAAATGTTTATCAAAGGATTAAGCTTGAAAGTTCATCAATTTGAAAAAACTTTATTTGGCGTTTTTTTTGGCGTTCATTTCAAACACGTTACGGTGACGATGACATAGGTTGTGAGCTCCCAATTCATTTCGGCATGAGCCTTCGTCAGGGGAAATCTACGATTAGTAAAGAGGATGAATGAGTACTGCATGTAGGATCAGTGAATCACATGGCAATTATTTGCACTGAGTGGTGTTAGTTTGGTGGCCGAACAATAAAGTGAAAATGTGGATTAATGAAAGGATGGAAGATGAATCGTGGGGATATAGGTAACAGGCTCGTTGTGAAGGGTAAGTGGCCGCGTGTATGCAGCTCCGTGTTAATGAGATTTAAAGTGATATACGTGAGAGGGAGACCCAAGGGGATTCTTTCCAAAGAGTGCGTTACAGCCGGATCTTATTAATCGACTACTAGAGTGGTTGAAGACTACTGTAAAACGTGCAAGCCGTAACGTATAATATGTTCTTATCAAGTGCTGAAAGCCTCATCGTGTCGTCCGTGTGTGATGGTCCGCATCTAGGCTCGTGTGGGAACAGATTTAAGTGCTGGAAAGCTAACATTAATGACGTGCAACGTGAAGGGTAGCAATGAGTATGGACATAGGACTGTGGTGATGTAGAAACGGTAAAAGGACCACCCTGGTGGTGCTATCTAGTTCGGAAGGGAAAAAAAAACGGCGGGATATGACTGATCGGTTATCGTTGATAAAAAGTGAAAAAAAGTGCATGTGTGGGTGTGAGGAAAACGTAAATAGTGAGGATGGGATTGCCATGAAAGAAGTTGGAGTATGTAGAAGTCAGAACACATGAGACCAGAAGTGTCAGTGGTAGAGGATATTATGGATGGGTTTGAATCAAGAATGAGATATAAGTGACGTGCAATGATGGTTGATATGTGGTACTTGGTTGTTAGTAAATCAGTGGTAGATCTAGCACTTAAATCTGTTCCCACACGAGCCTAGATGCGGACCATCACACACGGACGACACGATGAGGCTTTCAGCACTCAGTAAGAACATATTATACGTTACGGCTTGCACGTTTTACAGTAGTCCTCAACCACTCTAGTAGTCGTTTAATAAGATCCGGCTGTAACGCACTCTTTGGAAAGAATCCCCGTGGGTCTCCCTCTCACGTATATCACTTTAAATCTCATTAACACGGAGCTGCATACACGCGGCCACTTACCCTTCACAACGAGCCTGTTACCTATATCCCCACGATTCATCTTCCATCCTTTCATTAATCCACATTTTCACTTTATTGTTCGCCCACCAAACTAACACCACTCAGTGCAAATAATTGCCATGTGATTCACTGATCCTACATGCAGTACTCATTCATCCTCTTTACTAATCGTAGATTTCCCCTGACGAAGGCTCATGCCGAAATGCATTGGGAGCTCACAACCTACGTCATTGTCACCGTAACGTGTTTGAAATGAACGCCAAAAAAAACGACAAATAAAGTTTTTTCAAATTGATGAACTTTCAAGCTTAATCCTTTGATAAACATTTGAAACCTCCACGAGAGGACAACAACGGTGCCCGAGGGACACACCCCAAGACTTGGGGAGTGCATTTTTCACGTTTTCACTCACTCAGATTTCGGAGAGTGAGACCTTGGAGCACGTAATAAAAGATAACCAACCAAATAACCACCAAGCAGTGCGTGTACTACACACCCCACTTTTCTCTTGATATCCACATTCCGAAAAATAGTACGCAGCACGCAAACCAAAACATCATGCAATTCGACGAAATATCACACCTAACGGACACAAGAGCGGACACATTCGCCTACGGTCAAGAGGAAGTTTCAAGAATCTACGCGCTCATACAAGAGGGCACAACCACCTTTTCAACCAGGAACACTAAGGAACAGAAGATTCGTCAGCTTTTATACCTCTCCAAAAAAGAAATTAACCAACGCTTACATGCGAGTACATTGATCAGATACCACAAAGCCCAAAGAATCCCAAGGGGACTCAGAATACCACTCAAACCTTCTTTATGCAAAAATCAACAGAAGTTTAAAGATAAATGGTTTGCCATCCTAAATAAATGCTCTTTAGACTTGATCCTTCTGATTATAGAAGAATTATCAACTATCTTGGAAGAGCTGACTAAAGATATACATGACATCAAAATGGAACTAGAAAAATCACTAACCACAGAGGACCTCAATGAAATACTGGAGGACATTAACAAACAATTGGCAAAACACACAGAGGAGGTGAACGAACGCAAAATTCGAAAATTTCGTAGGGACACAACCGATTATAAAATGGGGGAAGTATAGTCCTGGGCCGAAATGTATGCCAAACGGAGACAAAACAAACCTTATACCATCAATACTGAGACCTCATCCTCTGACAGTGATCGTATACAACCACAGAGAAGGCCTCCTACGAAGGACAGGAGACCCGCAACAACATCAATAGATACACCATCAACGTCGACCACCACTCTGAACAGCGAAGAAGCTCCTTTTTTAGAAGTAGGCCCGACAGGTCAAGAAGACCCAAGAGGAGTCGCAGAAAAAATCAAGGAAAAGGACTAAGACCCACCACAAACTCGTACTACCTTACCCAAGAGGGACCGCACAAAAAAAACCAACCAATAGACAATCTAGTCATTAACATCTCTGACTACCACTTCAGTGATATCGAAATAAAAGTCTTACAGAAGGGTACATCTTTTGTACCGACAGCTGAAAGCAACCTGCTTGAACTACACATCAGCTTCTACAAACTTATGAGGAAACTTAGACTTCGCCACTTTTTCGACAACGTCATGACATCTACAAAAGAACAAGAAGAAGATCCCCTAATGGGCTTACGGCTTAAAAGTACTTTTATGGCACCAGTCAGCCACAAATGTTTAGACCTATTTGAATCAGGTGTAAAGAATGACCTATCCAAACTCAACTACAACAGAAATAGATCAAAACACAGCAACCTCACCAACAAAGAGATAGGTATTTTAAAATCTATTGCACACAATCCCGACATCATCTGTACTAAAGCGGATAAAGGTGGAGCACTCGTTGTACTCAATTCCAACTATTACAACTCTCAAATATCAGCCCACGTCCAGGATTCTGAAACATATATGAAATTGGAAATCAATCCCACAACACAATACAGAGAAATTTTACAGGTCATTGTACAAGCTGCTATTGACAACGGCACCATCAAGGAGAAAGTTCAAAAATTTCTCATTCAACCAAACCCAAAAAGTCCAACCATCTTCATGGTACCCAAAATTCACAAACACCCCACCAAACCTCCCTGCCGACCCATCGTCACCACACGAGGAAGTCTTCATGAACCAGTTGGCAAATTTCTAGATCGTCATCTTCAACCCAGTGTTAACTCCATGAAATCATTTCTCAAAGACACCACCGACTTTCTAATCAAACTCAACCAAGTAACCACATCACAAGACGAAAACATCATCTTATGTACTGTGGACGTCAATTCCTTATACACCTCCATCCCTCACCAGATGGGTTTGGAGGCCATTGAACAGGCATTATTGCATTCGAAACATCCACACAACTTGCAGGTCTTCCTAATGGAATTAATGCAATTTACCCTCTTTCACAGCTACTTTGAACATTACAATGAATGGTATCAACAACTAACAGGCACGTCTATGGGAAATTGCGCAGCTCCAGCGTACGCCAATATTTTCATGAATCAATTCGAAGAAGACCACATCCTCACCGTACCCACATGGATTAGCCACTTAAAAATATATCTCAGATTCATTGATGATATATTTATCATATGGAAAGGTTCGGACCAAGCTCTCAAAAATCATCTTGACAACCTCAACCAAATCGACCAACGATTACAATTCACCTTTAACATCCATCCAGATACTATCACCTTCTTGGACGTTACCATCACTAAAACATCTACGGGATTTGAGACTGACCTCTACAGGAAAAGCACAGACAGGAACAATACCCTCCATTACCAAAGCTTTCATCCGCCTCCACTCAAACAGCATCTCCCATATTCTCAAATGCTTCGAGTGAAAAGGATTGTATCCAACCCCAACAAATCCCTGGATCAGCTCAACATCCTTACACAAAGATTCAAATCTCGTGGTTACCCTGATCAGGTACTACTAAAAGCGAAAGAAAGATCCAATACCAAAAATCGGGATCAACTTCTCACAATACAACCCAAACCAACCAGTAACCAAATCACGGTAGTTTCTAAATATTCCACCATGAGTACAAGCTACAGACGAATAATCAAAAAACATTGGCAACTGCTTAAATTAGAGCAGGACTTCAACCACATCTTTGACGAGGAACCAATTTTTGCTTATACAAGAAACAAAAACATCGGCGAAATTCTAAAACAACAAAACCAACCACTTACACATCTTTCATTTAAAGGAACCATCCCTTGTTTGAACTGTAACAGCTGTAATAACATTATAAAAGGCGACCACATCACACATCCTATGAAAGGACATAAAATCAAACTGAGAACAACGGCAACCTGTGATACATCTAACGTCATTTACATGCTTAAATGCCCCTGTGGCAAAATTTACGTCGGACAAACCGAAAGAAAAATGAAAGTAAGACTCAATGAGCACAAATCCAACATTAGGACCAAACAACCAAAATCATCAGTCGCTCAACACTTCATGGAAGCCGGACATAATGTTAGCCAACTAAAATTCTGCATTCTTGAAATTGTTACAAAGAAAGAAGGGAGAGACAATCGCAACTTCATGCTACAAAGAGAAAACCACTGGATTTATTTTTTAAATTCGATGAAACCGGATGGTTTAAATGATCGCACTGAATTTTCATGTTATCTGTGACCGTATAATCTAGAACTTGATTTCATATGACTTTATTTTTAATGTATGTTTAGTTTCTCTGTTTACTAGATCTACCACTGATTTACTAACAACCAAGTACCACATATCAACCATCATTGCACGTCACTTATATCTCATTCTTGATTCAAACCCATCCATAACATCCTCTACCACTGACACTTCTGGTCTCATGTGTTCTGACTTCTACATACTCCAACTTCTTTCATGGCAATCCCATCCTCACTATTTACGTTTTCCTCACACCCACACATGCACTTTTTTTCACTTTTTATCAACGATAACAGATCAGTCATATCCCGCTGTTTTTTTTTCCCTTCCGAACTAGATAGCACCACCAGGGTGGTCCTTTTACCGTTTCTACATCACCACAGTCCTATGTCCATACTCATTGCTACCCTTCATGTTGCACGTCATTAACGTTAGCTTTCCAGCACTTAAATCTGTTCCCACACGAGCCTAGATGCGGACCATCACACACGGACAACACGATGAGGCTTTCAGCACTCGGTAAGAACATATTATACGTTACGGCTTGCACGTTTTTCAGTAGTCCTCAACCACTCTAGTAGTCGATTAATAAGATCCGGCTGTAACGCACTCTTTGGAAAGAATCCCCGTGGGTCTCCCTCTCACGTATATCACTTTAAATCTCATTAACACGGAGCTGCATACACGCGGCCACTTACCCTTCACAACGAGCCTGTTACCTATATCCCCACGATTCATCTTCCATCCTTTCATTAATCCACATTTTCACTTTATTGTTCGCCCACCAAACTAACACCGCTCAGTGCAAATAATTGCCATGTGATTCACTGATCCTACATGCAGTACTCATTCATCCTCTTTACTAATCGTAGATTTCCCCTGACGAAGGCTCATGCCGAAATGCATTGGGAGCTCACAACCTACGTCATTGTCACCGTAACGTGTTTGAAATGAACGCCAAAAAAAACGACAAATAAAGTTTTTTCAAATTGATGAACTTTCAAGCTTAATCCTTTGATAAACATTTGAAACCTCCACGAGAGGACAACAACGGTGCCCGAGGGACACACCCCAAGACTTGGGGAGTGCATTTTTCACTTAACACTTTAGTCATTTCTGTATAATAGTTTGCTGTAGTGTGTTTCTGTCATCACATGTTTTTAAGCATGCATATAAACAACTTATTTTGAACAAATAAGACAGAATTATCAGGTACGTACTAAAACTTACAGGGAAAGAGAATGTGGCCTAACGGCTAGACCGGTCAATCCATAAATCTGGGGAACCAAGTTCGAGTCTCGGCAATGACTCACCACATCCTGTGATTCTGGGCAAATCACTTAATCTCCCCATGCCTAACAAAAATTAATGTGTCCTCATGTGTCGCAACTGGTGCTCATGTAAAGCGCTATAATGCCAGATACCTTCGGGTCAAGTTTGCACTATATACAACTCCGAAAAGAAAAAAGGTTTAGTCGTAGCAAAGCTACCAGAATATACTTACCAAAAAATACACATGGCGAGCCAAGGACCCCGTGTATTCATCACATCCTATAAGCTGAAGAGTAAACTGCCTAACATATTTCTGTTTATGAATATGTAAGGTTCACGGTGTTCTAAATCTTTCCCTTCAGAACCCTGGACATCAGTGATCTGTATTTCCAGCATGAAGCCTGCTCTGCAGTACACTAACGTTTGCTGGCAGCAGCAAAAGCAGTGGAGAAGCTGGTTAATGAACAGCTCTCCGCCTACCTGAAATCTAATGGCCTGTTGCATGATTCGCAGTCTAGCTTCTGACAAGGGGTGAGGACTGAGACTGGAATTAATGGAGTACATCAAACAACATCTTCATGGCGGACGCTTGATGATGGGACCCCCATCAGACCTATAGGCAGCGTTCAATACAGTCTCTCATGCTACCCTCTTAGACAGATTCAGAATGGCAGGTATTCAAGGGATGGCCTTCTCTTGTTTGAGTTCTTTTCTACAGGATACATCCGAGTCCACCGTCATCTATTTTCATCCTCTCCTAGGCACCTATTATGTGGAGTTCTGCAGGGCTCAACACTGAGCCGTACTCTTTTCAATCTCTCCCTTGCTCCCTTAGCTCACTTGTTTGAAGTTTGGGGTGTGTAAGTGGTGTTCTATGCAGACTACACACAGCTTCTGCTATCCTTACAGGAAAACTCAGATTCTGCCTTGATTAAGTTTAAAGACTGCCTCAAGGGAGTCCAGGCTGGATGAATGATAATTCTCTAAAGTTAAACTCAGATAAAACAGAAGTCCTTTTCTTTGGTACAAACTCTCCCACCCCTTCCTACCCTCTGGTGACCAGAGGAACTTGGCTCCCCAACGGCCCCTGAGGCCCACGTGAGAAATCTAGAAGTCATGTTCGATTTGAATCTCTCTTTCTCCACGCAGATCAAGCAGGTGTCATCTTTTTGTTTTGCTAAACTTACATCCATAAATAAGATGTTGCATCTGATCCCATAAGAGACTTGTAAGACAGTAGTTCACACCTTGTTCACCTCCCAGCTGGACTTCAGATGGTGCAGAATGCCGTAGCAAGACTGACCCAAGAGTCCCGTATAGGCAGGCCATATCTCGTTATTGGAAGCAACTGCATTGGCTGCCAGTAATAAATCGGATCAAGTTTAAAGCCCTTTCACTAACTTTTAGACCTTTTTCTGGCCAGGGCCCTGCATAGCTGCAAAAAAGACTGCACCCATATCAGCAATGTAAATCGCTCAGATCAAACCATGTACTATTGCTTCATGTCCCAAAATGTGCTAAGACAGAAGTAAGATCTTTTACAGCCTTGACAGCCAAGCTGTGGAATACTCTCCCAGAAAACCTGCTTAGGTCTGCATCGATGTACATTTTTAAGAAAGATCTGAAAACCTTTCTCTTCGACAAATGCTTGCCTCCTTGTTTATCTGCACTGGATGTATTGGTTGTAAGTACTCCACTTGAGTCCCAGGACGCCTCTGGTGAAGCAGCTGTGTACTATACAAATGGAGTTTAATCGATTGATTGATAAAGACAAATGTTGCTGAGCTCCTTGTAATCCATAGTTGCTGCCCACCAGGTATCCATCAATACCAGCTTTTTAGTAATTGTAATTCTATTACTTCCCTGCTGGAAGTCGTCAGCTCAATCACTGTAGCCGCTCTAACAACTTTTGATGGGCTGTATGAGAGCAGTTTGTTAACACTCACTGTGACTACAAAATTGGGCAGTCCTTAAGTCGTCTTTAAGTTTGGTGGTCTCTTCCTGGCGGCTACTACAGGCCAGGCAATATCGGTACCAGGCCATAGTCTGCCCACGCTGCCTGTCAACCAAAAGCACTACATGTCTTTCACCAGGGTTGTTCAGTGAAATAAAATTAAACTAGAAAATACTATTGAAGTGGACATAACTCTAGAAGTAAGAAGTCTATGAGACCTTCTGGAAAAGATGTTTATAAGGTAATGCTGCACTTGTTTTAAACCAATGCGGCATGTAGCATTGAGCATTGATTTATAGTGGACAACACATATCCTGTAGTTTGGACTTTGCTGCTGCAGAACATTCCTTGTTACACCTCAAGTGAAACTAAGATGACCTGGATGAACATCCATGCAGTGATGCAACCCTCCAGTGACAGAAGCACTCCCGGGCGATGATGTTCTTTTATACCTACTTGTCACAAGGGTCCCTTTCGCTTCCATGAACATTTGAGCAGATTGCCACTCGGTTATAACTGAGCTGCCGACTTCTGTTGTGACTAATGTTTACCTTTTCCAAGCTTCTGGCACTGTTGCTTCTACCAGACTCCCTGCATGCCTGATAGACTCCCCTTTGGAATCACAGAGCACAGAACCTACACCTCTCGAGGTTATGGCCTCGGCATCAACAAGAAAGAAAACTTCAGGGCTTACTGATTTTCTGACAACTACGCTAGGAATAGCTCAAATATGAAAATATTTAAGAAATCTCAAACAAACAAAGAGAATTGGTGTTAAAAAAAAAAAACCAGAGCAGAAGTCCTATTCCTGAATCACTGATCAAAGGAAGCAGGGTCATGTCTAACGCCTGGAAGTGATGTGAAGGGGATAGCATTGGGCATGCTCTGATACAACCAACCGAGCCTCATACTAACCTCTTCCTCGCCCACAGTGGAGGCATAATGATGGACTCAATCTGTTCAATCTCTTCAGGGGTAAGGAGGCAGAAAACATGATCAGCAACCACATAGACCGAGTCACTGTGTCAGTACCGGCTGAAAGAATATATTGTATTGGTCTGTCATGTTTTAATTATGAATATTAACCCTTGATTACCTTGCAACACCATGCTTGAATGTTCACGAGACACCATGAAGAATGCCTATTTGAGCAAGGGAACAGAGGGAATCCCGCGGCTTAATTTCAGGCTCTGGTGGTTAAGCCTGGCTTTGTACAATTCATATTTCAGTTCCACTCACACATCTCTTTGTACGTTATACACCATGTTTGTGGAACAAGACTGTCAAGAAAGATGTATAAAACAATGAAGAATAGGTGTGAATTACCATTCCTTCTTTTCACGCTTATCCAGTTGCAATTTGAAGATTCGACCCTTTTGCATCCCCACAACTCATGATCAGTGATTCAGTTAACAAGTACTTCTTAATAGCTTGTTGTGTTCCCTGCACTGTCTTGTACAATTCAGCATAGGATGAACCTAGCAATAAATTCCTCCAAAATAGATTTATGAGAAAGACAGACAATATGTATAGTATCTTCCATGGCCCCAGGTGGATATGTTGAAACATTTCCCTTCTTTGCAATTAGTAATTTCAGACAACTTTGGATCAGTTAAAGAAGCAAACCTCTGGTTAAAGTAGTCTGATCATGCACATATACATATTGAATTTAATAAAGTAGAGGCTTTCTTCTGCAGTTGAGGTCTTAGATTGCAGGAGCAGCCTACATTCCTCTCGGTGTGTGGTTAACGGAATTAAATTTCTGGCTAGTTTACGGTGCTCGTAAGTGAACTGGGCCCACATGGTCACTGAAGCGGATGAGAAAGCATCATCTCACTCCCTCTGGACCGGCCTGCACTGAGAAATGGTGTTTTAACAACAGATTTTATTTGTCATTTGCACAATATACGCAGGGCTCTGTGCCCCAGAGGCCACTGCAGCATCAAGTTACACAATAATAGGACCGCAAAGGACATTTTCGTTTTTTAAGAAAACAAGACAAACACATTCTTTGAACTTGAGTGTCATCTCGGATATCTCCCCCCCTCCCCCCAACTCCCCCCCCCCCCCAAGTTGCGCAATTCCCACTGATGACCGCTCACCCGCCCACGCTCAAGGACCAATGAGAGTAATGAAAATGGCGGCCAACTCGATATAGTGGAGGACCATCCCACTCTGAGCACACACACACCCCCGGCGGCCCCGCCCCCCCCAGATATCAGGCCCAGCCACTCTATCCCTGCCCCTATCCCACTAGGAGATCTTCCGTTGCCGTTGGAGGCTCCAGCCACAGGCCCCGATAGTCCGCCCACCGTTTCCATATTTTATAATGCTTACCCAGACAGCCCCGGGCCACAAAGATGGGCTGTTCCAGCCCCATACAGAAGTCTAGGCCATTTTTCCAAGCGGCCACCGAGGGAGCCCGCTCATCCTTCCACATCCTGGCTATGTCGCGTTTCGCCAATGTAAGGCCCAGCTGCATAAGGTGCCGTTTATAGATATTACCCCCGATGCCATCCATGACATGCAGCAGTGCGAGCTGTGGCGTACGCAGGAGCAACCACCCCAGGACCTCAGACAAACAAGAGAATACCCCCCTCCAGAAGCGATCCAGTGACGAACAATGCCAGACTGTATGTAGGAATGTGCCCTCCTCCCCACCACACCTGAGGCATTCCGGGGAGGCAACCAGGCCCGCCCGATACAGTCTCTCCCGAGTATAGTATACCCGGTGAAGGTACTTGAATTGGATGAGGCGGAGGCGCATCGCAATGGCCGCTCCCCGAAGGGCGGCAAGGGCCTCCCTCCAATCCTCCTCCTCCAGCGTACCCACATCCTCCTCCCACACCCTCCGTAACTTGTCCAGAGGAGGCGCACTGTGGATGACCAGGGACTGATATATCAGCGAGATCTTTTTGGTTGCGAGATCACCCATGAAGACTTTCGCCTCCAATGGGCTAAACTCGGGAATGTCAGCGAGACCCTCCAGGCTGGGGGAGAGCGCATAACGGAGCTGGAGGTACCGGTAGAACTGTGTCCGGGGCATGCCAAATTCTTCCTGCAGATCCCGGAACGATTTAAGGGACCTGAGAAATGGTGTTTTACTCTGCTTGTGAGTGAAGTGGCTCCAAGTGAAGTCACCGAGGCAGATGACAAAGCATCACCTCATTCCTGCTGGAGCAACCTGCACTGGGAATTGGTGGCAAATGTGGGTGTTCATGCTGCCTGGAGAAAGAGTGAGATGATGGGGGCTGCTGAGCTGCAACACTGGTGGGCATGCCTGGGCAGACTGATGCTGAGTGAGTGACATGCACATTCCCACAAAGGCGATCCAAAAATGAAGGTGGCATGGGCTCGTCAGCACCTGGAGATGGAGCAGGTCAGGTAACTGATGCCACCTCACCCCTCACAAGGCTGGAAGAACAGTTACAGTTCTCTGGTATCAGTTCCTGTTACAGGAGTTGAGCCGTTGAGACAGGGACTGTGAGGGATGCAACCAGTCATCCGAGAAACGTTGAAGTTGTTGGACTTGACCCATTCTGCGGGGTCACCTCAAAACGTTTGCTTTCCGCCTCCCCTTTTTGCTGATTCCTTTTTGTTGGCTGCAGGACTCTGGGCACTTTACCACTGCTAACCAGTGCTAAAGTTCATGTGCTCTCTACTTTAAACCTAGTAGCATTGGCGTACCTACAATTGTCATATTTAATCTACTGTTACGTCACTAGTAAAATGCACGACATGTGCCCAGGGCCTGTAAATTAAATGCTACTAGTGAGTCTGCAGCACTCTGTGTCACCCACTTCAGTAGCCCTTTAAACACGTGTCAGGCCTGCCATTGCAGAGCCTGTGTGTGCAGTTTTAAACTGCATGTCGACCTGGCAAGTTAACCAGACTCAAACCTTTCTTTTTAAAACATATAGGCCACCCCTAAGGTAGGCCCTGGACAGCCCCAAGGGCAGGGTGCAGCGTATTTAAAAAGTTGGACAAGTACTGTTGGACAGAAGTGAAAACCTCTTAAATACGTTTTTCACTACTGCAAGGCCTATCTCTCCCATAGATTAGAATTGGGATTGCCTTATGACACTTTATAAGTGAAATTTCCTATTGGGAAAAGATGGACTTTTCAAGTTTGGTGTCTCTGGACTCACAATTTAAAATCGCAACTTATGGTAGAGGTCTATTTTAAGTTTCAAATCTAAAAAAGCAATTTTTAGAAAGTTGTACAAACTTTACATGGTTGGGCCCATAGTCAGTAAGGCTGAGTCACTCAAAGCAACACCAGAATTGCCAATACTGACACACATTCACAAACCCACTTATATTCGTAACCAAGATTAATCTCACTTGTTTTACATACATAATCAAAAAAATCCTAAAAGTGCATCGTCAATACAATTCATGTAAGACGAAAACATAAACAAATATGCACAAAACACATTATAGCACTCCAAGAATTATTGTGCCCAGGTTCTGCCTTTTTGTGTTGTTGCCCTTTGGGAGCTTGATATAGTTTAATCTTGTATCACAATTCGTAGCTCTTAATTAAATGGACTGTAACCAAACAGTGCTTATACAGGACTCAGGAAGAATGTACTGCTCCTATAGCATCAAACACACAAGCATCAGTGAACTCAGTACTAACTGCTGATGTATTTCAAATCCTTTTCTCTTCATGGGTTCTCCTCAGGACTAAGAACGTTTGAGCACTCTTGTACTTTAATTCATTCACATGCCAACATTCCAAGGCAGACCAACTATCACTTTCTTGCCAGCAGAACAGCTGCACCAAACGCTGTACCATTATGAGTTTTTCAACTGAAAAGTCATGAGAGATTTCAAAAGTTGATGACATTAAGGGCCATTCCTCTTCTCCCATTGTATTTTGAGCAAGAAAATTGAATGAAGAGCAACCCAGAGTCACTTTGGTCCTGCCATGGATGTTGGAATGTGACTGAATTAAAGTATAAGAACGCAGAGATTGGCAAAAACTCAGCTGACCGCCGCATGCGGAGTATCCCAGCCCACACCCCTATTTATATGCTGCCCCAGACCTTACTGCCTGCGGCTGCGCCTGGCCTAGCAGGTGCGTGCTGCCTCGCGCAGTCTAGGGCTTGGAATGCAGAGCTGACCCCTCGGTGCATCAACAGATCCATGTGCTGCCCCAGCCCTTACTTCCTGCTGCTGCGCCTGGCCCAGCAGGTGCGTGCTGCCTCGCGCAGTCCAGGGCTTGGAATGCAGAGCTGGCCCCTCAGTGCATCAACAGATCCATGTGCTGCCCCAGCCCTTACTTCCTGCTGCTGCGCCTGGCCCAGCAGGTGCGTGCTGCCTCGCGCAGTCCAGGGCTTGGAATGCAGAGCTGGCCCCTCAGTGCATCAACAGATCCATGTGCTGCCCCAGCCCTTACTTCCTGCTGCTGCGCCTGGCCCAGCAGGTGCGTGCTGCCTCGCGCAGTCCAGGGCTTGGAATGCAGAGCTGGCCCCTCAGTGCATCAACAGATCCATGTGCTGCCCCAGCCCTTACTTCCTGCTGCTGCGCCTGGCCCAGCAGGTGTGTGCTGCCTCGCGCAGTCTAGGGCTTCGAATCCAGAGCTGGCCCCTCAGTGCATCAACAGATCCATGTGCTGCCCCAGCCCTTACTTCCTCCTGCTGCGCCTGGCCCAGCAGGTGCGTGCTGCCTTGCACAGTCCAGGGCTTGGAATGCAGAGCTGGCCCCTCGGTGCATCAACAGATCCATGTGCTGCCCCAGCCCTTACTTCCTGCTGCTGCGCCTGGCCCAGCAGGTGCGTGCTGCCTCGCGCAGTCCAGTGCTTGGAATGCAGAGCTGGCCCCTCGGTGCATCAACAGATCCATGTGCTGCCCCAGCCCTTACTTCCTGCTGCTGCGCCTGGCCCAGCAGGTGCGTGCTGCCTCGCGCAGTCCAGGGCTTGGAATGCAGAGCTGGCCCCTCGGTGCATCAACAGATCCATGTGCTGCCCCAGCCCTTACTTCCTGCTGCTGCGCCTGGCCCAGCAGGTGCGTGCTGCCTCGCGCAGTCTAGGGCTTCGAATCCAGAGCTGGCCCCTCGGTGCATCAACAGATCCATGTGCTGCCCCAGTCCTTACTTGCTGCGCCTGGCCCAGCAGGTGCGTGCTGCCTTGCACAGTCCAGGGCTTGGAATGCAGAGCTGGCCCCTCGGTGCATCAACAGATCCATGTGCTGCCCCAGCCCTTACTTCCTGCTGCTGCGCCTGGCCCAGCAGGTGCGTGCTGCCTCGCGCAGTCCAGTGCTTGGAATGCAGAGCTGGCCCCTCGGTGCATCAACAGATCCATGTGCTGCCCCAGCCCTTACTTGCTGCGCCTGGCCCAGCAGGTGCGTGCTGCCTCGCGCAGTCCAGGGCTTCGAATCCAGAGCTGGCCCCTCGGTGCATCAACAGATCCATGTGCTGCCCCAGCCCTTACTTGCTGCGCCTGGCCCAGCAGGTGCGTGCTGCCTTGCACAGTCCAGGGCTTGGAATGCAGAGCTGGCCCCTCGGTGCATCAACAGATCCATGTGCTGCCCCAGCCCTTACTTCCTGCTGCTGCGCCTGGCCCAGCAGGTGCGTGCTGCCTCGCGCAGTCCAGTGCTTGGAATGCAGAGCTGGCCCCTCGGTGCATCAACAGATCCATGTGCTGCCCCAGCCCTTACTTGCTGCGCCTGGCCCAGCAGGTGCGTGCTGCCTCGCGCAGTCCAGGGCTTGGAATGCAGAGCTGGCCCCTCAGTGCATCAACAGATCCATGTGCTGCCCCAGCCCTTACTTCCTGCTGCTGCGCCTGGCCCAGCAGGTGCGTGCTGCCTCGCGCAGTCCAGTGCTTGGAATGCAGAGCTGGCCCCTCGGTGCATCAACAGATCCATGTGCTGCCCCAGCCCTTACTTGCTGCGCCTGGCCCAGCAGGTGCGTGCTGCCTCGCGCAGTCCAGGGCTTGGAATGCAGAGCTGGCCCCTCGGTGCATCAACAGATCCAGTTACGGAAGAGGCGCCCGAGTCTGACCCAGTCGCAAAAGGTGAGCAACACATAGAAGACCACGGGGATGGAAGGTATTTAATAAGTGTACAGCTTTTTCAAAAATCAGCTCTGCCTTCTAATACAAACTCCGGTTTTCACTTTCAATGTATAATTATAAAGGCGTGCATTCTGGACGCGAGGCCGTGCAGGCGTGCATTCTGGACGCGAGACCGTGTGGTGTGAAGAAGCCGGTGAGAGAGCTTCTGGGGTGCACAGATATCCGGGTAATGGCACGGCCTGATTGGAGAGGCAGGCCAGCCTTCATTCGGCGCGCGCTGAGATCACAGTTGTTGCCTCCAGGCTATGATGGCCGGGGACTATTTGTTTTTTTTTTTACATGTCAATAACTACTGTGAAATATCGACTTATTGTGCTAGGAGAACCCCTGGGAACCGGACAAGCTTAAAGTCTGAAAGGAGTTCAAGTGCCTTTGAAAAGTCAGTCCGGGAATCTTACACAAATATGGCTCGCCTTGACAAGCCCCTCTTGTGTAAGTGTCAATATGTCTGCTTTGCTTCCATCGGCCGCTTCATTTACCGCTGAAAGTTTTTCGCAGCGTATGTTTAATATAATACAATATAATATGGTCCCAATTCGGTGGCACAGTAATGGGTTTGTAATGGAACACGTGTGACATGCATCAGGTTCAGCCGCGTGAAGCGATGGAGCATACTCGAGCACAGGCTTTCGTGGGGGCTCGGTTAATCGGGGGTGAGCAAGGAAGAATCGTAGGGGTGATGGACTAATCACAGCGACCAGACAGAGGAGGGAGGCAGGTGTTAAAGACTTCAACATACAGCTCGACCAACTTTCAACAGTGGAGCGCTATAAACCAGTTGTTGCATCCCATGGCAACTGAACACCTTAGGGCTTAGGCCATACCTCTGGAATTAAAAAAGAAGTTGCAGTTGCAGCAATTAAATGTCTAAGGGATTTTAAGAGGAGTGGCAGCAAGGGGTACTGTCCAATTCATAGTTGCAAAAATGTATTTCCTGCTTTTTCCTCATATTGACCTATTAAACACGGCGACATGGAAATGACATTCTATCTTCCCTTCTGAAAGCATATTTAACCAAGCATTCAGGCAAACTTATATCGGTTTTTGAGGCACTTCGGAAATTTTTGAACAGAGAATACTCTGATTTTCAGAGACGATTCTAAATGACTAAGCAAAATGAAGTCTTCTTTGCCACAGCCTTGCACTCCCCTGACCCACGGCGTTAGAAAAGGCGTAGCTCAGTAAAGCGGCGGGCACTATGGCGTGCGTGGGATGCGCGCCCTGACTGATGAATGCTCCGCATATCCCAAGCAAATATGATTCAGGCAGATTTTGTAGCTTGCCTTCCGTTGCGGTAGTACAGTTATTAATTGGGAAATGAGATCAATTAGCCATTAGCGCTGGCCTCTGGACCGCCTTGAGGAGCCTGTGATTTGTGCATCGGCCTGATTACGGGGGATGCTTGGGCATTGTTTTTAAAAAAAAGCAGAAAGTGTTTGATTTGAGTGAAAAGTGCCACCGGGAATACATCATGGGGAGAGGAAAAATTACAAATCTTTGAACCCATAATGAAGGAAATTAAAGAAGCATTCTATCTAAATAACGTGATTATCTACACAAAAGTAGGGGTGGGCGGAACTCCGCAGAATCTCAGAGTTTTTATGTAACTCTTTGGAATTCCACAGCGTAAAACTACGCAAGTTCCACCAACCTCTAATAAAATTCAAAAGCTGTTCTTAATTACCCATGAATATTCACAATATGATGGCCCTATCAGCAATAATTAACCCACCTTAATCCAACCTTACTATACGTTAACATACAAAGCAAATCTTAATCGCCAAGAAGGGACCTTATTCTCAATGTTGTAATTTCATATCTAGAGCCAGATTGTGTATTCAGCGTAGTATTTTGCAATAATATATTCAGAGGAACACGCCTACACTTTTGCTCACCTAATATACGTAAAGGGGGAATTCGATATTTTCTTCCGAGATCTTAGTAAAAATGGACAAAAAAAAAGAAAAAGTGCATACAAATGTTTGCTGATGCCCCATCACAAGGGCAAAGTGGAGGCAAACGGTCTTCACACCTGTCCAGTGGGAAAGAGAAGAACTCTGAAAGCAGACCTAATCTAAACCTGGCTGGGAGGGTTCTCTGTCTACAATTATATACCACGTCCAGATATTGCTCAAAGTCAGCACCAGACCTTAGGACACAATAGCACCAGACCTTAGGGCAAACAATAGTTTGGCCATTTGCATACTTTGTTTTAGAGAACACTTGTAGATAATACCTTTGTTTTATTTTTGATCAATATCTTATCGGGATGTTTAAAAATCTTGAATTAAGCAATTCCCTCAGATGTATGAATGATGTACTCTAGCCACTGTATGTGTTTTTTGGAGTCCATAATCATCATATCTCCAAGAATAACTCTACTTAGAGTTGCATTCTTATTGGACCACACGGAAATCCAAATTGAAATAGGAGCAATCTAATCCTGTTTTCAGGATATTTGTCATCTAGATCCTGGTAAACATAGTATGAAGCTGTTGATTGTGATAAGCCTTAGAGCCTGCAAAATATTCTGTTCTTTTGTTTGAAAGGAGTTTGCCCTTGAAAAACACCACAGGCCTCCACCACAAAGGGCCGTTGCAATACTGTAAGCCTGGTGAACCTTGAGGACAGATGGAATGTGCATACTTCATTGTTTATTTTACCAAAATGTTATGTGTGTTTTCAAAGCCCACTATAACATGCAAGTGTATCCTGATGTAGAAATTAAATGTCTTCTTGGATAGCAATGGCCCCAGTCTGTTATTATCAAATAAAGTCCCGAAATGGGGAAACAGTGCACCCTTTCCATGCAGCTACCACTAATCCATTTTCATTCCTTTGGAGTCCAAAGACATCATTTTTGATTTAGAAGTATTATCTTTGAGCCATGGATCCTCCATAAAAGCAAAGTATTTGGAAATCAGACGTTCCAATCCTATTGGTGGCCTTAAAATCAGAACTGCTTGGTCAGCATAAAGTAGGAGCGGCAATATTCATTTGCACTTTTAGGGCAAGAGGATGAAACCCATACACATTCCTTCTCTAAACCATTTATATAAAGAGAAAGTAAGAAGAGTGCCTTATCACGCCCCATTGCACCCCCTCAGTGACTTGAAAGGTCTATCACGTTCACACTATGCTCCATAACATACTAAAGACTACAATCTAAAATGAAATCTCTGAAATCAATAAAACCAGACCAGGGCCGGTCACAGTTTTTAATATGATCATCCACAACTTTGCTCTGCTGACCAGATTAAATGCCATTAACAGGCCCTGAAAGGCCAGAAGGACACTGCCCTTTTTAATCTTCATATACTTTGCCTTTAAAAGATACAGATTAGGACATTGTTCCCAAGTGCTGAGCCCAGTTCGTAAATTAAGCTATAACTTCGACAGAATTCCTGCTTTAGCCTCCCACTTTTGCACTTTATAGAGCAGGATCCTCCCAAAGATCTCCACGTCCGAATCAAGGAGGAAAATTGGTTTGAACTTTGGGTTCGAAGTGACCCCTTTTTAAAAAAATCGGTATTATGATCAGTAGGCCTCAAGACTCAAGAGTAATTGATGTACAAACACCATTTATCACATTTGTCAGTAATGGGGCCCATCATCACAAATTATGTTTATGAAAGTCGAGCGGTACCCCATCCAGTCCTATGCTTTTATTCAGTGGGCCTGCATTCACGAGCTTCTGGACTTTCCGTCAATAAACCTTTACAGTCACTGTCTCTATACCAGGGTCCTAACTCTTGCTACTGTCACCCCTCCCCCACCCTCCATTTTCCTAGGGATTTTGATAAACCAGTCTGGTTGACATAATGGTATAAATCATTGCGTAGAGCACAAAGGCTTCTAAATTGAAAAAACAATTATTCTTAGTTATTAGGCCCTCCCTTGTCCTTTCACTACCATCTCAAACGATGGTGAACAAGAAGGGCTGCTTCAAACTACTTATTGGAACATGGATGAAGGTGGAGTGGTGATACAAATGATGCAAAGGCTGAAACATGTTCTTGTGGTCTTACAGGAAACTCACATTAGGCGCTATTAGCGTCATTTAATAAGTAGGAGCCGGAATATGCAGGTCATACACACTGGATATTCAAGATGCTACCAAGGCATTATAGTCCTACTTTGCATGAAGGTACCATTTGTCATGCATAAGTCCTGGACCGACCTACAAGACAGTTATACAGCTATAGTTGGTGCATAGATTGTGGAGATGAGTGTTTGTGATGTTGTAGGCACCTCCGAGCTGCAGGGCTTGTGTTTGAAAGACAGTGGATATTGCTAATGTAGATTTTCAGATGGCTTCTGGAGGTGACTTCAGTGTGATTATGGACGACACTGTGGACAGATTCTCGACGGGGAAGACAAAGCGATAATGTAGGCACCCTTAGGTCAACATGATGGCCTGGAGCCTGGCAGATGCTGGAGACACTTGTATGAGGTTTTATGCTTCTCAAAGCACGTGTGCTACTCTAGATTGAGGCATTTCTTTTCACCTTGCGAGATGTCTTTCCTTATGTCATGTTGTAGAGTATCCTGCATGGGGAATATCTGATCATTCTCCCTTTAAAATGACAACAGAATCTTTATCTAGTTGACCTATGTGGAAGATGAAACATACAGTGCGGTAACTTGAAAACCATGAAATGGTCAACCACTGAGCCGGTGTTACAAAACAGCACTTTGCTGAGAATTTGTGTTCTGTGGCCTCAAAGTTACACTATCAGAGGCGTACAAGACAGTGCTTAGGAGGCAGGCACATTTCGTAGTGATGGGCAATAGAAAGGACAAGACCCAGAGAGCTAGAGATATAGAAGAGCATTGGAACTGGATATGGGGATAGACCCCACTGAAGAGATGCAAAGAGACTAAACAAGGGGACGTCCACAGTTTAGTAGGAAAGAAGCTATGGCATTCTACCTCGCAACACAGAGGAGGCTATCGATGTAGGCAACAAAACCTGGAGGTTAATAGTTTGGCTGAGAAAGCATAATTAGGGCCATAGAGTGAAAGCGATACAGAATGGCCAGGAGGTTGTGATTGAGGGTAATGCTCCTGTCTCTGGGGTCTTTGCAGACTATCTTCGGACAATGTATGAGTTCCATACAGAAGAAAATGACAGAGGTTATGGGGAATTTGTTGGTGACCTACCTCTTCCGCGACTACGCCTACCATATATGGGGACCTTCGAAGGGGTGGTCTTGGAGGCTCTGGATCAAACCCAATCAAAATAGGCCCCCAGTCCAAATGGCCTGTGGTCGAGCTCTTCAAGAATTTTTTCAGTACTACAGTCGAACATATCTTGATTATGTTCCAGTCAACTAGGTCAGTAGGCATGTTGCCAACAGGCTTGAGGACAGCCACAGTAGTCCTGATACATAAGGTTGGAAAACTAAAGAGTAAATGCGCATCCTATTGCCCAATATCCTTACTGAACTTTGATATAATGGTCCAGGCTGTCAAAGGTGTAGGCCATAGGTGAAATTGCACACCCTGATCAATTAGGATTCATGCCCGACAGATAGGCCTGTTTGATCCTATGCCAACTACAATATTACATGAAAGATGTCCAGACAACGAGCAAACAAATAGGGTGGCCATTCATGTTCCAGCTTTTAGAGAAAATGGACTTCGGATCACAATTTAGGGTATGAATCAAGCTATTATACACGAGTCAGGGTTAAGAAAGCCCTGTCCAGGAAGTTACACCTCAGCAGCGGCACAAGACGAGGCTGCCCACTCTCTGAGCTGCTGTTTGTCCTGGCCCTGTACCCTCTGTAATGGATATGGTGTAATCCCTTGACAAAGGAATTTAGTTGGTGTGACGAATGGGATGGCACATTTATTATCACTATATACCTACTATATAACAACGGAATTATGCTATATGTGACTGGGCTGGTCCTTAGGGCTCTGAAAACAAGTTTCAGATATGGATTATGCTCTGGATTCAAAGTTAACTGGAGCACGTCCTACCCCTTCCAGGCTGGTGAATAGAACGCAGTATTGTTCTTTTCGAACAGTGGAAAATTAATTTAAATACTTGGGTCTCAGGGTCGCGAGAGGTAGCGAATGCTTTTATAAATGCAATTTGAGCAACTTTAGAGCAACCGCAGAGATGACGTATAGAATTGTATTGGAAGAAACTCTCAATGCCCATCTTTCGAAGGACAACTCTGCTTAAAATAAAACCTCCAAAATTAATTTAGTATTTCTGTCTATCTCCTTAATAAAAAGATGGACAAATTACTGCATTTGCCGCTATGAGAAGGGAGACTTCCTCGTATGTCCTTGGAAACACTCCATAAGACTTTGTGTGAAGGGACTTGCGCTCCTGCACAATCGAAACTACTATTGGGCAATACAACTGGCTAAAAATGGTACCCTTGCACCTTGGAATGAGCCCTCTTTTCGGATGAACAGCTTGCTATGTGCATGTACCTGCACCCTAGAAGCATTTAAATACATAAGAGATGAGGGGTGCTAGTTTGTTCTCCCCTGCAGTACAGGGTCCTGGACGAACCCTAAGTGAAAGAGCAATATACCTCCTCTGCAAACACTGGTAAACAATTCCCCTTCAGGCCTTCTGTGGTTAAGGGAGAAATGCCGGGATCCCTGGAAAGAGCAGAGTGGGAGCAGGCTCTAGTGTTACCCTGGGAAGTAGAGACCAAAACAGGACTCCTACCAGTCCAACTTAAAATATACCAGGTGGTAAATTACACTCGGGCCCAGCTCCAGTGGTGTGCTAGGATTCTGGATCTGAGTGCCTCAGGGAAAGTGGGCAGGAGGACACCTTCTTTTGTATAATTTTGCTATACCTAGGGATTTTAGCAGTGTGTTATGAAGTGGGGAATGCTGTTGCCTCCTAAACTGCTCTTCTGGGAATGGAGGAACCACAAACCCTCACAAAACAACTCAAAACGCTTTTGTCTAGGGCTGTTGATGGTGCACAGCGCCGTTGCTCAAAAGTGGGGTAGTCCAGAGGTCTGTGTGCTGCACAACAGTGCACTAAATTGAAATTGTGCATGTAAAGGAAGAGCGTGCTTAGCACACTAGAGGCGGTCTGAAAAGTCATGAAACGCAATGGGGCGATGCATTCAGAATTTTTGGTCTATTTGTGCTTCACATTTCCCCTTCCAGTTGCCTTGGGGTGTGAATGTGATGTGCGGTTCACTACACTTTTATTCTTTTTTGATCGATAGATGTCAGACTCTGCACGGTCTGGAGCTCCATAGTCTCGTTATTTGTACACGTCTTTATTTGCTTACATGAACATATAAAATCAATAAAAAACAATTTTACAAAAAATTCACAAATGCTAATGTTTACAACTGAAAGTCAGTCACTTACATTATGGATATTCTCTCACTAGCTAAGAGCTAGAATTCTTACATTTATGTCGATAATGTACAGAGAGGGGTTCATAGCAAAACGTCCCATGCGGAAAAAGAAAATATAATTTAGGAGCTGGACCACAGAAACTAAGCAAAGTAGATACCGATGTGTACTGAAGTCAGGTTTCCTTTTCACCCTCCCATTATTAACTATTTTGTGTGATGAACAGTGTTTATAGGGCTAAGAATATTTTGGTGTCTTTGATTTAACACGCACCCTCATACATTTCTTATCCATCTTTCGCGCCACTCTCTGGGAGTAACCTCCACTCCAGATAGCTCTCTGCATCATCCTATTCACATCTGACCTCAGATGTCTCCCTTTGTCAGTTCACCTCCACTGCCCAATCACAGTCCTGCACTAACTCACTGCGGCTTTAGGAATCTGAATACTTTCTCTAGTTAGTTGTTGTGTTTGCATTTTTCGACTTACGTTTCATGAAATACCCTGTTATCCTTGTATACTTTATGAACACCTGGCTCGTATCTGTTGGTGTTTTCTTCTTTTTCAAAAATTAATTGCTACTGCTTACTCAATTCCATCAAACTCTGGTCTCTTCCGAACCCTTTTCCCACTGTTCTGCTTTTGTAAATGACCACGTGTTGCCCTTGACTCATGACTACTTATATATGTTGTCATATGTGCTACACTGCCCCCTGGAACAGGGTACACTGTACAGAAAGATCCCTAAAATGAAGAAGAAATACAGCTCATGAATTTGCAAAAAAATTCTTTTACATCCTTCCAAAACCATAAGCAGTTTCTATAAATGTGTGTTAAACTCTATGGAATGGTTGTGATTGCTGATGTCATGCCTGTGTCAATTATTCTTTTGTTTCTTTTTCCAGCCTCATGGCCTTTCCGTTGTCCTCACGTCACCTGCCGTGTTTACATTCACAGCTTCTATGTGTCCTGAGAGGCATTTGGAGGCAGCCGAGATCTTAGGTACTGTATGACTGGTGATTATAACATCAAATTGGGGTTTGTTGCTGAGGCCGTGCCTTCTTTTGAAATGTTCAGAGAATGTTACAAATAGTTTGGCTCTGTCTTCTCCCTTGAAGAAGGCATCATTGTGGTTCTACACATATGAAAACTGTACTGACAAACGTAGTATGGTACTGCTCGGTGGCGGCTCGTCCATAGGGTCTGAGGTAGTGCCCAGCCACCTCTGAGCTGCCACACAGTGCCTAGATATGTTGAAGTTACTGTTAATTTCGATCTTAATAGATGTTAGTTGCCCCTCCTTGTGTTCATTACTATGCAGTTTGGTGTCTGCCAGTCACATCCCCACTGGCCGCTGGCATTGGATTAGAACAGAGTGACGTATAGAAGGGCACATGGCCAGGTATCACGAGTAACAGGCTGCAGGCTAGCTCTTCTGCCCAATGCCTATTGAATTAAAATGTGCATATCCAGCTGCCCAAGCCCCTTGTGGTCCCAACCAGACATGCACTTTAAAGGCCTCTCTGTGTAAAGCAACCTGTGATGTGTCAGAGGTGAGGTGTGGGGAACAGCCACCGGGTCTCTGATGGAGCACTGGGTTGCTTGGCCCCGTCAAACCTAATGCTGCTGTTCATTTAATAAGCAACACACAATAAGGTGATGGGAGGAAGGCTTGCAAACAGTCTAAACTACTAGCAATTGCTCTGGGTAGCATTTTCTAGTAGTATTGTTTTTCACAGACTGTGCCACTCTCTGGCAAAGCCTGACTTACGCCCATCAGTTATGACCCTGCTGCTCATGGGAGCAGTCTATTTTGAACTGCCAGTCGAGTCCCCCTCCATCCATCATTGTTTTTGTTTTCTCAGTGCAGTGCTCTAAGGGTGATGGGTGTGCCCAGACATGACTCTCTTGATCACTGTACAATAGACCTCAAGCCACCTTACCAACAAGACCCAAAAAGGCCAAAACCGGTCTGGGGTTGCTTGTGTCCCGAGTGAGATGCAATCTGGGCTGGCAGTAAGGGCTGGACTGTTTCTATTGGAGCAGGACCAAGACTGATTAACATATGGCTGTTTCATGTCTGGCATGGTGGGCAAAAAAACATGGACCGGATTACAGCCCAGAGTAAATAGTAGTGACTCAGAATAATTCAAGCAATCCACCCCACACTTTGTTTCATTTAATGGGCAGCATTGGGATTTGCTGGGCTGACTGGCATGAAGAGGACTCATGCACGGGCTGTGACCGTGAAGACAGCCCAAGGGTGGGCATGCTTTGCTGCCCATTGGCTAAAGCTCGAAACTTTTTCATTCCCTCATTCACTCACTGGCTGTGTGTGTAGCAGAGTTACTGTCACTTATCTAATTGCCATGAATGTCCTGTGTTTTGGTCTTCATCTCCCAGTCAGAGGTAAATAATAATGAACATAAAACCTTGCATTTTATATGGATCAGCTTCTTAAGCATTCAAGGGCAAGTTCAATAGAGCTGTTGTCAGCATCTCATCACCACCTTGTCATCAATAAGATAAAACACACCTAGAGTACCCTCCAGCTGCAGCTTATGGGCAGAGATTGTTCTGGTCGAAACCCCTGTAACTTCCCTACAACCTCCCCAAAGTCCACTCGAGTGGTATACCCATGGGCAAAGTGTGCAACTCAGTGTTCGGTCTCTCAGAGCCTGACTTGTGCCAGAGGCCTCCTTTCAGAGCCCCTTCTACTGATGCATTCCAGGACCATGGTGCCTTCATCCCAGACACCCCTAGGGTGACCACCTATTCGTAATGTTCACGGACTGTCTGGGAAATAATTCTAATGTCCGTTGTCCGTGATGGAGATTTCAACGGACAGCATTTGTCCATAATTGTAGCCTTTGTGTTAAAAGACCAATGATTCCTTTGAGTGCCTCGGCTGGAGTGGAAGGTCCTCTGTGCTGTGATCCTGAGACAGGGGCAATTAAACAAGGAGCAAGCCTTCTCATCAGTGTACCAGCGGTGGGGGGTACTTAATATAGGCGAACCATTTTTTATAGTGAGGTTTGTTGTTTTGTAAGGCGGAAGGCCCAAGGTTAAGTTATGTGATGTGCACCTGTTTGAATCAAACCACCTTTTTCAGACAATCCTGGTGTCAGTGGTACGTGCTGCTCCCCCTCTTCCCCAAAATTATCTAATCTCGGCATGCCTAGAACATTATTGCGTTTAATTATTGCCCTGCATTCCTCAACCTGGTGTCAAGTTCTGTTAGGAGGGGATCAGGTACAATCTGTGGGCTTCCGGACTAAAAAATTGTGTGAAACAGGGGTGTATACTTGCGCTGTTATCGTCTCTATGGGAAAAATATCTCATATACACAGCATTATCAAATGCACCCAACCCCTTGACCTGTGATTGCGCCTTACTAGCACTGCTCGAGATGTGTTCTGAACCATTTAAAGTGCTACACGTGATTTTTTCCTAAATATTTATACGTTCTAACTATTTCCAGTTGTGTGAACCAAGGTACCACGAATAGTTGAAATTATTACACACTCTCATACTCTGAAAGCATAATATTTTACTTTTTGAAGAGTTAATTTTCAAGTAATGCAAACCCACATACTGCTGTAATGTCGCTAAACAGCTGTTTAAACCTTGGGGGGTTAAATCAAGGATTACGATATTGTCTGCGTATAATAAATAGAATATCAGGCGACCCCCAGTACTTAAAGGGAAGCTGAATCTTTTTTTAAAGAAAACTAGGCAAACTGAATATACATTTCCCTAGTAATCTTCCTCCAGGCCCTATCTATGGCTGCCGGCCTGATGACTCTACACCAGACCCTCCTGGGAACCAACTCCATCCAAAAGACCTGACACTTGCCCACTGAAGTTGAATCCGTTCCAAAACCTCCTACATGGCTGCCATCAACGCCATATCCTTTTCTGAAACCAGGTAATTGACCCGAAAATGTAACAAGAAGACATCAGGGCAACGAACAACCACCAACAATCTGTTCCAACTGGGTTAAACTCCCTCCAACTCCTCCCCTTTTCCATGCCATTGAACGTGATACATGTTGGGGACTAGGCTCAGCTTTGCCCCATGGCTGTTGTCTTGCCTGTCATTTTGCCCACTTAACGAAAGCAAGCCTATCGAACCAAAAGGCCAGACCGGCAGCCGCAGGCCCGGGCACCAAACCTGAAAAACACAACAAAGACAGTTGAGAACTAGCAAAGGATTAACAGTCCTCACTCCCTCTCTAACATATCGTCTGAAGACCATCCCAGGGCCAAAATACTGCCCTTAATCCAACCTCTTCAACCTGCTTCAATCCCCACCATTTCATAACGAATGTGCCTTGATCTCTTGTAACCAGACCTAATGTGCCTCTCGCCTTGCTTTACTAGCCTGCCATCCCCATTCTGGATAACATTACCCCCCCCCCCCCCAACTCCTTCCGCGTTTGCAGTGTAGCCTCCTCCAGCGAACTGTTCAACTCCTGTCCATTGTCTAACACCTGAGTAATAAGGCTTTACCCTGTACAACCAAACCTGAAGTTCTTTAGTCTGTCAGTGTACAATCCCCGTGTTCTCCCTGCTCCGCCTCATCCCCTAATAGATAATTTACTCAAGCCTACCAAAGAACACGGTGGGCATGTGCTCATGACGTCCGGGAGCCGTCCGAACTCCACCCACCAATTAATTTGCCCGCACAGGCGGGGAATTAGCCGCGCGTGGGCGGAGCGGCAACGGTCGGACAACTCCCGGCCATCATGAGCACACGACTACCGTGACTCATGACGGCTGGGAGCCGTCCTGAGCATCGATGAGGTTAAGCCCTGACCAGATCTGAGCGTAAGGCATCCTCATATACAGCGCCAATGGCTTTCTCACCAACTGGAGCCACCTCTGTCACCTATAATCCAATGCTCCAGTGCCCAACTATGAAAAACCCACTACAACTTCTACACCTGTGGATCCCTGGTCGACATGTTGGTTTACCATGTGCCCCCTGACCTATTGTCAGTTCTGCTCAAAAGTCTCCTGAGCGCCAATTGCTCCCTCCATAACACCAAGGAAAATAAGTCTAAAATGCCATACTGCGCCTGCATTGCGTCCAATCCAGTAATCATGTTTCAGTGCACCCCTTTCCTTGTCAATACAACCCAAATCACGTACCTCCCGTAGCATCCTAAGAAACCTGTGCATCCCAATCTACCCCTCCAACACCCCCACTGGCACTCCGCAAGCTGACAACTGAACCTCACCACATCCCTAAATCCTTTTTGATACCCGCCGACAATCTCACATGATGATGCTACCATGACAAGCCAGACAGGGACACACCTAGCCTCCCAGTGAATGTACTTCCCGCTCCCACCCCCTGCAGGCAAAGTTTCAATGCCCCAAGAGTACCTACACCAATTTAACCATCACTTTGGCCTTAGCCAACATATCCTCCAATATCAGCTGCATTGAATTTTTGGTAAACGGGCTCCCATGGCCCGACTCAATTTCCATGCCTAGAAACGACAGCACTGTGCCGGGTCCGACTGTCTTTTCGGTGGTATTGCCACATTGAGGTCCCCCATGAGCTCCTGGAAACTTACCAGCATCCACTGACAGACCGTGGAACCGGGGATGCCCCCCAAAGTGAGTCCTCCAAGTAATGCATGACCTACCCATGTCTTTTGTGCCAAGAAAAAACCCCTGTGCAGAAATGTACGTAAACACTCAGAGTACACAAGATATCAAACGTCCCGTGGGAATTCCGTGTCAACCTACCACTGAACTGACCTCGAACTGGATACATATAGGGGAAAGTTGCCATGGTGTACCGACAACAGATGGAAAGCGTACTATATGTTGCTTGTTTCCCTCCATGCCCCCTGTCGGACTCTTTCCACTAAAGTCGTAGCCACTTCTACAGATGACTGACACTGCCACCTGCTGCTTCATTATAAAGTCATCCACTGAATTCCCTTCCGGCTTAAATAATTTATGGATCAACTAGAATTTCCCTTTTCTCCCCCCTGGGAACCACCCCAATAGGGTACACACTCAAGTGTGCAATAGACCAAGGGCCTACCTTCCTGCCTTCTTGGATCTCCTTCCTCAACTTCTCCCGCACCACCAGCCCAGAGCATTAGCTGATTTCCCGATGTACGCCCCCCAACACACCCCTCACATCCCAATCTGAAAACTCATTTGAACGCCCTTCTAACCATAGCCTGGCTTCTTTGTTCTTATCATAGTTGATAATCAAAAATTCCAAGCCATCACATTGAATTGGGGTATGAGCCTTATCTCCCCTGGTTCCAATGTCACCTGTCCTGCTCAGGGGCCTGCAATCTAACTATGCTGCTGTGCCTGTGGGGCTCCTCGGAGTAGCTGCTACATCCTTCGGCCCTTAACAATGGATAAGAGGATATCTGTGAGCGAACTATGAGCATTTGTTTCAGAATTTCCCATACTCTCTGTTTCAGGGCCCTTATTTAGATCCCAGCACTTCCGCGACTCACCACTCTGTCCTTCTCCCTGGCTAGTCTGAGCTTTCCTTTACCTCCACTCCCACCCCTCCTCAGTGGGGACACCCCTGCAAGGGCCGATATACCATCAGTAAACAGTTGGACATGAAACTCATTTTGCCAAAGTTTTTGGCCTGCTCCCCTCATGTGCAGCCACTAATCCTTTCCACATCTCGGTCCCTTGCACCCCTGAATCCAAAACCCTGCGGGCTCGGAGCTGCTACTTGGCATGGTACACACTGCCCTAAATGAGACAGGCCACCGTTTAGCTCGTAATTGTCACCGACACTTTAGCCGTTAGGACAGCTCATATACTGCCTCCTTGGAACCCTCCTTGGCCCTCAGTGTGCTATGGGGTAGCTTTTAGCATCTCTACATATTCGCCTTTTCATATTTTTGCATGAGGCACCCTTAACGGTTTGGACATCCCCATATATGGTAATTATCAGTTCTTTGCTTTCAAGCCTGCCTGTCTTCTCCCTGCTATCTGGCAGCCCCGCTTTCTCTCCCCTGCATCCTCCCCTACTCTTTTGTCTGCAGCTGCACTGGACACCCCAGAGGGCTCTCATTTGAGTCTTCTCCTCCATCCACCTGATGTCCCCCCTGTTCACCCTCACTACCTACTCCTGTGTCCTTCACCTAGCAATCATTTCTAAAGCGGGTCTCCCCGCTCATCTGGGGATCCCTTGCCTCTACAGCAATGGATACCATTTTGGTGGTGGTTTCCCCACCCAGCATTTCACATAATCGCAATTTTTTTGGTTGGCCTCCCTGCTCTCCTGAGGTTCCTTTGCCTCCCCAGCAATGGACCATTTTTGGGCAGAGTTTTGCCCCATCATGCACATAACACCATTGCTTAGGCGGGCCTGCCTGCCTGCTTATCCTTGCCTGGCGCCGAGGTTGGTGCCTGCTCTGGAGCCAGACGGCTCGCCATTCATTCCTGGTGTGCTGCCATGAAGAGGGCTGTTCTGCCAGTGCCTTGCGCCTGTACCCTGTAAGACATGATGTAGAGTCTGATTAATGTTCCCCCCACTCTTCGTTTCCCCCCCCCCCCTTTAAATCCTCCCATCGAGGATCATCCTGTACCCTCAATTCACCTTCCTCAATATTTTCTTCCCCATAATCGAGTATCTACGCCTCAAGCAATTCCACTAATCCAGCCCATGGCGTGCCCGTTGCACCCACCCTTACGCTACTATAGTAGGTGTCATTCCCACAGTCTAATCCGAGCTGTGGTGAGGTTCTGTACCTTGCCCTCCCAACCTCTCCGCTAATGCAGGATGCTGTGTCTTGTTTCCAGGAGTTGCTCCGAACCCTCTCGCTAATTGCACCGCCAAGGTCACACCAGACCTTCTTGAGGCAGTGATCTGGCAGTCCAGCGCCACTGTCCAGCCAGCCACATGGGGCCTTGCCTTGTCTTCACCTATGGCCTTGGAGCCGCACTATACTCTTCCAAGTCCACCACCCTGACCACGTGCTCTCTCTGCAAAATATAAAAACGGCCCGGTGTGCTGGTACCAGCCCCATAACTGGATTGTACTGTCCTCACATCTGACTACCAACCTAAGATGGCTGACCGCTCAAGCTGCCTGGGTCACTCTGTGACAACGGGCTAACCTACTATGCTGATTCACTCCTTGCAACCTCCTACCAATTCCCTCTGCGTCTGCGGCCCCCTACAGCCTGCTTACTCTGGTGTATCTTTCATGGGGGTATCCCTGCTTCCCTCTCAGACGGCACCCTATCTAACCAGTCTGCCCTGCCCTGGGGCCACCTTAACCCTTTGTTTGTCTTCTGTCCATGGCTGGGGCGCCCTCCATAATGTGGGCCTGGGGCATCCCCTTCAACTACAACACTCCTTGCTTTACCTAGGCCCCCCCACACATTACATACCCCTCCCCCCACTCATTACATACCCCTCCTCCAGATGGTAGCCGTCATATGCAACCCCACCCATGCTCCTACAGTAATGGAGGTCTCCTTGACCTGTGTGCCTTAAGCCATCCCTGCTCTCGCATTCCTAGGCCCCACCCACCCCCCAAAGCCTCTGCTGCTGTTGGGGCTGGCTCGTGCTGCATCACAGGCCCCTTCCCATATAGGCCTTTCTGTGGTATGTGGATACTACTATTCCAGCCATTAGGGCAGTCCTGCATCGCTCTCAATAGGTACCACTCACCTCAAGTGGGAGTGGCCCTGAAGGCTTACCTGTGTTGGGCCAAACTAGGTTCAGTGCAGCGGTGAACGTACAAGCACCTCGACCCCTTCGAAAAGCCTTACATGTCAAATGGCAGACCCTCAGCAGGAAGCCTAACATTTAGAGGGGCTAGGAGCCCTGCCTCCCCTAACAGCTGACACGCCTGGGCAACTGTGTCGGCAGCAGACATGCCATATAACTAGTTATGGTAACGAAAAAACTAGATGCCCCCTAAATTAACACCCCCTAGCTATCTGCATCAAAAGTGCAACAGCTCCTCTACCAGCCACCGTGTTACCCAGACAATATGGTGGCTGATGACCTAACATGTCGGCTTATATACCCTGGGCTATGAATATAGCGCATCCCAGCCCAAACCCTAAGCAGTCGACGGACTGCTCCTATTCCCCAATATTCCCGAGGAGCAGACATCAGGGCCGGACTGGCCGTAGCGGCACCAGGCAATCCCCCGGTGGGCCGCATGGGTGGGGGCCGGTTTTGGGTCCCTGGGGGCCGTTTTTGTTATGTTCTGCAGTTTTTGTTATGTTCTGCAGCATAGATGCAAAATCGTCCCTGTAACAAAATCTGCCAAAAACCGGCCCTGGCAAAGAGCTCGGCGGCACCCCCAACCCCCTGGGGGAATGGGTGGGGGGGGGGCAGCTGAGCACTTTGCCAGGGCCGGTTTTGGTTCCCAGTCCGGCCCTGGCAGACATCCCTGTGGTCGGCTGTCCCCAAGACCCCATATTCCACAGGGATGAGCGATCAACTTTATTAAAGGCTGTAGAACAATCAATAAAAGCAGCATATACTAGGGAACCACTGATGGACAATATTTGTTATTAATAAGCTGCAGAGCTGCAGTATCATCTAGAGTGCCATGCTTTTTCCTAAAGCCTGATTGTTCTAATGGGATAATCATATTATCCTCAACGCAGGTGTTCAGCTGCTCCAATAGGCACATAGTGAAAACCTTGCCTTCCACATCTAGCAATGCAATTTGTCGTTAGTTGGCAGGCAAAATACGGTCACCCTTTTTATATAATAGGCCAATTGCACTTCTGCTCCACAAGGGGAGACTGTAGAGTTAATGTAACAGTATTCGAAGACTGGGAATAGCTTAATTGACCAGAGGTTAACTACTTTATTTATGACCAAGTTCGGGACTTCGACTGGACCCATTGCGCTAGAAGTTCGCATTGCGCAGATGGAAGCCTCAATCCCACTGACAGAGGGAGATCCGTAACTAGCTGCAACCAACTCAAGGCCAGCAGGGAGATTTTCGGTATGGAATTCAACTCCTAGATTCACTAATTCTGAGATATAACTGTCCCATACCATCTTCATTCATTGGAGTGGGACAGGGCCTCACTCTTGACTCACAACAGCAATTATCTCCCAAATGTCTCTCACGTTTTTCCTGTATGCAGCTCCTCTTAAATCAATCCACAAAGGATTTTAATTCTGCCTTTTTTATACCAGTCTTAAAACATCTTCTTTTCCTCTTCAGTAATGATATGTCTATCTCTTTCCTTTGAAAATGAGACCAGCTGAATTCTAATCAAACTATTTCTTTATTCAAGGAGAGGAGAGCATAATGATTTATAAAAAAGACTTGGTATGTATCTGGTGACCTTTATTTATAATCTGCTTCATGAAGTGACAAAATAAGTTAAAAGTATAAGCTTTCCAGAGCCTGAAGTCATTAACTCCCCTTTCCAATAGCCCTTTTAGGTTAGAAATCTTAATAGGGGACCATTGCATTCTAACAGAATTCTTATTCAATTTTGAATTGGGTCCATCCATCTTCTATGACCCTACTGTGTGTATACCTACCTCTAGAGAAAACACTAAAGGTTTATGGTCACTGAGCAGGCTATCTATCATTTTCAAATCTGATAGAACTTTAAAAATAGAGTAAAAGGCAAAAAGGTAATCAATTATAGACTATTCCAACTGAGATTTATGGGTAAATTGGGCAGGAGAATCTAGAGCAAATTTTCCATTTATGATTACACAATCATTATTTCTCAATTGGCCAAGAAGTAATTGTCCTCTTTTATCTGTTCTCAATTTTGACGGGAAATGGAGTTGGGGGGATACGTAACACTCCTTCTTTTTCAACATCCATGAACAGGCTGATAGAATGATTGGAGACCTTACAATTTAAGTCTCCCACCAAAATAACCTGGAGTCCACCCCCCATCCATGGCCTCACTTATAAAGATGGAGATATCCGGTAACAATTTATTGAATTATGAATCTGGGGGAATATAACCATTTGCAACTAAAATGGGATCCCTCTCATTCTCTCCTAAGATTGGGAAGATTTTTACCGCATGAAAGAGATTAGAGGAATCTTTAAAACGATTGTACTTCCATTTAAAATCATTATTTAAAAGGGTAGTTATCCCTCCCTTTACATACCCTTACCTAAATAGGGTAGCGTTACAACTTAGTGCAAAATATCAATCACACATTATTCATTAATCCAGCTGCATTCCAGGAAATCACTGTTAAATTATTATTAATTATAACATTTAAGTAATGGGCCCGATATACGGGCACCATTAAGTGCACCGTTAAGCCAGTTCCATTTCGTTCAATTATCCCCATTATAGGCGGAGGAGACCTAGACCCCATAATACCATGATGTATCATAAATCTCCCTCCATTCACTACAGAAACTTGAACGAATTTAGCATTTTCCCCAGAGATCTCCTTTAAGGAGAGGGGGGAACACTCAGAGGGAGAGCGACTTGAATTTTCATATTGTTTCTAGATTTTGTTTACCCAGAATGTAATCCCTCTACACTGAAGAAAATCACTATATTTCCAAGCCAAATTTGCACCAACTTTAGACTGAAAGCCCTTGTGTTAGTCACTGACAGTGAATACACTAAGGAGACAAGAGAAATGTCACTAATTTGAATCTTCTTCAAATTCTCAATGTCTGCAAAGCAAGATAAAAAATGCAGCATAGAGGTAGCTGCGGAAAGAGAGGGATCATTTCCACCAGTCCATGTAATATTTCTATTATCTATTGGTGCAGCACAAAAGGGTTCAGCCATCAGATTAAAATTAGTTAATAGTGGATTAATAGGAAGTAAGGCTCCAGCAGACACATCAACCTCTCTTCTAGCCAAGTAGTTAATAGAAGACATTCTCATTCCCCCCCCCCCCCCCCCCCCCCCCCCCAAGCACCAGTCTTTTTAGCTACGCCTTTGATTCTGCCTCTACGCTCACTGGCCACATCCCCATTGCGCTCAGGATCACAGTATATATCCTTTTTTTTAATGGCCTTCGACTGCTGACAAAGCCAGTGATGTTAGAATATGTGGTCCCACAATCCCTCATCTTCACTATGTACTTGACCTGTGGTCTGTGTTTACTTAACACAGTGTAGTGTGCATCTAACAAAATTGGACAAAAACCCTTTCTTCTGGTACTAAAGGGGATGGAGAAAAAGAAAGTAATCTAGTCAGTTGCATATTTGCACTGTGTGTGACCAGGAAACCTGCATTACTAAATTGTGCAATTTAATGTATTACAAGATACTACATGTGCCTAGTTTACTTGATAGTGACATTTGAGAGCACATTCAATTTATTGAGTTCATGATGGATTCTGTGTAAAACCCCCACTTATATATGCTTCAATAGCTTGTAATGTTCCTCCAACCATAAAAAGTAGTCTAGGCCATGGCATAAAGGACACTTGACAATTTGTACACTTTATTCACTCATGCCTTTATCAGGAGGGAGGGTTAATAAATGTTTTAAAGTTCATGTTTAGAAACTTCCAATTCAATTAATTGTCAGTGCAATGTTGTGGGCTTATACACTAAATTGAAACACTTCCATGTGTTACGGAAACACTTTCTACATTTTAAAGTCTATGGGTCTGATTTGGATCTCGACCGGTTGGGACAATCTTGATGGGCATTCTGTCCTCCATATTACAAGTTCCATAGGATATAAAGGAATTGTAATTTGGCGGATGGGATGTCCGTCACGTTTATGACAGAGTAACCATGTTCGCCAAACTCTTAATCAGGTCCTTTATCATGTTCTTATATTTTGTTTGTTGTCATTTATATGCCAAATATTTTGAAGGGTCTGCATGCTCTTTGGTACCTAGGGATGAGCCAGACCACTGGCTCAGGCTTGGCTCGACTGCAGAGCCGTTTTAAGACATGGACAAAGTTGGCAATTGCCCAGGGGCCAAAGTTCCATGGGGTCAGCCTATGCCCACCCTCCACAAGCACTACCAGTGGACCATCACACCAGCAGAGTCTGTCAGGGTGAGAGAGGCTGCTTATTCAACCACTTGACAGTTCCTCTTCTGTTTCTGGCCTCGCTGCTGTGACTGTTCTCCTCTACGCAATACTTTTCAGTGCTCATGGAGGGCCTATCTGATTTTAGGAATTGCCCCACCTTGTTCTTCTCTTCCCTATTTATCTTGTTCTTAGCAATAATCCTTTGAATCAGTTGCTGCAGATCTCCCATGTAAATGTAAATGTATAGGTATTTATATAGCGCCGATGACCACTACGGGTATCTCAGCGCTGTACTCATACCGCTGAAGGAACCCTTCCTAGCTTTCCATGTGGAGTGTCCACTCCTGGGCACCCCCATGGTGAGGCCAGGCATCCCAGCGCTGTTGGGGCCGTTGTGGAGATTAAGCAAGCTATTGCCCAGAGTTGCAGCGTGGGACCCAAGATTCGAATAGGCACTGAGGCGAGAATATCCGGTCCGCGGAATTTATAGCCCGAGACCCTGCCGCGACGGGAATCGAACCCTGGTCCCAGACCGGTGCTCTGCATCGAGGTCTGCCGCTCTAACCATTGAGCCACACTTCTCCATCTGATCTTGACTTCATCCTGCTCTTTAGTTCTCTGTCTGGTGGTCGGGCTCCCAGTTCCAAGATAAATATATGGTCTCTGACGCACACTCTCATGCAGCAGTGGGGCCTTCTTGGTGCTGTGAGACTACAGACATGTTGTGGGTCCAGCACATACTGACATTTGGTATGTGACCGTTACCCACGCCATCTGCTGTGCCTCATTATTTTTTTTAGGTTTGACATCTAGTGGAGGGTCAGGTATACCGGATGTGTTTGTTCAACTTGCCTAAACTTGCAGAAGGTGAATAAATCACTTACCTTAATGTCTCCCAAACTGTTTGACAAACGTATTGAAATGTTTATAAATATAATCGCAAAATGTTGCTTTCTCTCCAAGAAAGACTGGGTATATTTGGGTAGAAGTGATGTACTTGGCACCATGCTCAAGGCCATCAGTTTACTATTGAACAAGGACATAAAGTAACATATAAATGTATCATACCTAGAAGCAGTATCATACACAGAACAGTGAATAAGTGGTGCATATAAAAAAAAAGTAAATAAATGCATTGATAAACCAATGAGATATGACTGCTCCTCCTTTTGTCCTGAAATTCTGTCCTGTATTCTGACTCTTTGTCCTGAATTTGTGTCCTGAATTTTGACCTTTTGTCCTGAATTTTTTACACTCCCTTCCTGAATTTGTGTCCATGCCAAGTGGTCACCCTAGACACCCCTCCTCTAGTATATGGCAGGGCAGGAGCACAGCGTCTACACCCTACAGCTTTTGTAGAGGCCACTCCCCTCTGAGTGGCATTCTGTATGGACAGACCTCCATACCCCCTTCCAGTGTTCTCCTAGTCGGGGTGTGACCAGGGGAGGCCCAGGGAGAGACTGTGGTTCTAGTCTGTGTCCAGAGAGGAAAAGCTTGCAGTAATTGCAGGTGTTGAAATGTTTCCCTACATGGTTAGTCTCAGTACCCACAGCCTTAGCCTTCTATTGAAAACATGTACAGCCAAGTTCGAGCCATCCTGCCCATCCCACACATAAACCTCAATTGTAAACACAGCACTGGTGTTGCTCGGGCGCTTGCCCCATCTCTTTATGTCCAGGCCTACTTTGAGGCCTCACCCCTCCCGACATCTGTTGTGCCGTGAGTCGACACGATAAAAACAAGCATTTGCAATGCAAACGGTCTCGCATTTACGCGTGTTTAAGCCATTGGCATTGTAAATGACAATGCCTTTTAGTTATATTTTAAAATAATATTGCAAGAGAGTGAGGGGAAGCAACACGTACGTGGCAAAGAAGCAACAGGGGGTCATGTGAGAGGGGGAGGGCATAGGAGCAAAGTGGAGGGTGTGGAGAAATACAAATGAGCGAGAGAGAGCACGTGAGCAAGCGTATCTCAGAGGGGCCAGGGGAGAAGCACACAGGCAAGAGAGTAGAACAAAGAGGGGAAGAGAAGCACACTTAGGAGACAGCTGGAAACACATGCAGTCATGGACGGCTTAATCAAAAAGAAAAATGTACCACTTGTAAAAGCGAACAGTCTAGGGACACAGTAATGCGTCCATGCTCCAGGGAAGAGGCCAACACAAGCACAGGAAGGAAAGCCCACACACGCTAACAAATAAGTAAGCAAATGAGTTTACCAATGAAGTCTACCATGGGTAAGCAATGTAACCATGTACAGTGCATTACATCCCTTCAAAGGCCTGAAACATTCAAGCCCATTACCCCAATGTTACATCTTAAGTGACACATGACGTTCTCTGACAACGCCATGCCAGAATGCAAGACATCACAAGGTTTGAGACAAAAATGTGAAGGAAAACAACAAAGCAACACATTTTCGAGTTAAACTGCCAGAATATGAAATAGCTTCCACAAAGAACTGCTCTAACCCTCTTGCTGGTTTTCAAGAAACACTGTAAACCCAGAAAACTGGAGATTACTTCTCACCTGCTTCTATGTAAACAACACTTAAATGTACACATTGCCCACTGCTTTCTTGCTTCTCAGCTACAGTTGACCAAAAGAAGTACCCCCCTACATGCAAACAGTACTGGCCTATTTCAGTGATAATGTTCTGGAGAAAAAAAATGCTGGATGAGTGCTTAATTTGAGCCGCAGATATGCCCATTAGTACCCATTTTCTGGACCCAGGGCTAATTTTTCATCAACTAGACCAAAAGAGAGAAAGGCAGAAGAGGAAGAAAAAGACAAAAAAAAACAGTGACAAAGGAAGAAAGTAAAGACGAAAAATAACCTGCATTTGAAAATCCGCGTTAAAGGTAATCCTTGAGCCCATATGCTTTTTTAACTATTAAATCCGATTTTGTTTGTGAGTGTATATGTGTGTATATATACATATAGATTATATAGATCTAGATAGATCCACAGTTTTGAGTTTAACATTTTAAGAACATATATATATAGGACAGTTCTTCGAGTGGCCTGTAGAGAGCAGCATGTTCTAAGCAGTGGATGGACTTGCAACATAAAACTGGACCGTAAGGTCGATGTCGTGTATTGCTTTTCTCCCAACTGCGATTACCACGAGTTGAGGGCACTTGTTAAACGCGCGTCTTCTACTTCTAATATTTCTTAAAGAAAACTGTTTTGCACACTGTTCATAGCAACACAGCTGCATGTTTATCAGTCAGTTTTCTTCTCTTTGTGTTTTTTTTAGCCAGGACTTTGCTTTAGTGTGTGTAGAATAACTTGCATATATATGTTTTCGTGCTGTGAATACGGCAGCTGTGAATAGATTCCGACTGTTGCAAGCTTCCCGCCTTTTTGCTCTGGTTTACAGTCAGACCTTTCTGCTTTTTTAGGCGCCGACATCCGGACTGCCAAAATCAAAGATGCCGGGCTTATTTTGGCCGACGTACTCCGGAAACTTCTGTTTGAGTTGAATGTTGACGATGGTCTGGCTGCCGTCGGTTATTCCAAAGCAGACATTCCTGCTTTAGTCAAAGGCACATTGCCCCAGGTAAGTTTGAGAATAAAGATGGTGATGATCCGTGTTTTCTTTAAAAAGTTTACAAAATCCACATCTTCTCATTGTACAAGATCTGGTTCAAAATGGGTAATTCTGTATGGAAAAAAATGATACTAACCTATTTGCATGGTGTCGTGGGTTTAATAAGTGTGTATACTTTTCCTCACAAAAAGGTACAGTAAACATGGTGTGTAAACAGAAAGTCGTTTTCTTTGCACGTCTAAATGTACATTTTGTGCTGCCTAGTTTGGTTTTTACTAAGCTTGGATGCCAGAATGCCGCGGTATCCAGACTTTTGATGTGTTATTCAGCCACACTTCTTGTTTTTGATTAGTCAGTCGTGGGTTTCCCAATATTCATTCTCAATTGCCATTCAAGGCTGACGTTAATTGATCTGCATTTTTGGTTGCAGTTTGCGCCTTTTGAATGATTGTCTCCGCACCTTGCAAGCGTTTGGTCCTTAAATGAGAGCAATTACGTCAAGTTCCAGATGGGTTCCATCATTGCCAGCTCATTTACATTTGTGGCCCAGTCTGCATGTGATGGCCACTAGCACATCTTTCCAGAAGCCTTCAGTGTTGGAGAATGTTCACAAGGCTGGGTCTGGTGATTCAGTTGACTAGTGCGTCCGCCGATGACCTCATGGTCACAGGTTAGAATCCCAGCTAAGTCGTTCATCCTTCCAAGTTAAAGTGACTGCCATTGAGTTGGGTCACAACAAACACCTGTTATTCATCACCAAAATGCCTCTTCTGGTGCATGTGTGAGACTATCTGCTTTTGATCTGTTTAATACTCCGGTCATCGTCACCAGTGAGTTGGTGACCCTTCTGTCCAGCAAAGCACTGGTATGAAGCCTTTGTCAAACTGTCCAACTATGTACCACTTGCAAGAGATGAATAAAGCACAAACATGGGTGGCGACTCAACCATCGGCAGGGGCCAATGCCATTCGTGGATGGTGCTGTTGCAGTCACAGTAGGTGGGGCCAGCAATGGAGAAAATAAACTTGCCAGTGGAGGAAATTACTACCTGGATGATAACAGCTGAAGCAATGGCTGATAGTTGCAGGATGGGCGACGTCAAGTCTCACTGTAGAATCAGGATAAACATTTACGAACTACAGGCTGCAGACAGTTCTTCAGCGCATGGCACACGTGAGAAAGTACTAGTCCACAAGGGATGAATGCCGATCAGGAAAGGGACGAGCTGGGGTCCAGCCAACATCAAAGGAAACCAAGCATGCAGTTCCAAAATGAACCAAGTTTTTTGGCCACATTTTCACACCAAGCAACAAAATAACTTGGCTGTGAACAAGGGATCAAGTATATGCAACAGTAGAAGAAGGGGTGTCATTAGTAAGAAAGGCAGTGCTTAATTTGTTCTGGTGGTTTCTGGTGCTGGACACCGGCACTTAATTGTGAGCACCAGCTCTGGTGACAGTCCACCACATGGTGGCGCTGTCTTTTTTTAATTTTGAGATGAGCACAACAGCCGTGTTTATTGTTTCAATATACATTGAAAACGAATAATACTAGCCTCTCATGCCATTATTATAGCTTTGTGTGACCTGAAAAAGGCTGAATTATCACACTTGTAGGGGTGCGATGGTTAGCTGTTATGTTGGTACTGCCATTAGGAGGGTATGGGTGGTGCAGGCTGCAGTGACCTTCCGAGAAGGACCCTGGGTCTTATTTTTTTTTAAATTAAGCACTGAAGAAAGGGATTACCTTGCTTTAGTGTAGACAACACGTTTTCACACAGTGACTTTGCCCGGGGTAAAGACAATCCCATCCATTCTTGCCAAAGCCTGGAGAAGGCCGAACTTGGCTTAGCTAGGCTCCTTTCATCAATCACAGGAGTTTAAGATCAGAATTAACGGTCTCTTGATTATATTCAATATACTACACGCTCTCTCCTCTTCAAGTACATGGAGATTCTCTGAACTCCTTAAGCCGACAGGCTATCCCCATCACCTCCAACATGGTTTCATGGCATTTTAAAAAAGAATATCTCTTTTCTTCAAATATTGCTACAATAGGGATCCTACAATAGTGATAGTTTATAAACAAACATTTATATGAATAAAGCTGCCCCAGCTGTCTTTATGGTGTCACATAGTGGTGAAGGGCGTTGCTTGATTTCCTGTCAACCAGTGAACCAAGGTGAGGTGGCAGTTGGGTTAGCAGGGAAAGGACATGTAGTCCATTATTATTACTGGAATCCAAACAAGGGCTCAATTAAAAAAACGAAACCACCCAAAATGGAAACTTATTAGAGAAAAGAGAAGAAAATGCCCAATATTATTTGGGCTCAGGATACCCATGTACAGACTGTTTCATAGAACTAGAAAATTTAGACATTTCTTTTATAAATTATTACCAAAGTTAGACAATCAAAAACAATCCTAAAACACATCAAAATGCCCAGATTAACGCCAGAGGCAACCCACATGCTTGAGGCTGATTTTACGGCGGAAGAGCTGCAATTAGCAATAGGGTCGCTGCACTCAGGAAAAGCGGTGGGGCCCAACAGCATTCCCATCGAATACTATAAAAAGATGGCAAATACACTCTCCCCCCCCACCTGCTGAATATGTATCTCGAAAGTCTGGCTGTGGGTAAACTCCCACAAGATCAACGAACGGCCACCAAAGTGGCGATTCCCAAACTGGGAAAACCTCCAGAGGAGTGCACCTCATATCGACCAATATCATTGCTCAATGCTGAGGCTAAAATTCTCGCTAAACTCCTGACGACTAGATTGACCCTGCACTTGGCAACCCTAATACACCCGGACCAGTCGGGATTTATGCCAGGTCGCAACACGGCTCTTAACCTCCAGGGGGTGATGGCCCGTATACCGTATATACAAGAACCAGCAGTTATTCTTTCACTGGACGCCCGAATGGCATTTGATATGGTGGAGTGGCCCTTTCTCTTTGTGGTTCTTAGGCATCTAGGCTTCGACCCTAAATTCTGCACGTGGGTGCACCTGTTGTACTCAAAACCCTTGGCACACATCACGGTAAATGGACACATGTCAGAGGACTTCTCGCTGGGACGCGGTACCCGCCAGGGCTGTCCCCTGTCCCCACTGTTGTTCGCCCTTGTGCTTGAACCATTGGCAGCACTGATTAGATGGGAGCCGACTATCCGGGGACTCAAATGGGCGGTAGGATGGGAGGACCGTATCTCCTTATTTGCGGATGACATCTGGTTATACCTGGCCTCCCCCAGACATTCCATTCTAGTGTTACTGAATGTTTGTGAGAATTATGGTCGAGTATCTGCCTATACTATTAATTGGTCCAAATCAGTCCTATATGTACTTTCTGGTCCGCCACCGCAACTCCCTAAAGATTGCGATGTCTTGGTAGCTATGTGACGCCACGACCCGATGAATTCCTTACAAAAAATCTTGAACCCTCTTAGAACGTCTAAAACAAGATATAGCACACTGGCACACTTTACCTTTAACGCTGCTTGGAAAAGCAGCGCTCTTTAAAATGATAGCGCTCCCGCAGTTTCTTTATGCCCTAGAAAATACTCAGTTTCCGGTACCACAGCGCTATTTATAAAACTAAAGCGGTAGAGGTCTCTAGTTTACTGTGGGGAAGTAAACCGGCGCGGATTGCGATGGAAAAACTGGTTAAAGGCTGGTACGATGGGGGTATAGCACTTCCAAACATACAATTATACTACTGAGCAGCGCCGTTAAAAATAATTAATCAATGGATCCACGCCCCACAAACAGTCCCAGGGTTCCGAGCGGACAGATATGGGCTGGGTGATGGAGGCGTCATGGCAGCCCTGTACAATCGAATGCGAACTCACCCCCTAATTGGACCAACGGCACATACAGTTGGCATATGGTACTCGGCACAAAAAGAACTGGGGTGGCAGGACGTTCTTACACAACTCACTCCACTTTGAGACACACAGCGGCTGGGGCGACTTAGAAATAGTAAGGGATTCAGCAGTTGGGACGCAATAGGCATTTCCACAGTGGGCGATCTATGGGTTAAGGGCAGGGTGATCCCGTTCGAGCAACTGCAGGAACAATACGAACTGGCACCCACTGAACAATTTCGGTACCTACAGATCAAGCATGCACTACAGGCGGCTATACCACCAGACACCACGCTGACGAAGGCCTCTCTCCTGGAGGATAGGCTGCTGACTGACTATATGCCACAAAGGGCCACCTCATTTACGTACCGTAAACTAATTAATAACCTACCTGACCCCGCACAGATATTGAAAGACAAATGGTCCTTGGAGATCCCGACGAGACGGACTGGCAGATGGCACTCATCACCGCGGGAAGTTGCGATACCCTCGAGATTAAGATTAATACAATTAAAGATACTGCACCGTACATATTATACTAGATTAACCCTACACAAAATAGGGACTGCATCTCATCAATATTGCTTGCGGGAGTGTGAGGAGGAGGGTACGTTTTATCATTCTATATGGCAATGCCCGAAAATCATGCCGTACTGGGTAGCAGTGATGAGAACTATATCGCAGACAGAGGGGGTATCAGTGGTACCAGAACCTAAAAGATGTTTATTAAAGTATGGGAACCCAATGATTTGAATCACCAAGCACAGGACTGGGCGACCTTGGGGATGATGTTTGCTAAGCGTAATAATGCTCGATAGTGGGGCTCCAGCTACTTACCAACGCTCCGTGACTGGTGTAATGACTTGAACGGAGCTATGGTGGCAGAAAAAGCTGCGTACATCAACCGAGGCTGTGCCAAGAAATGGGGAAAAGTATGGGGAGCCTGGAATAAATACAGAGGCTATATCTGTGAACCACCTGAGTTACCAAGTGAAGAGGTTTCGGAGTGAAGTGGGGGGAGGGGATACGAGACTCTCTGGGTTCATAATTGTGGCTCATCATGTAATGTCGGAGATGGTGGTATGTGCAATGTCGAAGGAGGCTGTGACAACCAACTGTATTTTACGGTTATCTTCTGTGATGTTATTGTGCCCTAAATTTAATAAAAACATATATAAAAAAAAAACAATCATAAGACAATAATGGCGCTCGTGGGTTTAAACAGACAATACAGAAAGTGCAAATAATACAATGTGTAATCAAACAGAGTGGCTGAGGGGCAATAAACAGCACACAGCAAAATTGCGACCTTTTCATTCAGGACCACATTAGAGCCACAACGGCGTATCAACCAAAAATGAACTTGGAAGGTCATCATCAGGACAAGACAATAAACTTAGGAGCGTCCAAGCAATTTTCAATAAAACTTTAGATGATTAGTACAAATGCAAAATCGCGTGGAGAAACAAGGGGGACAGAAATGATGAAAGAGTCCGAAGGACTTCAAAGAGTATTCAAGGAGACAGGGATGGTTAGGCTGTTCTCTAATTACCCAAAATTATGAAGATGGCCTATGTCCGTTTCGTAGAACTGATTTTGGGTAAATTAATTGTGCTAATGCAGCTTTTTTTGAAAATGTTCCTTTGTAAAGCTTAACGTGTTGATACTTAGTTGCATCATAGCAAATTTAAGGTCAACTGTATCCGCAAAATGCACAGCAGGCATGTACGTAGATTGTGCTTGCAAAAGTGTGTTTCTATCACTATACGTCGTCTCGCTTTGTATTAATCCTCTCGAAAAGGCTGGTAGCATCATGCCCTGTAATTCCATTTTTTCTTCCTTTTTTTCAGGAAAGAGTAACTAAACTGTCCCCTCGCTCACACACAGAAGAAGACCTGGCATCCTTGTTCGAGGCCTCCATGAAACTGTATTAATGGATAATATTCATGAGTGGGCTGGGGCAGGAGACCTGTCACTGAGTGTAGCACGCATACTGACCGCTCCAAGTATGGCTTAGTATGTACACTACACTTTATGCCATAGAATGGTATTAGTTGTATAACTAGGGCCTCTGTGATAGCCAGTAAATGCCTTTTCCGTCTTTAATATTTAGATGTTACTACTGAACAGCTCACAGTTATAGGAATAATGATTTGTTGTATTGCACACACCTCAAAATGAATTATCAATGGGAGCTTGGTATTTAGGTGCTAATGTTAGCCAACTCATTGTGGGCGGTGTTTAATCCGCCGAGTTGTATCACTGACCTGTTATAATATGTAATAAGGAAGGAGGGTAACAAAAATAGTTTTCCTGTCTTGATTTCCACGATTGCACATTTCTAATATGTATGAAATTGTATTAGAACAAATGGTTACCGTATATTTTGATTAATCACACCGTTTGTATTCTAGCTGTAGCATCCTGAGCCATTATCGTGTATAAATCAAAAACAATTGTGAAGTTGAATGTGACTTAAGGCCTTACTAGGAAACTGTTACCTCTTAAGCTGGACGCTGTGAATTTTTCAGCCAAGTACTTACTTGTGGAATATGCCTCCTTTCAACGCATGCTTTTTCCCTGCAGGAAATTACAATGCAGTTGTTACAACAACAGCGTTGTAACAACGCATACCATTACCCCACAAGTTGTAACGACTTGCTCTGGGGGGGAGGGGGGTGCTGGATGTTGGAATAGTATAATTTACTATTCCAACTCCAGTATGTGCAACAGTAGGCAATGTGTTGGGTTTTAAATCCAACACCTTCTTAAACAATGTTTACAGTTTACAAGCCACTGAGGACTTCATAACCATAGAGATCTCCACAGTTGCAGGGAAATCCCTTTGATATGCTACTTAACTCTAAGTTAGCTTTGTCCTAATCCACTATGCAGTTGGCGGTATTATATTAGTTATATTAGATGATGCACTGCCCTTTCCAAAATTAAGAAAATAACCCCCCGCTTCTTTCTAAAGAACATCTATAAGCAGATAACTAAAGTTACAGTTGTTAGTGCATATTTTACCTGTGATCGCTTATTAAAATTTTATTTTTAAGAAAGGAAGACCAAGTAATCTCTGCACCATCTTCCATGCACAAGAAGAAATGTTTTAGCCTTGTTCACGATTAAGCTTTTCTTGTGAATTCTTCCTGAGGTCAGTTGGTCGTATAAATCCTTGCCACCAACAAAGTTTCAGGCTGAGACTGAACATATTTGCCAGGGCTGACCGTGGCTTCCAATTTGGCCCTATTCACAGTTCTTTCAACCTCGTCTTGATGTTGCTATTACAAAAATCTACACTGCATTCCAAAATGTTATTTCAGTTCATTAAAACGTACAATTGAAAAGTTTCCAAATTGCAATTAATAACATTTTTAAAATAAAAGAAACAGAACCTGCATTGGGGAAAGAGCGAGCCAATAAAACTGGCCCAATGCTGACAAAGAGACTGTGGCAAAAGGAAACAACTAGGAACATCACAACTCTTGTTGGAAGGGAGGGGCTTATGCTGAGTACAAACTCTGATAAGTTGAGAGCCTTTAGAGACCGCTATGCATGCTTACATAGCAAATCCCCAGTCCAAATAGCTGAAGTGGACAACTTCCTTAGGGAGCCTACCTCACAAAATTAACCAAAGCTTATAGAGCTAGCCTGAAAGAGTTAATCACCCCTGAGGAGATTTTCACTGGCAATCACCAACCTACATCCTTATAAGTTCCCGATAGTCCGACCAATAGATTTTGAGTTGATTCCACACTTAGTTGTACTGTTAAATTAATTTCAACAGTCTCTCTCAGTAACACAGTCAATGGCCAAGTCATCCCTCTTATCAAGAAAGCCTGAAACCCCCAGTATAAATGCGAGGCCGATCGCTTGCCCTATAACACTCATAAACTCAGATGCAAAGCTCTTTTCAAACGTCCTTGCTAACCATCTAATTCAACACATGCCTTAACTTGTTGATCCGCAACAATCTGACTTCATCTCAAAGACAAGCAGCAGACAGTGTCCGCCGGGTGCTCTATCTGATCCAAAAAGCAAGTATTAGAAAGATCCTTTTGACTGTCCTGTCCCTAGATGCTGAAAAAGCATTTGACAGTGTCAGCTGGGTGTTACTTTTTCAGGGTCTAGAATCGATCGGTCTGGGCACACTCATGTTAACATAGATAGCAGTCAAATACAAATATCCAACTACAGAAGTCCTTGTAAATGGCTTGTGGTCTGAGTTAATATCATTAGTGACAGCGACATGACTCTTGCCATTGTGCGCTGATGATCTAGCCTCTTGCAGCCATAGTTTGCAGAACTCGTATATTAGGGGAATGTAATTTGGTGGTAAACTGCACAAGATACATTTTTGGGCCGATCGAACACTCAATCCCCAAAGCTATGAAAATACTGAAAAGCTATGGTAAAGTTTTACGTTTTAAGATTAATTTTGAAAAATGAGAAATGCTTAATGTAGGAACACCTTCAGGGATAAGGGACCGAATAGCCCTAGCGACCTCTGTGTTCTGAACAAAGGGGAAAATCAAATATCTGGGAATCTACATTATTGCCAAACACTGGCACTTATATGCATCAAATCAGCAATATTTGTATTGAAATGAATGTTTTAGTAATTCACACAGTACGATGGTTAAAAACTAATTATAAAACTAAAACTTTAATAAAGGTTTAATTAAAAAAAAATTGTCAACATATCTGTGAGTCTTTATTTCAACATGGTGTTTGATTGTATTTTGTGCTCTGAACAAATGTTAAAAGAAAGACTCAGACATTTTTCATTAAAAAATACAAACATGTCTGAGTCTTTATTTTACCATTTTCAGCCCACAAAATGCAGCCATAAAAACAACTACCTTGCTTTCCAGCTAAAGAACATAGAGCTCCAGCTAGGAGTGATTAATAAATGAGCGGCTAATTATATTCAGTTTTTACAGTTTGTAAATAGTTTTGTGGGTGCCCCAGGGTCCACCTGGGAAACCTGCATTTTAAATTTTGTTTAAGGGCAGCGGGGGAGCCCCAGGCCCCTGTGACCCCATTCGGCTCCCTAAGCTGTACCGATAGCGGATACCAGTGGGAGCCGGCATGTTTTTTTCTTAGTGGGTGCCCCGGTGCCCACCCAGGGCCACCACAGCTCTGGGGTATGCCTGCCCACTCCCAGGTAGTTTACCACAGTGTCTAGGGGTGGGTTCTCCAGGACACTGTTGGGTATCGGCCCAGGGAGATGGTGTCCCTGGGCCCAATACTGGCATGGGAAGGGGGCGATGGTCCTTTACCCTTTTTAAAGAAATTCAGCCCTGGGTGGGGTCCCAGGGGCCTCGGAAAGATCAGGGATGGAAGCGCACACCCCCATCACCATTTAAAAGAAACATATGACCCCAGGGGATGGAGTCCCCAGAGCCCTGTTGTGGCTCAAGGAAGGTAGCTGCATGTCTCCTCCCCTTTAACTGTTATGCAGGCCCTGGGATGGGGTCCTCGGAGCCTCGTAGAGGCTTGAGGAGGGTAGCCGCGTGCCCCCTCCACATTTAATTATATGTTGAACCCCTAGGCCTTCATTGTCTTGAGGAAGGTTCACCATGCACACTACCCCCCCCAAACATTTGCATGTATTGACCCCCAGGGTCCTATTATTATTATTTTTTAAATGGCAGGCTCAATTTTTGTGTTTTTCTTTGCGATCTTGCAGAGTAGTGCGGATCACGGCAAAAAACAAAAAAATAATGTTGGCTCTCTACAGGGGCTAGGGTGGCAGGGTATCCTTACCCTGCCCCCTTAATTTTTATAAAAAACTATTTTCAGGACAGGGGTCAAAGTCCCCAGAGACCTTTAATGGCTGCTGCAACATTTGTGTCCATGTTGCGGCCAGCCAATTGGAGTGCTTGCAAGAGCGAGGTGGCCTAAGGGAAAGAAAGCTCCCTATGCCAATAAGAATGTTTAATTTAATACGAGTCCCTCAAACCCAACCATCCAAACATATGTATATTTTTGTCCCTTAATTTCTCAAAAACTACTGAGCAGATTAACCCAAAATAGGGCCTGAGGTCTAGCTTCCTGCCAAATTTGGTGAAATTTTGTTCAGCATCATGTTCCAAAAAAGTTCATTGAAATTGCAGGGGATTTTGCGTTTGGGGTCCCCCTCGTTTTTTGACTCCCTCTTGAAGGAACACCCCAAAACTTTCCATTAAGAAACTAGGCGAATTAGAGCAGTTTTTGAGAAAGGTTTGTGAAGATTCATCAAATGGCACCAAAGTTATTAGCAAACCAAAAAAAGGCATTTCCAAATGAAATGCAGACCTAACTAGAACTACTCAGTGGCAACGGCCAGTGGGTGTATATATGTGTGTGTGTGTGTGTGTGTGTATATACATATATATATATATATATCGCGCTGCTTGTCTTCGTTTCTGTCCCTTCACTCGCAATTAGGTGCTACATGCGCAAGAACGAAAATCGCGCTTTAAATTGAAGCTGCAGGGCAATAAAATCACCAGCACTCACGGGAGCAATAAACCCCAAATTTATAGGGTATAGAGTATGCTAAGACACGTTTCGGCTACTGCCTTTGTCAATAATGGCGGGTGCCGTGAAACGACAGATTTAAATGATTCTGTTCATGGACATCAACAAAGGACACCGGACATCCTTAGTTTATGTTGCATGCAGATTACTACGAAAGGAATATGTTTCAAGGTGCACTCGCCCATTCAGGGCAGTAATGTTGGAGTTGCAATTTTATACTGTGGCCGTATGTTATAAATGTAACCATGCCCGTTTACTTGCATGCTGTAAGATGGCCGACACCGATGGACGGAAGGATGTCCGGTGTCCTTTGTTGATGTCCGTGAACAGAATCCTTTAAATCTGTCCTTTCTCGGCACCCACCATTATTGACAAAGGCGGTAGCCGAAACGCATATATATATATATATATATATATATATATCTATATCCTACTGGCCAGTAGGTAGTTATAGTTAGGACCTATTATCCATAGGAAATCTGCAACATTCTATTTGGAATAACTTTGGCGCCGGTTGACGAATCTTCGCGAAATTTTCAAAACTCGTGGCCCGTTCCAGTCCGCTCCTATCCTGAAAGTCTCGGGGTGATTCGTCAAGGGGGGTCCCAAAACGTGTTTTCCCCATGCAATTTTCCATAGGGACCGTTAGTCGCGGCTACAGCCCAAACTGCTGAATGGAATTAGAGGTAGCCCTTGGTTCACACTCGTGCCTTTTGGTTAAATGGTGTAAATCCGTTCAGTAGTTCCTGAGATATTCAAAAGTAAAAAGATAGATATATCTAGGGCCGCGTATCCTCCCGAGCACGAGCTTTATGCTAATTGGCTGTCACCACTTCAAACCAGGAAGTGTTGGCAGCCATCTTGTGCCTATTCACACATCTCGGTAACCGAGGCACAAGAAAGCAGTGACAAAAATGCAAAAAGGGGGCAGGGTAGAAACACCCTGACCCCTTAGGCCTGCTCAGGGGGTCCCACAAGGCCCCCCAAATTATTAATTTTTTTAAAATCGCGGGATGCGTCCCGCAGTGGAAAAAAAAAAAGCGTGGGCTTCCGTGCTTCATTTTTAATTAGCCCCCGGGGGGGCCAAGTCCCGGGGGCAATATGCATATTTGAATGGGGGGCCCAGAGGGGCCCCACAGCCCCGGGGACTGCCACCCCCCCCGGGCTTTACTGAATTATGGGGGGGGCTCCCAGTTCCCCCCCAGCCACCCCGGGGCTTTGTGATCATTTATGCGGGGCCTCACTGCCCCGCCGCAGTCCCGGGGACCGACACCCTTTTAAAAAATAAAATAAACCTGTCTGGGAGGGCATGAGCCCCCCCACACGCCCGGGGACCGCCACCTCCCCAGGGCACTAAATATTTAACATAGGGGGTTGGTTATGGACCCCCAAGCCCCGGGAACCACCACCCCGGAGCTTTAAATTAAGTGGGAGGGGGGCCGCGCGCCCCCTCCTGGAGCCTTGTCGTGGCCCTGGGGACCGTCACCCCCCAGGGCCGGCTCCTGCAGTGTCCCGGGGTGCCCACCCCTGGGACACTAGTGTGCAATGACAGGGCGGGAGCCTCGCGGCTCCCACCCTGTCATTGCAAACTGCTTTGCTTCATTCAAGCGAGAGCAGGGAAACCTGCTCTCGCTTCAATGAAGCAAAGCAGATTGCTTTTCCACATGGGGAGCAGCATGTTAGCTGCTCCCCAAGTGGAAAAGCAATGCCGGCTCCCGCAGGAGGCAGGGAGCCGGCTGAGACCGTGGGGGATTGGGGACTCCCCCACAGTCCCCAACGAGGTGGCCAGGCCCTGGGGGATGGGGTTCCCGGGGCCAAAAGTGGCCCAGGAGGGGTCCATGCGGCCCTCCTCCTCATTACAATAAATGACAAAACAAAGAGGCAGGCCGGCCCCGGGTGATGGTATCCCTGGGGTCATAAATGGCCTGAGGAGGGGGGCTACGCAGCACCTCACCATAAAAATATTTTGAAAAATAGCCCATGCCCCGGGGGATGGGGTCCCCGGGGTCCGGAATTGGCCACGGGAGGGGGGCCACGCGGCCCCCTTCCCGTAAATAAATTGTTATTTTAAATAGGGGTCAGTCCCTGGGGGATGGGGTCCCCAGGGCCCCTAAAAAGTAAAAGGAAGGGGGGCCACACAGCCCCCCTTTAAAAAAAGACACGCGATCGTCCCCTCATAAAAACCCTCTGCAAACATGCCCTGTGGCGCGTTTTAAATTGGGGAATAAATTCCCCTTGAATACTGCCCAACTAGCCCACCAGCAACCTCCAGTATGCGCCAGGGGGCTGCGTTGCAGAGAGGTGTTCTGAGGCCATGCCCCTTTTTACACCTCTCTGTAACGCAGCTCTGTGGCGCTTAGTGGAGGTAGCTGGTGGGCTAGTTGCACCACAGGGACCCTCAGGATTGAAGGGGAGTTAATCCCCCAATTTAAAATGCGCCACGGGGCGCATTTGCACAGTGTTGAAGGGAGGGGCGGGGCCAGAGGTGACATGTGTGCAAACACGCCCTGTGGCGCGTTTTAAGTTGAGGAATTAAATCCTCTTCAATCCTGAGGGTCTCTGGGGGCCAACTAGCCTATCAGGCACCTCCAGTAAGTGCCACGGAGCTGCGTTGCTGAATGTTTTAAAAGGGAGCGTGGCCTCTGAATACCTCTCTGCAACACAGCTCCCTGGCGCATACTGGAGGTACCTGGTGGGCTACTTGGTCCCCAGAGACCCTCAGGATTGAAGAGGAATTAATTCCCCAACTTAAAATGCAACACAGGTCGTGTTTGCACACGTCACCTCAGGCCCCGCCCCCTTCCTTCACCATTGTGCAAACGCGCCCCCTGGCAAGTTGTAAGTTGGGGAATTAATTCCCCTTCAATACTGAGGGTCCCAGAGGGCCAACTAGCCCACCAGGTATCTCCAGTATGCATCAGGGAGCTGCATTGCAGACAGGTGTTCAGAGACCACGCCCCTTTTTACACCTCTCTGCAACGCAGCTCTGTGGCGCTTACTGGACGTACCTAGTGGGCTAGTTTGACCCTAGGGACCCTTAGGATTCAAGGGGACTTGATTTCCCAACTTAGAACAGACACAGGGCGCGTTTACACAGTGGTGACGGGAGGGAACGGGGACTGAGGTGACGTGTGCAAACACGCCCTGTGGAGTGTTTTAAGTTGGGGAATTAATTCCCCTTCAATCCTGAGGGCCCCTGGGGGCCAACTAGCCCATCAGGTGCTTCCAGTAAGCGCCACTGCGCTGCGTTGCAGAGAGGTGCTTCAGGCCGTGCCACTTTTTACACCTCTCGGCAACGCAGCTCTGGGGCGCTAACTGGAGATACCTGGGGAGCTAGTTGGACCCAAGGGACACTCAGGATTCAAGGGGACTCTATCCCCCAAATTAAAACGGCCACAGGGCGTGTTTGCACACATCAACTGAGCCCCCCCTCCCTTCACAAGTGTGCAAACGCGCCCTGTGGCGCGTTTTAAGAGGTAGTTTTAATCCCCCTGCCCTATTATGTACTAGGGGCTTACAGAGGAGGTAATTCCAATCACAGGGGTACCCCAACGCATAGTGTTCCCTAGTGTATGTAGGTGTTCTAACTGTATTCTAAGTGTCTTTTAGCATAGCACTGGCTCAAGGACTGGTTAGTCAGTCAGTTACCACCAGTACCCATCTGAAAAAGTTGAGGGTACTGGATGATTTTGCAACAAGGCCTCATGCTGCTCCTCGGTTTGTTCTTTCTGCATGTCTTCCTTCACTTTTCTTCATCTTTGTGGACTTCTTTTGCTTCTTTCTGCATTTCTTTTTCTTCTTTCTGTGTGTTTTTTCTTCTTTCTTCACATGTCCTACCTCTGTAGGCGTAGTTAGAAACTAGCATTTAAAACACCGTAGAAATTAACTGAAAAAAAACATAGGTTTCAGGCACGTTATAGTTACAAATTAGCATGTAAAAAACCATTGAAATTCACTGAAAAAACCATAGGTTTCAGGCATGTGATAGTTAGGAATTAGCATTTAAAAAACTTAGAAATTCACTGAAAAAAACATAGGTTTCATGGGTGTTCTAGTTAGCTGGACATTTCACTCGTACAAAACCATTGAAATTCCTCCGTTATAGTTAGTTCTGCTAACTATAGCTCGCGTGCCCGCAATCCACTGCTGATGATGTCACATATTACATCATTCATGACATGGTCAGTGACGTCACTGATGACATCACTGATGACATCTCAAATGACATCACTGATGACATCATCCACGTGACAATCAGATACACCTCATCATACACTAGTATAACCTTTCATCACTCACTGTAAAATACAGAGTACCATATTTTAATCCATTGACACACCAATACAAGTTTCTAAAAACCCACTCAGTGATTCCTAGATCTACACACATATCTAATCACTTACCTATAGATTCAGTCATACATGCTATCAATGATCAATAGAAAACTATCAAATATACTTATACACCTATATCGACATTACACACCAGCACACATCCTATTCACTTATGCAGTCATCCTACTCACTTATCCAAACAATGGATCATACTTACATTTAGTCAGCTACACACTTATACAAACACCACTTCATTTATTCATATAGATAGTAACTCATACTTAGTGTGTTATAAAATCACTATTACAAGTATACAGTTATCCATACTGTCACTCATACAATCACTGAGTTTTATGTATACTTACTTATATACAACAACTGTCACATACACTGCCTTTTATTTTTCTAGTTTGTTGGTCATGTACCATTGAGAGATATATTTGCTCATCACCACACCCATAAAGATATTCACTCACCCAAACAACAGTTATAACATGCAGTCTTAACTTCATATACCTACTGAATCAACTATTCACACATCTTTGGGCAGTCACACACCCCCCACCTAACCACATACACATTCACTCTCCCATACAAATACTCAGTTAACTAATCAATAACTAATATAGACCTTCACGTTGCTAGTAACCAACTGGTGCAGCAGTTTACACAACAACTGACAAAGTGATAGAGATATTCACACAGTTTAATCACTATCCAATATATTTAGTGAGACACTATAAATTAGTCAAGTAAACAGTCAATCACCTGCTACTAAATCCTCCATCCAGATATTTATATATCCACTCATTCTTCAATGCAGATTGCTATATATATAATACATATTTAAATAACGAACCAAACCACATTCACTGGATGATGTCATCAGTGATGTCATTTAAGATGTAATCAGTGATGTCACTGACCATGTCATGAATGATGTAATATGTGACATCATCAGCAGTGGATTGCGGGCGCACGAGTTATAGTTAGCAGAACTAACTATAACGGAGGAATTTCAATGGTTTTGTATGAGTGAAATGTCCAGCTAACTATAACACCCCTAAAACCTATGTTTTTTTCAGTGAATTTCTAAGGTTTTTTAAATGCTAATTCCTAACTATAACGTGCCTGAAACCTATGTTTTTTCAGTGAATATATATATATATATTACCTACTGGCGGTCGCCAGTAGGTAGTTATAGTTAGGACCCTGTTTCCATAGGAAAACCGCAACATTCTATTTTGAATAACTTTGGCGCCGGTCGACGAATCCTCGCGAAATTTTCAAAACTAATGGGGCGCTACGCTCCGCTCCTACCCTGAAAGTCTCGGGGGGGATTCGTCAAGCGGGGGCTGAGAAAAAAGGGGGGTCCCAAAACGCGTTTTCCCCATGCATTTTTCCATAGGACCTTTAGACACAGCTACAGCCCGAACGGCTGAACAGAGTTACTTGAAATTTGGCAGAGAGGTAGTCTACAGGTCAAGGAAGTGCCTTTTGTAGGTCTGGTGTAAATCTGTTCAGTAGTTCCTGAGAAAAAAGCATTTAAATCAATATATATATCTGTGGCAGCTTACCGTGCGCTTACTGTGCGCTTACGGTAAGCTTACCGTACGCGTACGGTGCCGTGCGCGAGCGCGATTCTGATTGGCTGTTAGATCTTAGTAAACATTCGAATCGGTCAAAACCAGGAAGTGTCGGCCGCCATTTTCTCTCTCGCACTCTGAGGGGGGGAGGAAAAACAAAGTTGGATAACATGAATAGGGGCAGGCTAGACAGCTCCTAACCACATAGCCATGGTTAGGGTGTGCCAAAAGAACCCCCAAGGCCAAAAATTCAATTTTTTTTTTTTTTAAAACGCCGATTGCGCTTACCGTACGCGTACGGTAAAAAATAAATTAAAAAAAACAATATCCACATTTTCCCCACCCCGTGTGCAAAAGGTGCCCGAAGGGCACCTTTTGTGCATTGCATATATTTGCGATGAGCAATTAATATATAACCTTTCCCAACGAAGCGCATAATATGTCCTCCGTGTGCGGATGGTGCGCGAAGCGCATCGTGCGTACATGGCCCATCCAGCGTACTAACTGCGTAGAGTGGGCGCTCGGTGCGCGAAGCGCACCGCGTGCTCACTGTGCGCGCACGGTGCGCGAAGCGCACCCTGCGCGCACGGAACGAACTGCGTGAAGTGGGCGCGCACGCCACGAACGGCGTAAAGTAACTTAGCATTTAAAAAAACGTACAAATTCACTGAAAAAACCATAGGTTTCACACACGTTATAGTTAGGAATTAGCATTTAAAAAACCTTGCAAATTCACTGAAAAAACCATAGGTTTCACACATGTTATAGTTAGCTGGACATTTCACTCGTAAAAAACCATTGAAATTCCCCCGTTATAGTTGGTGCAGGCAACTATAACTCACGCGACCGCAATCCTCTGCTGATGACATATGTGTCTTTATGAAAAAAAAATATTTGTAATATATGTATAGCTAAAATTTAATGGAAGAAGACATGGGCAAATAAGTGTCTAAATACAGTATTAGCATCAGCAGAGGATTGCGGTCGCGTGAGTTATAGTTGCCTGCACTAACTATAACGGGGGAATTTCAATGGTTTTTTACGAGTGAAATGTCCAGCTAGCTATAACATGTGTGAAACCTATGGTTTTTTCAGTGAATATATATATATATATATATATATATATATATATATATACACACACATACATACACACAAACAAATTCCCCTCCTTCTGGGACCTGTGAATGGTGGTGTGCCATACCAGCGGAGCACACGGCATAAATTTTAACAGACTAAATGTCGTACTTTAATCTCTGTGTCCGCGTAGGGGACAGGGCCCCACCCCTGTCTATCCTGGTATTGGCGAACCGCAAATGGCTAATGCGGTATGTACAAGTGCTTTGTATACCGTTCTAGCTATGAATGCACTGCGTACACGTTATTCTGCATCACTACGCGGGTTCCATTTTGGAAGCGGTGGCCATCTTGTGATTGCCCTCACATAGGCTATAATGAAGCAAATACGGGCCTCACAGCACATTAGCCTTTCCATGACTTTTCCGTGACCTGGGCAGCTTGGCTCTGCTGCCCCAGGTCAAACTGGTCTCACGAGCTCCCCTTCCTCCGGCCACCTGTGATTAGCATCAGGGCTTGACACGCCATAAAGTCCTTTCATCCCACTCAAGCCTCTGGCTAATCTCTTTCACACCTGACTGTTCCTGCTTTATGACTTGTTTCTATCAACAGGAGCTGCCCGTGTTTTATTGGGGCCTATCGATATCTGATGTGGGATCTGAACCTTGCTGTGTAAATAATTGTGGGCTGGCTTAACTGGAATGTGGGATGGTCATCATGACTCTGCCTTTTCGTTTGTAATGTACACGTGTATATGGCCGTATCGTAAAACCTAGGAATGTATGCCTGAAGCAGGAAAAAGCGTATTTAAGAAGAAGTCCGTTTCTATGATTTTCAGCAGTCTCCTGAGAACATACACGCTGTTGTACTTCTAGGATACCTGTAATTGGTCTGCAGCCAATAAATGAATCTTTGACTTCACCCAGAAGACTCTGTGTTTCTGTAGGTCTGGAACAGGGAGAACCCAGAAGTCATAGGGTGTGTGCCCCTGCACCGCTGGGCTTAAAATACCCAGTACTTCAGTTTGGCGCCCAACTCGGGACGATTTCAGCGGTACCAGTCCAAGCCAGAGGTTCGTGAGGAGCTTCGTGTGGAAATTCCGGAGGAAGGCCGCCACTTCATCGACCCCTGCATGTCGACGTGGTCCGAAAGTCTTTTCTGCGAGGTTCTCCGCGTCCCAACGGCTACGGAGGACTGCTGCCCTGATTAATCGACCTGTTTTGGACCCTTGACGAGTTTTGATAGAGCGAAACAATCGAGAGAGTCTTCTGGTGACGCCATCGATCATCAATATTCAGTTAAGTATAAGTGGAGCGTCTCCCATTTGTTTGGTATCCCTCAGGATCGTTTTGATTTGGGAAATTTGGAGTTTGCAAACGCCAAAGCCAGAGGACTCGTGTATTCACGAGACTATCGTAATCGATAATCCTTTGACGTTTGGATCTAGACTAGTGAGCGAAGATGCCTGGTTCTAGAATATTCGGTAGATTGTTTTGTTTGGGTTGCGGAAGAGATTTCCAGCTAGAGGAATCATGTCCGGTTCCTCCGGTTGGAACTCCAACTTATGAGCTCTATGTAAAACATGGTGTAGGCCCCATTGCATATAACGAAGTATGGATCCATTACACCAGAAAAGACAGTGTTCTAAAATGGCCCCAAAATGGTAGTTTCGATACCGATATTTTAGATAATTTGGAAATTAAATTGTTTAAAAAGAAAGCCCGGCCGGCGATGTTTGATTCTTTCCGCTTATGGCGGAAGGAAGCCAAACAGAAGGAAATTAAGCTAGCGAAAAAGAATAAGAGAGAGAAAGGTATGACGGTAATGCAAGCAGCTGTACGATTCAAGGACAATGAGGAGGAACAGATGAATGAGCAATTGCACAGACAGCATAAGTTAGGGATCGACAAATGTTACCCAGCTTTACCGCACTCTAAGCAGAATGAGTTAGAAGACAAGGAGAAAGATCCCCTGATGTCGCATTTGTTGAATTCGCCACCCCCATATGCTCAAAATGCCACGGCGCCTCCCCAGCTTGTGAATATGCCACCTCCAGTTAATATACTGCAAGCCTTGCCGCTACCGCCAGCTGCTCCGCAGCCGGCTCCTATCCCTATAGCGCAGCCCTCTCAAGGGCCGCCAGTTGTGTTTCCAACTGACCCCGCGCTTCCTGCGACTTTGTCTAATTCAGCAGCTGCCTCCCCTGACACTCTTCCTTGCACCACTCCAGTACCTGTTTCTGCATCCTCTTTTCTCCCCTCTGTTTATCCCCCTGTTTTCGCCTCAACTTCTCCTTCACCGCGACAGCGTTTAGCTAATGTGGTTACTACGTTAATGTCACCTCTCTTTGAGTCATCCGGTGCGACTCCTGGCTTACAGCGTAAGCAATTGCGCAGTCAATTGCCTAATCCCGATGAGAAAAAAGTAATAGATCGCATGGCGCATAGATGGATTGTTTTCCCTTCACTATATGATGTGGAATCAGTTGTCAACGTTTTCCATCAATGGGATGCCCCAAAACAGAGGTATGTCTTTGAGAAAATGTGCGAAATTCTCTGTGAGGAATTGGATGATAGTTGTAAAGACCCAAGCCCGCAGGAGTTGTGTCGAGTGAGATTTGATTTTGGAACTGGTACCATTGTGGATCGCGATGTAGATAAAGCAGTTGCGGTTGTATTATCCTTCAGGAATGATGATTGTCAACAGTCATTGTTTGAACCTGATGTCCCTGTGGGAAAAAGGGTAAAAGCACGCCAATACCCGATGCGTGAGGTTCCCCCAGTTTGGAGACCTGCTGATCCAAATGCTAATCCACCTGTCTTAGCACATTTTCAGCGTAATTGGGTACATGTTCCATGGAAAAGATCTGAGGTGTTAGCACTTAAGCAGACATTGCCTGATCCCCGTAAAAACCCTACCGGTTATTATAAGGAGTTGTCACAAACTGCAGAATCCTGTGTAATGAACCTGGCTGACATAGATATGCTGTTTGGGAATGTGGTTCCACAGCCTTTGTGGGGATCCATTCGTAATACGGATCATGCTGCGGAACTAGGGGACACATGGGCTAACATAATCGCTGCTGACGCTAGACAGATTGGTGGCGCGAAACCAGAGCCTTTAATAGCAGAACTCCCTGGTAGAATCATCACGTATATGAAGACAATAATGCCCGCGATGCGCGTAAATTGGGATAAGCTATCTGCATGTAAGCAGAAGAAAGATGAGACAGTGTCAGACTTCTTTACCAGGTTTGAAGAAACGTTTATTGACCACAGTGGGCAAGATATGAGTACTGAGGGTGGCCAACGGTTATTTGTGGATAAATTTGTGCAGAATTTACTTCCTGACCTGTGTAAAAAGTTAAAAGATTCAGAAAGCTCTTGGGCTGTTTCCTCTTCAGCGCAAATACTGGCTACAGCACAGTATTATGAAAACAGAGATAAAGACGAAAAAGATAGAACAGAAAAGAAAACGAAAGAACTAAAAACAAAGGTCCTTTTACAGCAGGCCTATCCGCCACGTGGAGGTCAGAATAATTACAGGCAACCCCAAGGTGTCTATCACCAACCCCAACAATTTCAGAACAATCAGCAAATGAATGGGTATTATCAACCACGTGTCCCTGTAGGTCCCAACCAATGTTCATACTGCAAAGAGGAAGGTCATTTCAAATATAGTTGCCCTAAATTGATGCAGCGTAACGGCAATATGTATGGCGCAAGAGGGAGGGGTGGTCAGCAAGCTCCTAGAGGCAGAGGGCGTGGAAATGTTCCCCAGAGCGCGCGTCCTCTTCCGCCTCAAAATACCATCAATAGCTTTGATCGGCAAGCCAACGCGACTAGTAATACAGCTCAGTACTACAATAATGATTATTATGCAGAGGACGGCGATGCAGAAAATAACGATTACTAGGACAGCCGTAGACAGAGAGAGGGAGTAGTTTCAGTGCCAGTAAATCAGAGCGGACCGTATGTTGAGGTGACCACAGCAAATGTAACGGAGCCCTTTCTGCTAGACACTGGTGCTGCGAAGAGTTCAATCATGCATTCAAAACTCCCTGGCGCACCTTTGTCTGGCGATATAAATGTTTCAGTAGGTTTTTCTGGCGCCCCAGTTAGAAACCCGATTTCTAGTCCCATGTCCCTTTCTATTGGGCCTTGCGAGCTGAAAGCACCCCTGATCCTAACAACAGGTTGTGGTGAAAATTTGCTAGGTTTAGATTTGTTAAAAGGATTGCATGCTACATTGTATTTTTCACCTTCAGGAGTACAACTTACATTAGGCAAGAAAGTGATTTCCCCGATGTACTTGTCTAAAAATACAATGCCGCCTGAATTGTCATCCCTTCCGGATGTCCTTTGGGCTACTGGTCCCAATGATGTGGGTCTCTTGGAAATACCGCCATATGTGGTCACTTTAAAAGCCAATGTCAGACTGCCACGTATTCCCCAGTACAAGATCTCTAATGAAGGCCAGAAAGCATTGTTAGACATTGTCAGCGACTTGATTAATAAGGGTGTAATTGAAGAGACAAGAGGCAACGTTTGCAATAGTCCGATTTTACCTGTCTTATAACGAACGGACCATACACAGCCACCTGTTTACAGATTCGTGATCGATCTTAGAGAGGTTAATAAGATTGTTGTGCCACAGTTTCCAGTTGTCCCTGATATAACTGCCTGATTAACGATGATTCCAGCCTCTGCTGCATGGTTTTCAGTGATCGATTTAAAGAATGCTTTCTTTAGCATCCCAATTGCAGAGGAGAGCAGAGACATTTTTGGCTTCAGTCTGGGAGGCCGAAGCTTCCGCTTCAAACGCGCTCCCCAGGGCTACTGTGAAAGTCTGTCAATATACAGTCAAGCTTTGAAAGCGCAGCTTGATGCACTTGTTTTACCTAATGGCGCTATCCTCATTCAGTACGTCGACGATTTACTGATCGCCGCGGATACTGAAAAGATTTGCAAAAAACGCTACTTTGTCATTGTTGCGTCATTTGTCTGCCTTCCATCACAAAGTGTCTCTCTCAAAGCTGCAATATTGTCGACAAGAAGTGACCTACTTAGGTCATCTCTTGTCGAAGGAGGGAAGGAAACTGACCCCAGAGAGAATTCAAGCCATTGCACAGTTGAGTGTGCCAAGAACACAGAGAGAAGTGCGTGCTTTCTTGGGCATTACCTCATACTGTAGGCACTGGATCCCAAATTTTTCCTTGTTGGCAAAACCTTTGTTAGCATTAACATGCAAAGACACACCGAGTCCTATTCCATGGTCTGAAGAGTGACAGAAAAGTTTTGTGGAATTGCGCAATGCATTATGTTCAGCTCCTGTGTTGGGTACCCCTGACTACAGCAAGCCTTTTACATTGTATGTTCACGAGAAAGATGGTTGTGCGTTATCAGTGTTAACACAGCCTTTTGGCGACAGACCGCGCCCATGCGCATATTTTTCATCTACCTTGGACCCTGTAGCGAGGGCATTGCCAAGCTGTCTGAGAGCGACAGCTGCTGCAGCTATGTCTATCCGACAATCTGCTGGTCTGGTAATGGACAACACATTGATCGTTATGGTTCCACATACTGTAGACACATTATTAAACAGGACCAAGACACAACACTTGACTAGTGCGCGATTATCAGGCTATGAGCTCACACTGTTAGCAAATCACATACACATAAAGAGATGCAACACGCTGAATCCAGCTACGTTATTGCCAAATCCAGCAGACCTAGATGAGACCGAGCAGCATGACTGTCTGTTTAGAACAGAGGAAGAGACGAAAGGGAGAGTAGATCTAAAAGACACTCCCCTGACTGAGTGTGATGGTACTTTATGGGTGGATGGTTCGTGTTTCAAGCTCCCTAATGGTGACACGACTGCTGCATATGCTATCACGACTTTACACACAGTTGTGGAAACTGCACGAGTGCCACATAATTCGACCCAAGCAGCAGAATTAATCGCCCTCACAAGAGCATGTGTATTGTCTGAAGGAATGAGAGTGAATATATATACAGACAGCCAGTACGCCTTTGGCGTGGCTCATAGTTTTGGGCGATTGTGGAAAGAACGTGGGTTCCTGACGTCGCATGGAGCTAAAATTCAGAATGGCAAGTTGGTGAATGATCTCCTTGAGTCACTGACCCTACCGTTGCAAGTTGCGATCATGAAATGCAGTGCGCACAGGAAAGTCACAGATGATGTCGGACGTGGGAATGCGTTTGCTGATGAGATCGCGAAAGAAACAGCACAGAATGTAAAGACTGGAATGTATGTTGCAGGCCCCGCAAGATGGGTTGATGATGTTGGAATGTGTGAAAACACGATAGAGAGCGTGAAGTCCCTTCAAGCTGAAGCCACAGAGAAAGAATTAAGTGCATGATACTCTTCCCCAAGCTTCTGAAACTCCTGGACACCCTATCGACCCTGGCACATGGGTGCTGATTAGAAATTTCCAGCGCAAGAGCAACGACGAGCCTCGGTGGATCGGCCCCCACCTTGTACTTTTGTCAACGAGATCAGCGGTTCGAGTGAAAGGGAGAAAGAATTGGGTCCATGGCACCCACTGCAAGGTAGTCCCCTTGCCCCTGCCATATGACCAGTGGGTCCAGGAGGGTATCGCTGACTCTGAAACAGACGCACGCATAAGAGACACAGCTTCAGACCAAGAGAGTAACGAAATTTTACAAGAAGCTGTGCAACCGTCAAATCGATTGGACACTACAGAGCCTGAACTTTTGTTCCAGGATCAAACAGCACCTGGCCGTCCCCGCTATAATTTGAGACCAAGGCCTATGGACAAATAAAGATTTCCCTACTATTCTTTTTTTCCCCTTTTTGACATTATAAGCTCTCCCATCTGAAGGACTTTCTTGATTTTTGTTTTTCGAACCACCATCCGGGTTCAGCCGCAGGGTCGCGGTGCCAAGACTTTGGGGTACAGGCCGAAGACGTTGAGTCAACGGTTCTGGTTGGTCTAGGGCGTTTCCCTGGACTGACAGGCGTACTCCTTAGCAGAAGAAACTCATCCGCCGCGAGCGGCCCGATTAGAGGATGGAGTTTTTTAAGATGGAGAGACCCGTTGAGGAAATGAACTTTAAAGCAAGGATGTGTAAAATTATAAAGAGTAAATGTTTTGTATTTTTGTGCCTATTTATACTATGTAGTATAATAATGTTCATTGTTGGATTTGTATTTTTCTCCTCTCAAAAGCCCATTGCACCCACTGTACAGCCTATATCTCTTTCTACTGCCTCCTCACACTCTTTTCACCCTCTGCCTGAACATGAACATGAACAAACCAGACGATCAGAGTTTGTAAATAACTCGTTTATTCAGCTCTTGCACCAGCACCAACTAGTAATGAATATAACCAATTGCTGGGTGTGTGGGTTAATGCCACATACCATCAATAAGGGTATTCCCTATCTAGTGTTGCCGTATAGTTACAATGGATCGTCATGGGCATTCCAGACCATGTTTCTCTATGCTCTAGATACGTACTCCCCGCGACAACCGCGTTCCATCAGACCTATCACCAATAATAAGGCCTTGATGAAAGGAGTTGCCGATATGAGCAGAGATATCGATGCATACTCGTCCATACCCAAGGAAGAATTGAGACCTTATGTGGGGTGGAACGCAACGGGGTATAGTATTAGTCTGGGTGAAAGACAGCGAAAAATCTCATCCCCAATCTGGGTCGTACCCCACATAGGTCGGTTCTGCTTACAGGGTAATGGTCAGAATCCTAGAGCTCAACTGGGGAGAAGTGACTGTACTGAAACGTACACTTTCCCATCACAGTTTTCTCCTGCGTTTTTGGCTGCCAAGGGCACATATTTCATCTGCAAAGATCGAGCATATACATGGTTGCCCCCTGATTTCTCGGGCACATGTTATATTGCGGACTTGCTACCGCCAACATTTACTGCTGCCTCTGACTATCACAAGACTAGAGTTGTGAGGGGCGTAATTAGTAAGGAGGATACTGCCGGTCAGGAAGCGGGAGACTTCTTCTTGGGTTTCCTGCCGTTTTGGGGACCTATGGTAAATAGTAGGAACTTGAGACAACTGACTCGTGTGGTTGAATCCACTGTTAATGTAACGGCTGGTGCCCTTGGTAATTTGACAGCTGAGCTCCAAGCGGATCGCCTTATGACTTTGCAGAACCGTATGGTTCTAGACGTTATTCTTGCAGACCGCGGTGGGGTATGTAAGGTTATCCAATCCAGTTGTTGCATTTTCATACCAGATAACGCTCCAACAGTCTATCAAGACATCTCCAAACTCCATAAAATATCTGAATCCATACACGTGGATAAAGGAGATTGGTCACTGGTGGGGTGGTTCTGGGAACTGATATCTGCCTGGGGTTGGAAAGCCCTGATGGTCATTGGAATGATCTTAGCGATTCTTTTCCTGTTCTGTCTGTGCATACAGTGTGCTCCTGCGATATGTGGCCTCTGTGCTACCTTATGTGTAAGAAAACCTGTATCGAGGGACGAGCTAAGTAATAGGATGATGCTACAGCAACATCTCCATGACTTTGTGAACATTGACCTAGACTCGGATTAAGATGAGTATAGTGATTGCCTATGTAAGGGCAAAAGGAGGGTCTGTCGTACTTTAATCTCTGTGTCCACGTAGGGGACAGGGCCCAACCCCTGTCTATCCTGGTATTGGCGAACCGCAAATGGCTAATGCGGTATGTACAAGTGCTTTGTATACCGTTCTAGCTATGAATGCACTGCGTACACGTTATTCTGCATCACTACGCGGGTTCCATTTTGGAAGCGGTGGCCATCTTGTGATTGCCCTCACATAGGCTATAATGAAGCAAATACGGGCCTCACAGCACATTAGCCTTTCCATGACTTTTCCGTGACCTGGGCAGCTTGGCTCTGCTGCCCCAGGTCAAACTGGTCTCACGAGCTCCCCTTCCTCCGGCCACCTGTGATTAGCATCAGGGCTTGACACGCCATAAAGTCCTTTCATCCCACTCAAGCCTCTGGCTAATCTCTTTCACACCTGACTGTTCCTGCTTTATGACTTGTTTCTATCAACAGGAGCTGCCCGTGTTTTATTGGGGCCTATCGATATCTGATGTGGGATCTGAACCTTGCTGTGTAAATAATTGTGGGCTGGCTTAACTGGAATGTGGGATGGTCATCATGACTCTGCCTTTTCGTTTGTAATGTACACGTGTATATGGCCGTATCGTAAAACCTAGGAATGTATGCCTGAAGCAGGAAAAAGCGTATTTAAGAAGAAGTCCGTTTCTATGATTTTCAGCAGTCTCCTGAGAACATACACGCTGTTGTACTTCTAGGATACCTTACTTCTAGGATACCTTATTGGCTGCAGCCAATAAATGAATCTTTGACTTCACCCAGAAGACTCTGTGTTTCTGTAGGTCTGGAACAGGGAGAAGAACCCAGAAGTCATAGGGTGTGTGCCCCTGCACCGCTGGGCTTAAAATACCCAGTACTTCATAAAGAAGATACACACATACTAAGGACACCATCAGCTGTGCAAAAGGTTTACTGCATAACCTCAAGTTGCGTTTCGACCATCAGCGCGGTCTTGGTTACGTACAGAGATACAGGAAGTGCTGGTGTTTATGCATGATACAGTGAAAATAAACAAAGGACAATCTTTACCACATGTCGGCACAGTGGCGACCATGATGGACTGCCATAAGCAAAGTATGAGTAAATACAGTAATTGAGAATTCAGCACAGTAAACCAGCTGTACATACGTGCCCACAAACAAAATATCGTGTGTCCAGGTACATTACTGTACATAGTCATCTAATCGAAAGAACGGTCTCTCAAGATTAAGTGCCTTGTTCAACCCCAGCTGAACAAGATGGCAACCATGTTGGGGCCAGTGTCAGCATATCTAATCTAGTGCAAGTTAGGGACAAGCTAACGTGTTGTGCACGAGGCTATTAGTGACAGAGTATGTTGTCTGAAATGCATTACAGTGACCAAATGCACAAAATAAAATCACCTGAGATTGTGTAAAGGCACAAATTACAGGCAAATAAAAACTAAAAATATACATACAGTTAGCACTGTAAATATGCAACATTATAACGGAGAGAATAGCATATTGAGGGGACCGCAAGTAGCTGTCTGAAAGAAAAGTGGTACAGATGTGTGATCTCCCATGGTGATGGAGTGATAATCAAGTTTATTGATTCTTAAAACACACCACAAATTGACATTGGCAGCAAAATCAAGCACATTAGAGAGATTGTATATAGCCACACGAGAGGAAACAGGACCTTGGAAATCAAATTTCAGGATATAATGACATCTATGGGTGACAGTAAGCATGAAACATACAACTCCTTTAGGATAGTAGATTGAACCATTTACCCCAGATCTTTGTGAAAAGGTCGGGGTATCCCCAGGCTTCGAAGAGGGACTCCTCCTGGGTCCAACACCAGTCAACCCAACGCTTCCATTTTCGTATACTGGGAGACTTGGCCTGAGACCAGAGTGCTGTGATATATCTCATCAGCCCGGGAACCATCTAGGCCATCGAACACACCCAGGATCTAGCACAACAGATCATGAGGGACTGTCCACCCCAGGGTCAGTGTGAGTTCCAGCTCTACTCCCGCCCAGAATATCGCCAGGACAGGACACTGCCAAACCATGTGGTAGAAGTCTGCAGGGGCGTGATTGCATCGCGTGCAGGTCGGGGAGGGCCGCTGTCGGGCGTTGTAAATACGCGCAGGGGTGAGGTATGCTGTGTGTAAATAGTAGAGTTGGACTAACCTTAACTTGGAGGAAGTTGCCAGTGTTTTGGGGGCCATGAGGGCATCCCTCAAGTCCGCATCATCTAGGGGCCCCAGCCACCCCTCCCAGCGGGCGCACAGCGAGTTCAAGGATGCGGGCCATTATTCACTAGGGAGCAACAGATCCGGGACACCCCCCCTCTACCCAGGTTCCCCATCATCACCTGGGCCTCTAGAGGACTAAATTCATGGAGGGAGGTGGGAGATGGAATGTGCACAGGAAGGGCATGTCTAAGTTGTAAATATGTATAAAATTGAGAGGAGTGGAGGGAGTAGCGCTGCTGCAAGTCCGCGAAGGTTCTGATGTGGTCCCCAACCCAGATGTCTCCAAGGAGTGAGATCCCAATGTTGTCCCACCGATGAAAGTCCCAAAGGGACGAGGTCTTCCGCAGCCATGCGCCACACCACAAGGGCGTCTGTCTTCGTGTGGCGAAACGCCATGCGCCAGGCCAAGAGAGTCGTCTGGTGACGGGTGGGGGAGGTCCTGTGGTATGGGGGCCCCATACAAGTAGGCCTGGAGTTGCGGGAAGTCCATCGATCGAAGTTTCACCCGGTACGCCGGGTCGGACCAGCCGCCCGCGAACCAATCGTGGACCACGATGAGTCTCGTGGCCAGATAGTAAAGGTGGAGGTTGTTGACTCCCATGCCCCCATCGTAGGGAGGTATGCAGCAGTGTGCCAAGGAAATCCGCGATCTTCCGCCTCCCCATAAAAACTGGGTAAGGATACCATTGATCTCACAGAACCAGCTCCCCGGAAGGTGAAAGGCAACATTTTGTAGAATGTACAAAAAGCGGGGAAGAACCATCATTTTAAGGAGGGCACTCCTGCCCAGGGGGTTGAGAGGGAGGGATTGCCACCTCCTAAGGTCTGCCTTAGTCTTGTTGACCAGGGGCGTAATATTCAGGGCCCATTCGAGTTCTGGAAGCAGGGCGATCCATACTCCCAGGTATTTGAAAGACAGCCTGCGCAGGGGAATATTCGTCTGCCAGTCGAAGCAGGCACGAGACGGATGGAGAGGCACCAGGGTGGACTTTGCCGGGTTGAGCCGCAGCCCCGACACCCGTTCAAAGGCAGGAAGGACATCCAGGCAGCATGTGCCGGAGCTCTCGGAGTCTGCCAAAAAGAGGAGGACGTCGGCGGCGTAAAGAGTGATCTTGTCGACCTTAAAGGGGTCCCAAGCCCACCCGTGGATGCCGGAGTCCTTGCGTATGAGAGAAGCCAAGGTCTCCATTGCTAGCGCAAATAGGAGTGGCGAGAGTGGAAAGCCCTGGCGAGTGCCCCTCTGGATGGAGAATTTCTCCGAAAGCACCCCGTTAATTAAGACCCTCGCTGTAGAACTGGAATAAAGGACACGGATGAGGCACCGGAACGGAAGGCCAAACCACATCACTTCTAATATGTCCTCCAAATAGCTCCAGTCAACCGTGTCAAATGCTTTCTCAAAATCAATGAGGAGCAAGGCCAGTTACGGGGTGAGACGGTGGTGATGTGCGAGGGCAAGGTGGAGGCAGCGTATACAGGCAAGGTGGAGGCGGCTTATACAGTGGCGAGTGACCCGGGCGGGCATAAAACCATTCTGGTCTGGATGAACTAAGACGTGCAAGTGGGGGCGGATATGCTGAGCCAAGACACTGGCAAAGATTTTCACCTCGGTGTTGATGAGGGAAATGGGGCGGTAGTCCGCACAGGCAAGGGAGGGCGGCTGTGTCTTTGGGAGGACCGCAATGGTGGCCACGTCCGCTTCAGGGGTAAAGGACCCCGTCTCCACCACATGTTGGAACAGTGCCACCAGGTGCGGGACCAACAGGTCGCGGTAGGTTGCATAGTACTCCTGGCGGTAGCCGCCTGGCCCAGGTGTCTTGCCCGAATGCAGGAGCGAAATGGCCCCATGTACCTCCTCCAGGGAGAAGGGAAGATCCGGGGTCTCGGAGACCTCCTGGGGAAGGCGAGGCAGTTGGGTCCCTGTCTCTGACAACACTGCAGCCAAGGAGGCCACGGGAGGCCTGGCTGCGTATAGATTGGCATAGTAACCCGCAAAGGCTTGGGCGATGGCCCGTGAGGTGAAATGATGACAACCCACTGCATCACGAACCTCCGGGATGACATGGTCAGCTTTGGGGTACGAGACTAGGTTGTGGAGTAGTTTGTCATTTTTGTCACCCCAGCCATACATGCGCGCCACTGAGGAATGCCATAGCATTTTAGCGGATTCCAAGGAGATGTGACAGATTTCCTCATGGGGCAGAGCCAGTTGTCTGGTGGAATCAGCACTGCCAGTGTCTGCTTGAGTCGCTTCCAACTGTGCAGCGTGGTCCTCGAGCTGTGCAAGGCGAGTGGCCTGGGCTGCTCGTTTTGCATGAACCAAACCCCTAGCCACTCCCCTTATAGTAGCTTTGCCCGCTTCCCACAACGTACCCGGCGAGGAAACCGAGCCCATGTTGATCAAAAAGTATTGCCTCAGCTCTTGCTCAAGGGAATCAACAAACTCCTTGTCCTGCAGAAACCAAGCTTTCAGACGCCAGGTCATGTGAACGCCTTCTGGATGAGTCCCGAGACGGAGGGAGACAGGAAAGTGGTCTGAGATGCCCTGGGACAAAATAGTAGCCCCAGACACCAACTGACAGTCAGAGGCCGGCAGTAGGAACAGATCAATATGGGAGTGAGTGTGATGGGCCGCCCCGGTGTGGGTGTATTGGTCCCGCCGGGGGTTCCACACCCTCCAAGCGTCGCAGAGACCCAGGGCGGAGGACCAATCAGAAAGACGCTTAGAGGCCAGACAGGACACACAGCCTGATGTGTTGCCTGGCGGGTGCAGAACGGTATTAAAATTGCCCCCGATGACCGCCAGACCCGGAGGAAAGGCGGTAAAAAACACTTGCGAGTTGCCGAAGGGTAGAGGGCAGCGTGGCAGGGGGAACATATACGCTCAGGAGATTAATAAGATGCCCTTCAATCCTGCTGGTCAGGGCCACATAGCGGCCCTGTGTGTCCGCCTCGGCCCATGTCAAGGAAAAGGGAAGACCCTTACGAATCAGTATGGCCACCCCCCGGGAACCCAGCGACAAACCAGAGTGCCAGACCCTATCGAACCCATAGCAGGCGAGGAAGGTTCTGTGAATACCCAGGAGATGCGTCTCCTGGAGGAAATGAAGGTCAGGTGTGTGGTGTTGGGCGCTGCGAAGAAAAGCAGTTTGCTTAATGCAGTCTAATAGGCCATTGACGTTCCAACACAGGACATGGAGGGGTCTACTTAGGGAGGACATCATTGCGGGTAATGTGTGCAGAGGTCATTGCGGGGGATACCTGGGTCCCAAGGGAGACAGTTAGCCATAGCCGGGGCATGGGGATGTAGCCCGTATGGTGTGGCTAGGCCCATGTCCTCATCGGTGTCTTGTGAGCTCGGAAAGCTGCCAAGCAAAACAAAAAACAGCGGCCCGTAGGCGGCCAAAAACAAACACTCGGGAGACAACGGTCTACCCCCTCTCCCATACCCCCCAACTCCCCCCTCCCTACACTTCTGAAAATGAAGCATCTGTCGCCCTGAAAAGGAAACAATAATGAAAACACCAACACAAAGGAATCTGAGTGCTAAACTAAAACGATTAGCAGAACATGAACGTGGCAGAGATGGACCCCTCCATGTAGGCGGATGGGAAATTCGTTATCAGCTGTAAAAGGAACAAATAAATAAACAACAGAAGAAGATAGGAAAGTCCAGGCATCAAGGTCGACGTTCATCGGAACACAATCCTTGCAGAGAAGGACCCCTCCGTGTTTGCAGAATAGATAGCGACCCCCGCTGTACGAGCATTGTGAAGAATGATGTGTGTTTCTCATGTCCGAGGGCCCTGAGATCAGACCCCCTCATCGTCCCCAGTGCCATGGAGCGCAGGGTTCCTAGACAGGTCAGAATCGGACAAGGTAGGGCGCAATGTCTCCGAGGGGTCTGGGATGTGGCTGAGGTCACTCAGGGAGCCGGGAGTTGCGGACCTCTTTGACAAAGCCTGGGGAGGGGGTAGTTGGGACACTGCTTGTGGTGAGCGGGAGGCGGCATCGCGGCGATCACTTTTCTTCCGGGACCTAGTGCGACGCCTCTGGGGCTTAGGCAAGGTTGATTGAGGCTGCATCGGCTCTCATCTGGAAATAGGCCGGCTCCGGAGAGGGTGCTCCTCCGTAAGCCAGGTCCAGGCCGCGTGGGAGCTGTCAAAGAAAAGAGTCTTGTCTTGAAAGACAACTCGGAGCCGGGCCGGAAATAGAAGGACATAGCGCAGACCCAGGTTACGAAGCTTCAGCTTCGGCATATGTTCAACGTTGGGCCTGCACCTCCCTGGTGTAGTCCGGGAAGACCATGATCTTGCTGTTTTGGAACACCAGTGGGCCTTGTGACCTTGCCGCCCTAAGGATGGGTCCCTGTCTCGGAAATTGAGAACTCACAGGATGATGAGCCATGCAGGGGACGGGGAGCCAGTGTAGGATGGGCACGTTCGATTGCGAACCATTGGGAGAGGGACCCTGTGGGCATCCAGGGCCATATCCAGGTCTCCATAAACGTGTCTGCGTGTCCCTGCTTTGCCCCCTCTGGAAATCCTATGAAACGCAGGTTGTTCCTCCTCGACCTGTTTTCGGCGTCTTCAGCCCGACGGTGGAGTTCGGAGGTCTGAGTCACGAGGCGGGCCACCTGGGTCTTGAGTTGTCCTATGTCGTCCTCCACCGTGGAGATACGGGACTCCGCCTCAGAAATTCAGGCCGTGGCGTTACGCAGGTCCTGGCGAATAAGGGCCATGTCCACCCTCACCTCGCCAATCTTGGCCTCGACCGAGGCCTGCAATGCGCGAATTGCTTGAAGAATTTATAAATATTTTTTTTTTTTTTAATAAAACAACAAACAACTCAGCAGGTGCATTCCAGGTAGAGGCCATCGAATATATCCAACAAGTGTTACAAAAAGCAATGGTGTTAAGCAAACAACATTACATTTATCCTTCCTACTCCCCTTAGGGTCATCTACACCCCTCATTAAAAATCTCCTAGGTTCCTTAGCTAAGTATGTACCTAGTGTGGCGTAGCCCCTGCCCCCTCGTCGGTTCCCGTGGCGTGCAATACTGTAGTGTCTTCCTCCCCCATCTCTAGATGATAGTAGCTCAGCCATGGCTGCCAAATTTTTTTGAACTTTCGTGGGCATCCCCTTGCCTTGTAAACCGTTTTTTCCGCTCCCATATACATGTCCATGCCGGCGCGCCACTCTTTCAAGGTGGGGATTTCTGATCCCCCCCCCCCCCCAATGTTTCGGTATGTCGTGCTTTGCTACCACGAGGCCTAAATTACAGAGCAGGAGTTGATGTCTTGTAATGTCAACCTTCATGTGAATACCGAGCTAGATGTATTTGGAATCCATCGGGATGTGTGCATGCAGTATATTATTCAATTCTTGGATAATCTGTGTCCAATAGCTATGGATTTGCTGGCAGTCCCATAATATTTAGGTTTTTTTGCAGGGATGGTTTATCCTCCAGAGTAGATGTTTTTGTACTTGCATGACAATCATTTATGATATTTAGGTTCTAGTTAACGAGGAAGTACATCTAACCGTATAAGGGGCAAGGTGTGACAGCATGGAATAACAGCTTTCAATGTACAATGAAATGTCCTTTGGCAACCTTAAATTTAATGTGATGGGTGTGTGGTAAATAATTTAATTACCGGAACTTAATTTGATGCGGAAAATTAATAATAATAGCTCTGTAAAATAAGAGGCAGAATCCGTGGTATTTAGAGGTTCGGAACGGGCTTTATTCCAAAATCAATTCGAATTGATGGACTCCATATTCCATCACCACGAAGGTTCAGGAAGTGAAGGACCATACTTTATTGACAGGTAATCATTTTTATACAATAGGCATTACAATGAAACAGATGCAGGAGGCGTAACAGTTGATAACAAAGATAAAAACATACATGCGTAACTAAAATGGGTGTAACTGGGCGTAACTTAAAGAACGTCATCAGGTATGATGTCACAATAGGGTGGTTCCATGAAAGAATTTCGCAATGTCAGCAGAAATACTCGGCAGAGATGCGCGCGCAGCAGCATGACGTGTGATTGACGTGCAACTAGGGGGTGAAGGGGACTTGACATTTAGCTCTACATGTGGAGACAGAAGTCTGGGGTTATGTCAACCTAATCCTAAATCATATCTTACATCCTATGTTTAAAGAACTGTGTTATCCCAAAAGAGAGGTCTCTTAGGATAGAATCTTATTCTATACTGACTATACTGACTGTTAGTGCGTGTACAAGCGTCTAAGTGTCTACACTAGATGCGAGGGCAGAAATCTTCCATAGTAACAGTGCTATGAATTACTTGCATAAAGACAGAGAAGCCGGGCCTTTTGCTCGGTAGCTGGAAGAATGTTTACTTAAACTACTAGACAGGAATGCATTGGGTGGGGAGCGGAGCAGAGCAGATAATCTTGAAGGTGAAATACAGTTTTTTGGCAGGCAGATAGGCCGACAGGCCGAGTCAGGCACCGTTAGCCGCACAGGGAGTAGGACAAAGTTCATGGATACAGATGCGAGCTCAGACTGGAGCTTTCAGAGGCAGAAGGCAGAAAAAGGCTTAATGGCAGAATCAGGGCCTACTCGCCTGGACTGTAAAATGGGATAAATGAACCATATAAAGCCGGTGGCCTTTCATACTTAGGAATAGAATATCCGGCCCATTCATGGCGGATCTGAAAGAGGACATGTTGACGGTGGACGCACATGTGTTTGCGTCTTCATAACTGGAACTGGAGGAAACATACATGTACTTGTGATTTATACATGAAACCGTTGGGGTCCAAGATAGGGGACATAACTGATCATAAAAATCCATATTTCCACATTCCCTCCTTGTCCCCTACTTGCCCTTAAGAGATATCAATCTTCATCAATCCGTTGATCTGTTCATATAGCATCATTTGTTCTTCTTTCTTCTTCCGGGATGAATGAAATCTTGGTGGTGGAATACACGATGTGGCACACAGACCACAAATCGCTGGTCCACATTGTAGGCATAAGCAGCAACTGAATAGTATGAGAAAGCCAATACCTAGGAAGGATAGGACCCTCCATCCAAAGGTAGATAATACACTCCAAAACCAACCGGACCAAGTCCAGGTGCCTGGATTCTGGTGTATCTGGCTTACAATCTTATGAAGGCGAGTTATGGCTTTATATACAGATGGCGAATTTTCTGGTATGAAAATGCAACAACTTGATCCGATGACCCTACAAGCTCCGCCCCTATCGGCCAGAATGACGTCAAGGACAAGACGATTTTGAAGCACAACAATCCGCATAGCAGACTGCTCTTCTGTTAAATTGCCTAAGGCGGAAATAGTTTCGTTCACTACTGCTTCAAGGGTTCTGGTTAATCTACGTATCAGCTTACTATTAGTGACTGTACCTATATAAGGAAAGAAACCTTTATTGAAATCTGTGTATTTTTCCCATGCTGTTTCAGTGTAATCGACAATTGGGAGATCTCTCTGCTGTCTATTGTGTACTAAATGAGTATTTCTATGATAATCAGGAGGAGCTAGGAAAACAGGTGGCAGAAGGAATGCTATGTAACAGGTACCATCCCAGTCTAGAGGTAGACGTATATATGCGGTCTGGCCACATATGAAGTAGGAATGACGAGAAGCTCTAAATGTAGATTTGCCTTGATCACTGAATTCTATTACAGTGGTGCATCTACTATGGCCCATATGTATGGAACCATTCTTTCTTACACACAATTCACCTTTAACTGGAAATACTGACATAGCGGGCAAAATTGGTGCAGCTTTGGATTCAATATTCAGGATCATGAGATTAAGCGTGAAATTACCTAATCCATATACTTCATTTTCTAGATCAGTTCCTGTTCTTTTGGGAAGTCCCTCCTTGTTAGGGTAACAGACTTTAAGCAAGACTAAGTTCAGGTTTCCCCATACCCAGTTGTCTTGATAAACTGCGGAATTCGAATCTAGGGAATTAATTAAACTAAACCATGCTCCACAGGAGCCATTGTGTGTGAACGGATATGGAAAGAGAGGCAGAATTCGCTTATAGTTCTGATAGGGAGGGAGTCGGCCACATATCCAACAATTTGTAGCATTGCTAGCCTGATGGGAATGATGTAACATACTAATAAAAGTGTTATTGCGCAGCGCAAATCTATAGGACAACTCATGCGGGGGTAATTCACTAAAAGAATGTTCAGCAGTAACATTGTAAACATGTTTAGAAATAGGATAATATATGTGCAACAATATACTTGCAGCGATTATTAAAAGACATAAGAAAAACAGAATTAATAACGTCACTGTGCAATGACTACGCAGTGATTTACAGTACGCATGCTTTTTCAACTGTATTTGATTATTTCTTTCTCTATTCCGGTCCAGAGGATACATGTCAGAGACAAATTCAACCGATTCACCTTGGAGAGGACTTAAACAATCAAATTGTCTGACTTATTGGACCTCAATTTTAGTTTATAGATTTCTGAGTTCGTTTGCTCAACCAAGGGGAGCTTTGAGTCTGTCTTTGAGGGAATACAGGGTTTAGTCTCTATATCGGATGGTAGTCCATGAAATTTCTTGATATGACTTGAATGTATCCAGCCTTTGCGACCTTCGATCTTCACGGCTGTCCTCGTGGTGAGCAGTACGAGTTGAGGCGATTTCCACCTAGGATCCAGCTGAGACTTCTGGTCAAAGTTCCTCACTAACACCAGGTCCCCGGGAACTACGTCATGGGGTTTCACCTCGGTGTTGTCGGGAAAGGCTGCAGCTACCTGTGAACGACAAGATTGTAGTGCAGACATCAAGGAAGCCAAGTAATCTGTCAGCATATTACAGTCAACATCAGTTATTTTGCGTGGTATAGGCGTCCCCCACATATTTGGTGGTCTACCGAAGATCACCTCATAAGGGGATAGCCCTGTTCGAGAGTGCGCTACCATTCTCATGTAAAAGAGTGCAACTGGTAAGGCTACTACCCAGTCGACACCTTTCTCTCTACATATTTTGGACAATCTAATTTTCAGGGTTTGATTATGTCGTTCCACGAGACCTGCTGCCTCGGGGTGTCGGACACAGTGAAATCTCCATTGATAGCCTAACAAAAGTGAAACGTGTTTCATTAGTTCGGATGAGAACGGCTGGCCGTTATCTGAGTAGACAACACGTGGTAAACCGTACCGTGGGAAGAATTCTCGAACCAACTGTTTGGCAGTAGTCGGGGCAGTGTAATCTGAAACCGGGTATGCCTCTGTCCAACGGGAAAGAGCACAGACAACTACGAGAACATATTTGAATCCTCGACATCGTTCCATCTGGATATAATCCATCTGGAGGACTTCAAAAGGGTGATCAGGAGGCTGAAATCCACCTTGTTCTACGGGAATGCTTTTACCTGGGTTAAACTGACAACAGATCATACAGGTACAAACTTTTTGTTTGGCTGCTGCTCGTAAATGTTTGTTGAACCAAATGTGTTGAATGCTGTCTAGCATAGCTTTTTCTCCTAGGTGCGCTGGACTATGTACAGTATTAATGATAATTTGGACCATTGAATCAGGAAGGAACCACACAGATTTTTCCTTCGTCATCCATCCTTGATCCGTTTGGATCCCTCCTAATTCAGTCCATTTCTTTATTTCATCTGGTGTAGCATGTGTCTGTATGTCAATTACGTCAAGAGCGGGATCCTTAACCATCATGCAATGTGTTGGTGTCGGAACTATTGTCTTTGTCATGTCAGAGGTGTGAGTTTGAGCAGTCTGTTTGGCTGTTCTGTCAGCTAGATCATTGCCTTGGGAAATGATATCAGTAACTTTCGTATGAGCTTTACATTTCATAATTGATATTGCAGTGGGTAGATGTATTGCATCTAATAAGGCATGAATGAGGGGTCCGTGCTGAATGTGGGCACCGTGAGAAGTTAAATAACCTCTCTCTCGCCACAGCACGCCGAAGTCATGTACAACTCCGAATGCATAACGTGAATCAGTGTATATGTTGACTTTTTTATTTGTGGCTTGAATACAGGCTTGTGTCAGAGCGATGAGCTCTGCTGCTTGAGCTGACAAGGTATTTATGCAATTTGTTTCAATGATTTCAGTGTCTGTTGTGACTGCGTAAGCGGCCACTAACTCTCCTGTACTTGTTCTCATACATGAACCATCTACATACAACGTCCGGTCTGGATCTGACAATGGGACGTCTGTCAAGTCTTGTCTAGGTTTCGTCGTGATAGTAATAACTTCAATACAATCATGTGCTAGTGGGTCTGTTCCGTTTACTGGTAACAGTGTGGCAGGATTCAATGTACTACAACGTCTGATTTCTATGTGTGGCTGAAACAATGTTAATTCGTAACCGGTGAGTCTTGCTATAGTCAAGTGTTGTGTTTGTGTGCGGTTCAAGAGAACCTCTACTGCATGTGGTACTTGTACCGTCAATTGGTGTCCTAACACTATGGCATCGCTTTGTCGGATTGCTAAAGCTGTTGCTGCCACTGATTTCAGGCACGCAGGCAGAGCCTGAGCTACGGGATCTAATGTACTAGAAAAATAAGCACATGGTTTGTGTGATCCTGCTTGTTCCTGTGTGAGTACTGACAAGGCAGTACCTTCGCGTTCTGTAACAAAGAGTGTAAACTGTTTATTGTAACATGGTGTTGCTAGGACTGGTGCTTGACATAAAGTTTTCTTTAGGCTTTCAAAAGCTTGTGTATGTTCCTGACTCCAAGGGAGGACAGTTGATGTCGCTGCCTCCTGTGTTGTCAACTGAATGAGTGGTTTTGCTAGAAATGCATACTGAGGGATCCACTGCCTACAATATGAAGTGAGGCCTATGAAAGCCCGCACCTCCTTTTGTGTCTTGGGTATTGGCATGTTAGCAATTAACTGGATGCGATCTGGTGTAAGCTGCCTTCCCTCCTTGGACAGCGAGTGCCCAAGGTAAACAACTCGCTGGACACAGAATTGCAGCTTAGAAGGGGACACCTTGTGCCCCTTTTCGGCCAAAAATTGTAAAACCGTCAGTGAGGCTTTTTCACATTCAGGTTCGCTTCTAGCGGTGATCAGCAGATCATCGACATATTGAAGCAGGGCAGTGTTGACTGGCATGTGGATACTGTCAAGTTCTCGTTTTAGTGCTTGGCTATAGATGCTGGGGCTTTCTGTGAATCCTTGAGGTGCGCGTGTGAATTTAAAGCTTCGTCCATTTAAACTAAATCCGAACAAGTATTGGCTTTCCGGATCTATTGGGACGCTGAAAAAGGCATTCTTGAGATCAATTACAGTAAAGAATGTTGCTTCGGAATCAATGGCTGTCAGTAATGAAGAAATGTCTGGGACTACGGGGTATTGTGGTACAATACATTTATTTAATTCGCGCAGATCAATAACCAATCGATATACTGGCGGGGCTTTCGGATCAGTTCGTTTAAGAATCGGAATTATCGGGGAATTACATACATTGGAGTCGGTCTCCACAACCACTCCTTGGGTAATAAGTTCGTCAATGATTTGCAGTAAAGCCACTACAGCATCTGGTGGTAACTTGTATTGTCGCATTCGTGGTAGTACCACTCCTGCCTTTAGTGTGACTCGATATGGTGTAATGTTCATGCAACCAACATCTGTAGGGCCTTGTGCCCATAAATGTGTGGGTAAAGTCTGCAGTCGGTCATCCATGTCTCGGGACACATAGTGCCCTTTGAAATCACGTAAAAACAATCTTACTCCTTCCGGAGAACAACATATTATAGCTCCTAGAGCTTTCAATGTTTTTATACCTAACAAGTTTTCTGGACATGATTTAGTAAGTAATAAATCTGTAGTTCGTGTCAAGGGACCAATCGTAAGTGGAAGAGGCTGTGATACTTCGTTAATGATAGGTTTTCCTGAAAAGCCAAGGGAAATATTCTGTGAGCCTGAGAGGGGTGCCCCTGGAACTTCACTACGTTTTATTGTTGTTCGGCTTGCCCCTGTATCAAGTAAAAATGTTCTATCTTGGCCTAATAGTTCACTGTGTACATAAGGTCCTTCTTGATCTACAGGGACCTCGATAAGGGGTAAGCTGACTTCCCTCTCTAGGCTGTTTCATGAGTATCGTTGATAATCGGGATAGTCATACTGTGCGGTCTGGTACATCTGTTGTGTCGTTGTTTGTGTGGCAGCAATAGGCTGCGGTGGTGGAGCTGGCATAGACTGTTGCGGAGCCGGCATGGACTGTGCATGCTGCGGAGCTCCTTGTTGGTTCTGATCCTGTCTAAGTGGCCGTGGTCTTTCTTTTGTATTACCTATGGCGATATTATGTTTTAAAACTGGACAATCATGTACATAATGACCTGGCTGTTTACAATAGTTGCATGTCCCTTTTACAGGACCTGCTGAACCACTGGACTGTGTCATACCCTTTTTATGACCGTCAGCTGGAACTGTCTGGGAAACTAGCATTTTCATTTTCGTGTCTTTCATGCGTCTTTGTTCATGTTCTTGTTCCTCTCTAATTCTATTGTGATGGTACTGTAGCATTTGTAACATTTGTGACGGAGTGTTACCTTGCCATGTACTCTCGAATTTCAATACTCTATTCTTAACTTGGGGCAAGGAATTTTCAACTAATTTTGTCACAAACAGATGTGGATACGATTCGCTACTTGCTTTTATTCCACTATTTATACCAAAACATTTTTCGAATCGGGCATAGAAATCACTAGTGTCCTCATCGTGCTTTTGTTTACAGGCTGAGATTGCACCCCAGTCTTCCTTTTTCGTAGTTAATAAACGTGGCAGTACCTGTACTAGTAAACCTGGTAGTGTTTTGGTCTTTTCCCCAAGCCCTGAACCTGGACCTCGAGCTTTTTCTTCGTTTTCTAATGCTGTCCAATCTATCTTTTGGTCTCCCACCTCCCAATCCTTTTCCTTGAGTTTTTCGTAAATGCCCGCAGGCATTAATACCTTCAATATTGTCATAATGTCGGGATAGGTATACTCTCCCATGAGCAACATGTCTTTAATTTCACGGTGGAAACCCGCTGGGTCTTTGTCATGACTGGGTACCACTTTCTTCATTTCTAATAGTTCTATTTTAGATATGGGTGTGTATACAAACACACGTTTAAACTGATTGTCATCACCTTTTATCGGGTGCACTTCGCGTAAGGGATTCTGTCTATCCATGTAATACGTCGTTCTTTCTTTTATGGGCAGTGAGACATGTTCGGGACATACAAAAAGAATGTACTGCTTTCTGGATTCTAGTATTTCTCTAATTAACTCAGTACCTGAACCTCTCCATTTATTCGTGAGTAATTCAGTCAATATATCAGGTAATGGACCAGGATGTGGAAATATGGATTTTTATATAATATAAGGAGTTGTTGAACCATATAGATACCAGCTAAACGCTGTTCATCTGGGGTGAGGTTCAAAAACGTGTGCGCTAATGTATCATCACTATATTTTCCGGGACTATCAACCCAATGAACGGCTGACCTGGCTAATTCTTGTTCGTCCATAGAATCGAGTATATGATAACCCCTTCGTTCTCGGAGTAATTTGTCAGCGGCTTGGAACGAATGTTCGGGGGACCTCATATTTATTATAGGTGTTTGGAAATTTCTGTTATTATCTGGACGTATCGGGCGTATCGGATCAGTAAAGCATCTAGTATTATTACAATATTTCCCTCTACCTACATAGGCCATTGTTTCTAACTGTCCTGTGGGCAGTTCTAATTCTTCCTCCTCCTCGGTTTGTTCAGGCTGGTCTACTGCTAATCTTTCTTCGTGTATTCGTTCTACTTCTTTGCGGATTTTTCGGCACATAGCTATTATACTTAATCGTTTATCATGTCTCCCCTCTGATATATTCCGACTCCATGTGGTAAGAATTTGCATTTCTTCCGGATTTACCCCTGGTCGGTCTTGATTTCTGATCACACAATTTATGAGGAAACGTAACAGTTCCCCCTGTATTTCCACTTTCTGGTACTCCATGGCTCTATTAATACTCTCAGAATCTCGTCCTGACTGGACAAAGTGATATATATTTTCTAAATGTGTAGTCATTCCTGGTAGCCTCCCTAAATATATTGCAGCTCGTCGGATACGTAATGATGCCAGCAGCATTTCGTCCTCTTTGCCGGGCACAGGATCATATCTACAATCTATTAGAAGTTCCTTAAGCATGTCGGGAGTTACTAGTTTGGGCGTACGTTGGTGGGCTAATTCTTGAAAGGAAAGTTTATTTACTCTGGGTGGCGTGGAAAAAATGTTTGCTGTACCTCCCGTAGCACCACCTGGGGTGCTGGATGTGAAAGGATTCGTTGAACGTGATATAGCAACCATAGGTGTGGATACAGCTGTAGAAACAGATGTGCTTGCCGGAACTTGCGTCGGGGTTTGTTGTTGTGGAGGTACAGACGGAGGAGGGTCTTGGCGTTGAACCCCCTCGGCAGGCGGTCTATGTGGCGCAGCATTAGCATACTCGGGAGCTGCGTCGTCTAAATAAGAGGAAAGAAAAACATCTTCTGCGGTTCTGGGATGCCCTTTGGGATGTGCTTTTATCGGAAACAATGGGGGTGGCAAGTCTTTTGGTATCTCCGGAGTAGCCTTAGGTAACCCTTCGGCCAGAAGAGGATACATACCATTCATAAGGGCATTTCTTTGTCTGTCTATTTGTTCTGATTTTACTCGAGTACCTTCTTCAATTAATAGATTTTCTCGGATTTTATTTGAATTCTCCTTACTTTTCTCTTCCTGTCTGAGTGCTTTTTCTGTACGTCTATATGATTCTTTACGCCATAATTCAATGGCATCTTTCTGTGATTGTCTAGCTTTCTTTTTCCATAATTCTTCCTCTACTTTCATGATGCAATCTGCATCCCAGGTCCCAGCTGCGGGCCACCTCTGACTTTCTGGTAATTCCTTGGTGTAGTCTACCCATAAATCAAGAAATAATATGGCGTCTAGGCCATGTTTATGATACATGAAGTACCCTGGAGTGTCCCTAGGAGGAATGGGAACAGCTTCTTCGAGTACCCCTTTTCTAGTTTTGATCTGTCTTAATTTCGAAAAGAGCGGCATTTTGAGAACTGATCTGATACCTAATTTTGAACACGTTTAATACAACAAGACACAATAATGAACAGTCATTCACACCACAATATGCAGAACGTATTTAAAACATTTTAACATTTAACATTTAATGAACAACAATGATGGCCATTTAGGGAACTAGTCACTAAGCATAATACTCGGCACTAACTAGGTAATTCTGAATTATATACTAGACATACTTGATATACTGCTGAACAGTACAGATACACTGCTGAAACAGTGCAGACCGGATTTGTGTACCCAAACCCGTCTTGACCGGCACAAACTATGTGCACGTCAGAACGCCTCCCCGACAATGGTACTCACCGGGTAGCTCGAAACAGAAGGCCTCGGAACTGAACTGAACTGGACTTGAACCGGACTGGACTCGACTCGAAACTTCGGAAACTTCGGAAACTGGTGGGCCTCTGTATACCTCGGATCTTGCTCTCTCAGCTAGGCTCTGGTTGGGATACTTCGCACTTCTCACCGCCTCGTCTGGGTGTTGATCGCAGCCTCAGTTACCCCCGCTCGGCAGGAGGGAGATACAGGAAATCCTGTGGGTACGCGTTGTTGTCCGTCCAGCTGTGACAGGAGACCGGGCCTGCAACGCACCTCCGGCGCGTGAGATGAGAAAGTGTCCCTGTTCGGGCGCCATATATGTGGTAAATAATTTAATTACCGGAACTTAATTTGATGCGGAAAATTAATAATAATAGCTCTGTAAAATAAGAGGCAGAATCCGTGGTATTTAGAGGTTCGGAACGGGCTTTATTCCAAAATCAATTCGAATTGATGGACTCCATATTCCATCACCACGAAGGTTCAGGAAGTGAAGGACCATACTTTATTGACAGGTAATCATTTTTATACAATAGGCATTACAATGAAACAGATGCAGGAGGCGTAACAGTTGATAACAAAGATAAAAACATACATGCGTAACTAAAATGGGTGTAACTGGGCGTAACTTAAAGAACGTCATCAGGTATGATGTCACAATAGGGTGGTTCCATGAAAGAATTTCGCAATGTCAGCAGAAATACTCGGCAGAGATGCGCGCTCAGCAGCATGACGTGTGATTGACGTGCAACTAGGGGGTGAAGGGGACTTGACATTTAGCTCTACATGTGGAGACAGAAGTCTGGGGTTATGTCAACCTAATCCTAAATCATATCTTACATCCTATGTTTAAAGAACTGTGTTATCCCAAAAGAGAGGTCTCTTAGGATAGAATCTTATTCTATACTGACTATACTGACTGTTAGTGCGTGTACAAGCGTCTAAGTGTCTACACTAGATGCGAGGGCAGAAATCTTCCATAGTAACAGTGCTATGAATTACTTGCATAAAGACAGAGAAGCCGGGCCTTTTGCTCGGTAGCTGGAAGAATGTTTACTTAAACTACTAGACAGGAATGCATTGGGTGGGGAGCGGAGCAGAGCAGATAATCTTGAAGGTGAAATACAGTTTTTTGGCAGGCAGATAGGCCGACAGGCCGAGTCAGGCACCGTTAGCCGCACAGGGAGTAGGACAAAGTTCATGGATACAGATGCGAGCTCAGACTGGAGCTTTCAGAGGCAGAAGGCAGAAAAAGGCTTAATGGCAGAATCAGGGCCTACTCGCCTGGACTGTAAAATGGGATAAATGAACCATATAAAGCCGGTGGCCTTTCATACTTAGGAATAGAATATCCGGCCCATTCATGGCGGATCTGAAAGAGGACATGTTGACGGTGGACGCACATGTGTTTGCGTCTTCATAACTGGAACTGGAGGAAACATACATGTACTTGTGATTTATACATGAAACCGTTGGGGTCCAAGATAGGGGACATAACTGATCATAAAAATCCATATTTCCACAGGTGCCTGGTGGTACTAACCCACTTTGAGTTTGAGCAATGCATGATCTATTTTTTTACTGTATTTAACATTTTAGTTATGAATTTGAATAGACCGTGTGATTTCACAATTTCTTGCACTCTGAGACACTGTATTATGGACAGTGAGATTTTTTATATGCATGCTATTTGATCTGTTATGTTTTTGTAATTTAGAATTGTTCTATGCGTATTGCCCAGTCATTTTACAACTTTTGAGGGTTAAGTTTGGAGATCCAACACTTGTTGTCTTTTATTTAACAATAGCTCTTCAGTAGTTTATATATATATATATATATATATATATATCGACTGGCAAATCCTGGGCTAATTGCATCCATATAATGCTATGGTTGGCAAAAATTAAAAATGGAATTGTAGAGATAGATGTGTAGTGGGGATTGACACAGGTAGTGTTTTTCCATGTTTATGCTCAACAAGTTATTGCATAAATGCGAGAATTTTGTATGGCTCTCAGTGTGTGAAAATGGCCGGTTACACAGCCGCAGCGTGTTCATGCCAAGCCACAATTTTTTTTTTGCAGCGTTTTATATAGCGCGAACTTGACCCGAATCCGGGTCAAATCAGGTATCAGAGCGCTTTACATAGCACCAGTTACGTTACATGAGGACACACATTCGTTTTTTTGTTAGGCACTGGGAGATTAAGTGATTTGCCCAGAATCACAGGATTTATAGCGTTGTTACCGAGACTCAAACCCAGTTCCCCCAGGTCCGAGGTCGAGCGCCCTAACAGTTAGGCCAACTCCTCGCCACGTGAATAAAGGCTTCTTGTAAAATGTGATCCATTGATGTGTCTGGCCTGTTCTTTTATTTTTAGAGCAGGCAGTGGAGGAATATATCAAATTGTTACTAGATTAAAATTAGGGAGGCGTTAAGTGACTGACAAGTTGGTAGACAAAGTAAACAAATTTGACAAGGAGATGGTGTACGTATGCAGACATCCCTCTCTTTAAAATTGTTTAGCCCCTTAAATATATTATGGTTCAAATTACAAAAAGTTCTTGCCTCCCTTCACATTTTTAATCCACTGTTTTCATACCAGCATTAACATCTCATTGCATATTGCTCCTTTACTTCAGCCTGCTACTCAGGAAAGGCTTTAAATTCAGCCGCTCCTTTTCCAACACAATAGCATTCAGGAGTGCCTCACTTTTGTCTTGAATTCAATATGTTAACGCTCTAGTTGCTCATTAGAACTCTTTGGTGCCACTGCTCTTGATTACTAGGGAGTTAACTGATAGGCTGCTGCTGTGCTGCAAGTACATGACTCTGCATGTCACTATGTTTTACTGGAATGGATGAGAAAGGTATTTGAGAAAACATAGAAAATGTTTCCTCATTTTAGCTTTTTAGAGCACTATTCATAAATTCTATGACAAAAAGAAGCCCTAGGTTTGTTCATTTTTTTGCAGTATCTTCTTTAGGAAATTAATTTCAGTTGTACAGTTTTAATGCCTTCAAGATGGCATTCACTTTTCCCATAAAAACGAAATGTTAGCACTCTTGTTCATTACAACTCTGTGGTGAGCTGCAATTGATCATTGAGGAGTTAACTGAATGTTTTACTGGCATGGATGAGGAAGATTTTTGAGAATGTATTTATATATATATTCACTGAAAAAACCATAGGTTTCAGGGGCGTTATAGTTTGCTGGACTTTTCACTAGTACAAAACCATTGAAATTCCTCTGTTATAGTTAGTTCAGCTAACTATAACTCGCGCGCCCGCAATGCACTGCTGATGACGTCACATATTACATCACTCATGACATGGTCAGTGACATCACTCTTGACATCACTGATGACATCATCCTTGTGATAGAGTGGCAGACCTCCTCTCACCCTAATATAACCTTTGATGCACACATTCAAAAATAGAAACTAACATTTTCAAAACAATGAACATACCAATACCAGTTACAACACCCTATTCAGTAATCAGTAGTGCATTGCGGGCGCGCAAGTTATAGTTAGCTGAACTAACTATAACGGGGGAATTTCAATGGTTTTGTACGAGTGAAAAGTCCAGCTAACTATAACGCCCCTGAAACCTATGGTTTTTTCAGTGAATTTCTAAGGTTTTTTAAATGCTAATTTCTAACTATGCCTACAGAGATAGGACATGCGAAGAAAGAAGAAAAAAACTCACAGAAAGAAAAAAAGAAATGCAGAAAGAAGCAACTGAAGTCCTCAAAGACGAAGAAAAGTGCAGGAAGAAGGATAACGTGCAGAAAGAACAAACAGAGGAGCAGAAAGAAGCCTTGTTGCAAAATCATCCTGTACCCTCAACTTTCTCAGATGGATACTGGAGGTAACTGAGTCTGACTAACTAGTCCTAGAGCCAGTGCTATGTTAAGACACTTAGAATACAGTGAAAACACCCACATACACTAGGGAACACTATACGTTGGGGTCCCCCTGTGATTAGCATGACCTCCTCTGTAAGCCCCTAGTATATACTAGGGCAGGGGGATTAAAACTACCTCTTAAAACGCGCCACAGGGCGTGTTTGCACACGTCACCTCAGGCCCCGTCCCCTCCCTTCCCCACTGTGTAAACACGCCCTGTGGCCGTTTTAAGTTGGGAGATTAAGTCCCCTTGAATCCTGAGGGTCCCTAGGGTCCAACTAGCCCACTAGGTACCTCCAGTAAGCGCCACAGAGCTGCGTTGCATAGAGGTGTAAAAAGGGGCACGGCCTGCACCACCTCTCTGCAACGCAGCAGCGCTTACTGGAAGCACCTGGTGGGCTAGTTGGCCCCCAGGGTACCTCAGGATTGAAAGGGAACTATTTCCCCAACTTCAAACACGCCACAGGGCATGTTTGCGCACGTCACCTCAGGCCCCGTCCCCTCCCTTCCCCACCGTGTAAACACGCCCTGTGGCCGTTTTAAGTTGGGAGATTAAGTCCCCTTGAATCCTAAGGGTCCCTAGGGTCAAACTAGCCCATTAGGTACCTCCAGTAAGCACCACAGAGCTGCGTTGCAGAGAGGAGTAAAAAGGGGCGTGGCCTCAGAACACCTGTCTGCAACACAGCTCCCTGGCTCATACTGGAGATACCTGTTGGGCTAGTTGGCCCTCAGGGACCCTCAGTATTGAAGGGGAATTAATTCCCCAACTTACAACTCACCAGGGGGCGCGTTTGCAGAGTGCTGCAAGGAGGGGGCTTGGCCTCCGGCGTGATGCCGGTCTTTTATTTATTTTTTATTTTTAAGAAGGGGGGCTGTGTGGCCCCCTTCTTTTTCTAATTTATTGGCCCTGGGGACCCCATTCCCCAGGGCCTGCCCCCTAATTATTATTTTTAGGAAAAAAAACATTTGCCCCCCTCCTCGGGCCACTTATGGCCCCGGGGACCCCATCCCCCGGGGCCGGCCTTTGTTTTTTATTATTTAAAAAAATATATATTGATAGAAACACCTAGGACATGCTGGACAAACCGTACGTACCTATCACCATGACTATTTGCGTGATATTCATTAAAAGGCGACTATGCATACAATGAATCCATGTGGAATGTATTTACACCGCTAGTGAAGCTCTGACATGTCTGACGCCCTACCATGCCTAATCCCGGTGCCCCCGCCGGTGGGTGCTCTCCAAGTAGACACCCTTGTCGTTTATTTATACAAACATGGGAAGCTATTGACGGGCACATTTAATACACATGCACTCCAAGCCATTCAAAGGGGATTCGACAAAAATTCAACAAAAACTATGCAAGAAACCCCCTTACGGTAATAAAACACACATCCACCGTCGGATGTGTAATACTTTTTATTTTACTCTCTGAAAAGGGGCCGAACCTCACTTGAGAGTCACAGCGCGCTCCTGGCTGAGCCCAATGCTGTGTTGCACCCACCAGTGCCCGCCGAGTGCCACACACCTCTGTGTTGTATTCCACCAGCTAGTGCGTATGCTATGACACTCTCTAGCCCATGTGCACTGTAACACCACCCCGTGAATAGGTCATGCCACACTTGCCTTCGCACCGGTTATATTGCCCCATCTAACGTGCCTTCCTCAATGCCTATGTTATAACGCACAGCGCTATGCCATACATATTACAATCTGGGATCCATATCTTTGTCACAGTGCATATGCAACGTTACACTCCCCAGCACATATTTTATATTAAAACTTTAGAGACTAGTTAGGTTACACAACACTGCCCTGTGCATATTACACACCAAGGCGCATATCGCATAGCACGCTCTAGTGCCTGTGCTATCTCGCGCTCTCCAATGAATCTGTCATTGCGCACAATGTATTGCATATTATATTTCTGTCATTGCGCACAATGTATTGCATAATATATTTCACGCCCCGGTTCATCTTATATCACACTTTTTGGTGCATAGTTTATAACATACACTATATCTAGTTGTCATTTTCAATCGTGCTCTCAGGACTATGGTCTATATAACACTGCGTTCACCTACCCTTTTCACGGGCATTACATTTTGCGATGGGGTGGAGGTTCAGGGGGTGTTTCTGCCAAGTGAACCCGGAGTCACAGTCACAAACGTTCTCTTCTTCCTGAATAAAAGTGAGATTATGCTGCAAACTTGTTCATATTTTTAGTAGTTCGCACAGACACACATTTTAAAAACAATAAAGTACCTAATACCCACCTTCTCTGAACAGTTAGCTTGCTGCCCCATCCACCTCCTCCCTATCCTCTGTTGTCTGAATCCATGGACTAGCCTCCTCCCTCCTGCCATGCATGGTCTGATGTGCTGCTACTGCCCTCCATTTAGCATGGTGTACCAGTCCACTCCTCCTGCTCTCCATTGCCCAATTCTATGCCCCATCGTTGACCTCCTGCTTAGCCTCTGTGCTTAGCTTGCTGCTCCTATTCTCCTTCCCCCTGCCCTCCGATGTCTTTGTGCATGCCCCTGCTCCATCCTTTTCCGCACCATGTTCCATGGACCTGCCACGCCTATCTACTCTGAGTGTTCTGTTGAGCTGCCACTCCCCTCCCACCTGCCTAGCATTGTCAGATGACTGTAACCTGTCCCTGCCACCTCCACCCTGCCTGTCCACATGCCATGCCCCTATCCCCTTCCTCCTGTCATCCATGGTCCATTTTACTGCCACACCCTTCTGCCCTCCCTGGTCTGTTGTGCTGGAACTGCTCTTCCTGCCTGCCCAACGTGGTCTGTTGTGAGGCCCCTTCCCCTGAACTTTCTTGCCTGTGCCCAGGTCCTGACCCTCCCTCCTATCCTCCATGGTCCTTTGTGCATGCCCCTGCACCCTACTTCTTTCCCATCATAGCCATTGTGCTGCCACTAACCCTCACGCTTGCCATGCATGGTCTTCTGTGCTGCCACGGCCCCTCCCACCTTCCCTGTGTGGTCAGCTAGCTGCCCCTAACCCCCTCCCACCTTCCCTCCAGGGTCTGTGTGTACGCCATCATAGTCTCACTGTTGCTCTCCATGGTGTGTCTTGCTTCTAGTGCCCATCCTGCCTGACCTCCATGGCCATTAAAAGCATAATAACACCCTTAGTGGGTCCCTGAATGTTGCACAAATTCAATTGTCCCAGTTTGCTGTGCTGTAAACCGAGCCAGGGCTCCGTTCCCAACTCGCAGCCTCCTTTCAAGTAGATGGATGGTGCTGCTTCCCATGGCAGGACTGCCATGCTTTAAATAGTTCAACAAATGCCCAAAGCTGTAGAGGCGCACACAACAGGAAACTTAAAACCTGCTATTTTTTATTCCCAAAGGAAGGAAACTTGCCACAACATTCTCGGGTAACATTGCACAACCTGTCTTCTCTTCCTCAGAGGTCTCTATGCATGGTATGTGTCTCGCAGGGAGTTGAGGATTAGCTGATAGGCTTAATTTATTTAAATCCTGCCTCCAGTAGGCTCGCTCAGTGTGTGCAAGGGTTCCTGGTACCTGTAGTCTTGCCCAGGACAACTCTTCACCTCTAGTGGGTCCTGAGTAGCACTACATGTCATTAAAAGCATAATAAAGGTGCAATGTTACCCGAGAATGTTGTGGCAAGTTTCCTTCCTTCGAAAATAAAAACTGGCAGGTTTTAAGTTTCCTGTTGTGTGCTCCTCTACAGCTGTGGGCATTTGTTGAAATAAATAATATATATATATATATGAAACGCGTCAGGAGTAATCGACGGCGAAGCTGCTAAAGCTATCTGCACACGGGAGTCATTTGACCAATAAAGGAATTGCTCCAGTTCAGTGTCTGAGTGCGTTTCTGCTAGAGGGGCAGTTTGGAGCTTGATGTAAACGCGGCAGCCCTTGCCGCGAGAAATGCACCAACCCGTGATGACAGGGTGCCATGGGGCTCGGTATTCAACCTGGCCTCACTTGTGGGACACTGACTTTGGATTTTAATGAACCTGTGTGCGGAGGCCCATCCGAGGGCTTTGAGTGGTTGCCATAAACAGCATAAAGGAAGTGCACCCATCCAGGATATGAGACACACTACAAAATCCAGAATTCCCGGTACATCAGAGGGCGTGACATCAATTTAAAAGAAGGTGTGTCTTTGAATGCACGGCGCTGTCGTCCTTTGAAAAAGAAGCATAATGGCTTTGAAACGCGTCAGGAGTAATCGACGGCGAAGCTGCTAAAGCTATCTGCACATGGGAGACATTTGACCAATAAAGGAATTGCTCCAGTTCAGTGTCTGAGTGCGTTTCTGCTAGTGGGGCAGTTTGGAGCTTGATATATATATATATATATATATATATATATATATATATATATATATATATATATATATATTCACTGAAAAAACCATAGGTTTCATACACGTTATAGTTAGGAATTAGCATTTAAAAAACCTTGCAAATTCACTTAAAAAACCATAGGTTTCACACATGTTATAGTTAGGTGGATATAGTTAGTGCAGGCAACTATAAATCACGCGACCACAATCCTCTGCTGATGACGTCCGATATTACATCCCTGATGACATATGTGTCTTTATGAAAAATAAATATTTGTAATATATGTATACGAACGAACTGCGTTAACTGGGCGCGCAACGCCACGAATGGCGTAAAGTAACTTAGCATTTAAAAAACCGTACAAATTCACTGAAAAAACCATAGGTTTCACACACGTTATAGTTAGGAATTAGCATTTAAAAAACCTTGCAAATTCACTGAAAAAACCATAGGTTTCACACATGTTATAGTTAGCTGGACATTTTACTGATAAAAAACCAATGAAATTCCCCCGTTATAGTTAGTGCAGGCAACTATAACTCACGCGACCGCAATCTTCTGCTGATGACATATGTGTCTTTATGAAAAAAAAATATTTGTAATATATGTATAGCTAAAAATTAATGGAAGAAGACATGGGCAAATAAGTGTCTAAATACAGTATTAGCATCAGCAGAAGATTGCGGTCGCGTGAGTTATAGTTGCCTGCACTAACTATAACGGGGGAATTTCATTGGTTTTTTATCAGTAAAATGTCCAGCTAACTATAACATGTGTGAAACCTATGGTTTTTTCAGTGAATATATATATATAATTGTTTTTAACCTGCAATCCCACTGGATTCCCACAGAACTCCTGATGGTTCTCTGCTTTTTATATTAAAAAAATTATTTTGGCCAGAGGGGGTGCCTCCTTAAATTATTTTTCACTATTACACTCAGGACAGGGGACTAAGTGCCAGATTCCTCTATTCCTGTAATGGCTTAGCAGGGGTCACAAGGGATAGTTCTGTAATGCGTATGGTAAGCGGGGGAGGGCGATAATCTTGAACAGAAAGGTGCAGGTCACAACATTAAGAGGCATCTTAGGGGAGACATCCGTTAGAACACAGGCATTACAACACAATGCCTTTACAACGCATCCATTACAACGCAGACACCATTACATCGCATGCCATTACAACACATGCCATTACATCGCATACTATTACAACGCATACCATTACAGCGCATTGGTAAGTAAAGCATGGTAAGTTTATTTTAGGTAGTGCTATCTATTTTAATTAATACTTTGGTTAATATTATATGTTAATAAAACAATAAAGTGTGTTTTTGTTTATTTTAATACTCTGGTATTAAAAGTAATACTAAAGTATTTATTTAAAAAAATTAATTTCTATGTAAAAAAAAACGTTTGTTAAAAAATTATATATTTCAATAAACAATTGTGGAGGAAATTATTATTCATTTTCAATTATTTAAAAAATGTTATTATTTAAAATTGTCCTACTTCTGTAAATTCTTGGGAATTCATGAAAGCTGTATAACTGCACTTAATGCAAGGACATATACCATGAGTGCACTTTTTGAGACTTTCTTTTATAATTGGGCCCCTAATTTGGTCTGGCATTGACCGTGACCTTTTGTGTCTATTTAAATTCTGTCTCTCGCTCTGTACCATTACTGTGAGGCCCCAGGGATCGAGAGGATTATGGCTCTGCATCTGAATGCAACCCTGCTGGCCATCTACCTGCCATCCCATGGACTCAGCTTTCACAATGCCCCTGAATGGTTAATACTGACTTTGAGGTGCCTGTGCCTGAAATCGATGGGTGTGGTGCTAGTGCAGAAAGTTGAAAAGAAACCAGCCTTCATACCAGCCATTAATTGATTGACTCACTTAAAGCCAGGGCCACTGAAATTCTGAGTTTCTGCAGCAGCAGCATTTTCCACATAATTATAAGTTTACTGCATTTGCTACATTATCTGCAGATTTAAAAAGGAAAAAAAAACATGATTCTAGCTCAAATGCAAAAAAAAAGTTACTTAAAGCGTGACAGTGTTCCGGAGCAGTGGAAGTCCCTTTGCAAAGATTGACTGGTAATCTTGTAGTTGCTTACTGCAGTATTTGGGTGTTAAACTGGTACTAATGAGGTGAAATATTTCCCCTGACAGCATTACCTTGAGTTAAAATGACAAAATAATGAAGTAATGCCAACCACAAAATGTGGCACAATGTGCCGCATATTTTACTTTTTCTTGCTGCATAATTTAGTCAAACCTGCCGCATAATGTTGTCCTCTTCTGCTAAATAATTCCAGTGGCTCTACTTAAAGCTTCATGGTGGGAAACATCTATTCTTTTTGAGATGTAATGTAAGGGTGTTATCAGTTGAGTTCTGGAATAGTGGAGACACTTACAAAAATGTCTGCATTAGAAACAGTTTGATTACTTATTACTAAAATGAATATTTTGTAAGGACTTGTTTTATTTCAATCACTGCATCATTTTGCAGCAGCCTAGCTTAGAGTAAGTAAATGCTGTTTTAAAATAATGACTTACATATTCACAGTGCTTTCTGCCACAGGTTGGGACCTCATAGCACTATCAACAGGGCCATAGACAGGAGAAGGCCAAATTATGCAGCATGGTTGACTAAATTCTGCAGCATACAAAGGCGAATTATGCTGCATAATGCTGCATACTTTGTGATAGCATTATTTTGCTATTATTACAGTTGTTCACACTGTCCTGGTCTTTATTGCCTCTCATAAGTACCATATTAACACCCACATATAGCAATAAGCAAAAGAAAGCTGACCAGTCAACCTTTAGAAAGGGCCGTCCACTGTGAGGTAACGTGTTGCTGCATTTTTAGTAACTTTTGAACCTTTTGAGCTAGAAACAAGTTATTTTTTTAATCTGCAAATTATGCAGCAGATGGATTATGTGGCAAATGCAGGAAATCCATAACTATGCTCTGTGAGTGAAGGGTGAAGAGTGAGAATGAGGAGTGAGTTGTCTGAATGCAGAGTGCATTCCCAGACACTTGAAGTAAATAAGCATGTCATTGAGGGGGCGTAGGGTTTCAGATATAAGTTAAACTATTACTATTATGGCATTATTCAGGGATCGAGGGTGAAGGAAATAAATAATGTGCTGATCCTGCAACAAACTTCCAGTCTTATGATTAGGATTGCCAGCTCATTATTTTGATGTCGCAGACAGTACAAAAATAAACAGTCACCTAAAGTCCTATTTTCAGCACTTATCTGTTCATAGTTCGAACAGCAAATATAAACCAAAAGCACTTTTAATTGTGTTCTAGGGTGGCCTGAAGGATTCATGACGGATAATTAAAGGGAACAGACAGAAAATTCACATTACAAATGAAAAACGACTTTTTTTTATTTATAACCCTATTGAGTGTCAAGTCAAGGTGTTCGCAGGCTCCTTAAACATACATGGCCGGCATTTTTTCTATTGGCAACCCTACTTTATATTCCGTTTCATTAAATGCATTTTCACACTACAGCAGTAAATGTAAAATACAAATGTAAGGAATGGGCAGAGTGGTGGCCCAAGGGGTAGTGGAAACAGAACAAAAACTAAGCCTAGGTAACCAGTTTACAAAGGTGTGCAAATGGTCTATAAAGACCTGTGAAAGACTCCAGACACTGCCCAGACGAGCCCACAGCAGCCCACTCACTGACCTCTGGCCCTACTAAAATGAAGAAAGGCTGAAAATGCAGCAATTAAACATCGCCGCGCTTCCAGGCCATCTTCATTTACACGTACTTACAGAGGCCTTTGCGCCCCCCCTGGGAACCCATTCATGCCCTCCCCGGGGGGGGGCACGACCTACTGTTTGACGACCTCTGCCCTGGAGCAACATCATGTTTCCTTGGGGAATGTCCCTGAATGCAGACCATTGGAGTCCCAGACCCTTATGGGACCCATTGCAGAGAGGGTATTTTATGAATTTACAAATCCCTTATAGTCCACTTCCCAAACCTGTTCAAGCCACTTAAGGCCCGTTGGGAACATTGAGTGGGGCCGCTGGAGAATTCTGATTGGAGAAATGCTCCCATGGCACCTAGAGTACAGATCATCTCCTCGCGGCTCCAGCTCATCCTGCTCAATTACCTACATATGACTTAAAATGCCAAAGCGGCTTTGGTGCACGGGCGTACTAGTGTTGCTGGTGTGCTGCTCACATCTACTATATGCTATGTGAATGTACAGTGAGTGAGGGGTGTACTCTGATAGGATCATTGAAGTCCTGTATAGGGTGCTGGGATGCAGCTATGTGACACTCTGTGGAAATAGCACATATGAATTTGTTTCGTTTGTTTGATATAGGTTTTCTTTTATGCATATATGTTACTTCCTTCTTCTGTGTTCCAGGTCCCGATTTGATTTGTGTGGTTTTGTTTCGCCCTGAAGAAGGTGGTACTCCGTCATCTGGAGTTGTCTCACCGAAACGCGCGTCGGCGTTTTGCACAGGGCCCCACCCTCTTGTTTCTCCTTACTGGATTTAACATCAAGAAAAACTGGTTTCCTCTGGAACCCCTGATTCCACCAAGGCTTATATACTCACTTGTGTTTTTGAGTATCTTTTTGTGAAGACCCTTTGAGGGTTGAGACCTCCTTTGTGCCATTTATTCTGCACCAGCATGAACAGTACATTTGTATGAGTTTGGATGAATGTGTGTTTTGGTTGTGAATGAATGTATGTGCGATTAGTTTCTTTTTCTGCTGTTTCTTAGTGGGAACCTGTTTTCTCCGATCTCTGTTGCACTAAATTTTTCTAATGTGCAAAACTTGTATATATTAAATATTATAATTAGTGAAATAAAAATTTTTTTGTACTAAATATAAATTGTAGTGGTTGTGTATATATATATATATGTATGCATACATTTTCTATGTTCCTTTCTTCTTGAGTGTCTCTAGCTTGTATTAAAAAAAAATTCATTGATACATTGTACTTATTTCATATAAAGGGTAGAGTTTATTTCTCTTTGCACTGAACTGGTTTCTTCCCCTGAGTCTCTACCTTTATATTTTATTTTGGGGGCCCCCTTTGTTTATTGGCTAGGGTGCTGGGATGGCCTATTAACGGATCTCCGCTGCCCATTCTGCTGGGAGTCCTGGAGGGGGTGTGTGACGCCGGTGCGGATGAGACTTTGGGGGACAGGGGTAGCACTAGCAAAGAGAGATATTGCCAGATGGTGGCTGCTGCCCTCTCCTCCGATAACTCCCTGGAAGCAGTCAATAGATCAGTGAGCAATGCAAGAGAAGGCTGTATACATGGCTAGGGGATGCCCCAAAAATCATGCAACGGTATTGGGGAAGTAGTTGGAGTACTGTGGAATGCTTTGAAATGTATGATCAGGTTGGATGTTATGGTGTACAATCGATGGTGTCATCCTATTTTATTTCTGGGCCTGTTAAAATGTTGCGGGTTGTTGAAAGCTTCAAAAATCAAAAAGTTTCAGTTTATACAAACAAAAGCCTTAGAGAGTCCATCAACAGTGATGGTTTGGATAAATAGTTCTGAGGAGTCCTCTCCTAACATTAACTGCTGGACTGTAAATTTGGATTTTGGAGCATATATTAAGCCCAGCTTGCCAGGTGGGATGGGAGAGCAGTGCTTTTACAACTGCTCTCTGCACAACCTTGGTTCATGGTTCATCTTGCTAGGAGGTAAGTAATACACCAGTATGACAACACTCCTGCTGCTACTTGTACTTTCAGAGTGTAGCTAGGGAAAGAGAATATGCCAAATTGAGGGTTGGGGGGGGCAAATTGGGTAATTCCCTCTGGCCTTGTAACACTAGGGACATTACTTACTAATATTTTGCATTAGCATTTAAACAAAATACTAAATACAGCTGTAAAACAATCTTTCCTTTATGTGAGATAAGGACCGATTGGCTACCAAGGTACACGCTTGGATCGTAATAACCCCATATGAGCAACTAACTGCACAATCGTATTTGCACACCAATTGTTCCCTGTGGTAACCTATAGTGAAATTGTAAAAAAAAGTATTAAACTAAAAAAAACCGAAAAATATGTTTATGCTAAATAATAATGTAAATTAATTTTACATATTTATTTTAAACATATACCTTTTTTTTAAATAATACAGAACTATTAACTTAATTTTGAATTAAATATTTAACTTAAAAATATTAAATTAAATTTGAACTTTTTAAAAAGATTTATTTAAAAATCTACCTAAACATAAATGTATATATTTGTTCATTATCTAGCTAAGAGTTGCTAAACATTATGCATAGAATTAAAGTTAATAAATATACATATTTTTTATAATACTAAATTTTGCATTTATTTTCAAATCAAAAAATGTTATTACAATATTTTTATGTGGAGCACATTTAATACTATTTTGGTTCTTGTTAGCTGTGGTAATTTTAGATTTGTAGTTTATGAATAGAAATGTGGGTGGATGCATGTTCCGCCATAAATTCCTCTTTACGGCTCCCCTAACACCTCCTTATGCCTCCGTAAACCCTTCCCATTTAGTAGTAAGTTTTCCCGATTTTCCAGTCACTCCCCCTGACTCTCCCCCAGTTGGGAGGAGTCAGGAGAAGGAGACCTTCACATGCTGGATCGTGATAACCCCTTATGAACAACTAACTGCACAATCGTATTTGCACACCAGTTGTTCGCTTCACTTCAAATATAAACTTTTTTCTTGTAGACTGGGCTTCTTCTCAACAAAAAAACACCTCATTGTAAACTGTCATGGACTACTTCAACCGCAGGCTTTGCAGATATAAAGATGAAACAGCTCCACATACTGTAGCTGTGTCCAACCCTGTATACAAACGATATCTCAGCAAATGTTTTAATTTTTAAACATAAGAACCTGCAGACAAAACGTGATTCAGAGCCTAAATGGCTCCCACACTCAACTCAACTTAACTTTAACTTTTGTGAACTTTATGGATCTTGCCTTACGCCAGGTGGTGGATCAATGACCACCCGTAAATGTTTTCTTGCACTTTTTATGATTTTTTCAGTTATTAATTGTTCTGCTTTGTATATTTAATCTTGCTCAATTAAGTGATTCTTCACACTTCACTGACGTTTAAATTCCCTATTTTTAATGCTGATTGCACAAAGTTCATGTATTGATAATTTCTTTTTTATATTTATTTTTACCTGCTGCTCATGGATGAAATATTTTTGTAGCAGTTTTTATTAACCATCCCCAAAAAAATAGTCTACTACTGCGAATATTTTACATTGGCGATTGCATGGTACAACGCAATGCAAAGCATTGCGACCATTTACTTACCATTAAAATGGCCCAGAGATGCAACAACAAATTGGGCAGCCTCACGCAAACACCCAAGCAACCCTTAGCACATCTGGGCCCATTTGTTAGCAATGGTCTCTGAATGAGGGAATGTTCTTGTGAGGCCTTGCCAGGTGAATTTCTTTACATCGCTTCAAGGCCTTGTCCAAGGTAGTAAGAGTTATATAAATACAATTTACAAATACACCATAAATAGGAAGCTTCCCCCTTTTCTGTCGTTGTAGTCCTGATAGAGAGGCTCTGGATCTAGGTGCTTTCCTTTAGCGGTGGAAGGGGTTACAAGGCAAAGCTGTTTGCCATTCCACATGATCCTGAGGTCTCTTGTTCTTGTGAGGAAAAAACACGTTGTTTTAAATCATAACTCGAGTATGGCCAACCCACATTTGTCTAAAGTGCAATCAATGAGCCAATTGACTTGCACAATATTCACAATTATAAATGTAACATTAGGGGCTGGGTGTGGGCATTTGTGGGTCACCTTTCTTCTAAAATAGGTGAACACCCACAGGCTTGTAACTTTGTGGGTATTCCCAAACAGCTTGCGGGTACTTTCCACTGAGTGACTAGAAGGGACCTATTTTATCCAATACAGAAACAAACAAGCATTGGCAATGCCATAGGTCTCGCATTTGCGATTCTTTAAGCTATTGGCCTTTTATTTATGTGTTTTGATAATTAACTCATAAAGAAAAGGCATTGTCATTTATTATGCCAACAGCTCAAACTCTCATAAATGTGAAACCTATTTTATTTCAAAGAAGCAGCCGCCATTGTCCCCGGCACGCTGAATGTTGCAGGAAAGCACGTTGTGCCTGCAGTAGGAGAAACTCATTAAGGAAAATAGTGCTTACAGACTAAATAAGACATGTGTAACAACAGAAGTAAAAGGGCCAGTACTCATGGAGGTTACAAATGAAGACAAGGTGGTACTAAGGAGGGACTAACAAGCTGATTAACGAATCAGAAGCCAGCATTAACAAAGAAGAATGACACAAGCCAATGAAAAATATTGGCAGAGGGTGGGCGGAGCTTCTAGTCTCTACCTGAACACAGCATGCCTCACAGAGCAGCGCACGCGCTGCCCAAGCTCGACCTAAAAATGGGTGGTGTTAATAATAAATGGCTCTATTATGATACAGAAGTGGTCCTCAGGCCCAATGAGCATTTGTGCCACTTGTAATGCTGCTGAAATACTTGCTTATTACAGAAGAAAGAGCCCATATATGTTTTCTACAGCCCATACTGTAAATCTAATCACATGGGTGCACATTTTTCATTTGCACAATCTCAAAGGGATGTTCCCTCTTTTGCCTCTCATTCTGAGGCCAAGAAAATAAGGGAACACCTTTGCCCCATCTCCCTCCTTTGTATTACTGATGCAGAGACAGGTACTCTGAGACCTATTGAGAAGGTGCCACATAGGAAGTCACACAGAGTTAGTGCCCCCTGAATGTACATTTTGCGAGTGGCTAGTGGCTCCAGGGACCTTTCAGGCAGATCGGTGTAAGTCATACAATGCACCCATCTGAAAAGGAAGACCGACCCCCTATTACATTAAGACCAGTTCCCCTTCCTTGAAAGATGTGGAGCTGTGGTCCATCTTTCACTGATGTGCTCCTAACTGTGCAAGCATCAATGGGTGCCTTCACTGGACTTTCCCAATTAACTTGGCACAGACTAGGACCATGCACAATATTAACATAATACATTGAGCATTAAAACAATTACACTTTGGCACACGCCACAAGCCCTGACATTTGCAAATGGCTGCCTTCTAACTAGAGAAACCTTATGATTAGCATCAATCCTGAAGAAAAACTACAATGCACTGCAGAATGCAGGCACCCTTTTCAAGGAACTAACAAACTGGGCAACATCATATAAAATGAGCACCACAAGTGCTAATTTAAGAAATGGGGCATATCACATAAATGGATCACAAGAAACATTACTTTAAGGCAGTCTCTGCTACAGTTTTGGGGTGACTGGTATCTTACCTAGTTGTAGAGCTCGATCAGTGCTATTTTACCACTTAAGACAAAGGCAAATGGTTGTTTGTTAAAGGAGCTTTAAAGGTATGTACTGCTTATGCCTTAAAATGGATCCGCGTTTGTTGACAAAAATAAACAGAACATACCACAACAACATACACAAACATAACAACACAATAAAAACATAACAGGGCACAACGCAGCACAAGTCAAAACAGAATGCAAGATAATAACCACAGTACAACACATCGTATAGCAAAAATGTAGCAGAAAAACATAGCAACACAACAGAAGCAGAACACATCACCATAGCAACAAAAAAAAGACACACAACTAATATATGAAAATATTTTTGTCACACATTAGTATCTGTAGAATCCTACTTTCATAATTTGGTGATGAAAGATGCTTCACACTCTGCCTTCACTTTACATAAAATAGGGCCAGCCAAAAATGTTTTCAGCTCCTCCCCTCTGACTCGTATCCCGACACCATTGTTGGAGATGCAGCTTAGATTTTTAAATTTATAATACTGAAACTGTTACAATTGTCTGACATGAAACGTTAGTAAATATAGCCTGCCTTAAGACCAGAAAATTAAACTCTGGGAAAGAAGTAAATTATAACTTACTTCATTAGCTCTACAAGCTTTAGAGCAAATTCAGTAGCAGATGCCAGGGCCTGCAGGAAATGTTCAGCAAGCTTTATTTTGCACGTTCCTAAATAAATAAATACTTTGTGTTATAGTTTATTATACAGTGGCGGCTCCCCCTTTAGGGCATTGGGGCGTCGCCCCACTGCTTTCTCGCGGTGCGAGAAGGCAGAATCATAAATGGTAATAAAAACGACCATTTATGTTTCTGCCTTCTCGCATTGCGAGAAAGCAGAAGTGCAGTGCCTCTGTGCTTGGTTGGGGGCGGGAGGGTGGGCGGTCCTGCTCGAGGGCAGGGGGGGAGTGGCTTACCCACTGTTGTGGGTATTGACTGTTTGGCCGTCGGCCCTGAGCCGACTAAACAGTCAATACCCACAATAGTGGGTAAGCCACTCCCCCCCTGCCCTCGAGCAGGACCGCCCACTCTCTGTGTTTCTCTATGCAGAGAAAATGTCCCGGCCGGGGCGCTCGCTTGCTGTGCCTACCAGCGCTTAGATTGGTGCGTGTGCGTAGTGCGTTGCGTAGGGGAGGGATAGGGAAGCAGGAAGCTGCCTGCTTCCTGCAGCAGGAACACGAGGACTCACCAGTGACCGGCCTGGAGCGGAGGCTGTGCGGTACTCACTCAGGTAGGTTTAATGTTAGATTTCAATTCGTTAGTTTATTCCCCCCCCCCCCTCCCTCCCTCGAGCATGCCGGCCGCCGCTGTGCTAATCGCTGTCACTAATGAAAGACCCTTCAGATCCCCCCCTCCCCCCCGGCTCTTCAGCGGTTGCATTGTACACATTCAGATGCGGGCTCACAAACAATACATTGTTGGGATTGTTATTGGAGAAAAGTCCTAATTTATTAACACTGCACCAAATGGACTCGCTTTCATAAAACCAAGGGGGTTTCTGAATATGCTGGCTTTGTGCTTTAAATGTATTTATACAAACTAAGCGCGAACGTGACCAATGTTTGGGAAGGGAGGGCGTGTTGCCGCTCTACTTTCATTTACTCTATGGTAACATGTTTTATAATATCCAGATAGGAGATTAGGGCTTCACAGAGGTTTTCCATAGTAAGCATCCGGCATTATGGAATTTTCTTTAGCGTCCTCAACACAGATGCATTGTGGTTTGTGCGTGTGTGTGTGTGTGATTCTACTATACTGTGAATGTGGCACGGCACTGTACCCTATACATCCTATGGCGTAACGAAACTTGAGGGGGGCTGCGTGGGTTATTGTTACGCAACTGTTTACAACAGAGGAGTTAAGACATTTTTATTTCAGATCTCCCCCACCCCCAGACAAAAAGATTGAAGCCGGTGGCTCTCCATACCTTTATGGTAAGGGAAATGGGCCGCTCCGACGGAGCAGAGCTGGAGGCAGGAAGAAGAGGGCTTTATGAAATAATCTAGGGGGGGGATTTACGTGGCACATAAATCACATAACATTCACCCCCTCATATTGCCCCCTCCCCTGTGCAATCTCTCTGAGACCCGAAGAAACACTGGTGCTAAGTCTCTGTCCACCCAGCTCCCCTTTCCTGGATCTACATTATCTCTCCTCTCACCCACCACTCTCTACTAGAGTGATGCCATCTATATTCTATGTGCGAGAAAGAAGCACCCATTCCTTGCACACAAGGGAACACGCGGGCATCTTGAAAGTAAAACAGGCTTGTTTAAGTGGAAAAACATGATGTGCAGGTGGCTGGAATTAAAGGTGCGTGCTTTTTTTTAAGCTACCTACACCATTATCATATGAAATCTCTTTATTTCATAACTACACTTTCACAATTTCTTTATCAACTCTCTTGCTTCCTTAAATTTGCTTAAATGCACCATTTGTCTGCTCTTTTTTTCCCCGTATCTCCCCGAACCCCACCATATGGTGGCTGGACTTGCTCGCTACACTCCCTCGCCTCCGGGCACTAATACAAAACTTTTACGCCCTACCATTTTCAAATGTCACCAGCCGCCACTGAGTTTATAAGCAAATCTGTATTAATAAATCACGACCCAGTAAGCAGTCATGTTTATTATATTCGTGGTGGTTAATGTGCATTGTAGTAATTTATTATCTTCTTCCGTGTTGTAACTTTGTGTCAAGCAAGCTGTAAACATGAAAGGTCAGGCAGCGCTTCAGAGACAAAAACTGGCAGCTTGCTCAATGAACTACCAGTAGCATAAGCAATAAAAAAAACACAAGCATTAAAAATGCAATAGGTCTCGCCTTTGATTAAGTTAAAGCCATTTGCTTTGCTATACAATACCATTAGCAAAGCAAATGGCTTTAACTTTAATCAAAGGCGAGACCTAGTGCATTTTAAATGCTTGGTATTAAAGGCCTTTCCATCTAATCGAATATTTTCTCTTTTGCGCTGCCTCACTGCTTGGTGTTTCCAACACACCATGCAATACATTCCTTTCCCCTCACACCACCCCTCCTCCTTCCGTAATGATCATCAGAGCAGGCACACCCCAAACACTGCCTAGTAGTACAAATTAGAGCCTCCGGCTGGGTCTTCCTGCCTTGCTCCTTCAAACCACAGCCCCCCCTCACCTTTAATAGTGAAAAATCCAGACGCTGGAGAGGAGGGAGCGCGCAAGGCTGGCGCAGACCCCCTATGGCAGGGATTATGAAAGAAACACAACGATGGCCGGTCTCAGGGACTCCGGGTTCACATACTAAACATCTCTAAGAAGAATTTGAACCATTCGACCTCGGGAGGATGACTGTCTCAGCAAGCTGTTTTCAGCAGTAGAATGGTTATAGCGGCTTGCTGTGGGGCCCTAAGGTGGTGCTTGCGTTCACTTTATGAGCCTCAAATGTCCCATCTTTGTAGCAAACAGAAAAGCTCATTCTAATGTGAATAATCATAACATCTCTTTTATGTTGAGCAGCCTCCGATTCCCTAGCAATACTTCGGTAAAAAAATATCTGTGCAAAAAAAACAAGTTGGGGCGAGAGGGATTGAAGTTGTGTGGCCGGCATGGGGAAGCACACATACAAGTTATGAATTCTAGGGGCACAAACAATCGCACAGGATAGTGATCAGTACGAGTGCGGGAGAGAGGGAGGGTTCAGGGGGAGCAAAAACAGACTGTGAACGGTAAAGTGGAGCAATAGTGCAGAGAAGCACACGTGCTTCAGAGTGACATGTATAGCGTGGTGGAGAGAAGCATACAAGGAAGGCCACTGCAATACACGCAACATTCTCTAGGCAAATCCTGTATCTCCCCGTGCCTAAAATAAAATGTAAACTTTGCGTCTGTCACATAAAAGCGATACCTCTTTAACAAGTCATCGCCCAAATAAAAAAAAAGTAGTGTGCATAAATCCACGTAAGTTAATGAATGTGGAAAATCACAACATGTAGCAGGGGCAGTATAGGCAGGAAGAATTAGAATGCTGAGGAAACAGAGGCATGCATTTATAAAAGGCACAAACCGAAACAAATGAAAACAAGCACAACAACGAGGGGTGGGGGGCTTCAGCAGGAGAGGCTGTCCGAGCTGCCATTATGAGCGTGTGGATGGCGCTGCAAGATAGTGATCAGTACGAGTGCGGGAGAGTGGGAGGGTTCAGGGGGAGCAAAAACAGACGGCGAACGGTAAAGTGGAGCCCTAGTGCAGAGAAGCACACGTGCTTCAGAGTGACACGTATAGCTTGGTGGAGAGAAGCATACAAGGGAGGCCACTGCAATACATGCAACATTCTCTAGGCAAATCATGTATCTCCCCGTGCCTAAAATAAAATGTAAACTTCGCGTTTGTCACATAAAAGCGATACCTCTTTAACAAGTCATCACCCAAATAAAAACAAAAGTAGTGTGCATAAATTCACGTAAGTTAATAAATGTGGAAAACCACAACATGTAGCAGGGGCACTATAGGCGGGAAGAATTAGACATGCTGAGGAAAAAGAGGCATGCATTTATAAAAGGCACAAACAGAATCAAATGAAAACAAGCAAAACAACGAGGGGTGGGGGGCTGAAGCAGGAGAGGCTGTCCGAGCGGCCATTACGAGCGTGTGGACGGCGCTGCATATGAAAAGAAAAAAGTGCTTACTGTCCTTTAAAGGAGAGCATGTAAATCCGCCTGTAAATGATCCAGTCCCGGTGCGCGTGGCCAAAACTGGACAGGGTGGTAACCAGGAGGGACTAAAAAGCCTCCTGGACAATCAGAACACCCCGTTTAGCATAATTGGTGACGTCAAATGACGCACACCAATGAAAATTACGGCCGGAACCGAAAGTCAACTTCCCAAACCAGATTGATTCCAAGAATCCTCGCATGGCGAGTGCAACGCATGCGCGCTGCTAACGCCAGGGGAGACCTAAAAATGCATGAAGCAGGGAAAAAAGGTGCAGCACTAGAGACAGTGAGTGCTAATTGATGTGTTTAAAATTACTTTACTGACACACTTACATGTTGGTTGCTGTTTTACGGTTTTCTTGTGTAGGACATGCTTAATGGTTGAACAGAGAACAAACATGTCACGCAGCCTGGGGTGTCCTTTTAGCCTTTTGCAGAGAGTAATTTGTCTGCATGTATACAGTGTCTGTCATCACCTTAGATAGAAACTCTGCACACCACCTTCAGACCGCTTTCCCCAGGTGATCCATTAGGGAGCTGACCTCACTCACCGTGACATTTTTGTTACAAATCTGCTGTGTGGTTTCCTTAAGTCAGATGTGGTATGTTCTCCCAAACAATGAATGAACAGAGAGAAAGAGGGGGAGTCGGTGGGTGGGTTTGCCACACGATCGGCATGTTTCTTCGAAGTTATGAAGCTTGCGTTCTTTTTTGCGCTATTCTGTCAAACGGGCACAATGTTGGACTGACTAAATTGCCTTTGATGGAATGATGAAGGGACACTGTACACTGGCTTCATTTCCTACTGTCTTTTTTCTCAAAAAGGTTGTTTTTTACTTGATGGGTAGAAACTGGATTTAACAAACGGCTAAGCTTGCATAACTATTTTGTTTACATAAGCTACACCCGACTCTTACAGGAATTTCCTAGCATTTTCAATTTTAGCAGTATGTAAACTGATGGGGGGGGGGGAGGCGGGGTGAACCTGGGGAAGGATGAGTGAAGCAAACACTGCGCCGGCCCAAAGAAAACAAAAGAGTTTGCTGCCATGAAGAAAGATTAAACGCGAGCACAAACGTATTGTTTTTAAAGCATGCACAAAGTAAAAAAAACACAAACACATTACTACAATGCACAAGCAGAGGCAAAAAAAAGTGTGTTATAGTAACAGACTTCACAAAGTTGAAATAGTACCTCAATTACAGCGCTTGAAGGGGAGGGGCACTAAATGGGGAGAGGGTGTGGTCTGACAGCTAAATTGACGACTTTGGAGCTGGGAAACCTAGGTTCGAGCCTCGGGGTTGCGTCCACATCCTGTGATTCTGGGCAAATCACTTAATCTCCCGTGCCTACCCCAAAAATGAATGTTCCCTTGTGTAACATAACTGGTGCTCATGTAAGGCATTCCAGTACCTTCAGGTCGAGTTCGCCCTATATAAATCTGCCAAAAAAAAAACACCAATTAAGTAAATTAATCAATCTGTAGTTGAGCGGTGCTCCACACAAGCCACAGGAAGTGACATATCACGACTTCTGCCAAATTAGAAGGCAGCATAGGAGAGTAATTATGCTATTGACCAATGGTGAGTGTGGGCAGGCTAAAAGCCCCTTCGGACTTCTTTTTTTTTTTTTAAAAACAACAGATCGTCGCCATAGTGACAACGCTTGCGCGCTGCCTACAGGCGCGACCTAAAAAAGTTAAATGTACAAATACACATTTACCTTTCATTTCCCAATGGTGTCATTTTGCTTTCTAAAATATTATATACCCATTCGACTGGCATAGACTTCTGGAAGTTTTCCGAGGATCCTCTGCTATTCTCATAAAAATCAGAAATGTGTAGTATTGTAGAAATGTAGGAATTTAAGAATAAACACACAGAGGTAAGTTTCTGACTGTGCTTTGCGAATCGGGGGGCATATTTACAAGGAGTTTGCGCCGTTACTGCGTAATTTCTTTTGTTACAGTATTGCAGTAATACTCCACATTGCCCCATATTTAAAAACTGACTCATTAAACCAAATGCATCCGTTTTTGTGGGCCTACGTTGCATTATACCTGCGCTGGAACCAGCTGCACCACGCAGTGTATACTGTATGCAGGGTAGGTGTTCCCCCATAAAAACCACTTCGAACTGACACAGTGAAATGTGCAAGTTTTCATTGCGTGGCTCTAAGCTTTGAATGCGTCAAAATTCCTACGCCTCTTCAAACCAGGCATAGGAATTGACGTAGTGACTTCATAATGGAAAACGCTGGCCTAATTTACTACAAAATGATGCAGTGTGGTGCTGTATGCCATTTTGCTGCGCCATTTTAAAAGCACAGGGATGCGTCGTATTAACAACAATACGTCGCATCCGTGTGCTTTTCCCTGCGCTGGCACACAATTTGCTGCCAAGTGTCAGTGCAGGCACTCTTGCTTCATGTTGCAAAAGTGCCTGCGTTGTGGGGATGATTGTTGTTGTGCAAGAAGGGACACCTTCCTGCACAAAAACAATCATTGATGGCATTGGCGGCAGAATGCAGCACACACAGAAAGAGGAAAAAACGAGGAGAAATAAAAGTATTTCTCCTCGTTGTGCCACTCCTACACCTCCCCTGGGGAGGCGTAGTATTCTGATGCATTCCCAGCTTTACAAAACGTTGTAAATCTGGGAACGTGTCAGGTTCCATGGATGTTGCGTGGGAGCACCTGCAGCAACACCCATGGAACGCCCCTTTCACACAGAGTAATGCATGAAAGGGGCCCATATTTACAAAACCAAAGGAAATGATGGACGGAGTGTTGAACATTGCAAGCACTCACCCCCAGTCATCTGATCTGGGTTTAATCCATCACCGTTCTTTAGCCCACTCTGCCACCCCAGTTCAGACATGGCCATATGCAAATCAGTCTGATCCTGTGCCTCATGGGAACAGTCCAGCCCGAACTGCCAAGCCATGTCTTCCCTGGACCGGAAACAAGCTTCCTAGGACCGGTTTCTGGCATTTCAGCCGTCTTCAGCCAGGCTTGCTTGAATCCAGTGGCAAAGTGAGCAAGGGACTCACGTCTGAGTTCGGGCTGGACTGTTCCCATGAGGCACAGGGTTAGACTGATTTGCATATGGCCATGTCTGAACTGGGGTGGCAGAGTGGGCTAAAGAACGGTGATGGAATAAACCCAGATCAGTTGACTGGGGGTGAGTGCTTGCAATGTTCAACACTCCGTCCATCATTTCCTTTGGTTTTTGCTTTGTTCGCCATAAGTTGGCAGGGTATGCTCAGACGTGAGTCCCTTGCTCACTTTGCCACTGGATTCAAGCAAGCCTGGCTGAAAACGGCTGAAATGCCAGAAACCGGTCCTAGGACGCTTGTTTCCGGTCCAGGGAAGACATGGCTTGGCAGTTCGGGCTGGACTGTTCCCATTAGGCACAGGGTCAGACTGATTTGCATATGGCCATGTCTGAACTGGGGTGGCAGAGTTGGCTAAAGAACGGTGATGGATTAAACCCAGATCAGTTGACTGGGGGTGAGTGCTTGCAATGTTCAACACTCTGTCCATCATTTCCTTTGGTTTTTGCTTTGTTCACCATAAATTGGCAGGGTATGCTCAGACGTGAGTCCCTTGCTCACTTTGCCACTGGATTCAAGCAAGCCTGGCTGAAGACGGCTGAAATGCCAGAAACTGGTCCTTGGAAGCTTGTTTCCGGTCCAGGGAAGACATGGCTTGGCAGTTCGGGCTGGACTGTTCCCATGAGGCACAGGGTCAGACTGATTTGCATATGGCCATGTCTGAACTGGGGTGGTAGAGTGGGATAAAGAACGGTGATGGATTAAACCCAGATCAGTTGACTGGGGGTGAGTGCTTGCAATGTTCAACACTCCGTCCATCATTTCCTTTGGTTTTTGCTTTGTTCGCCATAAATTGGCAGGGTATGCTCAGACGTGAGTCCCTTGCTCACATTGCCACTGGATTCAAGCAAGCCTGGCTGAAGACGGCTGAAATGCCAGAAACCGGTCCTAGGAAGCTTGTTTCCGGTCCAGGGAAGACATGGCTTGGCAGTTCGGGCTGGACTGTTCCCATGAGGCACAGGGTCCATCATTTCCTTTGGTTTTTGCCCATATTTACAAGCTATGAAAAGTCACACAGGGTCACTTTACGTGGCTTTGTAAATATGGACAGGCACACTGCGCCACCGGTATGCCAAAAAAAGTGATGCACCGGCAGCGCAATGGACTTGTAAATGAGGCCCCTCATTTGTGTTTTGACCCATTGCTATAATTGCGACAGTCATATGACCAGCTACAGCAATGCACCACTTTTGGGCCCACAGGTGCGTCAGTACTTCTGACACATCCGTGGATCCTTCCACCATGGAGCCCTGTATGGTAAATACAGTGCATCCATACCGTCGTCAAGAAGTTTGATGCATCTCTGACAATGCATCAGTTCTTGTAAATATGTCCCCCCCCCCCACCTGTCCTGAACAGATGAATGCGGTATAAAAATCAAAATGAACATTTCAGAAGGGGGGACCCAAGGGGAGCATGGCGTGAGCCGGTCTCCCCCTGGGTGTTTTCGCTTGATGGAACAGGCCACAGGTGCAAATAGGTTCAGGTAGCTTAGAGGGCGGGTTCTAGAGGTAGGTTATATATAGGGCTGTGTTTGGTGGGAAGGCACTCGCAATGGTAGTCGTTAGGTTGGCAGGAGTTTCCAGTGGACCCACCCTCTTTTTTTTCTCAGTATTGTTTTTCGGGAAAATAATTTTTATTAGTATGTTTTTTAGTAATTCATGGTGTACACCTAGCATTATGCGGCTATAAGACAGGTATAGGTTTTTTTTAGATAGCTTATAGGCTGGTTATTTATGGGGGTGGTGGACAGTCTGGATCGGGCTTATCCATCCCTGGGGGGGAGGTAGGACACGACACAGGGGATGGGGAAGAGAAATTATGGGGGGTTTCAATTGAGATAATTTCGCATTGAGTTATCGTAAGGTTTTAGTATTTGAATTGTTAATGCTGCTTACATAAAAGTTATGAAAAATGCACCTGTCTCAATAAAGTGGCCTTTTTTGCTAAACAAAGAAGTAGTGGGCTGTGATTGTGCGAGCAGATATTCAGAAGCAACATAATGTCAAATCACACACAGTCATTTTTTTGATTTTATGTTTTTTTTACTGTACGATTGCACTTCACAGCCTACCGTGCACACAAATAGAATAACAGTTGCCGCCAATGAAATGCAAAGTTGACTTGTAAATACTAAGCCAGCCTTTAATAAAAACACACGTGCAGAACGCACAGTACTTGGGTGATAAATACTTATGGCCTGACATAGAGCATAATGAATTCATCTTGGCCCTTTGTGCATCCGTATACCATAAACACGCGCAAATTTAAGATGTTGATGCTGATCCAAACCAATTTCATGTCTGACTTTAAATTATCCAACGCAACCTGCAGTAAAGACTGAAGTGGACAGATTTACAGCCACTCTTGTCTGCAAAAGACGATCTGCTGTTATTTGTTTTAAATATAGTTTTCGTGCATACATTTACATATTTTAATGGTGATTATTGGAACAACAAAAAAGCTGAACCGAGGGCTATGAAAGCACGTATTTGCAATTCTGCTCTGCATGGGGCATCGATGTGAGAGAAAGAAACGCATTTAGCCTTTGTTAGAGCTGTCTGTCAGGCGCGTGCCTGGGCCCCGGGGCTGGCGGTCTGAGAAGTCAATGCATCCCAAGTTGCACATTAAAACAAAGGGCGTGCTCCAGTCCAAACTAAAGGCCCCTGCCAGCTGGTGAGGGTGGCCCGTCAGAAGTGACGCAGCGTGCGTGAATGGCTCGCGCGCTGGCGAGCAGACAGCCTTTGTGTGCAGCTCCAGACACCAGATGGGAAGCCATTGTAAAGCTGACAAGCAGGTCACCGGCCAGGAGCTGACCGGGCAGGCTGTCCAGTCGCTTCTGGCGGCAGAAAGGACATTTAAAACCTAAAAATGTGTTTACTTCAGGATCTGCAGAATTACAAATAACGAACGCGTTTTTGTAATGTCTATCTAAAGTGTTCTCGCAGAACTAATATTTTTTTCCATTTATAACAGTTCCCGTTCATGAAAAATGGAGTGCATAAAATAACATAGCCCGAAATACTAAACAAGGCAGCTAAATATAGTCAAAGCTTCACAATGACTTGAATTGTGTTCCAATCTTAAATTATAAAGTGGTTTGCCCATTTCAATCAAAGGTATCAGATTACAAGAACTAACATGTATCGCCAGGGGTGCAACGGGACAAACTTCGGGGAGGTTTAAAACTTCGAACAATTGGGGAGAGAGGCATATTTAGAACCTGGGTGAAAATGTCTTACAGGGGTTCACTTCAGTGTGTTTTATGCTACATAATCTAAGGAGCATTTTTTTCTGAACAATATGTAGCCATTGGTGCATTTTTTAGTATACTTGACCAATAACATTGGTCTCAATTTTATATTATTTTGTGGGGTTTAAGTGTTCTCCATGAAATAATTTTAGCAAAGGAACGTTGAATGCCACATTTAATGCACTTTGGGCCAGTAGACCCAGTAGGATGTGGAATATCAGGAACAATAAATGGCAAATAGTGTATTCCAAAATGCACTGGGCCAGTTGTGTTTGTTTCAACCTATTGGGACTTAAAAAATACAAGATATTTAGCCATACTTCGACAAATGAAATTCTTCAAAATTGATAGAAAATTGTGCAATTTACATGCATTTGTTTTGTAATTGTTCTGTTCGTAGTGCATTTCGCAGCACACAATTGTTTATTGTTGGAGTACAAGCGTATTAGAAGCAACATCTCTCTTGTTGCCCCTTAGAAGGATGCCTGAGGCCCAGGAAATGAAACTCTCATAATAGTGTATCTAAATTCAGTGGCACTGCATGGAGTTCCAGCCCCCATCATAATTCATTGTTTTGATACACTTGGCTAATGTCGTAGCCTGAAATGCTCCTCTCATTTGGAAAGATTTTGATGTTAACAGCCCCGAAACTGAGCATAAAGTGCGACTGTCGATGGTGCTTCTAACCACACAAATTAGAGTTAACCAGGGTATCTATCAGGTAAACCTTGTTAGGTCATATGCTAACATTGGAATAGTCCTGCATGCTGCTTGTTTTGGGTTCATCAATATAGTGGCAAGATCAGAAACTCAACCTAGTTCAAAAGTCTTTTCGTTCACGCTCCTTAGCTTACAGATAGATTTTGATCCCTCAATGGAATGCTATGGATGAACTCAAAGTAGGTTAAGAGGTGAACTGTGAATTGCCATTTGTGCTGAAAGAGTGCTTGGTGTCACTTCCAGTTTGGTGTTTTAGTCATTCGACGTCCATGGCAGCAGAGAATAAACACCCAAACGTATCTCATACATGAATATTATCAGGAGAGTTTTGACTAATAATGTTTTCTAGAAATATTCAACAACAATGCATGGAGAAAAAATGTTCTAACTTAAAGACTTAAGCCTGCGGAATTTAACTTATTGTTTTACAGATGGCATGGTGCACATATTTATTTGGAATCCTTGTGTGGGGCAAAAGGATCATGAAATATGACTTTTTAGGTTAATGCCCAGGAGATGCAGAAAAATGTATTTACAGAACAATAGTAGACTGGCTTCTTACAGCAGTAATATGTGCTAAGTTAGAACAACTAAAAAAACAATTTTGGATAAACATGACTAATGAGCACTGCTCCTCCTCTTAACCTAACTCAATCACTCCCACTCCTTAAACAATTGTAAATAGACCTAAATCCCTAAACCTCATGCCCTCGCTACCCTCCTAGGATCTCAGTTCTTCTTCCAAAACTCCATCTTCAGCAGTGGGTATACACTGAAATATTGCTATTAGGAGGAGGCATGTGAGAGGTCAGCCTTTAGATATTGATGGGACACTTTCTGACCTAACGTAGCATTGTTTTAACAGTATACCTCGACTTACACAGCACTCTCACTATCTGATTCTTCCCACTGTCACCCCCAAAAACCTCCTACCCTTCTGCCCATCCCTCCTGCCACCCACTGCATCTCCTTTTCTTCACTCTCTACCTGTTGTAAGATGCATTAGGCTGGTTACCTATAAAGCACTGTTCCACGCCCTGTGAGATATCAATGTCTTGGGCAATACCCGCTTCACCCACAAGTCTCCTTTCTCATTCTCTCTGTCTTGCCCATGTTTTCTCTCTCCCCCTCCCTATATGCTTTTAGATTATATTATGACAGCTCAAAAGCTATACAAATAAGCAACATACCATTTTAAGAAATCCGAGACTCAAAACGATATGTTAACAGTTTCTTTACTTTGAACCACTGTGTTTGTCTCCCCCTCTCTCTGTGTCTCTCGATGCAGAGCGGCAGCGTGAAAACAAGAGTGATTCAGGAGCCTCTGAACATGAATATGCAATCTCTTCCGCTGTTTCCTCTATAATCCTCCACCAGACAGGCCCCAATCCTCACCCTTTAACCACAACCTCTTCCCTTATCCACCTCCCCATAGCAATTGGCCTACTCATACTTCCTTCTTCGGATCTACCACAGAGATTGTCCTCCTCTTTCTCTGCTTAGCGTGGCTCATCCATTCGCTGCCCACATCCTTTACGCTTACATGTTTCTCCATCTTCCATCCTACTCTCTTCTACTAGTCTCTCTTCTGGTCTTCCTCCGCTCTTATTTCCACTGGGAAATTTGTTTACTCTCTTCAACAACCTCCCACCTGCACTCTCCCTAGCCTACCCCCACACTGCACTGCCAGGCCTGCTACAAAAAAGCCTGGTAAGAGTTATCTCTTGGGTGAACTGCAAATCCTATTTACATCAAACACAGATTGCAAAAGTCAGAAACCTGACCACCCAACTGGAGGGGATGCTTGCCGCTAGCTAGTCACCATGTTCCCTGTCGCCAGTTCCCCTCACCTGCACATCCGTCGCTCTTTGAGCATCATGCTTAAGAAAGCCAAGATGTGATGAATGGAATGTTTGAATTAATCTCAGTCGCTGGTAATTACTCAGAGCCACATTCTAGTCCATCATTTGTTTTCCCACCATGTGACCTCAGACAGGAATCAGTCAAATGTAAACCAGCCATCGTTCCTCCCCAGTTTTGCACCACTGTAAATGACACGTCTGCTGTCTTAAACTAAGTGATATCCATTTTATCAATCTCGTAAAGATGAAAGGTTAAGAGACTGCTACTGGAATTCAACATGCATGCAGGTTGTCTGTTAATGTCTGCAGTTGGCCCAATAATGGTGCATATTAATACTGATATGCAGTGGCCTATAATGTTTTTCAGGAAGAATAAAGCCTTCTTTTTTTCATTGATGTCAAAATGTTATATTTCCCTTGTGCACTTTTTTCAGATTTATCAAGGGTTTGTGTCGCCATTGCTCTACGCAAGTGAGTACAAGTGTGATGCAAAACCTAAGTGAAATGTATCAATCCACACAAGGCCACTACTCCGATACTTTGCAGCAGGGAGGCGTTCCATGGGTGGAAGGTGGGTGTTCCCCCAGATCCACCTATAGATTTTAGTGCATTCCCAGATTTACAGGTGAGGTGTAATGAGGAGAAATATCTTTATTTCTCCTCATTTTTTCCTCTTTCTATGTGTGCTGCATTTTGCAGCACATATCGAAAGAGGAAAATGCCTCTCAGGATTGTTTTTGTGCAGAAAGGTACCCATTCTGCAGAAAGAAATTCCTGCCTATAGCACAGTCACCCTTGCACCATGACGCAAGGGTACCTCTGTTGGCACTAGGCAGCCAAAAGTGTGCTGGTGCTGGGAAAGGACAGGAACGCACCATAAAATGGTAAATACAGCGCATTCCTGCCCTTTCCCTTACACGCAGAGCAGCGCATCAAGGTGTCTTGCTGCGTGACAGAATGATAAATCTGCCCCTCAGTTCATATAGGAGTCTGTTTCCTAGCAGCTTCGATATTCCCTTCATCCAATTTTTTTTTAATTTAGAACAGGAACACAAACAAACGAGAGCAGGCAAACATACTACATGACATCACAGAATAAATAACAAGAGGCACAGGTAACAGTTATCGAATTGATAACAACATTGAATTACATGGAGATGCATTGACAAATCTGAATTAATAGCAACTATAAAAATACTCAGTAGAAAATATATTATAGAGAATATATAATATAGTTCTCAGGGTAAACAACCTTTACAACGCATGTATTATGTTTTCTATTTAATTTAAAAAAAAAATATTATATATTATTAAATTATATTTCTGATGTATTATATTTATTGGAATAAAAAATATTTTAATTTAGTGAAGTTGTTTTATTAATATTTAAAATTATTAAATGGGAAAAATACTCCAGTATTGAGAAATAATACTTTAGTATTAATAATTAAAAAAATAGTATTAATATTGACAAGTAAATTGAAAGTGTTATTAATTGAAACAAATAGTATTAAAAGTGAGCAAATATATCAAAAGTAATGTTTTAAAACTCAGGTATTAAATATAATTATATAGATTTTTTTTTAAAAAATATCTTGAAGAAAGTAAAAAAGTTGGGAATTAATACTCTAGTATTTTTAAAAAAAAATATGCTGAGTAAATTTGGAAAGTTAATTTTAATGTGGGAATAATTATTTATTATATTTAAAGATAAAAAAAGAAGTGTAAAGGTCTTATTTTAATACTTAGGTTTTAAAATTAATATTAAAATAAATAAATAATACAAGTGTAAAATAATTATTAAAATGTATTAAAAGAGAAATGTAAAATATATATATTTTTTTCCAAAATGTATTAGTTGTAAAATTATTGAAAACTATTATTATAAAAAAAGGTCCCACGCTTTTGCATTGTTTTCAATGGGAAAAATTGTCCTTTTATTTCCATATATGAAGCTGTTTGTCCCGCGGAACTGAAAAGGAAGGTGTTAAATAAGAAGATAGGGGATCTTTTGAAAGGAAATGGAATAAGCATCCAGGTAAGGATAAAATTACGTTATTTTACAAGTGATAACATACATATAAGATGTATAGATAAAATAAATACATTAATAAAAATAAAGTTCACATAGTTTCGTAAAGTATTTTTCTTATTTAAAAAATATAGAAAAAAAGCATTTTTTATTTAGATATTTTCACATATTCACAAATTTATTTAAAAGTAATATATTATTTAATTAAATGAAAAAAGTAATTCTAAAAATAATATAAATAAATAGTCCGTTAACAATGTTTGCAGCTTCAGATGACGTAAGCACGTAAACGTGAACGTAAGCGGCCATTTTGAAGAGCATCGATGGAGGAAGCAGCAGGAAGCTGATCTATGTCCAGGTAGGAAACAATTTAAACTTTATTTATACATGTTAAGTTAAAAAAGGATACATATATTGCAAAGAAAGGATAAGGAGAGGTTGCGGTTTAAGAATGTAATGTAAAACTGGTAAAAAAGCATGTCGCCGATCGTGTTATTAGAGTATGCCTATGTCGGGTCTCAAAAAGTTAAAGTGAAAAGTTATGTGTTTACAATTTGTTGCAAAAAAAAGAAAAATAGTTGTATTATAAATGTTTCATACAACGTATTTGTTTACGAAAAGCTGAATTTAAAAATGTATTTTAAAGAAATTATCATGCTGTTTTTGCTCTAAAAAAACAGTCTGAAATGTGGTTAATCTACTATGGGAAAAAGCTTCTTTGATTTATTAGTGATATTTTGGATAGAAAAACTTTAAAGATAAAAATTTTAAATTGTTTACGTTGTTTTGTAAAAGTATTATGGCAGACATAGTGAGAGTATGGTTTGGTAGGAGGTAGTAATTGTTTAATTTTGAATTGGTTGGTCAGAAGAAATACGAAATTATTTCTGGTGCAAAAAGGAAACTAGCAGAGGTTGACATAGGGAGAATATGCTTTCATAGGAGGTAGATTTGGATCTATTTTTAAATAATGGAAGCACATTTCTGCATCAAATTGGTAAATAGCAAGGGTGACATAGTGAGAAAATGTTTTGCTAGGAGTTACTACTTTATTTAGGATGCTATTATAGTACTGTCATATTTTTGCACTATGTTTTTAAAAAAACAAGAAGATGGATCTACATATTCAATCAACAAGGAGTGCAAAAGAGTTTGATTTTTCGTTATCGTGGTCTTCACCTGGATGCTTATGGACAAAGATTTTTGGGGATTTTCCAAAAAAGAAGAAGAATGGATTTTTTGGATATATTCGTTTTCTAACTATGGTTTTTTTTTTAAAGAAGATATTTGAGACATAAAAAACGAATTAGGAAAATATTTCTGGTTAGAAAATATTTTTAACAACTCCGTAAGGAGAAGAAAAAGTTTAAGGACTGAGTCCAAAAAGGATAGAAAAAAGATATGGTATATTTGTTTTTAAAAAATATACAAATAATGTTTTTAGAAAATATCTGTTTAGATATTTTAGCAATTTAAAGAACTTTATCTTTGGGAAAAAATGTTGTGCTTATAACCAAAATTCGTAAGAAACATACATGGTTATTTAAAGAAGCTTATTTAAGATTAATTTTTTTTACAAAGACTAGAAGATAATATTTTAAAAATAAAAATGCATTTTATGGAAACAAGATATGCTTTCTGATGGTTGCAAAATTGGAATGGATATTCACTTTTAGAAAAATAGCAACAATTTTTATCTCCTTTATACTTTGGATTGCTTGGGGTTTTTGGATGTTGCAAAATTTGGATTTATTATGGTGGAAAAAGGAGAAGAAAAAGAAAGAAGGCAACAAAAGGTAGGCTGACCCGACGTAAATTTTGGAAAAATGTTTTGGAAAAATGTTATTGCCAATTGTAATTAGTGTTTGATTACATTTAGGGCAAAGCAGGAAAGTAAGGTGAAAAAGTTATTTAAAAGTTTAGAATGTTAGCAACATTTTCAAGGTAGTCTAGAGCCACACACAACAAAAACTGTTGCATAATACCCAATAGTCTCTCAGACATTTCCTTTGTTTTTTGTGTAACTCGTGGGTTTAGACTACCAGTTAATGTTTGTGAAAGTCTCATTTCCTGAAAACTTTGCTCCTTATTCAAAGTTTCCAAAAAAGAGTAGAAATTAGGGTGTGGTTTGCCAATTGTATGGTTGAAGGAGTTATGCCATCCCTCAATGGCATTATTTGTTTTTGCTTCTCCCTCTAAACAGCTCATGTAACAGTTCCACCACTCCACATGGAAACGTGGCTTCCTCCTGCGACCCGATCTGCTTAGGTGCCCAATCCATGTGTCTTCAAAATAATTTAGGATCGGTGCCAATTTGTCTTCATTTACATTGTAATAATCTGATTCTGTAATGGCAGTGTAGTACTCGTCTACCCTTATGGGAGGAACAAAACAAAGAGCTGTTAATTTTTTTAACTCAAATTGTAGTTTGCTATCTGTTGAGTATTCTACAACCAGGGATGTTTTCTGTAACTTACGCCAGAATGCCTGGGAAAAATGGAAAAAACAGCCCTGAATTTGGGTATCCGTGTACGTTTTACTGATCACATTAATCATGCTCAATTCAAAATCGACAATTATTTTCCTAGGACTTTTGGATGTTTTATTTTTAATAACTGATAAAAGTTCAGTGTAGGTTGCAGAAGTCTTATCAGACAGCAAACTATATACTAAGGGGATCACATTATGGTTAATTTTAGCGTGTATAGTGTAAATTTGAGTGAAAGGATGGGGTGTACTTTTAAACGTCCCATCCATCATCCAAATTTCACTATTTTCTAATTTAACAAGGTTGCAGGGTGTACTAAAAATTAGACTACGTTTTTGAGGGTTTTTGTTGTCAAGGAGAAGGAAGGGTTCATCAGCAAAAGAAATAGTAAGTTCATGTGGAATAACAATGTCAGAAAAGGTATGAGGTGTTGTGGTTTGTGTGTTACTTGCCTGCTTTTGTCTTTGTATAATTCGCCTCAAATTAGGAATTATAGGCATATTACTAGCAACATGACTGGGGAGATGCTGTGCAACCTCTCTTAAAATGGATCCAGTAGAATCATTGGAGGTGCTTGCAAGTTGTTTCATCTCATTTAAGGTTTCCCTTACATCAATCTCCATTGCAGAGGCAGAGTGGTTATGATCTGTTGTTTTAATAATGATATCATCATGTGTAACCGCTCTTCCGCTGCAATGGGATGAGTAGTATTGCACACACCCCCAATGATTTCTTGGAAAACTTATCCTTTCTTTACAATATATGTATCCAGCATGCTTAAGTAATCTGTTTCCTTTTCTGGATTTTATGTAGGAAGCTGTTTCCTGAGTAGACATTATCTGTGAAGAAAAAATGTTTGATTTTACTATGTGGAATAAAAAGACAAATAAGAGAGAACAATATCCTACATTTTCCATAATGCTGCACTTTCCTGGAGTTACAATAGTAATTGCTGCCCTTACACTATCCTCCACTTTCCCTATTGTTCCACCTCCTTAGAGCTAGCATAGTAAATCCTGCCCCTACACTATCCCACACTTTCCCTATTGCTTTACCTTCCTGGAGTTAGAATAGTAATTGTTACCCCTACACTATCCCACACATTCCCTACTGCTGCACCTTACTGGAGTTAGAATAGTAATTGGTTCCCTCTACACCATCCCACACTTTCCCTGCTGCTTCACCTTTCTGGAGTTAGAATTGTAATTGATACCTCTATACCATCCTACACTTTTCCTACTGCTGCACCAACCTGGAGTTAGAATAGTAATTGTTACCCCTACACCATCCCACACTTTCCATACTGCTGCAACTTCCTGGAGTTAGAATAGTAATTGTTACCCCTACAGTATCCCACACATTCCCTACTGCTGCACCTTCCTGGAGTTAGAATAGTAATTGATACCGCTACACAATCCTACACTTTCCCTGCTGTTGCATCTTCCTGGAGTTAGAATAGTAATTGTTACCCCTACACCATTCCACACTTTCCCTACTGTTGCACCTTCCTGGAGTTAGAATAGTAATTGGTACCTCTACACTATCCCATACTTTCCCTACTGCTACACCTTCCTGGAGTTAGAATAGTAATTGTTAGCCCTGCAGTATCCCACACTTTCCCTGCTGCTGCACCTTCCTGGAGTTAGAATAGTAATTGATACCGCTACACAATCCTACACTTTCCCTGCTGTTGCATCTTCCTGGAGTTAGAATAGTAATTGTTACCCCTACACCATTCCACACTTTCCCTACTGTTGCACCTTCCTGGAGTTAGAATAGTAATTGTTACCCCTACACCATCCCACACTTTCCATACTGCTGCAACTTCCTGGAGTTAGAATAGTAATTGTTACCCCTACAGTATCCCACACATTCCCTACTGCTGCACCTTCCTGGAGTTAGAATAGTAATTGATACCGCTACACAATCCTACACTTTCCCTGCTGTTGCATCTTCCTGGAGTTAGAATAGTAATTGTTACCCCTACACCATTCCACACTTTCCCTACTGTTGCACCTTCCTGGAGTTAGAATAGTAATTGGTACCTCTACACCACAGGTTTCCAAACTTTTCATGCTGGTGACACACTTTTTTGACATTCCTGCTTTAGTGACACGGTAATGCGAGCGAGCGTAGCGAGTGAGCCGGAATCACCACAGAGGTGTTCGGGGGGGTTTAAAAAATAGTGGGCAAATGGTGCATTTTCAATCAAATTGGAGAAAGCAAGAAGGTTTAATAAAGCAATTGTGAATCTGTTTTTAACAAAGACAGTGACTGGCAAAACAGGGAGTAAGGTTAGGTTTGTGCCTGAAACAAGAATATAATCATGCACACATCGACACATGCCCCAGTGATTTACAGCACAAAAAGGGCACCCCCACAGCATATGGAGTGTTGGTTTTGGCAAACGTTTCTCCCTTCTTAAATACTAAAAAGAAACATGTGAATCAAATTAGAATAATTCCCAGTTAAAAAAAACAAGGCAGTACATTAGATCAACTGTCGGTTGGGTTGTGGAGTTTTGTTTCGCCACGTTATCAAAAGAAAACCTATTTCCTGTATTGGGCCAAATATTAAGTTGCTGGTGAGCTATTATATAATAATCAACTTTAAGCATGTTGGCCTTGTTTGTCATATTCTGTCTTTTTTTTTTTAGGTCCCGTCTAGGCTGCGCATGTGCTGTCTCGAACAGCATGTTTTCAATCTGTGGGCTTCAGCCCGCCCATTGCCTTACCACTTGTTTGCTCCATCGTGCTCTCATATCCGTCGTTCCCGTTAGTCCATAGCATAAAAGCGTCATGCTTCTTCCTGTGTTTGACCCTCCCCCTGAACATGGACCAAGTGATTGCGTCCTTCCACTACTCCCGTTATAGGAGCTACTATTTTCTTTGTCTTTGAGCACTCCACACGAGTGCTGGTGTTTTCACTCACTCCATCTCCTCCCGCCCGCCCCAACCCTGTTGATTCGTTTTCTTTGTAGATCGGCTTTATTATTCACCTCACTCACCGAGCCAGCAAAATGATAAGTGATGTGTACTTACCCCTTTGAGCTCATCCACTTACGCACAGATCAAGAAAATAAATGGCCTTCCTGCTAGTTAGGAGCTTGGGCCTCAGTTTTCTAAATGCACCTGTTTTAACTAGCATATTAATAATTTCCTAAACACCGCTTCATGGTTCGTTGTAAAGGAAATGTACTATGTACCTATCTACTAACTTACACTGCAAAGATCTCTTGCCCTCGCTTTTCAGTATTAGGGCACACAGGTGAACTTCATCATTACTAAAATGAGCAATAGCTGCTACATAGCGTCAAGAGATGCACATGCATCTCTTGGCACTATGTAGTAGACCGGGCACAAGTTGAGGGTAGACTGAGTCTATCCACTCTTTTCACAGGGTGATCGCAGTCTACCCTGCTATGAGATTGGGCCCCACAGAAATATGGTAAACTTGTCTTGGTGCAATTTTTAGACACCGGGACACATTCAACAGTGCCTGCACATTGTTTGCTTTTGTTCCAAGCAGCAATGTACAGACGGGGAAGGGGCTTATCAGATTCCAGCTGGGCCTATAACAAAGGTCGAAGTTAAGGGGCCATCAGGTCTCCTTTTCTTGGAGTATCCAGGCTGGGAGCTATCAGGAGCCTCACATCTAAATGAAATGGAGGAGAAACAAAGGCACATAGCTTATCACATCACATCACACAAGAGGCAGGCATGCTTTTGACTTTGTTCAGTCCTTTTATATAAGAGATATGCATGTGTGTAGGAATGTCAGATTTGTTAGTCTGTCCCAGTATTTACACAAACAATTTAAATGCCACTATTTTGTTTTGTTTCTTTTACAGCGCTATAGTGCTACTAATCCCATTGTAGTGTCAGAGTGCTTTATACATACACATTATACATTGACAATAAATGATGTGTGTAAATCAAGGGAGTGTTACATAAGATGGGGAGAGTTACAAGGTGTAGGAGCCACATGTCCTTCTTGGCTCACTGTGCTATATTAGAAGAATTACAATGTATGAACTGCAAGTAACAAAAGGATCTCTGTGTTCAAAGCGCTAACTCACTTGCCCATTTACATACAATAAAAATCTGTCATCTGCGCGTTACATAATGTGCTTTCCAGGAGACCTATTAACCCTCAATGCTACTTTGATCCAAAACTGGGACTAGACAAAACACAAACCTCTCCAGCAAATAGTTATTTTACCATTATTATTATTCCCCGAGCTTTACTGAGCACACAAAGATCTCTGCCACAGGTGCCTTAACCCCATGATATTTTAAAATACAGACTTTGCAACCAGTTGAGTAGAACAGATTTACTGCCGCATTTCTCCTTGTTGCCAGTTTCTTTGTGGCAGGATTTAAAAAAATAAATACATGTTAAGGCCCTGATTTTGCATCGGGTTGCATAATTTTTTTGCACAACCCCGAAGCAAAATCTAATTTGTTAAATATTGTAATGAGCTCAAATGTACTTACGATAGACCTGCTAAACAAACATATAACTTTCATGTTTGGTTTCTTGTGCTACTGGCAGTGACTAATATTGATTTTTAGTTTTTGTTTTCAGCGGCAGTCATTAAAGCTGTGAGATAATTGAGAGGATTTGTTAAATAATTGATAGTTGTCATTTTGCTTTGTCGGGTTATTACCTGGTAAAAGTAATACAGTTGTTCAACTCATCGTTCAGTGGGAAAAGCCTGTTGTTTAGTTCAGCTTTTTGTAAACAGCAGTGTGCAGGGGTGAGAGTATTGCCTGAAACAGCTTGAAGCAGTAACTGCTAAAGAGCAGTGAACATGTTGCATTAGCCATGCGTTAGGGATTGTTTAATGACATGTCTTAACCAAAAGGGTTGGGGTGTTGGGTGTGTGTAAGTGAGAGAGGGACATGGAATAAGGTAGAAAAGGGCTGGTAAAAATGGCCCCATGGCCTGCGACCTCTTATTTAATTATCCTGATCAGGCCCGGCTCCAGGAATTTTTATTTGGGTGGGCCAAGGGTGTATTTGGGGGGGCCACTGCGGGATCGATTTGTCGCATATATGTCTAGGCAGGCCTGCTTCAGTGCCCTCCTTTATCTCTTCTTAGTCTTACAAGGCCCAGTAAAACGCACTCTTTTCCAAATCTCTTTCTAAATATTATCACTCTCGAAAAGTGTTTTTTCTATGAAATGTTCCTTTGATGGGAAAAGGAGGTTTCTGAGGTGGTAGTATCAGGCAACTGACACTACTCGGGCTCCCTCTGAGCGAGCCTTCAGGGAGAATCCCTCTTCATTACTACCTCCACCTGACCCCGGACTCTGCAACGCACTCCCTTACAGGCTTGATTATCCACTACTCCTCTCCAGTGCACCTTATCTCACAGCTGACCTTGGGCCCTAGCCCCATATCAGGCACCATCGGGCTCCACTTTCATTTTTCCCGGTAAAAACAATAGTAAAATCACCTTCAAACTTAAAACATTGAATAAAGCAGTAAATATAATTAGCACACACTTTAAAGTATGTTCCACAGTAGCCTGTATGACCAGACTGCTAATTAAACAAAAACAGAAAGGCCATGACAGGGCCGGGTTTAGCGCTGATGCGAAAGTCTTTTTTGGCACCACACTAATAACCTCTTTCTCCGTAAATACCTTTACTACCACCTTCCAACAGTGCCCCTCATCCCTCCATGGCCCCCCCATTGACCTCTTCCTCGGATTCCCTCACTGCCACACTCCACAAGTGCCCCTGATCTCCCCATAGCCCCTCCCCCTCGTGACCTCCTCCTCGGATTCCCTCACTGTCACCCTCCACCAGTGCCCCTCATCTCTCTGTAGCCCCTCCCCCTCATGACCTGCTCCTCAGACTCCCTCTCTACCACCCTCCACCAGTGCTCCTCGTCTCTCCCTAGCTCCCCCCCCTCCACCCCATGACCTCTTCCTCGGATTCCCTCACTGCCGCCCTCCAACAGTGCCCCTCATTGCTCCATAGCCCCTCCCACCACCACCTCCTCCTCAGATTCCCTCGCTGCCACCCTCCAACAGTGCCCCTCATCTTTACGTAGACCCTCTCTCATATGCATTTCATTTGTTGTATAGCGCTACTCATGTCAGTGTAGTGTGTCAGTACTTTACACCACGCACACATTATACAGAGACAATGAGTCATACAAGTATGTAAATCAGTCTACAGGGAATGTCACATAAGCCAATGAGGATGACAAGGTGTATGAATCACGTCATACATGCTGGTGGGCAATATATTTTAAGAGGGTTTGGTGTGGGGAAACAACTTTAGGATTTAAAGAGTATTACATGGGGGTCAGCTTTACTGATAAAAATGTATATCTGCCCAAACATACTCATTTCAGCAACATTAGAATAATGAAAGACTGAGGAAGTTCTAACTATATCACAAAACAAAAATAAGCGAAGTTCTAACTACACCATTCATGTTTGTATGCAGCTCTTTGGTGACAGTTCATTGGTCACTGTCCTATGTTAGGATTGTAACTTCTGAACTGCAAGTAGCACAAGGATCTCTGTGACAAAGGCAGTAACCCACTGAGCTTCCACATAAAATACAGTTGATCTGCATTTAAAAACTACGGACAGACAAACGATTGCCCTCCAGCAGGATCATTAATCACCAGCGTTATCTGGGCATGTTGTGTTGTCTTATTTTATCCTGCATCGGTCATGATAATGATAAAAAAATTGTTTAAATGAAGCACGCACAAAGTATGTGTCCTGCTGGTCCTGTGCACATTTTAAATCGAAAAACAAATAGTGACAAATTCTCCTACCTACTTTATTAGTCAAACTGTGTCACAGCCTGGTGTGATAAACTGCTGCAGGGGTCGGGAAAGGTGACAGGAATAAACAAACTTCTTTTCTCCTGCACTGCATAGAAAAGGAAATATCCACGCAGCAGGACAGTCGGCAAAGGTTACCGGTGACAAACAAAGGATTTGTCCCTTTCGCCATGTGGAGATGGAGGGGTGAAAAAAAAAAACAAAGCCTCGTTAATGGTCTTGTAAAGACCTGTGAAGTACCCGGGTGCGGCTGCGATAATCTCAAAGCTGTCTGTGTGTGTGGGAAGCTGTCTCAGCCTGGGCGCGCGCACACACAGACAGCTCTTTGAGCTCAATTCCGTTGCGCCCCTGCCTTCAAGCCCTCACTGCGAGGGCCAAGGCTCCTGTTGCGCGACACACCCACGAAGGTCAGGCGACACAGTAATGTGTCGCGACACATACTTTGGAAAGCTCTGCTCTACACTATCCCATACTTTCCCTACTGCTACACCTTCCTGGAGTTAGAATAGTAATTGTTAGCCCTGCAGTATCCCACACTTTCCCTGCTGCTGCACCTTCCTGGAGTTAGAATAGTCATTGTTAGCCCTACAGTATCCCACACTTTCCCTGCTGCTGCACCTTCCTGGAGTTAGAATAGTAATTGATACCCCTACACCATCCCACACTTTCCCTGCTGCTGCTCCTTCCTGTAGTTAGAATAGTAATTGTTACCCCTAGAGTATCCTACACTTTCCCTGCTGCTGCACCTTCCTGGAGTAAGAATAGTAATTGTTACCCTTACACCATCTTACAATTTCCCTACTGCTGCACCTTCCTGGAGTTAGAATAGTAATTGTTCCCCCTACAGTATCCCACACTTTCCCTACTGCTGCACCTTCCTGGAGTTAGAATAGTAATTGATACCCCTACAACATCCCACATTTTCCCTACTGCTGTACCTTCATGGAGTTACCCGAATTATTCACAATATTTTTTTCATTAATGAAGACAGAAAAAAAATGCAGTTATTTTATGTTTAAAATATTTACCTTCTTTAAAACGCGACGTTTGAATTTTCAAAGATGAAAGTATTTTTTTTTTTTTCGTTATTGAATTTCTGTGTGAAAAACAGATTAAATATGTGTGGATTAGAAAATGTTTTTTCGTTTTACTAATTTAGAATTGTGTTTACAAAAATTAAGAAAAATACCTTCAAATTATTCTTGATGAGGAGTGGGCTCCTTTTGCAAAACGCTATTTTTTTAAAGTTGTCTTTTTTATCACACTTTATAGAAGTTCTATTTTAGAAAAAAATAAATCATTTTGTGATGTTTGAAAAATAATATATCTTTTAATTTATTTGACAATCCTTTTCTTAAATAAACAATTTACTTTAGATCTTAGTCAGCTTAAAATATTTTGTGGCTTTTTTTTAATGATATATGTTTCCATAACTATAGTAATAGCTTGGTGCTATTTTTTTATTTTAAAATGCAAACTCAAACTTATTAGGTGCAGCGTTTTAAATGTTTCAAGTAAACATTTCTGATATTCGTTTTAGAAACTTACTTGTATTTCGACAAGTCTGGTCACTCTGGGAGTTGATAATCAACTGATTTTAAAATGGTGTGTTGCTCGTATTTATAAGTTTTAGCCAGTGTCATTGTTAATTTTAAGAAATACAGCGTTGGTTATATTTTTAAAAATTCTTTTAATTACTGTGGAAACTTATTATTTTAAAAAGCATGTTAAGATGTGTTCTTTTCACTTTTAAGTTCCGTTTTGGCATCCATTTTGAAAGTAGTGTTGTGGTATTACTTTCATGGAAAGTGTTGTAGGACAATTTTTGGAACTACAATGTTTAAAATGGCGACTATGTGTATGTCAAATGTTTGTTTTTACGAATATTTATTTAATGAATTAGTAATATATTGTAAGTTTATTATATTTAATAATTCGTTGCCTGTGTAAAACTTTCAAAAATGAAAAATAAGTGAGCATTTTTTAAATACTAGAGTATTAATTTTAATACTCGAGTATTAATTTTAATAAATGCTTTGCATTTCATTAAATTAACGTTCAGTTTTTCTCTACATTTTAAAACACTTCTCCACCCAAAAACCCCTAATTTCCCTGCATCCTGTGCCAGGTTTTATTTTACAAAAAAAAATATTTATGCGTTGTAAAGGTATGCGTTATATTTGAATTCGTTGTAATAGCAATTTACAACTAATAACACTATATCGCGTTGTAACAGTATTCGTTGTAAAAACATGCGTTGTAAAGGTATTTGTGTTGTTAAAAATGCGTTGTAAAGGCATGCGTTGTAATAGTATGCGTTGTAACGTCATACATCCGTTCTCAGTAACCTGTATTAAACTATGGTCGATGCTCAAGCTTAGCCCCAATGATTACCCACAAATTAATATATCTGTGCCTAATTGTTGCTGACAACTATGCTCTAGAATAGCTATATCAAACTGGCATGCAATCTATTTAAAGTGCATATAAGACTAGCAGAAAATATACCTAAAAAACAATAGGAAGTACAGTGTGGCGGTGTCCTAGCAAACAAAGAAGGTCCCAAACTAAAGTGCAGCTATTAAAAAAATAAATGCAGAAATTGGCTCCTAAAGGGCACCCACTCTTATAATCTCCTTTCCTCTGCAACATCATAGGTAGAAAAATGCCAAATAGCTCTGAATCTTGCAGTTGCTCCTACACGTTTTGCAAAGGCCTCCTCAAATCTGAAAGTCCTGCGCATTTTATTAAGCCAGTGCTCAGTCCCAGGTTGCTTATTAGTTCTCCAATTTTGCAGGACAAGTGACCTAGCAACTGCTATGGAGATTAGTATAAAATACTGCTAATATTTTGTAAACCTTTTCCCCTCCTCCGAGGAACCGAATAAAACCAACATAGCGGATGGATTGCTTGTCAAAGGCATAAATAGAAAAATCTTGGCAAAAACCTCTTCCCAGAATTGCTGTTAAGTTATTACATTCGTAAAATATGTGTACCCATCCTCCATCGCCCTGTTTGTTACATCTAAAGCATTGGGTCGGGTTCATTTGATACATCTTATGCAATCTCTGGAGTGTGTAATATGCTAACCATCTAGATAAAAAAGTCATTCTCTTAAAATTAGCACCTCTGAGCGCTTTATCTGCTAGCTCACTAAGCTGTTGCCATTCTTTCACTTTAAACTTACAACCCGTTCTCTAAGGGCCCGATTCACAGAAGTAATCTGAGACAAAATCCTAAACTTACTACTTTTGGTATTCACAGAAGGCATTTAGTAGTAGTAAAGTTAGGATTTTGTCTTAAGTCTGTCCTAAGTCTGTCCTAAGTCTGTCCTAAGTCAAATTTAAGACAAAATCCTAACTATACTACTACTAAATGCCTTTTGTGAATACCAAAAGTAGTACATTTAGGATTTTGTCTCAGATTAGTTCTGTGAATCGGCCCCTATGTGAATTTTCTGGAGCTTTTTTGTCAAAATATCTTCGGTATGGGCCTTTTGATGTAATAGTCGATACCAGCATCCTACCCCTACCATTTTATTTGCCATCTGCCTGGCGATTTGACGTGCCGCCTCACCCATCAATGAATAATTATTTTTGAGAAAACTAGCTAACTGAAGAAAACTCAAAGGGAGGGAGGTAGTTAATGTGCAAGCTTGTAATCGAACTGTTTCCCAAGTAATTAATGTCTCATGATTATAAAAATCCCAGAACTGACCGAAACCTAGTTCTTGCCAGGTTTGGTAAAGCCCTCTAGGTAATATGAGACCTCCTACTGCACAGTCTTGTATAGGGGTATAAGCATGGAATGCTGGAATATCTTGTGATTTTTAAAAAAAGCTGGGTTCTTTCAGCTAATGCCAGTATCACCTTGTATCTGGTCTTTTTGGGAAGTTTCGCCAGACGTAGAAAAATGGGAAGTCTTATAGCACTTTCCTTGAACATACGTACTAACAAGAAGTTGTCAAAGACTGAATTTTCCTCACCCAGTTGTGAAAGTAAGTTAGTCAAGGAAGCCTGATAATAAGTAAAAAAATGTGGAAGTGCTAATCCTTCCAATGCTACATTCAATTGTAATGTAGCTAACTTAACCCGGAGATGTTTATTATTCCACACAAACTTCTGAATTGTTTGATCTAACTCTTTAAAATGTGAGCTCAGGATTTTCAATGGAAGGTTACTAAAAAGAAACATTAACAAAGGGAGCACCAACATTTTACCCATAGAAATCCGCCCCATTAAAGCAGAGACCATTTGTCTAATCATTTTTTCACTTTCGTGAGCATGCTATTATAATTCAAGGAAAATAATTGTCCAAAATCGTTTGTAACATGTATTCTCAAGTATCTAACTGGATGCGGTGGCCTTAGGTGAATGGAAGCCGGAATATCCTAAGGGATCGTGTTAAATGTAAGAATTTAAGCTTTCGCTTGATTCACTTTATATCCCCCAACCTGTGTAAATTTCTGAATTTCGTTGACTACATTCTGTACATTAGACCCCCCCCCGCCTTGAGATATAAAATATCATCCGCATATAGCTTGATTTTTGCCATCCCCTCCATGGGGGGCAAAATCATTAAACTATTTCGGATTTTAACAGCTAGGGGTTCAATAAACAAAGAAAACAGAAGGGGGGATAGAGGACATCCTTGCCGTGTGCCACTCTTGATATTTACCTTACTGGCTTCTGATCCATTTATGATAATTTTGGCTTCCGCGTTACTATATAATTCTTTTAGCATCTGTAGAAATTGTACCAAAAAGCCAAACTTATTCAGAATAAAAAATAAAGCACTCCAATCTACTAAATCAAAAGCCCTCTCGGCATCCATCATCATAATCACTGTGTTAATCTTGTTGGTGGAGAAATATTCAATGGCTTGTATTAAAAAATAATTGTTAGATGTAACCCTGGGCATTGTACTCCACTCCGCCAGCCGAGTTTACAGAGATTTACCAACTCCGCGTTCCGCTGGGAACGCGAAGTTGGGCAAACCTCCGCCTCCGAGTACGAGGCTAGCCCATGATGAATACAGGCCCCAGCTAGGCCCGCAGAATACAAGGGTTCGCTCTCCTGTAACAAAAGCTAGAAGGAAGTTGTCACGGAAACTGCAAATACAAAGACAACGTTTATTAACCCTTAAGGGTGGTCCTACAACCCATACAACACTTCAGTATTGCATAGAGTAGCACAAAGAACTTGCGTACACAGTCCCCTTTTATACACAACAGAGGGGCTCATAAGTGGGTGGATACAACATGAGGCAAAGAGTATTACCTTTTATGGACATTTTCGATACAGAACCAATATATGGGCGGAGTTAATACATTCCTGAGCCCGCGAAAACATGGTCAAGCAAGGACTAACTGATAACAGATGTGGTCAAGTCTGGACATGCGCCAGACGGACAAAGGAGCTATTTATAGACTGTTACTATGCAGATTACAAGAGCAACTAACACGAAGATAGGACTCTTCTCGTGCAGAACACGTGGAGACACGATAATACAAAATGGAGTCCGGACATTAGGCAACATAAGAAGAGAAACTTGTTCTAAGAAAGGGGAATTCATGTCTTTAGTGAATGCTTAATCATATCGCCGTTTTAGGTTTCAACAGACGACCCTTTCAGCATTTACTGAAGACATCCGGCTTATTAGGATAATCATCATATATGTCAATTTTCATCATCTCTTCCACCTCTTTGGTTAAATGTTTCTGATAGGTGACATTGGCAATAGCTTTCTTATCAGGAATACAGAATGACACACATAGAGAACAGAGTAAAGGACCACACTGGACACAGATGCAGCAGGAAAACAGAATTGCTACAACAATGCAGAGACCAGTTAAAACCTTCCATCCCCATGCAGTGATCAATGCCCAAAACCATCCAGAAAAGGTCCAAGTGCCATTTTCTGTGTGAATCTCAGCTGCGATTTTATGCAATTTATTAATAGCGTTATAAACTGATGGCGTATGGTCAGGAATAAACACACAACAACTACTTCCGATAATTTTACATGCTCCACCTCTGTCAGCTAACATAACATCTAATACCATACGATTCTGTAATGCAACAATTCTAGTAATTTGTAATTCTTCCGTAAGATTCCCAAGAGCAGCAGCGGTTTGATTCGTCACAGCCTCTACAACTCTCGTTAATCTTCGAACCTTCCTACTATTTAGGGCAGCTCCAACAAAGAAAAACAATCCTAGATTAAAATCAACATACTGCTGTAAGCTAGTATCGGTTTGATCAACATCGTCAATGGATAGAGTACGTTTATACCTATTTACAGTCACATTATTCAACAACTTCAAATCTTTGTGATAAGATGCAGGTGCTAAAAATACAGGGGGTAATAAGAACGCTACATAACATACTCCGGACCAGCCGGCTGGCAAACGATAGTAGCCCTTATTCCCACATACGAAGTATGTGTTATGGGAGGCTAAGAAAGTACTATTATTTAGTCCATCTATATTCAGGACAATAATACAATCGCTAACACCAACAGGAATATAACCCACACTCTGAACACACAGGTCCACTTGAGCTTGTGCCACTTGAATCACGAATTGTTCCTTCCCTACAGTGTCTCTGGTATTCGTGAAAATGTAGGGGATCGATTCATTGTCCGGTCGATATTCTTCCCATTCCCATATTGTCCCATTCGCTTGTGGATAGCCATCTTTATCTTGATGACATTCCCTATTAAGTCTGAAAAGTAATCGTCCCACTGTAGGTTTCCGTGTGGCAAAAAGCAAAGTATACCATGCTCTACAAGAGCCATTATAAGAGAAAGGAAGAGGTATGAACGGCGTTCCTCCTTTCTTCTGATGAGCTGGCATCATACCACATATCCAGCAGTTCGTAGCATTTGTAGCAACATGGGTATGATGCAACATCTGAATGAAAGTGTTATTCAAATAAGACCGACGATGCTTCAATTCTTGATATGGAAGGGTATAGAAGTAGTGCTCCTCAGGCACTGGAGTGGTCAAAACAAGCAACTCACGGGCAGGAGTCACGTCCTCAACAAACCATGTGGTTATACCCACAATAGCCACAATGATAATAAAGCTTGTCGCACAAAGAATCTTCTTCTTCTCCATCTTGCAATAAGAAGTCAATATCTTCCTGAAACTAAAAGGTTGTCAGAACTCTTCCCCTTAGGCAGCCGTTGATTTCTTCACCAGCGGGCTAAGACGGGTGTCACTACACTAATGCAGGGCTGATCCCCCCCCCTTGCCTCATTGGCTCTCCGTTTCACTAACCTAAGGGCCGTTCTGACAACTCTGGACACAACAATCACTTCCTTGGTCTGAGGTGATATCTTCTTCCTCCAGGAATCGCTTGGTCCGGGAAGAGCTCCTCAGTGTCGTTCGGTTCCACAGCACGGCCTTTCTCCGCAGTCAGGATTTCTCGATGGTCGGTCAACACAGCAGGCTCCACCAATCCAGACGGCACTTTACGACAGTGCAAGGAGTGGATCCAGTTCTTCCGATTGGAAACCCGCACAGCTGTCCTCGTTGCGAGCAAGACTTGCTCAGGACCAACCCATCTCGGCTCCAGACTGTTCGTCCTTTCGAACACCTTTATCATAACCTGATCCCCAGGTCGGAGATTATGGCCTTCACCGGTGGACCGATCAGGGAGCGCCTCTCGAACCTGTTGATGAATAGAAACCAAATTATCCGTTAACTGTGCCAGATAATCATTCATCATTACACAAGGTACGTCATACACTGCCTTTGGTTTTGGTGGACCACAAATATTCATTGGGCGTCCGAATACGATCTCGTAGGGTGTGAGACCGGTCCGAGAATGCGGTATCGATCTAATTGACAATAATGCCAGCGGTAAAGCGTCTGGCCAAGTCAAAGAAGTCGAAGCTTGGATCTTAGCGATCTTAAGCTTCAGAGTACCATTATATTTCTCGACCAATCCCGCAGACTGAGGGTGAAACACTGCATGAAATTTTTGGGTAATGCCTAGCCCTTTCAGGACATACTTGATAACGTCTGCTACGAAATGAGGTCCGTTATCACTCCACAACAATCTGCAAACACCATATCGAGGGAAGAACTCCTTCAATAGCATCTTGGCTGTAGTCATTGCAGTATTGTCTTTCGTAGGGTATGCCTCAACCCATTTACTGAAGGCACAAACCACTACTAGAACATACTTCAGATTGTTACAGCGCTCAAGCTGGATGTAATCCATCTGCAAAACCTCAAAGGGTGCAGTGGGTGTTGCAAATCCTCCTGCTGGAGTTTGTGTACCTTTTCCTGGATTATACCTCAGGCAAATCATGCAGGTCTGCACTACCCTCTTTGCCGTACTAGCGATCTCCGGATGCTCCCAAACTCGTGTGAGTAATTTGACAATTGCGGAAGCTCCGACATGCGCTAGTCCATGTGCCATCTGAACCATAGGTTGTACGAAGGCTGTGGGTAACTTCCATTTATCCATCTGCTTACTTCTCCAACACCCTTCATCATCTAATTCTCCATCATTGGACCATTGCTCCCGTTCCTTATCGGAAGCGGTCCTCTGTATCTCCAGCACTTCTCTCCTAGCATCGTGCCATCTTTCTGTCTGTGACTTCACAACATACATTGCAGTAGCACCAGGCTGCATCGCAGTCTCTCGTGCCACCCGGTCTGCTAAAGCATTCCCTTCTCCAACTTTATCAACCACCTTTTTATGAGCACTACATTTAACTATAGCAATCTTCTTTGGATATGTTAATGCAGTCAAAAGATTGTGAACTAACTCCCCGTACATTATCTGTGCTCCATGTGACGTTAGAAACCCTCTCTCCTTCCAGAGTAGGCCGAAGTCATGCGCTACTCCGAAGGCATAGCGGCTATCTGTATAAACATTCACACACAATCCTGTACTGAGCTCACATGCTCGCGTTAATGCTATCAGTTCCGCTGCTTGAGCTGATTTCTGTGGTATGCGTGTAGTCTCCACTATTGTTTGTAATGTGGTAATTGCATACGCTGTTGAAGTCGTACCATCTGGTAGCTTCAGGCATGATCCGTCCACCCACAGTTCTCCATCTACATCTGTAAAGGGCGTATCTTGGAGATCAATACGACCCTTTGTCTGTTCCTCAGTCAAAAGAATACAATCATGTGCTTTCCGTGCCTCAGACTGAGTTTCCGGGAACGGCAACAATGTGGCTGGATTTAACGTTGCACACCTCTTTAACGTAATATGAGGAGCCAAAAGCGTCAACTCATATCCCGTTAAACGAGCACTGGTCAAATGCTGCGTCTTTGTCTGATTAAGCAGGGCATCAACAGCATGGGGGACTAATACCAACAGTTTGTGAGATAACACAATTCCCTCACTTTGGCGTATTGACACAGCTGTCGCCGCAACCGAGCGAAAACAACCAGGCAATGCTCGGGCAACAGGATCAAGTACAGCCGAAAAATATGCACAAGGGCGCTGCTTGTCGCCGTGCATCTGCACTAAAACTGATAATGCACATCCATCTTTCTCATGCACATACAGTGAAACGGGCTTCGTATAATCAGGGGTACCTAACACTGGTGCTAAACAAAGGGCTTGTCGTAATTGCTGAAAAGCAATTTCACACTCATTTGACCAGGGAAGAGGAATCGGAGTGTCTTTTGTCAAGAGTGCTAACAATGGCTTAGCTATGTGTGAAAACCCCAATATCCATTGCCTACAGAAAGAAGCAAGACCCAAAAAGGCACGCACATCCTTCTGTGTAGAAGGCACTGGCGTGTCCAAAATTGCTTAAATACGATCTGGTGTGAGTGCACGCCCCTCCTTAGACAAAAGGTGACCCAAATAAGTCACCTTTGGTCTACAGAATTGCAATTTCTTCCTCGACACTTTGTGATTGTGCGATGCCAAAAAGGAAAGCAAAGATAACGTACACTTCTCACACAGCTCAGGAGTGTCAGCCGCCAACAAGATGTCATCGACATATTGTATAAGGGCGACACCCTCAGGCAGAACAAAGGAATCCAGTTGCTTTTTCAATGCTTGACTGTAAATACTAGGGCTCTCTGTATAACCCTGGGGGACTCTACAAAATCTATAAGACCTATTATTTAAAGTGAAGCCGAAAAGGTATCGGCTATCAGGGTGAATAGGAATCGAATAGAAGGCATTTTTCAAATCAATAACTGAAAACGTGGTCGCCGTTGGCGGGACCAGAGTAAGTAACGTTGTGATATCAGAAACCACTGGATACTGAGGTATCACTATCTTATTCACTTCCCTTAGGTCAATGATAAAACGATAAACCCTGGCATCAGTATCTTTCTTCAAAATGGGTAGAATAGGACTATTGCAGACATTATAGGGAACTTCCTCCACTACTCCCACCTTAATCAAATCCTGCACAATCTGTATGAGTGCCTCCTCCCCCTCCTGGGAAATGCGATACTGAGGGAGGCGCGGCAACACCGCACCCTCCTGGACACTGATGTGGACCGGCGGAATCACCATCTGTCCCACATCGGTATCCGAAGTAGCCCACAAAGAATTAGGGAGGGAAGCCAATACAGTATCCTCTGCAACCACACACATCCGTTCTGTCATGGGGTGATTATCATTTAAGATCACACGCACTCCAGTAGGGGAGCAGCGGATCGTGGCTCTGAAGTGCTTGAGCATATCAAGACCCATAATGTTGTCGGGCGTGTTCGGAGCAAGCAAAAACGGACAGGGTGCAGAAAAGTGGTCAACATGGAATGCAAGGGGTCGGGAAAGAGGGCTTCGAGAGAGTGTACCATCAAACCCTACCGATGTAACCATTAAGCCAGATGGGGGAGCCCTCGGAACCAATTGTTTAGACAGCGCACTGCGAGTAGCCCCTGTCTCAACTAGGAACCGATCAGTAGAACCCAAAACATTTGCTGAAACATAAGGACCCTTCTGATCAACCGGCACTTCAACTGATTCTAACCCCCATCCAACGCAATCCTACGCATGCTGTGAGTCATGGTACCCAGAACGGTCATTCCCAGACATTTGATACTGATGTTGCCGATCAAATACATTAGGTCTATCCCGTTGCTGTACGTTAGGCTCAAATCGAGCACGATCATTAGAGTTCCCTCTAAAATTCGAAAAACCCCCTCTCGGTGGTCCCTGACCACGTCCCTGACGAGATGCATATAATACCGGACAATCTCTAGCCCAATGACCCGACTGTTTACAATACGCACATTGATTCCTACTAACATCTGACCGACCCGAAGGGGGACCATAGAATCCTCCTCTACCTCTTTCAACACCCCGACGAGGCGGACCATATACTTGTGCTAACATCACCTTAGTTTTCAAATCTTTCGATTTCTTCTCCTCATTCCCCTTCGCTTCTTGTTCCTGACGCTCATAATATTGAGCCATAGTCAGGAGGGATGCCAGAGACGAGGTGGACCAAGAACTTTCACTCGCTTTCAATCGAGCTGCTATTCCCGGTAATAAATTCGCCACATATTTACCAACAAAAAGATGTCGACCCGTATCATCCGTAAGTGACTGACCACTGAAATCATGGAATGTCTCCTCAAAGCGCGTGAAGAAATCTGAAACTGATTCATCGACCTTTTGTTTACATGAGGCTAACATATTCCAGTCAATCTTTTTAGGGGGGATAATTGTTTTCAATTTAGTCAAGATAGCAGCAGGAAGGTCTAAAATAATCCGCGGTGGTTTTTGCGCGGGTTTTCTCTCCCTATCCTCATCCTCAATCTCGGACCACCTAGCCTTAAAAGCGGGAACATCATCCACCTTCCGCACAGATCTCCACATATCCGGTGGTAAAATGAGCCCAAAGAACAAATCTATATCCGCTAAAGTCCTAGTACAAGAATTCAAGGCCCCTTCGACCTCTTCATAAAAGGCCGCTGGATTCTTGCGGGGGTCAGGCAATGCATTCTTTAATGCCATAACATTAGCCCTATGCCAGGGAGTATAAACCCAATTATACTCAAAATATCCCTTAGCATCGGGGGAAGAAATATCTGAACTATTTCCCGCTCCTTTAGGAGGAACATACAAAGGTGTCGCCTCTCGCATCGGTTTAGCATGCACTAGTTTGCCCTTATCTGAATCGGAAGTAGATGGTTGGCCGCCGCTGATGTGCAAATCCGATTGCTTCTTTTCCGCTGCCTGTAGGCGCGCTCTCTCTTTAAGTTCAAACGCCGCGTTCCGCAATGCAAACAGCCGTCGGACCGCATCGGGTACCTTAGAGGGAGAAAAAACACCGTTACGTAATGCTTTAGAATCTGATACTACATCATCAGGCTTGAAAACATCTGAATATTTCCGAAAGGCAGCAATCACGTCATGAGAAAAAGTTTCAAGAAAATACAGCTGCTCTTTATCCCGCCAATGTTCCAAAGATTCCAATAATTCAGAAAGAGATAGCTTGTCCTTAAGCGCACGAAGAGAAATTTTCCGAAGCTCACCCATACGCTCAGTTGATAACATGGACCGCGTGTCTACCTTATCCGAAACCGATACAGAATCCTGTGACCTCGGGGCAGACGCGCCAACATAAGGGGGCGGAGAACGATCTAATAAATAAAAATCATCTTCAAGATTAGTAAGGACAGGATAAAGTGGCTGGCGGACAGCATATTGACCCGAGACTTGCAACCTACGCTCTTTCTCTTGTCTCTCCGCCAGTTCTCTTTCTTCCCGACGCTTCGCTTCCTGCGCTCTCACATGATCATTTTTCCGTTGCTCTTTATCAAACAGCGCTTTCTCGCATTTCTCTCGCTCACGCACTTCCTTCACCCATAACCGTACACATTCAAACATGTCTTGCCGAGCACGCCGTTTACACATACACTGTTCCACATACTCAATCTTACGCATATCAAACGATCCATACAAAGGCCATCGTAACTCAGGATCCTTTTTGGTGTATTTCCTCCACACTGTGCTGTACATTATAGAGGAAAGACCATGCTTCACATACATATCCCTATTAGGAGTCCCCTCTGGGGGGGCTGGAGCAGATTCCTCGAGATTTAACCGGTTTCCAAAGCAGCAGCACCACTTACGGAGTGCGCTAAAAGCAGGCATGCTGAAAAATAATGCAAAATATGCAGTATTATCAAAAATGGCACTTAAACTTTGCGCCGTTCAGATTTACACAACTCCGGAGAAATATCTCCACATTACCTGCCTATATGTGTTGCAACGCATATATTCCCACAGTAATCAATACAAAATATGACCGGTCACCACAAATCAAACTCAAATAGCCAACCCAGGCTTCAAAAACTCGGAGCAAGTACCGTACAACGGTTCTTACCAATCAAGAGTGTCCAGATTCCAACTGCCAAGTTCCAAAATTCGCCCAAACGGCTGTCGCGGCAAACCGACAGAAGAGGTCTCAGTCGAGGACCGGCGCCACCCAGAAGGTCAGTTCGGAAGGGAAGGAAGAAAACCTCGGGATGCCAGGACTAAAAACCGCCGCTGGCAGTGATCACATCCCCGGCCAAATTCCTCACCTTCGTCACGACCAATCCTTCGAGCATCCGAGTCGCCGATGAGCCCCACGTGACGGGTGCCAATTGATGAATACAGGCCCCAGCTAGGCCCGCAGAATACATGGGTTAGCTCTCCTGTAACAAAAGCTAGAAGGAAGTTGGCACGAAAACTGCAAATACAAAGACAAAGTTTATTAACCCTTAAGGGTGGTCCTACAACCTATACAACACTCTTCAGTATTGCATAGAGTAGCACAAAGAACTTGCGTACACAGTCCCCTTTTATACACAACAGAGGGGCTCATAAGTGGGTGGATACAACATGAGGCAAAGAGTATTACCTTTTATGGACATTTTCGATACAGAACCAATATATGGGCGGAGTTAATACATTCCTGAGCCCGCGAAAACATGGTCAAGCAAGGACTAACTGATAACAGATGTGGTCAAGTCTGGACATGCGCCAGACGGACAAAGGAGCTATTTATAGACTGTTACTAGGCAGATTACAAGAGCAACTAACACGAAGATAGGACTCTTCTCGTGCAGAACACGTGGAGACACGATAATACAAAATGGAGTCCGGACATTAGGCAACATAAGAAGAGAAACTTGTTCTAAAAAAGGGGAATTCATGTCTTTAGTGAATGCTTAATCATATTGCCGTTTTAGGTTTCAACACCCACCCATATAGAAATTTAAAAAACACCACTTACCTTGTCGTCTGCCTTCCCTCCTCCTCGCCGCGGTGTCTCCCTTCTTCCGGTGTCGTCCTCCTCGCCGCCCCGTAGGTATTACGTCATGCGTCATACGTGGTGCTAGGTGGAGCTCCACTACGCATACTCTACCCACCCTTAGTTAGATGCCATTAACCGTCCTGGAATAAAAACATTTTGGTCAATATGAACCACCTGTTGTGCACATGGGGCTATCCTTCTTGCCCAGATTTTCATAAGCAATTTGTAGGCTGTATTTAACAAACTAATAGGGCGACAGGATTTGGGGTCACAGGGATCTTTATCCTTTTTAAGGAAGACTACTAGCACTGATTCTTTAAAACTTTTGGGAATGTCTATACCAGCCTTTATTTGATTGAACAGTTTTGCTAGAAAGGGAAGTGGTTCTTCTTGAAATACCTTATAAACTGCCGCCGGGATCCCATTTACTCCACTAGCCTTAGCATTAGGCATACTTTTTAATACTAATAGAGTTTCTGAGATTCCCATTGGGCTATTCAATGTTTCAGAGAGCTGCTGTGATACCTGTGGTAGCTCCAGTGATTCAAAATAATCTGTCAATTCTGCCTCATCTACTGCCTGTGTTTCTGCATATATTTGATTAAAATGTGCAAGAAACACCTCAGAGAAGACCTGTTTGTCATCTTCTAACATTGCCAGTAGATGGGTTTTTTACTTGATTAATTGAGCTGCTTTCTGACTTTTCGTGGACCAAGCCAGGAATCTGCCAATCTGCTGGCTTTCCTCATAAAGCTTTTGTTGGTAGGCCTTACTTCCTGCAATTGCCTCTACCAAAAAAAAAAATCCTTCAATTGCTTCTTGGCTTTAGCTAATTCTTGCTGTTGTGTTCTTAATATGGGCTCTGCTGCATTTTTTAGGGTTGCATTTTGTCTAGCCTTCTCCACAGCAGTCTGTAGTTCCAGAATCTTTTATTACGCCAATTACTTATTCTTGCCTTATATGAGATCGTCTGGCCTCTAAAAGTAGCTTTGAATGCCTCCCAAACCATAAACATTGGGGCAGTATTTACATTTAGCTGGAAAAATTCTTTGATAAACATCCTGGTTTCTGTCGCATAGGTAGTATCTTGTAATAGAGATTTGTCAAACTGCCATCTTGGCCTCTTTTTTGAAGTGATTCCTAACCTTAATGTAAATTAAACTAAAGAGTGATCCGAAAATGATTGGCCAGTATTTCTGCTGGACCATTGGTAAACAACTTATCCACAAAAAAAATCCAATCGGGATGCCAATCTAAATCTTGCAGAGTAACAGGTAAATTGCGAAAAAGCCAGGATTCCCTATTCTCGAAGGGTCTATTAAGGAGAAATCTTTTGACAGACTGCTTACTAATTTTGCGGTTTTAGGCTTTAGCTGTCGTTTTGCCTTTTTGATGTGTCTAGTGCCAGATTTTTAATAAAGTTAAAATCACCGCCCAGAATTAGTATGCCGTCCATTCATACTGGCAATTGATAAATTTGCTCGAGTGCTGCAGTATCATCCTCTATAGGGCCATAATAATTAACCAAGTTCAGCACTGCTTCCTCAAGCTTTACCTTTACCCAAAGCCATCTACCTTTTCCATCTCGCCGGACATCCTTAACCTGCCAATCCAGTGTGTTAGATAGTAAAATCCCTACCCCTCTAACCGCTAAATTAGCAGATGAAAAATCCACCAGCGCATATTTCTTCCGAAGTGATATCTTAGGGGTGTCGGACCTGAAATGTGTTTCTTGCAAGAATATAATTTCGGGAGATAGGGATGTTATCAAATTTTAAAAAGCTGAGCTTTTCTGCGGGTTCAGTAATCCATTAACAGTACACCTAACCATTTTTATGTTCTGCCTCTTTGATTCCATATTGGTTGGCCTTCGACATTTTTTCTACTATTTTAAGCCTACATTTCCCATCGTCAACCTTCAAAACCGGTCCCTGCAATTTCCTGCTCCTCTGTGGATATATCCTGTGAACTTCACTCTTTTCCTGTTCATTTTTTCCTTTACTTACCCCTTCCAACACCCCACTCCCCACTACCTTGCCACCTTCCCCGTAAACCCCGGCAGATGGGGAATAGCCCACCATACCCCCTGCCCTCTCCCAACAATTACCCCCCAAACTGGGTGCCATGTTATTGCACCCTTAGTGACCATGCCCCTCCCTTAATCTGAACGAGAAAAATAAAACATACTTTTTCCTTTCCACCTTCTTTCCCCCTTCCTTCTTCCCTCCTCCCAAGAATAGAAACAATAATGATAACAGCCTGACTTAATTCTCTATTTTCCCACAGTGATTTTCTGAAGAAGCTCCTGTGCTTCTTCGAGGTTCGCAAACATATGGAATTTCCCTTGTACAAGAACATGGAGCTTAGATTGCTGGGCTATAGAAGCCTGAGCCCCTTGCGCCTTGAACAGGTAGAGAAGTTTAACAAATTCTTTCTGACGATGGGCTGCTGCTGCGGACATATTGGAAAAGATGCGACAGCTGGGGACGTCTTGAGTTGAAATCTGCTTCTTTTGGATTGCCTGAGTCAATACCCATTCTTTAATCAGATAGTCTACAAAGTTAACAATAATAGTTCTGGGCAACTTTGAGTTCAGAAATGGCTGAGCTGGGACTCTGTGCTCTTGCGATGGTAAGATCTCCAGTAAATCCAGGCAGCACATTATCCTTAATAAATGACTCAACCCACAGGAGCATTTGTGACCCCTCACAACCTTCCGGGACCCCAACCAGCCGCAGTTTGGAGCATCGGGATTGGTTTTCTGGTTCTTCAAGCTCACTTTCCCCAAAAAAGTTTTGTTTTTTATCCAAGGTTGCTGGATGCTGGATCACAGTCATCTGATCCTCAAGATGCGATATCCTGGACTCAGCCTCCTGCAATCTTACCGGATAGCTGGCGACTACTTCTTCAATTTTTGACAAGCGAAGATGTAAGGCTGCATTCTCATTTGCTTGTGTCACTTTCATCTCGCGTATCTCATCCAAGATGAGATTCAACATGAATTAATGTCACATTGAAAGCTGGTCCCAGTGACTGAATGCTGGATCCCAGCAGGCTCCTCCGGAGCCAGCTGAGTTTGACCTTGACTTTCTGTTACAGTCGTTGTATCTACCAGGGAGATCAAAGGCTGACCTTCCCTCAAATCTCCTTTTAAATGATCCAGGGGTCTTGGAGGTAAAATCGATGGAGAACAGGTAGATATTTGAATATCCAGTGGCCCATCCGCTTGTGTTTTCCCCCAAAGGTTCTTGTTCTGTACATGGAGGCTGTGCAGATGGTAGAGGTGTTTTGGGCCTCAAAAATAAAGGATACTCCTTAGTTTTGGCTTGGTGCATGCCAGTGAAATCTTCCTTCGCGGACTCTTTATTTTGATACATTTCTGAATTCGCAGGATTTCCCACTGCCTGGCTATCTTTTTGGATAATGGCCCCACCTGAAGCTGAGCCGCATTGAGCCAGAGCTAGTCCCTCGGCTGTAAGATCTTCATTTGTCTTATCTAGTGCAAGAGTCTCAAGGATTTCCAAGGTCTGATCATCAGTAGTACCCTTCCCGAGATCCCACAGATCATCTTCTGAACTTAGTGGACTTGATGTTCTAGCCAAGCCTTGGCAAGCTTTCTGCAAATGTTCAGCTCTTACAGTTGCTGAGGCTGTCTTCACTTGGGTCGACCGGGTCTTAGATTTGTGTCCCCCACTTTTATCAACATGGGCTAATACATTGGTGATTTTTAAATGCTTCTACATCTTGGAAAAAAATAAATGTCCAGAAGCACGCTATTATTTTGACCTATTGCGAGGTGAACAGCCTGTCCTTAATATAGTGTGAAGCGGGTGTTCTAATTTACTGCTTCCAGCTTCATACCCACCACGGTGAAACTGAGCAGCAGGGGGAGAGGGTTCTATAGATGTAGCAGTTTCTGAGCCACTAGGGGCTGATTTGCCAGAGTATATGGTCTGTGCATAGAATAAGCCTTCAATTTTGCGAAATGCCGATATACATCTCCCACGCCAGCGCCTAAGGGGCACCTTGACACCTTAACAGAGGAAGCGCCATAATGCCTGGCTATCTCAAGAAACAGTAAGGTCAGTCAAGACAGTACTGTTCCTGTTTTTTAGCAGTTCAGTCTATTTGTTATAGAAAAAGCACAGTCTGATCTTTCCTCCTAGTATTCATGCTTAAAGCCCTGCAACATGCTCCTCTATAGAAGCTATATCTGTGCGCACTTGTAATTCTCTCATTAACTTTTCATTAATACTGGGCAGCGGTTTCAGAAAAAGTTCCAGTTGACAAGACTGGGAGAGAAGGAAAGAAAAAAAACGTACGATGACTTTATCCCAGCGATGTTCAGCATACATTTGTGCCCCATGCGGCATCCGTCCAAAATCCGGTCCTTTCGTTGCCACTACGACTCCTGATAGGCCGGCAGGAAACCAACAGCCAATGCTCTGCAATGTTCTGAAGCTGGGTCTCATCCCCAGCGCGGAGCCTGCCCCAGAGAACTCAAAAGCAGCCTCCAAACAACTGGCCTGATGCCCCTGCTACTTGTGCCACCGTTGAGGCTCTTCCTCTCCAGACAGCAGGGGTCAGGTAAGCCCAGGAATCGCATCCGCGGTCCGCAGCACTCCCTCCGCAGGAACCGCAATGGTCGATCCTCTGTTTGAACGTCCAGCAGCCGCCCTCGCACCGTACCAAACAGCAATTAGGTACGCATCTCAGCTTGCTCCATTACGGAGGGGAGGGGCAGAGGGTCACCTGTGGCTACACGCTGGTGGGATTCACTGTAGCCATCCTTAAGTGAGCCCACAAAAATGCTTTCATAAATAATGTGCATTATGGATTTCATTCAGCAAATATTCCATTGTTGGTGCAAAAATAACATAATATAAATTCTTTCCTTTAAGTACACAGTGCAGCATAAACTCTAACTCAGCTGCAGGGGTGGCTCCTCCACGTGGGCGGAGGAGCATCGCCCAACTGCTTTCTCGCAGTGCGAGAAGCATAAAAATAAAATGATATTATGAAAACCATTTTATGTTTCTGCTTCTGGCACTGCGAGAAAGCAGAAGGGTTTGGTTGGGAGCGGGCGGGTGGGTGGTCGTGCTCCAGGCAGGGGAGGAGTGGCTTGCCCACTGTTGTGGGCACCTACTGTTTGGTCGGCCTCAGGGCCGACCAAACCAGTCATATGCACTCTCCTATGTTCTCCATGTAGGCTGCATACAGCCTGCATGGAGAAAACAGCCTACCCATAGACTCCTGTGTGGTCAGCAAACTAGCCAATCACAACTGTGCCATTGCAGCATTGTGATTGGCTTAGGGGAGGAGAGGGAGGCTGCCTGCTTCCTTTGAGGAGCAGAGAGAGGAGACACGATGCGAGACCGGAGGCAAAGGTAAGTTTAATTTTGTTTATTTTTTTTTTATTAACCTCGCCCTGCGCGACCCCCGCCTTCCCCCTGTGAGTCATGCCGGCCGCGACTGTTTATCTGTAGATATAACTGCCAGTGATTTCAGTGCTGATGTAGAGGTGGGTGAGCCACTGGAAGCTCGAGCTAGGCTGGAGCCTGAAACCTGGCTCTGCTCGAGGTCCTTTTGGACCATTAAGCTGAGCTTTCATGTGCCTTGTGCCAACCTACCTCCCCGCTTCTGGGTGTTGCGTTACGGCCAGCGGTGCGGAGCCAATTTCGAGTCTCGGCCTCGGCTCAACATCCTGCGATTCTGGTTAAATCACATAACCTCCACATACCTATAATCAATGAAAAGTGGCCTTCTATAACGTAACGGTGCTAACCGAGAGAGCTCCAATACCTGCAAGGTGAGTTCTCGCATAACAGAAACTGCAGAAAACTGCACAGAGGTAAAAGCAAAGTCTTAGCACAAGGAAAGACAAATAACCATTTGCTGGCTGTTTGGTACAAAGTGTAACCAGAAAACATGGATAAATCGCGGCTTCCCCTCTTAATTTGTGTGATCTTAGGCAAATATTTTATTTTGCCAAAACGTTTTCCTTCATTATCTGGTATGAAAACACTTTCAAATCTGTGCATTCAGATTAGAATTCCATTTGTACAAAAACCATGGGTATCTTACTTGCTGTGAAATAATCAATGGCTTCTAACAAACCGAGGGCCAGATTTACCAGTTTCTCACTCAGCACAGTGCAGCAGCCACAAATGCTGCACTGCGTGAGAAGGAGAGAGCAGGACAGCGCCATATTTACAGACCTATGGCACTCTTCTCCCCTTTTCCTAACGCCGATGCAGAAATGTGTGGCCGTGTGCCATGGACACACCTTTGCACCATAGTGCAAGGGCTTCTCCGTAAGTTTAGCGTAGGTTTTGTACTGGAACGATACCCCTTCTGTACTCAAAACTACGCTCAGACTAGCTTTAAACATTTTCCCATTTTGTATGTGTGCTGAACAGTGTAGCACACATGCAAAGTCGGAAAACAAAGGAGTAAAAAAGCATTTCTCCTTCATAGCTCCTATCTGAATTGAGTGCTATTTTCTGATGCTAAACCTTATCTGCTTTTTTAAGTAAAAAGGGTTCTGCGTCAGAAACCTTGGGTGGTTGCATGGGAACGCATTCGCACCACCAATGGTACGCCCCCCTTGGCGCTAAGTAATGCAAAGCGATTTTCAAGCGTAAAACAGGTTTTATGCTGGAAAGTAAATAGGTAACAAAAGATAACGTTGTTTTGCATCACTATTGTGACGCAAACACAGCAATAAATCTTAGTAAATAAACCCCAGGGCGTATTAGCATACAGCTAGCGTGTTGGTATTAATTCATTCTGATTTGCCTCTGTCAAATTTGGCATTAACACAGATATCCTTAGAGTTAACATTTTCTTGGATATTTTATGTCAGATTTACTAATATCTCATGCAGTGCAGCAACCTATGTTATTGCTCAGCATTGCTTGAAAGGGAGAGAGCAGGACAGCTCCATATCTGCAAAGGTATGGTGCTGTTGCTCTCTTCCTAATAACTGGTGCACTTTCTTGCTGCCTAGTGCTATGCAAACACCTTTGCACCACGGTGTATGCTTGTTTGTCAAACATAAGTTTTGTACTGGAAGGGTCAATTTCCATCACATATACTATACTTTGAATTACTTTAAAACTGTTCCCACTTTGTTTGCATGCTGTGTAGTACAACATACATGCAAAGTTAGAAATGTTTGGATAAAATAAAACATTTTTCTCAAGTAGGTGTATTTTTGGCACAAACCCTGTCTACAAATGTTAGTAAATAAGGCATTGCATCGAAAACTGTTGTGGTTCAATGAGAACGCCCAGGCACCCACCAGGGATAACCCTGTTTATGCTAATTAGCACATATCTCTACTTTGTGTTACTTTTTGATACTTTTCCAATCCATAACAAGTTTTGTGCTGGAAACTAAATGCTAAATCAACACTTTGCACTGGCCTGCTGCCATTCCCAACAAGCGCTGTGGAAGGGGTAACGGGTTCAGGAATTGGCTGAAGGCCACAGCATGTTTCTGCTTGGTATTTCCATAGGCCTTGTTATATGGGCGCTACGGAAAGGGGTGGTGGCTGAAGGTCTTTGCATGTAGCCCACAGGTAGCCACATCACTAGGGTGGGCTGCACATGCACATTTCTCTCAAGATGTGCGGCTCACGTAGGAGAGAGACGGCGAGGAGAAGGAGGGCAGCTCGGAGACGTCGCAATACAGGTAAATGTGTTTTTATGTCAGTTAAATTAGTTTGTAACTATTTATTTGAGGGGGAGGCGGGCTGGCTGACTCTGCTCCGCTGCGGAGTCGGAGTTTTGCCCCATACTCCACGTTGCCAGCCGAGCGCGGAGTGGGCAAATCTCTGTACACTCCGCTGGCGGAGCAGAGTTTACGCTCAGGGTTAGTAATATGGTGCATTCCTGTCCTTTCCCCCTGCGTTATCGCACAAATTGTTGCCTAGCGCCAATGTCGGCAGGGTTGTTTTTGTGCAGGAAGAGGCACCTTCCTGCACAAAAACAATCCAAAAAGGCGTTTTCCTCTTTCTATGTGAGCTTCAGAATGCAACACACATAGAAAGAGGAAAAAACGAGGAAAAATTGAAACATTTCTTCTCGTTATGCCTGCTGTGGGGTGGCGGAAGGTTTTGGTGCTGCACCAGGTGTACCTGGTTTTGTAAATCTGGGGCAGTATCAAAATCCATGGGTGTTTTATGGGAACCCCCACCACAATGCCCATGGAACACCTACTTGGCAGACTAAGGCAAGGCAGCGACTTGCGCTGCTTTGTGTTACTTCATATGTATGAGCCCATGTAAAGCCACGCAGGGTGACTTTTCGTTGCTTCAGAGGTATAATTGAGATGCTTGTGCCACCGGAGCTTAAAAAAAAGTGACGCTCCGGCGGTGCAAGCCTCTCATAAATCAGCCCCAAAATATTTTGTTCGTTTTTTAGGTCTTTCACAATCAGGTAGCTACATATAAAATAATGGGTAGCTTAATTGAAAAATACATTTTAAAAAGTTGTTAGTGTGAAATGCACTGTAGTACTTTATGAAACCTTTATTAGTTAATGCACTGCAGAGGTCTGTGTGTAACCAGAGAGCCCCAGAATTAAATTTGGTTGGCGCAGTGGAGAATAGTGACTTGTGTATTTTTAGTGCTACGAGGTCACAGCCTGTGACAGAAAGTACTGTGAATGTGTAAGTCATTATTTTATTTTTGCATTTCACGCAATATAAGATAGACTGCTACAAACTGTGCAGATAGTTTTAGGATAAAATGGAGCATCCAAAATGTAAAGTTTAGTAATACTGGAGCATAAGTGATGCATTTTTTTTTGCATAACTTCACCACCTCCTCAAGGGTACTAAGCGCAGTGTAAATTATGATTAAAAGCATGCACTTTACAGCCCAGTTGTTAACTCTTCCTACTACCACTCAAAATAAAACCAAATCTTTGCCATCACAAAGCAAGTAAAGCCAGAATCGCTCCCAAACACCCTTTACATTTGCAGATTAGCTCATAACACACAATTGCATTTCATTCAGGGAACCTGGCATGAAGGATTGTTTTACCTGTCTGCGCAGCCTCTTCGTTTCACAGCACAGGAGACTCAATTAACTTCTGCTGAAACATTTTAACCACTGGAATGAAGCGTTACGGTTTCCACAAGGAAGAGCACATGCTTTATATTCCAGGCAGAAGTGAGGCCTGGAAATGGGCAACCCCCTTCCCAGGACTCGATGGCCCCCCTGGGGGTTGCGCCCCACAGATTGAAGACCTCTGATCTAGTGTGTCCCAGTGTGATCTGTTACCATTGATTATGTTTACCTAGTGCCTCAGGGGATGAGCAAAGACCTGGCCAGCATTTTTCCAATTAGATTGTTTTTCTTGGAATCATAGTAAAAAATAACACTAAAAGAAGGAAATCACTGATGCCCAGGTCTTGATTGGTATGGAGTGGAGTGCAATGTCAACCTGCAGCACTTTTTATTTGATCTTGGATTCCTCGGTGCAAAAAGTTCAGACAGTGGTGTAGCTAGGCCTGTGGCGGTACCAGCCTTTGCCGCCCTGTTCAGCTGCAGGTAATAGCGCGGGGGGGGGGGGGGGGGGAGCCCTGTCCCCATATCCGCCCCCCATGACCCCATGCTACGCCACTGAGCTCAGATCATTTTGGAATTGAAGGTCAAAAGTGATAGGTCTCCTTTCTCATCTAAACAGGACCAGTAGGTTTGTCAGGAATAATGGTAGTATATAAAGACCCATGAACGGGTCCAAAATGATTTGTGAGCAGATAGAAAACTAGGCTCAGTTTTTCTTTTGTTCTTTTTTTTTTTTTTTAACTAGGCTACTTTACTAACATGTTGAACTGGGTTTGTGTTACTTTTTTGGGCACAAACCTGTCACAAAGTGATGTAGTGGGATTCATTTTCCAAAGCAAAATAGGATTTGAATTGAAGAATTGCCTAAAGTAACGCAAAGTAGCGCTATGTGCTACTTTTTGTCATGGGGGAATGCCATGGTCGATACATGGGCGTTCCCATGCAACCAGCCATAGGTTTTGTTGCAAATATCTACACATTTGTAGACTAGGATTTGTGCCCAAAAAAATTAGGCCTGCAGCAGGCCTACTTTTAAAAGTTTCCTAATTTTTCCAGCTCTGTATTTGTGGAGCACTATACAGCAGATGTACAAAGTGAGAAAAATGTTAAAGCATAGTTTTTTTACTGGAAGGGTCCCCTTGAGAGAACGCTGACCCCCCTTGCACTATGGTGCAAGGGTGTGTGCGTTGGTGCGCGGCAGTCCACAGTGTGCCAGCCCTGCTCCCTTTCAAGCAACATTGCATAAAAGGTTAGTAAATCTGCTCCGTTGTTTGGGCCAGAGTGGGAGAGACATGATACAAATGATAAACTTTATTAGAGGCCATTGACCCTCGCAAAATATTTGAATTTTGTTTTAACCTTAAATCTACTTTCCACTTTTGTTGCATCTTGGAATTAATCTAGACTCCATCAAAGTGAATGTTTATATAGTATCCATGGCGTGTCCAGATAGAGGGGTCTATTCAGTGTTGTTAAGAATACTTTCAATTTAAAAAGCGTGTAAGAATCCACATGATCTAAGTTGAATTGTGTTTGGAGCTGTGTAAAAGACAACTTGGGGGGGTTTCATGGGATTTCAGTCTTCTGTTAGAATTGCAAACCTTGTGCCAAATGCATAAAACATTTCCATTGATTTTAATCTTTTTAATAAACCATAAGGACATCATGGGGGATAGCGACTTTTTATCTAGTAGAGCTAGTGCGTGGGCAGTGTCATGGAAGAGTCCTCCTTTTGCTGTAAGTGAAGATGTGTGCACCTGCACTCTGATGGCCTAGCTGAACGAGCAATGCAAGAACCCCAGCAATGGCGAGAAGATCATGCTCTGTAAATATATAATATATATTTGTCCAACCCTAAACCCTTCAACTATCCTTAAAATGTAATCTTCAGTGAATTTGCTACGTTTATATATGTAACTCTAACCACTAGTATCTGCAGTGCCATTATGTACTTACTACCATTCTTATGTGAATTTAGAGATTATCTGTTTGTATCTTTTATGTAATTCATGTACTCTGAAGTCCTCATGTAATGTAACTGGTTCTATTGTAAAGCGCTCTGACACCTTTGAGTAAAGTTCGCGCTATATAAAAATGAATAAATAAATAAATGAGGACTGGGGGATTCAAAACAAGTTATCTTTCCATTTCAGGCCATGGGGTCGGGATATTGGTTGCTGGTAGAAATTGTAGAGTTCCTTGTCTGATTGGGAAAGCACTTTGGCACAGTCACATGGTTAGTGCTACCTAGTCTCTTCCGGTGTCTCATTTTTTGTGGATAAATTCTGGGTCTGTAGTGCTTACAATGGAATTTGAAATTTGATTTGTCAAAGAACTCACAGGGGCGAAAGATCAGGAAACGACTGAGGGGTATGTTGGCGATTGATGTCCCCATAATCCTAATCATTTCCAATCTCTCCTAACAATTTATGAATGTAAGTGATCATGAATCCTGAAGTGCCCTAGTCATGGAGTCTGTTACTTTTCGTTGTGTGTGGCTGATTTCTGTACTTTATTATTACACCAGCACCTGAGTCATTCCAGGGTGGAGCTTGCTAATGGAGGTCTGTGCTTTCTATCATGTCTCGATAAATAGGAGGTTTAGGAAGTAAGCCTGTGACGAGGGGGACTCGAGGAAGGACCCCGGGGGCACCGGGACACCACTACCGGTACTGACTCTACTCACACCGTAGAGGAGGGGCTTGCGGGATTCAAAGAGCGAGGAGCAGCGCGAGGACGAGGAGCAGCGTGAGGACGAGGAGCAGCGCGAGGAGCAGCACGAGGAGCAGCGTGAGGAGCAGAGAGAGGAGGAGAGAGAGAAGCAGAGAGAGGAGGAGAGCGAGGAGCAGCGCGAGGACGAGGAGCAGAGCGATGAGCAGAGAGAGAAGGAGAGCGAGGAGCAGCGCGAGGACGAGGAGCAGAGCGAGGAGCCGAGAGAGGAGGAGAGCGAGGAGCAGCGCGAGGACGAGGAGCAGAGCAAGGAGCAGAGCGAGGAGGAGATCAAGGAGCAGTGCGAGGACGAGGAGCAGAGCAAGGACGAGGAAACCAGCGAACAGAGGGGCGAAGGAGGAACAAAGGCAGAAACCAGAGGCTACGCCGGGACGTACCCCCAGGAAGGACCCAAGGACGAGGCAGCCGGGGCCCGTGAGCCAGGTCCCGTCTTCAGGCAAGTGCTAGAGAAAACCGGCAGGTCCCTCATGGGTTGGTGGCACGTACAGCTGGCCTACTCAGGCTTATAGACACCCACTGATAGGGGTAGCGGGTGGGTAGCCCGTATTCTTTCTCCAACGGGACAAACCTGACAAAAAGGCCCCGGGGACGAGGAAAACAAGAAAGCCCCACCTTAGAGTAAACAAGGGGAGCCGATAGGAGGGAGAGGATAGATACTAATCGCCCGGTGTTTCTTTTTTCCGAGGGGACGCCTGGCAGGACCACGCCCGAGGAAACCACAGAGGAAGCGGGAGGAGACGACAGAAGCCGGAAGAACTTCAGGAACCCCTCTGTACAAAGACAACCCCTCTTGGTTCCCCCCCCCCCCTGTTTTCCACCCCTGTACAAGTGTCCGTAGCAAAACAATAAATCTGAAACCAAATAGAAGCAGCAGTCTCCTCTGGTCTGTGGGGCGGGGCGTGACAGTGATGTCAGAAGTGGGATCCAGGACCGAACCACCACGCCCGCGCACGACCACAAGTGTACCCCGGTAAAACACGAAGAGACCGCCCAGTTACTAGCATGTCACAGCCCGTTGGTATAAACGAAATGCTGGCCCAACTGGCTGAAGGACAACGCCACTTACAACTAGTCGTCGAAGCCCAGTCCACGGAAGCAAAAAAGGACAGGGAGGTGTTACAAGAGGCCCTGCAAGCCCAAGCAGGTGTCTAGGTACAAAATCAGGCCATCCACGATACCGCCATCCAAAAACTAACAGACACTATTGCCAGTGCCAAGGTCCATCCGTCCCCAGCTCCGTACTACAAAAGTACAGAGCCGGCGAAGACCCGGACTACTTTTTCACTAACTTTGAGCGGGTGGCGAGTACGGCCCAGTGGCCTATGGAACGCTGGGGCCAGTACATCGCTCCTCTCCTGTCCAGTGAACTACAAACAGCCTATCAAGCCGCCAACCCCTCTGGTATCACACCCTACGATACCATCAAAAAAACCATCCTAGAACGCCTCGGGTGTGACCAAGAACAGTACCGAAGCAAATTCCGTAAAGAGAAATGGCAACCCCAGGATAATCCCAGGGCGTTCTTTTATCGAATACAGGATCTCGGTAATAGATGGCTGCTGCCCTATGCAAGTAGTAAAGAAGAATTGGTGGATAAGATCCTTTTGGAACAGTACATAGACGGCATCCCGACAATGACCCGGGCCTGGGTAAAACAACACCCGAACCTCACTGTGCCCCACGGAATAATGTTCCCTCAACCTCACGCCCTCTTCTGGATCCCCGTCTCATACATCGGCCAGAAGGGAGAGAGAGCAGTCAGGGACCCCAATGATTTCAGTGCGCAGAATGGGGCCACATTTCCCGCAACTGCCCACAGAAACCCACTTCCATCGAACCCATGGAGGTCGAGTACGCCACAGGCAGGGTGCTATGGGCGGGAAAGGGTGATGAAGCCTACCACCTGACCCTTAAGGCGAACCATACCAATGCCAGGGTCTTGATTGACTCTGGGTTTTGTAATTCGGTAATCTCACAAGAGCGGGTACAGGCCCATCAATGGCAAGAGGAGGAAGGAGTCATTATTACATGCATGCATGGGGCCAGAAACGCTACCCGGTGGCGGCAGTGACCTTGGGGTTCGGAGAACAGAGCGACATCATCCGAGTAGGGGTCATTCCACACCTAGTCGAAGATATGATCATCGGTACTGATTATAAGGGGTTCTCTGCTCTCCTATCTAGGGCGATAGAGGAGAGAGATATCCAACAATGGCTCACGGAAGCTCCACTGTCAACCGTGGACATAGAACCAGGTGTGTGCAAAACAAAGAAATCGCGTCGGGAAAAGAGAGAGCAAAACAGAATCACTGTCTTAACCGGCCGAGTTAACACCCCTTCTACCCCCTTAGGCGCAGACGAAGATCCAGGACCTATTGGCAGCTTTAGGGCCGAGCAGAGGGAGGATCCAGCATTGGGACACGCCTGGGCACGGGCCATAGAAGACAAAGACGATCAGGTAGGCCCCTGTTTTGTAACATCAAAGGGATTGCTATATAGGAAGGTAACGAAACCCGATGGAACTCTTCGACAGCTCCTAGTTCCCATACCGTTTCGCACTCAGGTTCTCTATCTAGCCCACAACAAGGCGGGAGGGGGTCACTACGGTAGGGAAAAAACTGAAGAATACCTTTTGCGACGATTCTATTGGCCCGGGGTCTTCTTCGATATAAGGAGATACTGCGCGGCCTGTGTGAGATGTCAGATGTCCAACCCTCCCCATATACCCAAAGCATCTTTATGTCCTCTTACGGTTATTGAAGTCCCCTTTTCCCGGGTGGGAATGGATGTGGTCGGCCCTCTTATCACCTCGACCCGGGGATATCAGTACCTCCTAGTGCTGGTTGATTACGCAACGCGATATCCGGAGGCCATTCCCCTTACCAGCATGTCCACAAACAGCGTCGCCCAGGCCATGTTAACCTTCTTTAGCAGGGTAGGATTCCCCAAAGAGCTCCTCACCGATCAGGGGACCCCGTTTATGTCAAGGTTGATGGCCCAGATCTGCTCCCTGTTAGGGGTACGCCAAATACGCACCTCGGTCTACCACCCTCAAACAGACGGCTTGGTGGAACGGTACAACCAGACCATAAAGAACATCTTTAAAAAGACAGTATCAGAGACCGGGCGGAACTGGGATCGACACTTGGCCATGATGTTGTTTGCCATTCGAACCCATACCCAGTGCTCTACGGGGTGCAGTCCCTTTGAGTTGGTTTTTGGGAGGAAACCCCAGATGTTAGTGGACATGGCAGCAGAAAGTTGGGAGGAAGAGGAAGACGAAAGCAAGGCTCTATTGGATTATGCAACACAACTCAAAGACAGGTTGTCTACACTCTGGTACAGGGTGAGGTGTAACTTAGATGCAGCACAACAGAAACAGAAAAGACAATACGACAGACAAGCGGTTCTTCGACACTTTATGGTAGGCGATAAGGTGTTACTCCTCCTTCCCTCTTCTGACAACAAACTACTAGACCGCTGGCAGGGCCCTTATGTTGTGCTCGCACAGGTCACTCCAGTCACTTACCGCATAGCTGTACCCCACTCAGGTACAAAAGGACAAATATACCATGTCAACCTGTTGAAACAGTGGACCGCTGGCCACGGACACAAGACCCAAACCCCTACAAATTTGTTTATCACCGACAGTAAACCCTTAGAAATACCCTTTCCCCAGGTGAATGACGCCAAGGGCATCAAAGAGATCCCCAAAGGGTCCTGTTTGACACCAGACCAGAAAACTGACCTTCAGTCCCTCCTCGAGTCCTATTCCAATGTCTTTTCAGCCAAACCCGGAAGCATTCCCCTTGTGCAGCACGACATTCTTACAGATGGGGCAAGCCCGATCCGACAAAGACCCTACAGGATCCCCGAGGCTAGGCGAAAAATAGTGGAAAAGGAGGTAGCAGATGTGTTGAAGAATGGGATCATCGAACCTTCCCACAGTCCATGGTGTTCCCCTATAGTCCTGGTCCCAAAACCCAATGGCACCGTCCGTTTCTGTGTGGACTTTAGGCGCCTCAACAGCATCTCCCACTTCGAGGCATACCTCATGCCCCGTGTAGACGAACTTATTGAGAAGTTAGGGACAGCCCGCTACATCAGTACACTGGATTTAACTAAGGGATACTGGCAAATAGCGCTCACCCCTCAGGCCCAAGAGAAAACGGCTTTTGCCACTCCCTCAGGCTTATATCATTTCAGAGTCCTCCCCTTCGGCCTCCATGGAGCCCCTGCCACCTTCCAGCGCCTTATGGACATAGTACTTAGACCCCATCAAGACTACGCTGCCGCGTATTTAGATGACATAGTGATTTACAGCACCAACTGGGGGGACCACCTTATGCATCTACAGGCCATCTTTTCCAGTCTTCGGGAAGCAGGTCTGACTGCCAATCCTGACAAATGAATGATCGCTACTGACAACGTTCGTTACCTGGGCTACCACATACAAAACGGACAGATCCGACCCCAGATAGACAAGGTCAAGGCCATCCCAACACTGGAAAAACCAACCACAAACGATTGCTGCATGGCCCGAACGGCCATGCCTGGAAGGAAGGCAGTGTGACGAGGGGGACTCGAGGAAGGACCCCGGGGGCACCGGGACACCACTACCGGTGCTGACTCTACTCACACCGGAGAGGAGGGGCTTGAGGGACTCAAAGACCGAGGAGCCGCGCGAGAGCGAGGAGCAGCGCGAGAGCGAGGAGCAGCGCGAGAGCGAGGAGCAGCGCGAGGACGAGGAGCAGCGCGAGAGCGAGGAGCAGCGCGAGGACGAGGAGCAGCGCGAGGACGAGGAGCAGAGCGAGGAGGAGAGCGAGGAGCAGCGCGAGGACGAGGAGCAGAGCGAGGAGCAGAGAGAGGAGACCGAGGAGCAGCGCGAGGACGAGGAGCAGAGCGAGGAGCCGAGTGAGGAGGAGAGCGAGGAGCAGCGCGAGGATGAGAAGCAGAGCGAGGAGGAGAGCAAGGAGCAGTGCGAGGACGAGGAGCAGAGCAAGGATGAGGAAACCAGCGAACAGAGGGGCGAAGGAGGAACAAAGGCAGAAACCAGAGGCTACGCCGGGACGTACCCCCAGGAAGGACCCAAGGACGAGGCAGCCGGGGCCCGTGAGCCAGGTCCCGTCTTCAGGCAAGTGCTAGAGAAAACCGGCAGGTCCCTCATGGGTTGGTGGCACGTACAGCTGGCCTACTCAGGCTTATAGACACCCACTGATAGGGGTAGCGGGTGGGTAGCCCGTATTCTTTCTCCAACGGGACAAACCTGACAAAAAGGCCCCGGGGACGAGGAAAACAAGAAAGCCCCACCTTAGAGTAAACAAGGGGAGCCGATAGGAGGGAGAGGATAGATACTAATCGCCCGGTGTTTCTTTTTTCCGAGGGGACGCCTGGCAGGACCACGCCCGAGGAAACCACAGAGGAAGCGGGAGGAGACGACAGAAGCCGGAAGAACTTCAGGAACCCCTCTGTACAAAGACAACCCCTCTTGGTTCCCCCCCCCCATTTTTCCACCCCTATACAAGTGTCCGTAGCAAACCAATAAATCTGAAACCAAATAGAAGCAGCAGTCTCCTCTGGTCTGTGGGGCGGGGCGTGACAAAGCCTTTAATTTGTCACTGTTTACAATATATGTAAAGACATGTGCATATTTACTGATGCAGTATCACAGAGATGAAGGATTCATCGGCTGTGATTATTAGACTATTATCAGCATAGCCTGCTTTTTTATGGGTTTTGTTTCCCTAGTGTATGCCATTGTCAGTGTTCCTGATTGAGGCTAAAGGTTTGTCAGAGGACGAGCATCAACCACAGATCTTTCAGATCAAAGGACATCAATAAAGTACTATTCACCCTCACCTTTGGCTACTGTATATTGGCATGAGCGTTTTAATAATGTTATCTCTGAATTAAAGTTTTGATTGCACGTATTCGAGAAGGTCCACAAAACTTAGTTAAATGCCTTTTTTGCATCTAGCACTGTTGCAGCTATTGAGATGTTGATGTATTTTGCATTTTCAATACTGTTGTAACCTGGCTGTAGGAAATATCTTTTCTGCCTGAACACCCTAGATTTTCCACCTTTGCTGGCCCCTATTTTTGTTTGCTGCCTTTAGAACTTTGCGCACTTTACACCTGCTAGAAGTAAAGTGCTTGTGCTCTGCCTTTAAACGTTGTTAAATTTACTTATTCATAACGGGTATATTCAATTAGCCTAAATGTTTCTAGTATATGGTGTCCAAAGTTTGCCCTAGGCCTGGAAGCCAAATGCCACCAGTGGACTGAAGCACTTATTGTGCCATCCACTATTGTGGAAATGAAAATATAGTTTCAGGCCTACCCTTTGTATCCTGACCGTTGTAATGTAAACCTGCTGCACGAACTGTTAAAATAATTTGACATGTAAAAACCTCCCTTTTAAATATTAGTAAGCCACCCCAGTGTATGCCTTATAGCCCACAAGTTAGGTAGGGTGCATAGTATTTACGGACACCGTCTTTAGACCCTGTTTTTGGCATCAAGACTTCTTTCTTTCCCTGCCAGAGGCAAGATGGCTGCCGTGAGGAAGGCTGTGTAGGCAGCTAGCTCCCTGGCTCCTGGCGCCTTACTGCTTTTCCACCTGAGAAGGAGAAACTCAGATGTCCTACGTGCTCAATTGATCGAGAACTGGCTATGTGTTGGTAATTACGATCCCGCTCACCTGTGTTCCGTTGCCGGTGTTTACGCTGCTTGGTATCGGTTTGCCGCCGTTACTGCCGCGGCCGCGGAAGCCGCCCTGGCCGGTCATTGGGAGAGAGCGGAGAGGCAGGAGACGGAGCCTTGCGGTGTTGTGCAAAACCTGGGGTCCTTTCTTCTGCCTGACCGTGGACTGACCGCCGACTCGAATTCGGGCTCGAAGCCGGAGTGACGCCCCGGCGGGGAGGCGGAGAGACAGAGAGGCAGTGAGGCATCGACCGCTCTCTGGCTGACTCAGTGGCGGAGGAGAGGTGCCTTCGTCTTTGCGACTGTTTGGATCCGAGGCTCGGAGCTTGGCTTGTGTGTGCCTTTGGAGGGTGCAGACCCTGTAGGACAGACTGCTCAGCATTAAGACGGAGAATCATTGTTGCGCTCCAGCACACAGTGACTATATCCTGCTACAAAATATCCTGGTCTCCAGCTGAGCTCACGAATGTTGCTAAATTTCTTCGAACTCAATCGGCGGTCTCCGCTGTGGCGTGGTATACTCTGCTTGTGTTGGCCACAGAGTAGCGTTTTTCCTGGAAGAGGCGGCTCACGGAAGAAGAAGAGGACGCCACTTCCATCTTCCATAGCCACACGCAGTAATAGAAACACTGGTCCGGGACCCGATTCAGGCAACACGGAGCAAGAAAACGAGGAAACTGAAATGGCAGAGGCGACGTCATTGCTCCCTGGCAAACCCTCCTTCAAACAGGGTAAGAATTCTAATAAGGGGGCTGCCGCTAAAACCAATGATCTAATCGGCATAAAAAGCTCTAATTTACAAACTGTGCCAGACTTATTCGTAAAGCATGCCGCAAAAAAGAAAATAAGTGATAAAGCTAACCAAAGCATTGATATAACCCCAGGTCAGTCTGTCAGTCAGGTACCTACAATTAGTGATAATTCGAATGACTTTAATAATCCCTCTATTTTGACACCTGCTCCATTTCCGACTGACTCGTTGAAGAAGGGGGTTATGGGACCTGCAGTTCCGGATCGAGATATCATCGACAGCACATGCTCTCTTTCATCATCGGCATTATTACCAAATGAAGCATCAACTGTAAATGAATCCAGTGGGCACCAACATAATCCAGAGCTCCCTGAAAATTTCTATTCATTATCAGAACTCTCATCCGACGAAGCAACTGACCCTAATAAAGATTGGGCAGACTTTAGTGGAGAAAGCTTATCTTCTGAGGGTGAGATTAGTATGAGCCCTGACAAAACTAATGTGGGAACTATTATAAAAAAGAAGCTGAGGAAGAAGGGATCGTCTCGTACAACAAGCCAAGAGGCGGCTTCTAATTCCTTATCTCCCAACTTAATAATCACTGCCTCTGCCTCTGCTACTGATAATATTCCAGGGGCCAGCCATACCGCGACACCTGATTCTGGGCCACAGCAAGTGAATAACGAAGAGATCACGCTGAAAACAATTTTTGATACTATGATGTGTCACAGAGCAGAGAGCAAGGCCGAAAATCAACGTACGCAAATGACATGTGCTAAAGTTAAAAATGCAGTACGACGTGCAATTAAACTATGCTCTGAGACTGCTGATAGGGTCACTGAGGCTGAGGCTAGGATATCTGTATTAGAAGAAGAATGTATGGCTCAAAGACAGGAAGTGGGAGATTTCAGAGTTCAAAAGGATGACCTATCCGATAAATTAGCCAGTTTGGAAAATCAGGCCCGTAGAAACAATTTGCGTTTTCTGGGAATCCCTGAAAATAAAGAAGGAGGGGACCCGAGGAAGTTTATTATTAATTTATTAAAAGACGCTTTTCCTGACATCACTGATTGGGATTGGGCTCGGGAAATACAGCGAGCACACAGATTTCCTTTTACAATAAGGAAACAAAGACAAGGGCAAGGTCAAGAAAATTATCCTAGGGCCATTTTGGTGTCATTTAATAACTTTCTTGCTCGCGAAGTTATATTTGCAAATGCTAGACCTGATAAGAAAGCGGATGGTCCAGGGTTTCAGTTTTTTGTCCGTCCAGACTATTGCCAAGCTACTGTGGCTCAACGATGGCAATTGAAGCAACTAATTCCTGACTTCCAGAAGAAAGAAGTGGCAGTATTTCTTCAAGGCCCTGCAAAATTAAAGACAATTTATAAGGGTCAGACAAAATACTTTATTTCTACAATCAAAGCTAAGGAGTATCTGGAGTCTCCTTGAACAGATAAAACGATTTTTTGGATGTGTAGTATGACAGATATAGAACTGGGGCGTAATAATAGTATTGCACTGTATAATAATTATTTGACTGTAGGTTTATTACGCTTCTTTATTTCTATATTTGTTCTCCTTCTTTTTTTTTGCTTTATTTCTTCTTTTTCTTTTAGGGACGCCACGGGTCGGGGGCACGGCATCCATTCGCTTCAGGAACTGATAGTTCCTATGCCTCATACTTTGGGGAGGGTGGGGGGAGGGGCTCTGGGTCTAGGGGCTGGGGTGGGTAAGGGTAAGGGCTGGTGGTGGGGGTGTAAGGCAGAGGTGTTCAATACAGGGATGACTATAAGGTATTTAAATGGCAATTTCGAGGAACAAATACGTCTGATGACGATCGATAATTTGTTTTTATTATTTTGGAAATGTATAAAAAGGTGAAAATATGTTCCATTAATATTAATGGTCTCAATGATGTAAAGAAGATTGCCATGCTCCGAACAATGCTTCAAGGGTTGAATATCGATCTCCTATGTTTACAGGAAACTCATATTTCATGGGATAAACGCTGTCTCTTGAATAATCTGGGACTAGAAGTCTTGATTACGTCTAAGCAAATGGGTATTAAAAGAGGTGTTGCAATTTGCATGCGAAAGGGAATAGGGAAATGTGTAAAAACTCTTTCTGATAAATGGGGTAGATGGGGATTGGTTGAGCTCAAAATTGGAAGTTGCAAATTTACTTTATGCTGTATCTATGGTCCCAATTTGGATGATGCTGAATTATTTAATACTATGAACGCAGAACTATCCACTTGGGCACAGCCGATCATAGTTTGTGGAGACTTAAACATACACATGCCAGCCGACTGGGATATTAAATTAGAGAAGAGATATGTGGGTAGAAAGGTCCAAACTTACAAAGCACTTAGAGACCTGGTTATAAGTAATGGATTAACTGATGTCTGGAACAAATTTCATCACAATGACCCCGGATATACCTTCTTTTCTACTCCTCATCAAAAATTTGTTCGTTTAGATTATTTTTTTGTATCATCATTTTTTCTGGAGAAAACTCGTATTGAGATATTACCACAAGTCATCTCAGATCATAACCCTATAATTGCAGAGATGCAATTTTCTACTGACCGCCCAAATTCTATCAGATCTTGGTCATTTCAAAGAAATTTATTACTAGACGAAGAATACCTTCAATTTATGGTTAATATTATTAAAGATTATTTTTTGATAAATAACGATACTGCTTCTCCGCAAATAGTCTGGGACTCTTTCAAATCCATTATACGTGGCGAGACAATCAGTTTTGCAAATTATAAGAGGAAAAAAAACCAAGTAGACTTTAGAGACAGGCTAAATAAGATAAGGCGGGTGGAGATGGAATTATCTGTCGCATGCAAAAATAATGCTAATATAGAGGATGTACAAACACGCTTAACTATTGAACGCTCAGGTCTTCGCACACATATGGCTGAAGAAGTAGCTGCAAAATTTAAACAATATAAAACGGAACGCTATGAACTTAGCGAACGCACGGGTAAAATTCTAGCCCAGCGTCTACGACAAAAATCTTCTTTTAACGAAATATATTGTGTCAAAGATATAAATGGGGCCCTTCATGAAAGCCGGGAGGGAATATTAGAGGCATTTCAGGGCTTCTATAAGACGTTGTATAACGACTTTAACAATGAAGTCGACAAGACCCTTGATCCCAAAGAGTATGTACAAAACTTTAACCAACTATCTCTGTGCACAGAAGATATAGATTTACTTTCTAGATTAATAAGTTGGGATGAGATTGAAAGGGCCATTATGAGTCTTGCAGCTGGTAAAGCTATGGGGCCCGATCAGATTCCTTTGGAATTTTATCGGACATTCAGACTCTTGTTAAAACCAGAGCTGCTTAAAATTTTTAATGCAGCCTTCCAAGAGAAAGCTCCTGATTCCTGGTCTACAGCGACTATAGTTGTGTTTGTTAAAAAGAATAAGGACCCAAAGGAATTAGGCTCGTATCGTCCTATCTCCCTGATTACAGCTGATAGTAAGATTTTTTCCAAAATCCTTGCAAATAGATTGAACGAAGTTATGCCGGGCCTGGTTTCTAATATCCAGCATGGGTTTATTAAACACAGGGACACCACAGATCACGTTAAACGTGTTATTGCAATACTGGATTGGGCCCAAGCAAAGGAATCCCCAGTCGGAGTTATCTTACTTGACGCTGAAAAAGCGTTTGACAGAGTAGACTGGGGGTTCCTTTGGTCCGTATTAAAATGGAAGGGTTTTCCACCACAATTCATTAAAGCTATTCAGTCACTTTATTTTAATGCAAAGGGTGTAATAAGATTAGGCACGGATATATCCAGCCCATTTTCAATTACTAGGGGGACCAGACAAGGGTGTCCCTGCTCTCCACTTTTATTTGCACTCTATTTAGAACCCTATTTGAACAGATTAATTATAGAGCCCGGTATTCCACCTGTACGGCTCCATGAGATAGACCATAAGGTCTTAGCATATGCAGACGACGTGGCCATTGTCACTTCCGATTCTTCTTCTGCCTTACCCAAAATAATAGAAATTGCTAGTGAGTTCGGCAAATTATCTGGATACAAACTAAATGTTTCAAAAACCCAAATTATACATTCTAAAACCTGCATGCCCACTGATATTGTTTTAAATGATACTGCCACATACCTCGGTGTAACCATCTCATCTAAAATAGATGACATTGTTGGATTAAATCTGGATCCTTTACTCACATCCACCAATAGAACTTTAGAAAGGATAAATAATTTACATTTATCTCTATTCGGACGGACTAATGTTATCAAGATGTTGATTTTTCCAAAATTTCTCTATTTTTTTCGTACTATTCCATTATTCTTCTCTATGTCTCTTTTTAACAAAATAGACAGGATGCTGTCCAGATTTTTATGGGGCTATCGTCGTTCAAGAAGATCTCTAAAATGGTGCACTCTACCGCCAGAACGCGGTGGGTTAGGATTCCCGAATTTCAGAATGTACTATTGGGCTATAACTCTCAAAAATATAAAGGTTTTATTATTTCATGATCACATTAACGAAACTTTTTTGTCACCATCTATTTTTGAGATGCTTATGGGTGTTCAGGTGCGCCAATCCTTATTGATATTCATGGAGCCAAGCTATTACAAAAAAACAAGATTTAAGGTTCTTCTCTCTGCTTTTTTGGTGTGGAGGCAAATCAACAAAACTTTAGGGATAACTTTAAAATATAATTTTTATACACCAATTTGCTGTAATCTTTCTTTATCTGGCACTTCTCAAGACATTCCTATGAATCGATTCCGTTTGGGACAGATTCATTCAACTGGGCAACTGTACCAAAATGGGGCTTTAATGTCTTTTAGTAATCTCCAAAATATATTCGGTCTATCCAGAAACGAATTTTTTAAATATTTACAAATTCGCAGCTTCTTGGAAAAAAAACACCTTTTACATACTAACGCGATGGAGACCAATATAGCCTTGGAAAATGTCAGGAGGGATAGCCGCATTGGCACAATTTACCAATCAATGATCACCATGTTGCATGATGATCTTGACTTCCAAACCCAGAAATGGGAAAAGACACTGTGCACAGACGGAATCGATCTTGCAAGGGCATTTGAGATCAGCAATAAAATACTAGTGAACAGCTCTCTTAAAAGTCAACATTACATGGCATCTCTAGATCTCTATTATACACCGGCAAAGCTGGCTAAATGGAAAGTTATGAAAGGTATTAATTGTAGCCGCTGTGGAACTCTAGCAGCTGATTCTTGTCATATGTTTTTTAGCTGCTCTGAATTAACTGTATTTTTAAACAGGATAGAAAAGTTTTTGACTAATTTGCTCAATGTTAATATTAAATTATGTCCATCTGTGATTATTCTTGGTTTATATGCCCCATCTGAGAGTTTAACCGTTGACCAAGAACATTTTCTTTTCATTGGAATGTCTGTTTATCGTTCATGTATTACTTCAAGATGGCTAGATTCTGATCCACCATCATTTGAACAATGGTTGGGAAAATTGTTAAATGTTTACAGAATGGATAAAGCTGTGTATAATTTGAAAGGACACAGAAAGAAGACATTTGCTAGGAAACTTTGGTCTCCTATCGAAAATTGGATTTAATCTAATGTACTAATAATTGTGCGATCGATTGTCATTGCTTAAAATGTTGTTTTTTTTTTTTTTTTTTTTTTTTTTCTTCATTATTCTTTTTTTTTTCATCCTTGTACTCTGTTTGCCTCTGCCATTGAAAATAATAAAAATAATTAAAAAAAAAAAAGACTTCTTTCTTTGGATTTACGTATAACACTTGGGGGTGCACTTCAAAGAGAGAGAACAGGATGCCAAGACAATTCTTGTGTATCCACTGTGTTGCTGAAGGACTCCCCATTTTCACAGCAGAGCATAATAGACTTTTAGACATCAGTCCTTGAAAGATTACAAAATTGTTTTCTGGTGGTCCAAAAGCTTCTTCCCATGAATCAGTCGTCTTGTTGTTTTCGGATCCTCCCGGTGAGACCCTCGCTATCAGTTGTCTAATACACAACAAGTATCTATTCACTAGCTAACCGTAGGCTTTTGAAGTTGCAACATTTGCAGCAAAGCGAAGCAAAACATCTTGCACAAACAACTATTCTATGTAGAAAACAAGTCTTTCAGTTTAAAAACATTATTTTCCATTTTAACATGACATTGACAGTTAATCTAACTTAATTCAGCACTTTATTCACATAAAGGCCTACAACATTTGAGTATGGTTATGTACTACAAATTTTGCATTTAGTATTAGTTTTATTTTAACGTAAGCTTATACGCATTATTGATATAAATGTTTTCAATTGCAGATAAACTTTGCTGCAGCACCTGCTCGAAATTGGATTTTAGTGTCAGATGTAGGAGGGCACTAGGATTACCATAGTACACTCCAGACACAACTACAGCCCTCAGAGCTCATGTATACTGTGACCGAAGACTTTCACCATCTTGAAAATGCCCTGACAGATGACATTTTTGGCATGTTTACAGTAAGGTAAACAGGAATCCTGGAAAAGTGGGTAAAGTTGGCCGAGGAACTTTTACCCAGTTGGTAATGTGGCACCACCATAAACCCACACCAGAACACTTTCTGGATCTGCGGAAGATCAGAAAAGTACTTCCAAGTCAGAAGGTGAAACCTTTTACCATGTCAAACTTGGTTGTTGTAACCGCCCCACGTTTATTCACATCTTTCTTCAAATTGTGCCTACATCCTGGTCTACAGCGACCATTGATGATCATAGGCGCTTTATGCTTCTTGGCACTATTTCCCTTAAATCTTTAAAAATTCAAGTCTCTGGTTTACCATATTGGACTTTTGTTATTTTGATGTCATTTTAGTTATTACAATTTGCTCTATTTTTCTAATTCAGTTTTTGATTTGATTTTTTTTTGCATTTTGATCATTTTTGCTGTGTTGGTACTGCATAAATACTTTACACTTTGCCCTCTGCTAAGTCTGTCTGCTCTGTGCCATAGCTATCAGGGTGTTGTGCTCAGGTTAATTTTGTGACTTTGAGGCTTCACCCTGACAGGGTTGTGGTTATTTTTTGATGTTTGCAGCTACCCATCCCAAATAATAATACAATGTCTTACAGTGACCTAGAGCTGTTGCTTGAGAATCCTCAGGAATCCTATCTAGGACTGGTTCATGATATTATGGCTGAGTGTTTTCAGTCTGCTTTCCAGAATTGTTATGATCATTTTAGACTTGAGAATAAGTTAGGAAATAGGTCTATAGATCTTTTGTATGAAGCCTTAATATTGTTTATGTATTACAACTATGGTGATGTCTGTCGTCAGACCCATCACTTTGCCAAGTGCTGTGAAATAGTGAAATAGGTCTAGCAAGGCCAGGGTCAGGTTGTCTTTGCAGAATTTATAGAAGAGAACAGGAAACCCACATGGGTCAAGAGCTTTCCCTTTGAGCAAGGTCAAGAGAGCTGTTGATACTTCTGAAATAAAATAGCAAATAGATTTTCTAATTTGTGTCAATTTTTGTCTGATGGTGTTGGGAAATTAACTTCATTCACGTAATTTTCACAAAGAGTAGAGTGAATATTCATGTCTGGTCAATACAAAGCGCCATAATAGTTCTTGAAAATGGAAGGTGTTTCATGTTTGTGCTATGCCTTCTTTAGATTAATGGCAGATATGAGATTTTCCAAATCACTACGAGAAGGCCAGAGGAGATTTAGAGGCCCGCAGGAGAACCTACTACGGTATAAGTAGGAGTTTCTGTTGTGATAAATGTCTACATTTATCATAACAGAAACTCATGGGTCTACAGTGAAGAGAAAGAGAAACAAGAGAAACAACCTAGTAATAATGGCATATTCCTTTTAAAGGACGTTTTCCCTCACCCACCAAAAGTGGCATGCTTCATCATTGAGTAAAGTCCTTGCACCTTGAAACCAAGTCACGGTGCAGACTACAACCCCCTCTCTGAGAGAGAGGAGCTCAGGGATGTTTTATGAGGAAGAGATATACTAATGACCTTTCAGATGAGCTAAGTGTGATGAGGGGTGCAGAGCAAAGATGAAAACTGTGAAAATTAAAACTAGCTACAGGGTACGCCAAAATGTTTTATTGGTGCGTCGCTGGGCCGGGATTAAAAACCATGACTTATGCAGAAAATCAATATATAACCTGTGTCTATGTCAAGCAAACTGTTAGGTCGACATGTTTCAGCCTAATACCCTCACAGAGAGGTGTAGCTGCTTTCCTCAGGACCTATAATATTTGTTTCTGCTTGTTCAAGTCATCTAAACCAAACAACGGAAAGAAATATGTATAATGTGTGTAGAAAACCAGTGATCTTGTGCTAATCCAGGTAAAGGAGGATCCACTGGTGGTCACCCCCTAACGTTGGGCATCATGCCTCAACTCAATCCTGGCCTGGTGCTCAAGCAAGGTACTCTGTATCCTTGTGATAGGTAGAGTACTGCTACTCACCATGTCAGGAAAGGGATTAGCACAAGATCACTGGTAATAGGGTACTAGGCTGAAACATGTCGGCCTAACAGTTTGCTTGACATAGAAGCAGGCTATATACTGATCATCTACATAAGTCTTGGTTTTTAATCCTGGTCCAGGGACGCACCAATAAAACTTTATGGCGCACCCTGTAGCTATTTTAGTTTTCACAGTTTTCATTTTTGCTCTGAACCCCTCATCACACTTAGCTCATCTGAAAGGTAATTAGTATACCTATTACTCATAAACGTCCCTGATCTCCTCCCTCTCAGAGAGGGGGTTGTAGCCTGAACCCTGACTAGGTTTGACAGTGCAAAGAGGTTACCCAATGATGAAGCATGCCACCTTAAGTGGGTGAGGGATACGGTCCTTTAAAAGGAATATTCCATCAGTACTGGGAAGTTTCTCTTGTTTACCTTTCTCTTACCTGTAGACCCAGGAGTTTCTGTTGTGATAAAAAAAATTGAGATTTTGCCTTCTCGTATTTAAAAAAATATGAAAGGACCTTACTCACCATATTTAGAACACTTACCTTTTGCAATTTTGTATGTAACCCAAACTTCGGCTCACCTACTTTTTGTGCATGACGTACATTAATCGATCCACTATTTATTCATTTTTGGATTGAATATGCTGGGACTCATGGAGTCTGATTTGCGATTCCAAATTTTCAAGAGCAATATTATTGCACTTATTTTTCTAGGCCTTCATACTTCTCATTATGCCTCTCAATGAGTCTTTCAGGGAGTCCAACAAGATATTAGCATAGTAATAAGTATTCTTGTTTTCCACACAGGAGTGTGAAATTGTGGACTTGATTGTTCCAAGAATTTGTGGGTCATTTAATTGATCCACCATTAGGGGCCTATTTACAAACTTTATTTTGTAATATGTTTTGTAGTACTACAGTAGTACTATTAATGTGCTACAAATTGCTATTCACAAACCTACATGCGGAGATGTTCACCCCTTCTACCTTTTATATGAAGAGATCTCCACCCTGACTACAGAGATCTCCTCACACAGACGCACACATTTTAGTAGTAAATGAGGGAGAGACAGGCAGAACTGTCTGGAAAATGGTGAACACTTAACAGTAAATGGAAGAGTTTAAAGGAGGAGCAAGGAGGGGTTAAGAAGGGGTTTAGGAAGGGGTTTGGCAGGCCATGCACCCACCCACAAAAGAGTAAACCCATTGCTACTCATAAACTATCCGTCTATAGTTACTACAGCAGAAAAGGACTCAAACCAGTAGTACATGTACTACAGCTCAGAGCTGAAGTAATACAGCACCACACATGGCCAACCACTGGTACTGCAACTCCTTCTTATAAGTAAGGAAGGGACTTAAAATAAAAGTTCATAGGAAATAATCTTCAAATAAATATAATAATTTAAACTTTATACAAGTATAAATAAATGCTCTTTAATGTAAAAAAAAGTCTATAATGTAACGTAAATATTCTTTTATTTTAAATGATTTTGTTACCCTTTTTTAATGTAAAACGTAACGTATCAATAATATTAATTTAAATCATTAAATTACTTTTAATTAACTTTATCCAATTGTAATAACTTCAATATGTAGCAAGAATATATTTTTTACATTAAGTGGGAAATTGAAACTCGAGAAAATATATTTTTAGATTTAATATATTACAAATAATTAAATTTTAATGTATAATTAGGGCTCCCGGTTTTATGGAATTTATTTTTTGACATTCCCTCAGTATTTATCCATATTTATTTTTTGCCAACTTTATCTGTATTTATCCATATTTATTATGGGTTTTGTGAAAAAATAAAGCTGAAACTTGTTTATTTCCACATTTATTTAACCAATACATATGCAGTCAAGCTTGAATGCCTGCCAGGTTTCAGTGATATGAACACTTGTAGAAGATAAATCAGTGCACTTATATGAAAATATGCACTTTTCAGTATTAACCTTGTGCATATCTACTGCTGTTTAAGCCTCTTTACTAAAATTCCTTTAGTTTTTAACCCCCTTACCTATCAATCCACACAGTTATTGGCCTGGCAGTCATGGCAATGTGCATTTAGAATCACTCAAAAAGCACCCGATTTCCATTTCTATCCACATTTAAAAATAAATACAGACAAGAAAATAAATGGTTTTTTGTTTGTATTTATCTGTAAAAATCTGTACAAACACAAAACAGCATTATTTTTTATTAAGTTATGAATGCAGTAGTTAATTTATATTGTTCTACCCTTAATATAAATATTTAGAATTAACATAAATATTTAACATAAAAATATTTTACTTTTGTTTTTTAAAGCTCAATAAACTTACTTTACCATAAAGAGATCTCTGCCCCGATTGTGGGGTTCTCCACCAAGTGTGCAGAACATCAAATACGGTTGAAAAGTCACTACTTTACAGTTGTATGTCACATTTTTAATGACTCCACCCCTATTTCAGGAAGTGGGGACATGTAAGTCTACACTTTGGGTATCTTTACACTCGTTAATGGTGAATAGCCAACAGTAGTAAAGTTACTCAAAAGTGTAAGAGTAATTTACTGGGAGTAAATCTGCATGTGTAGATTTACCTGTGTAACTTAGCTCCTTGGACTCCATATTGTGGTTTTGTGAGGGGAATTGCTCAGAGGTAGAAGAGACACAGGACCAGATGTATTAACCTATTCGGTGGTCGCAGAATCTTCTGATTCACCAAATAGGAGCGTTTGTAACTGCAAAATAGGCTTTTCTTCTTGTTAAACTGTTACTGACTTCTAAAATAGAATTGCAAATGGATAAATATTAACAATTTGGGGGGGGGCATTTTGTAGGCGTCCCTGCCAAACTCCGATTGGTATTGTATGTATTAATGGTTTGCAACCGGAATTCTGTCTACTTGCCTCGCGCTTTGTTGAGACCTGTGTTGAGCAACCTTTCTCACCACATTTGATTTAAGAGTGGTGTCATTGGTGGGATGGCTTATCTGGGCTGTGTAAACATTACCCGAGTTCTTTGAACTCTATAATACTGACGTGTAGCGTTTTCTATTTTGAGGAATACACCCCATATTCTGGAGCCTTCTGCTCTTCCAGAATGTTTTGAGCTCAAAACAGGTAATTTGAGTGTCAGAAGATCTTGGATAGTCACTGGGGTGCTGTGAGAGGAGCAGAATGAAAGGGGATACCGTTAACATCTAGGAATGAAACCTCCCTTTAGGAGCAATTAGATAATATAGCACATGGATGGTGGCGAGTCCAGGAAGGCACGGTTGCCCTTTCCTGTATAAACTCAGGCACAAGTAGAGGATCAATCACTATGCAATGGCAATGTGTCTAAGAGCCTTATTATGACTTTGGTGCTGCGGGATTGGGCTGCCACGCCAACGCCCCGCTCCCACCTCGCCAAAGGACTGCCTGCTTGATTCGGACTGGAATATAGGTCGGGCGGTAGTGTGATGGCTGGCCCACTGCAGTGCCTGTTTAAAGGCTCATAGGACAGCCGTAACAGGCACTGCAATGGGAACGCCATTGCAGGTTCCTGCAGAACATATATTGTCAAGTCCATGCCCTGCAGGAACTGGGGATGAATGCCGACACAGGAACACAACATGTGCCCCGCTGCATTACCTCCTGGCGCAGAGGCAACAGGGTGCCCTGTATGGCCCCCTTTGTTTCCTCACTGCCACACTTTTCATGTAAGGCTTGCCACCATGAAAACTGTGGGGGTGAGGAAACTCCTAATATGCTTGGCGGTGCCACAGCGGCACCACCAGCGTATTAGGGACCTCAGACCGCTGCAAGACCGCCAGAGATCGTAGATCCCTGGTGGCAGCAGCCTTCCCAATGCGGTCTAACTGCCCAACTTATTGTAGGGCAGTTGGACCATCACCGTGGGTTTGGCAGTTCATCAGACAGCCAAACTCAAAATATGGCCCTAAATCTTTTTCCATTTTTCCTTTTAGCGTGTCTTTGGTTAGCGAACGATAGGACCGACAATCAGTGTAACCATTTCTGAAACTCACTTAAAGTTATCGGGTGATATTACATACAAGAGAGGGGTCTCAACATTATGGGTCAGGCAAAGAGAATCCTTCCTATATGTGAAGTGAAACATTTAAAATATTTATGCGGAAACAAAATAGCATCTTCTCGGAGGGAGAGTTTGCATGTGCAGTCTTTATGCTGCTCCTAGAGGATGGTGCTCTGCCTTGTGTATTTATGTGTGCAATGGGGACTGCTCACAATCCACAGTGTGTGCACACCTGGAAAAACACAAGTATGATTCATTTATCTTAAGATGCATTAAGCATTATTCTTTGTTTTTTCTTTGTGTTCTTTAAAAGGCATCTTCTCACTAATGGCACATGTGTAGCCAGACAAGGGTGGAGATGCATTTGCCTCAAACCACAAATAGTCAATAGTACTGTTCTTTTTCATGAATGAAGTGGCATCTTCATTGATTCGCATGTTTGTGTGTGATCATATGGAATGTTGAGTGGTGAATGTGAGAATGAGTAAACGTGAGGACGAGTGAGTGAAAGAGTGCATGAGTTGATGAATGGGTATACAAGAGCTTGAAATGACAAGTGAGTCCATTAGTGGATGGATGGGTGAATAAGGTGATGGATACATGATTTGATTGAATGTGTAAATCAATGAGTGAATGGGTGAGTAAAGGAGTGGAAGAAGTGGTTGTATGAGTGAATGGTGAATGGGGATTTGAAGTTGTCCCGAATTGTTGCAGTTTGAGGGAGAAAGTGGTAACTAACTATAATGTTAACAGGTGCACTCGGTCTTTTAGGAATGTCTATGTTTTCTACTTTGTTATGTTTGCAGTATCTGGCCAATTAGATCTCATTTATACCACTCCTTACAACATTGTTGGACCGTTCTCACTGTCCTCACCGTCTGCGGCCATCTAGATGGTATGTTCTCACTCATGCAAGATCTTCAGTACCTCAAGAATTTGGGGAGCCTAGTAACTCTCAAGCATGTATTAATGGTAAAATCCCGTTTAGCCCAGGTGGAATATCTTTTCGAGGACTCTCACCTCTGCAAAAGTGTGTTGTCTTGCTCTTAAATCTGACTGATTCAGGGAGGACACGAGGGTCACACCGGTAGATTTACCTCACAACGAAGGAACTGGGATTCAAGGGGCCTGCTGTTTGAAATCAACTCAGAATATCTGCGTGCCTGTAATGTTGGCTTAAGTGGCGATTTTTATTTATGTAATGCCTTTCTACAGCGCTACTGTCACAACACTGTAGAATAAAATAAGTATTGGCAAAGCCAATAGATCTGGCGTTGTCAGCAGTCTTTTGGATTTGCAAATACTTGTTTTGTCGTGGTTTTTGTAAACCTTTTTTGTCAGTAAAGCTGCCAGGTCAATATAAAAAGATAATTCCCTAAAAGCAAAAATATTTCTTTTGGTTTAAAAAGCATGCATTACCATAGTAGCCTCTGGCATTAAGGGAACTACTTTCTGTGTGGATGTGCTCCCTGTGAAAGAACAGAGGGGCACCAATTTTTTGACATCACTGCAGCTTTTTTTTTCGCCATATTTATAAGTTGCTGCAAAGTCCAGTTAGCGTCATTTTTCCAGCGTTACAGTGAATTTTCCACCACGCCACTTCTGTTAGCGTGACTTACCGAAAATGAGATGCAAGGTAGGAATTTCATTGTAAAAACTCCCACAAAACACACAATGCGATATTTAGAAGGATTTGTTTGTATGTCGCTAAAATAGAAAAAGTGCTGCTAAGTCCCATTAGCGGCAGTTTTTTAACATCAGAAATTACCTGGTCTTAAAAACGATGCAAACACACTTAGGGCCTCATTTAAGAGGTTTTGGTGCAGGACAGCACCGCAAGGAATCTTGTGGTGCTGCCCTCCGACAAAACAGGAGAACAGGAATGTGCCCTATCAATAAGATAGGGTGCATTCCTGTCTTTTTCCTCAACATTGGCGCACAATGGCTGCCATGCGCCAATGCAGGCACCCTGGTGCCAAGGTGCAAGGGTGCTTGCATTGTGGGGCTGATTGATTATGTGTAGGAAGGGCCACCTTCCAGCACAAAAATGAACTAGAAAGGGGCATTCAGCACACATTTTTTGTTTAATTTCTTTACTAGTATTTTTCGCAAAACATAGTTGCCATACGGTTACAAGCATCATTTCAGCTCAGACGCGGAGGTGCATACATCACAGGTGATAATAATTCAGTCAATAGTTCAGTAAATGGCCTGGAGCCTAGGCTGCTGCGACTAACACGGGGGCACTCGCAAATATGTGTTACAAGGTATACGGGGATTGGACGCTGTATCTTACGCCACTAATAGGAGCTGACGAGTATTGCTCTTTGAAGGGAGGGGAGAGGAACCAAGGTCTAGGGAATAACAGTATTAACTGATGCCCAACTCAGGTCTCCACTACTTCTCTTCACTCCCACACCACCTGCTCAACCCACACAACTGTAGGATCAATGGTTAAATATCTAGTTGCATCACTGGAAGATGATGAGGCAGGTGGAGAATGTACATGGAGATGGTAGAAAGGGGTCAACACAGGGAGCCAGTGCGTCCATGGAACATCCTTGCCTTACATGCTACTGTGTCGCCCGCTACCACCACTTCGTCCGTGCATGTTACTGGGGCCTGGGACTCACCCTCTAACTGCCAGCTGCGTTGAAAGTCCTACAATATAACATCCCAGTCGGCTGCCATCAGAACTTTACGTAACCCCAATGTGTCTTTGCAGTGCAAGGAGATACTTTCAGCTTGCGTCCAGACTGTTCGTGAACGGAACCACGCCAGCGCGAGGGGGGCTCTGAACGTTTTCATTTCTTGGTGATTAAGCACTTAGCTTTAAGTAGTCCCAGGCTTATAAACCTGGACTCCACCCTGTGCCTAGCCAATCTATGGAAGAGCCCCAGGATAAATACATCCCAGGTACACACCACTGTCCGCCCAGTGCAGCCAGCTAAATGTGCTGTGATGCTGCGCCAGTACTCCTTGAGAGTGGGGCAGCCCCAGAGCAAATGAATGAGATCCACATCAATCAGCTTACATATGGGACAACAAGCATCTCCATGCAAGAAGTACCTGTTGATCTTAGCTGGGATCAAATAGGCTCTGTGCAATACTTAGTACTTAATGAGACGGAATCTGGCCTTTATAGGAATATGGGTAAGTCCCTCAAGTATAGCCACCCATTCGCGGACTGCGCATGGGTGAGTCAGGTCTGCATCCCAGCGATGTTGAAGAGACGTTAACAGGTGTGCTGTGTGCATGCGCAGTGAGCTAGCAAACTACTTTGTGAGATGCCTCCCTGTGTATGTATTGAACTGTGAGATGCATGTCAGGCTTCCGAGACACGTCCCACTATTGGGTCCGCAGTGCTGTAAGTAACGGGGTACACAGTAAAAACTGAAATTGTGGCAGTCCAGGATCCTCTACTAAGGCGTCGAAGGGTGCCAGCAGCCCATCTTGGTTTAGGTCGCCCAGAGTCTGTAGGTCAACCACCTGCCAGACAGAAAGTTCCACCCTAGTTGTGGCGTGGCCGCCCCTTGGCGTGCCTTGCAGCAGTAATGCCTGTGCATATGGGATGGCAGAGTGTGTGAGACTCAAGCAACGGTGAAAGCATTTATATGCCACCTCCAACATAACTGGATGGGCACTCCACCTCTTCTCCTGGGATGAAACAGTGCCAGGACTGACGAGTGCATCCACACTGGCGAGAGCGCAGCCCTGTCCTCAAGATTTAGTCCACTAGACCATCTGGCCACCCCCTGCAATTTCGCCGCCAGGTAGTAGTGCTCCATATTGGGCACTTCAAGGCCTCCCTGACCAACTGGTAAGTATAGCTTGGGCAGAGCAACCCTGCACCGCGATCCATTCCATATGAAATCACGCATGATGCATTCAAAGGAGTGGAAGACAGGAGGCCGAATATACACTGGCAAGTTAGTGAAGAAATTCAGTAACCGGGGAAGGACCTCCATCATAAGTAGCGCTATGTGGCCCATGATGGTCAGGGGGGGACTTTGCCAGAAGAGCATTTGCGACCTGACGACTGCTATCGCCTGCGAAATGTTCCCCTCTAGTAGGTCCACTGACTGACGATATACACGTACTCCAAGGTACCGAAAGACAGTGGGCTGCCACTTCACAGGTATATTGTTAATGACCAGTGTGTGGTTGGGGCAAGCCTGGTTGAATGGGTTCAAGCAAACTTTTGTCCAATTCACTTGGAGACCAGAGAGGGATGCAAAATCATTGAGGATCCGCGCCAAGTCAACAGGTGTTCCCCTTAGGTCCCAAATGTACCAGAGCAGGCCATCTGCATATAGGGAGATCGCATGGTTCCCATCACCCAAGGGGATACCCCATTCCACCCCATTTCCACAAATGGCTTCCACGAGCAGCTCTATAGCCAGCGAGAAGAGCAGAGATGACAGCAGGCACCCTTGCCTGATACCACGACTAATGGGCACAGGGTCCGACACAAGGGCACCCATTTTGACTCTAGCGGGAGGAGAGGTGTATAACAGCTGTATTAGGTGGAGAAAATGAGCCCCAAGTCCATAGCAAGACAAGGCGGTGAATAGAAACTCCCATTCCATGGTATCAAATGCCTTCTCCAAGTCAAGCACCAGACACCCTGAGTGAGGCCAATGTGAGGCTGAAAATCTGGCCTCCCGGAAAAATCAACGCAGGTTAATGGATGTATGCTGGGAACACACGAATCCATTCTGGTCAGCGTGCATCAGATTGGGCACCAGGGGGGCCATCTGATCTGCCTGTATTTTGGCCAGGATTTTATAGTCCACGTTTAAGAGCACCAGTGGCCGGTAGAAGCCAAAGAGAGTTGGGTCTCTATCCGGCTTAGGCAAAGAAACAAGCAGAGCTTTACGGAGAGAGGCCGGGAGGATGGAGGCTTCAAGCGAATCTCCATACAGGGGGAGCAGGCGAGGGGCCAACACATGAGCGTATGCCTAATAATATTCCGCTGGCAGCCCATCCATCCTGGGCGTCTTGCCCATGGCCAGAGCTCCTATGGCCTCCCTGACTTCAAATAGTGTGATCAGCTCCTCCAGTTCCACCCGCTGTTCCGGCGTAATGGTGGGCAAGTGAGTGGATGCAAAGAAGCCTGCTAGATCAGCCAGACAAATGCTGGCAGCAGACACATACAGAGCTGTGTAGTGTCTGGTGAGCTCAGAGCTGCATCTGATGGATTAGCCATGCGAGAAAACGCAGCTGCATGAGTGCGGGCGGAATGCGCAGAATAGTTCAGGCATAGCAATCACTCCAGTAGGTCTGCATGCTCATGTACTGCTTGAGTATGTTATTGAGGCAGACTCCAGCTTCAGAAGGGAGGGATCAATATGCATGAGATCACCATCAATTTGTTTGAAAGCACCCCAGCTGAGTCCCATGCAGTGCCCCCCTGATCATGACTTTGAACGCTCACCATTCCATGCCTCTGGTGGCAGCAGAACTGGTGTTTGTTTGAAAGAAGTCCGCTGTGGCAGTGCCCAGTGAAGTCCGAAAAGAAGGATCCTCCATCTCTGCAGGTTGAAAGCGCCAGATATGCATCGCCTGTTTGGCATCTTCTCATTCCAGCTGGAGAAGCTGGGGGTTGTGATCCGAATATGTGCGCCCCAGATAGTCTACATGCCAACAAACCAGGAGCAGCTCCAATGAGCTCACAATGCGATCAATGCAGACATGGAGGTCGTGCGGTGAGAAATAAAAATAATATGCCAACCTCCCCAGTACGAATATGTAGCGGCACTCCCCATCCAGCTCCATCTCCTCCACGGCAAAGTGGACGCTTGGCCACACCCAGATAGGCAACCCCCTCGCATATGTGGATTAATCTGTGCAAATACCCTACCATGCCATTGGCGCTGGAGCTTGTGGACTTCAGTCAGTGTGATACATGTTACCTGCAATTGCGCAATAAGGCAGAGATGCACAGCGTAGCAGCACAATGGCGTGTGCATGCCACTCACATTCCAGGTGATTATGTTAGTAACCAGCATGTGTGGAATTATGCAAGTGCGTAGAGGTGCACAGGGAACGCAGCAGGAGGGATGGAGCAGAGTATCCGGTCAAAAGCCTGAAGATGTAGGCAGCACCTGCAGGACAACATTGCCTGTAATATGCGCATGTTAAACAATAAGGTGAGGGGGAGAACGGGAGTATTTTAACATTGAACAGCAGAAGAGCGGAGGGACAACATGTATCTGCCCAAACTGGCAATAACGCCTTGTGGTAACTGCCGGCAAGTATCGACAGCCAAACAGTGCTTAAGGCTCTAGGGGGTTGAGAGTCTAGCACACGTGTTGCCCCACATGCCCACCGGAAAGAGCGCTCAGTGTTATTTGTATCAATCTTCAGTCCAGCTGTGAAGGCAGGCGCCAAACTTCCCAGACTACCTTCCATCTCTAGGTCAATGGCACCATAACAGCCGGCACACAAGAGGCCCATGCTGAATGCATAAGATATCACCGCACAACATGTTCCATTTGGTAGTCAACACCTTAAATTAGGTCATCTGCCGCCGTCTGAGGAGTCACATCCAGGGGCCGCCCGGACTCCGCACCATATGGCCACGTCTCAGTGGAGTCATCGTCGCTGGGGAGTGTACAGGGGGAGTGTTGGGATCCTATCTCTGAGTGTTATTGTGCATCGTTGCCGCTGAATGCAGCTCCTTCTTCCTCTCTTGTATAACTTGCTCCAGATTGGGGTTGGCTTGTAGTTGTGGCAGGGGACGCCTGCTCCACCTACGCCTCCCACTATGACTGGCTCCGCGAATGACAGCTTGTTGCACAGACCCTTCACTCCCTGTCTGCAGCACCTGGTGACCAGCAGATTCCAGCCAGGTCCAGACCTGTTCGGCTGCGTCACCGAATTGCGTGTTACCATCTGATACCACTCACAGCCTTGCAGAGAAGAGGAGGGAGTATTTGATACCCAACTCTTGGAGGCGTCACTTAACCACTAGAAATTACCCACTATGCCACTGCACCCCTATGGCGTAGTCAGGGAAGAAAAGTACTGTGGCATTATCTACTTTTACCTCTCCCAGATTGCGCACCTCCCTCAGGACAGCATCTCGATCCCTGTAGTAGGCGAAACAGAAAGGGTCTAGGACCTGTCCCTGAACCATCCTTGCACCGGATGCCCAGGTATTATGTATGATTTGCGGTGCAGTGCAGTGTGGCCAGCTGGCCCCTCTCCCCGATTCAGGTGTATGGTAGCCAGGAATCTTTGTTCGGGCGGCACCGATGGAAATCCCCCATACACACAAGAGTGCACTAACCGGGGGCAAGGAAAGGCTGCGCCACCTGGTGGGCTCCTCTGATCTAACAGTGGCGATCAGATTCTGTGTTCCCTAGTGCCCCAGTGAGTAACAGTGGATCAAGCTGCTGGCCCAAGGGCCTGGGCTCAAATCGACACCGTGCCTCTGGCACCCGCCACCACCAACGGCTGATATCAGTGACTAGAGTCAGTTAGTGGAGGCCCCCACCAGTCTTGTGCAGTGCCCTCGTGATGTGGGTCTGTCGCAGCGCAGGGATTGCTCAGGGTACGATGTGTGTCACCCACAGGTGCTAAGCCTGGGCCCCACACAACCCCCGGGCCTCCTCCGTTCCCCATGCCACCTTCTCCGCACCTGGACATTGACACCGGGGCTCAATCCGCCACACTCTCTCTGAATCTGTGACTCAACCAGCAGCAGCCTCAGCCAGGCCAGATTTCACAATCCTGGGTACAGCAGTGGTCGCAGAGTCCGCTGGGGAACCTCACAATGCAGGTGATGCAACAGGGCCATCTTAGGCGCTAAGTCACGGCGCTCCCACCACACAAGTTTGGTGCAGCTTAGGGGCCTCACCCTTCACAGCATCTGGGCAGCGCCACCTCCAACGGCCTGTGATGCAGAGAGGTGCGGCCCACCATCGTCAATCTCCTCCATGCACCCCAGTGTAGTGGTGGAGCGTGTTATGCAATGCAGACCTTCCCACATCATTGTGCAGGAGCGCCTCTACTGACACAGGTCAGCAACATGTCTACATGCGACCTGCCATCCTTCGCCACCAGGTAAGGACGATTGTCGACACCTCAGTGCCTACCGCCATGGCCCACAGGCTCTGTCTCGATGCGGCCCGCCTTCACCAACAGGCCGCAGCGACTCCACAGCACTGGTGCCTCCCACTTTGGGTCTCAGACGCAGGCCCAGCGAGGCCTCCAGGCCCCAGGGACTGTCTGTGCTTCCAGGTATCCGCCGCCATGGTGTCGCAAGGATAGCGCAATGAAAAGTGCTGGTTTTCTCCAGCGATATGCCACTTTTCATAAATGAGGCCCTGATTCTGCATTTCCTCTTCCCCTGGGACTCTGGCTGGTCATCCTGGTTGTTGGAGGGTTTGGCGGGGTTGTTGACTTGTGCTGAACTTGGTCCTAGCTGCTCCATTCTGCTTTCCGGGGTTTTTCTTTTCTTTCCTTAGAGGTGTATTTGTAAGCTCTTTTTGCCTCTAGATGCTGAATAGTGACGTTAGGCTAACTAACATGAATTTTTTTGCCCTCTAATTGGCTGGCTGGCACTTTTATAATGCTAATGTGTATTTTTCTATCGCCTTGATGCTAGTGTTAGCGACAATTTTCCCGGCCGCTAGATGATCCTAATGCCCTGTAGCAATGTCTTATTTGTTAATATGTCGCAAACATAACGTCAGGAATTGGCAATCAGCAGCGGTAAAAAAATTGCCACTAAGCAACATCAAAACTGCTTAGCGGCAAATCTTGTAAGTGTACCCCAGAATGCTATTGCTTACAGTAACATTAGACAATGGTTAAAGTGGGTTGACTAACTGCCTCACGCTGTATGCTGCAGTGGGCAGAAGAAAAATTTGAATGACACAACAGACCAATAGATTAGGATAGCTAGCTGAAAGCCCCTGCAAGTATATTATATACATATGTAATTTTAGTAAAATTAAATGGTCATGGCTAACGCCAGACCTAAAAAGAGTGCAATGAAAAGCTTGAGGTCCTTGGAATCAATACAAAAACAACCGCACTGAGTTGTTTGAAGGAGATGCGGAAGAGATAGATTTTTAACGATTTACTGAAAGAGAGAAGGTCAGGTTATATTCACAGCAGGTGAGGCTTCATCAATGCTTGTTTCATTGTTAGACCAATATCTGGTCACTGATATAGCTGGTATTTCTGAAAACTCAGTGGGATCCATAGAGCCATCAGGGTAAAGTGACGTGATGTCATATGTCTATTACTGTGGACAGTGGTTGGCAACTTACAATGGTGAGTAAAGGGTATGTAGATGATTCATACTGAGATGTCTGCATGAGAGTGAGCCATGTGGTTTATAGGTTGGGTGCAATCCAAAGGGCAGTAAGCAGCAGTAGCACGGTGATGAGGATTGGCAGTGTGCGGGTAGTTAGGTCTTAGGTGGTGTCGGCGTAGTTAGAGTATGAAGAGCGACCTCATGATGAAGAAGTCTGGTCTCAGGATGGCGGTGTGATTTTCAGAAGGAGATGTGTAGTGTCAGGATGTGCTCAGAGCGAAAAGGAGTTTGGGCTGAAAATGTTGGGTGGGTGCGTGTTGTGTGGGGGTATTTTATCGGCAGAGCTGTAATTTTCTAATTTAAAAAAATAAGCTCGCTTTTACTCAACCAGCGCAGTATGATGCAAAATATAGCTTCAATTTACTTACCACGTAAAAGGCCCACATGCTCAGTGCTAACTTGTACAGTGGCATGTGAGCATCTGTGAGCACCTTAGTAAATGAAAGGCAAATTATTTCATCATTTGTTTTTTCTCTATCTGGGTGACCCCCATCGAGGTTTGAGTCTCTGTTTTGCAATCACTTGCAATTAGCCAGGGTGTGCAGGGGTCCAAAGACTTTCTTTGCAGCTTGCCTCAGGCTACTGATTGACCGGGTTTCTAAATACCAAGGCTACCTAGTCTTGATTCCACCTCATGTCTCTTTTTTCTACCACCCTGCACTCTTCCTTCTCTTTAGCTCTACTTTCTCCGTTTGACTTTGTTATATCATTCTCTTCCTCCTTTCTATCTCGCTATCTGTCTAGCTGTTGCTGTGGGTCAAAGTATGATGGTGAAAAATAAGTCCAGGGCTCCAAAAATGAGTGCTGGTGCGCACCACGTGTAACCACCTGTACAAATTGCACACTTTGATGAGCTATTCCAGAATGTGGCCTTATCTGTAACGCTTTTTGAAACTGAGACTGCGGTTGCGGGCTGGATCTTATATCCGTGCTGCGCCAATCACTACCTTTCCATGTTCTTCGGATAATCAAATCTTTATTTAATAAAAAACACTTGTAAAGTGATACATACCGGTAGGGTTGGATTGGGGTCACAATTAGGCCCGGGCAGCCCAAAAAAAAGTGGGCCATATTTGAAGATCGCAACATTTCGCAATACGATGTTAAGTTCGGATAATTTAGCTAAATGATGACAAACATTTGCGATAATAAAAGTATTTTAAAGCTTATAGGGCCTGTACTTAAATAGGAAATTAACATTCCAATAAAAAAAATATACTTTTGAAGCACAGAATTATCAAAAATTGTAGGAACTCACTTTTAATTATGTTTTTTATCCATATGTTTGCTGTAGATGTTTTGATTGATGTTCATTGGGGAACATTATATAAACTGCTTTTACACTCACTATTTAATGATATTCATTTTATTTTTTGCAGTACTTAAGAGAGCCCCTCCAATGTTAGGAGACTGTTGAAAGGTGCCTCTGTATTTTTTTTGTTTTACTCGCGGCTAGCATCATATGTACGTTCTGAGAAAGGGAATGATGTTCGTGTGTAAAGCAAGAATAAAAAATAGTTTCACTTTCCTTACATGCAGTTTTATGCAGCATGAACTAGGCCCAGAAGCATTGGAGCGCTTTAAGTGAGCACCAGATAATATTACAGAGGGGCATATATATATTTTTTTCCACAGAATCACAGGATGTCGAACTGACGCTGGGGCTTGAACCTGGTTTCCCAGTTTCAAAGTCAACTAAGACCACAACCTGTCCATGTTGACTGCAGTAATTTTGATCTGGCATGCAAAGGAGACTGAATTATCTTTGCCTGTTGCATGGAGTGGAGGAGGACAAAAATAAACGGAGGAGCTCCCTCGCTGGCCCTCACCAACACCACCACCCGATGTTCCAGTCCTTTCCCCTCGGGCAGTCCCCTGTAAAGTAAGTGCTACTGGCTTCCCATCAGCACCTTCTTGTGGCCTCTGTCACATCTGGAGGGAGCCAGAGGACAGGCACATCTCAAGCTGTGATAGTCGGAGCAGCCTATTGTCATTCTACCTCTGACATTAGCCCGCTGGCCTGACTTCATATGCATGGGGTCATGTTTGTTAAGGCTGTAACAACAGCCTTTCACGCTGTGCACCAGGGGTGGAGTCCTTAGTAGACCAATAAAAAACGCCCCATCAATTGGCATCAACCAGAGGCCCATCGGCCGATGTCCGATTGCCTGCCTTGCCAATCCGAGGCTGCATAATGGTCTCGGCCATCTCAAAAAGCTTTGCTTGGGGGGGAGGGAGGCGTGGGGGACAGCAGTACACAAATGAGCATGGGATACTCTAGGTTGGTTAAGGAAGTTTCACTTACGGCTTTTTCTGGTAATATTTTCGAAACTACATGCACGATGAGGGAAAATTATGGAAGTCAGTGTGTGACTGGTCAGACTTCGGCATCTGACCAGGCAGTCATGAGAATGACAACTGATGGAGAAAGATGGGTCGGTGAAACCTTGGCTTTGAGCTCATTGGGGTTTTTGGACCTCTTGGCCCTACTCTGCTTTGAAGAGATGAGTTTTCAGTACCTGGCCAACCTGTAGGAAATCTCCACTCTCAGCTCCACAGGAAGGGCATTCCTAACAGAACAATATTGCATGAGAAGGTATCTTTCTCTAAGTTTTATATCGGGATGGAGTGGACGCATGGCCCGCAGGTTCCGGGTGGTCGGTCTCAGACGTTGGTATAATGATGGGGGGTGGTGTAGAAAAGACCTCGGAGAGGTACCCTTGAGTGCCGCCATGTACACCTTTCTCAGGGATTAATGTACTTGTTATCTTTCTGTCAGAGAGAGCCGAGGGTGAGGGCTGTGGGGGGCTGGCAGGCCTGCAATCCAGGGTGTCTACAAAAGCAGGGCACTTCGTGCTATGCAGGTCGATGTGCCTAGAAGCACAGCTACTCTGTAACAATGATGCTTTACCTTTTACAGCGCCATTGATCATTGAATCCAAACCCGAACATCGATGTTTCAAGTAAAAAAAATCGAGCACACTTGTATTGATATTATCCAACAATTGCAACTCGTAGTTCACTGTAAGGATATTTGCAAGAACAAAAAGTTGAGACCAGACTTCCAAATGACTTTGTCAATCATTTTATTGTGAGCAGACATTGTCCACACTCAAGGGCTCATTGTAAATTAAATACGTTAGAAAGATCACACATGGAACACACAGGCGCAAAATAAATTAAATAAATTAATTAGAAATCTTTTTCCACTCTGCAAACTTCTGAATCGCACAATAAATACATTCGAAACATAACGCAACATAAATTCAGAAGATGAGATTGTTACTTGGAGCACAAATGTTATCACATCACACGTTTCCCACTCATAATATTTTACAACACACATTTAGCAGTTTCGGAAAACCCTTGGCTGATGTGTGTTTTTTTCTACAAAACATTTGGCAGGTTTAAAATGGAAGGAATGTTTTAGGTTAATCCAGCTTTGGCCTAAATGTCCTCTGTTTTGCTTCAGTCATTCCAGTCAGTCGCTTTTGGTTGGAGCTCATTCCACTGAGTATCAAGCACCATAACACATTGCTCGGAAAAATTGGGTAAAGTTGGTAAAAATTGCGAGTTTAACTCGTTTATAGCAGTGCTGCTAATATTGGCAACAATAAATCAATGAGTCAAAGCAGAGCTACATTTTATCTTTATTGGTGGTCGGCTAAAGCTAGAGGGACCAGCTCTCTCCAGGTCATCACCCACACTGTCTCCAGTCCTTGTTATTGTATAAGTAAAGCAAGATTGCAACATTCAGCATGCATCCGGCGAGCACCCGAATGTTCAGGACCGGAAATAGTGCCTGTAATGACCCGGAAGGAGGAAGTGACACTAGCTGGACCTGAGCTGAATCGAGTAGTGTTTTGTGCCTTTCCACTCAGGTTTTCAGTCAGGTTTCAGGTGCTTGGGTGGCCATCTGCAAATGTATAGTTGTCTGCCCAGTCAAAGGCCTTTTGTCTCCAGAGTGGCTCTTGCCTTTGTGGTGGGAATAGCTTCGGTGAAATAAACACAGTAATGATCGGCCCACCATGCCAAGGCACTCGAAATGGCTGTCTATCCTAGGGAAATGAAATGAGTGTATCTGATGCACTGTGTGTTTCCACCTAGGGTGTGGAAGGCATTTTTTCAGCTTTCAAGGGTAGATGTGGTGCCAGTTCATAAGAAGTGGTCGAAGGCAGAACATCACAACTGCATAAGGAAAGATCCTGCAGTCCAAATTAGTGGGGCTGATTTTATAGTATATGGTCAAACAAATTCCATAGAACGTGGATCAGAGTGAATTTAGACATAAGTGATCTTGTTTTTTTTCAATTCTAAAGCAAAAATGTGGATGTACGAAACAAAGTTTATGCGAGGTACATAGGCTTTGAAAAGTATTCTACAAATTGTCCCACTAAATTCCACTTCTTAATTTGAATCAAAAGGAAAACTGATCCCACGTTTGCAGATTGAGTGAACAGTGGTTGAATGGCAGACTACAGCGGGGAATATTTCTTGACACATCCTTCAGCTGGTTTAATGTATGTATTATATTATGTATGTGTGCTGCTATGGATGTATTAATGCATGTGTGGCATTTCACAGGTTTTTCAGTGGATCAAATGTTTCTTTACATAGAGAGGAGCCTTTGGAGTGAATCATCATGTTCAATCCTCTTGTGTAGTGCAGACGCCGTAGCTTTTCTAGGCAGTTTTATCACGACAGACATTGGGTTTTGAATCTTGAATTGACGACTACATAAAGGCAGCCATAACACTAGTTTAGACTTCCAATGTTTTACAAATGTTGTTGTATAAAACCTAAATTCTTTGAATTATAATGTGCCACCTGCGTAAGAAATCCCCTGTGTTTCTATTGCTGCACATGCAAAATTTGAGATTGCTATCATATCCACTCCTGGGCTCTCCTTTATGAAGGCAGAACACATTTAACTTCATTTATCTTTATACCCAAAAGGTCATTTGATTAGTTGGTGGTCCCCCCGCTTGAGCTTTCGCTAGTTTATCCATAGTTGTTCATACTGTGTCAAACAAAATTGAGTATTTTCTAAAACTGGTCTTACCAATTTACGATAAAGTGGATTGATTACTTCTCTTTTTCTACACAACCTAGTACTGCATTTTTATTTGTGCTATTCATTGGTGGTCTACATCTAGTTTAGTGACAGCTTTTACAACCAGATATTTAATGGAGGCAATTAATTTCAGCTACCCACCACTCATTTTTGAATAACATTTTTGATTTTGTGGCATTACTAAGTTGGTTGTAGGTTTCGTTCTCAAATGCTAGCCTAATTAATGTCAACTGCATTGGGGTAACAAAAGAGATTAGTTTGACACCACTTATGTTCTAGCACAACCATTTCAGTGCTTCTGAATAGACTAATTTCTGGCATGGATTTTTTATTTATTGTAGAATTTACAGATTAATAATTTATCGAGAGTCTAAAAGCGAGGAGCAATATTTCTGCTGATCGTAAACAAGCAGGCAGCAATATAATACCACGGGTTTTGCCTTTAAGAAAGGATCTGGAAACCCTAGGAGAAAAGCAATACCAGTTGCAAAAAAGGTGTAGTGTGTCAAGATCTGTGTGTAACGTGCAGGGCGCACTTTTGAATACTGGCCTGGCTGACGCACCCGTACATCCACCCAAGGATGATTTCATGAGTACCTTCAAGTATGCTCACATAAACACCAAGTATTTAAGTGCTAAAAGACAATTGGGATTGAGTTTAGTGCTACATCATATTCTTTATAAGCTCTTAGGCCAAAGACAGTGCAAGTCAGGACATAGTGCAGAAGGCGTTCATATATATCAAGGTGGATATGAGTGCCTATTTCATGCTCCAACACTTTTGCGAAAGGTTTGTTTCATTCTGTATTACCAGAAGCAATAGTAGTCAGTACATTATTATAAGCCACCTGAATGAACCAACCGCATCGAACACTTGAGTCATGAGGTGAGGTAAAGCCAGTTATGGTTTGTATCTTAGTGAAAAATAGCATACAATGGGATTTTTCCCCCTCTATTTAAAATTAAGCTGTCTCTGTACACCTCTTCATTTATAGTGGTTCTCTTATGCTAAATAGAGAACACTGGCTATCAATCGAGGTTGCGGGGACAGAGAGTCAGTCACTTACAGAGGAAAGGATTAACACAGTGCAAACAGTCACACTAGGCTTTAGGATGCCTGCAAATGTGGTCAGTGCAGCATCTCAATGCTCTGAAACCAAGTTTGAAGGAACTCTGCATAATGAACTTCATCAGTGGCTAATAATGGTTTGTCTAGCAATGTTATATACCTAGATTGTTGTGTTATTTGGGATTAAATTGAACATTACTGGTTTTTGTCTTTGGAAAAGATTGGTTGATGCTCCAACACTGGCTGTTTTTGGCCTTCCTTTGGATCAACGGTAGACAATTACTCAGATTAGAATGAAGAATTAGATGAAACCTCTTTCTCCTGTAAACCTTAAATACTTTGGGCCCTCTTCACAAAGGTAAATTTACCCTTTTAAGTAAGTTTACGATTGTTTGCTATTCACAAAGAAATTTGCGAGTAGTATCTTTACGAATGCGGAGTCTCCTCACATAAAATGATAGTTTTTTGTATGCGAAGGAACCTCGCACTCGTAAAGATACCACCCATATATTGTCTTTGTGAATAGCAAACAATCATAAATTTACACAAAAGTATACGTTTACCTTTGTGAATCATGCTCTAAGTGTGTGAGGTGCTCCCTCTTAACCCGACGAAGCCTCCAACATACTGTCCAAGTCTGATTATAACTTCTGGCTTGACCTACTGGCTGCCTTGACAGACCATCGGCTGCCAGTCATTGTTATGTATACTGTGTAGTGATTGTGCAATACACAACTGCACTCATCACATCAGTGCAGAAATAAAAATAATAAACTAGCTCCCTAGGTACAAATCTAACAAAGCTGGAGTCAGAAACATACAAATAAAATGATGTATTCTGCATCCAGCACCTTTGGCAGTAGAGTGTGTGAACAAGGATAAAAAACACATATTAAGACTGGACTCGGACTGTGGAAGGGTTAGTGAAACAGTGGAACCTTGTGTCTCACTTGTGATGAGGCACTCAAGCATAGTCCTTGTGCAAAAGGGCACCCACTCCAGAAGTGGAAGAGCACCGGCAGCATCGCTACTCAATCTGCCTCAAAAGCACCATTCTTGGCGCCAAGATATCCCGCCTTCTTTTTGTGCCTCATCCACATTTTCTTTAGTATGCTCGGCGTCCCACTGGGCATGCGCTCCAAGAGGAAAGACGCGTCTGTTCCTTCCGGCTGTGCCTGGTCTTCTGTAGTGTTTCGATGGCGACAGTCAACAGGTCTGCAAGTGACAGGAAGAAAAGGTGGATCGTCATTTTTAGCAGTCATGGTACAGTCATGAACAGTAGTCAAAAAAATTACTAAAATTAATACGTTGAAATAAAAGGGCATGGGAGACGTCCCCAACAAGTATGCTACAGTATGGTTATGAAGAATGAGCCTGGTGGAAGAAGCCTCACTTATTCAGATACTCCACTGGTGGGTTTGATTATACTCATACTTTGGTTTCGTTTTCGACGTACTTCTTAAGTAGGGTTTACTCTATCATACTTCACATAAAGAGCATAGTTAAAAAAAATCTTCTTTTTATTAATGTCAACAATAAACTTTGTGTATTTTAAATATTGTTTTTTTTTTTTTTGCCCGTTTTATATTTCTAAGGCCAACCACTAGATGATCCACTCATTAATAGCATACACAGCCGATATGTGTTTTGGGATTTTATCGCTTTATCCCAGTTCATGTTGAAATCTTGGCCCAGATTTACGAACATTTTGAGCTGGGTTTGCATCTCAAATGTGATACAAATCAGTGAGAAATGCTTTTTTAGAATTTACTTTCTAGTGCAAAACTTATTTCTGCTGGAAAGTTTCCTGAAAGTAACACAAAGGAGCGGAAATCCCTGCTTTGGTTACTCTGCGTCAAGGGGGTGTTCCAGGGGTGGTACTTGTGCGTTCCTTTGCAACCACAATGATTTCTGACACAAAACTGTATCTATTAATATTAGTAAACCGGGTTTTACGCCCAAAAATAACGCCACTTTGAAGCAGGCATTAAAAGCAGAAATGCTTTTATTTCTCCAAACCTTTCCCATTTTGCATGTGTGCTGCATTGTACAGCACACATCCGAAGTGGGAACATTTTAAAATGTATCTAGGCACAGTAAACCTATGCTAGGCATCATACACACGCCCTTGTGCTATGGCACAAAGGTCTGTGCGTGGCACTAGGCAGCTTGAGTTTGTGCCAGCTCAAAGGAGAGAGCAGGAAAGAGCCATATCTCTGTAGATAAAGGTTTTCCTGCTCTCTCTGTGTCATGCAGTGCAGCAACTTTGGGTGATGAACTGCATTCTGTGTCATCTTTCTAAATCCGGGCCTTTGTTTTTTATGTGAATTCAGTTTTCTGTGAACATAAATACCCATTATATGGTCCTAACCCTATGATGAAAGAATCCCACTCAACATCACTTTATGGGGAAACGATGAGTGCAATGCGGTCAGCCTACATTTTGGACCTTAACATGGGTACCTATGTTTAATGAAAACTGTTATTTTTGTCATGGTTTGTATAAACCTTTATTTTAAAGAATCTAGCGGGCTCTAACAAATACTAAAAAAAAGTGGCTATAATCAAAGGCATTATTTGGTCTTCAACGCACACATTCTTATTGTAGTCCCCGGTACTGAAGGCAACTATTTTGTGTGCGGATGTGCTTGTTGTGAAGAAGCAGAATGTTGTCACTCACAGTGAATTAGCCAATGGCAGAAGTGGGCTGACCCACTGTCCCATACTGTGGGCTGTAGTGGGTGGAATTAAAATGTGAATGACACAACAACCCCAATGAACGAAGAGGGTTGGCTGAAAGCCTCAATGAGAAAGTGTATTGTTTATTTAAGTTTCGTAAAATCTAAACTTCTTGGCTAACACCAGACCTAAAAAGCAGCTGTGTAAGTCTATATTTTGTTTTAACTTTTTGACCCAAAGCAGAAAGCCTTTTTGCTGTGAGACACTAGGTTTTATCTTTCTGACAGCATAAGTTTGTGTATAGTCTTCATCAATGTTGCATACGTTGGCTCTGAAGAACAATGACAGAAGAGGGACATGTGAGGGGCAACTCTATCGTATTTGGTTAGGAGTTATGCAAGATCCTCTAGGTGATGGGAACGAGTCTGATCTTAGAAAATGCACTATCTCGGACATCATCTAAAGGCAACAGTAATTGTGTGGGGTAAGACATGTCGGTGCATAAGAGGATTCTGCTATGAATCCGGAAAAGTGATACAAATTCAAACACTGACTGCTTCCTGTGTAATATAAGCTTATTTTGCTGCACTGAAAAATATTTGCAAGCCGTCTAATTTGATGTATATGTAAAATAGTCACTGGTCTAAAGAGGTTTGCAGAACGATAAGTGGTAGGTTGTGTGCTTTATTATGGTAAGAGCTCGGGGGACACAACAGGTGTTTGGCCCACGTATTGCCCCGCTGGGGCACTTTGCAATTACAGAAGGAGGCTGCAGACGCTTGTGCGGCCCTTCTGTAATATTGGTCGCCCTGGCTTGGTCACAAGGAGGGGGTGGGGGTACCCTCATTTGCATGGGGTTGTGGCCCTAAGCAGACGAGGAAACACTCTGTCTCTGTGCGCAAGCAGATGTACAGACGCAGGCACAGAGGCGAAGGGGGCTCACTGACTGTGCGCCCTCTGAGCTCCCGTAGATTTATTGAATGCTACTTTGAATGAAAAACCCTCGTCCTGATTATTAAGTACACATTTAAAGTGCGCATAGTTGTCGTTTGCATGTATATGAGGTGCTTTGCATAAACATTTCTGTCAAATGCCAAACACATTTGGAGTTCTCAAGCGTATGAACAACAGGGCAACAATACTAAAATAACGGTTCAGGCGATTGAACCTGCAGTGCTGTGTGCACAGATCTGCTGAGGAGGATTGTGGGGAATGGGGACATTTGCCTCTTGCGGTTCATTGTGCCAGGGACGTGACCTCTGACCCGGGCCACCTGCTAGTTTTAATATTCCCGGCGGACTGCACAAGGCGCGTGACAACAAACGGACTTACTGTTCCGTCACAGGACTGCCCGGCGGAGGCTCCTGGACTGGGCTGCGCTGCGTCACCGTGTCTGGAACAGCTGGAGGAGCCTGGATCAAACAAGAAGCAAGGTCTTTGTTGAGTTGCATTTTTATTTTAAAATGTGTATGGCACCAGTTCATGCACAAATAAACCTCCAAAAGGCAATCAACAACTAAGATATTTTTAACACAAAAAAATTATCATTTTGGATAGCTATACCCTTTACGAAATACCTTATATCATGACTACAACTGTCTGAAAAAGAAAAGTTGAAGCCTCAGTAGAATCAGGCTCAGTGTTATTAATCTATTGCCATTGTAAGTCCTGCATTGTACAAAATACAGCCTGGCATGAAGTGGGCCACGGCTTCACTCACTGTAGCATCGAGCTGGCACCTTTTAGACAGACATATGTCCACAGAGGTTCTCAGACGAGGCCAGGGTAGTCTTAGGGGTTTATTTAGAGTTTGGTATGGTTCTCTGCCAAAAGAGTGGCAGAGTAGCCTGTCTGCCAAACTCACAGGTTCCCTGCTCTACTAAGGGGCCGATTCCGATTAGGGTGGTTGGACCGCCATTGCTCCACCGCAGCCGCCAGGGATATGCCGTTTCCTTGCAGCGATCAGGCAGCCGTAGTATGCTTGGCGGGACTACCACTGTCCCACCAAGCATAATATGAGTTTCCTCTCGCCAGCGATGTCATGGAGGTTCCTACTCCTTGAACACCATGACGGAGAGGAAACAAAGGGGGCCCCTGTACCTCCTCTGCATGGGGATGCATGCAGGTGAGCACAACATGTGTTCCCCTGTGTGCATGTACTCCAGTTCCTGCATGCCATGGAATTTCAGTCCATGTCGTGCAGGAATTGTTTTTGGCGTTCCCAGTGCGGTGCACATTTTCTGAGGCACTGTCGTGGAAATGCCAAAAACCAGCCCACCAGACAGGAGGAAACTCCTAATCTGGTGGGCGGTCTGACAACGTCTTTGGTGGTGTGGCGGCGCGACGGGCCCGGCGCTGCACCGTCAATGCCGTAATCACGCCATTGTGTCAGGAGAACCACCATGGTTCCACTGCTGGAGAGTCCGCTTGCAGAAACATTTGACCCACGGCCTAACTCACGTTGGGTTGTCAGTTAATGGAACTCAGACGGTCTTATTTAACTATTGAGGGCAGACGTTATGGAGTAATTTCTTCCCATTGGGACCTCCAGGGAATGTTTGGTGGTCCTGAACAGGGAGAACAATAGTGGTTAACATTTGTAAAGGAAATGACATTTAACACCCAGGAACATCTCGTCAGCCAACTTACTAGTCAAGGATCAGGATTCTCATGCTTTCTAGTGATCTATTTGGTACAATTTGGAGGAAGTCTGGGAGAGACTTTCTGTCATCTCCAAGTGGCATACACTGAAATATGTTGGTTTATAATAAAGGTGACTCAGTCCTCATATTTGTCAGGACTGCTTGCGATATGGGGGATCCCACTCCCACAAAGAAAAGAGATGCACGTGGCTAGTGTGGGCAATGAGTGTGTCTCACTTGTTTTCGTGGGTTTTATCAATAAGATATTTGGAAATATTTTTGTCATTATTAGAATAATAGAAGGTTTACTAATGTATATTGCTTGTTTTCTACTGTGGAGTAGCCGGTTGTATTTGTTTATTACCAGCTGGTGGTGTCATCATGTTGTACTACATGAAGGGGTGCAGATACAGGTGATGGAAGTATGCTCTTCAGATATCACACACGGAGGTGAGTCACCTTCAGGAGGATTAGACTTGGTGCTCATGAAATGTGATGGATTGGGGATTCAGGTGGCAAAGTCCTCCATAGCAGTGATTTGGGCCAGGTGAAGATTTGACTTCACTAGCTACAGAGGGTTTCAGCTGAAACTATGTGCAGGATATGGCTTTTTAGGCCTAGGGCCATGTACATTGTGTGGAAACATTCATTTAAATGTGATTGGTTAAATGAAATTATCAACGGGAACCAATACAATCCCTGAGACCGAAATTTGCAGTTTAGGTTGAAACTGAATTTCACTGGATTTTTTCTCACTAGCTGCGCAGCGGAAAACCATAAACAATGTGCGAGCGGGTGGACCAAACAAAAAACATCTGTGACTGCTGAACTGGTCACTAGGGCCACAGGGTGTTACATTTGTCAAAAGAACGGTTATAAAATATGATGTGATGTCTGAGGACTAAGTTTAATAAAAACTAACAGACTAAAGCTAGCTGACAGCCTGGAAAATCGGAATAGAGCTGAGCCTATGGAAAAAGTGAAAGAATGAGAGACGACTTGTGATTGGTCAGCTAGTAGCCAAGGGTATTGACAGCCAGCACAGGCACAAATACACTTTCTGAGCATACCCTGCATACTGGAACATGAATCCCTACATTTACGAGTAGGAAGAGGAGAAGGAGGGGTGCAAAAAAGAAACCTTTAAATGGAGATGTAAAGGAGATAGAACACATAGGGACAAGGGAGAGCGCAGCAGACATGACCAGACCTTAGTGAAAACCCTGTAACACTAACAGGACTGCCTAAAAATGGTTAAGATAAAGACACATCTTTAAAAAATAAAAAGCCCACGCTGCGAATACCACAGTATGTCCTTGCTTACTTCACATGCTGCTGAGTTTCCATCGGGGTGGCTGCCACGTGACTTTGCAGTTCTTGTTTCTGATGTGTCTCCTGCAACATGAAGGCGTTAACATAGTTAGCAAGCCATTCCACCATCACTCACGTTTTAAAACCTACACCCGAAGAAGGCAGCAAACAAAAGTGAATTTAACCCTTTACATCTTCACAGAATAACAAATATCGACATTTCTTAAGATTCTAGGAGCATTTGATTCGCTGTTTGCTCCTTTAGAAAGAGTTTGTCACTGGTCAGTACCGACGGTTCTTTGGTTTACAATGAAAAGGGGAGCCCTGGTATCACCACATAAACGGTTCTGCTCCAGATAACTGCCATTTGATGCCTTTTTAGTACTCCTGTACATTGGGGTGCATTCTTTCCTGTCTGAAGAACCACATGTCCCCATCTTTACCACACAAATCACGCTTCAGATAGTATCCAGAGCATTTCAGAATTAAACCAATTCTCTTTTGTCATAGTCAGAAGGACTTGCACAAGAGCAAATCTGAAGGTGGTTACAGCCTCTTTGATAAAAATAATATGTTTTTTTAGCGCTTTGTACCACATGTAATTTCCAAGCACTGTAAATAAGAGATGTTATGATTACTCAATTTAAGGCACTCAATTTGCCCTCCGCACAAGGATGGAAGGAAGAGTGTCCCATGCCAATATTCAAATGTGATATTCAGATTGCTGCAGGCGGCTGCTTGGGTGCATGAAATAACTGGCCATCATGCTGGCTTTCGACAATCTTTCTCAAGTATTTGCTGAATTGTATCTCAAAGGTGCTCCAGACATCACCCTATTTACTCCAGTGCAGGGCTTTGTGATTAGAGGAATATGACAACTGATGTAAATCTACAGTGTTTTGGAGAGCAAAGCACTGCAGCCCAAGCCCTCGTTGGGAGAACGCTCTAATAAGTCTTGCTGGGGGGTGCGCACGCTGATCTACCCTGCCTGGCTTACTTCCTCCTGTGCTGTGGGAGTTGACAGGAGGTAGATGCATCTGCCGGTGGAAGGAGAGTGCCATCCTACTGCCTGGACCATGTCTCTTGAGGACCCGATGGCGGCCATGTTCCTTGGCTGGTTGACGTAGCTGGGGTACCTGAGTACGAGCAGTTCATCATCATGGAAGAAGGGACCACTGACACGGATACACACACACTGAAAGGTCTTCTCAGCCACAACTAACATGGTAGGTGAGAAAGGCCCAGGTAGGATGTGAGGAGCTGAAGCTACATGTGTTCATCTTTTATGAGAATCTGCCTCAATTGGTAGTTAAACATAGAAGCCACCACTAGAGCTCTAAGGGAGCCTCCTACTTAGTAGCAATTTTGATGGTTGAGGACTGGAGGATGGCTTTTATCTTATCTTCTGCTCCTTCACTGGCATGCGTCTGTCCTCAAGATGTACACCAGAACATGCTGAGGTACAGGGAGCCAGCTTGGAGCAGTGGGCCTCATTTTTCCGCCCTGTGCCATCTTGAAACCAGCAGATCTCAGTCCAAGCCTGTGTTCACAATACGAATGGCACGGGACCTCCGTGTATGCCGCAACATACTTCAAATCCAAAGAGTGAAAGATTATGTTTCCCTTTTCCTGTCCCAGATTAAGAGCCACGGGGAAAGGATTATTATGTAGATTGGTCATCAGTTAGCCCACAGCTGGAATTAACGTACCTGTGAGTATACTGCTCTTCCACATTGGTACCATCGTCCTAAGCAGCCTACCTGCAGGTTCAAATGTCTGGTAGTAGGACTGTTTAGGACAGTACTACATGCGAGTGACTTATTGGTCAGTCTCCTTACTACATCTGTGACAGTCACTTAATATAAATAGCATAAACTGTTTACTCGTGTAACCATTCCATTCTTGTCAGGGTGGCAGAAATAAACACTAATAGCTTGTATTTTCTTTTGGTCTGAAGTCTCATTATAGTGTGTAGTTTATTGTCCACTTTTGCTAACTTGTAAGAGTATGGTGTGCTGTTCTATTTCTTTCAGACACAGTAGCAGCTGCTATTTAATGGGGTGGGGGCAGGTTGTGGGGGGGCTGGGTGCACTTAACTATTTGCTGCCACCACCTCTTGGTCCTTTTCGCCCGCTTCTATAATTCCATGGCAGGAAGCAGGAACAGGAAGGACCCAGGCTTCCATACTCCCCTCGCCAATCACAACACTCCTAATAGCAGCGTCGTGATTGGTCTGAGCGCCGTGGTTCGGCGCTCACCGAGGGAGTGGGAGCCTGGGCATGTTCTCCACCCAGTGATGCAGCCTGGGTGGAGAACATGTAAAGTGCGTATGACTATTTGGCCGTTCCGGGACAGCCAGCCAAACATTAATGCGCACTTAGGAGAGTGCCAACACTCCTCACCCTGTTCCTCTGACACAGGCCAGCCCCATCACTCCCCTTATCAACTGAGCAAGAGCAGAAAAAGAAAATAACAATAACAATGTCTTACTGTCATTTTATTTTTTATTTTTCACCTGCTCACAGAGCAGCGGGGCGACACTCCTCCGCCTTAGACACCTGATGCACAAGCCCAGATGAACCCTGTTGTCAAAGTACCCAATTACGCCGCTTCTTCCAGCACTTTCTGCATGTCAGACACTGATGGTGTGCCTTGAGAACATTTTATATAAAGTTGATAATACATATAGGACCCACAGTCGTACAAAAGAGAGAAGGCAACAAAGGAGAATCCTGAGGAATAGGATTCTATCAATATAAAGGAGATAAGGGGCAATCACGGAGAACATGGTTATAAGTAAAAAGGGAGGTCAGACCACATAAAATGTTGAGAAGCTTTTTTCATGGCACCGCTGGGTCACGTGACTGGTGAGCACGAGTAACATGTTTTCTCAAAATTATGGGATTTAAAAACACTTTACTGGGGAAACTGGTAGGGGTATTCTCCCCCAATTGGTTTTTGGTACAAGCAGCGTTAAACTGTGCATTTTTGAGCAAACTACTATCCACATTGCTTATAAATTTACTGGACGTAAAAAGTGAATTTTTTGGGATCAATAGTAAACCATCTGTTTTCGTTTTTATATGTAAGATTCACATGATCTGGTGAGGTAATTTCATCGGCATTCTAATGTGCACAGTGGAGTTTGGTGGCTTCACTCACCTCTTACAGTAATGGGCAGGGAAAGAGGACATGATTGATTACGAAAGGGAAAGGGACTGAGCACAGTAAGTTTCGAGGCGCTGGAACTGCAGAAGATGCAGCACCCCCTGGCTCAACGCATGTGAAGGCTGGGATTGTATGAGCATAGTTTTTCAATTAATTCCATGGTTTTAGATCTTGTCTTAACTTGGTTGTGCGCCATTTGTCAAGTTGTCGGCATAAAGAGCATTTCAAAGAGAGAATGTCCTGCAATCGTTTTTTTTTTAAGTTTAAAAGGTTTTATTGTAAGGAATGAATTCTAAAAACAAATTTTTGACTTACAGACCATACTAGAATTTCACCTTAAAATGCATTTAACCGTTACAGAAATGTTTTCACATAGAAAATGACACGTAGGAAAAATGTGCCTGCTTCATAACATGTAAGAATCTCTTTCGAATGCATTTTTAACGTTGCAAAAATAATTCATAAAAATAACACGTAGAGAAAATGTGCTTGCCTTAAAATGTAAATGAAAATAACGTGAAGAAAAGATCTTAAATGTGCCCCTTTATATAGGCCCAAAAGCCTTTTTCTTCCAACTCTTGCTCATAGCTAAATAGACGTTTATCTAGCACATTTTGCCTAGCAGCAGCATCTTGCTAGAAAACGTGCTGACTTCAAGATTATGTTTCCTTAGCCTCATCATACCATATTAGATCATTTCACATAACAATGAACCTTGCTGCAATTCATAATGAATAGGCTGTTAGAATGAACAACAATTTAGATATACTTTAAGTATGCTTAAAAGCACATCATTGATGTATTTGTTTCAGCGCATCTGACTACCCTTTGTGTTCACCCTAGACATTGAACACAGCTTTAGCTCAGGTAAGAGGGTTCTCATGAGAACCTTCCTTTATGTTGCTAACATTTGAAACAGTGTTTTACTATGTGCCGGCATGATTGTTTACTGTGGGAATGGGTAAAAGAAGCAATAAATGTTGATGACACCATCCGATGGGTGGATTCCATTGGAGGAGAGATTTGAGCACCTACTACGTTTCTTTACATTATTGTGTGATATTATATTAATGAGTGTTCCTTGCTAATTAGGGAAGAATCCGCATTCTGAATTCTGAGACTAACTTGGAAGAGACCTTTTATGACTGTGCTACGGCAAGTCACTCTATTGCACCCTTGACCTTTGCTAGCGACAGCTATTGCTAAAGGTGATTAAAAAAAAAACTTTCCTCTAATCAGTGTTACTGCAACAATCACTCCTCTGTCATTGATATTCTGATGGTTGCTACTGCAGCTGTGGGGAACTCGGCTGAGTTTCCAGAATGACTTTTTATGGATAGTTCTTTCTATGCTCCAAAATCTTGTTCTTTTCTGAAAAGAGACTCTTTATGCGTTTCTCTGCAAAGGGTAGATTAGGCTCTTTAGTTTGGTTTGTGACAATTTCCGTTATGGAACACTCTGTAAATGATTTATGTTGTCACTAATCAACCTTTTATTCAACATTTCTATAAACCAAACTAATTTGAATGAAGATGACAAAACCATACTAATAAGACAAATAAAGGTTTTGAAAACAGTTGCAACCTCTCATCATTGACTGAACATCAAGGATCTGAAAGTTGATGATATATGAATGATATGTGTTTTCGTTCCAGCTCTATTCCTACCACGGTGGTAAAGGTCCATTGACCTGTCGTGCGATTTCCAAAGGATGAAATCTGTAAGTCGGGGGTGTTTTAGTCTTAAATACCATTTGGCCAATCCTTTAGGTGCTAACATTATTTTAAGTACACAAAGGTAAAAGAAAACGCCACTGAACAATGCATGCGAGGTATAAGGGAAAAAATCATACATATACGCATCAATTCCAATTAATGCCTTAAATTGAGAAAGACCATTTCAGGAATTTTCATTCTAGATGACTGAAGTAAATTATGAGGCATATAAATTAAACTAGTTTAATTGCATTGTGTGTTCACTCTGCGATGTATTGCTTTTTAGGTGACTGTTAACAGCAGAGCATAAGCCACACATTCTCTGATGAGCAAGGAAAACTAATTCTGAATAGAATACCAGCGCACTCAAAGGCCGCAAGATTGAAACTGTCCAAGCCTTCATGAATACTAAACAAACCTTGTGCGAGCACTTACTTTTCTTAGCAGCATACTTGACAGGAAAGAGAACTTTTTGCCCATTCTGCAGGCGTCCGAAGCGCCACACCTCATCATCCCTGCACAGGATGTCGATGAGCTCACTCGGGCAGGGCAGTAACTCGTCTGGCCAGAAGTGTATGACATCAGATGCTTCTGCTACCTACAGGGGGGAAGAAAGAATGTGATAATATTAGTGAAACAGCAGAGTAGACAGCAAAACATATTATACTGCATTATTCATAGGATAAAGTACCCGATGGCCATAGATTTTAAGGAAACTGCAAATCACCAAGGCGTTCCATGACCATATAGCGGTCATGAAACACTGAGATGACTTGCAATAGCCTTTAAATATATACCAGAGCGTATATTATTCCTTATAATATATAGTCACACCATCACCCTTTCCATAAACTGCTCAAAACCTTCAACTCTTGCTCTTTTATTTGAAGTAGTTGGTATGGTTGCAAGCATGAAGAAAAAAAGAATTATGTTGTGTGACATTAAGCACATCAAAAAGCACTAAAATATTAGAATCAGCTTCATGTAAGCTAGATGAAAAAATGGTGTCCTCTGAATGTGTAAAAACATGCAGAGATTCTATTTTTCCTGTAAAGATCTGTACATGCAAAAAATAAACATGTGTCCATAATTATCTCCTTTCTGCTAATCATGGTTCATCTGATGAAAACAGATCAAAAGAATGAAAAGCCAGTTTCAGTTTTCATTGTTTAAACTGTAGATCTAATTGCGCTCTGTGATGTGCAATAATTTATAAAAGTTGAACAGCTGTATTATTTCATTATTACAGGTGAAGAGAGATGTCACAACTCATCTCTAACAAGAACATCTGAGAAAGGTTTTTATATAGGGACTGTAGCCTCCCAAGTTTTATAATTGCATTTACATTACACAGTATACCCTCTGAAGAGGTACCAAAGAGTTTTACAGAAGGGTGGTATGATGCTACTTAGACTTAGTTGAAAGGTTTGGGTTTGTAGAATGGCTGTCACAGCAGTGACAAAGCACATTCTGATATTTCACTGCTGAGACATCACAATAGTCCAAAATAACTATTTAACAAGGCTAAAAAAACTGACAACAAATGGGCACCTTGGATACCAACACAAGCTAAAAGCTTTCCTCTCCCTCATGATCCCCAGTATAGGCTACACCATGAGCCTATGCTTGTGGGCCATGTGTTTCCTTATATGCAAACTACAACATACCTAGAATGCCGAGGCAAGACTTCGTATCTGCCTACACCCTAAGGAACACATAACAACGGCCTTACAAGCCCTTCAATGGTTAACTATGGCTAGATGATAAGGGCAGTCCTCATCGGTCATAAAACCTTCCATGGAACAGAACAACTATATTTACAGTTAAATTGCAAACAATAGTTACAAAAGAGGGTGCTATGCTCGAGATTAGCACTGTGAATCCTCATACCCCTCCTTACGGAAGGAAATCCATAGAAAGCTCTGACTTCTTGGTCCAAGCGGCAAAACTCTGGAAATTCTTGCCAATCAAAATACGAAGTATACAGGAGTGCATGAAATTTGGACAAGAGGGGAGAACTGTTCTGTTTTCGAGTTATTCCCCAGATTGCTAATCCTGGTAAACAGCCTAGAATAACGATTTTCTGCCAGCATACGCACAACCGGTGGCAATGAACGCCGTGGCCATATGCTGATGAGGTGATAACAGAAAAAGGAAATGGATCAGTACGAGTGACACCTAGTCCTCCCTCCTGCTATTGAGTAACTATAACAACCTGCCATTTCCAACTATGCAATCATGATATTGCTAATATGAGTGGGCTGTAGCTGCTACCCCTAATCACCGGGCATAAAAAGTACACACTGTTTTAAGAGTCATCTTTACTTTTTGAAATGTTCTCACTTGACCACCCTCTAATCCTTCTGCAACAAATAGTCAGCTGTTGAGAGGAACAGACTGAGGTATGGGTTAACCCGATGATGTCATTAGGGCTTATAGGATGTGATGTCATATCCACTGCCCTAGTAAACGTGCCTGGGAATCTCTACTACAAATGAGGTCAAAAGCCTTGGTGCTTGGATGGACTGCAAATTTTTTGTGAAAGATCGAGTTGGAGCGACAGTTAAAGAGTTTTTTTAAGTCGTTGGATTGAAAACCCTTATCCATGTTATACCAGCAGGTGACAGGCAATTATTAACTCTAGGCTTGATGGTTGCTATGATCCACAAAGAGGCGCTCCCAGTGGTCTGACTGACAAACTCCAGTTGGTCCGGGGTGCTGCTTTGAGAACACACCTCACAAGCATGCATATATCTTTATTGGCTGCCAGTCAAGAACAAAGGTTCCATAAATACTTCCGGAAAATCTGCAGCAATCATAGATTTCTTGGTGTATTCCAATTCCTGACATTTATACATGTGTAAATGTGACACAAAGGGCCTGATTCCGATGCGGGCAGAAAGGGCTCCGACCGTCGGTTGGAGCCCTCCTGCCCTCATCGGAATCTGCTGTTCGGATTCTCTTCCAACCGAGCCATTTCGATGGGCTCGGTCGGAAGGGAACCCGACTTGGATTTCCGAATGACTTACGACGGGATTGGAGAGCCTGTCCGCCATCCGGAAACCCTGCAGTAATCCCCCGGCCGAGGGATTACGATGGAAGTTTCCCACTGCCTTTTTGTGCCGGTCTTTCCGGCACAAAAAGACATTGGGAAACAGCTTTGGGGGCCCCCAGCAGGGCTCCCATGAGTGCAAGGCCACCGAATGGCGGCCTAGGGGGCACCAATGGTGCCCCTCTGTTGATCCCTGCACCCGGTGACAGGCACCTTGGGGTGCCTGCCACTGGGTGCAGGGATGAACTGCACCTCTGCTCTTTCAATGAAAGCATGCATTCCGTTCGGAATGCATGCTCCCATTGAAAGGTATAGGCATGTGACCGAACAGGGTTCGGTCGCATCCTACTTCCAGGGCTGTAACCGACGACAGGAGGTCATTCGGTTACAGTTCCTAACCGATGTTGGACGAACTCCGGTCCGTCCGACATCGGAATCTGCCCCAAAGATGCTTATCCCCCATGTGAAAACCTACCCTGAGCAAACACATAAAATATAGGGGTGTTCTATCCTCATTCCCACCCTTCACAGGAGCAAATTTGCATGCATTTCTAAAGAAGGAAATACTTGCGAGCAGTGCTTGAAATGGAATAATAAAAGTGCAGGTACTCTGTACCAGAGTACCTGCTTGTTTCTGAGAAGTGCTGGTACTCTCCAATTAAAAGTATTAAGTTTCTCTTTAGAAGTGCAGGTACTCTCCTTCTCAAAATAAAAAAGTGCTGGTACTCAGTACCGGACAGTACCGGCCCATTTAAAGCTCTGCAGACTCTTCTACCCAAAAATGCCTGGGATTCCACCAGTAAACTTAAAATTACAAATGTAGTAATTCCTCATTACTAGTGGAATTTACACATTTATAATTGCACCTTATGAACATAAAATTCTGCCTGAGTCTGCGAACTGGAATTGAGTTCCTATATTTGCAAAATCCTTTTGTGTGCTTAAATTCATCTTAAGTGCACAAGATGCTGTGCGGACCTGGTTCACATAGAGTATCAACATCATGGGGACTATAGTTCAGCTATCTGACTATCATAGGGTAGGTGAGAAACAAGCCGAAGACGTGGAGTTCGGCCCAGCAACTTAGCTACTCCTCACAACCCCTTCTAGAAGTTTCGCTGTTTACTTTCACCAGGTTTCTGAAAATAAGTTTCTCCAAATCTGAATAGTTTTCCAGCTAGAAAAAGATTAAAAAGCAAACACCAAACCTAAGGAAAACCCGGAAGAGGTCCTTATCCTGATGGGGCTCGTCCACTGAATTTTTTGCGCACCAAGTTGAACTGAAGGGCACAAGCAAAGTTATCTGTCAGATAATTTTCTGAGATCCTGGTGCAAAAAATCAACACTGTGAAGATTTACACCTGCATATTTAATTTAGTTTTGAGTTTTTTCCAGATACTAAGAGACTTATTTAGTAAGGGCTTACAAGTGACCCAAAGCAACGCAAAACGATACCAAGCATTGCATTGATTTACCTATCACTCAGGTCTATGTGGTCTATAGTATACATATTAAAGAATCTTATGTAATGTCCATCATGCCTAAAGTTAAGGAAGTAGGTCGACACTGGCTAGTAGCCATAGCACTATGGACCACACAGAATTTACTTTGTTTTCTAATGAGCATTTTTTTAAATGAGCACTTATACAAGCACGACCCTTGATCTCCCTAGTTACTGAATGATCGTATGATTCTCTAATTTTATTATTAGGCAACCACTGTAATCCCTATATCCTGTTTTCTTTCCTTTTTGTATTTTTCTAATGTAGGTTGTTTCTTTCAAACACAATCACTAACATGTAGGACAACGTGGCAGGACCAAATTTAGGAATCCCCCCTACCTAAAACCTATTTAGTCTGAACAGTATTTAATAATACTTCACCTTAGGGATCCACATGCCCTGACGAATGCCCCAGACCTTATAGGCTATTATTGATGGGCAGAAACATGTTGGCAAGTAGTTGGGTGTGAGTCATTGTATCAATTACCAAACCCATTTTTAGTTTTACCCATTCCTTGTGTTCCACTAAATAAAAGTACAATTTACCCACGCACACTAAGGTATTTTTTAAATATTCATCTGGATCCCCTGTAATATGGTGTTGTCCAGTAAGATTTATACAAGAACTCCCTCCTACCTAGTCAGTCTTCGAGTAGGTTGAGTCCACCTCGGTGGCACTGTCCTACCAGGGCGGGGAGAGGACTCCTATGATGAAGCATGACACTAAAAGGTGTGTGAGGTTTCCAATTCCATTAAGGATGACTTTCCACAGGTAGGGATCTAGGGTCTTGCAAAGTTCACATATGTGTCAGAGCCAATAATCTTGGGGCACTGAATACACTGCTTTTGAATCACTGTCACCGTACAACTTAGTTGTGTTATATGTTACAAGAAGGGATGTACGGTGCCATACCCTTTTCGTCTCCCCAATTGTGTTTTCAAAAATACATTATACAACAAGCAGAACGCATGGGGGGTGCTTTCGGGGCAGTGGAAAGAGAGAGGAATGCGGATTGGTGTGGTGAGAGAAAACATATTTTGTAAAATAACCAACATTTTGTAAGACTTTCAAAGCAGTGAGAGGGGGTAAGTGTGTGTGTGTTTATGTCTGTGTGTATGTAAAAATTCCAGGTGAAATCTGACAAACACCTCACTGACTGATAGCCCCTGTACCCAACTATTTACCTGAAAATACAGTTATTATGGGGGAGTAACACCCCAAACACCCCCCTGAAGCTACGCCCCTGAATACACCCCTAATTTTAGGGGCATGGGAGGAAAAGAGGGTATTACAAGGAGTGTATACAAAACGGATGAAATACCAAGAAAAAAATATTTGTGGGTGTTCACAAAAATTTTACATTGCCTGTCCCACCCTGGTAAGGTACATAAAGCTACTGAAAAAGGGAGTGTTAAAGTGCCTTAGCAGAGTGTGAACAAGAAAGAACACCCACATCTATTATGCGGTGTAGTAGCAGTATTTTCTCAAAAGGGAAACCGAGAAAAATATTTTTTGATGTGGAAATAGATGTGCAACTGCACATTTCCAGCGCACATATTCAGGTGGATGCCCATCCCACAGACAATCTGCTGGTGTAGGCATGGAGGAAATGACCAGCAGAGATTTGTACACATTTTTGAAGTCCCTACACATTGGAAATGTACGTAAATCTTAGATGCAAATCTACAATGCACATATTTCTTGCTTGTTCACAAATGTTTAGAGAATAAGGCCAATAATGCTGATTTTTCATTTAAATCACCATCATGCTCAGGTTGGTATCTGTTGCAAAGCGCCTAGTGAAGTTAAACCTGTTATATGTGCTAGGAATAAGTTCGCACTCTAGCTTGTCATTATTTAAGGCACTCAATTTCGAACACTTAATTTTACCCACAAACTTATACAAAGATGGTTTCCTCTTTCACAGAGTGCAAAACACGGCTTCAAAATATCAATTTGTTTGATGTTTTAAGCCATGTTTTACACCTAGTGAAAGAGGAAACCATCAACTGAAGTGCATGTAAACTGTGTTATTGTGTTGTGTCCTTTGTCGGAATGAGCCAACAAAATTGGAGGGATGTAAAAATGGGCAAGCAGTAGCGGCTGCTACCAAATGGGCATGGGAGGGTGAGGGGGGAAGCGGAGGGGGAGGTAAGTAAAAGATTTTTTTTTAAACTCATATCTGAATGCAGCGGGCCCAGGCTCTTCTGAACCAATCACAACACTGCAATGCAGCGTTGTGATTGGCCTGAGCACTGTGGTTCGGTGCTCAGACAGAGAATGGGAGCCTGGGCATGTTCTTCACCCCGGTTTTTTGTAGCCTGGTGGAGAACATGCAAAGTGTGCATGACATTTTGGCGGGCCCGAGACGGCCGACCAAATTGTCATGCACACTTAGGAATTGCCTACCACTCCCCCAGCCTCTAAACAGCCCAGCTCCGCCCCCATCCAACTGAGCCAGTAGTTTAAATAAAATGATAATAATGTTAAGTTATTATCAGTTTATTTTCTGTTTTTAATTACTCACTCAGCAAGTAGTGGGGCGATCCTCCTCCAGTTTAGGGGAGGAGCCGCCACTGTGGGCAAGTGCAGAAATAATATTTGCATTGAGAAACAGATAAATCAAACATAGAGCACCAAGTACACACCCTTGCATCACAGTGCAAGAGTGTGCATGTGAGGTTTTTGTATTGGAAGGGTATCCTTTCAGTACAAAATACTATTCCTAGGCATCTACAACATGGAAATAGTCTGCAGAAAAGAAAACGTTTCTCTAATTTTACGCCAGTCGCAAGTAGATGTACATTTTTGGAGAATAGCAGTTTCTACCTTTTTTATGGCTTTGCATCAGAATCCTTGGTAGGCCCACTTAACGCAAAATAGCACAACCTACGTTGTGTACTGTAGGACTACTTTCCAGTGAAACAAGTTTTGTGCTGGAAAGTAAATCACAATTCTTTTTTTTTCACTGGTTTGTGTCACTTTAGAGAGAGGGTTTCTAGTCAGACCCCTTCAACCATCAGCTTGTTTGGGTCAGGCCCCGTGATCCATTGGTTCTATGAGATGTGCTTCATGTTGTTGATCAGCCCACAGAGTTTTCCAGCTATCTACATTATTTTCTTTCAGTGTGCATTGGTGGAAGAGTAACAAGGTAGTCACTCTGGGATTGTGGCTGCTCCATGCCTGTCCTGCACGGCCTCCATCAGGCACATGCTCTCCCTCTCTTACTAAACATGCAGCAACATGCAGTCTCTGTATGAATGGTCTGCATTGACTCATGCCTCATCTTTTATCCAACCCCTCTCACTCAGAACCTGCACTGCTCCTCCTCCACCCAAAATAAGCTCTCACGCCCTTTGTGCTGCGGCTGGAAGTCTCTGTGTGTAGTATCTTGCCCCATCTTTGGCTTCAGCGTCTGTGCAGCACATATGGTGGATTGAAAACGTTATGTTTTTTGCAGTGTTGTAATGGAGAGCTCCAAATATAGGAAGGGTGGTGCTTGGCACAAGAGTAGCAGTTTGCCGTGGTCTCTCATGGAGCGCCACATGGCCTCTACTGGCATTAATGGCTCACGTTCTCCACAACTTCAGTCATTAAATGCATGTTTTCCCCTAACATCTCCCAGCGATAGAGCCCTAGAGAATCCATGGGAGAATAACCAGATGCTTAGCTTCTGCTGGGCTCCCTTTACTGGCTGGTGGAAAACACAGGAGGGAGGCTGCTCTTGTGTGGTTGAATGGAGTTTAAGGAGGGTGGAAGGAAAGGGAAGAGGTGGAGTGTGGATGCAGTTATGGAAATACCACAATCTGGTCCTTCTGTGCCTCTGCTGGGGCTGAGGTGAGCACTGGCATAGAGGATATTCATTTTCAAACTTTGTATTATGGGTGCTAGTTACTATTAATGACTCATAATTAGGGGTGGGCGTAACTCGCGCAATTCTGTGTAGTGTAATCATGCGGAATTACCTAAGAATTCAGTGAGATTATACTTGAATTACATGAGAAAAGTAATTCTGTGTCTAGTACTATTTTCTCAGCGCAAAAATGCCACTTGCGTCCCAAATGGTTGCGAGGATACCTTTTGTAAGCAGCTCGCTAAGGTCAAATGTGCTCTTAGGGTAGGATTTTCCCCCCAAATTACTATGAGCATTATGTGCTATTTTCTTAGCACAAAATGCACCTACACATCCAAAATGGACGCAAGGATGCATTTTGCACTAAGAAACATTGCTAAATGCGGCAGAACACGGCGAGCAAGTGCAAGTGGCCACTTGCGTTCACTAAATGTGCTCTTGTTATAGGATTTTTTCCCCAAATTACTCTTAATTACACAAGGAGGTGTAATCACATAATTAGCATTAATTTCAGGTACAAAGAGATTAAAAAGGAAACAAAATCCTCAGGAAAACCAGGAAGAGTTCCTTATCCTGATGGGGCTCATTCATAGAATTTTTGTGCACCAAATTGAACTGAATGGCACAAAAAAGTTATCTGTGAGAGAATTTTGTGAGATCCTGGTGCAAAGCATCAAGACTGCGAAAATTTACACCCACAGATTTAAATTATGCAAGGTGGAGTAATTGCGTAATTATCTGTAAATCTGTGTCGAGTAATGCGAGATTACCTAAATTACTCCAAATACACCGGCGTAATCGTAATTCTGCCCAGGCTTACTCATAATATACTTTTGTCACTAAATAAATATCTGTAGTTGAGTATGATGTAAATTGTATGCCACAAATTCCAAATGCCTCGGCTAGATTTGGAATTTTGGAATTTAGAGTTTTAGTTATATGGAAAGAGGGTGTGTATAAAGTCTGAGTGCTGATTTGGAGTGAGCCCAGAGGCAGAAATGGAGTTTTACAGCGAGATGTGAAGTTTAGGCGAAAGGGATGTTTTATAGCACTCGTAGATTTCATTAAAGATGGTGTCAACTTCAAGGCAGAAACTCGAAGGCGTGATCTGGACGAGACCAATGACTTGGAACAAATGTAAGTGATGGTGTGGAGGCCGCAAGCATGGGGAAGTCAGAGATTCAGAAGTTAAATTAGAATGAATGAGCTGTTTGGCATTTAATTATGGACCAACATTCCACACACTTTTAACAACGTGTTTGGATAATTATCTGATTCATGTGCACCCTTGTGCACTATAAACTGGTTTAGAAACCAAAGTACAAGACAACTGAAACAAAATAGAGCAGTCTTTCAAACTACATTGTTTGGTCCATGGGAGTCTTATTTTTCAGTGTAAAATGTGTGCGCTTTGGAGTTGAAAACATTATGGAAGAACATATAAGGGTAAATCACAGACACTGAAGCTGAAGGTGTCTAAAGGATACCGCATAGCACATAGTTCAAAGAATTTCCCATATTTATGGACAGCTACAACAAGTTGTGTGTAGGGATTCCACCCTACAGAGTGAATGAACGGATGAGTTCTGTGTTAACCTCATACTGCTACTAATTACTAATAACCACCAGTTTCCTCTTGCACTCAGATGACATACTACCTGTGAAGTCATGACCTAGCTGCACAGAGTAGGAGTGTGGTTGAACTGATGGAGGCATAGGCATTTCTGAAGTTAGCGTGTGTCTGCATGTTCTGGAGGTTGGTGATACGCTCTCTGAAGAGAGCCTGAAGGAGGAAGCGGCCTTTTTGAGGTACAGTTGGGCAGAACTCATGGAGTTTTAGCGTGCAGTTACATAAAAACGTAGGAGCACATTATCAAGAAACGGCGTTAAAATTATCGCCCATGTTCTGGTGTCAACATGGGCTTCTATTGGAATTCTCTGCAGCATATTATCAAGTCCAGTATCGCCGCTTTAGCGGCAGTTTTCTGCCGCCAAAGCAGCGATAATTTTACCGCCGTGCTTGATAATATGCCCCTTAGGGAGATTCCGCAGAGTTCAGCCCACCCTCACTTTTGATAAAACTCTTCCTCATTTCTTTCTGTGTTTATCTAGTGCTTACTATGACTATTTTGCAACGTTATCTGAGATGGTACGGAGTGACGTATGCTGTGTGGAAGTAGAGTATTGTTATTTTACAGATCGAGTGTTGTGTATATTCGTCAAAACGCTTCATTGCACCTGGCCACTGTCACCACCTTACAATTTATCATATGCATGCACCTGGATGACAGGGCAGGAATTAGTTTGCATGTGGTAAATGCGAAATGCAGTCAAGCAGTGAATGGACAGGTTTACAAAAGAGATTTCTGTGCTTTGCAGATGTGGCTCACTTTGACTTAAGAAGAGTCACTTACAATCAAGCTGTACAAGACAATATACTTGTTTTGACTCTCTTGCTCAATTTTATTGAACAGCTCTAGAAATTTTTTTCTAGCACACATACACTATGCAATCTCACCTTGTGCACCCCTTACCCATCACTAGGGCAAACAGCAGCGGCCTCATACTGATTTCCTGTTAAGGGAGACTATCTTTCATGGTCACTCACCGGCAGCATCCCACAGGCATCACAGAAGCGCCGTCAGGAGGACACGGTATCTGAGCAGGCTTAGCCACCCCGGACCCCATATCCTCCGGGACGGGGACCCCCGAGCACACCAGTTCAGGAAAATACAGCACTCAACCACCCCTCATCAGCCTGCCGCACTACTTGAGCCCAGGGATCCGCCACGGCCTACTGCAACTCGCCTGCCAACCTCCACTGGTTCCTGCTTCACCACATCTATCCACCCGCAGCTCATAACTTCCCCACTGCATCTGCCATTTAGTCTATCAAAAGCTTGAACACCTGACCCAATCCACCAGCCTCCAGCTCTATTGTGACAGGGTCAAACTTTCACCAATAAAAGTCAAGCCATAGACAGCCGTTTTAGTCATTGGAGAACGGAGATGAAACATGTCTGTCTCCCGTTGGCTGTCATGCGAGCTTATGTAGAAAGTGCAAATACAAGCAAAACATTTTAAACTACAATACCCAGAAGGCATTTCGTAAGACAGAGAGGCAAACCATTTATGGGGATTGCAGGTTATTGATAACTTCTTTTATACATTTGCATTTGATTTATGGTCATAGCATTCTACACAGTTAATGGCGGACTCGCTTCGAGACACTGATTATTACATGTCACATGCTTCATGAGATATGTAATTTATATTATAAGAGAGTGCTTACAAGAAGCTATATAAAGTAGGGGTGGGCGCCGGTAATCTCTGCCACACGGAGGCTGGCTACGTTTTTGCTGAACTACAAGTGGAGTGTGGAGTGGCAAAACTCTGCGAACTCCGCCGGCGAAGCAAAGCTTACCACTCGTCCCTATGAAGGCAAGTGCCTTGCCCATCCAGGGGTGCACCTTGGGAAAGGCCATGTCTGGGCAGGACACTCAGGATAGGAGACACCATTTTCCTCCTCCTTCAGGCTTTCAACATTGTTTTGGTTGCCAATTTCTAAAACATTCAGACTCAAGTGCCACATGTTTTGTTCTACATGGGACTAGCCCTGGCTCATGTCGCTCGTTAGTCTGATACCCCAATCACTCCTTGGAATTTACAAGGAGAACATTGAATGGCCAGCCTTGCTGCTTGACCATATATGTCCACCAACTCTAAGGGTGAGTCTAGGGAATGGGTGTTTCCCTAGTCTGCCAGGTGGCCCGTGGAGCTAGGATCCCGATTTATGATTCTGTCAGGTCATCATATCTCTGTTCATGAGTGGGATTTGGCAGGTCCTGGACTGCTAAAACGTCAGAGGGAGGCACTAAGCTTGCTTGTCCTAATTGGAGGACATTGTACTGTGGCCCACTGCACTCACCCACACTCCTGTCTCACCATACAGGTTGTACCACTCTGACTGCCAAAGGAGAGAGGGAAGTACACCGCTCGTTATAGTCTTCATTCCACACAAGACGGCTGGGGGGGCGTTGAACATGGCTACTTTTATAAAGCAACAGTTACTCCAGAGTTATCAATGCTTCACCTATCTTTGCTCACCTTTGTTTCTTATAACGGACAATGACTCATGCCATTCGCAGTGGAAAGAGGGGTGGGGTGAGAATAGGACCTGTAAACACACATGTGATTCAGAGAGCACAAGAGGGGTGCACTTTCAAAAGCACTGCACACTCCACATCAGAGCTCTGCAATTGGGATGTCATCAGAGGCTGCAGGCGCTACCTGACTGGCTTTAACCTCTTACTTGCCCATCGGACCGCTCCAGCACAATAGTGATTCATGCAAACACAGTCCACCCAGAACTTCCTTTCAACTTAGTAACAAACAGTGCTTAATTAGTGCTGGTATTGGCTGCTGAACACCAACACTCATGTTTGGGGACCGGCGAGTATTTTTTGTGGGCGCGGCGTAGGCTGCAAGATAGACAATTATTATATTCCTAGACTAGATTTAGCTGTTTGTTTTTCACTGCTGATGTTAGATGAGGCGACAGAATAGTACATAGATCTCTCCTTCTACATGACAGCGGCCAGCTACACATCTTACATTTATTACTGATATGTGTCTGCACAATGTGCATGTTCATCCCCTTCTTGGACGTTTACTTGCATCCCAGTTCAAAGGCGGCTTTGAATAAATGTGTCCCTCTTGGGATCTGAGAGCTGACCAATAGGGACTCTTATCACTGTAAAGAAAATACTAGTGTAAGGGACTACAGTACATGCAATGGTGTGCACAAGTAAGCAGCTTTGACCTTGGAGTGAGTGCTAGGGGGTTTTAGTTATAGGAAAACCCAGATGGCGAGTACTTACACGTCCCTGGCCTTTCACAGAAGACTAAATAGGCAATTTTACAAAAGTATAAGCTTTTGACTGATTTACATTCTTCTAAACTCGCCGTTCACATAGAAATTAACTAATAAAAAACTTCCCACAGATGTCCTTTGGGTTGTAAATATATGGTTCTCCACCCTCGGTCTCTCAATATTTACGGAAATAAATAAGATGACTTAGTCATTTTTGTAACTTAAAAATACTGCAAATGTACTTGCAACACCCGTTGTAAGCCACCTTGGACCCGTTGTAAGCCACCTTAGACCCGTTGGTGAGGGGGAAACACGGGCATTTCTTTGGAAACAATGTCTCACTCTCATATGTCACGTGCTGTGGGAAACGATTACATAATGCAACATGTTTCCAGAATGGATTAACAGAATGAACACATATATATAAACGTCTCACATAGTGTGCATTTAGTCAGTCACATTCAGGGGTAGAAAGGTCAGGAGGGCACAACGGGATCGCCCAGTTGAAAGTGTTTTGCTAACTTGCAAGCAGCAACACTGACAGATGCTGAAAACGGCCTCACGCCCACCCCGCCCCCCTACACCTTGTTGTAGGTATCTTTTATACTCCCGAGACGTTCTCCTATACAGGATATGATCAGCACAATTTAGTTAAATGTTCAAATGCTCCTCCAATAGGAAGCAACCTCTTCCTGACCAAAGTAAATTCAAAACGAAAGTATATTTACAAACCGAATCAGATTCGCAACTGAGGCAGGTTTACAACTACAGCAGCATTTCAACCCAAGTATATTTACAAATCAAGCACATTACAGCTCAACTCAATTCACACCTGTAGAAGATGATTCTCAACTGCAGTATAGTTCTACCTGAAGTAGATTTACAACTATAGCAAATGTATAAACGAAATATAATTTGAATCAAAATGGATTTACACCTCTAGCAATCCCAGTGAAGAAGATTTACAGCTATGGTAGATTCTTAGCTGAAAAAGGTTTGCATCTCAAGAAGAGTACCAGATGTCAGCCTCTCAACTGAAGTAGTTTCATAAGTGTAGCAGATTTACAACCAAAATAAACTTACAAGAAAGTAGTTTTATAGATGTAGCAGATTTTCAAAGGAAGTAAACCTTAAACTGAAGTAGATTTACCACTGTAGAAGGCCTACAAAGGTAGCAGATTTACAACAAAAATACATTTACATCAAAAGTAGATCTACAGCTGTACAGATATGCAACTGAAGCAGACTTACAACTGTAGTAGATTTACAACTGTAGTAGGTTCACAATCGGAACAGTAGAATTCCAAGTGACGCAGGCTATTAAAACCAAAGCAGATTCTCAATTGGAGTACACTTACAACTGCACTACATGGTCATCTATACTGGACTCACCACTGAAAACATATATGGAAACTGTATAGATTCAGAACTGAAGCAGACCTTTAATATGAAGCAAATTTACAACTACAGCAGATTCACAATTGAAGTAGAATTAAAACTAGCCTAGATTTCTACTTTGGTTGTGCAGGAACTGCCTGAAGAAGGGCCTATATAACCCTAAATGCTGCAAGCACAATATGTGTTAGCTATATGAAGGTGTTATCCTGGAAAAATGTCTGCTTGGTTGTTTGCTGTTTTGAAAGGAGGAAAAAATGTTTTTTCTCGCCGATGAGGTAATTCTGTAGATAGGAATCAACAGATTAATTTCTAAGCCCTCTTTGCCCAGCGATTCTTTGATGTGTCTGGAGAACGTGAATAATAAAATAATTCGGTAAAACCTACATAGTGCTTTGACTTCTTTGCATGATTGTGCGCATGTTAATGATACCAGGGGAATCGTTCAAAGAGTTGTTCATTGTAAAACTTCAATGGCTTTGAAACGCTTGAATATGCACCCGATTTGAATGGGGAAAAGTTGAATTGTGTAGGCGAGTTTTAAGCTCGTGAAACTAGTGTGTTGTAACATGCAGTGAGGATTAAACATAGCTATGGCCTGGCGTTGTGGGGAGGGCGTGCAGCCATAACAAACACCTTGGACCCTACATGAGGACATTCTGTGTTCTGGTGGTCTGGAAAACCGGCTGACCGAACTGCTGGTAATGTAAGCAAAGTAAAGGTTGCCATGGCAACAGGCCACCTATGCCAAGATGGCTGCCAGAAACAATGTTCCCTCACACTAATCCGTCTAACTCCTAAATGGTGTTATGAATAGAAGTAATGTGCTAAATTTAGGAAAAGCAAATTCTCCATGCTTTATAGAGCCAGGTCGCTAAGATTTTTATGGCTTGTTTGAAGATTGTCAAAAAAATGACTACTGCTTACAAGAGGTCATCAAACAAGACCACTGAGTTTGCGGGAGTGTCTTAGTCCCATCTCACTATGGGGCATATTTACTAGAAAATGACGCAATGCGGTGTCGCAAGCCATCTTGCTGTGCTGAGCAGCGCCATTAGGTAAAATGCATTGATGCATCGTATTTACTGCAATATGACGAATCCTTATGCTTTCCTCTGCGCTGGCACACAATTGGCTGCCTAGCTCAGCCTTGCACCCACCATGGTGCAAGGGTGTGTTGCAGGGATGATTGTTTATGTGCAGGAAGGGACACATTCCTGCACATAAACAATCATTGATGGTGTTCTCCTCCTTCTTTGTATGTCGCACACATAGAAAGAGCAAGAAATGAGGAGAAATAAAGGCATTTCTCCTTGTTGTGCCACTTTTACACCTCCGGTAGGGAGCCATAGGAATATGACGCATTCCCACGTTTACAAAACCTTGTAAATCTGGGAATGTGTCAGATTCCATGGGTGTTGCGTGGGAACACCTACAGCAACACCTACGGAACGCCCCTTTCACGCAGAGTAATGTGTGAAAGGGTGTCACATTTACAAGGTCATGAGGAGTTGGCCTAACGGCTAGGGCGGTCGACCTCGAATCTGGGGAACTGGGTTCGAGTCTCAGCAATGACGCTGAACACCCTGTGATTCTGGGCAAATCACTTAATCTCCCTGTGCCTAACAAAAATGAATGTGTCCTCATGTAATGCAACTGGTGCTATGTAAAGTGCTCTGTAATGCAACTGGTGCTATGTAAAGCGCTCTGTAATGCAACTGGTGCTATGTAAAGCGCTCTGATACCCGATTCGGGTCAAGTTCACGCTATATAAAACTCTAAAAAAAAAATAAATAATGCCATGCAGGGTGGGTTTACGTAGCCTTGTAAATGTGGGCAGGCGCACTACCCCTCCGGAGCTTCATACAAGTGATGCTCCAGTGGCGTTAATGTGCTGCAGGGGGGCATTGTAAAATGCCCCTGTTTCTCTATGTCTGTTTGTCAGTATATCAGCCTATTCCTGGCCAAGCAGTGTTGCTGAGCCCAAAACGTGGGCAAGTATCCTATTTATGGGACTGCTTTAAAATGTATAAAGCTAGAGGTCAGTGCTTTTGCGCCTGGGCATGAGAGTACAACAGTGTTGCTTGCAGAGACTCTTTAGTCATGCCACAAATTTAGAGAGAGCAAAACTTTGTGAATCCAAGAGTAAGGGAGAAATACTAGATATGCCAAAGAAAAGGACACTCATGTTTAGGTTAATGATAACACGCTAATCACATTTGGTGCACTGGACCGTTGATAGCAAGAGGGTGCCTTGTACTTGTCACACTTTATTCACCCAAAATGAATGAATTAATGTAATTCTGTATTGCATTGTTAATTTTCAAAAATTGCAAAATGTCACAGATACACATCAAGCTGGTTCACCTATATAAGTAAATAGAGCATGAAATAAAATAACACTTTTTATTGATAGAAACACACACGGAGTAAAAGTCGTCCTCGCTATGATCTAATTGCTATACGACTTGGATATGTAGAAAAAAAAGTAAAGGTGCAATGTTAATCAAATGCCTATTCTCTAACTTGACATCTGGCATTACTGCTTGGGAGGTGATCGCCATACCAGACCTTTGGAAAGAGCGCACTCCTTTGGGGTGAGCAGAATTAGGACCCGGGCCCCTGTGGGTCCACACCCTCCCCCGCTCTCGCAAGTCTTTGGCCTGGGAGCTGGGGGATATGGGTCCTCCGGTTGGGTTTCCGACCCTGGGTCTCGCAAGTGTGGGGCAGGAGGCAGGAATGGAGCTGCACTAGCAGCGCGTCCCTTCCAATCCCGCTGTCGCAATGGTAACGGACCATTTATCCCTCATCAACTTGGTGTCAGCCTTTTCCACATGGCCATCATGATGGCAGGACAGAGACTGTTGCAGAGCTATGCAGTTTGCAAAGGAATTGTAAAAGAAAAGATTCGGAGAGGTGACTTCATAGAAATGTTTTCCTTGATTCTGGCAAAAAGGAGGGTTTTGGAGACTAAGGAGAAGGATGTTAAGGAAATGGTGAGGGAGAAAAAGCAGAAATTCGAAGAGAATAGATCGAATTGGCTTTTTGGTGTCAAATGTTTACATGGCTTTTATGTTGGAATAGAGGCCTAAGTTAGCCGCCTCTATGGTATTATATGCAAAAAAGATTCTTAAAGCACACCACGTTTATAGCGGTACTGCCTGGCTTGAGTATGACCAGTGCTTCAGATGGGTCAATGTTGAGGACCCCGATATCGGGTGGGACAAGACCGAAGTGAATGTCTAGTTGGATACAGTTACAACAAAACCCTAGTGAAGCATCCTTTTTGCACCCAACATTCCACTGGTGACAGGAAGGGCGCTTGCTGGGCACTCAACAGGAAGGCATGCACCCGCTCATCTGGATCCTGCAAATACAAAGCATGTATGCTCCTATTGTGGCCTCACCTCTTATTCTGAGTTCCAGTGTGTAAAAAAATCTAAAGCAAAAAGGAAGCAGGGAACCCACTGAATCCAGTAATCAAGAACAGCCTGACAACTCCAGTTTGTATGGATATTGGTGTGAGTTTCAACAGAGCCCATGCACAAAAAGCTTCCATTTAACAAGATCACATTTAAACTTGACATCTTTTTAGACTTACTTTGCATGTACATGATAACGTACCCAGAAAGCGTTCTTCTTGTATCACACATTTCTTCATAAGCATTTTATCATGACACTTTACATTATGTTCAAGTATAAAGTACACTGAACGCGTTGTGCTAGTATGCTGTTGTCCGTTTGGAGACGGCTCTAAATCAGAAATACAAACATTGACTTACCACAGGACCTCAGACACAGTGCAAATGAAGCCAATTTTATTATATCAACTGCTTCTGAGGTTTGGCTCTTCAGAGGAGCATTTCAATGGATTATCCTGGATGGTCACCTGTGACTGATTGCCGGCCCTGCTGACTTCTATCACTATCCTGAAAAGGACGACGGCCTGATCTACAGCAGACTGGCTTCCAGATGCATCACACATAGAGGTAAATGGGGAGTTAAGCTGCTCCAAGAGATCTGCCAAAATGCACTTCTTATAGCGCACTCCAGAGTTGAGTCAGAGTAGGTAGGATTTTCATTATGATGTATATTCATATATTCACTGAAACGTTATAATGGTTGAATTATTCATCTTCTTCACCATTCTTGTAAAGCTGGTAATAATGCTTTGTTTCCTTCTACTAATAATTGCAGCTCATGTTTTTTGCAAAGGAATCCAATTGCTTCAATAAATGTATGAAATGCATATTTGTGTATTTCTTGTGCCTAAAGTAACCATGAAAGGGTAGAACTGTTTCCCCATTACCTTGGGGAGACATAGGGGTCATGTTATACGGTTGCTGACACCATCTGTTACCCTGTAAGGTTTAGGGGTTGAGATGGTGCACTGTGAGCTTGCAAGGATTTGGGGCAACATATTCTGATTAAATGTGGCCTCACTCTCTATATTTTGACGCATAAGTTGTCCAAACGCAAAGTCTTACTCGATTAGTAGGAACTGTACGACAATGCGGCACAGCAATTGTATCTTGGTGTCTCCTCAGGTAACAGGATTCCTGCATTTGTTGTAGCTCCGGTTGCGCATTGCAATATCTAGCTGTCCGCGCACACCTACCCAGAGGTTGTATCAAATAAATTGCAGAAATAATTATCCCTAGGCAGGATTGCTGGCCCCTTATCTGAGCTGCCTGGAAAAAACTTTGTTTGCTCGCCATTAGGAGCTGTTCCCAAAAAAGAGCTAGGACAGTTCGGGCTAATTCACCATCTGTCAGCCCCAAAAGGGAGGTCAGTCAATGACGCAATTGATCCACAGGCATTCTCTGTTACATACTCATTTGTGGATCGGGCCTTGGTCATGCTTAGGCCGCTGGGGCAGGAGGCCTTCATGGCTAAAATGGACATTGAATCTGTTTCCCAGCTCCCATCGGTCCACCCTGAAGATTATCACTTGCTAGGCTTTCAGTTCGGGTGCAGGTCCTACTATGACAGATGCATTCTAACGGGCTGCTCTGTCTCCTGCTCTTGTTTTGAACAGTTCAGCTTGGCACTTGAGTGGATATCTGTTTACCAAACTGGGCACCGTCAGGTGACGCACTACCTTGAAGACTTTCTTTTGTGGGCTCACCCAACTCCGATGAGTGTAAGCACGCATTACAGGTCTTTGTCACCTTGTTGCGCGGGTTTGGTTCTCCTTGCACCTGAAAAAACCATTGGGCCATCTCCCTGCATCACCTTCTTAAGCACTGAGATTGACACAGTTGCTGGAGAGCTGAGCCTTCCCCCAGAAAAGATGCTTGCGTTCTGGCTGTCAAATGAGGCGGTTTTGTCTTCTAAGAAAGTGACCTTGTACCAGCTACAACTTTTGGTTGGCAAATTTAATTTTTCCCTACAAATTATCTCTATGGCCGTCCATTTTGCAGATTTATCGCCAGGTCCATATCAGGTTTCAAACATAAACATCATCACACTAGATTGCCTGCTGAAATCAGGGAGGATAAACAAAATTGATACACATTCTTGATGCGATTCAACTCAATAGTCTGCCCCTCCCCCACTGTTTTCAATGAAACGATGGGCTTGTTCACAGACTCGGCCGGCAGTAAAGGTTTCAGGGCGATTCTAGAAACACAGTGGTGTAGGAGCCATTGACCCCTGAAATGGCACGATGCTAGCTTCACCAGGAATGTGATTTTCCTGAAATTGTTTCCCATTGTCGTCACTGTGTCTATGTGGACAAAATCCTTCAGGATCAAGAATGTCATATTTGGTCTGTTGTGGAGGCCATTAAGAGACATGAGGCTTCCTATAGACTGCTCTTGAGGCCATTGAAACACCTGGTCTTGTTGTGTTTAAGGTATAATGTACAGTTTAAAGCTAAGCATGTCGCTGGTGTGCCCAGTAATGCAGCCAATGCCTTGTCTCACTCCAAGTTGTAGGAATTCCTGGAATATATCTGGAGAATTGGAGCCCCACTCTATCTGAATTAGTAGCAGCTTGCTTGGTTAAGCGCATGCGGCTCACTTGTGGGAAATGATTCCACATTTATTGGTCCTTTTTGCACACTATGGGATTGATAAATCCATTTTCGGTGTACTCCCTTTGTCTGATCTTGGGAATGCTGAGGGACAAGATTAGGACTGCATCTTGTGCCAGGGAGCATGTTTTTTATTGATTTTTTTTCGCTAAGATTAAAGGGGTGTGGGATGAGGGTGGCAGCTTCTTGGTAAGGTAGGCTTTAGTCGGGTGGACAAGGTTGGGCTCTGGTGTGGGAGATCTCAGGAGGCCCCTCGATACTGAAAAAATAGCTGGAATTCTAGCCAATCTACACCTCATATACAGGTCAGTTTTACGAGGTCACGCTTTTCTCAGTGGTGTTCATAGTGGTATTTTATGGGGTGTTTAGAGTAGGTGACTTAGCTGAAAGGGACAGGCAAGAAGCTATTGGTGGCTGTAATGGAGTGTCACTCAGATAGCTCAGGGAACGCTGGTCCTTAGGTTAAGGAGGTCAAAGACTGGTCAGCTGGGAAGGGAGGCTACCATTACTCTGCATTAGGTGCTCACCCTGACCATTTGTCCAGAAGCTCATATGCAAGCCTATCTAGGAGCATGACCAGATCTCCCCATACGTCTTCATTACATTCAGCATGAGCGGTTATGAGTTGAGCTTTGTGTTCTGCCATGATTCTCATACATCTCTCTCTTTTGTTTATTTTAGTAGTCATGCCATCAAAGATTGTCTGGGTCAATGGTCACTCCTTCGTACGGCGGGTGGCGTACCGGTTGCAACACCTCTGTAGGCCATAGCTGGCCACGTTGAGGAATGTGATGTTCAGATGGTGTGATCAAGAAGATCTCAGGATCTCGCAACTACGTGGATTTGTGGGGGAGATAAAGGGTTGTGAGGGATTGCAGTTCCCTAACCTTATCATCATGCGTGTGGCGGTAATGATTTGGTATACCTTTGAGAGAATGTATACTGCAGGAATCTGCATGGCTGGGCCGGGAGTTTCCAAGTGCTTTCATTGCATGGTAACATATGGCACCTCGCCACAAGTGGGGCCCTGATATTAGGGTAAGGGTCATTAATGTTTCTGTCAGGCGGCTCAACGCAGAATTGTCCAAGTAATGTCCCAGCCATTTGAGAAATATCTTGCACAAGCTGATTAGGGGTGATCACATGTTCCACAGTGAGAGCATCCACTTATTAGATGCAGACATGGATATATTTGTGGGTGTACTTGGGCCTTAACACAAATCCTTTTTTATGGTGGGGAGGGCCAAGGACCTCAGTGCCCTGGCAGCCCTCATGGCAGTAGAGTGACCGGCAGCAAGTGATGATAATCTCAGTGATTAACAGATTTCATTACAAGACCGGAGGCCACCATTATGCAAGTACTTTTATTTGCTGCCCAACATGCAGCCCTTTAAAGAATGTAAATACATCACAATAAATAGAACATTAGCAACATCATAAGGAGACACTGCACACTCCCATCTTCCTCTTTGGTTCGCTGCTCTGACACAGCTAAGTATACCTTTCCATTTGTGGCATTACTTTCTTTATTTGTACTTAGATTGACTGATACTCATTGTGTATTACATTGTCTCGGCGAGCTGTACTCGTCTAGCAATAAGTATGGGACTTCTGTCCTACCTCGCCTTGTCATTTTCTTGTGCTTAACCATTGCCTTTCAGCTCGCCAACCTCCCCTGTCCAATTTATGGGGGGAATGTCTCTCATTTCAACTTGCCTTCCGATTGCTCCGCAATCGTTGGAAGGAGCAGGTAAGTGATTTATTTCATTGTTTGCCCCCTGCCGCTTGCCGACATTTATATGAGCATTTATATGAGCAGTTTGGCCGCGCGGGCCAACTTATACCCTTAAACCCATTTAGTGGGTTTCTTAACTGTTTATAGGCTCTGTTAACAGACGGCAGCATAACATTTTTTTAAAAAGTAAATGGGACCCAAGCTTGCGTGCTTTGATCCCCGCATCCCTTAGCAACCTGCTGGGAGACGCAAGAGCATGCCATCATTGCCACCATGCGATCTGGAAAACGCAACCCTCACCTCCGGCTCGGCGTCAGGTTACCTAGGTTATGTTTCCTCGTCTCGAGCGCGTAACGGTGCCTGACCGAGCCGGAACCTCTTTCAGTCCCAATCTCCACTATTATTTACAAATAACAACAAAGAGCAAGATCGCCACTTGGTGGCCTCATTTCACGCTGCGCTCTGACTATCCATACATTCCAATTGTAAAAATTAAGGGATCTGCCTTTTAAAAAAAAACAAAAAGTCTGGTGCTGATTTTTGGGTGCATTGCCTGCACAACTGTAAGTAGGCCTGATAAAGGCACTTTATTTACTATTTATATATATTTTATCTCAAGATATCTTGAGTAAAGAGATGGATCCTGATGCCAATAACCCACAGAGCTCCTATGGAGCTCATGGGTGATAGCCTAAAAAAAGGCTCATTGGGGAAGAACTTAAATCTTCCGTTAGGGAAGCGGTTGACGCTGCTCTAACTAAGAGAAAGAGGGTGTCCCCTGTCGAGGAGATCTACCTTTCTCACTTGGACGGAGACTCCCCCTCTACCTCAGGAAATAAAAAAGGGGTAAAAGTCACCCAAAAAAGAAAACGTGAAGGAGGCATTCACCCATGCAATGGAGGTTGGTAGCCCTCGCGCTACAATAGATGCTGGTGCTCCTGGCAGCACAAAAGAGAAATCCCAATACCTTGGGACAGAGAGAAGAGTTGTACGTAGCGGCATGATAGAATGCGGTTACATTAACGGTACAAATGACTTTAATGATGATTCCTTACATGCCCATCACAAATGCACGGACTATGAGGTCCCAGAGATGGATGAGTTCATTTTTGATACTCAGGATACTGTGAAGGATCTTGATGAGGACTTGGACCAACCTTTCACCTCATCCTTTGCTGTCAAAGACTCCCTCAGTGGGGAGATGTTCAATCCTACTGCTATATGCCACCCACGCTGCCCCAAATGGTGGCCAATGGACCACGTAGGAAAATATCTATCTCAGTGGGTGAGGAAGCCCCTGGATAGAGAAACACGCAACCTGCTGCGGAATGAGTGCCCTCGTCCCTCCTCGGAGGACAAGGTTTGCAGTACCCCCAATCTTGACCCCGAGTTGATCACCTTCCTCTTCAAATCTGGAAGGGACGCCAGAAAAGGAATCGAAAAATGTCTGAAGCAATGCCAGGACAAACTACTCAATGTACTTGGACCCTTGTCCAAAATCCTTGATATGACCGAAGAGGCTAGGACCAGCAATACCCCGGTCAACATTGAGCTTCTAAGAGGTTGGTCACAGCGAGCAATCTGTTTAGTTGGTAATGCCAACGCCAACTTGATTACCGAGTGCAGGAAAGCGGTTCTTCTGAGAATGAACCCCAAACGCGCTGACCTATCCATAAGGAGGACATGTGCGACATCAAGGGACTCCTATTTGGTGACAACTTTGTTAAATCTCTGGGCAAGTAGGTGTCCACCTTCAACGCGTTCAGTAGGGCTCAGTCAAACATGCACAGAGTCTTTGGGGTCACCCACTTTTTGGAAGGGCTGACAGGAGGGGACAGCCTGTCAACCGCGGCTCCTACAGGTCCCAATTTTATACCCAAGATGAAAGATGTTCCTCTCGTTCCAATAGAGGCTATCGCTACAACTCAGATTTCTACTCCCAGAGAGGGAGGGGTTCAAGAGCCCGTGGCGGCAGACCAAGGTCCACCAATCAATCCTACCAAGGTAAGCCCAAAGTTTCCCTCCTCCTCAAGGGTGGCAGGAAGACTGAAACATTTTGCACACAATTGGTCACAAATTACTCAAGACCCCTGGGTTCTAGAAACTGTAGTGGGGTTCAAGATGGAATTTTGGCAAGAACAGTTCCAAGAAAAGATTCCAAGGGAGATGACCCTAGACAAGGAAAATTCAAAACTGATAGAATTGAAGATTTCCCAAATGTTAGACAAGGGAGCCATTATAAAGATCCCCTTATCAGAGATTTTGAACGTTTTTTTAAGTACTATCTCTTTAGACCAAAAGAAGGACAAAGGTTGGCGGCCCGTCATAATCCTAAAATATTTGAACAGCTTTCTAACATACAGACACTTCAAGATGGAGGGTATCCATCTTTTGAGGGACATTTTGCAACCCAAGTATTGGCTGGTAAAACTGGACCTCAAAGATGCCTATTTTACGATACCCATGGACAATGACTGTCGAAAGTACCTTAGTTTTACTTGGAAAGGAACTCTCTATCAGTTCCAATGTCTCCCCTTCAACCTGTCCTCAGCACCTTGGTGTTTCACCAAGGTCCTGCAGCCAATGGTCAGTTATCTCAGGCAGAGAGGGGTTCGCCTAATAATTTACCTAGATGATATCCTCATTATGTCTCAAGACAAGTTGGAAATACAGAAACATTTACAAATGACGGTGGACCTCCTCCGAGACCTGGGTTTCATCATAAATATAGAGAAATCTATCATGATCCCGGCACTAGTGTTGGAATTCCTCGGTTTCAAGGTAAATACTATTCTCTCCAACCTAATCCTTCCCTACAAGAAGGTTACCAAGATAAAGAAACATGTCTCGCTTATCCTATCAAAAGAATCAATCCTTCTGAAAGACCTAGCCAGGGTTCTAGTTCTCCTGTCATCCTCTATCCAGGCTATTTCACCCAGCCCTCGCCATTACAGGGGTCTGCAAAGACTAAAAGCTCTAGGCCTGAGGAAAGACCTGTGGCACGAAGACTCAGTTCCCCTCTCCGAGGACGCTCGACAGGATCTTCACTGGTGGTTGAAAAACCTTCAAGCATGGAACGGGAAAGCTATTTTCGGAAATGTTCCAGATTTTTCCCTAGAATCAGATGCGAGCAACCGCGGTTGGGGTGCTTGCCTAAACAATTTAGAGACCGGGGAAAGTGGTCCTTAGAGGAACAATCCCTTCACATAAACTTGGGATCATAAGATTACTCTCAGGGTGGAATTCATTCCGGGAATCCAGAATCTAAGGGCAGACTGGAATTCTCGTTTCCTCCTCGATTCCAGCGATTGGAAATTGAATCCCGAGGCCTTCTCTCTGATCCAAGAGTTATGGTTCCAGTTCAAATAGACCATTTTGCCAGCGGATTAACTCACCAAGTTCAGAGATACTTCGGCTAGAGACCAGATCCGAATGCATCAGGGGTAGATGCTTTTCTCCAATCCTGGGAGGGGATCAAGGGTTAAGGGTTACGCCTTTCCCTCTTCTCAATTATTCAGAGATTGTTGTGGAAAGTGAGACTGGAGTCATGCTCCATCATTCTTGTAACACCCTTTTGGAAATCCCAGGTTTGATTTCCCGGGGTAATGGAGTTAGCGGTGGACTTCCCGCGGCTGATCCCATCATCCTTAGGCCTACTCCAGGGTCCGGACGGAGAAGAACATCCTTTGGTTCTAGAAGGGAGGATGAACCTTCTTGTTTGGAGGATTTCAGGGATTCAGGCAGATATTCTGACCTTTCAAGAGAGGCTAAGAGCCTTTTGGAAGATTCATGGGCACCAGGAAAAGATACAGGGGTGTTTGGAGAAAGTGGTCTTGTTGGTGCTTGGAAAAGGATCTGGATCCCGTACAGAGCTCTCTACAACAAGTAGCTAATTATCTTGCCAATCTCTTTGAGTCAAGCCTTTCTTATAGAACCATCAACTGCTACAGATCAGCAATTTATACGGGCCATGCCTTGATTAATAACCTTGCTACTGGTAGCAACCCTTTAATCAAAAGGGTTATGAAGGGTATTAGATTAAGGAGAACTCCTGAGGCTTGTTACAAATCCCTTTGGGACGTTACCCTTATCTTTAATCCCTTACTTTCCTGGCCTGTCAACGATTTACTCCCCCTTAAAAGGATCTCCATGAAATTGGCGACTCTTTTGTGTCTGATTTCTTTTAGAAAGGTCTCAGACATTAGAGCGTTGGAACTTTCCAATAGGTTCTACTCCTAGGAAGCTTTTCACTTTGATATTTGGAAAGGAACTAAAACAATGTCAGAGTCTATTTTATATCCCTTTTTTCATGAGTGTGAAAAACTGTGTGTTGTGAATTGCATGAAGTGTTATGAAAATAAAACTTCAACGTATAGACCTGTTGGCATTGATCAACTTCTCCTATCATATGTTAGTCCTTTTAGACCTGTTTCTTCAGCGACCTTAGCCAGATGGGTCAGTTTTATTATGCATGAAGCTGGCATAGATCTCTCTAGATTTGGAGCTCACTCTTCTAGGGGAGCAATGGCTAGTAAAGTATTTTGGGCCGGGGGATCCCTGCCTGAAATACTTAAAGCAGCAGATTGGTCTAATGCAGGTACCTTTTCAAAGTTCTATTTGAGACCAATAGAGCATGTTAGCAGTGTAGCTCTACATGGCTTTAAACATACATAATGGTAGCCTCCGGTCTTGTAATGAAATGACGATTCTCCAATTATTATGCAGAGAGAATCTTGATTTCATTAAAGACAATCAGAGGCTTACATTATCCCACCCTCCTCTCCCTAAGAGGTTTGGGTCCAATACTGTATATCTTTAATTTGGTGATATTGTAAACTTAACGTTTTGTGCATTGCTGTCATTATCTATTTAGTTTAGTCTGTCTCTAGTCCTTTCACTATACAGTGCTTTTTTGTTTTCTCCTCAGATAGCAATGTTTAGGAGAAACTGGATTGCCAAGTTTTGCGCCTGTGTCATCGCAGCCCAGGAGGAAGATGGGAGTGTGCAGTGTCTCCTTATTATGTTGCTAATGTTCTATTTATTGTGATGTATTTACAGTCTTTAAAGGGCTGCATGTTGGGCAGCAAATAAAAGTATTTGCATAATGTTAGCCTCCGATTGTCTTTAATGAAATCAAGATTCTCTCTGCATAATAATTGGAGAATCGTCACTCTCCTACAAAATACTTCACTGGACAGTGGTGGGGGGGGGGGGATGAGCAGCAATCCATATTCTGCAAAGGACCGACACACTGGCCCCAGGGACATGGGTCACCCTATTCAAGCAGAGCTCATGGGTCTGTAGCCCCCGGTCTTGCATCTTGGGCCCTGGCGGTGGCATGTTGTTGAAGTGCCAGGAGCAGGGTGGCAAGAAATCCGAGGGCTGGGTCCACCCCTCAATGATGCAGGTGGTTACACCAGTGTGGTCCACGTATATGAGGGGAAGGTAGTCCTCAGTGCTGTAACATTCTTTCTTACTAGGAATCCCATGCAATCTTTGTAAATATGGTTCTTGTCAAATTCTAAACCCCTGTACACATTTTAGTTTTTTTGCACAGGATGTGTATGTTGGTTTTGTATAATATGCATTGACAATCTTCTTTACGAATATTTGACATGGGTCATCTTTGCTAAGCTATGTTTGTGGTGTCTTCTGAATAAACATGACTCGTTATCCCAAGCAATTCCTGTTTTGTCATTGACTCGTTTGAGTTTAAGAGGGGGCGACGTCCGAACTGTGGGCCTCCGGGTTCTAGTTAAATCTACCATTCGCAGGCGAGCACTGATGTGCACTTAGTCTGTGCTCAATAGCAGACTTCTCCATTGCCACTGTCATGAATTTTACTATGCCTTTGACTACTTGAATATCTTATCTGTTACACCGTAGTCTTAGTGCTATGGCACACTTTCTAACCTGCAGGCACCTAAATGATGGTTTTAATAGTAATACTTTATCTTTATGGAAGCTTGGGCGTCAGCATAGTATATGTGCTAGTGGCAAAACTCACAACCACCAAACAGCTTTCCCCATTGCTGTTGTATTTCTCCAATATCAAACTGACCCAAATGTAGCTTGGCATACTCCTTTTTTTAAACTTTGGAGGCAATATCTCTATAATATAAGGAACAAGAAATCCCAAAACAAAGGTGTTTAAGACAATGCCTGAGCGCTTTAAAAGAGAACAAGCTCTGAAATCAGATTCAAAAGATATCACGCAATTGCTTTTTTAAACTGTTTTTTAAAGAGTTAGGGTGTGTGAATAGTCCCAGGCTTCATGCAATTGCAATAGGCCAAATGACTGTAAAAGGGTGATGTGATGGCTATTTTTTGCATTATTGTCTCTCTTATAATCTATCCACAGAAGTGTTTTTAGTGTTCCCTGATTGCATTTGTGCAGTGATACAAGAACTCAAAATATAGGGCTTCTGTTCAAATGACTTCTTGAGTAGAAACAACTCCGATGAATTTAAGCCTAGGGTATAGAGGAAGGAATGGTAAAAGATGTCTAAATAAAGTGCTTTGAAATATATCCTACCATTTTGGGATGTTGGCAGGGAAAACCTCACACCAGTAAGTAGTGAAGTCATAACGTTTGCTTTGGTAGCATCTAAGAGTGACTTTACAGATGGCTGGGCCCAGGAAAGCTGGTTGGCAAGATGTAGCAAAGCATATATCAAGGAGTTTGCTAAGGGTTTAAAAGAGGCAAAATGCTGTTGGACATGTGCTTAGTCTTGAAACCTGAAACGTTAACAATTGCTTCAGTATTCATAAACCATTTACCCTTTTTACATTTTATCCTACCATAGATTAGCACATTTGTTAATAGTTTTTAGGTCGAGCTTGAGCCAGCGTGCATGCGCTGCTCTGCTAGACTTATTGTAGACGAGTAGCAAATAGAAGCCCCGCCCACTCCCCGCCCATGTTTGCCACTGGCTTGTGTCATTGTCTGTCCTAAATGATGGCTTCTGATTCATCAATAGGCTTGTTAGTCCCTCCTTAGTACCGCGTCCTCTTCATTTGTCACCACCCATGGCGACTGGCCCCTTTACTTCGAGTGTTATACGGTACATGTTATTTAGACTGTGGGTACTATTTTCTTTAATGAGGTTCTCCTACTGCCTGCTTTACTGCCCCCCTCTCCCCCGTTGTCCGTACCTTCTCCCCCCTCCCTCCTGTTGTCTGTGCTTTCTCGCCCCCGCCCGCCCGTTGTCCGTGCCTCCGTGCAAATGCGAGATCTATTGCATTGCAAAGGCTTGTTGTAGTGTTTGCCATAAGGTGATCATGATGACAGTATTTCTCCAGGCCCTGAATTGTGTGCTGTAGCCCAATGAGAGTTCTGCCCATGAGAACTGCGTCATCGGCACTGGGACAGCCACACCCTCTATCTTTAGGGGGCAGGCTGTGGAATCCATCCCAAATGTGAGAAATGCTCTATGATGCGAGGCAAAGGGTCTGCTAAAAGCAACATGACTTCTATTTTAGGAATAAAGAGAATTACTTTGGTTGGGGAAGAGGAAAGTATTCGACATTACCTAAGAGTCTCGGTGCTCCCCCCATGATGGATAAAGACAGAATTTCAGGAACATTCAACTATCAAATACCAGGCTTTGAAATACATTTTAAGGGTTTAAGGGTGTGAATGAAGTGCCTTTCTAGAGATCAAAGGTATCAGGCTCTGACATCTTGGCAGCACAGCTACACACCTCTGAGATATGACCATTAGCCCTGTGGACTGATGGACAAGATGCTTAAGATGAATCCATCAGTTCATAGACTGATTGAGCAGTGAGGAACCACGCACTATTGGAACACCAACAATCCAATGGCATGCCAAGAAGGAGCACAGTCATTATTATACTCTATATGGCTCGGCCCTTAGGCACACTGGCCACCTTCCAGGCCACGCAAATTGCATCTACCGTCAGTACTATGTGAAGAACAGAGACCAACTTTGAAAGCACCATGAGGAGAAAGAAAAAGAGAGATCTAAATGCCTCAGAATGCACAGGTGTTATTCTTGCAAGAATGAAGCAATAGAGCCAAGAATAAATTCAAGGCCAAGCCTCCTTCTACTATCCTGCTCTCCTGATTGGACTTTACCAAGAGATCCCGGAAACGGAATACTGGCAGATCGCTAACCACGAATATCTGACATCTCATATCACACATAATAGTGAGGGTTTGGGTGATAAGAGAACTAACAAGCAGATAGTATGATTTGCCCAGATATACACAGTTTGGTCAAGAGGAGAAGCTGGCAACTTAACTGATTCCCCAACCCCCAATGCATTTGAGCCCTCTGCATTCAAGATGCGTCTTAGATACAGAATTGTCAAAGGCGGGCATGCGGCTTCTAAACTAGATTCACTCCTTTCAAGTCAACGTTAGATTGGTCTGAAGAGCACTGGTGATGGATAAACAGTGCTAATAATATGCATTCAATATTAAGTTTTCATACATTTGAAGTTTGTTACGATTGAATGGAGTTGGTTTTAATTAATTATCAACAACTATGAAAATAAGTATTGAACACAAAAGATGAACTAAGAATCATTTGGAACAACAGCGTTTTACAAGCAGATTTACAATAGTTGATATGATGTGAACTGCTAAACGTCAAAAACACACCCCTTTTGCAAAGTCTTGGACGTGTGAAGGGGTTCACTATTTATGACTTAGCTCCGCCTCCTGACAATTCGCTACCTGGAGGTACCACTTCCAGTCTCGCAACATCCATAGTTTCTCCACATGCACACAGTCTGTCTGCCACTAAGCTATTATGACATTGACTTGACATCATCACTACTTGACCCCACTGACTGACACCTGCCAATCATCTCAGCCTGAGAGCTGCCAGTTCTCTCTGATTCTCTCATGCTTGTCATGTCTGACTGACATCTGCCAGTCAGCACTATACAGCAAGCCTTCTGCCACTGTCTACGCTAAAATACTTATTTTCTTTAGTTTGTAAGACTTGGATGACCTCGGTGTTCACACTCAGATGTTTACAAGACTTATCAAATGACACCATACACTCTGCGTTAATTAAAATGTGGAGACAGCCTAAGTCCCCCAGTCACACACTTCATGAATGAATCATTCAAAGGCGAAACAGTACTACACATTCTCAGTTTAAAAATTGTCTTCAGGCTATCATCTGCAACAATATCCAATGAAGTGATATTTTTTTATCAGATAATATTCTGACCACAATATTGTGGTGCCATACCCAATGTAGCGATTGCTGTGCAACTACCTATGTGAACACTCCAGTCTAGCCTTCATCAATAACTACAGATCCATCACCAACTCTTCCACCTCCAAACCTTCAAACACGTAGAGAAAACCATTGCATTCAAGGTGCCATCTCACCTCGACAACCATCTCAACCCAACCCAAGCCACAAGGCAGGTGGGATCACCATTAAACTTAGTTTTAAGAATGTAAGCAAAATAGTTTGAAGGTGAAGGTGCCAAATTGGTTAAGTAAAAGTTTAGTGGAAACTTGAAAAAAGCATGGACGATGCCTAGTTGTTTTATTAAAATGTGCATTTCTTTCTTCTCCCCCATTGCATTTTTAAAGTAGAGTTTATAGCTAGAAAGCCATCATACAATCCATAGGTTACAATGTTCTTAATAGAAAACGCAATTCATGTATGAGTTCACAATTTTGCATGAATGTGCCATGTTCAGGTTCAATATACAATATATAAAGGTCATATTAAATTGTAGCTTTTAGCATTTTACTTTACTGCACAGTCACATTGACAGGACAGATAATGCTTTCAACGCCTATTAGAGGAGTCAGCCCTCTGGGCTATATTTTGGTGTCACGTGTGCTGATATTGTCTTACTAGAAAAGGAGTTAAATACGTTTTTGCATAATTACTGAATACAGTTTGACATGGTTGTATTATGTGGATATTCTGTTACATTTGCTTATATCCCACTTAGGAGTGAATGAGTATGTATTTGAATGCATAGGGCACATAATTATGTGATTTTCGTCATGGAGCGCCATGTGATTCGTAGTCCGTTTTAAAATGGAAGGTACTTTTAGCACAGACTGAGAACCCTTTTTGAGGTTGATTGTGTTAAAAAGAATAAGGCATGAATAATTGAACATGAATATTGATCACAATTGCATGCAGAGGATGAATTATAATGTTGCAAGTGCAATGCTTGGATTTAATATGTTTTGAAGTGAAGTTTGCCTTTTCAAAGATGGCGGATGTGACAGCTCCCACCAAGCAAAAGCAAACACTCCGCTTCCAGCAAGCAGGAGCTGTCAAACTGCTCCCGTTTGCTGGAAGCGGAGTTTTCATCTCTTTCGGGCAGGGAAAGAGATGAAAGTATTGCTTCCGCATGCATGGAGCTGCATTTCCAGCAGTTCCCTATGTGCGGGAGCAATGCTAGCTCCCGCAGGAGACGGAGAGCCGGCTGGGACTGCGGGGGCTTTGAGGCGCCCCCGTGGTCAACAACATGCACAAGTGTAGCTGAGGAGGAAAGAGAGGTGAGGTGGGATGGGTCCAGGGGGTTGAGTGAGTGGCTCTGCTGTGTTACCTGAGGAAGAGAGTGAGGGATGTGAGACCGGCTACTTCAATGGAGGCAGCACAGTGTTCTTGTTCTTGTTTGTTTCACACTTTGTTTAGACTCATGTGCTGTTCGGGAAAATGACCATTTAATGGCAGCTGTTTAGCCCTGGCAGCAGGTGGGGCTACAATACGACTAATTTCAACTCTTCCAATGACACCAGCAGACTAGTTATTGACCCTCAGCAGTACCATGAACTGTTTTTCTTCATGCACATAATAATGGTGGCATAATAATTGCAAAGACCACCATGGTTTTTAAGCCATTTGCCATAATCTTACCCTAATAACTCCTTCTTACAAACTCATTGTTTTGCTTGTATTTTCTGGCTGAGTGATTGAATAATGTTTGTTATGTTCGGTGTTTTATTGCCAATATTTTGCATGTCATAACATGACTGCAGCTACCCGATTGCCAATGCTTAAGAGGTTGTTCTTCATCTGATCGCATTCCCTTTGACCATTAAGCCCTTTTTGGGATGTCTCATGAATCGTATATTCTGTGGCACAAAATCAGCTGGAAGTGTAAGGATGCAAATTCTAGGCAGGCAGCGTCTCAAAAGTAAGGAGACGTGAAAGTGTACTTTAAGGTTCAGGCAAAAGGTGCCCGGGTAGTGCTTTTAAAGTGGAAAGCTGATCTTGGTTTGTGAAAGAGCTCGTTATAGTAAGGCTCAGACCAGTGAAATTTATCAGTTATAGTTACCTGAGCTAACTATAACTTACGTCTGCGCAATACACTGCTTATGACCTCACACATTACATTACTCATGACATGGTGCCACACACTCACTCATAAAGCTAGTCAAACACCCACGTATTCACCCATACAGCCTCTCAACACAGCCACTCATTCACCATACAAGCACTCACACACTCACTCACACCCACTCAACAACTTACATACTCATTCACACATTCATACAAGCACTCCTACATCCGCTCACTCACCCATACAGCCATTCACACTGACACTAATTCTCCAATAAGCCATTTACACACCAACTCACTTAACCAAACACCAAAACAACCACTCACTCATCCATACAGCCACCTACACACCCAGTCACTCACTCATACAGCCATTCAGACACCCACTCACTCACCGATACAGTCACTCACCCACCCATACAGCCACTCACACAGTCACTCACTCATCCTTCAGCCACTGAAACACCCACTAACTAATAAAGCCATTTACTCACTCACACAGCTATTCACACACTCACTTATACACCTGTACAGCCACTCCCACACCCATACAGCTACTCAGACACCCAGTCACACACGATATACACACAGCCACTCACATAATATATGTTGGAAGTAGTATCATTCATTACTGGTACACCTAGTATGCTAATTTAACTTTTTTAGTAGCTTAGTATATATGTTTAACAATCACAAACTCTTACACTCACTGATGATGTCTTCAGTAATGTCATTTGAGATGTCATCAGTGATGTCACTGACCATGTCATGAGTGATGTAATACGCGAGGTGATAAGCTGTGTATTGCAGGGGTGTAAGTTATAGTTAGCTCAGGTAACTATACCTGCTGAATTTTACGGGTTTTTTACAAGTGAAATCTGAGCCTAACTATAATGTCCCTGTGACCTTTAGTTTTTTCAGTGAATATATATATATATATATACACATACACATATACACACATACACACACACGTAACACTTCCATGTTAAACAAGGTAAAGGCAGAGCGCATCTGATGTCTGTTGAGGAGCATGTTTCAAAGTAGGTTGTGGCTTAGACTCTGTGGGAAAAGCTAAAGCATATTTTCAGAATAGCCTATTCACCAGTGAATGTCTGGGCACTGGCCTGTGTTAAATAGTTGCTATACAATGCTGTAGACAAATTCTATGTAATGAGGACCTTTATAAGGTGTGGAAGATGATTTCCAGTACTGCACTAAAGCTGTTGGGGCCTTGCAAATTGATGAATAATTCAGAATCTAGGGGTTGAACTACTTAGGGATGGTTGAATTCACAGTGTGGATGTAAGCATAGTTTTACGGTTGTACTGTGTTGTGCTTATCTTGAGAATGTGTGGTGTATTTTACCAAACTTTTTTTAAACTCTTTTTTATTAACTTTTGCTCAAGTGACCATATGGTGCAATAGTTACAGTCGTTTGTACTTGGTTGACATCTTAACATCATAACACTTTTCTGCCAGAGAGATATGAGGTTACGGGTCCTACACAGTTCAAAAGAACCAAATGTGCAACAGGCCATGCGTACAATCAGTAAATAAAACGTCTAAGTATATCAGCCCCCCTCGCCCTCTTGACCATGCTTGACTCGTGTTTATCCCTCCACCCCAGCCTTGCCCTATGCTTACCCCATGGTGACCATATTTTCTCCCACGTTTTGACACAACCCCTACTTTTAATGTTACCAAACTTTTGAGGTTTGTTCATGGGGCCTGGCTGAAGTTGTCTTGTTATTTGCCATGCATACAAGTCATCCTCTTCACCTAAATGTGGGTATCAAGTAACATCTTTAATAGGGTGATCCCATTAATGTGAATAGAGACAAACTCTTTTTGGGGTGTGGTCAAGCTTTAAAACGTGGGAGACCTTATTAAATTCTATGGGGGTCTGTTTGTTAGGTAGGTGAATACCTGCAAAAAATAGCAACATCCACCAAATGTGGGTGAGTATACCGATATGCTATGTGCTCAGCACGTAGCCAAAGGGTAAGTACATTATCACTTGATTGGTGATAAAAATTGGGCACAGGTGTAGATTGCTGAATTACTTCATGTCCACAAGGCCCATCGGACTCTGCCCTAATGATTGGATACTGAGATGCCATCAGTGATGTTATCAATGATCTCATTTAAAATGATTGATCTAATATGTGAAGTCCTAAGCATGGCATGACATGAGAACAAAATATAGTTAGTTCTCTAAAGTGTACCTAACTATAACATCACTTTAACCTTTGTTTTTCAGTACATTTCTGGGTTTTTGTTAGATTATATATTTTGAATATGCCCAAGCACCTTTGGCAATCTGCGCCCAACTTTGGCCCTACCTAACCACTGCAGGTGGCCAACGGCCCAGCCCCCAGAGACAGCCAACACTCTGCTCAGCTCAGCATCCAGCCATGTGCAGCGGTGGGTCATCCCTGCTCCCAATTTACTGTAAGAAGGCCAACCTTCACTGTGCACAGCCTACGACCTACACAAGGGCAGTCGGCCGCAGGTCTGGCTATGACCACACCCCACTATTTTTTTTATTTTGTTAACTCATTGGTACAGTGGTATCACATGGGAGGGCTTCACTTGGAGCTACGGTTCCTGAGACCATAAATATCTTTTTTTAATTTAACTTAAGCAGGGATACCTTTGGGACCCCTTGCATGGGCTTGGGGGGCTTGGGGGGCTTGGTATGCTCACCTTGCACCCTTATGTGCCCTTTATTTTCTTTTTTTTTTAAGAACTTGGGGACCGAGTCCCCGAGTTCTGTTATGCCGGCCACAATATTTGCTCAGATGTTGCAGCCCGCCAATTACATTTTTTAGGTTCCAGTACCCAAAGCAGTACCAAAGTGGCAGACAGGAGAAAAGGCTCCTGCAGCCAATCAGAAGTGGCTATTTTTTTTTTTTTTTTGTACAGCAGGAGTACCACAGGAACTTCTGCAGTATTAATTATCTCGACAGCTCTAACTTTTTCTAAGGGCTAACTCCTTCAGCCAAACCCGAGTCCCTCTTTGAACTTAATTTCTCAACAACATCTGAAAGGATTTAAACGAAATCCCAAAAAAGCCCGCTTTTTAAGTAAAGTTAAACTTTTGCCAGATTTGGGGTAATTCTGCCGAGCCATTTTTTCTCTATCGGAGAAAAATTATTCCTATGGGAATTAAAGTGGGAAATCTCTCTTTTGAAAAAACAGCCCTTTATCTTGGCCCTCCCTTGACGGATCAGTGCAAAACTTTCAATGAAGAAGCCAAAACCAATGAATTTATTTTTTGGGAACTTTTTTTTGCAACGTTTTTGGAACGATTCGTGCAGGCCAGTTCAGTTGCTGGTTCTCTTCCACTCTTAGTGATATAATGTTTCCGTATCAAATGTGCATATCTACCATAACACAGGTGCACTTCAGTGCCAGGACTGCTGGACCACTCATTTACTTTGTCTATGCTTCTTCCTTGCTATTTTTTTATTTTTTGAAATCATTTTAAACTATGTCTTCAGGCCATACTGACTCAAATCTAAGCTACTTTTTATTGGCTCCAATAAGAATCATATTGTCCTGTGATGCCAAGTAAAACTAAAATGCCTTTTCTCCGTACACCTCCCATCTAGCAAACACTCCTATTTGGTCTATTAAAATAGATAGTTATGACAACTTTGGGCAGTTTGTGTATTCTAAAAGCGTTTTACAAACCTGTGACGCATGTAAATATGTCCCTGTGTGTGCACCCTCTTAGCACACGGCGAAGCTTGCTGATCCGCCGACATCGGGGCTAGAGGTCATGACCTCGTGGACAAAGGACGGCCGAATGCAGGCCACCTGCCGACTGGACAGTGCGTCTCCCTGCGCCTGAGGTGTCAGTCAGGCCTCTTGTTACGGGAGCTCTCTGTCAATAGGGGGCAGGCAAATTTAATTTAAAAGAGGCCCGGGGAGTGTATAACCAGGCAGCTGCTGAAGGAAAGCCCTGGGGTGGAGAGGAGGGCGGGGAGACAGATGACACCGGAGCGCTTTATACTGCTGAGGTACCAGAGTTTAGGTTGGGACGAGAGATAAAGAGAAAGTAGGAATGAGAGTCATGTGCGGTCGCAGAGGGAAGTGAGAGCGAGGTAGAAGAGGCGCTGAAATGGAAATAAACTAAAGCGAACATATCCAGTTAACTTACGCTTCTTCTTAAGGTCTGTGGGGAATGTTGCGTCCTTCCTCTGGAGGCACGGCACACTGAAAGCAAAACATTACCAAGGTTACTTGTTTTATTATCGAATAATGCGGAATTGACAGACAGTACAGGGGTCTTTTCTTAGCTACGTTGATTTGTTCGGACTACACGTTGCCTTAAAAGTGCGTCGTACCATAAAATATTGATATTACCAGCTGATCTGTCCCCCCCCCCCCCCCCCCCCGGGAAAGTACCACACACGGCAAGGGGAGCCAAATGTAATCGGGTTAATTCTGTTTGTGGAGGCATCGGCCCATTTCCCGTGGGCATAAAGCTGGCGTGCACGCCCGTAGGTGGCATGGAGTGAAGGCTGTACCGATGTTAATCTATTCTTCCACGACTCATTCCCTACATTAGAAACACTCACTGCCACTCTGGCTTCTCCTTCATGTACAATCCACTGTTTGATAGTCATTCACTCTCACTGCAGCATAAGCTTGATACTCATTCATCTACACTTAACCAGCGGCTTCTCCCTCATTCTCCACACTTCAGCAGCCACTTTTTACTTGTGCACCGAAACTTCACCAGCAACTTGGTACTCATTCACTTTCACTTAGACTTGAATGCCCTCCCTCACTCATCTGCAGTCTTGCTGTCACTCGTGCGCGCAATCATATTGACTCTTCCTGCTGATTCATCCAGAGTAACAACCACTGCTGCTCCCGCACTCATCTATACTCAGGATACGGAAGAGGTGTGGCGCAGCGGCCAGGGTGCCTGACTTCGGACCAAGGGTTCACGGTTCGATCCCCGGGGCGGGCGGCAGGTTAACCCAGCACCATGTGACTGGTAATAGCTTGCTTAGTTTTCCGAGGTTCCGCCGACACCTTTTCGAAGGTAGCTGTGCTCTTACAAATCTGGTATTTACCTCTCAGCCTCGCAGCCTTTCACACTCAAGTCACCCAACTCCACATTTTCACACCCTCATAACGCCTCATTCACATTTAAGATCGCTCTGCTCCTCTCAATCATTCACAAACTCAGTTACTCTGCCCCCCACTCACCATCATTCCCTTTACTGTCCATTTCTCAAGCATACTTCCCAAGACCTGGCTCTTTCCTGGCTCTATCCCAGAGCATAAGCATTTCTAGCGGTTTTTTTTCAGCACTCATGGTGGCAGTGCACATGTATCTCAGGGCCAGGATGCCCGTAGGGTTACAGTGCGCTTTATAAATATTGATAACAATAACAATTCATCCTCACATCACTCATCCACACTCAGTTTTTCCATTAAGTCCCGTCACAGATTCACGCTGTCACTCTTGGCCAACACACCTCACATACTCATGACTCATCACCCCGCCCCATCTCATTAATATTCATAACACCTTACCTTACCTCTGCACTCCTCTCACAATCCACCACCACAGAGCCTTCCCGCTAATCTACAGCCGCACTCGTTCACACTCAGCTACGGGGTAGATTTATTAAAAACTGCTGCATTGCGTGAGAGGGCGAAAGCAGGACAGAGTCATTTCTACCAGGAGGTGGCGCTGTTCTGCTCTCTCCCTAGCGCCGGCGCACAATTAGGCTGCAGAGCGCCACACGCACATCTTTGCACCACAGCGCATAGATGTCACAGTGTGTCTAGAATAGGTTTTGTTCTGGAAGGGAGCCTTTACAGTATAAAATAACATGCCTAGACAAAATGAAAAACGGTTCCCACTTTGGATGTGTGCTGTATAGTGCAGCACAAGAGCAAAGTTTGAAAAGTTTGGAGAAATAAAACTATAACCATTTCTCCTTTTCAAGTCTGCCTCAAAGGGGCGTTATTTTTTGCTGCAAAATCCTGTCTACTGTTGTTAGTAGATACGGCTTTGTGTCAAAAACCATGGGTGGGTGAATGGAACGGTCCACGTACCACCCATGGAACGCCCCCTTGACACAAAGTAAAGCAGAGCAGCGTAACGCACCGCTCTGCCTTACTTTCAGACAACTTTACAGCGCAAAAGTATATTCCAAAAAACATTCTGCTCCAGTTTCAGTCACTATTCTGACACAGACCTGGTGCAACGTCAATAAATGTGTCCCTAATTGTTGCGGTCATAGGGTTAACCTTAGGGAAGTCAAAATGTTTACCTAGCAAAAGATGCACATTAAATACATTCAAAATATTTCGATGCGTAAGAAAATGCCTTTTAGATCGGATGAAAAACATCTTTACATTACTAAGTGTTATGCCACAGCGATCTTATTTTAAGCATTTCCGAAAATACATAGCATACAAAGAAGCATGATAATTTCTTTAATTTATTTTTAAATCTATTGTCGTAGAAGCTGTCCATATTCTACAAACGTTTTGTCTTAACAACTGCAAAAAGTCAAAAAGTGTTTTTATAGGAGGAGCTGCCTGTCAGTCGCAGGTCACTGATCCTCTTAGAATGGATGTTGGGAAGGCTCTGACGGACGTGACCTTCTTTTGAGGTCATCGTCAGCAGTAAACAAGAACACGCCACCTTACTCTTTCGGGCATACTCGGATTCCGTAATTACCTTATACGTATGAGCCATGATCTTACATGTATTGGATGGGAGGATACCTCGTGGTTCGACATATTTAAGACATATACGGGATTCCAATGTGCTTGAAACACAGAAAGCATCTCTGTAAAGCGGGCTCGCTTTAAATTACGTCTCTACAGTAGAATAAGTGCCAAGTAACAATCCGCGCAGCTTTCCCCCAACCAAGGCACAGGCAGCAGCGTCGCGCATGCGCAGTCAGACACAAAGACACTTTTAAGCTGTCTGCTCGACGACCTCTGTAGTCTCAGAAGTCAAAAGTACATTAAATACAATAAACAACAAAACTATCGCAGTCACGTGAAAGCGCACATAAGACAGAAGGGCCACCAGTGTAGCATGCCTTGTATTTTCAAGATAACAATAGACGTAATTAGTTAATTTGCCTATGCTATGCACATTTCTTACTACCAACATGCATGCCCCCGTTCTGCCACATAAGATTGCTGTATGATCCCTGAAACGTGCATAGGTACAAACGATAGTCATTCAAAACAGTCTGGGATAGTTTGGGATTGCATCCGGTCTCCTCTTATATAGACCGAATGGTACAGTTTGAATTTTAATCTGAAGCACCGTTATTAAGGTAAAGAAGATGGCTCAGTGAGTGAGTTGCTGGATCGGCGCCGACTAAAGGCGACGTTCTGGCGTCATGGGTCTAATCCTGGTAAGGCAGGGCACACTCAGCCTTACATCCTTCCGAAGCGGATAATTCAAGCAACATAACTTAGGTAAAAGTGACATCCAGGAGTTGAACCACCCCAGTCTCAGTACAGCACGTAGCACACTTTTGCTGTAGCCTGGAATGCATCACATCCCTTCCCACAAACTGCACAGGAGTACACAATTGGTTTCCCACTGCACACCGACCGGCGCGCGTGCCCTTCCAGGTAGAAACAAGCCTTTGCCCCTCCCAGCTCTGAACTTCACTCACTCTTTGGTGACATCACGGTTGTGAACACTTCCAGGTTGTCCTCGCGGCGGCTGTAGATCTGGTTCATGTCTGCAGCCCGGCTGTGCTGCTGCTGGTCTGGTCAGCTCCGCGAGAGTGCTCCTGTCCTGTCCTGCCCCGTCCTGAGACTGCCCCCTTAAGAGCGCCTGCTGTCAGTGCCTCGCTGATCAATGGCCTGGCCACAAAGGAGGGCGAGCTGTGACCTCCCCTTATTGACTATTCCGCGAGAGCACGGTGTCCCCGCTCCCATCTGCCCCGCTATGAATTCCATTAATGCAAAGATGTCATTAGTCCTCAAACGTCACATGTAAAACATTCATTGCGTGTTTGTTGCTGAAGCGGCGGCTGCATTCAAAGCACGGGCGCGTGAGCGCCTCCCCTCAGCCCTAAGCTGCTGCACACCGGGCGCCTAATACCTCAAGAAGCGCTGTACACACGTGAAATATGCAATTCTTTTCATAACAGAGATCCATTCACTCATTTCATAACATGTTTGAGCTTCTTTCAAAATCTAAAATCTTAATTGCGTTATCAGTGGTCGAAGGGGGGGTGGGGGTGAGGGGGCTGGGGGCCACGACGTGCCCATGCTTATTGTTTAATGTAAGAAAACAGTTCCCTTAGTCCCAAGACTGCTATTCCGAGAGCTGGAATGTTTTAGCTGAAGTGAAAGGCAGGGAGCCTCCTGCTGTGAAACCGAGGGAGGGGTAACATCTAGACGAGACTTCTTGCCAGGGGGCTGCTGCCTGAAAGAAAGGTAAATACGGGCAACTGGTCAATCTGCAAATATAAAGGGAGGTCGGAAGAGCTTTGACTGATGGAATCACTTGAAGGTACACACACATTCTTTTTGAGGGGTATTGTAAGGGAGCGACCAGCTCACCTGTGAAGTGTGTGCTTTTAAAAGGCAGTTATAAAAAAAATAGCGTTATGAATTGTCTAGGTATTACCAGTCCTTGAAATGAAAAAATAGAAGGTCAGTTTCTCTGTACCAGAGTACCTGCTTGTTTCTGAGAAGTGTCAAAACTCTCCAATTAAAAGTATTATATCTCTCTTGCGAAGTGCCTGTACTCTCCCTCTCAAAATAAAAAAGTGCAGGGGCTCTGTACAAGGGTAGTACCGGCTCTTTTAAAGCACTGCGGTATTAATAAAATCTATATTTAGGAAGACCTTTTATATCTTAAACCTTTTTGCGCATTTTGTAGCAGCCTACTTTATACTGTGAGTAATGCACGTTTAAAATAATTACTTACATATTCACAGTACTTTCTGTCACAGAGTTAGACCACGTAGCACTAAAAATATACAATTCATTAACTAATAGAGGTTTCTTAATGTACGGTAGTGCATTTCCCACTGATTAACATAACTTACAGTCAAATTTCACTTAACTCAACGTTATTTTATATGTAGTTACCTGAGGATGAAAGACCGAATAAAGATACAGAATATTTTGTTTGTTTAGACACGCCTTTGACCACACCCACTCGCTCACTCACCCCGCCCCCACTGCTCTCAGCATCACAGGTCCCATACGTTTTCTAATGCACTTTGACCACTGGCATGTATACATTCACTGGAAAAAACCAAAGGTCAAATAGGAATTATACGTGAGGAAGGTAGTAAGATTTTAACTTGCGTTAAAAAAACCTTAGAAAAACAAAAAATTAGAAATTCACCAGTTATATGTAACTTGCACCGCCAAATATTTAAAATCTCATCAGTGTTGTAATATGTGAGGTCATAAGCAGAACATCATAGTGGTGCAAGATATACTTGTGAAACTTATACTTATGTCTGTTACGTAAAACTGGCAAATAGTGTTTTTTAGTGAATTTCTAAGGTTTTTTTAATGTAATTTAAAATCTTACTTTTTTTCTGCAGGCACAACTCGACTTTAACCTTTGTTTTTTCAGAGAATTTGTATGTTTTTTTTTAACATAAAGTAACAACCTTTTTATGACACATTTGCGACCCACCACTAGTCTTGAATGGCTTTTGGCTGCTGCTGAAAGGGTGAAGGCTGTGAGCTGTGGGAAATGACTGCTCATTGGGGGAGACCTTTGTGTTCTTGCAATCTTCATGTGAATCACTCTTGTTGTTTCATCTCGATATTGAGAAAATAATTATTAACCCCTTCGCTGCTTCTGTCGGCCAACGGACATCGCGAGCACTACCTCTGTAGTGCTGCACACGTCCGTTGGCTGACGCGGCCCCGCCCACTTGATCAAAGCGTCGCTGTTAGAAATGGGGGTCTCTAGTTGGCAATGGCTGGCCACTGTCCAAGTAGGGACCCTTCTTCCTAAGTCAGAGTAAGCAGCCTACACCCTTTGACAACCCCTGCTCAACCCTGTGGTAACGTAGCACGAGCAGCTAGGCTTATCTCAGAGGCAGTGTGTGAAGCATTTATGACCATACACAGTAATATAATAAGGAACACTACAAATGGACACCACTCAAGTAGTTATGAAAAATAGGTATTTTTATATAGACTTAATCACAAGACCAATAACAGTAAAAATCCACAATACTATAAAAATATAATGACTTTAGAAATGCTGCAAGGAAAAATAGTTCAGGATGCACAAAATGATGTTTAGTTCAAGGCAGGGGTCTCTGCAACCCTTTTACTCACAAAGGTTCCTGGAGCAAAGCAACAAAAATGTCGCTAAGGAGTTGTTGCGATAGATTTCCTCACGCTAGCCAGCGATGCGTTGAATCCTTACCGCAAGGGAGGATGATGCGCTGGGTTGCGGGCAGGACAAAGCGACAAACTTCTTCACGCTGATCCGGTGATGCGATAAAATCCTTGCCGCAAAGGGAGGATGATGCACCAGGCCTGTTGCGTGTGCAATCTTGCTGCGTTGACAAAGATGGCGCTCCGCGAGGGAGCGACGATCCGGATTCGATGCGGGGAAAATGGCGAACGCTCGGCGTCCGCGCTGCGATGATCCTGTTGCGATGATTTCAGATAGCGGCGTTTTCAGGCCCGCAGACAGGTGCTGCGACGATCTTCGGATAGCGGGCGTTTTCAGGCCCGCAGACAGGTGCTGCGACGATCTTCGGGGTTAGCGAGCGCTCGGCGACAGCGGAGCGGCGATTTTTCTCACGCTCACCAGCTGCAGCGGCTCGCTAACGGAGGTTAGCGACGATTTTCAGCGCTCTCTTCTCAACAGTAGAAATAGAGGTCCTGGAACACACAGGAGCCTCACCTGCAGATAGTAATCCTCGCTGGGAGGAAACAGGAGGCTGATGGTGGAGTCTGATGTGCCTGAGACTCCAGCAGGAGGCTAGCTCTCTCCTAGCCCTTGGGTAGTTGCTGTAGCAAAAGAAATAAAAGTCCAATCAAAGTTCCTTTCCTCTTCTTGAAGTCCAGTAGTAACAGCTGCAGGCCAGTCCCAGAAACAGCACACAAGGCACAAGGACAGTCCTTCTCTTGCAGATTCCTGTAGCCACACGGACAGAGGTTCTTCTTGTTATCCAGGAGCAATGCAAATTGTAGGGGTTTGGGCACAAATATTTATACCCCCAAAGTCTTTGTTCTTAGGGGTCCCAAGTCTCTGAACCCAGCCAGAACCAGTTCTGCCCAGCCCTGGAGCACTTTGTTGATCAGGCTGCATCCTTCCTTTCAGAAAGAGGGGGTCTGCCTCAGACGCACAGTGGGAGGTGGAGCCAGCTTTCACCTTGCCAGGCACAGCCCTATTCAAGTGCAGGAGCTACCCCTCCCCTCACACCTAGGCAGGTCGCTCTATTCAACCCAGGTCTGACTCAGCCTGCCCTGTCCCTCCAAAACCAGACAGCCAATACACATAATAGCAGAGCAACTGGAAGGCTTAGGCAAGAAAGTACCTATACTCTAAAAGTGGTAGTTTCAAACACAGAATATAAAAATAACCTTCACTAAAAGATGTATTTTAATATTCTGAGCTCAGGCATACTAGATTCGTTTTTCTACCATGTTCTGTGGGTCAGTTAGGACTATAGGATGTAATAGCCCAGACCTCCCATTCTGGCCTATGGAGAACAGGTAGCCTTACAGTAGTGAAAAACGAAATTGGGTGTAATTCACTACTAGGACATGCTACATACAACAGGGCATGTCCTACCGTACACATACAATGCGCCCTATCATAAGGGGGGCTTACATGATGCCAAGGGAAGGTTTTAGGGGATGGGAAGCGGGGGCACTTCACAGCCAAGATGGCAGTTCTGGACTGCACGCAGACACTGCAGTGGCAGGTCTGAGACACACTTTACAAGCTGCTTCTGTGGGTGGCACAAACCAGTGCTGCAGGCCCACCAGCAGCATTCGGTTTACCAGCCCTGGGCACACACCGGCCACGCTACTAGGGACTAACAGGTAAACTGAATAAGCCAATCATGGATGTACCAATTCATATGTCATCTTTACAAAGGGAGCATTCGCGCTGTGGCACTGAATGGCAGCGGCACAGCGCCCAGAGCATCTATAACCAGCAAAAACAGAGGAGACACAGCGAAAAAATGGAAGGGAGACTCACGCCAATGGTGCCAGGTCTAACACACGTCCCCTCCAGCTGAAATGTGGGGAGAACTACCCATCCCCTGGGAGGTTCTCATCACTAAGGCGGAAAAATCTGGACAGACCATCAGCATTGGCGTGTTCTGTACCAGGGCGGTGTTCCACCGTAAAGTCCATACCCTGTAGGGAAATGGACCACCTTAACAACTTGGGATTCTCACCCCTCATCTGCATTAACCACCTAAGGGGCCTGTGGTCGGTCTGAACCCGGAAGTGAGTCCCAAACAGGTATGGTCTCAGCTTCTTCAGCGCCCAGACCACAGCAAATGCCTCTCACTCGATCGCACTCCACCTCTGTTCCCGTGGAAGTAACCTCCTACTGATGAAGGCTACAGGTTGGTCTAGTCCCTCCTCATTCATCTGTGACAGAACAGCCCCCACCCCATGCTCTGAAGCGTCTGTCTGGACAATAAATTCCTTAGCAAAGTTGGGCGCCTGGAGTACGGGTGCTGTACACATGGCAGTCTTGAGAGCATCAAAAGCTTTCTGACAGGTGTCAGTCCAGTTCACAATCTTGGGCTGCTTCTTGGAAGTCAGCTCAGTCAAGGGGGCAACAATGCTGCCATACCCCTTGACAAACCTCCTGTAATAACCCGTGAGTCCTAAGAAGGCCTTCACCTGGGTCTGGGTCCTTGGGGGCTCCCAAGCCAGGATGGTCTCAATCTTGGGCTGTAGTGGGGCCACCTGGCCACTCCCTACCTGGTGTCCTAAGTACACCACCGAACCCTGCCCAATCTGGCACTTATTGGCCTTGATTGTGAGGCCTGCTCTGCGCAGCGCCATCAACACTTCCCAGAGGTGGCGTAAGTGGTCCTCCCATGAGGAACTAAATACGGCAATGTCGTCCAGGTAGGCGGCACTGAAATCCTCCAGCCCAGCCAACACCTGGTTGACCAACCTCTGAAAGGTGGCAGGGGCATTCTTCATCCCAAAGGGCATCACACGGAACTGGTAGTGCCCATCTGGGGTGGAGAATGCGGACCTCTCCTTTGCCCCATCAGTTAAGGCGATCTGCCAGTACCCAGACGTCAGATCAAACGTGCTGAGGTACCGGGCAGCCCCCAACCGATCTATGAGCTCATCAGCTCTGGGGATGGGGTGCGCGTCGGTCCTCGTGACCGAATTGAGACCTCGGTAGTCCACACAGAACCTAAGTTCTGGAGTGTCACCAGGCGCTGCAGCCTTTGGTACCAAGACCACGGGGCTGGACCAAAGGCTGCTAGAGGACTCAATCACCCCCAGGGCAAACATTTTGGAGACCTCCTCCTTAATGCAGGCCCTTACCCTGTTGGTCACCCTGTAAGCCTTGTGCTTGACAGGAGGACTGTCCCCGGTGTCTACCTCATGGACGCACCAGTCAGTGACACCAGGTACCAGGGAAAATAAATCTGGGAATTGCCCCAACAGCTGGTGGCAATCTCTCTGCTGTTCTGGGGTCAGTGTGGTGGAGAGGACCACACCCTCCACTGACCCATCCTTCTCTCCTGCACACAGGAGGTCAGGAAGAGGCTCACTCTCCTCCTCCATCCCTGCATCTGTGGCAAGAAGCATGCCCACTTCAGACCTCGCAAAGTGGGGCTTTAGGCGATTCACATGCAGGACCCGCAGGGGGTTCCTGGGAGATTTAAAGTCCACCAAATAGGTAACTTGACTTTTTCGCTCCACCACCTCAAATGGACCGGTCCACTTATCTTGTAGCGCACAGGGCTCCACTGGGGCCAGTACCCAAACCTTTTGACCAGGTTGAAACTCGACCAGAGTGGCATTCTGGTCGTGCCAACGTTTCATCTCCTCCTGGCTGGCTTCCAGATTTGCCTCAGCAATGTTTCTGAAACGCCGAGTTTGGTTCCTGAAGGCCAGGATGTAGCTAAACACATCCTGGGGAGGTTTCCTGGGAGATTGCTCCCAGCCTTCCTTGACCAAACTCAGAGGCCCTCTTACCGGATGGCCATAGAGCAGTTCAAAGGGGCTGAACCCTAAGGACTTCTGTGGCACTTCACGGTATGCAAACAACAGGCATGGCAAGAGGACGTCCCACTTACGCCTCAGGGGCTCCTCTAGGCCCATGATCATGCCCTTCAAGGTCCGGTTGAATCTCTCAACCAGACCGTTACCCTGGGGGTGGTAAGGAGTGGTGAACTTGTAAGTCACCCCACACTCCTTCCACAGAGACTTCATATACTGGGATATGAAGTTGGTCCCCCTGTCGCTCACCACCTCTCTGGGGAACCCCACACTGGAGAAGATCCCCATCAGTGCACGTCCCACCACGGGGGCCGTCACTGTCCTGAGCGGGATGGCTTCAGGGTACCGGGTGGCATGGTCCACCCAGACCAGGATGTACCTGTTGCCCATGGCTGTCTTGGGGTCCAGAGGCCCCACAATGTCAATGCCCACTCGCTCGAATGGGGTGCTAACAACTGGGAAGGGTTGGAGTGGGGCTTTGATCTTCCCCCCACTCTTCCCACTTGCCTGGCAAGTCTCACAGGTCCTACAATACGTATCTGAACTCTTGCGCATCTGGGGCCAATAAAAGTGGGTGACCAGCCTTTCAAAGGTCTTGGTCTGCCCCAGATGTCCTGCCAATGGAATGTCATGAGCCAAACCCAGTAGGAAGGTTCTGAAGCACTCGGGTACCACCAGCACACGGGCTGACCCCGGCTCAGCAACCTTAGGCTCGCTATACAGGAGACTGTTCTCCCAATAAATCAGATGTGAACCGGACATATCACCTGCTGCCTGGGCTGCAGCCTGTTGCCGCATACCCTCAAGAGAGGGGCAAGTTCTCTGCTGTTCACAAAACTCCTCCCTGGTGGGCCCCCCTTCCTGCTGCCACTGGGTCAGCTCAGGCAGGTCCCCCAGGTCGGTACTCTGCTCCCCGGTAGGCTCCAGGGCATCCCCCTCAGGGTCTGCTCCCTCCTGGGCCGTGGGAACCAAGGGGGCCGGTTTCCCGCGCCCCCTGCCCCCTCCCTCTAAGGCAGGGACCTGGGCCATATTCTCAGGCTCCAGGTCTTTCTCAACACTCTCTTTGGCTGCCATGGACCGAGTGGTAGCACATGCCCACTCAGGCAGTCCCAACATTTGCAAGTGAGCTCTCCTCTCCACTGTAGCCCACGGTGAGTTCTCTAAATCATTGCCCAACAGACAGTCCACAGGCATGGCGGGCCTCACAGCCACCTGAAGAGTTCCTGAGACCCCCCCCACTCAAAGGGAACCTGAGCCACCTCACATTGGCTCTCTGTGTTGTCTGCCGACACTACTGGGTAGAATGCATGGGGCACAACCTGCTCTTTGGACACCAACCGGGAGCTGACAGCAGTTACACTGGCTCCTGTGTCCCTCAGAGCCTCCACTCTATGGCCATTGATGGTTACCCACTGCCTGTAGTTTTTAGTGTTATCAGGCAGTGCAGGCTTAGGAACCATTTCAAAGTCTCCTAGTGAGACAAGGGTCAACTCTACGGGGTCCCACCCACCTGGGGCACCCATCTCCTCCTCCCCCAGGGCTACACTAGCAAGCTGGCGGGACGGTGCACGGGGTGGTGCAGCAGTATCCTTTTGGGGACACTGGGGGTCAAAGTATCTGTGGCCCACCTGGCCACACTTAAAACAAGTAGGGGCCCTCCTTGGAACAGGATTACCTGTTGGAGGCACTGGCTTCTTATCTGGGGGAGGCTGGGATACCACTGCCTGGTTCCCTTGGGAATTATCTTGGGGCCCTCGGTGGAACTCCCTTGGTTTACCCCTGTCCCCCCCACCTCTCTGCTGGGGACCCTGCCCACCTTTGGCGAAGTCTCCCACTGGACCCTTGCGAACCCGGGTGCTCACCCAGCGGTCCGCCTCCTCAGCAAGCTTCCTAGGGTTAGTCAGCTTGCAATCTATCAGATGCTGGCGTAGCTCAGGAAAACAGTTACTAGAAAAATGCTCCCATGCAATCAAGTCATACAGTTGCTCAAAAGTTTCTACTTTGCTGCCTTTTACCCAGCGCTCCATTGCTCTGCCAAAAAAAGACACATATTCAACCCACGTGGTACCCTCTATCTTCTTGCAGGTTCTAAATCTCTGCCTGTACATTTCAGGGGTTAAACCATAGCGGGTAATCAAAGCTTCCTTCATGTGGGCGTAAATCATCCTACTTTCTGGGGGTAGGTCCAACAAGGTATCCCTCCCCTCACTCACAAACCGTCCCCACAACCCCGCTCCCCAATCCTTCTCAGGGACCCGGTGGGACACCATGGCTAATTCATAAGCGGCAAACCATTGCCCAATATCCTCACTTTTATGAAAATCCTTAATAACCTCTTTCGGTATATACACTCTACTCTCAGTATGCACTACTGGTATGCTGCCACCAGAGGGGGAGATCTCAATACTCTTGGCCTTAATCTCCAACTCCCTCAAAACTCTCTCATGTTCAAATTTCATCTTCATTATCTCAACTTCCAACTTCTTATTCTCTAGGTCTCTCTGACCATCCAATTTAAGCTTAGCCATCTCCATATTATGCCGCCTATCTCTCTCCCTGTCCTCCATCTCTTCTGGAGTCAGGCCCCTTGAGGACACACTAGTGCCCGGGCTGGAAACTGCTTTATCCCCTACCAAATCCACAATTTCTTCCTGCTGCTCCCCTGCATTCTCTCCCCCCTCCACAGGCCCTTCCTCATTCCTAGGGGCATCCCTGGCTTCTAACCAGGCCTTCAGCGCCTTGTAATACTCTTCCCTCTTAGTGATACCTGTGATAGGGACCGTGAAGCGTTTGCAAAAACATTTGAGCTGCTTGGCATTGTAGGTGTCTAATTTCTCTTCTTCCCAGGAGAGATCCTCAGAGGCATTGGATCTGGGCTTGCCCATTGTGGCAATAACTGGCAATAACGATCAAAAATAGAATAAAAAAATCTCAAAAACGTACGTGGTTATGTTATGGTCTGCACTCACTAGTAGTGTACACTATAATTACTGTATGCAATCATAAATGCAAGTCCAGATCCCACCACTGCCACCAATGTTAGAAATGGGGGTCTCTAGTTGGCAATGGCTGGCCACTGTCCAGGTAGGGACCCTTCTTCCTAAGTCAGAGTAAGCAGCCTACACCCTTTGACAACCCCTGCTCAACCCTGTGGTAACGTAGCACGAGCAGCTAGGCTTATCTCAGAGGCAGTGTGTGAAGCATTTATGACCATACACAGTAATATAATGAGGAACACTACAAATGGACACCACTCAAGTAGTTATGAAAAATAGGTATTTTTATATAGACTTAATCACAAGACCAATAACAGTAAAAATCCACAATACTATAAAAATATAATGACTTTAGAAATGCTGCAAGGAAAAATAGTTCAGGATGCACAAAATGATGTTTAGTTCAAGGCAGGGGTCTCTGCGACCCTTTTACTCACAAAGGTTCCTGGAGCAAAGCAACAAAAATGTCGCTAAGGAGTTGTTGCGATAGATTTCCTCACGCTAGCCAGTGATGCGTTGAATCTTTACCGCAAGGGAGGATGATGCGCTGGGTTGCGGGCAGGACAAAGCGACAAACTTCTTCACGCTGATCCGGTGATGCGATAAAATCCTTGCCGCAAAGGGAGGATGATGCACCGGGCCTGTTGCGTGTGCGATCTTGCTGCGTTGACAAAGATGGCGCTCTTCGAGGGAGCGACGATCCGGATTCGATGCGGGGAAAATGGCGAACGCTCGGCGTCCGCGCTGCGATGATCCTGTTGCGATGATTTCAGATAGCGGGCGTTTTCAGGCCCGCAGACAGGTGCTGCGACGATCTTCGGATAGCGGGCGTTTTCAGGCCCGCAAGACAGGTGCTGCGACGATCTTCGGGGTTAGCGAGCGCTCGGCGACAGCGGAGCGGCGATTTTTCTCACGCTCACCAGCTGCAGCGGCTCGCTAACGGAGGTTAGCGACGATTTTCAGCGCTCTCTTCTCAACAGTAGAAATAGAGGTCCTGGAACACACAGGAGCCTCACCTGCAGATAGTAATCCTCGCTGGGAGGAAACAGGAGGCTGATGGTGGAGTCTGATGTGCCTGAGACTCCAGCAGGAGGCTAGCTCTCTCCTAGCCCTTGGGTAGTTGCTGTAGCAAAAGAAATAAAAGTCCAATCAAAGTTCCTTTCCTCTTCTTGAAGTCCAGTAGTAACAGCTGCAGGCCAGTCCCAGAAACAGCACACAAGGCACAAGGACAGTCCTTCTCTTGCAGATTCCTGTAGCCACACGGACAGAGGTTCTTCTTGTTATCCAGGAGCAATACAAATTGTAGGGGTTTGGGCACACATTTTTATACCCCCAAAGTCTTTGTTCTTAGGGGTCCCAAGTCTCTGAACCCAGCCAGAACCAGTTCTGCCCAGCCCTGGAGCACTTTGTTGATCAGGCTGCATCCTTCCTTTCAGAAAGAGGGGGTCTGCCTCAGACGCACAGTGGGAGGTGGAGCCAGCTTTCACCTTGCCAGGCACAGCCCTATTCAAGTGCAGGAGCTACCCCTCCCCTCACACCTAGGCAGGTCGCTCTATTCAACCCAGGTCTGACTCAGCCTGCCCTGTCCCTCCAAAACCAGACAGCCAATACACATAATAGCAGAGCAACTGGAAGGCTTAGGCAAGAAAGTACCTATACTCTAAAAGTGGTAGTTTCAAACACAGAATATAAAAATAACCTTCACTAAAAGATGTATTTTAATATTCTGAGCTCAGGCATACTAGATTCGTTTTTCTACCATGTTCTGTGGGTCAGTTAGGACTATAGGATGTAATAGCCCAGACTTCCCATTCTGGCCTATGGAGAACAGGTAGCCTTACAGTAGTGAAAAACGAAATTGGGTGTAATTCACTACTAGGACATGCTACATACAACAGGGCATGTCCTACCGTACACATACAATGCGCCCTATCATAAGGGGGGCTTACATGATGCCAAGGGAAGGTTTTAGGGGCTGGGAAGCGGGGGCACTTCACAGCCAAGATGGCAATTCTGGACTGCACGCAGACACTGCAGTGGCAGGTCTGAGACACACTTTACAAGCTGCTTCTGTGCGTGGCACAAACCAGTGCTGCAGGCCCACCAGCAGCATTCGGTTTACCAGCCCTGGGCACACACCGGCCACGCTACTAGGGACTAACAGGTAAACTGAATAAGCCAATCATGGATGTACCAATTCATATGTCATCTTTACAAACGGAGCATTCGCGCTGTGGCACTGAATGGCAGCGGCACAGCGCCCAGAGCATCTATAACCAGCAAAAACAGAGGAGACACAGCGAAAAAATGGAAGGGAGACTCACGCCAATGGTGCCAGGTCTAACAGTCGCACCACGGCGGAATTTTCGCCGCGGTTAAGGGCTACAAGAGAATTCATTATTTCAGGTACTACACTACCACTACCTCGAAACACGTGTCCAGGGATGGCTAACGCTATTCACACTTGCACTCACAACACAAGCATAGGTGTATCCGCCGACGCTGACTACAGGGACCACAGTTCTTTGGGGTAACACGCAGGTAGGTCAGCAGTGTGCGACCATTTGGATTTAATTATTTAGTGGCTCCATGAGCCGGGGAGTCGACGGACTCAGGTTACGCACCTGCGTTGCTACGAAAGGTACTTTACCTGATAATGATTTTAGCAGCCTACACAGCAACCCTACACTCTTTCCTACTCCCTGCTGACGAGAGGCAACTACCTCGAAACACGTGTCCAGGGATGGCTAACGCTATTCACACTTGCACTCACAACACAAGCATAGGTGTATCCGCCGACGCTGACTACAGGGACCACAGTTCTTTGGGGTAACACGCAGGTAGGTCAGCAGTGTGCGACCATTTGGATTTAATTATTTAGTGGCTCCATGAGCCGGGGAGTCGACGGACTCAGGTTACGCACCTGCGTTGCTACGAAAGGTACTTTACCTGATAATGATTTTAGCAGCCTACACAGCAACCCTACACTCTTTCCTACTCCCTGCTGACGAGAGGCAACTACCTCGAAACACGTGTCCAGGGATGGCTAACGCTATTCACACTTGCACTCACAACACAAGCATAGGTGTATCCGCCGACGCTGACTACAGGGACCACAGTTCTTTGGGGTAACACGCAGGTAGGTCAGCAGTGTGCGACCATTTGGATTTAATTATTTAGTGGCTCCATGAGCCGGGGAGTCGACGGACTCAGGTTACGCACCTGCGTTGCTACGAAAGGTACTTTACCTGATAATGATTTTAGCAGCCTACACAGCAACCCTACACTCTTTCCTACTCCCTGCTGACGAGAGGCAACTACCTCGAAACACGTGTCCAGGGATGGCTAACGCTATTCACACTTGCACTCACAACACAAGCATAGGTGTATCCGCCGACGCTGACTACAGGGACCACAGTTCTTTGGGGTAACACGCAGGTAGGTCAGCAGTGTGCGACCATTTGGATTTAATTATTTAGTGGCTCCATGAGCCGGGGAGTCGACGGACTCAGGTTACGCACCTGCGTTGCTACGAAAGGTACTTTACCTGATAATGATTTTAGCAGCCTACACAGCAACCCTACACTCTTTCCTACTCCCTGCTGACGAGAGGCAACTACCTCGAAACACGTGTCCAGGGATGGCTAACGCTATTCACACTTGCACTCACAACACAAGCATAGGTGTATCCGCCGACGCTGACTACAGGGACCACAGTTCTTTGGGGTAACACGCAGGTAGGTCAGCAGTGTGCGACCATTTGGATTTAATTATTTAGTGGCTCCATGAGCCGGGGAGTCGACGGACTCAGGTTACGCACCTGCGTTGCTACGAAAGGTACTTTACCTGATAATGATTTTAGCAGCCTACACAGCAACCCTACACTCTTTCCTACTCCCTGCTGACGAGAGGCAACTACCTCGAAACACGTGTCCAGGGATGGCTAACGCTATTCACACTTGCACTCACAACACAAGCATAGGTGTATCCGCCGACGCTGACTACAGGGACCACAGTTCTTTGGGGTAACACGCAGGTAGGTCAGCAGTGTGCGACCATTTGGATTTAATTATTTAGTGGCTCCATGAGCCGGGGAGTCGACGGACTCAGGTTACGCACCTGCGTTGCTACGAAAGGTACTTTACCTGATAATGATTTTAGCAGCCTACACAGCAACCCTACACTCTTTCCTACTCCCTGCTGACGAGAGGCAACTACCTCGAAACACGTGTCCAGGGATGGCTAACGCTATTCACACTTGCACTCACAACACAAGCATAGGTGTATCCGCCGACGCTGACTACAGGGACCACAGTTCTTTGGGGTAACACGCAGGTAGGTCAGCAGTGTGCGACCATTTGGATTTAATTATTTAGTGGCTCCATGAGCCGGGGAGTCGACGGACTCAGGTTACGCACCTGCGTTGCTACGAAAGGTACTTTACCTGATAATGATTTTAGCAGCCTACACAGCAACCCTACACTCTTTCCTACTCCCTGCTGACGAGAGGCAACTACCTCGAAACACGTGTCCAGGGATGGCTAACGCTATTCACACTTGCACTCACAACACAAGCATAGGTGTATCTGCCGACGCTGACTACAGGGACCACAGTTCTTTGGGGTAACACGCAGGTAGGTCAGCAGTGTGCGACCATTTGGATTTAATTATTTAGTGGCTCCATGAGCCGGGGAGTCGACGGACTCAGGTTACGCACCTGCGTTGCTACGAAAGGTACTTTACCTGATAATGATTTTAGCAGCCTACACAGCAACCCTACACTCTTTCCTACTCCCTGCTGACGAGAGGCAACTACCTCGAAACACGTGTCCAGGGATGGCTAACGCTATTCACACTTGCACTCACAACACAAGCATAGGTGTATCCGCCGACGCTGACTACAGGGACCACAGTTCTTTGGGGTAACACGCAGGTAGGTCAGCAGTGTGCGACCATTTGGATTTAATTATTTAGTGGCTCCATGAGCCGGGGAGTCGACGGACTCAGGTTACGCACCTGCGTTGCTACGAAAGGTACTTTACCTGATAATGATTTTAGCAGCCTACACAGCAACCCTACACTCTTTCCTACTCCCTGCTGACGAGAGGCAACTACCTCGAAACACGTGTCCAGGGATGGCTAACGCTATTCACACTTGCACTCACAACACAAGCATAGGTGTATCCGCCGACGCTGACTACAGGGACCACAGTTCTTTGGGGTAACACGCAGGTAGGTCAGCAGTGTGCGACCATTTGGATTTAATTATTTAGTGGCTCCATGAGCCGGGGAGTCGACGGACTCAGGTTACGCACCTGCGTTGCTACGAAAGGTACTTTACCTGATAATGATTTTAGCAGCCTACACAGCAACCCTACACTCTTTCCTACTCCCTGCTGACGAGAGGCAACTACCTCGAAACACGTGTCCAGGGATGGCTAACGCTATTCACACTTGCACTCACAACACAAGCATAGGTGTATCCGCCGACGCTGACTACAGGGACCACAGTTCTTTGGGGTAACACGCAGGTAGGTCAGCAGTGTGCGACCATTTGGATTTAATTATTTAGTGGCTCCATGAGCCGGGGAGTCGACGGACTCAGGTTACGCACCTGCGTTGCTACGAAAGGTACTTTACCTGATAATGATTTTAGCAGCCTACACAGCAACCCTACACTCTTTCCTACTCCCTGCTGACGAGAGGCAACTACCTCGAAACACGTGTCCAGGGATGGCTAACGCTATTCACACTTGCACTCACAACACAAGCATAGGTGTATCCGCCGACGCTGACTACAGGGACCACAGTTCTTTGGGGTAACACGCAGGTAGGTCAGCAGTGTGCGACCATTTGGATTTAATTATTTAGTGGCTCCATGAGCCGGGGAGTCGACGGACTCAGGTTACGCACCTGCGTTGCTACGAAAGGTACTTTACCTGATAATGATTTTAGCAGCCTACACAGCAACCCTACACTCTTTCCTACTCCCTGCTGACGAGAGGCAACTACCTCGAAACACGTGTCCAGGGATGGCTAACGCTATTCACACTTGCACTCACAACACAAGCATAGGTGTATCCGCCGACGCTGACTACAGGGACCACAGTTCTTTGGGGTAACACGCAGGTAGGTCAGCAGTGTGCGACCATTTGGATTTAATTATTTAGTGGCTCCATGAGCCGGGGAGTCGACGGACTCAGGTTACGCACCTGCGTTGCTACGAAAGGTACTTTACCTGATAATGATTTTAGCAGCCTACACAGCAACCCTACACTCTTTCCTACTCCCTGCTGACGAGAGGCAACTACCTCGAAACACGTGTCCAGGGATGGCTAACGCTATTCACACTTGCACTCACAACACAAGCATAGGTGTATCCGCCGACGCTGACTACAGGGACCACAGTTCTTTGGGGTAACACGCAGGTAGGTCAGCAGTGTGCGACCATTTGGATTTAATTATTTAGTGGCTCCATGAGCCGGGGAGTCGACGGACTCAGGTTACGCACCTGCGTTGCTACGAAAGGTACTTTACCTGATAATGATTTTAGCAGCCTACACAGCAACCCTACACTCTTTCCTACTCCCTGCTGACGAGAGGCAACTACCTCGAAACACGTGTCCAGGGATGGCTAACGCTATTCACACTTGCACTCACAACACAAGCATAGGTGTATCCGCCGACGCTGACTACAGGGACCACAGTTCTTTGGGGTAACACGCAGGTAGGTCAGCAGTGTGCGACCATTTGGATTTAATTATTTAGTGGCTCCATGAGCCGGGGAGTCGACGGACTCAGGTTACGCACCTGCGTTGCTACGAAAGGTACTTTACCTGATAATGATTTTAGCAGCCTACACAGCAACCCTACACTCTTTCCTACTCCCTGCTGACGAGAGGCAACTACCTCGAAACACGTGTCCAGGGATGGCTAACGCTATTCACACTTGCACTCACAACACAAGCATAGGTGTATCCGCCGACGCTGACTACAGGGACCACAGTTCTTTGGGGTAACACGCAGGTAGGTCAGCAGTGTGCGACCATTTGGATTTAATTATTTAGTGGCTCCATGAGCCGGGGAGTCGACGGACTCAGGTTACGCACCTGCGTTGCTACGAAAGGTACTTTACCTGATAATGATTTTAGCAGCCTACACAGCAACCCTACACTCTTTCCTACTCCCTGCTGACGAGAGGCAACTACCTCGAAACACGTGTCCAGGGATGGCTAACGCTATTCACACTTGCACTCACAACACAAGCATAGGTGTATCCGCCGACGCTGACTACAGGGACCACAGTTCTTTGGGGTAACACGCAGGTAGGTCAGCAGTGTGCGACCATTTGGATTTAATTATTTAGTGGCTCCATGAGCCGGGGAGTCGACGGACTCAGGTTACGCACCTGCGTTGCTACGAAAGGTACTTTACCTGATAATGATTTTAGCAGCCTACACAGCAACCCTACACTCTTTCCTACTCCCTGCTGACGAGAGGCAACTACCTCGAAACACGTGTCCAGGGATGGCTAACGCTATTCACACTTGCACTCACAACACAAGCATAGGTGTATCCGCCGACGCTGACTACAGGGACCACAGTTCTTTGGGGTAACACGCAGGTAGGTCAGCAGTGTGCGACCATTTGGATTTAATTATTTAGTGGCTCCATGAGCCGGGGAGTCGACGGACTCAGGTTACGCACCTGCGTTGCTACGAAAGGTACTTTACCTGATAATGATTTTAGCAGCCTACACAGCAACCCTACACTCTTTCCTACTCCCTGCTGACGAGAGGCAACTACCTCGAAACACGTGTCCAGGGATGGCTAACGCTATTCACACTTGCACTCACAACACAAGCATAGGTGTATCCGCCGACGCTGACTACAGGGACCACAGTTCTTTGGGGTAACACGCAGGTAGGTCAGCAGTGTGCGACCATTTGGATTTAACTACACTACCACATATTTGAATTTTTGAAGAAAGAACCTAGAGTATTCCAAGATTAAGGTGACTCCCTCATTCTGACAAGGGAAGGCTCACTTTACTACTATATCAGACAGAGGATACACTAATTGAAGCCCTGAAGAAGTCCCGTTGGGATGAAGCACGTTGGCTACTACAAAATAAAATAAGTTTTTATAAAAAATGAGATCATGACTAAAGAAATCACATTTTAAAGAAATAATTCCTTTGAGTCTGTGCATCATATGTTTAAAGTAATGCTTAAATTCCCTACTTTTTGAATAACCTGTATGTCAATACAAAAAATAACAAAGGGTGGGTGCTGAATCCTGCCTTTTTATTATTGATGGAGCTTCTCTGGTGTGGAAGATTAAGATGACAGGTCTTCCAGATTCATGCACCACTGTATTAATAGCTTAACCAGCACCCACTATAGTGATAAGTGTGGTATTCTTTTGCCTCAGTCTCCCATTGTAAATCACTTGCCTTCATAAAGGTCAAGGGTGTCCTGATCCGTAAAATCTAATTTATTAAACATTTTCAGGACACAGGGAAAGAGTCCCCATGTCCAGTAATAGGAGCTGCAACGTTTTCTTTCATGTTTCAGCCAGTCTATCAGATCGCTCGCTCCCGCGAGACTCACAATCCCGTGGGAGCAACCCAGCTCATGGGAAAACAGCTTTGCAACCAATCATATACCCACAATTCTTTAGATTTGGGTCCAGTGGAACTCTTGCAGAAGTCTCACTAGATAAACTGTTAATATGTCAATAGAGTTTGAACATAACTTCTCAAAAATGGCTAAACAGATTTACACCAAATCCCAAAAAGCATGCTTTCTGGGTGAAGACCTAGCTTTCTGCCAAATTTGGTGTAATTCTGTTCAGCCGTTTAAGCTATATTGTTTTTTAATTTTTCCAATAAAAAATATAGTGGCATGAAAGTGTTTTGGGAGCCCCCTATTTTTCTCAGCCTCGACTTGACAGATCACCCAAAAACTTTCCAGGAAGCAGCTGAAGTGGATGAGATTTTTTTGTTGGAATATTTCATGAAGTTTCATCAAACAGTGCTAAAGTTATCAGCAAAACAAAAAATGGTCTTCCTATGGAATATCTGACTTATGTATAACTAACTACAAAATGGCAAACACCACTGTCTAAAATCACTGATGACATCATTCAAGCTATTAGTTCTCAAATCACTCTAGAAATCGCTAGATCATTTTAGAAAACAAAATATGTAGTAAATGACAAACAAACAAATCCAATGTAGGTGAGTGTATGCATATGTGTCCATATACAAATAGAAATAGTGTACTCCTGGAGACAAGTCTGATTCACTATGGAAAAAGCGATATGGTGCAACTGCTTGTTTAACTACCAGTACATTTTTAAGTGCAAACAGTACTTCATTTAAACAAGGTAGAGAGTAAGCGCAACTAGTGTGAATCGCAGACGTACACTTAAAGTAGATTGTGGCTTAAATCAAAGTCTTGTTGACAAAATATGTGAGAAAAACTAAAGCTTATCCTTGCAATACATATTTACCTGTGGGTTTCTGGGCACATGCTGACATTAAAGAGTTGAAAATTAGTGCTATCGAAAATGTTTATATAAAATGGAGATTTATAAGGTGCAGATGATTATTTCCAGAAACTCAGTGAAAACTCTGACACATTATAAATTGTTGAAGAATGTATAACGTATGGGTAACTCACTAACAAATGGTTCAAGTCACAGTAAGGTATGTATATGACATCTGCCAATTTCACGAATATGTGTAAGGCATTTATAGAAACTACAGAGGGTTGTCAATAGGACCTGGTTGTGCATGCCTTAGCAGTAGCTAATGCATTTATGTCAAGCTGCTGACTTACAATTCTATGTCAGACGAGCTAATTCACAAGTACAACTTATTAAGGTAAATAATGACCGAACACTCTTTTGAACAGTATTCAGCGTTCAATAAATTGCTGAGCACATTGATGTCTACAGAGACATTACATTTCTTAGGTGCGTAAATACCTATAAAAAAGAGCATAATAGCTATTAAATGTGGCTGCTTTCACAGATACGTTTTATGTGCTGCATATTGTGAAAGGTTACGCTCATTAGAACTACAGAGATGATAGAAAATAAGGCCTAGGTGTAGCTCACTGAATGACTTCCAGTATGGAAAGTGTATAGCAAACTGTCACATTCACTGAATGATGTAATAAGTGATGTAATCAGTGGTGTAATCATTTATGTCAATTGAAATGTCATCTGTAATGTCATCAATGATGTCATTTAACATGTCATGAGTGATGTAATGTTAGACCTGACATTCTTGACCTGGCATTCCCTAGACTTTTTACCTTCACTCCCCTGTTTTTACTGAACTGAGGTGAATGAGACCTTTTTGTGGAAAGTTTTGTGAAGATTCATCAAATTGCCTCAAAGTTATTAGCAAATCAAAAAAAATCCTATGATCATTACTACAACTAAAATATATATATATTACAAGTAGGTATTCAAGTTAGGACCTAGTTTCCATAGTAAAAGCAGTTTGTGACTTGGCTATAACTTTGGCTATGTTTGACCAATCTGCATGAAATTTTGACAAAAAAGTGTCACAGTGGGTACTATTGATTGGGAAAGTTTGGGGGTGATATGTGCAGTGGGGACTGGGAACTTGGCGCACGAAATAAGGTTGTGTTTGTAATGTTAATTTCCATAGGAACCTTTAGCCACCTCTACAGCCCGAACCGCTGAACGGACTTACGCCAAATTTGGCATGGAGGTTAATGTCCGTTCAAGGAAGTGCCTTTTGCATAGTTGGTTTAAATGCGTTAAGTAGTTTTTGAGAAATGTAAGTTTAAAATTATAGTGATATCTCTGGCCGTGGATATTTTGCAGTGGTTTTGCGATGAATCGCAAATACACGCGCCAACGGGAATGCTCTGATTGGCTGGTCGAAACCTGAATAGAAAGTTGCAGCTTCCATTTTATCTATTAGGAACGGTTCCCGGGGCTGAAAATGTGTGTGAAAGCCCACAAAAAGGGGTCAGAGTGGATATACTTGGTTGAGAATTGGAGGTGATAGTGACACAAGTTATGTGTCCAAAATAGATTTTCTTAATCATGTGCGATATTTGCAACACCGCCACGACTCTATACCCCTACACAAAAGAGGATTACTGACCCTCTGGGGGTGACCAATCCTCATATGATGACTCTACCTCTTCCAATAGATCCTACCAATCCTCACAAAGCAACTCCAGCAGCGATAGCTGCCACAACAACAGAGGCCAACAGGGGTTACTTCCGTCCCCTCAAATGTACAGTTTCACGGACCACCGTTTCCCGCTGGCAACCCGATGTGGTACCCAGGCTTCGCTGGGCAACAACCCTATCCACCATTCTTCCCAAACCCTATCCCTCAACCTTTTTGGAGCAGAGGAAGAAGGAGACGAAATGACAAGCAGGTTCAATGGCAGAAAGAGGACAACCAAAGGAAGACACTGAGCCAAGCATCCAGATGATCCTAGTTGTCAACCTGTCAGACAGGACACTAGACCAAGACGAGACGGAAGCCCTACAAATGGGCTTGGGCTTCGTTCCCACTCCAGGAGAGGACTCCTTTCGCCTCTCGGGTGAACTCCACCAGTTCTTCCGGAAAATCAGACTCCACTCCTTTTTTCAACATGAGTCCATCGCCACACCAACAGATACAGGCCTGAGACCCAAATCCACCTTCACTCCACCAACAGCTATGACCCCCAGTGAAATACTGACCTTTGAAAAAGCTGTCTTGAAGAATGTGGGTAAATTTAAAAGGAAAAAGAATTACAACAACCTCCCCACCAGATTGAAGGCAGCCATCAATAACCTCACTCAGGACTACACTATCATCATTAAACCTGCCGACAAGGGCGGAGCTACAGTCATCCTGAACGTGGAAGATTATGACCGTGAATGCCAGCGACAGTTGGCGAAAACCGCTTACTATGCCAAAATGGACACAGATCTCACAAACAATCTCCAAAAAAGGATTCAGAGTCTAGCCCACTCAGCTGAGCTTCAAGAAAGAGGCAGCCTTCATGGTCAATGGGACACCCGTCACTATGTACTTTTACATACTGCCTAAGATTCACAAAGTGACACGCCCACCCCTGGAGAGACCCATCGTCTCAGGGATAGCTTCTGTTCTAGAACCACTCAGCTAGTTTTGCGACTACTTTGTCAGACCCCTGGTCCAGACCATCCCTTCTTACCTGAAAGAAGGCAAAAACTTAATGAACCTCATTGCCAACATTGAAAACCCAGGTGAGATGAACATCCTTATGACGTTGGACATGGAGGCACTTTATAACGACATCCCCCAAGACGCCACCCTGGAAGTTGTGGAGAGCCTCCCGAGAACAACTAACTTGCCGACCCCCACTCTAGCAGAATTCATCATCGAATGCGCTACTATAGCGCTCAAGAACAATTTCTTCCTTTACAAGACTCAGCTCTATCCTCAGGTACAAGGTACATCAATGGCGAGCACGTTTGCCCCCAGTCTGGCCTGCCTGTATGTGGCAGATTTTGAAACAAAACACATACTCTGTGCCACCAACCTGTTCATGACCAACATCCTGCTATGGAAGAGGTACATTGACGACTCCTGGTATTTTGGAAGGGTGACAGAAACAGCTGCGACTCCTTCACAGAGTGGATCAACACCTTAAACCCCTATCTCAAGTTTACCAGCACCATTTCCGACACAGAAATTCCATTCCTCGACTTACTGATCAGCCTAAAAGAAGGCCAGCTGGAACCAAGACTAACTGAAAAAGCACCGATTGCAACAGCTTCCTCTCATTTGAGAGTCACCATCCCAAGGCCCTCCAGGAGAATCTCCCGTACGACAGTTCCTTCGCCTCCGACGCAATTGCAGCGACCTGACCAGCTACCTCACTCAAGCTAAGGAACTCAGCAAGAATCTCCTTGAAAGGAGATATCCACCGAAAGTAGTAAGACTTACAGAGAAGAGGGCACGGAACAACAATAGAGAGGCACTTCTGGAAGAGAACACACGTTCCAAAGATGATATTATGACATGTGTCACCTCCTTCACTCCCCTTTCCAACAAGGTGAAATCCATCATCCTAAGACATTGGAGGCTCTTGAATTCTGGTAATCTAAGTTTGGAACTCCCACGCTTTGCTTTCAAGAGAACGTCTAAACTGAGGGATCAACTGGTACACACCAGACCACGTGTAAAGAAACTCAACACACAGGCCACCCTCTGGATTCTCCCGCAGGTAACAGGACACCACCCTTGTGGCAGTTGCACAACATGCAACTCCACTGCCCATTCCACAGTCCTCCAGCTGGGCCCCTTCCGGTGGATTCAAAAGCAACACACAAATTGCAACACAAAAAATGGTATTTACCTGATTACCTGCCCATGCACCATGTTCTCTGTAGGCATGACCACGGGATCAGTGAAGATCAGAATAGGAGAACACAGAAGCACCATCAGATGTGGCCGAAGTGCGACCAAAATAAGCAATTATTACAAGGAGGTGAACCATTCCACCGCAGATCTAAAATGGACCGTCTTGGAAAGGGATCCATCTTGGAATGTAAGCACTCTCTTCAGACGGGAACAACAGTGGGAGTTTCGCCTCCAGACAAACAAAAATGGGCTCAATGATGAGATCCCCTGGACGGAGGTCTAAACCCCCTTCCCCACCTGAGAATTATCTCCTTCTGATCATGACCAGACTGACACAGTACCGGTCCTATGACAACCCGGATGGGAACATTTAAATACCTACATCCCCTTTTTTGTACGCCCGCTGGTTATAACAGTACTAAACTCCTCGGAAAGGGTCCAAACGGGGTTTCTTTATACCAACCCACGAGGCTACATGTAAACTGAAAGAGCAAGCCCTGCTCAACCGCGCTCCGATGGCTCCTCGGAGAAGAGTGCCTTTTACATTCACCAAGACCATAACCTCCACGTCGGGACCCAACCACCTAAGAGATCCCTTCATTATTGGTTGTGAGATGCTGCCCACTTCATTAGCTTGACAGCACTAGGAGCTATCTGCCATCCCTATAACAATCTCCAAAATAACTCTTTTTTCCCTCCAGGGACCGTTACTTGGCTCTCCCTGTCAGACTCACAACACACTCTTCTAACGGATAATAGACCAGTTTCCCAGTCCTCATATAATGCTTTTGGAAGCCAACCTATGAGACTCACATTAAACATTCACTTTGGTGCACCATTCGGCCTCTCATAAAACACACCAATGCACCTTGCAATCCTTCATGTGACTCGCGAACTCCTCAAAATGGCCGCTGGTCATGCGCGGTACAGCCACAAGGACGGGTCAGCGCGCTAGTGTTCCAATACAGGAACCGGTCATAACAAGCTCCGGTCCCCTGTGGAATCATTATACCGGGGAAGCGGAGATGGGTAAGTGCAGACATGCAGTCCTTACACTAAAACTGTAAGTACTCTGACCAATCCCCAATCGGCCGACTTCCTTTCCATTCCCTCTTGGCTTTGTAACCTTTTCCAGCATTTGATACCTGCTACCTCTTACAGATAGCACGCTTCAACGCGGCTCCTCCGTGCCACCTGATGTTGCTACAATTTTGCATTACTCAGGTAAGCGCCACAGCCCAAGTCAAACTGATCCGGTTTTTGACACATTATCGCAGCACTACGATGAATGACACCACACGTGTCTGAGGAGAGCACGGTTCCAGGGACATTTGTCTTACATTTCTTTGCTGCAAAATAACTGCTCAATTATTGTTTGTCAGTCAGTTTCCATGAGCACTTTTGAGGCACAAATATCCGGAGGCACTTTTAGATGCTTTAATGTGTTTTTAAACATCTGTATTTACGATGTCAGTCACCATAGTCATGTTGAAGATGGTCTTTCCCTCCCTACAGCGCGCTCTTATGGGGAATGGTGTTTGATTACAGGGGTCTGGTAATGTGCCATACAATCCTGTAGCCACATGAAACCTGGAATTTTAGATATTATGTGTTTGTACTGTCTATATCTACGATGACAGTCACCAGTGCCATGATGAGGAGGGTCATTTTCCTCCTCCATGCAGTGCGCTGTTGTGTAGTCCTGATAATAATTTTCCAGATCTGCGGGTTTGGACAGCATACAGTGTAGGATTGGTGTCAGACTGATTCTGAACACCCCCACTGGGTATGTTTGCCTTTTGTACCAACTAGCTCACAGTGCCACTAGAATACGAAGGAGAGAATAGTTCTTGGCAACCATCGAACATGACAACCCTGATCCCTCAGGACAGTGGAAACAATATACTACTTTTCACTCAGTCACTCGTGCTTACTTGGTATGTCTCAGGGAGATGCACAGAATAAACAGGCTGGGCGTCTTTAATAAGAATTTATTGAACAGTTGTTATTCTGGTGTAAAATAGATGAGCTGCAACAACCGTTAGACATTATAAGATATAAATGACTAGCAGTACTATAAAGGTAAAGGGATGGTATAGCTCTACCATCTTACAATAATCATGGATACATATGAGTATATAAAACACATGATAAAAAGATACGTATTCCTACGATACCTCCCTAACTAGATGTGCCTGAATGTACCTAGCATGAGTATAGGTGTTAAGCCAAGAATCCCTCTAGGATTTAGTCAACCCCATTACCCGAAGTGAGAGACTGTGGGACACCATCCTGGTCTTGAGCTGGACTCCCCGTGAGGGATGTTAGACCACTGCGAGCTGGAGTATCTGCATACAGGAACCTCAGCGTCTCTGGTCAGTGTGTCGGCCGGGAAGTCTCGGTCTCCTCTGCTTTATCTTAGCAAGATGTGATGTATATATACCCATAGGTCTCCCCATGGGTCCTACCTCGCTGTATTACTGTGTCGGCCGAAGGATGACATCGGGCATGAACTTTATACATAGATATTAAACAGGAGATGGTCGTCCTGCTCTTCTTCCAAGAATCCTTCTGCATAATGTATGATATCTCGAACTAGGGAAAATCCATGTTCTGAATGCTGTGTCGTATCTAGGTAAAAGGTCAGTCCCTGTAAACCATGACAAGTGTAATGTAGGGAAGAATATAGGTGAAGGGTAATGAAGTTACCGGGCCTATATTATGGTTTCTATATGGAATATAACACCCACTGCTCTTCCGAATGGATGATATAGTTACATTTTAAACTACTACTAGGCTGACTAGATACTGGTACGCAAACGGTTAAAAAACATTACTTTCTTGCTGTGCTAAAACCAATATTTAAAAAGGTCTAAAAAAATCTTAAAATTAAAAAAAAAAAGGAAACTGTGACTCAAGCCATAGCCCTAATGTGTCCGAAGGTATAGTTCGAACTACTATAAGCATTTGAAAGCCATGAATGCTCAAAAGAATGTCAATTTATTATGGAGTTCCAGTTTGTTTCTCAAAAATAAAAGGTTAAATTTCTCCCAACACACAACAGGCCAAGTGAGTCAAATGTTTGTGTCCTGGCTGGAAGACGCAACATTCTCGTTGGCTGCCTCCGCAGATGAAGGTCCCTGTAACACCTCGCAGATTATGTCAATTGAGCACAGATGATCTTTCGTACTGTCCACAACCAATGCTGGGGCAGCCTGCGTGCCATCCAAGGCCTGGGTGTCAGAGAATGATCTGATGTCCATACCAACAGGAGTTGATGCTACCTGTGGTGGCTTTAGGAATGCCACCATCAACATCAGAATATGCTGGGGACACTGCAGAACATGGGCTGTTATCGGGTCCAGTAAAGCATCAACGTCCGGTTGCGCACATAATGGGAGTGTCAGACAGAGATCTAACTAGCATTCTTCTCCGCAAAACAGGCATCGGAGGACAGGTAAGATGCATTCCATTCAGGCTGGTCTAAATGACAAGAACCAAGATGCACTTAGTTCTCTTAGGCGAGGTGTGCCTAGATGTTGTACCATGCGATCACAGTATTTTCACTCCAGGAGTACAGTTTCCCTCTCCTTGGTGACTGGGACGTCCATTGCGTAGCAGGACACCTGCTATTAGAAACAGGATCAGCGGCAGCCCTTCCCATATGCTTCCAAATAAGGAGTGTGTAAAGATTGGTATAACTCCGAGGACTATCTGAAAGGTGCATAATAGTCCAGAACCTATGGTCTTAAATAGGTGGACGATGCCTGTCGTATAAGACATGTTAAAGATACGATTTACCATTTCTGCAAAATGGAAGGGGCAGTTTGTACGTATGAGTGCCTGTATCTCTGCCGAAGACCTTGCGACTTGAAGATCAAAAGTCTCTCGAGTGGAGGTTAAGGGCACGGATTTCTGTAAAAGCATGGCTTTCATTCTGCTCAAAGCATCAAACCGTATTAATGAACCATTTAGTGAAGGCCATAACGGCGCCTCCCTGACTGTATGTGTTGGTGGAAACAATACTTGCATACAGCAAGTAAGCCTGGAGCTCAAGGTTACCAGATATGCGATGCCCGGAAGCATCTTTAGCAGCCTTGATCGTTCAGCATCAAGTAACTCCCATTTGAAAGCAGCCTGAACACTGGAGTGATCACAGCAGCTGGGGCACCCCTCAAGTGACAGGATAAGTTTGCTACTAAAGCGTTACCGGCCCGATGAAGCATTATATCCTGGCATCTGAGTAATCCACTTAAAGTATTCTCGCAGTTTGTACCGCTTAGAAATACTTCTTTTTCCCCACTCCGACATCGAAATCTGTACGGTAATTCCCAAGTTTCCTTGATGAATTCCCTACCCATTTCTTCATATCTGCCTGCCTGCATTTGTTCAAGACAATATTGGAATTGAAAAGTAGTGACCGGAAGAGAGTTATGTGGCCATGGATTAGCCATTCTGTGGACGGTGACTCTGCCACTGTAAATGCTAATTTGTCCAGTTTTTCAATACACAGCATTGTATACTTTGCTCCCCACTGTGCCATTTCTATCTGTTTTTTTGTTAGATTGTATGAAGAAAACAGAGACGTGTTGTTTCTGAAATGCCAAGGCACATAGAATGCGCACAAAGATTGCAGCGTCCAGCTTAACAACATAATAGAATGCAATTGTGATTGGCCGTGTTGAAATATGGACAAATCCTGTTCCAGTATATCAGTAGCAGAAGATACAATGTTGCCCAGTGAATATTCTGGAGGTTAGTGTAGTTAACCCATTGTCAACCACTGCTAGAGCTTTTTCTAGGTTTATACGATCTATTTCTCGTAATCTTTCTGCGGCCTCTTGTTGTGATATTTTCAAAATCTCATTATAGACAGCATAATAGAAACGTTTATGACGTGGCTTCCTAGCACCTAATATAAAATCCAGTAGGTCCACATCCACTGTAAGTAAGTATAAGTGTTGTTTCACATGTGTAAGTGTTGAGGTCTTTAGCCAATCAAGGCATAACTTCATAACACTGTATGATGTCACTACCCCTGGGTGTTGCCTCTGTACATATTGTGGATCTGGCCTGTTGATACTAAACCCTTTGGTTTTACCCATGAATCTTTCCCGACAGCTATTGGTGTCTGTGGGCCAAATCAACCATCCCTTCCAATCAGGGTCTGATCTATTGTATTACATTATCTCATCTAGCGTAATCCCTTCTTCTGTTATGTTACCCTCGGTGTGTGATGGTGTGGGCATCCGAGGTGTATTCAAATCTTTGTTCTTGGCTAATCCAAGACAGGTCGTTTGTTGCATCGTTTCATTCAAAAACATTATTTGCTGAAAAGTAAGGCATGCTCTAAATAGTGCCTCTGTTCCCTGGACCTGCCAGTCTCTAGTACCTCAGACAGATTTTAAGTCTATGATGTCTTTCCATAAGTCGAAACTTAGTTCAGACAACTGGGCAATAAAGGAAGCAGAATAAATCTGTTTAGTGTTAGTCAACATATTTTTCTGTGCTGGTGTTGGTGCAACCTTATAATAATATGAGGCTGGGTCTGACGTGTTAAACCCTGAAAACTATGGACATTTCTGTGCAAATGTCCTTAAACTGCTATTCGGCGGTGTCGGGCAATGTTCCCATTGGTGGTATGCGAAAACATTTCTGGGATTAGCAGATTTATGCAGAAAGTGATGACCATAATGTTGATAGCAATACATTGTTTCAAAATCTGATGTATCTTCCAACATTTCATTATTAGAAAAAGCAGCAGATTTTTCCAAATCAGACAACATATTATTTACAGTTTCATAATCCCAAGCATTGGAAAATGTACTGGAGGTAATGCTAGCACTCAATGAAATTTTAAATAAATGTGGTATTTTTAAAAGTTTGGTCGGGCTAAATATATCGTAGTCAACCTTGTCCTACAGTATACTGTCAGGTATAGGAACTACTGTAATGTTCACTGATGATGGGTCTCTTTTTTCATGATGCGATGATAGATGTAGTTTCAGAATCACATTCACTTTTTGTGCTGCAGAGCTTTCTCGAAGATAAGTTCTTTTTATAAACATACAAAAGACAGTTACTAAGCCTATCCAGAAAAGTATACCGGTAGTTACCCAGAGTTCAACCCAAGGTGATACCAGGTAAGTATTTTTAAGAAAGTTCAGAAAATCTTTAATTCGCTGCTGCCAAGTTCTTGGGCTGGCACCGTTTCAGGTTCACTTGGATCCAATGAAAAAGTATCAAAGTCAATGAAATAGCCAGATGCAGTCCGATCAATTTTCGGTATTTCCGCAGGTCTTGTGGAAACTGTAGCTTGCTCTTGTTGGGGCATGTTGACTTAGATATCGGTGTTTGTTCGAAATGAAATTTGTCTTTCATTTGAGTTCTGATTTTGAACTTCATTTTCAAGAGGAACGAGTTCCATTGCATTGTTGCATAGTCCATCATTCGTGCAGGTGACTCTTCAAACATGATGAGTCTTTCTGTTTGAACTTCTTGTATAGTTGCAAGAGGAGAGTGTCTGTTACTCCGGAGTCTACGCGGCCTATTACTCAGTATCGGCCACATAGTGTGGTTTGATTAGGTATAGTGAGACACATCTTTTCTCCTTTTTACCAGCAAGAGGCAGCAGATGTACTGTTCTTGTTCCTTCAACCGCCAGGACAGGTACAGGCTTTCTGTATGATGGCCCAAATTATTTTTGTCCACTATTTTTTCTCTGACCAGGTCCCCAACTTTAGAGATCCAGACAGGTCTTTCTGTGACAGACTTGACTTCCCCAGTTATGGTCCGTTTCACCTTGACATTGCTTTATAGTGCCCTGGATTTATTTAGATCCTGTAAAACAGCCAAATGTTTATGGATGTCAAAAGGTTTTTCATCCGCCACTGTGCCTTCACAATCAAGATCAGGTTCCCACATTCTCATCCCAAATAAGACCTCATAAGGAGTGACACCCCTTAGAGTACTTCTTGGCATGTTATTCAATGCCCTTTAAACTCCATACAGATGTTTTACCCAGCTTCCAGCCAAGACTAATACTCTAGCTGTTAAAGACTGCTTTTAAGTCCCGTTTTTTCCTCTACACAACTGAATTTCCCCGGGATGGTACGGAGAGGAGTACCGCAATGCTACACCCAAACTTCCCATCGCTTCCTTGTGAGCCTTAGAGCTAAACATGTGGCCAGAGCCAGAATGTAATGTGCCAATTGTATGTCCCTATAAAGACTCGTAAATCCTTTATAACAGTTTGAGCGTCAGCCAAGCGCTGAGGCCACACCAATAGGAATCCAGAGCAGTAATCAACTGCAACCATGATATACTTGCAAGCCCCATTTGTCTGTAAGGGGCCGCCAGTGGTCCAAATAAATACACGCGAGTGGTTTGTCTGATATTAGCAATGGTGTCTGCACTGAACGTGTTATCGTCGAGCCTTTCATCTGCTGACAGATATCACATTTCAAGACATAGTCCTTAGTTTGTTTTTTTAATCCAGGGCACCAGTAGCATTGTTTCAGTAGAGAAACAGTCGCTGTAACTCCTGCGTGTGCATAACCTATACCCTTGTGTGCTGCTAGAATTAATCATAACCTACGATCCATATTTGGCATTACTCTATCCCCCACTCCAGGAATCTGAGCAAATGGAACGTTGTTTGCATCTGACTTGTAGGAGTACTTGAGTGGAAATCTTTTCGGTACTGCCGATTTATTGCATGTAGCAATAATCGCAACCATAATCTCACCGTCTATTTTCGTTTTTGAACGAGTGATTGCAGCTATGGAAGCCGTGCATACAGCCCCCTTTGCGGCTTCGTCAGCCAATGAATTCCCTTCAACGTGAACGCCATCACGTTGATGACTCAGTGTGTGTATCACGTGAGCCCTTGGTAGTTCGTCCTTCAACTCCACTACATATTCCCATAGCGTTTTGTGCTTATTTGTGCCACCTTTTGCATCTTTAAACCCATTCTGTCCACCCATTGATGTAAATATTCCTTGTATGACTGCACACAGTAAAAGGAATCACACACGATTAGTGTGGGGAATTCTTGAGCCGTATTTACCAGTGCCAGTAACAGGGCTTTTAATTCTGCCAGCAGCACCGTGCAGCCTCCTAGTGACTGGGATTTTGTACAACTCAGATGAAACTTTCCATCCTGCATGCATCCTTTAACGATAGCACACACTGCGCTGTATTGCTGTTTACTTCCTATGGCCGACTGAGCAGAACCATCAGTGTACATGATATATTCATACTGATCCAGAGGCTTTATTTCATTTGGTTGAGGATATTCTTGTTCGTATTGCAGAAATGCTTGTGTTTTTAGACTTGGGTCGTACCTGTATTCTACATCTTTTGAAGTGAGAGAATTAGCCCATTGTATCCATCTTGGATTGAAGGCTTTAGCGTTGGGAACGCTTGCCTTTGTCGCAGCTTCTAAGGCTGGAACTGGGGTAACGACAATTATACGCTTCTCTTGGGCCAGTGCTCTTTCTCTCACGACAGCAGTCTGTGCTGCTGTTAGAATATTTTCTGTTGATGCAAAGCGCATCTCAGCATTTGTGTACAAATGTGATTTGTGTGCTATTGGTACTTTATCAGCTTCATTATATGTCAGGTAGGTGTACCCTGATTGACAAAGCAACTATACGGATCACCAGGTTGCGTACGTTTACACATGTCTGTAAGAATTTAGAAGCTATCATATCAGCTTGCAGAGAACGAAGGATATCTGTATGTTCCTGTGTCCATTGTCTAACTGAAAAGTCAGGTTTTATTAAATCGTAGAAAGGTTTTACTCTTGTTGCGTAATCCAAAATGTATGCTCTGCCAAAGTTCAGGAATCCCAGGATTGATTGTAAGTTTTTTAATGATTTTGGAGGTTGGATCAGCACACATTTTTCCAAAAAGTTACCTGCTAGGCTTTTTCCTTCACTTGAAAGCTCATATCCCAAAAAAAGGACCTTGAGGTGGGCTATCTTTGATTTTTATAAATTAAATTTGTAACCCTCAGAGGTAAATCCCAAAATTATAGTATTTACTCTGGTCAAGTGTTCCTCCATCATCCGTTAGATAAATATCATCCACATAGGACAATGCCTCTTTATAAACATTTTGAAGTAATTCAGTTACTCTGGCTGAAAATAACCCCGGGCTGTTCCTATACCCCTGGGGGAGTCTACAAAATTGTCGCTGGGAGCATAACACAGAGAATGCAGTTAAATACCTGCTCTCAGGTGCTACAATCTGGCTGAAAAATCCATTTGAGATATCAAGCATGGTTTTGTATTTTTCCTGCACAATGTTATTCTTTAATGCGGGACTGTGTGCATTTTGAACTGCAAATCTCTTAGTGCAAGTGTTTAAATGTCTGTAATCCAAAACTAAACAATATGAATTGTCCGGTTTTGATACGGGAAACAAAGGGTTATTCATTTGAGAGGTGCAAGTTTCAATCACCCCTTGGTATTCAAGTTGATCTAAGATCTCCCTGACCTGTTTTTTAGCTTCCTGCTTTATTGGATACTGCCTCTGTGCAGTCGAAGTATTTTTTAATAGAATAATGTGGTGGGTTGAATCCTCATCCCATCCAACATGGTTTTTGTATAATGCCCGAGCTAGGGCTACCGCCCACTCCTGTGCATATGTATATTTGAGATATCTGGGCACAGTGTCGAAAAATGCTGGTAAAATTACCGATTCTCCCCAAGGGCAATCCATGACGAATGCTGGCGGCCAATCTTGTTCAGCTAACAAAATGTCATAGCCAAACGTCAGGTTCTCCCAAAAGAGACCTCTAACTTTCCTGGGCTTGTCCCCCTCCATTTGGAGTGTTATTTCGTATAACTTCTGTGGTACATTTACCCTAGTATCAGGTGTTTCTACCGTAATGTAATCATTCAAGTCCACTGTCACCAGAAATTCCATCAGGTTCTGGCGAGCTATTTTTACTTCTGCCACACTGTCTAGCATCGTCAGAGCCCATACCCCGTTCAGCAGTCGAGTCCTCAGAATTCTGGGCATGTCTGATCTTTTGACCTGCAACCTTCTTTTTGAACTGTGACTTTTGTTTTGGTTTATCTTCTTTTTTGGAAGTATAGTCGAGCGAACTATTTGACTCTGGACTTTGTACGCTCTTCTTGTCTGTCTGACCGTCCTTCCCTCTCGGAGTTTTTCATTGAACCCTGAAAGGAACGAGAGGAACATATATCAGTATCCTGATACCTGTCAGGTTTCCTAATATTGTCCCCATTCCTAAGGTTATACTTCCTTTCGATGGGCTCCTGTGGAGGAGATCTACCTCTGGATTGAGATCTGTTTTCTTTAACTTTTTGTATTTTTTGTTATTGGACCACTTCTTTTTTAATGAAGCAGGTGTCTGCTTGAAGGTGTCCTTTTCGGGACTACCCATCAGTTGTGGTTTTAATGCTTTTCCACCCAAACGTTCCCTGCCTAATTCTGCATCCGCAGTTTCAATGATTTTAGGCAGTTCGTGCTCCTGTTGTAAAGGACTGAACTCCCTTATGCGTTGGCGGATAGCCACTGATGCTGCCTCCCCTTTAATATTTGCTAATATTATGGCTGATACCTGGGCATGATTACCTATTAATTTCATCACTAAGTTCAGAGCAGGCTCTGTCCGTACTCATTTTGTATTTGTCTTAATACATCTGGTATTACTGCTAATGACGGGAAACCATGAGTTCTGGCATATATGGCAGTGAAAACTGTACCCCAAGAGGTACAGTCCTCTATCTGTGGTTTTATCCCCATGGGCAAGCAGATTGTCAGCATTCTGTGTTTTTCATAAGGGCTAGTATTCGGAAATACTGCTTCTAGCTGTGTTATTTTCTGAGCTACCCAGAATGGCATTTGTTCATGTTTTGCGGGCATTTTACCCATTACTGCGTGTAAAGTTTGTGGTGTTATTTTAGTTGCGTTACTTTGAACTGGAGTTGTATTTGTTATAACTATTGCTGGCTGGACTGTAAGTGTCCTCATGACAAACTGCGTCATGTTTCTATAAATTTGTATTAATTCTTTGTGAAGTATTAGTAAGTCTCCTCCTGACATTGTTTCGATGTCAGGATGTGGTGTGTAGGCTGCTAATATTGGCCATATTGCTCCTTCTCTTCCGAGCGGACCAAGTCTTACTCTACTTCTTGTTTTGGGGGAGGGCACCTATAAACCAGTATAAGTGTTCCTTGTACTTGAGCAGAATTTCAATGTCTTCATACGGACAATATTCCACTGGTGCTTCATCTTCTGTGTAGAAATGAAATGTTTTTGTTCTTGTATTTGCTGCTGGGAATGTAACCCACGAATAGAATACCTCTGTTCTGTATGATTTGTGTAACAAAAGCTACTATGCCACCCCTAGGCAATAGACCATGCGCAAGCAGTTTCAGGGTGACCGCATTTCTAACATTGGCCGCAATATGTATTGCATTTGCATATTCCTCGTCTTCCAAGAGGTGCAGTGGTTGCTCTAGTGGGTCTATGTCTTGGTTAGTCATTGTGTTTGGAACATGTAATAACTTTTCAAGGTAACTAAGATAGGGTGTTTTGCACAATTTTTAGGAACACTGTGTCCATCAAGTTTGATTAACCAACAGCCAATAAATAGGGTATTTCGCCTACTCAGCTGTGGCGGAGTTTTGCCCACCCACTCCAGACATCTCTGGTGTTTTGTGAGTAGGGATTTCTGAGAATAGCATGACTGACCTACTCGGATTCTTCTGCTAAATAAGTACCCAACCAACATTGGCGGCGCCATGTCATGTAGTCCCTATAATAATAATACAGGATCTGCGCGATTGGTCAACATACACTGTAGGACAGGTGTCAGGCTGATTCTGAACTTCCCCACCGGGTATGTTGGCCTTTTGTACCAACTACCTCACAGTGCCACTAGAATACCCTCTTACCAAGGAGAGAATAGTTCTTGGCAACCATCGAACATGACAACCCTGATCCCTCAGGACCATGGAAACAATATACTACTTTTTGCTCAGTCACTCTTGCTTACTTGGTCTGTCTCAGAGAGATACACAGAATAAACGGCTGGGCGTTTTCAAAAAGTATTTATTGAACAGTTGTTATTCTGGTGTAAAATAGATGAGCTGTAACAACCTTTAGATGGTATAAGATATAAATGATTAGCAGTACTACAAAGGTAAAGGGATGGTATAGCTCTACCATCTTACAATAATCATGAATACATATTAGTATATAGAACACAGGATAAAAAATGCATAATCCTACGATGCCTCCCTAAATAGCTGTACCTGAATGTACCTAGCATGTGTATAGGTGTTAAGCCAAGAATCCCTCTAGGATTTAGTCAACCCCATTACCTGAAGTGAGAGACTGTGGGACCCCGTCCTGGTCTCGAGCTGGACACCCCGCGAGGGATGTTAGACCACTGCTAGCTGGAGTATCTGCATTCAGGAACCTCAGCGTCTATGGTCAGTGTGTCGTCCGGGAAGTCTCGGTCTCCTCTGCTCTATCTTAGCAAGATGTGATGTATATATACCTATAGGTCTGCCCAGGGGTCCTACCTCGCTGTATTACTGTGTCGGCCTAAGGATGACGTCGGGCATGAACTTTATACATAGATATTATACAGGAGATGGTCGTCCTGCTGTGCTTCCAAGAATCCTCATGCATAATGTATGAGATCTCGAACTAGGGAAAACCCGTGTTCTGAATGCAGTTTCGTATCTAGGTAAAAGGTCAGTCCCTGTAAACCGTGACAAGTTTAATGTAGGGAAGAATATAGGTGAATGGTAATGAAGTTACTGGGGCCTATATTATGGTACCTATATGGAATATAACAGCACTTAAGGGGCATCGTGTTCTATTATTGGGATCTGCTGGGGAGCTAGACATTCATGCGGATCCAGGAAACCTATGAAACATTCAAGCCTGCACCAGCAGTGCCTAGATTTCTCCTGCACCAGCATAGCCAAGATTTGTATTGTCACCACTCCAACCTATTGCATAGGGCAAGATCTCCTGTGATAGTAACCTGCTTTAAGCCACACATCCGAATAATACATTAAAACCGATGGCTACTCAGACTAGGACCTACGCTAGTCATGACAGACTCTGGATTCCTTACGACTATTTTCTTGCCTTAGATACATATCCCTTATACAAAGGAGGGAGTTATTTGTTGACCGTAAATACCAGGGTCACAGTGACAACGTCTCCTACGGACATCCCTGTGACTGCTCACCTTTTGGGCACCATACAGCGGTACTCACCTGTGTCCTTTACACTTTTCAATCCAAGTGTGCAATTTTTTATAAGCATTTTTCCTATGTCTTTACGCCCTTTCTCTTGCGCTACATTGTTGGGGTACCATTCTATGGGTCCATAACTTAGGGACAACACTGGTAGATCCATATCTGCTCTGCCAGCATTTTTAACATTCTCCTTCACTTTTCCCTCCCTACAGTTTGGACCAGGAACAACATACACACACACATAGGTAGCACATAGTGGCAACAATTTAGTGTGGGGTAGCTTGTCCACTATACATGTTTGTTTGTCCTGATGAAGTGCTGTGAATCCTTACGACCAGATGAGGCGCAAAACATGTCGACACTCTTTTTAGGTCGAGCATTCGAGACCTGTTGTAATTTCTTATGTTGGCTTAAAGCCATCCCCCTGCTTTGGATTTGTTTGTTTCAGTGTCCTTCAAAAATCCTTGCTTTTCAGTGGTCAGTCCTTCCTCTTTGTCCATCCTTTTTCTCTTCCATTCCTCCCATGCAGCAGGGACTAAGTACTGTCTCATCACACTACAGTTGTTTGTCTCTTCTCTGGGGGACTACTTTTTTTCTCGGTTTCCTGCTCTGTTTCTGTTTGCCTGTGTGTAGTTTCGGCACCACAGCTGATTATATTTAAATATAGTTTTACTCCCTCCCACCTCCTCCTAGTTCCACAGTTGTGTTGGGGGTACGTCTTTTGCCATGCCTCCCTCTTCGTTGGTCATATTTTTTAGGCTTTTAGCAATGTTTGCTGTCGACCGTCATTTGGGGGGAGGATTGGGTTTGTTCCGCTTGTTCTTTGCAGGTAACATCGCCACCCTTGCTTTCACCATAGGTAGGTGAGGTGCCGCTTGTGCGCTGCCGCCATCAGAGGCGAGGTCGCAGGGGCACTACCAGCCATTGATAGTATCGTGCGGCAGGTGCTGGTGCGCCTAATTGTTATTTGAAAATGTTTTCCCCGGAGGAGCCTAGCGCGCAACCAAGATGGCCGCGTAGGTGCGAGGCTCCCGAGGACCTCCGCAACCTCCCACAACTATCCTGAATTTATCCTGTCTCGGATGAGGGGAATGTGTTGGTGAGCCTGAGCTGAGGTGGCACCCGTTTCCCGTTGTCAAATCGGACCACGGACACCGGAGTGAGCACCGATTGAAGTCTGCGGCCTTCTCCTCGCCAGACCCCGGATTTGCGCTGAGGGGTGACCCAGTGACAAAGTGAACAACAGCGGCGGGCCGGGCCTGGCGAGTTGCGCACCCCGCGCTTTCGCTTTCGCACCCCCTTGCAATCACTGCAGGGTTGGGTCGCGGGGCTCTTTGTGTTGGTGTGGTCTCGCTGGGAGACTTGGCCTGCCCGCCGGCTGTGACCCACCCCGCCGATCGGGGGTGGCCCCCCCCTGAGCTTGTGGCCCTGATTGCCTGCCCTTCACGACGTGACTGGTGCGACCGGGAGACTAGTGGCCATGGCCACCAAACAAGATGGAGACCGGGCAAAGACCAAGCCGACCCGGCGTGGCACCACCCATCAGGCCAACAGTATGGACCGCTATACCCTCCAGAAGGGATCTCCCGGCGGACCGCACAAATCCCCTGAGGACCCTCCTGATGCCCCGGACCTGCCCACGGATCTGACTCTGCGGGATGTCATGGGCGCCATTGCCGAGATGAAGGCCTCGGTAGGCCAGCGGTTCGACACACTGGCACAGAAGATCGACTCGGTCCTCGTGGATGTCGGCCTGGTGAGGGCCGATCTTTCCAAGACCAACGACCGAGTTGATTCTTTGGCCCACACCGCATCGGGCCTTACTACTGATGTGGCGGCGCTACAAACAGAGGTGCGCCGGCTTAGTCAGGCGAGCGCGCTTATGGATCAGCGCCTGGAGGACTCCGAGAGTCGGGCCCGGAGAAACAACATCCGCATCATCGGAGTACCCGAGGGACGGGAGGAAGCGGCGGCGGACCTATTTGTGGAGGACCTGATCGCTACCCATCTCCAGCCACGGGGGCTGAGTAAATTCTTCGCGGTGGAGCGGGCCCACAGGGTTCCCGGGGGAAGGCCGAAGGTCGGAGCCCCTCCGCGGCCCCTCATTGCCCAGATTTTCAACTTTCGGGACAGAGACGCTATCCTGCAAGCCTCCAGACTGTTGGGGCCGGTTAAGCTTGACAACATGGAGGTGAACTTTTATCCGGATTTCACCCCAGCGGTCCAGAAGCAGAGACTGAGCTTCCAAGGCGTCAAGCGCCGTCTTCGGGACTTGAACCTTAAATACGCAATGCTCTTCCCAGCCAAGCTGCGAGTGGAGGTAGAGGGTCGCACGCACTTTTTTGATCGCCCCGAAGCGGCCGGAGACTGGCTGGACACTCTGTCTGGGGATCGTGATCTGGGGGGCGGGGGGGGCGGCGGGGGGAGACGGCACACTGGATCGGGACTGAGGGGGTGATGTTCGGCTTCACTCTGGACAAAAATGTTGCCACTCTCGATTAAGCATATGTCTGTATAATTTCCCCTCCTATGGAGGTTGTGTGGGGTCTCTTGGGGGTTCTCCCTCCTCCTCTAGGGGGCTTAGCTAGTTTTTATTATATATATGGGGCGACAGGCACACTGCACGTTGGGGGGGCTGTTCGGGCTCATGCAGGGGTGCAGGGAGGGGGGAGTTTTGTTGGGGTGGGTGGGTAGGGATGGGGGGGTGTTGTTCGTTTTCACCACAAGGCAAAGGTATCATTGTGCTAGCTCTATAGTGCTCTCGGGGGGACGAATGGTGGCTCTTGTTTATGATGGGGGGTAGGGAACTAACTCTTTTGTCCTGGAACGTGAATGGACTGGGGGACAGGATTAAACGTGGGGTGGTCCTGCAGTTCTTGAAGCGAATCTCGCCCGATGTAGTTTTTCTGCAGGAGACGCACCTCATTGGCAACTCCTTCTGCGCCATGAATCGGCGTGGCTATCGCCTAGTGGCCCATTCGGGCTTTACGTCTGGCTCAAGGGGTGTGGGCATCATGGTTAAGAACTCGCTTCCGCTGGAGATTGATGAGGTGCTCCATGACGACAGGGGACGTTACGCGGTCTTGGTGGGAAGGATGGAGGGCAAAGTGGTGGTTTTTGTGTCAGTATACGTCCCACCGGGGCTGCAGTCGACTACCTTTGCGGACCTGGGGCGCCTCCTCCTTGGCCTTCCGGGGGGGATTCTGGTGGTGGGGGGGGATTTCAATGCGGTGGTTTCCGGGACTGTGGATCGTCACCCCCCTAGGGACCTCCCCCGGGCCCAAGCGTGGCTCTCTGGTCTATTGGACACTTTGGGATTGGTGGATTGCTGGCGTTTAAAACATCCCACGCAGTTACAGTATACCTTCCATTCGGGGGCCCATGGTAGTCTCTCACGACTAGATTATGTCCTGGTCCCGGCGGCCTATGTTGGGAAGGTGGGAGAGGTGCGCCATTTGGCACGGGGTATCTCGGACCATTCCCCGCTCCTGTTACACCTGGACCTTTTTCCGAGGGGTGAGGGTAGGGTGGTCCCGATCAATCCCTGGTACTTGCGCGACCCCACTATTCGCGCTGAATTGATTAAATCACTCCAGCGCTACTTTGACGAGAATGTGGGGTCCGTGCCTTTGGCTGTCTCATTGTGGGAGGCATTCAAGACAGTACTACGAGGAGAGGCCCTGTCCCTCATTTCCCACACCCGGAGGCGGGAGCGGGAGGAGGTGACCCGGGTGGAAGCTGAGATAGCCGAGTTGGAGGGTAATCTAGAAAGCGGGGTGACGGATGCCGTATTGCATGTCCTCCAACTCAAGCAAGCGGCCTATAGGGCCCTCGTCACGGAGGCAGCCAGGGGCCTCAGTAGAGAGCAACAGGGGAGATTGTATGATGTGGGTGATAAGGCTGGTAAATTGATTGCGTGGCTGGACAAAAAGGAGAGAGCGAGTCGTGTAGTCCCGCTGATTGAGAAAACAGACGGTGTGTGTGTTACTGAGCCGGAAGAAATTGTCTCCTGCTTCGCTGACTATTTCCGTGGGGTGTATTCCCCGGTGTCTTCCTGCTCTGAAGAGGATTCCCGTACCCTGCTCAGGGATATCGCGCTGCCTTCCCTTTCGGAGGAGGACAGAGTGTCGTTGGACGCCGCTCCAACCTCCGACGAAATCGCCCTCGCCATACGCTCGGTCGCTTCCGGCAAGGCCATGGGTCCTAATGGTCTCCCCATCGAGTTGTACAAATTGAGACCGGATACACTGGCACCACATCTCCGATCGATGTTCCTGGAGGCCCATTCGGTGGGCTCCCTCCCGCTGGACCAGCGTCTGGCTACAATCGTGGTTATCCACAAGGAGGGGAGACCTCGGGACCGGGTTACATCCTATCGGCCCATTTCGCTACTGAACGCGGAGCCTAAAATTCTCGCCAAGGTCCTGGCCAATCGGCTGGTCGGCGTGGTGGGCGAACTGGTTCACCAGGATCAGTCCGGCTTTATTCCCCATCGTAACACAGCTCTTAACTTGCGGCGTTTGCATGGGGTCTCCGTTGGACCCCCGAGCATGAGGACCGCGTATCCCTATACGCTGATGACATCCTCTTGTACCTAGCTTCCCCACGTAACTCACTTATAGTACTGGTTGATGTTTTGCATTCATTTGGTCGTAACTCCGGCCTTGTCATCAACTGGGCTAAATCGTGCGTATATGTTCTCTCTGGGGAGGCGCCCATTCTCCCGCGGGGCTGTCCGATCCAGATCGCCCCGCGGGGATTTCGGTACCTGGGTGTCTTCATTACTCTGGGCCCGGAGGCCCGGTATGATCGGAACTTGCTTCCCCCCCTCCAGCGCCTGAAGGAAGATGTCACGCGCTGGCGGCGCTTGCCGCTCTCGCCGCTCGGCCGGGCGGCATTGTTTAAGATGATGTCTCTGCCGCGCTTCCTCTACGCTTTGCAGAATACTATGGACCCCGTCCCAGCGCGCTACTTCCGTGAGGTGGAGAGTTTGCAGCGCCGCCTGTTCTGGGACGGGAGGCCGCGTATCGCCCTGGCGAAGCTGACGCTCCCATGGTATGACGGCGGGATTGCCCTCCCGGATATCAAACGATACTATTGGGCCTCCCAGCTGGCTGCGATTAATCACGGCCTGTATGGGCCCGCATTAAACCCGGCATTCGAAATGGATAAGATGCTACTCCCGGGTGGGGACTATAATCGAGCGCTCTACTCCAGCACGCCCGACACTCGGCTGACCGGCCCCACGCGTGTCATGGTGCGAGTGTGGCACGCGGCTAATGTGGCGATGGGGTGGAAGGATCGTCTGACCCGGGCGTCACCACTATACGCGTCCGAGCAGTTGGGCTCCCTGTGGACCTCGAAGGGCTTCGAGAAGTGGGACATGATAGGCATTAGCAAGGTGGGGGATCTCTGGACGAGGGGAGGATTTAAAACATTCGAGATGCTGCAGACGGAGTTCCACTTGCATGGCAGGGAGTACTTTCGGTATTTGCAGATCCGTCATGCACTGGGCTCCGTCTTCCCGGACGTTGCATCCATCCCGGAGTGTTCCCCCCTTGAGGATAGAGTGCTGGATGGACACGTTCTGGACAGCACGATTTCACTGATCTACAAAAAACTGATCAATGACCGCACGGGATTGCTGATTGCCCTTCGTGAGGCTTGGGTTGCCGATGGACTGGAGCTGGACGACGAGGACTGGACCCTTGCGGTGGCCTCCCCGAAAGAGGTGGCCATACCGGCCCGCCTTCGCTTCGTCCAGCTCAAGATACTCCACAGAGTCTACATGACGGGGCCGAGGCTTCTGCGTATGGGCTATGCTGTGGACGGGTTGTGTAGGCGTGGGTGTGGCGCTTTGGGGACCTTTATGCATATATTGTGGGAATGCCCGGAGGTGGAGCGATTCTGGCGTGGTGTGCATGAGGTCCTGCGTGTGGTTACGCATGTGGTGCTGCTACCCGAAGCGAGGAGATGCCTGTTGAATGTGTGGGAACCTATCGACTACTCGGCGCCACAGACGCGGTGGGTGACTCTGGGATATATGGTGGCCAAGCGTGATATTGCTCAACTGTGGGGATCTCAGAGGTCCCCGACTGTCTCGGCCTGGAAGGAACATATGGATTGGTGCATGTTTCGGGAAAAGGTGGTGTATGTTGCGAGAGGTAAGCCTGGGACATGGGTGAAAGTCTGGGGCCCCTGGAACGCCTACCGCGGGGGAATCTGTACTCCACCGTTATTGCCCGATCCGTCGCCTGCCCCATCCCCGTAGCCGACCCATCTTCCCTGTTCCGGGCATTGAGTTTTACCCAGCCCTAATCCTGATCTCTTCCCCTTCTTGATACTCCTATGGATCGGTAGGGTCCCCCTCTCAGGGGAGCACATGCTGCTATTTCTGATTGTAGATTGCCTTGTGGTTTTTGTTTTTTCTGGTTGTTATTTCAGTTTAAAATGAAACCGTACAGTGGGGTCCGGATGGTGTGGCTATCAACGCTGCTAACTCCTGTGCATCTTCCTTAGCCACAACGCGCGCTCTACAATGTGTATTATATGCTCCTTTTGTTTACTAGCGGCCGGCCGGAAGGTTGTAGGCCCATCTTTGTATATTTTTTGAGTTTTGTAATAAACGGTTTCAAAAAAAAAAAAAAGAAAAAAAAAAGAAAAAAAAAAAAAGAAAATGTTTTCCCCTCGTCAAGGCTGCCTCATTTGTATGTTATTCTTGATGCTGGGTGCGGTACAGGCAAGAGCCGCTAGGTGGCGTGGCAGCCTCCACTCGTGTTAGGGTGGCTGCCGTTGAGCAACGCGACTGCCATGTGCTTCTGTTGAGGTCGCAGCAGCTCTCCCTTATTACTGCGGACCTTGCGGACACTGGTGCAGTGTTCCCTAACGGCGGGTGCATCCACTTACTGCATCTCTTTATGGGGCCAACGAGATGGCAGGTAGCAGCTAAGCTCCACTCACACTTCGACCTGCAGGAGTTGCCGAAACGCGGGATGCAGTCCGCCTCTTCAGGGGCGCTTCAGGCAGGCCTCTTTTTCTCGGTGCCTCAGCAGGTGGGTGAAAGCAGAGGAACAGGCATGACAGGCTTTGTGTTGCTGGACAGAAGTGCTGCTTGCTTTCCCTTGGCGCAGTATGAGGGTTGCGGTGGCCGCATGGGCCTCAGCGCCACCGCGGTCTTGTGTGGGCGATGGCCTCATTTAGGGAACATCGATGCCACTGTCTTGTGGGTGCAGAGGTAAATGGTGTGCCACTCCTTGTGCCCTTTACAAACTTAATTTGTGATATATGGTGCAGTTTTACATGGGCTGGCAGTGTTGAGGGGGAGAAAGGGGACTCATGCGTTGGTGGCTGTTACGCTCTGCCACCTTTCAGAATGCTCCCATCAGCTCGGGCTTACTTATTTGCAGCAGTCCCAGCTTTTCAAGTGGCAGCCCTGTCTCACCTTTCGGGGCTAGCGCTCCATTCACTTCCTGGCACTGCCCACCACTCCATGCTATCTCTCCGCAGGTGGGTGGCAGCAAGTGCGGCAAGAGGTGGTGGAGGTGAATGGTCTCCTTCATCTCCCCCTTTTCAGCACACCTAGACTTGTGCCCGGGCTGATCATAGTGCCGATCTTGTGTGCTTCTCTTTTTTGTCTCACAACTCGTTGGACACATTCACTCCTGTTACTCACACGAGGTATCAGACTCGCTTCTAAGAGCACACTTGCTGTGCTGAGCGTGAACACCTAAAAAAACACCCTAAGAATAAAGCACTCCGCCCAGCCCCGCCACCACCACCGCCACCACCACCACCACCACCACCACCACCACCACCACCACCACTGCCCAGCTTCTTTCATTAGTTCACAGCAGCCGGACGTCTACGCCACAGCTCTTGCGCCCAGAACTACAGCCTTGCTACCGGACACGGATGAAAAAAACGGTTGGGAAGTCAGCCAAGTTTGTGATCGGAGAGCCTCATGGGACCCTCCCTCTCCCTTCTACAGTCCGTACCATGTAAGGAAGATACTGTCTGGCCTACTGGAAAAACAACACTCTGTGGGATCAGCATTTTTACATAAGTCACATTCCGGTACACAGCTTGAAGTTACTGTTACTGTATTTAGAGAAGAGACTGTGTTGCCCGCATCATTCACACATTCCTGTTTGATATACAAGCAACACACATAAATATTTAAATGTGATAAATAGAAGGGAAATAAATATCCCTTTAACTCGAAAAGGTTTTGTATAACGGTCACTCAAATTTCTGTTCGCATGACTGACACTGTTCTAAAAGCAGATGTTTGAGCATCTTGTTTTAAAGTCAAATGTCTAAAATACTTAAGTGCATGCTATTGAGACATGTACATAACAAATTTACTATACTTGTTCTGCAGGGCTGTTAAAGAAAACCTGATGAAACACAGTTTAAACTCAGAACCTAACAGGACGTGCCCAATAAGTGAGACATACAGTGTATTAAAAAAAAAAAGAATTCCATGTGTAGATTTGTTCTTGCCCAAATGCAAAACTGTAAACGTTTTACACAGTCATCTTTACTATTAGACGCAAAAATAACAGTAATAATAAAAAGGTGTTCTGTGCTTCCATGCAAGGCAAAATTATTACGATTTTGAATGGTTTTAAATAGCTTCTGCTGAATGTTTACAGTTTTTTGGTTGAAAAAACAATGTAGTACTATGGAACCGAGATTCCTTTTGCATCTGTGCGTTAAAATATCTAAATAGATAACGCCACAGGATTTATCACAAAAATGCCACATTATTTACCATCCATTACCACGTAATTTGCCTTTGTTATGTAATTGTATCAACCCTGCCGCACACTTCGGCCTTCCAGTACCAGTGCGGCTGGAAATGACAGTCCGGGTAAAACACACTTCTACAGGCCAGGCAACCAACCCTTTCTGTGGCACGCTGCACCTAACCTTACATCTTGTCAGCTCCACGCACCCACAAACACTGCTCGGATTAGTGGGTGCCGGTGGCATTCTTCTCCACCAAAATTGAAAACACCCACACCATCAGCTGTCTTGCAGGTTTTGAAAACGCATAAATAAAAGGCATTGTCATTTATAATGCCAATAGGTCAAACTCGCGCAAATGCGAGACCTATTGCATTGCAAATGCTTGTTTGAAGGAGTGACCTGAGTTAGGTCCCTCCCCTGAGACAGTAGGAGACCTCCCCTACCTAGTCCCAGCCCCCAGACTACCAGGGTTCCTTTCAAACCCCACTGTAGCACTCACCTGCCAACAGGTTTTTATCCCTAGAAGGGCGGTCCTCCCATTAACGTATAGTGTGGGATCACCCTTACCAGTTTTAATCCTTCACTTCACACCCCACCACTTCACGCCATTAACCACCTCACCCACACTCATCATACGTCAGCCTCTTAAAAGATCTTTGCCAAAGTGATCCTTTGGTGTACCCGTAGGGCATTGCAGTGCCAGCCCGACGATGAGCACCGCCCTATGATGAAGCATAACATCCTCCAGGGGATGTGTGAGGGCCCCATAAACAGTCCATGTGATGTTCAGAATGGATTTTTTACATGTTGCTTTTGGGTGTGTTGGTGGCTATTGAATCATTGAATGTCTGCTTTTGTTTTCTGTTTTCTCGAAGTATCCATGGGGATCGCGACGTCATTGCGAAGATCCCCAAAAACTAAAGGAAAAAAAGACCTTTAGGAAAAAACTTCACAATATTTCAGGTACTAGGGTGGCTCTGACAAGAGCCATTGTGTTGGTTGTGTGTATATGGCTGCTACACATAAGAGCGGATGCAGAGTTTCAGGTTAGTTAGAAACACCCTGTTGCCTTCATCTGTAAAGTCACAGTAGGTAGTTATTGTTAGGACCTAGGGCCAGATGTACGACCATTCAGTTTAGCGAATCGCAAATTGCGCAGAATTGCTACTGGCAATTTGGGACTCGCTAAACTGAATGTACAACAGTGTCTCAGACACTGTTTGCTATTCCCAATGGGGTCGCAAATTGCATGCCTCATCAATATTCATGAGGTATGCGCAATTTGCAACCCCATTGGGAATGGCTAGCACTCACAGGGATGGTGGCCTGCTGGGGTCAGCAGACCACCATGTCTGTGACTGCTTTTTCAATATAGCACGTTTTTTTTAAAATGCAGCCCATTTTCCTTAAAGGAAAACGGGATGCAATTTAAAAAAAAAAATGAAACTTTTCAGTTTCATTTTTTAAGAGCAGGTAGTGGTCCCTGGGACCACTGCCTGCTCCTAAAAAACATTTTCGCGCACACTCACAAAGGGGGAGGGGTTCCCTGGGGACACCTTCCTGTTTGCGAGTGGTTTATCACCTACTTGAAGTAAGTGGTAAACTGCGATCAGTTTGCAATCATACATTGGTGTGAGACTCGCTATTAGGAAGATATGCACTTGACCCGCCCCTTCCTAATCCCGAGTCACAAACCATATTTTGCGAGCTGCTAATAGGTTAGTGACTTGCAAAATATGGTTTGTGCATGGGGCAGACCAATTTTGTGTCGCAAACGGGCCGAATACCCATTTGTGACCGCAAAAAACTGTCGTACAACTGCCCCCTAGTTTCCATAGGTACAGCGTTTTTCATTTGCCAATAACTTTGGTGTTGTTTGACAAATCCTCTCGTAATGTTCAAAACGAATACACCAGTCACTTCAGCTGCTGTCTTGAAAGTTTTGGGGTGATCCGTCAAGCGGGGCCCGAGAAAAAGGGATGTCCCAAAACGCTTTTTCTCCATGTTAATTTCCATAGGAAACTTTAGACACGGCTACAGCCCAAACTGCTGAACGGAATTACACCAAAGTTTGCAAAAAGGTAGCTCTTGGTCCAGAAAGCACTCTCTTTGTCAAATGGTGTAAATCCATTCAGTACTTCCTGAGAAATGGAAAGATTTCTCAGATATCCAACTATGGCCGTGGTGGACATTGCAGTTTCAGTGAAGTCATTTGAGATGTCATCAGTGATGTCACTGACCATGTCCTGAACGATGTAATATGTGACGTCATCAGCAATGCATTGCGGGGGCACGAGTTATAGTTAGTTCAACTAACTATAACTGCCGAATTTCCCTGGTTTTGTACGAGTGAAATGTCCAACTAACTATAACGTCCCTGAAACCTATGGTTTTTTCAGTGAATTTCAAAGGTTTTTTAAATGCTAATTTCTAACTATAATGACCTTGAAACCTTCGTTTTTTTCAGTGAATTTCAAAGGTTTTGTAAATGCTAATTTCTAACTTTTACGGCCCTGAAACCTATGGTTTTTTCAGTGAATTTCAAAGGTTTTTTAAAGGCTAATTTCAAACTATGCCTACTTAAGTAGGACATAAGCAGAAAGAGGAAGAAAGGCGCAGAAAGAAAACAGGAGAGATGCAGAAAGAGGCAACAGAAGTCCATAAAGACAAAGAAAGTGGCATAAAGAAGCAAGAGATATGCAGAAAGAGCCAACAGACTGGCAGAAAGAGGCCTTGTTACAAAGTCATCCTGGGCCCCCAACTTTTTGCTGACGGGTACTGGGGTAACTGAGCTTCACTAACTAGGCCTAGAGCCAGTGCTATGGTAAAAGACACTTAGAATGCAGTGAAAACACCTGCATACACTAGGGTACACTATGGGTTGGGATACCCCTGTGATTGGCATGACCTCCCCTGTAAGGCTCTAGTACATAATAGGGCAGGGGAATTAAAATTAACTCTAAGTCAGAGGTGCAGAAAGTTGCTTCTTTAACTACTAGTCGCATTTGCAGAGTGGTAGAGAAAGGGTGCTGGGCCTCCGACCCCCGCTCAGGAATTGCGCTGTGTAGGACTTACAGAAGGTACCAGGAGGGCTTCTTGGCCCCCAAAGTCCCTCAGGATCAAAGTTGACTTTATCCCCCATCCTGTAGTCTGGCAGGAGGTGCGTTTGCAGAGTGGTGGAGAAAGGGGGCATGGCCTCCGAAAACATCTTAGCAATCCTACTGTGTGGTACTTACTGGAGGTAACAAGAGGGGTAGTTGGCCCCCAAGGACATCCTTGGGGGCCAACTACCCCTCCTACCCCTACCCCTCCTGAGTCCCTGGGACTTGGGGGGGGTGGCGAGGCCCCCTCACCCTATTAGAATAAGGCCAAGGGTAGGTGGTGCTCCCCGGGGCTTGTGGGGACCCGCGAGGCCCCCGCATTTAATTACCAATGCCACGGGGAGGTGGCGGTCCCCGGGGCAGCATGGGGGGAGGAGCCCTCCCACACATCTTAATAAAAAAGCCCCGGGGAGGTGGCGGACCCCAGGGCTGCGGGGGCCCCCGCAGGCCCTTGCTTATTATTTGTGTATTGCCCGCGGGACCTGGCCCAGCCGGGGGCTTATAGATAACGAAGCGCGGGAGCCCACACTTCATTTTTTTGTTTTTTCGGCCGGATTTGGGCCAATTATTTTTTTAAAAAAAGATCTTTGGGGCCCTGGGGGTCTTTGTGGGACCCCCTGAGCAGCCCTAGGGGTCAGGGTGTTTTTACCCTGCCCCCTTTTCTTGTTTTTTATCTTTGTTTAACTTGTTTCTTGTGACTCGGTTTTACTGAGTCACAAGATGGCTGCCAACACATTCTGGTTTGGGGTGTTGGCAGCCAATCAGAATGAAGCTCGTGCTCGGGAGGGTTCGCAAACCCTCCTCGGTGGTCAGATATTGACATTTTTATTTTTTTAATTTCTCAGGAACTACTGAACGGACTTGCACCATTTAAAAAAAGGGTCGCTTTCTGAACCAAGAGCTACCTTTTTGCCAAATTTGTTGTAATTCAATTCAGAAGTTTGTGTTGTAGCCTGTTCCAAAATTTCCTATGTAATTTAACATGGGGAAAAGGCGTTTTGAGACCTCCCTTTTTTCTCGGCCTCCGCTTGACGAATCACCCCAAAACTTTCAGGGCAGGAGCTGACCTGCGAGAACCATCAGTTTTGAAAATTTCACGAAGATTCGAAAAACCGCGCCAAAGATATTGGTAAAAGAAAAAACGCTTTTTGAATAGAAACAAGGACCTAACTATAACTACCTACTGGCGACTGCCAGCAGTGTGTGTGTATGTGTGTATATATATATATAAATTACCTACTGGTGGTCGCCAGTAGTTAGTTATAGTTAGGACCAAGTTTCCATAGGAAAAGCATTTTTTGATTTGCTTATAAATTTGACGTCATTTGACAAATCTTTACGAAATGTTCCTGAGAAATTCTTTTTTTCAGATCAACTCCTATCTTGAAAGTTTGGGGGTGATTCGTCAAGGGGGAGTTGAGAAAAAAGGGGGGTCCCAAAACGTGTTTTCTCCATGCAATTTCCATAGGAAACTTTAGACAAGGCTACAGGTCAAACTGCTGAACGGAATTATGCCAAATTTGGCAGGGTTAAAGGTCTTGGTCAAGAACGCACACTTTTGTTTAAATGGTGTAAATCTGTTCAGTAGTTTTTGAGAAATATAAAAAATTACAGATATCAATATTTGAGAATTTTGACATCTGATTGGCTGAGGTGTTACGAGCACGAGCTTGCGGCTCATTGGCTGTGAACGGTTGAAACTAGGAAGTGTTGGCAGCCATTTTGTGACTAAGTTGAAAGGAGTAGGGGAAAAAAGAGAAAAATTGTATAAGAGGGTATAGTAGGAGCACTGTGGACTTAGTTTAAGCAGTCTGTACGGTGCAGAGGCAGGGAGTTTGAATGTTGCGTAGGCCGTGAAAATCACGTCCGCAGAACAATGGTGCATGGTATTGCGGCAAGGTTGCGTTGTCTCTGGAAATCCCGGCGGGAAAACAATGCGCTGTATTGTGGCAAGCAATGTGTAGGGTGCACACACAGGTAGTGTGAATGTTGCGTAGGCCATGGAAATCACGTCCGCAAAACAACGATGCGCGGTATTGCGGCAATGTTCAGTAGGCTTGTGGAAATCATATCGGGAAAACAACAATGCGCCGTATTGCGGTCTTCCTTTAATATAATGCGCAGTAATGTTTACTTCTAATGCGGTGTTCACTTTTATCACGGATAGTGTCACTTTGTTAGAGGAAATTTATTATTATGTGGGAGGGCGTGTTCTGTCCCTGTGCGCTGAACAAAATTAACGTTTAATTGGCTGAGGTGTTCCAACAACGAGCTTAATGTTAATTGGCTGCGAACCATTGAAAGTAGAAGTGTTGCTAGCCATTCCCTCCCCCTTCGCGGAGTAGCAAAGACAACTGATTGGCCAACATGTTCCAAGCAGGACCTTCCAGAGCTTAATGTTCATTGGCTGCAAACCATTGAAAGTAGAAGTGTTGCCATCCATTCTCTCCCCCTCTGTGGAACACCATGGACATTTTTTTGGCTAAAGGGTTCCGAGTACAAGTTTGCTCCTTATTGTCTGGGAATGGTTCACTGTTGTCAGCTATTTTGTGACGCACTTCAAAGGAGTACGGGGAAAAAAGTAGTAGAGGGGAGGGTAGGAACACTATTAACTCTGTACGGTGGTTACAAGGTGGTGGACAGGGACTGTGAAGGTAAAAATAGTTTTTCATATATTTTAAGGGCCATTTATATAATTTGTGTGGGGCCTACAAATCACGGCGGGAAAATAACAGAGTGTGTTGCGGTCTTCTTTTTATTAAGTCCTCGGGTGGGATACTTCCCAGGAGCACTATTTACTTAGAATGTGGTGTTTACTATTCTGACAGGGAGGTGTGGTTGCTCCGCAAAAATTTCAGTCTAGGTTTGAAACTGTTTTTATTAAGCAATCACAAATATACTTTCTTAGGAATGTGAAGCTGTATATATCAGAAGGGTGACAAATAAAAATGCAATTCATAAAATATCCCTTAAGCGTGGCCACATCCTGCCTTTTTTTTGTCGCCTATAGTTTGTAAAAGTGTTGCCCCATATTCTTGTTAATACAAAAAGGGCATCAGTTACTTTTAGATAAAGTAGAAAAGAAGTTCTACAAGAAACACTCCCGCACTACATCATCTCAGGTCACAACAACAATAACAAGTAAAAAACAGTTAAACACAAAGGACGTCATATTACATAGAAATGTACGCTTTATCAAAATATTAAATGAAGCACTATGCATACAATTGTTTTTTAGCAACTACTATTATATAAAACATTAGCAGTATTACAAACTGTGAGGTAGTAAGTTATCAACGGAAATAACTGTAGTATATGTTGTTAATTTCTGGCAGATAGATCTTCAACCCCTTTGAACTACCAGAAAGTCACAGTATTAAAATATACAGGGTGAGTTTATAGTATTCCACAGGAGAACAAGAATAAGGACCACAACAAAAAATTCAAACTTTTTACAATTTCTATTCTGTAGAACTCGGGAAAGTTCTGTCGTAGTGCTTAGAGGTCGCTCACTGCTCCGCTAAGAGATCACTTACTCCTTTAAAAACATATACTATAGAAGTATAATATACACTACTAATGGTATATTTTCTATAGGGAGAAGGAGAATACACACAGAAAAAGAGAAATACCAAAATATAATTCAAAAATGTAGGGTTTATCAAAGGCATTCAGTAAGAAAGTATCAATGCAACAATCTTTTTTTAAAGTGCAATTCTGAAAAATATTCTCACTGTAAAAATATCTGCTCAAGTAAATTATAAAGGTCAGTAAGCTGTATTTCAGATGGTTTACTCCTGGCGCCAACAAATCTCCAACTCTTGTTATCTGAAAAAATAACACTGTACTACAATATATAGAGTGTCACTGATGCCAGACAATAGGAAAAGGAAAATAAAGTCATGAACACAAAACAAGATGAATAACGAAATATTTTCCAGCGGTGAATATGTTCAAAGCTTCTTTTCTCCGGGACTTCAAAATCTTTCGTCTTCGCGTCGACGGGTCATGAACTCCACTGAGGTCAGTATGAATGTGAATATTACAATATACATATTCACACTATATGATCTCAGGGGAGAAACAGAGTAAGAAGCAGAAGCTGCTGATGTTACATATAAATCTTTAGTCTTCGCGCCCATGGGTCACCAACACCTCTGAGTTCAAGTATAGTGTCAATATTATAATATACAAAGTCACACTATATGAGCTCAAAGGAGCGAGAAAAGGAACAGTGTTTTCTCTATTCTGTCTGTTTCTGAATACAAGCTGCTGATGTAACATATAAATGGCAAAAACAATCAATAACACTTTTTTCTAAATACAAATCTTTAAATAATCACAAATAGCTACGTATTATAAATATCTGCTATGCCATTCTCAAACAACTTACAACTCCGTAATATGTTTTGTTGTCGCAAAAGAAGAATCTGACGCTAGAAAACGGAACATGCATCACAAAACGGCCACGCGTAAATAACTCACAAAAACAAAACTAATCGATCAACGCGTGTGGTTTATATACTTTTTGGTTATTGAGTAGTCTATGGAAGGAACATGCGGCTCCGCCCATTTAGATGTCACGTTTTACAGTTGACACATGCTCACGTTTTTACTGTTTAACTTGTGCACGTGTTGGGAAAAGTTACAAAAAGTGAAGTGGTAAAGGTTGCGATTTCGATCATCACACGTATAAGCTCTTTAATATGTACATGCATTGGAGAGCTTAAAAACTGTTACCCGGCAAACCATGTCATTTCCTTTCTTGTGACTAAAAACATCTATTAGTTGCCGTAATTGTAACTAGAAGATATAAAAAAAATATCACTCCGAATAGAAGAAAAAAAAATACGTGGTAATATTTCTCATCACTATGGTTTTAAATAAAAAAAAATGCCAGTGTTTGTAAAGTATAAAGTTACCTCCAGAGAGGTGTCCCGGTGCTCGGGGGCATCGGAAAGATTAAGCAAGGTATTGCCCTAGTGTCATAGTGGTGGGCTAACGTGCTGCCGGAGCCGGGAATCGAACTGTGAACGCTGTTGTTCGAAGCCAGGTATCATAGCTGCTGCGTCACACTTTTTCCACACTTAGATGTTAATTAGTGCTAATAAAATTTTAAACATTGTTAAAGTATAACTTATAACACACTACTGTCACAGTTAGTTTTTCACTACAAAAAGTATGCACGTTTTTTTTTTAATTTACTTAAAAACAATATAGGTTTCATGGACATTGTAGTTAGAAATGAGTATTTATAAAACCTTCGAAATTCACAGAAAAAAACATAGGTTTTAAAAACGTTATAGTTAGAAATTAGCATTTAAAAAACCGTAGAAATTTACTGAAAAAACCATAGGTTTTAAAAGCATTATAGTTAGAAATTAGCATTTAAAAAACCTTAGAAATTCACAGAAAAAACCATAGGTTTTAAAAACGTTATAGTTAGAAATTAGCATTTAAAAAACCTTAGAAATTCACTGAAAAAACCACAGGTTTCATGAACATTATAGTTAGTTGGACATTTCGCTCATACAAAACCAGAGAAATTCAGCCGTTATAGTTAGTTCATCTAACTATAACTAGCGTCCCTGCAATGTACTGCTGATGATGTCACATATTTCATCATTCATGACATGGTCAGTGACATCACTGATGACATGATGCCTTCATCAGGATTTAGAGTTGTCTGCTGGGCTGGTGGACTCTCATGGTCTCGTGGTCATTTAAATGTTTTACTGTCCCTTACTGCCAGGTTTTTTCACAGTGGTAAAGAATAGTAAAAAGTGGCCATTCTACCGCTCAGTCTTATCAGGCAAGCGGTCAAATTGCCAAACCTCTAATGGCCCTTATTCCATTGGGTTATTGGATGAATCTGTCAGCAACAGAGACAGAGTAGGCTCAGTCGCTGACATACCTAAAGTCAGCCCAACTGTAAATCAGGCACGCAGACCTTCAGTTTGGTGGAGAGGGTACTCCGTCACCTTTGCGATGGACTACCCTCTCTGCCAAACTTTAAATTAGCTCCTTAGTCTTCATTATGTATTGGTGGTGGATGTTTTCTATGTTTCTGGCACTTTATTCCAGAAGTAAACTAACTTACCCAATATCATATATGGACAAGGACCTTGCAGCTGAAACACACTGAAATGTGACATTCTTTAAATAGAATGAATAACCGAAGCACTGGCAGCCTAAGAGTGTGCATTTGTTGTATTAACATGTAAAGATGAAAGCAGCAAAATAAATTATATATTTATATATATATATATATATATATATATATATATATATATATATATATATATATATATATATATATATATATATTCACAAAATCCCAAGTACGTACGCTCTCAGGCTAATAAACGACAAATCCAAAGGTGATCGTGACCAGGTTTATTCACAACGCGTTTCGACTGCGTCCGCAGCCTTGCTCACGTGAAACCGGTTTCACGTGAGCAAGGCTGCGGACGCAGTCGAAACGTGTTGTGAATAAACCTGGTCACGATCACCTTTGGATTTGTCGTTTATTAGCCTGAGAGCGTACGTACTTGGGATTTTGTGAATTACGAATTGCCAGCCGTTCCACTGGCGTGTATGCCACTTTCCAAGGGGCCAGCTGTCCAGAAGGAGCTGTTGATATTGGGAGATATATATATATATATATATATATATATATATATATATACTGAAAAAAGCATAGCTTTCAGCCACGTTATATTTAGAAATTAGCATTTAAAAAACCTAAAAAATTCTCTGAAAAAAAACAGAGGTTTTAGGGACGTTATAGTTAGCTGGACATTTCACTCATACAAAACCAGTGAAATTCGGTCATTATAGTTAGTTTAGCTAACTATAACTCACGCCCCCACAATGCACTGCTGATGACATCACATATTACATCACTCATGACATGGCCAGTGACATCACTGATGACATCACTGATGACATCTCAAATTACATCACTGATGACATCACTATGACTGTGTGTTTCTGTAACGTTTAAATATGTTTACTATATATAGACCAAGGTGTATAGAAGAATGAGTGGGTGTATGAGTGTCTGAACGAATGATTTAGTAGGTGCGTGACGGACTCTATAAGTGAGTGATTAAACGTATCTTACTGAATACATGGGTTAGTGACTACATTGTGTGAATGTCTGTATCAGTCTGTGTGTTGGTGTGTAAGTGGCTGCATTGGTTGGTGAAAAGCTACATGAGTGTCTATATGGTTATTGATTGGTTGTCTGAGTATCATGTCTGGGTGCCTGACTGTTTGTATGGGTGGGGGTTGTGTGACTCTGTGCATAGATGTATAAGTGGGTGATTCACTGGGTGTATGGATTCAAGAGTGTATCTGTGATGGACTGTATGGGTGGGTGAGTGTGTGTATGGGTGTGTTGGTGAGTGAATGGATGTCTCAGTGGTACATGTGTGAGTAACTACATATGTGAAAGGCAGTATATGTGAGTGTTGGAGTATATAAATTACTATATGTGAGAGTGAGTGATTGTGACTGTGGCTCTATGGATGAGTGTGTGCTTGTATAAGTGATTGTATAAGAGCAAAAGTATGTATTTGTATCTGTATGAGTAAGTGAGGTGGTGAGTGTATAACTGTATTGGTGAGTAAATTGGAGTGTGATTAATCTTTGCATGACTAACTAGGTATGTGAATAACTCTATGGATGAGTGACAGTGTGCAAGTGTCTATATAGGTGTATGAGTGCATATGATAGTCCTGTACTGATGAGTCACTGAAAGTATGAGTGACTGTATGGGTGAGTGAGTGGATGGGTGTGTGGACCTAAGAATTGGTGAGTGAGTATGTAGTTATTGGGGTTGGAGTGTCTATGGTTTTGAGAATGTCAGTGTGTAATTTAGAGTGGGTGTATCAAAGGTTATAGTAGGGTGTGAGAAGATGCATCAAATTATCACATGGATGATGTCATCAGTGATGTCATTTGAGATGTCACCAGTGATGTCATCAGTGATGTCACTAACCATTGTCATGAGTGATGTAATATGTGACATCATCAGAAGTGCATTGCAGGGGCACGAGTTATAGTTAGCTGAACTAACTATAATGGCCGAATTTCACTGGTTTTGTTCGTGTGAAATGTCTAACTAACTGTAACATCCCTGAAACCTGTGTTTTTTTCAGTGAATTTCTAAGGTTTTTTAAATGCCAATTTCTAACTATAACGTGCCTGAAACCTAAGGATTTTTCAGTGAATTTCAACGTTTTTTTTTAATGCTAATTTCTAACTATAACGTCCCTGAAACCTATGGTTTTTTCAGTGAATTTCAAAGGTTTTTAAATGCTAATTTCTAACTATAACGTCCCTAAAATCTATGGGTTTTTCAGTGAATTTCAAAAGATTTTGAAACTCTAATTTCTAACTATAACGTCCCTATTAAGTCCCCTTAAATCCTGAGGGTCCCTGGGGGCCAACTAGCCCACCAGGTACCTCCAGTAAGCGCCACAGAGCTTGGCCGCTCCGTTGGGGACCGTGGGAGCCCCAATGCCCCCATGGTCCCACCCGGCACCCCTCCTCCTGTGTTAGCCGGTATTGCTTTTGAGAAAGGGGAGCTGCTGACATGCAGCTCCCCTTGCACAAAAGCAATTCTGCTTTGCTTTATTGAAGCGAGAGCAGGTTTCCCTGCTCTCGATTCAATGAAGCAAAGTCCTGCCATAGCAAATGGCAATGTCCCGGGGTGGGCACCCTGGGACATTGAAGGAGCCGGCCCTTGGGGGTGGAGGTCCCCTGTGCCATCAATGGCTCCTGGAGGGGGGCTGCACGGCCCCCCTCCCATCATATTCACAGCCCTGGGGAGGTAGCGGTCCCCAGGGCTTTGGGGGTCCGTGAGGTACAAGCCCCGGGCAGGTGGTGGTCCCTGGGGCAGCGGGGAGGCCATGTGTCTCCGCACATATTTAAGAAATACCCCGGGGGTGGCGGTCCCCTGGGCTTGGCCCCCCACAGATTAAAAAACAAGCTGGTCCCTGGGGCTGCGGGAGGGCCACGTGCCTTCCCACATATAATTTACACAGCCTCAGGGAGGTAACGGTCCCTGGGGCTGCGGGGGCCCCTGCCAGCCCCCATGATATAATCTTGGCATTCCCCCAGAACCTGACCCACCCGGGGGCTCATTTTAATGAAGTGTGGGAGCCTGCGTTTCATTTTTTTAAATTTTCTCGGCCGGATTCACAACCCCAGTGCGAATCCGGCCAATTTTTTTATTTTTAAAAATGCTTTTTTTGGCCCTGAGCAGGCCTAGGGGGTCAGGGTGTTTGTTCCCTTCCCCCTTTTCTTGTTTTTTAACCTCTTTTTCACCGTTTTTTTGTGACTCGGTTCTACCAAGTCACAAGATGGCTGCCAACACTTTCTGATTTGGAGTGTTGGCAGCCAATCAGAGTGAAGGTCGTGCCCGGGAGGGTTCGCGAACCCACCTCGGTGCTCAGATATCGATATTTCTCTTTTTTAAATTTCTCAGGACCTACTGAACGGATTTACACCATTTAACAAAAAGGGGGCAGTCTAAACCAAGACCTACCTTTTTGCCAAATTTGGTGTAATTCCGTTAAGCAGCTCGGGCTGTAGCCTGTAATAAAGTTACGATGGAAATTAACATGGTGAAAGCACGCTTTGGGACCTGCCTTTTTTCTCGGCCTCCGCTTGACGAATCACCTCAAAACTTTCAACACACAAACTGAGTGGTCCAACCCTGATTTTTCACGAAGATTCGTCAAACGGTGCCAAAGATATTGGCAAATCAAAAAACACTTTTCCTATGGAAACTAATTCCTAACTATATATATATATATATAAAGTTTGGTGAAGAGATTCATCACCAAAGTTATTAGCAAAACAAAAAATGCTCTTCCTGTGGTAATCATGACTCATGTATAAATATACAGTAGCGACCACCACTGTGTAATATATATTGAAATCTGGAACTTCAGGAATCACTGCATCAGACTGCGTGATATTTCAGTCTTTCTCATGATGTATATGGTGGTTGCTTCTGTGAAGTTATATGTGAGTCAGAATTACCATAGGAGGAGCATGTTTTGTTTTGCTAATAAATTTGGCGACAAATCTTCCCAAAACATTCCAAAACACAGTTCATCCATCTCAGCTCCGGACTCAAAACACTTTTTTCCCCATGCGTTTTCCATAGGAAAAATTAGGCAGGATCCAGAGAAAACAGCTGAACACAATTACACAAAAGTTGGCAAAAAGCAAGATCGTTTGCCAGAAAGCTTACTTTTCATGGTATAGTGTAAATGTGTTCAATAGGTTTTGAGAACTTAAGGTTCAAAATTAACAGATATATTGATAGTTGATACCGTGAAGCTCCTGCTAGAGTCCAGTGGGGTCTGCACATTCAAAAATCGAAGCCTTCTGATTGGCAATAGATCTGATTGGTTGGCCACAACATGACAGAAAATGTTGCGGCCATTACAAGACATGAGGACTCAGTGCCCATATCTTGGAAATTTAAATAAAAGGAGGGAGTTGGGGCAGGGTAGGTGGACCCTGACCCAATGAACCTTATGGTGGAAAAAGAAGAAAAATGTTCCTTTTTATAATCCCACAGGACTCAAAATGAGAGTCAGTGTGGTTCCTGTGTGCTCCCTTGGCACTTCCACAGAGTCCCGCTACATTCTCACAGGATTAAACAAAAAGGGTGTGGGGGTATGTAGCCAGATGGTTGAAGGGCAAACGAGGTGGTGGGGTTGGCCACTAGTCGGGGGTTGAGTGCAGAAGGCTTGTGGCCACCCCCACTGTGTATGGCCTGCGGACCAATAGGTTGGCCGCAGGCCCTGCAACAAGCACTCACCACCATGCCTGGCCTTCATAATAAGGTATAATTTAATGTTCAAAAATTGAAATCACAGAAAAAAACAAAGGATAAAGGAGAGTTATACATGAGCAAGAGAGTAAACTTACAATACAAAACCCGTAGAAATTCACTGAAAAAGCATTACCAATTAAAAGACAAAAAACAGAGAAACTCACCAGATACACAGAACTGACATAAGTACATAAGTATAATTTGCACCGCTGTGAGGCTCTGCTTATGACCTCACATATTGCATCACTGATTACTATCTGAAATCTATGACAGTGCAAGTTATATGTATGTCAGTTATGTATAATTTCCAAATTTCCCTGTTTTTTTGTGGGGTTACCTGCCTGCAGCGAGTTGGACGTAAGGTTAGACCTGTGACCAATCCCTTGCAGACAGACAGACCCTCACAGACAGCCAACCCCACGCCGGACATGTGGGATGTGGCCAGGCCCTACTTCCAACTCGGCACAGGCAGCCAAGCCCACGCTATGCACAGCCTTCGGCTGTGCCCCCCTTCTGTTTTTTTTTTTTTTACATAAGGCAGCCCTGGGAGAAGGGGTCCCTGGGCCTTATGAGGCTTGGGAGAGGTGGGGGGGTTGCATGCACCTTCCCTTTTTTTAATATTGGGGCCCCGGGGGATGGTGTCACTGGGGCCTTACGAGGCTCAGGGAGGGGGACCCGCACACGCCCCTTTCCCAAATAATTAAATATATTTTTAACCCTAGGCCCATGCCCACCACAGGGGGAACTTAAATAAAAAAATTAATGGCCACCATTTTTTTTGCTGCATTCCAAAGGAATACCACTGGATCCCAGCAATTTATTTTTTCATTTTTGCCTGCGGGTGGGGGTGTCCTTCTGCGATCCCCACAATACCCCATGGTATGATATCCCTGCCATGCCCCCCTTATATTGTATTAAAAAACAAACAAATTCAGACTCTAAGAGACTGATTTTGATGTTAAAGACACACAATTGATGGACGGTATGCAGAACAAATCAAAACATTCTCCCCCAGTCAAGAGATCTGGGTTAAATCCATCATTCTTTTGCTCACCATGCCACCCCAGTTTAGACCTGGCCATATGCAAATCAGTCTTGACTCTGTGCCTCATGTGAACAGTCCAGCCCGAACTGCCAAGTCAGGTCCTCCCTGGACCGAAAACAAGCATCCTAGGACCGGTTTCGGGGTTTCACCCCTCTTCAGCCAGGATAGCTTGAATCTAGTAGCACAGTGAGCCCGGGACCTACGTCTAGGCATACCCGGCGCACTTAGGGCTAGAAAGCAAAAGACACACAATTGATGGACGGAATGCAGAACAAATCAAAACATTCTCCCCCAGTCAAGAGATCTGGGTTAAATCCATCATTCTTTTGCTCACCATGCCACCCCAGTTTAGACCTGGCCATATGCAAATCAGTCTTGACCCTGTGCCTCATGGGAACAGTCCAGCCTGAACTGCCAAGCCAGGACGTCCCTGGACCGGAAACAAGCATCCTAGGACCGGTGTCGGGGTTTCACCCCTCTTCAGCCAGGATATCTTGATTCCAGTGGCACAGTGAGCCCAGCACCCACGTCTGGGCATACCTGGCACACTTAGGGTGAGGAAGCAAAAGACACACAATTGATGGACGGAATGCAGAACAAATCAAAACATTCACCCCCAGTCAAGAGATCTGGGTTAAATCCATCATTCTTTTGCTCACCATGCCACCCCAGTTTAGACCTGCCATATGCAAATCAGTCTTGACCCTGTGCCTCATGGGAACAGTCCAGCCCGAACTGCCAAGCCAGGTCCTCCCTGGACTGGAAACAAGCATCCTAAGACCGGTTTCGGGGTTTCACCCCTCTTCAGCCAGGATAGCTTGATTCCAGTGGCACATTGAGGAAGGGATCCATCCCACTTAGGGTGAAAAAGTGCTACGCAAACAAATGATGGACAAAATGCTGAATAAATCATACATTCACCCCCAGTCAAGAGATCTGGGTTAAATCCATCATTCTTTTGCTCACCATGCCACCCCAGTTTAGACCTGGCCATATGCAAATCAGTCTTGACCCTGTGCCTCATGGGATCAGTCCAGGCCGAACTGCCAAGCCAGGTCCTCCTTGGACCGGAAACAAGCATCCTAGGACCGGTTTCCAGTCCAGGGAGGACCTGGCTTGGCAGTTCGGGCTGGACTGTTCCTATGAGGCACAGGGTCAAAACTGATTTGCATATGGCTGGTTCAAACTGGAATGGCATGGTGAGCAAAAAAAAGGATGGATTTAGGCCCAGATCTCTGTACTGGGGTGAATGTATGACATTGCTCTGCATTCTGTCCATCAACTGTTGTTTTTGCAATTGTCACCCCGAGTGGGATGGGTATACCCAGACGTGGGTCCCATGCTCTCCATGCCACTGGAATCAAGCTATCCTGGCTGAAGAGGGGTGAAACCCCGAAACCGTTCCTAGGATGCTTGTTTCCAGTCCAGGGAGGGCCTGGCTTGGCAGTTCGGGCAGGACTGTTCCTATGAGGCACAGGGCAAGACTGATTTGCATATGGCTGGGTTCAAACTGGAATGGCATGGTGAGCAAAAAAACGATGGATTTAGGCCCAGATCTCTGTACTGGGGTGAGTGTATGACCTTGTTCTGCATTCTGTCCATCAACTGTTGTTTTTGGATTTGATTTTGATGACGATCTTCACACTGGACTGCCGCCGTGGCGGTCCAAGGAAGACCGCAAAGCCATCTGCAGTCCCGCCTGCCGGATTACAGCAGTAATCTAGGGTGGGCAGTGTGGCGGTGTCACAACAGCGGGAATGTTTGGCTCATAGGAGAGCCTAAAGAGCATTCCACAGCTGTGACAGCCCCTCCAGCATGTCTGTGCATGGTGTGGCATGCACCATGTCATGCATGCCACACAGTGCATCGACAACAGTGCACTTTTTGGAGGCACATCATGTGCTCCCCGTATGCACCCCCATGGGCAGATGTGCCCTGTGGCCCTGTTGGGGGTCCCTGTAATGCCTTTCCACCAAGCATTTCATGACAGGATCCCTGCCATGAAATGCTTGGAGGAAAGGCAGGTTGGATTCTGCTCGGAGGTGCCGGCATCTGCACAGCCACGATTCCCGCTTGCTTTCCCCAGCACCACGGGATCCTGGCGGCAGTGGCGATCTTGTGGTGGTCCCACCACCACCATCGTGATCGGGTGGGAGGCCGACGCAATGGTGGTGGTGGGACCGCCATCTACCGGTACGGCAGTCCCAGGACCACCAACATCAAAATCAGGCCCCAAGTCTCTGAGTCCTGTAATGGGCGTCTGAAAATTTGTTTTCATGTTGCAGCGAACCAATCAAAGCACTAATTACCGCGGGACCCTCACTTCTGCTGCAACAAGGTGGCTCAAGGAGAAAAAAGCCCCCTTGGTCAATCAGAACGCTCTATTTTTTGAAGTTGCGTTCATTTTTTTTTTTTTTTGTTTAAAATATTTTTATTGCAGGAATCCCTAAATCGTTACATAACCGGCCAACATTATATATCACGCCCGATCAATGAGACGCAACCCTCCGTTCCCCCACCGTAAGTTACTTACACAGCCATTCAGCCCACAACCCTAGGGTCGGGCGGCGAAATTCAATGGGGGCTCAGGAGGATGTCGAAGCTGGCCCGGAGAACCCGCTGTCCGTCATCTGCTTTTCCAAACAAACCCATAAACCCAAAATAACACCCCACTCTTAAAAAGCCCAAACCCAGGTAAACCCTCCCCCTCCCCCCGCCATCAGCGCGCGGCACCAACCGCTACAGGATCTCCAAAAGGACCCACGGGGAAAGCAATAGATCTGAAAAGTGCAATCGTCTATCGGGACTCAGGGCGAGCCTCTTCCTCCAGCTCAGAGTCGCTGGGGGCGCCATAATCCCTAAGGGCCTGCATCAACATCTCCCATTCCAGCGCTGCCTCCTGTGCCTTCTCATTACGCTGCCTCCAAGCTAGCTGGTATCTGAGCGTACTCTCCCCCGCCGCCCACTTCAAAAATTCGCTGCGCCACCGGCTTCCCGTCGGACCAGCTCGTGCCTTCCAGTTCCTGGTCACCTCCCGTTTAGCAAGGAGTAGCCCCAGATCAATGAACTTGCTAGAAATTTTATTTTTGGGGGTATGAGGGAACCAGTGCAGGAGACCCACCGCCGCGTCAAGCGATAAAGATCTCCCCGTCGTCCCCTCCAGGGTCTTCCCCACTTCCTCCCAATAGGATGACAATCCCGGGCAGGCCCACAGCATATGGAGGAGGTCCGCCTCCTGGGCCGGGCACCTGGGGCATTCCGCCGAAGTCGTACCAAAATATCGCCTGATTTTCACCGGGGTCAAATAGGCTCTATGGAGCACGTAGTAGTGGACCAATTGAAAGCGGGCGTGGCGTGTGCCCTTCCAGGCCCTCCGCACTAGCTGGGCCCAGGTCGTCTCCGGGATCTCCCTGCCAATGTCCTCCTCCCAGCGGTTTCTCAAAGTGGTGAGGGGAGCCATCCCCTCATTGATCAGTCTGCCGTAAAGGCAAGTGACCGCCTTCACCGTGCCCGCAGACATCATCACGTATTGGCATACTGGGGATAAAGGAGGTTCCTCCTGCCCGCGTCTCCAGTGCGCCTGGATCGCTCGAACAAGGGCCGAGTGCAGCAAAAAGTCGCCGCGGGGAATCCCGAAGCGCTCGATGAGCTCCTGGAAGGGCAAGAGCGACCCGTCCTCGTATAGATCCCCGATTAGCTGCAAACCGGCGTCCTCCCAGGTCGCCAGCCGCGACCAATCACCCCCATGGGGCAGAGCCGTTAGCATCCCCAGCGGTATTTCGGGCGCGTACGGTGTTCGCAGGTGGCCCCGGGCGTGAGCTCGGTTCCAGCACAGGCGGATAGTCCGCTCCTCCATTGACAAGTCCTGCAAGGCCAACCGTTGTCTCATCGCTATGAAGGAGAGAACATGCCTGGCCATGCCCGTTCCCCTCTTTTCTTCGGGGCCCCGGAACTCCCGGGCGATCTCCTGGGTGAAGGCCTGGAGCTGCGCCGCTAAATAATACTTTTCGAAGTCCGGCACCGCAAGCCCACCCTCCTCCTTCGGCCTCAGTAGGGTCTTGAGGGCCACCCGCCGGCGGCCCGAACCCCAAAGGAATCCGACCATCATGGATCGTAAAAGTCGAAACGTGGTCGGTGGGACCCAGATCGGTAGTGTCCGGAAATAATATAGCAACCGGGGGAGCGCCACCATTTTAAGCAAAGCAATCCTCCCAGCCACCGAGAGCGGTAGCGTGGCCCAAAAGCCCATACTGCCTCGAAGTGCTCGAATGCCCCGGGCAATGTTCCCATCCAGGAGGCCAGAAGGTTCATGATAGACATACACCCCTAGATACTTAAAGCAGTCGGGTTCCCATCTAATCTCCCTACTCAGAGTAGGGGTAGGGGTGCCCCTGCGGACCGGGAAAAGACAGGTCTTAGTCCAATTCACTCGGAGGCCCGAGACCTCCCCAAACTCCGTGAGCGCCGTCGCAGCCCCATGTAGGGCATCTAGCGGGTCTTCTAGGAAGAGCAACAGGTCGTCTGCATACAGTGAGATGTAATGCGGGCCCGAAGGAGTCCACAGGCCCGTGTAATGGGCTCCCGACCGGAGATGCAGCGCAAGAGGTTCCACCGCCAGCGCAAAGAGCAGTGGGGATAACAAGCATCCCTGCCTCGTGCCTCGTTCCACCGGATATTGTGAGGAAATCAGCGGTCCCGCCCGAACCCTGGCTGACGCCGAGGCGTACAGAACCCTGGTCCACCTGATGAAGCCCTCCCCGAGGCCGAACCTCCGCAACACAGTACAAAGGTAGTCCCATTCCAGGCTATCAAAAGCCTTCTCTAAATCCACTGAGAGGACAACCGGGCACGGGGCGTCCACAAGCGGTTCCCCTAGCAAGCGGAACAACCGGCGAATATTCATGGTCGTGTTACGCCTGGGGATAAAGCCAGCCTGGTCCTCATGTACCAAGGAGCTCATGTGGCCGAGCAGCCTCGAGGCCAGGATGCTGCTCAGTATTTTATAATCCACCGTCAGCATCGATAAGGGACGGTACGACCCTGGATCGGAGGAATCCCTTCCAGGCTTGAGGAGCGGGACCACCAATGCCTCACACATCGAGCCTGGGAGACGCCCGAGCCTCTTCGCCTCCCTGTATACTACCAACAATCTAGGGGCTAGGAGATCGGCATAGGCCGCATAGAACTCCACAGGAAGACCGTCCAGGCCCGGGGTCTTATTTCTCGCCATCTTTTTGATGGCGCTACGGATCTCTCCCAATTCTATGTCGGACCCCAAGGCTTTCGCCACGTCCCGCTCCATTGTTCGGATCTCTAAAGGCCGCAAATAGTTATCGAGCAGGTCAGGGTCTCGGACCGAGCGACTGCGGTATAAGCGCTCGTAATATTGCCGGTAGCAGCTCAGAATCGCAGGCTGGGTGTACACCTGGGTTCCGTCTGCCCTGCGCATGGACGTCGTCAGTGAGGACTGCCGCGTAGGGTTGGCCAGCCATGCCAACAGCGCGCTCGACCTATCCCCCTCTGCGATGGACCGAACCGTATAGGCCTTATAGTCAAAACAGCGGAGCCGTTCGACCTCCGCCGCCACCGCCTCCTTCGCCTCCGCCGTGCGCGCCTGCAATTCGGGGCGCCCGGGGCGGCGTAACTCCAACTCGCGGAGTTTTCGATCCGCTGCCTCTAGGTCGGCGAGGATACTTCGCCTCACGCCGACCTGTTTAGAAATGCAGTACCCCCTCACCACCACCTTAAAAGCGTCCCACTCTAGCGCTCTCGAGCTCGCGGTGCCACGGTTGGACGCAAAGTACTCTGAAATCGTATCACCTAGGTCCGCCTTGAAGACACTGTCCTCAAGGATCTCGGGCCGTAATTTCCAGGTGGGCACCGCCGGCACCCCGGGAAACCAGCCAAGGTCCAACAGGAGGGGGTTATGGTCAGAAATGGTCCTGGTCAAATATTCAGACCGGACCGCTGCTGAAACCAGTTCGGGCGAGCCAAGAAATCCGTCCAGTCGAACGTGCAATTCATGGAGGCTCGAGAAGTAGGAGTAATCCCTGGTTGTGGGGTGTTGCGCCCTCCAAATATCCGTTAGACCCCAGTGAGTCTGCCAGTCCCGACGATCCCTAGCCAAGCGACGAACCGGAGAATCGGGGAGGGGTGGATGCGAGTGGTCAATATCTACATCCACTACTGAGTTGAAATCTCCACCGAGCAGGAGGGGTCCGGAGAGGCAATGGGCCAACGAGCCCGATAACCTGGAAAGGAAGGCAGTCTGGTCTACATTAGGAGCATACACACAGCAAACGTTTAGGTCTCTCCCTCCCAAAGTCCCCGAAATAGCCACATAACGCCCCTCTGGATCTATCACTGTGTTCGTGACCTGGAAGGGAACCCCAGCCCTAACCCATATCAGCGCCCCTCTGGCATACGCAGAGTACGAAGTGCAAAAGACCTGCCCCCTCCACCTACGCTGTAAGGCCGCCCCTTCCGCCTTGTTCAGATGAGTCTCCTGCAGCAGCGCCATTTGTATTCCCCTACGCACTAAGTAAGCGTGGACCTTGTGGCGCCTGGACATAGTGTGAAGCCCCCGCACGCTCCAAGTAACACATTTCAGATTAGCTACCTCAGCCATTGTCCCATATTGTTCTCGCAAAGTCTCCCCATCCGGGTCCCAACAATAACAGGACATCGATCCTCACAGCACTGATGGCGGCCATTTTCCCCAACCATAACTTAACAACCCAAATATGAATCAACTCCCCATCCACCCTCCCCAGAACAGGACCCAAATAGCACCATCTAGTTCCCATCCAAACCATATTCTCCAACTATACCCTACTAATCCTGCAGTCGCCACCGCAGGAAGGCCTTAAGGGCCAGGTGCAGGCCGGGCGGAGGCAGTGGGACCTCGACGCTCAGGCCACCAGGACTAACCGAAGCCCAAAACAGTGTCACAAATAAACCCCCTCGGGGCAAATCCAGGGCACCCCACCCTCCCTACCCTGGTAGTCAGCATCTCTGATCGACACCCGCCACCCCCTCGCCGGGCCCCCACCCAAAGTGAAGAAGCTCACCCCGTTACCCCTGTCCATCCAGAAGGCCCTCCGCCGATTGCGGTGTGATCACCGGCGTATGGTCACTGTCAGGTACGGATTCCTCGGAGTCCGTTGGACCCTCCTCGTCCTCAGGGACCGCTTCCTCCGCAATGGCAGCGTCCCGTGAACCAGACAGCACTGATAACACCTCTAGTACTCCCTTCCGCTCCGTCGATGTCTCTACAGTTGAGGGACCCCCCGAGCGGCCACGGCGACCCCGAATCCTCCTGGATCTCCGTCTCTGCTCCGGCTCCGCCACCTGTCGAGGCGAAGAGCCGGATCCACCTTTCCCCGCTCTATATAGTTCGAGCCAGTGACAAACATCCTCTGGGGTATCGAAGAACTGAGTTTTGTCATCGACAATTATGCGGAGCCTCGCAGGATAGAAGAGCGAGTATTGGATACCCTCGCTCCGGAGCTCGCGCTTGACCGCCAGGAAGGAAAACCGTCTGCGTTGAGTTTCATAGGTGTAATCCGGGAAGATGTTCACCTGGCTGTTCGCCACTTTAAATGGCCCATTATGTCTGGCGACATTGAGGATGAAGTCTCTGTCCCTGAAGTGCAATAATCGCGCCACCACCGGTCGTGGGGCACGTCCCTGCTGCGGTGGCCGCGCCGGGACCCGATGGGCCCGCTCCAGGGTGTAGAAGGAGGATAGACCCTCCGGGGCCACCGTGTCTCGGAGCCAGGCCTCCAGATATGCCATCATGTCGCCATCCTCAATCTTTTCTGGCAGGCCCACCACGCGGATGTTGTTCCTCCTGTTACGGCCTTCCGCGTCCTCCGCCCTCTGCTCCAGGACCGTAATCCGGGATAAGGCATCCTTCATATCCACGGCCAAGGTCCGCTGTGCCAGCTCCAAGGTTTTCACCGAGCCCTCCACTTCCTTGACCCGCTCCGAAAGTTTGCTGTGGTCCGCTCTAAGGAGACCCAGGCTCGTCGCTACCTGGGCAATGTCCTGCTGGAGGGCCGAGCGCGTGGTCGCTATTGCCTCTAGGACTCGATCAAATTGCTGCTGCAGTGGTGCACCGCCGGCATCCTCGGGGCCCCCGCGTTCCTCCTTGTCCTGGGTCTCCGAGTCCGAGACAGCTGGGGCAGTCCCCTTGGCTCCTCTAGGTTTCCCCATGTCGCCGGCCGCTCTCCGTGCAGGTCTCGGAGCGGGTGCCTCCGAGTTCAGGCCCCGGCTATGACTCCCTCGGGTGCTAGGCCTCAGGTCGATAGCTGGAGATCCCCGTCTCCAGGGCCCGTTGGATCGTCTCAACCTTGACTCACGCCACCAACACGGCGTCCGGGGGCACCGAGGAGGAGGCGGAGACAGCCGTCGCCAGGTCGGGCAGGCCCGCACGGCCGACAGAGTCCCGGAGTGGATGTCACCAGCTCCACCGGACGATTCGCGGCCCCAAAAGGTTGCGCCTCCCATGGAAGTGGGTCGGCCAGGAGAAAGTGGCCAAGTGCGGTGTAGGGAGTGGGGCCACCGACGGGGCCTCCTGCCGTCCCCGCGTGGGATCCGCTAGGGTGTGGGCCTCCGTTCATCCGAGTGCAATCCCCGTTAAAAGAGACCGCTCTAACCGACGTCCAGCTCCGACCCCCACCGGGAGCCGGCAGAGCAGGGGATGCACCGCCGCCAACGACGTTCCTCCGGTCTAATGGATCTGGCCAGGGGGACAAAGAAGTCCGGGCGCCATGTTGGGTCGCACTGCGTGGTACCCCGGACTGCGATTTTCGCCGGGTCACCGCTCGTGCCGATCACGCCAGGGGCCCCGGCAGGTTTCCGTCGGGCCGGTCCGCAAAATGCGGGGGCTGGGGTGCCCCGCAGCCGCCGAATTACAGGATAATCACGGGCTCAGTCCCGGAGCCGAGCTCTCAGGCGACCATCACCATCGGCGCCCAAGCCACGCCCCCCTTTGAAGTTGCGTTCATGGGACTCTTGCTAGAGTCCTGCAAACCCAACCGTCTAGAAATAACAAATATTTTTTTTCCTTCATTTCTCAAATACCACTAAACGTATTTACACCAAACCACAAAAGCACAATTTCTCCATTAAGAGCTAGCTTCCAACCAAATTCGTTGCAATTCCGTTCAGTAATTTTGGCTGTAGCACATTTGAAAAATATGTATGGAAATTGCATGGGAATTTTATTCTCGGCACTCGCTTGACGGATCCCCCATAATTTCCAGGAAAGAGCTCAGCAAAAAAGAGCACTTTTCTGAAAAGTTTCATGAAGATTCATCAAACGGGGCCATTTTCTCTGGAACCACCAACCTAACTATAAATACCCAGTATCAGTCACCACTGGAACTGTAAACTTCTAGAGGAGCTCAGCGATATTCAATATTCACACCAAAGCAGCTTTGGTTACTGCTGTATGTAGTCAGCACACTGGAAACGATTTTAGGTATCCAAAATACTTCTTTATTTCATAAAGCACAAATTGGTCAACTGGAAATTACAAAGGTGATGAGTTTCGGTCAATTCAACCTTCATCCAACCAATAAAACAGTTTAATCTGGTGTCATAGATATAGACAACATTTTCCTTTCCGTGTGTAGAAATAAACAAGTTACTTTCGATTCACTGAATTGAGTAATTTAAGTAATTTCATCCTGTTATTCAGCACCAATTTCATCCAACACATTTGATGTATATGATGCATTTAAAACACATTTCTAAAGGCAGATTTACATTTTCATAATCATTCTACATGGTTGATGCTTATTAGGATCATAGACAGAGAAAAGTTATTTGCACTTTTCAAAATTCTGTCTCAACATTTGATTTTATAGATTCATTTCATATTCAGATATACATATATATATATTATCTACTGGCGGTCGCCAGTAGATAGTTATAGTTAGGACCGTGTTTCCATAGGAAATCTGAAAATTCTGTTTTGAATAACTTTGGCGCCGGTTGACGAATCCTCGCTAATTTTTCAAAATAGGTGGGGCGCTCCGCTCCGCTCCGCTCCTACCCTGAAAGTCTCGGGGTGATTAGTCAAGCGGGGGCCGAGAAAAAAGGGGGGTCCCAAAACGCGTTTTCCCCATGCATTTTTCCATAGGGACCTTTAGTCCAAGGTACAGCCCGAACGGCTGAACAGAATTACTTGAAATTTGGCAGAGAGGTAGTCCTCAGGTCAGGGATGTGCCTTTTGAATATCTGGAGTCAATCTGTTATGTAGTTCCTGAGAATATTTCAGTTAAAAGTACATATATATCTATAAGCGCGCACCGTGCGTGTACAGTAAGCTTACCGTACGCGCACGTTGCCGTGCGCGAGCGTAATTCGGATTGGTGGTTACATGACAGTAAACATTCCAGTCGGTCGAAATCAGGAAGTGTCGGCCGCCATTTTGTGTGTCTCACACTAAAAAACAAAGGTGGAGAACGTGAAAAGGGGGCAAGGTAGAGAGTTGCAGACCCCCTAGCCTTTGTCAGGGGGTCCAAAAAGGACTCAGAAGTGTGAAAAATAAATTTTTATTTTTTTTAAAAAAAAATCGCGGGGTACGCGTACCGTGCGTGTATGGTAAGCGTACGGCGGAATAAATAAATAAAAAAAATAGAATAAAATAAATTTTAAAAAAATTGTGAGGTAGGGTGGCTCTTAAAAGAGCCCTTGTGTTAATACAGGGACAGAGGAAAGAAAGAATGGGAATATTAGAAGGAACCGCACTTGTGCTGCTCAATCTTATTATCTATTAGAGGAATACTAGATTCCCCCCACAGCAATAAGAGAGTAACAAGTGATGCACCTTATTTGTACCCTCTGAAACCGAGGGTAGATGTCCAGAGGAGCAGAAGAGGGTGATGCTCCCACCGCAGAGGAAGTGCTCGGCTGAGCTGCCGAAGATGTACTCGGCTGAGCTTCTGCGGATGTGCTCGGGTGACTTACTGAAGGGTTTGCTTCAGTATGTCGAGCAAAAGTCCTGGGATGTACATCCCTAATGTGTCTCAACATAGTGTGATTACCAAAGGAATACTTCTTCCTTGGATTACCCCTAGATAAGACACGCTCACAAAGTGAGCAGGTGACTAATGGAGCATTTACCTTTTTCTGCCCCTCAGGAAATGTGAAATGCTCCCAAACAAAAGAATTCTTCTGTTTCCTCCTTCTCTGTCTAATGATGCTGCTGCCCTGCTCACTCTCAGAAGAGGACTGCTGCTCTGCCATTGTATCCCAAAGACAATTCAGCTCCTTCTCCTAAGGAATCACAAGCAGTAATGAGGGGAATGGGTGTGGTGTTGGAAGTTTCTGGAAATGAAACAAGTTTAAACCGATGAAAAGTGTTGTTTCTGGATCACATGACCTACCGTGCGCGCTCCGTACGCTTACCGTACGCGCACGGTAAAAGTACGCATGCGCGTACGTAAGACGCACGCGCGCATGCGCTTTGGAGGCACGCGCGCACACACGCATGCGCATTAGAAGCACGCGCGCACGCACGTACGGCGGTTCCGCGTAACGTGCGCGCGCGCGTGCGCGTAGGGAGCAAGCGCTTACGCGGCGCACGCGAATTACGGACGCGTACGTAAATCGCATATGCATGCGCACACGGAGCATAAACATTACGTACGCGCACCGTACATAAAACGTACCGTACGCGCACGGTAAAAAATCCTAAAAAAAAAAAAAAAGGTTTGTAGAAGATATTAACTATGTTATTCAACTATATCTAACCATTTTTTTTAAAAAGGTGAACCTTTCTATATTGCAGGATACAGTAAATCAATGATTATATACATAGGTAGCATATTGTTTAAAAAAAAAAAGAAAAAGAAAAAAAAGGATTTAAAAAACCTTACAAATTCACTTAAAAAACCATAGGTTTCACACACGTTATAGTTAGGAATTAGCATTTTAAAAACCTTGCAAATTCACTGAAAAAACCATAGGTTTCACACATGTTATAGTTAGGAATTAGCATTTAAAAAACCTTGCAAATTCACTTAAAAAACCATAGGTTTCACACATGTTATAGTTAGGTGGATATTTCCTTCGTAAAAAAACAATGAAATTCCCCCGTTATATTTAGTTCAGATAACTATAACTCGCGCGACCGCCACTCTATCACAAGGATGATGTCATCAGTGATGTCATGAGTGATGCCACTGACCATGTCATGAGTGATGTAATATGTGACGTCATGAGCAGTGGATTGCGGGCGCGCGAGTTATAGTTATCTGAACTAACTATAACGGGGGAATTTCAATTGTTTTTTACGAATGAAATATCCACCTAACTAAACATGTGTGAAACCTATGGTTTTTTAAGTGAATATATATATATATATTTCCAATCGAAAAAGCACCCAAATTGGAGAACCACTCAGGTTTTGCTAACATCTTTATTTTGCCAGGCAGCATCGCACAATGACTCAGCAGACACTAGCAGGTGTTGCCATTGATCTCCCCCAACCGGTTCGGGCATCCTCTTGTCCTTGTTCACAGGAAATGGCTTAGATGGAGAGGCAGCGTTACAGGTGAATATTGTTAATGCTGTTAAAGTTCCGCCCCGTGTGCATGTCTGCCTAGTGCAGTCTGGTACTGGAAGTCTCCACTTAATAATCCTTGCGTGGGACCTGCCGCAATTCTCCTAATAATATTTGTATTTCCACAGTGGGTTGCTGTGTCCACACGAGGTCATGGACATGCTGTTCTTACCCTCGCAAAACAACACGTCACTCCAAAACGTGCTGCATTAGTAACGGCACTGGACCTGCTCGTCCGCAGTGGTGATCTCCGCGACCTGGGCAGGCCGCCAAATATTTCCAATCGAAAAAGCACCCAAATTGGAGAACCACTCACGTCGTGTTAACATCTTTATTTTGCCAAGCAGTATCGCACAATGACTCAGCAGACACTAGCAGGTTTTGCCATTGATCTCCCACAACCGGTTTCAGACATCCTCTTGCCCTTGTTCACAGGAAATGGCTCCGATGGAGAGGCAGCGTCACAGGTGAGTATTTTCAATGCTGTTAAAGTTCCGCCCTGTGGGCGTGTATGCCTAGTGCAGTCTGGTACTGGAAGTCTCCACTTAATAATCCTTGCGTGGGACCTGCTGCAATTCTCCTAATAATATTTGTATTTCCACAGTGGGTTGCTGTGTCCACACGAGTTCATGGCCATGCTGTTCTTACCCTCGCAAAACAACACATCATTCCAAAACGTGCCGCATTAGTAAAAGCACCTGACCTGCTTGTTCGCAGTGGGGTTCTCCTCGACCTGGGCAGGCCGCCAAATATTTCCAATCGAAAAAGCACCCAAATTGGAGAGCCACTCACTTTGTGTTAACATCTTTATTTTGCCGGGCAGCATCGCACAATGACTCAGCAGACACTAGCAGGTTTTGCCATTGATCTCTCCCAACAGGTTTCGGGCATCCTCTTGCCCTTGTTCACAGGAAATGGCTCCGAAGGAGAGGCAGCGTCACAGGTGAGTATTTTCAATGCTGTTAAAGTTCTGCCCCCTGGGCGGGTCCGCCTAGTGCAGTCTGGTACTGGAAGTCTCCACTTAATAATCCTTGCACATAAACAATCATTGGCTTTTTGCTGTTTCCATGTGTGCTGCACAACACAACACACATGGAAACAGCAAAAACAAGAAATTAGCAATTTCTCCTCATTTCATCAGGGTAAGACCAGGTTTTTACTGGTCTTAATTTTTGTGCTGCCCCTTATTTACACCACCCTTGTAAATATGGGGCAGCGTCAAAATCAATGGGTGTTGTGGTGGAACGCCCCCAGCAACACCCATTGCCCTCACCTTTCATGCTAAGTATAGTGTGAAAGGGTGCCTTATTTACAAGGCAGCGTTAAGCCACATTAAGGGGCTGATTCCGATCTCGCTAGGAATAGCTCCGAACGCGATCCAGCTGGGAAAAGTACGAGTCAGATGCATGTTTTCCGACCGACTCGTACAACTGTACGAGCGAGCAAGTACGATGCGGGAAACGTGAAATCGCCAAACGAGACATTTCCGGGTCCGAATTACTCCGTACGTATTGGCCGTAAGCCAACCGTGTCATGCAATAGAGGCGATTTCCGACCAAGCCAGTACGATGCACGATTCGGACAGCCAGATCGAGATGGAGTTTCCAATTCGTAAAAGCTTCGGCAAGCGAACTTCGGAGATCCGCACCGGACCCCCCTTCACCCTTAGCCTTATGAGTCGGTCACAACACGTGCATGTGCGGTGTGGGTGGCACAGATGTGTTCCCACTACAGGGGGCACCCTTTTGCGCAACGTACCTTTTTAGTCAATGAAAGCCTATGTACGCATCGTTCAACAGGCTCCCATTGACTTCAATGGGGCTCCGAGCGACCCGTGTCCGTAAGCGCGTGTTCGCATCGTACTTGGGCGTTCGAGCACCGGAGTGCAAGTCGGTCGGAAAGCACTCCGGATCCGACTCGGTTGGAGGACTTTCCCAACGAGATCGGAATCGGCCCCTAAGTATCTTAACGCTGCCTTGTAAATAAGGCGAAGCACATATTGCCACCACAACACCGTGAAAACGTTTTGCTGGCGATAGGGGCTTGTAAATATGCCCCTTTGTTCTTTAGTGCCCTTTTGTGCTGTAAAAGTCTATCCTTCACCACTGCGATTTTGTTTCTCACATATCTTAAGTTGCAAGGACTTTCTAGCTTGTAGATTGTAGTGTTTGTTGTATACCCAATGTGTGTTTTATTGGAACCTTTCTTTTCAAACATGCACATCATACTAAGACATTTTTCTTTTTGAAAACACATTTTTATTAAGTCAGCAGATAAGACGGCTACATTTCTGGCAGGAGAAAAACAATTAACACCGATCAGTATTGTAATAATCAGGCTGGTGACTTTTATATGATATTTATAGGATAGGAAAATAAACATTTCGGGCCTGTAAACATCAGCCCATAACTTTACAACTAAGTGTGCCGTGTACTGTGCAATAGTCCATGCATCATACCCCTCAAGCCAATTAACATAAAACGTAATCCCTTGTACCATCACTTTTCCCGGGGATTTGTCCAAAAAAGGCTTCCATATCAGTAGTGTGCAGTGGAGGGGGTTCCAAAATGAGACTTCTAAAGTCAGCCCATCGTTTCCAGATTTTGGAGTGCTTCTGCGGGCAACCCTGTGCCTTTAAATATAGGTTGCTCCTGACCCATGCACCAATCCAGACCTGCCTTCCAGCCCCAGTTTGGGTGGGGCCGGATCTTTCCATGCCCTAGCTATATCTCTTTTAGCTAGGGTGAGGCCCAAGAATAACAGATGCCTTTTGTAAAGGTTTCCCCCAATCTATCAAGGGGACCAAGGTCTGTCTGCCATCTCTCTCGGAGGGAGTCCAGGGTTGCAGAGAGATTCATACTATGACATTTTTACTGTTCACACATAGCTTTAATTTTTCACACTGAAAAAATCATTTTACACTTTACATCTAGTTTGTTTCTTTTTTTCCTTACAGGTGACTGTGTGCCAAGTTATCCTTCAAGGAGCGTGCTCTTTTGTATGTGATATCTGTTCTATTTCCTACTATGTTTTTCATCATTTCATTCAACATCAGACTGTTCCCCAATGTTTCCTAGCTTTTTCTGCAATTTGTTTTCCTGTTCCTATTATATTCCATAATCAGACAGATTTTTCTCCTTTTTGATGCTTATTGCCTTAACCAGCAACTCTTTCAATTTCATTTACTCTGCTTTGTTTCAGCCTGATAGAGAATGTTATTTTTGTATCCCCTCATCTTAAATCTCTCATGCAGCGCATTTTTCCCTTTCAAAAGTTTCCTCCGCACTACAGTTCCTTGTAATGCAAATAAATTATCATAGGATATAGTTGATTCCAGTTTCTCAAGGGTGTCCGTCCACTTGAGACATGCAATATACTGGTACCATTTGTTGGATTTCGGAATAAGCAGGTATAATGCCCAGGAACTTGATGGTGGTTTGGATCATTTCTGTTTAAGTTCAAACCAGTCACATTAATGTTTTTTTAAAACTCTTCTGCCTTTTTTGTTTGCCTGAGCAAATTAGGAATAAGTTATCGATACATTTATGCCAGGTTACAATGCATTCAGTGTATTCATCCATTCCAAATTGTTTTTCCCTTCCACCATCCAAAGCATAGATTTGCATATCTTGGGGCAAACTTGGTACACATTCCCATACCCTGTTGTTGCCTAAAGACTTGATCTTCAAATAGAAAAATATTCCTTGTGGGGTACCACCTGATCATTTCCAATACGATTGAAGCAAGAAATGTTCACACACTATTATGCCATCCTCATTCTTAATAGATGTGTAAAATGATGTTACATCAATGATAAGGGGGGTTAACCCATGAGGAAAAAGTATATGCATACATGTCCAAATGTGCCAGTGTGCACTGGCGATCCAAGAGTATTATGAGAGGGTTCTCGCCACAAGAGGACCAAGCCTTAAATCTCCAAAACATATAATTCACAACTAAATAAGCAAAATAGGCAGTAGTACTCAGTAAACGTGGAAAAAATCCTCTATTCAAAAATGCTAATGAAGGTGCAACTTCTGATGATTTGTATGTGTGTGTGTATATATATATATATATATATATATATATATATATATATAAAACACAGTCTCCTCCTTTCCAAGCACACAAGGGGACACAGCAGGGTTTCATTGAGGCTGTTTTAATGGTGATATTGGCATTACGCGCATCAGCGGGGTGCCTTTTTCAAAGGCCACGAGTAAAATCAGGTTTCCACTTAAGTGTCTATTTGTTGTGCTCCTCCCTTTCAGTGGCACGAGCACAGCTGAACCCAATCAGTTAGGAGAACACTCCGGCAGCCCCCTTTAAGAGACTGCAGATCCCATCATGCAGTTCGTTGGTAACAAGCATGTGTGTCTCCAATGGCCAGATTTTAAAGTACTCATGGTGAGTCTGGGCTTTTTGCTGACTTGGTTAAGTGTATGCCAAGGCGATGTTTCAGGCCAGCAAACAGTCTCTGTCCCCTACTCCCAGCCACACTTTTCCAGTGGTCGCAAATCTGAAGACGCTAGTACAGTGACCACATCTCTCTATACCGTGATGGACTGTCGGCTGAGAGCAGTTTCTCAGCTTCCGTGGGTCGGGCGGCGGTTCAAGGTAATATCCGATACCTCGGGTAGAAAGATTTCCAATTTGCCACCGTTTACCAAGAACAGTTAGTGGAAGGGTCCCCTTCGCGTGCCAATGGCTGCACGCTAAACACGAATCACTGTCTCCTCCTTTCCAAGAAGACAAGGGGACACGACGGGGTTTAATTGAGGCTGTTTTAATGGCGATATGAGGCACAGGGTCAAGACTGATTTGCATATGGCTGGGTTCAAATTGAATGGCATGGTGAGCAAAAACACGATGGATTTAAGGCCAGATCTCAGTACTGGGGTGAATGTATGACATTGTTTGCATTCTGTCCATCAACTGTTGTTTTTGCATTTGTTACCCCGAGTGGGACGGGTATGCCCAGACCTGGGTCCCGTGCTCTCCATGTCACTGGAATCAAGCTGTCCTGGCTGAAGAGGGATGAAACCCTGAAACCGGTCCTAGAATGCTTGTTTCCAGTCCAGGGAGGACCTGGCATGGCACTTTGCGCTGGACTGTTCCCATGAGGCACAGGGTCAAGACTGATTTTCATATGACTGGGTTCAAACTGGAATGGCATGGTGAGCAAAAAAAGATGGATTTAAGCCCAGATCTCTATAGTGGGGCAAATGTATGACATTGTTCTGCATTCTGTCCATCAACTGTTGTTTTTGCATTTGTCACCCCGAGTGGGACGGGTGTGCCCAGACTTGGATCCCGTGCTCTCCATGCCACTGGAATCAAGCTATCCTGGCTGAAGAGGGGTGAAACCCCGAAACCGGTCCTAGGATGCTTGTTTCCTGTCCAGGGAGGACCTGGCTTGGCAGTTCGGGCTGGACTGTTCCCATGAGGCACAGGGTCAAGACTGATTTGCATATGGCTGGGTTCAAACTGGAATGGCATGGTGAGCAAAAAACACAATGGATTTAAGCCCAGATCTCTGTACTGGGGTGAATGTATGACATTGTTCTGCATTCTGTTTATCAACTGTTGTTTTTGCATTTGTCACCCCAAGTGGGACGGGTGTGCCCAGACGTGGGTCCTGTGCTCTCCATGTCACTGGAATCAAGCTATCCTGGCTGGAGAGGGGTGAAACCCCGGAACCGGTCCTAGGATGCTTGTTTCCAGTCCAGGGAGGACCCGGCTTGGCAGTCGAGCTGGACTGTTCCCATGAGGCACAGGGTCAAGACTGATTTGCATATGGCTGGGTTCAAACTGGAATGGCCTGATGAGGAAAAAAACGATGGATTTAAGCCCAAATCTCTGTACTGGGGAGAATGTATGACATTGTTCTGCATTCTGTCCATCAACTGTTGTTTTTGCATTTGTCATCCCGAGTGGGACAGGTATGCCCAGATGTGGGACCCTTGCTCTCCATGCCACTGGAATCAAGCTATCCTGGCTGAAGAAGGGTGAAACCCCGAAACCGGTCCTAGGACGCTTGTTTCCAGTCCAGGAAAGACCTGACTTGGACGTTCGGGCTGGACTGTTCCCATGAGGCACAGGGTCAAGACTGATTTGCATATGGCTGCTTTCAAACTGGAATGGCATGGTGAGCAAAAAACCGATGGATTTAAGGCCAGATCTCTGTACTGGGGTGAATGTATGACATTGTTCTGCATTCTGTCCATCGACTGTTGTTTTTGCATTTGTCACCCCGAGTGGGAAGGGTATGCCCAGATGTGGGTCCCATGCTCTCCATGCCACTGGAATCAAGCTATCCTGGCTTTAGATCGCATGCCATTACAACGCAGTGGTTACAACAACCACGTTGTTACAATGCAAACCATTACATCGCAAGTCGTTACAACAACTTGCTGTAGGGGGTCACACTGGACTTAGGAATAGTATAATTTACTATTCCTACTCCAGTTTGTGCAACAGCAGGGAAGGTGTTGGATCGTAAATCCAACACCTACTGCCCCATACAGCAAGTCATTGTAACAACTTGCGATGTAATGGTTTGCATTGTAACAACGTGGTTGTTGTAACGACTGCATTGTAATGGCATGTGATCTAAAGCATGCATTGTAAACGCTGTTTCCCGTTTAATTCACACTGGTAGTTCTTGTAAGTCGTTACAACCACTTGCTGTAGGGGTCACGCTGGACTCAGGAATAGTATAATTTACTATTCCTACTCCAGTTTGTGCAACAGCAGGGAAGGTGTTGGATTGGAAATCCAACACCTACTGCCCCATACAGCAAGTCGTTGTAACAACTTGCGATGTAAAGGTTTGCATTGTAACAACGTGGTTGTTGTAACGACTGCGTTGTAATGGCATGTGATCTAAAGCATGCATTGCAAATGCTGTTTCCCGTTTAATTCACACTGGTAGTTCTTGTAAGTCTTTATTCTCGAGGAACTGTGAAGTTATAACAGTCTTAACTATGCTTTCAACTGTTCTGTAAATTCCTCTACGTTATATTCAAACAAGTCAACTGTTCTCTGTGCAAACAAATTGCAAAATGTTCTATGCTTAAATTATTGAAGAAATCCTGTGAGTAGATTTTGTGCTTTGCATAGCTATGCGAAAAGTAATTGTAATTGGCATCTGAGTTGTAGTTCTTGGTGTGAAACGGTCAGAGTTTTTTATTTCCTTTGCAGGGCTATGAAGGCGATCACCTCTGAGGACCGGAAGCTGGAGATGAGCGCTGGTGGTCCCAGGATCAGGTTTAGGAGAGAAAAATAGAGAACCCGCTTCCCCAGAGGTTTCGAGCAATGCATGTGCACAAGAGTGGGCACGGTTTAAATACTGGCCGCGTGGGCAATAATGTTCACAGAGGTGCCAAATAGCAGAAAACAAAGGTGTAAATAAAATACGCAAAAGGTGAGACACAACATAAGGCAAAAAACATGAGGCAAACATTATGCAACATTGGACATTAGAAGGCTCTGGGCACAGGGCAGTGCTGGACGCATATGGCCAAGAACCATGACAGAAAAAGACCCAACAGTGTAGTATTTAGCGTGGTTCATAGTGCTAAATACATTTGTAGGGTATATAGATGCCCTAAACAAATAAAAAAGTTTAACACAGCATTTTATCTTTTTTTAAGGGCTGGTAAAAACTTTTACAATTAGAGTGCTGCTTTTAGACAGTTAATCAGCACACCTGGCAAGCTCAACCTTGAAGGCCTATCGTTAATGCAAGCATTAACCAATGACTCCTTCCTCCCAGTGTGTGAAAATAAACATAGTTAAAACAGAATTTTCAACAAAAAAGAACACTGACTCACATTGCACTTCATTTTGTGTATTTATATGTGTCCTTCAAGTATACCCTGTATATTCAATACACTGCAAAAGAAAAGTTAATTTTAGAATGCATGTTTTTCATTTCCTTACAAAGCACTTTGCATGTATAATTTAATTTATACCAATACACATTGCTGCATAAAATACATTTTAAATATTAGCATAGTATCCCTGAACAAAAACACATTTCTCAAAACAGTAACAGACATCTCTGCAGTCTCAGGCAAACTTTGAATGCTAAATGGACGCTCTAAATTTTTCTAAGGAGTATTACAATCAAATAATATAACATGTCATATAAAAAATACATAACGAGTAACACTTGTAATATGGTTCTATATTGCCTCTGGGTTCAGGTACCATTTATAAACCAATCAACCTTTGTCCTCTATCTATGTATATGCAAACATAGGCACTCATAATTTTGTCCCCAAAAAAATATACATATAGTTAAAAATTATATTAAAAATATATAGGATACAGCACTCTATGCCGACGATGTCCTTTTCTTCCTCACCACGCCTGATATTACAGGGCCCCATATCTTACAGATTATGCCCATCTTTGGGGAAATTTTGGTCCTCCACATTAATATGACTAAGTCCACTGTGTTCTCGGCCGGCACTTGCCCACAGGATTTCGGGTGGGCTTCCAGACTGTGGGTTCCAAAGTGTGAGTTCAAATACTTGGGCATTTTTGTATCCCCTGATGCAACAGTGGCGTGGATGGCCAATTTGGAGCTGGTACTGGCTCGCCTGAAGGAGGATGTTAAGATCGGGTTTGTTTTCCCATTATCTTTGACCGGATGGTCTGCCATCTTCAAGATGGTGATACAAAAAACAGTGGTCCTAGACCTTCATTAACAGAAAGGGATATAGATCCTTACTTAGTGATATCATTAAATTAATTACGAGCTTAAATAAGTGGATTCGGTAGCTCTCGGTATGCAATACAATATTCAACATAAACAAAAAGAGTGCAACAAAACGAAATCTAAATCACCATACATTTATTTTCGAATAAATGGTGAACCATACAGTTTTTAAATTTAGCTATTTATAATTAAAGGACTCCAAATATAAAGGTACTCCCGGTGTACTTCCTGTGATGTAATGACTCACTATGTAAAGTTCTGTGAAGTATCGACTGATATTCGGTGGTAGAGCATTTGGTAATTGCTTTGGGGAAATCAAGAGAAATAAGTGGGATGCACCATGGAGGGAGGAAACACAGGATTTTATTGTTCAACAATTATGCCTTGTTGCATATAACTGACCTGAACAGATTAGTACCACAGCTTCTTACATTGTTAAAAGAATTCCGGAAAACCTTGGTGTTGATGCCAATGAGACTGGTTAGCAAAAGTATGATTATCTGAAAACAGAAATGCCCTTAAAAATAATGGAGAGGACATTAACATACTTGGGTGCTAACATAACCCCTTCAGTGTCACGGTTGTATGCAGAAATCGTGGCACCATTGATTGAGGGGAACAAGAACAAATTGAGCATGTGGAAACATTTGTATATCTTTTGGATGGGTAGCTTAAAAAAGGATGTTGGTGTCCAGACTCATATACATTTTTCAAGCACTCCTGATCAGGATAGAAAACCCCACTTTCTAAGCATTTCAGCAGTAAACGTTGGACTTTGTATGGCAAGGGAAACCTCCTAGAATGTAAAGGAAAGTCCTCCATACAATCAGCTGGACATTAGTCACTACCTCCTATTAACAGTTTGGTGGCTACACGGAATAAAAGAACATTTAAAACGTTCATCTCCACACAATTGGGTATGAAAGGCATGGTGTCACAATTGTATGTACAAGTAACACACCCAGACGACCAACTAAGGCTAGCATACATGAATAGGTGGCAAGTCAACAGGGGGTGGAGCTAAATTCTATGGTGTAAGTTACTATTGCCAGAGAGAAACAGTAGTAAGTCACACACCACATCTTTCCAATCACTGATACTGAGACACCATCCCATAGATAATAATGGAAGCAGGGACTTAAAATAGAACCCCGCAGAAAATAATATTAAATTAACTTAATTTATTCCAACTTTTTAAATAAATACACATAATTAATTTCATGCAAAAAAGTTTCAACATAATTAAAAAATAAATATTATGTTATGCTTAAATACATCAATAACCAATTTCAATCTAAAAAGTTAATGTAAACTCATTTTTAAATAATGCATTTTTTAAGTTAATTATAAACATAAATGTGTAACTATTATTAAATAATACACACATATAAACATTTTACTCTAGGTGGGATTTTTTGTAAGAAATCTTAAAAATAATAATGTTAGTGTAATTTAATATATTTAAATTAATTAAACATTTAATTCAAAATTATGTAGATGGAGTTGTAGCATTTTCTAATAAATATATAAAATCAACATACTAATATTTAACATAGAATTATTTTTGCTAACCTTTTTACTTTTCCCTAGGCTTAACTATAGGGTTGCTCTTCACCTAATGCCCTGATTCACAAACTGTATTTTGTAGTATGTGAATTAGTACTACAGTAATGCTACTTACTACAAGATGCATTTCTCAAACCTAAGAGTGTGAATCTCCACCTTCACCTCGCTTATCTTTCTATGGAGAGATCCTCATGTAAGTTTACTTCCTAGCAATAAATATGGGAGGGAACAGAGGGAGTGTTAGGAAAAAGATGCAAGGAGATTAGGGATGAGTTTAGGGAAGGACATGCATTGATCCAGAAAACAGCAAGCCAATTGCTATTCACAAACTGCACATATAAAGTTACTACAGCCAAAAGGACCCAAAAAAATAGTAAATGTATTTCAGCTCAGAGCTGGAGAAAGTTCAGTACCACACTTAGGCAATCACCGGTACTGCAACACCCTCCAGTAACAAATAATTTAGGCAAGGATTTAAACTGAAACCGCATAGGAAATAATGTAAAATTAAATTATTGAAACTAATTAAAAATAATAATAAAGTAATTTAATGTTAAAAACAATTAAACAAAATGATTATTTTATTTTCAAATATTTTAATAACCTTGGTTGATGCACAGTAAACATTTCAGTGGGAATTTGGGTGGGAAATGGAATTCGTGGGACCCCTGCTAAAAATGTGCCCTTTCTTGACAAATCTGTGTATTCTTCAAATGGGATCAATGTTAATAGCTCATCAGTCAATGCTCTGTGGATTCGATTCAATCCATACGTAGGGGTCCATTACACCCGCCACAACGCAATATATGCTTGTTGTGCATTAGCATGCACAAGGTGCAGCCCCCCACACCCCCGGGGGCCCACAACGGGCCCCCACAGTAAACACCGCATGCCTTTCCATGGTGGAATCTCCGCCATGGAAAGGCATTCCGCCGCCATCATCATAATATGGATGGCGGTGCCTGCAAGGCACCGCCACAATGTTATGGGCCTTTTCCGCCCGGCAGGCAATCGTGACGATTGCCTACTGGCGGAAAAAGCGACGGACCGTCTTTCCGTCTGCCACGGTACCCTCCGCCATGCTAATGTGGCAGGGGATAAATAGCCATCCGGCGGGGTGTTTTGGCGGGCGGATCGCCATCACCGGTCGGGCGGTGGCGATCCGCCCGCCATGCTAATGGGCCTCTTAGTAAAGGAATGTGTCCATCTCCTATAACTCATGTAAAGTCTGGTCCAGAAGTGAAAATGCAAGTAAAGCTGCATTCCCATTGGAGGAGCAAAATGGAAATGTATTGGGGAAGCAACTAGTTTTCTTTGCTCTGTAACTGCTATTTATCTGTACCTAGGGTGACTAGATGTCTCTGATTTCCCCAGACAGTCCTGGTTTTCAAATTACTGTCACAGCATCCCAATGCTTTTCTTACTTTTAAATACAAGTCCCGGTTTTGGGGAAAAATGTCAACTCATCCTGCAAAGCAGAATTGAAACTATGATCAGCACCTCTAAAGTCTGAAATACTTTATAAGTAATTTATTTTTTTCTTTCAGGCAGTGTGCAAGGAATTCAGCTGCGTGCTTCCAGCAGAAGGGAGAGTGGGGAGGAGGGCAGGTGTGCTCATGGTTAAAATTCCACCATACCTAATGTTATGTAATTGGATAATCAGAGTCTTGTAAATGTGTGGGTTTGTGTATATATGTATGTATATATATATATATCAGTGAATATATATATTCACTGAAAAAAACAAAGGTTAAAGGGACATTACAGTTTGGAGAAAATGTCAGTTAAAACACACCCTTTTAAAAGAACAAGACCACTTAAATTCATCAGTTATAGGTATTTCAAGTAACTGTAACTTAAGCACTAAAGTAACTATAACTTGCATCCATGCCACGCACAGTGTTGTCATGAATGATGTAATTTCAGAAGATGCAATTGTGTTATCAATGATGTCATAGAACATATTATGAATTACGTTATTTGGGAGGTAATTAGCAGTGCATGACGAGGGCTCTCTCGTACCACCCCAACATACCCAGGCAGACAGGGTATCCCTACCCTCCTGTTTTATATCGTTTTTTAGGTCTGGCTGCTGCCACATCATTGCTGATATATGTAGTGACAGTTTTATATCTTTTTTTTAGGACTGGCTGCTGCTGCAGGAGCGGGTAATACAAAATGTTGTATACCCCCCCCATTCTGCATGTTTATATTAATCCGAATAATCAATTAATTGGAATATTATTAATTTGTTTGAAGTGATAACTCACCAACTATATTAACAAAGAATTACACGTGGGAATTGCAACTTGCATGGTTATATTAATTGTAAACTAACTTGAGTACGCATATTAATAGTAGAAAACTAGAATATTGCATGTTATATGTCGTTTTGGTGATGTATTTGTGATTTGTGCTTTATTCAGTGAGTATAAACCACTCTGAGTGTTGCTTCTGCTAGATAATTACACACACATATGGGTATTAGCAAGGGGATAACATTTTATTAGCCATTTCTATGTTTTATTTACGTTTTTGTGTTTCTTTTGCTTAAGTTGACCATTTCGGCCTAAACAAGATGGCTGAACGAGACGTTAAACGTGACTGCCCTGACAACACAAGGCTCTGGGTGAAGTGCGCAGGCATCACCGCCAGCAGCAGTGGCCTGGACCTGACCCCTGGAGAACATGTACCCTTCAAGGACGCTCCGGGAATCCATCCAAGACCAAAGACAAAGCTCAATTTAAAAGCCGGAACAAGCATGTTTGATGACTTCATCATTCGACACCCTGAGAACTGTACCCCGCTACCCCAAATGGACCAATCAGGAATCTCTAAACCCCGATCTTGATACTTTTTGACATTATTTTCATTATAAAAGTAGGTAGGGAATTAGGCTAAAAAACGCTAACGATATCACTGATCGACACGCTCTTCTTTGACGAACTCGATTTCCTGACGTTCTGCTGACGGAGAGGACGGTGACACTGCTGGACAGCTGTTATCCTGAATCTTTGAGAGACTGAATTGCGGCCTAACTTTGCTGAATAAATTCTTCCTTGACTGATTGACTTAGAGGACGACTTCAGCCAGAATAGGTAAATATGATACCCAAAAATGCTGATGATGATTTCTAACGTTTCTTGCAATATTTCTTAGATAAAGAATATTTGATTAATTGACAAATGTGTTGTGTTGATTATTATAAAAAGAGAGTTTGATGGGATTTAAGACTAGATAAATGACTGTGAATCTAAACCTTCAAAACAACTAAATGATCCATTTCCTTATGAGAGGGGTATCTTAGGTCTGAGGTTAATGTGTTTAAGTGTAAGTTAAAGGTATTCCTTTCATGTCAGCGTTTGGAGGCGTATTTCCCTTGGGAAAAACAGATCAACGGAGTGTAAGTATATTTGGTGTTATGGGCCCCACCAAATGAATATATTTGAGTGAATTTGATGCTGAGGTAGTTGGTCTGTGCCGAAGGGGGAATTTGATGTTCCTCGCTGCAAAAGTTTTCTGGTAGCAAGACGATGGTTTTTATTGTTTTGGTTTGATGATTATATTGCTTGTAAATAGCTTATTGATTATTGGTTATTGATATTGGTTCATGTACTAACACTCTATGTTGAGTCGTGTCGAGTTTTATGTTGTTTGCACGGCTTCTGGGATGTAGGAAGTCGGAAGTTTGTAACGGTTCCGTAGTAGAGCAGAGGTAAGCGCTGTTCTCGGGAAAGACGGAATTGTTGTTATCCTGTAGGTACACAGGAGAAACGTGTGACGATTGAAGTTGCACGACGCATTGTCTGGGTTCGATTCGGTGACATCGCCGTGTGTTGCCATTAGGGACATTTTCTGTGTGAAGGAAGTGTGTATGATAGCGAAGGTTACCTGTGAAATTCTGGTCTTAGGTACCAGGGATCCAACTGGCATTCCGATAACGCTTATCACTGGAAAGGTAATAGGTACTCTCTGAGCTCGATAGAAGGGCAAAGGAGAGGTAAGCGCTGCTTTGTTAACATATGTCATAATTCTGTAGCAGGACAGACTGTTCGCTGTTCTCGGGAAAGACAGGATTCTGTGTGAATGTACTACATTTTTCTTGTGTGAAAGTGCGTGAATGAAAAGGCATTCGGGTTAATTGTGAAACTCTAGTTTTATTTCTCAGGAGCATTGGGTCTCCAACTATGTGTCTTAAATACTGGAGAAACGGTTAGCTAATGCTTGTTAGAAGGGTGAAGTAGAGGGATGTGCTACTTTATCAACGGAAGTAACGATTCTGTAGTAGGGCAGAGGCTGCTCTTGGGAAAGACGGAATTCTTGTGAGAAAGGTCTATTGCTATTCTTTGGTTAGCGAAGCGGACAATGGAGACGTTTTTATGTTGTTACTAACAGAATTGTAGAAATTGAAACAAAAACTTACTGAGCAGATTTGTAAAGGAGGGGTAGACAGGAGCAGGAGCTGCCGCAGCGGCTGCTGACGTCAGAACGACCGCGCTGGGATTGGACAGTCGGTCAGAAATGTAAAACGCTCCGGATTGGTGCGTTAGTGTGCGCCGCGCTAGGAGTGGAGAAATACAGGGTGACGTAAAATGCTCCCTATTGGTGCGTTAGTGTGAGTCGCGCTGGGATTTGAGAACTGTGACAGTGACGTAGACGCTCCAGATTGGTGCATTAGTGTGAGTCGCGCTGCAATTGGACAGAGTAGCGGTACAGTCGTAAGCAGAAACTAGTAAGACACGGAAGAAAGGAAAATGTATTACGATCCACCAGAAAAGGAGAAAAAGTTATGGTTTGGTAAAATTAAGAAGTGGTTTAAGAAGGACAAACCAATCATAACTAGGGAAGGACAGTTACTTCCCCCACCGAAAACCCCTGCATCCTTTATGGTTGCGAAATATGGATATCACACCTGTATTTGGTTAGACAACTGGGTTAAGTATACGGAAAAAGACGGAGTATTGGCTTTTCCAGAGCATGGTTCATTTAATTTGGCAGTTTTGAGAAATTTGAGAGAGAGAATGATGAATTTAGAACCGAGACCTAGACCAACTCAATTCGAGGCTTTGACGGAGTGGGAAGACGAAATGCATGACGAGAAAGACAGAGAAATGGTAGAGGATATAGGTACCTGTTTGGCAGATCATACGGACATGAGACGCATGATGATCGAATGAGAAGGTGGCGAAATGCGAGTATGGCTGAGGGTTTGTTTCCCGTAAGAACTGCAGGAGAGAATGAAGGACGAAAGTGTGTAGAAAAGAGGCATAATGTGGAGTCGAGAGGGTACGGAGTGAATGAGTCCGAGGATGATGTTCTTGATGATATGTTCTATAAGAATCCACCACCATACCGACCAGAACCAGAAATATTAACTCCAAGTGCCCCAGTGAAAGAAACAGTACGAATCATAAAATCGGAACCAGAGTTCCAAGATTTGGGAAGAAACAATCCTATTAGAGAGGTAGAAAAGAAGTCTGGAGGAAAATTGGATGGAGAAAATTCAGCAGAATTAGCAAAGACAACCCTAGAATTAACTGAGAAAATAAGAGAATTAACCAAGAATTTGGAAGCGGTAACTGTACCAGTAACGATAGGTCCACTAATGCCTATTTTTGACAAGCAGAAAGACAGTGAACATTGTTTGACAATCCCTTATAAAAGTAATAAACCGGTTGAACAACCAAGAATGAGTCAGATTGAGAATCCATGGCGACAGACTATGAGTATGATTGAACCAAATTTTTCAAATAACCCGTTTGTAGGTCAGAACTGTGCAGAGGAAACGTATGACAATGATAGAGACGATGTCAGAAACACAAAAAGATTTTGGACAAGGAAATGTAGAGAAGCCAGTGGGACCATCTACAGAGGAGTTGAGTGAATGGTTGAGAAGCTTGCAAAAGAAAGACAAGGAATACCAGTCAATAGATGTAGCTAAATTACAAATGGTACTGGAAGAATTAATAGTAGGAACTATCCCGACAGAGAAGTTAAAAACGTACCAAAATGAGGAGTTGTTATTTCTGTGCAAAAGCGTAACATGGAGAGCGAAAAGTCTTCATGAAAGATTAGAAGAAGTGGCAAATGAAATGGGTATTGATATTGAAAAGGTAAAAGCCTTACAAAAACCCTATCGAGTAGATTTCACCGAAAAAGACATTGAAAACATGAATACCACAGGACGAATAGGTCAGATTAAGGATATAATTATTTTGTTGAGAAAATGGGGAGATGTGGAAAAATGGAAGAGCAGATGGTATCATAAGCGAGACGAAGTTTCAGACAAAATGTTTTCAGCTTATCCTATGAGAGAAAAAGAGTAGGTTGTGACAGAATATCCTATGAGAGAGATTCTGGGAGGAGAATACGTGCATGTCCCATGCACTAGACAGGATATTTTGTCATTTACGAATGACTTCCCTCGACTGCGTGAAAAACCCGTTGAGTGGTATAGACAGGTGGACAGATTTGTGAAGCTATCCAAAGTATTGTGGATTGACCTGAATAGCTTGTTTGACATAATAGTACCAGCAGATCTATGGACAGAATATAAAATAGTAATAGATTGGCCGACACAGGAATACCCAAGGGATCCTAAGACAGGAGCTCCAGACCCTGAGGTAATGAAGAAATACGAATAGGTGATGGCATTCCTGAAGAACAAGGTACCCCCTAAAGAGACAGATTGGGTGAAAATTGACAGAACACATCAAGAAAGCAAAGAATCAGTACATGCCTATTATGAGAGGTTAATTTTAGCCTTTAAACAATTCAGTGGAGATGAAAATTTGAGTGACAAGGATTTGAGTCATTTTATATACAGGTTTGTATATGGTCTTCGTCCAGAAATTAGTGAAATGATAAAACCGCATACGGTAGATTGGCAAAATAAGAAAATAGACGAAGTATTGAGACATGCTAAATATTTCAGTGATGAAATTGAAGCAAAACAGCGAAAACTAAAAGAGTAGGCAATGTGCCCACAGGTAAAGGTAGCCGAGAGACAGGAAGCACAATTAGTGGAACAAGCTATGTCAAAACAAAGATTTAATCCTGGGAAAAATAAAGGGAATATTGAGGAAGCTAAAAATAAATTTCCGTGTCATAATTGCGGTAGGATAGGGCATTGGAAATCCAAGTGTAAGAATCCACCAAGTACTAATGATGAAAATTCATCCTTGAATCCACAGGTGTAGAATGAGGTGAGTGGTCAACAGCAACGACAACAGCAGGGTGTAACACAACCGAATCAGGTGCCAAAACCACCTTTTCCACAGAACAAAAATTGCCAGAAGTATAGTAAGGAGAATGGATTCTACAACGAAGAACAGGTAAATAAGCCGCAACGCGCTAGCGCTGCTTCGCAGTATTGGCTGCAACGCGATGAAAGCGATTCAGAAGATGGTTATTGACGGTGCGAAGGGAGGAAGAGGAGTGCGTACATGGCGCAACTCTAGAAGTAGACCAGACAGACCCATTTGTAGATGGAAAAGTTAATAATGAAAATATTACTTTCCTAGTTGATACTGGTGCTACTCGATCAACTGTTAGATCAGCTGATGTCAAGAATCTTCCTCTCTCGGATGAAACGATCCAAGTAGTTGGGGTCTCCAACAGACAGATTAAAACTTACCTTACAGAACCAGTGAAAGTTAGTATAGGGAAATTTTCTGAAACGCACAGATTCGTAGTGTGTGACACTAGTCCTGTGAACTTGTTAGGTAGAGATTTATTGTGCAAGATGAATTGCACTATATTTTGTACTCCAGATGGAATAGCCTTTGAAACACCAGAATATGATGTGTTGTATAAAATGACATTGGCAAACAGAGAGAGAAAGGTTACAGGAACCTATGCTGTATTCAACCCGGACGAACTACCAAAAGAATTGAAACAATCAGTAAAAGCAGAAGTTTGGGACTTCACAGGAGAAGATGTAGGATTGATGAGGAATGTAGATCCAGTAAAGATAACTGTAAAAGAAGGAGTATGTTATCCAAATGTCCCGCAATATAAATTGACCCCTGAAATAATCGAAGGAGTTACTCCTGTGATTGAGAGAATGATAAAACAAGGAATTTTGAGAGAAATAATGAATAGCCCATGTAATTCACCAATAATGGGACTGAAAAAGCCTAGTGGGAAGTTCAGAATAGTGCAAGATCTGAGAAAGATAAACAAAATTGTTGTACCATGTTGTCCCATCGTACCGAATCCATCTGTGATTTTTTATCAGATCCCTCATGACGCAGAATGGTACACAGTGATTGATTTGTGCCATGCTTTCTTTTCCATCCCATTGCACCATGACAGTCAGCAAATTTTTGCATTTCGTTTCGGCGAGCGTATTTTGGCGTGGTGCCGAATTCCACAGGGGTATACAGAAAGCCCCTCAATATTTAATCAGCTATTGAAAAAGTCTTTGGAGAGTCTAGAAATGCCTGAAAATTCAGTACTAGTCCAGTATATCGATGACCTACTTCTGGCATCAAAAACTCGTGAAGCTTGTGAAGTAGACACGGTAGCTTTGCTGAATCATTTTGCGATGGAGGACTAAAAGTGTCACCATCGAAATTACAATTCTGTAAGAAAGAAGTCCAATATTTGGGACACAGCATTGAGAAAGGACACAGGAAAATAACCATAGATAGAATCAGGATCATAAAAAGAATGAGTCCACCAATGACCCAAAGAGAAGTGAGAATGTTTCTGGGAATGGTTGGATATCATCGTCAGTGGATAGGTAACTTTTCATTGATTGCAAAACCTTTGGTACGATTGACAAGAAGTGATGTGAGAGATCCAATTGATTTGAACAAAGAGGAGTTGGCAGCATTCAAGAAGTTGAGAGAAGGATTGTGTGAAGCTCCAGCATTAGGTATGCCTGACTATGATAAGGAGTTTAATTGTATTGCAGTGAGAGAAATGGATGTGCACTCTCTGTTCTAGTAGAGAAGCATGGAAAACTGAGGAAAGCAATTGCTTACTTTTCATCCATGTTGGACCCAGTAGCTGTAGCCCTACCTGGGTGTCTGAAAGCAGTAGCTGCTACATGTCGAAGTTTGGAACAGAGTGAAGGAATTGTGATGGGATACCCTGTGAAAGTGTTTGTGCCTCCTGATGTGGCGATTCTTTTAACAAGGAGTCATACTCAGTATATGACGCACAGCCGACTGACTAAGTATGAAAAGGTCATTTTGTGTGCAACAAATGTGAGTCTTGTGAGATGTGTGAACGTGAATCCTTCAACATTGTTGCCTGATGTAGAGCATGTGGAGGTAAGAGAGGAAGCAGATCATGATTGTTTGGATGTACTTGACTTTTGTACAAAACCAAGACCTGACATAAAAGATGACCCTTTACCAGAAAGTGATTATGTCATGTTTGCTGATGGATCTTGTTTGAGAACAGATGATGGAGTGCTGAGTGCAGCATATGTGGTATGTACAGTTGCAGCAGTGATGGAAGTATCCTATTTGAAGGGAGTAAGGTCGGCCCAAGTAGCTGAACTTGTTGGCCTGACTAGAGCATGTAAGATTGGGAAAAGTGTGAGAGTGACTGTGATAACTGATAGCCAATATGGCTACGGGGTGGTCCATGATTTCGGCCAAATTTGGCTGCAAAGAGGTTTCCTGACCTCAAGTGGAACTCCCATTAAGAATTCTGAAGTGGTTGGGAAGTTGCTTGAGGAAATACAGCTGCCTAGGCAATTGGCTGTGGTAAAATGTGCTGCTCATAGTCGCAGTGGTGATTACATTGCCACTGGAAATAAATTTGCCAATGACATGGCACAGTATTGTGCACGAAATCAGAATTCAATCAATCGGGCAAAAGAAAAGGAAATGATTTCTTGTTTCCCAATGTTTACTAACACTGTGGGAACATGGGATGAGGTAAGACAATTGCAGGAAGAAGCAGGAGAGGAAGAAGTAAAACAGTGGGTAAAAGCAGGATGTGCACCAAGAGAGAAAGATCATGTGTGGGTCTATCGAGATGGAAGACCAGTTATGCCTGATAGCATGATGTCTGCCATGGCACGGATGTATCATGGACAGGGACATATAGGGAGAGACGCCATGATTAGGTCTTTTAAACAAACTTGGTATAAAGCCAAGTTTAGGCTTGTGGTGGAAAGTATTTGTCAAAGATGTCTAATTTGTCAGCAGTACAATCCCGAAAGAAAGACAGTGGTGAGTCTAGGAACAATAGGTCGAGAGGGAGGGCCTTTCACCAGAATGCAAGTAGATTTCATTGAGATGCCTCCTTGTAACAGGTTGAGGTATGTTTTGGTAATGGTATGCCTATTCTCTAGGTGGGTACAGGCGTTCCCAACAAGAAGAAATGATGGAATGACAGTGGCAAAATTGTTGAGGGAATTTATATTTAGGTTTGGGTTCCCAATAACAATTGAATCAGACAGAGGAGGACATTTTTATAATGAGATCATAAAATTAATTTGTGAAGCATTGAATGTACGACAAAAACTGCATTGTGCCTACCGACCAGAGGCTTCTGGTGTAGTAGAACAAATGAACGGTACTATCAAAAACAGAATAGGGAAAATGTGTTTAGCCACAGGTATGAAATGGCCCGATGTCTTGCCTCTAGTACTCATGACTATTAGATCAATACCAGACAGAACTACTGGTTTGAGTCCTCATGAGATCATCATGGGACGCGCAATGAGACATGTATTTATACCAGTCAACAAGCTGATGACAATAACTGATGACATGGTATTGGAATACTGTAAAAGCCTGGCTGACGCAGTTCATTCTGTGTTTCATCAGGTTGGAGCGGATGCCACCACTCTTGAAAAGAAGCCAGCACATGATCTAAGCCCAGGGGACTGGGTGAGGTTAAAAGTACACCGAAGAAGAAACTGTTTGGTTCCCAGGTGGGGAAAACCAAGGCAAGTCATTTTGACTACAACAATAGCTGTGAAGTTTGCTGGATTGAAGAACTGGATCCATGCAAGTCATACTTTGAGAATTCCAAATCCAGTTGATTGTAAAGAAAAGGAGTATTTTGATGAGTCAGAATCCAGTACTGAGTCAGATGACGGAGAGCCAAAAGATAAAGAAGGAGAAAACTCTGAAAGGGGGGAGACAGAGCCAAGGTTAACTTTGGTCCCCAGAAGTAACTCCCTGAGGATTAGGTTACAGATTTCTGAATCCAGTTCAGACTCAGAGACAGAACCAAGAGCCAATTCATCCAAGAAAGAACAAAGGAAGAACAAAGAAAAGGACAGTGGAGAGACAATAAAAGAAATCCGTGAGAAGGAAGTGCCAGATGAAGGATTGAGAGAAATTCCACCTGAGACAACACCCTTAGATGGACAGGTGCCAGATACAGAGAGAGAGGGAAAGATAATTGCAGAAGACCCCCGAGGAGGTGTAGGGAACTCCAACATCCAGTTAGAAGCAGGGACAAGTAGTCAGCAGGAAGATTGCGTGATGGAGATACGAGGAGGGACAGAAGTAGGGAAAACAAAACAGGTGGAAAAAGAACTCATTGAAGGTAAAAAGCAAGTTGAAACAGAGTCTGAGGAAAGCGAAGATGAAATACCAGAAGGCTGAGTTCTGAGAAAGAGAGCTTGGAGAACTGAAAAGAATGATAAAGGGAGTAAATTGAAAAGAGCGTCAAAAGACGAGGTGTGGCCAAACAAAATAAAGAGACTGAGGTATCGATTGACACGTATAAATTCGCCAAGAGCTGAACAGGTGAATGAAGTAACGAGTCAGGAAAACTCGAAAGAAGAAGAACAGACAGTAGTCAAAGAAAACAAATGAACAAGAAAACCTAACCAGAAGTATAAATCACCGGAATGGACATATGTGGCCCTGCCTGAAGTGAAGGAAGAGGCGGATAGCCAAGGAAATCCAGAGGTGGTTGTACCGGAAGTGGTTGAGGAAGACGAAGAATCGGAAATTCTGAGCGTTATCTTGTCCGATATTGGAGAAGAAGCGGATGTTCAGGACAACCTGTATGTTGAAAACGAAGGGAAGGTGAAAGATGATGAGATGCCAAACTGAATGAGACAAGGAAGTTACTGATGGAAAAACAATAAAATACTGAAAAAGACAAAAACTGGTAGAACCACGTAGGTGCTTAGAAGCCTTGGGTTAGAAACTAGTTGTGAAGTAGAAGAGGTTATGTCAAAAGACACGGCTCATTTAGAAAGATGGCAAACATAGAAAGTAGCAAAAGTAGATGTACCTTTCTTAGAAGATGGTGCAAAATGTGTTGTTGTTGTACAGGATTATTAATGCTTCTTTGGAGTATTCTTGCTCTACTCATTTCATTTAAAGTTACTGTTGATACATTAGAAGGACATAGTGATAACATAACTAATTTAGGGAAAGTTCAAAAGGTAGTTCCAACTAGAATAGATAAAAACTATTTACATAAAGACAGGTCAATAGCAGATTTTTCTAACAATGTGTTTTCAAAGTTGTTGTATGAATATGTAAAAACAATGGACGTAAGGAATTGCTACATATGTATGCAATTACCTGCATCTGTATCTGAAGGAGTGACTTATCATCACCTTCCTGTAACATATGGAATAACATGTAGTGTAATAGCTAGTTTATTTTATCAAACAGGTAAATTAGAGTATTATTTTTCTGATGTACATACTATATTTTCACAAGTACCAGCAATTAACAAACTAAACAAGGTAAAACCTGCAAAGGTATTAGGTGAATTTTTCTTAGAGACAAATGAACTAACCTTATAATATATATTTAGAAAAACTTGACTTGACTATATATATATATATATACATATGTGTGTGTGTATATATATATATATATATGTTCCAAAGTGAATGCAGTAACGTGTGCTCCAGAATGCCGGCGGTGCTCGGTGACTATGCGCCAGCTCGTGCATGTTTAGTAACTTCAAAACTCCTTCCAGCTTACAAAGAAAGGACTGGCACTCCAATGGCTGCTATTTAAAAACTTTAATTTAGATGAGGCGCGAACAATGCATTTCCACTCCAGTAAGCCTTACTCATGATACTGACGCCATATTGTCAAAATGGTTAATACAAAAAATCACCATTCCTTCAGCAATGTTATTCACATAAATGAAGGACAAAATTAATGAAAAAGAAAATGCCATCTAATGTACAAAGCTTTTCAACTCCTTTTTACGAAACCTTAATCCACAATAATGCTATACGCAATTTGATTTCCATTATATAGATGCATACAGGTCATTGTCATTAGTTTTGAGAGTCAATAGACACTACTTAATATGTAAAAGAACACATTATCTCTTTCAGTACTACCCTTCATTTGGAGTCTTCTCATTGTCTGTTTCAAATCTATTCAAATTCATCAACAAATTAATGGAATATAGCAGAAATAAATAATAGTCTTCTTTATAAAAAAGTAAATTATCTTGTGGTATTTATTCGTGTATATGTCATCTAACATCCATCTACTTAGCTATATGTGTGTTCTTATAACAACCCAGTGGATGAATAAGTCACTCAATTGCGGTCCTTCATATACCAGGTGTGAAAATACAAAGACAAAATCATCTATAGAACAAATAATAATCTCAATTCCCCTATATACAGCATTAAATGTCAGAATTCAGAAGCTATGAGTATTCCATGATAAAAAAAGCATGTCATTCTTCTGCCCCATTTATGCCATTCGGTTCAATGAAGTCCATTTCTAAAACCAGCCTGGCCTCCAATGACCTCAAATCATATTCCCAGCCTGTATCTGTATATGTGCTATTCCACTATATTTCAATTTCATTTAATCTTTATTGTGCTCTATCTCAAGTTACGTCATTATTCTTTATTACTATTATGTGTTGCAATATTTCGTTATGCAAAGGCAGTGTAGTACTGCCTACATATTTCTGAGGTCTTGGACATGTGAGCATATGCACTACAAAACTGCTTTTGCATGTTAATCTGCCTTTGGTGTGTCATATGAGATGATGCTCTCTCCCTTCCTGCAAGCCTTACATTTATTACATTTCACAAAACCCTAACGTGGCTTCATCCAGGTTTCCTTGCCTACAGTGGTTTTCATATCACTCTTAGCTAAATGGTCTCACTCATCTGAAACTGATCAAGGGGTATCACTGCCCTTGTTGGCCTATAATTGGATTACTTCTAATTAAGTGCCAATTCTTGTTGAGGGCTGCTTTGACCTGTAGGGCTTGACAATAGTATGCCGTTATAAACCTCTGATCGGTCTCCTTAGGTTTGCTGGCTTTCTTGCTAACCAGTGCAGTTTCTCGTTTACACTTTCTTACTCGGCTTGAGGCCCCCTTCAAAACTCCACTGGTATATTTGTTTAAAATTTGTTAGCTTCTCCTTTTCTATTTTTAGGTACTCTGTTTCTGTGTATCACTACATGTTGGTACAGCACTCCAAAGACAGCAATGATGTATGGTGATAATAGTCCTTTTTATTTGAAATGCATGAGTTCAAACACCAGACCCCCAAAGAAACAGTGACGCATTTCGGTCAAAGTGACCTTTGCCAAACCAGATACAAACAGTATTCAGTTAATAAAAATCGACACATGGCTGTGCATGTAGTTCATAGACATAGAAAACATGCATGCATTTATGTTCACCAATATTCTAAGAAAGATAAATAGAACTAAATAAAGGGAAAGAAAGACACACTATATTTACACCAAATCTTTCGATATATTCAAAGTCTAAAAAATGATGGAAATTATTTCTCAAAATCTCAAGATACTTGGTAATACATAGTATTGTTGCAGGAGCATTAATAGGGATTTCTTTTTTAGGAATAAGGGTGCAATATTGCACTTGAGCATGTCTGAAAATGTATAGAGTCAGATGTGATATTAATTGGAAAAGAGGGAGCGTCCAGTATGAATTTAATTTTAAGGAAAGAGAAAAGACTAAGACATTGACTTACGTTGCCCACTTGGGTGGAACGAACTGATCTAAGTCTTTTTGATGTATAGTCTTCTATATTGACATTTATTACTAAGTATCTGTCCCATATTTTGAGAATTATCTGCTATCATTTTAAGATTCTGCAAGTGGGATGATTGTGTTTAGACCACCCCCCTGTTATTCTTGGTCCCCAACTCGACTGATCACTCCGAATCTTTACAAGAAGGAGCTGGGGTGGATGGACTTTGCTTTTGGAATGTTTCAATGACATTTATCAAAGCAAACCAAAATGCTCTCTTCTGTTAGAAAGTAGATCCTAATTATGACTACGCAGCCCGCACTTCCTCTGCGATTGGCCTATTTCACTTTCACTAGATCAGTGTTCGGGCATATCTTAGCTCCCTGAGCACCGATTTGCATTCGGGAGGTATCATTGGAAATTGGAGAATGTGCCCTTTCCAATGATATCTCTTGCTAGTGGATCACTGCAGGAGGTCGATCCCCAAGCAGGGATCCACCCACCAAGGATAGTATTTCAGCAAGGAGAGCGGACCTTCTGGGCATGGGCCTGTGCTCCCCTTGCTCTGGGGCTCATTATACCTTTTGATACCCCCAGGGGTGAATGGGGGTATCACCCTAATCTACCCCCCAGAAAGTCAACAACTAGACACCATGGATAAATGTTATTGTTGTAGAAAAAATATGGTGTGTGGGTGGACCACCCTGGTGTTGGGCTTATCCTCCAGCCCTCAAACCTCAACAGTCTTTCTGCACTCCAGGCGGGCGCAGAGCCCCGTTTCAATGCCAAGAAAGAGGAAATATTAATTCTTTTGGTTGTAGGTTTGACATATGGAGCGGTTGAGTAGGAGTATATCCAAATTTCCTCCTTCTTGGCATGATGAATGGTTGCACTATTTGGAACTGTGCACTGCCACCCAGGAAACCAAGTAAACCTAGCCATTTCTAAAATTAGACACCCAGGGGAAACCAGGGTGGTGTGCCTTGCAATGATCTCACAATGTTTTCTTACCCTCAATGACCTGCAAACCTCATACTCTGCCTAAAATCATCCATTCACCTCACCATTTTCTGAAGGAAAGTTCTAGATTCTGTGGGGAAATACAAATTTCCTACCACTCAGCATTCCTCCACTTGTGCCGATAAAAACTGTAGCCCCATCTGAGATGCCGATCCTAACATTCGCAACACAAAAGGTCTCATAATAAAACATGGAGAAATTTGCAATGGGTTAGTGGGGGTATTTGGGTCCAGGCAGGAACAGATCAAGCCAGGGTCAGTAGGAGTCCTCGCTTCAAAATTGGCTGATAAAAAAGGTTATTTGATCAGAATGTAGAGAAAAAATAAGTTTAGGGCAGTGGCCTGGTCCTGATATCCATTTTTTTTAGAAAGAGTGGGTGAAGAATCTTCTTCCTCTCTCCCAGATGAAAGAGACAGTCAAGGAAACTGTGGATCATGGAATATTTGGCTTTTAAATTGTACTGACAAAAGCCTTTATTTTTATACAATTTTAAAATGATAGTTCTCAAAAGGCCAGGAAAAATCCTTTCCAATCTGTAAACTAAAGACCATGGGCCAGATGTATCAAGCCTTTTTGCATTTTCCAATGGCCCAATGCGCCGAATCAAGCCATTTGTGACATACAAAAGGGTTTTTATTATGCATGAACCCCAAATTGCAATTTGCTAACAAGTTACTGATTCACACTTTGGGTCTACAACCAAATACTGATTCGGTATTTGGAAGGGATCGTGTTTTTAGCATCCCTTCCAAATACTAAATTGGGCTGGTATGTATTAATATCTTTTGACTGAAATCTGGTCAAAAAACATTAATATATATTTTACCACCTCCTCAAAGGTGGCTGTAAGCCATTCGCAAACGTGAAGAGATCCCCAAGGGAATGCGAAAGTTGCCCAAAAAAAAAAATTTTTTAAGAGTAAGCAGTGGTCCCATGACCCACTATCTACTCTTAATAAATGTTACTTTAACTTTTCTTTTTTTTTAGTAAACGCATCCCGTGTTCCTTTAGGCAAAATGCATTGCATTAAAAATTGCTTTATTTAAAAACAATCACAGACATAGGGGTCTGCTGACCTTAGCAGGCCACCATCACTGTGATGGCTATGATTTATGGTTGGTTTCAATTTGCAACTTACCTCATTAATATTCATGAGGTAGGTCAAATTGCTGCTCTGTATGAATCAGGCTTTTGCGAACCAACCTGTTAGTACATACGTAGGTTTGCAAAAACGGATGGGATTCAGTAAAAGGCGCTACAAAATTTGTGACGGCTTTTGCTTCATATATCTGGGCCCATATCATCTGTTTGTCTGAGTGCTAAACCCAATAGGCATATATGACCATTGAACCTATCCACCTTTTTAGCTCTTAGTCCCTAGATAAGAGAAATGTAAATGTGGGTGTACTTGTAAAGCGCACTGTGACTCCATGGAGTATCCTGGCGCTGAAGACCGCTGGGGAACCCGTCCTGGTTTTCCCTGTGAGATGGTCCCTTTCTGAGTATCTCCAAGGTGAAACCAGGCATCCCCGGCGTCTGTGGGGGGCCGTTGTAGAGATGAGGCAAGCTTAATGCCCAGAGTTGCCGAGTGTGTTCCTGGTTAGAGTAGGTACCGAGGCGAGAATTATCAAGTCCGTTTTGACCCTGGTCCACGACCCTGCCGCATCGGGAATTGAACCCTGGTTCCTGGCCAATTCTCTGCTTACGGGTCGGCCGCCTCTAACCAGTGAGCCACACCTCTCCACAGAAATCAAGGTTAAAGCCTACAACTTGGACCTTTTCTTTTCCTAGCCATTTCAATTTATGTAAACCTAAAAGCCACTACAGATCTGACAAAGGGGAATCCAGGTCTGGGCTAGTAATCATTGAGTGCAAAATTGCAGGTAACCTAACCACACTATATCTCAATAGGGCCTCCCTAGCTAAAAAATAACAATTTACCCTTGTTTGTATTGTGCTCCAAGTGTTAAAAATAGCAGATGGCTCAAGCATTAGTGAGCAAATTCCATACATCAACATGACGTTCTAAGCAAGTTACTATTCATAGTGTTTCTGGGGATTCCCAACAATCTTTTCATATGCAGGTCTTTAGGAGGACCCCACAGCCATATCTGGTCAAGCACAAATAATTCTGCTCCATATAGTTAATAATTTACCACGAGCTGCGTTTAAGAGCTGTTTAAGAGATTAACTCCGATACATGACATTAAACCTTCACAGGTCATTGACTGTGCAGAATATGGAGCTTCTCAAAAAGGAGAAATATGTTGACCGATTCAATTTAGAATTCAAATTTAGTTTCAAATATTTATAGTCCTGGACCTGTTCCAGTGCTTAATTATTTAAATACCACTAGAAACTTAGGCAACTTTGCAGAGAAAATCAATCATATATATTGATCATAATTGATCATTAATGCTGACAAAACCAATTTTTGTCAGCATTAATGATCAATGTATTCTGTCCATAATAATCCCCCAACACAGCAATCATTCTTTGCAAACCAGTTAGGTCACTTGAAGTCCTCCCTTTAATCGCTAAGAGCTAAGGACATCTCCTCCTAATAGGCTTTGAAATAATTGATTTTTTATGGGGCTAAGACCCCTATACTTATTTTTTAAACATTTCAAAGCTGGGTATGTACACACACTGCTATCTTTTTTAACTATTAGTCTACCAAGGCTCTTTCTGACTTCCTGGGAATGAACATCAAACCAACCAGAGGGCAACTTTCAATCTAAAAGGTTGGTCTTGCATGGCTATCACATGTAAAATGACAATTTAAATTAATCAGGTTATGTAGTAACAAGACAAACATATATTCTGCCTTATCACTAGTTAACCCATCGCGCACTGGATTTGGGGCTCTTGATAGACATAAGCAGCTCTGAATACACATCATCCAATTTACTAGGAGGCAATTTTAAGTTCAATTCACCTGGTAAGATAATAGTCAATAAGTAGTGCATAGATCTTAATTTTATCAGGTAGTGGTCTTGTTTGTGTAACTCTCATTTGAAAATTGTTTACTGATGTAGGATTATGTATGTTAATACATATCCTCAACCAGTTTCTAAACTACCCTCGATCAAATTCCAGAAGGACAGCCTGTATCCAAGAACAGTTGGTAGTAATTGCCATAGCACATTTTATTGTAGAAACATTCACCAACGTCAGTGGGCCCCGGATTGTTGGCCTTAACCTCTTGTAACTGCACCTTTAGAAAACCCAGTGTAAATCTGGATCAGGTGATTTGAAACAAGCCACGTCTCTTGGAGCAGTAAGAGCTCAAATCTATGAATATTTTCTCCCAACAGGTCTGTCCTGTCAATGGAATTAAAGCCATGAACATTCCAAGCCAAGAGACTGGTTACGAGGCTGGAGGTGTGGGAGCTGGCTGCCATGCCAGCACCTCGCTCCCATATCACCAAACTTGACTGCTGACCGCCTGCCAGATTAGGTGCTTTCTCCTGGTCTGGCGGGCAGTGCTTTGGCGGTCTCACCCGGTGAGCCTTAGAAAGGCATTGTAATGAGTACACAAAAGCCCGTTCCTGCACGGCATGGACTGCTTGCCATTCATACCATGAAGGAACTGGGGTGCATGCACACAGAGGGACACACCATGTGCCCCCCCCTGCATGCACCCCCACACTCAGGGGCACCAGGGGGCCCTGTAGAACTCTCTTACATTTCTGACCACCACACTTTTCATGGCGAAATCATCACGGAAGAGGTGTGGCACCGCGGCCAGGGTGACTGACTCCGGAATCTGGGAATCACGGTTCGATCTCCGGCGCCGGTGGCAGATTAGCCCAGCACCATGTGACTCTGGGCAATAGCTTGCTTAATCTTCCCAATGGCCCCCAGCGCCTCGAGACCCTTACGGGTGATTTTTCGCGCTTTACAAATGTGGATTATTAATCACCATAAAAAGTTTGAAGGTCAGGAAAGTCATAATATGCTTGGCGGTGCCGAAGCTGCACCGCCAGCACATTGCTGTCCCAGACCACCATGCCACCACAGAGGGATGGTGGATACCCAGCAGTTGCGGCAGTCCAACCACCAAAGTTGTAATATGGTGGTTGGACCACCGGTGCAGCGGTAGCCTCCACGTCACCGTGGGTTTGGCGGTTCTATGGACCACCAAACCCGTAATTAGGCCCCAAGACTAATGGATTGCCCTTAACATCTGCCTCCTGCTACCTTAGTGCCAGACCTCACTTCACATCCTTCGTTTCACAATAGGGAGGTGTGAATAATCATTATACAAGTCATTTTGAAAAAAAAAAAGAATTTCTTTCACCTTATGTTGCTATTTAAAGAGCTGTGTCTGTACTGATTTTTTCCTCATGGGGCACGTTCAAATTGGTGGGTACCAGGTCCTTGTGGTTCCTCTAAAAAGTTAATTGCTTCTTTGCTTTGAGGGCAGGGAACGTAAGATTGTGGATCACAAAACAAAATCCCTATTTTCTGCAGATTATTTTCTGGCTCTTTTACCATGAACACTATTTTTAAATAATTTAAACAGATTTCGGTTACTTCAGTATTTTACAATAATAAACAATACTTATTAAGGCTTTTGCATATTTTAAATTTCTGTCTTTTCTATTATAATTTATGCGCTTTTTAAGTTTTATTTTCTATACATAGTTTTTTCCAAACAAAATTGTCAATTTCTTTAAAAAAATTAATTTATTGCCCATTTTTGTTTTACTAATACCTGTATTTTGTACTCTATTGGGGTCATTTTTAGGTGGGTGTCATCCCTGTTGGTTGCTGTTTGACTGGGAAAGTAAGCCTTTCTAAAGCTTTGTTTAAGGGTTTTAGGTGTGTGGGGGTGTGGGTAGAAGTAGATAGTGTGAGTTAAGGTGTCAGTTTAGTTTTTTTAACTGTTTATTGGTAGTTATTCTTGCATTGTTGTGTAGTGTATTGTAGTAGGTCTAACTATGGGTTTCAAGCTAGTAATTTTGTTATTATGTATTATAATATGTGTTGTACTATGTTTGTTGAGGTGAAATTGTATCTTTCCATTGTTTTGGGTTGTATGTATTGTGAGGGTGGGAATGTTATTTTGTTTTTACAGGTTCGGAAGTTAGAATGCATATTTAGGATTTATTTTTAATGCACTTATTTTTAAAAAGGAAATTAGTTTGGTTTAATATAAACCAACATTATTTTTGCTTTTTGTGGAGGGGTTTTTATTTTAAAATGTCCATGTTTATTAAGGGTTCCAATGACTGTGGATTGCTTAGGTGGATTTAATGTTTGCATTTGTTTGGATTACTTTCTGCTTATTTTTCGGTTTTAGTTAGATTGAATTTATTGGATAATAGAGAAGGATCAAAACCTTCAACTACTTCACTATAAGTAAGTTATTTTTGTTTATATATGGGTGGGGAATGTTACATTTTAATATGTAGACGTACTTTGTTTTTTACTGTAATGGCAATTGTTTTATTCATATGTGTGTAGTTCAATTTGTGAACTGCTTTGCTTATTTTAAATATTGTATGTTTTGGGTTTTATACGATAGCTTTAATTAGACATTGAACTAAATTATTTCTATCAGTCTCATTTTGTATTTTATTGATATGTTATTTATTTAGACTGATTTATAGAAATAATTATTGTAATGTTTATTTAAATTTTTTATGTTGTACTGGTGTCAGGTTTTGTTGGATTTTAATTGTGAGTAGGATGGTAGGTAGGTGACTTATAATTGTGATATAACTATCATTTCTAGGTAGTTTACTCCTTTCTTATTAACAAAGAGTCTACATTTGAATGGTCGCATTTTGTGGTTTGTTTAGTTATTTAGATGTGATTTGGCTTACTGATTGTTCTATCCTTAATTGTTGGTAGCTTTGTTCTTTTTGGAGGGTTTCTATGAATTTATAGAGTGTTGGTTGAGTTCCTCCTAATATGGAAGGCATTGTGCTATCCAACCACTGCGTTATTGGTTTTGGCTTGTTGATCGATGGCGCAGTCGTAAGCATTCCACCATGGTATTTGGAATTTGGGCTGGCATCCGTGTCCACAGCTGTGCAGTCTCCCAACCCAAGTGTCTTCAAAGTAGTCCACAAAGGAAGGCTTCCTCGTAATGTGTACTGGTTAGGTGTTATGGATTCTGCATATCATGGTATTTTCTAGAGGCAGCAGGGGTTTGACTTGTGGCTTTTTAGGATGTGACATTAGATGTTTTCATGTAGAAATTTCAGGTATCTGACCTATAATGTGCTCAGATACCCTTGGGAGTATGTCTTTCGAAATTTCATTGCTGGGTTCTTTGGAAATTATGCATGCCTCTTTTAAATCGTAAACCACATAATTGTGGGGTGGTTGTGTTCTCGAACGTTTACATAAAATATTGATTTTGGTTGTAGTGCTCCAATAAAAAGCATCTGAATAATATTTAGAACATTTCCAATTCACGTTCTTGGTGCTTGTGCTTTTCTGTATATATGTGCATCCCATGTATGAAAGCAGTTGATTGTCTTTCTGTGATGTGATATATGTGGCTCTTTCTGCCGCTCTGTATGAAAGTAGCATAATTAAAAAACATATTTAATATGTTAAAAAGCTTATTTTTATTGCTAAAAGTATTAAGATATGCTCCTAAACCTTTTAGCTTCCATACTTACATATGTGTTACTTTACGTTGCACTTGCTTGTCTTCCTTTTTTTTTATGTCATCGAAATATGGGACTGGTGGCGTTTTCTTTCCTGTTGGTGAGAAAATGTTGGTAATAGGTACATGTTTAAAATACAGATTTGCTTAGTTCTGGGGGGGGGGGGGATTTTAGTTTTAAGTTTTTGGGGCTAGTGGTATTTTAGTTGTTTCATTATTATAATTGTTTTTATTTTACTTACATTCAAAGTGCCTTTGTCCAGGTGTGGAATTCAATGTTTCAGAGTGAATGGGTTTGTTATTCTAAAGTGGTTCTTTAGTTTCTAAAGACTAATATGGATAGTAAAAGAAATAATTTAGTAATTTGTTAATACATTTGTGTTTTAAACTTTTTTAGGTTATATTGTATTTGTTATCATTTTTAAACTTACTTGTGAAGTTGTCTTGTTTTTTTCTAAGTCTTTCTTCTTGGTTTTCTTCTTGCAGTTTTTCGGTTTGTTCAGTGAAGATTAGTGACGTTTTCTGCTCTTTTTATACTGTTCTGTTAATTGTAAAAAACTTTTATTGGTTGGTTTGTTTTACAGTAAATTGTATTGGTTACCTGGGGCCATATGTAGGTAGCCTGACATTTACCGATTCATAAATACCGAATTTTACCGATTCGGTATTTATGAATCGGTAAATGATATGTAGGTAATCTATCGGTAATATTTACCGATTCGGAAAGGGTCGGTAATTTAGAATCGGTATTTACCGATTCGGTAATGATGCATGCCAGGAGGCCCATAGGAATCAATGGAAAGCCAGTTACCATTACCGAATCGGTAAATACCGAATCGGTAATGGGGGGAACACAATCAAGGGTGGCAGGGTGTCACAGTGACACCCTGTTGCACCCCTGATTCCTGCATGTGTGCACATTTGGCGCACATACATGCCCTAAGGGCATGTATGTCTGCCACATGGCACTCTTAGTCCAGCAAAATATTGCTTTTTGCAATGTATTCGGTATTTAGCACCAACCTATATTTGGTGCTAAATACCGAATTATTTTCCCTACACATCACTCATTTGAGTGTCACCTACATATCATTTCAGGATTCGGTATTTACCGAATCGGTAAAATTACCGATTCGGTAAATTACCGAATCCTGAAATGTGCCCCCTACATAGCAAAAGCCTAAATACCGGTCGGTAACGGGATATTTACCGAAAATCGGCCGTTACCGACCGGTATTAGGCTTCCTACATATGGCCCTTTGTGTCTAATTAATTTTTTTTCCAGTTATTACCTTTTTTGGTTGATGCTAATAAATGTTTCGTCTTTATTTCAAATGTGTGCATTTTTTATTTTTGTATTGTTAATATATTTGTAAAGTGTAATTTATTGTGTTTAACTATATTATGTGATGTAATATTTATTTTCTTGCAATAATGTTTATATATTTTTTAATTTGTTTGAAATATTATTTTTTGCCTATTTTTAACGATTTTATTGTAGTACTGTGTGTTTCAATATTTTTGTTATTGTTTATTTTATTAGTAGACTATATTCTTTGTTTTTAATATTTGTGTGTTCAATATTGTTAAACTTAGATTTTTTTTATGGAGAAATGTTTGTCATTGATATTTGTGTTATTGCTAATTAAGTATAGGATGGCAATATCTCTGTAAACTATATTATTTTGAAGATAATTTGGTGAGTCAATGTTATTTCAAATGATATTATGTCAAGGATAGACCTAATTTAGATAATCATTCAGCATAAAATATTTCATAGATTTAAGAAGTTTTAATTTGTTGTTAACCGCTGGCATTAATGTGAACTTCTAAATTGAGTTTATTGGCTGAAGTAAAGCCTTAAAAAAAATATTTTACTATTATGTAGATGTGAACAAGGTCCTGGTTGAAGGAGGCAGTACTAATCTTTAACCAGAGAGGGAGAAGAGAGGAGTTGATTGATTTTGCAAGGTTAGGTTCTCAGGATAGTATGATAGCTTAGTTGATTAGATTATGTATAGTAATGTTTCCAAGCTTGATGAGGATAAAGGATTTCCCAGTGTACAGTGCACTTTTGGTAGAAGGAATTCTCATACCTTGGACCCTTTTATTGAAGAAATTTGTCAGTTCCACATTGCGCTCCTCCAGGATTTAGTCAGAATTAGAGAGGCGCATGGTTATGGTTTTAGCATTTGTTCATAGTTTTCGTTTGATTTTTTGCTGATTTTATCCAGTTGTGAAGTTTTAGGAAGCTGGCTTTTGTGTCGAGTAGGTCAGATGTTTATGCTGCATTTTAGTTCTTTGAGCCCTTGTTTACCCTAATGACTTACATGCATAACTTAAAATAGAATACCCCTGGACAGCCTTATTATATAAATGTAAGTCATTGGCACAAGCCACAAATTGCAAAGGATGCCCCCTCTAATGTTTGCCCAAGGTCTGGGCAAACATGGGACAAAATATCTGGCACAGACAGGCATACACACCCGACATTCAAATGATTGAATATTGCACCAGAGTACATGTGGAGCTTTCTTCCATTTTCACCCAAGAGAGGGTATGCCTTGATTCTATTTGGTTTAGCAGGGGGGCTACCCATCATTTAGAAATTCTTGTTCTAGTTCATTTTTTCAAGGTGGTTTTGGAAAGGATCCAAAGAAATTGATTATCCAGTGGTCAGACAAATCAGCTTTGATTGGATTGTCAATAGTTACGCATTTAAAATTGGTAATAACCAGGTTGAGGTTTTGTAACAGCTGAGTTAGGTCTTTGACTATTAGGTATGAAGGCAGTGTCCTTTGGGCATAAAATTGTTGTCATTCAAATGTGACTTGGAATTATTAAGTAAGTGATCTTTGGAGGATAATAATGTGTTTTGAGGTGAGATCAATCAGTTCTTCTGTCAAATAATCGTTATTTCAATGAGGATGGATCTAATCTGGTGAGATTAAGACACTTCGGTACTAGATTAGAGAAATTTGAAGGAGTGGGTCACCAATGGAGCTTTTCAGTGCAGTTTAAATTGTCTCCACATATTATGGTCTCTCCGCCGCTCATTTTACCTACGCTATCATTACACAGAAATTGTATCCTTGAGGAACCAGTTGGAGGGGATATGTGTAGTAGGTAAGCCAGGTTCCATTTAAGAAGAGAATTCTCTTATTGTATTGTAGAATTAAGGCAGTTTTTGACAGATTGTTGGCTGTTGAAGAAGTGCAGTTCTATAAAAAACATTTAAGCACAGCTTGGCACTAGGTTTGCCAATAAGATCACCTTAGAGAGTTTGCCATGAAGTATAACCGTAAAAGATTTACGTTTTTCATACCTATATTGTTTGTTTTGTCTCTGTGAGTGACTCTGATTTCTGTAGTGATCTTCATATGAGGTGAGTTTTGGGGAATTATTGAAGATTAGTTGTTTACCAAAAGTGCAGAAGGGTAGGTAGTAGTAGTAGGAGTTCCTTTTTCAGGTGGTCTTTAGTTGTCTGTTCTTCCATTGGGCAAGATTCATGAGAGAAATCCATTGTTTGTCCTTAGTACGCAGATCAGGATATCATGTTGCACATTTAATCAACAATGTTTAATGAGGCCAAAAGAGTTCGGATCTTATATAGTTTTGACGCTAAGGCTTCAATAGCATCAGTATGAGTCTGGGCTAGATCACATAGATTCCTGATTGTTTCCTGGGGTTTGTTTGGGATTTTTTTGTATCCAGGAGAATTCCGGGTCATGTGGGAATTTTGGGGTAATCACGTTGGTGACAGACAGGTCGATGGCAAGAGCCCAGGGATCTGTCTGCTGGGTGAGTTCACTAGAACTAAAGCAAACACTATCACATGTAGATTTATACTTACTAGGTGCCAGCTGGTAATAGACTAAAAGACCCCTGAGTGCCCTGGGGCAGGTAGGTGGCTGTTGGAACTCCTCAAGTGGGCAGGTTTTGAGAGAGCAGTGTTGACAAGTGAGGTTATCAGAGGATTAAGGTCTGGAAATAGGGCGGAGGCCTGGAACCAAATACGGCTAGATGTACCCCAACTAGGAGATGATGGGCAGATTGCATACCATGAAGTTGACGGGGGCTCATCATGAACAAGGATGAATGGGTAGGAAGCTTACCCGTCCACGACCGTTGTCATATACAGCAATGTGCAGTTCATATTTTTGTCCTTCATAGCCAGAGGTTTGTAGTTTATGGCCATGAGGTATGGTTATAGATCTGCTAGTTTTAGTATCCTCAGTGTAGAATAGCAGATCAGTTTTAATTGCCTAATTTGTCTCAGCATTGAGAGTTTCAGGATTTGGCATGAAAGCACGGTGTTTATTGATTTTCTATGCACTTTTAGTGATTACTGTTGGAAAACTCATTTCAAAGGAACTATATTTTGGGCCAGATTTACCAATTTCTAAAGCAGCGCAGTGCAGGGTCTCTCTGTGAGTCAAGCATAGGTTTTGTACTGAAGGGTACCATTCCAGTACAAAATACTATGCTAGACTAATTTTAAACATGTTCCCACTTTGTATGTGTGCTGTACAGTGCAGCACACTCATGCAAAGTCGGAAAATAAAGGAGAAAACAAGTATTTCTCCTTCATAGCGCCTGGTTGAAGGGTGCACTATTTTCTGATGCTAAATACTGTCTACTTAATTTAGTACATTGGGTTTAGCATCAAATACCTTGGGTGGTTGCTTGTGAACGCCCATGCACCACCCACGGTACGCCCTCTTGACGCTCAGTAATCAAAGCAGCGCTATGCACTACTTCGCGTTACTTTCACATTATTTCCAGCGCTAAACAAGTTCAGTGCTGGAAAGAAACTCAGATAAAAAGAAATCTTAGTAAATCCGCTCCTTTGTGTTTGTACGATTGATGGGTATATGGAAGCATTTGCTTTTAAGCGAGCCATGATTTATAAGCGGGTTAAGCTGAGGGGAGGAGCTCTCTGTAGGCCAAATTCAGATGTGCGCGGACATGCGTATCAGGAACAAAGAGAAACTTTAAGGTACAACATTCAAGGCTCAAATATTTTCAAGGTACAAAAACAATTGCAGCTGCAATATACGCCATAAAACCAAGGAAAGACTTACTTAGTAGCCAAATGCAACGGAATGAGTCGATGGTACACTATACAGAAATACTACGTCCAAAGTAAATTGAATGGTGCAAAGTACACAATAAGGCATGGTGTGAATTAGTGATAAACAATGTGCCTTATGGAATTCAATGGTAAAAGTTCGAAAAACCTACAGGTGCACTTTATTGAATGAATCAAACAATATGGAGTAAAGTCATGGTGCGAATTCCTCAATGTTCATCAGCACAGAGAATCCTCAAAGTCACAGCTTTGTCACAGGATGATATAATAAAGGTGAAAATGATGCAGTCAGCTAGGGTGAAGCGTGGGTATTCCCTGCGTAAACATTAATGAAGTCGTTTTGGTGAACAACATAGGCATTAGGTAGGAGGCACACGAAGGAAAAAAAATATTATGCCTAATCTAGGGAGTTTAACTGCTTTTCTTGAGATCAAACAGTACAATTCCTTTCTCTAAGATAAACCGTAGATCTTTCAGGGTTAGAATAAATCACTTAGAGTCTTTCGGTACAACTGGCCATGGAAAATAGAAGAGTTTTCCTGGACAAATTACCTACTGAAAAATGTTGTAGCCAGTTAGGGAAGATGACTGAGATAATATGTCTCCGAATAGGCCCCTTAGCGAAAATGCTCTTTGCTGTTTGTTTGCGAGACTCCTGGGTGAGGACAAACCGAGGTAATCAGATTTATAAGATTGGAGAGCTTGAGGGAACACTTTCGGTGAAACCATATTAGTCCTGTTTAAGATGGCCACCCAAAAGGTAGGCCTCGGCGGGGTTCACAGAGTTACGCTATGCAGAGCTCGCGAGGTAACCCAAAAATTCAGTTGAGCTGCGTGGAGTTCCTCGAGCGACAGAGTGCGTTAGGTCGCACCCTTCACGCTGATTTTTAGCGACGGGTATTTGTCCCGCGCTGCAAAATCATTGTGAACGGCACCATGCGGAGGGCAAGAGGGTGCTGCTTCTTTCTTTCACTCAAGTAGATGTGCTACTCGAGCGGCAGCCTCCTCAATGCGAATAGAAGGTTTCTCAATGCGAGCGGTCGTGGCCTCCCCGACCGCCCGCGTTGAGAAATCTTGCCGGGAGGTTGTCTGGAGTAAGATTTTCCTCGTTCGCCAACTTAATGTTGGCGAGCATGATTAAGGAAAAAACTCTGCTTCGCTATGCGGGGTGGATTCTTTCGGAACTCTGCGCACTATGCGGATCGTGGTGTCGGAAAAACTCTGCAAACAGAACGGAATATTATGCCCAGGCCTACCAAATGGTTGTTATCTGTTGCTGGTGCTAAGCTCATCTCAAATTGCCAGTGCCGCTGCTCGGAGCTGCTGGGGTGCCCACTGGACCGTCTGCTCAGATCGGAGATGTTTTAAGACATGGGCAAAGTGGGCAATTGCCCAGGGCCCCCACCTTCCAAGGGTCCCTTGGGGAAAGTGGGCAATCTGTCTTTGACTTCTGTATATTCTATTTCTCTATCCCTTCCTCCCTTCTACCTCTGTCTTTCTACCACATATCATCTTCAGGGTTTTTGGGGTCCTGGGTAAGACATATTTAAACTGTTTTTGTATAGCCCGATTTAGTATTGTTTGGCATCAGACAGGCTTGAGGTAGCAGGAAATGGGTAATAAAATTAAAACAAATTGTTCCATACTGGGGGTCCCAAAATATGTCTTCCCCGTGGTCCCCATGTACTTAGAATGACAGTGGCTCAGATAAAGTTGCTGATGCTGGCTGGGCCACAGGGTTGCCTGTGGGAGAGCTGAAAGCTTTGGTCCACTCGAACTACTGTTTTGAGGGAGATGTAGCTGTCACTGTTTGGTGTGGAAGTGTGGCCACTGTGTGTAGATAAAAACTGACAGTAAGCATGTTATCTTTCATACCAGGCAAACTGTGTGCAAATTGCGCATGCCTCCCTATTCCTAGGTGTGCAAAGCGGCCCATTGAGATCAGGCCTTAAGTATTTTCTTTTTCAGAGGACTTGAAAACAAAAATGTTAGACTATAAAAAAAAAAATTGGATAAAGTGTTGAACTAAAGTGCTGGATTTTATATTTCCTTGATCTTGGAGAAACCTATACTTGACGGTCGGGATTTTCTGCTTGGCCATATAATGATAATTGGTATTGGAAAATGACGAGAAGTTATCTCAAACCCCATTATTCCTAGCAACAAATTGTCATTCTGGATTATTCTAAATGGATGTCGAAGGTGAGTAAAAGTCTGTTTAAAAGGAGGTTAAAAGCAACAGGAACAAAGTGAATCATGGGGTTGGATACAGCTTCACAATAAGGATAGAAGTAACATATAAAAACCCTGTGAGCTGAAGAAAATCCAATGTAATCAGTAAAGGTAAGGATTTGAGCCGAGTGAAGTTTGTATTCACATTTGGAAACAGCGTCACAAATACTTTCATATTCCAAATAATACTAGATAACCACCATGTTCGGATAACACAATTGTACTGAAGATATTCGGGCATGGTAATGTCCACCCCTGGCGACTGACTCAAATAGGATCAAAAGCTGTCCATACGTTATTGTCCTTAAGAGTACTCTTTGACATCTTTCCTTGCCTCTGGCCTTTTGGTATATGGTTTATCTGGTTTTCTTGATGGCTGGTGGACCGGTGGCTTCCAAGCTGCCTAGCATTCCGCCTTGAACATTCATGTTCCTGGTCTTTGTTAATTGTTTACTGTTATTGACACACATGTGCATCACACGTTGCTCCAATTGGTGGGAGCCGGGCCCACGCCGCTCGTCTCTGAATGTCTTGGGAGCCTACAAATATGCTTACTCAGCACCACTCTTCATATCGTTTCCCTCAACATACAGAGCTTGAACACCCCGCTCAAACGTAGAGCATTCATGAATTGTTGCGCCGCAAAGAGGTCGATTTGGCCCTCCTACAGGAGACGCACCTCCTCCAAGTTGATACCAAGGGGCGCCACTCTTATTGGTACCCCACACAATTCCACTCTTGCTACACTTGCAAATCCTGGGGCGTGGCTGTCCTGCTCCCCTGAGATCTTTCCTTTAAATTAGACAGTACTTACAGAGACAACAAAAGACAACAAATAGGCCTATGTGATACGTTCGGCTCCACTCAGCTGACTGTAGCATTGATTTATGGCGCCAATGGGTACAGGGAGGAGTTTTAGACCAACCTCTTCCTAGGGCTTTGCCATTTCCACTAAAGGGAATTAGTACTAGGTGGTGACTTTAATATCCCTCTAGACTTCCGATTTGACAGTTCCCACCCCTGACAAGAACAACCTTGCACACCTGCAGCCCTGGACCAGGGAATGTTGGACTTGGTCCTAGTGGACGCTTGGCGACACCACCACTCCGAAGAGCGAGACTATACGTTCTATTCCAGTGTCCACAAGGCATATTCCCAACTCAACTATGTCTTAGTCTCCCAGTCCCACTCCTTAATATCAAAATCGATTTTAGTGCCATTTTGGATCATGCCCTAGTCTGGTTGACATTAAGCCGAGTGGCCCCACAGCGCTATTCCCCAGGCCATGGGTCCATAAAGAAGTAGCGCTCAGAGACCTGGTCCTACATGACTGCCTTAGAGAGGCCATACATTACACTGAGGAAGTGTCACTGGCAACCCTGTGGGACGCTGCAAAAGAAGTCTTCCGGGGAGAACTAATTTCCCACACAACAACATTCGAAAGAGTAAATAAACTTCATCAACAAGAACTGGAGACTCACATACAACAGGCAGAAGCGAGACATAGGGAGGGGGGCTCCTAGAGGACACTGAGAGACTTACGCCAATTCAGAGGTGAGCTCGAACATCTTGTCATGAAAACAGTAGCCAGGAAGCTGCTATATATCAATCAAAAGTACTACGAAAAAGGAGACAAGACAGATAGGAGTCCGCTTCCTATGCAATCACATTAGGGAAATAGCAATTGATGTGGGCTGCCTCCATCGGGAGACAGACGAGATACTCAAGGTCTTCCAAAGCTACTTTTGTACCCTCTACCAGGCCCAACAACTTGATGCTCAGCATCAAGATGACTACCTGCGCGCCTATACCTCTCGCGAGAAAGCCGAAGAGTTGCGCCTCCTTGAGGACAATATCACCCCCAGAAGAGGTCCAGGTAGCAATCAGCAACCTCGCCTCTCGCAAAGCACTCGGCACTAATGGCTACACTGCCACCTTCTACAAAGCCTACACCTCCCTCTTGATAGAGCTCCTGGTGAAGGTGTTTAATTCTTTTTTTAACTCTGAAGTGGTTACGGATACCTCTGCTGGAGTCTCATATCATCCTCATTCTCAAACCAGGCAAACCCGCTACAAAATGCTCCTCCTAAAGGGTTAGAGCAATGCTAGATTGCGATGTGAAACTATTTGCTTCTATCCCTGTAGCCCGCCTACACCAAGCCTGGCCTTCCTGAATTGTTCAGACTCAATCTGGCTTCATTTGCAAACCGGCAGGCGAATGTCAACACACAGCTGACAGCGGCTCTTATAGAGGTGGCTGAAGGGCGGAAACAACCCATGGCCCTCCTCTACCTCAATGCTGAGAAAGCGTTCGATAGAGTTGACTGGAGTTATCTCTCTAGGGTCCTTGAAAAGATCCACCTAGGGCCCAAGGTGAAAGCTTTTAATCTTACCAATTTCCAGCAACCCACTGCTAAACTCAAAATTATTGTCTCCTTCTCCCCACCAATAAGGCTCACTCGGGGCACCAGACAGGGATGCCCCTTATCCCCCTTAGTATTTGCTCTCATGATGGAACCATTGGTAGCCAAAATCCAGTCCGTTCCAGCAATCACTGACTTGATAGTCAATGGCAGAAAACACAAGTTGACTTTATTTGCAGTTGACATCCTCTGTTTTATAATGCACCGTGATACCACATTCCCGGCACTAATGGGGGAGTTGGATTCCTTCTCTTAGGTATCGAATTTTGACATCACCTTCTCCAAGACACCGGGCCAGGGGTGTCGCAGATTCCCAGAATGCTTCAGGGATCCTGTTGAGCAGGGTGGTTCTCAGTGGGAGACATCAGCCATTACCTACCACCCTGTACAAAGGATACATACTCCTGTAACATTCCTGTACTCCTTACCTCCCTTTTCAAGGATCTCTATCACCGGGGGAAGCTAAAGATCTCATGGTTGCACAGACTTAAAAGCTTGAAAATGAATTTCATGCTCTAGCTCTTATATGTTCTACAGACCCTTCCACTGGTCATCCCTCCATCAATCGTATTCACATCTGCACCAAAATGCTTGCTTTCGTGTGGGAGGTAAATCCCAGAGAGTGGTATGAGCAATCTTGAGCAGACCAGTATCAGAAGGTGGCCTATGCTTCCCAGATGTCACAACCTATATCTTAGGTGCACAGGTTCTCCCATCCCTCAACTGGAACCATAACCCTGAAGGGAAAGCCTGGGTCAAAGTGGAGTAAGCCTTCTCCCCCTCCCCACGATAAGGGCATCTATGGCTTCCAACATCATGTGAGACGGAAGCTCCCCAATAACTGCTTCTGACATCAACACTCTTTGCCTACTGGAGGGAGGTGCAACAGCGTAGGACATTCCTGACCTACCCCTTTCGGCTCACCCCTTCTACACTTAACCCTTTATTTATCCCCAGGCAAGACTAATCCAGTCTCCTTCAGTTGGGTCCAGGGCCGCTCTCCTATTCTGCAAGACTTCTACGACCACGGAGACTTAGAACTGTGTGGAGACCTAGGGGCTGAGGCATATGGGGGGGCCATATGGCAAAGAGCGGCTAAATCCTCGATCTGCAATCGCTACAAAGAGAATGCATATAAAATATTGACCTATTGGTACCTCACACCTGTTGGACTTGCCAAGATATTCGGAGGTTCAGCTTTGTGCTGGAAGCGGTGTTTACATACATGGTGGCCTTGGCCACTGATTCAGACATTCTAGGTAGAGATCCAGTGCACAATACGCCATTATGAATGTTCTACTACCAATGAATGCACTCACGATTCTCTTAGGTGACCCGGGAGGACGGATAGACTTTTTCCTTTGATGACCCCCCCAAAGTTGTTTATACTCCCACCTGCTCCTAGCGGTGTGACTGTGTATAGCCCAAATGTGGAAACAACCACTACCTCATTCTTTCAACGTGGTGGAGGAAGGTTTGGTCCATTTACAATATCGAGAAATTGTCTGCTACCATCCACGATGGAGTAGCTAAATTTGATATCATATGGAGTCCCTTCACCACGCACATAAAGCGCCTACGACAGGCAGGAGGGCTCCATAAGACAACGTCCAGAACACCACGTGCATCCGATATTCACATCATGTCTTCCTCTGACCCTGAAGGGAGATTTTCAGGAACACAACTCCCACTTTCATGATCAGGCCTTCATCTTTTGCTTTTCCCTCCTTTTTCTCCTCTCTCTCTTCTCCCCCCTTTTTGGATTGTTTGAGGAGATGTGGAGGGTTTTCTTTTTATCCAATGTACTAATTGAGCTGGGTTGTGTTTCATTAGTCTTACTCATTGTAACCATAAGTATACGTTCTGCACCGCCCATTTTCTTTTTATCTTGCATATTGCTTCAAATGGAACTATATTGTGTGTCATATCCGTAGCCCTTTTCGTGAAAATACAAAATACAATTGTTAAAAAAAAATATGATAATTCGAGCAACTTTACAGAGCAATCAAGATGTTGACTTTCTATATGGTAGTACTAAGAAGGGGGAAGGTTTTAAAGTATAGACAGATTCTAGAGTTCTTTTTTTTCTTTTTTTTCTTTTATTTGCATTTTCAAAAAAAGATAGCAACAAACAACTCATGGCTTGCAGTGCATATTACCTGCACATCCTCCCCATGCACAGATAACATTTTAGGCTACACATGGAAATGGCACATTATGGACTGGTGTTTAACCCGAGCCACCCGCCGGATCATGCTGGTCTTTATGTCTTAGGTAGTCCAGGAGTGGTGCCCATATGTCCTTGGGGCGTGAAGCTGCCGGAAGTTCTTCAGCATATTTTACTAAGTTCTCCTTGCAATACACTAGATCTTTGATCCAGCACTCCAGCTGCGGAGATGTCCTATCCCCCCAGTGCAATGACACTCTTCACTTCGCAAGCAGCAGCGCAATTTTTACAAATGTACCCACTGCACCTTTCAGATATGGAGTCACACCCAGTAGACAGACATTGGGTGTACCTTGTAAAGTGACAGTGGTCATTTCCTGCAGGAGATCTATAATCGCAGACCAGAACTTACAGATGCGTGGGCAGCCCCATGCCAGATGCATGAATTCCGCCCCATGTGCCTTACATCATGTACAGGAGTCAGTGTCCCTGAGCCCATATTTATGTAACCGGACAGGTGTGTGATAGACCTGGTGTATGTATTTAAAATGGATAATGCGCATATTGCCGTTTGAGGTGAGGGCTTCAGATAATCGGCAGCAATATTCCCAATCTGCTACAGTAAGGGTTGGGTCAATCGCATCTTTCCAGCGGTCAAGGCTTTTATTGGTGTCCAACTGGATTTCATCCCGAGCTGCACTATATAGTTTAGTAATTAGTTTGTGGTGAGTGGGGCTGGTTAAGATCAGTTGTAGTCTGTGCAGTGTCGGTGGTTCATCAGGGTAGGTGCGATACCAGGCTTGGATGGCCATCCATGATCTGTGATACGTGACCATGAACAGCAGGGTTTTGTTTTGTATGTACTGTACGTCCTCTGTGGTTATAAATTTGCCATTTAGATATAAATCTTGCATTTTTGTTATTCCAGCATGCTTTAGTGTGGACAGAGCGCCCGTTTCTTACGTGACAGATGAGGCTGCATGATGTGCTAGTGGGATCATCGGAGCATATAGGGCAAGCTTAGCGGCCTTGTGGCCTAGGGTCTGCCAGGCGGCGATCGTGCAGTCGATTGTGTTTATTGCGGCTCTGGGCGTTCCGCGTCTAGAGTGAGTCAGGAAGCCGTGTAGTGGGATTGGGTGTGCAGCCCCATCTTCTACTGCAATATGCCATATATAGTCGTGGTGGCCATACCAATAATGGGCATATTGTGCCTGGGCACATAAATAATATATATGCGGGTCTGGCACATTAAAACCTTCCCTCTTACTTAAACATTTGGCACCCGACTGACCTGAACTCCAGGGCGCGACGGTGGGTGACGCTTGGGTTCATGATCGCAAAAAGAAACATCGCACGGCTTTGGAGGGCTCCGAATCCGCTGACAATAGTGGAGTGATCCAACGATATGGATTGGTGCATTGTGACTGAGAAATCCATCTAAGCCAGGAGGTGCCCGAACAAGTGGACACAAGTCTGGGGTCAGTGGAACACTTATAGAGGGGAGATCTGTGCACCAACATGGACCAGAGACGACGTCACGGAGGGTCTTGATGTTGTTTGACAGGTCTGCTGTCTGGTTATTGTAAGGTGTGCTCTCGGGGAGAGTAGAAACTGTCCACTGTATGAACCGCCATGACTGCAAATGTGTTGTTTATGTAACATGCCTTTTCTTTGGGGGCGTGGCTTCGGCGCGGAGCGGAATGGCTGCCATCTGAGGGAGCTCCGCCAGCCAGATCATAATCCTCATTTTCCCATCCTATTTTCGTCCTGTGCACGGCCCGGACCTGCCCACATGAATGGTAGAGCTCTGATTCAGTAGGCGTGCGCGACCTGGCACGAAGAATCGAACTCGATGCTTGAGCGGCCGGAGGTGAAAATGGCGCCCGTGCTGGATTAGCGGGAGGAGCGGCACGCAGCTGTAACTACGTAGGGGCGACTGGTCTGAAGTGCCTCGCTGGGCCTGTGAGGATCGGCGTGTTGCGAGAGGGGGACGCGCCGGTACCTGCCGATCCCGTGTCCCCGACGGCTCCCGTCCTATTGGGACAGCGGAGGGCCGAGGAGCGGGCGGGCGCAGCTGTGGGGGCTGTGGCGTCGGATCGCCTGGGGGCTGGATGTTGCTTCTCCACGTGTGAGACATTGGCCCCGGACTTCGAGCGGCGGACTGCGGTCGGGGCTGCTTCATCCGTGATCTGCCCTGCAGCAAAGACAGTGGGCTGAGGACTCCGCCGAGAGAGCGCTGCATGATATCGGCCCTGGGCTCAGAGAGGCGGGCTGCGGCGGCGGATGCCTGAGGTCGGGGCTGCTGTATATATGATCTGCCCTGACGCTGAGTAAGAGGACTGTGGCTTCCACCGGTACAGCGCTGAACAAACGAAGAAGCGGAGGACGCAGTGAGTTCCCGTGCTGCGGATACGACATCGGGACCCACTGCGGAGCGAGGAGACGACGGTGAGGCCCTACGAGCGCAGTAAGTGGGGTGTGGGGCGGCGGCTGGGCCGGGTGCCGGTTGGGCGGTGTGGTTTCGCTGGACGCCGGCAGCGCTGTTGTGCTGTGGGGGTTGGCGGGGCTGGATCTGCCCGTGTGGCTGCGGTGCGGGGCCGTCACATTCCCCTCAGGCGCCTGGAGGGTGGGCCCGGGGCTCTGTGGTTGGGGGGCCTCGCGGGGGTGCTCCAGCACTCTGGTCAGCCTGTTACTGTGGACTGGCGGTGGCGGGAGGTCCCTGCGGGGCCCGTTCTGCTAGGCGCCGGGTCACCATCCGGTGACTGCGTGGCTGACCGTGTGACCTGTAAGCCTCCTGGGTGTGCAGTCGACAAGAGTCCTGTGATGGGCGGAGATTAGATCCTTCTGTAACAAGAGACATCACACTGCAGAGTGACTTCACCTTGAAGCTGGATTGGTGCTTGAGTGGAGAGCTACGTGGTGGCGGGCCCCGGTGGGCACGGCAGGGACCGCTTGCAGTTTACTTAGGGAAGCATTTCCCCACACATGAGACAATTCCTGAGTGGCTGAATAACAGCTCACGGAGAGGATCACTGGGCTGGTGAGACCGCTGACCCTGATGGCGTGCTAGATCATTACGTGGAGTTGCCCACTGGGCGCTGTGGCTTAACTATGGGAAAATCTGATCCTAAACAGCCTAAATTACAGTTTGAGAACAAGCGCACCACACGGGCCACTGAATCAATGGGGGAGCAGGCCGGAATGCAGGGTGCCGAGGGAGCGGCCGCCGATGCAGAAGAGGACACCAGATCTATACTATTGGAACTGCGTGCTGGCATGAGGTCGATTGACAGCAAGATTGATGCGCTGGCGACTGGCTTAGACATAGTCAAGAAGAAGGTAGACAAACACGAGAATAGACTGGATGCTTTAGAAAATAGACTGTCTGATACGCAAGATTCTCAAGCCGAGAACAGAACTCAGATATTACAGATGGAGAAAGTTTTAGAAGTTATAAGGGCAAAGAATGAGGACTTGGAAGCGCGGTCTAGGCGCAATAATCTGCGCATTATAGGTATGCCGGAATCCACTGCTATTACCAGGATGGAGACTTTTGTAGATGGGATGTTGAGGGACCTGTTTGGCACCGTGTTATCCGCAGTGATGATAGTAGAGAGGGCGCACTGAACTCTGGGACCTAGACCTAGACCGGGCGCGCCGCCGCGGCCAATAATAGCGCGTCTCCTGAACTATGCTGACAGAGACGCTATACTGCGGGAGGCAAGATCGCGAGCGCCACTTACGTATAAAGGAGACACGTTGTCCTTTTTTCCGGATTACACTCCGGCCGTACAGGCAGCTAGAAAAGAGTTTATTTCAGCGAAGAAAATACTGCAAACTGCCTCAATACCTTACGCTATGCTGTATCCGGCTAAACTCAAAATAACACATGATGGTCAAACACACTTTTTCACTGACTCAAAATCAGCTCTGAAATTTGCAAAACATGCCAGTAAGTCTGCACCTCGACGGAGCGGAGGGGAGACCGTGGTGGCAGAGTCAGGTCTGGAGGACCCAGACTAGTTTTGATACACAGCATTAGATCAACCACTACGGTCGTGAGATTGGATTTTGACTCTAATACTATTGGAACTACGCGTATACCTCTGCTCTCTATTTCTCCTTGTCTTCCTGAAATGTTTTGTGGGATTGTACTGGTTTATACCTCCTGGGCGAGTTCGCAGGGGGTGGGCAACACTATTTTGGCTGCGTGAGGCCTGACTACTGGGCTAGTTAGCGACTTGTTGCGGGGCGGGTACTGAACCGCGGGTCACAGATAGATTTGCTTCTCCATGTGTGATATTAGGTGCCACAATGCACAGATTAATTTTATAGCTTTAATCTGGCACCCACACCTCGGTGTGAGCACTCGCTGCTGGTCCACGTTCCCTATTGTTGTGTTACATGGGTTGCGGGGTGAATGGGTGGGGGGAAGGTGGTGTTCGAGCTCGGCCTAATTGGGAGGTTGGAGTGGGAGGGGGCGGAGAGGGTTGGGTGGGTGGGCTGTTTTTTTGTATTGTTTATGTGATTATTTTGTTATATATGATGCGCTGAAGTCGGTTGGAGTGTGAAACGAGATACATAAGAGTGTGCCTGGAGGGAGGGCTGATGATGCCCTTCTGCAGCTGTCCTAGGGTTTACTAGGTCGATTACATGCAACCAAAGACAGTTATGAGTGACACGATCCGATTGTTGACGTGGAATGTGAGTGGACTCAACTCACCTAAAAAAGTAAGACATGTATTGGCTTACCTAAACAGGCATTCGGTGCATTTAGCCCTATTACAAGAGACACACTTGACAAAATACACGGAACGGTGTATTGCGGGAAGGTGGGCGGGGTTTAAACTAGCGGCTTCGTACTCCTCTTACGTGAGGGGCATGATGATCTTGGTCAAAAGAGGAGTAGAGTTTCAACCAATCCACATGCATGCAGATGAGGAGGGCAGAGGGGGATGGTGCAAGGAAAACTATGGGGGTCACTGGTAACTATCATTAATATGTACGGCCCGATTGCGGACGACCCGATATGTTTCTCCCGGATGTACACAGTACTCAGGAGCTGGCCAGCGGCCGCTGTGTTATGGGGTGGCAATCTGAACACATATTTAAACCCAGATTTAGATAAATCCAACCCGCTGACTCACCGCACCCCGAGTTGCTAGGAGCATAGCTTGCGCACTTGAAGAGTTTGGTTTGAGAGATGGGTGGGTGGAGTGCGAGACATCCCCTAGGGAAAGAAGGCACACATGCGACACCATTACATGGAAGCTGGTCGAGGTTAGACTATTGGCTGTTGGATGAGGAGGCCATGAGCTGGATGCGTGAAGTTGTGCATCTACCGCGTACGCTCTCCGATCACAATCCTGTCCAGTTGGATCTAGATATTCCATTGACTATACATCGGCTATTCACCTGGCGACTACGGTCAGAGGCGTTACTACACCCGATCTATGATGGAACTATAAGGGAAGCAATCCTACACTATTTTGCGACGAATACGGGCACGGTCGACAGGGCTTCCACGCTGTGGGACGCTTTTAAGGCCACGATCAGGGGAGTGTGTATCGGCATGGCGGCAGGCATACTGCGCGATATACGGACGCAACTGCTAAACAAAGAGAACGCCCTAAGGGACTTAGAATGCGAATATGAACTGTCACAGTCGACATGGGTACTGGCTCGCATACAGGAGACACTCACCGAATATGAGATATTGGCAGAGCCGGAATTAAAATACATGTCCCGCAGACACGCAGCGCAAAGCTATGGGGAGGGTGGCAGACCGGGGCGCACACTGGCGACCAAGATCAAGGAACCTCAAGGTCACACGCATATAGACATGATCATAGATGAGGACGGGGTAGAGCATTATCATCCGTTGGCCATTACAGAGCAATTCAAACGGTTCTACGAAGACATATACACATCAAGGGGTGGTGCAACGGAGGCCGAGATGGAGGACTGCTTAGAGGGGGTGGCATGCGCCTGGCTCTCTGACGCCCATAGGGAATATATATGCAAGCCTATAGATGAGATAGATGTTAAGACAGCAATTTTGACTCTATCCAATGGCAAGGCACCAGGACCTGACGGTCTTACAGCGGAGTTTTATAAGAGATATGTAGACTTAATTACGCCTCACTTCCTTGAAGTATACGCTGAGGCGCATGAGGTTGGAAGGTTGCCACCGACAATGCGTCAAGCGCTAATAATCACTCTGCTTAAAAAAGACAGACCCCCGGACAGATGTGATTCTTACCGACCTCTGTCGTTGATCAACATAGATGCGAAGATCTTGGCCAAAATTCTAGCGACCAGGCTACAACCACTGATGCCATGACTGGTGCTGCCTGATCAGTCAGGCTTTATACCAGAGAGGTCCACATCACATAATCTTCGCACCATTTTCTCCATGTTCCACATACTTGAACCAAACCTGCCGGCGGCAGCTGTATTACTAGACGCTGCAAAAGCGTTTGATTCGGTGGAATGGAAATATATGTTTTATGTCTTACGTCGGATGGGTTTCCTCCGTTATTCTCACAGTGGATAGCGGTGCTATATGCGGAACCGTCGGCACGGGTAAGGGTTGACGGTTTAAACTCGAGACCCTTTGGTATAGAGAGAGGAACGCGCCAAGGATGCCCATTATCCCCGTTGCTATTTGCGATTATTTTAGAACCACTGGCGTGTGTCATTAGACAGCGACACAGACAGACGGCACTCAACTTTACTTATCGCACGGTAGCCATATCACTATACGAAGACGACATGGTGCTTTTTGTTCATGAGCCATCTCGGTACCTGTCTCAGTTACTCCGCGAATATATCAGATTTGGCCACCTATCGGGTCTGGCTATTAATTGGGACAAGTCCATTATCATTCCACTAACGTAGTCCACATTGCAACCTGATGTGGAATATTCACTTGTGTGGTCTACTGACCCAGTTAAATATTTGGGGGTGTGGATTCATAGGGACCTGAATACGGTGATACGTGAGAATTACGGCAGAGCGTATACGAAATTAGAACAGCAGGTAGAGCTGTGGCTCTCCTTGCCACTGTCGCTGGCGGATCGAATTGCTCTGATTAAAATGGTGTTACTACCGCGCTTTTTATACTTATTTGATAATATTCCAGTGGTGCTCGCGAAGGAGTTTTTTCATAACATTCGGCGACTGTTGATACGGTTGCTCTGGGGTGGCAAGAACAAACGGGTGAAATGGTCAAAGCTCACTGAAGGGTATGATAGGGGGGGGGTTCGATGCGCCAGACCTCTATATCTATTATTTGAGCGCACAGGCCAAATACGTATATTACTGGCACAGACCACATGCATATACTCCGCACGTCGCGGTAGAGGAAGGGGACGCTCACCCAATTCCATTGCACAGTGTAGTAACGCACCGAGCGAGAGGCCCCCCGAAAACTGTAATCAATTCGTCGATGCGACAATAGCAGCCTGGCAGGCGATAGGGCGATTGGCTCGGAAACTACCTATTTATGCACCAGACATGTACATTGAGCATCACGCCGCAATGACAGTGACTCAAGAGGCGCCATCGATGCGCCTGCTTCGTGAGGCAGGGCTTCAACGGATGCAGGACCTCTATCCGGCAGGTTCGTTTCTTACATCGGACGATCTGCAGTATGTGAGCAATCAGACATTGTTATTTAAATTTGCGCTGCATAGACTACGACATGCGACCAAACTACATTACACAACATACCCTCTAGAGCCGCCTACACTTAAATCATTGCAGTTTGCTCTCACCACCGCTACTAACAAAAGAATGGTCTCCAGACTCTATAGATTGATAAAGAATTAATGCAACCCTGATCCAGATAGAAGTTGGGAAAGGTGGAATTTGTGTCTTACAGAGCCCATAGTTGAAAAGAATTGGAAGCACATTTGTGAACTGACAGGGGCGCTAAGTCCGAATGGCAACTTGCGCATAATACATTTTAAATATATACATCAGGTATACTATACGCCTAAACGCTTGCACAGCTTTGGGTTAGGTGAAACTGATTGTTGTACACAATGTGGTCAAGGGGGGGCTGATTTCATGCATTTAGCTTGGAGTTGCCAAAAGGTGAACGAGTTCTGGGAAGAAGTGGTGCAGACTTTAGTGAGCATGACAGCAGCGGACATACAGTGCACCCCATTGGTTTTTCTGCTCTGTTGTGTGCCACACCTCAGGAGTGTGAAAGGGAGATTTGTGCGATTGACACTTATGCTGGCGGCACGCAGAGTGGCGGTGGTCTGGGGGGGTCGGCGTAGGCCTAAAACAGCACAATGGTTGGAAGACCTAGGGGAAGATTTATGAGGGACTTGCGCTCCTTTTACGCCGCCGTTGCGTCACTTTTGTGACGCAGCGGCAGCGTAAACCCTGCGCCATGTTGTGCCCCATTTACATCGTGACGCATCTATGGAGATGCGTCACGGTGTAAAGCCCTGCGCCACATGAAACCTGCGTCAGGTTTCATGTGGGCGTTTCTACACAGGGGGGGGCGTTCCATCGCAGGAACGCCCCTGAAAAGTGACTGCACTGCGCCAACCTTACGCCCGCAGATGCGTCACGTATCTGCTTGTCCTTGCGCCACGATGCACCGCATTGTAAATGCGGCGCATCTGCGGTGGTGCAAGGGCAAACTTGCGTGACACATTTTCCCTGGCGCATCCATGCTGATTTGCAGGGATGCGCCAGGGAACATAAATCTGCCCCTCGTGTACTGTAGAGAGAACATGGGAATATATGCGGAAGAACTGCCAGTAATGGCCAGACCCCGAGATATCTGGGAACCACTGCGAACCTTCCTATTAGCCAGGATGACTGATGGTGAGTGAGGAGTGTTGTGAAGGATGCCGAGGGCACTGTTGGAGAGATGGACATTCTTACTAGGGGATGTGACCGCACTTTGACACGACTATGTAATTCTTGATTACGTTTTGAAAACAGATGTTTGTGGTATGATTTTCTTCTCTTATTTTTGTGTATCTTTTTTGGTTTTATCATTTGATCTGTTATTTTTTTTTTCTTTTTTTAATGGTATACATTGCTTCTGTAGGGAGTCTTGAGGATATTGGGAGATATGCGTTTATGGTTTTTGGCATTTTATGTTTGTTTTGTAAACGTGTTCAATAATAAAACTTTAATAAAAAAATAAAATTAGAAAAAACATGCCTTTTCTTTAATAAAAGTTAAAACCTTCCCTCTTACAGTCCAGAATGAGTGTGTCCCATGCCACACTGGGTTGCCTGCCACCCCACACAAGTCATACCAGCTGCAAACGGATGCCTCTAAAAAACTGGTTGGGCAGAGTTATGGGGATGTTGCAAAACAAATGTAAAAAATGCGGCAGTATAATCATTTCGATCAAGGCAATGCGATCAGCAAGAGAGAGTGGAGATTTTATCCAGCTGGACACTAATTGTTCCAATTTCGTATATGCTTTGCCATAATTCTCCCTCATTACCAGCTCTGGGTCCCGATGGACCCACACTCCCAGATATTTCACTGGGTCAGAAGACCAGGTAAGTGGAAATTCAAGGTCAGGCGGGTCGTGCACTCTGTTAAGGATATTATGAGGGATTTGCCCCAATTTTTTGTGAGTCCAGAAAAACGCCCGAACCTGGTGTACTCACGGAGCAGCGGTGCCAGGAAGCGCTGAGGTTCTCGAACGAATAGTACCATATCGTCGGCATATAGAGAAATGCCTATGGGTCGCATTGCAAAACGCAGTGCCGATTCTCTGTGTTGCTGTCTAATGATGCAAGCCAGTGGCTTGAGTACCACAAAGAACAATAAGGGGGAGAGGGAGCAACCCTGCCTCGTCCCTCTGCAAATACGTATGGGCTCAAGTGTCAGGCTGTCCACACGTACCCTCGCCGTTGGGCCTGTACACAGTAACGGACCCATCTACAAAAGAGCTCAGGTATCCCCATTCTCCGCAGTATACTGAACGTGTAGCCCCATTCTATAGAGTCTAATGCTTTGGCAGCATCCAGCATGACTGCAACAGCCTGTAAGTCTGGGTCTAGGGGATGGAATATGGCAAATATTGAGCGCAGATTATGTGACGTGGACCTGTCTTGCATTAACCCCGATTGGTCCGGGAGAACCATTGTGGCCAGCAAAGATTGGAGCCTGGTAGCCAGAATTTTGGCCAATATCTTGGCATCGTTATTGGTTAGGGAAAGCGGTCGATACAACTCACAGCGTGATGGGGATTTGTCCTTTTTTCGTAGGGTGATTATTAAGGCTTCCCTGAACGGGGGTGGCAGTCTGCCCTTTTCGTAGGCTTCCTCATACATGTCTAACAGGTATGGTGTGAACTCCTCTGCATTTACTTGATAGAATTTGCACGTGAGCCCAACCGGGTCCCGGGGCCTTCCTATTCGGGAGGACACGTATCGCTTTGCGTATATCAGCTGCAGTGAATGGCTGACATAAGTTTTCGCATTGTCCGTCCGACAACCAGACGAGCGCAATGTCATCCAAACAGTCGTCGAGCTCCCCGGGGTCTGACTCGTTCCTTGATGCATATAGGTCCGCATAGAACTCCTGAAATTGTGTAGCTATGTCCTGTGGTCAGCAGTGATCTGTGTCTGTTTTGTCAGTGATTTTTAGTATGGAGTGTTGATCGTTCCTACCCCTAATTTTCATAGTTAGGCTGCGACTGGGTCTCCCGCCTTCGCCATATGCCCGGGAAGTATGCCTTTTAGATATATATCGCACCTCGTCTGTCGCCAGCTCATTATGCTCCGGCAGCAGTTCTTTAATTCTCACCGAAGCGCCAGCTTGCGATTAAATCTCTTGCTCTTTTTCGAGGCGTTTCAGTTCTGCCTCGACCCTGGAAAATCACCCGCTGATGTCTTTCAATATGCCTACTGGTGTACTTATACAAGTGGCTCTTATGGTAGCCTTGAAGGCTCCCATAGTGTGGCCGCTTCGCTAACCGAGCCTTTATTAATAGTGAAGTATTGCAAGATGGCTTCCGTGACCGTTTCCTTATAGATCGGGTTCAGTAAGGCCTCTGACTTGAACCTCCAGGTGAACTGACGAGGGGCACTCCCCGGTATCTGCAATGTGAGCTTAACTGGATTGTGGCCTGATAGGGTTCAAGGTAATCTGCCAATGTCTGTCACCCAGGAGTTCGCCCCTCTTCCCAGCAGCTAATAGTCTAGTCATTACCAGCCCCCGTATGCAGTTGACGCATGTGTGCCTTCTAGCCCATCTATATGGTGCGCTCTCCACGCATCCACAAGATCGAATTCAAGCATCCCACCTTTTATGACATGTGCTGCCTATGGGGAGTGTCCATCTTTTTGGCTGGATTTGTCTTTGTGGGGATCTAGGTGTGTGTTTAAACTCCACCCCATATGATCTCTATGTCTGGCCAGTCTCTCAAAACTTTGAATATACCAGCAAAGAACCCAGGCTCGTCTGTATTAGGACCGTAAACATTGACTAAAGTGACAAGTGACCCATGCAATTTCCCAAGGAATAGGGCGTAGCCACCATTTTCATCAACAGCAGACTGTATTTCTGTAAACTGGACACCTCTTTTTATTAGTGTGAGTACCCCTCTTGCGTATTAAGAGTAGGAGGATGCAAGTCAGAACCCCGCTCAGTGGGAGCCCACCCTGGAGTCAGTGTGGCGTGTCAGGTGAGTTTCTTGAAGCATTGCGACTGCAACATTGTGCCTATTTGTGAGCGATTACCTGTCTGATTTTCTTGGGGGAGTTCAGACCACGCACATTCCAGGTCAAAAATGAAAGCATTACATTCTTATGCCCAACCATGTCACCTAGCTAAGCGTCCAGTGCACACTCATGAGGAGAATTCGGATGCCAATGAAGTGGGAGCAACATGAGCAGCAGCAAGCCAAGCACAACAATCCCAGTACCCAACCCCACCCCCCCATCCCTTCCCACCCACAACAGCATCCCAAATATGCTGAGGACATGATCCCTGAAAAAACCCACAATCCCAACAATAAACGATACTCATCGATGCAGATGGGGATCTCCCGTCAGGGGGTTTCCAGGAGCCCGGTCTCCCTCCTTGCAGAGGAAGTCAGACAACAGTGACCATGTGTCTATTTTATTCCTTCAAGCTTGTGCTAGCGAGAAGTTCAGTCGGCCTTCATGTAGCGCAGAACTGCATTGTCACAGGGACCGTATCGCTGGTTAATCTGAGTCCCCTGCATCCTGGGCCCGCTGCGCACGTCCTGCCCTTGTGAACCGTTTTAGAAATTCCTGTGCTGCTTTTGGAGTTTTGAATATTTCCTTGCGTCCTTCGTGGTCAATACGAAGTCTGTCTTGATATAGCATAGCGTAGGTGATTTTCCCTTTTTGCAGCTGCTTCTTCACCGCTGCGTATTCCCTCCTTGTTGCCTGCACCATCGCCGTGAAATCAGGGTAAAAGTCAGGTTGAAAGCCCCGGTAGTTGAGCTCGGGTTTCTCTCGGGCATTTGAAGAATCGCGTGGCGGTCACTGTAATTTAACAGTTTGGCAATGACCGGATGCGGTGGCGCACCCTGGGGTGGGCTCGCCACCAGCGATCGATGTGCGCGCTCCACCACCAGAAGGGATGAGAGATTTTCCCGGCCAAAAAGGTCAGTAAACATCTGTAATATGTATATCTCCATCCTACCAGTATTTGTAGTTTTCTGGGATGCCCATTATGCGTACGTTACTGCACCGCGAGTGTGCTTCCAAGTCCTCGTTCTTGGCCTGCATGATATGTAGCAGTTTTTCCATTTCGGAGCACCTGTGGGATGTGGCTTGGATATCATCTTGCACCATGGAAATCCACTGCTCCGCTTCAGAGATTCTAGGGGATTGCTTGTCTAATTTTGTCGCCATTGTGTCCATACTCTGATTTATGGTGTCTATTTTGCAGTCGATGGAGTGCAGGCTCTGCTGCATGGCCAGCAGCGTCGTGGTGAGCTGGGAAGACCCCCTAGGGTCGTGCTGGGCCTCTTGTGTCGATTTCGGTGCTTTTTGGGATTTAAATGTGAGGCGTGGTTGGCCCTTCTCAGGTTTGCCGATTGTGGCGACAAGGTATGACAGGTTGTTAATAGCAAGTTTGAGGATGCCTGTCTGTACTAGTTGCGCAGCCCTCAGCCCAGAGGACCGCAGGGGAGACAGCGAGGGAAAGGCCAATGTGGGCATACAGTTGGTCCACAACTTCACCAATGGCCGCTATGGCTGTTCACATTCCCGAACCTTCACCCATAAGCACGCAGTCCATGAACATTGATAGTTCCTGCAGCTCTCGGTTATACTGATCAGGCAGGGGTATATCTTGAGCGAGGCGGATATTCAGGTGGGAGGGGAGGTAATGCAGTCCAGATCTTGAAAATGAGTGTTGCAGGCTAAATGGGCAGCCCCCCACTCCCTGGTCGCAGCGAGTGGTCGACGACTGCCCCGCTATCTTGTGCGCAGTTCCAGGCCGGGAATCTCACCTCACAGATGCCGCGGTACCCTGGGCGGCATGAGGCATCCCCGGGTCTCACAGGGCACCGTCAGCTGGTTGGCGCCCATCCAGATATCTGTGTTCAACAGGGTGGGACAGGTGCCGCACCTGCGGTGAGCAGCAATCCCCGCAGCAGCATCCCCCGCAGCAGCGTCTGACCGCAGCGCAACACTGCTGGCAGACGGTCACGGGCAACCCGGCCCAGAGGCACGCACCACGGCCTTGATTCACCTCAGGCCCCGCAGACAGCAGTCAGGGGCTCAGCCGCGTCTTTGTCCAATTCCGGGCTCCCGGCGTGGTGAGCCAGGAGCCGCGTTGACGTCGGGCAACCCGGAGGCCGGCAGCATGTAATACGTATCAACTTTACCATCAGGACACAGTTTGTACGCCTACAACCCAGCGGGCCGGCAGCGAAGTATAGGACTTGTATTTCAACATCCGCAGTGTCTGCTAATAATCCTATTACAGCTTATGACATAAATTTGTACTTGATGAATCTTAACATAACAACAACCCCCCTCCCCCCACCCCCTCTGCCTTACTCAAATTAACTGTATTGTCACCCTGTACGTCGTGCGGTTTATGTGGTTGTCGTGGTCAGGCAGGCCCTCAACTCCCCTCTAGAGCGCCAATCTCCAGATTCTCTCCCTCTACATCCCCACAGGTGATATCCCAACTCCAGAGGTTTGTCAATGACCCCCGTTTACAGCAATACCACCAATGTTTCTCGCTTAGTCCCTTTGAAAGTCTGAACCCCCCGCATCCAACCAGGCCACAAATGGTTTCCAGATATCCGCAGGCCTGGATCTACTAGGCATTAATTCCCAATAGTGAGACAGCTGGTCTTTACAATAAACCACAGTATTCACCCATGCAGCTATTGTAGGGGGCTGTTGCTTCTTCCAGTGGATTGCCACCTGCCTCTTAGCCAATAGCAGCAGCATGGCCGTGAGCTTCCGAGAACTTTTTGGGACCTCAGAAACAAAGCCCAGGAGCGCCATCAGTTGAGTGGCTTGCACCTGATTATTCGTAATTTGTCTAATATATCCAATTATTTCCATCCAAAACCTCTCTATCGGTCTGCAATCCCATGCCAAGTGTGAGAATGTGGCGCCCGGAGCCCCACATCTCCAACATCTCGTGTCTGGGTGAATGCCCATGCGATGCAGCTGTGAGGGCGTTCGATATAGTCTGTGTAAAAAATTTAAGTGAATTAGCCGCAATCTGTAGTTGGGTGATAGGTGTTCCAATTGTGAGCAACAGTATTGCCATTGTTTGTCCGTGATAACAAGGTTAGAATCCCTCTCCCACTCGATTACTGGCGACTCTTTTTGCGTTATACTGTAGATGCGCGGAATCAATTTACAAGGAGAGGGATTAGCCAGCATGTTTTCTAGCGTGGGTAGTGCAGGAGGCGCCTGCGGGAAGGACACGTATCTAGCACGGCATGCGGCCCTAATCTGATAATACAGAAGCATGTCTGATGCCGTGGGTGTTTGTGAATTACACATCTGTTGTAATGTCAAGAATGTATCGTCCGGAAATAGATCGCTACCCTTCTCCAATGCATGCACCTTGGCCCTCAGTGTGATTGCTTTGTCCATGAATGGAGTTAATAGCGGGTTACCCCCTAGCGGCATAGATGGGGCGTATAATTCCTCAAGATGGGCCCTCTTTGCAATCCCTCTCCATGCCCACCTCATGGTTTCTTCCGTGTCAATTTCTAAATGTGGTCTCTTATAGGGCTGATAGATCGCAATTTTCAGCGGAGTGGGAGCCACTCTATCAATTTCGACCGCCACATGGGGTTGAAAGGGCGTTGGGTGCTGCCAGATGTGCAAATATTGCGCCTGAGCGCTATAGGCATAAAGTTCAAAATCAGGAGCCCTCAATCCACCCTGGGTGAAGGGTAGTGTCAACAGCTTCCAGGATGCTCTGGGCTGCTTGCCCACCCACACCAGTTCAAAAATGTGGGATCTTAGTTTCCTGAAAAAGTGGTGTGCATTGAGCGGCATCGGAATGTTTACGAACAGGTATAGGAGCATGGGCAGGAGCACCATTTTAATGATGGCTATTCGAACCATCAATGACAGCGGTAGCTGTTTCCATTTCTTTATTTTGCATTCTATCCAATCCACTACTGTTCCGTAATTTGCCAGCCATATTTCGTGCAATGATCTGCTCACCCGTATTCCTAAATATTTAACTTCCCCACTTGCCCACTGTATAGGAAATTCTGTGTCAACCCGAGTAGTGTTGTCAGTGAGCGGAAAGATCACGGATTTAGACCAGTTTACCTGTATGCCTGTAAGCCCACCATAATGAACGATCTCTCGCATTACTTCTACAAAGTTGTCCTTAGGGTTTGTTAGGTATATTATCATGTCATCGGCATACATTGAGATCAACAGTCGTCTAGACGTAAACCCAATGCTCCTTTGTGTATGGTGTTGGCGAAGCCGGGCCGCCAATGGCTCCGTGGCTATGGCGAACAACAGTGGCGACAGTGGGCACCCCTGTCGTGTTCCCCTTGTTATGGCAAAATGTTTCGATATCTGCCCATTTATCCTGACCCGTGCCATAGGCTTCGTGTAAAGAAACAGAATTTGTTTAAGAAATAGAGGGCTAAACCCCATCCGGGACAGCAGGACAAAGAGGAACCTCCACTCCAGCGAGTCAAACGCCTTTGTGGCGTCGAAAAGTGCAGCAATTGCTTGTACATGGGGGGGCCAAATAGTGCAGAATTCCAAACAGCGTTCGTAAGTTATGTGCAGTTGAGCGGCCTGGTATAAAACCAGACTGGTTCGGCAATGCTATCTGCGGCAGCATTGGTTGCAGCCTATTGGCAATGAGTTTGGCATAGATCTTAGCATCTAGGTTTATTAGAGAGAGTGGGCGGTATGAATCAGGCGCAGCAGTGTCTTTTTCAGGTTTCAGTAGAGCGGCTATGGTGGCCTTTCTCAACGTGGGAGAAAGGATGTCTGTCTCCATTGCCTCCAGGTATACCTGCAGTAGACGCGGTGCCAGCAGATCTGAGTATTCCTTATAAAAGGCCGCAATAAGCCCGTCCGCCCCGGAGCCTTCCCCGCCGGCATACTGCTTATTACTTGCCTAATATCTTCCACCGTGATGGGAAGCTCCATGTATTGCCTAGCTCTGTGGCTAAACCATGCCAATGCCATGGTGTCCAGGTATTCCACTATGTCAGACTGTGAAGGGTTGGATTTGGAGGCATACAGTGTTTCATAATAAGGGCCATTGTGCTTAAGATTTCTGACGGCGTTCTAACCAGCTCCCTGTCCTCTGTGAGCATTTCAGTTATATAATCCGCCCCCCTAGGTGGTCTAAGTAATCCCGCTAATGTCTTCTCGGCTCTTTCCCCTTCTCCATAGCGCCGTGCCTGAGCATTTTTATATAAATATACCGTTTCTCTCTCCGCCTCTGCCTGAAATTCCGACAGTTTAGACCGAATCTGCGCCGTAATAGCAGGGGATGGGGAGTGAACCTGCACACGCTCCAGCGCTCCAATCTCACACTCCAGTCTCTGCATTGTGGTACGTATATCTCTAAGGACACCAGTTTTAAGTGCTATGCAGTCTCCTCGTATCACAGCTTTAAATGCTTCCCATAGCGTACCGGGTGACTCCACCGTTCCCTCATTAAGTGTGAAGTAATCTTCTATTTTCCCCCGCAACTTCTCCCGAAAGACCTGGTCCTGCCATATCCCTGAAGGAAATCTCCAGCTGAACAGAGTTATGTATGGACCTGGCACTTTAAATGTCAACTGTGCGGGTGCATGATCTGAGAGAGTACGCAGGTGGTGCTCAGCCGCGGTGACGCAAGTGTGCATGTCTTTAGATAATAACCAGAAGTCTAGCCTCAACCAGGCGTTGCGGTGGTGTGTCACACAGGTGCCCTTTCTAAGTGTTGGGTGGAGCACTCTCCAGGAATCCACCAAGTGCAGGTCAGACATGATATCTTGCAACATCGCAGTTGCTCTCGGGTGGTGCTCATGTGATGTGCCCTGCCTGTCAGCTACGTCCGAAAGGACCGCATTGAAATCACCACCTCAGATGACTGTAGTGTTATTAAAGAATTGCACCATTTGCCAGATGTGTTGAAAAAAGTCAGGGTCATCCGGGTTCCGGCCATAAGTGTTAATTATTACTGTGGGCGTATTGTACAGTGTGCCTTGCAACAAGATATACCGTCCTTCCCTATCTATCATTGTGCGGTGTGTGCGCCACTGCAGTCCCTTGCGCAGCAATATAGCCACTCTCCGTGAGTAGTTGGAGTACCCCCCGTCCACCACCTCCCCCCATCTTTTGTTCCTGAGAATGCCCTCCGTGCCTCCCGTCAAGTGTGTTACTTGCAGTAGACATATGTCCACTCCATGTCTAGAGATGTATGAATGGACCAACCTCGACTTCCGACGATCATTCAAGCCTCTAACATTCCAAGCGAGACATTTTAGGTGCGACATAATAAAAACAGATACTAGGTATGCTTACAACCTGGAAGAGCCGCAGGGCCCCCCAGACCAACAGTTAACAAAACCTCAGGCAGATTGCTATCTTTGTCGGCAGCCTTTCTGTGTCTAAATGTGGATATATCCACTCACGTCAACCACCATCGACCACTGGGTGTACATTTATAGTTTGTCAGATATCCAAAAAAGAACCGTCCCTCCTCCCCATCCCCTCCCACACCAACCCCCCAAACAGGTTGTGATACCCCCCAACTTTCCACAATTGTAGACAATAGCTCCAGAAAAGGAGCCTTGAGGGAATCATCCCATGGGGAACGTGGGTCCGCCGGCATAACACCCCTGCACTCATGGCAGGGTGGACGAGCTTATTGCTTACTCCCTCAAGTCGTAGAGCCATTATGTATTTGTATCAGTGTCAACATGTGCACTGGGGGGCCCTGATATTACAGGAAAAGTGACGTATCAGTTTATCAAAATCGTACAGTCAAAGACCGCCTCAGCCACCATCAACCCTGCCGCTCAATAACTCTTAAATATGGACTTATCTGCACAGCCGGCGCAGCATGCCGGAGCTCTCAGTCATTATCGCTCAGATTGTTTGCCGCATGAAGATCTTCCGACAGCGCTCTCTGTCTCTGCTCCTTAGCCATCTGCTTTGCGTACGTCAGAGCAGCCTTCGCATCCTTAAAGAAGGTGGGCTTGCCAGGACCTTGAATCCGCAGTTTGGCGGGATAGATCAAAGAGTACTTGGCACCGATCTGTTGGAAAATCTTCTTGGCTGGCATAAACTCTCTGCGGGCCGCTTGGACTTGTAGCGTGAAGTCGGGGTACATGGCAATGTTATTCCTGTTGTATTGTATGTCCCCTTTTTCTCGCGCCATTCTAAGGATTGCATCACGATCCCTATAGTTGAGGACCCTTGCCAGTATAGGTCTTGGCAGAGCGCCTGGTCGTGGCCTAGGACCCAGCGTTCTATGGGCCCGTTCTATTAGGAACATGGCGCACAGGGTGGGGCCAAACAGATCTTTCATCATGGTCTCTATGTATTTCTCCATGTTTTGTATGTCTGTGGTTTCTGATATACCTGTAATTCTGACGTTATTTCTCCTCGATCTGGCTTCAAAATCCTCATTCTTTAACTTAATTGCATGTAGCACCCCATCCATTTCACGCAATGTTTTGTCCATTTCTGTTTGCCCCTCTTCCGTCTCTGTGACTCTAGTTTCTAATACACTCATGCGGCTTTCCTGTTTCTCCACCCTTTGCGTTATCCTGTCCATTCTTTCTGCAACGGAGTCCATTTTGGAGTTGAGGCTTTGAAGACTTGATTTCAGATCTTTGAACATGGATCGGATGTCCTCTTCCGGTGGCACTGATGCGGCACCATCCTCAGCCTGGCTCTGCTGGCTAGACTCGCCGTCCGCCACTCTATTAGATTTTTTTTCTAAAGTGATCCTGGGTTGCCGTGTATCAGGTTTCCCCATCTTAGCTGGCCTGTGGCTCCGCGTGGCGATGTTTGCTATAAGCAGGCTCCCAGTGCATGAGATACACTCCCGTCAGGCACAAGACTCAATTGTTAACCTCTCACGTCTACTAGGAATTGGTCACTTCCAACAGATTTCTCATACATTCTCCAACCCATCTGCAGAGTAGCATGGTGGGTATGTTTCGCACTTTCCCAGCAGCTATGGTTGACCGCCTGCGACGTGCTTCCAAACATGCACAGCTTAGCTCGCCCTTCCGCTGGTGTTCAACTGAAAGGACGCCGTCTTCTGCTACGCACGGCTCCCTACGCATGTCTAGGCTTCGACAATTATTGTCTGGCGCATGCAATGCACTTCAGGGGCCGTCCCCCTTCCGCCCGTGTGCTCCAAGAATCGCTCCAAAGTGTGGCCCGGCCTCTTCAGCCCTCAGTGTCGGCGCTATCTTGTAGTGCAGAACTGCGGCTTGTGCTGGATCGATATCATACCACCCCCCGTGCGGCACCAGCTATGTTCATCTTCTCAGCGGCCCTCCGTACACCTATCTACGTGGGGCTACCAGCTCGCCTTACACCTCCTACGATCTTAGGGCCGCAGCACTGGGTCAACAGTCTATTTACTTTCCTATGTACTGGTCATGTACCACACTATCCTCTGCCACCCTTCGTAATCTCAGCATCCACGCGTTGTTCCACGGTGTCTCCGCTCGGACTCCTGCCAGACAGCCACTCTCGCATTCCAGGCGCGTGCCAGCCGCCTCTTGGTAGAGCGATCTCCCCTAAGCCAGCGGGCTCCCGGGCAGCCAAGCGATAGTCCCAAAAGCCCATATGGCAGCAGCGAGGCGAAGCCTCTCCCAAAATGGCGTCACCGCCCGTAAGCTGTGCCCTACCGTTCTTCTTCAGCACAGGCAGTGACAGAGCGCACCCCCGTTCTCTTACCGGAATGGATGTAGCGCTGAACAAGTTCACATGCAGTGTAATCAGAGCTCCCTGTTTCGCCTCACTGCCCCACCGCAACCTCCGAAGCCCCCAGCTCACTCCAGGAGTCGCCGCGCATCTTCCGTTACGAGCGCACGCTCCGGTCTCTCCCCCGCCAGTGTTTCAGGGTCCTCCAATGTCAGCGGGCATCAGTTCGAATTAGCGCGGGGACCTCCAGCTGCGATCTCTGTCACCCCTCGGTCGGCGTCTTCTCTCTTTTCGTCGCGCCTCCCAGCTGCCGTCCGGGGCCTCCCGGGGTAGTAATCACCCGAGGCCCCGGCTGTATGGAGCTCGGGCACGAGCAGGCCTCACAGTCGTCCTCACCGCCACCTGCTACGGTTTTCCAAATTTCCGCTCCCCGGTGCTGCCGCCGCGCATACAGGGCAGTGAGATAGTAGCGGGGTCTCAATTGAGGCAGGAGTGCCGGATTATTTACAGATTAATTGAATTCAGCTGGCGGAGCCGCTCTGGCGCGGGGCGATTTCGCAGCTCAGTGAAGCCACACCCCGACAGGCTTGCCTAGTTACTTAGCAGCCGCGGCTTCAGCTGCGCAGCCCCGCTAACGCCAGTCAGTGCGGCCCAGTGGCCCGCACTGTGGGCCCGATCCACACCAGGGCCAGGACTCGCCACAGGCCTGATGTTCACGGCCTCCGCACCGCGATTTCGCACTGCCAGTAGGGCCCACCCCGATCACCCGCCTCAGGGGGGGCGTAGCCGCCTCGGCACTCCCACGGCTCCGCAGCGGGTGAATCGAAGGCCAAGTGCCACATGGCCCTCTTCACAGCAGCCGCTGGGTCAATTCCTCATGTGAAGGAGGACCGGATCTCGAAATTTCACGGCAATAAAGTTGATATAGTGGCCCAAGGCATCATCAGAGGCTCAGTTTCAGTATTTGGACACTGGATGGGCGGATTTTGGGCGGATTATGCACGCCAGGCCAGCGGAGCTGCACTGTCGTGTGGCCATCTCGCTTCCGGCTCACTAGCGCCCCAGATTCTGGAGTTCTTCAGTCAAAATACTCTGGGGTGTATTAACATTGACTCTGTACCAACATAAAGGGTTTAATAAGGCATTTATATAATCTGTTCCTCATTAAAAAAGAGTACTGTTTGCAACACACAGCTAGTAGATGAACAAAGAAGCTGGGAAATGGGATAGGTTTCAGAAGTGAAAGATGGTATTTCTAATGGTCCAGTTTTGGATAACATGCCCAATTTAAAGATGCAGCATTATAAATGTATATTTAATCTATATTGTACATCTAAAAAAACTGCCATTGTGGGAGCCGATTATACTCAAATACTTTTTGTTTGTGAAGAACAGGAAGTTGATCTAGTCAACTTGTTTGCTGTGTGTAGTAACTATAAGAGTACTGTGAAACTATATTTATGGAAATGGATACTCTGTTCGGACCAGATTGATCCCATCCACCAAAATAATCATACTGGGCAATTCAACTGATATACTACCAGAACATGAATGTGCAGTATTCAAGGCAATAGTAATCTGAAAATTATGTATGGTTAGCCATAGAATCTCCACAATTTCACTATTGGTGGAATTACTTCATGGGCTACTGCGGGTTAGAAATGGCTAGCCTATTAAATGTCCTTAGTAGGTGCCAGCTTGCCAAACTCTGGCCCAGTGAAGCAATGGATGGACTCTGTATAAGGCTACAGGTGATGTGGCCATTTGACTAGAATCCTTATTAATAACGTTATATCTGCCCAATGCTCATGATGATTCATGAACTGTGATTTTATATCACTTTAAAGTTTTGCAACTCCTTTTCTCAAATTTGTTTTTTTTTTTAAAGAGAAATGTAAGTGCTAATACTGAGGTATCTATTTTAATGGTAAAATGTCAGTTTAAATGGTTTGCAATAATTCAAAATAAATTGGGTTAGAAACAAAACAAAAAAAGAAAAAGTTGTGTGGTACTACAAAGAAAGTGCCACAAATGAAAGATAAAGCGAAAGGGAAAAACGTTGTAACTCAAACTAAAGAATACCCTTGATCATGCAGTACAAGGCAGGAGACCCCAGAAAGAAACAAAAGGCTAGCAGAATAAAAGGAAAAATAATGACAACAAAACATCAACTCAGATTGAAGATAACCTGCTAAATCTGCTAAGAGACATCCACCAGTTTCTGTTCTGTGTAGTTTATTTCTGGTGTGCGTCGCCCAGAGTGGCAACAGTATGTGTGTTGCCTATATTTTTTTTCTCACACGGTACGCAACACTTGTTTATGTTTTGCTATATATATATATATATATATATATATATATAGTTGTGTGTTTGCATTTTACGCTATTGAGTTATGCTGACATTTCAAATTACATCTTATGCCACATTATTGAATTTAAGTTTACATATCCCTTACACGTGGGATTACGTTATGGGTGGTATTTGCCCATTTTCTAGTGTAGCTCTTGTCCCCTTACTTGAGGGATGACTAAGGGGGTGGTAGTCACCCATTTCTAAGCTATTCGTTACACACCGTTACAGGAGGGATGAAAATGACTGACAGTCCCATTTCTACTATTTATTTTACAGACCCTTACATGACAGGTGACTAAATGGGTACTAGTCCCATTTCTTCAGTTCATGTGTCATACCCTTACATGAGGGACGACTGGACGGTGTGTAAGTAACCGGGTGCTACACGTTTTGTTTGCTGTCCTTAGGTTAGGATCGGCTGTGTGAGTTGAAGTCACCCATTTTCACTTGTTTTGTTTGCTGCTCTTTCGTGAAGAGCAGCTTTATGGGTGGGAGTCACCCATTTCCAGTTTTCCCTTCTTGTCCTAACTCTAAGGATGTTGGTTGGGTGTGAGTGTTACCTGATGCTACAGGGTACTCCACTCGCCCTTGTTTTTGGGTACATTTAGTCGGGTGTACTACATCCATTACTTTTATGTAATATTTGTGTGTGCCAGTTGTTTCATGCGGCTAGTTCATGTTGTGCTGTGCCTCCTCTCATGCCTGTCTGGCCAGGGGATGTGTTTGGTGGTAGTCATACATGCCATTGTGTCATTTAGCTAACCTGTTGTTTCTTCTGCCATATTTTATGCTATATTTTATGAAAATTATAGATGGGGAGGATGTGTGATATATTATGTTCCTGTTCATCTTGCATTTGTGTACCTTAGCATTTTTTTTGGTTCTTCTTGTCAATACCTTATTCCATTTTGAAGTTTCATTTTTGTGTTATATAAAGGGGAGGATATGTAGACTCCTGTATATGTATTTATCCTGTTGGTTTCTCCTTAGCTGCTCAGCCAGTGTGAATGTGCTGCGTGGAATGTGGGTGTGGTGATGATGAATGGGATGTTTGGGTGCCTGTGAGGTGAGGTGTGACAGTTGGAGTATGGGCTCCTCTACATGAACTTTATAACCTACAATTAAAACTAAATAAACCTACTTCATCTACATCTCGGCTACTGGACTTCAACATTACACCTCTCACATAATTATTTTAGAGGACAATGAAGAGGTTGGTCATCAATCAACGACTTTTGGTATAGGTTCAAAGAACAATGTGCCATTGGTACCTAATTTGTCTTACTGAAATTATAATAGTGCAATATAGATTTAGAAATCTAATATTCGAAAGATATTGAAACAGTTTGCATTCGTTAACTTGATTCATTCATCTGTTCACCATGTTGTCCAGTGTTTAGGCTCCCACGTGTTGCAAGTGCTACATAAGTGTTAATAATAATGATGATGATGATGATGTTGCCTCCAGGGAACTTTTGACTAATTTGGCTTTTTTACTTATTCAGTCTTTGGGGGAGAAATAATATATTAAATGTGTCCTGTGATTCGAAAACCTTTATTAAAGAATTGGTAATTTATTATGCTAGGCTAATACATCTGAGAAGCTAGTGGGGTTATGATTTTTGTTGAAAGGACCATACAAAGCTGTAAAGTCTCTAGTTTATGCCAAATGCGCTGGAAATAAAAGATGAATTAGAAGAGAGCTGAGGAAAGCTGCTATGCAAGAGCATATGTCTCAAACTACTTTCATGGGCAAGTTACAGTGTCATTAGGGGTGCACCCCATGAGGAGCCTAGCACCATCCTCTTAGAAGGTTTCCTTCCTATACAACTCTCTACCAAGTCGCAAACAGTTCAAACTACGCTTCCACATCATTGTGACCCGGGCAGGCTTATCTACCCATAAACTCTCTCACATACCTACTATGTTCACACTGGCAGTCAGAATCTAACCATTCAGTGCCTCAATGTGCCTGATCACGGTAAGGGGGCACACGCATTTATCCAACACCATCTAATTCACAATAGCATTCTCTCCAAAGAGGACCAATAGGAGCAGGCACAAGAAGCATATTCATTCTCCTAATTATGCCATTTACATCACTGACCAAATCATAGCACTTACCTTTCCATACCCTCTGCAAGAAGTACCCCACAGAACTACTTTACTAGCTCGGTCCAACACATTTTACACATATACAAATTATGTATACATGTCACTGTGCCATATTTGACACACACCTGAGTTTTCAAAATGGAGGGCAGGCACTGCACCGACAAGCAAACTACCACAAACCTACATATACGTGCAGGTCAACTACTTATCTATGTGCAGACATCCAGGCAATGCCTAAACATGCCCATTCCACAGTGGTGTGTCACTGTGTTCAACCAACCATACCCCTAATCAGTAATGCTGTCATGACTGTGTCTGCCCCTTCTGGGAACACACATGACCTTAACAACAATGAAAAGTCAATCCACACCTTGGAGAAAGGATCCAAGTTAACAAGCATGGCACAGTTGTCGGATCAGCATGTCACCCTCTCATGGGTCTTCTGTTAGTATACTTGACAGATTAATGTGGAATATATGATGGATGCATACCACACCCACAACCGTGTCCATTATGAAACACTTTAGAAAAGGGATCTTTCTATGGTATAGAGGAACAAGAATGTGGGAACTACACTTAGTGGAAATAAGGAAAACCAAGAGACTTGGAGCGACGATGAAGACAAATGCCTCAGAGTACCCACAAACCACTATATATTAATTCAAGATAAATTATAATATTTATATATACTGCGCAGATGCAACTATCTTGCTTGTAGAAAGAAATCAGGAAGGTGGAATTAACTGAGTTCACCTTGAGTGTCTAGCAGAAGTCTTTTATCAAATAAACAATATACAACAAGTTAGGCAATACTTCATGTCACCATATCGCAATCCTGCAATCAGTGGTATCAGCTAGTAGTTACAATTGCATTAAGCAACAAAGTGATAAAAGGAATGCTTGAAGTAATCTAAGCCACTGGCGATCGATCAACGTAGAATTCCAGTCCATCGTTTTTCCCCCAATGACTTTGGCTAACAAGATAAACCATAATAAAATATGGCTGCTCTCTTGGACTAGGATTACTCCTTTTCATAGCATTGCAACAGCCTCTTTCCTTGTGACCATTTTACATTTGAGACTTCTATGCACTTGTGTACACTGGCCAGGAGGAGCTCATATGCTCTGGGGCACTTCTAGTAGCCACCTCCTCCTGATAGTGGATGGAGTCTTTTCTCATGGCTCTCTTCCTGCATAGATACTCAACAGCCAATTTTTTATTTTCCACATGGATTGCACCTCTTGATGAAGGAACAAATAGTCCGAAATGAAATTGAATTTAAATATGACTGAAGTCACTGCCAATTCATGGGAATTTGCTATTCCAATGCTGGATAATGGATGGAAAAAAACGATTTTTGTTTTATTGATGCCAACATGGAAGTGAAAATAAGAAAAATAAATATAAATGAAACAAGGAAATTGTGATTAATTATAACAATTGTGAATGTATGTAATAATAGGAAGTGGATTTACGCTACTATTTGGCAGGGCACGAAGAGCCTATTCTCTCTGCAGGGGATAGCACTGACTCAAGTTGTGAATTGCATCCTATGACCGAGGGTACTACTTTGTGCCATGCTTGTAGATGATTATAGTCAGAAAAGAAGATTCATCACTTATTAGAAATTATATGCCTAATAGATTGTGCAGTACAGGAACCATAATCTCCTAATCTCATCTCATAATCTCCTTTTTGTATACACCTAGGCCAGTTCACATAATGCAACAGGAAGTCTTGATGAGGTCATCTGCTCAGGCCCACTTTGGTAGTGCCGTGCATTACTGCTGCAGCAATGGTGACTGGCGTTGTGCTAGGAGCACTCCAGTCACACTCTCAGGAGTCTCTGTTAGACCCGTAGCACCATGGTCAACTGCTCTTGCCAATGCTAGTAATCATTTCCTTATGCAGGGTTGGCTTGCTCCTACCATTTTCTCCCAGGAAGGATTCTCCAGGTGTTCCAGGACAAGGAGATAGTTCTTCCTCCAGATAGGACTCCAGGTGATGTCCCCTCACCTCAGGGAAGCTTTGTGTCAGGCAGAAATCAGCTCCTGTTGTGCAGTAGTCCTCCGAATTCTCTATGGAGCACGCATTCCTTGGTCAAAGAGAACCTGGAACTGGAACAATAAGTGGGTCAGGTGCTCCCACTGTTATACAGGTACAGCAGATAAGGGATGTATATTCTCTGTCTGAACTTTCAGAACCTGTTTGGGTTGATCCTCTTCCACATGTCCATCTCAGGCACCCTCGTCTGGTACACTGCTCTACTGTGAAACTTCCATTTGTGAGGACCATAGCCTTAAGGACTGAATAAATTACCTTACTCATTTGCATAATATTTGTGTCAAACACAATTCTTTTTCAGCACAGCAAATTAAAAAGCCATTCAATACTGGTGATTGTCTTCTAGCAGTAAAGCAACCATACTCAGGGCATTCTTACATGTGTGAGAGCATCAAACACTTTGCGAAGGCTCTGGAGGATTGCTGAGGTAATGGCAATTCCCAAATAGTTAGGTTCGGCCTACTGACAGAAGTTCCTGTCTGGTCGTAAAAGACCTATTGTGGGCTTTTTAAACACTTACTGGGGCTTACAGCCCACTCTTTGCTTAGCTTTATTGTCACTCTCAATTGCTTGCTTCTTATTCAAAGGCTTTCCTTATTTCAGCTTGTCCATCTTGTGCTTCTCCCCTGGACTATATCTTCTGTACGATCTCTCTGATTTGCTGGCTTCTATCCTTCCACTGCTCACTATTAGGAAACTTTTTTTCATGTGTTTTCCAGCTGTCTCCCTCATGTGCATCTCTTTCCCCCACCACACACTGTATTGCTGTCTCTCACCTGTGTGCTTCTCTCCCGCCCTTCCACACTCCTTGTTGACTTTTTGCTTTTGTGCATCTTCACTAGCGCATGTTTTTCATTCCCTCATGTGCTTTTCCCTCCTGAACTCTGTGTTGCGCTTCCTTGAGTGCTACCTTTTCCCTACTCCCACCACCCTCCTTTATTTTTACTTAAACATTTCCCCACCTGCTCCCTCGATCCGCTCCTCCATTGCCCCCAAGCCTATGCAGCAAAATATTTTTTATTCATTTGTTTTTTTTAAGGACAAACGGCAAATTGCTGCCAGCCCCTCTGCTTTTACCCCCTCCCCCCCCAAAAAAGCTGTTTGCAATACTTTGGCACCCACGTCAGGCACGCGCATATATGGTGACAAATGCATGACTACATGATGATGCATATGTGAGCAGACATCGTGAATCATGGGCATGTCTGGAAAATGACTGCCAGCCAAATAGTCACACCTTTTTGTTTCTTGCCTTTTGGCCATGGTACAGGTTGTACAACATCGCCAAAAGTCGTTTAAAAAACCAATAGGTTCAAAAGGTGATACCTGTTGGCTTTGCCAATGCTTATTTTTATGAATCAGTGGCAGTAGTTTGACAAATCTTGCCTAGGATTGTATGATCTGAGTTGAGGTCTATATGAGGCACACAAGCTCCCCTAAAAACTTCCAGAAATAGACACAATCTTTTAGGAATAGATTTTGCAAAATTACATTTGTAACCTGATAGGGCACAGGCTTAGGCAGACCAGAGACAGCTTTATGCATATCCTCCAGACTGATAGATGAATCCTGAATTGATCTCACCACTCCTGTGGCAGAAACATAGGAACTCCAGCAAATAAATTGTCAGTCATGTTCTTAGAGGGTCAAATTGGGAACAGAACAGTTAAACTTCTAGATCACTTTTTATTGACTAGCCACACCAAGGGTCCACTCAGGTGCTCCACTTACTTCCTAGTTGGTAGCCTCTCACCCACAAACGTAACCTCTTTACCTGCAGCAACTCCCTCAGGACTCTCTGAATCTCAAAAGGGGGGGGGGGGGGAAGAATTATGTTTGTAAAGACTTACAACCAAAGAGCTGCAAGTCCAATTGCCTTAGTTAAAGCCTATATGGACTCTATGCACTCTAAATAGGGCATCTGGACTATATGCTGCTCTAGCAGTAAATTGTGTCCCTGAGTCTTGCAGCATTCCAATCTCTATTCCTTTCCTCGCAACATTGTCCAAAATGTGTGTGAATTTAGCACAGTTATTAACCCAAGACATGAAAAAGATAGCGCAGTTCACCGGTCTGGGATCAACCATTGTCATTACTTAAGGGACAAATTGCTCACCTCTTTGTACCAATGGTAATCAACTCAAACTGTGAAAGAAACCACAATGCGATGTCATGGAGAAAACATCCAGACCCAATGTACGCCATCCTTACTTATGGAGAGTTTAAAGTAAAACTTTAACTATAACTTGTGGCCTAAGGTAACTATAACTCCCGCCCTCACCATGCACTGCTAATTACTCCCACATGTTACATCACTCATGACATCTTGTATGACATCATTGAAAATGTCACTGCAACATTTGCAGTGAAATTATTGATAAGAAAACTGCATGGCAGGGGTGCTGGTTATAGTTACCTTAGGGCACGAGTTATAGTTACTTGAGATAACTATAACTGCTGAATTTCTATGGTTTTGTGTGTGTAAAACCTGAACCTAACTATAATGTCCCTGTAACCTTTGGTTTTACCTTATCATTGAATATCTATCTATCTATCTATCTATCTATCTATATATATATATATAAAATTGTTATTTTATTTAATATGTTGAACATTCAAGCAACACTTTTGAGCAAACTATTATAATGGTTAACCTGATAAAACATAAACCCGCAATATGCACAAGGACAATGCTGTATTTCTGCATCCAAAATATTGTGAAGTTTCAGACTATTCCCCTGGGTTTCTACCTCTCAGGCGTGACACGAGGAGACCGCCGCCTCCACTGGATATAACCCCGCCCCAGGTCACTCCACCTCATTGTCGTGGGAGAACCCCTCAGTGTTGAAAATGATCAGCGCGATGGCAATATAATCAACCGTACGTGCAATTAGTTTTTGATTTATAAGGCCACATGCTCCGCGCGCGCCACTGACGCCATTAACGTGCGGGCTGGCAGGCGTGCTCATCTGTCCCCTCGCGGGCGCTCCCCAAGCACGAGCGCACGCAACAGATGGGGGATTTCAGGGCCGCAAATGGAATTGTTTATCCCCCATTGTCCTTCTGTCAAGCAATCAAACCCAATCCATTACCCACCGAGGGGAGGATCAGGCTACTGTCCAGCCAGCCGTCACTAGGAATAATGCTGTATTACGAGGATTTAACGCATTTTATCTGGATAAAAATGATCAACGATGACATTGGAATATAGACAAACAACACGAATAGAAAGTTCGCTAAAGCAAATGTCCCTACTAAAAACAGATGCATGCGTTAAAGGGCTAAGAAATAAAGCACACATTGATATTAAAACAAGCGTGTTAAACATAAATAAGTGTTTGGGGATGGGTACGCTTAGATTATTTAAAACGTTGTCAATATTATTGGTAGAACACACGCGCTCGACAGCTTAATGGACATCCAGCTCACAGCCAGAAAATTTGAGGTTTGGGGTTAAGGTCTTAAACATGATTTGGAATGGTCTCTGGCCAATTATTAACGTCATTTTATCGGAGCTGAGTTCCATGGATAAAGACGTGCATTGACAAAGCCAACAGTTCTGGCTCATTTCAAGTGTATGTATTTCTTTTGTGGCACAGTAGCTATATGCTCTTGTGGGACATGTTAGTTCGGATTCATGCACACATACAGGTTTTTCTGTCCCTATAACCAACACCCAGTGGCAAATGTACTCATTGCATCGTTAAATGTGTGGGCATGAGTGAAAGTGATACTGGTGGATGGTTACAGAGCATTGGACGAAAAGAAATGTTCTTTGTAGACCGACAGAATATGTGCTTGAACCCAGGCACTGGGTGCGTCATCCAAAAATCTGAGCATTTATGATTTTGTCAAAAGAGCACGTTTCACTCACAATATACACAAAGGATTTTAGAATTTGGTAACATAACATCCGTGATGGGTGGGATGAGCTGTGAAGGAAATTGTCATGTATGGCGCTGCGTGGTGACCTGGTAATCTTGCAAAAGAGGGGGGGGGGGGGGGTAGCTGAAAAAGTGGGATGTATTATTTTCAGGTGAAGCTGTGATACAGAGGATTTTGGGGATCTGAATGCTGTAAAATGAAGATTTGAAGAATAAGTGGTTTGTAGTGAATGGCGATATATTAAAGAAACTGAGGTTTGGTGGAACATGCAGCTGAGGGCTGTGGAATTTCTGTTAAGGTGCTGTTATCACCAACGGAACTAGGTTGGAAGTGGAACCACTGAAGTGAAGGATGTGACATGAAGAGAGGCGTGTGGTCAGCTGGTAATATGATAATGTGAGGCTGCAAGCGGTGGTGCGAGACTGCTGTGTAGCTGGTATTTGACAGGAGTGACGTAGATCTGGTGATACAGAGATCTTGAGTGAGTGTGATGTGGTACACTTAAACAACATCACACAGGGTACTTCCAGTACTATAAAGGGTAAAATGTCATTATGGTGCTCTTCCCCTCCTGGGGACAGTTTTTGATGTACATTTGGGTGTTTCTTTAAAAAGGACATCACCTCACACATTGATGACATGCTTTGTTACAGGAGTGATCCCCCCAAGCAGAGCGTGCTGAGCAGTGCGCTTTTAATGAGCTCATTAAATATTAGTTTACTGTGTTTGTATTGTGTGTTCCATATTGATTAATTGTCTGAGGCCTAAAGCGCTTAAAACTATGTATATTGTGAAATGATACACATATTTTAACTCTACCACCTTTGTGGAGAACCTCAGAATAATAGTCAACAACCAAATCGCTGTGACAGGCCAAGTAAATGCAGTCTCCACCTCCTGTTTCCACACACTCAAAATGCTCAAATAGATTTTCAAGTGGTTTCCCTCAACACCCGCAGAACATAACCCAGGCTCTCATCACCAGCAAGATGGACTAAGGCAACTCACTCTATGTAGGAATCAATGCACAACTGACCAGAATACTCTAGACTACACAGAATTCAGCTGCCAGGTAGTGGTAAGCAAAAGTTCCAGGGTTAGAACGGCCTTTTGAGTCTGTGCAAACCTACTAACTTGCATGTTTTAAGGGTTTTCAACAACTCTCTCTAATCTTTTCCCATACTGAGAAATGTTGGAAATGTACTCCTGACAAAGGTAGACATAAACCTTCTTCCAGAGTTGGGTAAAAAGTGGTTGGAGGGAAAGTGACCTTGAAAACACTAAGATTTTCGCACAAGCAAATCTACACATTCAAATTTGCTCATGCTAAAACGCAGTTCACTAATATTTTTTAGGAGTACTATTTTTTGTCCTACTTCTGTAAATTATTGGGAATTCACGAAAGCTGTATAACTGCACTTAATGCAAGGACAAATACCATGAGTGCACTTTTTGAGACTTTCTTTTATAATTGGGACCCAAGTTTGGTCTGGCATTGACAGTGACCTTTTTGTGTTTATTAAAATTCTGTCTCTCTCTCTCTGTATCGGCGGGCTTCACTGTGAGTGACAGCATTCTGCTCTTTCACAAGGAGCATATCTGCACACAAAGTAGTTTTGTTCTGTGCCAGTAACCACTGTGGCAGTGTGTGCTTTTTGAGACCAAAAAGCAATTTTTGCTTTTGCCAATGTTTATTTGGTGGGGACACGGCAGCTGCCACACCAATAAGGTTTTACAAAAACCATTTAATCTCACACAACAGAGACACAATCAAAAAAGCAGATAAGACAATATGGGACGCTAAAAGTGGGAAAATCAATAGATATTTTAATACTGCCCTCACACACCCGCAAGTGTCATGCTTCATCATTGGGCCGCATCATACACCTCGGTGCAGACCAACACCTTAGGTGGAGCGCAATTTTTTAGACTAGATGATGAAGAAAAGTGGTGAGGGTAGAGTATAAAGAAAAAACAAACAGAACATACACAAGAGTGTAATTCTGAGAGAAAAGAAACAAATAGTCTCCAGGAGAAAGGGACCAAAGGAAGTGCAGAAAAAAGTCTAAAACTCTCTCGGGGTTGACCCTCAAGCTTTATTCTTGTCAACCTCTGGCAGGATTAAAATAAACAAAATGGGTTATCCAGGGCAGGTAACGACCCTACAATCCCCACTGCTAAAACCAACATGTTTCTGCCAGTTTTCTATGTGCCCAGCCGGGTCACTCTGGCATTCATCAGGGTGTTGGTCCCTTTTGTTTGGTCTATACCCCTCTTCGGGTATTTTTTACCTTATTCAATCGGGGTAATATCCCCGCGTTACTCTTTGTGGAATTTCCAAGAGGATCAACATATCTATAACACAAGAAGGAAAAGAAACGGATCATCATTTCCAATCTCCTTCTTCTCCTGATTATTCACAATACTCATTGTATTTCCCACGCATCCTTTAACGTGATATATAATCTCCAATGCAGCCTCACCTTCTAACAAAACCAGAACCCCAAGTCTGTGGACACCGCAACCAACAGAAAACACTTCACCAAATGTTTGAGTGTCAGATCCTCCTATATGTGTATATACAACTCTTCCAGCTTAAAAACGGTCCATAGCTAACACCGTGTCTCTTTCCGTATATTCAACGTGTAAAATCACATGTTATTAGTCTATCTGTCCTGTACAAGTGACCCACAACCAATGGAACTCAATAATACTCACAAGAGTTTACGAGAACTGCTCTAAACCCGGTTCTCGTAAACTCTTGCGTGTCACACCAGACCGAGAGGGCATGCCGGTAACCGGTGCCATTTGTTTCGATGTGCCGCATAAGGGGAGAGAGGATGCAGTATTTTACTGCAGGGGCAACACTGGGTTCCAGCTATTACATCGACAAGGTTGGGACCGGAGAATTAAAGGTCACTACAGCTGCGAGTAGGGGGCAGAACAAAACACAGAGCCAATGAGAGCGTTATAGGATTCATAACAGACCCCCAAGCCAGAGACTCTGCGTGGAAACTGAAACCGGCACTGAGGAAAGCAGGAATGCTGAAACGCGTCTGCCTGGCGTTTCCAGAACTTTTTGGACTCTTTGTATGCCTTGTGCCTCCGTGAATATTGGAATAAATCCTGGTGTTGCCCTAGCATATGTCGGGCTCATTCTTTTCCCTGAGTGGGCGTTGGATTGTATGTTTTGCCGGTTTGGCACCGGTTACCGGCATGCCCTCTCGGTCTGGTGTGACACGCAAGCCAGCACCTTTGGACGTTGTATGTTTCTACAGCGTGTCACCCCCCCTAAGCGGCTTCAAAAACATTTGTTTCGATGTGCCGCATAAGGGGAGAGAGGATGCAGTATTTTACTGCAGGGGCAACACTGGGTTCTAGCTATTACATCGACAAGGTTGGGACCGGAGAATTAAAGGTCTACGAGACACACCCCTTGGTGTTCGACAGCCCTTCACTTTACGGGTTGCCGCTTGGACTCCTTTGACCAGCATGCCTCTGGTCCCAGTTTGGAATATTGGATGCACTACAGCTGCGAGTAGGGGGCGGAACAAAACACAGAGCCAAGATGAGCGTTATAGGATTCATAACAGACCCCCAAGCCAGAGACTCTGCGTGGAAACTGAAACCGGCACTGAGGAAAGCAGGAATGCTGAAACGCGTCTGCCTGGCGTTTCCAGAACTTTTTGGACTCTTTGTATGCCTTGTGCCTCCGTGAATATTGGAATAAATCCTGGTGTTGCCCTAGCATATGTCGGGCTCATTCTTTTCCCTGAGTGGGCGTTGGATTGTGTGTATATATATATATATATATATATATATATATATATATATATATATACATTAATTCATTCATTCATTCACCGGGGGAAAAAAAAAGGTTACAGGGACATCATAGTTAGGAAATAGAATAAAAAAAACCTTAGAAATTCACAGAAAAAAACCAAAGGTTACAGAGACGTTATAGTTAGGCTGACATTTCACCCCTACAAAACCAGATAAATTCAGCAGTTATAGTTAGCTGATCTATTACTCGTGCCCCCACAATGCACTGCTTATGACCTCACATATTACATCACTTGTGACATGGTCAGTGACATCACTGATGTTCTGATAGTAAACCAAAAACATTTTGATCGCCCCCCATTACCTTTGCTCCCAATTGAATCTTCATGAAACCTAATGTTTTTGCACTGGGTAGCCGTTGCTAACTACTTGCCGCACTTGACACAGATTAACGAAACAGCACCAAAGTTATAAGCAAATACAAAACAAATCCTCCTTAATTTCTGCAAACTATGGCATAGTTATAAGCAAATTAACAAATGGCTTTTCAGCTGACAAGATATACAATAAATACCATCAACACATTTTTTTAAATGGAATATATCAAAAAATATTTAACGGATTTATACCAAATAAAGAAGCACACCTTCTGAGTAAAGATGTACTTTCAGTGCACACTTTGCTCTATCTTTCGGAAAAAATTGATCTGGGTGCTACAATTGGAAATGCCACACAGGGGCAATGAGGTCCTCTTGTGTCCTGAGGACCTCAGGACACAAGTGGACTTCATCCTCCGAGCAGCAGTGCGCCAGAAGCCGCGTTTGCAGGGTGATGTAAAAAGGGGCATGGCCTAGGAACCCCTCTCTGCAACGCAGCTCTGTGGCGCTTACTGGAGGTACCTGGTGGGCTACTTGGCCACCAGAAACCTTTAGGATTCAAGGGTACTTAATAGGGATGTTATAGTTAGAAATGAGCATTTATAAAACCTTAGAAATTAACTTAAAAAACCATCGGATTGAGACACATTATAATTTTAAAAAATTGTTTAAAAAACCATTGAAGTTCACTGAAAAAAACATAGGTTTCAGGGACGTTATAGTTAGAAATTAGCATTTAAAAAACCATTGAAATTCACTGAAAAAAACATAGGTTTCAGGCACGTTATAGTTAGAAATTAGCATTTAAAAAGCCCTAGAAATTCACTGAAAAAAACCATAGGTTTCTGGGACGTTATAGTTAGTTGGACATTTCACTCGTACAAAACCATAGAAATATCGCCGTTATAGTTAGTTCAGCTAACTCTAACTCGTGCCCCCGCAATGCACTTCTGATGACATCACATATTGCATCATTCATGGCATGGTCAGTGTCATCACTGATGACATCTCAAATGACATCACTGATGACATCATCCACGTGAAAATCTGATGCACCTCCTCACACTCTAATATAACCTTTGATACACCCACTGTAAAATACAGACTACCATTTTCGAAACCATCGACACACCAATACCAGTTACTACATACGCACTCACTCATTCCTAGGTCTACACACACATCCACTCATTCACCCATACAATCACTCATACATACAGTCACCCATCAACAAAACTCTATCATTTCTCTATCATTTCTCAATACTAAAAAACTATGTCCTCAGTAGTCCCACCTCAAGAAACTACCAATCTAATAGGAATCCTCAACCCATCGTCACACATGGGAACCAACAGGCTGTGATTGAAATCGACAATGAGACTGACTCCCAACAGTCTAATCAAGTAGTGACGCTAGATTGCATAAACACCAATGATGAGCCACAACCGTCCAACCAGGAGGCAAGTAATTTGCATGCTAGCGCAATTGGTAGCGCTAACACACTAATTAGCATAAACTCCAAGGATGAGCCCCAAATGGAATGATGGCGATCCTGGTGCCTCCAGGGAGTTAGAACCGCTACAGTCGGTTCATGAGTTGGCATTGGTGTGCACCTCCACCAATGATGAGCCCCAACAATTGAATCATGAAACCAGTAAGTCTGAAGAAGGGGGCCTCAGCACTCAGCTATCACTAGTCAACTTACCCCTTGACTCTAGCTTCCATCCTACCTCCGGGGAGATAGAACTCCTACAGTCGGATCTTGAGTTGGCATTTGAATGCACTTCCACCAATGATGAGCCCCAACTACTGAATCACATAACTAGTATGTCAGAAGAAGGGAGCCGCAGCACTCAGCTTTCACTAGGTACCATACCCTTTGACTCTGGCTCCCATCCTACCTTTAACATTGATTCCAACCCGCTACTGGGATCAGCCAGCAAGTCGGGCACAACACTTGTTGAACAAGTTAACGGGAGAGACCCACACGTGACCGACACAGGGATCCGTGCATCTGTATCTAGTCACAAAATATCATGCATAGATCCGGCAGAGATATACAAAGCTAACCTCCCGTTAGGGGTACCTACACAACTGCCCACTAGGGCCCAACTCAGATTAGATTCGGAAAAGATTAGAACCCATCAAACTATTAGGGAATCTAATAATTTCAGTGTGCAATCTAGCAAGGCTTACAAATCCATGCTTCTGCCTATTAGAGATATGAAGAACCTGTTATACCTATCAGAACAATGACTCACTAAAATGGAGGTTCTTCAGAATTCCTCGTATGAAACACAAGTTAAACGCCGTTCCACCCCAATGGAGGCAGCAAACAGAATTTACCGCCCTCGTGCGCAACTCAACTATCTGACAGACAGTGAGATCTTATCCATCCTCTCTACATATGACCCTACTCCCACGTCTCACTCTAAGATAGGTGAGAGCTTTATCCAAACTATCCCAACAAATGCTGGTAGAACTTCAAAGTCAAACAATAGAAGGCTAAACGCTAGCAACCTAAAGAATGTACCATTACTGCCAGGAAAGATTATCTTGCCTATGATCAGTTCTCAAAAACACATCCGGGCCATACTACTCAACTGTCGTTCAGCGAATAAACACGCAGCTGACATAGCCGACCTCATACTAAACCAGGAAATTGACGTAACCATTTTAACAGAAACATGGCTTTCTGACTCGTCCTCACCATGCTTAGACCTATTAGTTCCCCCGAACTACCGGATTTTGAGACAGGACAGAAGTCACAGAATGGGAGGAGGCATTGCCTGTATACACAGATCAGACATAACCATCACAAACATATAGGCTGACTCCTTAGACTCTTGTGAATATCTGGGCATGTCACTTAGATCGGCAGATAACCAAACCTGTAAACTACATGCAATCTACCACCCACCTGGTACTAAGAACATGTTCATAGACCAGATGATAGAAATCATAACCACCAACTCTAATCTGCAATCCAATGATATCTTCCTAGGAGACTTCAACATTCACTGGGAGGATCACTCTGATAGTCAGATCGCACTGTTTAAAGCATTCCTGGAAGAGCAAGCGTTAGTTCAAGGATGTCAACTCCCTACCCACTCTAAAGGCTCCACCTTAGATTGGATATTAGCAAAAGAGAGAGCGATCGAGAAAATTGTAATCACCCCTTGTGATTGGTCTGACCGCCCCATAATTTCATTCGAAACTCCCTTCAGAAAAACCAAATCGACCGCACAATCTATTAAACAAAAAAAATGGGCCCGGGACACCAGAAGAATTAACTTGGAAAATGCAGCAGCGCGCTGTGAAATAGATTTGCAGCCTCCTAAGAGCATGGTTGATGTCAATGACCTCACGCTGCACTATAACAAGACAATGTCAAGCATTATCGAGGACATAGCCCCACTTAAACTAAAAAGAATCTCTGACAAAGACAAAAACCCGTGGTTCGATGGCTCCCTTAATGAAGAAAGAAGGTCACTAAGACTCTCAGAACATAAATGGCGACAACACCCTTCGTCGCCCCACTTAACCCAACTGAGACAATCCAGGAAAGCTTACAATAAAAGCATTCTAAAATCTAAGAAATACTTTTTCAGGAAAGAACTGGATAATGCAGTAAACAGACCAAGGAAATTATTCGATCTACTAAAAGAACAACCAAATAGATCTGCCAATCATCACAAATACAACCTTAAATAGTGAAGACTTCTCCGTTTTCTTTACAGACAAAGCCAACGCACTGGAGAGGGAGCTCAAAAAAAGCAGCTGAAAACATTGAAAGAGATAAGGACTTCTCAGTGGAACAGCAGAATCAACAAGAATTAGAAAAACCAAAAAACAATGCTCAGTGGTCAGGATTTAAGCCGGTCAGCGAACTAGACATTGCGAAGATCTTGTCAACCACTAAACCTAACAATCACTACGACGATCCCCTACCGGCAAAGTGCTGGTCTTCGATAAACCACCTGCTAATCCCATCATGGACAAAGGTCATAAACGCTTCATTGTCACAAGGCCAAATACCGGCCTGCCTAAAAACTGGTCAAGTCATTCCCCTCTTAAAAAAACCTACAGAGAACCCATCTGATCCTAACAACTTCAGACCAGTAACAAAAATTCCCATGCTAGCCAAAGTACTGGAAAAATGTGTCCAACAACAACTGAGTCTTCATATTTCGAAATTCAATCTTTTAAATGATTTCCAATCTGGTTTCAGACCAAACCATAGTACAGAAACAGCAATTCTGCAGATAGTAGATGACGCTTTACTGGCACTCGACCATAACAAAACATGTCTCCTTATCCTGTTGGACCTGTGGTCGGCTTTCGACACGTTGTACCATGAAAAAATAGTCGATCGGTTGAAAAACAGAATGGGTCTAGAGGGAACTGTCCTTAAATGGTTTAGATCCTTTCTCGAGAATAGATCGCAAAAATTCATAGTCAACCAAACCCTCTCAGGCCAAACCAGAAACAATATCGGAGTTCCGCAAGGGTCAACACTATCTCCGGCGCTATTCAACCTATACTTAGAACCACTAACGGATATACTACAAAAAGCGAACATTTCTTTCCACATGTACGCCGATGACACCCAGCTGTACATCAAGGTCACATCATCTGAAGAGATAAAGACCATGAACCATGCACTATCGAGAACCATCCAATGGTTAACGGCTAACCACCTGAAGGTAAACCCCCAGAAAACAGAATTCCTATTGATTACACCCCAAAAAAGCAAATAAAATATTGTAGAATGGACCAACACTATCACTGCTCTAAAATGTACTCCGAAGATTGTCAACTCTACTAAATCTCGGGGAATTACTCTGGACAAAAACCTGAACATGTTAGCACATATTAACTCAATGCTCAATGGCAAAAAACGCCTGTTTCCATTTAAGTTACCTGCGGAAACTGAAACCATTCCTAAATAAAACAGATCTCAAAATAGCAGTTCAGGCACTGGTCATATCAAGGATTGAGTATGGTTGCACAACTCTGGCCGGGCTCCCCAAGATCTCAACAGCACCACTGAAAGCATGTCTGAATGCTGCCACAAGACTTATATCTGGATCCAAAAAATTCAACCATATCACCCCTCACTTGAAAGCCCTTAACTGGCTGCCCTTCGAAGCAAGAATTCAATTCAAGTTGGCATGCATCACGCACAAAGCATTACACCACAAAACTCCAGTTTACCTCGCAAAAAAACTCACGCTATCAGGAGGGTGCCGATTCTCCAGGAGCCATGCAGACCTACTATTGAAACCGGCTCGTTTTTGTAAGAAAAGAACTTATGATAGAGCATTCTCCAGGGCAGCTCCAAGAATCTGGAACGCTATCCCCCCTAACATTAGAAGAATTCCATAAATCACGGTATTCAAAAAGGAAGCAAAAGCATTCTATATGAGGAAATTTCTCCCATAAGTACATAGAGCAGAATCTTTGTCACTGTCTACAAACCTATCATGACTATTCCATGTCCCCGCTAGCCGCTCACTAATCTTATATGGGCTTGTATATACATGTTCAAAATGTAGTCTATTACTTTAAACTACTCATGGTAATTCAATTGTTGACTGATGACTATATGTGTATATATTATCTTTTGTTGCCTAATGTTCTGTTCTAAACTTGGTAGGCATCTAATGACTTGTAACGTATTCGGTTCTGTTTCACCGAAATTCAGCTGTAAAGCGCTCTGATACCCTACGCAGGGTCATGTTCGCGCTATAGAAAACACTAAATAAATAAATAAATAAATATCATATGCACTCATACACCTATACAGACACTCATCCATGGAGTTACTCACACACCTAGTCAGTCATGCAAAGAATCAATCACACTCCCATTTACTCACCTATACAGTTATACACACACCACCTCACTTATTCATACAGATACTAATGCATACTTACTCTCTTATACAAACACTGATACAAGTACACACTCATCCCTACAGCCACTCTCACAATCACTAATTCTCATGTATAGTCATTTATATACTCCAACTCTCACATACACTGCCTTTTACATATGTAGTTACTTGGACATGTACCACTGAGACATCCATTCACTCACCAACACACCCATACACACACTCACCCACCCATACAGCTGTTTCCACATGCACTCTTGAACCCATACACCCAGTGAATCAACCACTCACACATCTATGCGCAGAGTCACACACCTCCCACCCACCCACCCACACACTCAGTCTCCCATACAAATACTCAGACAACCAATCAATAACTCATATAGACACTCATGTAGCTACTCACCAACCCATGCAGCAGCTTACACAACAACAGACAGACTGATACAGACATTCACACAGTTTAGTCACTGACCCATGCATTCAGTAAGACACATTTAATCACTCACTTATACCGTCAGTCACGCACCTTCTAAATCCTCCATCCAGACACTTATACACCCACTCATTCTTCAATACACCTTGGCATATATATAAAACATATTTAAACTTTACAGAAACACACAGTCACTGCATGATGTCATCAGTGATGTCATTTGAGATATCATCAGTGATGTCACTGACCATGTCATGAATGATGTAATATGTGACGCCACCAGCAGTGCATTGCAGGGGCGCGAGTTATAGTTAGATGAAATAACAATAACGGCGGCATTTCTATGGTTTTGTATGAGTCAAATATCCAACTAACTATAACGTCCCTGAAACCTATGGTTTTTCAGTGAATATATATATATATATATATATATATATATCGTTCCACAGTGCATCATCGCACTCCATGCACTCCTTCCAAAAAGCACAAATCCGAAGTTCAGGCTTTAAAGTGGTTTATTCAGCATCAGCAGCCAAAAAAATACCCAACGCGTTTCGGCGTGAACCGCCTTGGTCACGGGTAAATTCCGCCATACAGACTCTCAGTTTTAAACATTTTAGTCGTAAGCATGACGTAAACATAATTGAAACAGAGAAAGGAAACATGCAAATCAGATGCACAGAATCGTAATGTCATTCCCATTGTATCGGCCATATTGGAATGGTGAATAAAGTTTTCTTTCCATATGAGTACACCATCAGAATTCCGTATAGTGTTAGTTTATATACAGTTTTACAATATGGCAGTTCGCCCAATAACATAAATGCCGACAGACAATTAATTCCATACTTGTTGAGTAGGGTATCCGAGTATATACAAAATCTGTACAATGTAGTATCGACAGAGAATATCAGAAAATAACAATAACATTAACATTGCGCACATTGAACTCTGTTAGCGCACATTGGGATATTGCTATTTATATATAAACTTGAACTCCCAGCACACTAGAGGTCATTTAAACCTGAAAAGTTATGCCGCTTTGTCATTCACGAGCGGCTCGCTGTGTCAATAAAGTTGCACTCGAATACACATAAAAAACTATGAGGAATCGCACATGATTAAAGTAGCTTTTTCGGGCAACGTAAAAAGCAGGAATTTTGCAACATAGCGCTAACAGAGTTCAAGGTGCGCAATGTTAATGTTATTTTCTGATATTCTCTGTCGATACTACATTGTACAGATTTTGTATATACTCGGATACCCTACTCAACAAGTATGGAATTAATTGTCTGTCGGCATTTATGTTATTGGGCGAACTGCCATATTGTAAAACTGTATATAAACTAACACTATACGGAATTCTGATGGTGTACTCATATGGAAAGAAAACGTTATTCACCATTCCAATATGGCCGATACAATGGGAATGACATTACGATTCTGTGCATCTGATTTGCATGTTTCCTTTCTCTGTTTCAATTATGTTTACGTCATGCTTACGACTAAAATGTTTAAAACTGAGAGTCTGTATGGCGGAATTTACCTGTGACCAAGGCGGTTCACGCCGAAACGCGTTGGGTATTTTTTTGGCTGCTGATGCTGAATAAACCACTTTAAAGCCTGAACTTAGGATTTGTGCTTTTTGGAAGGAGTGCATGTAGTGCGATGATGCACTGTGGAACGATATAAAGATAACAGGGAGTCTTGGACCCTGTGATTGCACCGAGATAAGAGTGTCCCGGCGATTTCCAAGGATGTGGCTCTTTATATATATATATATATATATATATATATCCACTGGCCGTTGCCACTGAGTAGTTCTAGTTGGGTTTGCATTTTCTTAGAAAATGCCTTTTTTGGTTTGCTAATAACTTTGGGGCCATTTGATGAATCTTCTCAAAACATTCTCAGAAAGTGCTCTTATTTGCCTAGTTTCCTAATGGAAAGTTTTGGGGTGTTCCTTCAAGAGGGAGTCAAAAAACAGGGGGAGCCCAAAATGCTAATTCCCCATGCAATTTCAATGAACTTTTTTGGAACATGATACCGCAACAAGTGCAGAACAGAATTTCACCAAATTTGGCAGGAAGCTAGACCCCAGTCACCAAAGTGTGCTGTTTTTGATTTGGGGTTAATCTGCTCAGTAGTTTTGGAGAAATTAAGGGACAAAAATATATGTATATTTGTTCGATTGGGTTTGAGGGACTCAAATAAATTACATTCTTATTGGCATAGGGAGCTTTCTTTCCCTTAGGCCACCCCGCTCTTGCAAGCAATCCAAATGGCTGGCCGCAACATGAACACAAATGTTGCTGCAGCCATTAAAGGTCTCTGGGGACTTTGCCCCTGTCCTGAAAATAGTTTTAATAAAAATTAAGGGGGCAGGGTAGGGATACCCTGGCACTCTAGCACCTGTAGGGAGCCAAAATATTTTTTATGTTTGCTGCCACGATCCACACTACTCTGCAAGTTCGCAAAGAAAAAAACAAAAATGGAACCTGCCATTTAAAAAAAGAAATAATTATCGGACCCTGGGTGTCAATACATGTGAATGTTTGGGGAGGGTAGTGTGCATGGTGAACCTTCCTCAAGCCAATGAAGGCCTAGGGGGTTGCCCGGGTGGACCCTGGGGCACCCACAAAACTGTTTACAAACTGTAAAAAGTGAATAGGAGGAGCCGCTAATTTATTAATCACTCCTAGCTGGAGCTTTATGTTCTTCAGCTGGAATGCAAGGTGTTTGTTTTTATGACTGCATTTTGTGGGCTGAAAAATGGTGAAATAAAGATTCATAGACATGTTTGTATTTTTTAATGAAAAATGTCTGAGTCTTTCTTTTAACATTTGTTCAGAGCACAAAATACAATCAAACACCATGTTTAAATTAAGACTCACAAATATCTTGACTTAATTTTTGTAATTAAAACTTACAGTTTTAGTTTTATAATAATCAGTTTTTAAACATTGCATTGTGTGAATTTCTAAAACATTCATTTCAATACAAATATTGCTGATTTGATGCATATAAGAGTCAGTGTTTTGCAATAATGTACATTCCCAGATATTTGATTTTTCCTTTTGTCCAGAACACAGAGATCTCTAGGGCTATTCGGTCCCTTATCCCTGATGGTGTTCCTACATTAAGCATCTCTCAATTTTTAAAATTAATCTTAAAACGTGAAACTTTACCATAGGTTTTCAGTATTTTCATAGCTTTGGGGATTGAGTGTTCTATCAATGTGAGTAACGCGTCATCGGCCAATAAATGTATCTTGTGCTGTTTACCACCAAATGGCATTCCCCTAATATATGAGTTCTGCAAACTATGGCTGCGAGAGGCTAGATCATCAGCGCACCCGAGAATGGCAAGAGGGATACCCCTGTCATGTCCCCATCACTAAAGATAATAACTCAGACTGCAAGCCATTCACAAGGACTTCTGAAGTTGGATACTTGTAGTTGACTGCTATCTATGTTAACATGAGTGTACCCAGACCGATCGATTCGAGTCCCTGAAAAAGTAACACCCAGCTGACACTGTCAAATGCTTTTTCAGCATCTAGTGACAGGACAGTCAAAAGGATCTTTCTAACACTTCCTTTTTTGGAGCGGATGGAGCACCCGGCGGACACTGTTTGCTGCTTGTCTCTGAGATAAAGTCAGCTTGTTGCGGATCAACAAGTTAAGGCATGTGTTGAATTAGACGGTTAGCCAGGCCTTTTAAAAAGAGCTTTGCATCTGAGTTTAAGAGTGCTATAGGGCAAGCAATAGGCCTTACATTTATCCTGGGGTTTTCTGGCTTTGTTGATAAGAGGGATGACGTGGCCATCGACTGTGTTCCTAGGAGAGACTGTTGAAAGTAATTAAACAGTTCAACTATGGGGGTTATTAGGATGCGGGCTGACTTTAGTCCGCCTGCCACCCTAGCGGTGCTGGGACCGGCCGTCAGGAGTGCGGCGGTCCTGCACCGCCAATTAAGATGCAACCGCCACCCTGGCGGTCGCATTCCGCATTTTTGACATTGCAGCGGGTGCTGCTGTAAGCAGCACCCGCCGCAATGCCAAAGTGCCATGTTGTGCATTGCACGTTGCCTGCCTGCCTGCCAGCGATCACAGGTAAAATATGCACTAACAACTGTTACTTTAGTTATCTGCTCGTAGACTTTCTTTAGAAAGAAGTAGGGGGTTGTTTTCTTAATTTTGGAAAGGGCAGTTCATCATCTAATATAAATAATATAATACCGCCAACTGCATAGTGGATTGCGACAAAGCTACCGTAGAGGTAAGTAGCATATCAAAGGGATTTTCCCTACAGCTGTGGAGCTGGTCATGAAGTCCTCAGTGGCTTGTAAAAGGTAAAAATCGTTTAAAAAGGTGTTGGATTTAAAATCTAACACCTTCCCTACTGTTGCACATACTGGAGTTGGAATAGTAAATTATACTATTTCAACATCCAGTGCCCCCCCCCCCAGAGCAAGTCGTTGTTAAGACTTGCGGGGTATTGGTATGCGTTGTTACAATGCAGTCGTTGTAACGACCGCGTTGTAATTTCCTGTGGTGAAAAAGCATGCATTGAAAGGAGGCATATTCCACAAGTAAGAACTTGGCTGAAAAATCCACAGTATCCAGCTTAAGAGGTAACAGTTTCTTAGTGAGGCCTTAAGTCACATTCAACTTCACAATTATATTTAATTTATACACAATAATGGCTCAGGATGCTACAGCTAGAATACAAACAGTGTGATTAATCAAAATATACGGTAACCATTTGTTCTAATACAATTTCATACATATTACAAATAACAGAAATCAAGGCAGGAAAACTATTTTTGTTACCCTCCTTCCTTATTACATATTATCACAGGTCAGTGATACAGCTCGGCGGATTAAGCACCGCCCCACAATGAGTTGGCTAACAATAGCACCTACATACCAAGCTCCCATCGATATTTCATTTTGGGGTGTGTGCAATACAAAGAATCATTATTATTCCTATAACTGTGAGTTGTTCAGTACTAACATCTAAATTTTAAAGACTAAAAAGGCATTTACAGGCTATCACAGAGGCCCTAGTTATACAACTAATACCATTCTATGGCATAAAGTGTAGTGTACATAGTAAGCCACCCTTGGAGCGGTCAGTATTCGTGCTACACTCCGTGACAGGTCTCCTGCCCCAGCCCACTCATGAACATTATCCATTAATACAGTTTTCATGGAGGCCTCGAACAAGAATGCCAGGTCCTCTTCTGTGTGTGAGCGAGGGGACACTTTAGTTACTCTTTCCTGAAAAAAAGGAAGAAAAATTGGAATTACATGGCATAATGCAACCAGCCTTTCCGAGTAAATTAACACAAAGCGAGACAACATATAGTGATAGAAACACACTTTTGCAAGCACAATCTACGTACATGCCTGCTGTGCAATTTGCGGATACAGTTAACCTTAAATTTGCTATGACCCAACTAAGGGTTCTATTAGGATGGCGTGCGGATCGCACTACCCTACCGACGGTGGCGATCCGCACGCCAAAACATCCCGCCGGTCGGCCTTTTACCCCCGCCACATTAGCATGGCGGGGGTACCGTGGCGGACGGAAAGACTGTCCCCCGCTTATCCGCCGGTGGCAATCGTCACGAAAAAGCCCCATGATATGGTGGCGGTATCACCATCCATATTATGATGTGGCATTTTCAATGCCTTTCCATGGCGGAGACTCCGCCCATAGCGGGCTCCCAGGTGGGTGGGGGCTGCACTTGGGGGGTACCCATGGTACCCCCCAACATTGGAATGCACAAGGTGGCAAGCACCGCGCGGTGCCTGTCACGTTGTGCATGCCAATGCACAACATGCATATATAGCATTGTTTACAGCACCGCCCGCCACAATGTAATATATGCGGGATGCCACCACGGTGGTGGCATCCTAATTGCCTGTGCGGGACCGCCACCCCACTAGCAGCCTTCCCAGGCACCGCTAGGGTGGCGGCCAGACTGAAGTTCGCCCGCCATCCTAATGGACCCCTAAGTATCAACATGTATGCTTTACAAAGGAACATTTTTTTAAAAGCTGCATTTGCACAATGGATTTACCCAAAATCAGTTCTATGAGACGGACAACTGGAGATCTTTTTTACTGCATTCTGAAACAACACGCGAAGAAAAGGGCTGCTAATTTATTTTTAGGTATTTCAATAGTGGTGCCTCTCTCATTTTTGGATCTGGCTAGAGGCGGCTTTAACAGTGTGTATAATATCGACACAACAGTACAGCTTCTGACCAGCTACATTACAACCACTGGGTGTCATTCATAGTGCATGACGTTTCCCCTCCTCACTGTTATATAGCCGTTTAATTGATGTAGCACCTGTATGAATCGGCAGAGAGAGGGCAAACTCTTTTTGCTGCTGTATTACACGGGCAGCACAAAAAAATGAGGATCGCCTAAAAATAGTCTGTTCCTCAGGATGGATTGAGCCATAGTACTGGCGGTGACGGGAAGCGGGTGCTGCTCTTTGGAATAAGGAGGTGCGCAGGCAGAAAAACTACAGACAATGGCAGTGCAAGGTTTCATCACTATATACTCAGCCTGGTCTTGGATGTTCATGGTCTGATGACATTCCTGTCCTGTGATTGATTATGGTAGAATTTCCAGCACTAATATCCATCAGACAGCAGAGCCGCGCAACAGGAGGGAGCGGGTGTCCCTACAATGCAACTCCATCACTAGCCAGCAACATGGAAGCCTATAATCAAACATGGTGGAGCCTCCACTTTATGAGGAGATTCAGACAGACCACTTAGCTATACGCAGACACCAGGAGAAGGCTATGAGACCACTTCACCCAAGTACCTGGGCAGTCTGCAGACCCTGGCCATGTGTGGTAGTCAACACAGCCCTCCTCCTCCCGGGGTGGATGATGCCAAGAAAAACTACAAGCAATCCGAACTCCAAATTGTTGGTGAACTCTAACATAGGAGCACACACGTTTTATCAGGAAAATTGTATTGGGTTACAAGAATCCTTGTACCAGGGTGGGCACAGGTAGCTCTTTTAAATACTTTTCCACACTTTACACAGAAAGTGTTTCAAATTATTCCAAAGACTTACCTGTGCTCACCCAGGTATACATTTTCTTGTAACCCACACACATTATTCTGATGAGCTGAACCTTAGTGGCTGGGCCTGGATGGCTGTAAAGGTCAAAAAGTGTGCAGGTAAGGGAAATGCACTACATGGTGTGTACCTTCACTGAATATTTAATAAATCTTTACCTTTCTCCAGTTCATTCTTTCAAAGTGGGCATCATTAGTCATGTGGTGCAATGACTGATGCATATTTATGCATTTTTGCAGCTCTATCACTGGGGTAAGTTAGTGGAGATTTCTTCTGTGTCCTCCACATTTTTTGATCCTAGTTGATAAACATTCTACAGAAGTGCAAGCACACTAAAGAGACCACAACCTGCATTTCTGAAGAAAACAAACACATAGCTCCGCAGCATCATTTAGTCACTTTCAAGCCTTGACAATTCACAACTATGGTATAAATGTATTGGAAAAGTCTATTTTAAAAGTGATAACCAGCATCTGGTATAACACACAGTGCACCATTATATGTTCTAGGCTTACATAAAAATCTAATAAACTATGTTCTTCTTGTTGGTACTTTTATAGCAATTTCAACTACTGTGGGGCCGATTCAGATTCCGGATGCAAAACGTACCTACCGACACGGACCGGCGCCGTACGACCCGTGCAGTACGATGCAACGCATGTGAATTATTACAACCGACACGTACGGAAAACAAGCCGTACGACCGAGCCGTAGGGAAAACAGTGATTCGCCCGGAAAACGGACGTGATTTGCACCGACCGATACGTACCAGGAATGAACCTGACCGACACGTACCCGCGAGGTCCGATCCGCGCGGTACAATGCAATGCGTGTAAACCCAGACAGACTCTCACGGAGCCCAAGCCGCATGACCGACACGCACAGAAAACAGGAACCTGAAGCAATAGAGATCTCCGCGACCGACGCGTATGAAACACAGAAGAAAGTCAGCGTGAACGAGCCGGAAAAACCCACACGAGCCAACATCAGCATCCGTCTCGGTCAGAAGAACATCTCCTTCATGCCTAGAAAACCCAAAGGAAAAAATTCAAAAAAAGGACCAAACAAGCAATGACAAAGCCAATAAATATATTTTTTTTTAAACTTGGAACAAAGACACACCCCCAACTGCACCTATATAAAGGACATCAATCACTACAATGATCCTTTGCAAATAGAAGACAACAACCAGCAGAAAACACCATCACACAGCAACCACAGACACACTCACAACTCACCCATCACACAACTTTCACACCATTAGCACCTCACCAAAAGCACCCACACATACAGCTAGCAAAACCGACACTCACCCACCCTCACTTGCACCCTCACACACACATCACTCACCCATCACCATGCCCCCAAAGAAGAATCCAAAGTTCACAGATAGTGAGTTAGAAGTGCTGGTAGAAAAGATCATCAGAGTAGAGCCACATTTGTTTGGTACATTGGTCCAAAGGACCCCCATGTCACAGAAAACAAAGATGTGGGCGAGGGTTGTGGACAAGGTGAACGCACAAGCACCAACGTTGCGCACAATGGACGATATCCAGAACAGGTGGTATGACGTGCGCAGGAGGGTCAAGAAACTCATGGAGAAAGATCACGCCTTGAGTCAGCGCACTGGCGGTGGCCCTCCTGCCAAACCAGTATACTTCAGGTCCTGGGAGGAGAAGGTGCGGGACATCCTACCACCAGAGAAAGTCCATGGTCTAGCAGACATACCAGAGCCTGGTGAGTACACAATCAACATACTCAATATTGTGTGGCAAGGGGACAGTGAAAACATGCACCGTTAGCAAAGCCACAGTAACCAATAGATAATCATCCCAAGATGTGTATGCTAGTCAGACAAACACAATACCTGCCATCTCATAGTGACTTGTAACTGTGTCATGACATGTACAAACCTACCTACAAATAGAGCAAGGCAGTGGCACAAAGCCAAATAAACACTGTCAGACAGTTTGCCACCACAAACACACTACCTCACAGTGCAGCTGACTGACAGGAAGGAATAGTGGGTATGCAGGTGAAGTGAGTGTATCCAAAAGCATGATGGGGTTTGTAGTCACAGATAATGCCCCCCCTCCAAATTGGCCCATCAAGACCTCTCTGATCCATGCCCACATCACAGGGAGTGGAAAATGAATGACAAGATGGCTGACACTGGGTCCTGCGGTGGGGAGCACAAGGCCCTGGTAGGGGTTGTGCACCAATCAGAAGCAGGACACCACTGACTGACATCCTGAAAGACAACTAGCACGCCCTCCAATGGAAGCACGTTTCATGGTGGGATGTCTGGCTGGGTGGGAAGGAGGACTGACAGCTCTGACCATACTTACCAGCATGTGGATACACACACACCCCTCAACACAAACTCCACACAACTCACCGGGTAGAATGCATTGACTTACACTGTAGTGAAATATCACCCAAAGCTACACCGTACTGGGTGCTGCTGTGTGAAGCACAGGGGCTCTCTTTGGACCTGTATCCAAACAAACACCAGGACTTCACAGTCAGCCATCTTGCCATTGCTGTCACACCCACTCAAAGGGAAGCAGAGTCAAAAGGAAGGAAGTATGGGCATGCTGGGAAGAGGGGTGTAGCCAAGAGCATGATGGGAGTTGCAGTCACAGACATTCCCCACCCACCCACATGGCCCAGCAAGCTCACACTGAACCATGCTCACCTCACAGGGAGTGGGAATGGACTGACAAGATGTCTGACACTGGGCTCTGTTGTGGGGAGCACAAGGCCATGCTGGAAACTGGGCCACAACAAACACCAGGACTGCACAGTCAGCCATCTTGCCATTGATGTCACACCCCCTCACAGGGAAGCAGAGTCAAAAGGAAGAAAGTATGGGCATGCTGGGAAGGGGGGTGTAGCCAAGAGCATGATGGGAGTTGCAGTCACAGACATTCCCCACCCACCCACATGGCCCAGCAAGCTCACACTGAACCATGCTCGCCTCACAGGGAGTGGGAATGGACTGACAAGATGTCTGGCACTGGGCTCTGAGGTGGGGTGCACAAGGCCATGCTGGGAACTGGGCAACAACAAACACCAGGACTGCACTGACTGACATCCTGAAAGTTAACCTGCACCCACTGCAATGGTGGCACGCTTCATGATGGGATAACTGGCCTGGGGGAGAAGGAGGCCCTGACTTGAAAACAAATAACCCCGATGCTGGCCATAAACACACCTTCTATGCTAAAACACATTGCACACGTGGTACCAGTCCCTCACAAAGATGATGCTCGGGCAAGATGTCTGACACGTGGGAATGAGCAATAATTTAGCTAAAAATCACACATATGCACTGGCCAAACAAAACACGGTCGCACACACAGCCATTGCAACCATATGTTCAAACTCATTGTCTGGGGATGTAGTGTCCAGGGGTGCCCCCTGGCCTGGCTGGGGAGGTGTGTCTTGCAGATGACAAGTGTGGAGAGCCATATATGGTACATTGCAAAAAACACACAGGAACTCACATATACATCATTAACAGGGGACATCTGACAGTGAATGGAATGGACACACCAATATAGCCGCCACCATAGCATGGTCTCATTCACACTCGGTGCTGTTGTGAGCTGCATTCCACTCCTAAATCGTGCTGCAACATATACATCCTTCACACAACACACCACTCACTGACATAGGCACTGTAGACACAAGGTCTAACCTGGACTGCATTGGAGGAGACATGCTACTCACAGCAGCCAAACTGCAACACACACCACCGGCTCTCACTGTCATGAGCATTGAAAAGCCAGAGTGCTACCTTGCCCAATCCATGTCACCATGGAGAACATTAAAACACACAAGATGATGGACGGAATGTTGCACAATGGCAAAATATTCACCCCCAGTCACAGATCTGGGTTTAATCCATTGTTATTTTGCTCACCACGCCACCCCAGGCATGGCTTGGCAGTTCGGGCTGGACTGTTCCCATGAGGCACAGGGTCAGACTGATTTGCATATGGCCATGTCTGAACTGGGGTGGCAGAGTGGGCTAAAGAACGGTGATGGATTAAACCCAGATCTGTTGACTGGGTGTGAGTGTTTGATTGGTTCTGATGCTCCGTCCATCACCACCCCCTTTTGTACCGCTTTGTTCGCCATAAGTTGGCAGGGTATGCTCAGACGTTGAGTCCCTTGCTCACTTTGCCACTGGATTCAAGCAAGCCTGGCTGAAGACGGCTGAAATGCCAGAAACCGGTACTAGGAAGCTTGTTTCCGGTCCAGGGAAGGCATGGCTTGGCAGTTCGGGCTGGACTGTTCCCATGAGGCACAGGGTCAGACTGATTTGCATATGGCCATGTCTGAACTGGGGTGGCAGAGTGGGCTAAAGAACGGTGATGGATTAAACCCAGATCTGTTGACTGGGTGTGAGTGTTTGATTGGTTCTGAGGCTCCGTCCATCACCACCCCCTTTTGTACCACCATGGAGAACATTGACAAGTCAAATCACATATGCACGTACAAAACTCAGCACCAGACTCATTAACGATGGTGACATCATCACTTGTATGAAATGAGATGGGAACTAGGAACACTGTAAAAAACACACTTTCTCCAAAGAGATCACAGGCATACCGGACTGTGACCATGTCGTACCAATACACCAATGTGACATACAAAGACTAGCAGAATCTGCTACCACACATGCCCCAATCTTAGCACATCTCCTCAGTGGAATTGCACGTATGTCCTTGTTAAAGCTCAAATGTGTACAGGGATGACACACCTGTGTCAGCAACGTGATGGCCCTTGAGTAGTAATGGCCATGTACAGACAAATCTATACATGAGTTGGGCATGCACACACTTCGACATGCACATTGAAATTTTTCATTTTGGCTGGGCAATCTGCCACAACAATATCAATCTCTGTCCGTGACAACCTTGGACAAAGCAGTGTACAGGCACGCATCCTGACGTACAGTAGAAAATGTCATGTATGTGAACCATTGATGCCTGTAGAAACATAACCTACATTGTGTGTCTCTTCCAAACACAGGTGGTGCTGGGGACACAGCACCAAATGAAGCTCTCTGGTGTGAATCTGTCTCTGTCCTCTTCGGATGACGACGAACAACCTGGCACCTCCGGTGCGAGTCATCATGCAGCACCAGCAGTACCAACATCTGCACTCCCTGTACCCATGCCTCCAGCATCTGGCAACAGACAGGGCACCCCCCCCAACACGGACAGACCAAGGCCACAGAACACCAACAGCACAGGGACACAGGACCCCCAGGAAGCTATGGACAACACCACCAGCAACAACACCCAAGGGGGCCCAGTGTCACCTGTGCGTGCCACGGCAGGTCATGTTCGTGTGGATAGGGGTACTGGGAGGGGTGGTAGGCAGAGGGCGCGCCTTGCAGAGGGGTCTGGACTGCATGATGACCACCAACTGGCACTTATCATAGATGCATACCAGGATAGCATCAGAGGATTCGGCCAGGTAGTGGGGATCCTCAAGGACATTCAACAGGAGCAGGCTGCCCACCATGCCCGCATGGAGGCAAAGTGGGATGCACTTACTGCGGTGCATCAGGACATACTCCAATGCCTCCGCCAGATAAGCACAAACATGTCCACACCTCCCTGTGTGGCCACAACATCTGTTGCCACACCATCTGCCAGTGCCACAGGGAGGGAGGATGACTCTGGCGGAGAGTCCCTTGCACCGCAGATCCGTGCACCTGAGGATCCCCCTCCGAAGAAGAAGAGGAGTCGTCCGAAGGACAAGTGAGACGCAGATGTCCCTGCACATCCCCCAGGGCCTCTAAACCTGTTCTGGACAATGTTCTATGTGCGCAACCCGTTCACCTTGTCGTATCTGACACAACTCGCCTACATGACATGGAGGGTTCATGTTGGTCCAATGTAGCAGATGACTGTGGACTTTACTCTGGACATTTCAGCTACCAACACTTCCAACTCTACTGTGAACTTTGGATTCAAAACCCAATGTACAGCACCCACCATCCTGTGCACTATCCTCACACATGTTTGTAAATAAACTCACCAGTACACCATACTTGCCTCTGTTGTGATTCCAACTTGTCATGTGTCATGGAGATGTTGATCTGCTAAACAACACTGTGCATGCCAAATACTACAACAATGTGACCACCGTTATGTGAGTCATGGTGATGTGACACATGTGAGGGAGACACACCACTCTGGCACCACAACACATACTCACCATGTCCATGTAACTAATCCCACACAATGATGTTGACCTGAAATACATTGGTATGCACAGACACCACACCTATCCACAGTCAGTGGTAACAAGCCCACAGGTGAGGTAAGCAAATGTCAGTCAGATGTGGGAAGACAGACAACGCCCCTAACAAAGCGTAGCACAGGTTCATTGCACATCATCAACATGTTTATTCCACAATAGTTGCAAGGTAATTGTACGTTACAGTGGACACACGGTCACAAAGTGTCGGAGAATTGAAGTCCAGGGGTGTGTGGCACATCACTAGATGGGAATTGACAACTTCCACACTGGTGTTGGATTCTGGGTGTTGGGGGTCAGTGTTGACCAAACAACAGGCAAAGTACCCTGGGAAGGACAGACACTAGACACAGTAAAAAGCCCAGCAGAACAGGAGAGAAATGCAATACACATGCACAAAACATCTCAAAGAAACCTACACAGAAACAAGTTAGCAATTCGACACTATTGTGGAGTACAGACCACCTGAAAGGACACATCACTGCACGCATCCAGTCAAGTGGCACACAGACACACTCAAACAGCAACAAAGCAGCCACAACACATTTCAGGCTAACTCAATACATTGACATAACAACCCTGTAAACTCACATTCAGGTGAAGAAGTTGTTGATGAGCTGTGTGTGGACGTCACCCTCATCATCATCATCATCACTAGTATTGTGGCCTAGGCCTGGATCCTCCACAGGTGGCAGAGGTAGGTAATCGTCATCCTGGATGAGAGGCAACTTCTTCTGCACTGCCATGTTGTGTAGCATGCAGCATACAAGGATAATTTTGCACACCTTTGCAGGGTCATATGGGAGGGCCCCTCCGGTCTTGTCCAGGCAGCAGAAGCGGCTTTTCAGGAGACCAAATGTCCGCTCAATCACCCTCCTGCTCCGACCATGTGCCTCATTGTAGTGCATCTCGGCTGGTGTCACAGGGTTCCTGAGGGGTGTCAGCAACCACGGCATGTTGGGGCATCTGGAGTCACCTACATACAAACAATTGAACAATTAGCTGAGTTTTGAAAGAGGGTGGAGTACAACATTGCCAAACACACTCAATGGTAAACAGTCAGTACACACCGCCAAGCCAGGCACGCTGGTCTGGCATCTGTGACATCAGCGTTGCAATGCGACTACTCCTCATGATGTAGGCATCGTGCGCAGAACCGGGGAAACGTGCACACACATGTGTGATACACATGTCTGCAAGACATACCACCAGAGCATTGATGGAGTGGAAATATTTCCTGTTCCGGTATGCCTGCTCATGTGCCTGTGGTGGTATCAGGGCCACATGTGTACCATCAATAGATCCGATGACGTGCGGCATCCTCCCCAGTGTATAAAAAGTATCCTTTATTTTAGTGAGTTGACCTGGGCTAGGAAACTTGATGTACAGGTCACGGAAATGCAACATCCCCTACAAGACATAGCGTAGCACACGACTGAACATAGTTTGTGACATACCACCAGCAGTAGCTACAGTGTACTGGAAGGTACCAGTGGCAAAGAAGTGCAGGGCTGCCATCACCATCACCTCTGGGGTCAGTGCTGTAGGGTATGTCTGGCCAGGTAGCAGATGTGGCACCAACTGCTCCGCCAACTCCTCAATCAGTGGCCTGGTGAAGCGGTACCGTCGGACGCAGTCACATTTCTGCATGGTTTCAAGGTCTGGGAACGGTCTATGGACATCTGGTGCCCTGCAGTACAGAGATGAACAAAGGAAGATTGTCAATTTATCCACCCATGTTGCTATGACCAAGCAAAATATCACATGATACATCATGACAATACACAATGTACTGAGGTGTGTGCTGTTGGGCATGGACACATATGTCACCTACATGCCCATCACCTCACATCTCAAGTCCACATGTCTACATAAGTCCCATGTAGTGCAATTGCCAATCATTGGGCTGTGTCACACTACCTATGTACTGCTGTGACGTTACAAACACACACCAAAGTGACAAGTGAGGGATGATGTCTCCCAGGCATCACAGATCTTTGCCATGCAGATACCCAGGGTCCCTGTATTGCCACATGTACACGCCACAAGACAACCGTGAGTCCCACAGATAGGGGCCACTGTTGTCTTTGCAGGCCCTACATGTACGTCTCTTAAACACACACACAACATCAATGTTGATGCACAAACCACATGGATGTGGAGACTGTCTCACATTGGGCACATTTGATCAGCCACATCTGAGACACAACATGCACACAGACTGTGGGTGTACATCAGAATTGGGGCTCTAGGTCTCACTGTGACGTACATACCATCACCACCAGGACTCAGGGTGTATATGACATGTCCTAAACATATCCAACCTGAAACTGTGTCCATGACTCATGCCCATAACTGTACAGTTGCACATCACAGTGGTAATGTGCACAACACACAAAGGATTCTGTCCCCATGAACACGTGCACAGCCTGGGAGTGGCTGCCCAAAAGTGCCACACAACAAACCAAATGTTGCCCCCCCCAAACACACAGGGAATGCAGCCTTACATGCCATGGGACACAGTGTGGCACATGCTGTAGTGTGGTAGGTGTGCACCTGAGTCCCTGGCAAGTAATTGTGTGTGGAAGCCGTCAAATAGTCACACCGATGAGAACCGACGCGGGTGACTATGCGTACGCATTGCACAGTTCAGGACCTAGCCATGCATACGCTTAGCCATTGACTGCAATGAGGACCGACGCGGGTTACTATGCGTACGCATTGCACAGATCAGGACCGAGCCGTGCGTACGCTTAGCCATTGACTGCAATGAGGACCGACGCGGGTGACTATGCGTACGCATTGCACAGTTCAGGACCGAGCCGTGCGTACGCTTAGCCATTGACTGCAATGAGGACCGACGCGGGTGACTATGCGTATGCATTGCACAGTTCAGGATCGAGCCGGGTTCGTAACGATTAACAATTTGTGAACATCTCTGTAAACATTTCATTTGCATGGTCACATCTGTGGCTTGCACACATGCACATATGATGTGCTTCCCATTGTCCAATTTGTCTATTTCCCTGACTGTGGGCGCATCTCCACTGGACTTGTAGGTGTGGGCATCATTGGTGTAGGAGCAACTGGGTCCTCTGTGCAACTTGCTGGACATATGTATTGAGCATGCGCAGATGACTTAAGGGACACTCCCTTACCCAGGCTGTTGTGACCAGACCCTTCATTTTGTGGTAACTGATGGCTGACTGACCAAGTGTTCTGCAGACATGACTGAGGCCTGCTGGGACTATGTTTGGCACAGCTGAGCTTTCCACAGGAGTTGAGTCCCCTCAAGTAAGTGTGTTGTTCCGTGACATTGTCTGGGCCCATGGTGTGTGTGTTGTGTGGGCATGTGTGTGTGTGTCAACATCCCTTTTCATACACAGGCAGTGTTCTCTTGATATGTTCCTGTTGTTGATGCTTGCTGAGTTGCACTGTGTGAATCCCACATCTTTGCCCTGCATGACACACTACTGTTAATTGGTGTTTCATCATTGGAATTTGTCAGTTCTGAGTGGTGATGATGTGGTCAGACGCAGATGGGACACAGTCAGGGGTCCCCAAGGCACTTCTTTGTTCGCAATAGCATGTAGTTGTCCCTAGCTGGTACCTTTTAGTGATTGGGACATGTGCATGTGTGTGTGACTGCTACCACTCGTCCAGTTCAGGGCTGCAATGTTGGCAGGTGTCCGCATGTGTGCCTTGTGGTTCTCCTTGGCTGCTGCATTGTCCTGGGACTGTGGCAGGTATTCCGAAGGTTACGGGAGCTTTGACGTCATGGCCATGTACCACATACTTTGCAGTATGTGTGTCATTCACCAGGGTTGTGGACTGTCCTTCTGTGATGAGTCTGTGCACCTTAGCTCCTCCCGACCTTACTGTGTTTGTCTTTTTTGTTTTTTGTATTTGTTTTATTAAATTACACATAATAAGCTGGACATTATACAGTGATATATGGACATATACATGCATGACCTAATTCACATATGTACCAACAATGTAGGATATCACGTATTACTAGTATCGAACATCCATGGCAAACCCTGCATGACATCACTTGGTGGTCTAAGATCATTAATATGCGTCCCAAATGGCAAGCAATTACAAAAAGTTATCGACAGTTACATTTACGCTAGGAGTCCAGCCAAACATATCATGGTCAAACAAATCTACCAGGATCTAATACAATTATAGCATTCTAACAAAAAACTTTTCTCCCAACCTCCCCGCATGCTCTGCCATGAACACACATCAGTAATATCTGCACATTTTCTGCTTTCGCATTTGTATGCGACTCGGCTCCAAGGACTGACACAGGCAACCCGCATAGTCCCGCCAACCCACACAGTATAGCCCATAAAGATCGCGAGGAGCCCACGGGCCCCGCAGCCGTTGAGAAAACCCCCATGCGATAGTTTGAGTCCAGCTCAGTAAGACAAGATGTCTATCGCAGCGTATTCCTCTATCATTGCATATCAGCCCAGTGAAATCAGTGTTTTCCTTAGGCCTCTATATTCCTCTCGTTTTAGTTCCGCCCCTTCCGCCCTACCCCACCTCAGCATTTCCGTTTGCCAGTCCTGCAGGGACGGGGCCCTAGTAGCTTTCCATCTTGTAGTTATGGCTCTCTTGGCCAGCAGGAGCGCAAGATTGGCAAAACGGCAGGTGGAGCCACCCTTCTTGTCACTGGGCCCTAGTCCCAGCATGCAGTATTCCAACGTGTCATTCTGGCGCACTGGGGCTATATCCGTCAATATTTTACAGATCGTCGCCCAATAGTGTCTCAGTCTAGGGCAGTCCCATATCATATGTACCAACCCCGCGTCGGGGGCGTGGCAGCGTGGGCAGGCATCGTTCGCTCCCTGAAACATAGCGCTCAGTCTGTGAGGGGTTAAATAAGCTCTGTGTAATATCATCAATTGAATAAATTTAAATTTAGGATTCCGAGAGACCTTCTTGGGGTACCCCAATATAGTTTCCCATTCCTTGTCTGTAAATGCACGGCCTACGTCTCCCTCCCACTTGTCGCATAGCGGCCGTAGCGAGACCACCTTCTCAGTTCGAAATCCGTGGGTGAGCCATTTTGTCAGTCGTGCCCCATTTTCCATTAGATATTGCATGGTAAGTAATGCATTCATGGCTGGTTCAGTGCCCTCGGGTGACCATGTAGTACGCATGTATCTGGATAAATGTGCATGTAAGAGGAACTGCGTGTCGGGGGTGCCATGTACACGCACAAACGTTTCATGCGTCATTATTACACCCTCTGAAAAAAAAACCCTACCATGGTAATGCCCCTCCCAACCCATGCTCGCAGTGCGCGGTCAGTTGTCAGTCCCGAGCGTGTAGGGATACCCAGCAGCGGGATAGTGGGGGCATACGGTGTCCTCTGACCAGTGTGCCTCACTACACTTCGCCAGTAAGTGATAGCCAATTTCAATAAGTGGGGTGTTGATGGTAAGAGAGGGGCCTGTGGTAATAAAAGCCTGTAGATGACCCCCCTCATCCCTGTCTCGTGACGACATATCCAACTCCTGCAAATTACGTCCCACCAGCCAGAATGCCAGCCATTGCAATTGGCTGGTGTAGCAATATGCACACAAATCTGGCACTCCCATCCCCCCTTGTGGAGAGTTGTAGTTTCACTAGGCTAATATGTCTTCGCCGTGCTCCCCATATTAGGTCTGACACCAAAGAATTCAATATTTAAAAATTTCTCTTAGGGACGAGTATCGATAAGTTGGTAAAATAGTAAAGGAGCCGCGGTATCAGCACCATTTTCGTAATGGCTACTTTGCCCGCCATCGATAGGGGCAGGGAAACCCAGAATTGAATCTGAGACTTGAGAGTAGCGATCGCACGCATAAGATTGCCATCCAGCAGGTCCGCGGTGTTATGATAAATTTGTATTCCGAGATATTTAAATGTATCGGGTGCTATATGGAAGGTCCAGGGGCCGAAACTGAAGCACCCGCTTCTCTCTGCGCTATCAAAGAAGTATGCATATGACTTGGTAGCATTAATAGCCAGGCCAGAAAGATCCTGAAATGACTCGAAAATGGAGGGCATTGGGTGGGGATCCGCATCCATGTCCTTGATATAAAGAATGAGATCATCTGCGTATGCTGAGACAGTGTGGGACATACGACCACGCATTATGCCCTTGCAGGCGGCGAAAGCACAAAGTCTATGTAAAAGCGGCTCCAACGCCATAATAAACAGTAGCGGTGACAAGGGGCAGCCCTGTCTGGTTCCCCGCGCCACCACGTATTGCCCTGATATATGCTGACCCGTGCGCGCCCGCGCGGTGGGGTTCGTGTATAGCAAGCGCACCCATGCTATATATTCCTCAGGTATTTACCAAAACGAGCGAGTGCACAGAACATATAATTCCATCGTAAGGAGTAAAACGCCTGCCTCAAGTCAAGGGATATACAACCCTCCCTAGTTCCCGTGTCTAGTGTGCCCTGCATGACCCGGTGCAGGCGCCTGATGTTGAGTGCAGTGTTCCTACCAGGTACAAACCCACACTGATCGGTGTGTATCAGTGTGGGAATAAACTGTCCAAGGCGAGTGGCCAGCAACTTACTGAGGATTTTATAATCCGTATTAAGGAGCGACAAGGGTCTATAGCTCGATATGAGCAGCGCGTCTCTCCCAGGTTTTAATAAAGAGACCACTAACGCTTGCAATGTAGTAGCAGGGAGCCCACCCTCTTCCAATGATTCGCGGTAAATGCATTGCAAATGTGGAGTCAGTAAGTCGGCATATATCGCATAAAATTCAACTGGCAGCCCATCAGTCCCTGGGGTTTTATTGCGCGGTAAGGCCTTAATCGCCTGTCGGATTTCCGCCCCTGTTATCGGTCTCATTAAGTCATCACATTGCTGTTGTGTGAGCTGAGGGAAGGTTAAACCGAAGAAGTGGTCAAATTCAGTGTCAGGAAGTCCAGGCAAAGGGCCATAAAGGTGCTTATAATAGTCCCTAAACGTGGAATTGATGTCTAGTTGTGTGGTCACCACTGCATCCTCACCATTCCGAATTTCTAGTATGGGTGTGGGCAAGGGGACATTCCGAACCAACCGCGCCAGCAGCGGCCCCGACCTATCAGCCTGTGTGTGCAGCTTCTGTGTGTACAGTCGATAATCAACAACCCGCAGTTCCTCAAGCAATTCTGCGTATTGAATGTTAGCCTCCCGCAATTGAGTCAATTGTTCATTCGTCCCAGCTGCCTCTCCCTCCAATGCGGCCAAGCTAACCTTCAGTCTCGTAATCCGCTCTATGAGAGCAAGTCGCACCCCCGTCTTGGTGCTAATAGCCACTTCACTGATGACCGTTTTAAAGGCATCCCATTCCATCTGGCGGGTGCTAGCCGACCCCGCGTTCTCCGAAAAATAATGGGTGATCGCCTCTGAGAGGGCATTGCGGAAGACCTGGTCCTCCAGCATCGCGGGTTGCAGTTTCCAAGTTGGTATGGGAGTTGGAACCTTGCCCCACTGCATAGTCAATTCCACTGGGTTATGGTCTGACAGGGTTTTACCCATATGAAGCACCGAAGTAATGGACCCCATCAGGCCACCGGAGCATACGAACCGATCTATTTGAGTGTGTAATTTGTGTGGTGGCGAGTAAAAGGAGTACTCCCTATGCCCAGGGTGCTTTGCCCGCCATGCATCATGGAGTTCCCATCCCTCCGCCCACCTCGTAAGTGCCTCCGCTTGTTTCCTGCTTTCAGTGGCATGTAATGGGGGATGAGATCTATCTAAGACAATATCTAGCACAGCATTGAAATCGCCCCCTATCACCCAAGGATATTCAGCCCAGTCTGTCAAGGCCGTGCCCAGTGTATTTTTACAGATTTTGTTAGGGGTGCATGTGCAATGTCACCTATCCATGTGGGCTTCACAGATGCATATTTTTGCAGTTCAGGGTGCGTGGTGTTGAGGGTGGACTGATGTTATTTTTAACAAATAAAAAAATCTAAAAAAAGTTAGATATTTCATATAATTTATAAAAATAAAGTTGCAATTTTTAATGTACAAAAACATTTTTTATAAAAATTTTTGAAAATCCCACGCTTTTCAATTGAAGTCAATGGAAGAAAATTTCCTTTTTTAATGTTTACAGTAAGAGATGATGTTGATGAGTAAACGTAACTTTTGTCATTATGGGGATCGTCAAGCTACGGATCAGATGCAAGGGAGAGCTCCATCAAGGTAAGACAAATTACATTTATTAAAATACATCGATTAGTGGTAATGTTTATTGTTAGGAGAGAGGAGGGAGGTAGTAAGATGTAGTTAATGTGTTATTTGTAGTTTTGATGTAGGTTAACAAACTATTTCACTCCCTTACAGGTTGCAAAAGTAGGCCCACGTCGGGTCTCATTCTTTCGTAACATTTTTGTTTAATAGAGTTAATACAAATATATATATTAAAAACTTTAATAAACAAAAGTGTTTAGAAAGGTATCTTTTTATCGTTTTGCAACGTATTAAAAAAAAGAAGCATTTTTCGTCGTCGCGGATACATGTATTTTTAATATATTTTCCTGACATTTTTTCAGGAAAATAGAAGAACGGGAAATTTTACATCCATTGCTTGTCAGTTTTGGAAATTTGGAAGTGCGAGTTACATTTTTTCTAGATGGATTTTCAGAGATGGATAAAGGAACTTTGAATCGAATTGGAATTGATTTCAAATTGGATTGCATTGCATTGTTGGATTTTGTTGTGGTTTTCGCAGAAAATGAACACTTTTTCGGGATTTTAATTTTGAGTGCGCTTTTTTTAGGTATGCACAGATTTTTTTTTAAAAACAATATGCATGTTTAAAACCTTAAATTCGGGTCATGGATTTACAAAAAGGAGTGTGGATTACTGACAATGGATTTAAAAAAGACAAAGGACTCTTGGTGAAAAAATTGATGATATGGAAGTCCAAGAGTTGAAAAAAGAAGACATCTTAAGGTAAGGATGCCAATTGAATTAGGGTTCTTTTTTTTTTAGGGCAAAACAGGCAAGTAAGAAGATAATGTAAGTTAAAAATGGAGGGTGTGTGCAAGATTATCTAGGTAGTCTGAAGCCACCATCAATGTAAACTGCTGAATTGTACCCAATAGTCTTTCAGACATTTCCTTTGTTCTTTTAGATATACGTGGGTTCAGACTACCTCTTAATGCTTGCGACCTTCTCATTTCTTGGAAACTTTGCTCCTTCCTCAAAATTTCCAAGAAATGATAGAAATTAGGACGAGGTTCGCCAATTGATTTATTGAAGGAGTTGTGCCATCCCTCTAAGGCACTGTTTGTTTTTGCTCCTCCCTCTAAGAAGGTCGTTTAGCAGCTCCACCACTTCATATGGAAACGTGGTTTCCTCCAGCGACCCAACCTGCTTAGATGGCCAATCCATGTGTCTTCAAAATAATTTAGAATAGGTGCCAATTCATCTTCGTTTGTGGTAAAGTATTCTGATTCTGTAATTGAAGTGTAGTACTCGTCTACACTGTTAGGAGGAACAAAGCAAAGGGTTGTAAGTTTTTTTTAGTTCAAACTGTATTTTGCTATCTGATATATAATCCTCAAATAAGGATATCTTTTTGAATTTTTCGCTAATATGGCTGTGAAAAGTGAAAAAAACATCCTTGAATTTGGGTATCTGTGTACAATTTGGTTATTGTATTAATCATAGGTAATTCAAAGTCAATTAGTACTTTTCTAGGACTTTTGTTTGATGCTTTAGTTTTTATCACTGACAATTAGGTGCCGATTCCGATCCGGTAAAAAAAAATACCGTACGACTCGCATCCGTATTTTTTTACGTACGAGTCGCACAAGTACCGTACAAACTGCCGGGTACGATTCGCATGGGAAAAACTCCATACGAATCACATCCGGAAAACTCCCCCACACGTCCTCGGGTCGGAAAATGTGTCCGACACATCCCCGGACGATTTACCGTACGAATCGGAAAAATGAAGTCCGACCGCGCTAGTACGATCACTCCCGTCCTTTAGATTTTACAACTGTATGCAAAAAACACCGTACGGACCGAACTCCCACGGCAAGCATGGAGACACGTGTCCGCATATGCGCCGAACACCCCACCACAGACCCTGCATGTACGTGCAAAATGCCCCCCGGCCGTGGATGTACGCGCCGAACCCCCACCGCACCCGTGCATGTACGGACCGAACTCCCACCCCACCAGTGTATGTACGGACCGTACCCCCACCCCACCCATGTATGTACAGACTGTACCCCCCACCCGTGTATGTACGGACCGTACCCCCACCCCACCAGTGTACGTACGGACCGTACCCCCACCCCACCCGTGTACGTACGGACTGTACCCCCACCCGTGTATGAATGGAGCGTACCCCCACCAGTGTATGTACGGAATGTACCCCCACCCGTGTATGTACGGACTGTACCCCCACTCCACCAGTGTATGTACGGACCATACACCCACCCCACCCGTGTACGTACGGACCGTACCCCCACCCGTGTATGAATGGAGCGCACCCCCACCCCACCAGTGTATGTATGGTCCGTACCCCCACCAGTGTATGTACGGACCGTACCCTCCACCCGTGTATGTACGGACCGTACCCTCCACCCGTGTATGTACAGACCGTACCCCCACCCCACCCGTGTACGTACGGACCATACCCCCACCTGTGTATGAATGGAGTGTACCCCCACCCCACCAGTGTATGTACGGACCGTACCCCCACCCGTGTATGTACGGACTGTACCCCCCACCCGTGTATGTACGGACCGTACCCCCACCCGTGTACGTACGGACCGTACCCCCACCCGTGTATGAATGGAGCGTACCCCCACCCCACCAGTGTATGTACGGACCGTACCCCCACCCCACCAGTGTATGTACGGACCGTACCCCCATCCGTGTATGTACGGACCGTACCCCCACCCCACCCGTGTACGTACGGACCGTACCCCCACCCGTGTATGAATGGAGCGTACCCCCACCCGTGTATGTACGGACCGTACCCCCACCCCACCCATGTACGTATGGACCGTACCCCCACCCGTGTATGAATGGAGCGTACCCCCACCCCAACCAGTGTATGTACGGACCGTACCCCCCACCCGTGTATGTACGGACCGTACCCCCACCCGTGTATGTACGGACCGTACCCCCACCCCACCCGTGTACGTATGGACCATACCCCCACCCCACCCATGTACGTATGGACCGTACCCCCACCCGTGTATGAATGGAGCGTACCCCCACCCCACCAGTGTATGTACGGACCGTACCCCCACCCGTGTATGTACGGACCGTACCCCCACCCCACCAGTGTATGTACGGACCGTACCCCCACCCCACCCGTGTACGTACGGACCGTACCCCCACCTGTGTATGAATGGAGCATACCCCCACCCCACCAGTGTATGTACGGACCGTACCCCCACCCGTGTATGTACGGACCATACCCCCATCCCACCAGTGTATGTACGGACCGTACCCCCACCTGTGTACGTACGGACCATACCCCCACCCCACCAGTGTATGTATGGACCGTACCCCCACCCGTGTATGTACGGACCGTACCCCCACCCCACCCATGTATGAATGGAGCGTACCCCCACCCCACCAGTGTATGTACGGACCGTACCCCCACCCGTGTATGTACGGACCGTACCCCCCACCGTGCATGTACGGACCGTACCCCACCCGTGTATGAATGGAGCGTACCAACACCCATTTCATTTTTTTTTTCATTTTCAACACCCCACCAGTGTATGTACGGACCGTACCCCCCACCCGTGTATGTACAGACCGTACCCCCCACCCGTGTATGTACGGACCGTACCCCCACCCCACCAGTGTATGTACGGACCGAACCCCCACCCCACCCGTGTTCGTACGCAACCTACCCCAGGCCCAGACACCAGCACCCTCACCCAACATCGGGCATGTACGAGTCATACTAAGCCACAGCAAAGGACAGCACTGTACAACAACATGGCCCATGTACGCACCGTACAGACACCAATAACACTCCTACTGAACCAGAACTAACCAAAAAAACACAAGGACAGTCAATCCGAGGCACACAACACCACAAAACATATCCAACAAGGCCAAATACATCTTATACACTGACCTGCAACTGACAAACAGAGAAACAGAGGGCCAAACCACTACCACTCCTTATAACACACCCACCCAAAGTTCAAACACAGCCACACCCACAAATGGACCAATAAAAAGGCCCAACACACACAAACCATGATCCTTTGCAACAGATCCACTGCTGCCAGACCCCAGAGACAACACACTGCACCATACTTCAACCATCAATACACCTTACACTTGCACTCCTTCACACAACCACCATCACAAACACACCCTCATCACATTCACACACACACACCCCCACCCCCACAACCATCCACACCCACACCCCACACCATGCCCACCAACAAGAATCCAAAGTTCACAAAGGACGAGCTGGAGTCCCTTGTCAACGAAATCATCAGAGTCGAGCCACAGCTCTTCGGAACATTGGTCAGACGGACCAGCATATCAGAAAAAACTGCCATGTGGGAGAGGATAGTCAAGAGAAGCTCTTTATTGTTTGATTTTAAAAACCATTTACAACTGTACATGCTAGTAATTTAAATAATCTGGTTTAGCTGTAGTAACATTTTAAAACAATTAATCAATAAAATACGGTTCAGTGATCGTAAATGTCTTAATAATATTGTGATGCAATACGTCACCCTAGGTTTCATATAGTTTAGGATAAAACGTCTTTTAGTTCAGAATCTCAACTCTAACTGAAATGGAGTCTAGAAGTCTTGACGCTTTATGAACAAATTTCGCAAGTCCAATGTTTAACTTGGTGGTCACAGGGTTAAGGGCAGCCAATATTGCTTGACGGCAGGAACTTACACCCAATTTTATACATTGGCCTCTCAATAACTGCCGTCTAGCTTGAAGTAGTACTGGGCATGCACAAACAATATGTTCCAATGATTCAGTATGATAACCGCACAACCTGCATGCAATGCTACAGCCCGACCGGCGCCATGCAGGGAGATTCTTCAAAAAGGGCCATTCTCCCATCCTCAAGGCTAAAAACTTTCGCTTCCAATAAAGTGCGTATGTGCTAGACAGATAGGGCAACTGGACACCCACTTCGTAGTTGGCGATCACTGCCCAGGCATGTCCCCTCTTCAAAAGTGTTGTCCTGTCTGAATGAAAGGACCACAGCCTGACAGATTTCTTTATGACAGATTTTAACACTGATGGGGAGAGATTTAAGTCCCATAGGTCTTTTGCGCCTAAAAGCTGTAAGCTGTGATCCAAGTATTGTCGGTGCTTTTGACTGGTAGGCTTTTTCTGTTTTTCCTGCCAGAGTCGGGCCTCCAAAGAACCCTCCCGGGCCTGACGCAGTCTATGGCACAGTTTAACAAAGGCACCTGCCTCCACACCGAGGTGATCTTGGAGTCCCAGTTCTAATCTCACCTGGGCTGGTGATGCAGATTTTGGCAGCCGGAATGCTCGTTTAAAGATTTTTATAATTAATTTGTTTATTAATTTACTGGTTGAGCCCTTGGTGATCTCATGACCATATGTTAGTGCGTTGATTACTTTGGCTTTCATTACTTTCAGCATAGGTGTAAGGCTGGGACCTAATAGCTGGTTTGACAATTTTGCAGCGGCCACCTCTAATGAGAGTGCTTTTGTTTGTAACGCTTCCTTGTGCTTGCCAAAGGAGCCGCTTGCCTCCAGGAAGATGCCCAAATATTTATAACTGGAGGTTGAGTCCAGCTTTGTTTTATTGAAGAACCACCATTCTGTTGTCCTTTTTTGCTTCCCAAAGGAGATAGTTTTGGTTTTTGACAGGTTTAGTTCTAGATGATTTTTTGTTGAGTATGGTAACAATTCGTCCAATAACCTCTGTAGACCCACTTTTGTGTGGCTTAATAGCACCGGGTCATCGGCATAGAGTAGGTTAGTAATGCGGGTCCCGTCAAGTTTTGGGGGATGACAGTTTACTCTATCAAGTGCTGGGGAAAGATCCGATATAAAAAGGTTAAACAGGAGTGGAGCCAACACACAGCCCTGTTTAACACCAGTCACTGTTTGGATCTTCCTAGAAACATGGCGGCCTTCGCCCAGCTTGATTTTAATCCAAGTTTCAGTATGAAGCTGAATTATTGCCTGTAGAAGAGACTGTGGTAATCCCCATGATTTTAATTTCTGCCATAACAGGCTTCTGGGTACGCGGTCAAAAGCTGCTTTTAAGTCTACAAAGCATCAATGTAGCTGTGTGTGTTGACATGCTGCTTTATCTATCAAAACTGTTAGCGTTAGCAGATTGGTTATCGTCCCGGTTTTGGCTATGAAGCCTGTCTGATTGAAGGGGAGACGCGCGGTTGTTTCGGCCCAGGCCTGCAGCTCCTCTAATAAGATGTTTGCAAAATACTTGGACTCCACATCAAGAAGTGCAATCATTTGATAATTTTTTGGCTCGTTTCGATTTCCGCCTTTGTGGATCGGGTGAATGACTGCTCCTCGCCAGGATTCTGGAATCGTGTTGTTTAATCTGCAATAATGGAACAGCGGGGTTAAATAATCTGACCATAAATCGGTGTCGGATTTAAACATTGCTTGGGGGAGGCCATTCGGACCGGGAGCTCCATCCGCTCTTGCTTTCCTTATGTGGTTTGAGATTTTATTTTTTAGTACTGCAGGCAACACCGTAGGCTCAGGTTGAATGTCATTCCATTCCATAGGGTCCTTTTTTGCCGGGTCTTCTGAAGAGGTGGTTTCGGGCCGAGCTCTCCCCTGACTCTCTAGACTCAAGAGAGGGGACTTAAGGCTTGCTGGGCTGGCAGAATCGGGACCAACTTTATTGTCGTGTATGTCTCCAAAATGGAGAGATAGAAACTTGCTCCAGTCTGCTTCGCTGATGTTTGCGCTGCAATGTCCGGTTACACTTTGGTTGTTCCTGTTCACTAAGGACCAGAATTGCTTCGGATTGGGATTTTTACTTTCGTGTATGAGCTTCAACCAAAATCGATCCGAGGCCTTTAGTTTTTCCTTTTGAATGGTTGTTCTGAAAAGGGCTTGCGCTTGCTTGTAGTTATTAAAGTAGATTTTGTTACTGGGGAACTTTCTTGAAAGACGGAGTGCTCGATTCCTCTCGGTTCTTAATTTCGTTGTGGCTTTTGAGATAAAAAATTGATAGGTTTGGTTTCTCGGGCCCCTCCTTAGGGGAAATTCATTAAGAAGAAGATTTATGAGAGAGGCCCAACCACTGACCACATGGATATTTGTGTCTCGAGATTGATGTAACAAAACTCTACTTTTTTCCATCAGGGATGGAGCCATAGAATCTGACCACTTTAGCCGCTTGAGATCCTCTGAGTGGCTACCTAAGTGAGTGTGAGCCAATTCATGATGATATGGGTCGCCAGTGGATGGTGTTATTATTTGGGCCCTATGGTCACTGTCTCCCTGTTGGGCAATTTGGTAACTCTTGATCCTAGGCAGTATTTCTCTACTCCCTAAGGTAAAGTCCAAAAAGGAGTGGGAACTGCCATTTGACCAAGTCCATGCGGGCGGAGTATCGAAAGGAAATCGCCCGTTCAATAAAGTAAAACCCAAGTTGTTAAACTGTGATCCCACATATTCCCCCAGTTTTGATGATTTGTTCCCAACGGGAATTGCCTGAGGTAGAAAATGTGGGGGGGTTCTTGGAGGGTCCAGGCATATGTCGTCTACGTGATTAAAAAAGAGATTAGTGTTGAAATCACCCGAGATGATGCTTGGTATGCTTCCATACTTGCTGATGAAATCGCAGATGGTATTGATCAGACTGTCCATTTTGGATTTTTTCTTTGTAGTGCCGGGGGGGATATAGACATTAAGAATTAGCAGCTGAGGGTCGATAGGTGAGCTTCCCAGGGTTATTCCAGAGAGCCATTCCTCCGCGAAGTCAATCTGTTTGACACTTGTTGATATTTTTGTTGATACGTAGATCGAGAGACCACCCTTAAGACGGCCGAACTTGGACTGCCTGGAAGCAGATGTCCTAAACTCCAAGAAACCCACTATTAGGATACTTTCTCCTGCCCAGGTTTCCTGTAAAAGGATAACGTCGTGTTCTTTTAGAAAGTCAAATATCGCTGGAGATTGTTTTTCCAAGCCAAATCCATTAATGTTCCAAGAACATATAGTCAATTCCGTGAATGCTGTTGGGTCCACCAGAAGGACCAGGCATGAGTGGCAAGCCAGGTGGTACGATCTGCAGAGGACGGTCCGCCGCAAAATGACGGACGAGCACAACCAGGCCAACATCACTGGAGGAGGGCCATCCCGCAGACCGGTACACTACCATCCCTGGGAGGAGAAGGTGATGACCACGCTGGACCCGTTGGCATGTGACGGACTAGAAGGAGTCCGAGAGCCTGGTGAGTACACAAACAACTCACCTCACATGGGGGAACGCCATATACAACCCAAATACCAATCATGCACGCAACCCCCACAAAGCCAGCACCAGACACAACCACACTCCAAAAACACACACATGCCACTAGCGCCTCCATGCACCATGCCCCAAGCAAGGCCAGGCCAAGTCACAGGCCACACAAAACACAAACACAAGACAGGATGTCCCCGATGCCGGGAGGGTGGGCCTCAAAACTAACATAGAGCAACTCTGAAGCACACAACAATGCCCTCAGCCCATATGGCTTAGGGCACAGCCATACCAACAGTGTGTCCCCACACAGTACTGTTTTGCCTGCTAATGGTGGCCGCGTTGCAGGACGACATGGGTATGAAGGCACAATTTGCACATAACAGCAGCCAATGAAGACGCAGCACACTGAAAGAGTGTCAGCACACACCGCCACAGCAGCAGTGCAGACTCACACACTCCGCCCAATGGGTGCCCGCAGAGAAGAAACAAACCCACATGAACAAGCCAATGGCCTTTGCAAGACCTGCAAACTCTGTGTGCCCAGGAAGCTGGGCTGAGGTGACAGAGGGTGACACACAGAGGGAGGGAGAGGGGCAGAGTGAGGGACAGAGACAGAGGTGGACACAGGGAGACAGACAGAGGGAGGGAGGAGGCTGACAGAGGGAGGGAGAAACGGAGACGGACAGAGGGAGGAGGCTGACAGAGGGAGGGAGAAAGGGAGACGGACAGAGGGAGGAGGCTGACAGAGGGAGGGAGTAAAGGGAGACGGACAGAGGGAGGAGGCTGATAGAGGGAGGGAGAAAGGGAGATAGAGGGAGACGGACAGTGGGAGGAGGCTGACAGAGGGAGGGAGTAAGGGAGACAGAGGGAGACCAAATCACCCTTGGGTGGTGTGGCCATGTCCGCTCATCAGCAGGTGGACTGTGTGCATGTAGACAAGGTTTGGCAGTGCCTTAACCCCCCCTTCAACCTTTGATAAACACTAGGCCATGTGTCAATCTGTGCACGAGTACATCCGTGCTGCAGGCACTAACAGAACCGTACACCCAGTATACCTACCCACTGTGTTCGTCAGAACCCTGTCACAAATTGTTAAGTTACCTACCTGCATTCTCAAATAGCATGGAAAAAACACCATTTGGCCACGTACAGTGCAACACGTAAGGCGGCTCTGCATGGCTTGCTACGCCCGCTCACTACACTGCTGACTGCGTTGACAAAATATGCATCAACTAAGATTGTGTCACACATAGGTAAAGTGTCGAAAGCTGTGGCCAAGGGACATACTCATGCACAAGTGCACTGTGTGAGGAATGCTAGCCAAATCCAACCACCCAGAGGAACTGTGCCAAATCAAAAAATAATGAAACATGGATGTCGCATGTAACACAATTAACACTGTCTCTCTCACACACAGGTCAACGTCGTTGATCTCCCCCCAACACTGGGGGGGAAGACTCACAGGACCAGGCTCTGTGTGAAGAGGACCCCAACGCCAGCGACGACTCTCACCACTCCGTGGATGACCCAGACCAACCTGGCCCCTCTGGTGTCCAACCACCTGCAGCACCTGCGTCAGGTACAACTGTGCCAACCACCACCCCCATTCCTGCCACATCCCAGGAGACACCCAGGAGCCCTGCCCGCACACAACAACGCAGCCAGTCTGTCCAGGAGGGACAAGGTTCTTTGGGCACCCAGGAGGAGGCAGGCGACCCCGCAAATGCCATCCCTCAGGGGTCCCGGAGACTCGATGTGCCCACAACGGCAGGCCAGGCGCAAGTGGGCAGGGGTGGTGGGAGTGGAGGATAGCGGAGGCCCAAACCTGCCCAGTTGGCTCAGGACCCGGCTTTGGCACACGTCAGAACCATCCTGGACGCATACCGGCGTGACTCCAGAGGCATCGCCCAGGTAGTGGAGACCCTCAATGAGATGAAGGCCGTGCAGGTTGAGCATCATGCCAGGATGGAGGCAAGGCATGCAGAGCACTTGGCGGTGCAGAGGGACCTGAGCCAATCCCTCCGTCAGATCGCCCAAAGCCTGGCAAACCCTCCCTGTGCCAGCAGGCGTAGAGCAGCACCAGCCCCAGGGAGGGAGGAGGAGGAGGAATCATCTGACGGAGCGTCCCTTGCACCGTCAAGCCAGGCGTCTGAGGGTCCCCGCAGGAAGGTGGGTCGTCCACGCAAGAAAACGTGAGAGTCAGCGGAACATCACCATCTCCCAGGTCACCTGGCCTGGCACCTGGCCCTATGGCCCAACAGCAGCACAGCAGCAAAGGACATTCTCTGCCACATGGCCTTGCTGGTCACTGTCTGACCAATGTTGACAAAGACTGTGGCACAGACTCTGATGACTGTCATTGGCAAGGACACCAACTCCCTCTGTGAACTTTGGGTTCTACACTCCCCCCAAACACGTACCCCAGCACTAATAAAATTCATCACAATCACAAGATGATGCCTTCATTTTGCATTATTCCACTACATGTGTGTGTTGTAAAGTCAAACCATGCCTGATTTCTGAATTAACTCCGAACCACCATACCCTGGGGTCTGAGTCTGGCACAGGACACACATGGGTCACAACGTACTATCCAAGACAGACATGGAGCACCATACTCACCCGTGATGGGCCCAACCAGCTGAGGGGGTGCCCGCACAACTGTGGCCACAGACCTATTTAGAAGAGCAACAGTCATGCGCAGAGGTCAGGATTCATGTGGAGTGTCCTGGGGTGGGAGTCCCAGGTATGTGTAGACACGTGGCAGAACCATGTCCTGCATGCTTGAGTCAGGTGGATGTGGTGAATGGTGGGCCAGCCAAGGTTGGATGCATGGAGATGGCACAATAGAGTGTTGGATCACAGTGCCACAAGGTTGTGTTGTGGGTGTGGGCTGCATCCTGAGGGTGTGTGTGGATTGAGAAGGTCATCCTGCAGCTGGCAGTGATCCACTCCCCCCATCTCTGTTTGACGTTGATGTGGCCTGGTCGCCGGATGTAGTAGCAGAGCTGCGCAGATGCACCCTGGATGTGGACAAGTATCATGGGATTTCTAACGCACATGTCCGTAGAGTGCAGGGTAGGAGTAGACACGAATGTCATAGTTGACCTGGGGGATGGTCTCCCTTTTGCCTTGAGGTGGATGGAACTGGGGATCTTGTGCATAATGCAGAGTGTGCTGCCGCATGAGGCACAGATGCTGCTGATCAGCATAGCACATGTCAGCAAGCAATCCATGATGGACACCAGCTCGTTTGCGTGGAACTGGGTGCCCTTGCAGCAGGGCCTGCAGCAGCATGCGCCATGTCAAGGAAACAATGCCACAAGTAGCACACAAAGACAAGGATCTCAGGAAGGAACCATGCAAAAGGTGCATGTCAAGGAAGGAATGTCTGGTTCAACATGGCACACACACACACAATGGATTCACATGCGGCACAGTGGCCGTCCTGGAGACTGACAGGCCACAAAACCTACACAGCCATGGACATCATGCACAATACAGAATCTAATCCCTGACAAACAGCTTGCATCTTGCTACTCTACACATAGACTCATATGCACCATCTCTGAGAACAATGCCAGACATGCCGCATGCACATTGGCAACAGACCACCATTGACAGAGATGAGCCACCTTGGAGGCAGAGGGACACCTTTATTAGTCATGTGTGTCGGAATGCTAATGCAACTCTGTCTACACATACACAGGTCATGTGGATGAAGACGTGGGACCAACACTGGCACCCCCCTTAGCACCACAGATGCTGGAAATCCATTGCACTGGCACACAAGTGACGGGTGACAGCTAAACACCCCCTGCTGCTCACGGAGAGCCTGCTATACACCATTGAGCCCCTAATGAGGAATTCACACACCATGTCAACCCGGTGCAACCCGTATGTTTCCGAGGCCAGTGTCACACACATTGATGGCTCCATCACAATCCCATTACAGATGACTGTCACCAAGTCTGACCATCAATTCAGGTGAATTCTGCTCCAGGTCATGTGCCCCATGGTGATTCTACATGTATGCCAAGTAACCAAACATGAACAGGAGCAGTGCACACACATTCAAAACAAATACCACTCCCAAAAAGCCGTGCTGCATCCCTTACCCGAAGGAGATTTTCTAACTTGTCCGTGCATGTAACGCTGATTCAGCACATGTTGCTGTGATCATGAGGAATAGCAGGAGCACAACAATGCCACCAGCAGACAGCATGCGCAAGTACCTGTGGATGGGAGACACACCAGAAGTCAGCCAAAAGAAGTACATCCGCATGCATGTGCATTTACTCGACACATATTAGGTTGTCAACATGCTAGGTGACAATGATGACTCAGGAAAGACATTCTTCTATTGCACCATCACTCGAGTGACACATCCAAACACACCTCTGACTCACTTGGAAGACATGCAGATGGACACACACATTGCAACACATGCCACACACGGCCCAATGCATGCACACTCAGACACTGGAACTCACCACTAAGCAAAGAAGTCGCATATGAGCCGACTCCGCATGTCCTCCGCCGCATCCTCCTCCTCCACATCACTTGCCTCGTGCCCAAGCCCTTCATCCTCCACGGGTGGATGGTCCTGCTCATCTGGATCCAGGATGAGTGGCACAGCTTTCTCCACTGTCATGTTGTGCAGCATGCAGCACACGAGGAATATCTTGCAGACCTTCACCGGTGCATATGGGAGTGCACCACCGGTCTTGTGGAGGCAACGGAATCGGCTCTTCAGGAGGCCAAACGTCCTCTCTATCACTCGCCTGGTCCGCCCATGGGCGTTGTTGTAGCGGTGATCGGCAGCCGTTCTGGGGTTGCGGAGAGGCGTGATCAGCCATGGCATGTTGGGATAGCCAGCGTCCCCTACATGGAAACATCATGGGCAAGAGTGGGTCAGAGAAGCAGTAAGACAGGAAGATGACGTTAAATACAGGATTGGCAGAGTATACCCACCAACAATGCATGCTCGTTCGTTGCGCAGCTGCATCATCATTTCAGGCACCCTGCTACGCCTCATGATGTACGCATCGTGTGCTGATCCTGGAAAACGAGCACAGACATGTGAAATCACCATGTTGGCAAGACACACCGCAAGGGCATTAATGGAGTGGTAATGCTTGCGGTTACGGAAGGCTACCTCCTGTGCCTGTGGTGGTACCAAAGCCACATGTGTTCCATCTATGGACCCAATGACATGGGGCATCCCTCCCAGGGCATAGAACTCACGCTTGACAGCTGTCAACTGCTCAGGAGTTGGGAATTTAATGAACTCATCAAGGTGCTCCCACATGGCTCTAAAAAAATCATGCAGAGAACGGCTCAACATGGTTTGGGACATCCCACCCACATGGGCAATGGTATGTTGAAAGGTACCCGTGGCCAAGAAATGTAGGGCTGCCATCACCTTCACCTTGGGTGTCAGTGCACCAGGATACCTGTGTAGCGGTTGGAGGTGTGCTGCCAGCCGTGTCGTCAAGTCCTCAATCAAACGTTGGGGGAAGCGGTAACGGCGTATACAGTCATTTTCACGCATGTCAGCCAAGTCCGGAATTGCTCGAGGGAGAGGCGGAGCCCTGCAGTGAATTAGAAGGGACAACGAAGAGTGAGTACAGTACACCACCAATGTCAATGTACTCAGCACATGGTCAACAGGCAATACACATATGCTACATACAGAGTTAGGTCTGTGCAATATGCCCTGGACACGTATGGCAGCCATGTGACACTCCTACCAAGAGACAGCTCCAAACGTTTATTCTCAACCTCGTAATGCCATGCAATAAAACTAGCTGTGGGCCAGTGTAAGTGAGCAGGCAGACGCATTACAGGAGCTACAGACAACCAAATATGTGCAGAGGAAGGATGTTTATTGTACAGACAGGTTGCGGAACACTAGAGGCACAGGTCACATGTACTAGAAAAATGACACACCACACACCTTGCCATTAAGGATTACATTTCAAGAATGATCCCACATACATTGAGAGTATGCAGATATGTCCTTGTTGTGAAACTCCGTGTCGATGCATACACACACACCTTACGTCGGATTCCACATGTGGCGTGGTATGCGTAACACTGTGCCATGGCCATCTATACACAGACACATGTTGGTTGCAGCAACTGCAGATGCATTTGACCAAACACCTACAGCAAGCCCATGGGAACACACGACACATACATGACATAGTCACATCGTGCAACGCGGGTAGTCACATGTCAGGTGTGAAAACCCCTGTAGCTGGCATCAGGGGACAGTTGCGTGTGTTGTTGACTGTGCCATGGCGGTGACGCTTTTCACAAGTGTTCTGTACTACATGCACACATGTCAAAGGAGTGAAGGGGATGTCTGGCACATACTCCACCATCACACATGACACCTGTACACATCTCATCATACATCTATTGCCTTCCCAACTCAGGAGTAATGTGCCACATTACAGCGTGACACACCTGTGCCCGACACATGTAGTACTGCACAGACAATGCCTTGATGTCCAGCCTTGGACATGTATGTCAGCTCTATTCCTTTCTGTGTGCTGCCTGTCACCACTGTCAGGTGTGAAATGCACCGTACATGTGCTCTGAGGGCGTGTGTACGTTCCCCATCACTATGGGAGTGCTGCCGTAGGCCTACCCATAGTGAAACGGCCCGTACACGTGCGTGTACGGGGCGTATCACTATGGGTACGCATACGCGAGCAAGGCCATAGTGAAACGTCCCGTACATGCGCGTGTATGGGGCGTATCACTATGGGTACGCATACGCGAGCAAACCATAGTGAAACGGCCCGTACACTCGCGTGTACGGGGTGTATCACTATGGGTACGCATACGCGAGCAAGGCCATAGTGAAACGGCCCGTACACGCACGTGTATGGGGCGTATCACTATGGGTACGCATACGCGAGAAAACCATAGTGAAACGGCCCGTACACGCGCGTGTACGGGGCGTATCACTATGGGTACGCATACGCGAGCAAGGCCATAGGGCCCTGGAACTCACCGTACCTGTGTGTGAATGTCCAAATTACATAGGGGACACACGAGGGACAAGTATAAAGCCCTACATGCATGCTGGTTGTCATGGAGACCGAGTTTAAAGTTTGAATTTTTTTCATCAGGTGCCCAGCTAAAGTCGGTTTGAAAGAATCTACATTGTTGCAAAGTGGTTGTTGAGTTGACATCATGCTCAATAAAAAAAAAGAGCAAAGCCACTGACTGTGGTAGGTTTAAAGGGATTGGAGGAAACATAGGATGCAAATGTGAGTGACCAATCACTCTGTACTCCTGTGAATGAAACAGGGCAGCAAGGTAGATATAAGGCAGTCAGGTCCCATGAGAGAGCACTTGCCTGCACATCCTTTGATTCTACTACACTGCTGCTGCTCGTGAATCCTCTGGCACCATGTCCAGGTCTGTGGAGAGGGCCCAGCCTTTCACCCAGGAGGAGAACCAAGCCCTGCTGGATGTGATCCTCCCACAGTACCCCATGCTGTACGGTCGACCAGGGGTTCAGGTGAGTGCTGAGTCCACTAGCAAAGACTGTGCCCCTTTTTTGTGACTGTGACTTCTGCCATTGTGTCCAGGTGTAACACACATGCAATGTACTGTAGGGTGGGTCCCGGGTGGGGGAATGCCTAATGTCTCCCAGCCAGAGCATGCTGTGGTGCATGTCTGCTCTCCTCACTTGCATTGTGTGTACTGTGACAATCACTGCATGTGGCATTACACATTCTGCCTGTCTAATCCTCCTGGGAATGTTGTTACTACAGTCCTTATGTGAATCTGTGGTCCCCCCAGTGTGACAGGTGGCAGTACCCACAGATGTGTGTTTGTTTAGTGTACATGTGCTGAGAGTGTCCAAAAGATGTGTTTGTCCCCTGGACATTGGTGTGTGTGTGTAAGTCCCCTGTCATGTGGGTGAGTGCATATGTGGAGTGTAGCACCCCAGCTGCATGAGGGATGGATATACCCTGCCCATCTGATGTGAGCAGGGAGCAGTGCTGTGTGTCTGCGGTGATGGGCCAGCCCCACACCTGTGACACCCCCCAGTCTAGTGGCACATGTGCAGAGTGAGGTGTGTAGCTGCAGTTGTCAATGGCAGGTGATTGTCCTGTGGCTGTGTGTGTCTGTGTACTCGGCTGAGGGTGCCTCAGTGGCCTGTGGCATGTGACTGCTTTGAGGTGCTGCACATAATCCTGGTGTCGCTTGTGATGCACAGTGTGAGCCTGGATGATTGATTGTGTCGTACCCCTCATGCCACCTGTGTACTCTACAATGCCACCTAGTGCTTTTTGCCTTCCACAGAGGAAAGTGTCCCTATGACACAGGTGTAATGAGTTTGATGCATTCTATGCCCTGTTAAAACCAGCCAAATTGTTCTAATGTGTGTCTCTGTGACATGTCGCAGGTGTATTGATGTTGTCTCACTTTTTCATCCTCACAGGTAGGCGCCTGTGCCAAGGAGCAGATCTGGAAGGACGCCGTCAGTGCTGTGAGACAGACGGATGGTCGGAAGCGGCGCCTAGCCCAGGTGAGGAAACGCTGGCAGGATATCCGGTGCTGGACGCGGAGGATCGCACGGGTCCTGCTGGGGGACTCACCTGTGAGCCAAAAGAACCATGGGCGCCGCCGTCTGACCCACATCCACAAGCGTGTGCTGGCGGTCGTCTTCCCTGACATGGACAGGCGCTTACGGGAAAAGCAGCAGCAGGAAGGGGGTAGGTACATGTGTGTTTGTTGTGTGTCACCAGCATTTGTAAGTGTACAGTTGCATGGATACACTGCCAGGGTTTACATGTGCAGTGCAGTTCCTGGTCCCCAAAGTGTAGCGGTGCTGTCCTTCCTCCCTTCCCCTCCTTGGCATGTGTACCCTGGTCTGTGTGTAGTCACACTTGCACAAGGTTATCTAGGCTGCCAGTTTATCGATGTGCCCAATGCTTGCAGCTTCATGTGTGGGGGTGGTGTGTAACAGATTTTGGGACCTTGCCTGTGCCCTGTCCAGTTCCGTACTTGTGGGGTCCATGTCAGTTGTCACTGATGCTTAGTCCAGACATAGGAGTGTGTCTCTAAAGTGTATTGCTTTACAGCATGCATGTCCTATTTTGTGGCCTGTGACATGATGTGCATGAGTGTGAGATATGCAGAGTGCAGGGATGGTGGCTGCTGTTGCAGTCAGTACCATTCAGGACCATGGAGTAGTGTGGCCACTACTGTCCCCTGGGGCATCTTTTCCTAGGTATCATGTGTGTAATCCAAAAATGTCGACAATCTCTGTGTCTACAGCATAGGTTGTGCTCTGTGCCATTGTACCCTGGCACCATTTGTGTCTACGTAAACTCTGCTACATGTGTCCACTGTACAGGCTGACCAAATGTCCCTTGTTCATACTCATGGGGGCCAGTGCCTGTGTGTAATGGTAAAATGATCTGATGATGGCCATTTGTAGATGATGTATTTGTACCGGCGCACCAGGGGTATTTTGTATCCAATCAGGATTTCTTGCAGGCCATGTGTTTTTATTCCAGACTAAGAGATGTCAGTGCTTCCTGTGTCTCAATAAATTGTCTCATGTAGGGGGTGGTTGGTGCGGGCAAGGCCTACATGTCTAGACCTGAAGTCTCCTTGCTAGGTCTGGCCAGTGTGTGATGTTTGTGTGGACATACACTCAAGGTGCAGTGACCCATTAATGTTGGGCATGTTTTTAAGTATTGCCTTTGCAGCATGTGCCTACAGTTAATAGACATAGTTCCTGCTCATCCCTTTTTACGCCAACGCTGTGTGCTGCAGATGTTGTGCTGGATTGCCCCCAGTGCCTGGCTCCTCTGTCAAAATCCATATCATGTTATTTGCTATTGTGTCATGCTCTCCATAGTTGTTCAGTGGCATGATGGGTCAACCAACTGTGTGTTGCAGGGCCTACATATGTGCCTTGTATTGTAGATGTTACTCATGTTGCTTTTCAGGCTATGCACTGTGACCTATGTGGATTTGACTCATGTGACATATGTATACAGGTGTCTGATTATTTCCTGTCTCTTCACCTTGCTCACAGCATCGTCGGGGGACACCGAGGGAGACACTGGCATGGACCGTGAGGAGGGAGCGAGCACCAGTGCCATCAGTGCAGAGTTGTCTGGCACATCGAGTGGCACGGAGGCCGACGGGAGTGCAGCGGAGGACCTGTCCAGTCAATCCACCACCGACTATGACGCAGACGGGTCCGAGGCTGAGCACTCCGAGGGGGCGGAGGCTGGTCCCACAGCTGACACCAGCACTCCATCACTACCCGCCCCCTCCATTCCGATCACCGGCCTGCCACTTGCTCGTGTCCCTTCCCGCCGTGCTCGGTCACCACGTGTCTCCTTCTTGCCAGGCACTGCACCCCCTGCCCCTGTCTCCACTGCTGCCACCAATGCCGAGTCTGTGGACATACTGCGGCAGTTGCGGGTTGGTCAGACTGCGACGCTTAATGTCCTCCATGGCCACAGCCAAGTGCTGAACCAGATGGAGGCATACTTGGAGGGCATTTCAGCCGCGCAGTCTGACCAACGCAACTTGCTGAGGTCCATCGACTCGATACTGACTGCAGCAGTGGGTCTCCTGCAGCGCTACGTCCCACCCCCTACCCCTGCCCCATCCACACTTCCCACTCCCATGCCTGTCCCACGTACACCCAGACGTCAGCATGCACGCACACCACCAGACACAGGCACCACACCAGCAGGGCAGGGCAAGCGCACACCTCCTGGCACGCACACACAGGGTGAGGTAGGCACACCCACTGGGTCGGGGGGCAAACGTAAGTCACGCAGCCAGAGTGGGAGTCCGCATTCCGCAAAATCCACTCCCTCCAAATCCACTCCCCTCAGCTCTCCTGGCCACAAATCCAGCAAGGATTCCTTCATGGCCGCTCTGTCCCTGAGCCCAACAGTGACACCACCCAGCAAGCGGGCAAAGGAGTCCCTGGTCAGGGTAGTTGAGTGCCCCCCCCTGTCCACACCCTCCCCCAGTGGCGCTGCGACCCATTCCTCCGCCCCCCCCCCCTCCTTGGGGCCTGTGGTTCCTTCGGGTGCAGGGGATACACTGGGGGACCTTGCAACCGTGTGCAGCGCCATTCTGACCTCCTCCTTTGGTGCTGCCCCACCCCCTGTGGTGGAGTCCTCCGTCCCTGCACCCACAACACCTACCCTTGCCCCTCCAGTCCCTGCGGTGCCTGGTCCTTCCCCCCCACATGATGCCCCCCTTCTGTGGATGAAATGGACATGTGAACTGTACAGGCAAGTTAGGGGACACACGTCCCGATGTGTACCCCCCCAGGACTTTGCTGATGGCCTGGCCCATGGGCCTTGTAAATAGTGGACATTTATACCAATTTATTTTGACTGCTAAATAAAGCATTTTTTTTATTTTGCACACTACTGCTTTTCTGGTATTGCTGTTGGTGGTGCTGCTCCATGTTTGGGGTGGGGATAATGTGTTAGGGGTCTGGCAAATGTAGTGGTGTGCTGCTCATGGGATGGACCCTGGTATCTGTGTGCCATCACAAGGTATTTGCGAAATAACTTTGTTCATGTGTGCTCTTACTGCATGGTGACATTGTCCCAAGGTGTGTTCCTTCCTCTGTGGACCCTGACATCTTCCCTGCAGGGTGTTTCCTAAATGTTGTGCTGAGCTGTGTCTACATATCCTTGGTGTGTGACAGATCCGTTCTACTTTGGCCATGCATGCTGGGCAATGTCTCCACCTGCATCATTTGTGGCATCCTTGGTGGTCACAGTACTTGTGTGTGGAGTATATTGCAGTTACTTCATGTGGACATGTTCCCTTTTACACACCATGCATGTGTGTACTCCCAGCCTCGCACACATGTTACGTGTTCTGCAGGGTCTTTGAGCACCTGACTGACAATTTTGGGCATTGTATCTGTGGGTACTGCACCCTTTTCTTTCCATGGGCACTGCTAGGAGGACTCTGCACCCACCCCTCCTGTGTCTGGGCACTGCTGGGAGGACTCTGCACACACCCCTCCTGTGTCTGGGCACTGCTGGGAGGACTCTGCACACACCCCTCCTGCGTCTGGGCACTGCTGGAAGTGATAGGCACCCACCCCTCCTGTGTCTGGGCACTGCTGGGAGGACTCTGCACCCACCCCTCCTGCGTCTGGGCACTGCTGGAAGTGATAGGCACCCACCCCTCCTGTGTCTGGGCACTGCTGGGAGTACTCTGCACCCACCCCTCCTGTGTCTGGGCACTGCTGGGAGGACTCTGCACACACCCCTCCTGTGTCTGGGCACTGCTGGGAGGACTCTGCACACACCCCTCCTGTGTCTGGGCACTGCTGGGAGGACTCTGCACACCCCCTCCTGTGTCTGGGCACTGCTGGGAGGACTCTGCACACACCCCTCCTGTGTCTGGGCACTGCTGGGAGCACTCTGCACCCACCCCTCCTGCGTCTGGGCACTGCTGGAAGTGATAGGCACCCACCCCTCCTGTGTCTGGGCACTGCTGGGAGGACTCTGCACCCACCCCTCCTGTGTCTGGGCACTGCTGGGAGGACTCTGCACACACCCCTCCTGTGTCTGGGCACTGCTGGGAGGACTCTGCACCCACCCCTCCTGCGTCTGGGCACTGCTGGAAGTGATAGGCACCCACCCCTCCTGTGTCTGGGCACTGCTGGGAGGACTCTGCACACACCCCTCCTGTGTCTGGGCACTGCTGGGAGGACTCTGCACCCACCCCTCCTGCGTCTGGGCACTGCTGGAAGTGATAGGCACCCACCACTCCTGTGTCTGGGCACTGCTGGGAGGACTCTGCACACACCCCTCCTGTGTCTGGGCACTGCTGGGAGGACTCTGCACACACCCCTCCTGTGTCTGGGCACTGCTGGGAGGGCTCTGCACCCACCCCTCCTGCGTCTGGGCACTGCTGGAAGTGATAGGCACCCACCCCTCCTGTATCTGGGCACTGCTGGGAGTACTCTGCACCCACCCCTCCTGTGTCTGGGCACTGCTGGGAGGACTCTGCACCCACCACTCCTGCGTCTGGGCACTGCTGGAAGTGATAGGCACCCACCCCTCCTGTGTCTGGGCACTGCTGGGAGGACTCTGCACCCACCCCTCCTGCGTCTGGGCACTGCCGGAAGTGATAGACACCCACCCCTCCTGTGTCTGGGCACTGCTGGGAGGACTCTGCACCCACCCCTCCTGTGTCTGGGCACTGCTGGAAGTGATAGGCAACCACCCCTCCTGTGTTTGGGCACTGCTGGGAGAACTCTGCACCCACCCCTCCTGCGTCTGGGCACTGCTGGAAGTGATAGGCACCCACCCCTCCTGTGTCTGGGCACTGCTGGGAGGACTCTGCACACACCCCTCCTGTGTCTGGGCACTGCTGGGAGGACTCTGCACACACCCCTCCTGTTTCTGGGCACTGCTGGGAGGACTCTGCACCCACCCCTCCTGCGTCTGGGCACTGCTGGAAGTGATAGGCACCCACCCCTCCTGTGTCTGGGCACTGCTGGGAGGAATCTGCACCCACCCCTCCTGTGTCTGGGCACTGCTGGGAGGACTCTGCACACACCCCTCCTGTGTCTGGGCACTGCTGGGAGGACTCTGCACACACCCCTCCTGTGTCTGGGCACTGCTGGGAGGACTCTGCACCCACCCCTCCTGTGTCTGGGCACTGCTGGGAGGACTCTGCACCCACCTCTCCTATGTCTGGGCACTGCTGGGAGGACTCTGCACCCACCCCTCCTGTGTCTGGGCACTGCTGGGAGGACTCTGCACCCACCCCTCCTGTGTGTGGGCACTGCTGGGAGGACTCTGCACCCACCCCTCCTGTGTCTGGGCACTGCTGGGAGGACTCTGCACACACCCCTCCTGCATCTGGGCACTGCTGGAAGTGATAGGCACCCACCCCTCCTGTGTCTGGGCACTGCTGGGAGGACTCAGCACACACCCCTCCTGTGTCTGGCCATGTACGCTCCATACATACACGGGTGGGGGTACTGTCCGTACATACACTGTTGGGGTGGGGGTACGCTCCATATGTACGCGGGTGTGGGTACGCTCCATGCATACACGGGTGGAGGTACGGTCCGTACATACTCGGGTGGGGGTACGCTCCATACGTACGCGGGTGTGGGTACGCTCCATGCATACACGGGTGAGGGTACGGTCCGTACATACACTGTTGGGGTGGGGGTATGCTCCATACGTACGCGGGTGTGGGTATGCTCCATGCATACACGGGTGGGGGTACGGTCCGTACATACACTGTTGGGGTGGGGGTACGCTCCATACGTACGCGGGTGTGGGTACGCTCCATGCATACACGGGTGGGGGTACGGTCCGTACATACACTGTTGCGGTGGGGGTACGCTCCATACGTACACGGGTGTGGGTACGCTCCATGCATACACGGGTGGGGGTACGGTCCGTACATACACTGTTGGGGTGGGGGTACGCTCCATACGTATACGGGTATGGGTACGCCCATGCATACACGGGTGGGGGTACGGTCCGTACCCATGCCTTTGGAAAATGGGTACGGGCCGTACCGCCATTATTGGGGTGACGTAGGGGTGGGCGTGGTACGACTCGTACCCACGCTCTTAAGGCGTGGGTACGGTACGTACCGGACTTGTTGTGTTGCCGGTTCGCGTGTACATCCACTTCCGTTGCTGGACACGCCCCCACCCCCTCGAAGTGACCAGGCCCTGAAGGTCAGGTATGTCCAGGGCATGTATGATTTGTGACTTGGGTGGGGGTTTTGTGTCCTGCCCCTGCCCCCCCCCTTTGCCCCTGGGTGTTGTTCTGACCTTCTGCGGCGTCTGCGTCGGTTCCTGTAGAGCAGGTGGACTGCTATGAGGGCTGGGATGACACATAGGTTCGGGTCCATGGCTGTCTGTCGCGTACAGGTGCTCCTTGCGCGCGTCGTCCTGATTTCCCGCCAGTTTTTGGCAGGCGGAGAATTTTATCCGTGCGGGGTGACGTCGGTGCGGTTCGTACTTCCTGGTTCGTGAAAGGCTGCCTGAAAGCGTCCCGACGTCACGTTGGCGCTTTCCCCGGATCACATTTGTATGTATATTTTCGTTGGTCGGTGTTTTGTACGACTCGTACGGAAATGGTGTTTCCGTGCGAATCGTACTTCCATGTTTGTAATGTATTTTTAGCGGGTACGAGTCGGACGGAGAAAACGCTCCGACCGATGGTTCGTACCCGGTTTTTCCCAGATCGGAATCGGCACCTTAGTGTATGTTGAGGATTGTTTATCAGGTAGTAAACTGTAAACTAAGGGAACTACTGTGTTATTAATGTATGCGCGAATAGTGTATATTTGGGTGAATGGATGGGGCGTGCTTGTAAACGTCACATCCATCATCTAAATATCACTGTTCTCCAATCTTACAAGATTATGGGGTGTGCTAAAGATTAGTATTCTTTTTTGAGGGTTTTTGATGTCATGGGAAAGGAAAGGTTAATTAGTAACAGTTACATTGAGTTCAGGTGGAATGATTATGTCAGAAAAGGTTTGGGGTGTTACTCTTTGTGGGTTACTAACCTGTTTTTACATTGAACAATTCTTCTCAAATTAGGAATTGTGGCATACTGCTTGCAACATGTGGTGGAATGTGTTGGGCTACCTCCCTCAAAATGCACCACAGGGTTCATTAGAGGTGGATGCAATATCTTTAATTTCAATAATTGTTTCTCAAACCTCAATCTCCATTGCAGAGGCAGAGTGGTTATGTTCTGTGGTTCTAAAAACAGTCACCAAGAGTAACTGCTCTGCCTGTGCAATGGGTTGAGTAGTATTGCACACACCTCCAATGACACCTGAGTTCAGTTAGTCTCTCCTTACAATAAACATACCCACTATGTTTCAGTAGGCGGTTTCCCCTGCTGGAGGTTATAAATCGCGCTTCTTGATTTGAAGTAATTTTCTGTTATGGATTGAGAAAAAAAATATTTCGTTTATTTTTAAATATTGTGTTCATCTGTTTTGAAGAAACATATACATTACAATATTTGCAAAACGTTTTAATGTTGTAAGTTAATGCTGTTTGAAGTTAGATTAAATGTTTTAAAACTGTTGTATTTCTAATTTTGTTGTTATGTTACTTTAAAAATGCTTTATTGTGAGAGAAAAATGGTTAATTTGTTTTATTGTTAAACATTTCTAGAGTCTTACCTTATGAAAATATGTTGCTTGATGCTTTTACTTTGGAGGACACTTTTGTTTATTAGTTGATTCTGGAAGGAAAAAAATATGCATATTATTAGTCTTATATTATTTAAATGATTATTGCTAGTGAGAAAAATAAGGTTAAGTAATTTTATTGTTTAAATGTTTTTGGTATCTTACCTTTTATGGATGGTTTTTTGTGTCTGAACTAGTAGAAACAATATTATTGTTAAGTGTGGGTGATATTTGAATTGTTTTTCACCTGAAATAGAATTAAATATTTTTGGTTATGGAAGAACAGGATAATGTATTGCTTTTTTACAAAAGTTTTTGACTTTTCACAGAAATAAGACATTTGTGTTTCTTTTGCATTATCATTTATGAGAAGAATGATATATTTATTTACCTTCAAAAAGTATTATTGTTTTGGAGCAGAGCATTTTGTTGTCATGAAATATTAATCATTTTTTTAACTGTTCAAAAACTTTATTGACATATTTCTTAAATCTAAAAATTACCTGGAGATGTTTCTTGTTCTGTTGCTTGTCTTTTTGAAATGTTAAGATGTTTTAGATGTATGATCTGGAATAAAAAATAATAATACATTGTTTAAAAAATGTAGGGCCCCATTACGATGGCGGGCGTACTTTGTCCGCCTGCCACCGTAATGGAAAACGGGACCGACCGCCAGAGGTGCGGCGGTCCCGCAAGGCCAATTAGGATGCGCCCACCACACTGGCGGGCGCATTCTGGTATTTAACATTGCGGTGGGCGGTGCTGTAAGCAGCACCTGCCGCAATGTTAAATTGGCATGCTGTGCATTGCAATGCACAATGTGACAGGCACCGCGCGGTGCCTGCCACCTTGTGTATGGCAATGAAGGGGGTACCATAGCTACCCCCCAGTGCAGCCACCCACCCCCCCGGGGGCCTCCAATGTCATTATCCGCATGCCTTTCCATGGCAGAGTCTCCGCCATGGAAAGGCATGCCCACCGCACGCATCGTAATATGGCAAGGCATCGCCACCATATTGTGTGTCTTTTCTGCCCGGCCAGCAATCCGACTGGCGGAAAAGCGGCGGACGGTCTTTCTGTCCGCCGCGGTGCTCCTCACCATACTGATATGGCGGGGGTGAAACAGGGACATTTGGCGGGCGGATCGCCACAGCCGGGCCGGCAGTGGCGATCCGCCAGTGATCCTAATAGGCCCCTTAATTGGGAAGTAATTCTATTTAGTAAACTTGTTTTCATTTCCAATTTCATTGCTTTTCTGATTTTTGTGTATATTTCTAATAATAATTTACCTTTTTTAATGATTTTGTCATGGTCTTCTGTTCATTCTTTTCAAATAAAATATTTGGTATTTTTTTAAAGCTGATTTTTGATGCTGCAGTTATCTGTTGAAATATGAAATTGTATAATAAATAATTATATTTAATTAAAAATTAATGAAAGAGAAAACAGCACATATTGAAGTAGGAATAGTTATTTAGCCCCCACGAATATCCAGCACTTTCCTAGAGGCAAGCTTTTTTTAAATTGGAATTTGTAATTTTACCCACAGCACCATCCAACATTTTCTCTTAGGCAAGCACCCTTTGGATTAGGAATAGAAATTTTAACCACACCACTATCCAGCATTTTCCCTTAGGCAAGCACCCATTGGAGTAGGAATAGTAATTTTAACACCACCACTATCCTGCATTTTCCCTTAGGCAAGCACCCTTTGGAGTAGGAATAGTAATTTTAACCCCGCCACTATCCAGCATTTTCCCTTAGGCAAGCACCCTTTGGATAGGAATAGTAATGTTAACACCACCACTATCCTGCACTTTCCCTGAGGCAAGCACCCTTTGGAGCTGGAATAGTCATTTTAACCCCACCACTATCCAGCATTTTCCCTTAGGCAAGCACCCTTTGGAGCAGGAATAGTAATTTTAACACAATCACTATCCTGCACTTTCCCTGAGGCAAGCACCCTTTGGAGTAGGTATAGTAATTTTAACATGGCCACTATCTTGCATTTTCCCTGATGCAAACACCCTTTGAAGTAGGAATAGTAATTTTAACCCAAACACTATCCAGCACTTTCCCTGAGGCAAGTTTCCTTTGGAGTAGGAATAGTAATTTTAACCCCACCACTATCTAGCATTTTCTCTGAGGCAAGCATTGTTTGGAGTAGGAATAGTAATTTTGCACCCACCACAATCCAGCATTTTCCCTTATACATCACCAATTTGGAGTAGGAATAGTAATTTTGCCCCGACCATTATCCATTAATTTCCCTGAGGCAAGCACCCTTTGGATTAGGAATGGTAATTTTGCACCCACTGCTATCCAGTATTCTCACTGAGGCAAGTACCCTTCGGAGTAGGAATAGTAATTTTATCCTCACCACTATCTAGCAGTTTCCCTGAGGCAAGCACGCTTTGGAGCAGAAATAGTAATTTTGGCCACACCACTATATAGTATTTTTTCTGATGCAAGCCAATTTCGGAGTAGGAATAGTAATTTTGTCTCCACCACTATACAGTACATTCATTTAAGCAAGCAATGCTTGGATGAGAAATAGTAATTTTGTCCATAGTACTATACCGCCTTTATTGAGGATTGTTCCCTTTTTAGAGTAGGAGTAGTACATTTGCAAACTACATCATTAAGGGGCCGATTCCGATCTCAGTCGGTAGGGCACTGAATCGGGTTGGCATTAGCGGATCCGATTCGGAGGCTGAATTTCCGTCCGAGTCGTACACGGGTCCGGACGTCAAAGTACGATGCGAACAAGTGTGAAATCTCCGTCCGAATCGTTTCCGGCTCCGAACCGTTCCGTACGACTCGGTCACAAGCAAACCCTGGCGCGCAATGGAGACGTTTCACGACCGAGCTAGTACGATGCTCGATTCGGACAGCCGGATCGAGTCGGAGCATCCGGCTCGTAAAAGCTCCCGGAGTCGCACTTCGGGTGTCCACGTCAGACCCCCCGTCACCCTCAGCCTTACGACTCGGACACGGGGGAGACCCATGGGTCTCCCCAACAAAGGCATGTACGGTGCGGATGGCACAGATGTGTACCCACTGTAGGGGGCGCCCTTGTCCGCGACGTACCCATTCAGTCAATGGGAGCCCATGTACGCGTCGTACGACCGGCTCCCATTGACTTCTATGGGAGTCTGACCGAACCGAGTCCGACAGCATACGGCCGCATCGTACTCGCTCGGTCGGACTGCAGGAGTCCGGATCGGTCAGAAAACACCCCGGAGTCCTTTCCGACCCGGATCGGAATCGGCCCCTAAGTGTTTTACACGCAGAAAACAATTGTTTGAGTAGTTTCATTAGTTTTAAATGATAAAATGTTCTACTCTTCTTAAATGTTAATGTTTGTTTTATTTTGTAATGTTAAATATTTTAATAAAACAAGTTTGCTTTACTTACATAATACATTTTAAATATCACTGTGTTTTCGATTCTGCTTAAAGCAACTTTGAAATTTTTTCCGAAAATGCTGTAAAATATTATAAATGGTATATGTAATTAGAATCATACTTGAACTCATTTGTTAATATTTTTACATTTATTATATGGTACACTTACTTGGAACTGTAGATGGCACTTTTTGATGTCGATGTTCTTCGCTCAGCAAAACGCGTGTGGTGTGTCTGATAGTTAGCCACTGTTTTTAAAATGGTGGATGGCGGATGGCTCCTTTTATACGTTTTTTGTAGCGTACGTTAATTGTAAACAAAATATGTTTTGGGTATATTTTTTTGTGGTATTTTTAATGCTGTGAAAAAGTGTAATTATTTTTTGTGATTTATTAATGTTCGTTATTTATTTTAATATCGGTTCCGTCTGCCATTTTGGCGACCTGCGGGTCAAGGTAGTTTCCTAGAAAGTGTTTTAGGACTTTCGTTTTCATGATGTTTAAAATGGTGGTTTGTTTGTTTGATTAGTTTAGTGCTTTTTGCGATTAATAAAGTTTTATATTTTAAATAAAAAATTGTACATATTTTAGAAAGTTGAAGTGTGTTAATGTTCATTTTTTGGGCTGCTCGTTATTTTATAACTAATTTTTCAAATTTCATATAAAGGATATTTTAATTAAATGTTTGTTTTAAAATTATATCGCAATTTTTTAATGAATTTTAAATCTATTTTGTGTGATAATTATATGTACATTATATACAAAAAATATATTAGTGCAATCTTTTTCTATTCTTTTAGATTTAAAAAAATGCACAAGTATGTATTTTGGTACTAGAGTATTCGTTTTAATATTTGGTACTATTTTTATATACCGTGTATTAATACACAACCCCAAGAACCCCTATTTTTCATGTATCCCGTCCCAATGGTTAGCAGAGCAGTTACAAAAAAATACTCGAGTATTAATTTTAGTACTTAGTATTATTTTTAATCGATTGTAGTCATTTTAAATGCTATGTATTAATAAACTACCCCACCCAAACCCCCTATTTTCACTGCATCCTGTCCTGGTGATTAGTATAACATTTTTAAAAATACATACATATATGAGTAATAATTTTAGTACTCGAGCATTAATTTTAATCTTTAGTACTAATTTCAAATATCCGTATTTTAATACACTACCTCACCCAAAACTCCTATTTTCCGGGCATCCCGTTCCAGGGGTTTATTATACATTAAAAAAAAATGCTTTGTAATTGTATGCTTTGTAAAAACATGCGATGTAATGGTACTTGCTTTGTAAAAACCGAATTGTAAAAGCATGCGTTGTAATGGTTTGCGTTGTAACGTCATATATTTGCAACTTAGCCCATCGGGTGAGATTTGTTATTAAGCAGGACAACAAAGGGCGAATATTTAGGCTCCAAGGTAGACCCTGCTCCAGTGCAAAATATATCAATTATATCATCCACATAGAGCGCAATGCGGTCCTTCGTTGCCACCCCCGAGTCGATTCCCCAGACCTGAGCATCACAGCAAATCCACACCACCAGTGGCTTGATCATCAGAGCAGGTGCCCCAACCAGTCATGAAGGAGGCAGATAAGGTACCATTGACCAATACCTTGGCCTTGGGGTTAGAACAGAGCACCCAAACAAAAGCACTGTAATCAAGGATCCCTCACCCGACCTGATCAACACCTCCTCCAGAAAACCCACCTAAGAGGATTAAAATACTTATCAAAATCCAAAAGAAGGAGAGCCGCTGGGTCCAAAAGCAGAGAAAGATGTGCGAGTGCCATGTGGATGCTTCAAAGGCAGTTCCTAGGACTCCTACAGGGCATACACCCGCACTGATCAGAGTGGAGAATCTGTGGGAGGACCGCAATCAGCAAGTCTGCTAGAATTTTCTTTAAATTTTCACCTCAGCGTTAATAAGTGAAATTGGGTGATACGACGCACACCGATCGGGCTTGGGTAGGACCACAATAGTCACCATGTATCACCTCCTGATAAAAGCCAAGAAGGTCAAGCATCAGGTGGGCATGAAAGTATTCATAGTATTCTTTGGGAAACCCACCCAAGCTCGGAGTTTTGCCTGAGTTCATGTCCTGGAGGGCCAGAGCGATCTCCTATGCTTAAAGGTCGTGGTCCAAATCCGCCCTGTCGCTTACAAACACTTTGGGCTTCGGGATGTCAAACACTAAGGGATGGGTCGCTTCCATCTAAGCCCTGCACAAGGGGGCAGGCACCGCGTGGTGCCTGCCACCTGGTGCAGGGAAATGTAGGGGGGTACCATGGGTACCCCCCCAGTGCACAACTGCTGCCCCCCCCAGGGGGCCTGTAACGGGCCCCCCGAAGCTAGCCTCCGCCAGCCTTTCCATGGAGGTTCAACCGCCATGTAAAGGCTGGCTGACGCCAGCATTGTAATCGGGCGGGCGGTGCCTGCTAGGCACTCCCACCATATCCCCGGTCAGATCTGCTGCGCTAGGAAATTGCAACGATTTCCTGTGGCGGAAGCATGGCGGCCGCTCCTTGCGCCTCCCAGGCTTGTGGCACGATTCCCCCCGCCATCCTCATGTGGCGGGGGGAAATGGGAGCCAGATGGCAGAGGGACCACCACCGCCGGCCCGGCGGTGGCAGTCTCTCCGCCATCTTAATGAGCTCCTTAGTCTCCACATTGGGAGGGTCCCCACAGGCAGTCTGTCAAAAGAGAGAGTCCCAGATGCGTGGATTTTGATACCTCTGGGCAGAATATGATAGGTGCCAGGAAGATCCGATGCCGGAAGATGAATTAGGTCAATACGGGATAAGGATTTAGGAGCAGCAGAGTGGTGAGTGGAAGCCAAAATCCAGGGTCCCAGACCCTCTGACCAACTATACAGGGCCCTGCTCTCCCTCCCTCTGGCGACGCCCAATCCCAATGAGTCTTCCCTGGGGACCACAATATCAATAAAATACCTGTCAAAGAAGGTCGTCCCATGAGGGAGCCAGAGAATCTGTGACTGCAGTTCCTCCATGATACTGTGCAACATGGTGGGAGGAACATACACACTAATGAAGTGGTATATGTGCCCCTGCAGCATAGCCTCCACCACAAAATACCTCCCCAAGGGATCCAAGCAGACCTGAGAGACTACCAATGGGAATGTTTTGTGGAGGAGCACCACTGTACCCCTGGACCCCCTAGTGTGCCCAGCATGAAAGACCCTGTCAAATCCATAGCGGGCCAGCAAGGAGCAGTTAGTGCCAAATAGATGGGCCTACTGCAAAAGCAAAACTGCAGGGTCTTGCCGATTCGCAAAGCCGAGCACTGCCCCTCATTTAATATGATCATTAAAACCGTTGACGTTCCACGTCATCAATACTTAGGGGGCCATCATCTGGGGAAAGGGCCATCACAGCCAGTGTTGCCCCAAGTAGGTGTGGCAAGTAGTGGTAACTCTGCCCAGGTAAGAATGAAATAAGAATACAGTGTGACAGTGGTACCCACCCTTGTCATCAAAGAAAAGACAACCTGAAACAATCATTGTTCACTCCCAAACAACCCCCACCCCACACATCCCCCCTGATCCATCTGCCGCCCAATCCCACCAAACAAGAACTCACACATAGGCGAATGTCCGGAGGTTTGTTCCCCATATGGTACAGCTCCATCCCACCATAACTAAGAAGACATTGGTGCTGACATAGGTATGAGAGAAAAGAGTCAGGAAGGCTGCAGACGCTGTCCATCGAATTCGCTGATATGTCACTGGTCGGGCAGGCTGTCACTCCCACCCTGCCCCAACCTCCACTCACATTTCATACCTGATCAGTGAAGGTCGTAAATGTGATTGTTAATCCCCACAGAAAAGAGAATACGGTACAGAATTCCACCTGGTAACATCAGGCCTGCAGAGTTGTTCCCCTTTCTCTGGGTATTAATTTGTAAATGATAGTACGGATGTTAAGGGGGGGAAACGACCTCCCCACCAGCACTGCGCGAATCGTAACTGGGGCTGAAGTGAGATCAATGAATAGTGACGTTCCTTACCCACCCTTGCTAAAAACCTTCTTATTTACCATTAAAATGGTTGCTTTGTTTCAGAACATAACTGGTTAAGCCAACACCCATATGCTACTTTATGAGATGTTCAATTTTGGGAAACACTAAAAATGCCTAAGGTATCACCTTCTGATGTAACGTCTTGATGTAGGCATCTTTTTCATGAACATGGTTTGAGCTAATACTTTTGATTAACAATCGTAATATTAGTAAACTGTTCAAGGTGTTATGTGGATTTAGGCTCATACAATTTTAGATCCTTCAGAGCTGGTTTATCTAGTTTGAAAACTCAATTCAAAGGTTAATTTGTTAAGGAAACATTCAAAGGAGAAGGATATAAACTCTGCCTTTTTCCTGGCCTAATTATTATTCGTGACCCATATGTGTCCTCTCATTCTTAAAATGTTGTTGTGTTTGTTTTTCATATTGGTTAGTTTATTTAGCATGAGTGGGTCTTTGGGTTGCATTATTTATTTTTCTAGGAGGGAGAGTTTGTTCTCAAGCCTATTTAAAAGAGGATTACTTTCACTATTTTTAGCACTCATAATTTTGTAGATGATGCCTCTTCTCTTACTGAGGCCTTTAGAACATTCCATAATATTTTGGGGGAATCGCAGGCTTGAAAGAGTCATCTTTCTGGTGTCTTGCAATAAGCCACCGCCCAATGGTGTCCAAATTAGACAAGACCAAAGTAAGACCAGAGGTGCATATTTACAAAGAATTGGGGTAGGGCAGTGCCGCAAATCATTTTGCAGCGCTGCCCTACGCCAATTCAAAAGGACAGAAATGCACTGTATTTACAAGATACGGTGTATTCCTTTCCTTTCAGCCAGCACCAGCACAAAAATTGTAGCCGTTAGCCAAAGCAGGCACCCTTGCACCATGGTGCAAGGGTGTCTGTGTTGTTGGCATTCTTGGTTTTGTGCAGGAAGGCTCACCTAGTTGAAAACAACATATATTCCTGAATATATACACTAGAAATATAAGAGTATGTCGAAGAACAAGACCATGAGCGAGTACGAGAGATAAATGGGATATTAAAGGCCTCATTCCAATGACGGTCGGAAAGGCTCCGAACGGCATTTGGATTTTCCTAACCCGTGTCGGAACCTATGTTTACGACCGACTCGAAAACATTCCCAACCGACCAATTACGATGGAAATGTAACCGTTCAGTCTTTCCGACTCGGTTCCAACCGGCATTCAGAGACTCCGAGTTGGTCATAGCCGAATCATACAGGTCTATGGACCGCGTTTCCGACCAACGTATTACGATGTCGAATTTGGACAGCCTTTCATAATCGATCCGTCCGACACGAAACGACTGTCGGAAATTGACTTTGGGGGCCCGTAGCAGGCCCCTCTTCACCCAGAGGCCTCTGGCCATCTGCCTAGATGCGTCACTTTGTAAATATGGCGCATTATTTATGCCGCCGCTGCGTCACAAAAAATTACTCAAAGGCGACGCAAAAGTGACTCAGGGGCTCACAAATAAGCCCCAAGGTATCTCCATGCAGTAATGAGCATGTAGTCTGCGCCTTTGGGAAGGCCAAAAAGTCTCAGGTTCTCTCTATGATTCATGTCTTCGATCTCCATAACTGATCTTTCAAATTCAACAACTTTGGTAGAGGTAGCATCTAAGGGCCTCATTTACTAGGTTTTGGCACAGGTCAGCGCTGCAAGAAATCTTGCTGCTCTGTGTACAAAAAAGGGCAGGAATGCACCTTATCTATGAGATATGCTGCATTCCTGTCCTTTTCCCCTGTGCTGGCGCACAATGGGCTGCCATGTGCTAACGCAGACACCCTTGCGCCATGGTGCAAGGGTGTCTGCGCTGTAGGGGTAATTGTTTTTGGGCACGAAGGAACACCTTCCCGCACAAAAACAATCACAAGAGGTGTTTCCTCTTTTTATGTGTGCTGCAAAGTGCAGCACACATGGAAAAACGAGGAGAAATAATGGTATTTCTCCTCGTTGCGCCTGCCCTGGTGAAACATAGGCATCTGATGCATTTCCACGTTTGCAAAACCTTGTAAATCTGAAAATGCATCAGATTCCATGGCTGTTGAGTGGGAACACTCACTGTAACGCCCATGGAACACCCCTTTCACGCACAGCAATGCGTGAAAGGAGGCCAGATTTACAAAGCCATGAAAAGCCATGCAGGATGGCTTTACATGGTCTTGCAAATATGGGCAGGCACACTGCGCCGTCGGTGCAATAAAAAATGTGACACACCGGTGGAGCAATGGTCTTGTATGTAAGCCCCTACGTTTTTTTGAACTTGTGTCATCTGATCTTCTATGCTTCCTACTCTCATTTCAGCTTCACTAGTTATATAGGAGAGCTCACAAAAGTGTTTGCAGATTGCCTACAATTTCTATCGGCCCTAGATCGGTATGGGTCTTTATTTCCCGTGCTAGTTCGTGTAAAGAAGTGAGTCTTTGTAGAATTAATTCTGCTGCAGAATCAGACTTATTTTTGATGGAGGAGTATGGGAACTGTGGACGCGAAACAGACACCGGGGGCCAGGGACCACAGTTCCCAGCACCCTTTGCGGTGTGAGGGTCACTGGCGATTTCCTGCCGCGCCTGGAGGCACCCAAAAAGGTCCTAACACTCCCGCAGCGCAGGATGCGAAACAGAGACACCGGAGGCAAGGCACCACAGTTCCTAGAATCCTTTGCGGTGCGAGGGCAGTTGACGATTTCCTGCCGCGCCTAGAGGTGCCCAAAAAGGGCCTGACACTCCCGCAGCATGGGACGCGATACAGAGACACTGGGGGCCAGGGACCATAGTTCCGAGCATCCTTTGCGGCACGAGGGCCGCTGACGATTTCCTGTTGGCTATTACTGCATGTCGTCCTGTGCTTAACCTAAGCACTTTCATCTACTGCCGGTACATGATATTCGGATTGCCTCTGCCTGGAAGATATTGAAAGTCGGCCTTGGGCCCTCCTCTTTTGACTGTGATTGTGTGCCTCCACCTTTCCTAGTGACAGTTTTGTGGTGACCCAAGACAGGCCACGTGTATGGGGGACAGGAACACCGCAAACACAGAGACGGTGAGTCGGTGTGCTGGTTAAACCGGAAAGACCCCGAGCGGTCTTCCGATACTTTTATTTATACCCTCGAGGCGAGCCCGCCTCGAGGGGTGGAGGATGCGTGTGTGTGTGTCTACATTGTATGGTAGAGGCCGAGTGGCACTCTACATCCCTCCAACATTTTAGATAGTGTCCTTCATTTCGAAAGTCTCTCTCAAGGCGAGGGGCAAACATAGTCTCGGAGTCTTTGACTTGGAGCTGGGTTATTGCGCAGCCTGGAGCCTTCTCCCCTGTGGGACACACCGCTCTCACCCTGGCCCCGGGGGTCATGCTCTTCCGCTCGGGTTTGACTCTCCTGACGGTCAGTCGGGGTCCGACCGGAGGCTCCTGGCGGAGTGCCCCCCCATTGCCTCGGGGACGCCCTCTCCGGGGTGTCGGCTCGCTCTGGGAAGTCAAACGGCTCCTCACTCGCGTCTTCACGCGATGGCTCTCCCGCCAGTTCCTCTCCGACTCTCTTGAAGTACGATGCGTTCCTGGTCACCCTCACATCGCCTCTTCCGGCTGTTATCATCGTTCCTTTTGCCGATAACACCGTCCACACCTCTGGTTCAAAAGGCGTCCTGAACTTCCATCCCGGATGTCGGTCTTTCACTATGACCCTGTCTCCAACCACTATGCGGTGTTCGCGGGCTCTCCGGTGTTCACTGGCTTTGTTGTTAGCTCTCTCTCTCCTCTCCTGTACTGCAACATCATCCCGTGCCGGTGGGCTCCAGGATGGATCTGTCGGTATTCCATCTCGTGGTGCTTCTTTAAACAGGAGATGTGCTGGGGCACACTTCGTAGTACAGTGCGGTGTATGCCGATACGCATCAAGGAACTTAGTTAGGGCTGCTTCCGCATCCTGCCCCTGCTCGACGGCAATGCGAAGAGCTCTGTTCAGTGTACGCATCAGTCTCTCAACATCGCCGTTCGCTTGAGGCCACAGAGGAGTGATTCGCCTGTGCCGGATCGCACGTTGTGCCATGTAGTCCCTGAACTCCTGGCCCTGGAAGGGTGGGCCGTTGTCCGACCGGATCACCTCTGGGTTCCCCAGCATGGCGAAGGTCCTCTCCAGAGCCATCCGGATGTGTTGGAACGACGTGGACTCCACCACCTCCACCACCGGGAATTTCGTATACGCGTCCACCATCACCAGCATCTGCCTCCCATCTGGGAAGCTGCCGAAGTCCACACTCACATGGCACCATGGGCGAGGACACGGTTCCTCCGTGATTACCGGCGTGGCTGGTGAGTCCGCTCCTGTGATCGTACATGCTCTGCATCTTCGTACCAGCTCCTCGACCTTCACGTCCATGGCCGGGAACCAGACCTTGTGTCTCAGGCGGGCCTTGGTCTTCGCCATCCCCTGATGGCCCTCATGCGCCAAGCGCAGACACCTCTCCTGAAGTGCGCAGGGAACAACCAGCAGGTGGCCTCGTAGCACTGTGCCGCATTCTCCCACACTCAGCTCGTGGCGGACTTGCCACATCCGCTGCTGGGCATGTTTCTCCTCCTCCGTGAGCACCTGGTTGCCTTCTAGAAACCTTTTCCAGTTGTGGGACGCCAGGGCTTCCTTGACTTTAGTCAGGGTTCCATCCTGTTCAGTCACCCGGCCAACTTCCTCCAGGGTCATCGCGTCCGGGCAGGCATCTCTGCCGATCATCTTCACGTAGGCGTCGGAGTACCCGACGTCCGCGGGGACGCACTCAGGGGGAAGGTCTTCAGGGTGCCGGGACAGGTAGTCAGCCGGATTGTGCGCTCCAGGACGGAAGACCACCGTGAATCGGTATTGCTGCAGTTGTACCGCCCAGCGTTCAATCCGTGGCGGGGCTAACCGTGTGGTGCCTCCAAACAGTGGGACCAGCGGTTTGTGATCCGTGACTACTGTAAAGTCCTGTCCGAACAGATACAGATGGAAATGCTGGCAGGCCCACTTGATCGCGAGGGCCTCTCTTTCAATCTGGGCGTACCGCGTCTCGGTGTCAGACAGTGCCCGACTGGCATATGCGACCGGCTTCCATGTGCCCTTGTCGTGTTCCTGGAGCAACACCGCTCCGAGGCCCACCGGACTGGCATCCACGACAAGCTCCGTCGGCTTCCCCGGGCGGAAGTACGCCATGACCGTTTTGTCCTGTAGGGCCGCCTTGATCTTCGCAAACGCCGCATTGGCCTCCACGGTCCACCGCCAGGGCTGGTCACTTCTCGTGAGGGCACGGAGGGGTTCTGACAATGCCGCCAGGTTCGGGATGAATCTCCCGCAATAAGTTGCCATGCCAAGAAAACTCCTCACTTCTGTTGGTGATTTGGGTATGCTGGCTGACCTCAGGGCGATCGCTTTCTTGGGGTCTACTTTCAGGCCGTCTCGTGTGAAGGTGTAACCAAAGAAATCGATGGATTCCTGATAAAACACACACTTCTCTTTATGTAGAGTGAGGCCATGATCCCTGAGCCGCTGGAGTGTGGCTCTTAATTGTGCGTGGTGATCCTCAAGGGTGCAGGAGAACACGAGGATGTCGTCACTCAGGTTGATCACCCCGGTTAGACCAGACAGGGTTTCCTTGATGGCATTCTGGAATACCTCTGCGGCCGACGATACCCCGAAGCTGAGGCGCTTGTACCTTCTCAGGCCCACATGCGTCGCAAACGTCGTGATGTATCTACTGCTCGGTTCCAGCTCCAATTGGTGGTAACCCGCGTTGAGGTCTAGTTTGGAAAACCACCTGGCCCCATTAAGATCAGCAACGACATCATCCATGGTTGGCGTGACGTGGCGCTCCCTCTTGACTGCTGCGTTGGGTAGCCGCATGTCGACGCACAGCCTGATTGCCCCGGGCTGCTTCGGTTTGGGGGCGACCACCAACGGGGACACCCAGGGCGTGGGGCCTGAAACCTTCTCGATGACTCCCAGCGCTTCAAGTTTTGCCAGTTCAGCTTCTACTTGTGGCCTCAGGTTGTAGGGTACTCGTCGGTGTCTCAGTGCTACCGGCCTGACCGTGGGGTCTATGTGAAGCTTGAATTGCTTTCCTTTCAGCTTCCCCAGACCTGTGAACAGCTCAGGAAACTCACTTAGAATGTCCTCCGCGTGTGCTTCGTGCACTTCGTTCGTGAAGAACACGAGGCCCAAGTCTTCGGCCGTGTGGCAGCTTAAAAGGGTGCCCCTTTTCCCTTCTGTCACATGAAACCGGGCCATGGTGGTGAGTGACCCACTCGTGACTGGCGCTTCAAACGTGCCCCTCAGGGGAAGGGGGTCGACTCCTCCATATGCGTAGATTCTCGCTCTGGTCGGGAGTAGCGGAGGTCGGTGTTCCAGGGCCTCGAATTGTTGGGAGTCCATGACATTCACTGTCGCTCCGGTGTCTATGAGCGCCTGAAGGGTAGTGTCCATTATTCTGACCGAGCACATGGGAGGCGGCCTCCGCCGGCTCCCGGACTGGCCTACAAACGATACGTAGTAGATCTCGTCGTCATCTTCTTCCAAGTCGAGGTTGGTCTGGTGCGGCGCCTCCTTTTCTGCCTCCTCGGACCCCGCGATCGACAGTTGGCGTACCCGTTGCGTGAAACCTCGCGGCTTCCTTGGGGTAGGCCGTGGCTGGCTACTGCGGCAGACCTTTGCGTAGTGGTTCAATCTCCCGCAGCGGGAGCACTCGCGCCCTTTCGCTCCACACGTGGCTGTGGGGAGGTGGTCCTCCCCGCAATTCCCGCAGGGCCCTCCGGGTGGCGGTCGTGTTCTCCCAGGCGCAGGTGTCGGCCTCCTCCGAATAGCATCCACGCTCTCCTCCTTGATCTGGGGGGTTCTGGTGGCGGTCTGCACCGGGGCAGGCTTGTGTAGGGCCGCAGCCATCTCTTCCGCCCTGACGTCTGAAAGTTCGTGCGAACGGGCGAGCACCAGGATCTGATCAAGCGTGATCCCTGGCTGGCGCAGTATCAGTTTCCGGAGCAGTTTCGACTTGCATCCAAGAATGATTTGGCTCCGTATCTCTTCCCGGTGGTCGGCAAACCCACAGGTGGCTGCCCGTTTCCGCAGGCGCGCGTGGAACATGTCGATGGACTCATCTTCCAATTGTAGTGACCGTCGAAATTTGAACTTTTCGAAGTCCAGGTTTAGCTGTGGATCGAAATAGCCGTTGAGGGCCGCCACCGCGCCGTCGTAGTCATCCGCATTGCCCGTGTTCGGCAGGGTCTCGAAGAGATCATAGATTTCGGACCCCCCATAGAAGATCAACAGGGAGCGCTTAACAGTTCCATCCGTCTCACGGGTCCCCGTGAAATAGTTGTTCAGTTGACCGACCCATGCCCTCCAACGGGGTGCAGCAGTGGCTGGATCCACCATCTCGCTGAATGGCGGGAGCGGGTTGGTCGTCGCATTGTGACGGGGTGGGTCAACTGCTTGGCGTCCCCCTCCAGCAGGTGCAGCTGCCTGGGCCGGCGCGGCGCCCCTTCCGGCCCCCGGTTGGTCGCCCATCGCGAGTTGCAGGTACACAGCTTCAGACCTCCCACGCACGAGCCGGCTGACGGGTGGGCGAGCGGCAGGGGGCGCTTGGGGCAGGCGTACTCACTCCGACCTCGCAGATGTCAGCGGCGTCCCCCTGCGTCTCTTGAAGGTAGCCAGCGACGCTCCGCGTCCGCAGGGATCACCAGGGCCAGAAATAGGAGTTGCAGCTGCCAAGGCTTGATGAGGGACAGTGGAAGAACCCTCTTGCAGCAGCCAATGCTTGATGCTGGCGGGACGTGTCAGCCCTCTGTCAATTTATTGCACATTCCAGTCCGGAATTGCCTTCCTCCTCCACCGGTCCCCTTGCACTCGCCAGTGCTTGTTGGGGGAGGGAACACCCACCACGCGGCCAGGCCTCAGTCAGTCAGGAGCCCGGGGCGTCACAGCAGGCAGCAGGAGCTCCACGAGGTTCAGCGGGCGGGGCACTTCCCGGGCCTCGCTGATGAATGCAGAGCCGAGGGAGGTGGGGGAGGGTGATGCGCGTCCAGCGCGTCTATGCAGCGCTTCACCGGCCGTCAGCACGGGGTTCCCTCGGCCACCACGCTTGCTTCGCGGAGGGCCGGAACAGGCCGGGACAGCAGGCGGCACTCCGGTCCGGAGCGCGACAGGCGGGAAGCGCCGATGATGAAGGAGCGCCGCTTGTGGGCTCCGATGACGCCGCGGGCAGCAGGACGAGTAGGCAGCACGCAGCGGGACCTCCGGCCTCGTCGCCAATGTGGTGACCCAAGACAGGCCACGTGTATGGGGGACAGGAACACCGCAAACACAGAGACGGTGAGTCGGTGTGCTGGTTAAACCGGAAAGACCCCGAGCGGTCTTCCGATACTTTTATTTATACCCTCGAGGCGAGCCCGCCTCGAGGGGTGGAGGATGCGTGTGTGTGTGTCTACATTGTATGGTAGAGGCCGAGTGGCACTCTACAAGTTTGATCTTGCTATTGGGACATAAAACATTGTGCTGGGGCTTAGAGCGGGTGGTTGGGTGTTACTCCCAAACCGTTTTTTCTGGCGTTCTTGGCCGGACCACAGATTGTTGAGGGTCCATTGAGAGATGGGTAAAAGAAAAGATCAGGATAGGGTCCAGGGTATGGACCACCCTAAAAAAAAGGCCCTCTGGTGCTGTCTGTCACGAGACAATGGACAGGATAGTGTCCATTTTGAGTGAATGTCACAATCTAGCCCACTCTGTCCCACCTTGCCCCCTCTCCCCACCAGGGAGCCCTATTAGCTCTGAGAATAATCCTGAGTATTATCTTGGAGCTATGTTAGCCGTCTCTCCTGAACCGCCACCAACAAAAAACACTGCTAAGCAAATACCACATATGTTTAAAAAACACACTAAACGCCGGAGTAAGGGTCCAGCCATAAAGCCATCTGACCTGGAGCTCGGACCAGTCGCCCCCCCCCCTCCAATCTGCAACGAGTTGAGAGGTTCTCCCGTTGCAGCATTGATTACACAAATTGAGTGCCATAATAGGTTTGATGTCCTTGTAAATGAGGAAGTTGGGGCAGGGGCTGGGACTGGGACAGATGATCCTGAAAAAATCTGTAAAATCTCTGTGGGTGAGATACAGGCGCTGAAAGCATTAATTGAGTCACTGAGAGACGAGGTTGTCGCACTTAGAGTGAAGATTGACAGTCTAACAGAGAAGGTTGATAGCGGGAAGGTAGCCCTATCAGATACTTCGATAGCCCTACCGATCACGGCGACAAAGGGGGTTGAAGATAGGTGCTCGAGACATCGCAGCTTGGGTAACACCAAACCTCCACACAGTGCTACTACAACCAGGCTCACTCATCTACCCCCCCGCGGTATTAGAGATCACAGCACTAGTAACATACCTAACTTAATGTCAGGAAATATGCTAGACGCTGGCCTCCTGCGTCTTGACCAAACCCGGCAATATCGACCTATCCAAATCCTAATTATAAGAGGGAACCCACGCAGGTCAAATTTCAATACAGAAACCAAACTAACATGATGACAAGTGAGCCAAGAAATATATTGGAAATCGAAAGTGTTCCCCTTTAAGAATACTATATATCCCACATATGGTTTTTAAAAAAATTGGATCACAACTGTGATATTTTATCAATAAGAAAAGGAAATAGAGAAAAAAAGTCGAAAGAAACGAAAGATCGACCATAGGGCCACTAAGACATTTCTAGAAGGAGTCTCTCCTTTTGAAAAATTGTAAATATTGGATGGTAGCCTGCCTTATTAAGAAGAGGTGTTCACCTGGAGAGTGTGCAAGTTCTCTGCTCCCTTTTTTTTATTTAATCAGTACGAGAGAGTCTAAAAAACTTGGTCTTGAAAAAGATGGAGATATAATTTACCCATCGAAACGCGTCGACGCTTATTTCATTACACAAATCTGTTAACACGGACGACAGCCAACGAGTACAAAGCACGAAAGTACCGAGTGCTACGTCCTATGTACTGTTCTTACGGATGTGTATTTCCCTAAATGACACATTGTATTTGTCTATACTAGTGACTCTCACTTTCTATTGTGTTGACAGATTGCTTATGTGGTTTTTATGAATTTTGTTTTTTGGTTTTTGATTTTAGATTACGAGATACTCTGTAGATTATACTTGTTTATTAATCATACTCCTTTTTTGATTATATGTTAAATAATTAATAAACTTATCTGTTAAGTCAGATTTTTAGAAATTCATAATCTTGTTTTATGTACTTTCTGACTATATGTTTTTCAATCTTCCTCGGTATGGACGAATGCATGTGACTGGTAGGATTGAGTGAGGACAGCTGTGGCAAAAACTACTGTCTGTATTTAACTCTCGGTCCAAAGGATACCTTCTTTACTTACTTTACAGTGCCCTACTCCTTTGGTTTCGAAGGGGCCCCTCTTTTTCTTGATAAGCAGGGGTGTGTGCAGGATTATAGACAGACGTGAGGTCACACTGGATGAAGGGAGCACCCCCAAGTTAGTTCATGGGGGGGGGGGGTAGCAGTAAAGGGGATGGTGTCTACACCAGACCCAGTGAACGGGGTAATCGAGCTGTGGTCTACTTCACAGAGGTTCCAAAACTTTCCACGGTTAGACATGAAGATCAGGACTCACTTAAAAATAGGGTCATCCATTGGTTTAGGTCCACCCAACACTGTTATTCAATCATCAGAGATGACATCAAGTCTGTAGAAAGACTGCCCCTTCCAGGGTCACCTTGGGATACGATCAGTCACTTTTTTTGATGAGGGAATGATTACTTGATTATTGTCGATCGATTCATGCACGATCTCCCTGCCAACTCCCACACTTCTATCAGATATAGATCTCCAGTTAGACCCCCTACTAGGCCAATGTCGATGCTTCCCGGGCCCGCCTTACCAGGATTCCCCTCACTCAGTATGGATGAATGGAGAGGGCAAAGTTGACTCCTGCACGAGGACCAGATGACACTAGCCAACAACCGAGCCCCTCCAGGGCCACTACAAAACATGCCTTTATCAGATTCCCACCCATCCCGGACTTGATTTCCACCCCTGAGGCCCACTGTGAGTATATTGCTGCAGATGCAAATAGCAGTATGGTTGCCGCCACCTCTGGGATTGTGGAAGGGGGGATTCCATTGACCATTCTCTAAGGTTTCTTGTCTGGAATGTGGCAGGGGTTTCCTAGCTCTTAGTTGATCCAGAATGCTGTTCCTTTGTGGACTCCTATGATGTAATTTTATTTCAGGATACATGGAGCTTGTATACCCCACACAGAAGTGGCTTTTCTGCTTATGCTATTAACGACACTAGGAAGGAGTTGGGTAGACCCTCAGGAGGGCTAGCAGTATAAATTGCACTGGGGTCTAAAGTTAAGCTCCTTCATGTCGAATCTCAAGACATATTAGCATTTGAGCTTACTGTCTACAGTGGTTGGAACCTTAGAATCTTCAACGTATATAACAGAGTGGTGCAGTGTTTGGAAGAAATCAATCCAATTCACACAGTAGACCTCGCCCTGTCCCAATTCTCAGATAATGTTCCTGTATTAGTGGTGGGCGATTTTAATTGCACATTTGAACCCCTCGCTCCCATCCCGGCAGATCTGACTGAGGAGTGGGATTGTGAGTGGCAAATCCCACAGTTACCTCTCTCTACAGTCAGGTGGACAAAGAGAGGAGCCCAGGTGCTGACTCTCACCTTGCAGCACGAGCTGAGAGCAACAAACGGGAGAACTATTTCTGACCCAAAAGGGGACTTTACTTTTAACAGACCTGATCACGAAAGCAGAATAGACTACTGTCTGGTCTCCCTTAAACTGTGGCACCTAGTCAAAGATATGGTAGTGGTCAAAAGAGCTAACACTGACCATAATGCCCTTGCCCTTATCAAACAGGGCACTCTCGAACCTGACATTAGGGGTAGCCCTGACCTGGGCCACCTTTCAATCACGAACAATCAGAGATCGATCACATGGAACTGGGTAGAGGAACATCCAGGGGCCTTAGGTACAGCCAAGGGTAAAGTTCGGCTGGTTCTAGAGGAGCTAGCCAAATACCCTATTCAATCAATCAATCAATCAATCAATTTTAGAGCGCACTACTCACCCGTGAGGGTCTCAAGGCACTGAGGGGAGGGTGTGGGTGCAGCTACTGCTCGAACAGCTAGGTCTTGAGTCATCTCCTGAAGGTCAGCAGGTTCTGAGTCTGTCGCCGGTGGGTGGGGAGGGTGTTCCATGTCTTGGCGGTGAGGTAGGAGAAAGATCGGCCGCTGGTGGTCGCCCTATGGATGCGTGGGATGTTGGCAAGGGCACATTAAGCGGAGCGAAGCTGGCGGTTCGCGGTGTAGAAGTTGAGACGGTTGTTGAGGTATACTGGTCCGGTGTCGTGGAATGCCTTGTAAGCGTGGGTGAGGAGCTTGAAGTTGATCCTCTTGTTGAATGGGAGCCAGTGCAGGTCTCTCAGGTGAGCTGTGATGTGGGTGTCGCGGGGGATGTCAAGGACGAGTCGTGCGGAGGCGTTCTGAATGAGTTGTAGTCTTTTCTGGAGTTTGGCCTTGGTTCCAGCATAGAGGGCGTTGCCGTAGTCCAGTCTACTGCTGACGAGGGCCTGTGTGACTGTCCTTCTGGTTTCGGTGGGGATCCATCTGTTGTTCTTGCGAAGCATGCAGAGGGTGTTGAAGCAGGAGGAGGAGACGGCGTTGACTTGCTGGGTCATTAAGAGTGATGAGTCCAGGATGAACCCCAGGTTGCGTGCGTGGTCGGAGGGTGTCGGTGCGGCTCCCAGTGCGGTCGGCCACCAGGAGTCGTCCCAGGCGGAGGGGGTGGAGCCGAGGATGAGGACCTCTGTCTTGTCCGAGTTCAGTTTCAGACGGCTGTTCATCATCCATTCGGCGACTGCCTTCATTCCTTCGTGGAGGTTGGTTTTGGCGGTGGTGGGGTCCTTGGTCATGGAGAGGATCAGCTGGGTGTCGTCGAGATGATGTTGAGGTTGTGTGATCGGATGATGTTGGCGAGCGGTGCCATGTAGACGTTGAAAAGGGTTGGGCTGAGTGAAGATCCTTGGGGTACGCCGCAGGTGATTTTCGTGGCTGCAGAACGGAATGGAGGGAGGCGGACCATCAGGGTTCTGTCTGTGAGGAAGGAGGAGGTCCAGTCCAGGGCTTTGTCGCTGATTCCTGCATCGTGGAGGCGTGTACGTAGGGTGTGGTGGCAGATGGTGCCGAAGGCGACCGAGAGGTCAAGAAGAAAGAGTGCAGCGGATTCGCCGCTATCCAACATGGTCCTGATGTCATCGGTGGCAGCTATGAGGGCGATTTTGGTGCTGTGGTTGCTGCGGAACCCGGATTGGGACGGGTCCTGGATGTTGTTCTCCTCGAGGAAGTGGGTCAGTTGCTTGTTGACGATCTTCTCAATGACTTTCGCCGGGAACGGGAGCAGGGAGATGGGCCGGAAGTTCTTGAGGTCCTTTGGATCCACCTTGGGTTTCTAGAGAAGGGCGTTGACCTCGGCGTGCTTCCAGATTTCCGGGAAGGTGGCGGTCTCGAAGGAACTGTTGATGATCTTTCGGAGTTGGGGTGCGACGATGGAGCTCGCTTTGTTGAAGATGTGGTGAGGGCAGGGGTCGGATGGAGAGCCGGAGTGGATGGTGTTCGTGAACTTGAAGGTGTCGTCGTCGTTGACGTGGGTCCAGGAGAGCAGGAGGTTGGTGCGGCTGGGGGACGGTGAGTCTGTGATGTCGGTGGCTGTCGGGCGGGTCTGGGCATGGAAGCTGTCGTGGATGTCTGTGATCTTGCGGTGAAAGGAGGTGGCTAGGGAGTCGCATAGGTCTTGTGACAGTGGGATGTCATTGAAGCTGGAGCTGGGGTTGGAGAGTTCCTTCACGTTGTTGAATAGCTCTTTGCTGTTGTGCGCGTTGTCATTGATGCATTCCTTGAAGGAGGTCTTTTTGGTGGCTCGAATGAGCTGGTGGTGCTTGCGGCTGGCGTTCTTGTAGGCTGCATGGTTGTCCTGTGTCTGTTCATTGCGCCACTTTTTCTCGAGTCTTCTGCAAGTCCGCTTGGATTCCTGGAGGTCGTTGGTGAACCATTTGGCCTTTCGATCGGTGCGTCTGTTAGGGGGTTTCTTGATCGGTGCGAGAGTGTTGGCGCAGTCCTCGATCAATTGCCTGAGGTTGCGTGCTGCTGAGTTGGTGTCGGTTGGTGTGTCTTGAGCGAGGGTGGTGATCAGCTGGTCGTCGGTGATTTTGTTCCAGTTGTGGTGAGGGATCCGTTGCAGGTGGAGGTGCGATGTGGGTTTCTTGAAGGTGAAGTGGATGCAACAGTGGTTGGTCCAGTGGAGTTCGGTGGTGTGGCTGAAGGTGACGTGGTTGCTGGCGGAAAAGATGGGGTCGAGCGTGTGTCCGGTGGAGTAGGTGGGGTTCGTGATGAGCTGTTTGAGTCCGAAGTTGGCGAAGTTTTCGAGCAGGGTGTCAATAGCAACTGTTGACACAGTTGTGGAGATTCTGGGATCTCGCCATGAGGCACAATACACTGAGATCAGGGATATGTTAAGCCAGCTGCGCAATGTTAAAAAAAAAAAAGGCAGGAAATCGTGTTCACCAGAGGCCAGCTCCCCAGGTTTCCTGGTACAATCAAGAGTGCAGGACAGCAAAGGGGGCGCTTGTATGCGCAGTAAAATGGAAAGCACGTCCTGAGGCTGTGGTATGTAGAGCCAAGTATAGGCAGGCAATCGAGACAGCAAAGAAGGAGTGGGTGGGCTCTCTCTGGTCCTCCTTGCAGAGGGCACTGCTAGCCAAAGATTCTAAGAACTTCTGGAGTAAAGCTGCGTACTGGCTCAAGGGGAACAAGAGTCCTGGAATTTACACTCCAGACTGACCAATCAAATACCAGTAGTGCATTTAAAGGTATTGCTGTGCCCCATTTTATCCTGACATTATATGTTTATTTTTGGAGAAATAAGATCCTCACCAAATCTTGCTTTGCTCTGCTTGTCGACTCACCTATTCGAGAGATTCCTTTACTGGGGGGTACTTAACGTGAAAAGGCTCAAAATCTTAGTAAACGTTGTGAGAAGTTGGCCTGATGTATGATGTCACTAGTTCTAGTGTACACCTTATATCAGTCCAAACAACCCTTATGGTGATTGGTTGCAGAGTCAACCTTATAGACCAGCTATCCTAGTGGTAGCATGGACAAGAGCAGTCTTAGGCTAAACTCTGAATGGCATGTGAAGCCAGCTGTGATACCATATATAATCCCTTGAATACCAAATGAAAGGACACCACAACAGATATATATATATAAAATAAAGTGTATTTATTCTAGTCAAACCTTCAGCACTCTTTATGAGATTCGAGGTAAGTACAACACAGTTTTATTTAAGCATACATTAAGTCACACAGGTAAGTAATACAGTTAGGCCCTAGGGGCCACGCAAACCATATACTAAAGAAGTGGTATAAGGACCACTGTCACGGAAATAGAATAGGCCTAGGCCTAGGGAATCGCTGGGGCTACACTACACTACCAACAGTTAGGAAGTGGGAGGCCCACGGGATTCAGGTGCAGAGTGGAAACACTCATGCGTAATGCGTATAATCGATAGAAATAGTACAGTTCTGAAATAAGCAGTTTTAGGACACTTCTGGAGTAGCTAGACAGTCGAGACTCGGAAACTAGACCCTAGGATAGTCACTACCCTTGTGAGCACCGAAGTTCCCAAGTTACCTAGCCCACGGGCTGCGGGTGCATAGGTGTGAACTTGCGTCTGGTTTCGTCGTGGACTTCTATGGATGCCTGAAGGAAAGTTGCTGACAGGCAGTCAGTGCAGAGTGTCCGGTGGATCCCAAGGCCGGGATCAAGAAGGAAGGGTACCTGCAAGCAGAGGGGACAGAGTCTGGGTCACTAGCCAGTGACCACGTGGAACCAGGAAGGAACCAGGCGATGTTGTGAAGATTGCAGGTGAGGAGGTGAAGCTTGTTGCAGCAGCCACGGGTACCAGGAGACGTCGAGGATGACCAGGACCAGGAGGCGAGCTGTCCCACAAAGGCTCTTGCTGTCGGCGGCGTCGAAGTCGAACTAGGACTCACCAAGCCTTGGCAAGCGGAACCCACGAAGAATGGAGGACTTGCTTCTGGTGCAGACCAGGAAGGTCTGGGGTGCTTCTCTTTTGCAGAGAAGCGGGAGCCAGTCTGGAGGAGCCAAACCAGCAGTGAAGATTCAAAGGTGTGTCGTCGCAAAGGCCGCTAGCCAACGGGCAAGCAACCGGACAGACGCGGCAAGCAGGAAAATGCAGAAGGGCCCCACGCAGGACTCGTGGAGTGTGGGGGGCTGATCTTCGGTGCAGATGGTGCTTGGGGTTGGGGCTTCTCAATCCCCGGTGCAAAACTTCGAGGGTGCTTCAGAAGCTGCGCTGGAAGATACTCGCCACTTTTCCCAGGTAGCCGGTCCCACATCTCTCGTCGCCTCCACGGATCTCAGCTCGGCTGTGGATGTGGATCAGGGTCGGAGAAGTCTGGAAGTCAAGGCTCTGGTCGGGCTCTGCAGTCGGTCCCTCGTCGAACTTCAGCAAAGCAAAGGGTAAGTCTCTTGATGGTGCCTGTTTGCACAGGGTAGCCACTCCTTGGCCACAAGGGAGATTCTTCAGTCTTCTTCTTTCGTCGAATGTCGAAGGTCCAGAGCTTCTGTTCAAGTTGCAGGTTCAGGATAATCTAATCTCCTGGGGCCCAGCTACCACTCTTATACTAATCTGGGGGGCTGGGTTGCCTGCTAGGTCACGCCTTATGGGTGGGACCTGGGAGGGGGTGGTTACACCCCCTTCCCTTTGTCCAGTTTCGCGCCAGGACTGGGGCTGGAGTGCCCCAGCACCGGTTTGAATTGGACTATGCATGGGACACCTTGTGTGCCCCAGGCAGTGTCTAGTTTCTTTCATCCCTCCCTGCCCCAATACACTAAGGCCTGTCTGGGGTGGTGCTCGCACCTCCCAAGGCAGGAAACCTATTGTCCAAGCCTCCCGTGCTGGGATCACTCCCAGCAGCAGGAGGTCAGACTTGTGTCGTGTCAGCAGCATCCATTTTGTGATGCTGGGGCTCTGGTTAACTTTAACCGGGTAAGTAGGTTTCAACATGTCTTCTCCCTCTAGAAGGGAGGGATAATATCCTCATCACCAGAAATGGGATGGGGGTATTATTCCAAAGTGTTAGACACCTTACACAACATGTTTTGGTAAAGCCAAACCATAGTTACCATAACCGTTTAAAATTGTAAGGCACTTTAAGAGTATATGGTAGGCTATATCATAGAACAGCTGTAAGGACATGGTTCCGAAAGCTGCAGACAGGCTCAGCTCATGCTAGAGCACCATCTCACATGTTACCAAGCACTCTGCCTCCAGGATTGTTAAGGCCTGCCATAGGAGTGGCTGATAGGTACACATGTGTCTATTTTAAGGGCAGATATAGGTATACTATATCTAAGCAAGGGGTGATTACACGACCTTGACCCAGCTGAGTGATCAGCCAGTTGTGTCTGATTGGAAGGCCAGACCAGGGGTGGCATAATACATGCTGCAGCCCCTGGGAGGCCTAGGGTACACCTATGCCCTGGGTACCTAGGGTACACTGTACAGGTTCCAATAAGGTGATCCTTACCAATTGTGTATGTACCTAAGGTACATGGAGTCCATTTTAAAGAGAGAGCAGACAGCCTGAGACCCTGAATGGCAGGATCTCAGGCCAACTAAGTCGAAAAACCAGCTAGACAGTAGGCAAAAAGTTGGGGGTAACCATAGTCAGATATCCACCTTCCTACACAACCCCCCCCCCCAAACGAAAGGAGATGAGGCTGTCCTTGACCAGGTAAGCCTATATTGCCTAAGTGGCCATACAAGGAGGAACCAGCACTGGCATGGTTACACCCTGTCTCATGGTCCAATAAGCAATCCCTCACCCTAAAGGTATCATAGGGTCTCCACCATAGGGAATCTCTACCTTTGGTGTGTCTTTGCAAAGTAAAAGGCTGGTGTTGAGATGGAGTACTGAAGTGAGTGTCCTCAAAGTGAGGCCTCAGCTTCCTCCAATCATCCTCCACCATGGATGCCTTTCTTTCTTTAACTGAGTTGCAATGTGCTCTCAGGGTCAGCCTCTGGCTACCTCAAGCTGGAGGCTGGGTCCCTTTTGTGGGCTTACTGGAGGGACAGGTCAGGTTTGGGGCCCCTAGGTCCCATGTTTGCCTGTGCCTAACAGAATCCCTCGGGGGGAGGTCCCTAACTACCTGTAAAGGAGATCCCTCAGGACTGTTTTTAACCATCACCTGGCTAGGGCTACTAGCCAGGCAATCCTCATTCTTTTGATGGGGGGGTTCTTGTGGACAGGGTCCCTCTTGGGGTCCACTGGCCTCCCTGACCTCTGCAGCCCTGGGCTGACTGAGGCAGGGTAGAGAGAGGCAGGCTACCTGCACCAGACTGGGTCCCACCTTGGAAGGGGCCACTGACATCAGAGGCTCTGCCAGGCCAGGCCTGGCTACCTCTGGGGCAGTTCCTTCACAAGGGGTGAGGTCAGATCCCTGAGGAGGCTGACCTTTTCCTAATGTCTGGGGAGAGGGAGACTTTTCTTCCTCTCCACTACTCTCTGTTTGTGTGGAGTGATCCATAGTTTCAGGCTTCACTACACCTATGTCAGTCTGAGTATGGACTGAGACCATTACAGTCATGCCAACCTTTTCAGGGAGGCACTCAGTTTGGGTTTGAGCTGTGACTGTCACAGCTCTGCCAATCTCTACAGGGAAGTCTGTCTTTGCCTGGGCTGTGGCTACCACTGCCCTTCCAACCTTTTCAGGGAGGAAATCTACTTGGACAGGGGTTGTGGCTGGCACAACCCCACTACCCTTTTGTGAAAGGCCTACCATTTTGGAATGGGTATCTTGTTCAACTTCCGCCCAAGCTGAGAGTTCTAAGTCATTCCCCAGTAAGCAGTCTACAGGCAAGGTTGGGGACACTGCCACCCTTTTAGGGCCAGTGACACCTCCCCAGCTGAGACATACCTCTACCATGGGATGACTGTTCTGTTTGCCATCAATGTTAGTTACCTGGTATGAGAAACCAGGCAAAAGCTGCTCAGAGGGAACTAGCCTATGGGCCACCATAGTGATGCTAGCTCCAGTGTCTCTGTAGGCCTCAGCTTTCCTACCATTGATGTAGGGCTCCTGTCTGTACCTACCCAAAGTGTTGGGACAGGCAGTGAAGTTGGCAAACCCCATGCCACCATCACAGACAAGAGTAGCTGCTGTAGGGGAATTGGCTAAGCCAGGGTCCCCCTGTGTTCACCAAGAAAACCCAGCCAAATTTTTGGGGGCACTCCCACCACCTGGGGGATTACTGCTGACAGTAATAGGTGGTGTGACAGGAGTAATTGGAGAAACAGTTTTGTTTTTAGCCTTTGGGCAACTGCTGTCAGTTTTCCAATGCCCAGGAGTTTTACACTCATGGCAGTAAGGCTTTTTAACTGTGGTAGAGGGGGGAGCTTGGGACCCACCACCCTGTGTGGAGTTTTGGGGCCCTGAGGAAGATTTCTCTTTTGTTTTATCCCCACACTTCTCTTGAGGCTTGGTGGTATCTTTCTTTTGGTCACCACCCTGATTTTTAGGCCTAATCCTGGTCCTGACCCATTTATCTGCCCTCTTTCCCAATTCTTGGGGAGAGGTCAAATCTGAGTCTACCAGGTGTTGATGGAGAAGCTGGTTCTGACAATTACTAAGGATCTGCTCCCTCATAATCAAGTTGTACAATCCTGTATAGTCCTGCACCTTGCTGCAAGTTAACCAACCTTCCAAAGCCTTAGTGGCACAATCCACAAAATCAGACCAGTCCTTTGTCTGTGTCTTCTGGGTGTCTCTGAACAACAACCTATATTGCTCAGTGGTTAAGCCAAACTCATCTATCAGAGCACTCTTCAGGACTTTGTAATTGTTAGCATCCTCATCACTAACTGTGAGGAGCTTGTCTCTACCTTTGTCAGAAAAGGAGAGCCACAAGATAGCTGCCCACTGACTCTGGGGTACCTGCTGTATTTTGCAGGCCCTTTCCAAAGCAGTCATCCACTTGTGGATGTCATCCCCATTCTTGTATGGGGGGACTATCTTGCTTAGGTTTCTATGGTAATAAGACCTATCCCTATCTCTAGGAATGTTTCTGCCACCAGTGGGTTCTGACCCACACAATTTTTGCTCTCTGGCCAGAGCAAGCTTCTCTTTGGCAAGGGTAAGTTCTTCCCTTTCAATCCTCAGATTGGCTTCCCTCATTCTGGCCTGATGCTCTCTCCTCTGGGGGGAAGTCATCCCCCTGTGGGATGAAGCATTGGAGCTTCTTGAGTGAAAGGAGTGGAGAGAGTCCCCTGAAGGAGATCTACCCCTCCTATCTCTCTTTTTAAGATTACTTGGGGGCCTGTAAGGGAAGCTCCCATGCAAGCTCCCATGCAAGCTTAAGTTAGCCTGACTAAGTCTTCTGACTGGGGTCTTGCTACCTCCCTCTTCCTCTGAGGTCTCTTCTGTATCAGTTAAGTCAGGGGTCTCTTCTGTGGAGGGGAGGCCCTTATCTACAGCTATGGCACCATACTTGGCAGCTTTTCAGCATCATAGGCCTCCAGAAGCTCCACTAGCTGTCTAAGGGTAGGGTTGGAACCCTGTTTTAATCTCCTGGAGGTACACAGTTGTCTCATCTCCTGGAAAGTGAATGCATCATATCTAGAGGGAATCTGTCCAGGATTCTCCTCTCCTGAGGGAGTATCAGTGTGATCTCCATTCAGGGACATGATTCTAGTGAGGGTGTGGTGTGTGCACCTACCTACACTAGTTGTATCTACTAAACCTCTCTAGTAGTTGTAGTCAGGGTGTGCTAGGCCCTTCAACCTACAACCACTAAGTCCAGTAGGACTTAAGTATTATAATCTATGTTATATGTACCTAAACAATATCTGTGTGATCTTTCAATTTAGTATCTCAAGATTACAATGGTATTACAACAGCAAGCTCAGATCCCAACCGCTGCTCACCAATGTGAGAAGTTGGCCTGATGTATGATGTCACTAGTTCTAGTGTACACCTTATATCAGTCCAAACAACCCTTATGGTGATTGGTTGTAAAGTCAACCTTATAGACCAGCTATCCTAGTGGTAGCATGGACAAGAGCAGTCTTAGGCTAAACTCTGAATGGCATGTGAAGCCAGCTGTGATACCATATATAATCCCTTGAATACCAAATGAAAGGACACCACAACAGATATATATATAAAATAAAGTGTATTTATTCTAGTCAAACCCTCAGCACTCTTTATGAGATTAGAGGTAAGTACAACACAGTCTTATTTAAGCATACATTAAGTCACACAGGTAAGTAATACAGTTAGGCCCTAGGGGCCACGCAAACCATATACTAAAGAAGTGGTATAAGGACCACTGTCACGGAAATAGAATAGGCCTAGGCCTAGGGAATCGCTGGGGCTACACTACACTACCAACAGTTAGGAAGTGGGAGGCCCACGGGATTCAGGTGCAGAGTGGAAACACTCACGTGTAATGCGTATAATCTATAGAAATAGTACAGTTCGGAAATAAGCAGTTTTAGGACACTTCTGGAGTAGCTAGAAAGTCGAGACTCGGAAACTAGACCCTAGGATAGACACTACCCTTGTGAGCACCGAAGTACCCAAGTTACCTAGCCCACGGGCTGCGGGTGCATAGGTGTGAACTTGCGTTGGGTTTCGTCGTGGACTTCTATGGATGCCTGAAGGAAAGTTGCTGACAGGCAGTCAGTGCAGAGTGTCCGGTGGATCCCAAGGCCGGGATCAAGAAGGAAGGGTACCTGCAAGCAGAGGGGACAGAGTCTGGGTCACTAGCCAGTGACCACGTGGAACCAGGAAGGAACCAGGCGATGTCGTGAAGATTGCAGGCGAGGAGGTGAAGCTTGTCGCAGCAGCCACGGGTACCAGGAGACGTTGAGGACAACCAGGACCAGGAGGCGAGCTGTCCCACAAAGGCTCTTGCTGTCGGCGGCGTCGAAGTCGAACTAGGACTCACCAAGCCTTGGCAAGCGGAACCCACGAAGAATGGAGAACTTGCTTCTGGTGCAGACCAGGAAGGTCTGGGGTGCTTCTCTTTTGCAGAGAAGCGGGAGCTAGTCTGGAGGAGCCAAACCAGCAGTGAAGATTCAAAGGTGTGTCATCGCAAAGGCCGCTAGCCAACGGGCAAGCAACCGGACAGACGCGGCAAGCAGGAAAATGCAGAAGGGCCACACGCAGGACTCGTGGAGTGTGGGGGGCTGATCTTCGGTGCAGATGGTGCTTGGGGTTGGGGCTTCTCAATCCCCGGTGCACAACTTCGAGGGTGCCTCAGAAGCTGCGCTGGAAGATACTCGCCACTTTTCCCAGGTAGCCGGTCCCACGTCTCTCGTCGCCTCCACGGATCTCAGCTCGGCTGTGGATGTGGATCAGGGTCGGAGAAGTCTGGAAGTCAAGGCTCTGGTCGGGCTCTGCAGTCGGTCCCTCGTCGAACTTCAGCAAAGCAAAGGGTAAGTCTCTTGATGGTGCCTGTTTGCACAGGGTAGCCACTCCTTGGCCACAAGGGAGATTCTTCAGTCTTCTTCTTTCGTCGAATGTCGAAGGTCCAGAGTTTCTGTTCAAGTTGCAGGTTCAGGATAATCTAATCTCCTGGGGCCCAGCTACCACTCTTATACTAATCTGGGGGGCTGGGTTGCCTGCTAGGTCACGCCTTATGGGTGGGACCTGGGAGGGGGGTGGTTACACCCCCTTCCCTTTGTCCAGTTTCGCGTCAGGACTGGGGCTGGTGTGCCCCAGCACCGGTTTGAACTGGACTATGCATGGGACACCTTGTGTGCCCCAGGCAATGTCTAGTTTCTTTCATCCTTCCCTGCCCCAATACACTAAGGCCTGTCTGGGGTGGTGCTCGCACCTCCGAAGGCAGGAAACCTATTGTCCAAGCCTCCCGTGCCGGGATCACTCCCAGCAGCAGGAGGTCAGACTTGTGTCGTGGCAGCAGCATCCATTTTGTGATGCTGGGGCTCTGGTTAACTTTAACCGGGTAAGTAGGTTTCAACATGTCTTCTCCCTCTAGAAGGGAGGGATAATATCCTCATCACCAGAAATGGGATGGGGGTATTATTCCAAAGTCTTAGACACCTTACACGACATGTTTTGATAAAGCCAAACCATAGTTACCATAACCGTTTAAGATTGTAAGGCACTTTAAGAGTACATGGTAGGCTATATCATAGAACAGCTGTAAGGACATGGTTCCGAAAGCTGCAGACAGGCTCAGCTCATGCTAGAGCACAATCTCACATGTTACCAAGCACTCTGCCTCCAGGATTGTTAAGGCCTGCCATAGGAGTGGCTGATAGGTACACATGTGTCTATTTTAAGGGTAGATATAGGTATACTATATCTAAGCAAGGGGTGATTACACGACCTTGCCCCAGCTGAGTGATCAGCCAGTTGTGTCTGATTGGAAGGCCAAACCAGGGGTGGCATAATAATTGCTGCAGCCCCTGGGAGGCCTAGGGTACACCTATGCCCTGGGTACCTAGGGTACACTGTACAGGTTCCAATAAGGTGATCCTTACCAATTGTGTATGTACCTAGGGTACATGGAGTCCATTTTAAAGAGAGAGCAGACAGCCTGAGACCCTGAATGGCAGGATCTCAGGCCAACTAAGTCGAAAAACCAGCTAGACACTAGGCAAAAAGTTGGGGGTAACCATAGTCAGATATCCACCTTCCTACAAACGTGCCCCTAGATATGTTATTATTTAACGGACATGCATTTTGATTTTGATTCACCTTTATGACCTAAGATGAAAATGACCTCCATTCATATTTACTGAACAGTACAAACATGCAAGTCAATGCCTTCTAGATGTGACTTTAATTTTTTTTTAAGAAAAAGGAATTATGAGAAACATAATTAACGTGGAAAAAAACATAGAAAAAATATAATAAGTCTCTATCGGGTCTTTAATGACGAACACCACTTTTTAGGTCTCGCCTACGCAGCGCGTATGCGCTACGAAGGCAAAAACACCTTTTGCGATCGCTTTTCAGCCAAAAACGTGCACGCGTTCCATTGCCTTCAATGGCAATGCGGGCACGTCTGGAGATTCACTTGCGGGAGCCCGCCGCGCCATATGATAACAATTATCGCTCCTGGCGCTGCACGCTCCCGCAAGTGAAACGCTTTCACTCGCCCCCTCCTCTCGCCCCTCCCCCTGCTGCCTCCTTTTAGCGCAAGGAACGCGCTTGTTGAACATGGCTGCCGAGTGCAGTCATGTGGCCGTAGAGCCTGCAGTTGAATCAGCCTTGTGTTCCTTTCCCAAGTGCCCTTTAATTAGGGGATAAGCCCTAGCCCACATATGGAGAAGGTCGCCATTATCACCTTGTACTCTTACACAGGAGCATCCTTGAGGGGGGTTTCACTTTTAATGTGTTGGATTCAATCGTGAGCCACTCTCTGTGCTGGTTGCTCTTACACTTTAATACCACCAAGCGTCGAGACGGCGCGTGTTCCACGGGGAAATATCTACTTTAAACATAAACTGGACAGCTGACGACTTCCGAGTCTAGGTCAACTTGTAAGTATTTGAGTTCTGTTTTAAGAGAACTGATTCAATATTTATGTACATTCGACGTGTTGATTCATTTACACTGATGAAGTTTGGGTAAAACAAAAACACCCAAGCCTCATCCAAAATGTTTTCTTCTTAAAATGTCTCTCTTAAGTCCCCTGCCTCACTGCTCCCTGCAATCCTTTTGTTGACCTGAAACCGGCTGGTGGTTCACTTATTTCTCCAGTGGAAGTGACCTTCACGAGTGCACTGAGCGGGAGCCGGCTCGCTAGTATAGGATGAAACATTTCTGAATGCCCGTCCGGATTTTATTTTTTGTTTCTTTTGCCGTGTTGGATAGATTAGTTGTATTTAGTTCATGCAGAACATTTGTTAAGCCTTTTGACAACTTTATAGCTTTTAGGGAGACCATAGCTGTATTAGTATCAGGCTCAAGCGAAATTTCAATGAAGTAAGCTTGCTTTGCGTAATTTTGAGAATTTTGCATCATGCATGTTGTCATTCCAAAAATGACATCAGTCATATAATTATGCCACTGTTCGAGGTAAAAATATTACGCAGATGCGCAGCGACAGTGAGAACCAAAATGCGAGTGGTTGTTCTCTGCAGTTGTGTTTTTAGATTTCTTAGCGTGAAATGCGTGCTGGTGTGAAAAATTGCTTCGGGCCCATTTCGTGCTCAAATATAGCACTAAATGACGGCTTTCCATTTCCTGTAATTGCGCATTATTACTCGGAAGCAAGTTGTACATATTTCGCTCACCCATCCCATCCCTGGCCATCCGGTGCCAATGCTGGTTGCCTGCAAGATCGGCCCGCTAGACAAACATACTTCACAAACTCTGAATGCCATGGACGTGGAGTCATCCACACTGCTGGGGGGGGGGGCTGCGGGGGGGGGGCACAGTTGGCATGACGTCACATCCATCCACTAGGAAACGTGAACATTGCACCGTCATGATGGACGGTCCACCTGCAAAAGGATTGTCCCCTCCGGAGTACAGTTCCCGCCCACAGGCACCTGACACCTGGAACACCTCCTCACTTTCGGCTCAGACTGGGGCACGTCAGGGCGACCAATGTAGGCTGATGCCTCACAGCCGGTCCAGACAGCCAGCGGGCATGGGAAACCACAACATTTTACACTGTGAGAAATTGTAAAAGATAGTCAGTCCTTTTTTCGAGTTGAAATGGCATAATGACACACATGGGCAGCTCTCTTAATATTTATTTATGGCACTCTTCCTGTGCTTGAGCTATTTGCTTAAATTAATAGCGCCTTCTTGCAAGATGCATCAAAATCTGCAATTTGTTGAATTGACACCTATGGACTGTCACTTCTTTCCCTGTAACATGGCCGCAGCAATTATTGTATTGGTATTTATATCGTTCCTTCCATATCTTGCGCTAAGGCTAACGTGCTCCTTTGTGCTGGTAGTAATATAGCAAACTGCAGCTTTTCAAAGGCATAGACCATTGCAGTAGCTCTCCAAACGTTCTAGCCCACATTGACTAACTTTTCGAAAAGCACAAGAAGATTAATTGATTTGCCCAGAATCTTAGGCTGCAGAATGACGCTGGGACTCAAACTTGGTTCCCCAGTTCCTAAGTCGGCTGCTTTGGCCATTACGCCAGATCCTCTCCCTTGCGTTCTGATAAAGGCAATAGCTCATTCCCAGGCTCCAAACTTAAAATTTGAGTATTGTTATTTTAAATTTCAGGTGCATTCATGCATGATTGTTTGCCTGTGTTCTTGTTTTTTGCATTGTCAAGACGCGTTCACTTGCTCTGAGTGCAGTTGTAAACAGGCCTATAAATCATGTGCGCATCTTGTCATATTGCTTTAGATGGCGTGGGGAAAGAGGTGGATGCGCAACAGAATGAACACCGGGAGGATGGTAATGAATTCAAAGTGGCATTGAGAGCCTCCAGTTTATGGATAACTGCACAGCTGCAAAGCTTTTCCCTGCAGGAGGGAGTTAGACGTCTGCCATTATGTAATATGTGCACTCCACACGTCTTTTCAGCAATTGCTTCAGATTGCTGGGTCGTGGCCTATGCTTACTAGTAGTGCTGGAGGCGTATCGCTCATAATTTGCAAATTCCACAATTTCCATTCGTTGTTCTGGCAGTGTGAACAACCGTTTGATCCCCTGCCCTTTTTATGTTAGTGGTTATGTCCAGCGAATGGCATCACCCTCAAGGCAGTTGTGTAACCCGAGCTGCATTTGTTGCAAGATTTTTCCTAAATACATGCATAGTGTCTCTGTATTAATGTTTAAGAGTTAACCGGCCGGGGGGCGTGGCTAGCGCCCGCGGACAATGGCGGTGTTTTCGTAACTCTCCCGGGCAGCGCGGTGAAGAGAGACCGCGACGGAACTCCTGACGCCTCTCTCACCCTACGAAACCATGAATTATGCCTTCGGAACGGCTGAGGAACGCATGGGGTGATTTTGAGTTCTAGCATTTGCCTGTGGCTGCTGCTTTTCTTCGATGAATGCTATGAAGAGATTTCACTTACAGCGGCCGCCATTTTGACTCAGCGCTGACGGAGCTTCGTACCTCAACGCGGACGGAGCTTCAGGCATAACATTTCCTACTTAAAGGAGGTATTGGTGCACTATTCTTCATGTTTGTAGCCTGATGCCCGCCTAGATGTGCCCTCCTCACTTTTGGGTGAAGTTTTAGCTCTTTTTAGAGCGTATTTTATGCAACTTGGAGTTCCTGTTCTTTATGGATCACCCCTTTTTCTTCCTAATGTTGTTACAACATGTGTGGGCATTTTTCTGAGGATACTTTTTTTTTCTCCACTTCATCAGATATGGACCGCATCACGTGTCTCACTCTAATGTGACATGTTTTCATTTTTGTCATAAATATTTGTGGAGTCAATTTATGCAACTGCGACAGTAATTTTGCTGATACTCCTGACTGTGCCCTATTCTTCGCAGCTTCTCAGTGTGACAGGGTTTCTAATTTTGCTCCATGCTGTTTTCTGCTTCGATTACAGGTTATTTAGTCTTGGTTTTTTTTCAACTATATTAATACAGCATTGACTTCTTCACAGTTTTGGGCGCCAATATCATTTTATTTTTTTATTTTTTTATTTATATTTTTTGTATTTGCAGTCCATTATTATCCTTTCTGTTGTAATTACCTTTGCTTTTGCTATTTCATCTATGGACAGATTATATAAGGAGCTACGCAAGCCTTCTCCAACTCCTCGTAAATTTCTTCTTCAGACGGGGTCTAGGTATAGGTGTCTAGAGATGGATGACTCCTCTGATCCTTCTGCTAAAAGCTCTTCCTCTGTCGCAGCCTTGCATACCAGTGGCTTCGTTAAAGCTTCTACCAAAAGACTCAAAAAGGACCCTCCTTCTCCTCCCAAACAAACTTCCTCAGTAACTATGGACATCCTTTTGGAGGAAATCAAGGCGTTACGCCCTTTTATTGAAGACACTAAAACCACTCTTGAGGAAACCAAATCCACTCTTCAGATGCTTTCTGATAAGTGGTCAAATATTGATGGCCGTGTAACCCATTTAGAACACCACGTAGATACTCTTGCTTCCTCTGTTGCCAGGGTTGATCCATTGTGTGTTCAAACATCTACACTCCACAAACAAATTGAAAATTTGGAAAACAGAAGTAGGAGAAATAATCTCCGCATTTATGGCCTGGCGGAAAATTCAGAAGGGTCTGACGCCTTAGCATTTTTAAAATCTTTTTTGCCGAAGATTCTCCAGCTACCGGATACCACCAATCTTAACATACAATGGGCTCATCGTTTAGGCCCTCCTCCTACTGGATTTTCTACCACTCAAGCAAGAAAGCCGCGAGGTGTCATACTCTATTTTTTGGAATATACTGACCTGCTCTCCGTTTTGTCTGCTGCCAGGGCACTTCCTCGACTTACCTGGTCTGGTAGTCGGCTTTTCTTCTCACAGGATTATGCAAAATCTACTGCAGATCGACGTAAAGATTTCCTTTCACTTAGACCACAGCTCCGATCTATGGGAGCGAGATATGGACTTTTCCATCCCTGCCTTTTCAAGGTGACTTTTAACAACAAAACTACTACTTATGACGATCCGCTGAAGTTGAAGAGCTTTCTGTATTCTCACAATGCTACCAGTATGGATACTACTGCCTCCTCCAGTTCTTAATATTTGGTTACATTTACCTGTTTCGTATTAATACTTGTCCGCTTTGTTCCTGATTAGTCTTTCATGATTGTTATGCTTACATAGTTTTACCAATTGCTTGTCTTTCTGTTAATTTTATATCTCCTTTGTTTTTAACATTAATTCTTTCTTCCCTTTCGTACAGATTTCTTCCTTCATGTCACCCTTCACCTTAATGACCATGGAGTTCGTTGCGGTTGTCCTCCTTCCCTGCCTTCCCTTGGGAGCTTATGACTCGTCATTGCTCTATGTGGCCTCCACCCTCCTCTCCTTTTGTTTGTTCTCGACATCATGTAAGTGTATTGTTCTTCCTCTTTTGTTCTCTCATTCTTTCATGTCTTCTTTTTTCTTCTTTATGCTCTTTAGTTCTTTCGTTCTTCTTATTCCAGTCTTTTCATTTTTTATCGCTCTTACTCTTGTTTACACTACTGTTCCTTGCTCTTACTTTTCTTCTTTTTCTTTATCATGTAACTGGTTTTCACTTCATGGTTCATTTTGGCACTATTCTCCTTTATCTTTGCTGTATCTTCTTAACATATATGTATGCTTTTAATATCTTTTATTTGCTTATTTTTATGCTTCTTCATATGCTGTTATATTGATATGTCTTTCTAATATTGTTTTATGCCTCTGAAAATACTTTCTTGGAATGTTAGAGGTTTACATTCGCCAATCAAAAGACAGAGAGTACTATCCCATCTGGCCAAACTCAATGCAGATATAGCATGTCTACAGGAATCACATTTATCGGAAGCTGAATCTGCCAAATTAAAAAGGGGTTGGGTGGGTGATGTATACTTTTCTCCAGGGGATGGTAAACGTAATGGCGTTTTGATTTTATTTAAAAAATCCCTTCCAATCCAGTCAGTAACGCATGTTGCTGATGTTACAGGTAGATGGGTGTTAGTTAATTTTATTTTTGATAATGTTCCTACTTCCATTTTAAATGTGTACGCCCCCACATGTGGGGACGCCTCTTTTTGGACCTCTTTAGCTCCGTTAATCACTCAACACTATGTTGATAATTTTATTTTAGTAGGTGATTGCAATGAAGTCTTTGACCCCTTTTTGGATAGGCACTCAACTAATGCTTACATCCCTCATAAATCACAAAAAAATTTCACTCAACTCATTGCACAATTCCAACTTACTGATGCCTGGAGACTCTGCAATCCCACCTCACGAGAATACACTTTCTTCTCACCCCCTCATCATACTCAATCTCGACTAGATTACTTTTTTCTCTCACACCGCCTTACTCAGTCCCTTATTTCCTCTGACATTGGCTCCATTTTAATATTGGATCACGCTCCAGTTTCTATCACATTAGATGTATTGCAGAAGCCTGTTTCCTTTAAAAAATGGCGTTTTAATAACGCTCTCCTTCTTGATGCACAATTTGTTTCCTCCTTCACATCCTTTTTTCATGAATATTTTTTGCTTAATAACACTGGAGAAGTTTCATTTCCTGTAGTCTGGGATGCTTTTAAAGCGTCAGCCAGGGATTTCATCATCAATTATGTATCACATAAACGGAAGAAAGCCCAACACGACACTAATGCTATGCTCTCCAGAATCAAACATTTAGAGCACTTATATTATACCTCTAAATCAAAAGATTGTTTAAACGACCTCATTTCGGCCAAACTTAAATTTAATCAAGATTCCACATTCAACGCCTCTAATTTTCTCTTAAAGTCCAGCGCCAAGTTCTACGGGGGACAGAATAAGGCTGGTAAGTTGTTGGCTAATTATCTAAAGGTCAGACATAACAAAGTCAACATCGAATCTGTCTATGGTCGGGACGGCTTGCTGAAACACAAAAGTGAAGACATCTTACAAGAATTCCTATTTTTTTATCAATCCTTATATTCTTCCGAAGCATCTTCGTCTGAACAATCCATTTCCCAATTTCTTTCTACCATTTCTTGTCCTTTTGATACTCCTCCAGACCTCTCTTCTTTAGAATCTGATCTTTCTCACAGGGATCTCCTTCAGGCTCTCCGCACTCTTAAGCATGACAAAGCTCCGGGGCCTGATGGTTTTACTGTTGAATTCTTCTCTTGTTTTTCCAATCTGCTAATCCCCAAATTGCATTTGCTCCTTTCTAACTTTCTTCAAACTGGTTCTGCTTCTTTATCTTTCTCCGATGCCCTTATTTGTATTATCCTGAAACCGGGTAAGGATCCACAATATTGTAAAAATTACCGTCCTATTTCTCTTGTGAACATTGATTACAAAAAATTTTCTAAAGCATTGGCATTACGTTTAGAGTCCTTACTACCCGAGCTCTTAGGGAAAGAACAGTCTGGCTTTGCTAAGGGCAGTCTGTTATCGGATAACACCAGATTATTTTTTGATATTCTTTCTAAAACTTCTCATCACACTCACTCCCTTGCAGCCATAGCTTTGGATGCGGAAAAAGCTTTTGACCGAGTTGAATGGCCTTATTTGTTTAAAACTCTGAAGTGGTTTGGTTTTGGACCAAAACTTTCTTCCCTGATTTCCTTTCTTTATTCCTGTTCTAAAGCTGCTATCTCGGCAAATGGAGGCTTATCTTCTTATTTTTCATTGGGAAGAGGGGTAAGACAGGTTTGTCCACTCTCGCCTTTCTTGTTTAACCTTGCCCTGGAATCCTTCCTTTTGCGAATTCGTCAAAATGACAGTATACATGGTTTTAATTTTCATGATTCTAACATTAAAATGGCAGCTTATGCTGACGATGTCTTACTATTTATTTCTCACCCAGTCACCTCCCTTCCAGCATTCTTAGATGAAGTTCGTTCTTTTGCTCAGGTATCGGGCTACAAACTAAATAAAGACAAGTGTGAAATCTTACCACTCACTAAAGTGACTTTCAAGGATGACTTCTCTACCTCAGGTTTTACTTGGAGCCCTAACTTTATTAAATATCTGGGCCTTCATTTTCATTCCTCTCTATCGGGTACGATCACTAAATCTATGGAAGAATGTATACAAAAATTGACTACTCTTACTAACAAATGGCATCCTCTCTATTTGTCATGGTGGGGACGATTAGACACAATCAAAATGATGCTCTCTCCCATTGTTTTGTTCACAGTATCCAACATACCACTTGCTATTCCCTCAAAATATTTCAAGAAGATTAATTCTATTCTCTCTTCCTTTTTGTGGGGGCATAAACAATCTCGTATGTCTTTATCTAAGTTAATGCGTTCTAAGAAGGAGGGTGGGGTGAATTTTCCAAACTTTTCCTTGTATCATAAATCCTTCCTGTTGCATCAAGTTTCTCACTGGACTGAAGACATCTCTTCAACATCTCCTCTCTGGTTGACCTTAGAACAGTCTTTCATTTTTCCCTGTTCTTTCAAAGAATATCTTTTGTTCTCTCGTAGACCACAGTCTATTTCAACTCCCATTCTTAAATACACATCCAAAATTTTGCCTTTACCTACTCCAACCTTTTTTGATCAACCTATTTGGCATAATACGTCCATTTTAATCAATAATAAGCCAATTTTTTGGAAATCTTGGAGAACACGTGGTCTTATTTGGGTGAGGCAATTGTTTCATCATGCTCAGATTCTTCCTTTTGATTTAGTTGCCGCCTATTTCAATCTTCCTCTCGCTTTTCGAACCAAATATTAATTGTTGACACACGCAGTACAGCATGCTTATGAGGTCCATCTTGCTACACCTCCCTCATCAATTCCCACCTCATCCGATACGCCCTCGCTGAATTCCTTACTCCTTACACATTCTAAAGCTTCTAAGATATATGCTTTCCTTCACATTTCGTCTTATCCCCGCATTAAATCCAGTACAGAGGATTATTGGGAAAAGGATTTTGAAACTTCATGGCCTATTGCATTATGGGATAAATTGTGGTTAAAAATTCGTAGATCCTCCAGAGCAGCCAACACTACTCAAACACTATTTTTTATCTATAATCGTTTATTGTTTACACCACTCACTGTCAGTACTCACTTCCCAGATACCTCTGACAAATGTTGGTCATGCTCTTTACCAGGTGCAGACCTTTTCCACTTTATTTTTGTCTGTCATCTTGTTCTTAACTTCTGGAAGCAGGTTTGGTCTCTAATTAATAAGATCTTTTCCTCCACTCACCCCTTCTCTCTTTCTCATATTTTTTTAGGGAGTCTATCTCCCATCTGGGAGCACTGCACTTGTAACGTTAGGATAATTGATTTACTATTAGCTGTGGCATTTCAACAAATCACCAAAAACTGGAAGGATTTCACCAAATTATCTTATAAGGCGTGGTGGTACGCTGTTTGCTAAAATCATAGACTAGACACAACTTTTGTATATCCCTTAACTTTAGCTGCTAAACGAAGAGAATTGTGGAGCCCAGTTACATTATTTTTTGACTTGAGTGCTTGTACTTCTCTGTCCTTAACCCCGATACAGCAAGAAGTTTCTAAACCTCCATGATTTCCTGTTCGTTCTAAACAAGGTATTTCTTTCTCGTTCTTTTTCTTTTTTCAACTTTGCTATTGATTATATTGTATATTTCATATCCCCTTGTACTGCTTTATTTCATGCTATTTGCCAGTTTTTGCTTTTTTATACTCTTAATCTTGATGTTTCATATTATAGCTTATGTTATTGACATTACTTAACGTGCCATATATCTTATGATGTAATATTTGAGCATTTCTGATCTTAATAAAACTTTTTTTGAACTAAAAAAAAAGAGTTAACCGGCCACCTAAAAACGAATTCTTAACTGGACCTCAACCTGAAGCATTTCCTCAATGTGTGGCTCCTTGTTTTATTTAAATAGACAAGGTGGGCTCTTAACTTTCTATTCTGTGCAGTTCTGAAATGTATCGAGCTTGGGACAGAGTTCCTTCAGACAGCCCCTGTACAGCCCCTTTGCTATGAAGAATGCAGCGTTCATCTTTGACCGAAGGGTGTGTTCTGCTGACCTTATTCAAGCTCGTTGCGCTTTTGGCTGAGGCATGTCCTTGGCTAGCTGCAGTTATACTGTCAGTCTTTTCTGCCACCAACCAAACTCCCCACTATATGAAGTTGTAATGGGGGATTTGCTGGGGCAGAGAGGACCAGAACAGGGTTCTCTGTTAAGATACCCTTTACAGAAATGTATCTCGTTATAGAGACATTAATGTACAGTTTTGTTAGTTGAAATCAACCTGCCACAATGCGGAAGAACTGTGACAGTGCTCGCCTTTTCGTTGTCCTTTCTATTAGTGTTCTGTCCAGTGCAGCCAGACACAGACTGTAAACAATGCAGTATTCACAGGGTGCTCAGGAATAGGCCACACACCCTGAATAGAGCACCCCGATGCACACATTGGCTAATGTGCTGAATGGCTGCACACTTATAAGGTCCAAAAGGAGGGACCTATTGGCTATGCCAATGCTTGTTAGCATTGGTTTTCCCAGCACCCCTTCGTGTCCGGGCCCAGAAGAGCTCTCTTTTGTTACTCTGAGAATACAAAGCGGCCAGGGGCTGGATTGAAGGCGCACAATGGGACATCAGTCAGAAGCAGGCAGGCCCTCGTTGGTGTGAAATACATGCACGTGCAGCCTTCCTTCGAATTGTCCTGTGCTGCAGGGATGGAAATGCTCACGGAATGAAAGCCCCTGTGAAATCGACAGCCCGTCTGTTTCGTGGCCTGCAAATTAATCTTAATCGTTTTTGAAAAACCAGCCTTTTGTTTTGCCTCACGCTGCGCTTGTTAGCTGGCGCGTGCCCCTCACCCGGCAGTAATACAATGCATAATTCGATTTAAAGCGCACGCTCTTTCTATAGAGCACTTTAAATACATGCCTGATTGCAAGAAAGGCGGTGTCTGCGCACACAAACGATAATCTTATGTTCCCCCCTGCCAAGGTCTGCCACAGCTGTCCTGAGCAGTTAAGAAATGGCATTGCATATTCTCTTTGGGAGCAAGAAATATCATTTGTTATCATTTTCCATTATAAGAAGCAGCTCTACTTGGCTGTATACCATTAAATTAGGTAACAGTAAAATCTGTATACCATTAAACTAGGTAACAGTAAAATCTCTTCCCTGGAAGCAGCGCAAGAGCAGTTTAAAAGACATTATAAAACAAGTTAGTATTATTGCATATGGGATAAAGTCCCCTGTATTGTGTAGTACAAGGATTTAGCTAGTCATCAGTGAGTTCCATGGCTTTGACGAGTGTGAAGGCGAAGGGCATTTTATTCCTTATAACGATGGTTTCGCTATTACCCTTCCATTGTTCGTCCCTTGCTCTCTCCTAATTTTCTTATGATATGTGAGCTGTTCCAAAGGTTAAAAAAACATATGTCCCATCCTCGACCAACCCACGCCACCTTCTCTGCCTTCCTTCCGCCCCTGCAGCTGTGCTTTCTGCTTCCAGTCAAAGCAGACAAGCAGAGCTGCGCTGACAGGGTCTCATTGAGGCCTGTCAGCCTGGCCTGGAAGGGCTTTACAATATCACAGTGGGTAATGCTCTTTCTGCTGGATACTCAGTGAATGACCACAGTATTGTGGAATAAATATTGTGCTTCAAGAATAGCATGTCAAAAATATCATGACGACAAACCACATTGTGGGACAGAATATACGAAGGGATCCAAGCGTATGGTCGATGATCCCACAATGAGGATGAAGTTAGAGTAGACTTCAGCCAAAATAGTCCCATGCGCCTTCCTTCTAGCGGCGGCGACTATGCCCGGCAGATAGAAGGCAATGGACTATTTTGGCTGAAGTCTACTCTAACTTCATCCGCATTGTGGGATCATCGACCATACGCTTGGATCCCTTCGTATATCACGCTCTGATTACTTTGGTCGGATCCTACTCACGGTTACTGTTTACCATTATTTCCATACGTCTGGACCCCTTCTTATACCATTTTATGATTATTCTGAGTTCCATTGCTACCTCACCCTCACTGTGGGACTGTCCACTATTTTCTATACAGTTGAATCATTTCGCTGACTATATTAAGATCACTATGGCCAGAATCTACTGTTATCCTACCCACATTTTGGAACGGCCTAATCCTTCTCCTTATACGGTTGGATTTTTCCGTTTACAATATTTTGCCCTGATGAAGTTCCTTTATGGTTTAAATCTGTTTTATTGATTTTCAAACAAGAAGCGAACAACAAGACCTCCTGCTCCTGAGAGACAATGCAAAACAGACAACAAGTGCCGGCTAAGGTAGCATTACTAAGTAAGATGCAAGGAGCGAGTCAACAAAAGGAACCCTCAGTAGCAGAAAGAAAAACCAAATAACAAAACTCCCTACAACCCCCCCCCTCCTTACCCTCCCACCCCTTGTCCACAAACCATAGGTAGAAGAAGAAGGGAACAACACCCAATGCGTGCAGGTCACCGTGGCCGTTGTGACTTGCGTTTCGCAGGGAGCTGAGTGTCCGCAAGGCGGAGAAGCCTGAGGTATCGGGGGCATGTCAATTCTTGAAACTCCGTTGTGAGCAGAGTTAAGAAGGGACGCCACAATTCCGGGAATTCATCCCCTTTGCCCGCTAGTGTAAGGGATAACTTCTCCATGCCCAGAACCATACACAGTCACTGTAACCAGCCCGAATGCGGAGGAGCCTGGGGGGAACGCCAGTGCGCCAATAAATTCTGGGTGGCTGCTCCTAGGGCAATAGCGATAAGGCGGCCTCTCCGGGATTTCAGGGGATATGTCAACGGATTGGGCAGGCCAAGGCGGACATAGGCTGGAAAGCGAGGGAGTTGCGTGTCAAGGTGAGCATCTATGTCATCTAGAATTGTTGCTCAGTAGGTTTGGATTCTATCACAGCTCCACAAAAGGTGCTCCAAGGTGCCCACCTCCCCACAACCCCTCCAGCACACATCGCTAATGTGAGGGTCAAAGCGATGGAGACGTTCTGGTGTATAATACCAATATGTGGCAACCTTGGTCAGCGTCTCCGTAAGCCCTGCGTGGTGCGCCGAGTGTCGGGCCCTGTAGTATATGCTGTCCCACTCTTTGTGAAATAAAGTCCTCCCCAACTCCCGCTCCCAACGCGCTCGTCCGGCATTATATGTGAGGGTAGTAGCCGCAAGTAGATGTTTTAAAGATCAGAGATTAGTTTTTTTATCGGAAGACCGAGTAATCAGCCATTTCTCATATGGGGTTAAAAAGCACTGAGCTCCGGGTTTAATTTGTGGTTGAAGTGCCCAGTGTATGAGCTGTAGGTATTCCAGCCTATCAGTCTCCGAAACGCCATAGTGTGTTCTGACTTGTGGGAATGAAAGTATACCCTCTAGATCAAATAGATGTCCCAGGGACCGGCAAGGGGTAAGGCGCCAACTTGTAAACGACTTAGGGTCCAAACCAGGAGTGAAGTCGGGGTTGTCAAACAGTGGGGTCATGGGGGAGGGAAATGTAGTCAGCCTGTGTGCGGTAGCAGTGCGGTCCCAAGCCTCCAGTATAGTACTTGTGATGTAAGAGGCGTAGAGGTTGGCTGGCCTATGCTGCTTCCGGAGAAAGGGGATACCCTGCAGGGGCATCGCTGCAACCGCCTTTTCCTGGAATAACCAGTGTTTTTCGGATTCTAGTCGGCTCCACTCTACTAGATAGCAGAGCTGTGCCACGTAAAAGTAGAGCTGCAAGGACGGTATGCCTACCCCTCCATGTTCCGGAGGCAGGACCGCAATCTCCTGCTTGAACCGAGGCCTGCGGCCCTGCCATATATAATGCACCAGATCTGACTGGGTTTGTTGAATCCAGCCTGCGGGAGGGCACAGGGGAAGGGTCTAGAAGAGGTAAATGATCTGGGGAAGAACAGTCATTTTGACAGCTGCGATTCTGCCCAACCACGAGAAGGGATAGTGCTTCCATCTACCTAATTCTCTGCGGATATGGGTGCAGAGCCTGTCATAGTTGGCCGTTACGGTGGCCGGAATTGTGGGGCCCAACTGCACCCCCAAGTAAGAGACCGTAGTGGCGGACCATTGGAGAGGGTGCTCTTCCATTACATGGGCTAATGTGGTCGCTGACAATGAGATGTTTAGAGCGGTCGACTTATCCATGTTAATCCTGAACCCCGAGGCCTGTGCAAATTTATGGAGCTCAATGACAAGGGCCCGCAGCGTCTGAACAGTGTCAGTGATGGAGAGCAGATGTCATCCACATATAGGCTGATCGTATGTATATCTCCCCCAAATTTAATCCCTGTGATGAGAGGGTGGTGTCGAATTCTCAGCGCAAGAGGCTCCATATAGAGCGCAAAAAGGAGAGGAGAGAGGGGACACCCATGTCGGGTGCCCCCTCCCTATGGGGAAACGTGAGGACGTCTGGCCGTTTACCCGGACCGTGGCCTGGGGCAGGTGATAACAGTTCAGTATGCGAGTGCGCAACTTTTCCCCAAAGCCAAACCGGTGCAGGACTTGTTCTAAATAAGGCCAGTGAACCCTGTCAAAGGCTTTTTCTGCATCAATAGCCAATAACATATACTCCCCCTGTGTGCGAGATGCTTTTTCAATGAGAAGGAGTACCCTCTTCGTATTGTCACTGGTTTGCCGTTGAGAGATAATGCCTGCTTGGTCTGGTTCAACCAGTTGGGTCATGTACGGGGCTCGCCGTGTCGCCAGGATGCTCGAATATAATTTGACATCTATATTTAAAAGGGAAATCGGCCTATATGCGGTGCAACTCATGGCGTCCTTACCGGGCTTCGGTATAACGATAACCGAGGCCTCCAACATTTCTCCCGGAATTGCTCCGGTTTGTGCGAATGTATTAAAGAGATCGCGCAGCAGAGGGGCCACCTGGTTGCAAAAGGCTTTATAGAAGGCCGCGGAGTAGCCATCTGGGCCAGGCGATTTGCCAAGACGGAGGCGGGAGATAGCTGCAACGACCTCCTCTAACCTGATATCTCTGTCGAGATGGTCAGCCTGAGCTGCAGTCAGAGCGGGTATCTGGGCCGCTTCTAAATAGTCAAGGCTGTGCAACATGTCAAGGGAGTCCCCCGAGTACAGCCTAGCATAGAAATCTCGATAGGCCTCTGCGATAGCTACATCGTCCGAGGTGAGCTCACCTCTCGACTGTCGAATGGCTTGCACCCCTTGCCGCTGTCTCACTTCCCTGAGCTTATGCGCCAGGAGCCGGCCGCACCTGTCTCTTCCGGTGTAGTAGGAATGGCGGAGACGGAGGGCCGCATATTCAGCTCTGTCCTGGTCCAGTGCCGCAAGCTGGTTCCGTTCCGTACAGAGCTGGCACCAGGCCCTGGCAGCCCCAGTGCGTTGGTGCATCCGTTCCAGCTCCGCCACTCTTTGTGTGAGTTCGGCCCGTTTCTGACTGCGCTCCTTATTAACGGCAGTGGAGATGGCTATGAATTCTCCCCGTAAGAAAGCTTTAAGGGCAGTCCATTGGGTCGCTATCGAGGTGTCCGAGTTAGCATTAAGGGCTATGTAGTTCGCAATGGCGGATTTGATCTGATCGACTGTGGAAGCCTGGTGAAGCAATGAGTCGCGGAGACGCCAGTGCCGCAGTGGTAACTGTGTGTGCGTGGAAGCAAAAAGGAAGCTATGACTGGAGAATGGTCTGATAAAGAAGCAGGGAGAACCTCAGCTTCAGTTCTGAGGGTTTGTCTGGGCAAGATTGATATATTTTAATTCTAGGAGGAACAAATTCCAATTCAAAACAAGTTGATCCAGAGGTGAAAAAGTCCTTTATTTGCACTCTCAACTTAGGAGTGGGTATGAAGGATAAAGAGAGAGGTGGCACAGCCAACACGTGTTTCGCCCCCTACATGGCCTATAGGCCTGGGGCTTCTTCAGGGCTGTACAATAAGGGTTAATAAAGCCATTTGAAAGTATGCAGATACATATAAGAGTATGTAGTAAGAGAGTCAGAGAGAACATACAGGTGGGTCAAGATGTGAAAGTGCGTTGGGAGGAGAGAGAAAGGCGAGAAGGTGGATGAACAGGGTGATAGACGTTACAGGACAGAGAGTATGTAGTTGACAGTGGAGAGTTAGTGAGAGAATGAATAGTGCATTGAAAGGGAAAGAAAAAAGGGGGGGTTTGTAATGTAGAAGTCATGTGGGGGTTAGTGAGGGAGATGCAGTAAGAGTCGATATGTACAAATTTAGATAAAGTGTGTGGCATATTTTAGAATGAAACACAATAATGGTCATAACATATGTCCATATTTTAGAGCAATGAAAAAGAGCAGTACGTGATTATAGGTGACCAAACCGGGGACATGAAGAGTTGCATAGGCCACGGTCATTTAAGTATATGAAGAGAAACATTGTTATATACAGTTGGTATGTCGGTAAGGGCCATAAACAGAGATTGAACACGTGGTTGTTACAAGTTTCAGGGTAATTGGAATGTGATCCACGTAAACGGAACGGAGAGAGTGAGAAGTTCGACAAGTCATGGAACATATAGGTGGAGTAACGGAACAAACAATGCGTACACAAAACATTTAAGGCAAGCAAAACATTATAAAAGGAATGTAAGTAAGTAAAGGTTGTATATTTACAACGTCAATACCGGATCACGGGCAGCAGGGTGATGAGTTTGTAAAAGGTTATCACGAGAGAAAAGATCACAATTAGTCTTAATAATAGGTCTGGTTGTTGAACATGCAGTGCAAGTCAGGCGGTATCTAGATGCTCGATGAAACAGTGACTTAGCTTATAGGCAAGTAGTGGTGATCTGCGGTCGTGTGAAGGCGAGTGGCGTGGTTGATAAGCAATATCATGCTAGATAGTGATTTCAACCGACGAATGAAATCACTATCTAGCATGATATTGCCTATCAACCACGCCACTCGCCTTCACACGACCGCAGATCACCACTACTTGCCTATGAGCTCAGTCACTGTTTCATGCACTGCATGTTCAACAACCAGACCTATTATTAAGACTAATTGTGTTCTTTTCTCTCGTGATAACCTTTTACAAACTCATCACCCTGCTGCCCGTGATCCGGTATTGACGTTGTAAATATACAACCTTTACTTACTTACATTCCTTTTATAATGTTTTGCTTGCCTTAAATGTTTTGTGTATGCATTGTTTTTTCCGTTACTCCACCTATATTGTTCCATGACTTGTCGAACTTCTCACTCTCTCCGTTCCGTTTACGTGGATCACATTCCAATTACCCTGAAACTTGTAACAACCACGTGTTCAATCTCTGTTTATGGCCCTTACCGACATACCAACTGTATATAACAATGTTTCTCTTCATATACTTAAATGACCGTGGCCTATGCAACTCTTCATGTCCCCGGTTTGGTCACCTATAATCACGTACTGCTCTTTTTCATTGTTCTAAAATATGGACATATGTTATGACCATTATTGTGTTTCATTCTAAAATATGCCACACACTGTATCTAAATTTGTACATATCGACTCTTACTGCATCTCCCTCACTAACCCCCACATGACTTCTACATTACAAACCCCCCCTTTTTTCTTTCCCTTTCAATGCACTATTCATTCTCTCACTAACTCTCCGCTGTCAACTACATACTCTCTGTCCTGTAACGTCTATCACCCTGTTCATCCACCTTCTCGCCTTTCTCTCTCCTCCCAACGCACTTTCACATCTTGACCCACCTGTATGTTCTCTCTGACTCTCTTACTACATACTCTTATATGTATCTGCATACTTTCAAATGGCTTTATTAACCCTTATTGTACAGCCCTGAAGAAGCCCCAGGCCTATAGGCCATGTAGGGGGCGAAACACGTGTTGGCTGTGCCACCTCTCTCTTTATCCTTCATACCCACTCCTAAGTTGAGAGTGTAAGTAAAGGACTTTTTCACCTCTGGATCAACTTGTTTTGAATTGGAATTTGTTCCTCCAAGAATTAAAAAATATCAATCTTGCCCAGACAAACCCTCAGAACTTTTGCTAAAATTAGGGGGCTAGGGGTCCCCCCCTGTCATCGGGCAAGAACCAGCACCTTTTGACAAACGCTTAATACCTGGCGAGTAAGGGATAGGGGCCTTTCTCCCCTTTTCTTGAAGAAACAGAACCTCCGCTTCAGTAGCTAGAATCTGCAATGGAGTGGAGTATAGAAAATAATCTAGTCTGGCGTAAGTTTAATGAGCTCCTGAGTAATAAGTATATGTGCGGCTCAAGGGGTGGAAGTGTCGCCACAAGTCTACCAGGCCCAAGTCACGAATATGGGTCAAACCAGACCGTGAGAGGGCCCCCACCTGGCTAGTGCGCTGGCAGGAGCGATCGGCAATGTTGTCAAAGACTAGGTTCAGGTCTCCTCCCAGCAACAGGCGCCGCTCTGAGTCAGCTGTCGCTTCAGTGAGTGTATGATGGAGGAATTTATTCTGCCCCTCGTTGGGATCGTACACCAAGCCTATTATGAGGGACACCCCAGCTACAAGGAATCAGTATGTGAGCAAGCGGCCCTTGATCTCGGCATCCTTCTGGAGGACTTTACCATGAAAGGAACGGGAAACGAGAATTGCCACCCCTGCCGACTTGGTGGAGCTAGAGGAGAACAGCTGTGTAGGGAAGGCTCGGGACTTCATCCTATGGTGATCTTTGGACAACAAGTGGGTCTCCTGTAAGAGACAAATATCGGCAGCCGAATGTTCCAAATATCTAAGAACAGCCCTGCGTTTAACAGGATTATTCAAGCCCCGGACATTGAGGGTCAATACCTTAAGCGGCCTATGTGGCATCTAGTGTACGAAAAGGGAGTGGGCTAAAGGGAGCGCTGCGTAGGCCCTGTAAGGGAGCAATGCGAGTAGGAATGGACTGTGACGGCCCACGACATGATCCGAGCTACAATATAAAGAAAAATGTGGACAAGGGGGACCCACCCAATAACAATTAAAAAAAAAGGAAGGGGCGAAACAAGAAACAACCTAAAAACCCATTAGAAGAAAATCCCCAGAACATATCCCAAACGGGTATCAAATCAAGAAGTCCAGTTAGTAAGAATAGTCCGTCGTCCCAGGACAACTGGTCAATCGGCAAAATAGGGGTCCACGTGTGTCCGAGAGGAGGGCTCACTGCCCCCGCCGTCCCCCACCCTCAGCAAGGAAGCAAGAAGAAGATCCGGCAAGTCAGGAGCGGTCATTTGGCTGTCGAGTCCTCTCCGGAGAGGGCCTCAGTAGCTGCGGAAAGGGATGCCTGCTGTCCTTTGACAATCTCTGATCTGGACGGCCTCCGGGCACGACACCGTCCACCCTGACGCCGCCAGCCCAATGGGGATACCTCGGGTTTTGATTTAGAGCTGCGCACATCATCATCCCCGGAGGGTTCCGCTAAACCCAGCACCTAGCAGGCCTCCACAAGTGAGCGGATCTGATGGAGTTTCCCAGTATGACGAAAGATGAGGCGAAAAGGATGTCCCTAGGAGTATGAGATCCCCTGCTGCCTTAGATGCTCTGTGACTGGGCGAAATTGATGAAATTGACGGCGCCTCTGCAGCGTGATCAGAGCTAAGTCCTGGAACAACATCAGAGAATGTCCCTGGTAAACAATGGGATGGATGGACCTTGCTTTAGTAAGTATGGCCTCTTTAGTCCTAAAGTCCTGGACACACACCAGGATGTCCGCCGGCGGTGCGTTGGGGGTGCGAGGCGGCCCCACTCTGTGTGCCCTATCCAGGACCACCTCAGATTGGTGGGTATCCCCCAGGATGTGTCGGAAGAGGCCCTGAGTGAACGCAAAGAGGTCTTGGGTGTCCTCTGAAGCTTTGACCCCACGGATCCGAATGTTGTGCCTCCGAGATCGATTTTCTAAGTCTTCCAAGTGGGTCTGGATGTCGACGTTTTGATCCTGAAGCCGAAGCACCTCTTGCTGGAGCATAGATAAGTCCGACGTCATGGTGTCACTCCTCTTTTCCAGGGAGGCCACCCGCTCTCCCACGCCGTCAACATCCCGGACAACCTCTTTGAGCTCCGTAGCAAATTCCGCTTTCACTGATTGAATGTCCTCTCGGAGTGTGAGAAAGAGCGATTCTAGGAAGGCTTTAGTAATAGGTTCATCTCCGGTAGATGAGGGGGATCGCTCTGCAGTAGCCTCCGGGGTTGCGGCTGCCATATTAGGAGTGGATTGCGCTCGGCCAAAGATATCTTTAAGAGGCTTCACTTTGCCGGTTTTAGCCTTGGACATTCTGTCAGACCTTCAGAGGCAGCTGGTGTGCAGGCTCCGAGAGCAGAGTGGGTGTCCCCGACAATAGTGCCAGCGCTGCCCAACAACCAAAGCGCCCTCGCCGGTCCCAGGGAGGTCCGGAAGCCCCTCTATCGCCAACACAGAGGCGGCATTGTGCCCAGGCCGCCACTCCCAGATACACCTCCCCCACGTAGCAGTCACTTGTGTCGGAGGTATCGCCTGAATTCGCTGTGGAGGGCGTAGAAGAGATGCCGGCCGAGACCGCCCCACCTCCGGTGCCACCAACGTCCTCCGCTCTCGGGACCCCGCCGTCCCCGGGGCCAGGGATCCACTCCAGTCTCCGCTGCGCCGACCGAGCCGGCCCCGTGCTCCACGGGACCGTCCCACCAGGCGGACCAGAGGGGGTCAGTGCGCTCCAAGTCGCTCGCCGAGTGGCATCTGATGCAAATGTCCTGTCCTAGCGGCCAGGGGGGGGCCCAGGAGGTCCCGCAGTTCTTCCCCCAACAACCTGGTATGGCTTGCTGCTCGTCGCGCGCCTCGCCCCCTGCCACTACAACACCTCGTTACCCCAGCCCAACCGCTGGGTATCTCTTACTCACAGTAGTACCTCGTGGCAGTCCTCTTCAGGGGCTCAACCTCCGGTGGTTGAGGGGCCTCCGCTGTAGCCTCGATGTAAGCAGCCTGGCGTGGGCAGGGCCGCGATTCTCCCGATGACGCTGCTGGGGGCCTCCGCCGCGGCTTCGATGTAGGCGGCCCGGCGTGGGCAGGGCCGCGATTCTCCCGATGACGCTGCTGGTCCAGGGGCCCCGCTGAGATACAGGTAAATGCACCCAGAGGCACAGGAAACCCCACGAACTGCCGCACAGGTGCCAGGCAACTCGACACCGGAGGCCTCCCCCCCGGATCCTGCAGACTTGCGCTGGGCTCCGCCGGCCCAGTCACACCTCGGGCCGGGGATCGCCGCAGCCTACTCCGGCCCGGGGATCCCCCGGCCGCTCCTCCGGCTACTGCGGGCTCGCTGGTCCCGATAGGCACCCCAGGGCGGCATCGACGTAGGGGAGCACCTACGCCTACAGAAGAGCAGCTGCAGAGACCACCGTCAGCGTCTGCCGAGCCAGCACCGGATCGCACTCCAGGCGCCCGGCGCTATGCTGCTGCCTGGTCAGTGGGGTAGGAGACCAGCAGGAGGGAGGGCGGGGGCATGAATGCTGGCCTCGATGATCCAAGCCTGGACCACCTCGAGGGGGTCTGCCTCTCCAATCCCGTCCCAACGGTCACCGCAGTGGGTTGGATTTCGTGCCTCGCCCGGGTCTGGGGTGGTCGGCCAACAGTCGCAAGGGCCGGTCCACGCTGAGCGGGCCATCAAGGAGCCGAGCTGTGCTGTAATGGGTGGACTATGGGCAGAAGCCAGAGAACAAGCGTCCTATCCCGCCGCCATCTTGGCCAGGCCCCGATGAAGTTCCTTTAAAAGGAACAAAACGCGTTGGCTGTTGTCCTGTCATCTGTTATCTAAAAGAAGAATAAAGGAAATCGAAAAGACTATATTGAACAAAGTGTGACTCCATACCTGGTGCTCCCTCCATTTTCTTTCAATCTATGTCTCTGGTTTCAAGTGAGACCCAACTGCGGCAGGTCTTGGAGGTTGATTGCACAGGACTTTTTACTAAATGGGCATTGTGATTGAGGTGCTGAACTTGCAGTCAGCCGCAGTCAGGAGTATCTTTGTGTGATTTTATTTTTTTTAAAGAAATTTTATTGTTTTCACAACAAATACAACTAACAGATATAGAATCAGACCGTATATATAGTACATTAGAAAAATCACCATGCACAGTCGTAATTATTTCAGATAGGCCCAGGTCGGATACCTGGCAATCACCAGCGTCGCCTACCCTCCCCTCCACCCCTCCAGCCTCCCTAGCCATCCGAGTCAGAGGATTCCCCATCAGAAAGAGGTGGTGGATCACATATGTTACCCCTATACTTGTTCCATGCTCCCCACACTCTGACCTTTGTGTGATTTTTGAGTTACTCTAAGTGTATTAATTTAAAATATTTTTAATTTGCTCAATATTTTTTACATTATTTTTGGAATATTAAATGCGTTTGTTTTCCATTTAGTTTTATTTATCTATGAAGCATATATTTGTATTTAAATATGTTTAACTATTTTTATTTTGTTATATATTTCAATGTTTTTTAAACATTTAGTAATTGGAATGGTATATCTCACCCCGCCAAAGTACAATGCTCTCCCTAAGTTTGCTTACATTGGAGTGGGAATAGTAAATCGAACCCTCCAAAGTCCAACATTTTCCCTATTGTTGTTTATATTGGAGTGGAAAAAATAAATCTAAACCCTCCAAAGTCCAACAATTTACCTGCTTTTGCTTAGATTGAAGTGGGAATAGTAAATCTAACCCCTCCAAAATCCAACAGATTTCCTACTGTGGTAGACAGAAATGGGAATTATAAATCTATCCCCTCCAAAGTACAACACTTTACTTGATTTTGCATATGTTGGAGCCGGAATAGTAAATTTAGCCTCTCCAAAGTGCAACACTTTACCAAATTTTACTAAAATTTAAGTTATATTAGTAAATCTGACTCTTTCAAATTCTAGTAAGTTTCCTAGTGTTGTTTATTTTAGATTATGCTTTGTATTGTTTGTACTTAGTGCTTAACCTATTCAAAAAATGTTCACATTTTTTATTTCAATTCAGTGTTTATGTATGTTTGTATTTTTAAGCTACAGTTAATATTTTTCATGTACTTTAAAACAAGTTTATATATTTTTTAAGTATATACGTATATATTCAATTGACAATAATTAAAACTTTTCTTATATAATTTATATATATATGTTTATACATTATTTATATAGGTTTGTTAATTTTAAGTCATTGTTAGTATGTTCAATGCAATATTTTTTAATTGTTTAAGTGCATATATATCATAGATATATATTTAACTTAAATTAATAACGATAATTTTTGTAAATTCTTTTACTATTTTGTAGTTTAATATTTAAAAAAATATATATAATTTTGATATACTTACCTTTTTATGACATTCTGTTCCACTATATTTTTAACACAGTATTTTGGTGTATGTAAACCCATTATTTTTCTTGACAATATTTTTGACACAATATTCTTGTGTCAACATATTTATGTAGACCGCAGAGTCTGTCGAGTGGAATCAGACCAAAATGTCTTGCAGAACCAAGCAGGCTAAGTGTCATTCCTGCCATACCTGGCTATTGATAAAAATAAAATACAGCATGTCAGGAAGTTTAAAGTCCTTATAGCGTTTGATGCAAAATAGCAGGCAGCAAATCGAAAGATCAAAGACAATGGTCATTTAAATTAATTGGGCTCTTGCTAGAATGTGGTCAATGCAGCTAAGAGCAAACATTTCTCTCAAAATAAGTCAGTGATGCATGATCACGTGATCGAAACAAGCTGCTCTCAGTAAAAACATATCTCATGTGCAGATGTTGTGATCTTCCTCTCAAAGCCTTGGAGAGAAGATATCATTCTTGTACATAACACTGGCTCCATTGTTCCAGCAAAATCCAGCTTTCTTTGCAAGATTTGAAACAATGGTATGTTGTTGCAAAATGTGCAAGGTACAACACTGAGCCCAATGGCTTTCGGGGCTACTAGGGCTGTGAAAGTTTTGCAAGCATTTCAATGTCACAGGAAGTTTCAAACTAATATGAACCAAGATCCACATTTGATTCATATTTGATACATTCAGGATTACACATGCAGTTGCTAACATTGCACTTCATAGGAGTGTATCAACATGGCACACACACATTTAAATTTGTTTTCACATCCCCCTTTTTTTCTGAGAGAAAAATTCTGGTTTACAAATGACCAATTGAAGACAGTCCTACCATCTCTTTGTTTTTTAAAATTCTTTTTATTGGCATTTTCAGTAACAAACTTAAAACAATGCTACTCACTGCTGTGTACATATCTCAAGCAATGACGATGCGGCTCCCCACCAATAAGGCACAAAATACAGAATTTCAGGGACATCAGCTCAGTGGAACACGTCAATGCCCGCTTTACCCAGCCGTCCATCTGCCACCTCCTCCCACCAGAGTCTCTCCACCCCGACAGTCGCCAACACGCCCCATGGGCAGCCTCAAGTGCCAACCTCTCCCTCCCATCCTAGGGGATAACAACGAGTTACAGCGTCTGTAGCGGAGTGAGCTCCAGCCAGTGTATGAAGGGTCCCCATATATCCTTAGGCCGCAATCGCATCGGCATAAGCTCCCAGTACAGGGCTAATTGGGTGTGGCAATAGACAACGCTTTTAACCCATACCCTAATGTTAGGTGCCGTGGCAACTCCCCAATGCATAGCAACTTGACGTTTGGCCAGTAGTAATAGCATCGCTGGCAGCTTACGGTGTTTGGGCTCAACCATGTGTAAAATCCCCAGCAGTGCAACCTGGGGTGTGCATGGGATCAGTAGGCCCGTGATTGCGCATATTATCTCCACCACCCTCGTCCAGAACAGCGCCACTTCAGGACAGCCCCACGCCATATGTATAAAGGTGGCCCCCGGGGCATAACAGCGCCAGCATTCATCGGTGTCCCTTAAACCCATTCGGTGCAACCGGCATGGTGTGCGATAAGTCATGTGGATGTATTTGAAGTGTATCAGGCGTAGCCTGTAGTTGGGGGACAGAATCTCAAGAAGCTTACAACACATCTCCCAGTGTACATCAGAAATAACCGCACCCAATTCCGCCGCCCACAGGCCCCGCGCCGCCGGAAGCAGTACGGGGTGGTTAGCCTGCATTCGCACATACAATCGGGATATCAGCTTGCGCCCAGACTCCACAGATAACACATTTTCCAAAGCTGGCAGATCCGGCAGTGGCGCCGGAAACGTGGGGAACAGCCTCCGGCATGAGTGGCGGAGCTGATAATAAAGAAGCGTGTCCAGTAGCGTCGGAGCCTCCGATCCACACATCTGGTCTGGCGTAAGGAAGGTGTCCCCCGGAAACAAATCGCCCCCAGTGCGGAGGCCCAGCTCCGCAGCTCGCTCCCCTGTCCGCATATTCCGCAGCGGCGGCCACATCGGGTTCCCGCGCAGGGGCACAGAGCGGGTATAAAGAAGATCTAGTCCGGCCCTACGTCTCAGCCCGTTCCAGGCCCACCTGAGCGCGTGCACCGGGTCGATCTCCGTGCACCTCCGGATGTGGGGCGCGTAGAGTGCCACAGTCAGTGGCAGCGGGGCCGCCCTATCAGTTTCGATCGCCACGTGCGGTTGAAACGGTGTGGGGTGCGCCCAGTAGTGCAGGAACTGTGCCTGCGCACAGTAGGCATATAATGCGAGGTCTGGTGCAGCCAGGCCTCCCTGTCTCTGCGGGAGAGTGAGGGTCTCCCAGGACACCTTCGGCTGTTTACCCCCCCAGGCCAGCTCCACCATCAGTGAGCGCATCTGTCGCAGAAAATGTGCAGTCAGGGGCAGCGGGATATTCACGAATAAATAGAGGAGTTTAGGCAGGATCACCATTTTAGCCACAGCAATCCTGCCAGCCAGCGAAAGGGGCAAATGCTTCCAACGGCCAACCCTCTCTTCAACCCAACCCGTCACACGCCCATAATTTTCTGCCCATATCTGCTGCATATCTGTACTTATCCAAATCCCCAGGTACCGCACCGGCCCAGTTGCCCATTTCAGCGTGCAGTCCGGGGTAAAGCGGGGAGTCCCGGTAGTCAGGGGCAGAATGACTGACTTCTCCCAATTTATGTTCACTCCCGACAACCGTCCATATTCCAGCAGTTCACGTGTCAGAGGGGAGAGGTTTACCTGAAGATCAGAAACATATAGCGTAACATCATCTGCATACAACGATATGGTGAGCGCCCGTGACGAGAAGCCAATGCCCCTGGCCTCATGATGTTGTCTAATGCGGGCAGCCAAAGGTTCTGTGGCAATGGCAAAAAGCAGAGGCGACAGGGGGCAGCCCTGTCTCGTACCCCGTCGAATGGCAAAGGGCGCAGAGACCAACCCGTTCACCCTTACCCTCGCAGTGATGCCAGTATATAGCAGCCTAATGTATCTGATAAAGGCCTCACTCACCCCCATGCGCTGCAGCAGAGGAAACAGGAACCCCCACTCCAGGGAGTCGAACGCTTTGGTGGCGTCCAACAGCACCGCCGCAGCCTTAACATGTGGGGCCAAATAGTGCAGTACACCGAAAAGGGTGCGGAGGTTGTGGGACGTCGATCGGCCCGGTACAAAGCCCGATTGATCCGGGCGGATCATCAGGGGCAACACCGGCTGTAGCCTAGTTGCGAGCATTTTCGCAAAGATCTTTGCGTCAGTATTGATTAAGGACAGTGGCCTGTAGGAGTCGCACTGCTGGACATCCTTGTCCGGCTTCAGGAGGGTAATGATGACAGCCTCCCTCATGGATTCTGGAAGCATACCTGACTCGACCGTCTCCGCATACACTGCCAACAGACGGGGGGACAAGAGATCTGCATATTCTTTGTAAAACTGCGCCGGGAGGCCGTCTGGTCCCGGCGCCTTGCCGGCTGCTAATGACCCAATTGCCTCCCGCACATCGTCTACCTCAAATGGTCGATCGAAGTAACCTTTTTGGTGCGCATTAAACCATATAAGCTGTATCGTATCGAAATAGTCAGACAGCTCCGCCTGTGGGTGGTCTGCCCGAGCCCTATACAAGTCCCTGTAAAAAGTCCGGAAGGTATCCAGTATTTCCGGAGGAGTATACACGGTATCACCTCCCTCAGTCATCACTGAGGAGACAAAGGGAGAGGGCCGCTGCGAGCGCAGCAGGAGGGCGAGCGTTCTGCCCGGGCGATCTCCCTCCCCATATCTGCGGGCCACAGCATGCTTAGTCAGGAATTTAAGCTCCCTGTCAGACTCTGCCTGATATTCAGTTAGCGTGGTGCGAGTGTCCGCCAACGTGGCAGTCGAGGGGTCCGAACAGTACTGCACCTCCAGAGAGTGCAGGCGATCTTCCAATTTACCTAGCACACCCCTGATGGTCTTTAGGACTTTGGCCTGTCCCGCTATGCAGTGGCCCCTGATCACCACCTTAAACGCGTCCCACAGGGTGCCTAACGACGTCACGGAACCCTCATTGTGCTCAAAATAGTCAAGTATGTGTTGATGGATATCCTCCCGAAACACCTGATCTGACAGGGCCTGTGGCGGCAGCCGCCACGTGAAGGGCGTGATGTACGGCTGGGGGACCTTCAGAGTCAATTGAACAGGGGAGTGGTCTGAGAGGGTGCGTGCCTTGTGAGCGACTGCAGACACCCAGGCATGGATCTGCGGGGTCAAGAGCCAGAAGTCCAAGCGGGATCAGGCTCCTCTGTGCGGGGTGAAGCAGGTGCCTTCCCTAACCGCGGGATGCAATACACGCCATGAGTCCAGTAGATTATAATCTGCCATTAGGCCGCGTATTAGACCTGCAGCTTGCGGGTGATGCGTGCGAGCAGCCCCCTCCCTGTCCAATTCCAACGACAGTACGGCATTGAAATCCCCTCCCCACATGCACGCCCCACCGCCCAGTGATTGTGCCAGGTGCCAGACATGACGGAAAAATCCAGGGTCATCCGAGTTGGGGCCATATGTATTAACTAATGTCATCGGCATGTGAAATAACTTCCCGAACAGTATTATATAGCGCCCCTCGGTGTCAGCATTTACCTTAAACGTTTGCCAGGGAAGGCCTTTACGGATAAGAATAGCCACTCCCCGGGAATAGCTGGAGCAGCCTGAGGAGTGTATCTCGCCCCATCTAGCACCTCTAAGCTTGTCCCCGGCGTTGCGAGCCAAATGCGTTTCCTGTAGGAAACATATGTCAATTAGGTGTCGTGTCAAATGTGCCTGAGTCAAGCGTATCTTGCGGTGATCATTAAGACCGCGGATATTCCAAGTAAGGCAGCGCAACTCGGTCAGGGAGGATTATATGTGTGTGTCCCATATAGTGGCGAGGTTATCAATGTCCCACGTACTAGGGTCCACAGGGGATCCCCCCGCTGCCCATTCCCCGGGATCAGCAACCATATAAAGTCGGCCTGTGGCAGGGCCGCAACATCATGTCGTGGTGCAGTAAGAAAGCGCAGTGTGGTAGTACCAACAAACAATAACCAGAACCCCCCTCCACCCACTCCAACCCCCCAATCAGGTTGAGATGCAGTCCCCCCCCCCCGCCACCCCACCCAACAATAAATGTCCTGTAACAGTATCTTGGGAATCATCCCCCAGGGCGTGGGGTCACCGGCTCACTCCCCCGTCTAAAAGCGACAGGGTGGCCGAACATTTCTGCCTTTTGTTAACGCAGTGCAACAACCTGCAGCTAAGGAGGCCCAATATTCCTCCCCCTGCAGTGCTCCATAGGGCATCAGCGATTTTAGCCGCTTTAAGTCAAACCAGTCGCACAGGTCCGGGACAGTTCCTTCGGCCCCTGTAGGCCCCATCGAACCCCAGAGGTGGCTATAGGCCGTGTACCTGACAGTCACAGAGTCCAATGTCTCAGCACATCTCAAAGTTATAGCGCGCTGTGTCATTCAGTGTCGCTCAGCTGGCCCCGCGGAGGAGTGCCTTGTTCATCTCACCGCTCACGCTGCGATCGCTCTGCCTGCCTCGCAAATTTGAGCGCATCCGCCGCGGCTGTAAAGATCATTGGCTTCCCTTTGTGGTGTATCCGCAACTTGGCCGGGTATAACATGGCATACTTAGTCCCCACCTTTTGAAATACTTTTTTAGCCGGTATAAATTCTCGCCTCGCAGCCTGCACCGCTTGCGTAAAATCCGGAAATAGGGAGATGGCCATATTTTGGAAAGTGAGCTCACCTTTTTCACGCGCCAACCTCAGGATAGTATCCCTGTCTCGGTAGTTCAGAACACGTGCCAGGATCGGTCTTGGCGGGGCTCCGGGCACAGGTCGCGGCCCCAACGTGCGGTGTGCCCGCTCGACCAGGAACATGGCCGACAGGTCCGCCCCAAACAGTTCGCGGAACATTCCTTCAACGAATTGTTCCATGTTGCCAATGTTCGTGGATTCTGCAATGCCAATAATACGCACGTTATTTCTTCGGGAACGGGCTTCCAAATCCTCGTTGCGCCCTCTTATCACCTCCAGGACCTTGTCCATGCGAAGTAACCTCTCTTGGGTGTCCCCGTGGCTCTCCTCGCAGTCGGCAATCCGCGCCTCCACCGCCGTGATCCACTCCTCGTGCTGGTCGACCTTATTTGATATGCCATCAAGCCGCTGGGCCATGGAGTCGAGTTTGCCGTCGATGTCCTTAAGGCAACCCTTAAGGTCGCGGAACATGCTCCTGACATCATCCTCCGGTGTTGGGTCTAGCTGCGTTTCAGGGACCACAGTCGGCGATGGCGGTATCGCCACAGCACCGCGGGAAGCCTGCTTCTCAAAGTGGAGCTTCCGCTGCTTGGTGTCTGACTTCCCCATGGCGCCTCCGAGGGGTCCCCACACACCGGCACCAATGAAGGGAAGCAGCTGGCACACCACGGGCCCCACCAAGCGCCCGGATCGTATAGGTCAGGTAGTCACCACTCCAAGCGGCCCTCCCGCACCCCGGGGAACCTCTCCAGGTAGGTCAGGCTCAACCAGCAGTCGGTGCCCCCAGGTTGCGGATCGGCGCCAGACGCGCACCAACTTCGGACTCACCGCGGCCAGGCAGCAGCCCGGAGAGTCACCCGGGCACAAATTCTACAAGCCAGACAGCCGGAGTCCCCTCGTCGCAGGTATGGATCGGGCCTCGCCAACCAGGTGTCGCCGCTGCCGCCTCTCGCCGCTACACGCCAGCAGGAGCACCGGCACAATCAGCAGCGCAGATCGCGGCCACGTTGTCAAGGCCCAGGCAGTCAGTCCGTCAGGCCAGCACACTTCGCGCTCCGGATCCGCAGCGAAGGCCGTCCACAGCTCAGCAGGGGCTCACCGCTCCACCTCGGGATCCATTCGCATGGCAACCCTCGCTCTATAGGCGTCCACGCCAGTCTCCACGCGCCGATCGGCCAACGGCCCGCGACCAGGGCCTCACGTAGCAGATGTCGCCGCCCAGCGCGGCGCCTCCCAGCCGCCGGATCCGCTAGAGCAGGTATCTCCGGATTCCCGCAGCCGATTCCTGCCGCAGTAGCACCGCCGGGATCCTCGGCGTCAGGGCACTTCCCGCCGTATCTTCCCTGCACAAAAATCAAGGCAGGGACCGGATGGGCTAACGGATGATTTGTCCGGCCGGCAGAGCCCCGTTACACGGCGGCCATCTTGCAGCTCGGCTCGGCCACGCCCCCCTACCATCTCTTTGTTAATCTCATTTTGATCACTTTGCTCATTATCCTGAGAAATAGCAAGCACAGAAGTATTGGCAGTACCTTTATTTTTGCAAGAGCGTTGGATGATGCACAAGTTCAATCCAATAGCAATTTAAATGACAACCACAATCAGGAAAATGCTAATAATGGACTCAAGTACCTTCATACTCCAAGGGCCAATAAATTCACCCAGATGCTGTTGAAACTCAGATTAGGGCCGCTCTGTATCTCGTGTAGTTTTGTCACATTCTTCTTAATATTATCAATATACTTGTGTATGCTAAGGGAAGTGTAGGGAAAGTGAGAACAGCATCCAGTCCCTGCAATAGCACTGACACCTCCTTTGACCAATAGATAGAAATCTAAGCCATTCTATTTCGAATCACTATTTTGGCCTCTAGCTAAATTTCTGCATCCCTTTTTATCTCATCTAAAGTCACAGTCATTCCATATATGGGAATTAGAGCAGAGAAGAAACTAGAGATAATTGAAACAGCCTGCCTACCCCTCTTTTGTTCTAAAGGATAATCATCAAAGTGTTTTATGGCTGTAACAATATACCCTTGGTAGCAATTCAGTGTAGTCTAAAGGCAGCCCAAGGGTAAGCTTGTAGTTCGCAAATGAACTATGCATGACCTCCTTGGGGGTGACGTTTGAGAAACAACAGTCAGTGAAGAGGGCAGTACTCAAAGGACAGTAACTCAAAAGCAATGTTTTCTACTGTTAAATCCCATATACTGTGTCCAGTAAGGATGCTGGAGACATTGGCTCCCCAGTGCTTGCAAATAAATCCTTACACAGCCATTGCAAGATGAGTCACATCTGGCATGGCCTTGGAGAAGCACTGTGATCTCTAGGAGGACCGACCCGTTTGCTGTGAGAAGAGTGGCTCTAACTCACCAGGCCTCAACATTTAACAGCAGTGTTAATGAAGAGCAAGATCTGATAGGGCAAATGCCAGCAGGGCTGTAGAGCAGTATTCCTTTGGTATATGCATACACATACCCAGTCACCCGGCTGAAGGAAATGGCAAGCCTCGGTTGGACACTCAGGTAATGTATCAGCCACCTGAGAACAGAAACTATGGATTAATTTTTATACGGGTACCTGCAGATGTCAAGAAACCTTTTTGCATTCAAAGGAGCCCAAAGTCAATCATTATTTCAAATGCGTACTTTAAGTCAATGTACACATTAACAGTCTTTTCCTTAGCCAGGATGCAAGCCTGACTGGGTGCAATGCACTCTGCAGATTAGCTTTCTACCACTTGATATACCGTGTAAACAATGCAACCAGTAACTAGAGTACATTCATAATGAGACTGGAACCATCCACAAAATATATTAGTTCACATTAATTGAGGGACACATACGTTAAATAAATATGTGTCTTAGTAATCTGTGCAATGGTTAAGATACAATATTGAGAAGCAGCAGATCCACCACATGCGCAGGTATGGTGGCACTCAATGCTCGCTTGGGCTAAGGCGAAAGGCCTCACCCTCAGACGTGAGGAAACATTGAGTCTGAGGCAGGTCCCCATAGCCACACACTGGAACGGGTGTTTAGCCGAGCTACAACAGCACACAAGTGGGGACTTAGGGGCCTCCACAGTCTGAGACACGCGCGAGTAACTGGCACACACAGATGCGCTATATGTGTATATTCCATCTTCCCATGCTAGCAAATAAATGTTCGTCATGATATGCACCGGCTAACACGACACAGTTGGGAGAAAGGGGGCACTGCACTAACAGAGCAGCAACACTTGAGTGTATGTAGTGGGGTGGAGGGGGACTGCGGGAGGGTCAAGGTTTTTCTTTAAGGTTTATTTTTTATAATACTTGTTAGAATCAAAAGAAATCTGCCATAGGTTGAAGTTGGCTCTATCAGTACCTACAAGCACTGAACTGTGTATGTTACCTAATGCGAACAACAACTAGTGGTTACGCAAATAAATGTTATTAACTTCGAAGTCGATCTTATGGCAACTTGGACACCAGTCACAGAGACTAAGTTGACCATTCCTGCGCCAGTATTCCGCGGATGTTCTGTTGAACTGTGGACATGATCTTATCTGTATTTGTAATCAATGGGACACCATGTATGCATGTAACAACAGATAAAACTGCACAAACTTAATAAAAGAGATTAAAAAAAAAGATACAATATTGAGGATCTCTGGAAATCCATCTTCACTGGTAGGCATCATAGAAGTCGGGCTCAAAGCGGGACAATGGACTAAAGTAATAGGAGAGGCAGACAACAATATTTCATATCAGTAAAACCGTGCTGAGGAGAGTAGCTGAGGTTTTGTAGTGATTAGCAGTGCAACCACAGAATGGGGCACAGGAACAGTTCGTGGAGAACTTAGCGCAATATTTTCAGAGGCTTCAACAAGGTGAAATAGGCTATGAACTTTTTCTGATCCCAATGGCTTTGTATCAGCACCCCATGTGGAAATCCATTTTGGTCATGACAACAGAAAGTAAAAGGTTTAGCATAATCAAGGAGCACTAAAGTAAATGTAGAAGTCACTGTCTGCTTTATTTTTACAAATGTATTTTCAGCTTCACAGGGATTTAGGGGTGGGTTTTTTTTTACCAAATTCTCTTAAAGTCTTGGCCACTTCAACATAATCCAAAATCCATTGTCTAAATTATCAAAAAGGTATGAACCTGGAAAACAGTTATAGGGCAGGGCAATTTAAGAATGGCTTCAACTCTTTCAGAGGACAAGTGATGCTTCCCAGCAGAAATGTTGTGGCCAACATATCGCACTCTGGGGGACGCGAAATTGACATTTTTCCTTTGCATCCTTATGCTCTTTCTTAGCCAATTCAGTGGCGAGATAGACTTGAGTACTCCTTGCACTCATCTAGAGTGACAAATGCAAACAATAAATTATCTACATATTGGATTAGAGTAGAATCCAGGGGAAAATCAAAATGTCCAAGTCCTTCTTTAGGACTTGTGAAAAGAAGACTCTGTAAATCCTTGAGGGGGTTGAATTCATGAAAGGTTGGACCCTCGGAATATGAACAAGGAGGGATAGTGACTCCTCATATATAGGGATAAAGAAGAAAACAGAACAAAGAGCAACCACAGTAAACTGTTGGATGATGGGAGGAATGCAAGAAAGAATAGTAGTGGGGCTGTGTACCATATGGAAGATTGGGATAACCACATTATTTATTGCCCTATGGTCCTCTATGAACCGGTGCACATTTGCTATCCCCGTCTTGTATATCGGGAGAAGATGGGTGTTAAACCAACTACCAATAGGTACTAGAACTCCTTGCTCAATCAAATTGGCTATTAGAGGACAGATGCCTTCCTAACTTTCATATTTTAATGGACTTTAGGGTATTCTGGATAACTGCTGTGGGTCAACCTTCACCTTTAGTGGTTCCGTTGAGGAGATGAATCTAACATTGTTGACTTCAGGGACCACTTTGTGAACGGTACCTTCAAAAGCAATTCTCTTAAATCAGGGGACCTAAACACAGGGCCAGCTTTCTCTGAGAAAATCAAACTTTCACATAATAATGGAAGTACCTTAGCTTCTTGTACTTGACTAATGTTCAAGCACACACCCCCATGGCTACAAAACACAATGCAGTTCAACTTGCAGACAATACCTCTGCCCACCAGATTTGTCAGAGAAGCATGTCTCAGCAAAAAGGAATGTTCATCACTAATAGTTTCTGCAGAAGTAGAAATGAGGTCTGTAATGTGGTCGGGAACTCATTATTTGAAAATATTTACTATCTATGGAAAAACCTGAGAAGTAAAGAATGCATTTCAGAAATTTGTAGGCTGAGCGACTCTTACTCGTATTAAGTTGGTGTGTATACCATTGGTGATGCAGTTTACATAAGGGCCCTTTTGGCCTACAGGTATGGAGGTATTTATAACACAGCTGGAACCTCTAGGGCTGTCCTATAATTTGGGGTAGGGATTCTGAACAGTTTGTGATACCTAGCTTGGTCCGGGAATCCTGGTGCACTGGAAGCAGTGTTGTGACATTCTTTCTTACAGTGCCCCAGCTAACCACATTCAAATAACAGAACCTCTTTACCCGGGGGCGTCTCCTCTGCCCCTTGTTTCCCCTTCCGAATCAGTCACCTCACTGACCTCCTGAGCACCCCTTCCTATTCCCATGTTATTTATTGATATTTCATAGGAGCGCACGCACTCACACACTACCATGTGTATACACAAATGTGCCACAGTATAATGACTGCTCTTATTTCACTGGAAAACTGAAAGTGGTGCTCACTTCAGAACAAGGCTTGACCCGCCCTTACTTGATCCACAAGACATGAGGCAGACTGCTGCAGGGTGAAGTAGGAAACTAACGCCACCTGCTCTAACCAGTGTTATTAAAACAATGTTGAGTTAATCCTGAAACTCAGATTTCTGAGGGGCTTTGCCACATTATTTTTTCTCTTTCATAAGAAACCATCGTATGACAAGGGAGAGAATTCTAGGGGGGTAAAAAGGAAACGCATTGCTACATCCTTCCAGGGAGTGCACTGCCAGCCGACTGGCACATTAGAAGCACTCTAGGCTTCTGCATGGATGTTCCCAGGCAGAAGGTTGGGCCTGGCGGTTGTTCACAGCAGGAGGCCACGCGTCAATCCACCAGCAATGCCTCATTCAGAAATTAATAGTCACAAAGACTAAACAGACGTGCCAGTTTTGTTGATCTAATTCATGGAGATTTTAGATCATTTTATTTCGTACTGTGAGAGGTAGATGAAGACCACGATAGGAAAGATCACAGATCAGCTGTGTGGGGTTCAGAGCCGGCTTTGGATACAATGTCGTCTTACCAAAGGGGCACCCATGGTGGACATCGAAGTCCAGCTTTTTTTCCAACCCTCTGCACCTCTTGCTTTCTCTCTTACCTATTCTCCCCCTTAGAGGCTCCTCCCCTATGATGTTCTTCCTTTCTTGGGACTCGTGCAACCTCGGTGATTGCGGGTCTTCTCCATGGACTGCTAGGTGTTCTCATCAGGCTTCATGTGGGCTCTGCTATTTGGCTTTTTGTGAAATGTTGGTATAATTCCATAGCATACTTTGCCTCTTTAAAAGACATTAGTTAGAGAGTGTGCCCGAGGTTGTCTAGGGCTGGCTTTAATGTGGTAACACATGCAAACTACATTTGTGCATGTTCATGTTTGCATGTGCAGCACATAAAAGCCAGACGTATTGGTTTTGACAGTACTTGTATCCTTTTAGAAATGAATGTAAAACAATCGTCAGATCCATCATTTTACAGTTTTCACAAGGGATAGACTGTTTTTCATCTTTGAATCTTCAGATTTTCACCTTTAACATGAGACTAACATGCTAATGTGAATGGACCCTCCTAATCTTATGAGCAGCATTGCACTCATTTAATCAGACAGCACATATGCACTCCATCTCCACTAAAGGATCCGCTAGTTGCTACCTTCACGCTGGTGCCCATTGGAGAAAGTAAGGGTTAGGAGGAAGAAGGGCAATCAAGTTATTCAGTCACCCATTGTCTACTCGCACACCCATGCAGCAGTGAAAATGCTCCTTCCTTTCATAGACACAATAGGTAAAGTTAAGTAAAGGAAGAGGTCTCCTCTATTTAAGAGAAAATCTGAACCAGATGCACCACCCCAACACATAAGTGCAAACATCCACACATTTGTGTCTGATGTTAGGTCTGGATTCTGACAGCACAACTTTTATAAAGATCTTTAGGGGCAGATTTACACGCCCCCTGCGCCACCAGTACGTCACTTATTGTGACGTACTGGAGGCGCATTTCACTTCTCCATATTACAAGGAGAGGAAAAGCCACCCTCCATGACTTTTCCTCTGCTTGTAAATATGGCTCCTTCCCACGCAACACCTATGGAACGAGACACATTTCCAGATTTACGAGGAATCATAAAACTGGAAATGCGTGTCAATGCTACGACTCCCCAGGGGAGGCGTAGCGAGACGCAATGAGAAATGTTTTCATTTCTCCTCATTTTTTCCTCTTTCAATTTGTGCTGCATTCTACAGCACGCATTGAAAGAGGAAAATGCCTGTAGTGATTATTTTTGTGCAGGAAGGTGCATGACACAGGCATCCTTGCACCATGGTGCAAGGGTGCCTGCGCCGGCGCATGGCTGCAGTTTGTGAGCCAGCGCAGGGGAAAGCACAGGAAGGATAAGTTACTTACCTGTAATCCTAGTTCTCTTCCAGGGGTATCCTCATCAAAGTCATAAGCACATGAATTATCCCGCCCATGCGTGAGACCCCGGAAACATATAAAAACATATATGTGGAAACCATATATGTAGCTCTCTCTCTATATATATATATATAAAGCCTGAAGCGTGCACTCTGAACCCTGCCTCTGATGAAAGTGCGAGAATGCACTGAAACGCGTCAGGCACTAACAAACCGGACAGAATAAGCGGAGCTGTAACCCTGCTGCCTTGGATTAATAAAGGTGATTCCTACCGACTGGGGGAGTGCGTCTTGATTGCAAGGGCTATCTTTGGGAGATATATATATATTTATATATATATTCACTGAAAAAACCATAGTTATAGTTAGGTGGATATTTCACTCGTAAAAAACCAATGAAATTCCCCCGTTATAGTTAGTTGAGATAACTATAACTCGCGCGCCCGCAATCCTCTGCTCATGATGTCACATATTACATCACTCATGACATGGTCAGTGGCATCACTCATGACATCACTGATGACATCATCCTTGTGATAGAGTGGCGGTCGCGCGAGTTATAGTTATCTCAACTAACTATAACGGGGGAATTTCATTGGTTTTTTACGAGTGAAATATCCACCTAACTATAACATGTGTGAAACCTATGGTTTTTTAAGTGAATTTGCAAGGTTTTTTAAATGCTAATTCCTAACTATAACGTGTGTGAAACCTATGGTTTTTTCAGTGAATTTGTACGGTTTTTTAAATGCTGTTATGTATGTATTATAATTTTTTTAATATATTTATTTTTCAATGAACTACTTATTAAAATGTTTTTTTTTAATGGTTTTTCACCGTGCACGCACCTCTGCGATTTAAAAAAAAAAATGTAAATGTTTTTTTCTGCCTTCGGGGTCCTTCAGGGACCCCCTGACCAAGGCTAGGGGGTCAGGGACTCTCTACCCTGCCCCCTTTTCAGGTTCGCCACCTTCCTTTTCAACTCTCGCACTGAAAACAAACAAAATGGCGGCCGACACTTCCTGATTTTGACCGATTCGAACGTTGACTGACATGTAACAACCAATCAGAATTACGCTCGCGCACGTTAGGGTGCGCGCACGGTGCGCGGCTATAGATATGTATGTGCTTTTAACTGCAATTTTCTCAGGAACTACTGAACAGATTGACTCCATATATGCAAAAGGCACATGCCTGACCTGAGGACTACCTCTTTGCCAAATTTCAAGTAATTCTGTTCAGCCGTTCGGGCTGTACCTTCGACTAAAGGTCCTATGGGAAAATGCATGGGGAAAACGCGTTTTGGGACCCCCCTTTTTTCTTGGCCCCCGCTTGACAAAACCATTAGTTTTGAAAATTTCGCGAGGATTCGTCAACCGGCGCCAAAGTTATTCAAAATAGAATTTTGAGATTTCCTATGGAAACACGGTCCTAACTATAACTATCTAATGGCGACCGCCAGTAGATAATATCCATATATATATATTTATACTTTTTCAAGAAGATTTGAAAACATTCGTCGCCAGGAATTATCAAAAACAACCATTGGCCCTACAACACAACAAATACCGAGCGAATCGGAATTGAGTTCGGAATTCGAATCGGAACCTGAAACGAGTGGTAACAGGGAGCAACCACTGAAGGCACCAACACCAATTCAGGAACTTGGTTTTTTACGTGTAGAGCGTCTGATGAGTCTACGTCCAAGACCTCAAAGACAGGAATACTCATCAAACAAAGCTCACAATCAAGGAGCAGAAGGCGGAAAAAACGCAGATGGGGCAAGAAAAACGGAAAGAACAACATACAGGCGCAACAAAAGGAAATAATCAGGACACCTACAAACGATAACACAGTAGTCAATCTTACAACTATGGCTCTGACACCAAATGAAGAAAGCATCCTTGCTTTAGGACTTTCATATTGCAAGGAAACAAACTTTGATTATATCCAAACAAGGATTGATTTGTACCACTTCACTCGTAAATTGAAACTGAGAAAATATTTCTTCAACACCAAACTAAGACAAGAAAGTAGAGATCAGGAGAGTATTACATCTCTAGAGCCTGGAACTTTAAGCGTGGCAGACTTAACTTTCCTAAAGGACATGACAGAATTGGAGAATGAGATCTCAGCAAACGAACAACCCACTGGGCAAACAAGTGGTATATCGGATCATAACACGGGGGTGTCTGTTAATACACCCTTTCGACCCAAATCTAGCTTTAACCCGTTGATGCCCAGGGACAACATTGATTTATTTGCAGAAAAAATGATCAAGGATCTCAAATCCCTGGCACTACAGAGTAGCAGTACTTTCAACAAAAGGAGGCACAAAGAACCCAAAGAATATTCAGAGGTATTACGCAAAATCAAGGACCGTTCCGACATAGTCGTAAGATGGTCAGACAAAGGGGGCAACATTGTACTTTGGCCCCTAGAAATGTACAATAAAGAAGCGTTAACACAACTATCGGACAAAAACTGCTACACTAGGATCAGTGCCACTAACATCATAAGCATCAAAGAAAAATACCATGCAAGCTTGTACGATTGGAGAAGGAATGGGCTAATAACAAGGAATGAGTTGGATTATCTCAAAAATGACTACCCTGTAACACCACAACTCTATTTGTTACCTAAGATCCACAAGAACGCAGTATGTCCACCTGGGCGGCCAATCATATCCGCCATAGGAAGCCTATTCGAAAACACCAGTAAATTCATCGATTTCTTTCTCCAGCCTTTCGTACAATCTTTGCCCGCATACACCAAGGACACTGGAGATTTTTTAACCAAGATTTTTGACTGCAACTGGCATGATGACTATTTACTGGTTACACTAGATGTACAGAGCTTGTACACGAGCATTAGACATTCGGATGGTCTCAGAGCTGCCAAACACTATTTGAGCACGAGGGATAAGAAGCTTCATGCACATACTATCATGATATTGCAAATGATGGAATGGTGTTTAGAGAACAATGTTTTCATGTTTGATAAATTGATGTATAGACAGGTACAGGGCACAGCCATGGGTACCTGCTTCGCCCCCAGTTATGCGAATTTGCATATGGGCTGGTGGGAGGAGCAGGTACTCAGGAGGACATACAATGTTCAAATGTCTAATAATGTCATGTTGTATCAGCGTTACATCGATGATATTTTCATCCTGTGGAGGGGTAGTGAACAAAGTGCTAATGAGTTTATTGCTGACATTAATGAAAATGAGTTAAATCTTAAATTCACAGGCACGATAAGCAAACATTCTATTGTATACTTGGATTTAGAACTATACCCCATGAACAACAAAGTGCATTCATGCACACACAGAAAAACAACATCAGGAAATGCCATCCTTCATGCACAAAGCTTTCATCCCATCAAATTGATTGATAGTATACCTTATGCTGAATGTTTGCGCATGAAAAGAAATTGCAGTACAACAGAGAGTCTGGTAATCTCGACGAATAACTTGTTTGAGAGACTTAGCAACAGAGGGTACAAAGATAAAACTCTGCGAGCTGCGGAGCAAAAATGTGCTAAAGTTACTAGACAAGAATTACTGTTTAAAACTGAAGCCAAACGACCTAACTCTGCGCCAATGACGTCACAAACGCCAAGGCTTATTACAGGATATAACATATATCACCAGAAATTGAGACAAATCCTGTACAGGCACTGGCCAATAGTGAGATGTGACCCCGTCATAGGACCATCATGTATTAAGCTCCCTCAACTGACTTTCAGGAGGGCGAAATCCATGAAAAATGAATTAGTCTGTAATGCGCCTGTACAAACTAAAGGCACTAGTTGGTTAAAATGTCAGAATGGATTTTTCAAGTGTACAAAGTGCAAAGCTTGTAAGCATGGAGTCAATATCAGTTCAATCTCCACTCCCTTATGGAAAACCCCATTGGAGATCAGGGAGCATTATACTTGCAAAACAGAATTTGCAATATATGTGCTACGTTGTACTTGTAACAAACTGTATGTGGGTAGTACCATTCACCCCGTACATGTTAGAATTTTACAACACCTCAGGGCCATTAGCAATAATGATCCAGCTTACCCTGTGGCCCGTCACATCAACAACATGCATAGTGGTAAAGCAGAAGACCTGACATACTTTGTTGTTGATTGTGTGTAGAAAAACATCAGGGGAGGGAACAGACAACTGGCACTAAGGAGACTTGAGTCCAGATATATTATCCTGCTGGACAGTAAGATTCCTAATGGCCTTAATGCCGATGAGGCATTAAATGTGCATCTGTAAGACAATAACTGCCTCTTAAAAGATTCGATGATCCATCCTTTTATTGCTGACCCAGTTAGTCACTGCTCGTTACCTGAGTTTCAAATACACTTGGTTTAAGGGAATATCACTTTAAATTTATGCTAATATAGGTATTAATAGCAGGTTACAAATTCCTTATATTTAGTTACACCATCAATAGCAATAGGGTTAGAACCAAGTAGTATTGGAGTTTGCCCACTGGGGCTTTATATCTCGACTGAGTATATTCACTCTTTCTCTTAAACATGTCATTCATAAAAAGAACGACAAGGTATTATTATTTAATAATATATTCTAACTATTGATGAGTATTGCGCTATAATTATGATGGTGTTAACTAGCTATTCCGTTTTTTGAAAAGTTGTATATATATTGTGAATTGGAAGAAAGACTTATCTTCCGTTGTGACTTTCTCTATGTTTATCATTTGTTTACAACGTTTCTAAGCAACTGTTTAATTAATTTCAGGTGTAGAGACTGTTTAAATGACTTACGAAAACTGGGTTGGTTACAGTGAGCAAGGCGGACTTGTTCCGCCGAAACGCGTCTGGCTACATTGTTATGAAATAAATCTTTTCCTTTGAAATCCCACGGTGTCAGCGCCTGCTTCAGATCACAGAAACTCAGGATTGGATCTAATATATATATATATATATATGTATATATAAAATCCACAAATATCGGTAACAAGATCGGGCTGTCGTGGGCGGTCCGAGATAGGATACTGATACTCCTAGTAATATACTCCAAAACTCTTCTCCAATCCAGGAAGAAACTCGGACACTCGAAATGCTGCAAATAGTTTTAATGGCAGGGTAAAAAACGACGCGTTTCAGCTTTATGCCTTGTTCACGCTCGTATACATATACATTCTCCATGTTTAAATACATATCTCGATGTGTTGCAAAATAGAAAAGGGGCTCAACCAATCAATGCCCTCAACATCCGCGTAACTGTGGCGGCCATCTTAGAAAGATATCAGTGTCTACAATATTGATTGCATTCATAGTGTGGCACAAATACTCCAAAACAAATCATATAATTCAAATCATATTTTTAAGTTGAATCAATTACAAGTCCACAGTACGCGCTGCCGAATAACAAGCTGCGATCTGTATGAATCAAAAGTTCATTTGTTGACTTTTCTCGTACTGCATACGTGTATACAAAACAATATCGTATTTATGTATTAGCGTACTGGTTCAGTTTACCTCATACAATTGAATGATATTACGCTGCCTGAAAACGACTAAGTACTGTCAATGAACAATAAAGATACATCTTTCAATTGAGTATCTTGACATTCAAGCCCAAGTGGGCTATGTCACAAAACGATATCTCATTCATAAATATTGCAATTAATGCCCCAGTGCGTAAATGTTTTCAAAATCAATATCGTTTTGTGTATTGGCGTACTAGTACAGTTTACCTCATACAATTGTATGATATTACGCTACATGAGAACAACTAAGTGCTGTCAATGAACAATAAAGATACATCCTTCAATTGAGTATTTTAACATTCATGCCCAAGTGGGCTATGGCACATAAACAATATCTCTACATGAATAGTACAATTAATGCACCATTGGGAAAAATACATGTATGCACAGTAAACTTATTCAATGAACAGACTCTACTGTCTCAATGAATACAAGCAGCAGCATCAGATCCAGTCAAGAATTCAATTATTCAGTGTAACTTCTCACACAATGATAGAACAACACAAGGCGATGTAAACCTAGGAGAGAAAGATTATGTTTAAAATTAATCAATATTATAAACAGACTGCGGACATTATTCCTTAAGCCTACTAATCATATAAATGAATTGCTAATTCTTCACTCAAGTTCAGCCCTTTGGGCGCCAGACTTTCCAAATCAATAATGTATTTAGATTCCAATTTTCTTAGGGACAATTCCCTATTGCCCCCTCTTATCCCCGGGTCCACATTATCAATAACCACCATGCGCACTAATGTATCATCCTGCATGTGGCTTTCACAAAAATGCCGAGCTATGGGATATTGTCTGTTGTTGTTCCTTATGGCATGCAGATGTTCCAATACTCGTTTTTTTGCTTGATGCTTTGTACTGCCCACATACCATCTGTTACATGGGCATATCAAGACATATACACAGTACGCTGTATGACATGTGAGGCTCTTTTTTATTACAAATTCCCCTGTTGAATTGGGTATCATCAAGACTTCACAGTCTATACTCCCTCTACATGCTTTGCATTTGTGACAACATCTGAAACCTGCTCTTCTTCTGGGTTTGTCGGAATCTGTGACGTAATTTTGACTGAGAACATCTCGCAGTGAACGACCTTTTCTGAATGTAATTTGAGGATTATCGCCCACATTTTTCTTGAGATGCTCATCAGTCAAAAGAACATGCCAATGTTTAAAAAAAAGTTTTCGAACATCATTGGCCTGGTCAGAGAATGTTGTAATGAATCTAATTCAATCACTACTCTCATCCTCTTTTTTAGAATACAGCAATTCATTTCTAGATTTCTTTTCAACTCTACAAATTGCATCCTGAATATTCTTGTTGCTATATCCCCTGTCCTTAAACCTTCGACACATGATGGTCTCCTCATACTTGTAATCTGTATCAGTGCTGCAGTTCCTTTTGGCACGTAAGAGTTCCCCATAGGGGATACTATGTACTAGATTACGAGGATGGCTGCTGTTAGCATTGAGGATGCTGTTGCCTGTAGTCTCTTTCATGAAAAGTTTGGTCGTCAAGATATTCTCTTTGACTTCCAAGCAGACATCCAAAAATTCCATATGTTCCTTGCTGATATGTTCAGTAAACCTTAAATTAAGGTCATTGATATTTAGTTCTTCGACAAATGTTCTAGCCGAGGTCTCATCACCACACCAAATGAAAAAGATATCGTCAATATAGCGCAGCCACAGGGTCACCTTCTCAAATTCAACCATGCGCATCACAACCTGCTCCTCCCACCAGCCCATGAATAAATTCGCATAGCAGGGGGCGAAGCAGGTTCCCATGGCTGTGCCCTGTGACTGCCTATATACGATGTCATTGAATATGAAAAAAATATTCCTCAGACAAATCTCAATCATACTCATGATCATCTGTGAGTGGTGTAGTAATGAGATTGATCTTGTTCTAAAGAAATGTTGGATGGCTTGGAGTCCTAACTCATGTTGGATGCTGGTATACAGGCTGCTTACATCAAGGGAGACTAGCGTGTAATCATTCTCCCAGTGTATGCCATCAATTATTGTTAAAAAGTGTATCGTATCTCTTAGGTAAGAGGGTAATGCCACTACGTACGGTCTTAAATAGTGATCAATGAATCTTGATGTATTTTCCAATAGTGAACCTATTGAGGATACTATCGGTCTTCCTGGAGGATTGATTAAATCCTTGTGCAGTTTTGGGAGTAAATAAAGAATTGGAATCTTGGGATGTGCACAATATAGATAATAGTACTCCTCCCATTCCATTAGGCCTCTATCTCTCCACTCATTCAGATTTTCCCTATACATTGTATAGGATGACAAAACTTCAGTCATATTAGACCTACAATAAAATTTTTCATCATTCAGTTGTCTTAGTCCTTCCATAAGATATTTCTCTTTGTCTAAGACAACCACATTCCCCCCTTTGTCCGATTGACGGATTACAATGCTATTGTCTCCTTTTAAGTCATCAATGGCTGCAATTTGTCTCATTGATGGATTTTTCTTATGACATATATATATATAAAACAGTAAACACACAATGCAGCCTTCCATATACCACAACGCTGAGCAATGTTGTAAGAATTTCCCTTGCATATAAATACCATTTCAATAAAGCAGGGAGAAAGAAACACATTTGAAAACTGCTTTAATGCACGGCAGAAATCATAATCCTGCAAAGAGAAATGAAAAAAAACATTGCCAGCACATAGGCTGCATTGCAGAAACATCAGTGTAGAAAGCTGAAAAGCTAACCCACAGAAACACACAAAATAAACTGGCACTGTGCCTTTAAGGCAGCCATGACCCCTAGCTTCCCATCATGCCTCAGGGGTGACAGGTCAGTTGTTCTTTGCGGAGAGCCGAAGGCCATGCTACAAAGAGATTAACAATATCTTGATCACTTGCCCGGGGAGGCGGGTGGGTTGCTTAGGACTTTGATGAGCATACCCCTGGAAGAGAACTAGGATTACAGGTAAGTAACTTATCCTTCTCTTCCAGGGGATCCTCATCATTAGTCATAAGCACATGAATACAATAGCAAACCCATCCCCTCAACCTGCGGGCAAGTAACCAGAGTACAATAAAGATCCATAGTAAGAATAGACCATTATAAAGACTCCAATCAAGCTAGCATTGGAACAGACTCCTCAAAGAGGCCTGGCCTACTTGGGTATCCGCTCTGGAGTCAGAATCCAGTCAGTAATGCCTGGTAAACGTATGGACCGATTTCCATGTTGCAGCATTGCAAATCTCGGCCATCGGTACATTGTGTAAGAATGCTACTGTAGCAGCCTTGCCCCTACTAGAGTGAGCTTTAGGGGAGGCTAACAGAGGCTTGTTCGCTATTTGGTAGGCCAACTTAATACAAGACACTATCCATCTTGAAATGGATCTTTTGGAGGCTGGAAACCCTGTCCTAACAGAGCCGTAATTTACAAACAATTGATCAGCCTTTCTAATGGATTTTGTTCCCTCCAAAAAGAACGTGAGAACCCTCTTGAGGTCTAATGAATGAAGAGACCTTTCTGTTGGTGTAGCAGGATTTGGAAAGAAAGAGGGGAGAGAAATTGTCTGATGTACATGGAAGTCAGACACTACTTTGTGTAGGAAGGAAGGGTGAGTTCTCATAACCACCCTATTATGATGGAAAACTGTATACAGTTCCTTCGAAGAGAGTGCTTGGATTTCACTCACTCTGCGTGCTGATGTAATAGCCACCAGAAAAGCTACCTTCCATGTAAGATGTTGTAATGTGGCCTTATGAATGGGTTCGAAGGGAGGACCCATCAATTTAGACAAACCTTCTTCAACCCCTGTAGGAAGTCCTTGACCACCTGAAGTTGAAAGAGAAAAGGCTGGTTAGGTGATTTTCTATATGCCGTGATGGCAGCCAAATGCACTTTTATGGACGTGTATTTCAAAACAGATTTGGCCAAGTAGAGCAGATATGGCAAGATTATCTCTTCTTGCCCGTTAGTTGGACTCCAACCATTATGAATACACCACAAGTAAAACCTTTTCCATTTAAAAAAGTATGAGGCTCTTGTGGATGGTCTCTTTGACTCCCTCAAAATAGAGGGAGGTTCCGTTCTGCAGGATTTTAGGAGCCATGCTGCCAAGCTCAGCGAGGGAAGGCTGGGGTGCAGAATCTTCCCTCCCATTTTGATCAGAAGGACCGGCCTGCACTGGAGTCTCCGATGCGGACAGATCGAGAGTTGCAACAGGTCCGGATACCACCATTGGCGAGGCCAATCCGGTGCTATGAGGATCATCATCATCATCCTTGATCGGATAAGCTTGGTTACCACCTTTGGAATGAGAGGGGGGGGCGGAAAAGCGTATGCAAACGTCCCGGACCAGTCTATCAAAAGAGCATTCCCCCTCGTTCCTGGTCGGTAAAACCTGGACACAAAGGCGTGGCATTTTCTGTTTCGATCGTCTGCAAAGAGGTTGATGGATGGATGACCCCATTGATGAAAAATGTCCGCTACTACTTTGTCGTTGAGCACCCAGTCTTCTTGTTCTTCGAAGTGTTGACTGAGGGAGTCTGCTCGCACATTCTGTTCTCCTGGCAGATGCACTGCCGTGAATGAGCGGTTTCTGGCCAACTGCCAGTGCCAGATCTCCTGGGATTCTAGAGACAGAGGGCGAGAGCGTGTTCCACCTTGTTTGTTCAAGTAATACATGGTGGTTGTGTTGTCCATTTGTATCAGGATCGATTCAGACTGAATCGACGGCTGGAATGCCTTGAGGGCTAAATAAACCGCCCGCAGTTCTAGCATGTTGATATGATAGGTCTGCTCTTTGCTGGTCCATCTGCCCTGAGTTTGTAGTTGGCCCAGATGCGCTCCCCATCCCTGAAGAGACGCATCCGTGATCAGAGATTGTTTTTGCAGAGGTTGATGGAATGGGAATGAGAAAGAGCCTCCAGTTTGCTCATACTCCTCGCCGGTGTTTGGCAACAAGAAAAAGAAAGCCTGTTTCCAACATCAGGAGTCTTAATGTCTTAAGAAGACGCGCTAGCCCTGGCGGTACACGCAGTGTTGTGTAAGCTCTGTCTTTTAACTACTTGCAACCTTTAAGAGCATTTTAAAGTTTTTAAAACATTTGAGTGTTTGTTACTTTGCCGCGCTACTCACGCATTCATGTCCTCCTCTCCTGACTGGTCCTGCTCTCCTCCCCCCCAAGCTCTCACGTGGTCTAGCGACCGTGAGGGTGTCAGCTGCTGCACAGCAGGGCTGATTGGCGGGGAGGAGCCAGGGGTCACAAAAGTCACACGCTGGAGCGGACGCGCGCAGTGGGCGCACCTAAGGCAACCCCGTCTGCGCCCGTTCGTGCCAGACCAGGTCCAGGGGCCAGACCCACTGGCCAACGGCAGGCTTACACAAGTATCGAACTCAGATCTTTCAATCAGAGACCGTGCCCCTTAAAAAACGAGACACTAACGGCACTCAAGAGAGAAGGTCTCCTCATCCCTCAGAAGGGAGACACCTGATCCCAACGTTGCTCTCATCCCGGGCCACCTTCCTCCCAACAGCACTGATACCTTGAAACTATCGGTCCTGAATACTCGCTCACTACAAAAACACGCCATTGAGATCCTCACGCTCCTACAAGATGAGGCCCCAGATATACTAGCCCTGTCTGAAAAGTTGCTGGACGAAGAATCCGGCCCCACTATACTGGCCGCTCTACCTGATAGCTATGACGCCTTCTGGCATAACAGACCAGCGGGAAAAAGAAGAGGTGGGGTGGCATTCCTATTAAAAAAACACCTAACCATGGAAAAAGTGTCTGGTGAATCTCTAGAAGGGGCAGGCACTCTATCAAGGTCTGTCACCACTCATCAAGTATAAATATCACCATTGTGTATCGCCCTCCTTAAAGCTCCCCACTTTTTATAGATCTCCTGACAGAATGTGTAACCAATCTCTGCTCTCACTTCCAACAGCTCCTAGTGGTAGGAGATTTCAACTTCCACTGGGATCAACAACCCAAAGAGGCTCAAGCCCGACCATTGGATGAGACATTCACCAATCTTGGGCTTTCCCAGGTAGTAACATCCCCCACGCATGAGCGAGGACATACCTTAGAGCTGGTCTGGTCCATTCTCCCCTCATGACACTATAGGACATCACCCCTTGTGCATGGTCTGACCACTTCTGTATTAATTTGCTACTTCCTTTCACCAAGTGCAATGCTCAACCCCCCTCGGACTGGAAACACGTTCGTAAGTGGTCAAAAATAGAGGGCCCGCCACTAATAAGCTCCCTCCGAGATTGCCCACTTAAGAAGCCAGAGACAGCAGACATTGATGAGTGGACCGAAGCCATTTCCAGCCGACTTCGTTCTGCCATCAATAAAGTTGCCCCAGAAAGGAAAATACAAATTAGCAATAAAGGCAAAAGTGCCCCATGGTTCACGGAAGTACTCAGGGCCTTAAAACATGTGCTCCGTCATCACGAACGACAGTGGCGCAAAAACTAGGAACCTAGAAGGCCCTAGCAGAGTAAAGAGTAAAAATCGCCATCTACAAAAAAGCGCTGCTCTGTAGGAAGGCGGACTATTATGAAAAGAGGATCTTAGTAGCAACCAATAAACAAAAAGAAATTTTCAAAATCCTGAAAGAACTAAGCCAAAAACAATCATTGTCGACACCATCCAACCAAGAACAATGCAATCACTTTCTTTTATACTTCTCCAATAAAATCCAGTACATTCTGACTGAGATTAATAATTCCCCATTTAAGCAACCACCCAATGTAGAGGAGGCCTCTCAGGGAAAGAGAATAGAAATCCTCTCATCCTTCCAAATCCTCCGACGCCTGACCAAGAAGATCAAATCTGGCTCAGCGGCCAATCCCTGCCCCCCCCAAAATCTTTATCCTAGTTCTCCCAGAAATTGAGGAGGAAATCCTCGCCCTGCTGAACTTCTCCCTGGAGACTGGGGAGGTCCCAAGCTTCTTTAAGGAAGACAGAATTATTCCCCTTCTCAAAAATGCCGGGCGGATACATCCAATATGAAAAACTACAGACCCATCTCCCAACTCCCCTTTCTCTCAAAAATCTTAGAGCAGCATGTCTTACAAAATCTTTCCAGGTGCTTGGAGGATCACCACCTCCTGGGGGACAGGCAAGCCGGTTTCCCGAGCTCACCATAGCACTGAATTGGTGATGCTATCGGTACTTGGCGACATCAGGCTGTCTGCTGACAACAAAAAACCTTGCGTGCTGGTCCTCCTTGACCTGCTGGCAGCATTCGACATGGTTAACCACGCCCTACTCCTAGAAAGATTGCGAACAACTGGAATTGGGGATCTGTCATACAATGGATCACCTCATTCTTGATGAACCGCACCCAAAGAATTCAGATGGGTGACTGGGTCTCAGAGAAGGGGCCTATTCCCTGTGGAGTCCCACAAGGGTCGACGCTTTCACCCCTCCTATTTAACATATACCTCAGTCCTCTAATTAATGCCCTCGCAGCTATGGAGTGCCAAGTTTTCAATTATGCAGACGAAACACAGACCATCCTGCAAATTGAAAACACCCCTCAAGCTCACTCCCGGGCTAAAGAGGTTCTACGATTCACGGTCAACTGGATGACGGCCAACTCACTTAAGATTAATCCAGACAAAACCGAGGTCCTAGCCATGACGGATGTTCACAACCCTTGGAACTCCCTCTACTGGCCTCAGGAGCTGGGGCGACACTCCAGTCCTGGTCCCAGTGGTTAAAATTCTGGGAATCAAAGTGGATGCCAAGCTTACATTGGCCAATCAAGTTTTCACGGTATTTGGTACCTGCGTGGGCCTACTCAGGCTATTAACGAGACTCTACCCTATCCTCTCATTTTCCACCATGAAAACAATTGTTACCGCCATGATCCTGGCCCACCTTGACTATGGCAACTCACTCTTCATTGGACTACCAGACTCCCTAGTGGGCAAACTCCAGATTGTTATGAATGATGCCGCCAGGCTCATCTTCAAACTACCTAGACACATGCGAGCATCACCCCTCCTCCAACGCCTCCATTGGCTGCCCATAAAACAAAGGGCCAAATTTAAGGGCCTCTGTATCGTTCACAAGGCCATTCACGGCCAGGCTCCCATGTACATCAAACAACGACTTGTGAAATACGTGCTAGGCTGCTCTCTAAGATCCTCCACGGAGAGCCTCCTACAATGCCCTCGTTTCAACTACGTCACCAAAGGAAGACGAGCATTCTCCACCCTCCTACCCACTCTTTGGAACAGGCTGCCGAGCCAACTCCACGCGGAAAGCCGCCTTCTCCCTTTCAGAAAACAACTAAAAACCATTCTTTTCACAGAAGCTTGGGCATAACGGTCACCTAATTACCTGGATCCATCGCTGTTCTTCTTGCAGCGCTTAGAGACTTTTCGGTATTAAGCGCTCAACAAATTCAAATTAACATAACATAACATAATGGACAACAGTGCAGAGGCTCTAAAGGAGTGCACATAATAATAGTAAGAACTAAGGGGATCATTAAGGTGGCGGTCGGACCACCGACAGCCCCTCGGTCTGACCTCAGTATTACACAATACCAGCGGTCGGGCCCACAGCGGTCAGACAGCTGCCTCTACCAGGATCAATGATCAAGATGGAGCGGCGGTCAGAATTATAGTCCCGAATAGAGGCGGTGCCGAGGCAGGCACCGCCGTTGGGATTACGACATCCTTTTCATGTCGGAAAGACCGCCATAAAAAGGCTGTCATAAATGGAATTTGGTGGCTCCAAACAGGCCTCCATCCATCGTGGGCCACTGTAAAGTGGCCCAGGGGACACATGTTGTGCCCCCACTCACCTCAATGCACATAGTGCATGGCACACGATGCATGGTCGTGCAGGAAGTGCTCCTTTTCACGGTGGCTTGTGCTGCAGCTCTTTTTCCGGGCTGCAGCACAAGCCGCAGTGAAATGGAGCACTTTGCGACTGCCAGCCTGGCGGTTACATCGTAATGCAGCGGTCGAATTGTCGCCTGGTTGTCAGGCAGTTTACTGTCTAATAAGGGCCTAAGTTCAAGACCCACTGTGGCATCACTAAAGGTGTTGGCAAAAACAAATATTGCAAACCTTGCAAAATTCTTATCAATACCAGAGACTTAAAGAAGGATGATCTGGCAAATGCAAAAAAGCCTAAAGAGATGACTAATAGACTTTAACATTGCCCAAAGCATCTCCTCAATCAAAAAATAGTTTATTAGTTAATTTAAACCATAAACAACCATAACAAAAGGTTATTCAACAGAATTGAACACACTAATGTACTCTGCCTGTTCATTTAAATGGAGCAGATAAGGAACAAAATTCACTCTAACATGTAACCCGTCCTGGTGTTATGAAATCCAGGATAAAACATAGCAGAAGTACTAGAAGTACAGTGGCATCATATCAATAACCTGAAATACAATGAGAGCGGCCCCACAAAACCAAAAGGGACACGGCACAGAGTATGACTTAAATGTCAAAATGTATAATTTCCTTTGGGTACATTTATTTACAAACACTCCACATCCACTCACATACGTCAAACCAGAAACAACGGGAGATAGCAGGATATTGAAACACTTATAAATTCTATTTAATAAAAAGCCTTCAATCACATATACATCACATTAAAAAAAATCGAAAAACATAAATCATACAGATTTCAAAATGTAAAAACCGGAAAGGACTTAAAAAAGACAGTCACATTTGTCATCAATGCATTTATTTGTAAAAGTACATAAAACCAACATATTGCAAGAATCAATGTGACATTTAAATCATACCAATAACAACAATCACCCTATGTGGTGCAGGGTAGGGTGCAGCGTTGACCTGGCGTGAAGACTGCTCCCTGGCAACCTGCCCCATACCACGTGGCAAGCCTGCAACTCACTTTTTACAGGGAGGGAAAAAGTACCAATGAGAGAGTTGCTTTATAAAAATCCACAAACAATATCAATCAGAGGGAACAGTGCATATAAAAGTTAAACACAAAGTGCATGTCTAAACGTAGACAACATAACAAAAACAGAACTTTGAGTGCTACCTTATAAAAGTGAATAAAAAACAATCAGGGAGGTCACTACATATGACATTTGAGCTTAAAATATTGCCTAGCATAGACAGGCCATCAAGAGAAATAGAGCAAAGTACAACAAGAATCAACAGCTGCCCTTTTTGCGCAAGGACAAGTTACACCCCATTAGAAAGTAATGGTTAACTGACACAGTGAGTGAGCATATTACAGGGAGTGTAGATTGATTAACTCCTGGGTGGGCCAGGGAAAAAACAAACAAAAAAAACTCAGTCAACTTGACTTGCAGTGGGTCAAATTGTCGAATGCCGCACCAAGCCACAAATGTATCCCAATGACTGGCGCACACCGATTTTGTGGAGGGACGAGGATATTGAAATAAGCGTCCTAAAGGCCCAACACCACCATCCAGTCTCTGGGGCCTAGGGCAGACGTTACCTGGGCTAGTGTGAGCATCTTGAATTTGTCCTTCCACAGGAATGTGTTGAGAGGGCAAAGGTCTAAAATAGGACAAACGCCTCAGTACTTCTTTGGCACTAGGAAGTAGTGTGAGTAACACACAGTTCCTACTTCAGTAGACAGCATGCTCTCTATGGCCTTTTTGCCCAAAAGTGTCTGCACTCCCTGCTTCAAGATGGACAGGTAGTTCTCCACCAGCTGCCCTGATGGTGGTGGAAGTTGAGGTGGGGTGGAGAGAAATAGAAGGTTGTAGCCCCAATGTACAATTTGGAGGACCCAATTGTCCGAAGTGATGGACTGTCACCCTTGAAGGAAATATCAGATACTGCCTCTGACGGGGTGGCTGTGTGCTGTTAGAGACACACTAAAACAGTTTTGTGGTTGCAGGAGGAGTGAGTGACTGAGCTGCACATTGTCCTTGTGGTCTTTGTGAACCACAGCCTTGGCCATAAAGGGCTGAAAGGCCTGCTGGGCTAGTAAAGAGATTCAGCATTGCCAAAACTGAAAACCATGAAAAAGGACACAGAGGAGGTGAAGTTGCTCGTAGAATTGTCTGGTGGTGGCGGCAGAAAGACCCAAGGAACATGCTGTGGCCCTGCTTTCTCTAAACCTTTCCTTAGATGAATCCTCTTTGTTGCTAAAAAGGCAAGAGCCATGAATGGCATGTCCATTAGGGATGCTTGGACATACCCCAAGAAGCCTGTAAACCTCATCCAGGCATGACACAGAAGTGACACATTTAGTTAACTTTTATTTGGAAAAGAGATTGTCTTTACCAACAGCTTGACAATGGGTTGGTCTTATAAACCTTTCCATTTGGGCTGATGTTCAGTTCACCATGTCAACTTGAAGGGGTGACAGTCCTACCATCAAAGGGTATTGCTGGCGGCCATCAAGCCAGAGATTACTGAGAGAGCGCCAACTGCCCTGAAACCCAATAGTACTACATGGAAAAATGTGTTCTTGTTCTGGTGTTCAGCGAATATCTTGAGGCAGAACGAAGGGGCTCACGAAACGACTGGGTGGGTGCCACTAGGAGAAGGAGATCTGGCAACTGGAAGTAAATTGAGTTCCAGCCTTTGGAGGTAAAAGGGGGGCTGCTCCTTGGAATTAAAGGAGGATGGTGCCCATCCAACTACAGGAATGTTATAAAACATTACCTTTTGTTGAAAAACGCCAAATGGTAAGATGAGGTAGGTTCACAAAGGTTTATCTCCAAAGAGATAAGAGCCCACGAAGGACATACCAGAACTGCACATCCAGGCGGTCTTCCGGACATGTCCTCAGCCAGGAAAGATGCTCCAACCGAACCCACAACTGAATGGAAGTAATAACATTCTCACAGTGAATTATGGCATTCTACACAACCTAAAACTATACTAACCCTTGTCAGCTTACAGCCCTTCTTTTTATAAGAATGAACCACCTTGTATAATGCTGCTGCCCTTCAGGACTCCATGGCATATTGATTGGTGACTTTTACGGCCCAAGACTGGCTATTTCCTGATTGCCCAGATTACTAATATGAGAACTTCTGTGGGGCACGTCACGCCAAGGTTCTTGTGTGCCAGCCCCGGTCACCAACTCCATCGTCTCACAAAGCCCACAGAAATAGAAGGAGTGCTTACTTCAGTGAGCCTTGCTCTTGTCATTTATGTTAAATGGGTAGAGGGAGAGTCCTATTGCCTTTACTACTTTTTGTGTTTTGTTTTATCTCTTTATTTGCCACTTTCATTGTCTGCCTATAGTTCGTTTCAGTTATTGCTTTGTGTTTGAGAAATCGGTTCCCCTATGATGCAGGCAGCACTTCGTCACCTGCAGGGGGATCATTGACCCTTTCAAATGTAGCAGGGTTGCCTCTTGCACAGAGAAAAGTGGACCATCACAGTTAGTCCAACTTTCAATAACGTGCTGCCCCCAGAGCACGTGTGAGTTTGTGAGTTGTGGCTGCACGGGGGACAACCTATTCATAGTGAGAGGGCGCACTCATCCAGTCTGCGCCCAGAGGCCCTAGTTACAAGTGTGCTGCAGAACAGACCAAGACACTGTGCCGTATCTAGAACATAGGTCCTGGCCTGTTGTGTTAGATTAGACTAGGTCTGGTGATAAAGGTGAGGATGTGTTCTAATGCTCACACTGAGGCAACTGTATAATGGTTTCAGGGATAACCTGCATGCTTAAGCATCTGACCAATAAGTGTTTGATATTTATTTATAAAGATTTATAAAGTGTGCAGCTACCCAATAGGGTTTCCCGGCATTAATCAGGACCAGGCATAATCCACAAGTTGCAGAGGGAAGTTAAACTTGATTGTAAAGGAAGGTCTTTAATTTTTTGCAGAAGGCTAGGAGCAAGTGACACGACCTAAGTTCCAGAGGAAGAGAATTCCACAATCTGGGGCCAAGATAGGCAAAAGAGCGCCCTCTCATACGGGCAAGACGGACTCTGGGAACAGAGAACAGAGAGAGGCTTGCTGATCTCAGCTGTTGAGTGAGCACATAAGGTTTGACCAGACTTTGTATGTATGTAAGGGGGCAACAAGCCATGTTTGGCCCCAAGACGCTTGTTCACCCTAAGCCAATGGAGTTGATGGAGCAAAGGTGAGGTTGAGGCATGGCGAGCCAGCCGAAAAAGAAGAAAGGCCACTGCGTTTTGTATAAGCTGTAGGCGATGGACGGAAGATTTATCAGCACCCAAGTACAAAACGTTGCCATAGTCAAGTCTGGATATTACCAGCGCCTGCATTACTGTTCTTCGAGCAGCTGGAGTAATTAACCAGAGGATTTTTTTTAGCCACTTAAGGACAGCAAAACAGAGACCGGTGCTTTAAGGGAAAGATTGTTATCGATGGTAAAGCCCAGAGATGGAGGTCACCAAGTACAGAAAAGTTAGCCACACGAAGAATAAGAGGGGCCAATGAGTCAGCGAGAGCTGGGCTCCAACTGTTAGAAGGCCCCGGAAGGCGGTAGATAAGAGCGCCGGAGAATGTGCAATTAGGAATCAGAAGTTCCTCAATTTTTCAATTGTGGAGCTTCTTAAAGATGATGGCAATACCGTCACCTATTTTAAGGGGTCTATTAATGTCTAACAGTTCAAAGTTGTCATTGTGTGTGGCAATGACGTCAGGCATGGACCCATTGTGAAGCCAGGTTTCGGTTAAGAAGACCACATCTGGATCAACATCTACGAGAAAATTAAAGAGGTGAAGTTGATGTTTGGGAAGGGAGTGACAGTTAAGGCTAAAACAACGAAATTCGGTTGTAGCATACAAAGGGGGACAAAGTGATTCCAGTGAATACAAACAGAACCCGCCTGATGCTGGAAGTTACAGGTGGAATGAAACTGGAAGCTAGTACAATACATAGGGCAGGTAGAAGGATCAAAAACCTAATAATGGACTTATCACTTTACCACTCGGTGCCTCAAAGTGTAAATATGTGAGCTGTAAATATTAAATGTCTGGTTCTATTATATTGCATGTCTCCCTTTGGCCCCCTCTCATCACAATACCACCGTGACCCTCATGACATATTTTGACAATACTGTTTCTTAATGCGGTAAGAGGAATGATTATATCACCTCTATGAACACCCCCTTGTATCACAGATAACTCACTTCTTATTTCCCAAAAAACCCTTAAATCTTTTGAACAAGGTGTTTCTTGGGCAAACCTTGTTCCACAAATGTGATGAGTTCCTGTAAATTTGTGTCCAAAGAATATTGCTTTTTCCATTCCTCTTCTTTCAATCGTGCTACTCCGTGATCAGGAGTTAACACATTTTGAAAATCATCCCAATCATTCTCATGACATTCTAGTATGTCAGTTGGCATACATGGTAGGAAATCAGCTAACACATTCTTTTTACCAGGCACATATTCAACTTTGTAAATCAAATCCTGAAGTCTCATTGAGATTCTTGCTATTCTTGCAGATGCACTGAGTAAACCCTCATGAGTTAATAGTTGTACTAAACGTTTATGGTCAGAGGGTACTTTGCATTGCCTTCCCCACACAAATTATATAAAATGCTGCTGGGCCCATACACAAGCAAGAGACTCTTTCAATTACAGAAATGTCTCTTCTGCAGGAGACAACATGTGAGAAGCGTAAGCAATTATATTTTCTTGCCCTCTGGATTTATCTGTGAGATCACCGCCCAACCCTTTACTACTAGCATCAAAAGTTACAACATTCTCTAACTCAGGGTCAAAACATTTCAATACAGGAGCTTCCTTTATAGCTCTTTTTATGTCTCCAAATTATTTTCTGCAATCTTCTCACCATTGAAATTTCACTTTGTTTTTCAACAGTTGTCTTATATTAAACACTCTATTTGAAAAGCTCTTCAGAAATTCAGAATAAAATTCCATTAGGCCAAGGAATTACCTCACTTCATCTTTGCTAGTTGATTGTGGAGCATTTTGGATAGTTTCATTGGTGGTAACACTTTCTCTGCACAGTACGTCACAGATTGCACCGTAAACTTGCACTTCGAATGCTCAACAGACAAACCACTCGCTCCAAGAATACCTAGCATACCTAGAACCTCCACCAACATCTTGTCATGCTCTTGCCTGTCCTTACCAAACACCAAAATATAATTCCCGAAAATACCTGGCGTTCCTGTATTTCCCGAATAATTGGTGCATGAGTCTTTGAAAAATAGCAGCTGCTGATGCCAACCCAAAGGGCATTCTTTTGTATTGGAAATACCCTATCGGAGTGATAAAGCTGTATATGATTTACGTTCTTCACACAATTGGATCTGCTGATAACCTGCCAGGAGAGCGATAGTGGAGAAACACCCTGCATTTTTTACTAAGGCTAACATTTCTGAGATCTTTGGAAGTGGAAATTTATCCACAACATTATTATTGTTCACATGACGATGGTCAATGCACAAACTAATCTTTCCATTACTCCATCTTGCTACCTCTACTGGAGAAATCCATTCAGAGCATTCAATGGGTTCAATGAAACCTGCATCGATACGTTTTTCTAATTCCTTTTCCACCTCCCCCCTCAGCAAGATTGGTATGTTCCTTACTTTGTGTACTTTAGGAAATGCACCCTTTTTCAAAACTATGCAATGTTCAAAATTATTCAGTTTTCCTATCTCACCACTAAACATTTTAGTGATTTTTTTTAAAAACATTTCTGCTACAATAATCTAATTTTAAGCTATTATCATGATTGGTTCAGGATTATTGTGATTCAAAACAATATCTAACTCTCCTTGATCCTTCCAACCCAACATTTCTTTTAGATATATAGTTTTCCATATGATTCTCTGTTCTTAAACCTGAATAGCAAAGGTCTATACCCATCCATATCTATCTTTCCACCAGAAAAGCCTTCAGGGTGAATGTCGGGTTCCATCAATTTGTCTCCTAAAAGTTTAACACATTTTGTCCTCCATATATCTTCATTGAAAATAGTGTATAGGGACAAAGAATCAGCGGACATTTGTACTTCTACACCCCCAAAAGTCATTAGACACAAATGTGTCTTTCTTCCACATCCAACTCTGAAATTGACATTTAGGATGAACCACTCTTTTGATTCAAAACTTTGTGCATCATTTTCAGAATCATAAATAGTGAGTTTCTTCACTTTGCTTTTGTAATTCGCTGAAACTACCTCCATCCACACACCTCACTTTGTAACCTTTCTTTTTCTTACAAACCTTGGAAAAATGACCTAACACTCCACAAGCTGAGCATTTCTGTTTGATTGCAGGACAAAATTTACTGGATGCTAGATTTGAACCACTATCGCAACAATAACATCTAAAGTTCTCTCTTTTTGCAGATTCATGGCTTTTGGTGCTCTCTTTCTTCGATATAATGAGCCCTTTGCCTTTAATTTTAGTTATCTCCTCTGAAGAATCTTTGCATTCTGTTATTAAAGTTTTTGCATGACTACTTGGTCTCCAATAAGCTGCTCCTCAAATTTGCAGTCCCCTGCAAGCTTTCTGAATGCAACAACATAGTCATCCACTGTTTCATTAATTTCTTGTTTTCGCCGGAACCACGTATATTCCACAATTCCCATACATACTTTTGACACAAAATGGTTATCAATATCTTTGAGGGCCTTCTGAAAAACATTCGCATCACCACCCCCAGGTGTTTTTGTCATTTGCTCATAAACCATTAAATCCTCTGGCCCCACAGAATGCAAGGAAATCTTTTACTGTGCCAGAGCCATTTTCCCCTTCTTTGTTAATAGTTTCAAGAAAATTCAGAAAGTAGGCTTTCCACTCAACCCATTTCTCACATGGGTTTCCTCCAGTAGACCAAAATGCTTGGGGTGGCTGGAGAAAGAGACATTTTGTGTTACTGTTTGAAAATGACAGTGTCCATTCTTCACCCTTAAGTGGAACTAGTTCAGAGGCCAGTGGAACATGCCCTACAAATACTTGATAAGTGTCCTTTCTTCACCCAAGAGGTGACTAGTCCACTATCTAATTTAAGCAGGAAATTAGCTTACACTCTGTGCCCCAAAATAACCAAGAAAATGCAAAAGAAAAATATATAATTCCAAGAAGGTACTTAGCCTAATTATTGCAGACTGTACAGAGTAGCACCATACTTGACTTGAATTCTATTACAGGACTGGAGGCTTCGGATTATGCTTTCTCTTTCTTTACTGTAAAATTTCAGCAGCCAATAAAAACGTTCAATACAGGTCGTGAGTCGGCACCCACTCCTGCCGGTGTCAGCCCTTCTAGGTAGTACGGGCAGACCTGACGCGGCCGTCTGGTGCTGGCGTGAGCCGTTTTCTGCTCCAGCCAATTGTGCAGGCCCGCGCTCGCGCACAGCGCGTAAAGCGAGAGCAGGCTCTTTTTGGGCTACTTTTGGGCTGTGTAATGCACTAATTAGTTTATGCCTCCTCGTGCCGCGTTCTTTTAACATGGAACGTCCCACAGTGTGCAACTCTCCCTGTGTGGACCTATGCCTTCCCAGGCTGCAAAAATAGGCTGGCCCAAGCCAGGGTCCATGTCCGATACATCTGTTTGCCTCCAGACTCAATCGCCAACTGGAGATTTTTTTCAGCTGGAGGCCAGACCCTCTAGCGAAGGCCACGTATGCCTTCTCACAGGACTGGTCGACGACCTTGAACTATGCGTTTCCTCCATTTGTGCTTATTCCCGGGGTGGCAAACCAGATCTCCCAGCATTAGGCGGAGATCCTTATGGCCATTCCCCTTTGGAAGGCCCAACCCTGGTTTCCCATGCTGCTGGAGTTGACATGTGATTGTCCTCTCCTTCTTCCGTGGTCTCCGAAGATGCTCCAGGGCCCTCAGGGGGAGCTGCACCCTCTAGTACTGTCGAGGCAGCTATCCCTGATGGCCTAGAGGCTTTCAGGCAACAATGGACGCTGCCAGGAATATTGCAGACAGCTTCATACTTCATCCAACAGGTCTGGGCTCCTTCCACGAGGAAGCGGTATTCGTCGGCATGGCGAGGAAGGTAGGGTTGGTGCTTGGAAAAACACGTGGATCCCATGGAGGCAGAGCTAGCCCAGGTGATTAATTTTCTCTCTCAAAAAGGCTCAGAAGGTTTATCATACAGGTCTGTGAATAACTTCTGATCCGCCATTTCACCAGGACACACACAGGTATACGGTAGACCCGTGGGGATGCACCCATTGATTTGTAAACTGCTCAAATGAATCCGGGTGGCAAATCCCCTTAAGGCTAAGTAATCTATGTTATGGGATGTTTCTAAAATCCTAGACCTGTTTGACAGATGGCTAAAAAACCTACAGTTGTCAAGGAAACAATTATAGGCGAAATTGGCCATGCTTCTCTGTTTTCACGTTCTATTGATTATAATGCTTTTCCATTGAATGATAAATTGTGTGGTTAACTGTCTGAAGGAATATGAAGTGTGTCCCCGGCCAGTACGTCCAGAGGGTTGTACAAGACTATTATTAATTGCCTTGCAAAAACCTTTCAAGCCTGTTACATCTGCCACTATTGTGAGATGGTTGAGATCAGTCATGGCAGAAGCTGGCATTGACACAAAAGTGTTTGGTGCTCATTCTGTAAGTCATATTAAGTCATATATGTTGGGTTCTAGTGTACAAGATATAATGAAATCAGTTGATTGGCCTTCTGATTCTACGTTTAAACAATTTTATCACAAACCTGTGGGCGATATTGAATCTGTTGTTCTTGAGAAGCGGTACATTAGAATAATCCGAAGCCTCCGGTCCTGTAATAGAATAAAAAATGTGCTAGCATTCGGTCCAAGAATTTTCAATTCTATTAAGGACATGGAGGCGAGGATTATCTCACCCAATAGGTAATTATCAATACAGCTCCAAACAGTCACCTTCCCAAACAATGAAACTGGTAAGAAAATACCATATATTGCCAACTTGTCGATCACGTTCCGATGCCAGTGGTGTACTAATCAATGTGCTGATAATCCTCCTAGTACAATTCAATCCCCCACACAGTGCGGAATCCTCGTCCTAAGCAATAAATATTTTCATGTATATCTGTGGGTTCCTTGGTATTGCAACAAAGCTTGTCGCCAAATTGTAATGATAGATTGTACATATATAAGTACAACACAAATGTATTCCAGTTAAAACACCAGAAGAACGGAGAGGACAAGAGATGCAACCTTCCTTGATCCATCCTCCAACGACTCCCACTTTTCCAGTTCCCAAAGGAATCTGGGACACTAAGAGAGGCATGCACTAAGAATACTCACTAAGATACAAATAATAATAGAGTACAAAACATAACAGAATATGTAAGCATGTGCAAAAGGCTTATACTAAACACAACATAATCTTTTATATGTTCTTATGTGGCTTTGTGAATTGGCTTCAAAATATCTAAAATGAGTATGTTGATACATAATTAATACAAACAGAGAGGATTAAGCCTTCTTTTTACTTTTACTTATAGCAAGTAGGAAGGTTTGCAGCAGATTAACAAAGGCCTGTACAGTATGTAAAATAATACCCATGTTGTGTTGTTTCCTGTATTCCCATGTTTTTCTATAGATAGTCTGTCTTTTGTTCCTAAGCAGTTGACAAAATTGAGCTTTCAGAATACTATGCGCCATGAGTTATGGTGTGTTTTGTGCGTTTCTAACCGTAACTGGTGAATTTTTGTTGTTTTGCATGTATCTGTTTTCAACTGTATTTTTTCAGTGAATTTCGATTTCTTTTTCATAATTCCCTTTATTGTCAACCTCTATGGCTCACATGTTTTGGCCATGTGCAGCTGGTGATTACCTATGGCCAGGCCCTGTGCAGGTTGCCAGTGTGTGCCACCAGGCCAATTGTCCAACCCACCGTGAAGGCTTACCGCCACTGTGCATGTCAGAGCCTTGGCTACAGGGCTTGGCCTATGACCAGGTCCAGCACCCAACTTGCAGGTAACAGCCAAGCTCTGCTGTGCATGGCCTTGGCCCTAGAGTAGGGCACCTCTCATGGTTATCCCCACTCTAACCATGGCAAAACATGCTTTTTTATTTTTTAAATCGTGAATTTGAAGATGGCCAAAAACAAATGCCCATTATCAGCCAATCACATTTGATGAAATGATTCAAATGTCATTGGCAGGGCTTCAATTTTCTGAATTGTGATTTTAAATGGCAGAGATCTAGAAAAGTGTTAAAATGTTCAAGCTGGTCTGTCAACTTTCTAAATGTTTACATCTCAGAAAACGAATGGATTTACACCACCAACATGCATGAACTCTGGCAGAGTAAATTTATATCTTCATGCAAGGTTTGTGTAAATCAGTTGAGCGGTATTGCTGTAGATGTGAGCAAAATTCCCTACAGGCGGTAACATGGGAAAAGATAATTTTTTTGACCTCACACCTTTCATTTTTTACCCCTTGAATGGATCTTCATGAATACTGGCATGCTTAATTATAGGTGGCTATGCTAAGCAATGGTCATTTTTGGTACAGATCCGTCTATCAGGTCAAAATACATAGGCATATCAAAAAATACCTGTTTAATGGTGAATGCCACTGAGTGATATTTATTTCCATACACAAACATACAACTTCCTTTATGCAGAAAATCAAAAGTACCAACACTTGTTTGGTTATAAGTGCTAATGAAATGTATTATTTACAAAACAGAGACGAGTCAAAACCTGAAGTGTTTGGGTCCTTCGCTTGGACCTTTCTCACAGGTATACAAAAAAGTATTCACTGCTATTTCGCTCCCTATTTCTACCAAAATGTTATCACCCATCACGTCACCAATGGATGAAGACGGCTACCACTGCAGTGCGCTTTCGTTTGTGCAACACCATGCCATTTTAGGTCTGAAGTTTGCCCAGACTTTTTGATTTTACTAAAATATGTATAATATATTTACTTACAGGGTCTTTCAGCTACCGCTCTTTATCCAGTGGTCTGATGTTATCTCATTCACATTTTGCTTCTGCCCGCTACAGCATATAACATGGGGCAGTGGTTCAGACTACATAAGCCACTTGTTAATGTAACCTTGAGTGACTGCATTTTACTCTATCACAATGAGCACATCCATATTCGAGATAGTTCCCTTCAGCACCAGTGTTTTTATTTTTGCTTTATAATTACTATAGTGTGGCGTTTGTGTTTAGAGCCTCCTGTGTTAGCAGGACTCTTCTGATGCACATTCCATCTTTATCAGATCAAGCGTCCTGTCAATGCTGTTGTAACTCTCTTTTGAAATGTATTCCTATTCTGACTGCTGCTATTTCACACCGCACCAGATTGTCCCTTAGAAACTCTTCTGTATTGTTATCCTCTTTTTACCATTTATTCTTTCTTTCATTCTCTTTCTTCTTGTCTTCTTTCAATCTATCCTTATTTCATTCCTTTTTCCTTCTCTCATCCTTTCCTGCATTCATTCATTCCTTCTTCCTTTCATCTTTTTTGTTTTGTTTTCTTCTCTTGTTCTTTCTTACTTTTGCTTGCTTTCTTTCAATCCCTATTTTATGCTCTTTATCTTGCATTCTATTTCTTTCCTTCTCTCTCTCTTTCTTTGTCCTTTTCTCTTACCTTCCTTTCTTTATATTTCTATTTCCTTCTTTTGTCCTTCCCATTCGTTCCTTCTTTTCTTCTCTTTTTTCCTTCTCATTCATTCCTTCTCTTTCCTTTTTTTGCTTCTGTTTTCCCATCCATACTTCCTTCTGTCTTCCCTTCCTTTTTTTCCTTTTCCTTTCTTTCATCCTTCTCATTCCTTTGTTCTTGCCTTTGCTTTTTTTCTCTTGCTCTTTCTTTTTCCTTCCTTTATTATCTCCTCTGCAATTCTTCTTCCTTCTTTCTCTCCTTCTCGTTCCTTCTTTCTTTCATTCTTTTCTTCTCATTGTTTCCTTCCTTCTTCCCTGCCTAATTTTTTGCCTTTCTTTCTTGTCGGACTTCTTTCTTTCTTTGTAGAGGCTTGCAACCAATGCCAGACGGATAACCTTTTCAGGTCTATGATAGCCAAGACCTTTTGATTTTACATAAATTATGTGTATAATATAGTTTACTTATAGGGGTTTCAGCCAGACTTCAGCCATTAATCTGTGGTTGATTTCAGTCATTCTTCTTTCACCCACTTCAGCTTGTATTAGGAAGCAATGTATCAGCCCACTTCAGCCCTTGGCTGAATTCACTACAAGTTTTGCTGCCCTTTCACAAGGAATACATCCACACAGAAAGTAGTTCCCTTCAGTGTCAGAGACTACTATGTGTGTTTTTTTTTAGATTGATATTGGCCCAACGTATTCCCAAACAATAAAGTTTTACAAAAACCATGACAAGACAAAACAAGAATTGCCCAAAGGCTTGTGGCCAACGGCAGAACTATTGGATTTGCCAGTGCTTGTTCTCATTTGCACGTAATATTCATTGAGTCAGAATTCGGGTTAGTAAATATAGTCTTTGTTCATCTTCAAAGATGACATTTTTTAGTTTTTCACTTTCTTTAGCTATTACTTTATTATGATGATTTATTTCAATTATTTTCTTCATTACTGATGCTTGGCTATAATGTTTTATATTTTTTTGGTCTTTGGTTTTTTGATTTTTATTCTTGTTAATGCACTTTTGAGCATTCATCAATCATGTATTTGTTCGTTTATCTTTTATTGTCACTTTTCCCCCCGCTAAGCATTTAAATATATGGATGTGGTTTTACACATTTTTTCCTTGCCATTATCACAAATGTGCCTGTTGTATTCCACTTCTTCACCATAATTATCTTAGTTTAATGTATTTCTCCTTATTATTCTCAATATCTTCTAGTTACCTTCAGACTGACAGACAGTTACAAGTGAGCAAAAGTATAGAAAATCAATTACTTAGCTCGGATGCAGAAATTAGCAACAATATTTTGTCAGATCCATAGCCCTGTGTGAAAGAAAAACAAAGGGAAAAAAAATTCACAATTAAAAACAGTTTTAAAACCTGGGAAACAGAAAGAGAATAGCAGAAAAAGTAAAGCATATCTAATTCATCATATATATTTATCAAGATGGGCTGTCCCCCATGTGTAATCCAAATGGGTATATAGTCCTTTATCAATGTTCAACCCCTTTGGGGCTTTGGTATCCAATTCCAGGAAGTATTTGGATTCTAACTGGCTCAGGGCTCGTGTTTCTATTGCCCTCCCCCATCTGTGGTAATCTATCAATGGCAAAGAATCTCAAAAGTGTACTGTTTCCTTTGTGCTTTTGTGAGATATGCCGTGCCACAGGGTACCGTTTGTCACCATGTTTGATAGCCTAAGTTGTACTTCCCACATATCATTTATCACATGGGCGAGCCAGAACATAATAAGTAAAATCAGAGGTGCAAGTGAGTGCAATAGTTCCCTTGTAAAGGAGAATGGAATTTCTCAACATAGGAACTGTTTTTACATGCTCTGCATTTGTTACAGGTAACAACCACCCCCTCTTGTGTTCTCCAATACAGAAGGGAACATGGTAATTTTATTCTTGCTGAGTCTGTCTTTGAGCGTCATCCCCCTCCTGTATATAATTCTCAGGTATTTATCCATGATCTCTGCCAGACAATTCTCAGTTAGCAATATCTGCCAATGCTTCCCCAGAGGGCATCTTCATTCACTCTCCTTGTGATTGTAAGCGATAATAAACCTAAAAGTAGCTGCTGATGTGGCCTCACTGCATATGTTGGGAATGAGAAGTTCCTCTCTGCTCATCCTCTGAACTTTTTGAATAGTTGTATTTAATGGGGATGTGTGCTACCCCCTCTCTCTGTATCTTTTCACCATATTGGTACATTCTTGTTGGTATACCTCATCTGTGCTGACATTTTGGTGCGCACGTAATAATTCACCAAAGAGGATACTCGGAACAGGGCTTTGGGGTGGCTACTTTGCACATGTAACAGCGTATTGCCAGCAGTGGCTTTCCTATGTAACCTGGAGGTTAATCTGTTGTTAATAACCTCAACTTTGATGACCAAAAAGTGAATTTCCCTTGTACTGATATGGCTAGTAAATTTTAAGTTCCGAATATTAAAGAATCTTAATGCTTCCTTGATGTTGCTTTTCCATATCACAAACAGATCATCAATATACATGATCCACAAGATCACATGGGTGTTAATTTCATCCAGGGCTCCTCCCACCCTCCCATAAGGAGATTGGCGAGAGTGGGAACAAAACTGGTGCCCATCACTGTACCTTGGATATGCCTGTAATCATTGAACACAAAAAGCTGTTATTCAGGCAAAACCAGATCATATCTATGATCATTTCAGTATGGAACAGGAGAGATAGTCACCTGCCTTCCAAACAATGTCTACAGAAATGTATGAAATCCCAGACAACTTACATCCAGGGTGAGAAGTAGGAAGTTATCTTCTCAATATAGGTCATCAATCTGTGTAAGAAACTCTCTAATGTCTTAGAGATAAGAAGGTAATGGTGTACCAAAGGGTCGCAAAAAGAAATCAATTTATTTAGAGGCATTTCCCAACATGAGACAATAGGCCTCCCTGGAGGGTTTTTGGAATCCTTATGAATCTTAAGGAGTAGGTAGGGAATAGGTACTTTGGGGTAATCGCAATGCAAACATTTGAATGCATCCCACTCAATTATGCCTTGTTCCCTCCACTCTCTCAATTCCTCACCATAAATGCAGTTTGAATCTTAGAGCACTTGAGGGCTATCAAAAATGGTGACACACTGTAGCCTGTGACATAGCATTACATTTGAGATTGTGTGCCATTGATAGGGTACCACAGACCAAAGGGGAGGGGGGGACAGTGGAACACAAGCCCTGAGACAGCTAGAATCCAGATACATCCTGGAATTGGATACCAAAGCCCTAAGGGCATTTGACATTGTTGAAGAGTTCTATACCCATTTGGGTTAAAAAATGGGGGCACAGCTCATTTTGATATATGTATGCTGTATGAGATTTGCTTTACGTTTTCTGCTGTTCTCTCTTTGTTTCTCTGTGTCCTAGGTTTTTAAACTGGTTGTAATTGTGTATTTTGTTTCCCCCTTCTTTTTTCTTTCACGCATGGCTATGGATTTGATGGAATAATGTTGACAATTTCTGCATTTAAGCTAAGAAATAGTTTTTCTATATTTCTGCCAACTTGGGCATTGTGGTTCTGATATTGCTCTCATGCAGGTCATGGGGTGAAAACTTAAAACATTCTGTATATGATTTTTGTACACGGGCAATTGGCAGAGACATCAGAATGTTTTGTAAGCAACAGTACTGCATTATTGAAATATAGAGTGGTAGGAATTATAGGTGTAGTCTAAAACGTTTAATGACTATTCAGGGCAAAAACAGACTTGGGCAAACCCACTTGGGTTTAATGTGACTGGACTTATGTTTGACTTGCCTTGAATTACGTCTTTACTTTGGTGGCAATGGGACTCCCAATATGGCCGACGTCATCTTTTGTATTGTAATTATCCATGTCTCAATCTGTTTATTGTAGATTTATGATCAATACTTGCTATTTTGTGGTATGATTAGGTCATGCCTGGTCAGAAAGTGCAATATACTGGATTAGATGATACCAACAGTTTTCATACAGTATGTTTGATGCACTTCAAAATGCAGATGCAAAAACCGGCATTTTCTGCTCTATAGCCCTTTTTCTATGACACTTACATGGTATGGCATTTATGTTTGGTGGAGAACACTCTTCACCTGTGAACAATGTGTTTTTTTTACGGCATAACGCTTCAGGTGTTCATGAATCACTGCATGGTCTCTTTATGTTATCTGGAGTTATGGATCAAATAGTAACATTACAGCAACTATAGAGTGCGCATTTCTTTTTAGTTTGGTTAGAGAAAAGTGAATTTGGACATTGTCTGGTTCCTCACGGGGACCGCCCACCACTGCCAAATGGACTCTGGGATACATACATATTGAACAAGTTACTTACCTTCGGTAATAATATATCTGTAAGAAACATAGGTTAGTTATAGATTCCTTACCTTAGAATTACCCCCAGGCGTCAGACTGGATCCGGAAAGTTTTTCGTCAGTAGTACCCCTGCGTGTCGGAAGGTGGCATCGGTCGACTCCGCGCCCGTCATTGGTGTCGTGGTCGCCTGGATGACGTCGCAGAAGCTACACAGACTCGGCCCTCACGCGCTGACGTCAGTTCTGTACACACCATCTACACCAGAAGCGCAGAGCCATGCAAGACACTGACCACTGGTGCACAAAACTAGGGCCCTGAAGGGAAACCCTTAACCCTAGAAGTCAGGTCGCAGAACGGGGAGGATGGGTGGGGCGGTAAGGAATCTATAACTAACCTATGTTTCTTACAGATATATCATTACCGAAGGTAAGTAACTTGTTCATCTGAAAGAAACAGTTAGTTATAGATTCCTTACCTTAGAATAGATACCCCAGCAATAGCAACCTCATAGGTGGGTCTGCGAACTAAGTTCACACCAGAAAGTCCTGGAGAACAGAACGGCCAAAGAAACTGTCTCGCCGGACTTGGCTGTCCAGTCAGTAGTGCTTGGTGAACTTGTGCAGTGAGGCCCACGTAGCTGCCTGACAGATGTCATTTAGGGGGTCCGCCCCGTCCCAAAGCAGAAGTAGCTGCCGTCGCCCTGGTGGAATGGGCGCACAGCCCCACTGGAGGTTCCTTCTTTGGCAATGAATAGCAGGCCTTGATGAACAGAACAACACTCCTAGAGATGGTCCGTTTGTGCATGGCCCGATCTTTCTTAGCGCCCACGTAATGAACAAAGAGCTGGTCGTCCACCCGGAATTGTTTGGTGCGATCCAAATAAAAGGAGAGCGCACGTTTTGGATCCAGACGGTGGAGCCTCTCTTCCTTTTTTGAAGGATGCGGAGGCAGAAAGAAGGTGGGCAAAGTGATGGTTTGGCCAATATGAAAAGAAGTGACTACCTTTGGAAGAAAGGAAGGTCGAGTTCTGAGGACTACCTTGTCTGGAAAAACAGCCAGAAAAGGAGGCTTGGAAGACAGTGCTTGTAGCTCACTCACTCTGCGTGCAGAGGTGATGGCCATCAGAAAAGCAGTTTTCAGAGTGAGGAGTCGGAGAGGACAGTTATGTTGCGCCTCAAAGGGAGCGCAAATCAAATAAGTAAGAACCAAGTTCAAGTCCCACTGAGGCATTACGAAGGGAACAGGAGGAAAAAGATGAGTAATGCCTTTGAGAAATCTATTTACAACAGGGGACAACAGGGGACTTGAAAAGAGAAGGCTGATCAGAAAGCCTGAGGAAGGCTGAAATGGCCGAGAGGTAGCCCTTAAGAGTGCCCAGAGCAGAGCCCTGCTTTGCCAAATACAGGAGGAACAAGAGAACCTCAGAAAGAGGGGCAGAAAGGGGATCCACATCCTTTGCTGTGCACTACGCCACAAATGTATTCCATCTGCATGCGTATACTGTCTTAGTGGAGGGACGTCTGGCTGCCAAGATTACATCACAGACTTCGGGAGGCAAGTCAAATGACGTCAACTGCCACAGCTCAATCTCCACGCAAGGGAGACGCCATTCGTGATCCATCATGCACCTGCGTTCAGTGAACCTGCCAGGTGTTGAACCACCAGGGATATGCCCTGATGTTCCTGATGTTCCAGTCATGCCCAGAGACGGAGGGCTTCTTGCCGCCTTGTTTGTTGCAGTACCACATGGCGGTGGTGTTGTCCGTGAACACCTGCACTACTATTCCCCGGACAGAGGAAAGGAGTGCAAGACGGATCGCCCGAAGCTCCAGAAGGTTGATGTGGAGCTCGGACTCCGTCGGAGACCAGAGGCCTCTGATCTCCGGCTCTCCCATGTGGCCGTCCCATCCCAGAAGGGATGCATCAGTCACCACTGTGTTCTGATTGGGGAAGGGAGAGGGATCTGGCGTTGACCCAATCCTGGTTCGTGATCCACCACTGCAATTGTCGTGCAGTGCCCTCCGAGATCTGGACGCAATCGAAAAGATTCCCCTGATGCTGTGTCCACTGGAACTTCAGGTCCCACTGCAGAACCCGCATAAGCCACCTGGCATGATCAGCCAGCAGGATGCAGGAGGCCATGAGGCCCAGCAGCCTCAGGGTCATCCTGACCGAAACCCGGGATAGATGCTGAAAGATCAGAATCATAGCCTGAATATCCCAGACTCGCTGTTCGGGAGGATAAACCCGAAACTGCGTCGTGTCCAGAAACGCTCCGATGAAGAGGAGCTTCTGAGAGGGGGTCAGGTGCGACTTTGGCACGATGATGGAGTACCCCAGCGAAGTAGGAGGTCGGCCGCAATCTGAAGGTGGGAGACAGCTGCCTGGGGCGAGCTCGCCTTCAACAACCAGTCATCGAGATAGGGGAAGACTGAATCCCCTGATCTATGCAGATGAGCTGCGACCACTGCCATCCCTTTCGTGAACACCGAGGGGCGCTGGTAAGGCCAAGGGGCAGCACGGTAAACTGAAAGTGTTCGTGGCCTACTGTGAACCGCAGGTAACGCCGGTGGGCCGGGGATATGAAAATAAGCGTCCTGCAAGTCCAACGCTACCATCTGTGAGAAGTTGGCCTGATATATGATGTCACTAGTTCTAGTGTACACCCTGTATCAGTCCAAACAACCCTTATGGTGATTGGTTGTAAAGTCAACCTTATAGACCAGCTATCCTAGTGGTAGCATGGACAAGAGCAGTCTTAGGCTAAACTCTGTATGGCATGTGAAGCCAGCTGTTATACCATTACAATCCCTTGAATACCAAATGAAAGGACACCACACCAGGTATATATAAAATTAGAATGTATTTATTCTAACATATACCCTCAGCACTCTTTATGAGTTCAGAGGTCTAAGTACAAACAATTTCTTAAGTAGCATACGTTAAGGTACACAGGAAAATACAGTTTACTAAGAAAGTGGTATAAGTACCACGTCACGAACAGGGAGTAGGCCTAGGGCCTAGGGAATCGCTGGGGCTACACTACCCTACCAATAGTTAGGAAGTGGGAGGCCCACGGGAGGCGTGTGCAGTGTGGAAACACACACGCGGGTTACATTAAAGTCAATGGGAATGTAGTAGTTGGCAAGATGGCGGCCGCGTCGTTGGTCGGCTGAGCGGGTTGCTCCTCACTCCTTCGGTGTTAGCTGAGGATGTACTGAGCTCTATTCTGACCAAGAGATCAAGCTGATGGATTTTGGGCACGCATAGTGAACTGATGCTGTGGCTGCCGTCGCTGGTTATTGACCCCCTTTATTTGCTCACCTATTTGAGTTGCCGGCGTTTCAAACAAAGATTTCTGGCTTACGGCGTAATAGCAATGGCAGCGAAACCGGCGTCTCGAGCAGCGAGAACAGCGAGACCGCGAGTAACCGCCGCACAGACCGGCACCCCGGTCAAGACTCGCCTGGCTGCAAATGCCGCTAACTCCGTTAATGCTGCAACCGTGGGACAAAGTAAGGGGAGCCCTATCCCAACTAATGTAGCTGGGGAGCCGGAAGATTTGGATGGTCTGGGCCAGGGGCTTCGGAAGGATTTTACCGTTGAGCCTTTAGGCTTACCTCAAGCGCGGTGTCCACTTATACCGACTATACCTGTAATGTTCACGCAAAAAACAAGCAGGAAGAATCGAGGAAGTGTCTCAGCGCTTTGCGCGAAGCCAGCTCTGGGTGTGGACGATCGGGAGATTGATGTCTTGGTCCCGGTGAGTGTGGAGAGTGCAAAATCGGGGGGGCCCGAAGCCACTGCAGTATTTACAATACCAGGGTCGGGTAATGATGTCTCTTCCTGTTGCATTGTGGGAAATGAAGTTCAGTTACCGGCAATGAAATCATGCGCTGATAATGCTATTGCTAAAATTACGGATGATGGTGGAGGAGCAAGTCAGGGCTCGACTGAGATTTCTAGTCCCGATGAAAGGATTAGGATGGCATATGATGCACTCGATGCTCCAACGGATACTTTAATCGTTCCAAATATGGTAGACTTACATCGCTTTACAGAGTCAAGTGAGCCCCCTGATAAGTTGTCTAGTGCCGATGATTTCTTCTCCTTATCTGATCACTCCTCTGAAGAGAGCTTTGTAGACGAGGGGATGGCAGCACCTGGCTTAGGTACCGGCGCCGGTGGGGACAAAATGAAAGGCTCCCTGAAGCAAAGGAAACTCCAGAACCAGGGGGAACGAGAGATGTCAGAGACTATAAGCGGCGTTACGGTCGCAGTCGAAGGGGCTGAGAGCCCGCCTGGGTCAGACGTGTCACATTCTTGGGATTATGAGGGCTCCCCAAACACAGTTATGTCTTCTTCGGAGACCCAGGTATTATCCCTGGCTGGGGTTGTTGGTACAAGTACAGAGAATGGTGAAGTAACACTGGCTACTATCTATGATTTGATTGTTGCGCATAGGGCGGAAACTCAGACCGAGAGTATTCGCATGCAGAACTCGTCCAAGAAAATCCAGAACTCAATTCGGAGGGTAGTGAAGACATGCACAGATATGTCTAACAGAATCAGTGAGGCCGAGACCCGCATATCTGTCTTGGAGGATGATCTTACAAAGCAGAGAGAAATCACGGGCTCCATAAAGGCTCACAGAGATGACGTTCTTTGGAAATTGACGGATTTAGAAAACCGTGTAAGGCGCAACAATCTAAGAATTTTGGGGGTCCCCGAGGGCAAAGAGGGAGTGGACGTGCGTAAATTTGTTGCCGAATTATTTGAGGAGGCTTTTCCAGGTCTTATACAGTGGGATTGGCGAGCGGAGATACAACGAGCCCATCGTTTTCCAGCTGTTCAGAGGAAAAAGTCGAGTGAGAGTCCTCATCCTCGAGCTATTTTTATCTCGCTTAATAACTTTTTGGCTCGTGAAGCCCTCTATGATATTGCGCGTCCCAACAAGAAAGGCCACGCCAAGGATTGTGACTTTTTCGTGAGGCCTGATTTCTGTCAGCCTACTGTTGATCTCCGTTGAAGGATGCGGCAGTTGATCCCGCAGTTTCAGGCTAAAGGTGTACAAGTATATCTACAGAATCCTTCTAGGCTAAAGATTGTTGATAAAGGTCGGACAATGATGTTCTTTGATGAACTGTCTGCTAAGGAGTATTTGCAGACTCTAAAGTAATCAATGGTGTGACTGTGTGGAGTTATTAGATTTTTTTTTTTTTTACTAAATAGAGCCAGTCTGGTTTGGAGATAGTAAATGAGGGGAGTGGGAAGCTTGGAGCCCGACTCTACATCGCAAGGGACGAGATCCCTTATGCCTCATGGGGTTGGTAAGGCACTGGGGAGGGGGTGGGGGGGCGGAGTGTTGGGGTTGGTGGGGGGGGTTGCACAGGGTAGGGGGATGTAGGGGTAGTAGGTGTAGGTTTGGGGTTAAAATTTCAGCAGTGGAGGCACAATCTTTGCTTTGGTTTGGAGGGAGCCCATTAACTTATTTTTCTAGGAATGGCAAGTTATATGCTATATATGCAATGATGAGCTTGGACAGAGAAGCTATGCTGCTTGCAAAGGGCTGGGAGTATCGGGGAGGGAGATGTGATTTGGAGGGGGCAGTATATAGTATATAGTATCATAAAAGATTAAAATTCACAGTTTGTTCTCTTAATATATGTGGATTAAATGACCCTAATAAGAGAAGGCTTTTGGCCAGTATAACCCAGGCTATGTCATGGGACGTTTTGTGTTTACAAGAGACGCATATAGCGTGGGCAAATAGAGGGTGGCTTAGGGGTCTGGGAATAGAATTGGTCACCTGCTCACGCCAGTCAACAAATCTTAGAGGGGTGGCTATTTTGTCTAAGAAGGGGATATTAACTGTTAGGAAACATAAAGAGGACAATTGGGGGCGTTGGGCAATGGTCGAAGTTGTTGTTAATAGTGTAAAGCTTACAATATGTACTGTGTATGGTCCAAATCTGGATGAATCTGAATTTTTTGATAAAATTAATCTAGAATTGTCTACCTGGGCTCAGCCGTTTATAATTTGTGGGGATCTGAATATACATTTAAATGAAAGATTTGATGCTATAGGCCGCCCGGCTTATTTTGGCAGGAAACCTAGAGTTTTTAGGAGCTTGCGCAGCTTAGTTTTAGATCAAGGATTAGCTGATGCCTGGATCGAATTAAATGCTAATCAACCGGGGTATACGTATTTTTCAGCCCCTCATAAAAAATTGGTTCGGCTGGACTATTTTTTTGTCTCATATTCCCTGCTTGGAAATGCGAGGGTTTTTACACTGCCTAGGTTTATATCCGACCATAACCCTGTAGTCCTAAAAATTGAGTTTGATATAGGTACCCCGCGAAAGTTTGAGTGGACTTTTGACAGGAAAGTACTGCTGGATCCGGAGTATTGTAGCCATATCAAGGTCTGGATTTCCAGTTTTTTTTAGATAAATAGGAACACTGCCTCTGTAGGAACCGTTTGGGATGCATTTAAGGCGGGACTTAGGGGGGAGACCCTTAGTTTTGCCGCTTACAAGCGTAAGAATAATAAATCTGTTCTAGATAAACGTATAAAGGACCTAAACAATACTGAATGTGAGCTGGATAAATATATCAAAGAAGGACGGGATTTATCGGAGATACTGAGAAAATTAGCCATTCATAGGTCAGTTGTATATCAACAGTTTGCTGAGGAGGTGGCTGCTAAGTTTCAGATCCACAAAAGGGAATGTTATGAGCATGGTGAACAGTCTGGCAAGGTTTTAGCCAATCGACTTCGACAAAGGGAGGCTCAGAATAAAATCTTGAAGATTAAAGATATGCAGGGAACAATTCAGACAACACCAATTGGTGTGAGGAAAGCCTTTCAAGTATTTTATGAGAATTTGTATCGCAATGAGGGCACTGAAAAGGCGGAGAGCTTTATAGCAGGGATTGATTCTACCTCTCTGTCAGAAGAACAGAGAAATAGTTTGGTGGCTCCAATAACGTTAGAAGAAGTTCAGACCGCTATTTTCTTACTCCCCTGTGGCAAGGCGATGGGTACGGATAGAATACCCTTGGAGCTATATAGGAGGTTCTGGGGCGAGCTGGGGTTAGAGCTGGTGAAGCTGTTGCAATATGCTTTTAATGGCTTTCCGCCGGAGTCTTGGTCCAAAACGATTATTATGGTTTTTAAGAAAAAAGGGAAAGACGGGCTCCAATTAGGTTCATATCGACCTATTTCTTTAATTAATGCAGACAGCAAAATCTACTCAAAAATTCCTGCTGTGAGAATCTCGAAAATTATTGTGTCAATAGTCTCACCACGTCAGCACGGTTTTATTGCGGGACGAGGCACCACAGATCATGTTAGTCGGGTTATATCTCTTCTAGATTGGGCGCAGGCGACTGGGTCACGGGTCGGGGTGGCCCTGTTAGATGCTGAGAAGGCGTTTGACAGGGTCTCCTGGGCCTACCTGTGGGCAGTGCTTAGTTGGAAGGGGTTCTCTTCCGAATTCGTGAAGGCCATACAGACTATGTATATAAAGCCGGAGGCAGTTGTAAGGGTTTCAGGGCTGGAAACAGATGAGTTTAAGGTGTGGAGGGGCACACGTCAAGGGTGTCCCTGCTCTCCTTTGCTCTTCGCCCTTTATATAGAACCATTGATTCATAAACTGGAATGCGACATGCTAATTGCTCCTGTCAAACCTCGGCTACATGAGGTCAAAGTGTTAGTTTATGCTGACGATATAGCAGTTTTGACTAGTGATGTTGTCCAAGCGTTAGATAGAATTGAGAGCTTGACGAGTGATTTTGCCAGGTATTCAGGATATAAACTAAATCTGACTAAGACTCAGGTCTTGCACTCAGAAAAGGGATGCCCAGCTGATCTTAATCTAATAGTTGATCAGGCTGTATATTTGGGTATTAGAATCTCAGCGAAAGTTGAGGAAATCCCAGCCTTGAACGCTGACCCTATAATATTAGAGTCTGATAGGACTTTGGAGAGACTGGATCACTTGCATTTATCACTTTATGGAAGAAGCAACGTCATCAAAATGATGATTTTCCCGAAGTTTCTGTATATATTTAGGGCGATTCCGTTAATTTTTCCTAATTCCTTATTTGTGAAGATAGACAGACTTTGTTCTCGGTTCCTTTGGAGTTACAAAAGGTCAAGAAGAGCCATGAAATGGCTTTTTATGCCAATTAGTCGAGGTGGGTGGGCCATTCCAAATTTTCGTTTGTATTATTATGTTTCGATGCTTCAATACTGTCGTATTCTGATTTATGGTGAAAGGGCTGTCATGGATCCGGCAGTAACCCCTTCTATTTTTGAAATGGTTCTCGGTATAGAAGTACGGTACTTATTAGTTAGGGTTATTGAACCTAGCTACCACAAAAAAACTAGATTTAAGGTCTTGGCCGCAGCTTTTTATGTTTGGAAAAAGATAGGTTTGCTGTGTGGGATAAATAAAGTTAATGTTTATACACCGATTGGGCTTCCCGGGGCTTTATCCATAGTCCTTATGGACTCTGTTGCTCGGAAGTGGCGGCTGGCCGGTATCAGGACTTTGGGGGATATATGTGAACATGGCCAATTAATGCCCTATGCTTTAGTGAGTGAAAAATTTAATTTGGGAAGGGGGGATTTAAATAAAGCTATTACAGACGGTATATGCTCACTTGAGGGAATCCCGATACTTAAAGTGTTAAGTTCTAAGGCGAATCTTTCTCAGCTATACAAAGAGGTTAGCTGCGGCCAGCATGATGATCTCCAAATCCAGGAACTTAAATGGAATAGGAATATAGGGATTCAGAATTTAGACTTGCAGGAGTCGCTAGAAATGGCAAGCACTATCCTGTTTTCAGGGAGTTTAAAGAGCCAGTGTTTTATGTCAGTTTTCGATCTTTATTATACTCCAGCCAAGCTTGCAAAATGGAAAGTGGGAAGAGGGGACAAATGTGCGCGATGTGGTGAGAGCGCAGCGGAGGCTGCACACATGTTCTTTTTTTGTCCCTTATTAACCCATTTTCTTGGCGAAGTGCAACTTTTCCTGAACTCCTCTTTAGAACTTCCGGTAATATTTAATCCGGGCTTAGTGCTATTTGGAACTGAGCCTGAACTGTTAAATAATAGAAGGCTGGCACCACAAAGGGGCTTCTTATTTTTGAGTATGGCGGTAATTCGCCTTTGTGTCACCACGAAGTGGCTAAGCTCAGATCCACCCTCTTTTTTTGAATGGAGGTCTAGGATCCTTGCTCTATACTACATGGAAGTTGCTTTATATAAATTAAAGGGACATAGAAGAAAACAATTTGGGGAGCAACTATGGGCACCGATTACCAAGTGGCTGTCTGGTGGTGAACAGCTATAATATCTGTAAATGTCTTAAAATGATTCTCTTTGGTTTCGAGATGTATGAATTTTGGCCTATATGTAATGTTTATGTATTGCTGACACTGCTGAATAAAATTAAAATATAACAAGAAAAAAAAAAAAAAAGGGAATGTAGTAGTTAGAAATAGGGAGAATAAGGACGCTTCCGAAGTAACTAGGAGGAAGCAAATAAAGACTTAGATAGTCAATATCCACTGGAGCACCGGAGTACTCGCATTACCTCACCCACAGGAGACGGGTGCATAGGTGTGAAGATGTGTCGGGTGTCGTCGCTGGATCCTATGGATGCCTGACGAACAGATGCTGGCAGGCGGCAAGGAGGAAGATGTCCGGTGGACCCAAGGATGGATCTTGAAGGAGGAACACCTGCAAGCAGAGGGGACAAAGTCTGGGTTACTAGCCAGTGACCGTGTGGAACCAGGAAGGAACCAGGCGAAGTCGTGCAGAACACAGGTGAGGTCTTGAAGCTTGTCTCTGCAGCTGCGTGGACCAGGAGGCGTCGAGGACGACCAGAACCAGGGTACGAGCTGTCCCACAAAGCATCTTGCTGATGGAGGAGTCGACGTCCCGATTGGAGTCAACAAGCCTTGGCAGGAAAATGCAGAAGGGCCCCACGCAGAACTCGTGGAGTGTGGAGGGCTGATCTTCGGTGCAGATGGTGCTCGGGGTTGGGGCTTCTCAATCCCCAGAGCACAACTTCTAGGATGCCTCAGAAGCTGCGCTGGAAGCTACTCGCCAATTTTCCCAGGTAGCCGGTCCCACGTCTCTCGTCGCCTCCACGGATCTCAGCTCTGCTGTGGATGCGGATCTGGGTCGGAGAAGTCTGGAAGTCAAGGCGCTGGTCGGGCTCTGCAGTCGGTTCCTCATAGAACTTGGGTAAAGCAAACGGCAGGTCGCTTGTTGGTGCCTGTTTGCACAGGGTGGCCACTCCTTGGCCACAAGGGTGATTCTTCAGTCTTCTTGTCGTCGAATGTCGAAGGTCCAGAGTTTCGTGTCTAGTTTCAGTTCAGGATAATCCAAAGTCCTAGGGACTCAGCTCCCACTCTTATACTAATCTGGGGGGGCTGGTTTACCTGCTAGGTCCCTCCTATGGGTGGGACCAGGGAGGGGGGTGGTTACACCCCCTTCCCTTTGTCCAGTTTCGCGCCAGGGCTGGGGCTGGAGTGCCCCAGCACCGGTTTGAACCGGGCTATGCATGGGACACCTTGTGTGCCCCAGGCAGTGTCTCGTTTCTTTCATCCCTCCCTGCCCCAATACACCAAGTCCTGTCTGGGGTGGTGCTAGCACCTCCCAAGGCAGGAAACCTATTGTCCAAGCCTCCCTCGCTGGAAGGACTCCCAGCAGCAGGAGGTCAGACTTGTGTCCGTGGCAGCAGCATCCATTTTGTGATGCTGGGGCTCTGGTTAACTTTAACCGGGTAAGTAGGATTTCAACATGTCTTCTCCCTCTAGAAGGGGGGAATACTATCCTCATCACCAGAAATGGTGTGGGGGTAGTATTCCAAAGTGTTAGACACCTTACACAACATGTTTTGATAAAGCCAAACCATAGTTACCATAACCGCGAGGATTATAAGGCACTTTAAGAGTATATGGTAGGCGATATCATAGAACAGCTATAAGGACATGGTTCCAGAAGCTGCAGACAGGCTCAGCTCATGCTACAGCACCATCTCACATGTTAACAAGCACTCTGCCTCCAGGATTGTTAAGGCCTGCCATAGGAGTGGCTTACAGGTTGCCCATGTGTCTATATATAAGGTAGGTATAGGAATACTATAGCTAAGCAAGGGGTGATTACACGACCTTGCCCCAGCTGAGTGATCAGCCAGTTGTGTCATGATGGGAGGCCAGCCAGGGGTGGCATAATACATGCTGCAGCCCCTGGTAGGCCTAGGGTACACCTATGCCCTGGGTACCTAAGGTACACTGTACAGGGACCCATAAGGTGATCCTTACCAATTGGGTTATGTACCTAAAGTACATAGTATGAATTTAGAGAGAGAACAGCTGGGCTGTGGGTCTGATTAGCAGGCCCACAGCCACATCTAAGTCGAAAACCAGTAAAGCAAAAGCAAAAAGTGGGGGTGACCATAGGAAGCAGACCCTACTCTCCTACACCATCCAGTTTCCAGGGTCGAGGGCAGACAAGACCTGAGCCAGGGTCAACATTTTGAACTTCTCCTGCCGGAGGAAGCGGTTGACGTCCCGGAGATCAAAGATAGGACGCAGGCCCTTGTCCTTCTTGGGCACCAGAAAGTAGTGGGAATAGCAACCACGACCTACTTCTGGGGCAGGAACGCGCTTGATGGCTCCCTTGTCCAAGAAAGCCGTAACTTCCTGTTTGAGAAGGGCCAGATGATCCCCCGACATGCAATGGTACCGGGGTGGCATGGCTGGAGGGATAGTCTCAAAGGGGAGGGAGTAGCCCCTTTTCACTATCTGCAAAACCCACCTGTCCGACGTGATGCTGCACCAGTGGAGGAGGGTATGGCAGATCCTGCCGCCCACTGGCGTTTGATGGGCCTGAAAAGTCGGACTAGGAGGGTTTGGAGGCTGCTGTAGAGGGGCGGTGGTGGACTGGTCAACCTGCTGGCCCCCAGAACCAAATCGGTGGTTCATACATTCCTGGCCATGCTGAGGTTGAACAGCTTGCGCTGGCCTGTGGCTCGTGTTGGGGCACCCCTTCCGTGGCCACGAAAGGGGCAAAAGGCACACTGTGCAGGGTGCGTGGTGGAGAGGCCTAAGGACTTGGCCGTAGCCCAAGAGTCCTTAAAGCGCTCTAGCGCGCTGACTGCCTTGTCGCCGAACAGGCGACGGCCATCAAAGGGCATGTCCATCAAGGTGTTCTGGACATCCCCAGAAAAGCCAGTCGTCCTCAACCAGGCATGACAGTGAAACGCCACCGACGTTGAAATGGTCCTACCCAATGAGTTGGCAGTGTCCAGTCCACAGCAGATGGCAAACTTTGCTGCGTCTCTCCCCTCTGCAACAGCACGGGAGGGTACGGCCCAGGCCTCCTCCGGACACAGAGGCAGCACTTGCACCACCGTATCCCACATGGAGTGGGAATAACGGCCCAAGAGGCATGCGGTGTTCACCGACCGCAGCCCTAAGCTGGAGGAAGAAAACAACTTCTTCCTAAGCTGATCCAGCTTCTTGGATTCCCTGTCCGGTGGTGCGTTAGGGAATGCGCTTTGGGACTTTGAAGCTTGGACCACCAAGCTCTCGGGGGAGGGGTGTTATGAGATGAAAGCGGGGTCGTCCGGAGCCGGGTGGTAGCATTGCGCAACCATCCTATCCACAGGAGCCCCTGTGTTGGGCCTGGACCAGGTGCCCAAAAGGATGTCCGTGAGGGCTTCATTAAACGGCAGCAGGGGCTCCAAGGAGCTCGCTGCCGGCTGAAGCACCTCTGTCAGGAGGTTAGTCCTGACTGCCACAGTAGGTATCTCGAGGTTTAGGGCCTCGGCCGCCCTACGCAACACCACTGCGTAAGATGCTCCCTCCTCCGTAGCCACGGTAGAAGGAGACAACAAGCTAAGGTCTGGTGAGGTGTCCTGACCACTGGCATCCCCCAGTTCCTCTCTCCAGTCCTGGTCGTACTGCAACTGGTCAGTTAAAGGGTCACCAGACCCCTCCCAGTCTTCCTCACCCTCTTCTGGCTGCCAAACTGGCTGAAAATGGCCAGGGTGGAATACAGGCACAAAAGTACCCATCAGCGCCGGATCTGGCGTCGGTCGACGCCGGTCCGGCTCCGTATCCACATCGGGGTGGAATCTGGGGTCGACGCCGGCTGGAGGTCCAGCCCGAGTAGGCTGCGGATGTTGTGCCGGTGGAGGTGTAATATGGTCGACCGGAGCCGATCCGGATCCAGGCCTGGATCCAAGGAGGCCCTGCGCTGCCGAGGCCGGAGCCGCAGGCGTCAAAGGCCTAGGGCCCCCAGCCGAGTCAGCGGAGCCCGAAGGCGCACCGGCAGAGTCAGGATGCCTAAAGATGGCATGCATCACTTCGTAGAACTGGCAAAGCTGGGCAGGGGCCGCTCCCGGCCCCATGAAGGGAGGGAAGGCTGGAGTCGACCCTGATGTCGCCGCATGCGGAGCCCCGGTAGGGGCACCACCCGCACTCTCCGTTGCGTCGGCCGACAGACGAGGGGAACTCGAAGAGCGATGATGCTTCTTCGACTTCTTGTGCTTCGACTTACCTGACCCCGAGTACGGAGACTTCGACGAGGAGTGGTGAGGGCTCCACGATCGGTCCCTCGACCTCCCACGCGACCGGGATCCCGAACAAAGCAGAGCCGACTGCCGGGCCTTGAGTAGCTATCGGGACCGCTCCCGCAAAAATTTCGGGCCGTGGTTTGGCAGTAGGAGCACGACTTGGGGTCATGGTGGAGCTCCAGACAGTAGAGGCACACGTGGTGCGGATCCGTCACCGACATCATTTGAGTACAGAAACCGCAGGCCATGAAACCGGGCATCCCTTGTGCACCAGGAGTGGATGTTAGACTTGAAAAAGAAGTCGACAAAAGTTGCAAAAAAGTCAGTCAAAAAGTGACTGGGGGTACCGCACTCGCCGGATCAACACTTGCTGGCGTGGAAAAAGATAGAACTGATGTCAGCGCGCGAGGGCGGCGAATATATATATATATATATATATATATATATATATATATATATATATATATATATATATTCAATGAAGGATTCCTTGGTACTTAACGATGTAAGCACACCACCAACTGGCACATGGTTATCCCAGAGAAAGGGTTTCCATAAATGCAAAGTTTGCAGAGCGTGCCAATTTGGGGCAAGCAAAACTAGCTACCAGACACCTTTCAGTGAAGTGAGCAAACCTATCACCAAAACATTAACCTGTAAAAGCGAGTTTGTTGTTTATGTGTTGGAGTGCCCATGTGGCCTACAATATGTGGGCAGTACCATTCTGCAGGGCCACAAAAGGGTACTCCAACACATAAGAGCCATTAAAAATCATGACCAATCTTACCCGGTGGTGAGGCACTTTGAAGAAAAACACAATGGAAACCCTACGGGTCTCATGCATTTCCTTATAGATGCCATCACACCCAATAGGAGAGGAGGAAATAGAGAAAAGGCACTAAGACGCTTAGAGACCCGGTACATTTTGGATTTAGATACAAAGGCCCCACGGGGCCTGATGCTACCGAGGAACTCTACACATGCCTCTAGCTAATCATTTGCACAGAATCTAGCTGAACCAAATCTGTCATATTACATCAAGCTAAAAGTAATAAGGTTACTAGAATCAGAGATGAAATCCGCCCAACTCCCAACCAAACTTATTTTAAACACATTTATCCACGGTTTTAGACAGGGGGTATACTTTTAAGATAACATCACTTTACACTTTTTAGTAAAATAATATTTTCAGTATTTGCACTACATGCAATGGGCAAGATTTTATTAGCAGGTATTTATCTTTGAGCTGCTAACATAACAGCCAATGGTTACACAACAAGCAATATGGCTATATAGCACAGTAACCACTGTATGAAGTTTGTGGCAATTTCAGGTATTTAGACCTGAACGCCAACCAAAACCCTTAAAATTGGCAATACAGGCGAACCCTGCAATTACATTAGTGAGACAAGTAAAAAAACAAAGGCAGGCAATACATCTTAAGTTAAGCAGGGGGAATTATAGGTAACAAACATATGGAAGTAACAGGATACTCACAAATTGGGTTTCCTGCTAATCCGCTCTGAATTGGATACAGTCAGACCTAAGCACTACTGCCGAAGTCTAGCTAGCTGTCAGTTATAAGTTATTAACAATATTATATAAAAAGTTTTTCACATTAATGGTTTTATACATTGAAATCTGTTTTTAACCTTAACAGGTAACCAATCGTGAATATTTATTTATTTATTTATTATAACAATTGCTGCTATTCATATGATGTTTACTTAACTACTTGTACTTTATAATACCAAAAGTCTGTCCACTATGTTTATTATATGAACTACCCATTGCACTGCCACTTTAAGAGAAAATGAAAAAAATGCATTTAAACGTACCTGTTACCAAGAGAGCGCGTCATGTGATCAAGGGCCTTGGGGCTCGAAACGCGTCATGATGGCGGGTGTTGGAGGAGTTTGAATAAAAGACTTCTATGCACTAATAGCGTGGTCCGTGCTCCGTCACTAATATTGGTGGCAGTGGAATGCAAGTGGAGTTTGCAGATATATATATATATATATATATATATAGATATATATATATATATATATATATATATATATATAAATATATATATATAATTATATATATATATATCATGTGAAAAACTAATACTTTTCTTTGAGGCCTCATGGCAACAAAAGGCGAATTATGTGGCGCAATGCAGCACATTTAAAAAAAAAATATTTTATAAGGTTTTTATTAGCCACCAGTTGAATACATTAAACATAAATAGCACATAAGAACAATATGAATGCTGTCATCAAAACACGAAAACGAAGGCAATGACAATATCAGAAAATTTCAAACAATTGCAAACATTACATAAATTGATATATAGTAGACAAAGCGTCTACTAATCTCACTGAAGGCTCGACCAAACCCTCTGAGCGTGGACTCCTTACTTTTGCTAAAGCCAATTCAATTTCATAAACCCCCCCTCAGCAATACCCAAAATTCAGTGATCTTCGGACTCAGTGTTTGGATCCATGCCCTGGCAATGCACAAACGAGCACAAACTATAATAATCGAAACCAGAGATTTCGATAGATTTCCCGAATGAGCTACTGTCCCCAGTAAAATTTCTTTCTCAGTTAATTGAGTATCATTACTTAGTAATTTACTCAACTCGCGGGTAACCTCGACCCAGAACGTATTTAACTTTGGACATGTAACAAACATATGTCGGAGATCAGCGGCATATTCATTACACTTCGGGCAGCATGACTTAAAAGAAGCGTGGGTCGTAGCCCACTTAGAGATAACCTCTTGGGTATAGTACAACATAAAGATAATACGATGTTGCTGCAACTTCAGGTTAACTGAGGTAACTGCAGTATGGATTATAGCCAATGATTCATGTACTTCCTCGTTTGTAATATCGGTTTAAAAAATACGGTTTCATTTGGCTGTAATCTGTATACCATCGTCATTAGCGGCCGATAAGAATCTCTGGTAGACTTTCCCTATGTAGCCCGACCTGAAATCTGGAAAATTGCACATAATACCTCAGTTGGACTGGGTAGGGCTAATAAGCCTTCCCCTTTAATAAAATAATCCCTGACTTGTAAATATTTAAAAAACAAATGATGTGCTACCCCAAATTCTTCTTTCAGTGATGCAAATGATCTAAAACCTTGCTCATTATCCAGCTGTCCAAGCTGTGTTATGCCGCAGTGTTGCCACCTTCTCCCCACAGAGTAGAAAAGTATATCAGACAATCTCGGGTTACCCCAAAGGAAAGTACATTTGTGTAGATCTGGTAGTACATAAGCTTTATGTATATCTTGCCAGATCCGGGCAATATGTCTGACTTTCTTAAATCGAACCCTTTTATAATAATTCGGGTCAGCCATTTTGTACAGTAAAAACCCTGTGTTTGGGCCACAGGCCAGCTGATACGCAAACCAAATCTTGCCCACACCAGGTCCCTTAAGTAAACTCTGAATCCGATTAACAAAAGCAGCCCAAAAATAAGCTTTAAAGTCTGGGAGTTTAAAACCGCCTTGTTCATAAGTTAACTTGATATACCTAAGAGCTCTCCTTGCCCTCCGATAACCCCATATATAACTGCCTATAGCACTATCTAGCCGCTTAAAGAATGACAGGCGAACCCTCAATGGAATAGTATGAAACAGGTAAAGGAACTTCTGTGGAATATTCATTTTTACTACATTACACCTCCCAGTAATAGTAAGTGGTAACTTATGCCAACTACACAAATCTGCAACAGCCTTTTTGAGCAGTGGCTCATAATTGAAAGCGATAACCTCATCAATATGACAGCTAAGCCATCTTCCAAGAAAAGTAGCAGTTCTAGTGATTCCTAGCGAGAGTGGGACTGATTCAGGTTCAAAATTTAAAATTGACTCTGTCTTATTTAAATGAGCTTATAGCCCGAGAAAGACCCGAAACGCTGAGCCTCTTGAGTTATCACGGCTATAGCTTCCACCACTCTCGTGGTGTATATAGCAATATCGTCTGCGTACGCAGTAACTTTTAAGGCCATACCATTGAAGGACACTGGAGAAATACAAATATTATGAAGCAAATGCCTCCCTGCCGCGTACCGCACTGGATACTAAAAGAAGAAGAAGAAAGGCCATTAAGCCTAATAGCAGCAGTTGTTTTACAATATAGTTTCTGTACTGCCGAGATAAACCTCTGACCGAAACCTAAAGATAACATCGTATGCCTTAAAGACCCTCAAGGCTTACTCGGGATCCAGCATCAACATCCCGATCTGCTGGTTTTAGTGGCTGGCTACATCAAATGCAGCAATAGCTGTGTTTATGTGTGCAGCAGTGTCTCGACCCGGAACAAAGCCATGCTGTTGTTCAGATACCAGTAGGTGAATCAAAGGAGCTAGACAAGAGGCGAGAAGCTTTGACATTTTTTTAACATCCGCATTAATTAGAATATTGGTCAGTATGAACTCCTATCCTCCACAGGTTTCCCCTTTTTTGAAAAAACAATAATATTAGTTATATTCCAGGAGGGGGGCGCATCCCCACCTTGAAGTATTTCATTAACCAGCTCTAAAAAGACCGGGATCAATATATCCTTGAAAGATTTGTAAAACTCAAGAGGGATAGTATCTTCGCCAACCGCTTTGCCAGAAGGTAGTGCACTAATTGCTGTGTTGATTTCTAATAAGTCCGCATTTCTGTCCAGTTTGTCGGATTGAGATGAATCCAAAACAGACATTGAGCTTTCTTGCATGTACTCTATAGCTATTTGCTGATTAAAACTCGCAGAGTCACTACACAGATCAGCATAAAATAGCCTAAATTACTCTATTATATCTTGGGGTTTGGTATAAACTGAGCCATCTGCTCCTTTAATTTGCTTAATATGTGACTTGGCCCTCTGATCTGCTAACTGATAGGCCAAGACCCGTTCCACCCGTTCTCCATATTGTCTCGTTTTGAACTTATAAAAGCTATTAGCTACTCTGTCCTTTAGCCTTCTACTGAGCATTGCTATCACATCAATAAGCTGGAGATATATCAATAATTCACCAGAGTCCTTCAAGGCAATTGCTCTAGCATGTAGCTGCTCTAATTCTATGTATTGCCTCTGCTCATTTTCTACCAGACTTGCATTAAGCCGATTCTGCTTAAAAATCTATTGAAGTGTTGCCCCTCTCACATATGCCTTCAGACAGTCCCGAACTATTGCGCAGGATGCAGTATGTTGATTGTTTTCTATGTATTCCTTCAGCGTTTCTTGCATAAAGTTACATTGTCAGGGTTGCTGAGGAGGTGCCTGGGAAATGAAAATTCCTTTGTTGGCTCTTTCCCCTCAAGATGAAAACGTACTGTAAGCATAATAGGGTTGTGGTCCGATGTAACTTTAGGACACACCTCCATAGAAGAATTTTCTAGCATATCTTTATTAGTAAAAATCATATAGATTCTGGAGTATTGTTTATGCGGATTTGAAAAGAAGGTATAGCCTGGTATTGTAGGAAAGAGTTTTCTCCAGACGTCCTCCATTTGGTGTATGTGAAGTAGATCATGTATAGCTGCCCTCACCTGAGCCATTCGAACTCTTGCTGCAGAATTTTTAGTGTCAATTTTTTTTATCTAGGATACAATTAAAATCTCCCATAACTATAGGATCCCCAGCCCATTCCAAAAGTTCGGAACACAAAAAGGAAATAACCTCAGGACAGTCAACTTTAGGGCCGTAAACCATACATATCGTCACATTGCGACCATAAATCAAAAGTTAGGCAATTGCCCATCTTCCCTTAGAGTCGGCCAAAGTAAGTTACAGTGTTATTGTACATTGTTTAGACTTCAATAAAGCCACCCCACGAATAGATGCCGACTGTGAGGTGCACACGATCAAATCATAACCAAGTTGTTTAAAAAAAAGATCTATCCTTAAAGGTCAAATGCGTTTCAGCAAGCCCAATTCGGCTACCAATCGTCTTTTTCTGGCCTGATTAAGCCCAGAAACGTTCCAACTCATACATTTAACACAGGCATTGTATACGTTTTGTAAATTCAAATCAGTCTCCATCCACAGAAATAAAAGTTCTTTAATCCTGTGCCCTGTCTGTGCTATTCTAACTGCGACTTGGCTATTTATCCCCCTCCCTCCCCGGCTACCCCCCCCCACCTACTGACCCCCCAAAAATGGGCAAAATAGCCAAACCACAATCTCCACACATCCCTCACCCTTCCAACCCCCCACCCCGTGTCTTAGAAAAGGAATCACCCCCTTCCTTGCTGTCCCGGAATGACAGCATACAGAAGATGCCCCCCCACCCCCTTCCCTGAACCCCCCCTCCCCGAGCCCACTGCATCCCAGCCATGCCACAGAAAAATAAACATTAAATAGCAAAAAAAAAGGAGAGAGAAAAAACAAAACAAAAGAAACATCTTAACAGTATCATCTAAGGAAAAAGCAAGGACGTTTAGACAGACATAGTTAGAGACAAATTGTCAATCAACACCCCCTTTTTTTTAAGCCATCATTGAGCATCAGATCAGACTTTAGAAGTAGGCTGCCACTTAAAGAGTGCCTTTTTCGCCTCCTGCCCATTAAAAAAAAAATGTGTGCGACTATCCTTAATGACTTTTAAACGAGCAGGCTCCTGTAAAAAAAACCTGCGTGCACACAGCTTTAAAGGAGTCCATAAGTTGACGAAGCTGCCATCACTTGTCCATAGTTGATTTGCACAAGTCTGAACGCATAAGGATAGACATAGTATCTACTTTGATAGGAGCCGTCGGCCGTGCCTTAAAAAAAATTGCTTGGCGAAGCAAGAAATTGCCCAAATACACAAGAATAGGCCTTGCAAAATTTGGTTTGACTTGGCTACTTTGTGAAAGAAATAGGGGCAATCTGTGCGCTCTCTGAACTTGCGTGTCCATATCCCAATCTTCTAAATCAGGGAAAGCCTTATGTAACAGATTTACGATGAATGCCCGTGGGTCAGAGCCTTCCCTGCCTTCCGGAATTTCGAAAATCCTCAAATTCTGACACTGCTGCTGGTTTTCAAGATCTTCGATCTTAAATTGCATGAGAGCCATTTGAGAGTCTTGTGATTTAACCAAGTTCACCGTTTGGGTATTGACCTCCTCTACAGCTGCCACCCGTTGTTGCAGGTCGGAGACCTCAGAAGTTAAATGAGAAACCTTGACAGTAACTTCTGACAATGCTTGCTTGATTTCTGTACTGTGGACCTTGGCCTGCTGATAATAGTCTTGTGCTTCCACTCTCTGAATGGCGAGCGCCTGCATAATTCTGGAGAGGGAAGGTTCATCATCCTCGCCATCCCTACCAGCATACAGAGTATGTTGAGTATGCTCAGCGCTGCTCACATTTCCGGATTCTTTTATAGGCAATATTGAAGAGGATGCTGATGGAGGTATAACGGAAGTAGAAATCGTAGAAAGGATTGTAGATATAGAGGATATAGACCCTGTGGAATGAGCAGTCTCCATATCTGTTGACATTTGGAAAGAGCCTTGACCTGCGTCATTAGTCCCAGTCTGTAAACTGCCCTGAACATGCGGGTCCTCAGCGCTCATACCAGCAACCAAGAGCCTCGGGGTGTTTGCCAAAGTATTTGCCACCAGGTCTAGACGTCCATTATGAGAGGTAGCGTTAAGAATGTTACTAGGGTCCCCTGGGTTAGATAGTCTAGAGGCAATAGATATTACTTCGCCTTTTGAAGAGACACACTTCCGCAATGGGCTCACCCCCGAACCAATCTCTGCAGCACTTGCGGTTCCCTTGAGTCGCCCCAGCACCTCTGACACCTGTGCCTTGGTACCGGCTCCGATGCCCCGACCTCTGCCACCTTGGCCAGTCCGGATTGGTTTAAGGCCTTTCCCTTTAGGAACTCTCCCCCCCTCTGGGGTGTTGATTTTGAGACTGTTGGAGGCCCCTGCTTCACTGTTACAACTAGACATAATATCCTGCCCCCGTGAGAGAGCGTCAAGAGAGAGATCTAAGCATTCGGGCTGACTGGATTTTAAAGCATTATTGCTCCCGCTGCCATTGAAGTCACTGGTCTGCCCCTTGCAAATACAATTTTCGGATCTTCCGTCACTCTCACCCGTCCTGCCAGGACCAGTGCTCGGTAGGTTGACATTTGGCTGGATCATATTTGCCAGGGAGTCCTCACCAGTCAACCCGATGGACTCAAAAGTGTGACCTACATTAACAAAAACAGTATCAGCGGGGGAGAGGGTTAAGTCGAGCACTTTCTCATGAGCAGGATCCGCCGTGGTTACTTCTTGGGTTGTTGCAGGCGGCTCGGTAATACTGCCAAGGTTCGATTTGGGAGAGGCAGTAAGCACTGTGGGTATAAAAGGGTCTTCCATACACCCCCAGCCCTCATGTACAGCGGCATTTAGGAGACCGGTCATTTGAAGACCAGGGATGGCTGTCTCCGAGCCACAGGATCGGGGGAGTGCCATTGCCCTCCAAGAGCGCAGAAGTTTCAAGATCGGTTTCCCCAACTGGGGGACAGTTGAAGTGTCACATCCTGAGTTGCTAGAGTTGCATGCACCCACATATGCAGTGTCGCTTACTGGCACTTCTCCAAGCGAAACTCCACTGCAGATGACTCTACCGCTCTCCTGTACCACTGAGGCGTCCACAACTTCCGCAGAACCCCCGGCTTCCACCCGGGCCTCCGCTCGCCCCCGTCGAGTGGTTCGTGGAGGAGCCAGCCCCTTCCTCAGGTAGATACCCGGCCGCGTAGGCTCCCCTGCACCCGCTTAACGAAGACCCGTCACAGCCGCTACTGACGATAATGGCAACGATCTGTGATTGCAAAGATAGTAGCGGCAGCGCTAGTGGAGGTGTTCTAGTTAAAAACCACATTGCTGCATGGCCGCCATACACCGGGCTGCTCAGCTGAGTGATCCGACACATCCAGCCGCAAGGAGGCGGCCAAATACCGCCGCAGACGTTGGCTTGTTAGCTTTTGAACATTAGTTTAAAATTTGTCTTTCTTGGCTTCTCTGAGGACTAAATCCTCATCACTTCCCTTAACAACAACGATGTTACCAACAAGAGGGTAAATCCGCCATCTTCCTTTCCAGCCACCCGCCAAAAGCAAGCAGCAGCACATTTTGTGATAGCAATACTTCTATAATTTACTTGCACTCACGCTAATACTGCATGAACAAAGGTTTTCCAAATGTGTACCAATTTAACGCATCAATAAGCAACTGGAAGGTGAACAGTCAACCTTTGTGAAGAGCCTTCAACTGTGCATCAACACGTTTCTGCCTGGTTAGTAGCTTTTGATTCGTTTGAGTTAGATACAAAATATTTTATGTTAAGAACTGCAGATCATGGATTATTTGACAAATGCTGCAAATACAGAACTAGGCAGAATACGCCACAACAGTGCATAATTGCAGAGGTCCAGATTATTAGAAAACATAATATATGTTGAGGAAATACATTATGTTAAAGATATTCATCAGTTAATATTAAATAGTGTTTACCATATTTTTACATGACAACATTTTTTGTGTTATTTAGATGCCAACGTTTGTGACGCCCTGGCTCATGCTTAGGCTGAGAAGAAGTAGAGTCATCAGAAGTTTTATGGGGCAGGCTTTTTATTTTTGTTTTGTTGTTCAGAAATTAACTCCCATAGTAAAAATTAGCTTCTGGGGAAATAACAGAATGGTTCTGCCACACAGTTAGTCTTCCCCATCTGGAGGCCAGTCGACTATAACTGGCAGGGCAATCATGCAGGGAAAATCTGCAACAAGTGGACCTCCAGATTACTGATGCACTCCAGGAAGTGGTCCGCTGGCAGATGAACCCCTGGAGTCAGCAGCACACAATCAGTTGTTTTCTTGCCTATAAGTGTGGGGGTTTGAAACTGGTTTTGGCAGCAGGAGCCCTGCCAATATGGGACTCCTCAAAAGCCTGAATGAGGTTGATAGTGTTTGTGCTAATGGCACTATACCCCCCTCCATACAAATCCAACAGTGATTTCTTTATCTGCTTCTTATGGTGCCAGCTGCACAAGGGTGCAGTAGCACAGGCCATTACCAGAATTCCCTCTGAAGTAGGCAGAATGGGTGTGGAACCTCAGGTCATTACTAGAGGTCCCTCAGAAGTCATCAGAAAGGATGCAGTCCATCACCAGGTAAACCCGTTAGGATACATAACAATGTGCTTTTTTGCCAATCATATGGTAAAATTGTAAAGAGAGCCCTGCACCAGGTAACCAATTTTGTGACAAAAATGTGTTGTGTGTTCTATGTTCAACCACTTAATTAAAGTTCAGGCAATGGTTCTAGGGTAACAAACGCGCTGCAGAGTTATCATGGTCTATAGTGTCTGAAGAAAGGACATCCAGGAACTCCTGAGGCAGATGTGCTCCTGAATTTGAACCAGATGGTCCAACAGAAGCTGCATTCCAGGCCTCAGATTATGCATCATACCATTTGCATACGCATGCACCCTTTAAAGTATATGCAGATGAATGAACATGGTCATGCTTGAAATACCAAACACTCCGTGCACAATCTGGAGCTACACGATTAACTTTGGCCTAGTCATTTCATGATCCTAAGAACTCTGGGCAGGAGTGGTATCGTCAGAAAAGCGTTCAGGAGGCCAGAGTTCCACTCGAGACGAAACGCGTCACGGAGTGAGAACCGACTTAGAAGCATCAGTGCACAGAACAACTGACATTGCGTGTTTTCTGCGGTGGCCAACAGATCTAACCAAGGCTCTCCCCACTCTTGACAGAGACCTTTCACCACCTCCGGATGAGACACCATTCGTAATCCGCTAGGCAATGAAAGCTGAGTTTGTCTGCCCTGGTGTTCAGAGAGCCCACCAGGAGTTGAACTACCAGGTGAAATGCCTTGATGTTCCAGTCATGTCCAGAGGCGCAGGGCCACTTGACAAAGGGTCCACAACACCACCCCGGCCTGTTTATTGCAGTACCACACGGCGATGGTGTTGTCCGTGAACACATGTACCAGCCTTCCATTGACCGAAGGGAAAGACTTTCAATGCCAACCAGATCACCTGGAGCTTCAACAGGTTGATGTGAAGCCCAGACTCCGCCAAAGACCAGATTACTCTGATCTTCACCTCTCCCAGATTGTTGCTCCAGCCCATGAGTGATGCATCTGTCATAGTGACCAGACATTTGGATGGTGGTCCCACGTTGTTTGTGGGAACTACGTCCACGAAAAGGCTGGGAAGCCTGTTGACCTTGGTGGCTGAGCAGGAAAGGACGTGGTTGGCAGAACCTACCGTAGCCATGGAAAAGGAAAAAGGCAGACTGAGCTCGCATGCGCCATGGATAGGCCCAAGGACCTGGCTGTATCTGCTATCCTTAAATGCTCCTGCACTGAATCACCTTCTCATCAAAGAGGCAAGAGCCATGAAAGGGCATGTCCATGAGCGAAGCTTGGACATCCCCTGACAAGCCAGTGGTTCTCTACCAGACATGGCATCTAAGAGTCACTGCGATTTGCTCATGGCAAGTTCACATCCGATAGTGAACTTTGCTGCATCTGGATAGTCAGCAATAGCCTGGGCCTCCTCCAGAGACCTTAAGCAGCACTTGCGCAACGAAATCACACACGTGTGGGTTTATCATCCCAAAAGACACGTGGTGTTCACGACCGCAGTGCTAGGGCTGGTGGAAGAGAAAATTCTTTTGACAAAGGTATCCAACCTTTTGGAATCACTCTATGGTGGAGGGGTAGGGAACACACCAGGATTGATCCTGGAAGTGGAAGCTTGGGCCACCAAGCTCTCCAGGCTGGGTTGCTAGGTGAGGAAACTGTGTTTCTCAGGAGTGGGGTGATAATGGAAGACAATTGTCCTGTGTACAGGAGCCCTGTGCATGGCTTGGACCAGGCCCCAAGGAGGACATCTGTAAGGGTTTTGTTGAATGGGAGTAATGGTTCGGAAGGGGCAACTCAAGGCTGAAACACCTCTGTCAAGACGTTAGTCTTGACTGCTACTGTAGGTCCAAGTTCTCAGCCGCCCTCCGCACCACAATTGCAAATGAGGAACCCGCCTCCGTAGCCACAGTAGGGGGAGAGACCAGGCCAGTGTCTGGTGAGGTGTACAAACCACTGGCAAACACCAGTTCCTTGTACCAGTTGTCCTCTGATTCATCAAGGGGATGGTGGTAACCATAAGGGACCTCTAGTGTCACCCTCTCCAGGCCTGTCAAAAGAGAAAGGCACTGGCTCTATTTCGGAAGGATAGTGCCGGTCGGCACCAGCGTCACCCGGCACCCATCCGACTTCATGTAGGGCTCGGTTTGATGATGGGGCCTCCACTGCCGTGAGGCATCAGTAACGCCCGGAGTGACAGCAGTGGACTTGGTGTTGATGAAGATTGTGGTCTATGGGGTGCATGACCTCATAAAACTCCTTGAGTTGGGTGGGCATCACTCCAGCTCCTGAAGCTCAGGGAGGAGCAGAGCAGATCCTGGTGCAGGCTTCAGTGCGGGGCGAGGCCTGGAGCGCTGATGCTCCTGTGCATGGTCCGATAACTTGGACCAGCTTGGGAAAGTCGAAGGGCACTCGACTACTTCTGCTTATGAAACTTACCCAATGACTTGGTTCGGGACAACGATCATTGGAAGTGGCTCTGGGAGCAGTACCAGGACCTCTCTCACAACCAGGCTCAACAGCGACCAGGGTCATCCGACCTCGAGCAGCGTGGAGCTTCAGGGACTGTTCCTTCAGCGCCTTAGGATTCATGGCGCAGTATTTCTCAGAGGTCTTGGAGTCGTGCTCCCGCTCTAAGCATCATAGGCAAACCAAATGTGCGTCTGTCACAGACATCTGCCTGTGAAAGGTACCACATGGTTTAAAGCCTTTTAGGGGACATCGCTAACATACCAGGAGATGAAAATCTCAAGAAAGGTTCAACAAAAAGTTGAGGAAAAACTAAGTAAAAAAATGACTAGGGGAAGCTCTTTCCGGATTTGCACTGACTGGTACAAAAAGAAAAGTAACATCAGCTCGCTGGGATGGTGCCTATATAGGCACAGCGCACTTCACTTCAGGCATGGACGACACGGATGCCGAGGCTGAACGGCACCACCTACTGGCGCGCAGGGGTACTGCGCAACATTTTACAGATCCAGTGTGACGCCTGGGGAATATACTATGGTAAGGAATCTGTTGCTAGAAACCTCTACCAGATGCTATTCAACAGTTCTACAGCCATCCTCAGTGCCAGTCTTGGAACCATAGCAAGTGCATTTGCGCATCTATACCATGATACTGAAAATGTTTCTGCCTAGAGATCCGAAGAGTTAAGAAATCATCACCATGTGCAGTTCATCACAGAATGAAAGCAAGCTTGTGCTGCTGAAACCGATATGGGTTTGAGTGGTTTACAATACTGTGTGCAAGCCATTTTCTTTGGGTTTTTGTGCAGTTGGTAGTTGCTGGGCATCATCTTTGGTGATTATTCTAGTTTACTACTGCTGACCCAGAGGCTCAGCTGGTCTTGCATTTCATTAAGATAATCACATTACAGCCTTGGCACACTTTCCCCTCCAAGGAAGATGAGTCAAGGCATCAAGGCTCACTTCCAGAAGTGGTAGAGTTTGCAACTCATATACTATGGTATAATGCTCAAAATCAACGTCAAGTCAGAGATGCAAGTCTAAATTAAAAAAAAAATAGGCCATGAAGTAAAAGTAGGACAGACGGTTTGGTTAAATGATGTGCACAATCAAATGGAAGTAGCGAGTACCTTTGGGGTGAGATACAACCCCAAACACAGTTATAATACTCACTTGCTATAGTGATATTTTAAAATACCATGAGGCAACATGCCAATGTAGGTATATGGGAAGTGGTGCGGTCTGCCAAGGAAACATCTTGAACTCTGAATGCAATAGAAGTGCGACACTGAGTCCTACAATGTACCACGTGGGTATATGTCGGACCTCGCCCTCTGTCACTTTGGCTAGACAACTAAGCAGGAGAATGTAAATGCAGGCTGTCAGTTGATGAGTACCTGAAAAGTCAGTGCCAAACACTTAGTAACCCAAAACTAAATAATCATCCAAACATGGTTGTTGCCCAAGTCCAAGGCGATATTTTTAGTGTATGAATGAGCCAGTTTGCATGTCTCTGTTAAACTTACAGGGCTATAGGTGCCTAGTAGTTGATATCACAACTGGCAAATGCTTAAAAGAAAAAACAATTAGGAGGTCAACTGGTGTCCAGGCAAAATAGGGAGACTTCTGGCGCTTGCATCTACATTAGCTCCAGTTTTTCATCCCACTACTAATATTCATTCCAAATGTCATGGGCCTGTCTCTCAAAACTGGCTACTCACATTCATCTTTGGTTCACAGGCTTAAGGAAAAAAGTCAAATCTATTTGGGTAGGCGGTATTTAGACTAGCGCCAAGAAATCGGTTAGGGAGGTGGGCGTCAGTCAATCATTCATTTATATATTCACTGACAGGGCCAGGGGTATGTACTAAAACCACAGACACCGCGGCTGTGACAGGGTAAATGAGATTCAGGGTACAAGGGTGGCTTGAAAAGGTTATCACTTTTGAACAGTTGGGACTTAGTTCAATGGTTTCATAGCAAACCTAAGACATAGGATGACGAGGAAAACGCTGAATGTCCTTGGAATGAAAGTTCGGGAGTTGAGGACTCCCGCTAGGCCAGGGGTGATCTTTAGTGTGTCAGGAAGGATGTAGGCTCACCAAGCTAACAAATTGGTATGGGGGGGTCTAAACACACTGCTCAAACTGTTCTAGAATCCGACTGACCAGCCGCAGCCAACAAGCCACTAACACAAGGCTGGAACAGAACAAAAGCCTGTGACACTGAGGTTTAAAATAAAACAGATCGGGGCACTGCTACATCGGGTGGTACAGAGCGAGTCAGGGATGATACAGTCTCACCATTCTCAGTCCTTTAATGATTATCTACAAGTCATTGACCTCTGGTTACACAGAGGACGTTTGGGACACTCCTGGCCATTTAGGCTAGAATGGCTCACACGGAACAGTACAGCTTCCACTTCCTGCAAGGCAGTGTGCATCAACACGGTTTTCCTAAAGACCTCAGCCTATTGCACACTTGAGTGAATCCGCAACCAGCAGGATCCAGTTCATGACAAATGTACTTCTAGGCTGGTGCCAAAAGTACAAGCGAGTCCAACTACTGGCAGGATGGGCTAGTTTGTATTCTGTGATATAGGCAGTTAGAAAGCTAGAACCAACCACAACATAAAATGTGTTAAAACATGTGAACGCTCGCTCAAGCCTGGCAGGGTGTATGTTCCCAGGGTTTCTTGAAAACTGAGAGCGAAGCAACTGGTCAAGAGTGTGTGATGACTTAGACTGAATGTAGACCCACCCAGCCTAAGACAACAACCAGAATGTTACAATATGGAAACGGAAGCTCAAGAAAGAGTGTGCTTCCTCTCTAAATTTGACTTTGGTAAGCCCTTCTGTACCTCCACAATTTGCTACTGGTGTACCCTCTTAAGTCCCTAGACTATGGTACTAAGGTACCACAGCAGTGGCTTAACAAAACTTGACGGGGGCCTGATGCAAGGTACATGGAGGGGCCCCTGCTCCGGATTTAATCAGGAGCTCTTAGCCCAAAGTACTGAGCTGAGGGGGTTCCCTGCAGCTCGGGCCCCCCAGCACCACAGGGGCTGTGGTGGCCTGTGTTACACCAGTGTACCCCAGGGGTCTCCCATGGGCTGCAGCATGTATTGTGCCACCCATGAGAGACCACTCAAATTGTGACTTCAGGTCTGCCACTGAAGCCTGTGTAAGTTGGTGCTTGCACCGCTCATGACAGATATACGTTTCCTTACACTTAAGACCTGTCTCACCCCTCTGGCAGGCCTTTCAGTACGGAAGGCAGAGTGCTTGTTTATCAGTGTAAGGGTGCCCCTGCATGGGCAGGGCACCCTATAAACCCCAGAGTCGATTCTCCAGGCTTTGAAAGTGCGGTCAGCCATTTTTAATACATATAGTGGACATCAATCATTACGCAATGCCTAACTATATAGTGGCTGCACCGAACCCTGTCATGTTTGGTATCAAAAATGTTGGAATCATACCCCCAATGCCGATTCCAGTGTTGGAAGCATGATCTCATGTACTGGGGGGCTCCCTTAACGTACTCCTTCCCTGTACTCCCGGTTACAGCTGCCAGACAGATGTCTTGGACTGGGACGCCCCGAGCCAAGGCCGTAGTCGCAGTCTTTCCCCTAGTGGAATGAGCCCTTAAACCCTCCGGGGGCTGCTTCTTTGCCAAGACATAATAGATCTTGATGCAGAGAACGACCCAGCAAGAGATGGTCCTTTTCTGCACTGCCCTTCCCTTCTTTGCTCCCACGTACCCCACAAAGAGATGGTCATCCACCCGGAACTCTTTTGTGCGGTCAAGGTAGAAAGACAACGCTCTTTTTGGGTCTAGTCGGTGGAGACGCTCCTCTTCCTTAGAGGAATGCGGGGGAGCAAAGAAGGTGGGCAAAGTGATGGATTGACCCACATGGAATGGAGTCACAACTTTTGGCAAAAAGGACATAAGATAAGGAGGCGAGCAAGATAACGCCTGCAACTCACTCACCATCCCGCTAGATGTAATCGCCTCTAAGAAGGCTGTTCTGATGGTCAACAGCGGGAGGGGACAGTTGTGAAAAAGGCTCAAAGGGAGCACACATTACATAGGTAAGGACCAAACTAAGGTCCCACTGTGGCATAACAAAGGGCGTGGGTAGAAACAAGTGAGACAGCCCTTTTAGAAATCTATTTACACTAGGAAACTTAAAGAAAGAGAGGGCTGGTCTGGCAGCCACAAAAAAGCAGACAGAGCAGAAAGGTAACCCTTGGCGGTACCCAAGGCAGAGCCCTGCTGGGCAAGGGTTAGAATGAATAAAAGAATAGTAGAAAGAAGCAGAAAGAGGGTCAATGAACCTTTCTGTACAGTAGGATACAAATTTCTGCCATAGGCTGGTGTAAACCGTTTTAGTGGAGGGCCGCCTGGCCGCCAGAAAAAGGTTAGAAACTTCGGGAGGAAGGTCAAAAGCTGTCGCCGCTCAATCTACACGTATGGAGGCGCAGAGTTGACAGGTTTGCGTGGAGAACCCTCCCCTGCTGCTGCGACAGAAGATCCTCCAGAAGGGGAAGCCTGATCGGAGGATCGATACTCATTCTCAGAAGCTCTGGATACCAGACTCTCCTCGCCTAGACCGGCACCACAAGAATGACTTGGGCCCGGTTGCTCCTAATCTTCAGAACCCTGGGCAGGGGTGGTATGGGCAGAAAGGTGTACAATAGGCCTGAGCTCCTCTCGCGATGCAAAGCGTTGCCGAGCGAGAGCCGCCTTCGAAACTCCAGCATGTAGTACGGCTGATACTGTGCGTTCTCTTCAGAGGTGAACAAATTCTAACCAAGGTTCTCCCCACTGCTGAATGAGACCTTGCGCCACTTCAGACTGGAGACGCCACTCATGATCCGCTAGGCATTGATGGCTGAATTTGTCCGCCCGGCGTTCAGAGAACCTGCTAAATGTTGAACCACCAGGGTTATGCCCTGCTGTTCCAGCCACGTCCAGAGATGCAGGGCCTCTTGACAGAGGGTCCACAACCCCACCCCGCCCTGCTTGTTGCAGTACCACATGGCAGTGGTGTTGTCCGTGAACACCTGTACTAGCTTCCCCTTGACAGAGGGAAGAAATGCCTTCAATGCCAATCGAATTGCTTGGTGCTCCAATAAATTTATGTGGAGCCATGTCTCCGCCGAAGACCAGTGTCCCCTGATCGCCACCTCTCCCAGGTGGCTGACCCATCCCAGAAGTGAGGCATATGTCAAGAGGAAATAAGTGACTTACCTATAACTGTAGTTCTCCAGTATTGGATTCTTTCATAGATTCACATGCTTGAATCATTCCCCGTCCTCGAGATGGGAGCACTCAGTATTATTAAAAGTAATGTCCAATTAGACCCTGTCCTTATGTAAAAAAGGACTAAACTTAGAAAACAGCCAATCAGATGGCACCACCCTGTAGAACCTTCCTGAGAGAAGCTCCAGTCCCTCAGATTTTCAAGCACAAGTGCATGCAAGTAGAAAAACCGGAGAACTCTAGGTGAGCCTCTCCAGGGGAGGAGAGTGGGTCGCATGTGAATCTATGAAAGATTCCAATACTGGAGAACTACAGTTACAGGTAAGTAACTTATTTCCTTACTCCAGTATTGTAACTTTCATAGATTCACATACTTGAATCAGAGTAGCAAGCAGTAATTAACACATTTTCATTCAATAGACAGAATCTGTGAGCAACGTGAAATACTATTCCTTTCATGCATAAAGAAAATAAAGAACATCTTATCTACTGAATAAATACATATATAAAGAAATAGTTATACTCATAGGTATATATAAGCAAACATATAAATATATACATATAAATAAATGTACACATACAGAAATATCACAGAAAATGTGCATTAGAATAAGGATGGTGGGAAGAGATGAAAAAAGGCTCACCTTATTGAAAAAGATGCCTGAGAACCGCTTGTCCTACTGCCGCATCTCGCATAATCTCTGAGTCCAGGCAGTAGTGTTTAGTGAATGTGTGCGGCGTCATCCAGGTTGCTGCTCTGCAGATATCTGGAAGAGACACACCTGCAAACAGCGACATAGATGTGGACATGGCTCGGGTGGAGTGAGCATGGACCTTTGCCGTCAAAGGCTGGCCCGCTTGTTGATGACAGAAAACAATAGCACTCAATATCCATCTTGATATGCTCTGTTTAGTGAGAGGAAATCCTTTAATAGGTGCACTGTAGGCTATAAATAGTTGGTTTGATTTACGAAAAGGTTTTGTTCTGTCCAAATAGAATTATAGGCACCGTTTGACTTCTAGAGTGTGCAAAGCACGCTTGGCTGAAGTTTGTGGATTTGAAAAAAACGATTTAAAAACAACCGGCTCATTAAGGTGAAAGTCTGAGTGAACCTTAGGGATAAACCTAGGGTTTGTTCGTAGAATAACTCTGTCATGTTTGCATTGTAGGTAAGGTTCCTGGGTAGTGAAAGCCTGGAGTTTGCTAACCCTTCTCACTGATGTAAGAGCCAATAGGAGATGAACATTCCAGGATAGGAACTTTGTATCCGCTTTGTGGATAGGTTTGAATGGGTGCTTCATTAATTGAGCAAGCACTCTGTTTAGCTGCCATGTAGGAGGAGGGGCCCAAACTGGTGGAAAAATTCTAAACAGACCTTTGAGGAACGGATTCACCAGTCTACAGGCCCATAAAGATGAAACGTTGTTTGATCTTCGGAAACGGGAAATGGCAGCTAAATGAACTTTAATTGTCGCATGAGCCAAGCCGGAACGCGCCAAATGCAGAAGATATGGCAACATTTCCTCTGGTGATGAATGGAGAGGATGGACGTTAGACAATGTGCACCAAATGCAGAACCTCTTCCAATTGAGAGAGTAATTCTATTTAGTGCTATCTTCTCGTGGTCTAGCAAGCACGTCTACATTTTTGTGGGATCTTTAAATGTTGAAATTCTTGGGGCTCAGGAGCCAGGCTGATAATTTCAGAGAACTGAGATCTGGATGACGTACTTGTCCATGATTCATTGTCAATAGGGATGGAATCGGCTTGAGGTGGATCGGAGGCTGCACTGAGAGTTGGTGAAGTTCTGTGTACCAGTGCTGGTGAGGCCAAGCTGGGGCTATTAGCATGATCTTGCAGGGTTCTGTCTTTATCTTTTTCAGCACATTTGGAAGCAGAGGGATGGGAGGAAAAGCGTACGCAAATATGCCGGACCATGCTATTGAAAAGGCATTCCCTCATGAAGCCTGATGGGGACAAAAACTGGCGAAGTACCGGCATTTCGCGTTGTCTGGTTTTGCGGAGAGGTCTATGTTTGGCTTGTCCCACCAAAGAAAATGTTGTTGAGAGTGTGATGATTTAATTCCCATTTGTGGCAGGTTGTTTTTAGTCTGCTTAACGTGTCCGCTATGATGTTTTGTCTTCCTGGAACATACTCTGCTGTTAGCAACACCTTGTGCTGAATTGCCCAGCGCCAGATAGGTTGAGCTTCCTGAAAGAGCAGGAGAGATCTTGATCCTCCCTGTTTGTTTAGGTAGTGCATTGTCGTAGTATTGTCTGTCCTGACAAGCACCAAAGCATTTTGTATTCTCGGCAAGAACGCTTGAAGTGCCAGGAAAACTGCTCTCAACTCGAGAACATTGATATGGAGGATGGCCATTTTCTGCTGATTTGAAGCTCTTGTAGGAAAGCTTCCCAGCCGTCTAAGGAGGAATCCATTGTTATCACGAGAGGGGTGGCCTGAGACTTGAAAGGCAAGCCTTGCAATAGCTGGTGAGGCTGTGTCCACCAGGTTAGTGATGCAATCATGGGAGGCGTAATCTGGATTACAGCATTGAATGTGCCCTCTACCTGTACCCACTGCTTGTTTAGAGCTTCCTGAAGAGGACATATGTGTAGGCTACAGTGAAGAATGAGGTGAATACAGGAGGACACCATGCCCCTGAGAGATTTGTAAAGGCGTACAGAAAGAAAGCACAAGTAACTTATCTTCGGTAACGATATATCTGTAAGAAACATTAGTAGTGATAGATTCCTTACCTTAGAATTACCCCCAGGCGTCAGACTGGATCCGGAAAGTTTTCGCCAGCAGTACCCCTGCGCGTTGGTAGGCGTCGTCGTGCGGCTCCGCGCGCGTCGTTGGCGCCAGGATGACTTCGCTGAAGCTACTTAGACGCGCCCACGCGCGCTGACGTCAGTTCTGCACACGACTTTCTGTACCAGAACGCAGAGCCATAAAAGAAACTGACCACTGGTGCCATGAAACTAGAGCCCTGAAAGGGATGACCTTAACCCTAGAAATCAGTTCGCAGAACGGGGAGGATGCAGAGGCGTAGCTAGAGCTTGTGGCGTCCGGGGCTATCCCTCAAATTGCCGCCCATGGCATCCGCAGCTCTGTGATTGTGTGAGCTTGAGTCTCGGACTCGAATTTGAATCTCACCTCTCTGTCAAATTTCGGGCACAAATGCTTCTCACATGTATCATTGGAATGCTAGTTTTACATTGGTCTATTAACTAGTGCAAGTAAGTGTTAACTATCTGAACTCGCAGTTGTAGAGGGCTGCTCACAGCACCCCGGGGCCACTAGCTTAATTATACTGGTGTAATTTTTAAAAATATTTATAAACATATTTGTCATCCTGCCTGACTGTGACTGCTATGGGTGTCTCACAGGCTCTGCCGAGGCTTGCCCAGCAATCATGCTATCACGCACATGCTCACTGTGGCGGCCGGAGTCCGTGAGTCAGGTGACTCTAATGAATTTATGGTATAGGCCTCAGGAATTGAGATTTGTGTTAGGGCCTCTCACACCCTGTTATAGTCTGGGACTAGGTCCCATGTGGGACAGAGAGAGCAGCATGGAGTTTAGTGGTTCTTCTTTCCTGGTTTATCATTTGAGCTCTCTCCAAACAGCCGCAATGCCACATGTTCACAGACAGGTACTCTCATAAGCGTGCGTCGTGACTGTCACTCGAGACAGACTACTTTTGCACTTACCTGCGTGAATCTGGATCTGAAGGTGGGGTGTTGGATTTAGGGGTCTTTCGACACTTGCTGTGCTGCAGGCTTTAAACAGCAATGCAGGGTGGACTGAATACCCGACTGAAGACCAAGCTGATTCTGTGGCGTGGGCAGAAAAAAAAAATTCAATCTTTGCTTGAAGTGTTCTCTGGTGTATTTACACTTGGTGTGTAACTTGTCACTCGCTGTGCGACACAAGAGATATTTATGCCAGGACATCAGGGCAGGCTCTGGTGATGCTCATGCCACTACAACTCTGAATGCCTCATGTGCACCCAGCAATACCCCTTCTACATTGGCGGGGTGCAGTAAAGATCTGTGTTCTCTACTAAACTGTTGTCTTGTATTGTCAGTGGCTCTTATTGCACAGCTTCGCTCCAGCGGTTCTACAGCCCAACCGCAGGTCCTTGCTCTTTTTGGTGTTAAATCTTAGTGGAGCCATGTGACCGGCTTTCTAGAGGTCCATAGCTGTTATTTTAATTATAGTCAGCAGCAGCAGGCGTTTGCAGCAGTTTTAGATCTAAGAGTTTCTCGTTGCTCAAATGGGTCTAATTTCTGATATGTAGGTCTCCTCATCTTTATTGCTTGATTTTTGCTCGCAAGAAAGCGTCAAATGTCACTCATAACCACAATGAAATTATGAACATGGTACACATAGCAATCTGAAACCTTGGCAGCTATGGATGGCACGTGTCATGATATCATTTGCTGCCTGCCTTACTTGGTTAGTCCCCCCCACTTCTTTTTATAGGACTTGTTCCCACTGCCCTGCCACTCACCAAAGATCCTTTCCTCCCCTCGTGACAACCGTTTAGCTCTTACCTTCCTCAGGCTCCAGTACTCCACAGTGGTGGCAGGGTCTCTACCGCAGGGGTTGGTTCTGCTGCAGTCTGCAGCAAATCGCCCAGCACTGCCACTGCCCCAGATTCGACTCATAACTGCCAAGGTTACAGATTGCTATGTGTGACATTTTCATAATTTTAGTGTAATTATGAGTGACATTTCAATGACTATGAGTGACACTTTCTCCCGAGCAAAATCAAGCAATGAAGACGAGGGAAACAAATAAATATCAGAAATTACTCCCTTTTGAGCAAAGAGAAACTCTAACAGCTGCAAAGCACCAGAAAGGAAGGGAAGTACTCTAGTGCCCATGTAACAAGATTGGACAGTGGCCTTAGACACTCGCCTCAGACACTCTGCATCGGGCAAGGCTCAGGGGAGTGAGGGTGAGGCGCACATAAGTTACAGCCAGCCGGGGCGGTGTTGTGTATAAAATGGTATGTTCCGTTATGAGAAAATCCAAACATGGCAGACGCTGACACACCAAAAGAGGACGGGTAAATGTTTGACATAGGCAACAAAAGGGGTGTGCAGTTTCGTATTTTTTTTTTTATTAATCCACCATACGTTTTGACAGGAGAAGCACTTCTTTATCAGTTTCCCAGCTGACAACGGATGTCCTATTAATGTTAAACACAAAAGCATGGAACAACTATTAAAGTCAGAAAGAGTAATGGTAATAATGTGGAAAGTGTCTAGACTACTGGCCATTCAGAAAATGACATTCCCCATTTGTAACGTTGAAGAGAAGTCATGAGCACAAAGAAAGCTATATATAAATGTACTGTAGCACATAAACAGGTAAGCACTATCAGCCAGAGAGAGAATAAAAGAGCTGCACTGGAGAGACAGTGAGTTCAGGTACCTAATGTCTGTGGACTGATGCTGGGCTGCATCAGTTGCCTTAGGTGATAAAATATAACGTGTACTGTTTTAAATCGCTTTCCGAGCATGTATTTGACAAGAATAACTTTCTGAATTATGTTGCTCAACGACACTAATGTATGTTGCGATTTTCAGTGCTACAAGACGGTGAATGCAAAAGCAAAAGAGCTAATAAAACATAATACAGATCATGCTTTAAATTCATTTAGGAATCAGTCACTGAATGGAACATCTATTCAGGAAAAACACAAATCTTTCCCTCCTAAAGCTCGAGGTTAGCATCTCTCAGTATGCAAGTCACAGTATCAATTTGTGAAAAAAGTATCTTACCATCATGAAGTATACACATCAAGTGCTTGCTGACGAGACCCTAAACACCTTCCATAGCTGCCAAGGTTTCAGATTGCTTATGTGTGACATTTTCATAATTTCAGTGTAAATATGAGTGGCATTTCAATGACTATATGCGACACATCCGCATGAGCAAAATCAAGCAATTAAGTTGACTGAAGCATATAAATATAGGAAATTGCACCCATTTGAGCAACAAAAAACTCTAAGAAGATCTGAAAACTGCTGCAAATGACCTGTGGCTTTGCTGTTACTCAATATTTGTGACTACTGTAATTCCTATTTTTATGCTCTTTGTCTATGCTCAACGCCATTGTGTGGTATCATTAATATGCCTTATAACTTTATTTGTAAAGCACTCTAACATCTTTTAGCCCCTCTCACAAATTTTTCATTTGTTTTGTAGTGCTGCTCATACCAATGAAGGGTGCCAGAGCACTTTACATCAGACAAACATTATACCAACACAATGACTCTGTCGTGGGTATTCGAGTCTAGCAAAATGTTATTTGTAGTACATCTCCCCTGACAACAGCTGAAGTGGTTTCATAGAAAGTTATGAAACTGAAGTGATTTGCAATGTTCACAAGCATTTTGTCTGCTGTACTGCAAGAAATAGAGCACACATTTGAAAATAGCAACTGGGGGCCCAAGGCAGCAGGATGTTTGAAATTAAAAATATCCCGCAGTGTCACCTTAGTACTAGCACAGGCAGGCACGCACAGGCTTTAACCCACCAAACTCTCTCACCCATACTATTTTTTTGTCTAAATCTAGATGCTTATATGGCGTGAGGATTAAGGCTGATTGAAGAGATTTGTGTGTTGTGTCGTCGTGGTTACGCGCTTGCAATGTACAAAGGTCAATTCAAATGAGATCATCAGTATCCTAATGACCATTATTAAAACTTCAAAAAGCCTTTCTATTTTGGCCACAGGATATTGGAAATTTTGAACGAGACAAAGACAAAAGGGCGCCAGATATCATTGTCCACTGACTGAGAAAGAGTACAAACATGTGCCACCTCACAATGATCTCGCTGCCTGACCGCGCGCTGCCATTTATTGTGTAAATCAGACAGAGGCTGGTGGCACTTACTTGGGCAGTGGTCGCAGAGTCCGGAGGAGTGTGGCGGTGGCGCTCCAAGACTTGCTTGACACACCGTCTCTCAAGGTAGTGGCTGCAGGCTCAATTAGGCCGCTACTGCACGCTGTGGCAATTCGGGTTTGCCGGACACCTCATTATAACAGTCACCCTCCAGGCTGCAAAGGTGCATGCAAGGCTGGCTGCAGGCAGGTTCAGGCCGTGAGCCACAGCGGGCCGTGGCAAATTGAGTTTGCCGCCCCGGTCCGGGCGCCTCCAGTGATAGTCGTGCTGGCGGCCGCTCACGAGAGGAGAGCGCATCACTGCTGCCGTGCTGCGCTACATTTCAGCGCTAGGGCTGGCTAGACATTATGCCCAGGGCCGTCATTGGTAGCGCTTTCGCGCGCTAAAAGATTGACAGCCCTGGGACGGGAACCACAAACGGGGTACGTCGCTTAGCAAGCAGGTGCACTTGCTGTTCACAAGGGGGCCTAGCGACACTGGCAGCCCGTGGCGGCGGCCTTTATAATTTATTTGGGGACACGGACACTACTGTAGTGACTGACAGTAGTGTCAGCGAGTATCCAAATAAATTAAAAAGGCCGCCGCCTCGGGCTACCAGTGCCGTGCATCCGCCGCCCCCAAAATAGTGCCGCCCCCACCGCCCCCCGAGCTACGCCACTGGGAGGATGGGTGGGGCAGTGAGGAATCTATCACTACTAATGTTTCTTACAGATATATCGTTACCGAAGGTAAGTAACTTGTACATCTGAAAGAAACACGTAGTGATAGATTCCTTACCTTAGAATAGATTCCCCAGCAATACCAACCCCGGTGGTGGGTCTGCGAACCAAGATCACACCAGAAAGTCCTGGAGAACGGAACGGCCAAAGAAGCCATCTCTCCGGACTTGGCTGTCCAGGCAGTAATGCTTGGTAAACGTGTGCAGCGAGGCCCACATAGCTGCCTGACAGATGTCCTGCAAGGGAACTCCCCGTCCCAAAGCAGTAGTGGCTGCCATCGCCCTGGTAGAATGGGCGCGTAGACCCACCGGAGGCTCCTTTTTACCCAAAGAATAACAAGCCTTTATGCACAGAACGACCCACCGAGAGATGGTCCGCTTGTGCACGGCCCGACATTTCTAGGTGCCCACGTAGCCAACAAAGAGCTGGTCATCCCCCCGGAACTGTTGTGTGCGGTTCAGGTAGAATGAGAGCGCACGTTTTGGGTCCAGATGATGGAGCCTCTCTTACTCTTTTGAGGGATGCGGAGGCGGAAAGAAGGTAGGCAAAATGATGGTCTGCCCGATATGAAAGGCAGTGACAACCTTCGGCAGAAAAGATGGACAAGTCCTTAGAACTACTTTGTCCGGATGGACAGAGAAAAGTAGGTTTAGAAGAAAGAACATGGAGCTCACTTACTCTTCTGGCAGAGGTGATGGCCACCAGGAAAGCTGTCTTTAAAGTGACAGTTGTGAAGTGGATCAAAGGGAGCACACATTAGAAATGTCAGAACCAGATTCAAGTCCCACTGAGGCATGAGGAATGGAACAGGAGGGAAAAGATGAGTAATGCCTTTCAAGAATCTATTTACAACCAGGGCCTTGAAAAGGGAAGGTTGATCTGGAAGCCGTTGTAGGAGAGTAGGGTCTGCTTTCTATGTTCACCCCCACTTTTTGCTTTTGCTTTACTGGTTTTCGACTTAGATGTGGCTGTGGGCCTGCCAATCAGACCCACAGCCCCGCTGTTCTCTCTCTAAATTAATACTATGTACTTTAGGTGCATAACCCATTTGGATAGGATCACCTTATTGGCCCCTGTACAGTGTACCTTAGGTACCCAGGGCATAGGTGTATCCTAGGCCTACCAGGGGCTGCAGCATGTATTATGCCACCCCTGGCCTGACCTTCCATTATGACACAACTGGCTGATCACTCAGCTGGGGCAAGGTCGTGTAATCACTCCTTGCTTAGGTGTAGTATTCCTATACCTATCTTATATATAGACACATGTGTACCTATCAGCCACTCCTAAGGCAGGCCTTAACAATCCTGGAGGCAGAGTGCTTGGTAACATGTGAGATGGTGCTCTAGCATGAGCTGAGCCTGTCTGCAGCTTTCGGAACCATGTCCTTATAGCTGTTCTATGATATAGCCTACCATATACTCTTAAAGTGCCTTATAATCTTAAACGGTTATGGTAACTATGGTTTGGCTTTATCAAAACATGTCGTGTAAGGTGTCTAACACTTTGGAATAATACCCCCATCCCATTTCTGGGGATGAGGATATTATCCCTCCCTTCTAGAGGGAGAAGACATGTTGTAACCTACTTACCCGGTTAAAGTTAACCAGAGCCCCAGCATCACAAAATGGATGCTGCTGCCACGACACAAGTCTGACCTCCTGCTGCTGGGAGTGATCCCGGCAAGGGAGGCTTGGACAATAGGTTTCCTGCCTTGGGAGGTGCGAGCACCACCCCAGACAGGCCTTAGTGTATTGGGGCAGGGAGGGATGAATGAAATGAGGCACTGCCTGGGGCACACAAGGTGTCCCATGCATAGTCCAGTTCAAACCGGTGCTGGGGCACTCCAGCCCCAGTCCTGGCGCGAAACTGGACAAAGGGAAGGGGGTGTAACCACCCCCCTCCCAGGTCCCACCCATAAGGCGTGACCTAGCAGGCAACCCAGCCCCCCAGATTAGTATAAGAGTGGTAGCTGAGCCCCAAGAGATTAGATTATCCTGAACCTTCAACTTGAACAGAAACTCTGGACCGTCGACATTCGACGAAAGAAGAAGACTGAAGAATCTCCCTTGTGGCCAAGGAGTGGCTACCCTGTGCAAACAGGCACCATCAAGAGACTTACCCTTTGCTTTGCTGAAGTCCTACGGGGGACCGACTGCAGAGCCCGACCAGAGCCTTGACTTCCAGACTTCTCCGACCCTGATCCATATCCACAGCCGAGCTGAGATCCGTGGAGGCGACGAGAGACGTGGGACCGGCTACCTGGGAAAAGTGGCGAGTATCTTCCAGCGCAGCTTCTGAGGCACCCTCGAAGTTGTGCACCGGGGATTGAGAAGCCCCAACCCCAAGCACCATCTGCACCGAAGATCAGCCCCCCACACTCCACGAGTCCTGCGTGGGGCCCTTCTGCATTTTCCTGCTTGCCGCGTCTGTCCGGTTGCTTGCCCGTTGGCTAGCGGCCTTTGCGACGACACACCTTTGAATTTCCACTGCTTGTTTGGCTCCTTCAGACTGGCTCCTGCTCCTCTGCAAAAGAGAAGCGCCCCAGACCTTCCTGGTCTGCACCAGAAGCAAGTCCTCCATTCTTCGTGGGTTCCGCTTGCCAAGGCTTGGTGAGTCCTAGTTCGACTTCGACGCCGCCGACAGCAAGAGCCTTCGTGGGACAGCTCGCCTCCCGGTCCTGGTCGTCCTCGACGTCTCCTGGTACCCGTGGCTGCTGCGACAAGCTTCACCTCTTCACCTGCAATCTCCCGACATCGCCTGGTTCCTTCCTGGTTCCACGTGGTTACTGGCTAGTGACCCTGACTCTGTCCCTTCTGCTTGCAGGTATCCTTCCTTCTTGATCCCGGCCTTGGGATCCACCGGACACTCTTCACTGACTGCCTGTCAGCAACTTTCCTTCAGGCATCCATAGATGTCCACGACGAAACCCGACGCAAGTTCACACCTATGCACCCGCAGCCCGTGGGCTAGGTAACTTGGGTACTTCGGTGCTCACAAGGGTATTGACTATCCTAGGGTCTAGTTTCCGAGTCTCGACTTTCTAGCTATACCAGAAGTGTCCTAAAACTGCTTATTTCAGAACTGTACTATTTCTATCGATTATACGCATTACGCGTGAGTGTTTCCACTCTGCACCTGAATCCCGTGGGCCTCCCACTTCCTAACCTTGGGTAGTGTAGTGTAGCCCCAGCGATTCCCTAGGCCTAGGCCTATCCTATTTCCGTGACAGTGGTCCTTATACCACTTCTTTAGTATATGGTTTGCGTGGCCCCTAGGGCCTAACTGTATTACTTACCTGTGTGACTTAATGTATGCTTGAATAAGACTGTGTTGTACTTACCTCGAATCTCATAAAGAGAGCTGAGGGTTTGACTAGAATAAATACACTTTATTTTATATATATATCTGTTGTGGTGTCCTTTCATTTGGCATTCAAGGGATTATATATGGTATAACAGCTGGCTTCACATGCCATTCAGAGTTTAGCCTAAGACTGCTCTTGTCCATGCTACCACTAGGATAGCTGGTCTATAAGGTTGACTTTACAACCAATCACCATAAGGGTTGTTTGGACTGATATAAGGTGTACACTAGAACTAGTGACATCATACATCAGGCCAACTTCTCACACTCTCCATCGGCGGAGCTGAGGTAGGCTTCTTAAAAGTATGTTTTGTTAGAATCCGGGTTCTCTGGTTGGCACAGGTAGGTACTTGTGACAAGCAGGGAACCTTTCCTCTAGTCAGGATAAGGGGGTACACTCCTAAAATAACCCCTGCTCACCCTCTAGGTAGCTTGGCGCGAGCAGACCAGGCTTATCTCAGAGCATTATAGGTTAAGCATTTGTGAACACATACAGTAACCCAGTGACAACACTACAAATGGACACCACACAGGTTTTATATTAAAAATAAGGATTCTTTATATAGAGTTACCACAAGACCATTAAACAACAAAAATACACAATACTGTTACTTTAGATGGTAGAATGTTGCTTAGTTCTCGTAAGTTCTTAAATGCGACACTTTAAGTCAATGTACCTTTTAGATGCGACACGTAGGGCAACGAAAGTGTTGCAACGATATTGATGCGATGAAGTTTTTGGTGCAAAGAAATAAAGACATGAAGATCTTCCAGATGCGTTACGCTTCTCCGATGGTGTGAGAAGACTCGACTCGATATGTCAGCTACAGCGGCGTCACCCTTTACGCGATGCGACGACAGCGGCCTTGGCAGCGGCACTCTTCTCCGACGTTTGCGAGACGCTTCCGCTTGAGGCGATGTTGCAGCGGCGACACCCCTTTACGCGATGTGACAACAGCAGCTCCAACGGCGGCACGCTTCTCCGTGGATGCGAGGCGCTTTTCTAGATGCGGTGCAATGCGACAGCTGCGATGGCGACATGCTTCTTCCTCGATGCAAGACTCTTCTCTTGATGCGGTGCGATGCGTCAGCTACGATGGCTGCGATGGCGACACGCTTCTTCGGCATTGCGAGACACTTCTTGGATGATGCGAGACGCTTCCGCTCTATGCGATACTGCAGCGGCGACACACTTTATGAGATGCGACGACAGCAGCTCCGACGGCGGCACGCTTCTCCTCCTTGAGTCGCGCTTCCAGCTCCTTGCGATACGCAGTCCCTCAGAAGGTCCAACAACAGCAGCAGGCACTTCCAAAGAATTCTGGGGAGCTGGGGGGGGGGGTGAAGTCTGTTGTTCCTGAGACTTCAGCAGGAGGCAAGCTCTATTCCAAGCCCTTGGAGATCTTTTTAAGCACAAGTTGAAATAAAGTCTTTGTAGTCTTTCTCCTCTCCTTCAGCAGCAAGGCAACCACTGCAGGCCATTCCCCCAGGTCAGGGACAGTACTCCTCCTTACAGCTTTCCCAGATCCTTCTACTCAGGCAGAGGTTCTTCTTGTCAAGCAGGATCTAATTTCTTGGGAGCAAGGTCCCAATACTTATAGCCCTAATTCCTTTGTTCCTCTGGGGTAGAGGGGCCTTTGCCCAGTCCAAACCAGTTCCTGAGCACTTTGTTGACATGAATCTGACTTTCTATTCAGGGTGCAGGGCAGAGACATCAGCCGCTCCACAGGAGGTGGAGCCAGCATTGTGGTGGCAGAGCACAGCCCTATTCAGAGTCCAGGTGCACTCCTCCCACCCATCTGGATGTCAATCTCTCTATTCACCACCAGGCTACCTAGCCCTGCCCCTCTGGGTTTCCCCAGCCCTGTCACTCACACAAACCAGACCGGCAGATACACATCATAGCAGAGGCGAGCTGAAATGGTTAAGCAAGCAAATACCAACTTTCTAAAAGTGGTATTGGTAAACACAGAATATTAAACTAAACTTAACTAAAAGATGTATTTTATTATTCTGAGTTCAGGCATACTAAACTCGATTTTCTACCATGTTCCATGAGTCTGTTAGGATCATAGGATGTAACAATTCTGACAGCCCATTCTGGCCTATGTGAACGGGTAGCCTTGCAATAGTGAAAAACGAAAATGGCTGTAATTCACTATTAGAATATGCCACACACACCAGGGCTTGTCCTACCTTATGCTTACAATGCACCCTGCCCTTGGGCCTACCATAGGGGTGACTAATATGAAGTTAAGGGAAGTTTTAGGGACTGGGAAGTGGGTGCACTTGCCCAGTCAGCATGACAGTACCAGACTGCACGCAGGTTCTGCAATGGCAGACCTTAGACACATTTTACTAGGCCACATCTGTGGGTGGCACAACCAGTGCTGCAAGCTCACCAGCAGCATTTGTATTTACGAGCCCTGGGCACTCCTGGTGCACTTTACTGGGGTCTGACAGTAAACCAAATAAGCCAATCATGGAATCCAACCAACATATACATTTTAAATAGGGAGCACTTGCACTGTGGCACGGGTTGGCAGTGGCACAGTGCTCGGAGCAGCTAACACCAGCAAAACACATGAGGCACAGCGACAAAAAGTGGGAGGGAGACTCACGCCAAGGTGCCAGGTCTAACACGTGTCCCCTCCAGATGAATAGTGGGGAGAACTACCCTTCCCCGGGGAATTCCTCATCACTAAGGCGGAAACATCTGGACAGACCGTCAGCATTGGAGTGATCTGTACCAGGGCGATGTTCCACCGTGAAATCCATACCCTGTAGGGAAATGGACCACCTCAACAGCTTTGGATTCTCACCCCTCATATGCATCAACCATCGGAGGGTTCTGTGGTCTGTCTGAACCCGGAAGTGAGACCCCAAACAGGTAGGGTCATAGCTTCTTCAGCGCCCAGACCACAGCAAATGCCTCACGCTCAATAGCACTTCATCTCTGTTCCTGTGGAAGTAACCTCCTGCTAAGGAAGGATACAGGTTGATCTAGGCCCTCTTCATTAATCTGTGAAAGAACAGCCCCCACACCATGCTCTGAAGCATCTGTCTGAACGATAAACTCTTTGGAGAAGTTGGAAGCCAAGAGCACAGGCGCCGTGCACATAGCAGCTTTCAGGGCCTCAAAAGCTTTCTGACAGGTGTCAGTCCAAATCACTTTCCTGGGCTGCTTCCTAGAAGTCAGCGCTGTCAAGGGGGCAACAATGTTGCCATACCCCTTGACAAACCTACTGTAGTACCCGGTGAGACCTAGGAAGGCTCTCACCTCTGTCTGGGTTTTGGGCGACTCCCAATTCAGGATGGGTTCTATCTTGGGTTGAAGAGGCGCCACCTGGCCGCTCCCAACCTGGTGCCCCAAGTACACCACGGAACCCTGCCCGATCTGGCACTTACTCGCCTTGATCGTGAGGCCTGCCCTCCGCAGCACCATCAACACTTCCCAGAGGTGGCGCAGGTGTTCTTCGCAAGTGGAGCTGAACACTGCGATGTCATCAAGGTAGGCTGCACTGAACGAGTCCAGTCCAACCAACAACTGGTTGACCAACCTCTGGAAGGTGGCAGGGGCATTCTTCATCCCAAAGGGCATAACCCGGAACTGGTAGTGCCCATCTGGGGTGGAAAATGCGGACCTCTCTTTGGCCCCCTCGGTCAAGGCGATCTGCTAGTACCAAGACGTTAAATCAAACGTGCTGAGGTAGTTGGCAGCCCCTAGCCGATCTATGAGCTCATCAGCTCTGGGGATGGGGTGTGCGTCAGTCCTGGTGACTGAATTGAGTCCCCTGTAGTCCACACAGAACCGGAGTTCGGGTGTGGCTCCCGGCGCTGCAGCCTTTGGGACCAAGACCACTGGGCTGGCCCAAGGACTGCTGGAGGACTCAATTACCCCGAGTGCAAACATCTTGGAGACCTCATCCTTGATGCAGGCCCTCACCCTGTCAGTCACCCTGTAGGCCTTGTGCCTCACAGGTGTACTATCCCCAGTGTCCACATCATGGACGTACCAATCCGTGACACCGGGAACCAGGGAAAACAGATCAGAAAATTGTCCCAGCAGCTGGCGACAATCATTCTGTTGCTCAGGGGTCAGGGCGGAAGAGAGGATCACACCATCCACTGACCAATCTTGCTCCTGGGCTGACAGGAGGTTAGGAAGAGGCTCGATCTCCTCTTCCATCCCAGCATCTGTTGCCAAGAGCATGCCCACTTGGGACCTCTCCAAGTGGGGCTTGAGGCAGTTGACATGAAGGACCCTTAAGGGGTTCCTAGGTGACTGCAAGTCCACCAAATAGGTAACTGGACTTTTGCGTTCCATAACCTCAAAGGGACCGGTCTACTTATCCTGGAGCGCACACGGCTCCACGGGGGCCAAGACCCACACCTTTTGTCCAGGCTGAAGCTCTACCAGAGTGGCATTCTGGTCGTACCACCGCTTCATCTCCTCCTGGCTGGCTTCCAGGTTTGCCTCAGCAAGTTGCCTGAATCGCCTAGTCTGATTTCTGAAGGCCAGCATGTAGCTATATACATTCTGGGGAGGTTTCCTGGGAGATTGCTCCAAGCCTTCCTTGACCAGACTTAGAGGTCCTCTCACTGGGTGGCCATACAGGAGCTCAAAGGTGCTGAACCCTAGAGACTTCTGTGGCACCTCACGGTACGCAAAGAGAAGGCATGGCAAGAGGACGTCCCACTTACGCCTCATGGGTTCTTCCAGACCCATTATCATGCCCTTTAGGGTACGGTTGAATCTCTCAACCAACCTGTTTCCTTGGGGGTGGTAAGGTGTGGTGAACTTGTAGGTTACACCACACTCTTGCCAAAGGGATTTCATATATTTGGATATGAAATTGGTACCCCGGTCAGACACCACCTCTAGAGGGAATCCCACTCTGGAGAAAATTCCCATCAGCGCACGTCCCACCACGGGGGCCGTCACTGTCCTCAGAGGGATGGCTTCCGGGTACCGGGTGGCATGGTCCACCAGGACCAGGATAAACCTGTTGCCCATGGCTGCCCTGGGGTCCAGTGGCCCCACAATGTCAATCCCCACTCGCTGGAACGGGGTACCGACCACAGGGAATTGTTGGAGTGGAGCCTTCTGCTTCCTTCCACTCTTTCCACTTGCCTGGCAAGTCTGACAGGTCCTGCAGAGAGTGTCTGAACTCCTGCGCATTTGAGGCCAATAAAAGTGGGTGACAAGCCTTTCAAAGGTCTTGTCCTGCCCCAAATGTCCTGCCAATGGCACATCGTGAGCAAGCCCCAGTAGGAAGGCTCTGAAGTCCGTGGGGTACCACCAGCGCACGGGCTGACCCAGGCTCAGCAACCTTAGGCTCTGTATATAGGAGGTCGTTCTCCCAGTAAATGAAACGTGACCCAGACTGATCACCTGCGGCCTGGTCTGCAGCCTGCTGCCGCATACCCACGAGAGAAGAGCATTCTTTCTGTGCCTTACAAAAGTCCTCCCTGGAGGGGCCTCCTTCCTGCTGCCAATGGGTCAGCTCAGGCAGGTCCCCCAGTTCAGCTATCTGTTCCCCGGTAGGCTCCAGGGCATCCCCCTCAAGGTCTGCTTACTCCTGGGCCGTGGGAACTTCAGGGGCCGGTTTCCCGCGCCCCCTGCCTCTTCTCTCTTAGGCCGGTTCCTGGGCCTCCCTCTCAGGCTCCAGGCCCTCTTGAGCACCTCTACTTGCTGCCATGGACCGTGTGGTAACACACGCCCAATCCGGCATACCCAACATCTCCAGGTGAGCACTCCGCTCCACCTTAGCCCAAGGTGAGCTCTCCAAGTCGTTCCCTAACAGACAGTCTACAGGCATGGCGGGCCTCACAGCTACCTGAAGAGTACCAGAGAATCCCCCACCCCCCTCAAAGGGAACCTGAGCCACCTTGCAGTGACTCTCTGTGTTGTCAGCGGCAACAACTGGATAGAATGCTCCTGGGACAACCTGCTCTTGAGACACCAGGTGACACTTGACAGCTGTCACACTGGCTCCTGTATCTCCGAGAGCTTCCACCCTACGGCCATTGATGGTCACCCACTGCCTGTATTTCTTAGTGTTATCAGGCAGCTGGGTTTGGGGGACCATCTCACAGTCTCCTAATGAGACAAGGGACATCTCTGCGGGACCCCACCCACCTCGGACGGCCATCTCCTCCCCCAAGGCTACACTAGCCATCTGCCGGGGCGGAGCACCAGTGGGTGCTGGTTTACCATACAAAGGACACTTTAAATCAGAGGCAAAATGCCCCATGTTACCACACTTGTAACATTTTATGGGCACCTTTTGAACAGGTGGACCTGTCGGGGCCCCGGTCGGTTTCTGTGGTGGGGGAGGCTGAGAACCTTTCCCTTGGGGATTACTTTGGGGCCTTCTTGGGAACTCCCTCTGTTTACCCTTGTCCCCCCCACTCTTCTGCTGGGGACCCTGCCCACCTTTAGCGGAGTCTCCCACTGGACCCTTGTGGACCCTGGTACTGACCCAGAGGTCCGCCTCCTCAGCAAGCTTCCTAGGGTTAGTCAGCCTACTATCAATCAGGTGCTGGCGTAGCTCAGGAAAACAATTACTGGACAAGTGCTCCCATGCCATTAAATCAAGAAGCCCTTGAAAATCATTAACCTTGCTACCCTTCACCCAACCATCCAGTGCTCTGCAAAAAAAAGTCACATACTCAACATACGTACTGTTTGGAATCTTGGTGCAACCCCTGAACCTTTGCCTATACAACTCAGGGGTCAACCCATACCAAGTCATCAAAGCAGCCTTCATATGGGGATAAGAATTATAATCATCTGAAGGCAAATCTAGCAGTGTGTCCCGCCCCTCACTAAGGAACCGTCCCCACAACCCCGCTCCCCAATCCTTCTCAGGGACCTGGTGGGAAGACATGGCTACTTCATAGGCTTTGAACCACTGCCCTATGTCATCATTTAAAAAAAAATATTTTACTACATCTTTTGGAATGTAAACTCTAGATTCTACAGACATTGACGGTGTGCTACCACCAGAGGGAGCAATTTCTAAACTCTGGGCTTTCAGCTCCAACTCCCTCAAAACCTTTTCATGTTCATACTATAGCTTTTTTTCTTCTAGGGCTAACTTTCTACTTTACATTTCAAATTCTAACTGCCCACTTAACTTGAGCTTGGTCAGCTCCAATTCATGCATCCTACACTCTTTTCTATCTGCCAGCTCCTCTGGAGATAGACTTTTACTAGAAACACTGCTACCGGCAGGGGAAGGGGTTCTCCTTCCTCTTGGACCCACTGGCCCATCCAGTTGCTCCTCTGCATTATCATTATCAGTGGCATTCCTTGCTTCTACCCAGGCCCTCAGCGCCTTGTAGAACTCTGCCTTATGTTTGCATCCAGTAGTAGAAACATTACATTTCTTGCAGAAGAATTTCAGCTGCTTGGCAGTGTAGCTATCCAATTTCTCTTCTTCCCATTCAAATTCAGTATTAACAGAGACTATGGATGCTGCTTTCTCCACCATGGTTAAGCTTGGCAGTACTCAAAAGTAGAAAGTCCCAAAAAGAATCTACCAACAAGTATTGGTTGCGTTAAGGTCTGCACTCACTAAGTAGTGTTCACCAATCACTGTACATGAGTCACAAATGCAAGTCCAGAATCCTCACCGCTGACCACCAATGTTAGAATCCGGGTTCTCTGGTTGGCACAGGTAGGTACTTGTGACAAGCAGGGAACCTTTCCTCTAGTCAGGATAAGGGGGTACACTCCTAAAAAAACCCCTGCTCACCCTCTAGGTAGCTTGGCGCGAGCAGACAAGGCTTATCTCAGAGCGTTATAGGTTAAACATTTGTGAACACATACAGTAACCCAGTGACAACACTACAAATGGACACCACACAGGTTTTATATTAAAAATAAGGATTCTTTATATAGAGTTACCACAAGACCATTAAACGACAAACATACACAATACTGTTACTTTAGATGGTAGAATGTTGCTTAGTTCTCTTAAGTTCTTAAATGCGACACTTTAAGTCAATGTACCTTTTAGATGCGACACGCAGGACAACGAAAGTGTTGCAACGATGTTGATGCGATAAAGTTTTTGGTGCAAAGAAATAAAAACGTGAAGATCTTCCAGATGCGTTACGCTTCTCTGATGTTGCGAGAAGACGCGACGCGTCAGCTACAGCAGTGTCACCGTTTACGTGATGCGACGACAGCGGCGTTGGCAGCGGCACTCTTCTCCGACGTTTGCGAGACGCTTCCGCTCGATGCGAAGTTGCAGTGGCGACACCCCTTTACACGATGCGACGACAGCAGCTCCAACGGTGGCACGCTTCTCCGTGGATGCAAGGCGCTTTTCTTGATGCGGTGCAATGCGACAGCTGTGATGGCGACATGCTTCTTCCTCGATGCGAGACTCTTCTCTTGATGCGGTTCGATGCATCAGCTACGATGGCTGCGATGGCGACACGCTTCTTCGGCGTTGCGAGACACTTCTTGGATGATGCGAGACGCTTCCGCTCGATGCGATGCTGCAGCGGCGACACACTTTACGAGATGCGACAACAGCAGCTCCGACGGCGGCACGCTTCTCCTCCTTGAGTCGCGCTTCCAGCTCCTTGCGATACGCAGTCCCTCAGAAGGCCCAACAACAGCAGGAGGCACTTCCAAAGAACTCTGGGGAGCTGGGGGGTGAAGTATGTTGTTCCTGAGACTTCAGGAGGAGGCAAGCTCTATTCCAAGCCCTTGGAGATCTTTTTAAGCACAAGTTGAAATAAAGTCTTTGAAGTCTTTCTCCTCTCCTTCAGCAGCAAGGCAACCACTGCAGGCCAATCCCCCAGGTCAGGGACAGTACTCCTCCTTACAGCTTTCCCAGTTCCTTCTCCTCAGGCAGAGGTTCTTCTTGTCAAGCAGGATCTAATTTCTTGGGAGCAGGGTCCCAATACTTATACCCCAAATTCCTTTGTTCCTCTGGGGTAGAGGGGCCTTTGCCCAGTCCAAACCAGTTCCTGAGCACTTTGTTGACATGACTCTGACTTTCTATTCATGGTGCAGGGCAGAGACATCAGCCGCTCCACAGGAGGTGGAGCCAGCATTGTGGTGGCAGAGCACAGCCCTATTCAGAGTCCAGGTGCACTCCTCCCACCCATCTGGATGTCAATCTCTCTATTCACCACCAGGCTACCTATCCCTGCCCCTCTGGGTTTCCCCAGCCCTGTCACTCACACAAACCAGACAGGCAGATACACATCATAGCAGAGGCGGGCTGAAATGGTTAGGCAAGCAAATACCAACTTTCTAAAAGTGGTATTTGCAAACACAGAATATTCAAATAAACTTTACTAAAAGATGTATTTTATTATTCTGAGTTCAGGCATACTAAACTCGATTTTCTACCAGGTTCCCTGGGTCTGTTAGGATCATAGGATGTAACAATTCTAACAGCCCATTCTGGCCTATGGGAACAGGTAGCCTTGCAATAGTGAAAAACGAAAATGGCTGTAATTCACTATTAGGACATGCCACACTCACCAGGGCTTGTCCTACCTTATGCTTACAATGAACCCTGCCCTTGGGCCTACCATAGGGGTGACTAATATGAAGTTAAGGGAAGGTTTAGGGACTGGGAAGTGGGTGCACTTGCCCAGTCAGCATGACAGTACCAGACTGCACGCAGGTTCTGCAATGGCAGACCTTAGGCACATTTTACTAGGCCGCTTCTGTGGGTGGCACAACCAGTGCTACAAGCCCACCAGCAGCATTTGTATTTACAAGCCCTGGGCACTCCTGGTGGACTTTACTGGGGTCTGATAGTAAACCAAATAAGCCAATCATGGAATCCAACCAACATATACATTTTAAATAGAGAGCACTTGCACTGTGGCACTGGTTGGCAGTGGCACAGTGCTCTGAGCAGCTAACACCAGCAAAACACATCAGGCACAGCGACAAAAAGTGGGAGGGAGACTCACGCCAAGGTGCCAGGTCTAACATGTTTGAGCTTCAGAGGTGGAGTAGAAAACTCTGAAGCTAGGTTTTTTTTTTTTTGGAAGACAATGGTCTTTCTTTCCTGCTGCATCTAGGAAGTTTGCTCAGCAGAAACACTATGCTTGTGCGAGGTCTCAGGTGACTTCTTAGATGATTTTTTGGGTGGCTGCGAAGATGTACCTGCAGGCTCCTCCAAGTGTCTTTTTTTAGGAGGATCTAGAAGAGGCATCACTTTCCACTTCCGAGACCACACTCTCCCTGTTTTTAAGCCTCTGTAGTCACAAGAGAAGCCTCATTTCCCGATCTTTCAAAGTTTTTGTTGAAAAGGTACAAAATACCTTACAATCCTTGGGTTTGTGTTCAGGATAAAGGCAGTCCTTGTGAGGGTCGTCAATATGCAATCTCTTCTTCCTGCAAGTGCCTAAGGGTCTGAAAAGGACTTTTGTTAGGTGTGTCTGACATGATGGCCATCGGTTTACTCCACCTAAACACAGATGTGCAGGTTTGGTAGTATATCTCTGAGATGAGAAAAAGAAAAAACGTGAAGAAAATCTTCTATCAAGAGTTGTGAGGAAAAAACTGAGCAAACCTCAGTGGAGACTCTCTAGCACGACGTGCGGTAGAAAATCTGAGGGACTGGATCTTCTCTCAGGAAGGTTCTACAGGGTGGTGCCATCTGATTGGCTGTTTTCTAAGTTTAGTCCTTTTTTTAAATAAGGACAGGGATATGTTACTAAATAATAAGGATTTGGGCCTTAGGTTCTATGTCTAATAGAACAGTACTTTTAATACTACCAGGGGCACCGATCTTGACGACGGGGAATTTTTCAAGCAGGTGAATCTATTAAAGTTCCAATACTGGAGTAACTGTGAGATCTGGTTGGGGAAGGGAGAGGGGTCTGCTGTTGATCCAATCGCGGGTCGTTTACCACCACTGCAGGTCTTTCGCAGTTCCTCCAAAGATCTGAACCACATTGGTGAGATTTCCCCGATGTTGTGCCTATTGGAACTTCAAATCCCACTGCAGAGCCCGCAGAAGCCATCTGGTGTGTCTTACCAGTAGGATGAAGGAGGCCATAAGGCCCAACAGCCTCAGAGTCACTCTCACCGAAATCCAGGATAGAGGCTGAAATATCAAAATCATAACCTGAATATCCTGGACTCGCTGCTCGGGAGGATAAGCCCAAAACTGCACTGTGTCCAGAACAGCTGTGTCTGAGAAGGATTACAGTGTGGCTTTGGCGTGTTTATAGAGAACCCCAGCGAAGGCAGAAGGTTCGCCGTAGTCTGAAGGTGGGAGATGACAGCCTGGGGCGAGACACCTTCAACAGGCAGTCGTCGAGGTAGGGGAAGACTGACACCCCTAACCTGCGCAGATGAGCTGCGACCACCTCCATCACCTTGGTGAACACCAGAGGGGCACTGGTAAGGCCGAAGGGGAGCACGGTAAAGTGAAAGTGCTTGCGGCCTACCTTGAACCGCAGGTAACAACTGTGGCTCGGCAGGCTGGGAATATAAAAATACGCGTCTTGCAGGTCCAACGCTACCATCCAGTCTTCTTGGTCTAAAGCAGACAAAACCTGAGCCAGTGAGCATTTTGAATTTCTCCATTTTGAGGAAGAGATTGACGGTCCATAGTTCTAAAATTGCGCGTAGCCCCTTGTTCTTCTTTGGAATCAGAAAGTAGCGTGAATAACAGCCACTGCCTACTTCTGAAACTGGGACGCTTTCTATAGCTCCCTTGGCAAATAGAGCTGTAACTTCCTCTTGGAGCAACTTTAAATGATCCTCAGTCAGCCTTTCTTGATTTGGCAGAATAGGGGGAGGAAAAGAAAGAAAAGGTAGGGAAAAGCCCTCCTGGACTATCTGCAAGACCCATTTGTCCGATGTTATGGATCTCCATTGGGGAAGATGATGATGAATTCTCCCACCAACTGGAGAAGTGTGGTCTTACAGGATCAGCCTAGGATTGCTTGGAGGCTGCGGCTGCTGGGGGCAGTGTGGCCGACGGCTTATGGCCTCCATTCCGAGATCGGAATACACTGCGTCCTCATCTTCACACTGCTTGGGTAGTCTGTGCGGGAGGGTGGCTGGGATATGGCTAATGCGGCTGGAAACCCCTTCCGTTGCCATGAAAGGGGCGAAAGGAAGACTAGCCACGGGGTCTGGCCGTAGCTCGAGAGTCCTTGAACCTGACCAGGGCTGAGTTTGCCTTTTCCCCAAAAAGGCTGGTTCCATCAAAGGGCATGTCCATCAAATTTACTTGAACATCGCCCGAGAAACCAGTTGCACGAAGCCAGGCGTGGCGCCTCAAGGCCACCGTCGTTGAAATCGATCTGCCCAACGAATTGGTAGAATCTACGCCACACCGTATGGTGAATTTTGCAGCATCTCTCCCCGCCTTAATAGCTTGGAAGAGCACAGCCTGGGCCACCCCCGGGACTTGTGGCAGCATTTGCGCAACCGTCTCCCAAAGGGAATGGGAGAAACGGCCCAATAAGCATTCAATATTCACTGACCAGCTGGAGGAAGAAAACAACTTCTTCCCGAATGATTCCACCCTCTTGGATTCCCTATCCGGAGGGGCGGAAGGGAATGTGCCTTGGGACATAGAGGCCTGTACCACCAAAATCTCTGGGGTGGGGTGCTGGCTGAGAATCTTTGGGTCGCCAGGAGCAGGGCGATGGCAGCGTGCAATCGTCCTATTCACAGAAGCCCCTGTGCTAGGTTTGGACCATGTTCCTAGAAGGACGTCTGCAAGTGCCTCATTAAAGGGCAACAGGGGATCTGATCTGGAAGCCCCAGGTTGAAGCACCTCAGTCAGGAGATTAGCCCTGACCTGCACTGAGGGCAGCTCCAGTCCAAGGACCTTGGCTGCCCTCTTAACCACCATGGCATAGGATGCCCCCTCCTCTGCAGCCACTGTTGGCGGAGAGAGCATGCCAGTATCTGGAGAAGTATCCAGTTCACTGGCCTCCCCAAGTTCCCCATACCAGTCCAAATTCTCCTCAGAGACTTCCTGGGTTTCAAAAGGGTTCCCAGACCCCTGCCATTCCTCTTCGGAGCCTAGCACATCCTCAAAGTGCTCAGGCGAAAACATAGAACCTCTGAGTTCTGTCGACGTCTGAATCGAAGTTGATCGACGCAGTTTCAGCTCCATGTCGTCGGCAAAGAGGATGGGGCTTGCGCCACTGTCGGGCATCGCTGACGATGTAGGCACCAACTTCGGATACGACGACGGGGAAGGTCGTATTTGCAGAACCGGCGTCGAACCAGATCCGGGATCGGATTATGGGGCCCCACCAGCCTCGTGGCCGGAGCAGACAGTGTCAAACCCAATGGGGCCCCTTTGACTTGGTGGGGACCCCAGAGACTCAACAGCAGGGTCGTTCCGCTCAAATACACGGCCCATGGCATCGCAAAACTCTTATTTGAGCGGGAGTCGCTCTGGCTTCCCGGAAAGGGGGGAGATGCAAAGTCGACTCTGGCTCCGTGCCTGAAGTGTTAGTGCTCATGACGGACTTCAGTTGAGGTGAAGACTTCTTCTTCCCATGACTCTTCCCTGAGTGTTCCGAGGATCTCAAATGGAAGGAAGAGGACTTAGGGGTCTATAAGCGGTCCCGCGACCTCCTCTTCTTCGATTGGGACTGTGACCTCCTCGGAGTCTCGCTCGTCAGTGTCAAAGGCCGAGCCGCGAGGAACTTCATCGCCAGCTCCCTTAAGGTCTTCGGTGCCATCGCCCGACAGTCGAAACACGACTTCGTAACATGGTCGCGCTCCAGACACCATAAACATATGTGGTGGGGATCAGTTACCGACATCATGCGGGAACAAGTCCCGCACAGCTTGAAACCGATCTTTCTCGAAGAAATTCCTCTCACACAAAGTCAGAAATCCCAAATTTTCAACAAAAGTCGAGAAAAAGCCGGGCAAAATGAGGCAGAGGGGCAGCTCTTCCCAGATCAGCACTTAACTGGCGCGGATCTGCGCGCCTGGGTGTCGCCTATATAGGCACCGCAACGTCATAACAGATGCTGACGCCGCCGATGACGTCACACGGAACCGAATGGAACCTCCCGACGTTGCACGCAATGGGTATTGCTCAGCAAAAGTTTCCGGATCAAGCCTGACGTTTGGGAAATTCGAGGTTAAGGAATCTGCAGCTAGAAGTCTCTATCAGATAATGCGTTAACGCAGGTAGGTAACTTGTTCATCTAGCCGCAAATTCTGTACCTTTTGAATTAAATGCCATAGCTATAACTCACCTGGAGGAAGGTCTGCAAACTAATCCTACAAAGGTTCTCAGAGAGAACCAGGCGGTCGAAGCTTAACAAGAGACCAGACGCGCGTAGATTTAAATGAACAGGAGCATGGGGCTCCTTATAAAGTGTGGCAAGGACCACATACAATGTAGGTAAAAACAACCCTGTTGGCACAGAACAACTGTGTCCCAAGGGAAGCGAAAATATACTGTGTCAAAACACAACAGTATGAGAAAAGTACATGACCCCCAAAGGGTGAAGTGAGCGTATGGACTAGGAGGATCAGAGGCAATAGAGAATGCCATGTAAACTACAGTTCCATCTGTCAGCAAAAAAGTATTGAGGGAAACCTGTCCTGAGAAACCCAGAAAAAAAGGCTCCCAGAACACATCCACAATAGAGCCAGGATAAATAAACGCATTTGTCACAAAGTCAGGAAGACCAAAACAAGAACAAGGACTGATGCAAATCAAAGCCTGTCCTTGGAAAAAACACTATTAGACAAAAATAACCACTACTAGGGAACACAACACGTAGAACCCATAGAGATGAAAAGATGGCAATTATGCAGATATGAATATGCTATAAATATTGATCCAATATGCTCCAAATCTATATAGCATGTGCACAGTGTATATATAGATCCATACCCATAATACATATTCACAGAAAAAACCATAGTGATGTCATTTGAGATGTCATCAGTGATGTCACTGACCATGTCATGAATGATGTAATATGTACATCATCAGCAGTGGATTGCGGGCGCCCGAGTTATAGTTAGTAGAACTAACTATAACAGAGGAATTTCTGTGGTTTTGTAGGAGTGAAATGTCCAGCTAACTATAACACCCCTGAAACCTATGTTTTTTTCAGTGAATTTCAAAGGTTTTGTAAATGACAATTTTTAAATGTATTAATTGTTATATTTATTTTTTTGATACTGATTTACTACATTTTTTTAAAACTATTTTTAGATATTTTATTTTTTAAATTACATTGTAATTACATTATACATTACATTACAAAATATACTTTCTCAGAATGAATTACTTTAGTTTAAATACTTTGCAAATAGGCAATAGACACACAATGCAACATTGAGCTCAATGTGAATATCTAGTTAATGCAATTAGTTACTTTATGGATTACTTTTCTAACCACAGGACTGGATCCTAGATTCAGTCCTGGGACATCTCCTGTAAACAGTTGAGTAAACGCGTTTTGGTTACAGTAGTGATTTTAAGGAATATTATTGTATTTTAAAAGTTGACACTTAGAAACTTTTTCACATAGAATCACCAATGTTATCCTATGGGAGGGAATTCACTTAGCAGGTAAGTAGTATTATCGTTACCTTTTCTTACTCAGTGGTGGATCCTGGATCCAGCACTGGTGTATCTCCTGTAAACAGTTTAAAGAATGCGTTAAAGTCAAACAGGCGATTTTTAAGGAATATTGGTAGCTTGTGAAAATAGACACTTAGAAACTTTTCTGGTGAAATTCAAGTTACTGGTAAGTACGGTTAGAATTACTTTTCAGGATCAGTACTGGGCTCAAAGATGCAGCACTGAGGTCTCTCCTGATAACAGGTGAGTATATCGGAATTCGTAGTTCGGCTGATTTTACTTTGGTCCAGTATATATATAGAGCCACTTTCCTACACCATCCCCTCCCTTCACCACTATGCAAACACGCCCTGTGGCGAGTCCAACTAGCCCACTTGGTACATCCAGTAAGTGCCACAGAGCTGCGTAGCAGAGAGATGTAAAAAGGGGCACGGCCTGCACCACCTCTCTGCAATGCAGCACAGCAGCGCTTCCTGGAAGCACATGGTGGGCTACTTGGCCCCCAAGGTCCCTCAGGATTGAAGTGCAATTTTTTCCCCAACTTAAAACGTGCCACAGGGTGTGTTTGCACACTTCACCTCAGGCCCGGTCCCCTCCCTTCACCACTGTGTAAACGCGCCCTGTGGCCGTTCTAAGTTGAGAGATTAACACCCCATCAATCCTAAGGGTCCCTTGGGTCAAACTAGCCCACTAGGTACCTCCAATAAGCGCCACAGAGCTGCGTTACAAAGAGGTGTAAAAAGGGGCGGGGCCTCTGAACACCGGTCTACAACACAGCTCCCTGGTGCATACTAAGATACCTGTTGGGCTATTTGGCCCTCAGGGACCCTCAGTATTGAAAGCAAATTAATTCCCCAACTTAAAACGCGCCACGGGACGCGTTTGCACAGTGGTGAAGAAAGGGGGCATGGCCTGAGCTGACATGTCTGCAAACACGCCCTGTGGCGCGTTTTAAGTTAGAGAATTAATTCCTCCTGAATCCTGTGGGTCTCTGGGGGCCTACTAGCCCACCATGTACCTCCAGTATGCGCCACTTGTAGCCCGGGGACCCCATCCCCGGGGCTGGCCACCTCGTTGGGGCCCGTGGAGGGTCCCCAATCCCCCACGGTCCCTGCCGGCTCACCGCATCCTGCGGGAGCCGGCATTGCTTTTCCACATGGGGAGTAGCTAACATGCTGCTCCCCATGTGGAAAAGCAATCTGCTTTGCTTCATTGAAGCGAGAGCAGGTTTCCCTGCTCTCGCTTCAATGAAGCAAAGCAGTTTGCAATGACAGGGTGGGAGCCGCGAGGCTCCTGCCCTGTCATTACAAACTACAATGTCCCGGGGGTGGGCACCCGGGGACACTGCAGGAGCCGGCCCTGGGGGGGTGGCGGTCCCCAGGGCCATCAATGGCTCCGCGCGGCCCCCTCCCATATTTTACGAAGCCCCGGGGGCTGGTGATCCCCGGGGCTGGGGGGTCCGTCATGGACCCCCCAATTTCAATCTTCCCCGGGGCTCAGGGGGGGGCCTTAAACTTTTAAGCCCAGGGGGTTGGCGGACCCTGAGGCTGCGGGGGGGGCTGGGTGCCCCCCGCAATTATTCATACTTTGCCCCGGGGGGGGGGGGGTGGCGGTCCCCGGGGCAGTGTGGGGGGGACTTTGCCCCCTGAGGGCTAATTAGCATCGAGGCGCGGGAGACCGCCTTTTTTTTTTTTTTTTTTTTTTAATCGGCAAGATCCACGCACCCAGCGCGGAATTTTCTGATTTAAATGAAAAAATTAAAATTGGGGGGGCCTTGTGGGACCCCCTTAGCAGGCCTAGGGGGTCAGGATGTTTCTACCCTGCCCCCTTTTTGCGTTCTGCGTGTTTGTTTTTGTGCTTTCTTGTGCCTCGGTTCTACCGAGGCACAAGATGGCTGCCAACACTCCCTGGTTTGGAGTGATGACAGCCAATTAGCATCCAGCTCGTGCTCGGCAGGGTGCGCGGATCCACCGCGCCCACAGATATATCTATGATTTTACTTTTGATTTTCTCAGGAACTACTGAATGGATTTAGGAAAAGTAGGTCGCACACTGCTCGTCACACCAGCAAGTTGCCCCAAAGGACTGTGGGAAATGTAGTGGCGACGGCGGGTACGCCTATGCCACAAAATGTAAATAGAACAGTATGTGTATGCGTTAGCCATCCCTGGACACGTGTTTCGAGGTAGTTGCCTCTCGTCAGCAGGGAGCAGGTCAGTGTAAAGGGGTGCCGCGTGGACTGCCAAATGTAATTAAAAGCAGGTCAAGTACCTCTCCTGGCGCGCAGGTGCAGACTCAAGGCTCGTCAGCCCGTTGACTTAAGGAAGCCGTTTAAATTGAGGAAAAGTAGGTCGCACACTGCTCGTCACACCAGCAAGTTGCCCCAAAGGACTGTGGGAAATGTAGTGGCGACGGCGGGTACGCCTATGCCACAAAATGTAAATAGAACAGTATGTGTATGCGTTAGCCATCCCTGGACACGTGTTTCGAGGTAGTTGCCTCTCGTCAGCAGGGAGCAGGTCAGTGTAAAGGGGTGCCGCGTGGACTGCCAAATGTAATTAAAAGCAGGTCAAGTACCTCTCCTGGCGCGCAGGTGCAGACTCAAGGCTCGTCAGCCCGTTGACTTAAGGAAGCCGTTTAAATTGAGGAAAAGTAGGTCGCACACTGCTCGTCACACCAGCAAGTTGCCCCAAAGGACTGTGGGAAATGTAGTGGCGACGGCGGGTACGCCTATGCCACAAAATGTAAATAGAACAGTATGTGTATGCGTTAGCCATCCCTGGACACGTGTTTCGAGGTAGTTGCCTCTCGTCAGCAGGGAGCAGGTCAGTGTAAAGGGGTGCCGCGTGGACTGCCAAATGTAATTAAAAGCAGGTCAAGTACCTCTCCTGGCGCGCAGGTGCAGACTCAAGGCTCGTCAGCCCGTTGACTTAAGGAAGCCGTTTAAATTGAGGAAAAGTAGGTCGCACACTGCTCGTCACACCAGCAAGTTGCCCCAAAGGACTGTGGGAAATGTAGTGGCGACGGCGGGTACGCCTATGCCACAAAATGTAAATAGAACAGTATGTGTATGCGTTAGCCATCCCTGGACACGTGTTTCGAGGTAGTTGCCTCTCGTCAGCAGGGAGCAGGTCAGTGTAAAGGGGTGCCGCGTGGACTGCCAAATGTAATTAAAAGCAGGTCAAGTACCTCTCCTGGCGCGCAGGTGCAGACTCAAGGCTCGTCAGCCCGTTGACTTAAGGAAGCCGTTTAAATTGAGGAAAAGTAGGTCGCACACTGCTCGTCACACCAGCAAGTTGCCCCAAAGGACTGTGGGAAATGTAGTGGCGACGGCGGGTACGCCTATGCCACAAAATGTAAATAGAACAGTATGTGTATGCGTTAGCCATCCCTGGACACGTGTTTCGAGGTAGTTGCCTCTCGTCAGCAGGGAGCAGGTCAGTGTAAAGGGGTGCCGCGTGGACTGCCAAATGTAATTAAAAGCAGGTCAAGTACCTCTCCTGGCGCGCAGGTGCAGACTCAAGGCTCGTCAGCCCGTTGACTTAAGGAAGCCGTTTAAATTGAGGAAAAGTAGGTCGCACACTGCTCGTCACACCAGCAAGTTGCCCCAAAGGACTGTGGGAAATGTAGTGGCGACGGCGGGTACGCCTATGCCACAAAATGTAAATTTACACCATTTAAGCAAAAGGCACGAGTGTGAACCAAGGGCTACCTTTTTTCCAAATTTTGTTGTAATTCCGTTCAGCAGTTCGGGCTGTAACTGCGATTAACGGTTCCTATGGAAAATTGCATGGGAAAAACACGTTTTGGGACCCCCCTTTTTTCTCAGCCCCCGCTTGACGAATCACCCCGAGACTTTCAGGATAGGAGCGGACCGGAGCGCCCCACCAGTTTTGAAAATTTAGCGAAGATTCGTCAACCGGCGCCAAAGTTATTCCAAATAGAATGTTGCGGATTTCCTATGGAAAATAGGTCCTAACTATAACTACCTACTGGCAACAAGGTATAACATAGCCATACATGAAACAGAAGCAAACTGAAAGAGAAGCAAACTGCATCACATAATAAGATTCGCAAAAATATAATCAATAGCTTGCATGGTTGTATATAGCAGAGCTATATCTAAATTATGTAATAACACAGATACGAATAGGCCACGTTATAACGCATGCGTTTAGAATGCATGCCGTTACAACAACCGCGTTGTTACATCGCATAGCATTACAACGTAAGTCATTACAACGACTTGCTGTAGGGGGGCGCTGGATGTTGGAATAGTATAATTTACTATTCCAACTCCAGTCTGTGCAACAGTAAAAAAGGTGTTGGATTTAAAATCCAACACCTTCTGCCCCCAACAGAAAGTCGTTGTAAAGGCTTGCGTTGTTATGGCATGCGATGTAACAACGTGGTCTTTGTAATGACTGCGTTGTAATGGCATGCGTTGTTTCGCATGCGGGGTTAGTGATGTTTCCCCACAGATACACATATACCTGTGTATATATACATATCATATACACACACTCCAATATATTCAGATATGTACGCATAGATATAATGGAGCTGCAGAAAACAGCACATGATACCTATATAACACAAATTTGAAGAAGAAACAAAAAGAAATGTTAATGCTAGCTGACCAAAAATATCCTGAGAGGCTGCTACTACCATAATCCTGAAAGAAAACAACAGGCAAATGAAACCATGCCAACAGCAGACACATAAGACCACACTAGGCTCAGTAGGTCAAGATGAAGAACAACACAACCCCTGGAAATCTCAATAAGAGGTATTCAGTTGGTATACTTGACCGCAAGGTACACCAGACAGAGCAGAAATCAGACTATAAATCAGAAGAGTGTATATATGTATATATATATATATGTATGTATGTATATATATATTATCTACTGGCGGTCGCCAGTAGATAGTTATAGTTAGGACCAAGTTTCCATAGGAAATCTCAAAATTCTATTTTGAATAACTTTGGCACCGGTTGACGAATCCTCGCGAAATTTTCAAAACTAATGGGGCGCTCCGCTCAGCTCCTACCCTGAAAGTCTCGGGGTGATTCGTCAAGCGGGGGCCGAGAAAAAAGGGGGGTCCCAAAACACGTTTTCCTCATTCATTTTCCCATAGGAACTTTAGTCGAAGGTACAGCCCGAACGGCTGAACAGAATTACTTGAAATTTGGCAAAGAGGTAGTCCTCAGGTCAGGGATGTGCCTTTTGCATATATGGTGTCAATCTGTTCAGTAGTTCCTGAGAAAATTGCAGTTAAAAGCACATACATATCTATAGCCGCGCACCGTGCACACTGTGCCGTGCGCGAGCGTAATTCTGATTGGTGGATTCATGACAGTCAACATTCGAATCGGTCGGAATCAGGAAGTGTCTACCGCCATTTTGTGTGTTGTGTGTGTGACAGGGAAAAAGAAAGGTGCAGAACGTGAAAAGGGGACAGGGTAGAGAGTTCCTGACCCCCTAGCCTTTGTCAGGGGGTCACTGAAGGACCCCGAAGGGTGAAAAAAACATTATTTTTTTTTTCAAAAAATCGCGGGGTGCGCGCACGGTGCTTTATTATTTTCTTGAGTATGACTCAAGGTATGATTTATCAATTCAAAGAGGGGAACAATAAAGTTTTTCCTTGGGTTCTATTGAATGGACTGAAAGCTAAAAATGACATGATTAATGAATTTCAGAGCTAATCCATGTGACTATTTATCTTTCCATTGTGAAGGAACATTGTGAAAAATAATTTAAAAACAGCAATTATTATGTATCCAATGCTTTGAATAACATTTCATGTTTTTGTCACATTTATATAATTTTAAAATGACTATTTGAGTAATGGTAACTCTTTAAGTCTGTTTTCTATTATTATTTGTCACATGATGGTTTGTTTACTTAAGCAGATTGGCTAACGATACCTGTACTCGTGATCAAGGGGTTGTCCCCGAAACGCGTTGGGTTGTGTGCGAAGCGACAATAAATTACCGCTTTTTGCAACGTTATGGTCTTCGGCTGTTGATTTAACAAAGAGGAATCGACAATTGCTTTGGATTTATAGGGGCTCGCCGTCCCGCCGAAGAACGCCGCCGTAAGTGGCAAGGATACATGGCGATCGCGTTGCTTTGCAACGCTCAGCTGAGGGACTTTTGAAAATCCTTGCCCGCTTTGAAAATCGACAATTACGAAAGAGACGCTGAACCTTTGTTTACAGGATCCGTGAACTGCTACGTTCTCAAGAACGGTACTGTGAGAACGATCAGAGGATAGCACCGGATTATTTCGTATGTCTGTTAATAACGGAGAAGAAAGCAGGCGGCTTTTCCCCACGGAGTATCTGCTCTTAACCGCCGGGTGTTGCAAGCGGTCACGCACACAGCGTGTTAAATCATGGCTTTGTCACGAAACGTAAAACAATGTGAGGCGGCAGACAAAATGTTTGAGAATTACAAGGACAGTGTTAAAATTGGACCAAATGCATTGGAAAGTCATGAGGATACAGCTCCTAACAAACGGCAGTTGTGGGACCGTCTTTGGAAAGCTCTCAAAATGGAGCAAAACAAATGGTGGGAAGCAACAGCGCTCCAAAAATACATTGATGTGGGGCGAGTACCAAGGGGTTTAAGGATTTTCGTGACCCCCACCTTTAATGATCCAGATCCAGAACTCATCAGCGACTGGGCAGCCAACAACCACAACTGCTCGACTATCATGTTGGGTCTGCTGGTTAAATATGCAAGGAAGGATGTAGAACGACTTGCAGATGAAATTGACAACATCACCAAACAGCTGAAAGTCATTTGCGGTCAAGATGACTTTCAAAAAGAAATGGAGAAACTTGATGAGAAATTGAGCAAAATTGAGGAAGACATAAAAACCAAAAAACAAAGGAAATTCCACAGAGACCTGATTGATTATCAGAAAGGACAGGTGTTCACCTTTGCGAAGAAATACGATAGATTACGTGATACCCACACAATTACTGATGATGTCAATGTTGAGCAGATAAGAAGACACACCAATGAAGCCGGTGAAACAAGTGACAACTTAAGAGAAGAAAGTATTGTCAGCGAAAGTGACATCTCCAGTATTTCAGGACGTGATGGAGTAAAAGAACGTATTTTAACAGAATTCACACTTATGGCAAAGGGAAGATTGACAGCCAACAGACTAACATCAAATCGAAGTCGTGGAAGAGGAGGCAGAGGCGTATCAAGAGGAAGCAAAACTACATTAGGAGATTTGGGAAGCCCAGTGGGAAGTCGGACAAGGGGCCAGCAACAAAAGAAATGATGCAACAGAACACAGTGATAAACCTCTCGAAGCGTCCATTGACCGACATTGAGGTAGAGATCCTTTCTATGGGTTTATCTTTTTGTCCCGCGCAGAATTTTACCTACACTCAAAGTCGCACTGATTTATTTTATTTCACACGAAAACTCAGAATTAAGAAATGGTTTGCGACTAAGGTCAAGGACACAAGATTGAGTGTTGTTGATGACCCTAGCACAACCAGCATAGGAGATGTTGAATTGTTGAATACTTTGAGGGAGTTGGGAGGTGATAATGAAGAGGTTGATTTAGATGTCATCACACGTACTGATTGTAGTGCAGGCACCAGTTTTAGACCCAAATCAATTTTCCTTCCTCAAATCAAAAATGACACTATTGACGTATTTGAAAGAGGGGTAATGCAAGAATTTTTGAAATTATCCAGAAAACGATGGCATGGAAATAATAATTTATCTGACATCCAAATGAATGCCATTGAAAGCCTAAAAAATGATCGCACCATAGTCATAAAGAAAGCTGACAAGGGTGGGAATGTGGTGGTTTTATCTCGTGAGATGTATGTTAATGAAGGTATAAAACAGTTGACTGACCCAGAGAAGTATGAGGCGAGCAGTAAAAAAGAATATGAGAAATCTGCTCAGTCTTATCAAAACACAATTATCAGTTTGGTTTGAGAGAGGTATTCTAGAGAAAGAAGAATATAATTTTCTTGTCTGCAAACATCCCAAATTACCGGCATTGTACCTGCTACCCAAAATTCATAAGGATAAACTAAATCCCCCTGGCAGACCCATTGTTTCATCTAGGGGAAGCTTTCTGGAGAATACATCCAAATATGTGGATTTTTTTCTCCGGCCTTTCGTACAAAAATTGCCATCTTATATTAAGGACACAGGGGATTTCCTTAGACTGCTAAGTACAATACAATGGGAAACTCGTTATAACCTTTTATGCCTTGATGTTATGAGCCTTTACACCTGCATCCCCCATGATTCAGGTATACGAGCTTGCAAACACTTCTTGAGAGAAAGATCAGCCTCATTTACTTCACACACTGAAATGTTAACCTCAATGATGCTCAGTTGTTTAACATTACATTTTTTCATATTTGATGAGAAAATCTATAGGCAAACCCTAGGAACTTCTATGGGTAGTTGCTTTGCTCCTTGTTTTGCGGGTCTCTACCTAGGATTTTGGGAGGAGACCATAGTGAATAAAATGGAAACCAGAAAGAAAAATGTAATTGTCTGGGCACGCTACATAGACGACATTTTTGTTGTCTGGGATGGCAGCGAAGAGGAGGCTATCAATTTTGTTGAAGATTTGAACAGTAATGATTTCAACTTAAAGTTCACTAGTCAATTCTCGAGCTCAGCATTAGAGTTTCTTGACCTCAAACTGACGGTGGTAGAAGGCAAACTAGAAAGCACGCTGTTTCGCAAAGAAAGAGCAGGCAATAGCCTATTACATGCGAGAAGCTGCCACCCAAGAAATCTGATCCACAGTATTCCCTTGGGTGAATTTTTGCGCGCAAAACGCAATTGCAGCACGGATTATAGCTATCACCTAGAAGAGGAAGCTATGACAAAACGTTTTCTCCAGAGAGTTTACACCAAAACAGTCATCAGAAAAGCGAAAACTGAAGTCAGGGCCCGCAACAGAATTGATCTTTTGACTGAAGCTAATGTAGAAGCTGTCAACCTTGATGACAAGATCAGATTTATAACTACGTTTAGCAGACAAGCCCAGCAAGTAAGACAAAGTCTTAACAAGTTTTGGAATGTACTTTCCACTGACAAAGACCTGGTTTCACAAGTGGAAACCTACCCTCAGATCACATACAGAAAGGCCAAGTCTTTAAAGGATGCCATTTGCAGGACATTAGAGCCATCTAAAGAGAAGGGTTCTAACATCAAGGGTTTTTTCACTTGTCGCAATTGCAAAGCATGCAAATATAGTAAAAACTGTAAAGAGTGCAAATTATCACCTTTATGCAAACCATTCACAATTCAAAAACACCTATCCTGCAACACAGATCACGTGGTGTATGCTCTCCAATGTCCTTGTAAAAAGACGTACATAGGAAGCACACTACATAAAGCCAAAAAGCGAGTACTTGAACACCTTAGAGCCATAAGAAATGGTGATAAACAATACCCTATGGCTAGACATTTTCAGACAGCCCACAATAAAGATGAAAGATTACTATCTTTCGTGGTCTTGGATTCAGTTAATGTCAACATAAGAGGAGGTAATCGTGTACAAGATCTAAGACGCTTAGAATCGAGGCTGATCATCCAATATCGCACAATGGCCCCTGAAGGACATAATTGTGATGAAGAATTGTCTGTACACTTGGGATAGAAGTCCACAACATTTGATATAAATTTAAAGAGAAATTTAAAAGAAACTCTTGAAGTTAAGTAAGTCAAGTATTTTTAATCAACTCAAGTTTGCATTAAAACCTCTCCCATAAATCCTGCCAGTTTTCTCTGCATCCATGCCTCTACAATTGTTAATGTTTACGTACCTTAATATGATAGGTATTTTTACGATCTCTAATGAGTTGTATCTACAAGATCTTTCCAAGAGTATAACAGATTTTCCTAAGGGAATTTATTTAACACTGTTTTTCTAACATTTTTATTCTAAGAAGTAAGATCTTTTTAATAGCCTGCGGCATCACACATTTTTGTATGTTTATGTGTATCTGTTTGTCAATGCGTTATTTATGGAAACTTATTGATTATTGTTGGTTTTTGTTTAGATCGCAGATTTGTTGGATTAGGAAGCAGTCATGAAAAGGATGGAGTTCTGTTCATTGTTATTGAAGATCAGCCAATTTTCGTCCGACACCCTTATATATATTTATTTCGAGATATATAATGATTGCCCACTGGGGCTTTATTATTTTCTTGAGTATGACTCAAGGTATGATTTATCAATTCAAAGAGGGGAACAATAAAGTTTTTCCTTGGGTTCTATTGAATGGACTGAAAGCTAAAAATGACATGATTAATGAATTTCAAAGCTAATCCATGTGACTATTTATCTTTCCATTGTGAAGGAACATTGTGAAAAATAATTTAAAAACAGCAATTATTATGTTTCCAATGCTTTGAATAACATTTCATGTTTTTGTCACATTTATATAATTTTAAAATGACTATTTGAGTGATGGTAACTCTTTAACCCCTTCAGCGCGGCGGGAATTCCCCCGCGGTGCTGAAGGGTTCGAGCGCGGGCGGGGCCATGACGGAACGGTTCCGTCATGAGCACAGCGCAACCGATGCTCATGACGGAACCGTTCCGTCATGGGCATGGAAGGGGTTAAGTCTGTTTTCTATTATTATTTGTCACATGATGGTTTGTTTACTTAAGCAGATTGGCTAACGATACCTGTACTCGTGATCAAGGGGTTGTCCCCAAAACGCGTTGGGTTGTGTGCGAAGCGACAATAAATCACCGCTTTTTGCAACGTTATGGTCTTTGGCTGTTGATTTAACGAAGAGGAATCGACAATTGCTTTGGATATATATATGTATGTATATATATTATCTACTGGCGGTCGCCAGTAGATAGTTATAGTTAGCACCAAGTTTCCATAGGAAATCTCAAAATTCTATTTTGAATAACTTTGGCGCCGGTTGACGAATCCTCGCGAAATTTTCAAAACTAATGGGGCGCTCCGCTCAGCTCCTACCCTGAAAGTCTCGGGGTGATTCGTCAAGCGGGGGCCGAGAAAAAAGGGGGGTCCCAAAACACGTTTTCCCCATTCATTTTCCCATAGGAACTTTAGTTGAAGGTGCAGCCCGAACGGCTGAACAGAATTACTTGAAATTTGGCAAAGAGGTAGTCCTCAGGTCAGGGATGTGCCTTTTGCATATATGGTGTCAATCTGTTCAGTAGTTCCTGAGAAAATTGCAGTTAAAAGCACATACATATCTATAGCCGCCCACTGTGCGCGCACGGTGCCGTGCGCAAGCGTAATTCTGATTGGTGGATTCATGACAGTCAACATTCGAATCGGTCGGAATCAGGAAGTGTCTACCGCCATTTTGTGTGTTGTGTGTGTGACAGGGAAAAAGAAAGGTGGAGAACGTGAAAAGGGGGCAGGGTAGAGAGTTCCTGACCCCCTAGCCTTTGTCAGGGGGTCACTGAAGGACCCCGAAGGGTGAAAAAAACATTATTTTTTTTTTCAAAAAATCTCGGGAGGAGCGCGCAGGGGGCGCGCACCCCCCAGCCGCCATTTTGAGTTTGAGAGGCAGAAGAGATCTAACAACACAAGTGAAGAACGTGAAAAGGGGGCAGGGTAGAGAGTCCCTGACCCCCTAGGCCTTCTCAGGGGGACCATGAAAGGCCCCCAACAGAAAGTCTTTGTAAAGGCTTGCGTTGTTATGGCATGCGATGTAACAACGTGGTCGTTGTAATGACTGCGTTGTAATGGCATGCGTTGTTTCGCATGCGGGGTTAGTGATGTTTCCCCACAGATACACATATACCTGTGTATATATACATATCATATACACACACTCCAATATATTCAGATATGCACGCATAGATATAATGGAGCTGCAGAAAACAGCACATGATACCTATATAACACAAATTTAAAGAAGAAACAAAAAGAAATGTTAATGCTAGCTGACCAAAAATATCCTGAGAGGCTGTTACTACCATAATCCTGAAAAAAAACAACAGGAAAATGAAACCATGCCAACAGCAGACACATAAGACCACACTTGGCCCAGTAGGTCAAGATGAAGAACAACACAACCCCTGGAAATCTCAATAAGAGGTATTCAGTTGGTATACTTGACCGCAAGGTACACCAGACAGAGCAGAAATCAGACTATAAATCAGAAGAGTGTATATATGTATGTATATATATATGTATGTATATATATTATCTACTGGCGGTCGCCAGTAGATAGTTATAGTTAGGACCAAGTTTCCATAGGAAATCTCAAAATTCTATTTTGAATAACTTTGGCACCGGTTGACGAATCCTCGCGAAATTTTCAAAACTAATGGGGCGCTCCGCTCAGCTCCTACCCTGAAAGTCTCGGGGTGATTCGTCAAGTGGGGGCCGAGAAAAAAGGGGGGTCCCAAAACACGTTTTCCCTATTAATTTTCCCATAGGAACTTTAGTCGAAGGTACAGCCCGAACGGCTGAACAGAAATACTTGAAATTTGGCAAAGAGGTAGTCCTCAGGTCAGGGATGTGCCTTTTGCATATATGGTGTCAATCTGTTCAGTAGTTCCTGAGAAAATTGCAGTTAAAAGCACATACATATCTATAGCCGTGCACCGTGCGCGCACGGTGCCGTGCGCGAGCGTAATTCTGATTGGTGGATTCATGACAGTCAACATTCGAATCGGTCGAAATCAGGAAGTGTCTACCGCCATTGTGTGTGTTGTGTGTGTGACAGGGAAAAAGAAAGGTGGAGAACGTGAAAAGGGGGCAGGGTAGAGAGTTCCTTGACCCCCTAGCCTTTGTCAGGTGGTCACTGAAGGACCCCGAAGGGTGAAAAAAACAGCCGCCATTTTGAGTTTTAGAGGCAGAAGAGAGCTAAAACACAAGTGAAGAACGTGAAAAGGGGGCAGGGTAGAGAGTCCCTGACCCCCTAGGCCTTCTCAGGGGGACCATGAAAGACCCCTTAGGTCACAAAAAAAAAAAAAAACATTTAAAATATCACGGGTTTCGCGCACGGTGCGCGTACGGTGCGCGCACGGCGGCAAAAAAACCTTAAAAAAATAGAATAAGAAAATCAAGTTTAAGTGTTTAGATGTTGGTTGGCTCTAAAAAGAGCCGTTGTGTTCATTGAGTGTTTTTTTGTACCTACAAGTACTGATGCAGAGTCTAAAGTTCAAGGGGAAGACTGTTGCCTTCATCTGTGAAATGAACACCGTCTCCTCTATAAATGCCTTGCATGTTGTAACGCAAGTTGAGTGGTATATAGAACCCATACCATAGTCTCTGAGGAAAGCAGAAACAGACTTATTGACGTGCTTTCTTGCTTTGTCAATCTGCGGACAATATTGGTTGGACCAGTTCCACTTTTGTCTTTGGCATATATTAGAATATACAAAGGTAGTTTGTGGAAAAAGTGACATCAATTGCACAAAGGTGTCCTTAACAAGCATTTCCAGACCTACCCCAGTTAAAGTGCCTAGGTCATTTCCACCACAGTGCACAATTATAAGGTCAGGCTGTGGGAGATGTAGAAAGGATTTCACCAAAGGCATTAATTGGTGCCACTTTAACCCTCTCTGACCAATCCATTTAATGTCTACATTTGGCAAAGCAAGGTCTTTAACAATACCTCTTTTTTCTGCATACTTTTCACTCCAGAAGACATAGCTATGACCTACAATCCACACTGTGAAAATCTTTCAAGGAGATCTGGATGCACTCAGAAGGTGTCTTTCAGTAGAATGGCAATATGAAAAGAAAGATAGTTGTAAAATGGAGGCTTACATAATTTTTTTTAAATAAAAAGAACTCATTGGCTGTTTCAGACCATTCAACACTAAAAATTAGGCTGTATGTTTAAATTTTTAAAAGCATGTTTTGTATTGGTTCAGAAAAATGTGTTCCCACAGAACATTACTTTGGATTTGCTGTTAGGTTTGAAAAGTCAAGCACTCTTGCTCTTTGGATTAGAAACATTGTGTGCTGAACTTCTGACCTCTCTGCTCACACCAGTGTTCCATGACCTGTTGCTATGGTAGCAGGCAGAAGTCATGTTGGGGGTAGGGATCATTTGGAAAAGGGTTGAAATTTGCAACCAATAGAAATGTGTGTTTCCATTTGAAAAAATGTGGGAAGCACTGTGATTTGAAGTTAACATGTATATGTGTGAAAAAAGAGAGGGAAAGATTGCCATTTACTGGTTCTGCTGAGAGGTGTGCAGTTCAGAGATTCTGGCTCTGATAATCTGCTGTGTGAGTGCCACATTTCTTTCTCAACTAACTACTTTTAAAGGTGAGTTATGAATTTGAGAGGGGATGTATGTGGTGCATTTTGATATAAAAAATATAAATGTGATTCTTGTTTTAAAGTTGTGTTTTACATTTTATGTTTTGGAAGATATTTAACTGCCTTGAACTTGTATGATATTATGGAGTATGTCTTCACCATAAGTTAAGGTATACTGGTATCACCCAGGAATACTGTTTTCTGCCTAGAATCACACCATGAATCTGTGTGCACAAAGGAATTGATGTCAGAGATTTAATTCGTGGTGGTCTGGTTCTGTAAGACTTGCATTCGTAGTAAAGGGGCAACTTGTTTTCTTTAAGTGTGATGGCTAGCATTCAGCACAAATTAATATCTCACAAATGAGAGGCAAATTCTAACACATTTGAAATCAACATGGTAGATTTTCCTTCCACTCCTGCAATGGGTGAGGTAGTTCCTACATGTTACGAACTCCAATTAAAACTTACCACACATGTACTCTTACATACATCTGTGCAGTCTTCATGCAGTTGTGCAAATATCCATGCAGATCTCTCTTGCACCTGACAATACACAGTCTCCAGAAGTACGCTCTTAGCACACAGGCAGCTGCTTCTCCTGCACTCCCATGCTAAGTATTCAGCACTGTGTGGTATTTTAGATAGTAGTGTGTAACGCTAACACATTCAACATCACCAAGGCTCATTTCCTTTGCTCTAGTCTAATCACTCACCCAGGGTCCACATGCTCATGGTCTCAAGTAGCTGTTAGGACATGTGCTCTTTTCTGCCTCTCTAAACTATAAGGAAAATGTGTCAGGCTGTTACAGTAATTATCACTTGCAAAACCACAGTAGTAAATGTGCTTTGAAATTGCCAATCAAATATCATTTTCTGCCTAGAATCACACCATGAGTCTGTGTGCACAAAGGAATTGTTGTCAGAGATTTAATTCGTGGTGGTCTGGTTCTGTAAGACTTGCATTCGTAGGAAAGGGGCAGCTTGTTTTCTTGAACTGTGATGGCTAGCATTCAGCACAAATCAATATCTCACAAATGAGAGGCAAATGCTAACACATTTGAAAACAACAGGGTAGATTTTCCTTACACTCCTGCAATGGGTGAGGTAGATCCTACATGTTCAAAACTCCAATTAACCCTTACCCCACATGTACTCTTACATACATCTCTGCAGTCTTCATGCAGTTGTGCAAGCGTCCATGCAGATCTCTCTTGCACCTGACAATACACAGTCTCCAGAAGCACACTCTTAGCACACAGGCAGCTGCTTCTCCTGCACTCCCATGCTAAGTATTCAGCACTGTGTGGTATTTCAGATAGCAGTGAGTAACGCTAACACAATCAATATCACTAAGGCTCATTTCCTTTGCTGTAGTCTAATCACTCACCCAGGTTACACATGCTCATGCTCTCAAGTAGCTGTTAGGACATGTGCTCTTTTCTGCCTCTCTAAACTATAAGGAAAATGTGTCAGGCTGTTACAGTAATTATCACTTGCAAAACCACAGTAGTACATGTGCTTTGAAATTGCCAATCAAATATCGTTTTCTGCCTAGAATCACACCATGAGTCTGTGTGCACAAAGGAATTGTTGTCAGAGATTTAATTTGTGGTGGTCTGGTTCTGTAAGACTTGCATTCGTAGGAAAGGGGCAGCTTGTTTTCTTGAACTGTGATGGCTAGCATTCAGCACAAATCAATATCTCACAAATGAGAGGCAAATGCTAACATATTTGAAATCAACATGGTAGATTTTCCTTACACTCCTGCCATGGGTGAGGTTGATCCTATATGTTCAAAACTCCAATTAACCCTTACCACACATGTACTCTTACATACATCTGTGCAGTCTTCATGCAGTTGTGCAAGTGTCCATGCAGATCTCTCTTGCACCGGTCAATACAGTCTCCAGAAGTACGCTCTTAGCACACAGCCAGCTGCTTCTCCTGCACTCTCATGCTTACTATTCAGCACTGTGTGGTATTTCAGATAGCAGTGAGTAATGCTAACACAATCAATATCACTAAGGCTCATTTCCTTTGCTGTAGTCTAATCACTCACCCAGGTTACACATGCTCAGTCTCAAGTAGCTGGTAGGACATGTGTTCTTTTCTGCTTCTCTAAACTATAAGGAACATGTGTCAGGCTGTTACAATAATTATCACTTGCTCTACCACAGTAGTAAATGTGCTTTGAAATTGCCAATCAAATATATCGTTTTCTGCCTAGAATCACACCATGAGTCTGTGTGCACACAGGAATTGTTGTCAGAGATGTAATTCGTGTTGCTGTGCTTCTGTAAGACTAGCACTCATAGGAAAGGGGCAGCTTGTTTTCTTGAACTGTGATGGTTAGCATACAGCACACATCACTATCTCACAGATGAAAGGCAAATGCAAACACATTTGAAAACAACAGGGTAGATTTTCCTTCCACTCCTGCCATGGGTGAGGTAGTTCCTACATGTTCCAAACTCCAATTAACCCTTACCATACATGTACTCTTACATACATCTCTGCAGTCTTCATGCAGTTGTGCAAGCGTCCATGCAGATCTCTCTTGCACCTCACAATACACAGTCTCCAGAAACACACTCTTAGCACACAGGCAGCTGCTTCTCCTGCACTCCGATGCTTACTATTCAGCACTGTGTGGTATTTTAGATAGTAGTGTGTAACGCTACCACATTCAACATCACCAAGGCTCATTTCCTTTGCTCTAGTCTAATCACTCACCCAGGTTCCACATGCTCATGCTCTCAAGTAGCTGTTAGGACATGTGCTCTTTTCTGCCTCTCTAAACTATAAGGAAAATGTGTCAGGCTGTTACAGTAATTATCACTTGCAAAACCACCGTAGTAAATGTGCTTTGAAATTGCCAATCAAATATTGTTTTCTGCCTAGAATCACACCATGAGTCTGTGTGCACACAGGAATTGTCAGATTTAATTTGTGTAGCTTTTATTGTGTAAGACGTGCAGTCGTAGGAAAGGGACAGCTCATATGCTAGGTTTTGAAAAGCTCATAAAAAATAAAGTAATATATTTAAATTACATAAAGGTATTTTTTTTTTAGTTTCTTTCAGGTATTGCTGAACAACACTGAAATAAATTAAAGATGCCTATAAAATCAAGAAAGAGATAAGAACAGCAACAACATCTATATTTGAAGACAACTGGACAACAAAAATTAGTTGAAGAACTTCATGTTGGAAAAAAGAAAAAGCCTTCTGGTAAGCAGACTAAGGATTTTATAAAAAAATATGCCAAAGCAAAGAAAAAATGTAAAAAATATATCCACTGGAAATAGTGTTTCAAGTAGAAAACAACAAGACAATCGACAGAATATAGTAAATGCTAATGTACAATCAGAAGTAAGAAAGAATGACTTAAAAAGAAAAATAGATTTTAAAAACATTCGTAGAAAAATGTTTCAGAGAAGAGTGATGTTCAATTTGCTAAAGGATGTGAAAAAATATAGGAAGAAAGCCAAATTTTATAAGAAAACGAAACATATTGAATCATTTGTTGCAAAGGCTTTGGAATTGAAAAGAAAACTATTCATTTTAATTTTGAACAGGATCCGTACATTAGATAAATTAGTGAATGTAATGAAGTCAAAAAGAAAAAGAAAAACAGAAGTGAAAAAAAAAACTTTTGTTAAGTGTTCTTAGGAGAATGGAAGCATAGTTCAAGTACTGAACCATTTTTTAATGAAGAGAGTTATCTTCAAAGTAATAGTTTGCTGCATGCAGTTGACACCAGTGGGTCGAGCATATGAAGTTAAGGATGGTTGTGTAATGGAAAAGGAGAAAATGGTTCCAAGAAATGAGGAAGAAGTGTTAGCTGATGAGGTTATGGGGAGACGTCCTAAAGCCCCAGTGTACACTTGGAATTGTAGTAGTATTTGTACTGTACGACAGGAATCTATTGATAAATTTTGTGACTTTCTAAGAGAATATAGTAAAAAAAAGTGTTAAACAGAAGATTAAGGTGCTTCAAAGACTAGATCCATTCAGAGTGAGAGAGAATACTGGTTTGCAAGGACATTCTCTGGCTTGTCTTTCTAGGAAAGTTTGTCAAAGTGTTTTTCACCATTTTAGGATGCTGGCAGTTCATCATACTGAAATGAGAAAGTTTGTGAAAAGATTGTATTTTGCTAAAAGTCCAGCACTAAAGTTACATGAGTTGAATAGTGCTCTGTTCCGTGGATCTGTATCAGATGTGAAGAAGGTTTGTGAGGATATTGAGTTTTGTTACTTTGGTCCAGAGCAAGAAAGTGCAGATCAAATGACAAAATGTACTATCATCTCTAATGAAAGACCAAATATTACTTGTATTTGTTGCCGGAGAAGCCATTATAAAACTCAAACAAGGAATGTTGATCTCTATAAAAAAAGTGAAAAAGAAAATAATTCTAAGTGGAAGGATTTTGCTACATATTTGTTTCTGGAAAATTGTTTTGAATTGGGTGAAGATCAGCGTATTTGTAAATACTGTTATAACAAGTTAGAAGAAAATAAAATGCCAGCTAGAGCTGTACATAATAATTTAGAATTGGTTGATATTCCTGCAGAACTTAGTGATTTAAATACGTATGAGTCTATACTCATTCAATGTGTCCATCCGTTTCAGACTATAGTTCGTATGGAGCCCAAAACAGGTAAATTACCTCCTTCGGATTTACAAAGAGGTTTAAAAGGAAGAGTTGTCTATTTGCCATTAGATTTGAAAAAAAATATTGAAACAATTGATGCAGATAGGTTGGAAACTGAACCATTATTTATTCTGGTTAATGGTGTACCAACAAAGAATAAGAAAATTTGGCAGGAGCTGGTAGATGTACGAAAAGTACAAAGAGCAAATTTATATTTGAAAAGAAATAATAAATGGTATGAATCAATTTATATGGATGAAGATGAAGAAGTTTTACTAGCAGACACAGGAATACCAACTGGGCAAATTGAAAAAGTGGATAAGTCAAAAGAAGAAGAAATTTATGAACATTTCAGCATAAATCCTCTTCATTCTAAAGAAGTTATGGGAAACACTATTGATCTGTTTCAGATGAAAAAAGCAAAAGGAACTCCCGTGAGTGTATGGGAGGAGAGCTTGGAAGCTCATTGTTATCCCCAGCTGTTTCCTACAGGAAAAGGTGGACGATATGATGAACGTCCAGTACAGATTCCTGCTTCTGAGTATCGGACTACAAGATTATATGCAAAAGATCCAAGATTTCGTCAAAGTATTCCTTATTTGTTCCATCTTTTATTTGAAAGTGACTTATCTGCACTATCTTATGCAGTAAATCACATTTTAAAAACTGGAGTACATCTACATAATGTGTCTGCAAAGGATTTTCTGAACAAAGTGCAACAGCGAGATGATCATTTGGAATCTCAATTGATTAATTTGATGGCTTGTCAGCGTGGGACTAATGAATATTGGTACCGACGCCATGGAGAATTGATATGTATGTTACGGAATTTAGGAACTCCTACATGGTTCCTTACTCTAAGCTGTGCTGAGTACGCTTGGGATGAATTACTGGATTTTCTTCGAGAGGCAAATTCAAATATTGAAAACATCCAATACAAGACAGCAGGAGAATTGTGCTCATTGGATCCGGTTAATGTTTGCAGATATTTCAATCATAGATTTGAGGCTATGATGTCCTTCATCTGCAATAAAAAAAAAATCCACCTCTTGGAGAAGTTGTGGATTTCTTTTGGAGAAAAGAGTACCAAGCAAGAGGTGCTCCTCATATTCATATGCTGTTGTGGATCAAGGATGCCCCAAAATTTGGAACAGATTCTGATGATGCAGTTTTATCTTTCATTGAAGGATATGCAACATGTGCTATACCTAAAAGCACAGAAGAAAAAAACTTAAAAGAGCAAGTTTTACGTTTCCAAAGTCATCGGTGTGGAAAATACTGTCGACGAAAGTACAAGAGTAAAGATAAATTCTACACAAAATGCCGATTTGGATTTCCACGACCTGTTCTTTCAAAAGGAAGAGTAAACAGTTTTATGTCAGCTGTGCGACATACTATTACAAGAAAATCGCCTAAAAATACCTACAACCTAAGAAGAAAAGAAGAGTCAAAATATATAAATGACTACAACCCAGTCATTTTATCCATGTGGAATGCTAACATGGATATTCAGTATGTAGCTGACAATTCTATTGCTGTTGCTCGGTATGTCACATCTTACATCAATAAATCAGAGAAAACGGAATTGAAAGAAATGTGGGAAGAGATTTCTCATGAGAAGACTGTCAGTAAAAAGCTATACAGTTTCAGTTTAAAGATGTTATCGCATCGAGAAATTGGGTCATACGAATGCTCAGATAGGTTATCATTTGCAAGTCTGTACTCCAAATCCAGAATAATAATTTGGGTAAGTTTAGGCCTTGCAGGAATGCGAAATCGGGTATTGAAATCTATTCGAGAAATTGAATATTTAGCAGAGTACGAGCAGAAAGTATAGACATTTTAAGAACAAACATGTTGGACACATATTACCCAAAGAGAAGTCATCATCTTGAGAACATGTGTCTCTATGAAGTGCTGCAGAACTACATTTTTAAACGGAATACCACAGAAGACATCAACAATGGAAAATATAAAGTCATTGGTGAGGAAGGATGTTTGGTAAAACAAACAAAAGGAAGTTTGATTAATCACAGAAAGCTGAGTTGCGACACTACTGACAAGAAGGAATTTTACCACTTAGCACTTTTACAGTTGTTTAAACCATGGTGTTCAGAGGATGAATTACTTGGACATTTTCAAAGCTATGAAGATTCCTTTAATGCATGCAAAGATACCATAGAATGCAGTACTTTCACAACTTATGTACAAATGTTAAATGAAGAAATTGAACAAGAAGCAACAATTGCAGCTGAAGTAGCTAGAGACAGTTCTCAAGACAGTCAAAGTTCTGGGACGCTCAGTCAAGATCCTCTAGGACAACCAATCGTAGAAAATGAAGCTGCAATAGCCATGACTGAAGTAGAAACAGCTATGAATCAAGCTCAGGAAGATTTAATAAACTTACCAAATTTGGAACAACAACTGAATGATGAACAACAACAAATTTATGAGGAAGTCACAAAACAAATTGATCATGGATTACAACATGAAAATAAAGAGTGCTCATGCACATCATTTGAACCAATCAGAATGTATGTGAGTGGACAAGCTGGAACTGGAAAAAGTGTCTTAATTAAAGTAATTAGAAGCTACCTACAGAAAAAAACTGATTCAACTTTGTCTTGTGTTGTTACTGCTCCAACTGGGTTAGCAGCATATAACATAAAAGGAATTACCCTCCATCGTTTGCTAATGTTACCAGTAGAGCATGAGAACAAAATACAATACCACAAGCTAACAGGAGAAGCATGTTTTGAAGTTTCAAGAGTATTGAAAAAAATGAAAGTTCTCATTATTGATGAGGTAAGCATGGTATCAAACGTAATGCTTGCCTTTGGGCATTTAAGAATGCAGCAAATTCTAAAGACAAACTATGACGTGCTATTTGGAGGAAAACATGTTATAGTTTTTGGGGATCTACTGCAGCTCACTCCAGTTAAAGGACAACCAGTATTTCATACTCTTACACATGAAGACACGAAAAAGTCGTTAGGAAGTATAGGTAATGTGAATATTTGGACATACTTTGAGTACAAAGAACTCATTACCAATATGCGGCAAGCAAATGATGATGATTATGCAAGTATTCTCAAAGATATCAGAATTGGACTACTCACAGAACATGGCAGAAAAGCTTTACAGAGTCGATTACTATGTAATTTGTTTCCAACAGAACAAATAGTTCCAGAGAAAATATACAAGAAAATTGGAGGAAAAAATACTGTAATCTGCTTAATGCCAACACTACATGAATGCTCTATATTCAATCAAGAACTTTTGAAATTGGAAAATGAAGAGATTATAAATCTGGAAGCTGTGGATAAAATACAGCATGAAGGAATAACTATTATATTGACAAGCAAATTGACAACTAAATTGGATTCTCTAGAGAAAAACATATCGAAAACAGCTGGTTTAGAAAAGAATCTTTATGTATGTATGAACTGTCGAGTAATTTTAAGACGTAATTTGGATGTAGAAAAAGGTTTAGTGAATGGAGCTATGGGTAAAGTTGTGGGTTTTGTTAATTACCAGAAAAAAGATGGAATTGAATTTTTAAAAATAAAATTTGATCAGATTGAAGAGGTTAAAGACATTAGTCGTTGTACAGTTAGTTTCTTGCTTGTGAAAGACTTATATGTACGTAGGAAGCAGTTTCCGTTTTCTCTAGCATATGCTGTAACTATTCACAAATCTCAAGGATTAACTGTAGATAGTGCTTTTGTAAACATTGGATCTAGTGTGTTTAAAGAAGGTATGGCATATGTTGCTTTGTCACGCGTGAAAAAAATATCTGGTTTATTCATGATAGACTTTGATGAGTCAAAAGTTAGTGCTGATGCAAACTGTGTAAAGGAGTATAAAAGATTAAGAAGAAGCTATGCTCCTCATTTAGGTCAGTATCCTGTGTTTGAAAAACGTGTTGTTTGTCGGAAAAGGAGAATTGAGAATATCTGTAATGAGGATGTACAGAAGAGTAAACAAATAGAGACTGATGTGATTGCAAGCAAAAAGAAAAAGGACAATGCTGAAGAGGTTGTTGGTTGTCATTTTGAAAATAGCTCTGGTGTCAACTGCTACGCTAATGTAGTGCTGAATGTTGTATTTCATCTTGAAAGTTTGAAAGAGCAGATAATACTAAATCATGAAAAAAGATTCTGTTCTCTGCTGAGTTTCCTTTATGAGAAGCTGAGTAATGATAAAACTAAAATAGAAAGTGATTCTGATGTTAGAAATCTTTTAGATGTATGTTCTGGATGTACACAGTTTACTCAAAATGTCCAGCAAGATGCACAGGAATTCTTAATGTATATGCTTATGGTACTGGAAGATGAAGGGGTAGAAATAGAAAATATGTTTGGTCTCTCTTATAAATGGAAACATAGTTGTGAAAACTGTTTGAACACATGCAGCTCTAATGTTGATTCTGAAAGGTTCATATATTTAACATTACCAGAGAGTAAATCAGTGACTTTTAGTACATTAGTTAAAGATGCAAATCACAACATGGAATGTTCTCAATGTAAATCAGAAATGTTATCAACGTTATTTTTAAAGAAATATGGACAGTATGTAATTTTAATGATGCAACGTTGTAGAGCTGATGGTACAAAATTGGACACTTTAATAAAGAAGTTTACAGGAAATCAATTATCAATATCAGGAAAGACTTTTGTTGCAGTTGCAATAATTTTCCATGATGGACCTTGTATAACTTCTGGTCATTACACAGTTTATCTAAAATGTGATGTAATATGTGACGTCATCAGCAGTGGATTGCGGGCGCGCGACTTATAGTTAGCTGAACTAACTATAACGGGGGAATTTCAATGTTTTTTTTCGAGTGAAATGTCCAGCTAACTATAACGTGTGTGAAACCTATGGTTTTTTCAGTGAATTTGCAAGGTTTTTTAAATGCTAATTCCTAACTATAACGTGTGTGAAACCTATGGTTTTTTCAGTGAATTTGTAAGGTTTTTTAAATGCTAATTCCTAACTATAACGTGTGTGAAACCTATGGTTTTTTCAGTGAATTTGCAAGGTTTTTTAAATGCTAATTCCTAACTATAACGTGTGTGAAACCTGTGGTTTTTTCAGTGAATATATATATATATATTTATATATATATATATATATATATATATATATGTATCTAGAGAGAGAGAGAGAGAGAGAGAGAGAGAGAGAGAGAGAGAGAGAGAGTTCCATAAGAACACAAAGAGCAACAGACTATAAACAGACTATAAGCTCAAAAAATTAAACGTTAAAAAAAAGGCTGCAAGCCAACAAAAAGGGGCCAGTGCTGATCAGATGAAGAAAATGTTACCAAGGAGGTAGAAGACATGCAACCTCCAGACAGGATAAGAATAACTACAACCACAACCCTAGCATATCAAAGTATATGGGAAGGCAAACTCAAAATGTTCTTAAGGAAGTAAGGAATGAGGGTCTGTTGCCGACATCTGTTGTGAACAAGATCCAGAAGGTTTAAAGCCTGAACACATGAGGAGCACACGGTTCCAATCGCCCCAAAACACATATGTCGAGGTAGGCCAGATAATGGCCTGAGGAACCTCTTCTCCGGATCCGCATTGCAGCACGGAAAAGAAACTGACGTCCGCACGTTGGAGAGGACGTATATGACTCAACTGACATCACAACCCGAGTCGACACCGTTATCTAGTCTTATGACGCAGTCCCCAGGCATGCCCAGGTGCTGCTTAAAAACTTCCGGATCTAGACTTGCGCCTGTTGAGAATTCAAAAGGTAGAGAATCTGCAAATCTGCAGCTAGATGTCTCTTTCGAGAATGTTTTTATATTTGTGAATATTTCATCATTTGTGTATTTGTTTGATGAATGCTTGTTTCTGTAATTTTGGTGTACTGTTTAGCGGTTCAAAACACCACAAATGCCTAGGCTGGGGTCCCCAGCTTCCAGGAATGACTTATTGGGGGTCTTCGGTTTAAAATAATGATTCACTGAGTGTCCCTGGGTTCCAGTCATGATTAAGTGGGGTCCACAGAAGTCAAGAGGTTAAGAACCACTAATCTAGGTGAAACCAATTGCTCTTACAAGCAAATCATTATTGATGTTACTGAGGTATTCAACCTTTATCCAAAAGACTCTTTCTACAGAAAAAGAAATCTTCAAAGTACCAGGTTTACACAAGTCTATCAACAATTCACATTATGATTTTTCATAATGGCCACCTGATGTTCAACGGATTTGCCATGACGCCAAAGTAAGTACTTAAAGTGCCAGATCAACATTTGCATCCTTTAGTCTTAAAAGGCCTTGAGGGTCCCAGAGAACTTGATCCTTAATAGCTGTGGCTCAATAAGATATACGGCTGTGTGCAGTCTTCCAGAAGAAAAAGTTACTTACCTTTAACAATCTTTCTGGTGGATACTTTATTTAACTGTAGAATCCTCACCTGTTGAATATCATTGGCACCATACTGGATCTGGAAACTTTTCCAAAGCATTCCCGTGCTGGTGAGCTGACATCAGTTCCCGTCCATTTTTCCCCCCCATATCCATAGAGGCAGAGACAATGAAACAACAATCAGTCTGAAGCATCGCAGTGCAACAATCTAATTTAGAATTTTTTTAACGTGGCCTCTAACCATCCTACACACACAAGGGGATGGGAGGATGCATCCAATAAGTATAACCAATGGCAATAACCCGGTGTAGCATTCCAAACCATCGTTCTTTTGCCCACCATGTCACCTCAGATTAGACCCAGCTATTGTCATACAGCTTATAATTTCCCAAGTAAAAATGCGTATTTGTTGGACAACATAACCGTTAGAACTGTGGGAGACTGACTCCACACACACCATTCTGATATGTTAGCCTTAGTCCTGCTAGCTCACAGTGCACCATCTATACCCCTAAACTGACAAGGTAACAAATAGATTGTGCAACCTCAGAACATGACAACCCTGACTCCCCAAGGAAATCGTGGTAGCAGATCTAGAATCCTTTGGCTTAGTTACTTATGCATACCCAAAGAGATACACATGAAATACACAGTAAAGCATTTCAATATTAATTGAAGCATTGTGATTCTTGAGTAACATACTTGCGCTGCAATTATCAATCGAAGGAAACAGAATGTGATTAGCAATATGAAAATGATAACCAGTTCAACCATTTAGCTTATTACAGAGAATATATGCTTCCATACAAGTACTGTAATATATTGCACTTCTACCTAGCGCTTCCTGACCTAGTATGCCTATGGAGGGAGTGAATCTGACAAATCCCTGTAGTGTGATCTAACTTCCCATACCTGAGGGTAAGCGTCATCAGACTGCTCATCCTGACAGAGAGCTTGGCAGCATCACTCGCATGAGGAAAACAGGAATCGGATGGGCTGTAATTCCGGTATGTGGTTGACGTCTCAGTGCCAGCAAATTGCTCCTCTCACTAAACAAAGGATTGATGTTAGGTAAATCCAACAAGAAAGCTTAGGCAACAGACTTGTAGAAATGTACCTCACGACTGTGCTACAGTCCTATTAAAGTAATGGTTCGTGCACACTTCTCGGCATCTGTTGCCTTTCCGTGCCACTGGTCACAGATTCAGAAACTTTATTTCATAAAGAGCAGTGCACTTGAACAAACAACTTTTCAGTCTCTTTATATTTTCTTTCAATCCTTTATTTTCAAATCCAAATGGGTTCTCAGCCTTCTGATGTCGTTTAAGAGGTGTAGGCGACCGCTTATTAAGGCAGAGGTTATCCCACTGGGCATTACGAATATTGATTGAGGGAACTCATCCCTTTGTTCATCTATACAATTACTGGTACATTGAGCGGACCCGATGCTGAGTTGGCGGTAGATTTTCGCTGAATGGTTACTTATTTTTCCAGTTTGTGAACCGACCACGGATAATGATTACTGAGTCCTTGTAGTTGATTTAAAGAGCCCTGAAGAAGTTCTCTTGGCTGGTTGCCAAATTGAACAAAACGCGTTGGCTGCCTTTTAGTGAAATTTCATTTGGATTTGAAAATAAAGGATTGAAAGAAAATATAATGAGACTGAAAAGTTGTTTGTTCAAGTGCACTGCTCTTTATGAAATAAAGGATTGATGTTGTATATATAATAAATATCATCTATGTTTCCAAAGCGAAGCCCCAGTCATGCCGCTATTGTTGTTTCGGCTCTGTCGCAGAATGACGACTAACAAAGAACAACATTTTGCTTAATGAACTTAGCCCTTGTATAGAATGTTCAAGGTATTTGATAGTGTGCCTACGAATAAGTGTAAGCAAAGTTTTGTTTGGAGAATATTATCCTGCACTTGCATGCAAATGAATGTGTGTCAAATGTCATCATTTTTAAGAAAAGAAGGCAACTTAAAAACATGAGCTTGGAAAATTGTGTTTATTACCGGGCCTAATGTAACCACGTGACACTATATAAAATCAGTCTTGACCCTGCTCCAATAGGAAAAGTACAGATCAAACTGCCAAGTCCTCTCTGAACCGTTAATGCAATCAATGCAAGACCGTGTTAGCTCTGATTGGGTCTCTTCAGTGGGATGCAGCTTGGTTCCAGTGGAAGAGTGAGCAAGGGACCCACATCTGGGCATACCCTTTGCCACTTAGGGTGTTACCTCAAACAAACAAAAGGTGATGGGAGGATGCTTGCAATAAGTCTAACCACTGGCAATCGCATGGGGTAGCATTCCAACCCATCGTTCTTATGGATGGCATAGAACTTTGGGCAATGTGTATTCTCCTGAGCCAGTAAACAAGTCTACCTGTGTGCCTGGACCTGTCAGGCCTCAGGAAATCCAATCTCGGAAACCCGGGTCCCGCAACCTCCAATGCGCAGCCTTAACCTCTGGTGGTCCGATTTTGAAGCAACACTCCAGATACAAAGGACTGCGGGTGATAGGTCGTGCCCGCCTAACATGGTGGAATGCCAAGGCGATTGCCGGTCTAGTTTCTCGCGTTTGGACCCGGGCGCGAGGACTGAGCCAGCTGTGAAACGTGTCGGCTGAATTACAAGCAGCACACTTTACCAACGGATTTGTTTTGAGTGGATGTTAGCGCGCAGCGTTAGTCGGAGTTAGGGGTTAGAGAAGTTTATTGTGCTAGTTTTATGCGTAGGGTAGAGTGCTTATCGTTCTCTTCGGATAGTTAGTTAGGCGTTAAGGTTATTCAAGGAAATTCTATTTAGTCACAGACTCCGGGAATAAAGACCACGAGAACTCAGTTCCAGAAGCTTTAGACACTTACCTGATTCTTGGCAGAAGCCCAGCGAATTCCAGAGATTCTTTTGCAACCTAACAACAAGTATAATCTGGAAGAAGAGAGAGTGAGAAGTTATTTAAGACAAAAAGGGAGAGCATGAGAAAATGAGAGTTAAGAGGAATTAGAATTTGGTGTTAAAAAGTGAATACATTACAGTGAAATCTATTCTCAATTAATAGGGTTCAAGAATAGTCTTTAAAAAAAACTAAAAGAAGAAAGAAATAAGAAGAGAAGTTAAGGCCAAAAGTTTAAGGGGTAAGAAAGAGCAGCACAGAAAAGGCAATAAGAGAAGTCTAGGGAGGGACCTGTAAAAGATATTAATGGAGTATTTTCTAATTACAGTTTTCCTCACATGAGAGTGAGAGAGAGCGAGACTAGTAAAAGGCAGACGGCAACAATAGTGGGAATGAGTAGAGGTCGTGAGGAGAATCAAGAAAAGTGTTGGCAGTCTCTTCTCTGTCCCCATCCTCTTTCCCCCGGCCGGGTTCACGCGACCACCTGTACTAAGGGCTCGTGGGAAGGTCGACAGAGGGAATCGGGAAAGTACTGCAATTTGCTCCAGAGAGAAAGTCGGAATCTGAAGTGAGTACCTTGAGCTCTGACAGAACCCCCTCCAAGTGAAGATGCCACTCATAGTCAGCAAGATAATGCAGTGAGGATTTTGGCTCTAGTGTTTAGCGCGGTCATGACAGAGTAGGCTGTTAAGGCTTCTTGAAGGTGTGTACCAAAGTCCAAATTGCTCCCTGACAGATATCCAGTACAGCCACTCCGCTCCGTGTATTAGCGAACAAGTAGCAGCTTTGGCCCTGGTGGAATGAGCCTGTAAGCCTTCTAAAAGTGCTGATCGTCCACTTGATGTTCCCTGGTATGATCCATATTGAAGTTCAATTCTTTTTTTCGGATCCAAGCAATGAAGTCTGTATTCCTCCTTAAAGGGATGAGGTGGCGCAAAGAATGCCGTGAGGGTGATAGGCTGACCAAAGTGAAAAGGAGTGACCACTTCCTGCAAAAAGGAAACTGAGGTCCTCAAGCCCAAATTATAAGGGAAGAAGGTGGTATCAGGTGGATTTACACAGGGTGCTTGAAGTTCACTCACATGCCTAGCCTTGGCAGGGTATGCTCAGACGTGAGTCCCTTGCTCACTTGGCCACTGGATTCAAGCAAGCCTGGCTGAAGACGGCTGAAATGCCAGAAACCGGTACTAGGAAGCTTGTTTCCGGTCCAGGGAAGGCATGGCTTGGCAGTTCGGGCTGGACTGTTCCCATGAGGCACAGGGTCAGACCGATTTGTATATGGCCATGTCTGAACTGGGGTGGCAGAGTGGGCTAAAGAACGGTGATGGATCAAACCCAGATCTGTTGACTGGGTGTGAGTGTTTGATTGGTTCTGATGCTCCGTCCATCACCACCCCCTTTTGTACCGCTTTGTTCTCCATAAGTTGGCAGGGTATGCTCAGACGTGAGTCCCTTGCTCACTTTGCCACTGGATTCAAGCAAGCCTGGCTGAAGACGGCTGAAATGCCAGAAACCGGTACTAGGAAGCTTGTTTCCGGTCCAGGAAAGGCATGGCTTGGCAGTTCGGGCTGGACTGTTCCCATGAGGCACAGGGTCAGACTGATTTGCATATGGCCATGTCTGAACTGGGGTGGCAGAGTGGGCTAAAGAACGGTGATGGATCAAACCCAGATCTGTTGACTGGGTGTGAGTGTTTGATTGGTTCTGATGCTCCGTCCATCACCACCCCCTTTTGTACCGCCAATGTTATGGTGATGAGAAAGAACGTCTTTAACGTCAGAAGTCTCAAGGAACAACTGTGCTGTAGTTCAAAAGGGGTGTACATCAAGAATGCTATGACTAAGTTGAAGTCACAATGGGGCATCACAAAAGTTTTGGTGGAAACCTTTGAAAAACTCATCACAACTGGTGATTTAAATAACAAAGGCTGATCTGTCTACCGCAAAAAAGAGCTAATAACAGTGCCCAAAGCAAGTCTGTGCTGGGCTAGAGACAAAACAAAAAGCAAAACTTCAGAAAACCTTGCCTGTAAAGTGTCAATTTGTCAGGTACTGCACCAATCCAAAAATTTAGCCCACTAGTTACATACACAGATTTAGTGGAAGAACGTCTGGCCGCTGTCGGGGTGCATATGGAGGAGGTAAATTGTTGTTGCTCTATCTCCAAGCACGGCGAAGCAAAGAGTACATCCCCGGATGCAACACTGTGCCCTGCTGTTACAACAGAAGTAGCAGCCTGATTGGAAGACAGATGCTCATGCCAAGGAGTCCCTGGCACTACACTTTCCTGTGGTACAATTCTGGACTGGACCGTAATCAGCGCAGAGCTGCACAACGTCACCTAAAGGCACACAAGGGCAATGCTTAAAAGTTCCCGGATCTAGTCTGATGCCTGGGGAGCATTCACAAGGTGAGGAATCTGCAGTTAGAAGTATTAATCATAAACAGTATGTGCCATTGAGGGGGCGCGGCCAAGATGGCGACGGTGCGGATGCAGCTTAGGGAGCTCCGCAGCCCGCTGATAAGAATCCTTAAATATTCTGCTCATCCAGCCTAAATGAGAATACTCTGACGTACCTAGTTGAAGAGGGAGGGAGAGAGCTGCAGGTCACGACTGAAGAGACCCACCAGGTCCCCTAAAAACGATCAGCGATAACCCTCATCCCGCAGGGCCCAGAGAGGCGGGGGAAGGCCGGGAGTGGCCGGAAAGCAGCCAGCAAAGCTGAGTCAGGTGTCGCGGTCGAGGAGTCTCCTTAGGCCCCTCAGAAGGCAATCAGAAGTGCCCTCCTCTACAGATTGATGTCACTCGAAATCAGAGGTGGGTGAGCAGCGACCTTGTGGGGGTTGACGCTAAGAGGGGGCTGCTGCTGTGAGATGCGCAATTATCCCCGGTCCCCCAGGTGGTGATTGGAGGTGCCTCCCCCCCTCCTTCAGAACTGATGTGGCCCAACGACAGAGGCTGGCAAGCTGTGTATCTGGCCTGCTGGAAGAGGTTGAGAATGAGCTTGAACAGGAAAAAGACACAGGAGGCGGACTGGGCACGTGGGTTCCCGGCGTGAGTGTGAGTGGAGCGGGACCCCTGGGCATCTGCGAAGCGCGGTCGTGGCGCAGGGAAGGCCACTTGCACCCTCACCAAGCCGCGCCAGAAGCAGAGGCGAGGTGGCCCGGTGCAGCGGAATGGCGTGTAGCCCCCAGAGGACCCAGTACGAGGGAGAAGGAGAGACCTAGTGGGAACTCCCAACATCTGCTGCGGGTGCGGACACAGGAGGGATTCTTCCCCTCCCCATCGGAAAGGCCCGGGCCAGCTTGGGGCCGGAGGGAGCAAGAGTGGGGGAAACCAGCGCTCAAAAACACACGCCAGGCACCATGGACATGGGGCACGGTGACCCACGGGTGGTGCGATCATAGCCATCATCCTTCCCCAAAACACCTATGTCTGACTGATAATCCCCCTCCCCCCGGGACCCATCCAGGAACTGCTCATCTACACTGTCATAATAGGAGTACTTCAGCTCAACAGAGGACAGCAGCGTCAAGACCAATAACCTCAGCGAGTGCCAGCTTCTGCATTGGGCGAGCCCACACATTTGATCTGTCACACTAGGCCTAGTGGCACACCGACCAGCCACTGACTGAGGGCCTAATGCCACTACCTGACACACAGTCTACACACAGAAGGGAATCAGTGTGATCCCACGCCCTGGCATTGCAGCTCATCTGGACCGCACCTGGGGCAAGGGGCCAGAGCTAAATACCACGACGGACTGAGTAGACTACAACACCGCAGAAATGCACAGTAACTGGGCGAGCCCCACAGCCCACCAAAGAGCCTTCAACATGGGCAAAGACAGGCCGCAATGAGGGGTCCAGCAAATGAAGATGGATCACATGGCGCAGGGTGCTGCCACGATACTGGGCACCCAACGCGTGGCACCATTGGAGAATGACGCCACACAGCCAGAAACCCGACAGAGCCCAAATCCTCGCAGCAATTGAGGCCCCTAGCACAGCCGTTCAGGCAAAAATAGATGCAATATCCCTGGACGCTGGGCTGTTGCGGACCGATCTCCACACAGTCGCGGAACGATCCATAGCTACAGAACAAAGCGTCAGCGAGTTACAGAGTCTTCACATTAAAGGAAACCCTAACAGTCCTATCTAGCAAAACAGCAGCACTTGAACGCCGGGCCGAAGATGCAGAAGGTCGCTCCTGAAGGTGCACTCTTCACTTTGTAGGGTTCCCGGAGGGCACAGAGGGTAAAAATCCCAGAACTGTTCCTAGAAGGATGGATCAAAGAGGCACTTCCCAAAGCAGATCTCTCTGCTATCATCATCGAGCGGGCACCTCAGGCGCTGGGGACACCACCTTCACTGGGGGCTCACCCTAGGACCATGACTGAAAGATCCTGAACTATAGGTACCGAGACTGTATCCTCAAGGCGGCTAGACGTGAGGGAGACCCAGCCTTTGGAAATCACGTAATATCTATTTTCACAGATAACACCCGCGTGGTGCAGCAACAGGGAGCATCCTTCACCGTAGTGAAACAGAAGCTGCGGGCGATGAATCTGCAGTACAAGCCCGCGAAACTGAATGTTCTCCATGAGGATCGAGCCCACTTCTTAATGACCCCGGAAGTTGCATGGGGACGAAAGAACGATCTACCGGGGGAGACCGGCGCAAGGGGCTTCAGGTGCCAACGGGAGGGGAAAAAATAGTGGTCGCAATAGGAAGTTCGGAAAAGCCTTGAGATCAACACAGCGAGTGGTCGAACGCCAGGACGGATCATTGGACCTAGTGAGGACAGATTCTGGCAGCGAAGAGAGATCTCCCAGAATCGACAGATAGACGCAACAAGCCAAGTGAGAGGCCGCAAAAGCCCTGGTGGAGGTGGTGACAGCCTCAAGTTCTGAAGCTAACATGGGGGACATGGTAGAGGGTACCCCACAGCTGAGAGACCCTTGAAGCAGCCACACACTGGGGCAACAAGTGCGAGAGGGCTGAATGAGACACATACCTGGAGAACGTAGGACATTGAAAGTTGGAGATGCGCTCTATATGGGCCCGCAACGCGAACACTGCCCGCCAGATCCGAAGAGTGGATGGACTGAGATGGGCACTGACATCAGACGGCCGAACAATTTCCCTCCATCTCTCACTTTTGTGCTACTGTTCCTTTCCTCCTATTCCTGTCTTCACCTTCTCTCTGCCCGATGATTTGTGTATCCTTTTGGCATATCTAATTACCGGACATGTTCTTGGCGTGAACAAGGGGGCTAATTGAATGTGTAGTTGTATGAATGTGTGCGAGTGGGGACCGAAGTTGGGAAGGTGCAATCGACACACGTGCATTCGTCCAGCGACAAGCGTCGACCTGACTAGGTGGGAAATATATCATGGATGGCTGCATGAGGAATGTGTGTTGGCATGGTGAGATTCAGGATGTATATGTGCGGTTGGTGTACCATGCTGGCTTGGTGATGCGTCAGTGTTGATGGAAATTTGTCATTTTTGAAGTTGAAGGGATGGGGTGGGAGTGGTAGGCATGGGGAATATGTGGAGATGCACAAGTTATTGACGCTGTGTTTACCTGGTGGGTGTGTTGTTTCAATTGGTCAGTTCATGATTATTAAAGGCAGCGATGGTGGCGGAATGCCGACTGCACATGCAATGGATAGGGCATTGCAGACTTAGAAATGGGGCAATATAAAATATAACGTGGAATGTGAGGGGGCTAAATTAATTTGTTAAACGCTAGAGTCCAAACATACCTAAGTAGTGATACTGCAAGAGACACACTTGCTAGACGCTGAAATACAGAAGCTCCACAAGAAATGGAGAGGGCAGCTAATTGCATACACCTATTCCACAAATGCCAGGGGCGTGGCAATCTGGGTGGCCCCACAGGTCCCATTTTTAAATTAGGGGATACGAGGCAGACGTGGACAGCAGTTATGTGGTGGTGCATGGTGAGTTGGATGGCGTGGAGGCATGCCTAGTGAATATATATGCCCCAAATATAGATGATGGTGAGTTTTTCAGTGCCATAGAGAAACTACTCCCTTATATTGGAATGCCAGTAATATGGGCGGGGGATTTTAACAGTGTATTAGATGGCGAAATGGACAGACACCCTCCAAAGCTGCACACTAAACCCCACATGTCCACAGACTTAAGGGAAGTGATGGACCGCCTCCACTGTATCAACATTTGGCACGAAACACATGCTGTCGAGCGGTGTTGCACTTGGTACACACAGGCACGTGAGGTGTCTAGCAGGCTTGATCGTTTCCTGCTATCTAAGGAGGCCTGCGGAGCAGTGACACTAACTAAATTGATGGACCATTTTCAATCGGCCCACGCCTCCGTACTGCTGGAATGGGGACCTGAGCTGAACAGACCAAGGGTCCCATTGTGGCGCTTGCGACCAGATACTTTGCTCGACTTGATATTCCGCGGAGAACTCAGAGAGGCCATAGCGAGTTACTTAGTTATGAACTGGTCGACCACAGACACCAGAGGGGTGGAATGCGATACACTCACAGTGGTCACCTGGGGGGAATGCTTATCTAGAATAGGGGGTACAAGGAGAAGCTTAGAAGAAGAATTGACCACAGCGGAGGATAGGCTGTCCAAATTGCAACATGGGAGGCAGGCATCAGACCAAGACTGCGATTCTCTTCTACAAGCACAACGACGATTTGGGGAGATATGGGACAGGTTAGATTTCCTTGTCAGGCGCGAGTAAAGTCAGTTACTACACAAGGAGGGCAATAGGTCCAGGAGGATATTAGCTTGGCTCTTGAAGCGGGAACTTCCCTCTCCGCTGAAACTCCCACTCAAGTGCCAAGAGTGAGCAATGGCCATCACACAGGCAGACGTCAACTCTGTGCTGTTTATTAATTAGCCAGGATATATCATGAAACCCCATATCTAGCTGATATACCCCTCCCCGCCTCACTCGAGAACAGACAGAGCCTAGATGCAGAGCTCCAACTAGAGGAACTGCGGGAGCCTCTACAAAGTATGGCCCGCTGTAAATCGACTGGCCCAGATGGAATCCCTGTGGAATTCTACCAAACATATACTGAGTTACTACTCCCATGTCTGCTGGAGACACTGCAGGAGGCAAAACAGATGGGAAGTGTGAGAAGTTGGCCTGATATGTAGTGCTCACTATTCTAGTGATCACTGTGTATCATTCCAAACGACCCTTATTGATGATTGGTTGTAAGTCAACCTTTTAGACCAGCTATCCTAGTAGCGTGGATACGAGCAGTCTTAGGCTAAACTCTAGAGGGCGTGTTAAGCCAGCTGTTTACCATCACATATACCCCTTGAACACCAAGTGAAAGGACACCACACAAGTTGTTATGAAAATAAAAGGATATTTATTTATAACAGGACTACCCTGGCTCTTTATGAGTCAGGGAGCTAAGCACACTACAAAACTCTTAGGAAAATACTTCAGTTGCACAATTTACACAAATGCCCGAGGGGCACGAGAAACCACCTACACTAACAGTGAAATGCGAATGGTTAGAGTCTGGAGATACGGATCCCGGAGTGATCCGATCAGTGGGACTAAACGAAAAAGGAACTGGACACTTGTAGAGCGAACCTGCGATGGAGCACCGAGATGCTCGAGTTACCTAGCCCGGAGGCTGCGGCTGCGTGAAGTTCGTCAAGATGTCGGGAGTCCTCGTGTAGTCTCAGGAGCCTGAAAGAAGAAGTTGCTGGCAGGCGACCAGTGACGATGTTCAGAGCGATCCAAGCCTGGATCGGTGGTGAAGGAAACCTGAAAGCAGAGGGGACTCAGTTCTCAACCGCTAGCCAGCGATCGTGTGGGTACCAGGAGGGTACCGGCGGAAGTCACCTCGACCAGGTGAGAGGGTGACGTCGGACTCGGCTGTTCCTCGGACCAGGAGGCGCGGTGGCGACCAGGATGGAGGGCGAGCTGTCCCACGAAGGTGTCTACTGTCGATGATGCTGGGCCCAGGAAGGGGCAGCGGATCTTGGCAGTGGCCACCCAAGCGGGGGAGTCAAGATGGCGTCGGGAGTGAACCAGGAGGGTCCGGGGTACCTCTGTTGAAGGGGAGCAAGAGCCAGTCTGGAGCAACCAGACTAGTGATGAAACAAAACGTGGTGCGTCGTGAAGCGGGCCACAAGCCGGTCGGCAAGTGGTCGGACAACGCGGTGAACAGCAAGGAGCGGAAGGGCCCCCCACGCAGATCTCGTGGATGCTGGGGAGACAGACTTCGATGCTGGAGCTGCTCAGGGTTTAGGGTTTCTCAAACCCTAGGTGCACTCACTCGAGGGTCCCTCGGTGGGCGTGCTAGATAAGCGTCGTGCAGGTCCTGAAGATAGCCGGTCCCGCAGGTCTCGTCACACCTACGACTCTCAGCTGAGCTGATGAGGGAGGTAAAAGGTCAGAGATGGCAGGGAACTCGGGTCTCGTCGAGCTGGGCAGTCTTGATCCGTTGGAGAGACTTACAGCAAACCGCAAGCGCTTAGGTGGTGCCTGCTGGTGCAGGGTGGCTACTCCTTAGCCACAAGGGAGAGTCTTCAGAAATAGTCAAGAGTTCCTTTCGTGGAAAGTGGTTCGTGATTCGGAGGTATCCGATTATCTGATTATCCAATTTGGGAAGGGGACTCGCTCCTACCTTTATTCTAAGAAAAGGGGCTGGCCCGTGACTAGGTTCTACCTATGGGTGGAGCCAGGAGGGGGGTGGTTACACCCCTATCCTTTGTCCGGCTTCGCGCCAGCTCAGGGGCCGGTGTGCCCCCGAAACTGGTTTGAGCCGGGCTATGCACAGTGAGCACCGGGGTGCCACTTGCAGTCACCTTCCTTTCAGCCCTGCCCACCTGGGATACACAAACCCTGTCTGGGACGGTGCTAACACCGCCCTCGACAGGAAACCCTTTGTCCAAGCTCCCTTTGCTGGAAGGTCCCCCAGCAGCGGGAGGTCAGACTTGTGTCTGGTGGCAGCATCCATTTTGTGATGCTGAGGCTTGAGTCAACTTTAACCGGGGTTCAAGGTTACTTCCATGTCGTGTCCCTCTAAAAGGGGGGGAATGCCAACCCCGTCACCCGGACTGGCGAGGGGTTCGTATTCCCATTCGTATGACACCTTACTCGACATGTGTAGGTGATGCGAGGCCAAAGTTAGCAAATAACCGCTAGGATTATAAGGCATTAAAAGTAGTTGGCCCGCGTCACCATGGAACGGCTATTAGGACTTGGTTCCACAAGCCGTCGACGGGCTCAGCTCGCGCCAGAGCACCGTCCCACATGATCCCCTGCACTCTGCCTTCAGGATTGATAAGGCCTGCCATAGGAGTGACTGATAGGAACCCATGTGTCCATGTTAGGGTTTAGGTGTAGGAATACTACACCTACAGCAACGGGTGATTACACCACGTGGCCCCAGCTGTCGTGCAGCCAGTTGTGTCAGATTTGGGCGGCCATTCCAGGGGTGGCATAATACATGCTTCAGCCCCTGGTAGGCCCTGGGTACACCGATGCCCTGGATACCTGTGGTATGCTGAGACAGGGACTGACAAGGCGGCCCAGTTCCAATTAGTGGATGCACCTAACGTACATGTGTGTTAATTTCGAGAGAGAACAGCTAGGCTGTGGGTCTGATTGGCAGGCCCACAGCCGGAGAAAGTCGTAAACCAATGAAGCAAAAGCAAAAAAATCTGGGTGATCATAGGATTGCAGACCCTACTCTCCTACAGGAAGTCTACAGCAATCTATGAGAGAAGCACAGATAGTCATGCTTCCCAAGGTTGGCAGATACGCAAATGACTCAGGTTCCTACAGACCTTTGTCCATGTTGGGTGTGGATGCAAAATTACTCGCTAAGGTCCTGGCCATGCGAATTGGTAGGGTGGTAACGAACAAGTTACTTACCTTCGGTAACGATATATCGGTAAGAAACATTAGTTAGTTAGATTCCTTACCTTAGAATATCCCCAGGCGTCAGGCTGGATCCGGAAAGATTTTTCGTCAGCAGTACCCTTGCACGTCGCTTGGCGTCGTCTGCGGCTCCACGTCCGTCGTCGTGATCGCCGTCGGAGTACTTAGACGCCGCCCTCGCGCGCTGACGTCAGTTCTTGTACATAGCTTTCCGCCCCAGGAACACAGAGCCATGCAAGAGACTGACACTGGTGCCATGAATCTAGGGCCCTGAAAGGGATGACTTTAACCCTAGATATCAGTTCGCAGAGCGGGGAGGATGGGTGGGGCGGTAAGGAATCTAACTAACTAATGTTTCTTACAGATATATCGTTACCGAAGGAAAGTAACTTGTTCATATGAAAAAAACATGTTAGCTAGATTCCTTACCTTAGAATAGATACCCCAGCAATACCAACCCAGTGGTGGGTCTGCGAAGTCCTGGAGAACGGAACGGCCAATGAAGCGGTCTCTCCGGACTTGGCTGTCCAGGCAGTAATGCTTGGCAAACGTGTGCAGCGAGGCCCACGTTGCTGCCTGACAAATGACCTGCAGAGGGACTCCCCGTCCCAGGGCAGTAGTAGCCTCCATGGCCCGGGTGGAATGGGATCTCAGCCCCACAGGAGGATCCTTCTTAGCCAAAGAATAACAGGCCTTATTGCACAAAACGACCCACCGAGAGTGGGTTCGCTTGTGCATTGCCCGCCCCTTCTTAGCGTCCACGTAGCCAACAAAGAGTTGGTCGTCCCCCAGGAACTGTTTCGTGCGGTCCAGATAGAAGGACAGCGCTCGTTTTGGGTCCAGACGGTGGAGCCTCTCTTCCTCTTTCGAGGGATGCGGAGGCGGAAAGAAGGTGGGCAGTGTAATAGACTGGCCGATGTGAAAAGCAGTTACCACCTTAGGGAGAAAGGAAGGAGGAGTCCTGAAAACAACCTTGTCCGGATGGACAGAAAGGAAAAGAGGCTTAGAAGATAGAGCCTGGAGCTCGCTCACCCGTCTAGCAGAGGTGATGGTAACCAGGAAAGCAGTCTTAATAGTCAGAAGACGAAGAGGACAATTATGAAGTGGTTCAAAGGGAGCGCACATCAGATAGGTTAACACCAGGTTCAAATCCCACTGAGGCATTACGAAAGGGACAGGAGGAAACATATGAGTAATGCCTTTAAAGAATCGAGCAACAACAGGGGATTTGAAAAGAGAAGGCTGATCAGGAAGCCGTAAGAAAGCAGAAATAGCTGAAAGATATCCCTTGAGGGTGCCCTGAGCAGAGCCCTGCTGGGCCAGGGAAAGAAGAAAGAGGAGAACCTCAGAAAGAGGGGCGGAAAGGGGATCCACAGCCATTGCTGTGCACCAGGCCACAAATTTGTTCCACCTGCAGGCGTATACCGTTCTCCCATGTGGCCCCCCCATCCCAGAAGGGACGCATCCGTCACCACTACGTGCTCTGGTTGGGGTAGGGAAGAGGGATCTGCCACTGACCCAATCGCGGTCCGTGAGCCACCACTGCAACTGTCTTGCAGTGCCCTCTGAGATCAAGACATGGTCGGACAGGTTGCCCAGATGCTGGGCCCACTGAAACTTAAGGTCCCACTGCAGAGCCCGCATCCGCCACCTGGTGTGATGTACCAGCAAGATGCAGAAGGCCATCAGACCCAGTAGCCGCCGCACCAACCTGACCGAAACCCGGGATAGAGGCTGAAAGATCGGAATCAGAGCCTGAATATCCCGAACCCGCTGTTCCGGAGGATAGACCCGGAACTGCGCCGAGTCCAGAACCACTCCGATGAAAAGGAGCTTCTGGGAGGGTCTCAGATGCGACTTCGGCACGTTGATGGAAAACCCCAGCAAATGCAGGAGGTCGGCCGTAGTCTGGAGGTGGGAGACAACTGCCTGGGGCGAGCCCGCCTTCAACAACCAGTGGTCGAGATAGGGGAAGACTGGAACCCCTAATCTGCGCAGATGAGCTGCGACCACCACCATCACTTCCGTGAACACCCAAGGGGCACTGGTGAGGCCGAAGGAGAGCACGGTAAACTGAAAGTGCTCTTTGCCTACCGTGATCCGCAGGTAACGCCGGTGGGCCGGCAGGACGGGGATGTGTAAATAAGCGTCCTGCAAGTCCAACGCTACCATCCAGTGTCCAGGGTCTAGGGCAGCCAGAACCTGAGCTAAGGTGAGCATCTTGAACTTCTCCTTCCGGAGGAAGGCGTTGACGCTCCTGAGGTCCAAGATAGGGCGTAGGCCCCCTTTGCCCTTCTTGGGAACCAGAAACTAGTGGGAATAACAACCTCAACCTACATCTAGGCCAGGAACACGCTCGATGGCCCTCTTGGCCAAGAGGGTCGTAACTTCCTCCTGCAGAAGTTGCAAGTGATCCCCCGACATGCGGTGGGACTGCGGTGGCATGGCTGGAGGGATCGCCTCGAAGGGGACGTAGTAGCCCTTTCGGACGATTTGCAGCACCCACCTGTCCGATGTGATGGTACGCCAGTGGAGCAGGTGATGGCGAACTCTGCCTCCCACTGGCGTGGAATGGGCCTGAAAGCTCGGACTAGGAAGGCTTTGAGGCAGATGCTGCTGGGGTAGATGTGGGCTGACCGGCTCTCTGTCCCCCGCTCCGCCTCGGCGGAATCCACATCCGCGACCGCATTGAGGCTGGTTCTGCGGCCTGTAGATAGGCGCCCCTTCCTCGGCCACGTAAGGAGCGAAATGCGGAAGTTTGCGGGCACGGGGCCGAGAGGCCCAAGGACTTGGCCCTAGCCCTGGAGTCCTTAAAGCGCTCCAGCGCACTATCCGCTTTGTCGCCAAAGAGGCGACGGCCATCGGGGCATGTCCATGAGGGTGCTCTGGACATCCCCGAAGAAATTCGTGGACCTCAGCCAGGCGTGGCGACGAATCTCCACCGTGGTCGCAATTGCCCTACCTAGCGAGTTCATTGTGTCAAGCCCTCATCGTATTGAGTACCGTGCCGCATCCCTCCCCTCGGCAAGAGCCTGGGTGAGCCGTGTCTGGGCCTCCTCCAGACACTGGGGCAGCACGCCCGCCACCGTTATCTCATAAAGAGTGGGTTTAACGGTCAAAAAGGCACGCGGTGTTGATAGACCTCAACTCCAAACTAAGGGAGGAGAACAGTTTCTTTCCAAACTGTTCCAACCTTTTGGATTCCCGATCCGGGGGAGCGGACGGGAAGGCGGTCTGGAAGGTAGAGGCCTGGATAACCAGGCTCTCAGGCGTGGGGTGCACCGACAGAAAGCTGGGGTTGTCCGGTGCGGGCGGTGGCGCCGGGCCACATTTCGGTCCACAGGAGGGACTGTGGAGGGCTTGGACCAGGTGCTCATCAGAACGTCCGTCAGTCCTTCATTGAACTGCAGCAGAGGCTCTGAGGAGCTTACCGGCGGTTGAAGCACTTCAGTGAGGAGGTTAGTCCTCACGGCCACTGCAGGGAGCTCTAGCTGAAGAGCCTCGGCAGCCCTGCGCAGCACCACAGAATAGATAGCACCCTCTTCCGTAGCCACGGAAGGAGGAGCGATGAAGCCAGTGTCAGGGGATGTGTCAAGAACACTGGCATCCCCCAGCTCTTCTGCCCAGTCCTGAGATAACTGCCACTACTGTGCCAGAGGGTCCTCAGACCCCTCCCAGTCGTCCCCGTAATCCGACTCCTGGTAGACAGGTGGAAAGGTTGGAGGCGGGCGGTAGATTTATCTGTCATCCATCGGCGCCGCCGCTCCGACGCCGGGCCCAGACCGAGACTAAACCTGGGGACGATGTCGTCCGAAGACGGCGCCGAGGGCGGCTCCGAAGGGGTCGGCGCCGGCGGAGGGGTCATAAGGTCGACTGGCGTCGACCAGGATCCAGGCCTGCGGCGTCGGGACCGAAGTCGACGACGGCGCCGGGGCCGGAGCCGCCGGCTCGCTAGGCCCCCCAGTCAGACCTGCGGGGCTCGAAGGCGCGCCGGCAGGCCTCGACGGCGGAGCGAGACTCCTCATGGCCACGAGGAAGTCTCGGATCTCCGTCAGAGTCGCATCAGGCCCAGGGACCGAGGTTATGGGGCCGGACGCTACTCTTGCGGCTCTGACGGAGCCGCGCGGGTGGTGCCACCCGAACCCTCAGCCGAGTCGCACGACCGGCAAGGGGAGTCAGAAGAGCGATGTCGTCTCTTCGACTTCTTGCTGTGCCTCGACTTACCGGAATGCGAGGACTTGGACCCCGACGAGCGGTGATGGCAACTGCTGGATCTCGAGCAGCTTGCGGGACCGCTCCCGCCTAGCCTTCGAGGTCAAGGCCCGGCAGTCGAGGCACGACTCGGCTTCGTAGTCGGCCCCAAGGCAGTAGAGACACCAGCGGTGGTGATCCGTGACCGACATCAGGCGGTGACAGGCATCGCACGGCTTGAACCCGGGCATCCCTACCGGCACCAGGAGTCTAGGTCGACTCGAAATAGGAACCAAAAAAGTTCCAAAAGTTTAGTCAAAAAGTTACTAAAAGGGTATGCTTTTCCCAGATCGTCGCTTACTGGCGCGGAAAAAAGAAGAACTGACGTCAGCGCACGAGGGCGGCGTCTAAGTACTCCGACGTCATCCCGGCGATCACGACGCCGACGACAGACGCGGAGCCGCAGACGACGCCTAGCGACACGCAACGGTACTGCTGACGCCTGGGGATATTCTAAGGTAAGGAATCCAACTAACGTGTTTGTTGGAGGGAGGCCCACCGGGTAGTCGGGGAGACTATTCCGGCACCTTCCTACCGCAAAGTTATAGCCGAGCGCCGCTGAGAAGCCCCCTCGGGGAGGTCTTTCTCCTATGATCGTACTAGGCCCAGTAACACCACCACACAGGACTCAATAGCGGTTGCGAGAGTAGATTCTTTATCGGCAGTAATACGTGCAATAATTACAGAGGGATCGAGGGATCCGGTCAGAGTCTCAGTGTTCGTTCAAGAGGATAGGGTAGCGGGACAGTCTTAGTGCCAGCCAGGCACGGGAGGGCTCTGCGCCAGACCTTGGATGCTGGCCTCAGAGCGGCTCGGACGTGGAGAGCCGCGACGTCGTCTGCAGGGCTCGGATGGTAGTTCCGCTTAGGTCGAGCCGCGACGAGGTCAGCTGGGCTCTGGTGGTAAGGTTCAACAAGGTCGGGCCGCGACAGCGTCAGCAGGGCCCCAAAGGTTCGTGAAGGTTTTTAAGCACGGTGGAGCCGCGACGTCGTCAGCAGGGCTCAAGTGGTGGTTCAGGGTGAGTCTTCTTCCGTAGGGTCAGCCGCGATCCGATCAGCAGGGCTCTTGACTCCAGGATACAACTACTGCCCTGTTGTCGGGTCGCCCCAGATATAGGACGGGAGCCCTTTGATGTCCGGACCCGTGCGCCCGGAGGGGGCGGAGAGGCCGGGTAGGGAGCGGCCAGACGCCCAGCAGGAGAGGCGCCAGGCCCCAGAGAGCTGTAGGGTGATCACACCGAGGTGTGGAGAGACGGTAGGGGGTCCCATCGATACTGCCCTCCGCCGGGAGTGGGAAGGGCTCACGTGGTATCCCCGAGCCAGGGGTTGGCGTCTCGATGTCGGGCCTCGCTGGGACCGAGGCCGGGTAGAGCAGGGTCATACAGGTGGTCACGGGGAGTGACGTGCAATCCAAGATGGAGGAGCCCCGATGTGCATGGGACCTCGTGCGGCTTAGCGCGGGGAAACAGGACCACGCCACGAGGCCGGCTCCCACACGCGTCCCCCCCAGCTGAAGGCAGGGAGAGTCACCCATCTTCTTGGGGGTTCTCCTCGCCGAGGCGGAAGAATCGGGACAGGCCGTCAGCATTGGCGTGGTCGTTGCCGGGCCGGTGTTCAACAGTGAAGTCCATCCCCTGCAGTGAGATGGACCAGCGTAACAGCTTGGGGTTCTCGCCCCGCATTTGCATGAGCCACAGCAAGGGCCGGTGGTCAGTCTGGACCCTGAAGTGGGTACCGAAAAGGTAGGGCCGGAGCTTCTTAAGAGCCCATACCACAGCGAAGGCCTCCCGCTCGATGGTGCTCCACCTCTGTTCTCGCGGCAGCAGTCGGCGGCTGATAAAGGCCACCGGTCGGTCGAGGCCCTTGGCGTCCAGCTGGGAGAGGACTGCCCCGACCCCGTACTCCGATGCATCTGTTTGGACTACAAATTCCTTGCTGTAGTCGGGGGCCTGTAGCACAGGGGCAGCGCACATGGCTGTTTTGAGAGCATCAAACGCGGTCTGGCAGCGGGGCGTCCAGTGCACCGCCTTGGGTTGTTTCTTCGAAGTGAGTTCCGTAAGGGGGCCCACAATGCTGCCGTAATCTTTTATGAAGCGTCGGTAGTAGCCTGTGAGGCCCAGGAATGCCCGGACAGCGGTTTGGGTGGCGGGGGGCTCCCACGCCTGGATGGCGTCAACCTTTAACCGGAGGGGGGCCACCTGGCCACTCCCCACCTGGTGGCCCAGATAGGTCACAGATCCTTGACCGATCTGGCATTTGCTGGCCTTAATTGTGAGCCCGGCTCTTTGGAGAGCGGCCAGGACTTCCCCAAGGTGTCCTAGGTGCGCGGCCCAGTGGTCGCTGAAGACAGCAATGTCATCGAGGTAGGCCGCGCTGAAGGATTCGAGACCGGCCAGGACCTTATTAACCAGCCTCTGAAAGGTCGCTGGGGCGTTCTTCATGCCGAAGGGCATCACCCGGAAGTGGTAGTGGCCGTCGGGGGTAGAGAAAGCTGATCGTTCTTGTGCGCCGGGAGTGAGCTTGATCTGCCAGTACCCAGCGGTGAGATCAATGGTGCTTAGGTAGCGGGCGGCCCCTAAGCGATCAATCAGCTCATCGGCTCGTGGCAAAGGGTGGGCATCGGTCTTGGTAACTGCGTTCAGGCCCCGGTAGTCGACACAGAATCGGAGTTCGGGGGCCGTGCCAGGGGCGGCGGCTTTCGGCACCAAGACAACCGGGCTGGCCCACGGGCGGTCGGAAGGCTCGATGACTCCGAGGGCGAGCATCTTGGCGACCTCGGCCTTTATACAGGCTCGGACTCGGTCAGGCACTCTATAAGCGCGGTGTCGTACAGGGGGACTATCCCCCGTGTCCACGTCGTGGACGCACCAGGGGGTTACCCCGGGCGTAAGAGAGACGAGGGCAGCGAAGGGTTGCAGTAGCTTCCGGTAGTCATGGCGCTGTTCTGGTGTCAGGGTGGCGGAGAGGTGGACGCCCTCCAAGGAGCCGTCTTGGCTCGAGGACCCCAGGAGGTCTGGTAGGGGCTCGGAGTCACTCTCACCCCCATCGTCGGCAGCCAGTAGTAAGCTTAGTTCAGTTCGGGCAAAATGGGGCTTGAGCCGGTTGGCGTGCAGGACCCTGAGGGGGTTCCTCGGAGACTCCATGTCGACCAGGTACGTGACGGGGCTCTTCCTTTCAACTATCCTGAAGGGCCCGGTCCACTTTTCCTGCAGGGCGCAGGGGTCCACGGGTGACATGACCCAGACTTGCTGGCCCGGCTCAAACTCGACGGCTGAGGCATTCTCGTCATACCAGCGTTTCATATCTTCTTGGCTGGCTTCAAGGTTGGCTTCTGCCAGGGCAGGGAACTTTCGAGTCTGGTTCCGCAGGGTCAGGAGGTACCGGTAGACGTCGGGTGGGGCACTTTGGACGTTCGCCTCCCAACCCTCCTTGACCAGGCTGAGGGGCCCTCGGACGGGGTGCCCATACAATAGTTCGAAGGGGCTGAAGCCCAGGGACTTCTGTGGTACCTCCCGGTAGGCGAACAGGAGGCAGGGCAACAGGACATCCCATCTCCTCCTGAGGGGCTCTTCCAGGCCCTTGATCATCCCCTTCAGGGTTCGATTGAACCGCTCGACCAGTCCGTTCCCCTGGGGGTGGTAAGGGGTGGTGAATTTATAGGTGACCCCACATTGTTGCCAGAGGGATCTCATGTACTTCGAGATAAAGTTCGTCCCCCTGTCGCTCACCACTTCTCGGGGGAACCCCACCCTGGAGAAGATGCCCATCAGGGCCCGGCCCACCACTGGAGCGGTCACAGTTCGGAGGGGGACAGCTTCTGGGTACCGGGTGGCGTGGTCGACCAGTACCAGAATGAAGCGGTGGCCCAGGGCGGTTCGGGGGTCGAGGGGCCCCACGATGTCTATCCCCACTCGTTCGAACGGGGTGTGGACGGCTGGAAATGGTTGCAGGGGGGCTTTCACTCGTCCCCCAGTATTCCCGCTAGCTTGGCAGGTCGGGCAGGACCGGCAGTGCTGGTCCACGTCTCGTCTCATTCGGGGCCAATAGAAATGGGTCACGAGGCGGCTGTAAGTCTTGTCCCGCCCGAGATGACCGGCGAGGGGCACGTCATGTGCCAGGTTCAAGAGGAATTCTCGAAATCGGAGGGGGACCACCAGCACCCGGCTGGCCCCTAGTTCGGCGACTTTCTGCTCGCTATACAATAAGTCATTGTCCCAATAGACCCAGTGGGTTCCCGAGGGGTCTCCCGCAGCCTGGGCGGCCACCTGCTGTCGGGCCCCCTCGAGGGACGGGCAGCCCTTCTGTTCTTGCTGGAATTGTTCACGGGTGGGGCCCCCGTCGTGGCGCCACTGGGCCAGCTCGGGCATCTCGCTGAGGGGAGCGGCCTTGTCGGAAGAAAGTTCAGATGGCCCGGCCTCCTCGTCAGGTTCCTCCGGGCTGGAGGAGGTGGATGGTTCGGGGCCCGCCGGTTCGTCCGGGGCCGGGGCCGCAGCTGGCTGGACGGTCATGGACTGGGTGGTGGCGCAGGCCCACTCGGGTAGTCCTAGCATCCCCAGATGCTCTCGGCGCTCCACCTGGGCCCAGGGGGAGCTCTCTAGGTCGTTCCCCAGGAGGCAGTCCACCGGGGCGTCGTCGCGGACAGTCACTTTTAGGGTGCCGGACACTCCTCCCCACTCGAAGGGGATTCGGGCCATCCGGCACATGCTCTCGGTGTTGTCGGCGGTCCGGACAGGGCAGAGGACATGTGGTAGGATCTGTTCGGGGGTCACCAGATGGCAGCGGACAGCGGTCACACTGGCCCCAGTGTCCCGGAGGGCCTCGGCCCGTCGCCCATTGATGGTGACCCACTGTTGGTACTTCTGGGTGTTGCTTGGGATGATGGCGCGGGGCACCATTTCTCGGGAGCCTAGGCATACAAGCGACATGGCGGCTGGTTCCCACTCGGGGGACCCGTCGTCGTGGTTCTCCTCCTCGTCCTCTCCCTCCCCCAGGGCTGCGGCGGCAATTTGTCGGGGAGGTGGCCCCGTGGTCCCGTTCCCTCGGTTCATGGGGCAAGCCGGGTCACTTGCATAATGGCCGGTCTATTGGCATCCGAAGCAGGTTACGGTCGGTCGTGGTCCAGACCGGGCGATAGGGGTCCCTCTTCGGCCCTGGGTCGGGGAAGCGGGGTTGGTTGCTTGCCCTCGTGGCGGACTTCTGGGCGGTCCAGCTGGGAATTCTCGACTGCGGTGGGACCCCCCTCCTCCGCCGCGCTGGCGGGGAGGTCCCGTGGTGCTCCGTTGGTAGTCCCCCACGGGGTTCCGGGGGACCCGGGTGTTGACCCATCGGTCCGCTTCGGCGGCGAGCTTCCGGGGCTCGGTCAGCTTACTGTCCAGGAGGTGTTGCCTTAGTTCCACAAAGCAGTTGTTGGCGAGGTGCTCCCAGACAATGAGGTCGAACAGTTCATTATATGAGGTGACCTTGCTCCCTTTGATCCATCCTTCCAACGCTCGGCTGAAGAAGTCCACGTATTCGACCCATGTGGTACCGGGGATCTTCTTGCAGTCCCGGAAGCGTTGCCGGTACATCTCGGCCGACAGTCCGTAGCGTGTGAGTAGGGCTTCCTTCATGTGGTCGTACGAGGTCATCACTGCGTCGGGGAGTTGCAGCAGGGTATCCCGTCCCTCGCTGAGGAACCTCCCCCATAGGCCAGCGCCCCAATCCTTCCGGGGTACCCGATGGGAGGTCATGGCGACCTCGTACGCTCGGAACCATTGCTGGATGTCGTCATTTTATAGTACTCCTTGACGACATCCTTGGGGATGTGAACCTTTGGCTCGGTCGGGGGCAGAGCGTCCCGGGCTCCGGGGTTGCTGGTCTCCCCAGTTTTAGCTTTTAGTTCAAGTTCTTTAAGGCTCCTCTCGTGCTCGAGGGTTAGCCGTCTCTCTTCTAGCTCCCGATGCCTTTTCTTCTCCTCGATTTCTTCTTGTAGTCGTAGTTGCTCCAGGGCTATCTTTTTCTCCGCCAGTAGGAGCTCACCGTCCAGCCGTAGTCTGGCAAGGTCCATTTCGTGTGTCCGGGCCCTTTCCCGTTCTCGTATCTCTTCGGGGGAAAGGCTGGTGTCTGGGAGGGTTCGCTCCCAGTTTGTCGGGGTCGTGGTCGGCAGGTTTCCGTCCCGGGCCGAGGTCCCTTCGGCTCGGGTTGGAGGAGTCTCGGGTTCTGCCCAGGCTTTCTGCATTTCCTCCTTGGTGCCCAATCCTGTGGTTGGGATCCCTTTGTCTTTGCAGAATTGTTTGAGTTCCTTGTGGGTGTATTCCTCCAGTTTCTCCAACTGGAAGGTTGCGGCCACGGTTGCTTCCTGGCCTTTCATGGTTCCCTTTTCTCTTCTCGTCTGGTCAGGTAGTGGTTGCGTTACTTGCTTGTACGATTGCGTTTGCTCGGATCCCGTTGCTGACCACCAAATGTTGGAGGGAGGCCCACCGGGTAGTCGGGCAGACTATTCCGGCACCATCCTACCACAACGTTATAGTCGAGCGCCGGTGAGAAGCCCCCTCGGGGAAGTCTTTCTCCTATGATCGTACTAGGCCCAGTAACACCACCACACAGGACTCAATAGCGGTTGCGAGAGTAGATTCTTTATCGGCAGTAATACGTGCAATAATTACAGAGGCATCGAGGGATCCGGTCAGAGTCTCAGTGTTCGTTCAAGAGGATAGGGTAGCGGGACAGTCTTAGTGCCAGACAGGCACGGGAGGGCTCTGCGCCAGACCTTGGATGCTGGCCTCAGAGCGGCTCGGACGTGGAGAGCCGCGACGTCGTCTGCAGGGCTCGGATGGTAGTTCCGCTTAGGTCGAGCCGCGACGAGGTCAGCTGGGCTCTGGTGGTAAGGTTCAACAAGGTCGGGCCGCGACAGCGTCAGCAGGGCCCCAAAGGTTCGTGAAGGTCTTTAAGCACGGTGGAGCCGCGACGTCGTCAGCAGGGCTCAAGTGGTGGTTCAGGGTGAGTCTTCTTCCGTAGGGTCAGCCGCGATCCGATCAGCAGGGCTCTTGACTCCAGGATACAACTACTGCCCTGTTGTCGGGTCGCCCCAGATATAGGACGGGAGCCCTTTGATGTCCGGACCCGTGCGCCCGGAGGGGGCGGAGAGGCCGGGTAGGGAGCGGCCAGACGCCCAGCAGGAGAGGCGCCAGGCCCCAGAGAGCTGTGGGGTGATCACACCGAGGTGTGGAGAGACGGTAGGGGGTCCCATCGATACTGCCCTCCGCCGGGAGTGGGAAGGGCTCACGTGGTATCCCCCGAGCCAGGGGTTGGCGTCTCGATGTCGGGCCTCGCTGGGACCGAGGCCGGGTAGAGCAGGGTCATACAGGTGGTCACGGGGAGTGACGTGCAATCCAAGATGGAGGAGCCCCGATGTGCATGGGACCTCGTGCGGCTTAGCGCGGGGAAACAGGACCACGCCACGAGGCCGGCTCCCACAGTGTTTCTTTCAGATATACCTGATTCATGAAGACCAGTGTGGGTTAATACCGAGGAGGGGGAATGCATATGAGCATAAGACAATTGTCAGCTACACTCAGTAGCCAACAATGAACTCCGGGCAGCAGTAGTCGCCCTAGATATTGAGAAAGCATTCAACATGCTAAGATGTGAATATCTAAGTACTGAAGAGAATTGGATTAGGTAGGGAATTTATGGCCTTTGTCAAACTGCTTTTCCATCAGCCAAGAGCTCGAGTGCTGACCGGAGGCCTGATATCAGAAGCGATGCAAATTGAAAGGGGCACACGACAGAGATGCCCACTATCCCCACTCCTTTTTGAGCTTGCGATGAAGCCCCTAGCAATTCAGCTGAGGAGAAATATGTCCAGGTGTGGTGTAATTGTTGATGGCTGTACCCACGTACTTTCCCTATATGCAGACGATGTACATGCGCCAGCCGGAGGAGGCCATTCCAGTGGTCTCAGAGATACTGACCTCCTTCGGAACGGCATCTGGCCTGCATATAAATTGTCAGAAACCAACTCTGTTCCCACTGGCGGCTCTCACACGTGGAGAAGCATAGGACCTTCCTGAGGTGGGGTTCAGTTGGGAAAGAGGCCATTTTCGATATCTTGGTATACAGGTAGACCATCTGCTGGTAGCTCAATACGCATTAAATATGGGTAGGGTCATAACTGGCCTGAAAGAGTCAATTCAATTCTAGAATAGGCTCCCTCTCTCGGTAATTGGACGGGTGGCCGTGGCAAAAATGGTGATGCTTCCCCGCTGCCTTTACATATTGCAAAATTCCTTCTGCAGCATAACAAAGTCTACGTTTGATACCCTGAACAGTCTCCTGATCTCATTGGTATGGGCTGGGGGACGCAATAGAGTAAAACTCGAGATACTCAAATTAGACATGGACTCAGGGGTCTTGGTCTCCCAGATTTCAGACTTTATTAGATAGTGGGAGCACTTCAATATGCAGCACAATGATACAGGGACGAGCGCACCGCGGAGAAAGAGTTACTGGGGGAATTGAGTAGCGGAACAAAACTACTGAGGTACCTTATGATGGGATCACGAGTCACCAAGGACTACCCTCACATAATACAACAGGTAGCAGAGGCCTGGGAGCAGGCAGTCATCCTGGTCATCTGCAGGGCTCTCTACGCTGGCATGCTCCCACTAAAATGGCTTCAAGGATTCCAACAAATCTAGTCAGCCATGGACATTACGAAATGGTACAAAAGGGGTTGCGTGACGACCGGAAACATGTACCAAAACGGGACCTTCCTGACATTCACTGAGGCAAAAGAATGCTTCCCAGTGCCAGAGGGCCACTTTTTGTATAACACAAACATCTTGTGCACGATTCGCGACATATGTACCTCGTTCCCAGAGGAACTGAAGGAATCGCAAGCCCTGCAATTACTGCTGGACCCCGAATCCAGCAGGGGGCTCATCTCACGCATATATAAGGCACTAAAAGCAGATCGCACGGGTAATCTATGCGCAGCCAGGGAAAGATGGGAGGCAGACTTACCGTCCCCACCAGTAACTGACGGCTAGCACCAACATCAATGGGAGGGGTCACAGTAGAGTGGGCAGTACCATTGAGACACTTGTAAGAAACATTTTGACCACCTGTACTGTTTTATCGGGCCCGTAGACTGTAATACGCTGCCGGCCTCCTTGGCTTCATACTGATTGATTACTTTAAGCGTTATTCCTAACCAAAGAGCAGCAGAAATAGCTGGATGCTTAACCAGTTTTAGCCACAAGGTGTTAAAATAGGACAAGGATGGAAAAATAGAAAACTGCCTAGAATAATACATTTTTTATTTGTCCTTAAATCTATATTTAATATAGATTAAGGACGAACAAAACATTTATTATTCTAGACAGCTTTCTATTTTTTCTCTATTATTGTTGGAAAGATAGCAGAAATGGCAATAGGACAGACCGATTAAAAAGATGCACTGCAACAGGAAAAGAAAATAGACTCTTACACTGTAAAAGTAAGTCTGTTTTTTTCTATTGCAGAAAGCGAGGAGGAAAACAGAAGGACAAAGGAGGAGTGGAACGCCAGTCAATCTTCAGAACCGGGCTTGAGAGATACGAGCACCTTGTTTGTTGAATCTGTGGGCGTGAGGAGCAATGTATTTTCAGAAGCTGAACGGTAGGTTGGTAATTCCTTTTAAACTACTGTTGACATTATAGTGCTCTGCCCTATCTTGTATTGGGTCCTGCTGCCATGAAAATCTTTACTGGGCCCAAAATCACTCTAGAAACTAAGCCCAAAGCTGTTTGGTTACAGAGAGAAGTTTTTAAAGTAGGCAAATGCAGAGAGCCAGCATGAAGGAAGGAAAGAGAAATGCAAATAAGTAATGAACAAAGGAAAGTTAAAAGAAAACAGGATAGAACATAGGTACAACAAAATAACTGAAGGAAGAAAAGAAAGGATAAAAAGAAAGGAGAACAAAGGAAATTAAAAATTAAGTTTGGAAAGAAGGGTAGCAAGAAGAAAAGAAGGAAGTGGTAAAAACAGAACAGATAAAATAAGGAAAGCAGAAAAATAGAAATAAATAATGCAAAGAGAATTAAAAACAGATGAAAGGGTGATGGAAGGAAATAAGAGAAAGGAAGATTAATGAATGGAAGGATAATAAAAAGAGGGATGGGGAGAAGGAAGGACAGGAGGATGGTAAGAAGAAAGCAAGGGACAAAAGAGAATGACAAGAAATATGGGAAGGAGTAAAGATGGAAAATAGGGAAGAAAATTAAACAGGAACATAATGAAGGAAAGAAAGCTAGAGCTAGAAAGAAGCACAAATGAAAAGAATTATCAGATGGAAAGAAGGAATGAATGTAGAATGGAAAAGAAGGTAAGATACAAAAATAGATAATAGAAAAGACAAGGACAGAAAAGTGGAAAAATGAAAAAAGTAAAAAGATGTAAATGTGCCATTTTTCGGCTCATGAATATTTGTAAAATATAAGATGTGGCCCTCATACTGAAAAGTTTGGAGACCTCTGTTCTACAACAATAAAACCATAGTTTGAATTCTTGTATAAACAGGGGAGCAGTCATGGAGTACCCTTGATGATAAATGTACGGTAAAAACATGTTTGTGCTGTGTTACACCCTTGCATTCTTTAGTGTACTGAACTACTTTCAATAAATAAATAAGCCAAGACATTGAAGGAATATTTTATTCCCTTGATGCATTTTGAGATGAGAGCATGCCATATTATTTTTGAGAAATGCAGTATAAATTAGTTTGATTTAGAGTACAATACCACAAACTAATGTTCAAAATTGTAAACAAAGCTGGGCTTAGCGTGGTTTCACACAAGGCATCAACATTGCAAACATTTAAAGCAAGCTTGTGTTTGGTATTTAACATCTGCAGCTAAGATGGTGATGCTGTTAAATTAGGTTCTCTTCCACTAGAGAATAATAAAACTTAACATACTCATTGTACATGTATATCATATACACTTAACAAAATAGTGTTCTAGGAATCTGATGCCCAGTTTGATGCGCATTTGGCTGCTACATGAACAATATGTATCGTATTACATCTTAAAAGTTAAATACAATTTGAAGGTGCATAGACACATACTTGCGTAAATGCACACACCCACACAAACATATACACAAATAAAAACTTTACAAAGATCTTTAAACTGGCGTTATAAAGTTTATAACTGTTGCACAAAAGCAACTAAAAGATAAGCATTTAACAAGGGGGATCAACCCATACAAAGTCATAGTTTGGCAACAAAGTTTCTTTTTAACAGTTCTGGTCTTAAAGGGAAACTACGGTTACAAGCATGATACACAACCTAATGCAATCACAACGCTTTTCTATACAAGCATGTTTCAAATTCATTTTCAGCTTGTAGTATGTACTGTTTAAGACATGTATAACAAAATAGGCAAAAAGTATACAATTCCAATTGATAGTATGTTACAAAAAAAGAGTGAGTTTTTCAAAAAAGAGTGACCAATCATTTGGTTTAGATATGGAAAATCTTGTGCATGCACAAGTGAGCTTCTGTACAAAGTGTTTGTTCTTTTGAGCCATACCAACTGGTTCAATATAGTAAAGGTTGATCCCATTTCGTTAATGTAAGAACTTGCCATCATTCGATTTTTAGCTATTCTCACACAGTGCATAAGATACTCATGCCTTCCATCTCGTCATAGCAGCAAGCCGATCCTGCTGCCTTCTAAGCAGCACTTCTCGGGGTGGAGAGGAAGAGTACCAGGTGTATAAATAAGAGCCTACAGTATAGAATTCTAGCTACCACTCAGTACAAAGATGACAAACTCCATTATACTCTGCAGCTACTACAGAAAACACTTCCTTTAAAAGCAAAACCAAGACATTCCTTCAAAAATAAATCAAGTGCAATTTCTAAAAATAGGCAACAGAAGCCACTGTTGGAACCTGTTGAAGGGCAATCAATGGCTTAAGAAGACAAAAGGTTTTAGCAGGCATAATAATACACCTTGACCTACAAATATATACTATATAATACCAAACTATAAGTTCAGATGACTTTTTTAGCGCAAAAATGTGGTGAACAGTTTTCAGGTTCAATAAAAACATTTCTAGGCATTGGCTGTAACTCATATACAGTGCATGTGCATTTAAAAAGTATAAGTTAAAGACATACTTGTAATAAATTAGTTTTTTTTAATATAATTTAGCAATGTGGTGCTTATTACGCACAGTATACATACATGATTGGGGAGTACAGTGCAATTTATGTCCCTGCAAAATATACATTTCCTATGTCTGAGATTACAGACAATAAAGATTATCTTCACCATTTTGCGACTATTATGCAAAGATTTGTTTGGTAGACAAGCAATGGGAGGAAAAAGTTAAGGAATATTGGTCACTAACATTTCAAACAGGTAACAACCATGGCTTCTGGACACCACAATAGAAAGACACAAGCGCATCCATAGAAATATATGTACTTTTGTATAAATATCTACATTAAAGCTAAAAAAAATAAATTAAAAACACACATCAAATGTACAAAGTTGCTATACTCTTATAAACTGTACAATACATTCAAACTTGTTGGCAGTCTTTCATAGCTTTAATTAGGACACATCACTAAAATAAAAAATGCAATGTAAGCTTTTAATCACTACACCACTTGTACCATTCTTCAATAAATATATATTAACACTGTAGTCACTGTATTTTCTTTCGCAGAATTCAATAAACAAAAAAGTAGTGCAACTTTCAACTCTTCCTTTCCTTTCAACTGTGTTTCTCTATAGGATATATTGCCACAAAGGCATATGAGCACATAAGCAAAAACACAACTGGGCAATTATAAAAGGTTCTTATAAATATGTTACATAGTTTTCAAAATGAGTATATGTTCTTAACTGGCTAGAGAAAAAAGTATCAGAAAAATAGATCTTAAAGATTTATTTTTCAATGTACCTCGGTTTCTATGTCAATCAGACCAATTTAAGTTTGGCAGCGGTCAAAAGACAGCGCGAAGTTTGTTAACATTAACCCCTAGAAGATGATTTCCATATTTGCTTTTGTAATAGGTCTTGAAACTTGGTTATTAAAAGACATCACCTATTGCTTCTATTTAAAATTGTTACCTGCGACTTTCATTTGTCGGTCGAAGAATGTATTAATTTGTTACTAATGGATTACAGCAAGGTCATTTTGCCTTTGTCCTTCATTGATGGTGTCATGCAGAGAATGAAGTACAAATGATGTTCTTACATGCTTTGTGCCGAGGCTGTTTTGACCTGAAGTATTCAGGACTGTAAGGCATGAATAAAACTTTAAGTCAATCCAGAAGATTTGAGAATTATGAAATTACTTATGGCAGGCTATCTGTGTATATGAAAACTCCTGCAGAAAAAACTTTTGCCCAAAGTTTAGTGCAGAGTACGTCTGTAAAAATATAGAGGAGGGTTAGAGGACGAGGGTCCTTGAAGTGCTGCTGCCTGTGTAGGTGCTCAGGTATTTTCTTGCTTGTTCAGTCATGATCAGTTGATCTTCTGTCTTTCCATAAACCACTGTTTCCCACTCGCCGTTTGACTGAAATAAAAAGATCAAGTTTATTAACGTTGTCAATATGTTTCATTGAAATAAACCATATTTTGGGTCACACATTTTGATCTCAAGCTGTACTTTTTACCCTGTTTGAAGACAGTCCCGAGTTGAATTCTCAAATACGCACTGTCCATCAATTATTCACACTCTACTTCACTTAGTATTTTTGAAGATCCTGGGTAATGTAAAGAACTCCTAGCATGCATTGTGGCAGCCTACTATATTCTGCAAAAACACACAAACATGAATAAAGCCTTCTAGTACAAAGCTAAACATAATAAAGTAGTGCACAGCATAATGTGTCATATATACTTGTGACACACCTAGTCTCCGATTAGGAAGAAACTGTGTCAGAAATGAACTGTAATAAATTATTACAGTGGATTTCTGAAGTCACAATGCCTGCTGCCAGAGCCAGCAGGAGGGGTTAGTCAGGTCAGGTCAGGTTAAGGACCGTTCTTAACGCAGCTGTTAAAAGAATAAAAGAACATGAAACTTACCTTCGGTAACAATGTATCTGGTAGAGACATATAAAAGTTGTACCCCTGCTCGTCGATAGGTGTGTCGGTCGGCCCTGCGTCCGTCGTCGTAGGCGCCAGGACGACATTGCAGGACCTATATGGACACCACTCATGAGCACTGACGTCAGTTCTTAACACGTCTTTCAATGCCAGAATCGCAGAGTCATGAAAGACACTGGCCACTGGTGTGTCAAAACTAGGGTCCTTTAGGGGAGTCTCTAAAAATCAGTTTGCAGAGCGGGGACAATAGGTTGAGCGGTAAGGAATAAACTACTATTATATCTCTACCAGATACATTGTTACCGAAGGTAAGCAACTTGTTCATCTAATAGAGACTATTAGTTGTAGATTCCTTACCTTATAATTAGGGCTCCCAGTTTTATGTTATTTTTGACATTTCCATCTGTATTTGTCCATATTTATTTTTTGTTAATTTTATCTGTATTTATCAATATTTATTTTGGGTTTTGCGAAACAAATGAGCCGAAACTGGTATATTTCCACATATATTTAACTGATAAATATGCACTTATGCTTGAATGCCTGCCAAGTTTCAGTGATATACACACCCACAGAAGATAAATCAATGCACTTATATGAAAATATGCAAGTTTGAGTATCAACCTTGTGCATATCTCTTTACTAAAACTCCCTTTTTTTTATTTTTTAAACACTTACCTATCAATCCACACAGCTATTGGCCTGGCAGTCATGGTAGAGAGTATTTAAAATCACTCAAAAAGAAACCCAATTAAAAACGGAAAACAGGGAGCCTTACTCATAATAGATACCCCAGCAATACCATCCCCGGAGGAGGGCCTGCGAACCAAGTTCACACTAACAAGTCCTGGAGGACTGAATGGGAAAATTACCCGTCGCTTCAGACTTGGCTGTCCAGGCAGTAGTGTCTGGTAAACATGTGCAGGGATGCCCAGGTCGCTGCCTGACAGCAGTGGTTGCCGCTGTAGCTCTAGTGCAGTGAGCACGCAACCCCACAGGAGGATCCTTCTTCGCCAATGCATAGCATAGCATCTTTTAATGAAGAGGACAATGCAGAGGACAACCCACTGAGAGATGGTCCGTTTTAGTACAGGTCGACCTTTTTTGGTGCCCATATAGAGTTGCTCATCCACCCGGAAGCCTTTGGCACAATTAAGATAAAACGACAACACACGTTTTGGGTCCAGGCGGTGGATTCTCTTCTCCTACTTGGAGGGATGCGGAGGTGGGTAAAAGGTGGGCAGAGTGATGGATTGTTCCACATGAAAGGGCGTGACCACTTTAGGAAGGAACAAAGCTTTCGTTCGAAGCACCACTTTATCAAGATGGACAGACAGATAAGAAGGACTGGAAGATAGAGACAGAAGATCGCTAACTCCATGAGCAGAGGTGATGGCAATAAGGAAAGCAGTTTTGACAGTCAGCATCCTGAGAGGATAATTATGAAGAGGCTCGAAGGGAGCACACGTAAGAAAGGTAGAAACAAAATTTAAATTTAATTGGGGCATTATGAGAGGAGATGGAGGAAACAAGTGAGTAAGGCCCTTAAAGAACCTACTAACAATGGGAAATTTGAATAAAGAAGGCTGATGTGGCAATCGTAGAAAGGCAGAGATAGCTGCAAGATAACCTTTAAGGTTGTCCAAAGCAGATCCCTGCTGGGCCAAAGAAAGTATGTACAAGAGAACCTCTGACAGAGGTGGCAGAAAGGGGATCAACAGCCTTTGCTGCGCACCAAGCCACAAATAGGTTCCATTTAAAGGAGTATACCGATTTAGGGGAGGGACGCCTGGCTGCCAAAATAACATCACAGACTTCGGGTGGAAGGTTGAAAGCTGTTTACTGCCGCTGCTCAATCTCCATGCAAGGAGTTGGAGACTGGACAGGTTCGGGTGAAGAACAGTCCCCTGCTGCTGCAACAGAAGATCCTCCTAAGAGGCAGTCTGATTGGAGGATCGATGGTCATGCTCAGATCAGAATACCAGACTCTTCATACCCAATCCTGGGCCATAAGAATTACTTGAGCCTGGTCGTACTTTATCTACTTGAGCATTCTGGGCAGAAGGGGTATAGGCGTAGAGTAGGCTGAAGCTCCACTCGCATTGAAAAGCGTCGCCAAGTGAGCGCCGCCTTGGAAACTCCAACATACAATACTGCTGACATTGCGCGTTCTCTTCGGCGGCAAGCAGATCTAACCAAGGTTCTCCCCACCGCTGAAAGAGACCTTAGCGCCACATCCGGATGGATACGCCATTCGTGATCGGCCAGGCACTGACGGCTGAGTTCGTCCGCTCTGGCATTCAGAGAACACACCAGATGTTGAACCACCAGGGTTATGCCCTGATGTTTCCACCATGTCCAGAGGCGGAGAGCCTCCTGGCAAAGGCTCCACGACACCACCCCGCCCTGTTTGTTGGAGTACCACATGGCAGTGGTGTTGTCCATGAACACCTGAACCACTTTCTCTTTGAGAGAGGGAAGGAATGCTTTAAGTGCCAGTCTGATCGCAGGTAGCTCCAAAAGGTCCATAGGGAGACGCCTCTGATCTCCGCCTCTCCCAGGTGGCCACCACATCTCAGGAGTGACGCATCTATCACCACCATTAGATCTGATTGGGGAAGGGAGAGGGATCTGTCTCTGACCCAATCTTGCTCGTTAGCCAATACTGCAGCTGTTGCGCAGTTCCCTCCAAGATCTGGACTTAGTCGGAAAGATTCCCCTTATGCTGCGCCCACTGGAACTTCAGGTCCCACTGCAGAACCCACATATGCAATCTGGAATGATCCACCAGTAGGATGCAGGAGGCCATGAGGCCTAGCAGCCTCAGAGTCATTCTCACCGAAATCCGGGATATAGACTGAAACATCAGTATCATAGACTGAATATCCCTCACTGCTTGGGAGGATAGGCCCAAAACTGCACTGTGTCCAGAACCGCCTCTATGACAGGGAGCATCCAAGAGGGAATCAGGTGTGACTTCGGCACGTTGATAGTGAACCCCAGCGAGTGCAGGAGGTCTGCCGTAGTCTGGAGGTGGGAGACGACAGCCTGGGGCGAGCCAGCCTTCAACAGCGAGTTGTCAAGATAGGGGAAGACTGGTACCCTGCTCTGCTCAGATAAGCTGCCACCACCACCACCACCACCATCACCTTTTTAACACCTGAGGGGCACTGGTAAGGCCAAAGGGGAGCACGGTAAACTGAAAGTGCTCGTGGCCCACCGTGAATCATAGATAACGTCTGTGGGCAGGCAGGACGGGGATATGGAAATAAGCATCCTGCAAGTCCAACTCTACCATCCAGTCTCCTGGGTCGAGGGCAGAAAGGACCTGGGCCAAGATGAGCATTTTGAACTTCTTCTGGAGGAAGTAGCTGAGGGCCCAGAGATCTAGGATACTATGCGGGCCATTGTCCTTTTTGGGTACCAGAAAGTAGTGGGAGTAACAACCTCGTCCTACTTTTGACACAGGGACCCTCTCTATGGCCAAGAGAACCAGAACTTCTGAACGGAGAAGCGCCAAATGATACCCTGACACACGGTCGTATGAGGGAAGAATGGAGGGAGGAGAAGTCTCGAAGGGGAGGGAGTAGACCCTTCGAACTATCTGCAGAACCCACCTGTCAGAAGTGATGGACTGCCAGCGAAGGAGGTGATGGAGAATCCTGCCTCCGACTGGCCAATGATGGGCCTGAAATTTCGGACTAGGAGGGATTTGAAGCACTGGCAGGGGGGAAATGGTGGACTGGTCCGCCCGCAGGCTCCCTGACCCACCAGGACGCTGGGTCACATGTCCGCGGCCACGTAGAGGCTGGACAGCTTGCATGACTCAGTGGCTAGGCTGGACAGGATGTGGTTGGGCGCCTCTTACATAGCCACAAAACGCAGACTGAGGGGGAGGATGGTAGCCACGACGCTCAAGGATCTGGCCGTAGCCCGAGAATCCTCAACCAGAAGTAGCGTCTAAGAGCTACCGAAGTGGCAATCATTCTGCCCAGTGAGTCGGTGGTGTCCAGTTCACAATGGATGGTGAATTTGGCTGCGTCCGTCCGCAACTGCCTGAGAGAGAACGGCCTAGGCCTCGCCTGGGCACTGAGGCAGCACCTGCGCAACCTTATCCCAGATAGTATGATAGTACCGGCCCAAGATGCAAGCGGTATTCACTGACCGCAATGCCAAGCTGGAGGAAGAAAACATACTCTTCCCAAGATGATCCAGCTTCTTGGATTCTTATCAGAGGGAGCAGAAGAGAATGCACCTTGTGTCAGGAGCGCTGTAGCGCCCAGAGCGTGGTGGTTGCGGTGGGCGATTGTGGGCTTGGACCAGGTGCCCAGAAAGACATCAGTGAGGGCTTCATTGAATGGCAAAAGGGGATCAGAAGAGGAAGCCGAAGGGTGAAGCACCTATTTCAGGAGGTTAGTCCTGACTGCCAATGAAGCGAGCTCGAGGCTGAGGACCTTGGCTGCCATCCTCACCACCACACCGTAGGAAGCTCCCTCCTCCATAACCACGGTAGGGGGACAAAACAAGCCAGTGTCAGACCACTGGCCTCACCCAGGTCCATCGGCCACTCTGGTTCTTCAAGCAGGCCAATTAAAGGGCCCACCTGTCCCTCCCATTCCTCTTCACCAAATTGAATGTCTGGGATGAACACAGAGACAAAAGTCCCTTCCGGCGTCAGAACTGACGTCGGTCCGGCACCATGTCCACTTCGGTGATGAGGATGGTGTCGGCGCTGACCGGAAGCATGTCAGGATCGACATCCAGGAAGGTCGAGTGAGATCAAGCAACGTTGATCCGGATCAGATAAATGATCCTCCGGAGTTGGGGCTGAAGCCGCTGGCGTCGAAGGCCTAGGTCCCCAACCGACTCCATGGGGCCTGAAGGCGCACCAGTGGAGTCGGGCTGCCCAAAAATGAGGTACAAGGCCTCCTAAAACTTTTTGATTTTGGCAGGAGGTGCTCCGGCTACTAGAAAAGTGGGGAGGCGCGGAGTTGTATCAGAAGGCGGCACCGGTGACAGAGCTTTTGAGGGACGACGCTCGGAGTCCCACGCCATGTCAGTCAACAGACGGGAGAAGAAGCACGCCTGTGCTTTGTTCGACTTCTTCATGTGATTGCCTACCTTACCCGACCTCCCCGCCGACTTGGAGTGCGATGAAGAGTGTGAGCTCTGCGACTGTCCTCAAGACCTTCCCCTCGAATGAGAACAGGAGTGGCGCAGAGCCTCCAAAGCCTTCGGGTTCATGGCCCGGCACTTGGAGCACGACTTTGGGTCATGGTCACGCTCCAGACACCAAGGGCACATGAGATGCAGATCAGTTACAGACATCTGGTGGCAGGAGCCGTAGGACTTGAAGCCGGTCCTACGCTGGGACTTCCTTGACGCACCGGGAGTTCTAAGACTCGACAAAGAAGTTGAGGGGTAGCTCTCTCCGGATCTGCACTTAGGCTGGTGCGGAAAAATAAAGTACGGACATCAGCGCGCCTGGTGGCGTCTACATAGGTTCCGCAATGTCATCCTGGCACCCATGACGGACCAGAGCCGACCGAAGCCACCTACCAACGTGCCAGGGTACTACTAATGAAAAATCTTTGGATCCAGACTAATGCCTGGGGGAAATTCTAAGGTAATGAATCAACAACTAATAGTCTCTATCAGATACCATACACAGCTTTTCTGTTAGGTTAAAAGGACGTTATAGTCTGGAAATAAAATTAAGAAATCCCTAGAAATTCACACAAAAAAACAAAGGTTACAGGGACGTTATAGTTAGGCTCAGATTTCACTCGTACAAAACCAGTGAAATTCAGTAGTTACAATTACCTGAGCTAACTATAACTTCCGCCCCCACAATGCACTGCTTAGTACCTCACATATTGTACAACAGGAGAGGGTAGTAGTGGAGAAAAAAAGGTTGCACCACATACAATATACAATTTAGTGGGCGTATGGTACAAATAAACTAAGTATATAGTATCTGTATGAGTAATTGTGCCACTAAGGGTAATATCACACCCTACTACCTTAGATGTGAGTGCACATCGGACCGAAGCCCTTGTGTCAAATATTTTCTGATATAAATCTGTCCAACAGAGAGTATCATGAAGCAAGTTGGTTTATTCCAAATAAAATGCAATTTGATATTTCCTGAAAGACCTTTTTCACCAGTTAAGATATACAGACAAGAGACGCGCGAGCGAGCGAAACAAGATGGCCGCCGCGTAAAGAGCTCCGGCGCTTTTTCGCCCGTTTTTCGATCTACAACGACGATTCCTGTCAGTTTTGCGGCGCAAATGAGGTCGCTTAACTTGTAGGGTCCATACCAGTGCAGTGCTGTGGTTTTCTTGGGGATTTGGATGGTGTTGGAGGCGTTTCTTGGTATCCAGCCTCTGCTTCCAGCTCTGCCTTCAGGTATTCCCAGCTTTGTCTGTCAGGGTGCGGAGCAATCCTTCAGGAAAGGGCCTGGCTTGGGCCTAGCCACTCCCATAGCCCATTATAGCTGCTGCACCAGCTCTACTAAGGATTTTCTCACTGCTGCAGTATTTTTTCTTTCTTTTTCTTGCTCTTTTGCTGTTATTTTTGCAATTCCTTTATTTTATTTTATTTTTTATTATTATTATTCTGCTTTTGATATTATTACAACATGGATAATAAAAATATTCATCCTAAAAGGAAGCAGCAGGTTTCACCTCCGCCAATTAAATCAAAGGCGGTAGAGTCAGCAGAACCTTCATTATCCTTAATTTTAGAGGAAATTCAGGCGCTCCGTGTCAACACAGATTCTATTGCCTCAGAGATTAAAAATGTTCGAAAGGAGATGGCGAGTCTGTCAATTAAAATCTCTGATAATGCAATTAAAATACAAGATAATAAGGCTAAGCTTGAGACTTTCACTCCTCTTGTAGCAAAAATATCACCTTTGGCTACCCGACTTCTCGAGATGGAATATCGTAATTGACAATACAACTTACACATTTTTAATTTACCAGAGGATGTGGAAGGTGGTAACTGTAGATCGTATTTGGAAAATCTGATTCCTGGCCTTCTACAAATTAAATTTCCAGAAAAATTTGAGATTGACAAGGCCCATAGAATTCCTTCACATCGCAATCCTCAACATACCAAACCTCGTCAAATAATTTTCAAAGTCCTCAGGCATCATCATTTGGTTTTGATTCGAAAGGCAGCACGAGAGATTCCTTCCTTGATGGTCAATGGGAATAACATTTTTATTCATCAAGACTTTGCTAAGGAAACAGTTTCCATTCGCAAGGAATTTACTGCTCTTCGCCCTCAACTGCGAAGTCTTGGGTTCAAATATGGTCTTTTTGACCCTTCAACAATGCGTATCTGGAAGGACAATCTTTCTAAATCTTTTCAGCGTCCTGATGACTTGCGTCAGTTTTTGGATCAGCGTTCACAGTATTCCATGGATACTCATGACTCTAATACTTGATTATAGCTAATTTACGTATTTTCTGACAGGATAATGGTTTATTACTACATTGGGCTCCAACGGCTCGGTCATGCTTGTAAAGCGTATGTGCGTTTCAACCTTGATATTTTTGTACCCTGTTTGTCGTTCTCTCCTTCTTTTAATTTTTTCCTGTCCTTTTACTAGTTCTGGAGCTACTATTTTCTCTTTTTATTGTTCTTTTTCTTTTCTTTATTTCCTCTTCTTGATTTGTTTATTCTTTCACTCTTCATTATGGCTAATATTCACAATATTAAAGTTGTTTCGCTAAATGTTAAAGGTTTACGTCATCCAGTTAAGCGTACAACATTTTTAGATTATTTAGGTAGTTGTAAGGCAGATATTTGTTTTGTTCAAGAGACTCATATAGATGATAACATCTTAAATTATATGAAGAAGAAATGGGTAGATACTATTGTTTCATCACCTGCTATTGGAAAAAAAAAAATGGTGTGGCTATTTTCGTTGCAAAAAAATTACATTGCCAAGTCTTAAGTAAAATTTCGGATGCGGAAGGCAGATATATTATTGCTAAAATTAAAATTCATGATTCAGTCATATTTTTACTCAATGTTTATGTTCCTACTGCAGATGACCCTCTTTGTTGGTCTAATATTACCACTGAGGTTCTAAAGTTGGGTAAAGTTCCTTTAATTGTTGGAGGTGACTTTAATGTTATTGCTGACCCATTATTGGATAGAATATCTAGTACTAAATTTCGCCCTCCTAAGGTTTTTCATGCTTTTAAATCATTTATTCATACCACCAAGTTAGTTGACATTTGGCGGTTGCATTTTCCTACAGAAAAATGTTTTACATTTTTCTCTAAACCACATAATTCGCATTCTAGAATTGATTACTTCTTAATCTCCACGCAACTAGTCCAATCTGCAAAGACTCCTAAGATTGGTAATATTGACATCTCAGATCATGCCTTGATTTCTTTTGTTCTGAATTTAACTTCAACTTTTACAAACCAAACTAGATGGCGTATGAATACTGGAATTGTTCTTAATGAACATAATAAGCCCAAACTCTTAAATGCCATTCAAGATTATTTTTTACTCAACCCTGAAGGATCCACTTTTATGATCAATAGATGGGACGCCTTTAAAGCTTACATTAGGGGTGTAACTATTTCTATTATGGCCTACGGAAATAAAACATTCAATGCACATATTAGAAGTTTGGAAAAGCAAATTGCGAAATTTGAAAGGCTTTTTATTTCGTCAAATGATCCCCAATTCAAAGTCAAACTACAAAAACTTCGATATGAATTTAACTCAATCCTTAGTACAAGAGCTGGCATCCAAATTTCTAATTCTAAGGCCAAATTCCGTTTTAATGCCAACAGATCTGGGAAACTTTTAGCTAATTATGTACGTATAAAAAAAGATAGAACGCAAATTACCTCAATTCATGGCCCTAATGGTAAAATTGCAATATCTCATAATGATATTGTTAAGGAATTTTTGGATTTTTACTCTACTTTATATAATAAGCCTGATATTCATGATCCCTCCTTACTGGACTCTTTTTTAAATACATGTGATTTGCCCAAAATTTCACAATCGGATAGGCTTGGGCTAGATTTACCCATTACTGCAGATGAAATTTTAACTGCCATTAAATCCATTTAAAAAAATAAATCCCCTGGCCCAGATGGTATCCCAGCTGAGTTTTATAAAGAGTTCCAGTCCCAACTTTTGCCTTATTTATTTCAACTTTTTGTTTTTTTTGGTTCTTCAGGAACGATCTCCGGTTCTTTTACTGATGCTTTAATTATTGTACTTCCCAAACCAGATAAAGACCCCACTCTTGTTTTAAATTATCGCCCTATTTCTTTAATTAATCAAGACTGTAAATTGTTTGCTAAAATACTTGCCTCTAGATTGTCCCCTGTATTAGATTCTATTATACATCTTATACATCTTGATCAATCCGGTTTTATGAAGAATAGATATTCTACAAATAACACAAGAACCTTATTACAAGTTATTGAAGAGAGTTCCACTTTAATTTCCCCCGCAGGAATTCTGGCTTTGGATGCAGAGAAAGCTTTCGATAAAATCCATTGGCAATTTTTATTTCAAACCTTATTATCATTTAATTTTGGTACTTCGTTTATTCGTATGATTTCTGCTCTGTATTATGCCCCTACTGCTCGTTTATTTATCAATGGCCAAGTGTCTAGTCAGTTTTCTGTTTTTAGAGGTACAAGACAAGGATGTCCCCCTCTCTCCACTTTTATTTTTAATTGGAATTGAACCTTTCCTTACTCATATAAGAAAATGTGTTAATATTAAAGGTATTAAGATTAAGGATGTTTATATCAAAACCTTAGCTTATGCTGATGATGTGCTGTTATTTATTAGCGATCCTATATCCTCAATGCCTTCCTTATTAGAAATTATTGCAAAATACTCCATGGTTTCTGGTTATAAACCTAACATTAATAAAACTGAATTTTTCCCCTTAAACATCTTCTGTACTCCTGATATGCTACCCATGACCGATATTATTTGGCAAAAAGATAAATTAAAATATCTTGAGCTTTTATTTTCATCCTCCATAAAAGCAACATTAACATTAAATAGTAACTTTATTCTGAATTATATCACAGATAAAACGTCTAAATGGTCTTCACTTCACCTCTCTTGGTGGGGTAGTATGGACTCCATTAAAATTACGATTGCTCCTAAAAAAATGTATACACTTGCTATGATTCCTATTCAATTTCCATTACAATTCTATAAAGATATTGATAGACTTCTCTCCAAATTTCTCTGGAACAATAAATCAATTCGTATTGGTTATAAAAAATTAAAAATACCCAAGTGCAATGCTGGATTTGGATTGCCTGACTTTTTTCTCTATCACAAAGCATTTATACTGAAACAACGTTTCATATGGTTTACTCCTTCCTCTTTAAATAATCATCCTACTTGGCTTCATATAGAGCAGTCTCTTGTGGATCCTTTTCCATTGACCACCTTGCTAACAATGTCTAACAGGTCACAATATTTGCAAAAATCGGTTATTATCAAATCCACTAAACTCATTTTTAATGACCTGGATTCAAATTTTGTATCCCCTATGGTCCTTACTGAAGATTTGTCATTATGGCATAGTAATGTTATTAAACTGAATAGAAATGTTAAGTTCTGGAATTCTTGGATTGAAGCTGGTATCTTTTATCTTAAAGATATTTATTTCGACAATGTTTGTATTTCTTTTGAAGCTTTGCAAATGAAATTTAGTTTACCTCAATCTGATTTTATTAAATTTGAGTCTTTATGTAATTCAATTTTAGATTCCTTCCCTCATGGTATTCCGTTTAATGTTAAAGCAGATTTAGCAATATATATTCGAACTATCTCTACGTCATCCCATACTGTTTCTATTTTATATAAAAAACTATCTAATTCTATAGAAAACAATTTAAATATAATTTCAACATTTTTGAATGCTGAGCTTTCACTTTCTTTGTCCAACGATATTTGGAAGATTATTTGGCTTAATAGTATTTCAGGCTGGCTGCCTGTTTCGCTTTACCAAACCAATTCTTATATTTTATTCAATTGTTTATTGACTCCAGTACGCTTATTTCGTGCTAAACTGCTGCAAGATGACATTTGTTGGCATTGTAAATTACTTTTTTTTTTTTTTTAAGTTTCAAAAACCTTTATTGACAAAAATGAGAAACACAAGGCATCAGCCCGCCATACACTGAACAAAAGGCTGGAGTCGCAAGACTGGTGGGGCCCCCATGAGCGATAACACAGCCATTCAGCCGACATCCCGGAGGACCGGCGGCGTCTTGAATACCCAGCACCTGACTAATGCGCAATCTCGAGCCCGCCTATGTGCTGCAGCTCGCTACATCTAGCATACATAATAGTCTGCGTATGATCCTGAAAATCGTTGACTGTCAGCTTGTACCGGCGAGCCCAACCATACTATCGGGAATACCAAACCTAACCCTCACCCCCTACCCTCCCTCCCACCCCACGCACGCACATCATCTTGTCTGGTCATACGTCTTTGCCTAAGTATGTCCGCTGCCACGGCAGCTCCCATCACCCAGGCGCCGCACTCCACCACTGTCAAATCGCCTGCCTCACTACCCCGCTCTATCACTCTCACGGGACTCCCACGTCCAGGACCCAACGGGGCAAACTGTAGGCCCTCCCGCAGATCCCCCAGGCAATCGACCACTCCCACACACGATACCGCACCCCACAACCACACCATCACCCTGATAACGCATCAGAATCTGGTGCGCACTCTGCCTGAGAACGCGCCTCAAGGACCTCCCCCCGCGAGTCGCCACCAACAGTCGGCGCTGAAGCCTCAGCATTGAGATACGTTCTGTATAACCCCCAGAAATTCTTAGGGCGACTCTTCGGCGGCAGCAACTCACTATATATCTCAGCCTGTGTGCTGCAGTACAGCATATCTCTAGCCCACCGTTTCTTGGTGGGAAGGGGTCCTCTCATCCAACAAATTGCGACAACCCGTCTAGCAATAAGCAACGCCATGTCCACTAAGCGTCGCTGAGCCACCGGAAGAGGCCGTGAGTACCCCAGCAGCGCCAAAGCTGGGTTGGGGGCGATCTCAGCGCCCCAAATCCGGCTCAACTCGGTAAAGACCTCCGTCCAGAACTTAGCAGTTCCCGGGCAGAGCCAAGCCATGTGAAGAAAGTCCGCCACCAGAAAACGGCAGCGCTCACACTCCGCCGACGGCCTGAGCCCATACCTATGCAGCCGTTCCGGGGTGTAGTACACCCTCTGCAAAAACTTAAAGTGCACCAAGCTGTGCCGGCCGTTGAGCGATATCGTCTTGGGTATTAACACAACAGTATCTCCACATCTCGTCCGTGAGCTCTAATTGTAGGTCCTCTTGCCAGGCTACCCGCGCCACTACGTACTGACGCGCAGATTGCCGTTCTCCTATTCTTTTAAGACTCGATATCAATTTTGACGGCGCTATCCTTTTGATAACATAGGTGAGTTCCGGAACCTCCGGGGGCTCCACCATGCCCGGGCTCAGCGCAACCGATAGCGCCCGCCGGACCCTATGGAACTGGAAACGCTGCAGAAGCGTGGGGGTGGAATGAGCCAGCCCAAGCTGGTCCCACGTCTTGGCAACCCCACCCGCAAATAGATCCTCCATCCGCTCAACGCCCAGCGCATGTAATGCCTGGGTCACTCCCCTCTCCCTCAGCGGCGGGAGCCAAATCGCCCATTCCACCGGTAGTAGAGGTGAGTACAAAAATGTACAGCCGTGTGCCCTCCGCAACTCCTGCCATGCATGTGCCGTGGCTTTGAGGGAGTCCAGACGCCCAACCGAGCGGTTCGCAGGCTGGAGGGCGACCGCAGGCAATGTGAGCGGGTCCGCGAACAGACGTTCCAGAATGAGATGGGGGACATCCGCACTGGCATGTATCCACGTGTGGAGGTGCGCCGCCTGTGCGATATTATAATATTTTTCCATGTCCGGAGCCCCCAGCCCCCCTCTGTCATACGGAAGAGTTAACACCTTCCACTGTACTCTAGGCTGTTTGCCCCCCCAGGCCAATTTGATCAGGGTTTGAGTCAGCTGCTTAAAAAAGGCCTTAGGCAGTACGATGGGGATGTTGGCAAAGAGGAACAAGAATCTCGGTAAAATGACCATTTTCATGATCGCTATTTTACCCAGCAGGGATAGCGGGAGTCGATTCCACGACTCGACATCGTCTACCAATTTGGCGGAGGCCACTCCATAGTTTTCTCTGAGGAGTACCTCAGGGTCTCTATGTAGCTGAATCCCTAGGTACCTGACCGAGTCCGTCGTCCATTGCAGTGGATATTCCATCGGGAACTGGGTCGTTACCGGCGTCAGCGGGAACGCCAGCGACTTGTTCCAATTCACTCTAAGGCCGGACAGCTCTCCGAATCTAACCACTTCACGTAGGATTGACGAGAGGTTCTCCTCCGGGTCACGGACATAAAGCAGCGTATCATCTGCGTATGTGGAAATACCAATTTGGTAAGTAGGGAAATGAATGCCCTCGTACCGGTGGTACTCCCTGATAGCGCACGCCAATGGTTCTGCCACCAGGGCATAAAGGAGGGGGGAGAGAGGGCAGCCTTGCCTCGTCCCCCTGCCGATCCCAAAGGCCTCTGTTACCCGATCCCCCATGCGAAGCCTGGCTGTGGGCTGGTGATATAGTGCTCCCAGCATCTGCAGGAAGGGCTCACCCAATCCGATCTTGCGTAACACACGCACCATAAAGGGCCACTCCACCGAGTCGAAGGCCTTTTCCATATCTAAGAAAATGGCTAAGGCCTTGGTGTCCGGACGCACATGTTGCATAGTCCCCAGGACCGTACGGATGTTATATGTAAGGTTCCTGGCTGGTATGAATCCCGCCTGTTCCGGCGCAACAAGTTTCGGGGCCAGCAGCGCCAAACGCGTGGCCAGCACCTTGGCGTATAGCTTCGCGTCCACATTGAGGAGCGAGAGCGGCCGGTATGAGCCACACACATTATGGGGCCTACCTGGTTTCAGAATGGGAACTAGAAGCGCCTCGCGCATAGTGTCCGGCATGTAGCCTTCCTGGCATATGTCATCGAATAAGGTGATCAGATGGGGGACGAGCTGATCCTTAAAGGCTTTATAAAATGCCACCGTCAGCCCATCAGCTCCAGGGGCGCTGCCAGCCTTCATTCCCTCCAGGGCTTCCAAAATCTCGTCCTGCTGATAGGGGAGCGACAGGAACTCCCTCTGTGAGTCAGATAAGAAGGGCATTTTGATGTAACTGAGGTAATCCTCTATTTCCTCCTCCATCTGAGTAGACCTGGCCGCGTAAAGCCTCGCGTAGTAGCTCTGAAATTCGGTGTTGATCGCCTCCACCTCAGTGACCACTGTACCAGCCACAGTTATCAACTCGTCAATGACCAGGGGTTTCCTGCTATTTCTCAGTATCCTAGCCAGCAGCGATCCTGGTCGCTCGCTCTCCCCATATGTACGGGCCGTAGCGTACTTGCCCATATGCTGCACCTCCCTGTCCGCCTCCTCATGATATTCCGAGACTAACGCTTGAATCTGAGCCTCCACCGCAGTGTTGACAGACAACTGTTGTCTCTCTTCCAGCTGCACCAGCTGGGTCTCTATCATCTTAAGTCTCCTCCGTATAGATTTGAGTACACCGGAATGCTTAGCCATGGCCATGCCTCGGATGTATGCTTTAAACGAGTCCCAGATCGTGTGAAAACATTGAACCGAGCCCAAATTGGTGGCAAAGAAGGTCTCTATGTCTTCCGTCAGTTCACCCCGGAACACCTCATCTAATAGCGAATACGGCGGAAATCTCCAAGTAAATGGTGGGATACGTTGAACCGAGGTGTCTAGTATGAGGAGCAGCGGGGAGTGATCCGAAAGCGTACGCGGGAGGACCGCACAGCTCTTGACCAACGCGAATAACGACTGCGACGTTAGCCAATAATCAATTCTGGTGTGGACATCGTGGTAAGCAGAGTAGTGCGTGTACCCCCCTTTACCCGGGTGCCCTTGTCTCCAGACGTCCACCAAGTCTAGCTTGGTGAGCTCCGCCTGCATGAGTAAAGCCGCCGCCGCCGGACAACGCGTCGGACCGGAGGAGCGATCCAAAGCAGGGTCAAACGTGAAGTTAAAATCACCCCCCACACCATGCGGGCGTGAATGTAGCGTCGACAGCTGCCAGCCAATGACGCATAGAACTCAGGGTTGTCGTAGTTGGGACCGTACACGTTGACAACTATTAGGTCATGACCTTTCCCAACGCACCGGGTGATCAAATAACGCCCGTCCGAGCCAGCCTCCAGAACCGTCAACGTCAACTTGGAATGAGGATTCACCCAGGTTACCACCCCTCTGGAGTGCGAGGTGAAGCCGGCCGCCACGCTGGTTCCCGCCAAGCCCCTCGCCTTTAGTATATGGCTCGCTAGGGGGAGGTGCGTCTCCTGCAGAAGCGCTAGATCTATATGATGTCTATGCAAATAATTCAGCACATTTCTCAATTTACGGAAATCATTCAATCCCCTCACATTCCATGTCAGCGCCCGCAGGGAAGCATTGTCATTATCACAGGTCAGTTCCCTAGGGTCCCCCATTGTGGACACCCAGCGTAGCAGCAATTATGTCCCAATCGATCCAGTGAAAAGCGCCACTCATCAACAATGACCAGACATTTCCATCCAAACACAAAACAAAAAAGCAAACAGCCTGCTACTCCACAGCACGTGCGATCCCCACGTCCCCAACTCCTACCCGCCCCCCCACCCACAGCCGACCTACCCCAACCTGGCCAGACAGTTCCCCTAATCTCCCTCCCCCCCCCTAATAAGACAAACACTCCCCACAAACATCCCACTCACCAAACCCCACGTGTTCCTACTAGACAACTGCGCTAGGGTCGAGGTTGCCAGGCGCTGCGAAACTCTCAATCTGGGAACGCGCCAGCCAGAAGTGCGCCTCCGCCGCCCCGCACTCGGATAACCTAGCTGCATGTGGAGCTACGTTCCGATCTCCCAACAAGGTGTCAGCAGGCCCCCTACGGTCCTCACCAGAAGTCAACCCCGCTCTCCACAAGAACAACACAGTCTGCATCAACCTGCCCACACCCCGGAATCGCCCCGCCCCTAGGATCACACGACAAGCCCTAACGGCCAACCCTCCTACTCAGTCCCAATGCGGGCTCACGCCCCACCACGCACAGTATGTAGGCCAGCCGGCAGCATGCCACATCCCAGTGACCTGTCGCCCACGGGCCAATGACCTGAGTAACTTAAGGGAGCATCATCGTTTTTGTGGCAGTCACAAAAGTCTCATCAGGGGGGGCACTCCGCAGAACATGAGTGCCAGTACATCGAACATCAATTGGGGAATCAGATACGGGTATCACTGGGCATCTTGTCTCCCCCAGATGGCAAGCGCGGCTAGTCAGACCATTTGCGAACCATGCCCGGATTCCCATCCGCACCTAGTCCTGCCCGTCCAGACCCGAGGCCCCCTCCAAAACGTCCCCCTGCCCTCTGGGGCTGTTCTGCCGCTCCCTAGACCATACCTTCAGAGATTTCTGGAGTTCTCTCGGGTCTGTAAAGAAGTAGGAATGACCTTGCCTGTTAATCCGTAGCCTCGCCGGATAGAGCATGGCGTAGTCCAGGCCAAGTTCCCGAAGCTGCTGTTTATACGGTGCAAACTGTCGTCTCTCCTCCTGAACTTTCGCCGTGAAGTCCGGGTAAATCGAGATGTCCATGCCCTCATATTGCAGCTTGCCTTTCTCCCTGGCCACTCGGAGCGCCACATCCCTGTCCCTGTAGTTCAGGAGCTTCGCGATGATCGGCCGTGCCGGTGCTCCCGGCCGGGGGCGCTGGCCCAGCGATCTGTGAGCCCGCTCGACAACAAACATGGGCGAGAACACATCGTCTCCCAGCAAAGCATGCAAAAGTTTTTCGACGAAAAGTTCCATCCTCCCAGTCGGGGTGACTCCACCACCCGCGTTATGCGAATGTTCGAACGTCTAGATCGGGCCTCCAAATCCTCGGATTTATCCTGGATGACCTGCAGGAGCTTGCTGAGTTGTTTGCGGTCCGCGTCCCATACTGTCTGGGCCTCCTCCACCTGCGTGATCCTTCTCTCGGCCGTGTCTAACCTCTCCGCATTCTTGTCAACGCGTTCCGACATGCGGTCCATGCGATATGTGAGCGCATCTAGTTTGGCATCGATGGCGGTCAAGCTGCCCTGCAGGCCCTTCTCCATCGCCACCAGCATCTCCTTGATGTCCGCGCCGGTCGAGGTCTCTGCTCCTGCCCCGCCCGCAGGTGCCTCCTGCCCCGCGCCAGCGATTCCCTTTGGCCTGCGCGGATCAAACGAGAGTTTAGGCCGCGTTTTATCGCCTTTCCCCATGCCGAGGCCTCTCTGTCGCCACCCCACCAGGACTGCAGTCTCCAGTCAGGGCGACGCTGCGGGGTCCGGGATCCCCCAATGTATCGGGTACGGAAGGAAACTCCCGGGGAGGGCCACCACACACCCTCCTAGGTCGACTTCACAAGGCACTCCTGTGACCGGGGTCTCGCCGCACCAAAGACCCCACTCGAGAGCTCAGTCCCACGTCGCGATCCTCCAAGCGGCCTCCAGCACCACCTCTCTCCGCTATTCCAGGCTCCCCAGCGTCGCAGTTAACAAAAGGGTGGTACGCCCCCGGGGACAACCAAGTCAGTGGCTCCTCATCCTATATATGACCTGGCGCTGCACTCCCAGTCGCCCTCTCCGGATCTTTCCCGGCACCTGGGGGACTCACCGGCTGGGATTGCCAGAGTTGCTGCGGGGTCCTCCCTGCCCCGGCATCTCAGCAGCTCTTCCGCTCCCGCCGAGGCCCCAGCTGCCAATCACGAGGTCACCGGCTTAGAGCTCCGCCGCTCTGTGGTGTCTGAGCCTCAAGGGCAGCTTGTCGCAGAGTTCTCCCGGGCCTCCAGTTCGGCGAGGTCGGCACCGCCAGCGACAATCTCCACGAGGCGAGGGGTAGGGGGCCACACGTGCACCTCAGTGCGTGCGGAGGCCCTCCGCGGCCGCCCCCACCGCTGCCGATTCTAGGCGCCGCTCTTCCGCAAGCCACTCCGGGGGACCGGGTCCACGCCCCACAGCGCTGCCGCACGTCGATGCACGCAGCTCGGGTTGCCACACACTCCAGTCCGAGGACTGAGGCCCAGCTCAGCGCGTCTCACCCCACTTCCTCCTCGCGCTTCTTTCGTCTCCTCAGAGGGCAGCCGGGGTCCGCAACTCAGGTCACCAGCATCCGTAGGGGGTCCTACATCAGCAACACTAGGTAGCTCGGCAGCATAGGATATTTACGCGGATTATGTATAGAACGAGGCGGAGAGCGCAGCGCTCACACGGCCGCCATCAACGCCGGCAAGCTCCGCCCCCGGCATTGTAAATTACTTCCTGGATCATTACAACATATGCTTTTTGATTGACCATTAATTTTTAAATTTTGGTCTGATGTTTGGGATATTGTACAACAAATATTTCATATCCATTAAGTTATTTCTTACAAAATGTTAATATGTAAATCTGTTGCTCTTTTGCATAACTTAACTGAATTAGAAGGTAAACTGTTTATTTTCCTAATATCAGCTGCTTTAAAGTCCATTACATTTTGCTGGAAGGATATTTCGACGTTATCAGTTCATGCTTGGTGGTCATGGGTCATTTTTACAAGAAGAGGTGCTCAATTATCCCTGAACGGGATTAATCATAACCCTAATTTGTTTAGCTCTTTTTGGTTACCTATAGATGTATATTTATCTCTATAATTGTATATTTATACTTGATATACCGTTTTATTGTCATTATACTTAATTTTTATATGATGAATGTAGCTCTACTTACTCATAGTTGACATTGTAATTATTCATGGCTCCCTCCCTTCCTTCCCTTTTCGTTTATCCTCCCCCCTTTAATTGATTCTTTACACATCCTTACCTATTGTAATTTATGGTTGCTTTTGAAAATCTCTTATTTTATATAGGTATTTTCGCTTATGGCCAATGTTTTTTGTATTGTCTGTATATGTTTATTATTATGAAAATTCAATAAAACATTTTGAACCTAAAAAAAAAAAAGATATACAGACAAAATCTTTTCTTAACAGGTTAACAGTCCAGTCATAGACATATGTTCATTCCAATCTTTACAGAAAAAAGAGTAAACACTGCACAATGTAGTGATGAAAATTCGCAGTCTGTCCAAATATCTATGTTCGATGACCGTCAACAGCCAACAAATGTTTCGTCGCTAAAGTGACTTTTTCAAAGCTGTATAACAGTAAAAGACATATGTTGAACAATAGTATATCACAGGTAATAGATTAACTGAAAACATAATTAATGATAGAGTACCAAGAGCAAGCCCTTATTTAAGCCTTTGGCAAGATAAACTCTCTTGCCAAAGGCTTAAATATGGGCTTGCTCTCTGGTACTCTAGCTGCATGCTTTATTTCTCCTTAGGCTAAGTATCTTGATGACTGTCGGTCTATCATTCACACAGCTGTCTTTTCTTCATTTGGGCTTCTGTAAGGACGTTCTATTTTCAACACCTGATGTAGGTGGGGCATTGCATCTGAAATATCACGTAGATCCCGGCAACGTAGGATATAGATGTATCAGAGAAGGCAGTAGGACATCAGTGTTCACGTATGTTCATCAGTATAGAACAATCAATGGAGGGACGAGGAGAGATTTATTGAGGTCCTACACCCACACTCCTCACAGGGTGGGAATCTACCCCACTGCATCAATACAGGTGCAGTATTGTATACTCTAGTAGGCACCTATGACCTTAGCAGGGAACTGCTTACTATCACATATAGGGTAGGATTTATTCCTAGGTCCTGATGAAATGTCAACTGACCCTCAGGGCAAACAGTGCATGAAACATGTCAACCATACCACATTTCCCACATATTAGCTATTAGGGCCCATTGTGGCCCCAAGATAGCACCCTTGTTTTTACTGTGTCAAGGGACCATCACCCTATTAAAACCTCCTTGGCTCCCTTGGACTCTTTTAACCACACTTTTCTTCACCACACTTTTTGTGTGACTCCTTACATGCATGCATCTAGCGGAGTTTACGGATCAAAAAGATCTCAGATAAAGAGCCACCAGGCCCATTAAGCATTGTGGTGCCGGCTCGACAAGGAGCGCCCTATGATGAAGCATGACACCCTACTGGGTGTGTGAGGGCTCCATTATCTGACCACTTGGATCCCTTGAGATCCTGAGGATCAGACTACTGATTCCACACTACATAGGGTCAAATAAGCCCCATAAGAGGAACTACCCCATTGATTTGTTTTGCGTCAGTATAGAACTACACAGAGAAGGGACAGTCATAAAACCTCCCAGACCTCGGGATAGAGAAAAAACTATTGGAAACTTAGGAAGGTTATACAGAATCATTCCCCTCCTGTGCTCCAGAGGATTCAAGCAATGTGTCCCATTCCAGGGCTATGGGGTGCTACTATAATCTTTAATATTTCTCCCTCCTTAAGGTGCAACTTTCTGTCATGCTCCACCGCAGCACTTCCTCGTGCCACTGAGGAGTAAGGGGCACCACAGAGGACTTCCCAACGGCGTATCAGGAGACCTTTGCCAATAATCGTGCCAAATCAGTCTTGGAAGACTAGGAGGAGGACCTTTGCTGTTCCCCATAAATTCATAATTTTTGAAAGCAGAAATGTGAAAAACAAATCCTATTTTTTTTAAACCAAAGTTTGGAGTTTGCAGGCGGCTTTCTATGTAAGGAAAACTGGTGGAATGCACACAAGACACAACCCCACCGAATACTCACATGGAAATCTATTTTTCAGGAAAGTTGCAGGCTACCACATCACAAAAATGACCCTAATTCTAAGCTTGTCTCACACTTTCCACAGTTTTGTTCTTGGGCCTTACCTGACCCAGGCGATTGCCCTACCCATTTTAGTAGGGTAGTATTTTAACTGGGGGAACTGTGGAAATGCAGTATGGTAAGGCATTTGCAATTATCTACTGAATTTCTTAAAATTGTTGACTTCTTATTGATTGTCAGTGTCCTCAGAAATACGTCTTCAAAAGCACTTTCTCTATGCCCAGAAGATCTATGAGGAGAGCGAATACACAGGCAGGCTTTTAGCCTGGCAAGCCAAAGAAAAGCAGGCTCGCAAAAGAATAGATCAATTAATTAATCCCATCACCAAATCATATGCTAAGACTACAGGCTCTATTGGTGAGTTGTTTTTAAAACACTATGAGGGAGTCTATCAAGCAACCGAAGGGGCCTCATCTGATTCCATTGGGGAGTTCTTAGAGCATCTGGCAATACCGAAATTAGACGATGACGGCAAGAAATGCCTCACAGAGGACTTCTCAATGTCAGAATTCGATGACGTAATCAGATCTTTTCCCAACGGTTAGGCAAACGGTGATGATGGTTTTCCTATTGAATTTTTTAAAAAATTTGGAGGAACCCTATAGAAAGAACTTTTACTTTTATTGAACGACCTACTCCAAGGAGGTTCCCCGCCAGACTCCTTCCATTCAGCTGTGGTGGTTAGCATTTTAAAAAAAGGAAAGGAGAATATAAATTCATATAGACCTATAAGTCTCCTAAATACAGATTATAAAATTTTTACTAAACTTTTAGCAAACCGATTGAATAAAATAGTGGGATACCTCGTAGCTAACGATCAGTGCGGTTTTATTGCAGGCAGGCATCTCCACTCAAACACAAAGTTTGTATTGGAAGCACTAGATTTTTTTAAACTAATCAAGTGAAGGCTCAAATCTGGTTTTTAGACGCGGAGAAGGCCTTCGACCTAGTGTCATGGGACTGCCTTTTTGCTATTTTGCACAGTTTCAATTTCCCGGATGCTTTTATCATTCTTTTAAAACATCTATATATGGATTCTAAGGCACAGATTATCATTAACAATTCTAATATTGGGACATGTCTGGTCACTAGAGGCACGCGCCAAGGATGCCCTTTGTCGCCAATTTTATTTGCGCTATTTATTGAACCTTTGGCGATTGCGATTAGGAATATACGGACCGACACAGTCCCAGTAGTTGGTATGACTAATATAAAATTATACGCTGATGATATTGCTCTTTTCTTAGATTCCAAACCCTCTAGTCAATTGAAGATTCTAGAAATATTCTCAGATTTCCAAAATCGAGGGGGTTATAAAATTAGTGTTAACAAGACAGAAATTATTCTAGTAAACTGCACTGTAGACACTTTAATACCAGAATTCAGGCAAATATATAATCTATCCCCAAAGAGGTACTTAGGAATATTTATATCGGATAATCTGGAAGATCTGTTTTCATTGAATTTCTCACCATTGTTAAAAAAGGTGGGGTCTCTTTTAGATCGTTGGAACTTATTACCCCTGTCCTTGATGGTGCGAGCAGCATTAATACGAATGTCGGTATTACCTCTTTTTAATTTCTTGTTTGATGCTGCACCTTGTCCAATTCAGGTCTCTTTTTTTAATAAAGTGGATGCTCTGATCTCTTCTTTTCTTTGGGCTAAAAAATCTCCTAGGCTTGCACGTGACACTTTATATCTTCCTTTTGCACAGGGAGGGCTGTCCCTTCCAAATATTAGAGAGTATTACTTTGCATCTTTTGCACATCATAGTTTTAGGGTTTTTTTCTTAGACACTAACGAAGCAGACCATTTTTTTATGAGGAAGATGCTGTCAGAAATAAAAATAACTGATCCAATTAGAATTATAAAAGATCCAAAGAAAGTTCGCTACAAGTCCCTTCAGTGGATTTTCAAACAGAAAATTCAGTTTTTGAAATTCTACTCTATCCCTAGAATAAGTAATACAACGGATTTGAACAACTTTAACTTTGGAGAAGAGGGAGGTATGGAGAGTAAAATAATAAATCTCTGGAAAGAAAACAGCTTTGTGAAGATTGAAGACTTCCTCACCGGCAATAGGTGGAAGTCAAGGGATGAAATCTCCAGACAGGCACATTATTCACACTCCACCTTGAATTGGTCTTTCTGTATGCTCAATCAAAGGCTCAGAGAGTTGGATATAGGAAATCTATACCACAAAGAAATTATCTCGACAGCTATGAACATTAAAATTCAAAAAAAGATGAGTATCTGGATCAAATTATTAAAAGAGGATAAAGGACAGGAATGTTCCAGTAGGATCATTGAGAGGTGGAAAAGAGGGAAAATATTGAAATCAACAAGTTTGTATGGGATAAGATAAATAAATTTAATAAAATAATTTTCCGTGGCGCTAATTTTAGACGCATGCAATTTTACAATAAATGGTTGATCTATAGAACTCCCGCTTATCTCCATAGTATCTTTCCCCTAGTTGTTGATAAATGTTTTCGGTGTGAGGAGAAAGGGAACTGGAAACATATTGTCTGGGAATGTCCTAAAATCCAGCCATTCTGGAAGGAAATTGAAAAATACCTCTCCTTTGAGCTTAAAGCCATTATAATATTCGATGACTTAGTTCCTGTACTAGGCTGCTCTATGAGCCACACTCCATATGATGAGTCCCTTTTCATAGCCTCTCTAAGAGTCAAATCTCTTATTTTACAGTTCTGGAAAACCGATCAAGTACCAACTTTTCAGGCTTGGAAGGCAAAATTATTACGAATCCAGGGCAGGGAAAGAAAATATGCACTGAGATCTGGGGCACTCAAGAAATATGAGAAGTTTTGGAGTGTGTTTGAAATGTAGTCCGTTTTACTGTATTTTCTGACTGCATTTAATTTTAATTATATCTTCTTAACTAATAGTCTGCTAGATTGTTTCTCCCTACGCATTTCGCACTTCATAATTGCACATTACACTTTACAATTGAGATTTGAATTGTCGAAATTCGTCTGTTTTTTTTTGGTTTTACACTTTGCATTTTATAATCAAGTTTTGAACTGATGAATTTGGAAAATGTTTTTTCACCTATGTGCCTTGTACCGATTAATCTTACTACAAATGTGTTCTGTATTGATGATTTTGTTTTTATGAACTCTCAATAAAAACGAATTTAAAAAAAAAAAAAGCACTTTCTCAGAATTTCCTAACATTATGGGTATTCCAGAATTATAAGTGGTTCACATGACCCGCCACCCTAAACGAATTCCGGGGGACAGTTGAAAAAATTATTACAGTTTTCTTTCACCCCTGTTTCTATTGAACAGCTTTCTCTTTATCAAGTGATGCATGGTCAGTAGACAATTAAAATAAATTCTAAAGCACAGCTTGAGAACATACTACAAACATGGGCTTTAGAACATACTACAAACATTACATATTTCTAACTGGAAGAGTATAACCAATATAATGGTATACACTTTTTGTGGTTTGGCTTGCTGTACAAAAAGTTACAGGTAAAAACCTTGTTAACCATTTCTGGTTTTTTTACCCACTTGTAGGCACCATTTATTTTAATTTCAATAACTGTTTTATTTGGGAAATCCTTGAGTAATCTACAAAACTGACCCCCCATAGCTTTCTGGGTTCTCCTATGGGTTTCACACCAGTTTTCTTTACCATCTGCAAGTAGGTATAAAGCACAATTACTGGAAATACTATCTGTTTTATTAGACTAAGAAAAACAAATCCATACAAGACAAAGAAAATCTAAACCGTGTGGCTCATTGCTGAGGAAGAGACACACGACTCCTTCTTAGCTATGCCCAGCAAAGAACCAGACACTGTTTTAGATTTTTTTATTAGGCTAAGAAAAAGAAGCCAAATGTGCTCTGTTTTTTTTTTAGCCTGGTAAAAAAAAAAAAAACAGTGTTTGGCTCCTTTCTGTTATACATACAGCATTTATTTAACTTTTTTCAAGCTGTGTACAGTCTTAGCCTTTGTAGTTCATATCTGAACCTCTACTATGTAGTTCAGTGATTCTCAAAGTACAGCCCAGGGCGCTTGCAGCCCTCTAGACTTTTACATGCGTCCCCCCCGGTGCTGTTTAGTTCCTGTGCACTAATATCCAGATAAAAATGTTAAATAAACAGGCAAGCATTTATTAACCTGCCAAGAAATGCTTGCCCGTTTAATTAACATTTTTATTTTTTAGATTTCCTTACACAACCTCTGACCCTCCAGATCCCCTACCGCCACCCTGCTGGCATCAGTGCGGCACTCGGTCACGCCACAGAGTGTACTTTGTGGCTCCATGGCAAATATTTGTGAGTACCTATGATGTAGAGCAACAATGTCAAAAACAATCTGCTCAGTATTCGTAACAATGCACAATCATCATGTTAAATATGTGTAATCATCAGAGCCATGAATAATACTGAACACTATTTTTTTAAAGGAAAAACTTGGCATAAAGCTGCAATAAATAGGAATATTTGAAGGCATTGTGCTTGGTGCTCTCCTTCAGCATGTAGTATTATAACATCATTATATTTACCATTGGATTATTGTTCCGATGTATGCCCCTCCATTTCTGGCCATTTCTGATTACCTATTGAAACAATGTCATGTTATGTGTATTTGTAAAGCGCACTTTCACCCACAAATGGTATCCTGGCGCTGAGCAGGTGTGTATGCTTAGCCTTGCCTGTTAGGTTGGTTAATTGAAGAGCCAGGTCTTTCTGCTTCTTGTGGAATTCGGGATGACAGGGGAAGGGTCTGATGTGGAGTGGGGAAGCATTCCACGCTTTAGGAGCGATGTAAGAAAACACCTGTCCTTCTGATCTGGTTTGGTTTATGTGTGGCATGGGTGGAAGTAAGAGTCCTGTGGAGCGGAGGCCTCTGGGGTGTGGATGGGAGTAGGATTAGGGAGGTGGGGCCTACGTTATCTGGTGCCTTGAATGTACGTGTGAGGATTTTGAAATGAGCCAGTTTGAATATGCCAGAAGCTGGACTGCCATGGTGAGGTGATGTTGCCTCAGATCACTACTTCTGTCTTGTTAATGATGAGCTTGAGACAGTTGGCTTTAATCCAGATAGCGACTTTGGGCATGCAGGCAGTAAACTTGTTTCTTGTATCGGGGTCTTGTCGGCGAGGGAAAGTATGAGTTGTGTGTCGACGGCATAGAAGAAGATATTGATGTTGTGCGCACAGATGACTTTGGCCAGAGCAGAGTTATTATGTATGCGTTTAAGATGGTGCGGCTGAGCAATGGACCTTGAGACACTCCACAGAAGGGTTTGCGGGCTTCCAAGGGGGGAGGTGCCAGGCTAACAGCTTGTGTACAATCCGTTAAGAAGGAGCAGACCTAGCAGAAAATAGTCCTTGGATGCTAATGTTGTGAAGGCACGTGATGATGATGGGGTGTGACAGATTCAAATGCTGCAGAGAGGTCCAGGAGAATAAGGGTTGCCATGTTTCCTCTGTCAAGGATCATAAGGATGTTGTGTGTGTTGGCATGAGTGCTGTTTCTGTACTGTGATTAGTCCTCAATTCGGACTGTGTGGCATCAAGGAGCTGGTGGCCGGTTGATTAGTTTCTCTAAAACCTTTGCTGGACATGGTAGGAGGAAAATGTGTCTGCAATTAGAATGCATGGCTGGGTTAGTGGATGGTTGCTTGAGCAGGGCCGTGACAGTGGCATGTTTCCAGGTGTCTGGTAATGCAGCTACGTCGATGGAGGTGTTGAAGATGGGCGTTAGTGCTTCTTTTGTTCCATAAGAATTCAAAGAGCTTGTTGTAATGGTCTTGTGAGGGGGAGTTGTTGCTGAAGGCGGCAGGAGGTGCAGTGAAATCTTTGATGAGGGTGAAGATTTCTTTGCTGCTGTGTTACGTGGTCCCTTAGGCCTAGGCAAGAAGGCCACCATTTTACATGCTCACGTTTAAAGTTGACATCTTTTAAAAATGGTGACACTTGACACACATTTGCGTGCATGCCTGTATGGGACAATATTCTATGAAATCGCTTTGCTTACATTTACATTTCTTCGCAGGCATATCATCAGAGGCTTGAAGATCCTGTATGAGTGCTAAGTTTACTACGCAAAATGTTTTTTATATTTGTCTGCTCTGCAACAGCTTTGTAAAGATAGACTCAATAATGGCGGACTTACTGGGACATCGGCATGGTAAAATGGGTGAAGTATATTATATAAACAACATCACTCCTTTGTTTGGACAGAGGAGCATTTCGATGACACTTTGAGGTCAGCCCATGCTGGAATTCCAGCCCAGCTGAATCCTGTTTACCTCCTGAGAAGGATGTTGCCCGCCTCTACACCAAGAAGGGACCCCCGATGAAACATACCCACAGGTAACTTGGGAGTCAGAGCACCCTAAGGGATTATGGCAGATTCAACCACCCTCGGCACACTAGGATAGGGAGTGCTAGATAGGAGCATAAATATAATTTTAGTCAAGCATATAATCCACGTAACAGCACAACAGTTGAACTGTTCTTTTTCTTTACCATTCTTGTGATGATGATTACTCTGTTTTGTTTCTTTCTATTGATTATTACAGCACACGTATTTTACGCAAGAATCTCATTGCTTCAATAAATGTTTGAAATGACAATTTGAGTATTTCTTGGGTCTCCCTTAGGGCATGCATGAGTTACTAACAAAAGGGACTGTTCTGTTTCCACGCTTTCCTTGGGGAGTCAGGGCTGTCATGTTATGAGGTTGCACATATCACCTGTAACCTTACTAGGTTAGGGGTACAGGTGGTGCACTATAAGCTAGCCAGGATTACGGCCAACATATCCAAATGGTGTGCATGGACTCAGTCTCGCACAATTTTGCCCTTTATGTTGTCCAAAATGCAGTCTTACTGGGACAGTATGAACCGCACGACATGGCGCCACCAACATTCTAGCTTGGATACTTATTTAATGGGTCTCCCGAGTAGTTTTCTTTAGTATTCCCAAAGGCCCTACTCACCAATTAACCGGAGACGACCGTGGTGTTAGAAAAAAATCCTCCTAAGCTAAGTAGGGAACCCCTATTTCTGGCTGTAGGTTGTTCAAACTTGAATCTTTAAAAACGATCACCCCACATTTGCTAGGTTGAGAAACTGTTCCCTGTTATTAAATCACGACCCAGTTCTGTTGGTCAAATTAATTCACTCAATTGCCTTTTGATCAACTCTCGCTCCTTAATTAAACATAAATATATGTTTTTAGTTTCAGTCGTGGAGAGAGGGGGGCTGTTTGGTCCTAGCGGATCTGTACGAAAACAATACTTTCATTACATTTGAGCAAGCCTGTGAGGCGTTCGACCTGGGGCAGGGGCAGTACCTGCAGTATGCAGGTCTTATGGAATTGGTCAGGGTCACGTGGCCTACATATCCAAGCATGCCACAAACAACTGAGGCTCTGGACGTGCTGCTTACGTGTGGCGGTGGGAGCAGATTAGTGTCATTATTGTATAAGGCTATGAGGGCAGATTCGGGGACCCCATCACACAAAGCACGAGATGCATGGAACAAGGAACTACAACCACCATTGTTGGAGAAAGGATGGGCGGGGGCATGCACCTTGTCACACATGGTAAACGTGTAATGCACGCTTAAAATTACTTTGTTTCAATTGTCTTCAGCGGGTGTACATGACCCCCATGAGACTACACTGCATAGACCCGACTCGCTCCCACGAATGCCCTCAATGTAGCAGGGCCCAAGTAGGGTTCCAACATTTAGCATGGGAATGCATAGCGGTACAAAGATACTGGGTGAGTGTGACTGCAAAAGTGAGCGAGGGAATGGGTATCCATGTGGAAGTTAGTCCAGCTCACTGCCTCTTGGGTCAAATCCCTAGGCCCAAGAAACGAAAAATGGCATACAAATTACTGCAACTGACCTTAGTATTAGCTAAAAGGAGAGTGGCTAAAAGGTTGGATGAGCACGTGAGTGCCCACATTAGAGTGTTGGGTGAGAGATGTGTGCGAGTGGTCTCTTGCCGATGAACTGCATATGAAAGCGTGTAGGAAGAATGAAAAGCTGACAGAGGATATTGCAAACTGGAGAGAACTATGTAGGAAACTTCTTAACAGTGGGAACTGGAACTGGACTGATAGATTCCACAGATAGTGATGGTGAAACATAGAGTAAGGACCCAATTGTATTGTAATGCTGCATGGTGTATAGCTCCCCCAAAATTACTAATCAGATAACTGCATAATGTGCTGGTATTGACGAATGTATATGATCAATGTGTCATTGAACTCCACTATATTAAGAGAACTGTGTTGATCAAGATCTGCTGAAGACAGTGTACAACCGCACAAATGTTGTTCTTAATTGACTAAATAAAGGTAGTAAAAAAAAAGATGTGTTTTTAGAATTCTTAGAGACTCTCAGCGGTCATATAGTATTTTTAACAAAAACTTGGGCCGACAAAGCTTCTGATCCAGATTTCACTGCTGCACTCCCAGTTGGTTACGCAACTAGCAGGTTAGATCGAATTAGTTAACATGGAGGCTGCATTGCTATAACTTACCTTAAACCGCTTTAAGTTCTTTTAAAACCTCTGAACTCAGTAGATAGCAAGGCTCTCTCTCTTTTAAATGTAAATTAAGTGTCCAAGACATGTTCTATGGTGTGATAATCTATAGGCTCCCTTGCCCCAGGGCAAAGTTTTTAAACACATTAAGCAATCTTGTGGGAACAAGCATCCATTACCCCAATTTACTTTTTTAGGGAATTTTAAATTTCATTTAGAGAATGCTGAGAATAAAGTAATAAGTATTGTTCTTAGAAACATTAAGTTGTTTAAACACGAAACAGTTGATGAAGACTGCTACACATAAGGCAGGCCACATTTTGGATTTTCTAAACAGAAAGTAGAAACAGTGCCTCCGATCATTTGGTCAGATCATAAAGCAGTTTATTTTAGATTAGATTTATTAACTTCTAAGCCCATAGGAAAATCAGCTGGGATGGTAAAAAAGCACCACGCATGGAACACATTGAACTATGAAGAGCTAACGGAACACCGAGAAGCTTCAAGGCCGTTGCTTTCAGAAAATTCATTTGAAGCAGCAGCACAGTATAACAAGTGGTTGCATGATGCAATTTCCGAATTGGAGAGGAGTATAATTTGAAACCATTCAGAAATAGTCTCTCCGCACCACGATTCTCTCATAATTTAAGAGAAATAAAACAGAAATGTCGCAGACAGGAAAAAATCTGGAGATCCCACTATAGGGAAGATGAAAAGATTAAGTAAAGACGTCTAATACAGGATTATAAAAAAACTCATTATTGAGGAAAAAATAAATATATTATACGGAGAAAATTAATATAGCTGCTGATTTATAAAAAGAGCTCTTCAAAACTGTCCAGACATTAGTGCACTCCAACTCTCTGAATGGTCCACCGCCCCCACCCCACCCCCACCTGCAAGTCCTTCTGTGATAAACTTGCAATATACATTAAAGATACAGTGGAAGCAGTCTACAGAGAATTTGATTTTACTAGATACTTGCATGTTCAAAGGGTTGATTCTTCACTTCAAATACCTAAGAATGCTGAGCTCTGTAGCTTTCCCACTCTTACAGAAGCCTTGATCCTGTCACTATTGAAAAAAACCTTTCCTCGATCCTATGACAGAGGGCAACTATCGACCTATATCTTGACTACCTTTACCTGCTAAGGTTATCGAGAAACACTTTACCAAAACCATGCCAGAATACCTGGAAAATAACAATATTCTGAATGAGTCACAATGTGGCTTTAGGTCAGCACAGAGATTGCCTTGGTTTCAGTCTCAGAAGAGATCAGACTCATTATGGACAATGAAGGGAAGGCTGCGGTGGTCCTTATGGACCTTTCTGCAGCCTTCGACACTGTGAGCCATGCGGTCCTTTTGGAGGGGCTAGCAGAAATTGGGATTACGGGAGTACCCCAGGGGTCATATTTCAGCCCTTGGGTATTTAATATTTATGTGGATCCCTTAGCCAAAATGTATTCATTCTTTCAGTTTCTCCATTAAAGCGTATGCAGATGACACCCAGATTGTGGTGTCAATCTTAAGCAATGCTGAAGAAGTTGCTAAACGGTTTAATAACTGCATGCAGGCCATTGTAAACTGGATGAGAAGTAACCTCTTAAAGTTGAAACTCTCAAATACAGAAGTTCTTTTTGGGAAAGATGCTGCATTTTGGAACCAATCTTTCCCTGTGACAGTTTTAAGAGTTAAGAATCTAGGGGTCATATTTGATGCTGAATTGTCATTTGTGGAGCAGACTAACAAATTGAAATCACAGTATTTTTTCATAATACAAATGTCAAGGAAGATATTATACTTTATCCCGCCTGATTTGCAAAAATCAGTGGTCATGTCCCTAGTCTTATCTAGGCTTGATTACAGGAATGCCCTTTATTTGGGCATTAAACAGAGAGCTTTTTAACAAGCTTTAGATGCTGCAGACTACAGTATGTTGCTTGCTCAAGAAAACACCTAAATATCAGTCCATAAAGGGTGACATGACGGAGCTCCATTGGCTCCTTGTCAAGAGAAGAATCACCTTCAAAGTGTTATGCCTCGCATATAAAGCACTGCATGGAACATAACTAGTGTCTTAAAAGTAAATTCTGATGATACTCGCCAAAAAGACTGCTATGATCTGCCATGTTTAGATCAGTGATCGTTTACAGAATTAAGAAAGCGACATGGGCTGGCCGTAGTTTTGTAAATTCCACTTGCAACCTCTAGAACAGATTACTCTTGCCACTTAAAAGTCAGGCTAATTTTCTTTGCTTCTGCAAGCAACTAAAAACTTAGCTGTTTTCAGCATCCATATAGCTGTCGCCAGTTTAGTGCTATAGATCTGGCCGGACACAGGATGTAGGATGTAGTATTATGTTAGAGCCAAGACGCCTGCGGGCATTCCTGCGCTCTAGAACAATTTAAATCAAATCAACAGAGGTACCCTCTCTGAATTCCAATGGCTACTCCAGAGCAAATTGGTCTGCCAATAAATTGCAGACACGCACTAACACAAATGTTGTTACAACATGGGCTCACCCGGACGGGTGGGAATGTTACCTTTGTGGTAAAGGGCCACGAAGCGTACAGAACAGAGGTATTCTATTCATGGGCCATATTCCCAGCAGCAAATGCCAACACGGGGAATTGTCACATACACTGAAGTAGTAGTACCAAAACAATATAAAGCATATGTGGATTTAGAAATCCCATTGATTTATCAGGAACACATGAATTGGTTCGTAGGTGCCATCCCACATACAGTGGAAAATGTCAGCCTAGGTCCCCTCAGTAATGAGGAAGCAACATGGAAAGATGGTTATACACCTTATCCAGATTTCGCAAATCTTAGATGAACTGCTTGGTATACTATACACAGATCTAGTTACATTATATAGATGTCTAATACAATTTGTTGTGTGAACCATAACAGCGATCCCACAAAGGGCTGTTCAAGATGCACAACCACAATTGGCGACACCTGGAATTAGTCTAGTGACCATTAAGGCAATAATGGCTAAGGTTCCTATCAGGCGGGATGGAATTCCGTTCTGGATTTCACAAAAAACTAATCAGATTGAAGCAATGATTACCCATGCGGGACCCCATTAAAAAACATAGAATTCTCACAATATGTCGGTCATTAGGGATGGTTCCCCCTGTGAAGACTGCGCCACTTGGGGGCACAATCTTAGCTGCAGTCTGTACCATAACGCATGGTACAACATCATTAGCTTCTTTGCCACAAGTGCTTAAACAGATTCAAAGTGAGTACGGGGCAGCCCCTGCCCTGGGTTTGGGGATGAAACTACTGGGCAATTTCGCTCCAGCATCCTTAATCATACTAGTAGCATTGGCAGTATGCCAGCTGCTCATGCAGGTAGCTCCTGCAAACCAGGAGCACGAACCACCAAAAATTATTGCAGAAAACTATAAATCCATAGACAGAGATAATTTGGGAGCCAGGCCTACTAAACCACAACTTAAGGGTAATTCTGAAAAGGATAACTCAAAATAGGCACCAGAGTCTTCTAAATAATGGTGGAATAATAAGAAAAATGAAGCAAAGACTAAAACACAGGATAGTTCTCAACAGGAGTTCTCTAAAAACGCTATAATTTGTGTAACCGTGATACAATTAAACAGCCTGATAGGTTATCAGGATTCTGATACACGTCCTACTCGGTCCAGTCAGAAATCATCCAAAAAACGGTCAGAGAGAGAAGGAAGATGAGGGCGCAAATCTGAGGAATACGTGAAACGGAAAAAGGACTCACAACACTCTCCTGACTTCATAATCAAAAAAGGTTAAAACAGTCAAAGCCTCAATTTAAAAAGAAGGTGGTGGCTGGAATTAAAGTTGAACATATCACTAACATTGAGGACTCTGCTTCTGAACGGGGAATGGGCTCTGACTCTGCTGGACAGCATGGTAGAAGTCACAATAGTTTGCTGAAATCTTATGGAGTGTCTTGCGCCAGTATCAATGAATGACTATGTCCAAGTGAAACAATGAACCAGAGACTAAGTGTCCAAAGTCAAATATATGAATTACAACTCCAGATGGAGGGGGATATACCATGTACTATCAACTTTCTCTTTTGGGAGAACTTGTCATTTGGCTACGACATTCTCTTGACTGAAAAAGATTTGCCACCGGAGTTTGTTAGGGACTGCTCAATAGTAGAAACAGTAATATTACCAGCTTTTTCTGACCTTGTTAAAGAATCAGTAAAATATACATACGCCAAGGAATGGGCCTAAGCACAAGCCCTAGCATTACATCGCAACCACAAGAGTTGGGCTGAAGGATCCCCTTACATCATACCCATGAGGTCCAGCCCACAGCCAAAACAATTTCCCATTAAACATGAGGCCAAAAAAACAGGCTAACTTGAATACCATAGAAGATTGCACCTCACCAATGAAGAATCCTTTGTTTTCAGGGGTGAAACCAGATGATTCATATAGTTTAGTCTTAGAATATAGACAGTTCAAATAGTGCTACAGGCACATTTGCCGTACAAAACGCAAATGGCGTGTCACTAATGAACAATATACAGCACAAAACAAATAAAGCTATATTAGGCATATCAAATCTGCCAAAATATAGCACCAGAGAATAGGTATTTTACCACATTTAGCACTGTAGGCTCTCAAAAGCAATTTTATTAATTGCCACAAGTGTATAAGAATAGCCCTGGGCTGTTTTCAGTCCGAATACCAGAACTGTTACAAGACTTTGACGACCAAGACATGTCCTATGTTGACGAGATATGCTTGACGGATGATGACTCAGCAACACACTTAGCCAGAGTAGATCACATAATTCTAGAATTTGATCACATGGGCTACAAATTCAATTTAAAAAAAAATCAAAAAATGCCCATCTCAGAGTCCTGTTCATGGAATAGAAGTTGTCAAGTGAAGGCAAAAGTCTAGCGACATTTCCTAGAGAAATGTGCACTTTTACAACCACCAAACTGATTGAAAAAACTCCAATCAATATTAGGTTTTCTAAATTCTGGCAGAACATACATACCAGATTAAGCACAACGGGTAAAACCGTTTTAAGATTTACTACGTCCAGACTTTAAGTACACATTGGACACCACAACATACTGAAATTTTGTGCTTAGTACAAGCGGACATGCTAGCTTCAAAACACTTACACACATGTGTTAACACCACAAATTTGGTGATCTGCATAATTTCGGGGACTTCAGGTTACACATGTCACATTAAATGAAGGAGAGACTATAAAGGCTGCCACAGCATCGTGCAGTGGCACCCTCTTACCGAAAGGTTTTCCAACAAAATACTCCAGTTAAGTGCGGAAAACATTCTATTTGTTCATCATCCCGGAGTGGGCAGGGTATGCTCAGACGTGAGTCCCTTGCTCACTTTGCCACTGGATTCAAGCAAGCCTGGCTGAAGACGGCTGAAATGCCAGAAACCGGTCCTAGGAAGCTTGTTTCCGGTCCAGGAAAGGCATGCCTTGGCAGTTCGGGCTGGACTGTTCCCATGAGGCACAGGGTCAGACTGATTTGCATATGGCCATGTCTGAACTGGGGTGGCAGAGTGGGCTAAAGAACGGTGATGGATCAAACCCAGATCTGTTGAATGGGTGTGAGTGTTTGATTGGTTCTGATGCTCCGTCCATCACTACCCCCTTTTGTACCGCTTTGTTCGCCATAAGTTAGCAGGGTATGCTCAGACGTGAGTCCCTTGCTGACTTTGCCACTGGATTCAAGCAAGCCTGGCTGAAGACGGCTGAAATGCCAGAAACCGGTCCTAGGAAGCTTGTTTCTGGTCCAGGGAAGGCATGGCTTGGCAGTTCGGGCTGGACTGTTCCCATGAGGCACAGGGTCAGACTGATTTGCATATGGCCATGTCTGAACTGGGGTGGCAGAGTGGGCTAAAGAACGGTGATGGATAAAACCCAGATCTGTTGACTGGGTGTGAGTGTTTGATTGGTTCTGATGCTCCGTCCATCACCACCCCCTTTTGTACCGCTTTGATCGCCATAAGTTGGCAGGGTATGCTCAGACGTGAGTCCCTTGCTCACTTTGCCACTGGATTCAAGCAAGCCTGGCTGAAGACGGCTGAAATGCCAGAAACCGGTCCTAGGAAGCTTGTTTCCGGTCCAGGGAAGGAATGGCTTGGCAGTTCGGGCTGGACTGTTCCCATGAGGCACAGGGTCAGACTGATTTGCATATGGCCATGTCTGAACTGGGGTGGCAGAGTGGGCTAAAGAACGGTGATGGATCAAACCCAGATCTGTTGACTGGGTGTGAGTGTTTGATTGGTTCTGATGCTCCGTCCATCACCACCCCCTTTTGTACCGCTTTGTTCGCCATAAGTTGGCAGGGTATGCTCAGACGTGAGTCCCTTGCTCACTTTGCCACTGGATTCAAGCAAGCCTGGCTGAAGATGGCTGAAATGCCAGAAACCGGTCCTAGGAAGCTTGTTTCCGGTCCAGGGAAGGCATGGCTTGGCAGTTCGGGCTGGACTGTTCCCATGAGGCACAGGGTCAGACTGATTTGCATATGGCCATGTCTGAACTGGGGTGGCAGAGTGGGCCAAAGAACGGTGATGGATCAAACCCAGATCTGTTGACTGGGTGTGAGTGTTTGATTGGTTCTGATGCTCCGTCCATCATTACCCCCTTTTGTACCGCTTTGTTCGCCATAAGTTGGCAGGGTATGCTCAGACGTGAGTCCCTTGCTCACTTTGCCACTGGATTCAAGCAAGCCTGGCTGAAGACGGCTGAAATGCCAGAAACCGGTCCTAGGAAGCTTGTTTCCGGTCCAGGGAAGGCATGGCTTGGCAGTTCGGGCTGAACTGTTCCCATGAGGCACAGGGTCAGACTGATTTGCATCTGGCCATGTCTGAACTGGGGTGGCAGAGTGGGCTAAAGAACGGTGATGGATCAAACCCAGATCTGTTGACTGGGTGTGAGTGTTTGATTGGTTCTGATGCTCCGTCCATCACCACCCCCTTTTGTACCGCTTTGTTCGCCATAAGTTGGCAGGGTATGCTCAGACGTGAGTCCCTTGCTCACTTTGCCACTGGATTCAAGCAAGCCTGGCTGAAGACGGCTGAAATGCCAGAAACCGGTCCTAGGGAGCTTGTTTCCGGTCCAGGGAAGGCATGGCTTGGCAGTTCGGGCTGGACTGTTCCCATGAGGCACAGGGTCAGACTGATTTGCATATGGCCATGTCTGAACTGGGGTGGCAGAGTGGGCTAAAGAACGGTGATGGATCAAACCCAGATCTGTTGACTGGGTGTGAGTGTTTGATTGGTTCTGATGCTCCGTCCATCACCACCCCCTTTTGTACCGCTTTGTTCCCCATAAGTTGGCAGGGTATGCTCAGATGTGAGTCCCTTGCTCACTTTACCACTGGATTCAAGCAAGCCTGGCTGAAGACGGCTGAAATGCCAGAAACTGGTCCTAGGAAGCTTGTTTCCGATCCAGGGAAGGCATGGCTTGGCAGTTCGGGCTGGACTGTTCCCATGAGGCACAGGGTCAGACTGATTTGCATATGGCCATGTCTGAACTAGGGTGGCAGAGTGGGCTAAAGAACGGTGATGGATCAGACCCAGATCTGTTGACTGGGTGTGAGTGTTTGATTGGTTCTGATGCTCCGTCCATCACCACCCCCCTTTTGTACCGCTATAAAGGCTGCCACAGCATCGTGCAGTGGCACCCTCTTACCGAAAGGTTTTCCAACAAAATACTCCAGTTAAGTGCGGAAAACATTCTATTTGTTCATCATCCCGGAGTGGGGTACCTAATTCAGTTCACAGGTTAGGACTGACCCTAGTAGCACATGAGGGTCTGGTATCTGTTCATGCAGAGGTGGGGGCTATAATTTCTCTATTGCAGCAACGCTATTGGTGGCCGGGTCTAAACAAACAGGCTAAAGACTATGGGCCAGATGTACGAAATTTCCATTTTGCAGTTCCTAAATAGCGAATCCAAAGAAATCGCTAGTTAGGAAATGCAAAATGGAATGTACAAAAACAAAGATTTTCTAATAGAGATTCCTAAAGAACAGGAATCACTATTAAGAAATCGCTATTTAGGAAATGCTAAACCATTCGTTTCTATGGGCCTAATGGTCCATAGGTATGACTGGTTTTAGATTTACAAATTTGCGACTTCCTAATAGGAAATCACAAATTTAGAAATGCAAAACCAAGTGTGCCTATGGGTCAAAGCCCCCCCTTGACGCACCTCAAAAACAGTGGTGCATATGTAAAGCACACAATGCCCTAGGGGCATGTGTGCAATTTATGGCACTTTAGAAAAAGCGTTTTAGGGTGCTTTTTTTAATTGCACATAGTTACAGCATTTCCTAAATCCCCATTTTGCATTTAGGAAATGCTTTGTACATGTGCTTAGGAAATCGCAAATAGGAAATCCCCATTTGCAATTTCTTATTTAGGGAATCGCAAAATACGATTTCTACTGGGTAGAAATCGCATTTTGCGATTTCCTATCTGTCTTAGTACATATGGAAAGGCAATTTAGCATTCCTTAACAGACCAAAATTGCAAATCCATCAGTTAAGAAATGCTAAATCCTTTTGTACATATGGCTCCAAGTCCTTAAATGTGACATTTGTCAACAAATAAAGGTTTACCACCACAGACATCTCTATTGATCTCAAGCCTCTGGCTTGTGTTTGCTTGGACTATTGCGAGTCTTACACTCAGATAGGTCTTATAAAGACATCTTGTTAGCGGTGCATTACTGCTCTCAATTTCTATGGGTATGGGTACAGCGATTGGCTGACGCTCAAACTGGTATAAAGGCCTTACAAGTCTTTATCGGCACATTTGCAGCAGCCGCATTCCATTTGGACCAGGGTCTGGCGTTTGCCTCAAGGTTTAACAGAGACACCATGGGAACATTGGGTGTGACTGTGCATTACTCCTCCCCATACCATCCCGAGGAAAATGCGGTTGTGGAGTGGAAAACCCGTGGCTTAAAGCATTCTTTAACAGCTAGATATTGTGTTAAGGCCGCAGCTGGGTCCACCACCTGTATGGGGTACAGAGAGTGTAGAACAATCTGACAAGAAGATCCTTGGGTGGTGGACTCCCTATGAGGTCCTGTTCGGGGTTAAAATGTGGGTTTCAGACCTTGACAGTCCCAGTACAGTGGCAGCAGAAAGGCTAATATCAGTGAACTTTTGGATGTTTTACAGGAACTGAACAACTTCCGAGACGCTCAAAGCAACGTCCAGCAGAAATGTTCTGCCACTGGTGAAGTGAAGGAAGCACCGACAACTCCTGGTTAGATTCCACAGACTGGTGATAGTGCGGGAGAAAAAAGTGGACAAGGAGGAGTTTGGGCCATCTTACAGAGCGTATGTGCCTGTCCTGGTTGTTGAAGGTACCAGAACTGTACTTTTACCAGCTCTTGCTGGTGGAAAACACAAGCAATTTGTGTCTATTGATCTCAATATCAAACCACATCATATAGCCAGTTCTACATAGTAGGCCGCTGGGTCTCCTGACGAGTTACCTGCCTCCTCTCACTACTTTACAGGAAATCCTGTTACAAGCTTAATCCAACAATGATGCTTCTTCTCCCCGGCTGGGGATAGCTAACACTGAAACGTCTCTACTTCCAGTAAAATATGCAAACACCATACAATCATGATCTATGACTACACAAATTTCAATACAACAAGCAGACAATGAAGTTCTTTTTAACGTCCTACCAGGGGAGTTATCTACCAGTTGTATGCAGCTTCACGAGCCTCCCACGTTTGCACAAACAGCATCAGGCTTCTTTATTGACATTGAGTACTTTTTTTCAGATTAGTCAGACCCATTTCCAAAGCATGGACTACGTGAATATTTAATTTGTCTCAGAGACATACATTATCCCACCTTGGATATACATTTGGATTACAATTCCATTACTTTTCCTCTTCCTTTGGATTGGTTTTGTGAGTTTTTTTTCTTGCTTCTGAATGGATACTATATCCCAGGTAAACGAGGTTTTGAAACCCCATTCTTCATCATACAAAGTGCAAAGAGACCTGTCCCTTGTGAACATTTCAGCGGTTCCAGTTCCTGATGGAAGTTTTAGGATAAGGTATCCTATGACACATTCGGACCGACAGAAACTTTAAAAGATCATATGTTTTTAGGATTTCTTTAAATGATGCAATCGCTCCTGGCAGTATCTCTGATGAATGGGACATTCACACAGTAAAACAGATGTTTGATGATTTAGAGCATTATACTGTATTTGAGATGAAGAAATGTATGATGGTACCTCTAATTAGGATGAAATGTTTTGTTTGCACCACTATTTATATAAACCAACTATTCCAAATGCAGTATTTAATTACAAACAATGGGAGAACTGCCCTACACCACCCCCAGGTAGCTCAAAGACATTTGCACATAAGTTTGCATATTCCTCTGGTTACAGTCTAGTAGACCGCGAGTCCTATTGTTATAAAATTACTCCTTCCGCGGCGAAGAAAAATATGCTAACTGACACAAAGTTGATTTATTCTGCTTCATTCATTTCCCAGTTGTCAACACAAGGGTATGACTTTTAGAAAGACAATATCGATTTGAAATCTATATGGATAACTAAAGATTGGGAAGTTCAGGGGTACAAAGCTTTATTTAGAGCGTGCCTTATACCACAACAACTAATTTTCCCGAATAAAATTGGACAGCAGATGTCATGTCTTGTCGAAGATAAAGGATATGAATACACCAAACATTCCCACCTTTACACGTTTTGAGAATTTGCAGCAACTCACAAATTACATGGATCACACATTTGATAGCATGCTTAGAAATGGTACATACAATTCTTCATGTTAAAGTCCAGAGTGATGGCTTATATAGCTGTTAGATACTAATGGATATCAGGCATGTTTGGTTAACAACACGAAAAGGTTCAGGATTAATATGCCAGACCCACATTCAATGTTGACTGAGGTGAACCAACACTTCTCTCCTTTCTGATGACATGGTTTTACATGATTTCTTATTGGGTGCCATGTAAAAAGCGCTTTCTGTATGCTATATACAACGTAGTATGGAACGTTTCACAGCAGCAAGTTGCTGAGAGAATACGTGAAATTGAAAGAGCACATTTAGAATAGGCTCTAGCAGTGGTTGAAAATGGTATGACTACATTACCCAAAGCAAAACCAAAGGGGATGATGGACGGAGTGTTGAACATTGCAAGCACTCACCCCCAGTCAACTGATCTGGGTTTAATCCATCATCATTCTTTAGCTCACTCCGCCACCCCAGTCCGGACATGGCCATATTCAAATCAGTCTGACCCTGTGCCTCATGGGAACAGTCCAGCCCGAACTGCCAAGCCATGTCTTCCCTGGACCGGAAACAAACCTCCTGGGACCGGTTTCGGGTTCATAACCCTCATCAGCCAGGCTATCTTGAATCCAGTGGCAAAGTGAGCAAGGGACCAACGTGTGGGCATACCCTGCCAACTTAGGGCGAACAAAGCAAAACCAAAGGGGATGATGGACGAAGTGTTGAACATTGCAAGCACTCACCCCCAGTCAACTGATCTGGGTTTAATTCATCATCATTCTTTAGCTCACTCCACCACCCCAGTTCAGACATGGCCATATGCAAATCAGTCTGACCCTGTGCCTCATGGGAACAGTCTAGCCCGAACTGCCAAGCCATGTCTTCCCTGGACCGGAAACAAGCATCCTGGGACCGGCTTCAGGTTCATAACCCTCATCAGCCAGGCTATCTTGAATCCAGTGGAAAAGTGAGCAAGGGACCCACGTCTGGGCATACCCTGCCAACTTAGGGCGAACAAAGTAAAACCAAAGGGGATGATGGACGGAGTGTTGAACATTGCAAGCACTCACCCCCAGTCAACTGATCTGGGTTTAATCCATCATCATTCTTTAGCTCACTCCACCACCCCAGACTACATTATCCACCAGGATATATTCTATGGCTAACATTGTGTCGTCTGCTATGAATATCATACAGAGTGACATGTCCCTTTTGCAACATGGGCAATCGCAGCTTATGTCTATCATGTTTTTAAGCTGGACTCAACAGACTTTACACAATGGTTGTGTTCCTTAGAAGAACGTAAATGCCACCAGTTTGTTTTTTAATCATACAACTTAACAAAAGAACAGACCACCATGGATAGAAAACACACAACATACACTATGTTACACATAGACAAATTACCATTTACTGTTGCAGAGGTGCCATCAGCAGATTGGATAACACACAGATTTATTTCTATGCCAATTTCAACTTTTCACTTCAAATACTGCTTAGGCAGGTATGAAGCACTAGGGGAGGAATTAGTACACAAGGCATGTATCCTACATTTTACTTACCATTATAGGAAGGGTGCAACTGAGGTTTTTCTTAGTGGTACAGACTGCTGGAACACTTTAGGCCATTCACTCCATGGCGCCTGTAATGCACCCAAGGCAAACTAGTCCTGTTATCTGAAAGGTTCGCCAGCTGATGTAATTCATCTGCTCAGATTACTTTAGAATGTAAGCTATTTGATGTTGAATGATTAAGGTTGCTGTAGGATGAAACCAGGAAAACCATTTCTGGTGACGGTTTCTGTGGTCGTGACCTGTTGTACACAAATGCTTTTTCCACCTCCCCGTACAGTTAGGGATGCGACGATTTAGTCTTCGATTACAATTTCAAATGTGAACTTTGATGCTTTGAACGTACTGAAAGCCCTATCGTTTCAGAAGGAAGTGGCCTTACTATCTACACAGGAGATTTTTGATCTTCAAGTTGTAAGGTCTTCTTCTGAGATTCAGTTGTTACTTCGCACTAACCTCCCACTTGATTCTGGGGAGCTAGTGCTCCGCATTTTCAATGTTTCAAATTCTGCAGGTGTAGCAGTTTAAAAAAAAAAATTGTTGGCTTTGCACTTTCCAGACTGTCTTTGGAGTTAGTCTATCTTTCATACACTCTGTGCTTGGAAGCGTTTTTGGAGGCTTACCACTTGTCCTGTTCCTCATTGTTGGATCTTTGGTGCACCCTTGCTTCGTGAACTAAATGATAAAAGGTTCTTGTCCTTTCAGCTTGTCTGGCTACATAGCATGCAGCCCGTATTCCACTGTCAACTGTACACTTTCGTTTGTGCCTTGGATATATGCTTAGGAATGCAACCGGTCCAATCTATGGACATAGACCTTGGGGGGGGGGGGGGGTGGGGGGGGGTGTCCCTTAGAAAATCACTTGCACAGACGCCCTATGCGATTGCCGTTGTCCAAAATGCATATTATGAGCCTACCTAAGATACCTTCGCTCTTGGAGTTCTGGATTCTGGCTCATCCACTACTGGCAGTCATACCTTCAGTAGCTGCTGAGGGGGGTCGACTTGAGCATCTTTGTTCATTGGAACTGGTGAGACGGGTGCCAACAGAAACATTGTTAGCGGTAGCTGAGAACAGCAATGTATCATCTGCTTCTCGGAAAATGTAAACAATCTTGCAGTTTTCAGCAGTAAAGATTGTTTTTAATTTGGCCATGTTTTACTTGCTAAATTGCTTTTAAATGTAGTCCTTATTATTTGCTTTTGTATATTGACTTTTAAATACTATTTGTCTTTCTCTATGCTTTTATTATGAAAGAGCACAATGGTTCTAAGATTTTAGGTTTTACTACATGTTTAAATCTATATTTTTAGCATCATTTTTAGGAAGCTTTAGTCACCTTACTTCTAAGGAGTGGGTGTTATGTGGTCACTCAGGCACAGGCAAGTAGGCCACTATTTTACATGCTCATGTTGAAAGTTGACATCTTTCTTGAACGTTGATACTTCACACACATTTGCCTGCATGCCTGAATGGGATCAAAGTCTCTGAAATGGCTTTGTTTACATTTACATTTCTTTGTAGCCATATTATCAGAGCCTTAAACATTCTGTAAGAGGGCTAAGTTCACTGCGCTAAATGTTGATGTTTATTATTCGCTTGGTGACAGCTCTGTAAAGATAGAATAAATAATGGAGGCCTGACTGGGGCTTCGGCATGGTAACATGGGTGAAGTTTATTATATAAACAACATCACTCCCTTGTTTAGACAAAGGAACATTTCGCTCACACGGTTGAGGTCGGATCATGCTGGAATTCCAGCCCAGCTGAATCCCGTTTACCTTCTGAAAAGGGTGGTGCCCAGCTCTACACCAAGACGGGCCCCCAATGAAGCATACCCCACAAATAACTGGAGAGTTAGATCACCCCAAGGGATTTTGGCAAATGTACCCATTCTAGGCACACTAGGATAGGAAGAGCTAGTTAGAAGCATGACTATGATAATATGTAAGCATATAATCCATGTAACCGCACAATGGTTGAACTGTTCATTTTCTTTATAATTCTTGTGACGTTGATTACTCTGTTTTGTGTCCTTCTATTGTTTATTGCAGAGCACACATTTTATTACACAAGAATCTTATTGCTTCAATAAATGTTCGAAATACTAATTTGAGTATTTCTTGTGTCTTTCTTTGGACATTCATGAGTTACTAACGAAAGAGACTGATTGGTTTCCACGATTTCCTTGGCGAGTAAGGGTTGTCATGTTGTGAGGTTGCACATACCACCGGTTTGTTACCTTACTAGCTTAGAGGGTACAAGGGGTGCACAGTGAGCTAGCAAGGACTAAGGCCAACATATCCTCATGAACTCAGTATCACAGAATTTTGATGTTTATGTTGTCCAAAACACACAGTTATACTGAGAAAGTATGAACCGTATGGCAGCTGTTAGTGCTGGTAACATCTTAGGGCTGATTTGAAAAGGTCTCAAACTGTGGTGTCTTGACTTTCAATGACAACAATGACTTTCAATTTATCACCATATCACCCAGAAACATTCCTTGTGCAGACATCCACAAATTCATGGAAAGCCCCCCTGGTTAGCTCCATCTGGCAAACCAGCTCCTATTTCAATGGAGTGGAGTTTAATTCTTCCATACGCTCATGACGGTCTAAAACTATTCTTGGCCTCCAGTTTTGTGAGGTATAAATCCAAGAGAGTCCAAATTGGGCCCCTTGCTTGCGTGCCAGCATAAGAACATCAGATTAGGCAGTGGTCTATTTATATAACAAGTCCTTAAGCAAGCCCTTATCATTAAGGAAAACTGCAGATTTCCATGACAATGCAATAAGTTGTTTAAACAGTACACGTGCTAAGTCTAGAAATTTACACAGGGAATTATCATTTTTTCGTCCTTGTCAATAGACCCAATAGAGACAATCTAGGTGCGGATGACGGCTCCTCTCTGTGAGCTCAGATTATGACTTCCATCACATCCACTCAAACCTGGTGCAAGACTGGGCTGTCCTACACCATGTGGAAGAAACCCAAGTCAACTTGATGATGTCTAGGACAGTCTGAGGATGCACCTTCGAACATGTGGTGTATAAAATTCGGGGTTAGGTAGTTGCGATATGAGTAACTGAATTGTGCATATTTGAGTCTTAGGTTTCTCTAAACCTCCTTTATATATTCCAGCAAATCCCCTTATTGCATGCCTGTTAGCTCCCCGCCTATGTTGTGTACCCTTCTGTCCCTAGGCACTTGGCAGTACGTTATGCATGTAATGCAGTATAGAGTGTAGTAAGGATAAGTTACTTACCTGTAATCCTAGTTCTCTTCCAGGGGTATCCTCATCAAAGTCATAAGCACTGAATATTACCGCCCATGTGCGGGGACCCCGGAAATAATAAAATTATATATGAAAAACGCATATATATACAGCTCTGTATATGTATAAACATATATTATTTTTTACATTGTGCAGAAAAGCTATTGTAGCTGCCTTTCCCCAATTGGAATGAGCCTTGGGAGGAGACAAAGGGGATTTATTTGCTAATTGGTAAGCCAGCTTGATACATGACACTATCCATCTGGAGATGGAACGCTTGGAGGCTGGAAAACCTGTTCTGATGGTACCATAATTTACAAATAATTGATCAGACTTCCTAATGGCCTTAGTCTTTTCTAGGTAGAATTTCAAGATTCTTTATTAGGTCTAAAGAATGGAGATAACTGGCATAGCGGGATTGGGAAAGAAAGTAGGCAGTGAAATGGTTTAATTAACATGAAAATCCGACACCACCTTCGGAAGGAAGGAGGGGTGGGTTCTCAGAACCATTCTGTGAGGAAGAACAGTGTATGGTTCGAGCAGAGCACCTGAATTTCTCTCACTCTACGAGCAGAAGTGATAGCCACCAAAAAGGCGGCTTTCCATGTAAGGTGCTGAAGGGTCACTTTGTGAATTGGCTTAAAGGGGGGACCCATGAGCTTGGAAAGGACCGGGTTTAGCTCCCTGGGAGGCGAAGGAGGCTGGACTGGGGGAAAGACTTTCTTTAAACCCTGTAGGAAATCCTTAACCACCTGAAGCTGAAAGAAAGAATGTTAAGTATGGAAGCAAATTCTAGACCCAACTTGGCCATGTGAAGGAGATATGGTAAAATGACCTCCTCTTGCCCTCTGGTAGGTTGGAACCCATTGTGCGCACACCACACAGATCCTTTCCCATTTATAAGAATAGGAATGACTTGTGGAAGGCAGTCTAGACTCTCTCAAGATGTTCATGCTGTTCTGAGGAAGCCCTAGGTAACCATACTGGAGGGCCTCAGGAGCCATGCTGCTAAGTTCAGCAAGGGGAGGTTGGGGTGATGGATTCTCCTGTTCATCTTGGACAGCAGGTCCGGTCTGCACGGAAGCCTCCTGTGTGGACACTCCGAGAGATGCAGAAGGTCCTGGTACCACCACACTGTCGTGGCCAGTCTGGTGCTATCAGTTTCATCCTCGCTATGGAGTGTGAGAGCTTGGTTATGACCTTCGGGATGACAGGAACAGGAGGAAAAGCGTACTCAAAGTCCCCAGCCCAGTTGATCAAAAGGGCATTCCCTTTCGACCCTGGCCAGTAAAACCTTGGCGCGAAGTCGAAGCATGTTTTTATTTTTATTGTCTGCAAAGAGATCGATGCTTGGCCGACCCCTTTGCTGAAAGAAGTCTGCCACTACTTCGTCGTGCAGAACCCAGTCGTGCTGATCTTCGAAAAGACGACTTAGGGAGTCCGCTTGAGAGTTTTGTTTTTCTGGCAGATGGACTGCTGTGATTGAAAGCTGTCTGGCCAGGAGCCAAAGCTAGATCGCCTGAGCCTCCAGGGACAGAGGACGAGAACGGGTCCTTCCATGCTTGTTTAGATAGTACATAGTGGTCTTGTTGTCCGTCTGGAACAATATGGACTTGGACTGTATGGAAGGGTAGAAGGCCTTGAGAGCTAGATGCACTATCCGTAGCTCCAGCATATTGATGTGATGTGCCTGTACCTTGCTCGACCACCGCCCGGAGTCTGCAGAGGGCCCATGTGTGCTCTCCAACCCTGCAGGGAGGCGTCTGTGATCAGTGATTGTGTCGGAGGAGGTTGGTGGAAGGGCACTCCCACCAGGAGATTTTTCAGATGAGTCCACCATGGGATGGATGATCTCGCAGCATGGGAAAGTAGAATTCGGTTGTCCCATCGAGCAGTTTTCTGACCCCATTTGTCTTTTTAGTCCTGCTGCAGAGGCCTCATCCTCAGCCTGGCATTGGAGACTAGGAAAATGCAAGGTGCTATCTACTCCAGGAGTGATGTAACCTGCCAAACTGAGGGCTGGTTACATGAAGGACCAACCGCTATAGCAAATTCAGACAGATTCGATAATGGTCTTTCACACTCTGAGGAGATGAGTTCTTTAGGAGCCAATCGTCGAGGTACGCATAAACAGTCCTTGGCAACGTAGAGCAGCGGCTACTACTGCCATGCACTTGCTGAACACTCGAGGGGCAGACTTCATGCCAAACAGCAGGACTCTGTACTGATAGTGCTTGGAGCCTACCATGAAGCGCAGAAACATCCGGTGTTGCAAAGCAATTGGAACATGGAAGTATGCACCCTGAAGGTCTATCGAGCACATCCAGTCCCCTTGTTGGAGAGGAGGAAATATTTGATGGAGCTCTAGCATACGAAATTTCTCTTTCCGGATGGCTTTGTTGAGGATGCAAAGATCCAATATAGGTCTGAAACCTGCTTTTTGGCCTTTCTTTTGTACCAGGAAGTATCTGGAGTAAACCCCCTTTTCTCGTTGTGAGGGAGGAACTTCTTCTATGGCAGCTTTTTGTAAGCGAGTCGACACCTCCTGCCGTAACAGTGACAGTTGGCGAGAGCTCGTTTTCACCGGAGGAGTGGAATGCGGTAGAAAACAGAAACGTAGAGCATATCCATTTTGCAGTATATTCAGCACCCATTGATCATTTGTAATGCTGTGCCACTCTTGCACATGGTAGGTGATACTTCCCGCCACTGGAGTGGGTAATGGCGACAGAGGAAGCAATTCATCATTGCTTGGCAGTGTTCTTGGCGGTGTGCTTCTACCCCAGGAAGGACCGATGTCACTGGTAGTGCGTTTTGGTTTGGTGATACTGCCTCTGAGACCACTGAGGGGTTTTAACCCTCTGTTGGAAAGACCTGCGATCATAGGGCCTGTACCGGTGCCGGAATTCCTTCCTCTTCTCTAGACCCATCGCCTTTAGAGTGTCCAGCGCCGATTTCATCCTGGTCATCTCTTCATCTGTATGTGAGCCAAAGAGAGAATTCCCTTAAAACGGGAGGTACAAAATGTGTTGCTGGGCCTCCGGTTTCAGGGCCGCAAGAAGCAATCAGGTGGATCTTCTAGCGCAGATGCCATGGGAGTAAGAGTTTAATAATGTTGTAAAACTCTAAAGGAAGCCCATTCATCCCTGAGGTTTTGTTTGTCACTATCTGTGCTATGGCATTGCGTATTTCGTCTATTTGAAGAGGCTGTTCTAGTTCTTAGTAGTGTAATTGGTCAATTTTGGGGCCAGGTAGAGCTTGCAAGAATGCTTGTATGCTTGTTGGACTAACAGCGGTGGGATCTACATATAGACTACAATAATATTCAGCAAAGTTTGTTATTAATGTCTTCCTGTGAGTTGAGTACCTCACTTCTCGAGATTCAAATTGCGCCAAAAGAGGTCCGTGTGTACTGGGAATTCAGTAACCAGGCAAGTAGTTTGACTGTCCTGTTTCCCTTCCCTTATTGTTGTGCTGTGTATTGCTTATAGTCAATTTTTCCTAACCTCTCACTCAGGTCCAAATGTTTTAGTTTAAGTACACTAAGTTGTCCCATCAGGTTTTGCTGTTCTCTATAAGAGCTTAGACCCTGTCTGTCTGTTTGCTTATGGCTCCTTGCGGGAGTGCACACAGTTAGGTTTTATTTTTTTGCCTAAGAAAAAATTTAAATGGCATGAGGATGTTGTGTGTGCCCTAAGGAAGGGGTAAGACACTTATTGGATTTTTTTGCTCTGGAAAATAAAAATCCAAACAGTTTCCTGATCCTTGCTAAGGCACACAATTGTGTGTCTGTGCTCCAGAAAGGACTCACACTGTTGTCGTTATTTTGTTTTAGGCTAAGAACATTTTTAAATAGCAGCTGTCAACATTATAGGGCACAGACATGAATGTCTGTATGCCCACAAGGAGGCAGACACTGTTTAAATTTCTTAGGCTGAGAAATACACACAAACAGCATTAGGCTCCTTGCTGGGGCACATACAGATATTCTTCTCAAAATTCTTCTTAGAGAGAGAAGTTTTGTGAGAGGAAGAGTCTGTGCCGCATCCTAGAGCCAATGCTAGTTGGATTCTTTCTGAGGTAAGAAAAAAAATGAAAACACTTTCTGGCTCCTTGCTGAGAAAAGAATTGTGTGTCTTTGCCCCAGAAAGGAGCAAAATGCTCTGTGATTTATTTTTCAATAATTATCAGTGAAAGGGTTAAAGCTACATTTTGGGGAGTGCTGAGGAACAGTCTCATTCTAGGTAAATGTAATTTTCCCACTAGTTTAGTAGTGAATTACTTACTGTTGGTAATGCTATTTCTGATGGATACTCTATGTAACCACAGATTACCCACCTTGTGAATACCACAGGCTCCAGACTGAATCTGGAGAATTATTTTCAGCAATTTCCCTGCGGGCCAGTAGGTGGGTAATACTGTGCCACGTTGACTCTGTCCCCCTCCCAGAAATGATGTAGAAGAACAAGTTACTTACCTTCGGTAACGATGTATCTGTAAGAAACATTAGTTAGTTAGATTCCTCACCTTAGAATATCCCCAGGCGTCAGACTGGATCCGGAAGATTTTTCGTCAGCAATACGCCTTGCGCGTCGCTAGGCGTCGTCTGCGGCTCCGCGTCCGTCGTCGGCGTCGTGCGCCGGAATGACGTCGTCGGAGTACTTAGACGCCGCCCTCGCGCGCTGACGTCAGTTCTTGTACATAGCTTTCCGCGCCAGGAACGCAGAGCCATGCAAAGACCGACACTGGTGCCAAAAATAAAATCTAGGGGCCTGAAAAGGATAACCTTAACCCTAGATGTCAGTTCGCAGAACGGGGAGGATGGGTGGGTCGGTGAGGAATCTAACTAACTAATGTTTCTTACAGATACATCGTTACCGAAGGTAAGTAACTTGTTCATCTGAAAGAAACACGTTAGTTAGATTCCTCACCTTAGAATAGATACCCAAGCAATACCATCCCTGGTGGTGGGTCTGCGAACCAAGATCACACCAGAAAGTCCTGGAGGACAGAACGGCCAAAGAAGCCATCCCTCCGGACTTGGCTGTCAAGGCAATAATGCCTGGCAAACGTGTGTAGCGAAGCCCACGTCGCCGCCTGACAGATGTCCTGCAAAGGGACACCACGTCCCAAAGCAGTAGTAGCCGCTGTGGCCCGAGTAGAATGGGGGCGCAGCCCAACAGGAGGGTCCTTTTTTGCCAAAGAATAACAAATTTTGATGCACAAAACGACCCACCGAGAGATGGTCCGTTTGTGCACAGCTTTCCCCTTCTTAGCACCCACGTATCCAACGAAAAGTTGGTCGTCCACCCGGAACTGCTTTGTGCGGTCCAGATAAAAGGAGAGCGCGCGTTTTGGGTCCAGACGGTGGAGCCTCTCTTCCTCTTTGGAAGGATGCGGAGGCGTAAAGAAGGTGGGCAAGGTGACAGACTGCCCAAGATGAAATGGAGTCACCACTTTCGGAAGAAAGGAGGGACGAGGCCGAAGGACAACCTTGTCCGGATGAACAGAGAGAAAAGGAGGCTTTGAAGATAAAGCCTGGAGCTCACTCACCCGTCTAGCCGAGGTGATGGCTACCAGAAAAGCAGTCTTAAGCGTCAGCAGACGAAGAGGACAATTATGAAGAGGCTCAAAGGGAGCGCACATTAGAAATGTGAGAACAAGATTCAAGTCCCACTGAGGCATTACAAAAGGGACAGGAGGGAACCTGTGAGGAATGCCCTTTAGAAAGCGTGTAACAACAGGGGACTTGAAAAGAGAAGGCTGATCAGGAAGCCGCAAGAAGGCAGAGATGGCAGCAAGATAACCTTTCAGGGTGCCGGGCCAAAGAAAGAAGAAACAGTAGAACCTCAGAAAGAGGGGCGGAAAGGGGATCCACAGCCTTTGCTGTGCACCATGCCACAAATTTGTTCCACCGGCAGGCGTATACCGTCTTTGTGGAGGGACGCCTGGCTGCCAGAATTATATCACAGACTTCAGGAGGCAAGTCAAATGGCATCAACTGCCGCCGCTCAATCTCCACGCATGGAGGTGGAGGCTGGACAGGTTCGGGTGGAGGACCGTCCCCTGCTGCTGCGACAGAAGATCCTCCCGAAGGGGCAGACGTATCGGAGGATCGGTCAACATACTGAGTAGCTCGAGATACCAGTACCTTCATGCCCAATCCGGAGCCACCAAGATGACTTGGGCCCGGTCGCGCCTGATCTTCTTCAGCGCTCTGGGCAGAAGTGGTATAGGCGGAAAGGCGTACAACAGACCGCAACTCCACTCGTGACGAAAAGCGTCGCTGAGCGAGTGCCGCCTTGGAAATTCCAACGCGCAGAACTGCTGACATTGCGCGTTCTCTTCGGTGGCGAATAGATCTAACCAAGGCTCTCCCCACTGCTGAAAGAGACCTTGCGCCACTTCGGAGTTCAGACGCCATTCGTGATCCATCATGCACCGGCGGCTGAGTTCGTCTGCTCTGGCGTTCAGAGAGCCCACCAGATGTTGAACCACTAGGGTGACGCCCTGGTGATCCAGCCACGTCCAGAGGCGCAGAGCCTCCTGACAAAGGGTCCACGACCCCACCCCGCCCTGTTTGTTGCAATACCACATGGCGGTGGTGTTGTCCGTGAACACCTGTACGACACTTCCCCTGACAGAGGGAAGGAAGGCTTTCAGTGCAAGTCGGATCGCTCTCAACTCCAACAGGTTGATGTGGAGACGAGACTCCGCCGGAGACCAGAGGCCTCTGATCTCCGCCTCTCCCATATGGCCACCCCATCCCAGGAGGGACGCATCCGTCACTACGACATGCTCCGGTTGGGGAAGGGAGAGGCTCCTGCCCATGACCCAATCGCGGTCCTTTAGCCACTACTGCAACTGCTGTGCAGTGCCCTCCGAGATCAAGACATGGTCGGACAGGTTGCCGTGATGCTGGGCCCACTGAAACTTCAGGTCCCACTGCAGAGCCCGCATGCGCCGTCTGGCGTGATGCACTAGTAGGATGCAGGAGGCCATCAGCCCCAGAAGCCGCAACACTAGCCTGACCGAAACCCAGGATAGAGGCCGAAAGATGGGAATCAGGGCCTGAATATCCCGGACCCGCTGTTCCGGTGGATAGACCCGGAACTGCGCCGAATCGAGAACCGCTCCGATGAAGAGGAGCTTCTGAGAGGGACTCAGGTGTGACTTCGGCACGTTGATGGAAAACCCCAGCAAATGCAGGAGATCCGCCGTAGTCTGGAGGTGGGAGACGACCGCCTGGGGCGAGCCCGCCTTCAACAACCAGTCGTCGAGATAGGGGAAGACTGGAACCCCTGATCTGCGCAGATGAGCTGCGACCACCGCCATCACTTTCGTGAACAACCGAGGGGCACTGGTGAGGCCGAAGGGGAGCACGGTAAACTGAAAGTGCTCTTGGTCCACCGTGAACCGCAGGTAACGCCGGTGGGCCGGCAGGACGGGGATGTGGAAATATGCGTCCTGCAAGTCCAACGCTACCATCCAGTCTCCAGGGTCTAGGGCAGCTAGAACCTGAGCCAAAGTTAACATCTTGAACCTTTCCTTCCGGAGGAAGGCATTGACGTCCCGGAGGTCCAAGATAGGGCGTAGGCCCCCTTTGCCCTTCTTGGGAACCAGAAAGTAGTGGGAATAACAACCACGACCTACTTCTGGGCTCGGAACGCGCTCGACGGCCCCCTTGGCCAAGAGGGCCGAAACTTCCTCGTGGAGAAGATTCAAATGATCCCCCGAGATACGGTGGTGCTGCGGTGGCATGGCTGGAGGGGTCGTCTCGAAGGGGAGGGAGTAGCCCCTTCGGACGATTTGCAGCACCCACCTGTCCGATGTGATGGACCGCCAGTGGAGCAGGTGATGGCGAACTCTGCCGCCCACTGGCGTGGAATGGGCCTGAAAGCTCGGACTAGGAAGGCTTTGAGGCGGATGCTGCCGGGGTGGATGTGGGCTGACCTCGTCGTCCCCCAGAACCGCCTCGGCGGAAACCATGTCCGCGACCGCGCGCAGGTTGGTTCTGCGGCTGGTGGCTAGGCGTACGTGAGGAGGCACCCCTTCCTTGGCCACGAAAGGGGCGAAAAGCGGAAGTTTGCGACCGCGGGGCCGAGAGGCCCAAGGACTTGGCCGTAGCCCCGGAGTCCTTAAAGCGATTCAGCGCACTGTCCTCTTTCTCACCAAAAAGGCGAGTGCCATCAAAGGGCATGTCCATGAGAGTGCTCTGGACATCACCCGAAAAGGACGTGGACCGCAGCCAGGCGTGACGTCTAAGCGCCACCGTGGTAGAAATCGCCCTACCCAGCGAGTCTGTAGTGTCAAGCCCCCAACGGATAGCATGCCGTGCTGCATCCCTCCCATCGGCCAGAGCCTGGGTAAGTCGTGTCTGGAGCTCCTCCGGACACAGGGGCAGCACGTCCTCCACCGTATCCCACAGAGAGTGGGAATAACGGTCCAAGAGACAGGCGGTGTTCAAGGACCGCAGGCCCAAACTAAGGGAGGAGAACAGCTTTTTGCCAAACTGTTCCAGTCTCTTGGAATCCCGGTCCGGCGGAGCGGTCGGGAAGGAGGATTGGGAGGTAGAAGCCTGGATAACCAGGCTCTCGGGAGTGGGGTGTTGGGACAGAAAACTGGGGTCGCCCGGAGCAGGGCGGTGGCGCCTGGCGACGTTCCTGTCCACAGGAGGAACTGTGGAGGGCTTGGACCAGGTGCCCTGCAGAACGTCAATGAGGGCCTCATTGAATTGCAGCAGAGGCTCAGTGGAGCTTGCTGCAGACTGAAGCACCTCAGTGAGGACGTTAGTCCTCACAGCCACGGCAGGTAGCTCGAGCCCAAGGGCTGCGGCCGCCTTGCGCAGCACCACAGAGAAAGCAGCACCCTCCTCCGAAGCCACAGTCGGAGGAGAGATGAATCCAGTGTCTGGAGAGGTATCCAGACCACTGGCCTCCCCCAGTTCATCTGCCCAGTCCTGTGACAGCTGAGCCTGAACGGCCCTAGGATCCTCGGATCCCTCCCAGTTGTCCCCATCATCCGATTCCTGGTATGCAGGAGGAAGGATCGGAGCCGGGCGATAGACAAAATGCGTCTCCAGCGGCGCCGAACGCGGCGTCCATCGACGCCGTATCGGCGCCGGGCCCGGAGTGGGGCTGAACCGGGGCTCGACGCCGAGCGGAGACAGCGTCGGAGGTGGTACCGGTGTCGACGCCAGCGGAGGAGGCGTGACTAGGTCGACCGGCGTCGGCGGGGACTCGGGAACGGGTCCCTCGGGCGCTTGCGGCGTCGAGGCCGGAGCCGTCAACGGCGCCGGGGCCGGAGCCGCCGGCAGGCAAGGTTGCCCAGTCGGGTCCGCGGGGCCCGAAGGCGCGCCAGCGGGCGTCGACGGCGGAGCCAGGTTCCTCATGGCCGAGAGGAAGGCACTGACTTCCGCCGGCATCGCGTCAGTCCCAGGGACCGGTGGGTATGGGGACTTGCGCGGCGCCTGCGGCTCCGCCGGAGCCGCGGGGGTGGAACCACCCTGACCCTCGGCCGAGTCGCGCGACCGGCGAGGGGAGTCCGAAGAGCGGTGTCGCCTCTTGGACTTCTTGGAGTGCTTCGACTTACCCGAAGACTTGGATCCCGACTGCCGAGTGGCGAATCTCGAGAAGCTTACGGGACCGCTCCCGTCTAGCCTTCGAGGTCAGGGCCTTGCAGTCCGAACACGACTCCGCGTCGTGGTCGAGGCCCAAGCAGTAAAGGCACCGGCGGTGATGGTCCGTAACCGACATCAAGCGGCTACAGTCAGCACAGGCTTTAAAACCAGGCATCCTACCGGAGTCGAGACAAGATCAAAAAGGATCGAAAAAGTTAGTCAAAAAGTGACTAAAGGGGTAGCTCTCCCGGATCTGCGCTTACTGGCGCGGAAAAAAAAAGAACTGACGTCAGCGCGCGAGGGCGGCGTCTAAGTACTCCGACGACGTCATTCCGGCGCATGACGCCGACGACGGACGCGGAGCCGCAGACGACGCCTAGCGACGCGCAAGGGGTATTGCTGACGAAAAATCTTCCGGATCCAGTCTGACGCCTGGGGATATTCTAAGGTGAGGAATCTAACTAACGAGTTTCTTTCAGATGTCACATATAATCACCACCTCTGTGCCCGGATGTCATTTTCTCTCTGAACCTAGTCTGTGCCTTTGGAATTGGAGCTATCAGCTGATCAAATTAGACAGTCAGCAGATCTCTTAATTGGGAACTTTTTAAGAAGCAGAACAGAGTCCATTCCACAGAACGGGGATTTGGGAGGGTTGGTGAGGAATCTGCTGTTAGATAGAGTATCCACCAGAAAGTTTTACTGAAGTTACGTAACTTGTTCTTCAGATGGATACCGTAAACTCCTCACCTTAGATTAGAGCAGATCCTAACCAAACGGCAGCCTGATCCAGGGACAAATGCTCAAGCCGAAGAGTTCCGACTCCACTGGTCCAATCTTGAGCCACTAAGATGACTTGGGCCTGGTCCTCCCTGATCTTCTTCAAACCTCTGAGCAGAGGAGTTAGGGGCTGGAATAGATACAGGAGTTCTGAACTGCACTTTAGGCAGAAACAGTCTTCGAAGGCAAGTTGCCTTAGAAACTCCGGCGCACAAAACCTGGACACAGTGTACTCTCCGCTGTGATGAAAAGATCTAGTCAGGGTTCTCCCCATTTCTGGCTAATACCCTGCGCGACCTCTGAGTGTAAAAGCAGCTCTGGCAATTTTGTCAGACCTGCCAGGTGGGGGAACTTGCCATTTGTGATCTGCTACGCAATGCCAGCTGAGTGTTCAAAGATCCTGCCAGGTGATTGGCTACCAGGGAGATGGCTTGGTGACTCAGCCAGTTCCAGAGACACAGGACAAAGGACCCCACTCCACCCTTTTTGTTGCAGTACCACATCGCAGTGTGTTTTCAATGACAACCTGAACCAGGAGGAAGGCCTTTAGAGCCAAGCGAATCGCCACATCTCCAACAGAATAATTTGGTGCTGGGTGCCAGAAACCAGAGTCCTCTGATCTCCAACTCTCTCAGGCAACCTCCCCCACCCAGCAACAATGCAGCTGTCACAATGATCAGCCGCATGATGTAGGAATCGGGGTCTACCATTGGCCCAATTGCAGTCGAGCACCCACCACTGCAGATCTCCTGCAGATTCCTCCGAAACCTGGAAAGAGTAGATAGGATTCCTTGGTGCTCAGCCCACTGAGATGTCAAATCTCACTGCCGATCCCTCAAATGTCATCTGGAATGTTTAAGTATGGTGAAGGTAGCAAGAAGACCAAGTAGCATCAGAGCCACTCCCACTGAGATCCACGTCAGAGGCTGAAACATCGGGATCACAGGCTGAATATCCTAGACTTGTTGAGATGGTGGAAAGGCCTGAAGGAGCACCATATTCAGAACTGCTCTGAAGAACACAAAAAACTCTGCGAAGGAGTCAGGCATCACTTTGGCACATTGATGGATAACCCCAAAGATGTGAAGAAGTTTGCCGTCAACTGTAGATAGTTTATGACAGACTACGGCAAGCTAGCCCTCAGCAGCCAGTCATCAACGGTATGGTGAAGACTGGTATTCCCAATCTCCGAAGATGTGCTGAGGGGCACTGACAGGACCGAAAGGGAGCACAGCAAACTGACAAAGGCTGTCACCTACCTTGAACCACAGGTACTGCCTGTGGAACTGTAGGATGGGGATGTAAAAATACCATCCAGGTGCCTAGGTCCTAGATAAATAGAACCTGGGCCAGTGTGAGAATCTTGCATTTGACCTTCTTGAGAAAGAAGTTGAGAGGTTGAAAATCTTAAATAGGACAGAGGCGTCTGTCATCCTTCAGCATCAGGAAATACCCGAAGTAATTTTCAGTCCTGTATCTGATGCCTGGACCCTCTCTATGGCTCCTTTGGCCAAAAAAGCCTGAACTTCTTGCTGGAGGATGGACAAATTGCCCCCTGAGCGATGGTCTGAAATGGGAGGTATATGTGGTGGATGGGCCAAGTATCTGGAAAGGTATCCAGCGCACCCAACCGCTGTACATCCATATAGTAATCATCATGATCGATTTGGTCATCATCTTGATTATCATCAAGGCCATGTTAGCTATGGTCTGATTCTGAGCTAAAGAGGTTGTGAAGAGAATGTCTATACTGAGGCAATGGCAGAATTTCAGTCCGTGCCTGAAGAAGCTGTCGGTTGAGGGAAAATTGAAGGACGATGCAACTTCGGCTGAGTTTGAGAGAGACAGAGTGTTAGGGCGGGATCTGCCGGCAGTAACCAGACTGGATGCTTCCTCGGATTCGTGATGTCAAAAGGCGCACAGTAGGTAATCAGTAGGGTGCCAATGATAAGGAACATGGCATCCCCTTGAAGGCCTTCCCCTGTGAAATATTGCCAATAACCCCGGAAACTCGGGCCACATTGGGACAAGTTGGGTAATGGGTTCTTCATTAGAAGTTTGTGACCGAAACTGAGTGGCATCTACACAACTTTCCAGAATAAGAGTGATGTGGCAAGGGAGAATCCTGCTTCAAGTTCTTATCCTTCTTTTTAGACCTGAATTTTCCAGAAGACCTGTCGCAGTTACAGCCTCGAGAGTGGGAACGGAATGGCACTCAACTTCGAGTGGGAAAATCTTTTCATCGCTTTCTGACGACATTCTGAAATGTAGACTTTGGTTTCGCGTTCACAGAATTGCCTTCTGATTCATCCTAGAACAATCTTAACAAGACGAGCTGTGTGAGGACACGAGGCACCAGAGGCATACTTGATGAGTGTCAGTCACAGACATTTGTATGTGACAATCAATACAATGTTTTAACCATGTAATTTGAGGGGGTGGCGTCCATTGTACACTGTAGAAATTCTGAATAAAAATGTTTTTCAAGACAAAACAGCGATGAACAAGCTTTGGATCCGTGTCAGAAGGTGTGAAAAGAAAGTAACTGATGTCAGTGTGAAGGGGTGATGATTATATATGGCTCCAGCGGCACTTTCGGGGCTGGAGAGTCGCATGATGCCACCTATTTGCATGTAAGTAAATTCTAAACAAACTTTTCTGGATCTAGTCTTGCTCCTGGGGTTATTCACAAGGCGAGGAATCTGCAGTTATAAGTAAGCATCAGAAAACAAGCCTTTGCAATGCAATCGGTCTCGCATTTGTTAAAGTTAGAGCTGTTGGTGTTGAAAATAATGTTTTTTTCTTTCGTTTTTTTATTTGCAGTGGAGTTATTATATTTGCATAGCACTATTGCCAATAGTATAAAAAAGAAAAAGTTTAAAAAAAAATCATTTGCAACGCCAACAGCTCTAACTTTAACAAATGCGAGACCTATTGCATTGGAAAAGCAATCGGTCTCGCATTTGTTGGAGTTGGAGTTATTGGCATTATAAATGCCATTTTTTTTTACCTAGCCATGTTGCAGGGTGCAGTACCATATGTGACCAAAATGATCACATGTGGTACTGTACCCTGCAGAAGATATGGTAAATCCACCCTACCCATAATGCACTGCACGCAAGACAGTACCATAGGTAAATTCCAATAGCTATGTCCATATATGCAATTCATAGCTTTGAAATATGACAAAAGAATTATTATATTAATTCCAGATTAGGTTGTACTCTGTGTGGAGCTGATGAAAGGAAATTAATAGAAGGTCTTAATAAATGTGAGATGTACTAGTAAGTAAAGTAACCACTGCCAGCCTTACTGAGGACCAAGCTTGTGTCCTGATGAAACCCTTTAAGAAAGCGGTGCTCTGAGGCTGTAATTAAAACTTAGGGAGTAGCAACACATGTAACAGGGGGTGTCCTCATGAGAGGATGCAAGAAGAGACAAGGCAGTACTAAGGAGAAACTACTAAGCCTATTGACCAATGAAAAGCTACCATTTACAAATGACAGGGACAGGAGCCAATTAAAAAGATGGGTAGAAAGTTTACTTTTTTTGTATTTGCAGTGGAGATATTTGCATAGCACTCTTGCCAATGGTATAAAAAGGTAAAAAACGTTGTTATTTTCAACACCAACAGCACTAACAAATGCAAGACCTATTGCATTGGAAATGTAATCTGTCTTGCATTTGTTGGAGTTGGAGTTATTGGCATTATAAATGCCAATGTTCTTTTTTTACCAAAACATGTTGAAGGGTGCAGTACTATATGTGGCCAAAAGACGTCCCATTGACCCTCTTTTGGCCACATATACTACTGCACCCTGCAAAGTTGGAGTTATTGGCATTATAAATGCCAATGTTTTTTACCTAGCCATGTTACAGGGTGCAGTACCATATGTGGCCAAAAGAGGTCCCAGGGGACCTCTTTTGGCCACATATGGTACTGCCCCCTGCAGAAGATATGGTAAATACACCCTACCCATAATGCATTGCATGCAAGACTGCACCACGAGTACATTTAACTAGCTATGTCTATATATAAAAATAGTAGCTTTGAAATGTGACAAAATAATTATCATATTAATTCTGGATTAGGTTGTACTCTGTGTGGAGCTGATGAAGGGAAATTTATAGACAGCCTCATATAAATGTGAGATGTTCTTGTGAGTGAAGTAACCACTGCCAGCCTAGGTTAGGACCAAGTTTGTGTCCTGCCTGAAGCCCTTTAAGAAAATAGTGCCTTGAGGCTGTTAGACATAGGGAGTAACATCACATGTAACACGGGGTGTCCTCATGGGAGGTTGCACGAAGAGACAAGGAGGTAACAAGGAGGGACTTCTAAACCTATTGTCCAATGAAAAGCCACCATTTACAAAGGACAGGAACAGGAGCCAATTAAAAAGATGGGCGGAAAGTGGGCGGAGCTTTATGCACATATCCTGAATACAGCATGTCTCGAAGAGACAGCGCAAACGATGCCTAGGCGAGACCTAAAAAGGAATACTGAACTCCTGCGTCCACAGCCTTTTTAAGGAAGCATACTCTGCAAGACATGATCTCATCTCTTTAATCAAAAGGAATTCGGTTAAAAATTGGTTTAGCATGAAAAAGCTGCTACTAAAAGTGAAATGTCTGAATCCATGGGGGTGGGCAGATATCAAAAAGCACTCTCTAAGGAACCAGAGATAGATGGACAATTCCTCAACTTCAGAGGCATCTAGTGCACTCTCACAGGAAAGATGCTCTTCTGACCAAGTCCAGATCTCTTTTGCTGAAAGACCGATGAAGACAGAACCTTGCTGATGCTTTCAGAGTAAATAGATCTCAATATAATTCCTATTGGTGCAAAGGAACAGTGTTCAGAATATTACAGCAATTCCATCCATTACATTTTGCTTTCTAACTGAGCGATGTTATTCTCAACGTGAACTCATGCCAATTATGTGCAAAACTTCACCCAGCTCTTTCAGGTGAATCAAGGAGTAGAGATCACTGATTGTTCTTCATTGTTTATGAGATCTTGTGCCCTCCCCAAGGGAACATCTCAACAAAGAAAGTATTAATCTACAAAAATGCTATTTTCAACCAGGCCATATAACCTGACTGACACAAAAGGCGTATAATTCACTCCCACACTCCCAAATTTAACAAAATGGAAGACAAAGATTATGTTTTCATTATCTGTAAATCAAAAGCCCAACAGGTCAAACTTCACATTTCCCTCAAAGTCAACTAATCACAACATTTTAGTAGTAGTAGTGTTATTTTCGTATTTCTAAAGCGCAACACTTATCCACTAGGGGATGTCACGGCGTTCGGTAGTTACCACTCCTATCCAATGAGAGAACTTCACTATAGAGAATACCTTAACTGGGTAAAAGTCAGGTTTTTAGTTTTTTCCTAAATCTACTGTGGTTATCAATAAGCTGGATGTCCAGTGGTAGCACATTCCATTAGGCAGCAACCAAATAAGTAAAAGAACGGCCGCCCGTTTTAGTTCTCCTTATACGTTTAGTGTTTGCTAGAGCGGAGTTCTGCGATCTCAGGTCGCGAGTAGGAATATAGAACTCTATTCTATTTTGTAGAATCTCAGGTCCTGAGTTATAAAGGACTTTATGCACATAGCATAAAGGTTTGAAATCAGCTCTTTGACGTATAGGTAGTGGAGGAAGCTGGTTTTGTATATAAAATACCAAAGTGAGGGATAGTGTGCAGAGAGTCCAGGGAGTTCAAAGAGGTATAGCAGAGGCTAAATTCGATAAGTACTAACAGCACTCTTTGTGGTAGTGTGGGCAAGCAGTTAGGCTTATCCAGAGGGTGAGTTAAATTTATTGAATTCACTCAATCAAGGACTGATTACACACCCTCAGAGACAGAATCCAGACCAAATATAAGTATAAAAAAGGTATACTTCTGTTTTATTTTAGAACCAAGCAAGACTGTTCAAGGAAATGCAGTTGTTTGATGTTGCAATCGTTACAGGTTTGCATACGCTTTGGAAACAGTTTAAATTACACAGTAATTACTTTCAGATTGCACCACCAGCAGCACTGAGGCGGCCGGGTGCAGAGTGCAGGGGCCCAATGTTAGCCAATGGGGCTAACGGGGCCTTCGGTTAGGGTCTGCTGACAAGCAGGCCACTCGGTTGTGGCAGCAAAGCTCCTGGGGTTAAGGTCCACACTGCAGGGACCAACGATCAACATAGGAGCTGCACCACCAGCGGCACTGGTGCGGCCGGTTGCAGGGTGCAAAAAGGATGCTGGGGAGCCTGTGCGTTTCAATGGAGTCCTTCTGTTGTGCTAGGTTGCTGCAGGCTCGGGTACGAAGATTTCCAGAAGGTGACCATTGGCTAGAGAGGTAAGTTGGGTTCTTGGGGGATGCCTGGACACTGTCGGTTGGGCAACCCAAGGCCGTGGGGCGTTGGGTGCAGCGGGTGTCTTCTGGCGACGGGTTTTCTTACCAGCTTCGGTCGGGGGCCCTTCAGGTTGAAGCTGCAGGCGTTGTCTCGAAGCTTGAGGGAGGTCGGGGGATCACCACATCCCAGGTCAGGATCGCTGGGGAGACCTCCTTGTGGTGTTGGGCCACTTGAACTCGGGCCGGGTGAGTCAGGTGCATCACGGAATCAGATTCTGTGTGTGAGACCTTGAGCAAATCCGGTGCTCACAGGAGACAGTGTAAGATGGTACCAGGCCAGGTCCTCTGGAGGTTGCTGGCTGCTGGACTCACCGGGGTTCTTGCTGTAGGCAGGTTGTAGATGGGACAGACCGGCAGGACTGAGGCCAAAGCAGTTGCTGCCCTCCTCTTCTTCCTGGGTCAGCAGAGCTCTTTGGTCCGTCTTCTTTCTTCCTTGAATCTTAGGAGGTAAGGTTCAGGGTTGCCCCATATACTAAATTTAGGGGCGTTTAAGGGGTGTGCAGGTCAGGACCAATGGGTCCCTTCCTTGGGGTGGGTACACCCCCTAGTATGCCACCCTCCAGTCGTAGGGGGCATGAGCCTCTCCCTAATTGGCTGAGTCCCCTCATCTTAAAGATGGAGGGTACTGTGATGTGGGCTTCACCTCGCTTCCCCCACCTAGCTTACTTTTCCTGCTGTTTCTCCAGGCCAACGTGGGGCCCAGAACCAGTGGGAGCCAGTTGCTGGGGGCAGCAAAAGACAGCTTCAAAAGGCAGCAGGCCTTTGAAGCTTCCCTTTTCGTGGACCCAGCCCATGGGGAGGAGGCATGACGCCCAGGATGACCTTTGTTTCTGGACTTAGAGAGCGGAGGCTCTCTACCCAGGGGTCCAGAAACCTGCCTGATGGTGGCAAATGGCGGGCAGCCATTCAGGAACCACACCAGGGCTGGTCGATTTTCAGGGGGCTTCTCAAAGATGTCCTGTGAGTGCATTTTACATCTAATCCAACCCTGGCATCAGTGTGGGTTTAATGTGCTAAGAAGTTTGCTACCAAACTTCCCAGTTTTTATCAAAGCCATTATGGAGCTGTGGAGTTCGTAATGACCAACTCACTCCCGATCATATACTCTTTATGGCTTTACTACACTTACAATGCCTAAGGAAGGGCTTGGACACTGTAGGGGTAAAAGGCTCATGCCACTGTACCCTCCTCATCTTAGGGCTAGTGCACCCTGCTAGAGGGGTGACTTACCTAGGCCTTACACAGTGGGTTGTAGGCATGGCACACAGGGATGTGTACCATGCCTCCCTTTTCTCTGCACCAAAACACGCAGCTAGCAATGGAAGTGTGTGGGTGTTAAGGTACAGGGCCTCTAAGGGTGGCACAATAGGTGCTGAAGTCCTTAGAGGGCATCCCTGGTCACAGTGCCCTTGGTACCCATGGTACCTTTTACAAGGGGCTTACCTGTGGCCAGACATATGTCAATTGTGGGTACAAAGGTACAGTCTTGGGGAAGAACACAGGCCCTGGGAACTTTATTGCAAGGACCCCGGGCACATCAAGTCAGGTTGCATCTGATTTCAGGTAAAAAGTGGGGGGTAACCATGCAGAAAGGGGCAATTTCCTACAGGTAGCCAATGTAAGGCTACAAAACAGGCTGAGGCAGTGCTAATTCTGTCCATGTAACAAATTAACTTGGCAGCAGCGTTTTGGCTTTCCTGTAATCTCATGAACAGGTAGTACGCATGCCTACAAAAAAGCATTACTATATACCAGCCTGCTCTTTATAAGAGCCTGGACTATTGTTTTATGCCAAGCTATCGGAATCCAAATGAACAGTCTTCTCAATAGCATGAGGATCCAAAGCATTTGTCACAGGCAACTCTGATATGATCCTGCATAGAAAGGCGATCGTCAGTGATGACCCCCACATTCTTTGCTGATTTTTTTGGGGAGGCCAACTTTCCCAATGATGCCGGCCACTAAGAGGCATCCCAGATCAGCTGCGCCCCACCGAATAACAGGATCTTAGTTTGTTTCTGCATTTAGTTTTAAGCAATAATTTGTCATCATGCCTGCTACTTCGGTGAAGCACTCATGAAGTTTGCCTTGAGTCTCGTCAGGATTCTCACCTAGTGAGATAATCAACTGGGTATCATCTGTGTAGGACGCAACCTCAATGCCCCATTTTATGATGATCTTTGCAAAAGGAGAGACGTATATATTACACAAAGTAGGGGGCAATGAGGAGTCCTGGGGAACTTCATAGTTGGAGATACGAGGGCTGGATCTACAAGTTCCTAGTTGTACTCTCTGAGTTCTATCCGTTAGAAAAGAGCTCAGCCACTTAAGAGCATGTGAATCTGTTAATCAGCAAACTGTGGGAAACAGTATCAAAGGCTGCAGACAGGTCAAGTAGGATCACGGCAGTGGCCTTGCCCTGATCAACGACTGACCTGATATCATCCAATTCTGCTAGCAACATGGACTCTGTGCTGCTGTTTGCCCGAAAGCTTGTCTGAGAAGGATCCAATAGCCTGTCATTTTCTAAAAAGCTCAGTCAGCTGGTTATTCACCAATTTTTCTAAAATATTAGACAGGAAGTGAAGGAGTGACATGGGCTAATAATTGGAGAGAATGAATATGTCTACCAGTTTTATTTGCCTGGGGTAGTAGTACTGCTTCCTTCCAAATCCATGGGTAAGTTGCCTCTTCGAGAGATTTGTTAAAAATGTGAGTAAAATGAGGACTTAATATATGAGCTAAATAAGAATATATGAAATGAGGGCAGGGGTCAAATGGGGAGCCGGATTTGCCCTTCGACATCAGATGGAATACCTGAGTTTCTGAATATTGTTCAAAGGCTACCAGATGTATGTTAGTATCTGGGTGGAGGGGTCTAAAAAAGTCTGTACATTGTCATAAGACGATGGTTGGATCTCAAAACATAAAAAAAAAAAAATTGGGACACAAGCACCACTCCCATCTCACCGCTGCCGCTTTTGTTACAGGGGGCCGATATTTCAGCAAAACCGGCACCCAGTATCAAAAACGCCCCCTCCATGAGGTCCAAAACCTCCCCCACCCTGGTGGCCCTGCCAATGTCTAATATTTTTGTAGACACAATGTTAGAAAACAACAGCTCTAATATATGTCACGCTTTGTGGGTTGGGCCTGTAATACATTGTTTGAATTGTAACATACCCATGTCCTTCTCTAACTGTGGGCCTAGTTCATTCTCAGAATTATCAAAAGGCACACTGAAATCGCCTATGATAAGGTACTGTTCGTGTGTTATACTTAGCTCCACCAAGTGGACAAAAAAGATGATTAATCCACGGTGTACCTTGACCCGCTGATCTATAAAGGAGCATACCTCCGAGTAGCTTTTGTTTCCTATGGGTGAGTTGGAAAGCTAAAATCTCACTCTCCTGAGACATGGACTTATGTGCCATAGTGCAAGTGAAAGTTTCTTATATAATAGCTATGCCCTCCCCACCAACATTTTATGTATCAGTAATATATTAGTAAACACATAAATAATGATAAACAGATACAAAAGCATAACACAACTGATATAAACCATACCTGAACATACTTTTCAAATCGGACACTTTTTGAAGTGCAAGGCATTGTTTTCTTTTTAGTTAATCTGTACGTTTTGCTTTTCTCAGGCGTCAGAGGGCACCTGCTCTGCTTTTCCATCAAAGGAATCATGAATAAAGATGTAGTGAGGAGATTTTCAGACTAAAAGTATAAACAACAAAAAGAGAAACTTGAATGTACTGTTAACACTGAAGGCACACAAAGATTAAAACGAGATTAATATACCTTGAGCATTTTTCAATCTATCCTAAGAATTTAATGGGTAATGTTCCAGTCTCTGACAGTCATATTCCACACGTCACATTCTCCATAACCTTTTCATGCAGTGTCAAGGGTCAGGACAGAAGAAGGTATAATTTCTTACCTGTCACTCCAGTTCTCTCGTAGGGGTATTTCCATGATAGTCATAAGCTTTGAATAGTCTAATCCGCCTGTGGGGAACCCCGGATTCTTTCTTTCCAATATGTTTTCTCAAGTGCTGAGGTTGGCCTTTCTTCAGGAAGACCTTGAAAAGTCACTTAAAGTCATAATGCAGCCTAAGGGATAAGGCTACAGTGGTCTGAATTCTTCATCTTGAAAGGGCAAAAGGAAAGACTCCAAGTAAATATGCACTTGATGCATGAATAATTTTTCAAGGACACAGTAGAAGAACCTTCACAAACCCTTTTGCTATGAGAGAAACAGAAAAGATGTGCAGGGCCATGTAGGCCATAGGATGTCATTATATGTTAAAAAAAAAAAAAAAAAGGAGACTGTGTCTTTAAAAACAGTGAGACCTTCAATATCCTACCATGCTCAGTCAAAGGCAATTACCTCAGTTTTTTTTTTTAAGGCTGTACTAGCTGAGTAATAGCGGAGCATGAAAGTGTCTGTCTACTCCAACAGGGAGAAGCGAGAGTTGCTTATGAATATCATGGAAATACCCCTACGAGAGAAGTGGAGTTACAGGTAAGAAACTATACCTTCTCTTGAAGGGGACTTCCATGTATAGTCATAACCGTTGAATACAGTAGCAAGCACATCCCCTCCGATGGAGTCGACAGAAACCAAATGTTAGAGAAGCAGTTAGGCAAAGAGATTTCTGAGACGCCTGTCCTACTTGAGCATCTGCTCTAGCATCTGTGTCCAGGCAGTAATGCGTAATGAATGTGTGAACTGATCTCCATGTAGCCGCTTTGCAGATGTCTGCCAAGGGAATATTTCTCATCAAGGCATTAGTGGCTGCCTTGCCTCTAGTAGAATGTGCTTTGGGTTTACCAGTAAGAGATTTATTAGCTAGCTGATAACAGCATAGGATGCAAGAAACAATCCACCTGGAGACTGACTGTTTGGAGGTAGTCAGACCTGTGTGTACTGGACCATAATTGATAAACAGCTGTTGCTCTTTGTGAATAGATTCAGTTTTATCCAGGTAGAATTTTAACACTCTTTACATTCAGCGAGTGGAGGGCTCTCTCCACTGGAGAAGATGAGTTTTGAAAGAAAGTGGGTAAAGAGATAGTCGGATTTATGTGAAAATCTGAGACCACTTTCGGTAGGAACCTTGGATGGGTATGCAACACTACTTTGGAAGATTGGAAGACTGAATATGGCTCATTAGCACAAAGGGCCTGTATCTCACTAACACTATATGTTGATGTTATGGCCACAAGGAAGGCAGTTTTCCAAGTGAGCTGTTGAAGTGATGCCTTATGAATGGGCTCAAAAGGCGGAAGCATGAGGCAAGAAAGCACTACGTTCAGATCCCATCGTGGAGATGGATGTCTAACTGGAGGAAAAACCTTCTTTAACCCTTCCAGGAAATCATTAATAACTGGAATCCTAAAAAAAGTGGTTTGTGAAGGACTCTTCCTGTATGCCGTTAGACAGGTGGACTTTGATGGAAGAAAATTTTGAGGCCAGATTTAGCAAGGTGTAACAGCTATGGGAGAATTACATCCTCCTGGCAAGATGTAGGATCGATCTGTGTGGAAGAGCACCAAATGCAAAATCTCCTCCATTTAAAGGCGTAAGCAGATCGCGCAGATGAACGCTTTGCTTCCTTTAAAATGTATAAAAAGTCCTGAGGTAGGTTCAGATGGTCATACTGCACTAACTCAGGAACAATGCTGCCAAACTCAAGGAGGAAAGGTTGGGGACGAGAGGTTGGGTTTCAGAGGTTGACCTCTGAACTTTGTGAGAAGGTCTGGCCTGCATGACAGCCTGAGATGTGGACGGAAGGACCGGCGAAGCAGGTCTGGAAACAACAGCTGCCTCGGCCAATCTGGTGCGATGAGGATCATCCTGGCTGTCGTGGTTGAAAGCTTGCTCAGGACTGCCAGGATCAGAGGTATTGGTGGAAAAGCGTAAAGAAATTTGTTGCACTAGTCGATCCATAGAGCATTTCCCAATGACCTTGGATGGTAAAACCTGGTGGAGAAATCGCTGCCTTTTTTTTTTTCTTTTCCGCTGTGGCGAAAAGGTCTGTAGATGGTGTGCCACACAAGCTGAAGATATCCTGCACGACCTCTTCGTTCAGCATTCACTCGTGGTTTTCGTCGATAGCCCTACTGAGAGTGTCTTCCTGGACATTCTGAACACCTGGCAGGTAAGCAGCTTTTATCTTCAGATTACTGACGAGAAGCCAGTGCCAGATCGTATGAACTTCTTGAGGCAGGGCTCTGGACCGTGTTCCCCCCTGCTTGTTCAGGTAGTACATGGTGGTTGTATTGTCCATCTGAACAAGCAGAGTGTTGGTTATGAACGAAGGATTAAATGCCTTGATTGCCAGGTGAACTGCATGGAGTTCGAGGAGGTTGATGTGGTATGCCCTTTACGACGAGGAACATGTTCCTTGTATCTACAGGTGACCCATGTGGGCTACCCACCCGAGCGGAGAGACATCCTTCACAATGGTCTGCGTTGGGTCTTACTGGTGAAAAGGCATTCCCTGCAGGAGATTATTCACTGGAGTGATCCGACGACATGAGTGGATAGGGTGATCTTGTCCTCCCAGTTCCCTGATAACTGGCTCCACTTATCCTCCAAGCACTCCTGGAGAGTGCGCATGTGGTAGCGAGCATTGGGATTCAGAAATATGCAGACCATCGAGGAGAGGAGACTATGCGGACTGTTGGATGGCCTACACGCTGGAGGGTGCGACGCTTCTGCAGAATGGCTAAACGTCATTCCCCCAAAGGAAACACCATTTCCTGTAGTGTGGTGATGGTCGCTCCTAAGTAGTAAACACAGAGGTAATCTCGGGTCTAAGAAGGTAGTGAACACAAAAGACCAAGGCAGGTGAATTGAATCCCCACAGGGATAATCCCGAAAGAGGACTGGAGCCCTCACTCATCAAGAGGTGACATGCTTCATCATCGGGTTCGTTCCTCCAGTGGAAAATCCTAGTTCCATAGGGGGCTATAAGCCCCTCACTAAGAGGGAGGAGTCCAAGGATTTTGTTCAGCGAGGATGAGGCTGTATGTACAAGGAGTAGTGTTCCTTATACTGTGAGTGAGGTAAAAGAGAGCAGTGCTAGAGAATCAGTGGTGAGAAAACTAGTGGTGAAGTTAAAACTGGCTAGTGAATACCAAAAAAGGCTTTACTGTGTAGGATTCACTGTCAGGATTAAAAAAGTGCATAAGGTAGAGTAGTGGAGATTCGACACTACTATTCGCAATAGGTCCTTTCTGACCTATTGCGAAGAGCTAGGTTTTTCCACTGGAGGAACACACCCGATGATGAAGCATGTCACCTCTTGGTGAGTGAGGGCTCCAGTCTGTGTTCACTACCTTCTTAGACCCGAGATGACCTCTGTGTTTACTTAGTATATGGGGAAACTTCATCTTGCTGGTCTATAAACTTTTTCCCTTTGACCCCCCTAATTCCTGTTGTTTATAGGCTCCTAAGTAGTGCAACATTTCGACTGGTGTTGAAGAGGACTTTTGATAACTGATGTGAAGACCCAACCTATGAAGAAGGTCGCAAGTCCATTGGAAATGCAATTGAGTTTCTGGGAAGGTGGACCCCTTGATCAGTCAGTCGTCATACATACACAGAGCTGTTCACATTACCCATAAAATAATGTACAGTTAAAAAGCAGAATCGAGCAAGGGCATCCAGGATATTAAAGTACATACTTGGATCATCAGGACCTAAACATAATGGATCGGAGCCACCTGCTGCAATAAGGCTACGCCACTGATAGCCCACATCTTATTACAAATTCAAAGAAAAACATACTATACTGTCCCTAATGGAAGCTCCGGATCTACTCCGGATATATATATACACACACACACACACACACACACACACACACACACACACACACACACACACACACACACACACACACATATAGTTACAGGGAATCTGTATTCTGAATTTACTTGCACAAAACCATAGAAATTCAGCAGTTATACTTATAGTTAACCTGCGCTTAAGAAACTATGACTCGTTGCCTTAAGTTACTTAATGAACAAGTTACTTACCTTCGGTAACGATGTATCTGTAAGAAACATTAGTTAGTTAGATTCCTCACCTTAGAATATCCCCAGGCATCAGGCTGGATCCGGAAAGATTTTTGTAGCAATACCCCTTGCGCGTCGGTAGGCGTCGTCTGTGGCTCCGCGTCCGTCGTCGGCGTCGTGCGCCGGAATGACGTCGGAGTACTTAGACGCCGCCCTCGCGCGCTGACGTCAGTTCTTATACATAGCTTTCCGCGCCAGGGACGCTGAGCCATGCAAGAGACCGACACTGGTGCCAAAAAATCTAGGGCCCTGAAAGGGATGACCTTAACCCTAGATATCGGTTCGCAGAACGGAGAGACTGGGTGAGTCGGTGAGGAATCTAACTAACTAATGTTTCTTACAGATACATCGTTACCGAAGGTAAGTAACTTGTTCATCTGAAAGAAACACGTTAGTTAGATTCCGCACCTTAGAATAGATACCCCAGCAATACCAACCCCGGAGGTGGGCCTGCAAACCAAGATCACACCAGAAAGTCCTGGAGAACAGAACGGCCAAAGTGGCCATCTCTCCGGACTTGGCTGTCCAGGCAATAGTGCTTGGCGAACGTGTGCAGTGAAGCCCACGTCGCCGCCTGACAGATGTCCTGCAAGGGGACTCCCTGTTCCAGGGCAGTTGTCGCCGCTGTGGCCCGGGTGGAATGGGCTCGCAGCCCAACAGGAGGGACCTTTTTCGCCAAGGAATAGCAGAGTTTAATACACAACACGACCCATCGCGAGATGGTGCGCTTGTGCACAGCTTTACCCTTCTTCGCACCTACATATCCAACAAAAAGTTGGTTGTCCACCCGGAACTGTTTTGTGCGGTCCAAATAAAATGACAGCGCACGTTTTGGGTCCAGACGGTGGAGCCGCTCTTCATCTTTTGAAGGATGCGGAGGCGGAAAGAAGGTGGGCAGCGTGACAGATTGCCCGATGTGAAAGGGAGTCACGACTTTAGGAAGAAAAGAGGGACGTGTCCGGAGGACAACCTTATCCGGATGAACCGAAAGGAAGGGAGGCTTAGCTGACAGAGCCTGGAGCTCACTCACCCGCCTAGCGGAGGTGATAGCCACCAGGAAGGCAGTTTTCAGAGTCAGTAGACGAATGGGACTGTTGTGAAGGGGCTCAAAGGGAGCGCACATCAGTAAAGTGAGAACAAGGTTCAAGTCCCACTGAGGCATTACGAATGGAACAGGAGGGAACATATGAGTAATGCCCTTGAGAAAACGTGAGACAACAGGGGACTTGAAAAGAGAAGGCTGATCAGGAAGCCTTAAGAAAGCAGAGATTGCAGCAAGATAGCCCTTCAAGGTGCCCAGAGCAGAGCCCTGCTGGGCCAAAGAAAGAAGAAAGAGAAGAACCTCAGAAAGAGGGGCAGAAAGGGGATCCACAGCCTTTGCTGTGCACCATGCCACAAATTTGTTCCACCGGCAGGCGTATACCGTCTTTGTGGAGGGACGCCTGGCTGCCAGAATGACATCACAGACTTCAGGAGGCAAGTCAAATGGCATCAACTGTCGCCGCTCAATCTCCACGCATGGAGGTGGACAGGTTCGGGTGGAGGACCGTCCCCTGCTGCTGCGACAGAAGGTCCTCCTGAAGAGGCAGTCGTATCGGGGGATCGATGGACATACTGAGTAGCTCGGGATACCAGTACCTTCGTGCCCAATCCGGAGCCACCAAGATGACTTGGGCCCGGTCGCGCCTGATCTTCTTCTGCCCAGAGTGCAGAAGTGGTATAGGCGGAAAGGCGTAACACAGACCGCAACTCCACTCGCGGCGAAAAGCGTCTCCGAGCGAGTGCCGCCTTGGAAATTCCAACGCGCAGAACTGCTGACATTGTGCGTTCTCTTCGGTGGCGAATAGATCTAACCAAGGCTCTCCCCACTGCAGAAAGAGACCTTGCACCACGTCTGAGTTCAGACGCCATTCGTGATCCATCATGCACCGGCGGCTGAGTTAGTCTGCTCTGGCGTTCAGAGAGCCCGCCAGATGTTGAACCACCAGGGTGATACCCTGATGTTCCAGCCATGTCCAGAGGCGCAGAGCCTCCTGACAAAGGGTCCACGACCCCACCCCGCCCTGTTTTTTGCAATACCACATGATGGTGGTGTTGTCCGTGAACACCTGCACGACACTTCCCCGGACAGAGGGAAGGAAGGCTTTTAGTGCAAGTCGGATCACCCTCAGCTCCAAGAGGTTGATATGGAGCCGAGTCTCCGTCGGAGACCAGAGTCCTCTGATCCCCGCCTCTCCCATATGGCCCCTCATCCCAGGAGGGACGCATCCGTCACTACGACATGCTCCGATTGGGGTAGGGAGAGGGATCTGCCGCTGACCCAATCACGATTCGTGAGCCACCACTGCAGCTGGTTCGCAGTGCCCTCTGAGATCAAGACATGGTCGAACAGGTTGCCTCGATGCTGGGCCCACTGAAACTTCAGGTCCCACTGCAGAGCCCGCATCCGCCACCTGGCGTGAGGTACCAACAGGATGCAGGAGGCCATCAGCCCCAGAAGCCGCAGCACCAACCTGACCGAAACCCAGGACAGAGGCCGGAAGATGGAAATCAGGGCCTGAATGTCCCGGACCCGCTGTTCCGGCGGATAGACCCGGAACTGCGCTGAATCGAGAACCGCTCCAATGAAAAGGAGCTTCTGGGAGGCACTCAGGTGCGACTTCGGCACATTGATGGAGAACCCCAGCGAGTACAGGAGGTCGGCCGTAGTTTGGAGGTGGGAGACGACTTGCTGGGGTGAGCCCGCCTTCAACAGCCAGTCGTCGAGATAGGGGAAGACTGGAACCCCTGATCGGCGCAGATGAGCTGCGACCACCGCCATCACTTTCGTGAACACCCGAGGGGCACTGGTGAGGCCGAAGGAGAGCACGGTGAACTGAAAGTGCTCCTGACCCACCGTGAACCGCAGGTAACGCCGGTGGGCCGGCAGGACGGGGATGTGGAAATAAGCGTCCTGCAAGTCCAACGCTACCATCCAGTCTCCAGAGTCTAGGGCAGCCAGAACCTGAGCTAAAGTGAGCATCTTGAAACGGTCCTTAGGGAGGAAGGCGTTGATGCTCCTGAGGTCCAAGATCGGGCGTAGGCCCCCTTTGCCCTTCTTGGGAACCAGAAAGTAGTGGGAATAACAACCACGACCTACTTCTGGACCAGGAACGCGCTCGACGGCCTCTTTGGCCAAGAGGGCCGAAACTTCCTTGCGTAGAAGATGCAAATGATCCTCCGACATACGGTAGTTCAGCGGTGGCATGGCTGGAGGGGTCGTCTCGAAGGGGAGGGAGTAGCCCCTTCGGACGATTTGCAGCACCCACCTGTCCGACGTGATGGAGCGCCAGTGGAGCAGGTGATGGCGAACCCTGCCGCCCACTGGCGTTGAATGGGCCTGAAAGCTCGGACTAGGAAGGCTTTGAGGCGGATGCTGCCGGGGTGGATGTGGACTGACCAGCACGTTGACCTCCAGTACCACCTCGGCGGAATCCACGTCCGCGGCCACGTACAGGTTGGTTCTGCGGCCGGTGGCTGGGCGGACGTGAGGAGGCGCCCCTTCCTTGGCCACGAAAGGGACGAAAGGCGGACGTTTGCGGCTGCGGGGCCAAAAGACCCAAGAACTTGGCCGTGGCCCGGGAGTCCTTGAACCGAGCCAGCGCACTGTCCGCCTTCTCACCAAAAAGGCGAGTGCCATCAAAGGGCATGTCCATGAGGGAACTCTGGACATCCCCCGAAAATGACGTGGACCTCAGCCAGGCGTGACGCCGAAGCGCCACCGTGGTGGAAATAGCCCGACCCAGCGAGTCCGTGGTGTCAAGTCCACACTGTATAGCGTGCCGTGCTGCATCTCGACCGTCAGCAAGCGCTTGGGCGAGTCGTGTCCGGGCCTCCACCGGACACAAGGGCAGCACGTCCTCCACCGTATCCGACAGAGAGTGGGAATAACGGTCCAAAAGGCAAGCGGTATTCAAAGACCGCAGCCCCAAACTCAGGGACGAGACCAGTTTCTTGCCAAACTGTTCCAACCTCTTGGATTCCCGATCCGGAGGAGTGGACGGGAAGGAGGATTGGGAGGTTGAGGCCTGGATAACCAGACTCTCGGGGGTGGGGTGTTGAGAGAGGAAACTGGGGTCGCCCGGAGCAGGGCGGTGGGGCCGGGCAACGATCCGGTCCACAGGAGGGACTGTGGAGGGCTTGGACCAAGTGCCCTGCAGAACGTCAATGAGGGCCTCATTAAACTGCAGCAGAGGCTCAGTGGAGCTTGCTGTCGGTTGAAGGACCTCAGTGAGGACGTTAGTCCTCACGGCCACAGCAGGCAACTCCAGCCCTAGGGCTTCGGCCGCCTTGCGCAGCACCACTGAAAAGGCTGCACCCTCCTCCGAGGCCACAGTCGGAGGAGAGATGAAACCAGCATCTGGGGAGGTATCCAGACCGCTGGCATCCCCCAATTCCTCTGCCCAGTCCTGAGAAAGTTGGGCCTGAGCGGCCATAGGGTCTTCCGACCCCTCCCAGTCGCCCTCGTCATCCGATTCCCGATAAACAGGAGGAATGATCGGAGCCGGGCAGTAGATGAAGCTTTCACCAATCGGCACCGGTAGCGGCGCCGGGCCGGCGCCGGGCCCGGACCGGGGCTAAACTGGGGAACGACGTCGTCTGGGGACGGCGCCGGGGGTGGAACCGGTGTCGGAGGAGTTGTGAGGTCGACCGACGTCGACTGAGATCCAGACCTGGATCCCTCGGGGGCCGATGTCGTCTCTTGGACTTCTTGGAGTGCTTCGACTTACCGGAAGACCCCGATGAGCGATGATGATGGCTGCGGCTCCGCGATCGGTCCTTGTACCTCCTCCTGGACCGGGACCGAGAGCGGCGCGGAGCCGAGTGCCGAAGCTCGAGAAGCTTACGGGACCGCTCCCGCCTAGCTTTCGATGTCAAGGCCTGGCAATCGAGGCACGACTCCGCGTCATGGTCGGCCCCCAGGCAATAAAGGCACCGGTGATGGTGATCCGTCACCGACATCAGGTGATGACAGGCGTCACAGGCATCCTACCGGCACCAGAGTCGAGTCAATAGACCAAAAAAGTCAAAAAAGTTAGTAAAAAAATGACTAGGGGAAGCTCTTCCCGGATCGGCGCTTACTGGAGCGGAAAAAAGAAGAACTGACGTCAGCGCGTGAGGGCGGCGTCTAAGTATGAAGCTCCGATGCGTGGCTAAGTTATAATTGCGCAAAATCAATTGTGTGGTACATAGAACAGGTAACAAAAATGCTCTAGGGAACAGAAGGGAAGCAGCCACCGTTGTCCCCGTAATCCTCTGTAGCAAGGAACACAGAAGATAAATGTAAAAACAAACAGACGTTCCCGAGCAAATAGCAAGTCAAGTATTAATCAAAGATATCAGTATATCAAGAAAAGCAATTTCCAGTCCATGTAAATCAAAGGAGAATCTTCTTTATTATTTTAGTCCTCAGGATCTCCCCTTGTGGATGTAACATGGAAGATCACGATGACAGCAAGAAGGAAGTATTTGCAGCCAACACGTGTTTCGTCATAGGGTGAATGGCCCAAACGACTTCCTCAGGGCTACAAAGATAATAAAGAATCTATTCAAAATCAAGAACAGGTATTTAATTACAAAAGCATGAAATGAACATAACTAAATTATGAAGAACGACCCAAAATATCCAATCCAATAGATACAAAGGGGAACACCAAGTGACTAAGTGGTGTGTTCAAGAAGAGAAAGGAAGATGAAAATAGACGAGTGATCATGTTCAATGAGAGAAAAAAAAAAAGAACCGAAAAGAGGTTAGCAAAGAACGATGAAGAATATAAATGAAATAAAAATAAAAATACGAATGGAAAAATACAGAAGCGACTCAAGCTACCATAATGGGATTCAATCCTTAATAATTCTAAGGTAGGTAACATAAGCCAGATGAATTAACAAGAAAAAAGTGGCTCTAAAGTTAACGACATAAAACCATAACACAGAAATGTGTGACAGAGAGATCACCGCATGCAGTCCAAGATATAACCAGCTCGGCTAAAGGGGTAGTCAAAAGCATATCTAGTGAGAGATACTCATGGATTCAAGTATTAGGAGTTCCACTCACCATGAAAAATATGAAAAATATCAGCGCTCCATATCTTTACAAAATTCATAAGTGATATCAATTCCCACAGGGGGAAATTAAAGACGATATCCAATAAGGATTAGTTACTTACCTGTAATCCTAGTTCTCATCCAGGGGTATACTCATCAAAGTCATAATCTATGAATAATCCCCGCCCATGTGCGGGATCCCGGAGCATATAGAAAATACATATATATACACATATATATATACATATGTGATAACATATAAATGCAGCCTAATAATGTTCAAAACATGGCAATGCTGTAAATTACATATTTTTGCACAGTAGTGCCCCCGTAACCCGTAAGGAAAAAAGGAAGCATCAGGCAAATTATAACACAGCACTGCTTTATTGCCATAAAGCAACATGTAATTGTAGGCATTCGCCAGTAGGCTGCAGTAGAGTATCAAGAAACCAAGAAAACTGACACCCTGCCTTTAAGGCATTAGAGTAGGGGGACCGTGCCTTTAAGGCCTGCCTGTGACCCCCTGCTCCCATGATGCACTACAGGTGGCAGTTGGGCCAGTTCTTTTTGGCGGTGACTCCGCACCTGAGTAGATCTGCCTTCCATACATCACTTATTTGAAGAGAAAAATTGCTCGTCCGGGGAGGTGGGTGGGTCGCTTATGACTTTGATGAGTATACCCCTGGATGAGAACTAGGATTACAGGTAAGTAACTAATCCTTCTCATCCAGGGGATACTCATCAATAGTCAATCTATGAATAGAGTAGCAAGCCCATACCCAAAGTCTCGCGGACGAGCAAAAACAGTTAAAAAATAAACAGCAAAACACATTTTGCATTTACAGTTATGCAAACAGGTTCCTCAGAGAAGCCTGCCCCCTCTGGGCGTCGGCCTGCGCGTCTGAATCTAGGCAGTAATGGCGCGTAAAAGTATGGACTGAGCGCCATGTAGCCGCTTTACAGATCTCAGACATGGGAACGTTGCGAAGGAGTGCTACAGTAGAAGCTTTCCCTCGAGTAGAGTGTGCTCTAGGTTTACCCTGTAGAACTTTGTGGGACAGTTGGTAAGCCAAAGCTATACAAGAGACAATCCATCTAGAGATAGACCTCTTGGTCGCAGCCAGCCCGGTATTAGTGGGTCCATAGTTAACAAAGAGCCTGTCTGACTTTCTAAGAGTAAGGGTCTTAGCCAGATAGAATTTCAAAACCCTCCGGAGGTCAAGAGAGTGTAGAGCTCTCTCCGGGGGAGTGGTCGGCTGAGGAAAGAAGGTGGGCAACGTGATCACCTGATTAATGTGGAAGTCCGAAACCACCTTGGGCAGGAAGCTCGGATGAGTACGGAGCACCACCCTATTAGCATGAAACACAGTGTAAGGTTCCTTGCAGCAGAGGGCCTGAATTTCACTAACCCTACGGGCTGAAGTGATGGCTACTAAGAAGGCAGCCTTCCAGGTCAGATGTTGCAAGGAGGCCTTATGAATCGGCTCAAAAGGACCTCCCATCAGTTTAGAGAGAACGATGTTCAGTTCCCAGGAAGGGGAAGGAGACCTCACAGGTGGGTAAACTTTCTTAAGCCCTTCTAAGAAATCCTTTACCACTGGCATCTGAAAGAATGAGGTCTGGGTAGGAGACTTTCTGTAGGCTGTAATAGCAGCTAAGTGTACTCTGATGGAAGAGTACTTTAACCCAGACTTCGCCAAGTACAGTAAGTAGGGGAGAATAACCTGTTCTTGACCCCGGATCGGATCAAGGGTGTTATCTCTACACCAGAAGCAGAATCTTTTCCATTTAAAGCCATACGACTTCCTCGTGGAGGGCCTCTTTGCCTCCCGAAGAATGTTCATACAGTCCGGTGGAAGATCTAGATGTCCGTACTGGATGAATTCAGGAGCCATGCCGTCAAGCGGAGGGAGGGGAGATTGGGGTGGAACACTCTCCCCTTGTCCTTGGTCAGCAAGTTCGGCAGGCATGGCAACCTCCTCTGTGGTACCTCCGACAGCTGGAGTAGATCTGGGTACCACCACTGCCGGGGCCACTCCGGTGCTATTAGGATCATCCGAGTTCTGGCCCTGTAGAACTTCTGAATCACAGCCGGGATGAGAGGGAGAGGAGGAAAAGCGTAAAGCAATGTCCTCGACCAGCTGATCAAAAGCGCGTTCCCCTGGGACCCCCGTTGAAGGAACCTGGAGGCGAAGACGGGGCATTTCTTGTTGTCCGCGTCTGCGAACAGATCGATGTCCGGTGTGCCCCACAAGCGGAAGATGTCTTGAGCGACGTCTTCGTTGAGCACCCAGTCGTGCGCTTCGACGAAGTCTCTGCTGAGGCCGTCTGCCTGCACGTTCAGGGTTCCTGGCAGGTGAACCGCGACGATCGTCAGGTTTCTCGCCAGAAGCCATCTCCAGATTGATTGGGCCTCCAGAGACAGGACCCGTGATCTGGTCCCTCCTTGCTTGTTCAGATAGAACATAGTTGTGGTATTGTCCGTCTGAACCTGAACATAGTCGGTCTGCAGGGATGGGTACAGGGACTTGAGAGCGAGATGGACTGCTCGGAGCTCCAAGAAGTTGATGTGATAGCTCTGTTCGGTAGTGGACCAGAGACCTTGTACTTGAAGCTGGCCCATATGAGCCCCCCAGCCCTGCATGGAGGCGTCTGTGACCACTGTCTGTGTCGGAGGCGCCTGATGGAAAGGGACGCCGTGAAGCAGATGGGAGCGCTTCATCCACCACCGGATGGAATCTTTGGCGGCTTGATGAAGGGTAATGTGATCCTCCCAGCGGCCGGACCTCTGCGACCACTGATCCTCTAGGTCTTGCTGCAGAGGACGCATGTGCAGACGTGCGTTGGGCACGATGTAGATGCACGAGGCCATGGATCCCAGGAGAGATGACACTTGTCTGGCTGTGGGATATTCCGTGCTGAGAAGCGTGCGGCTTTTTTGCAGCATGGAGGATAACCTCTCCTCCGAAGGACACACGCTTGCGGAGTCTAGAGAGGCGCCCAGGTAGTGGATCCGCTGAGTTGGATTGAGGATCGACTTCCTGTAGTTGACCTGAAGGCCCAACGAGTGTAGAAGGTTTAGGCAGAACGAGAGATGACGAGCCGGAGTGGAACTTTTTAAGAGCCAGTCGTCTAGATAGGGATAGACGAATATCTTCCGTTTGCGGAGAAATGCAGCCACCACCGCCATGCACTTTGAGAATGTTCGTGGCGCGGACTTGAGGCCGAATGGCAGGACCTTGTATTGATAATGTTGGCGAAGGATGCGAAATCTGAGAAACTTCCGATGTTTCGCTGAGACAGGAATGTGGAAGTATGCATCCTGTAAGTCTATGGCACACATCCAGTCCCCCTGGTGTAGATGTGGGAAAATCTGGTGCAGTGCTAGCATCCTGAATTTTTCTCTTCTGAGAAATCTGTTGAGTAGGCGGAGATCGAGGATGGGTCTGTAGTCTCCGATCGCTCCTCTTTTCTGAACAAGAAAATACCGGGAATACACTCCCTGATTTCTCTGCCTGTTTGGAACTTCCTCTATGGCGTTTTTGGAGAGGAGAGTGGCAACTTCGTCCTTTAACAGCTTGTTTTGGCTGGTAGGGAGTGGCTGTTTCCGTGGGGGTACCTGCGGAGGGGGTGATTTGAACCTCAGCAAGTAGCCCCGCTCTACCATACTCAGCACCCATCTGTCGTTTGTAATTGCATTCCACTCTGCCAGGTGAACGGTGATACTTCCTCCTACCGGAGTGGCGAACGAGCGCGGAGGAAGTAAGTTTTCACTGCTTGGGAGGCTGCTTGTTAGAGGACTGCTGCTGTTTGGCTTTTCCTCTTCCTCTGCCCTGGCCCCTTTGCTGAAACTGGGACCTCTGTTGGTTTTGAGAGGACCATTGGGGCGTTTGAACGCGCTGGTGAAAGGCACGTTTGTCGCCCTGGCGAAAGCGCTTGCGGAACTCTTTGCGTTTTTCCAGTCCCACAGCCTTTACGGTGTCCAATTCCGTTTTCATCTTGCTCATTTGGTCGTCCGCATGAGCTCCAAATAGCGATGATCCATTAAACGGCAGGTAAGAATTCTTTTTTGTGCATCTGGCTTGAGGCCCGTTAATCTGAGCCAGGCCGAACGGCGGGAGCAGATGCCATGGGAGTAGCCATGCGCGGCTAGGTCTGATGCATCCGCCGCTGCGCTTATTACTTGGTTGGCCACCAGTCCGCCTTCATGGAGGATCTCCGTGAAGTCCTGCCTGTCCTCCCTAGGCAATTTATCCACGAATCTGGCCAGGGAATCCCATAGGGAACGATCATACCTCCCCAGCAGGGCTGAAGCGCTAGCGACCTTCATGTGCGAAGCCGAGGTGTTGCACATTCTCCTGCCGTGGGAGTCCATCAGCTTGCTGTCCTTCTCAGGGGGGACAGTAGCAGATACTGAGGCTGAGGCTGAGTGAGACTTCATGGCCGCCGCCACTATCACCGAATCCGCTGGCGGGTCCGCCCTCAAGAATAAAGGGTCCTCGGTCGGAGCCTTGTACTTCTTTGCTATTCTCGAGGGGACCGAGCCCGCTGTTGCCGGTGTAAGGAACGTGGCCATCGCTGGTTCTAACAATCCTGGCACCAACGGGAGCAGAGGTCTGGGAGCTGACCGATGGTGTAAAGTGTCAAAGATCACAGAAGTGGGTGCCTGAGGGACGTGCAGTGCGATGTTCAACTTCTGCGCCCCTCTACCCAGGACGTCCGAGAAAGTTATAATGTCATCCACCGGGGACACTCGCGATGGAGGCGTGGATGAAAAAGTAGGAGAGTAGTCCCGGACTGAAGATCTTGTGGATGAAGTCCCAGTGGACGACCTGGTGCGTCGCCTCTTGTGGGAGCGTTCGCTATGGTGAGCCCTTGATCCTGATCTGCGCTTGGACGGAGATCTTGGACGATTTGGCGCGGTGCGACGGTCCCTGGAACGAGACCGGCGTGGTGAAATTGGCCTTGGATCCCTCGGAGGCGATTTACTCCTGCGCGGTGGGGAATACATGCAGGAGTAGTCCGATCCCGGACTCCGACATGCGCCAGCGCCCACATCTCGTAACCAGCGCGGTGACAGTCCAAACCGCTCTTGAGCCTCGGGTGATCTTTCCGGAGATATTTGCACGATGTGCAGTCCCGGAGATGATGACTGTTCTCCTGGGGACCTCTCTGCGGGCGGTCCAGCTTTCGCCCTCGAATCCCTTGACGTCGACGACGTCTGCGTCACCATCGGCAAGTGTGAGGTATGCCGTTCTGGTCTCGACTGCGGTCTCGACGCCGATCGCGGAGACCTAGACGTCGATCTCCTCTTCTCTGGCACCTGACGTCGGCTAGATGACCTCGACGTCGGCCGTGTCTTCGACGTCGACCTCTCTCGACGTCGTCTGGGCGACTTCGACGTCGACCTCTCCTGCCGTCGACCAAGCGACTTCGACGTCGACCTCTCTCGACGTCGACTGGACGACTTCGACCTCTCTTGACGTCGACCGGGCGACTTCGCCGTCGACCTGTCTCGACGTCGACTGGGCGACTTCGACGTCGACCTGGTGATCTTGACATCGATCTTCCTCTCGACGTCGACCTTCTATGTCGCCGAGTGGGGGTAACCATCGACGGCGACCGGCCCACTCGCGGCGGAATGTACGTCGCCGCATCTCTCGACGTCGACCCCCTCGAGGGTGGCGGAGAGTGTCTCGACGTCGACGGAAGCCTCGATGGAGACAGTCCAGATGTCACCAGACTAGCAGCCTTCGAGCCCGAAGGGCCGCCTCTCGACGCCGACTTACTTTTGCGCGGCGGAGACTCTTGATGGTGGGATGAATCCCTCGACGCCGAAGTTCTCTGCCTTTTCGCCGGCATCCTCGACGTCGACGGCGAACCTCTTGGACTCCTGGTCTTCTTGGAGCCCGGGGAGCTGGTATGTCGCCGTTTCTGTACTTGCGTAGCTGAAGAAGGTGGTCTTGATGAGGAATGCTCGTCTTCACGACGGCTTCGTTCCTTCTCCAGTCTTGCATGCAGTTTAATGCGCTCTCTGTCTCTCAGAGTGCGCTTTGAGAACTTCTGGCAGTGGGGACACTGGTCAGGATCGTGTTTAGATGGTAAACACACAATACACACCGAGTGTGGATCCGCCAGTGCCATTTTATTACCACAAGAAGGGCATTTCCTAAATAAAGGAGACATTCTGACTGAAAAAGCCCTAAAAAGCCAGAAAACGTCGAAAAAAGCTTGAAAAAGCTGTAATTCAAAATTTCAGTCAAAAAACTGAAGAGCTCAAGCTCCAGGATCCTCACAGAAGGAGCCGGAAAAAAGAACTGGCCCAACTGCCACCTGTAGTGCATCATGGGAGCAGGGGGTCACAGGCAGGCCTTAAAGGCACGGTCCCCCTACTCTAATGCCTTAAAGGCAGGGTGTCAGTTTTCTTGGTTTCTTGATACTCTACTGCAGCCTACTGGCGAATGCCTACAATTACATGTTGCTTTATGGCAATAAAGCAGTGCTGTGTTATAATTTGCCTGATGCTTCCTTTTTTCCTTACGGGTTACGGGGGCACTACTATGCAAAAATATGTAATTTACAGCATTGCCATGTTTTGAACATTATTAGGCTGCATTTATATGTTATCACATATGTATATATATATATGTGTATATATATGTATTTTCTATATGCTCCGGGATCCCGCACATGGGCGGGGATTATTCATAGATTATGACTATTGATGAGTATCCCCTGGATGAGAAATAGGTGTATTGTACATAAATTCTGTAAATGAAATATACAAGAAATAATATATATAAGCGAAACAGCAATAAGAAGTTCTATCATTAATATGGTTATTGTTAATGGCTCTAAAGTATCAAAATTATAAGGGATATAATTGAAAATTATAAAAATGAGTGAATGAGCACTGATATGCATATGTTGTGTATCTAAAAGATATCTCAATAAAGCATTTCTAACCAAAATTATGCCATCATGTGACAACAATGTCCCGAAAGTAAGCTGTGATAAAATACCTCAAGTCGGTACGTAGAAATATGTCACGGTCAATAAAGCTGGGGAGTCACGTAATGACGAATGTAAAATCAATGGTACATAAATTACCAAACCAAGTCACCAAAAGTACTCCGACGACGTCATTCCGGCGCACGACGCCGTCGACGGACGCGGAGCTGCAGACGACGCCTACCGACGCGCAAGGGGTATTGGTACAAAAATCTTTCCAGATCCAGCCTGACGCCTGGGGATATTCTAAGGTGAGGAATCTAACTAACTTGTTTCTTTCAGATGCCACAAGTTATAGTTTCTTCAGATAAGTTTAACTATAAATGCTGAATTTCTATGGTTTTGTGTAAGTAAATTCAGAACTTAACTATAGCATCCCTGTAAGCTTTGTTTTTTCCAATGAATTTCGATGGTTAGTTTAGCACGGGTATTAAAGTAACCAGCACAGGGCCTGGTCAACCCTGCCGCAAACACCCAAAAGGCCGTGCAGAACATGGGGTTGGATGCAGTGGGTGTTATCCTTTTTTAAATTTTTTTTCTGGATTCACAGATCCTTTTCTAGTTCTGAGAATTTACACAGGGGGCTGCACTGAGACTCGAGGCTGGAGTTGCGGATCGGCCGGAAAAAAAAATTGCCCAATTTTTTTCCCATGACACATCTCGAACGGACCCCTCTGTGTCTTAAAGGATCAGGATACCTGTATCCAGAACCCATATGTGTTTTTGTGCTTTCATTTTCCCACCCCCAGCCAATTCGACAAACAAAATGGCAGGAGCAACCTTTTTGTGAGCTTACAGTCAGCCAATCACAATCGTTCTTTTGCGCGCAGATCCGACGAGTCCACGTCCCTATATATCTCTATTTTTGTAGGGCCTTTAATATCTCTACAAATCACAAAAAGCATGCTTTCTGGGCCAACATCTAGATTTCTGCCAAATTTGGTGTCATTCTGTTCAGCGGTTTGGGCTGTAGTCATCCTCAAAATCACTATGGGAAAATGCATGGAGAAAATGAGTCTTGGGACACCCCTCCTTTTTCTCCACCCCCGCTTGACGGATCACCCCGAAACTTTCAACACAGCACCTGAACTGACTAAAGTATAAGTTATGAAAATTAAATTTCGTGAAGATTCTTCTAGCGGCGCCAAAGTTATTGGCACAACAAAAAAGATGCTCCTTCTATGGAAACTAGGTCCTAATTATAACTACATACCGGCGAAAGGATATATATAATACTAACCTGTGACATTTTTACCACACATACGCCTTTACCATACATGCCTTTACACAAAAAATTTGTTGTAAAAGCATGCGTTGTAAAGACTTGCATGGTAACTGAATGGTGGTAGTGCCGCGGTCGTATGCATGCGTGGCTAAGTCATACAACTGCTTCCCCGTTCCACGGATACTTCACAAGTGAGATTTAGTTCTTGTCCAGTTTACTAATAAAATCTCTGATCTGCAAATATTTGAAACACTTCTCTCGTGTCAAACCAAATTGGTCCTGTATCTCACCAAAGGAGCATAATAGGTCACCGTCATGAAATATACCAGCTTAGTCAGAACCCCACAAGGGTGTATAGCAGTTAAACTTAGTGATATTATTCCTTCTATTTACTAGTCGCCAGATCTTAAATGCTCCATTCACTGTCTTTGACCTAGTCTTTTTATAATTACTCCTTTCCAGGTTTCGCAATAAACAGCCCTTGGCATCAGAACCGAATGTGAGCTTATATGTAGATAGTGCCTCAGCGAGGTTAATATTATGAGTATTGTCCAAAATCAGGATTCTCAGATGCTGCAGCATACAAACCTGTTAGAGTTGGCAGAGGTATACACTTCTGACAAATAGGGACCTACCAACTCTAGTCAGGGAAAGGGGATTACACACTCAGATAACCCCTGCTACCCCCTTGGTAGCTTGGCAGAGCAGACAGGCTTATCTCAGAGGCAGTGTGTTAAGCATTTATGACCACATACAGTAATAAAGTGAATACACTACAGATGGACACGACACAGAAGTTATTATAAAAATAGTATTTTTATATAAGGCTTAGCACAAGACCAAATAACGACAAAAATATACCACAGTCTTAATAAATACTCTTTGGAAGGAAAAATAATAGTTCAAATAAGGTTTCTTCTTGGCAAATAGTTCTTTAGCAAAGTATTCCCCTGAGCACAGTTCTCTGGCAACAATGTAACCCCCACAGGAGTCACACGACGTCGAGTCTACAAGATTCCCAAGGTTCGGCGTTGACCGCGAGGAGCGCTACGTCGAGCCTGGAGTCGCAACAGACCCCACAAGTACAGTACCTTGAGAAACGAAGAAAACGAGGATCCACGGCGTCGAGATGTCGGCGGCGAGGTCGGCGTCGATCGTGCCTCGGAGTCGGGTCAATCCGCAGCGGTGTCGAGGGATGTCGGGCCGGAGCAGCGCTCACGGCGTCGAGAAGGGCGTCGAGTCGATGCGATCAGCAGCGGCGTCGGGACGGGGTCGCTTGGAGGTGGAGCCGATACTCACTCCTCACTGGCGTTGATACCGGCGTCGAGACGGGGTCACTTGGAGCCGGGGCCGATACCCACTGCTCACTGGCGTTGCTGCTGGCGTCGAGACTGCAGATTTTCCCTTGTGTACTGGAAACAACACTTTCCAGCAATTCAGCAATTCAGTAGATGGTGAAGTCCTTTGGCCCTGTGACTTCAACAGGAGACTGGCACTCTTCCAGTCCTTGGAGATTTCCTAGCAAGTGTTCAGAGAGTACACACCAAGTTCCTCTCTCCTTGTTCCTTGGCAAAAATAAAGAAGCAGCTTTCAGGTTCCTCCACAGCAAAACAGCACTCTGGCAGAAAGGGGAGTCAAGTCCTTAGATCAGCAGGCTTATTGTCCTTGGTACAGGTTTCCTTGTCAGAAGTGATCTGAGTTCTTGGTTCAGGGGTCCTTCTCTTATACCCCTTCTCTCCTTTGTTCCCTTTGTCCAAGCAGGGAAATTCCCACCATCTCAGGTTTGTTGTGGGTGTTGCCAGGCAGAGGCACCTGGCCTATTCACTGAGCAGGGCAGAGTCCTCAGCCGCCCAGCAGGAGGAGGAGCCAGTATTGTCACTGGCAGGAGCAGGGCTATCAGTCGCCCAGCAGGAGGCGGAGCCAGTATTGTGTCAGGCAGGGCAGGCTACTCTTCCCTCACTCTATGTGTAAACGCCCCATTCACCCCACACTGACTCATTCAGACCTCTGGAGCCACCCAGCCCCTGACACACACACCAAACCAGCAGAGATCGGTAGATAGTTGGACAAGAAAATAGCCACTTTCTAAAAGTGCTATTTTCAAGCATAGAATTTAAAAACCATCCATCCTAAAGGGTGTGTTATTAAATTCTGAGTTCAGGGATACTAAACTCGACTTGCTACCATGCTCCCTGAGTCAGATAGATTATAATGGAGTTAATAATCAGTCTGCCCAGTCTGGCCTATTGGAGGCAGGTAGCCCTTCAATAGTGAAAAACGAAAATGGCTGTAATTCACTATTAGGTCATGCCACACACATCAGGGCATGACCTACCTTTTACCAACAATGCACCCTGCCCTAGGGCCTACCATAGAGGTGTCTGAAATGTGGCAAAGTGAAGGTTTAGAGACTGGTAAGTAGGTTTCCTTACCAAGTCGACATGGCAGTCAGGGACTGCACGCAGGCGCTGCGGTGGCAGGCCTGAGACACATTTTACACGCTGCTTCTGTGGGTGGCACAACCAGTGCTGCAAGCCCACCAGCAGCAGTTAACTTACACGCCCTTGGCACACGCAGTGCACTAGACTAGGGTCTGAACAGTAAGTCAACCAAGCCAATCATGGTAACACCAATCAATGTAACAATTTAACATAGGGAGCACTTGCACTGTGGCACTGATCAGCAGTGGCACAGTGCCCAAAGCAATAATCCAGCAAAAACATCGTAAACAGAGGAGGCAAACAGAACAAAATGGAGGAGAGACTCATGCCAATGATGCCAGGTCTAACAAAACCCAATAGTAAAACACAAAGCTGGGTAACACCCACCCACCTCGACTTCTAGGAAGTATCATAAATCTTAGCGCTCTGCTCGTGATTTTTAACTGTCGTAAAACACTAGAACACAAACTTTCTAGCTTGGTCAATGAGGGCTTATTAACCTTCAATGGAATGGCCCTGAACATATATAAAACTTTCGGGAGGATAAGCACTTTAACGAGATTACATCTCCCCACCAATGAGAAGTGCAAGTTGTTCATTTTTACAAGATCTTGTTTAATCTTCATGGTCAGAGGTGCTAAAGAACAAGTTACTTACTTTTGGTATCGATATATCTTTAAGAAACATAGGTTAGTTATAGATTCCTTACCTTAGAATATCCCTCAAGCGTCAGACTGGATCTGGAAAGTTTTTTCGTTAGCAGTACCCTTGAGCGTCTTTAGGTGGGGTTGGCCGACTCCGCATCGGTCGTCGGCATCATGGTCGCCGGGATGATGTCGCGGAGGTTACTTAGACATCGCCCTTGCGCGCTGACATCAGTTCTGTACACGACTTTCCATGCCAGGAACGCAGAACCATGCAAGACACTGACCACTGGTGCACAAAACTAGGGCCCTGAAAGGAGAACCTTAACCCTAGAAATCAGTTCGCAGAACGGGAAGGATGGGTGGGGCGGTAAGGAATCTATCACTAACCTATGTTTCTTACAGATATATCGTTACCGAAGGTAAGTAACTTGTTAATCTGAAAGAAACAGTTAGTTATAGATTCCTTACCTTAGAATAGATACCCCAGCAATACCAACCCCGGAGGTGGGTCTGCGAACTAAGATCACACCAGAAAGTCCTGGAGAACAGAAAGGCCAAAGAACCCGTCTCTCCGGACTTGGCTGTCTAGGCAGTAGTGTTTTATAAACATGTGCAGCGATGCCCACGTAGTTGCCTGACAGATGTCATTCAGAGGAGCTCCTTGTCCCAAAGCAGTAGTGGCTGCCGTCGCCCTGGTGGAATGGGCGCGTAGCCCCACTGAAGGCTCCTTTTTAGCCAGAGAATAACAGGCTTTAATACACAAGACGGCCTAGCTAGAGATAGTCCGCTTGTGTATAGCCCGACCTTTCTTGGCGCCCACGTAGCCAACAAAGAGCCGGTCACCCACCCGGAACTGTTTTGTGCGATCCAGATAGGAAAGAGCACGTTTTGGGTCCAGACGGTGGAGCCTCTCTTCCTCTTTAGAAGGATGCAGAGGCGGAAAAAAGGTGGGCAAAGTAATGGTTTGCCCGATGTGAAAGGAGGTGACCACTTTGGGAAGAAAGGATGGACGAGTTCTTAGGACAACCTTGTGGGATGTACAGCCAGAAAAGGAGGTTTGGATAAAAGAGCCTGGGGCTCACTCACTCTTCTGGCAGATGTGATGGCTACCAGGAATGCAGTCTTGAGAGTCAAGAGTCGTAGAGGACAGTTGTGAAGCGGCTCAAAGGGAGCGCACATCAAATAAGTCAAAACCAAATTCAAGTCCCACTGAGGCATCACGAAGGGAATAGGAGGAAAGAGACGAGTGATGCCTTTTAATAAACACTATATAACCGGTGTGAGAAGTTGGCCTGATATATGATGTCACTAGTTCTAGTGTACACCTTGTATCAGTCCAAACAACCCTTATGGTGATTGGTTGTAAAGTCAACCTTATAGACCAGCTATCCTAGTGGTAGCATGGACAAGAGCAGTCTTAGGCTAAACTCTGTATGGCATGTGAAGCCAGCTGTTATACCATTTGCAATCCCTTGAATACCAAATGAAAGGACACCACAACAGATATATTATAAAAATAGAATGTATTTATTCTAGTCAAAATACCCTCAGCACTCTTTATGAGATTCGAGGTAAGTACAACACAGTCTTATTTAAGCATACATAAGTCACACAGGTAAGTAATTCAGTTAGGCCCTAGGGGCCACGCAAACCATATACTAAGTAAGTGGTATAAGAACCACTGTCACGAACACAGGTTAGGCCTAGACCTAGGGAATCGCTGGGGCTACACTATACTACCAGTTACTAGGCAGTGGGAGGCCCACGGGATTCAGGTGCAGAGTGGAAACACTCACGCGTAATGCGTTAAAGTCGATAGAAATAGTGATGTTTAGAAATTAAGAGTTTTAGGACACTTCGGAAGGAACTAGGAGTTAGAGACTTGGAAACTAGACACTAGGATAGTCAATACCCTTGTGAGCACCGGAGTACTCAAGTTACCTAGCCCACGGGCTGCGGGTGCATAGGTCTGAACTTGCGTCGGGTTTCGTCGTCGACTCCTATGGATGCCTGAAGAAAGTTGCTGACAGGCAGTCAGTGAAGAGTGTCCGGTGGATTCCAAGGATGGAATCAGGAAGGAGGATACCTGCAAGTAGAGGGGACAGAGTCTACGTCACCAGCCAGGAGCCGGGAAGGAACCAGGCGATGTCGTGAAGATGCAGGTGAAGAGGTGAAGCTTGTCGCAGCAGCCACGGGTAACAGGAGGCGTCGAGGATGACCAGAACCAGGAGGCAAGCTGCCCCACGAAGGCTCTTGCTGTCGGCGGCGGCGATGTCGAGTTAGGACCCAACAAGCCTTGGCAAGCGCAACCCACGCAGGATGGAGGACTTGCTTCTGTCGCAGACCAGGAAGGTCTGGGGTGCTTCCCTTTCACAGGGGAGCGGATGACAGTCTGGAGGAGCCGGACCAGCAAGGCAAAATTGAAGGTTCGTCGTCACAGAGGTCGCTAGCCAACGGGCCAGCAACCGGACAACACGCGAGCAACTCAGGTGCAGAAGGGCCCCACGCAGAACACGGGAAGTGTGGGGAGCTGCTCTTCTTTGCAGATGGTGCTCGGGATTGGGGCTTCTCAATTCCCCAAGCACAGCCTCGAGGAAGCCTCAGAAGTCGCGCTAGTCAGTTACTAGACACTTTTCCCAAGTTGCCGGTCCCACATCCCTCATTGCCTCCACGGGTCTCAGCTTTGCTGTAGATGTGGATCTGGTTCGGAGGTGTCTGGAAGTCACGGCGCTGGTCAGTCTCTGCAGTCGTCCCTCGTAGGATCAGTCGCAAAGCAAGCAGCGGTCGCTGGATGGTGCCTGGTTGCCCAGAGTGGTCACTCCTTGGCCACAAGGGAGATTCTTCAGTCTTCTTCGGTAGTAGAATGTCGAAGGTCCAGAGTTTCTGTTCAAGATGCAGGTTCAGGATAATCTAAAGTCCTAGGGACTCAGCTCCCACTCTTATACTAATCTGGGGGGCTGGGTTACCTGCTAGGTCCCTCCTATGGGTGGGACCAGGGAGGGGGGTGGTTACACCCCCTTCCCTTTGTCCAGTTTCGCGCCAGGACTGGGGCTGGAGTGCCCCAGCACCGATTTGAACCGGACTATGCATGGGACACCTTGTGTGCCCCAGGCAGTGTCTTGTTTCATTCATCCCTCCCTGCCCCAATACACTAAGTCCTGTCTAGGGTGGTGCTAGCACCTCCCAAGGCAGGAAACCTATTGTCCAAGCCTCCCTCGCTGGAAGGACTCCCAGCATCAGGAGGTCAGACTTGTGTCTGTGGCAGCAGCATCCATTTTGTGATGCTGGGGCTCTGGTTAACTTTAACCGGGTAGTAGGTCTTCAACATGTCTTCTCCCTCTAGAAGGGAGGAATACTATCCTCATCGCCAGAAATGGTGTGGGGGTAGTATTCCAAAATGTTAGACACCTTACACGACATGTTTTGATAAAGCCAAACCATAGTTACCATAACCGCAAGGATTATAAGGCACTTTAAGAGTATATGGTAGGCGATATCATAGAACAGCTATAAGGACATGGTTCCGAAAGCTGCAGACAGCCTCAGCTCATGCTAGAGCACCATCTCACATGTTACCAAGCACTCTGCCTCCAGGATTGTTAAGGCCTGCCATAGGAGTGGCTGATAGGTACACGTGTCTATTGTGAGTGTAGATATAGGTATACTATATCTAAGCAAGGGGTGATTACACGACCCTGCCCCAGCTGAGAGATCAGCCAGTTGTGTCTGATTGTAAGGCCAGGCCAGGGGTGGCATAATACATGCTGCAGCCCCCGGTAGGCCTAGGGTACACCTATGCCCTGGGTACCTAGGGTACACTGTACAGGGTCCAATAAGGTGATCCTTACCAATTGGGTATGTACCTAGGGTACATGGAGTCCATTTTAAAGAGAGAGCAGATAGCCTGAGACCCTGAATGGCAGGATCTCAGGCTAGACACTAGGCAAAATGTTGGGGGTAACCATTGTCAGATATCCACCTTCCTACACCGACTTTCAAAGAACCAGACACTAAATCACATTTATGTTAGGATCTGGACTATAAATATGGGCGCATAAGTCCCACACTTCACTGAGATGTCTAGCTGATGGAAACATGACGAGGGACTATGGTCTGCTAGTCTTCTTTCTGGCTGAGGGTCCATTATCCAGGAGCCACGACCACTAGCACTGAGCCTGGATCACCAGCAAAATGCCGGACTGCCAAGACCCGTGGACGTGATAAGAAGGAGAACATCGTGACAGTTCCTGTATATGTCTCTTATTTTTATCATATGCTTGCTTTTAGAGTCTTTTAGAGTCGTTTATCTCTTTTTAGAAAGTAATTAGGCACTCACAGAAATGCTGGCATTACATCTGCCTATTATCAAGGCAAACATATTTTATTGTTTTCAGTTACAGAATCTGCATCATGGACGCACACACTTACGAAATGAGTTACTTACCTGTAACTGCAGTTATCCAGTATTGGTATCTTTCATAGATTTACATGCTTGAATCACTCCCTGTCGTCGAGATGCGAGTCCCAGGTACATTTATAAGGGTAATGTCACCTTAGACATAGAAGGTAACAGGCCTAAGGCCTTATATTTAGTAACTTATCTAAGTCCTGATTTAAAAAAGGACCAAACTTAAGAGAAAAACCAATCAGCTGACACCACCCTCTAGAACCTTCCTGGAAGGAGCTCCAGTCCCTCAGAATTTCTTAAGCACCGTGCGTATCCAGAGGTACAACTGAGAGTATTAAGTGAGCCCTTCCAAGGGAGGTGGGTGGGTCACATGTGAATCTATGAAAGATACAAATACTGGATAACTGCAGTTACAGTTAAGTAACTAATTTCTTATCCAGTATTAGGGTATCTTTCATAAATTCACATGCTTTAATCAGAATAAAAAGCAGTAATAAGCACATTTCATCATATACATAAACCATACATATACGAATAGTCAACAACTATTTCTTGAGAATAAAAAATAAACGCATACACACAGATAAATGTAAATATGCATATAAATATGAAATAGCAAATGGACAGTTTCCAATATTGGCATAACGAAGTGAAAAAACCAGAGAAATGTGCATTAGAAAGGTTAGTGGGAAGGAAGGAAGGCTCATCTTTATTGAAACAGAGGTCTTAGCACCGGCTGTCACACCGCAGCATCTTTCATCAATTCGGAATCCAAGCAGTAATGCTTAGTGAATATATGCGTCGTCATCCAGGTTGCTGCTCTACAAATGTCTGAGAGAGGCATGCCAGCAAATAATGCCATAGATGTAAAACTGCCCTAGTTGAATGGGCACGAACTTTTGATTGTAGAGGTTGACCAGCTTGCTGGTGACAGAAGAGAATAGCACTAGAGATCCATCTAGATATGCTGTTTCATTTAGGGAAAACCTTTCCTGGGTAAGCTGTAAGCAACAAAAAGCTAATTAGTCCTACGGAAGGATGTCGTTTTGTCGAGATAAAATTTAAGGCAGCGCTTCAAGTCCAAAGAATGCAAAGCTCGTTCAGCTGCTGCTTGAGAATTCGGAAAAAAAGAATTTAAAACAATTGGCTCATTAAGATCAATGTCCGATGGGACTTTAGGTATAAATTTCGAGTTGGTACGAAGGATCACTCTATCATGCTAAAATTGAATAAATGGGTTCTTGTATTGTGAAAGCTTGAAGTTCACTAACTCTTCTCGTGGACGCAAGAGCTAGGTGAAGGGCAGATTTCCACTAAAGGAATTTAAAATCAGCTCTACGTATATGCTCAAACGGGTGCTTCATAAGTTGAGCAAGTACCATGTTGAGTTGCCATGTTGGAGGTGGAGATCTCACAGGAGAGAAGGTCCTGAATAGACCTTTGAGAAACTGTTTTGTCAGTCTGTTTGACCACAAGGAAGAGCCTTTAGAAGATCTTAGAAAACGGGAGATTGCAGCCAAGTGAACTTTGATCGAAGTATGAGCCAGACCTGAATTCGCTAGATGGAGGAGATATGGCAAGACTTCTTCCAGAGATGATTTGAGAGGATGCACCTTAGCAGACCCACATCAGATGCAGAATCTTTTCCATTGGAAAGAATACGTTTTGTTGGCACTGTAGGCTCTAGCACGAGAGAGTATTTCCCTGCACTCAGGAGGAATGTATACGTTTTAAAATTCCTGGAACTCAGGAGCCAAATCGACAATCTCAGAGAGCTTGGATCTGGGTGCTGAACTTGTCCCTAGTTCATTGTGGAAAAAGAGGGAAACGGCTTCAGAGGAATCGGCCACTGTAAGGACAGGAGATGGAGTTCTGTGAACCAATGTTGGCGAGGCCACACTGGAGCTATTAGAATTAGCTTGCAGGGTTCTGCTTTCATCTTTTTTAGAACCCTGGGAAGGAGAGGAATACGCCAGACCATGCTATTGAAAAAGCATTCCCCAGAGATCCCTGTTGGGGATGCCAGCTTGCGAAGCGTTGGCATTTGGCGTTGCCGTTTGTGGCAAACATGTCAATAGTTGGTCTGCCCCACTGGGAGAAGATGCTGTTGAGAGTATCTTGGTTCAATTCCCACTCGTAGCAGGTTATCTGTAATCTTCTTAGTGAATCTGCTAATGCATTTTCCTTCCTTGGAACGTACTCCACTCTCAACAACATTCTGTGTTGAATTGCTCAGTTCCAAATTCGTTGAGATTCTTGCGAGAGGGAGAGAGATCAAGTTCCTCCTTGTTAGTTTAGATAGTACATTGTCGTAGTATTGTCTGTTCTGACAAGCACTAGAGAGTTTTATATCTTGGGCAGGAAAGCCTGAAGGGCTGGAAAGACTGCTCTTAGTTCCAAGAGATTTACGTGTAGATTCCGCTGAGAAGGTGGCCACTTGCCACTGATCTGAAGTTCCTGAAGGAAGACCCCCCAACCTTCCAGGGAAATATCTGTTATCACTAGAGGAGAGGCTTGTGGAAGGAAGGGTAACCCCTGAGACAGATGGTGAGGACGAGTCCACTAAGACAGCGAGGTGACAATTTGTGGGGGTCACTTGAATTATGTTGTCGAAGGTTCCGTTTATTTGAACCCATTGAGTGGTTAAAGCTTCCTGAAGAGGATGTGTATGTAGATGGCAGTGGGATATCAGAAAAATACAAGAGGACATCATGCCGAGCAGGGATTTGTGTAGACGCACCGAAAGAGACTTTCTTCTTTGTATGCGGCTTGCTAACGTCAGAAGTTTTTGTTGTCTTTCCGCTGTTGTATATACTCTTTATAGAACACTATCTAGGATAGCTCCCAGGAACGTAAGTTGTCGAGAAGGCTGTAGGACTGATTTCTCTGGGTTTAATGTGAGACCCAATTTGATGAAAAGCCACAGACAGGCTTTGGAAGACTTCTTCGCGGCGTTGAAGGAAGGAGCTTTGATGAGCCAGTCATCGAGATACTGGAAAACTTGGTGATGGTGTTGTCTGAGGTATGCAACAACTGGTGTTAGGCAATTTGTACAAATGCGAGGGGTCGACTTGAGCCCGAAGGTAACACTCGGAATTGATAATGTCTGCCGGCTACAGTGAACCTGAGAAATTTTATTCTGCTTCTTTTGTATTGGTATATGGAAATAGGCGTCTTGAAGGTCCAGGGATACCATGTAGTCGTTCCTATTGAGAAGCTGCAAGAACTCCTGAATGGTGACCATGCAGAATGATTGTTTCTTGAGGAATTTGTGTAGATTTCGTAAATCTAAAATTGGCCTCCACTTGTTCTTCTTTTTGCGCACTAAAAAGAAACAGGAATAGAAACCTTTTCCCCTTTGATGAAAGGGAACATGTTCTATGGCTCCTTTTTGGATCATCAATGTCATTTCTAACTGCAACAGGTGCAGATGTTTGTGAGCCAGAGGTTGAGGAGGTGTTGGCGGAGGTGGCTGTATAAATTCTAGGGAATGGCCGAATTGTATTAGTTGTAGGACCTCGTGATCTGTTGTGATTTGCTTCCAGTTTTGGAGATAATGGGAGATTTTGCCTCCTGCTTTGGTGGGAGGGGAGGACATTGCAAATCAGCAGAAGTGATGTCGTTGACGTCTGGCAGACTCCTTTTGTCGTCCTCCTTTTCCCCGAAAGGAAGATTTATTGTAGGCAGTCGCAGGCTGTTGTCTCTGAGCGAACTGCATCCTGTATTGCTGGCTGGAGCAGGAATAGGAAGGGTACCTATATTGCTGGTAACCTTCCCTATAGGATGACTAGCTTTTCCCCTGTGCAACACGAAAAGATGTTCTTTTGTACTGGATGTAGGAGAGTAGGGTCTGCTTTCTATGTTCACCCCCACTTTTTGCTTTTGCTTTACTGGTTTTCGACTTAGATGTGGCTGTGGGCCTGCTAATCAGACCCACAGCCCTGCTGTTCTCTCTCTAAATTGATACAATGTACTTTAGGTGCATAACCCATTTGGATAGGATCACCTTATTGGCCCCTGTACAGTGTACCCTAGGTACCTAGGGCATAGGTGTACCCTAGGCCTACCAGGGGCTGCAGCATGTATTATGCCACCCCTGGCCTGGCCTTCCATTATGACACAACTGGCTGATCGCTCAGCTGGGGCAAGGTCGTGTAATCACTCCTTGCTTAGGTGTAGTATTCCTATACCTAACTTACATATAGACACATGTGTACCTATCAGCCACTCCTATGGCAAGCCTTAACAATCCTGGAGGCAGAGTGCTTGGTAACATGTGAGATGCTGCTCTAGCATGAGCTGAGCCTGTCTGCAGCTTTCGGAACCATGTCCTTATGGCTGTTCTATGATATAGCCTACCATATACTCTTAAAGTGCCTAATAATCTTAAACGGTTATGGTAACTATGGTTTGGCTTTATCAAAACATGTCGTGTAAGGTGTCTAACACTTTGGAATAATACCCCCCTCCCATTTCTGGGGATGAGGATATTATCCCTCCCTTCTAGAGGGAGAAGACATGTTGTAACCTACTTACCCGGTTAAAGTTAACCAGAGCCCCAGCATCACAAAATGGATGCTGCTGCCACAGACACGAGTATGACCTCCTGCTGCTGGGAGTGATCCCGGCAAGGGAGGCTTGGACAATAGGTTTCCTGCCTTGGGAGGTGCGAGCACCACCCCAGACAGGCCTTAGTGTATTGGGGCAGGGAGGGATGAATAGAATGAGACATGCCTGGGGCACACAAGGTGTCCCGTGCATAGTCCAGTTCAAACCGGTGCTGGGGCACTCCAGCCCCAGTCCTGGCGCGAAACTGGACAAAGGGAAGGGGGTGTAACCACCGCCCTCCCAGGTCCCACCCATAAGGCGTGACCTAGCAGGTAACCCAGCCCCCCAGATTAGTATAAGAGTGGTAGCTGGGCCCCAGGAGATTAGATTTTCCTGAACCTGCAACTTGAACAGAAACTCTGGACCTTCGACATTCGACGAAAGAAGAAGACTGAAGAATCTCCCTTGTGGCCAAGGAGTGGCTACCCTGTGCAAACAGGCACCATCAAGAGACTACCCTTTGCTTTGCTAAAGTTCTACGAGGGACCGAATGCAGAGCCCGACCAGAGCCTTGACTTCCAGACTTCTCCGACCCTGATCCACATCCACAGCCGAGCTGAGATCCGTGGAGGCGACGAGAGACGTGGGACCGGCTACCTGGGAAAAGTGGCGAGTATCTTCCAGCGCAGCTTCTGAGGCACCCTCGAAGTTGTGCACCGGGGATTGAGAAGCCCCAACCCCAAGCACCATCTGCACCGAAGATCAGCCCCCACACTCCACGAGTCCTGCGTGGGGCCCTTCTGCATTTTCCTGCTTGCCGCGTCTGTCCGGTTGCTTGCCCGTTGGCTAGTGGCCTTTGTGACGACGCATCCTGAAATCTTCACCGCTGGTTTGGCTCCTCCAGACTGGCTCCCGCTTCTTTACAAAAGAGAAGCACCCCAGACCTTCCTGGTCTGCACCAGAAGCAAGTCCTCCGTTCTTCGTGCGTTCCGCTTGCCAAGGCTTGGTGAGTCCTAGTCCAACTTCGACGCCGCCGACAGCAAGAGCCTTCGTGGGACAGCTCGCCTCCTGGTCCTGGTCGTCCTCGACGTTCCCTGGTCCTCGTGGCTGCTGCGACAAGCTTCACCTCCTCGCCTGCAATCTTCACGACATCGCCTGGTTCCTTCCTGGTTCCACGTGGTCACTGGCTTGCTTGCAGGTACCCTTCCTTCTTGATCCCGGCCTTGGGATCCACCGGACACTCTGCACTGACTGCCTGTCAGCAACTTTCCTTCAGGCATCCATAGAAGTCCACGACGAAACCCGACGCAAGTTCACACCTATGCACCCGCAGCCCGTGGGCTAGGTAACTTGGGTACTTCGGTGCTCACAAGGGTAGTGACTATCCTAGGGTCTAGTTTCCGAGTCTCGACTTTCTAGCTACTCCAGAAGTGTCCTAAAACTGCTTATTTCAGAACTGTACTATTTCTATCGATTATACGCATTACGCATGAGTGTTTCCACTCTGCACCTGAATCCCGTGGGCCTCCCACTTCCTAACTGTTGGTAGTGTAGTGTAGCCCCAGCGATTCCCTAGGCCTAGGCCTATTCTATTTCCGTGACAGTGGTCCTTATACCACTTCTTTAGTATATGGTTTGCGTGGCCCCTAGGGCCTAACTGTATTACTTACCTGTGTGACTTAATGTATGCTTAAATAAGACTGTGTTGTACTTACCTCTAATCTCATAAAGAGTGCTGAGGGGTTGACTAGAATAAATACACTTTATTTTATATATATATCTGTTGTGGTGTCCTTTCATTTGGTATTCAAGGGATTATATATGGTATCACAGCTGGCTTCACATGCCATTCAGAGTTTAGCCTAAGACTGCTGTTGTCCATGCTACCACTAGGATAGCTGGTCTATAAGGTTGACTTTACAACCAATCACCATAAGGGTTGTTTGGACCGATATAAGGTGTACACTAGAACTAGTGACATCATACATCAGGCCAACTTCTCACACTGGAGGGTACCCAATGCTTTGGCTGTGTTAGTGTATTTTTTGATTCCCTGAAGGGCCTCGTCGATATGCTTACTGAATAGTTCTTGTCCATCGTAAAGGCATATCTACAATTTTGGTCTGGACTTCAAGCCTGAATGTAGTAGCCTTTAGCCATCCTTGGCGCCTTAGGTCCGCGGCTCCAGCTAACTGACAGAAACCAGTGGAAGCTATGTCCATGGCGCAATCAATTATCTCTGAAGCAGAGCGCTCGCCTTACAGTAAAACTTTTCTTGCTTCTTCCTTGATGTCTTGTGGGAGATCGTTGAGGTAAGGAGCGATGTCTGACCACATCTGCCTGTTTTAGCGCCCCAGCAGTGCTATGGAATTGGATGCTCTGTCAACGCATAGTGTAATAACACTTGCCGATGTTGTCTAGCCTCCTACCCTCCTTATCTGGAGGTGCTGAAAGTGGAGCAGATGGGATCTTTGACCTGCGTTGACCCGCCTGGGCAATAACTGATTCAGGTCTGGGGTGACCTATGAGGCAGGCAGGCGCGTCATCAGAGGCTTTGTATTTCTTGTCGAGCCTTGGTAAGACCGGAGGAACGGTGGCTGGGTTTCTCATTATCATAATGCCTTGATCCCAAATATAGTCGATAATGGGCGTAGACCCGACTTATTTTTTAAAAGGCTCTTTGAAATCGCAAAGAAAACGATGTTGGTGAGAAGGCGCTGGAAGTTCGAAGCGTCTGGCTGCTCTCTCCAAGAGATTATGAAATCCTCCAATATCCTCGGGAGGAGAGTCTACTTGAGGCGGAGATGGTTACGCTGGTGGAGGGATAATGTAGTCATCCCATTTGTCTGGACATGATTGTTTATCATGGATTTCCCCTTCTTCTTGTTGTCCTTCGTCTTCATCTGTAGATGGAAGCTGTTGCACAGGCACTTGAGACATAGGAAGGGGTGGAGGCTGACTCTGCACCACAGGAGGTGGAGAAAACGCTGGAGCCGGAGATGGTGGGGATGTAAAAAACCTTTTTGTAGTCCGTCAGCATGAATTGTAGATCAGATATCAGAGCGGAAGGAAGACAAACCATCTCTGGCTGCAATTGCTGCTGACGACGTTGGTCAGAGTAGTACGTATGTTGGTCATGGAATTGGTCATTGGAGTCTTCTTGGTATTTACCATTCAACTCCGAGGGGCTCTGGGCAGCCCCAAACAAGCTGTCTTCGTCCGAGTCCCCATCATCATCCAGTAGATGAGCTGGCACCAAGGCTTGAACCCTACTAGGAGAGGTTAATGAGGGTGTCAGTCTCTCTCTTTGAAATGTTTGCTGGGAAAATAGTTTTCCTGCTCTGGATTTTGGTGTAGTCGATGAGGCTGTCATCGGTACACATACTGTTGTCGAGAAACCATCAACGGGCATTGCTATTGATGTCTCAGACGTAACTGGAATAGATGACAATACCGTCATAGACAATGCATCTCTCGTCCTCGAGGTAGTCAACAACTCAATGGAAGAAATAGTCGTCGAGACGGTCGTCGACAGTAGACTCGTCGTTGACGCAGGCAATACCATCGACGAAGCACTCGTCTTCGGGATGGTCATCGTCTGAACCTTCGCCGATGATTTTCGGACTATCTTTATCGTCGACGACAAAGGAGCTTGACTCATCGTCGAAGACATCGTCGACGATGAAATAGACGCCGACGAGACTCAAACTGTGGCGACGGTTGACGTACACGAAGTTACTCCGATGACAGTCAGTGGAGTTCTTGTCGTCGTCGGTACTGCCATCGATGAGATGTCCCTTGACGAGCATGAGGAAGGCTTTTTAAAAGCATGCTTCACCTTTACTGGAGGAGTAAGAGGGTCCGAAGCTGATTTCTGAAAGGATTTTTTGACAGAAATCAAACTCTGATGTGAAGGAGACCCCCTGGAGGGCAGATATTGTTTCTTAGTAGCCACCAAAGACTTTTTATGCGTCTTCTTTGAAGGTTGCTACGAGGAGTGACCTGGAGAGATGCCCAGTGGTCTTTTTTTAGCCATCATTGAGGAAGATCTTGAGGAACCTTCACTCTCCTCAGAAGATAGAGGGTCCTCCCTATCTTTAAGCCTCTGCACCCATAATACCAGCCTCCCCTCACGTCCCTTTAATGTCTTTGTAGAAAAAGTGCAACATACCTTGCAATCCTTTGGTTTGTGATCAGCATAAAGGCAGTCTTTATGTGGGTCATCAACGTGTCGTCTTTTCTTACTGCAGGTACCACAGGGCCTAAAAAGGCCTTTTTGAGGTGCGTCCGACATGAAGAAATCAGAGAAATTCACTCAGGCAATGGAAATTTAGATGAAAAATACCTTGAATCCAAGAGAAAACCTGAAGTCAAGGATAATTAGAAGTTAAGATGCGAAAACTGAGCAGAGCTCAGAGGAGACTCCCTTAGCATGACGTGCGGTAGAAAATCTGAGGGACTGGAGCTCCTTCCAGGAAGGTTCTAGAGGGTAGTGTCTGCTGATTGGTTGTTATCTTAAGCTTGGTCCTTTTTTAAATAAAGACTTAGATATGTTACTAAATATAAGGCCTTAGGCCTGTTACCTTCTATGTCTAAGGTGACATTACCCTTATAAATGTACCGGGGACTCCCATCTCGACGACGGGGAAGGATTCAAGCATGTGAATCTATGAAAGATACCATAATACTGGATAAGAACAAAAGTTACTTACCTGTAAACTGTGGTTCTCCAGTATTGGTGTCTTTCATAGATTCACACGCTTGAATATTCCCCGTCGTCGAAGTGGAAGTCCCACGGTACATAACATAGCAATGTAATAATAACATAAGCCTATTAGGCCTAAAGAACAAGTTACTTACCTTCGGTAACGATGCATCTGTAAGAAACATTAGTTAGTTAGATTCCTCACCTTAGAATATCCCCAGGCGTCAGACTGGATCCGGAAGATTTTTCGTCAGCAATACCCCTTGCGCGTCGCCTGCGGCTCCGCGTCAGTCGTCGGCGTCGTGCGCCGGAATGACGTCGGAGTACTTAGACGCCGCCCTCGCGCGCTGACGTCAGTTCTTGTACATAGCTTTCCGCGCCAGGAACGCAGAGCCATGCAAGAGACCGACACTGGTGCCAAAAAATCTAGGGCCCTGAAAGGGATAGCCTTAACCCTAGATGTCAGTTCGCAGAATGGGGAGGATGGGTGGGTCGGTGAGGAATCTAACTAACTAATGTTTCTTACAGATACATCGTTACCGAAGGTAAGTAACTTGTTCATCTGAAAGAAACACGTTAGTTAGATTCCTCACCTTAGAATAGATACCCAAGCAATACCAACCACGGTTGAGGGTCTGCGAACCAAGATCACACCAGAAAGTCCTGGAGGACAGAACGGCCAAAGAAGCCATCCCTCCGGACTTGGCTGTCTAGGCAATAATGTCTGGCAAACGTGTGCAGCGAAGCCCACGTCGCCGCCTGACAGATGTCCTGCAAAGGGACTCCCCGTCCCAAAGCAGTAGTAGCCGCCGTGGCCCGAGTAGAATGGGCTCGTAGCCCAACAGGAGGGTCCTTTTTTGCCAAGGAATAACAGATTTTTATACACAAAACTACCCACCGGGAGATGGTTCGTTTGTGCACAGCTTTACCCTTCTTTGCACCCACGTAGCCAACGAAAAGCTGGCCGTCCACTCGGAACTGTTTTGTGCGGTCCAAATAAAAGGAGAGCGCACGTTTTGGGTCCAGACGGTGGAGCCGCTCTTCCTCTTTGGAAGGATGCGGAGGTGGAAAGAAGGTGGGCAAGGTGACAGATTTCCCAAGATGAAAGGGGGTCACCACTTTCGGTAGAAAGGAAGGACGAGGCCGAAGGACAACCTTGTCCGGATGAACAGATAGAAAGGAGGCCTGGACGATAGAGCCTGGAGCTCACTCACCCGTCTAGCCGAGGTGATGGCTACCAGGAAAGCAGTCTTAAGAGTCAGAAGACGAAGAGGACAATTGTGAAGAGGCTCAAAGGGAGCGCACATCAGGAATGTCAAGACAAGATTCAAGTCCCACTGAGGCATTACAAAAGGGACAGGAGGGAACGTGTGAGTAATGCCTTTAAGAAAGCGTGACACTACAGGGGACTTGAAAAGAGAGGGCTGATCAGGAAGCCGTAAGAAGGCAGAGAGGGCAGCAAGATAACCTTTCAAGGTGCCCAGGGCAGAGCCCTGCCGGGCCAAAGAAAGAAGAAAGAGGAGAACCTCAGAAAGAGGGGCGGAAAGGGGATCCACAGCCTTTGCTGTGCACCATGCCACAAATTTGTTCCACCGGCATGCGTATACCGTCTTCGTGGAGGGACGCCTGGCTGCCAGAATGATATCACAGACTTCAGGAGGCAAGTCAAATGGCATCACTGCCGCCGCTCAATCTCCACGCATGAAGGTGGAGGCTGGACAGGTTCGGGTGGAAGTCGGATCGCTCTCAGCTCCAACAAGTTGATGTGGAGGCGAGACTCCGCCGGAGACCAGAGGCCTCTGATCTCCGCCTCTCCCATATGGCCACCCCATCCCAGGAGGGACGCACCCGTCACTACGACATGCTCCGGTAAGGGTAGGGAGAGCCTTCTGCCCGTGACCCAATCGCGGTCCGTGAGCCACCACTGCAACTGCTGTGCAGTGCCCTCCGAGATCAAGACATGGTCGGACAGGTTGCCGTGATGCTGGGCCCACTGAAACTTCAGGTTCCACTGCAGAGCCCACATGTGCCGCCTGGCGTGATGCACTAGTAGGATGCAGGAGGCCATTAGCCCCAGAAGCCGCAACACTAGCCTGACCGAAACCCAGGATAGAGGCCAAAAGATGGGAATCAGGGCCTGTATATCCCGGACCCGCTGTTCCAGTGGATGAACCCGGAACTGCGCCGAATCGAGAACCGCTCCGATGAAGAGGAGCTTCTGAGAGGGGCTCAGGTGTGACTTCGGCACGTTGATGGAAAACCCTAGCAAATGCAGGAGATCCGCCGTAGTCTGGAGGTGGGAGACAACTGTCTGGGGCGAGCTCGCCTTCAACAACCAGTCGTCGAGATAGGGGAAGACTGGAACCCCTGATCTGCGCAGATGAGCTGCGACCACCCCCATCACTTTCGTGAACACCCGAGGGGCACTGGTAAGGCCGAAGGGGAGCACGGTGAACTGAAAGTGCTCCTGACCCACCGTGAACCGCAGGTAACGCCGGTGGGCCGGCAGGACGGGGATATGGAAATATGCGTCCTGCAAGTCCAACGCTACCATCCAGTCTCCAGGGTCTAGGGCAGCTAGAACCTGAGCCAAAGTCAACATTTTGAACCGTTCCTTCCTGAGGAAGGCATTGACGTTCCTGAGGTCCAAGATAGGGCGTAGGCCTCCTTTGCCCTTCTTGGGAACCAGAAAGTAGTGGGAATAACAACCAAAACCTACTTCTGAGCTCGGAACGCGCTCGACGGCCTCCTTGGCCAAGAGGGCCGAAACTTCCTCTTGTAGAAGATTCAAATGATCCTCCGAGATACGGTGGTGCTGCGGTGGCATGGCTGGAGGGGTCGTCTCGAAGGGGAGGGAGTAGCCCCTTCGGACGAATTGCAGCACCCACCTGTCCGAAGTAACAGTACGCCAGTGGAGCAGGTGATGGCGAACCCGGCCTCCCACTGGCGAGGAATGGGCCTGAAAGCTCGGACTAGGAAGGCTTTGAGGCGGATGCTGCCGGGGTGGATGTGGACTGACCGCGTCGTCCTCCAGTACCGCCTCGGCGGAAACCACTTCCGCGACCGCGTGCAGGCTGGTTCTGCGGCAGGTGGCTAGGCGGACGTGAGGAGGTGCCCCTTCCTTGGCCACGAAAGGAGCAAAAAGCGGAAGTTTGTGGCCACGGGGCCGAGAGGCCCAAGGACGTGGCCGTAGCCCGGGAGTCCTTGAAGCGAGCCAGCGCACTGTCCGCTTTCTCACCAAAAAGGCGAGCGCCATCAAAAGGCATGTCCATGAGTATGCTCTGGACATCCCCTGAAAAGGACGTGGACCGCAGCCAGGCGTGACGTCGAAGCGCCACCGTGGTAGAAATCGCCCTACCCAGCGAGTCCGTAATATCGAGTCCACATCGGATTGCATGGCGCGCTGCATCTCTCCCATCGGCCAGAGCCGAAGAAAGCCGCGCCCGGGCCTCCTCCAGGCACAGTGGCAGCACGTCCTCCACCGTATCCCACAGAGAGTGGGAATAACGGTCCAAGAGACAGGCGGTGTTCAAAGACCGCAGGCCCAAACTGAGCGAGGAGAACAGCTTCTTACCGAACTGTTCCAGTCTCTTGGAATCCCGGTCCGGAGGAGCGGACGGGAAGGAGGATTGGGAGGTAGAGGCCTGGATAACCAGACACTCGGGGGTGGGGTGTTGGGACAGAAAACTGGGGTCGCCCGGAGCAGGGCGGTGGCGCCTGGCAACGTTTCTATCCACAGGAGGGACTGTGGAGGGCTTGGACCAGGTGCCCTGCAGAACGTCAGTGAGGGCCTCATTGAATTGCAGCAGAGGCTCAGTGGAGCATGCGGAAGACTGAAGCACCTCAGTGAGGATGTTAGTCCTCACAGCCACGGCAGGCAGCTCAAGCCCAAGGGCCGCGGCCGCCTTGTGCAGCACCACAGAAAAAGCTGCACCCTCCTCCAAAGCCACAGTCGGAGGAGAGATGAATCCAGTGTCCGGTGAGGTATCCAATCCACTGGCCTCCCCCAGTTCATCTGCCCAGTCCTGAGAAAGTTGCCCCTGAAGGGCCATAGGGTCCTCAGACCCCTCCCATTCGACCCCGTCATCCGATTCCTGGTAAACAGGAGGAATGATCGGAGCCAGTCGATAGACAATATGTGTCTCTAGCGGCGTTGGATGAAGCGTCGGGCAGCGCCGCATCGGCGTTGGGACCGTACAGGGGCTGAACCGGGGATCGACGTCGACCGGAGTCGGAGGTGGCACCGGTGTCGACGCCGGCGGAGGAGGCGTAACGAGGTCGACCGGCGTCGACGGGGGCCCAGGCTCGGGCCCCTCGGGGACCTGCGGCGTCCGGGCCGGAGCCTCCAACGGCGCCGGGGCCGGAGCCGCCGGCACGCGAGGTCGCCCAGTCGAGTCCGCGGGGCCCGAAGGCGCGCCAGCGGACGTCGACGGCGGGGCCTGGCTCCTCATGGCCGAGAGGAAGGCACTGACCTCCGCCGGCGTCGCGTCAGTCCCAGGGACCGGCGGGTATGGGGACTTGCGCTGCGCCTGCGGCTTCCGCGGAGCCGCGGGGGTGGAACCACTTTCAGAGAATGCATGTAGACGAGTTGATAACACTTAATAGGCACTATTTGCATCACATTGCCACTTGATCATGATGTTAGGAAACATAACATATGATTTGCCATTATAATCAACTTGTTACCGATAATGAAGGAATGGACATGGTTTATCGTGCACTATTTACAAATACAAACAGTCTGGCTAATACACATTTGACATCACAAGATGGCGGCACTCAACAATGAATTTTAACATAGTACTGGCAGTCCGTCAACTCTGTCCATGACCTCATGAAAAGTATGTAATGCTTTAATGTTTTGACAAACGCTGTGTGAACAAGGCCGTTTAACGGGTGAAACGCGTCACGGCAGGTTTATGGAGTTAATAAACCCCCTCATGGTTACTTTACTCTGATAATCTTGGTGTGTTTTTGGTCTACGAGCGCGAATGGAACTCCGTTTTTGTGGAATATTGGATTACCGGTTTTCTCCACCGGCTTCGCGCCACCCCTCAAAGGGCTTGAACTTCGGTAGGTGGCTGTTTGGAATTATATATATATATATATATATATATATATATATATATATATATCTATACATAAACCAATCAATAAATAAAAGTACCTTGTATACAGGAGGAGGGAAGGATCAGAGGCTCACCTTATTTAAAAAGATGACGAAGGACTGCTTGTCCCACGGCTGTGTCTGTGTTGTCTGCAGCATCCAGACAGTAATGTCTCGTAAAGGTGCGTCTGCTGGACCATGTTGCCGCTCTACAGATGGATTGAAGAGGTACTCCAGCAAATAGCGCCGTAGAAGAAGAAACCTTCCTGGTGGAATGCGCTTTAACGTTTAAAGCAAGCGGTTTTCCTGCTTGTTGATGGCAAAAGGCAATAGTAGAAGATATCCAGCGTGCTATAGATTGTTTGGTGACCGGATGACCTTGTCGCATCCGTCCGTAGGCTACAAAGAGTTGGTCGCTCTTACAAATAGTAGCTGTTTTCTGAAGATAAAATTTGAGACATCTTTTGACATCCAAAGAATGCAGAGTTTTTTCCGCAGTAGTTTGAGGATTTGGAAAAAATGTTTTTAAAACAACCGGCTCATTAAGGTGGAAATCAGATGGCACCTTAGGTATAAAGGCCGGATTGGTGCGAAGCAGGACAGAGTCTTTAGTAAACTGAAGAAAAGGTGGTTTAATGGTAAATGCTTGCAAGTCACTGACCCGGCGGGAGGATGTAAGAGCCAGGAGGAGAGAAGTCTTCCAAGTGACATATTTGAGACTGACCTTGTGGATTGGCTCAAATGGCGATTTCATGAGCTGCGCCAATACAATGTTTAGATGCCAAGGTGGAGGAGGCTGACGTATCGGAGGAAACATCCGAAAAAGCCTTTTGAAAAATTGCCGAATTACTCTTGACGAGTAAAGTGAGTTAGAGCCATCTTGTCGGAATCGTGAGATTGCCGCTAGGAAAACTTTAAGGGTAGAGTATGAGAGGCCTGATTTCGCTAGGTGCAAAAAGAAAGGCAAAAGTTGTTCTGGCTTGGAATGTATAGGATGTATTTTTGCATCATTGCACCATAAACCAAATCTTTTCCATTTGAGTTTATATGTTTTTACTGCTGAAGGTGCTCTAGCTTTTGCCAAGACTTCTCTGCAATCCAAAGGGATGTCTAAATTCACAAATTCATAGTGCTCAGGTTCCAAGCCGCTAAGTGTAGAGATGCAGGATCGGGATGACAAATTTGACCGTGTTCCATGGTCAAAAGATTTGGAAGAGGACGAAGCATGATCGGTTCGCACTGAGACAGGAGCTGCAGTTCCGTGAACCAGATCTGTCGAGGCCATCGGGGGGCTATAAGGATGATGTGACAGGGTTCTTTCCTCATTTTCCGTAGAACCTTGGGGACTAGGGGTATTGGTGGAAAGGCGTAAGCATATATTTTGGACCAGTTCATCAAAAAGGCATTCCCGCATGACTTTGGTTGGGGAAGCCAACTTGCATAGAACTGGCATTTTCGGGTTCAGATATGTTGCGAAAAGATCCAGATTTGGGGGACCCCATAGCTGAAAGATGTGATGCAGAGTGGGTTGGTGTACTTCCCATTCGTGATTGGTCGTGGACGATCTGCTTAGGGAATCTGCAAGATTGTTCGACGCTCCCGGTACATGGACTGCTGTGAGAACGATGCGATGTTGAATCGCACAATCCCAAATGTTTTGAGCCTGAAGGGACAACAAAACGGACCTCGTGCCTCCTTGTTTGTTGATGTAGTGCATGCACGTTGTGTTGTCCGTACGGATCAACACCGTGCTTCCGTGAATGATGGTTCGGAAAGCTTTCAGAGCCAGAAAAATGGCCAGTAATTCTAAAAGGTTGATGTGTTTTGTCTTTTGCTGGACAGACCACTTGCCTTTCACAGTTAAGCCTTGTAAGTGGGCGCCCCAACCCTCGAGAGATGCGTCGGTGGTAAGGGTGAATTGTGGAGAGTCCGCCAGAAAAGGACGCCCCGAGGAGACATTTCTTTCGTGAGTCCACCATAAAAGAGCTCTTTTTAGGCGATGAGTGACTCTTACTAGGTCGTTGAAAGTTCCTGAGACTTGAGCCCACTGCTTGTCCAATTCTTCCTGGACGGGTCTCATCTTCAGGCGGCAGTGTGGGACTAGAGGAATGCAAGAGGACAACATCCCGAGGAAACATTTCAACTGTCGGACAAAAACGAACTCTTTTAGATGGGTAGAAGTCGCTAGCTCGCGAAGACGTTGACATCGTTCGTGCGACACAAAAGCTTTTTCTAGACTGGTATCCAGAATGGCTCCCAAGAACAGTCTTTTTTGAGCCGGGAGTAACTGAGATTTTTCTATGTTTAGTGTGAGGCCCAGGGATTGGAAGAGGGATCTGCATAACAGAGTTTGTTTGGACGCTAGTTCGAAAGACTTTGCCTTCAGTAGGCAGTCGTCTAAGTATGGGAAGATTTGTACTCCTTGTAGACGAAGGTAAGCTGCCACCGGTGCCAGGACTTTTGTGAACACTCGGGGAGCAGAACGAAGGCCGAAAGGCAGAACTTTGAATTGAAAATCCTTTCCGGCCACCCTGAATCTGAGGAATTTTCTGTGTCTCGGCAATATGGGGAGATGAAAATAAGCGTCCTGGAGATCTAGAGTTGTCATAAATTCTCCTTGGGATAGAAATGGGAGTACTTCTTGAAGGGACAACATACGAAAAGTTTGTGTCTTTATATACTCGTTTAAAGCATGTAGATCCAAAATGGGACGCCATTCTCCCGGCTTTTTCTGCATGAGGAAGAACCTTGAATAGAACCCCCTGCCCTTCTGTAACTTTGGCACCACTTTGATCGCGCCCTTTCTCAATAAAACTTTTAGGTGATTCAGAAGCTCTTTTAAGTGGGCAGGACGGGGACCTCTTGGTGGAGTATTGGGAGGAATCTTTACAAATTCCAATGCGTGTCCCCTGCGTACAATATCTAGAACCTATTGATCGGTAGTAATTTGCGACCATTTGGAGTAGAAGTGGGAGATTCGACCTCCAAGTTTTGAAAAAACAGGAGGAACTCGCAACTGTGTGTAGAGTGAGTCATTGTTTCTTGGAGGAATCCTTTCCTCTATAAGAAGATTTTCCTCTGTATTGTCTGTAGGTGGAAGAATGTTGTTGCCTATAAGATTGTTGATTTTGAGAGGAATAGCGGGTCTGTCCTTGTCTGTATTGATTCGAATTTCCTCGAAAGGAAGAAGAGGAACCACGACCACTTGCGCCTCGAAAAGGTTGCTTTTTGAATTGCAAGGATCCAAGGGCACGAGCCGTGTCAGTGTCCTTCTTAATTGCCTGAAGGGCATCATCTATATGCTGGCCAAAAAGTGATTCACCGTTGTAAGGCATGTCCAGTATCTTAGTTTGTACCTCCTGACGAAAAGACGTGGCCCGCAACCAGCCCTGACGCCGGAGGACCGCTGCACCAGCCAAAAGACGGAAGCCAGAAGAGGACACATCGACAGCGCAATCTATAATTTCTGAAGAAATTCTTTCTCCTTCTTGGAGAATTTTTAATGCCTCTGGTCTAGATGTTTCAGGAATAAGGTCAATTAGAGATGAAATGTCCGACCACATTTGGCGATCGTAGCGGCCCAGGATCGCTAAAGAATTTGCTGCCCGTACTGTAGCCGCTGCCATGGTGGAAATTTTTTTCCCTATACCATCCAGCCGTCGACCTTCTCGATCTGGTGGTGCCGACAAAGGAGACGATGGGTTTCTGGATCGACGTTGGGCTGCCTGAGTAATAATGGAATCAGGCTTTGTTTGCGAAGTTAAACAAGCAGGAGAATTGGGAGGGGCCTTGTATTTTTTATCTATCCTAGGAAGGATAGCTGGAATGGAGTTAGGAGTTTGCATCAACTTAAGGCCCTCTTGCCAGATAAAATCTATAATTGGAATACAACGGACCTGCTTTTGAGGTTGATCCTTAACATCATATAAGAAACAATCTTCCTCCCTGGTTGTCATCGGGAGGTGAAATCTCTTAGCTGCTCTTTCCATGAGCAAATGAAAACCACCAATGTCGACTGGTGGAGAATCCAAAGGAGCTGGATCAGCAGGAGATGGCGTTTGTATTTGATAGTTGTCCCAATCAGAAAGAAAGGAACCGTCATCCAGCTCGCCTTCCTCTTTGTCAGCGTCATCATCCTGTTCCTCGACAATATCTTGTATGATTTGAGGAACCACAAGATGTTGATCTCTTGTCCCTGATGGAGGTGTGACTACGGTTTCCTTATTTAAAACAGGTTGTGGAGGTGTCTGCGGCGTTGGAGAAGTATGCACAGAGCGTGGAAAACGGCGGTTGTAATCATCCAGCATATATTGTAGGTTGGAAATAAGACTTAGCGGCAATTGTGCCATAGGAAGTTGTTGAACTGGCTGTGTGTCATAAGTTGAGTAATCATCTTCATCATCTGATTCCAGACATTTTATTAGAAGCTCTGAAGGACTGCGAGCAGCCCGAAATCTATCATCTTCATATTCCTCATTATCAGATGAAAAAAGCACTTCTGGAGGCTGCGTAGGAGTGGTAATTGGCATCAGGGTATCCAAAGACGAATGTCGGCGCTGAAACAGAGAGCTGGAAGCCCCTAGTGGTACCAATTCTTGAGATGGAGCCGTAGCCGTTGTTGGCGATGGTGAAATTCGCCGTTGAGACATCGTCGATGACGAAGCCACCATCGACGACAAAGCCACCGTCGACGACGAAGCCACCGTCGACGACGAAGCCACCGTCGACGACGAAGCCACTGTCGACGACGAAGCCACCGTTGACGACAAAGCCACTGTCGACGAAGCAACCGTCGACGACGTCTGCTTCTTTCTATGCTTGATTGCCGTCGACGACGAAGTTAAAGGTAGCGTAGACGAAATGGGTCTCACCTTAACTGAAACCAACGTCGACGGTGAAGACGCCGACGATAGGATCATAGCTGGCTCCATAGACAAAGATGTCGACGTCGTCGATGTAGATGTGACGACGGCAGCTCTCGTCGACAGAGGAAGTTTTGAAGAGCTCTTCGACGAGAGAGGCAGTTTCTGAGGTAAAAACTGCGCAGATGGAGTCTTAGACGCCTGAGAATCAGATCTCGGTGGCGTCACAAATACAGATAGACTCCTGGGGGGGGGGGGGGGGGGGGGAAATCACCCCTTTTGAAGTAGAAGGTTGAGTAGTGGTCTTATCTCCATGATGTTTTTTCACTACTTTAGGTCTAGGAGAAACCTTTTGAGAGTCACTTGATCTCTTCAAAGAGGGAGCAGTTTGGATTGAAGACACACTCTCCACATCTGAAAGAGGATTCTCTGAAGTCTTCAACTTCTGTAGCCACAGAAGGAGACGCCCTTCTCTATCCTTTAAAGTTTTTTGTGAGAAGGTTCTACAAATTTTAGTCTTTTACCTGATGTTCAGGATATAAGCAATAAATACATTTCTTGTGAGGATCTTCAGAATGAAGCCTCAGTTTAGCACAACTTCCACAAGGTCTGAAGAGGGATTTCTTGGATGTACACATCATAGAGGTAATCTTCTGAGGAGATAGGAGCAAGCTCAGGGAGACTCCCTTCACACGACGTGCAGTAGAAAATCTGAGAGCCTCAGCCTCTGGGGAGGGGGTTCTAGAGGGTGCGGACACCTGATTGGCTGGATTTGGACTTAAACATAACGACAGTAATATGTTATAGAGGTAACAAGTTGTCTATCCATGAAAACTCTATGGTTTTACTTTCTTTTAGGCCTAATAGGCTTATGTTATTACTACATTGCTATGTTATGTACCGTGGGACTCCCACTTCGACGACGGGGAATATTCAAGCATGTGAATCTATGAAAGACACCCCAATACTGGAGAACTTCAGTAACGCCTTTTCTGGTAGAGACTGCATCTAACTGCAGATTCCTCACCTTGTGAATTCCCTCAGGCTACAGACAGGATCCGGAGAATTCTGAAAGCAATTCCTGCTTGCATCAGTAGGTGGTGTGCTGTGGCTCCGCGTTGGATCTGTCCCACCCCAGATGTGGCGGTGGGGCAACTATATCTGCATCACCTCCATGTGCTGACCTTCACTTTTTGAAGTCTGCCTGTAGTAACCAGAATACACTACTGTTCAGATCTCTAGATTGGAGTTGTAATATTGGACCGTGTGAGTCCATTCCACAGAACTGGGAGGAGGGTGGGTGGGTGAGGAGTCTGAGGTTAGATAGTATCTTCCAGAAATGGGTTACCGAAGGCAAGTAACTATTCTCTGAACCCAGATTCCTCACCTTGTGATTAGATACCAAAGCAGTACCTCCCCGGGTGGTACGTCTGTGTAAAGGCTCAGATCAGATGATCATAGAGGATAGGTCGGGCGAAGTTATCTCGTCAGACTTGCCGTTCCAAGTTATAGTGCTTTGTGAACATGTGGCGGGACGCCCACATAGCAGCCTCGCAGATGTCAAAGACTGACACACCGCGTGCTAGTGCTGTAGTAGCAGTCTTTGCTCTGGTGGAATGAGCTTGCGAGCCTTCTGGGGGCTGCATTTTCTTTAGTCCATATCTTAATACATGAAGCAATCCATGGAGAGATGGTTCTCTTTTGCACCGCTTTCCCCTTTTTTGTTTGTGGGAATTTGACAAACAGTTGATCATCCAACTGATCAATGTGAAAACTGAGGCCTTTTCTGAGGAGAAACGGCTGAGGTGGAGCAGTTACTCCGCCTTAGAGGGATGATTTGTAGCCTAGAAAGCTGGCCAGGTAATGAAAGGGCATGAGCACCTTCGACTGGAATGCACTTTCCTCCAGAGGACCAATTCTTCTGGGAAGAACAATGTGTATGGCTATTGGACAGACAGGGCCTGGACTTTACTCACTGGCCTTGCAGATATAATGGCAATGAAGAACATTGTCTTGATGGTCAAGAGGTGTAGAGGATAGCTATGCATCGGTTCATAAGGAGTGCACATCAGGTAAGTGAGAACCAAATCAAAGTCCCACTGCAGCATCACAAAAGGTGTTGGTGGGAACATGTGGATTAGCCCTTTCAAGAAATGCATCACATCATGTGTTATAAAGTGACAGCTGATCTAGAGAACGTAAAAAGAACAGATGCTAACCCTTAACTGTCAAACAGACAAAACAACAAGATATCAGACAAATGCGCATTCAACGGTTGGGTGTTATTGGAGGGGTGGGGGAGGGACACCAGGCAATAAACTTCCCCCGACATCCAGCACATAGAGTTTAGGTGGATGGACGCCTGGCAGCCATGATGACACCAACCATTTTGTGAGGGAGCTCAAAGGTCATCAACTGTCCCCGTTCAATTTACAAGCATGGAAGTGCATGTTGTGCAGGCTTGGATGCCAGACCCGACACTACTATGACCTGAGGTCCTCCTGAAGGGGCATGCAGATCAGAGAATAAATAGTCATGGCCAGAAGTACCGGGGACGACACTTTCCTTTCCCAGTCCGGAAGCACTGGGATGACTTGGGCCTGGTCTTGCCTGATCTTCTTCAGAATTCTGGGCAGGAGAGGTAGAGGCAGAAGGGAGCACAAGAATCCCGAGCTCCAATCTAAGTAAAAGCTATCTCCGAGGAAGGACTACCTTGGGAAAGCCAATGTACACAATTCTGGACACTGTGCGCTCTCTGGTATTGAATAGATCCAAGCCAGGATTCTCCCCATTGCTGGAAGATACCCTGTGCCACCTCCAAGTGCAACTGTCATTTATGATCCGCTAAGCAATGTCAGCTGAGTTTGTCTGCCCTGGTGTTTAAAGATCAGACAGGTGCTGGACAATCAGAGAAATTCCCTGAACATTCAGCCACTTCTAGAGACGCTGATCCTCCTGGCACATGACCCACAACACCACTCCGTCCTGGTTATTGCAATACCACATGGAAGTAATGTTGTCCGTGAGTACCTCCACCTGTTCCCCCTTGATGGTTGGGAGGAACGCCTTCAGTGCTAAGAAAATCGCTCACAAATCCAGCAAGTTGCTGTAAGGCAAGTCTCTACCAGAGACTTCTGATCTCCATCTCTCCCAGATGACTCCACCCCCCCCCCCCTCCCCTCCCACCACCCGTAACCCAGCAAGGACACATCCGTTACTACCGTCAGCTCTGGGTGGGGTAGGGAAAGGGGTCTGCCAATGGACCCATGTATCTCAGAGGTCAGGGAAGAAAAATTGGAAACATACTGTACACTAGCCACTTTGGAAATATAGGGGAAACAGACACAGCACAAATACACTTTATGGTTCAGGAATGAATTTGTATAAAACGAAGTACTTCTTTTCGGGAAGGGCATTTCTTTCTGGAGCGACACTGGGTGGCCACAGAATTTAGGATGGATACATTACTTACCTGTAATCCTAGTTCTCTTCCAGGGGTATTCTCAAAGTCATAAGCACTGAATATTCCCTCCCATGTGCGGGGACCCCGGAAAATAAAAATTATATATGAAAAACATATAACAGGAGGCTAAACAATGTATTTACACACGTAAAGACTGTATTTGCCAATATATATAAAAACACAAGAGGGCAAGTAGCACTTGAACTCTGTTTTTTAATTAGCAAAGTACTTATAAATGGCAAACTGCAAATAAAGTAGATATTGTTAGCCTGCAGGCTGCATTGTAAACCAATAGCATAGAAAATGAAAGCATTTTCAACAAAAACTGGCACCGTGCCTTTAGGCCAGCCATGACCCCTAGCTTCCCATCATGCCTTAGGTGTGACAGTTAGGTCAGTTGTTCTTTGCATAACCCTGAAGGTCATGGCACAAAGATATTCTTTAACACTTCAGTAAAGAATCTCATTTGCCTGGGGAGGCGGGTGGGTTGCTTATGACTTTGATGAGGATACCCCTGGAAGAGAACTAGGATTACAGGTAAGTAACTTATCCTTCTCTTTCAGGGGATCCTTATCAATAGTCATAAGCACTGAATAGAATAGCAAGTCCATCAACCACCTGCAGGCAATTGAGAGTAAAAAACGACCCAACATATAATAACAGCCGAAATCAGCTGTTGAACAGATTCCTCAAGGAGGCCTGGCCTGCTTGGGTGTCTGAATCCAGACAGTAGCGCCTCGTAAATGTATGGACGGGCCTCCAAGTTGCCGCCTTACAAATCTCAGATATGGGCACGTTATGAGGAAAAGCAGTAGTAGCTGCTTTTCCTCTGGTAGAGTGCGCTTTGGGAGTAAACCTGTTGGAAATACTCCACTCCCACACCGGAAAGAGGTTGGTGGTAACGGGGTCTTTCCAGGACATACAGTGGTAGCTTGGCTCGAGTGGTCAGGAATCAGGCACCGTGCTAAGCATACGACATACCCATACAATAACCATGCGTGCATCCGTTCCAAAAACGACTCTACACCGTAAAAATTATGAAAATATCTTTCTTTATCTTCTTTTTCTCTTAGTTGCTGATTAGATAAATAATAACACAATCACAATATACAAGGCTTTTTAACCCCTTCGATGCTGCGCAGATTCCGCCGCTGTGCTGACGGAATCTTGCGCGGGCGTGGTCATGACGGAATGGTTCCGTCATGAGCACAGCTCAACCGTGGGTCATGACGGAACCATTCCGTCATGAGCACCGAAGGGGTTAAATAGTGCAGGTCAAATAAATACTGGCTTAATGATTCAATAAATAGGGGTGATCATAAATAAGGAAGGCATAAATATAAGTGCAAAACATACAGGCAATTAAATATTCTGAGGCAATAAATACTGCAAACCAATAAATATTGTGCGACAATAAATACTGTGGAACAATAAATACAGTGAAGCAATAAATAGGTTAAATACAATAAATACAGTGCCCTCAATAAATAATTAAAAGCTGACAGTGACACTCATATAATCAGATCACATTTGAGATTACTATGGGCTGATTTGGCCCAGGCCCAGCTTGTGGTGATGTGAAAGGCTTGAGGGTGTCTACTCCCTGGCTTGAACAAGGCTGAGGCCTAAACTGAGGTAGATCAAGGGGGGAATACTAGAGTCCTGGCTCTCTCACTCTACACAACCCCTCTGAATTAGTCTCAGCTCACCCCTGGCACAGTCCAGCTGGTTCCAGCACCTCTCTAACCCCTAGAGTAGTCTCTTAGGATTCCACAGGGCCTTTGGCGCCCTCTATTCCACTTACTGCCCTTTTTCTGAAGCTCCGACGCCGCTGGAGTCGTGTTGACGCCGTGAGGCGGTTCCGGTTCGATGTCGGCGGCCTCGGCACAATGTCAGTTCTTGACGACGCCGGTAGGCGGTTCCGGTTCGATGTCGGCGGCCTCGGCTCGATCTCGACCTCCGATTCGATGGCGTCGGGCAGTCTTGGCTCGATGTCGACTTCGGGCGGCTCCGGTCCGATGGCGACCTCTGGTTCGATGACGTCGGCCGGCCTTGGCTCGATGTCGACTTCCGGCGGCTCCGGAGTGCGATCCCCACTCCCGACCTCCGGTGCTCCTCTCCTCAGGTTTCCGGCGACTCCGGAGTGCGACCTCCACTCCCGACCTCCGGTGCTTCTCTCCTCAGGTTCCGGCGACTCCGGAGTGCGATCCCCACTCCCGACCTCCGGCACGCTTCACCTCGGTCTCCGGCGACTCCGGAGGGCGAACTTCACTCCCCCGTCGGCGCCGCTCACTCGACCTCGGGTGACTTCCTCCTCGACCTCTGGGACTCCTCACGACCTCCGTCGGCGCCCTCTCTCGACCTCTGGCGGCTCCGGGTACGACGTCTGCTTTTCCAGTCAGCGCCGCTTCTCCACCTCGGGCTCCGGGTCTCAGGCTTCTCGACGTCGGACTCCAGGGAAACCAGTATCCAGGTCAGGATCTTGCTGTTCTTGGATTCTAAGGCCTGTTCCTGCTGTCCAGGTCCTTAAGATGGTTTTTCTTGCTTCTTCCCACACAGGGCTCCAGGCTGGGCTCAGTCAGTAGGGACTAGTATCAAGGGTGGGTTTATGGACCCCACTCCAGGCACAAGTTTCCACCCCTGCTGCCTCACTCCTTCCTCCTTCAGGTTTCTGCTGCTCTCTCTTCACCAGTCAGGTGCCAACTGCCAGCTCCAACTGCCAACTCTCTGTCTTAGCTTCCCAACATTCTAAACCGCCTCCAACTGTCACAGGGTTCTGGAATGTTCTGGAAGGTGCTAGTAGGTTCCAGTGGGTGCTGGTGATGTCACAGGTGGCCACCATTTTGTGCTCCAGGCCCTCAGACAGAAGTTTCAGGGGTAGATAAAATGGCTCCCTGAATCTGCAGCAACACTAAAAAGTCTGGTGGTTCCCAAAAAGGAAAAATTCAAACAGGGTTTGAGGCAAAAGTGGGACAAAATAAATAATGATGAGGAGGGACCACCCAAAGGGCTGACAGGTCTAACAAAACCCAAGGGGCTTCTGCGCTAATTGATAAGCAAGTTTTATACATGAAACTATCCATCTGGAGATGGACTGCTTTGAAGCTGAAAAACCAGTTCTGATCGACCCATAGTTAACAAATAGTTGATCAGATTTTCTCATAGATCTGGACCTATCCAGATAGAATTTTAAAACCCTTTTCAGGTCCAGAGAGTGTAAGGCCCTCTCAGCTGGAGTGGAGGGATTGGGAAAAAAGGTGGGTAGAGAGATGTTCTGATTTACATGAAAATCTGATACCACCTTAGGAAGGAAAGAGGGATTCGTTCTCAACACAACCCTATTATGATGGAACACTGTATAAGGTTCTTTAGAGCAGAGAGCCTGTATTTCGCTCACTCTGCGAGCCGACGTGACCTCTACCAAGAAAGCCGCCTTCCAAGAAAGATGTTGCAAGGTTGCTCTGTGTATGGGTTCGAAAGGCGGACCCATCAATTTGATAGCACCAGGTTTAGCTCCCAGGGTGGTGAAGGAGGCCGGACCGGAGGGTAGACCTTCTTTAAACCCTGTAAGAAATCCTTAACAGCCTGCAACTGAAATAAGGAAGGTTGAGAAGGTGAGCGTCTTTATGCAGTTACCGCTGCTAAGTGCACCTTAATGGAAGAAAACTTCAACCCTGCTTTTGCCAGATAAAGTAGGTAAGGAAGGATGACCTCTTCCTGACCCTTGGTTGGATTACAATTGTTTTGCACACACCACATATAAAACCGCTTCCACTTGCATGCATTCGAATGCCTCGTGGAAGGTCTTCTTGCTTCCTTCCAAATAGACATACAGTCCTGCGGTAGTCCTAGGTGGCCATATTGGAGGACCTCAGGAGCCATGCTGTCAAGTTCAGTGAGGGAAGGTTGGGGTGATGAATCCTCCCGTTCATCTTGGACAGCAGGTCCGGTCTGCACGGCAGCTTCCTGTGAGGGCATTCTGATAGGTGCAGAAGGTCCGGGTACCACCATTGTCTCGGCCAGTCCGGGGCAATCAGTATCATCCTCGTGCACGAATGAGACAGCTTGGTCACCACCTTCAGGATTAGCGGAAGAGGTGAAAAGGCATACACAAATGCCCCTGACCAGTCTACCAAAAGGGCATTCCCTTTCGATCCTGGTCGGTAGAACCTTGAGGCGAAGTCTCGGCATTTCGAATTTTCGTCATCCGCGAAGAGGTCGATGGTGGGACGACCCCATGACTGGAAGATGTCGTCGACGACTTCGTCGTTGAGAACCCAGTCTTCTCTGTCTTCGAAATGACGACTGAGAGCATTCGTTCTCACGTTCTGTTCTCCAGGCAGGTGGACTGTTGTGACTGACAGATTCTGTGCCAGGAGCCAATGCCAGAGTGTTTGAGCCTCCAGTCAAAGTATGCGTAAGCGAGTTCCCCCCTGTTTGTTCAGGTAGTACATTGTGGCTGTATTGTCCATCTGTACTATTACTGAGCTTGCCTGAATCGAGGGAAGGAAAGCTTTGAGGGCTAGGTGAACTGCTCTCAGCTCTAGCATGTCGATGTGGTAGGATCGCTCTTTTGGAGACCATAGTCCTTGAGTATGGAGAGGACCCATGTGGGCCCCCGATCCCTGCAGTGAGGCGTCCGTGATCAACGTCTGAGCAGGCGGAGATTGATGAAAAGGAATTCCGACTTGCATATTTCCTTTTCTCATCCACCAAGGTATGGAAGCTCGTGCCATGTTCGATAGACTTATCTTTTCGTCCCAGCGAGCTGTCTGTTGGCCCCACTTGTCCCCCAGATCCAGCTGAAGAGGATGCATTCGTAATCTGGCATTGGGAACCAGGAAGATGCAGGATGCCATCGACCCTAGCAGGGAGGCAATCCAACGTACAGGCAGTTTTCTGTTGAGTAGAACCAGCTTGCATTTCTGTATGAGGGAACACTGTCTCTCCTCCGAAGGAAACACTTTTCCTACCTCGGAGTCTAGCAGAGCTCCTAATAAATGGTACCAAGGGAAGCAGAGGTTTAGATGCTGCTCTCTAGTGTACAGTTTAAAAAATCACAGAGGACTTACTTTGACGAGTAGGCATAGGGATACCCAGCTTTACCGCCCCTCTGCCAAGAATGTCCTGAAAAGTGTAGATGTCGTCCATCAGAGAGACCCTCGATGGCGGACTGTCTGTCAAAGTAGGCGAGTAGTCTCTGTGGGACGTACGAGTGGAAGAACAGGACATCGGGGATCTGCGCGGCCTCCTCCTGCTTCTTGATCTAGACCTCCTTCTGTGCGAGGGCACAGGGGTGCGGCTGCGAGCTCTAGCTCTTGAAGGAGATCGTTCTTTATCCACTGCCTATATTAGACGAGCCAACGGAGATCTGTGCCGAGGGCTCGAGTAATGTTGCTCCGCCGTGACCTTGTCAGTGGCCCATGACCTTGTCAGTGGCCCAGTGATGCAACGGCCAGAACCATCGCGGTGACAAATGGATGGAAGACTATCTGCGTCTCTCTCTCCCCTCATGTGACTCCGCAGGAGGGGGATAGTTCACCTCTTCATGTGCAGACCTGTTTGGTGAATCTTGGTATCCCCCTGACACTGGGCTGCTGGAAGTCGAAATCACCACCTCCGGTGATCTTGATGTTGACCCTCGTTGAGAACTGTGGGAGCCTGAAGGTGAGGATGATAGGCTCACTGGAGGTGAGGCGTCTCTGGAAGGACGCCTTGACGTTGATCTAGAGCGTCTGTGCGCCGACTGTCATCTCAACGGAGACGTATGCCTCGACGTTGACTTTCTTCTCTTAGAAGGTGGACTTGATCTTGCAGTAGAACGTCCTCTCGACGTCGAACGTCTCCCTGACGCCGATGGAGTGCCATGTTTCGACGTTCTCTGCCCCCTCTCAGAAGACTGCTGCCTCGACGTTGACCGGCGTTGGGCTGCCAGCGACGGAGACTTCTGCCTCGATGCCATAGATCCTTGTACCGATCTCGGCGGCGTTTTGTTACAACATCGATGATGTAGTAGGGCGGATCGACGTCGAAGTGCTTCGACCTGACTTCGGTGGAAACTTCTGCTTCAACGCCGAAGGAGATGTCCTGTGTCTCGATGTCGAAGATTGATGGACTGATCTCGATGGAGACCCGTGCCTCGAAGTCGATCGCCGATGATGAGGTGACGACGGAGTGATGTGCCTCGATGTCGATCGCCGATGATGAGGCGACGATGGAGTGATGTGCCTCGACGTTGAACGCCCAGCCGGCATCGACGGAGACCTGTCTCTCGACGTCTAGCGTCGCCTGGTTGACGTTGACGAAGGACCTGTTATCTTCGTCGACGATGATTTTGTTGTCGAATGATGATGCGCCGGCATCATCGAAGTCTTCGACGCCGATTTCTTCGTCGTTGGCAGCTTCGACGTTGATCCCGACGCCGATGGAGAACAGGTCGGGACTTTTTCTCTCGACGTTGACCGAGTTCTCTTCTTCTGCTGCCTCACAGGAGACCTACCTCTTTCAGACAGGCCATAAAGTTGAATCCTCTCCCTGTACTTGATGGTCCTTCTCGACAACTTCTTACAATGATGGCAGTTGTTAGAAGAGTGAGACTCAGGGAGGCAGAGAATACACACAGGGTGTGTATCTGTTCTGGCCTTCTTCTTGCCACAGGAAGGGCAAGGATCGAATAAAGAAGGCATTTTTAAAGAAAATAAACCATTTCTGGGACACAAAAAAGGTACCACTCTCACTCTAAGGCAAAAAGACGTCGAGTGAAAGCACAAAAAGTAGAAAATTATCAAATATTTTTTGACAGAAAGTCCAAAAAAGGAACAGCTGAAAATCCAGGGTCCTGACTGAAGGAGCCGGCAAAAACAACTGACCTAACTGTCACCCCTAAGGCATTATGGGAAGCTAGGGGTCATGGATGCCTTAAAGGCACGGTGCCAGTTTTTGTTGAAAATGCTTTCATTTTCTATGCTATTGGTTTACAATGCAGCCTGCAGGCTAACAATGTCTACTTTATTTGCAGTTTGCTATTTATGAGTACTTTGCTCATTAAAAAACAGAGTTCAAGTGCTACTTGCCCTCTTGTGTTTTTATATATATATTGGCAAATACAGTCGTTATGTGTGTAATTACATTGTTTAGCCTCCTGGATGGGCGCTGCATTGATACGAGAAATGAAAAAAATAAAATAAAATAAATATATATATATATATATATATATATATATATATATATATATATGTGTGTTTTTTATATATAATTTTTATTATTTCCGGGGTCCCCGCACATGGGCGGGAATATTCAGTGCTTATGACTATTGATGAGGATCCCATGGAAGAGAACTCTTCTTACTCCAGTCTCCAAGGTGAGAAATCTGGGCATCATTTTTAATTTTAAACTTTCTTTTTCCGAACAAAATAACACGCTCACTTCCAATTGCTTTTATCAGCTAAAAACGCTAAAGAAAATCTTGCCTTTATTCCAACAGAACTGCAGAAATATGTTATTTCTCTGGTCTTATTTAGACTTGATTATTGCAAGGGCCTCTACTTGGGTTCTTCATGAAACTGCAAAGGATGCAGAATGCAGCCGTCAGGCTCATAAAAAACATCAGAAAATGTGGCTCTGTTTCTAATGCTTTGGAGGAGCTTTGCTGGCTCACTTTAAAGAAGAGAGTAGCATTTAAAGTACTGTGTATTGCACATAAGTCACCCCATGGTATTGGCCAAGACTACTTTAAGAATAAATTCTCATGGTATGTCCCTGGAAGATGCCTACACTCTGCTACCTCCAGAACAGTCAGGTTTCAGAAAATTTACACTGCCTCATGGAGTGGTAGAAGCTTAGTACACTCAACTTGCAAGTTCTGGAGCACGCTTCCTGAGTATTTGCGAAATCAAACAAATTTTTTGATCATTTGAAAACAGCTCAAAACTTGGATATTCCAACGTTCCTTTTAGTTGTATTCCTCTCTCAATTATGATATCCTTCTCTGTGCAGACGCCTGCAGGCATACATTGCGCTCTATAAAATAAATAAAATTACCACCAGGAAGGATTTTGATCGGCTGTAGGGGGGTGGGAAAATTCCTACCCTGGTACTCTGGAAAGCTGGCATGGATGGGAGCATGCAAGCTGAACGTACTGTGTAGAGGGCCAAGTGTTGCCAGCAGAAATTTGACACAGTTTGGAGACTGTCAAGAGATTTCAGGGACACGGGTAAATATCTCTGGTTGTTACAATATCTGCTATGCGTAGTAATTCTGATTTTACTGAACTGGGAATGTGTGCTACTACAGTGTCGAAATGTTTTCAAGCTGGTGTGTAGAACACTTACCGATGACGATGAACCATGAAGGGAGACGACCAACATAGATGCAAGCTGAAGGAGGCCTGATGCGCCATCAAGAAAAAAACCATCAGAGTTCACGAACCCTTAGCGTTGGGAGGCCAGAGCAAGCTGAATGCAACCTGGTTCTCATGCCGGCTGCCATTGGGTGGGGTTCGACTGTTCAAAGCAAGCAGGCCTGCTACGGACTCGCATGAAAGTAGCACTGTTAAAGTTGACTCTTGAGACCAAACTACGGTTGTGTCACATGAGCGGCATCTCAGAAACACCTCCAGTATCAAATGGGAAATAAATAGCCTCACTATACATGGACAGACTGACTCAGGGTACCCCCGAGGACGATGCCAGTGTGTCGACCTTAAGAGATAGTGGATATTATTTAGAGTGTTGTCTTGTGTGCTCACATTACAATAATCATTCTGTTATAAATGTGGAAGTATTTGGCTGGACATTCATCTTACGGCTGCTATTGCATGTACTTTAAGTCTTGAGCTAGTTTATGCCTCACACCCATCGTCCCCTCTAAGATCCTTGTACTGCGCTACCAATGAGAGTCAGGTGCTGAAAGGAGTAGCACTCAGTTACTCAGGACCCCACAGCTTTGCTGAGCAACTCCTTACATTGTGGCTCTCTGAAAGGGGTTTGGACATGTGTATTGTACAATATTCTTTGCTTCATTTGTTTAGCCTTTTTATTACATAAGTATGTTTTCTGTCAACATTCAAAAGAGTAACACAGAGCAAACTTGAGATCCTCCTAGCAACCTCTTCGTGAAAATACTGCTTGAGAGGCAGCTCTTCTGTACATCAAAGTCTTCTCTTTTTTCATGGTTGCTAGCCAGACCATGAGAATCAGAAAACGATACCTACAGCAGGAAAGGTTTAACTTTTGGTAAGCAAATTCAAGTGTCCTTCGCATTAAATTTAACAATCTACCTTAGGACACTGAAACAAAAACTTTAATAAGACCTCTATTCCACAAATGCTTTAAAAAGAACTTCTATCCCGATGTCTCCAAGCTGCTAAATTTCCTCTTTACAGATTAGAAAGTGAATGATTTTTAGACTCTTTACAATAATAATTATTTTACAGATTTACCAGTGCCCGAAGCCCATAAAAGCTCCAGGTAAACATTGGTATAGCAAGCAGTTTAAAGCTTTCCTCTTGCCACAAGCACCACTGTGGCGGTCAGATATATAACTCCTGCACTCATTTTTCTATATGCCAAGCCACAAAGTAAGCGAGCTACAGGAGATTAAATACGGATTCACCATTTCTTCTTGGTCGTTTATGCTATGTGGGAAGCATGTCTTCTTTCACCTAAACTTGCAGCCCTGTGTCTCCCTTTAGGCACTTCTCAGATCACAATAACTGCAACTCACATAGAAAGCATTCCGAAAACGAGAACAATCCAGTACAATACTTTATACAAAGCATTTACGTATTAAGGAGAAAAGAGGATGCTGATAGTCTGTGGGCCCATGTTTAAAATTGTTTGCATTTATTAGGCAACATCAGAGGAGCTCCCAGATTATTCAGAGTTAAAACAATTTGCAAACAAACCTGAAGATCTGATATACCATCTTCAGTGAAAAACTGAGTCCCAAGTTCTTCTTTTTCCCAAGCATCTAAGACCAATGACTTTCTGACTTTCTTCACTGAAGATACGTGCTGAAAAGATTAATTCACAAATCAAACTAAGGAAATCAATGATGAATGATTATTTGTTGTGGTATTTGTATATGGTGATGGAGTTGTACCTCTGGTTTACAGGTTTTACAGTCACTTTCAGCTTCCTCCCTGAGGAATACGTCTTTTCCAGTTTCTTCCTTGAGCACCTCTCTAATGTCTTCTTCCAAAAATGCCAGAGGCTGCGACTACACCATTAAAAAAATTATAATTAGTTGTGCATTTACATTTCCAAATGTACTACTATTAGACATGTCGTTTCTGTATCTGCTTGGACAATGGATCTCATGTACTGTAAGGAAATACTACTTACTTCAAGTTGTAGTTCTCTGTCATGGGTATTTCATTTGAATCCATATACAGTGGAATATCCCCAGAACACTTGCTTTTTCACAATACATTTTTAATATGAAAAAAGCATTAAATAAATGAAAACATGAGTCTAAGAGGCAACATTTTAAAATGTCCAAGTAATCAATCAGATCATTCGATTCAAAACAGGTTTTAAATACTTTGTTAAATGAAAAAACAACAAACAGGCTGCCAGACTTCCCACAAGGCAGTGCAGGACCAGTCAAAAAATACTTTATGACGGCAACTCAGTGAAGGAATCTTGACCTCACTGAAATTTCCGCTCATCTTTTGGAAATAGGGGGAGTTGTGTGGGGGGAGGTTTATGGATTTACTGAGAGAAATCAAAAGAAAAGTAAGTTAGGGTCTGATTTAGAGTTTGGCGGAGAGATTACTCCATTACAACAGCAGTGGTGTACCCTATCCCCTACACTCAAATTTCGCCCACCCAATTTTGAGGTGGACGGACAAACAGTATGTCTACGATGAAGCCTACTCTAACGGAATAAGAGTTGTGGCAGGTTAGCCATCCGACCAGCTGCCTTTTTAGTGGCCAGTCAGTTTTTTGGTTTTGACTGCCCATCACTTGAGACAAAGACAGTAAAATAAATATATTTAAAAAAACGAATCCCATGATGTGGGGGTCATTAGTTGTACTTTTTTTAAAAACCAAAATCCCACTCTGGTAGTTTGCTATTGAAAATAAATAAAACTTGGAGAAAATTTGATTGCCGTCCATCATGTTTCACAGAGCCTTCCGTCAAAGGTTTACAACATTGACAGGAACCGCCATGATGGTGGTTCTTGACAATGTTAGGAGACATCCGCGGGGCCGGAGGATGTCTCTAAACTTGGGGAACAGGATATCAGGCAGAGTGACAGAGTAATTTTTTCTGTCGCCCTAATGGACAGTATTCCATCCTCCAGAATCGTAATCAGGCCCTACTTGTAATCCTAGGTCTGCATTGTAGAAATCTTCACTACATTTATATATGTTAGAACATTCTTGCTTGCGTGCGAGGACTCCAGAACACTCATAATATATTCACAAAAGTATTTTTTTTTCTTTTTAAAAGATGCTCATCTGCTATTTTAAAAATCCAGGCAAATGCAGCCAGAAAGGTAGAAAATATGGTAAAACTAAAAAGACACAGGTAGTAAATATGGTAAAGCTAAAAAGACAAACTGTTCCCTTTTAAAAGCCAGTAGCTTCCATGTCTCATCATGTCTTACACTGACAGGTGACTCAGAGGCAGTTTCTCTTAATGGCCCTGGATGCAATAGTATCAAACTGTATTTTGTTTTTCAAGAAAGACTGGGGAGGCAGGAGGTCTGTATGACTTCTGTGCAGATTTATAAGATTCTGATCTAGGGTTACCAATAACTAATCATAAGCCATAGATGTTAGACTAGAAAAGCAATAATTTCCTTCAGATTCTTTGGTCTCAACTTCACAAACACAAAAATTGATAATGCAATTAGTATTTTAGACAAGCTGGATGCACGTGGGTCTAAACCGAATTGCCTAGCGATTGTATGAATCGATTTCTATGCCCCAGCTACATAGCCTAGTTAAAGAAATATTCCTCATCAACACAGTTGTAGACATGCTTCTCCTGGTAGAATGACCAGGCTTGCTGTCAAGTTCTTATTAGAAGACAGGCAACATAGAATAATGCATGACACTACCCATTTCAAAAGGGACTGTTTCGATATGGCCAAACCTGTATGCAGACGCTCATAACTGACAAACATCTGGTTGGATCTATTAAGCTCTGTGCATAGAGTTATAAGAATCTTAAGACACCTATTACGTCAAAGGAAAGCAAAGATCTCTGCCAGTATAAACGGGTTATCAAAAAACTTGTGCAAAGAAACATTGATTAATGTAAAACTCTTATAGTATTTTAGATGGAAACAAACATGCCTTCCTATGACTACCCTGTTGCAGTGAAAATCTGTATCAGGTTCCACTGCTGAGTGCATACAACTCACTCACTCAATCATCAGCAAAAGTGATTTCCACTAGAAAAGCAAACATTTCAATAAAGCTTTATTTCCAGACTTGAAAACAGTGCCATTAGTTTATTCAGTACTAGATTAAGCTCCATGGTGAGCATGTCTTCCTAATTGGAGGGTTGACCTTTTGTCAACCCTTCAAAAAAGGATTTTATAAGAGGGATTGTCAAGTAAAGCATAAGATGGTCTTGCGGAGAGTCTTAATATCTTCCAAGTTGTCCATGTAAGGCTTAGCAAGGTTTAAATGGCCGTACAGTTCGAACTGAGGAGTCATGCTGTCAAGCACAGTTTGCCTTTGGGATGGAAAAATTGCCTCTGAAGGGTGGGCAGCAGAATATGTCTGCATCAGGAATTTTGTGTGGTCTTATTGACACTCCAAACCAACAGAGGGGCATCAGTACCAACTATTTGCAAAGGAAGATTCTGATGAACGTACTTGTTTACCAGATTGCTCTTCCTGCAACAACATGGAAGAGAATGTTACTCATGAAAGATATAAGAGGGTTGTCGTCCCAGCTGCACTTTCCCTGAGACCATTGCCATTCCAGGCACTGTTGAGAAGATCTCATGAAGTTTTGCAATTAAATAATGAAAATGCAGGATGTGATTGATCCTAGTAAGGAGGAAATTTTGGTGACCCTTTAAATTTATCAGCTTACAGCTGATTACATTTTTGCGAAATGGTAAAATTTCATAAACATTTTCCTCAATTTGGATACAAAGTAAGCGCTAGGTAAGATAAAACCTAGTCTGGATTGGGACACCGGAAGGCTTCTTAAATGAAGGAGAGGAACCATTGTTTGGGAGTTCTGACTTGATTTCTGTGGGTTGCGATTTTGATATGTTAGTCACCCAGATAGATCAAAATATCCTGCTTGCGAAGAAAAGCAACTACCACTGCCACACACCTGGAGAACGTTCAAGGAGCTGACTTAAGTCCAAATGGTGGAACTGGGTAGTAACAGCGCATATTCCTTATTATAATTCTCAGAGACTTTGTGTTTCCTTCTAATGTTACGATAGTAAGCATACTGTAAATCCACAACCCATACCCAATTCCCCTGCTTGAGCTGTGGTGATATCTGGTGAAGAGCCAGCATTCAGAACCTCTCTTTTGTGATCCAGTTGCCCATTTGTTAGAAGTCTTGAGGTCCAAGATTAGCCTGCACTCTATTTTAGACCCTTTTTAGAAAGATAGAGAACCTAGATAAATCTAGTGGAAGTGGTTTAATTTGTTTTAGTAATAGCATTGCTTCTTTGTGCACTAAGGATGGAATTGTAGTGCTATTTTTGGTGGACTGGGCGGTAGTGGCATACCGAACCAAACTTCATATCCACTTTGCACGAACTGAGCACTCATTAGTTGTAGGTGATGTTTTGCCACACTTCAAGATGATTTTGGACATTTCACACCCTACCGAGAGGTGTACAGGGGAAGGGAAGTAGGGGAGTCATGTCCTAAATTTCTTAGTTCCCCCCTATCTAGGAAGATTGCTGTTAAAATCTCTAACCCCCGAACTTCTCTGATAGTATGAAGACCACATATTTGTTGTGGTCGGTATGACCAAAGTGGGGATTAAACACTCTGGAATTAGTAGTAGCACTGGTCTGGGTGCTTGAAGGATGACTTGCAAATTGCAGTTTTCTTCTCTAATCCCACAGTCTTGGAGTTCAGCCTCATTGCTCATCCACATTTCCTCGTCAGTTTGTGGTATGAAAAGTACAGAGCCAGAAAAGAGGAAAATTCGGATTCTTAACAAGAACTTAATTTCTTAGAGATGTCAGAGACGACCAGGAAGTTTTTATGACTGTAATTCCATGGCAATGCTCTGATATAGCAAAGTCAGCTGTATCTATAGCAGCACTCATAACATGTAAATATTTGCTATTCATGTACAACCTCGAAGAAATTCTGTATGATCCTATGAGCTTATGATAGGTTTGCCGCAAATTAAGAACAGTTTCAATCATATGGCATATCTTCCAAATAAAGAAGTTGCACTCATTTGTAATCTGTTTCAATTAAGCAGCAACTATACTTTTATTCTTCCTGTGGAGAGACAATGATGTCTCAGGCGGTGATGCAAGTCTTCTGCAAAAAGCAGACACAATAACAGAGCCTGGATTTGGATCAACTATGAAGAAAAGCGGAGTCTCTAGGGTTGGTGTCACCCAGTGCGGTAACTTATGGTGTCATCCCAGGACAGGGTGCCACGCTCCCAAGGACAAGGGGGGGGGGGTTTGCGTCTGTGGGGCGGGGGCATGTCCGTCAGATCTACCGTCACTCTGTACTGTGTCTGCAGGGTGCTTCGTGTCCCACCGTGAATTCGTGGCACAGACCTTACACCTTCCCTCCTTGTCACACCTGTGCCCTTGCCCGGGGACCCCATTACTAGTGGTGCCGCCATTTTATCTCTCTCCAGTCTCCACCAGTATTTTCTCAGCCCCCTTCCCCCCCCCCATGGCCCCCGGTTACTCCGCATGCTCCTTGTTCCATTTGTATCCAATCTGACCCTGTCTGGGCTCCGGGCGTGGGGCTTCCCCGTGCAGACTGGTCCGCGGGCGGGGTGGGGGTCCCATTATTTTGAATTTTGGTGTCACCCCATGTGATGGTGTCACCCGGTGTGGTCCGCACCCCTCTACTGACGCCACTGCTTATAAGGCTTATTCTTTTTATACTAGGGAGCGACCAATTTTGTTGCGGAATTAGATAGAAAAAATGAATTACTTACCTGTAACTCAAGTCCGCCAACATTCTTATCGTTTATATATTGGCTATGTAGAATATGGATGTTTAGTTTTCTTTTCTGACTAGGGCTGGTTGATCTGCCAATCTGGGGAGGAATGCTTAAAACACATTGATATTGAGCTTTTTCTCTACATCTCACCAGTGGCCTCTGGAGAAAGTTTGTGGAGGTGAACTCCCCATCCCTCCATGGACGTATCTGTAGTGAGTATTAACCTTTTTGTTATCTGCCAAAAAGAAAGTCCTGAATTTAGGTCTGCTGGGATCCTTCACCACTTTAAAGCTTGCTTCAAGGACCTTTTGACATGGACCGTTTCTTCCCATGAGCTTTCTATTTGTTTCCATTGTAAATCCAGTTCCAGCTGGGCGGGTCTCAATCGGAGCCTCCAAAATGGAATGAGGCCTACACATGATGCCATCAGGCCCAACAGGGACTTGTATTGCCTTGCTGTGATTGATTGTTTTACAGGAATAGTCACTGCCACTGTCTGCAACTTTCTCACTCTTGTCACCGATGGAAAAGCTTTTCCCAACTGAGTGTTGAGTATCACTCCCAGAATTGGATCTTTGTCTGGGGTTCCATCAATGATTTTTCTCTGGTTAATGTGAGACACTAATCTCTGGAAGAGACTGATGCAGACAGTTGTAGAAGCTCTTGATCTTTCCCTGGATGGCGCTTTGCCTAGCCAGTCGTCCAGATAAGGACCAAAAGCCAGTCGTCTGGGCATAGGAACACCTGGTGACCTTTTCACCAAAGAAAAGCAGCAACTGGGGCAAAACATTTGGTGAATATTCAAGGCACTAATTTCACTACAAAAATGAGCGCCTTGAACTGGTAGTGCTGCTCCGCTTCTGTGAATTAAAGGTAGCTTCTGTGTTCCCGGTATGTAGATGAATGTATCCTGAAGGTGCAGGGAGGTCATAAAATCCCTTTCCTGCATAATCAGGAGGACTTCTTGTAAAGTAATCATCCGAAATGACTGTCTTTAGAAACTTGTTCATCTATCGCTGATCCAGTATTGGTCTGCATTGACCCGTCTCCTTTTTGATTAGGAAGAACCTGGAATAAAATCCTTAGTTTCTTTGCTATTTGAGGACAATTTCAATGAGTCCTTTGAAGAGAGGCTTGAGAATTTCCATTTGAAGCTCCTTCAAATGAAGATGATGTTCGTTTCTTGGTGGACAAACTGGGGGTCTCTGGTTGAACTCCAACCTATGGCCTGATTGGACAATTTGTATCATTCATTTGTCCAAGTTATGTTATTCTATGTAGGAGCAAAAAGGGAAACTCTCCCTCCCAACTTCTGAGAACCAGACTGAAAAGGGGGGTATGAGCTGGGAGTCACGTTCTTTTCCGATTGTCATAGTTTCATTCTTGTGAAGAACCTCTCTTCCTTACTGAAGGCCTCCAGAAAGATTGTCTTTGGTTCCGAATGTAGTATCCTTGATCGTATCCAGATTCTCTTTGAAGATCATATAAACATCCATGATCTCCAAATTGATTGAATCCTCCTCTGAAATTCTGTGATCTTCTTGAGCCCCAAAAATTAGATATTCCAAATCAACGATACTGCAAAAGTCCTAATGCCTTTGCAATATCAGTGTCAGTTTGAAGACCTTGCAAATCCTCATCTACCTCATCTTGTTAAAAAGAGTGAGGCCATCAAAAGGTGTAAACAGAATCTTGGATTGGACGTCGGTACAGAAGGCAGTAGAGTTTAAATAGCCTCGTCTTCTTAGTACAGTACCTTCTGCAAGTTGGCAAAAACCTGTGTTCGATACATCCATTGCTACGTCAATAATGAAGGAAGAGGTAAGCTCCCCTTTTTTTAGGATTGTTCTCGCTGCTTCTCTCTTATCTTTAGGAATGAGTTACAGTAAAGGAGCAATGTCATGCCACATATGGTGATCATAATGACCTAGAATTGCCAGTTGTCTTAATTGAGGTTCCTGCTATAGACTAAATTCTTTTGACCAGATTATTATTGTGTTTGCTATCCTTGTCTTGGTTCTGAATCAGATTTTGTATGACCAGTGAGACAAGCCGGAGATGAATCCGGAGCCTTAAACCTTTTCTCTAGATGAGATATCACCGCTGGAACTGTAATTGGTGTCTTCATTAATTTTAATCCTTCCGAGCAGACAATCACTAATGGGTATTGTTTTAACTGGCTTGCAAGAATGCGCTTTAAAGTCATAAAGAAAATATGGTCGAGCTACAGACGTCATTGGTAGGTCACATTACTTGGCAGCTCTTTCCATTAATTAATGCAATTTAGAGATATCATCTGTAGAATCCAATTTGTCGTAGGTCTCATCAACCTTCATTTCTTCTACAAAAGCTAGGATATATCTTGCATCCAATTGAGTTCGGCTGTAAGCCATCATGAAGGTATAATCAATAGACTCCTCTTATGGCATTATTTGAGCTGAAGGTAAGACACCTTTAATGATGAAAAATACGTTGTAAATTCACTGTTGACAGATTAGTCATCAATGGCATGTTTGTCTACAGTATGACAGCTGTCGACGGAAGGGTCGTCATCAACACAATGGTCGCTGTTGACTGTAAGGTTATCGTCGACTATGTTCTCATTGTCGACGATGGTTTAGAATCATTGACTATGTTCTCCTGGTCGACAAGGCCTTTGAAGAAGTCTTCTGAATATTTATTTTACTTCACTACATGTTGATCGTCTCTATAGTATCTAGAGGTATGCTTATCCTGCAAATTATCAGAAGAGGTGGCTGCAAACGCTGTACCAAACAAATCATGCTCAGGAAACTGTACGAGTCTCTTCTTGTGGCTGCCTCCACGAAAGTGATTGGAGGGCCACTTTTTACTTAACCCTCCCCGGAAGAGGGGACATCTCCTTTAAAAGGAGGAAATTCTTTTTGTCCATAAAGAATAATGTCAACCTCCTTTCTCTGTACTGAAGAGTTTTAGTTAAAAAAGTCTTTCAAATATCACACTCTGATGCCATATGAAGTGTATAAAGGCAATAAATACAGTGAGAATGAGGATCTTTGTAAATATTCTTGGTCAAGGTTTAAATAGAGAATTCTTTTTTCTGTCAGCCAAGGTGACACATTGGTTGTCAGGGCAAGAGGTCTTCCTGGTCCAGAAAATAGTAATCTTCCCTAAAATCAATGCTGAAGATAGGGCTGGTTCAAACTCAGTAAATAATAAAATTAGGCTACAAGAGCAGTCCTTAAACTCATGAGAACATGGGTATACAGTAATAGCAAGAAACATTGGTTCACATAGGTATCCTACATAAAAGAATCTTGATAATATATTGGACATAGAAAGTCTCATGAATTTTCACAACACCTACCAGAACCAATTGGTTTGGACACATAAATGAAAGAAAACAAATACAAGAACACAACAAACACCACTTATACAGGGAGAAGATTTGTATCTATAGTTGTATACCCACATGAAGCCAGTCACAAGGACTAGGCTGCCCTAAACACAATAATTTAAAAAGGAAAAAATGCAACGTGTCCCCAGTATCAAAGCTGCCACTTCAATAATATACATGAAATCAACAAAATGTGTGAGGCTTTTGTTTAGTAACAGACAACTCCAAGAATTTTTTGACAAGTTTCATGAAGAGGAGAAAACAAACAAACAATCAGTTTGTCTGTTACAATATCGGTCGACGACGTTTTGACCCTCGAACGGGTAAAGGGGTCTCAACAGGACTCTAAAAATAGAGGGACAACCTGAATGCCAGAAGATATGGGGGTGACTTGCAAAAGATGTCATGCTCACCGATAGATGTAATGAAATTAATGTAAAAGTTACTTACCTTCGGTAACGTAATATCTGGTAGAGACACAGTCTTGCCACAGATTCATTTACTTTTGAATTCTCCCCAGGCACCAGTCTGGATCCGTAAATATTTCAGCAGTACCTCTGTGCGCCAAGGGACAGCGTTGTACAGCTTCGCGATGATGTTGATTCCGGTCATGACATTAGTGGAGGCATATAAGTCCCCTCCTGCAGGTGGACACCAGTTACTTCTGTGAAACCTTCTGCGCCAGTACGCGGAGTCACTAAGAAACGGGTTGCAGAAACAGTGTGCCAAAAAGATAAACAATCTCTGAAACATTAATAAAGAAGAAACAACAAATGGTATGTTAATACCAGACAAGGATTTTAAAAAGAAAAAAAACAAAAGAATCGACAAAGCACAGGGCTAAATGAAACCCTGCACCCTGGTGAATAACCATCCTGTAAAGGAAGAAAACCTTACACTCTATAGACCATTCATCAATGGTAATGAATGACATGGTAACAGCAAACTAAGCCTATAAATACAACACCAAGCTGTTTGTTGAATCACAACATTAAGTGACATATTGATAGTGCCACAAAGGTTTATCACCTAGACATATACATAATCTATATAAAATTGTGTCACAATAGACTCCGAGTGGCCCGACAACACAGGGCATCACTGGCCCATATTCACTGGAGGACTGCAGGTATCTACACAGCCTGCCCCTGCATGGTCTTTATTGTCATGGTCCGAAAGTCTGATCATGACTCCTAACTGTGGGCACGCTCAAAATACCAAGGGAAGCAAAAGAACAAAAGGGAACAAACCTTTTAGTGCAGTATCAAAATATTAAATTATGAAAAAACTAAACATCAAAAGGAAATAATATATAAGCTGAATCCTTGCTAGCAACAAGCGCATGCAACAACACTTGTGATACGAAACACAATTTGATCACAAGACCGCCTCAAGAAGTAACAGTCATAATTTACCAAAGACTTGCAAAACACAGACAAAATAGATGCATACCCCAAAAGACAGGTACTATATATACTCCAGACAGATGCAAAAAGCATTGTGGGAGAAAAACAAGACGAGCTTACTATAAAGCATGAAAAAACACTAAACATAAATTATAGGACCGAAAACATGTAAGGAAACTGCAAGTAGAAGTCTACATCAGATTGTTTTCCGACACTACCTATCACATAGCATAAGATACATAGTTCACCCCATTATGTTCCAGGAATGAACAAAGGAATCACCTATCCCCTCCACAGAGAAGAAGGCAACTAACTCGAGTCTTCCAAAGAATATACCATAAAATCTGAGTTTACTCACACAATTTTCCAAAAAGTGAAGCACATATAATAAAATGTAGATATGCAGTCCGCTCAGAAGCAGAAAACAACTAGCACCATAAAACACATAACCCAAAAGGACTTTAATGAGGGATGAACCACAAGAACATGTATTCAAAAGAATACAAATCGTAAGCCCTGAATCCATCAGCGCTGTAATAAACATGCACACCACAAGAGTAGTGAGGACATACTGCGTTGACTACTCTAACGAGTACAGACCAGAACGCCCCTATATACCAGACTTCCCACTGGTAAACCAACATGTCCCTATGAGAGACAACAAAAGGTAGAAATCATGCACATTTTAGAATACTGAACCGCTTCAAAGAAGCTTGCGTCAGAAAATCTTCCATAAAAGAAGACACATCTCATGACAATAACCTCTTGAGCACAAAGCTCATCCTCAGAGGCCAAGGGACTAAATCTAAACCAATCCTAAACAGGGAAACAATGGTCCTGAGAATAAAACATCTGCACTCGCAGACATCAAGTGGTAAAACCAACAACGGACATGTAAAATGCCTTAATAAAGCTTACTCGCTTATAAAGAAATGGTCTGCATCTCAAGTATAAAGACAAGTTACCCAGTAACAAACAACGAAAAGCTATGATTTCGAAGACCTCTGTCTGTCACAGAAGTCTCTTAACGCTGCATCAGCTTGACTCCCAAAAAGGTGGACACCATCAAATGGCATGTCAACCAGAGCCGACTGGACAGCCTCCGAGAAACCCTAAGTTGCCAACCAAGCCCAACATCTTAATGTCACTGCCGATGCCATCGCTTGACCCACAGAGTTAGTCGTTTCCATATTACACTTTTTGCTGACCATCTTTAATCAAATCACCAATCTCCGAGCAGTGTTATCCGGAAGAGATGATAACACATTCTGTAGCGAATCCCATAAGGCATGGGAATATCACCCCAGCAAACAAGATGTATTTATGGAACTCAAGGCTGAGCTTGCCGAAGAAAAGATGTGTTTACCACATGCATCACGACCCCAAGAATTCTTACCCACTGGAGTTTTAGGAACAGAATCTATAACCCATGAAGAAATCGCAACCTGAGTCACCAAGCTACAGGTGGAGGGGTGTCTATGACAACAAACTTGGTCTCCAGGTGCAGGCAGGTGTCTACATGCCATATCACGGTCCACTGAGGTCCCCGACTCAGGCCTGGCCCAAGTACCCAATAAAATAACAAAAGGGTCTCCCCAAACGGAAGAACAGGTTCTTCCCCTGTCTGTCCCTGAAAAAGGACCTCAATCAAAGGGTCTGTGAACCTTTACACCGTAGGAAGTGACAAGTTTAAAACTGTAGCCACTTTTCTTAGCATGTCTGCAAAGGAGGAACTAGCCTCCGCAGCAAGGCCGTGGGGAGAAAGCAACCCTGAAGCTGGTGATGAATTTCGGCAACTAGCCTCTCCCAGAGCAGAAACCCAGCTCTCCTTCATTTGAGGCACATTAATGTCAGAAATGGGCTGAAAAGGCCCTGCCTCAATCGAAATGGGCTGTCTTTCCACAACCTCTTCCTGAGAAGTAATCAAAAACTGCATATTCCCCTCAGTCTGAATGGTAGACTCCGTATCCCACGTCCTACGACGCCTACATGGAAGAGGAAAGGCAACTTCAACCTCCGCCAGTGTCAGAGTCGGCTGATTGAAGACAGGCGTCGTAGATAGAGATCCAAAGGACTGTGGACCTGCGCCAGAGCGGCGCCAGCCGACGTCGACCGGCGTCGATCCATGGACTCCAACGGCTCAACCGTCACTGAGGGCAAACCCTCTGACGGCGCCCCACTAAGCTCCTTGGGGCCAAAAGGCGCTCCAGAGGGAGACGGGGTTCCCAAGATAAGGTGCAGGGAATTATAATATTCCTTCATCTGAACAATTGACGCCCCGGCTCCCGGAAACACGGGGAGACGCGGTGCGGAGTTGCGTACAGTCTCCTAAACCGTCTAGCAGGAGGAGCCATGGGAGAATGCTCTAACTTTACCCTTCTCTTACCTTTTGACTTTCCTGGAGAACGACGTCCTTCAGAACGGCTTTGGCTCCCAGATCGAGCCAGCAAACGCTCTTTCCGGGACGACGGCTGGGAAGCCTCCGAGGACCATGACATGCGCGCCACCATCAACTTCAAATAGCGCTCCTTTAGCGACTTCTGTTTAAGCTTCTGGCAGGAGCCACAATCCTCGGCATCGTGGTGCTCGCCTAAACAGCACATACAAATTGTATGCGGATCCCTCACCGACATATGTCGGCTACAAGACCCACAAGATTTGAAACCTGTAGACATAGAAAAGGCACACTGTTCCACTGACAACAAAGTTATTGATGTAGGTAAAAAAATCGACCTGAGGAACCACTTCTCCGAGATCCACACTGGAAAAGAAGACAAGGACGTCCCCGCGCCGGAGGGGACTTGTATGGCTCCACTGATGTCATCACTGGAATCGACATCATAGCGGAGCCGTACGATGTCATCCCCCAGCGCGCTGAGGTACTGCTGAGAAATTTCCGGATCCAGACTAGGGTGACCAACCGTCCGTAAATGTCACGGACAGTCCGTAATTTCGGCCGTCTGTCCGTTGTCCGTGAAGGATTGTTTAACGGACGCCATTTGTCCGTAATTTTAACCGGGCACCGATCGCACCACCCTAAAGCCGGCACAGCTTCCACCCACCTCCCTGCTTGACTCCGATACTGCTGAGGTCGGGTGTAACAGACTCCGATTCTGTTGATGTCAGGTGTAACAGACTCCGATGCAGTACCAAAGCTCAGATACCCAGCAGCATTGGAGAGACACAGCGGGGTGGCATCCCTCACACCTTCCGCCCTTGATGAGCTGTTAAGAGGTGCTTGAAGGTGACTGAGAGGGAGGGGCTGCAGGTTCAGGAGCATCTATTCAGATGCAAACAGCCCTGAAGGTGTCATGTTTCTGCAATTTAGAGGGGCCTCACACATTCCCTTTCTGCCCAGGGCACCAAACATCCTAGAACCGGCCCTGATTACACCGAGGCAGCACGTGGTTCTCTGCACAGAGCTTAATTACTGTTACTAAATTCTAAGCAAACCTCGGTTCTTCAAACATGCAGTCTATAATGTAATAAAATAAAGAAATGGCACAATCGCACCCACACTGATTAACAAAGTATGGAGTAAAATCAGTTAAATCAGTTCTCTTGGAGTATCTCCTTTAAGTACTGTACATCAGGGAGGGTGGCAAAACTAACATTTTGGAAAGAGAGCCTGTCTTCTCGTTGTCTTGTCCAGGAGGGGGTGAGCCCTACTCCACACTGGCAGAGACCAAGATGATACTAGAATACTGCATACCCACCCCTGTGCACACCCTGGTGGATCCTGTTCCCCCTCCTGTGATGGCTCCTCGCTCCCCCCCCCCCGTGATGGCTCCTCTCCTCCTCTGTGGTGCATCCTGTCTCCGTCCTGGGTGGCTTCTGTCCCAGTCCTGAAATGGCTCCTGCAGCGAGGGTGAAGTTCTTGATGGGTCTCTTCTTCTCAAAGGCTCAGCTCAAAATTAATATGAAAAGATGGGAAAGTGAGTAAGTGAAGGGATGGCTGGATGAATTAGTGAAAGGGTGAATGGATGAATGAAAGATTGAATAGATGGATAATGAGATCCTGAGTGGATTGATGAGTGAGTGGAAGGATGGATGAGAGAAAATATAAATAGCTGGGTGGAAGGGTAGCTGGATGGGTAAAAGGGTGGATGAATGAGTGAAAAGATGGATGAGTGAAAGGATGGATGAGTGAAAAGGTGGATGATGAGTGAGTGGATGGATGAGTGAAATGATGGCTGGATTGATGAATTGATGAATTGATAAGTGCAAGGGTGAATGGATGGACGGATGAGTGAAAGGGTGGATGTAAGGATGGATAAGTGAGAGAAAGGGAGGGTATATGGACAAAAGGATGAATAGAGGAGTGAAAGGATAGATGGATGAGAGAAATGATGGATGAGTGATAGTGTCAATGGATGAATTCATGAGTAGATGGATGGATGGAAGGAAGGATGGCTAAGTGAAAGGGTCGATGGATAGAGAAAGGGAAGATGGATGGATGACTGAAAGGGTGGATGGGTGGAAGGATGAGTGACTGGATGGATGAGTAAGTTAAAGGATGGCTGGATGGGTGAAAGGGTAAATGTCTGGATGGATGAGTGAATGGCTGGATGGGTAGAATAGTGGATGGATAAGTGTACAGATGGATAGGGTGAAAGGGTGGATGGATGGATAAGTGAAAGGATGGATGAAGGGATGGATGAGTGAAATGATAGATGGAAGGATACATGATGGATAGGTTTGCAAATGGTTGAATATGTTTGGATATGGCTGGGATTACTTATATACTATTGCGCGACCTCCTCTGATGTGTCTGTAAAACGTACCTATTGTCCTGAAGTTTTGTCCTGAATTTTGACCTCCTGTCCTGAATTTTGACCCTTTGTCCTGAATTTTTACACTCACCGTCCTGAATTTGCACCAATGATAGTTGGTCACCCTAATCCAGACAGGCATCTGGGTAGAATTCAAAAGTTAAGGAATCTGCGGCTAGATGTCTCTATCATATAATACCTTATTCTCTGTGGTGTAGCGCGGTGCGGCCTGGTGTCGCAGTTACTGTCGCTGCGCACAGTAAAGGACACGCGTGAACCAGTGTACTGTTCTGGGCTGAAAAGACCACGTGCGGTCTTGCCCACGTTTATTTATCCCCTCGGGACGAGCCCGCCCCGAGGGGTGTAGGGATGCATGTATAGTGCTACAGTGTACAGGAGAGTCCGGGTGGCTCTCTACATCCCTCCTTTCTTTTAGTTCAAAATCCGTGTTCGCCCCATCACGGGGAGGGGCATACAAAGTCTGCCAGTCTGTGACTGGGGATCGGGTTAGGACAGAGGCCAGGCCTCTGGCCTCGCGTGTAGGATACCGGGGTGCTGGGCGGCGGAGCAGTCGGTGACCTCTTCTCACCCGGTTTCGGACCAGTGGGTCTTTGACAGTCCTCGCCCCCCTGGGGCGACCACTGGCCGGACACCGGAGGGGACAGCGCTCCGCCGGGAGACATCAGGGCACCCCCATCCGAAGGAGGGTATCGAGATTGGGGCTCTTCCCCATCGGTGCCCAACTCCACAACGGCCTTGAAACTCGACACATTCCTTGTAACGACCTGTTGGCCTCGTCTGGCTGTGACCATAGTCCCTTGAACCGGCGTTACGGTCCACACTTCTGGCTCATAGGGGGTCCGGAATTTCCATCCCGTGTGCCGATCTTTGATGACCACTCGGTCTCCGACTCGAACTTGTGGCTCTTGGGCTCTTCGATACTCGCTCGCCTTCCGGTTCGTGCCTTCACGCCTCGCTTGGATGGCCGCTCCGTCTCTCTCAGCTGGGACCCACTCTGGATCGGACGGGATAATGTCCCGCGGGGCTCGCTTGAACAGGATGTGGGCCGGAGCACACTTGGTTGTGCTGTGGGGTGTTTGGCGGTACACGCCGAGAAACTGGTCCAAGGCTGCCTCCGGATCTTCTCTGTTGTCCACGGCAATCCGCAGTGCTCGATTGAGCGCCCGCATCAGTCGCTCAACCTCCCCGTTTGCCTGGGGCCACAAAGGAGTTATCTTCCGGTGTCGGATCGCTAGATGGGCCAGGTACTCCTGAAACTCCCGCCCCTGGAAGGGGGGCCCATTGTCTGTCTTGACTTCTTCTGGCAACCCCATCGTCGCGAACACTCGGTCTAGGGCCCGTCTGACGAGGGAAATGCAGTTGATGCCATTACTTCGACGACCGGGAACTTTGAGAAGGAATCGACGACAACCATCATGTGTCGGCCGTCCGGGAAGCTTCCGAAATCCATGCTGAGATGCGTCCACGATGTCTGGCACGCTGCTTCGGTGATTACAGGAGCAGGGGCCGGGTCACCTCCGGTGATCGTGCAGGCGTGACATTGACGAACCATCTCGTCTGACCTAGAGTCCATGGCTGGGAACCAGACCTTGTCACATAGCCGGGCTTTGGTCTTGGCCATCCCCTGGTGACCCACATGCGCCAGTGCAAGAATCCTGTCCTGGAGGCTTTCAGGGACTACAATGAGGCGACCCCTTAGGATTATTCCTTCTTCTCCCACGCTGAGCTCACTCCGGACCTGCCACAGTTGCTGGCGCGCATGGCTGATCTCGGGTCGCAGGGTGTAGGAGAGTAGGGTCTGCTTTCTATGTTCACCCCCACTTTTTGCTTTTGCTTTACTGGTTTTCGACTTAGATGTGGCTGTGGGCCTGCTAATCAGACCCACAGCCCTGCTGTTCTCTCTCTAAATTAATACTATGTACTTTAGGTGCATAACCCATTTGGATAGGATCACCTTATTGGCCCCTGTACAGTGTACCCTAGGTACCCAGGGCATAGGTGTACCCTAGGCCTACCAGGGGCTGCAGCATGTATTATGCCACCCCTGGCCTGGCCTTCCATTCTGACACAACTGGCTGATCACTCAGCTGGGGCAAGGTCGTGTAATCACCCCTTGCTTAGGTGTAGTATTCCTATACCTAACTTACATATAGACACATGTGTACCTATCAGTCACTCCTATGGCAGGCCTTGACAATCCTGGAGGCAGAGTGCTTGGTAACATGTGAGATGGTGCTCTAGCATGAGCTGAGCCTGTCTGCAGCTTTCGGAACCTTGTCCTTATAGCTGTTCTATGATATAGCCTACCATATACTCTTAAAGTGCCTTATAATCTTAGACGGTTATGGTAACTATGGTTTGGCTTTATCAAAACATGTCGTGTAAGGTGTCTAACACTAGGGAATAATACCCCCATGCCATTTCTGGACATGAGAATATTATTCCCCCCTTCTAGAGGGAAAGACATGTTAAAATCCTACTTCAACTGTTAGCCTCTGACCAAAGCCTCAGCATCACAAAATGGATGCTGCTGCCACGACACAAGTCTGACCTCCTGCAGCTGGGAGTGATCCCAGCCAGGGAGGCCTGGACAATAGGTTTCCTGCTTGGGGAGGTGCTAGCACCTCCCCAGACAGCCTTTAGTGTATTGGGGCAGGGTGGGCTGAAAGGAATGAGACATGCCTGGGGCACACAAGGTGTTCCTTGCATAGTCCAGTTCAAACCGGCGCTGGGGCACTCCAGCCCCAGCTCTGGCGCGAAACTGGACAAAGGGAAGTGGGTGTAACCACCCCCTCCCAGGTCCCACCCATAAGGCGTGACCTAGCAGGTATCCCAGCCCCCCAGATTAGTATAAGAGTGGGAGTTGGGCCTCAAGACTTTAGATTATCCTGAACCTGCAAACTTGAACAGAAACTCTGGACCTTCGACATTCGACGAAAGAAGAAGACTGAAGAATCTCCCTTGTAGCCAAGGAGTGGCTACCCTGTGCAAACAGGCACCATCAAGAGACTACCCTTTGCTTTGCGACCGTTCTACGAGGAACCGACTGCAGAGCCCGACCAGACCTCCACATCTGTAGCAGAGCTGAGATCCGTGGAGGCGACGAGCGACGTGGGACCGGCTACCTGGGAAAAGTGGCTAGTAACTTACAGCGCAGCTTCTGAGGTACCCTCGAAGTTGTGCACCGGGGATTGAGAAGCCCCAACCCCAAGCACCATCTGCACCGAAGACCAGCCCCCCACACTCCACGAGTCCTGCGCGGGGCCCTTCAGCATTTTCCTGCTTGCCGCGTCTGTCCGGTTGCTTGCCCGCTGGCTAGTGGCCTTTGTGATGACGCACCCTGAAATCTTCTGCGCTGGTTTGGCTCCTCCAGACTGGCTCCCGCTTCTCTGCAAAGAAGAAGCACCCCAGACCTTCCTGGTCTGCACCAGAAGCAAGTCCTTTGTTCTTCGTGGGTTCCGCTTGCCAAGGCTTGGTGAGTCCTAGTCCAACTTCGACGCCGCCGACAGCAAGAGCCTTCGTGGGACAGCTCGCCTCCTGGTCCTGGTCGTCCTCGACGCTTCCTGGTCCTCCTGGCTGCAGCGACAAGCTTCACCTTCACCTGCAACTCTTCACGACATCACCTGGTTCCTTCCTGGTTCCACGTGGTCACTGGCTAGTGACCTTGACTCTGTCCCTTCTGCTTGCAGGTTTCTTCTCTTCTTGATCCCAGCCTTGGGATCCACCGGACACTCTCCCCTGACTGCCTGTCAGCATCTTTCTTCAGGCATCCATAGGAGTCGACGACGAAAACGACGCATCTTCACCCCTATGCACCCGCAGCCTGTGGGCTAGGTAACTTGGGTACTCCGGTGCTCATCAGGATAGTGACTATCCTAGTGTCTAGTTTTCAAGTCTCAACTTCCTAGCTACTCCGGAAGTGTCCTAAATCTACCGTTTTCTAAACTGTACTATTGCTATTGACTTTTACGCATTACGCGTGAGTGTTTCCACTCTGCACACGAATCCCGTGGGCCTCCCACTTCCTAACTAACGCTAGTGTAGTGTAGCCCCAGCGATTCCCTAGGCCTAGGCCTATTCTATTTCCGTGACAGTGGTTCTTATACCACTTACTTAGTATATGGTTTGCGTGGCCCCTAGGGCCTAACTGTATTACTTACCTGTGTGACTTACTGTATGCATTAATAAGACTGTGTTGTACTTACCTCTAATCTCATAAAGAGTGCTGAGGGTTTGCTTAGAATAAATACACTTTATTTTATATATATATCTGTTGTGGTGTCCTTTCATTTGGTATTCAAGGGATTATATATGGTATCACAGCTGGCTTCACATGCCATTCAGAGTTTAGCCTAAGACTGCTCTTGTCCATGCTACCACTAGGATAGCTGGTCTATAAGGTTGACTTTACAACCAATCACCATAAGGGTATTTGGACTGATATAAGGTGTACACTATAACTAGTGACATCATACATCAGGCCAACTTCTCACACAGGGCTCGAGCCCCATCCATGAAGCGGGCCCACCCGTTGCTGCCCAGAGCCCTGCGGACGAGCGTGAGGGTGGGGTCGTCCCGCGTGGCTTGACCGATCTCCTCCAGTGTCATGGCTTTGGGGCATGCACCCTGCATGATCATGCTAACAAATGCCTCGGTGCCACATGTGTCTTCCGACGTGGCGGACGGTGTGTTTGGCTCCGGGTGACGGGACAGATAGTCTGCGGGGTTGTGAGCTCCTGGCCGATAAATTACTTTAAAGTTGTATGCCTGAAGCTGTACAGCCCACCTTTCAATCCTCAGCGGTGCTAGCCTGGACAGTCCGGTGAACAGTGGAATCAGCAGCTTGTGATCCGTTACAACAGTAAAGTCTTGTCCGCAAAGATATAGATGGAAATGCTGGCAGGCCCATTTGATAGCCAGCGCCTCCCGTTCAATCTGGGCATACCTCATTTCAGTGTCAGTGAGGGCCTTGCTGGCATACGCGACTGGCTTCCACACTTCGTGACTACGCTCCTGCAGGAGGACAGCCCCGAGGCCCACCAGGCTGGCATCCACCACCAACTCCGTTCTCCTTCGAGGGTGAAAATAGGCCATGTTCGTTTTGTCGAGGAGCCCCTCTTTGATTTCTCGAAATGCCCTGTTGGCTTCCGGTGTCCATTCCCATGGGTGATCGTGGCGCGTGAGAGCGCGTAGCGGCTCTGACATGGCGGCCAAGTTAGGGATGAACCGCAGTAGGTGGCCATCCCAGGGAAGCTCCTCACTTCAGTAGGGCTGCAAGGCGTGTGGGCGGCTCTGATGGCCTCGGCCTTCTTCGGATCTACCAGAAGCACTTCCCGAGTGAAGGTGTATCCAAAGAAGTCCACGCTGTCTTGGTAGAAAGAGCATTTTGCCTTGTGCAGTGTCAAACCACATTCTGCCAGTCTCTTGAGCGTGGCCCTGAGGTGAGCGTGATGTTCTTCTAGCGTGCTAGAGAAGACCAGGATATCATCGCTGAGGTTGATCACCCCTTGCAGCCCAGACAGGGTCTCCCGGATCGCATTTTGGAAGACCTCCGCCGCTGAAGAGACTCCGAAGCTTAGCCACTTATACCTCCGGAGACCGACATGAGTCGAAAATGTGGTAATGTACCGGCTGCTTGGGTCGAGCTCCAGCTGGTGATAGCCGGCATTGAGGTTTAGCTTCGAGAACCATTTCGCCCCGTTGAGGTCCGCCATAACGTCGTCCATCGTAGGGGTGATGTGCCGTTCCCTTTTCACGGCTGTGTTGGGTAGCCGCATATCCACACAGAGTCGGATGGCCCGCGGTTGCTTAGGCTTGGGTGCCACGACCAGCGGGGACACCCAGGGGGTGGGGCCAGACACCTTCTCAATAACGTCCAGCTCTTCGAGCTTCCACAGCTCCTCTTCCACTTGAGGGCGTAGGTTGAACGGCACCCTCCGATGCCTGAGGGCTACCGGCCGTACAGACTGGTCTATGTGCCGTTTGAATCTCTTGCCCTTGAGCTTCCCTAGGCCGGTGAAGAGTGTAGGGAACTCTTTGAGTAAGTCTTCGGCGTGGGACTCGTGAATCTGGTTTGCGAAGAACACTAGACTGAAGTCTTCCGCCGGGTGACAGCTGAGCAGCGTCCCTTTCTTGCCTTCCGTGACATGAAACTATGTCTGAGTGGAGTATTCCCCGCTGGCAATGGTGGCGCTGATGACGCCACGGAGAGGAAGAGGATCTGTCCCTCCGTATGTATATATGCGCGCCCTGGATGGCGTCGGGGGGCGTCGCGGTGACAGTCGGTCATATTGGTCAGAGTCCATCACGTTGACCATGGCCCCCGTGTCTATGAGGGCTTGTATCTCCGTGTCTCCCACCGAGACAGAACACATGGGCGGCGGCCTTCGCCGGGAGCCTGTCCGGCTGATGTATGACACCACAAAGACCTCGTCGTCTTCATATATTGGGGCCCGCGGCTGTGGCTGTCGGTCTTGGTTCGGCAGCTGCTCTTCATGCGAGATCTGGCGTACTTGCTGGGGCCCGACTCTGGGCCTCGACGACGGCTGTCGGAACCGCCCACCCCGGCACACTCGGGCATAGTGGTTCATCCGTCCACAGCGGGAGCACGCCTTCCCTTTCGCCCCGCAGACGGCTGTTGCTGGGTGGTCATCTCCACAGTACCCACACGACCCTCCTGGTGCGGGTTTCGGCGCTTGGCGGGGTGTCGCGGGCCGTCGCGGGCCGTCGCTGGATCGCCTCCACCTTTTCTTCCTTGATGGGTGTGCTCTTGAACCCAGACCCCGTGGCCACGGGGGCGTTGAGGGCCGCCTCCATTTCTTCTGCCCGGGCATCCGACAACTCATGGGATCGGGCAAGCACGAGGATCTCATCCAGCGAGATCCCTGGCTGCCGAGGGATCAGCTTGCGTAAGAGCTTGGAGCGACAGCCTAGAATGATCTGGTCTCTGATCTCCACTCTTTGGTCCACGAAGGGGCACGTGCTGGCCAGCCGGCGCAGCCGCGCATAGAACATGTCGACGGATTCCGTGTCGGTTTGCCACGCCCTCCGGAACTTAAACTTCTCGAAATCAGGGTTGAGCTGGGGGTCAAAATGCGCATTCAGCGCAGCAACCGCTGCGTCGTAATCATCGCCGTTCCCTGTGTTGGGAAGCGTGTCGAACAAGTCATACATTTCGGCCCCGCCATAGTAAATGAGTAGTGACCGCTTGACCGTCCCATCGGTCTCCCGGGTCCCCTTGAAATAGTGGTTCAATCGCCCAACCCAGGCCTTCAGCCTTGGTGCCGCTGTGGCCGGATCCGAGGTCTCGCTAAACGGTGGCAGCGGTGCTACTGCGGTGTGGGAGACCACCGGTGGCGGCGGTGGATTGTTGCCGGCGCCTTGATTGGACACACCTGCTTGCGGTGCGCCTGCACTTGCTGCCGGCACCGTGGACACTGTGCGGCAGTACTGGGCGTGGCTGCGGTGCTACTACTGCGTGGTTAGCTCAGGGTCGTCTTTTCCCCACCTAGTTGGGTGGCCTTGCCAATGCTTGTTGCAATTGTCCCTTGCTTGGAAGTGATATTGCCCCCACGTTGCTGGTGTTGCCAATGCTTGTTGAGCTTTTCTCCTACTTTTCCTTGTTTGTGTAACTTTGCCTACACTTGGCTGGCTGCGCCAATGCTTGTTGCTATTCACCGATCCTTTTTCCTTTCAACAGGTGCTTTATTGTCCACTCTACCCTCACTTGTGTAGCTCTCTGCCTCGTTGTGCCCCGGAGGATGCTTCACCCGGAGCGAACGAGCAGCCAGGCAGCCAGGCAGCCAGGACCAGGACAGCTCACTCGAGGCCCCCTTCCTGGAAATCGGCCGAGGCAGCCAGCGCGATGAGAGGCAGCCACATGGGCCCCAGCGCCGGGGGCAGGAAGCGGATGAGAGCACGGGGCGCCCAGGCAGCCACTCACCCCTCAGACGGCGCGCAGCGTCACGGGCCACAGGTCCTTCTCTGGCAGCATGCGGGTGGGCTCCGCGAAGTCTCCGCAGCACAAGGTGAGCGCCAGGGGCAGTGGCGATGCGGGTGGGCTCCGCACCAGCCGGGCTTGTCGTGAAGCACACGAGGTCGCAACTGGCCTCGTCGCCAGTGTAGCGCGGTGCGGCCTGGTGTCGCAGTTACTGTCGCTGCGCACAGTAAAGGACACGCGTGAACCAGTGTACTGTTCTGGGCTGAAAAGACCACGTGCGGTCTTGCCACACGTTTATTTATCCCCTCGGGAGGAGCCCGCCCCGAGGGGTGTAGGGATGCACGTATAGTGCTACAGTGTACAGGAGAGTCCAGGTGGCTCTCTACATGTGGGACACAAGAGTAAAGTGTTCAGGTTACACTAGCCTTCTGAAACAGATCCAGCGGGGGCTATGCAGAGATCCCAAAGCCCCTTAGCAATACCCCACAAGGGGATGTTAAACACTCCACACTGCACTGCAGTGCGCAAGGAATAGGGGAAAATAACAAGGAGTAAAGGAAAGAAAACTCCGCTGCCTTCTTCCTAGCAAATCTCGGGTTCCAGGACCACTAGGCATGCGTGTATCCCATAGAGTCGAAAAACAATGGGAAAACAACATTGCTTCGTTAGACATAGTCACACGCTCCCCCACAAACAAGGCTAGCCAACCTCCCTCTCTCTCTCCCATCGGGGGACTCACATGCTTCTGTGTCAATCTCCTTAAGGTAGCTGGCAGCAAAACAGAAGCAGGAAGGACAGCAGAAAACAAAGTTAGCGCGGAAAGCTCTCTCTTTGAGAGTTACGCGAAATCCGAGGTCACAGTAGAGTTAGGCACAGTGGGCGTGATACGTCTCACGCCTGCAGGTACCTTGGTAAAGGAGCCTCTGCCATGCAGAGGTCTAAGACAGGTCAACTACACGCCTGACTGGCTGCAGCACTATTCCTCCCTCTGTGAGGCAAAATAACTACGGGTTACAAATAAGAGCCGCGGGCATGTGTGCGTAGCGAGGAAGCCCTCCTCGTGCACTCACGTCCGTTTCCAATGTCTCGGTGGTGATCGGTCTCGTAATGCGCCTCAGCGGGACTACTGGTGACCCGAGGAGCATGAGCACACCCGGTTCCTACCGCACGTGCATAGACTCTCAGGTGAATCCAGGGAGTTCCTGCCGTGCAGCACGCGGAAAGACAGGAAGGCAGGGAATGCAGGCAATTCCCTCGTGGTAGCTGAAGAAAACGCGGCCGGTGAGGAGCAAATACCGGGCTTCACCGCGTTCTCTTCTTAGCTTATAAAACACAGCAACAGTGCTTCTCCAACGAAATCCAGCGGGTTCTGACTCTAGTCAGTGACAAGTGTTACAGTTAGCGCTCTAGCGTTTCCGCTAGAGTGCTGCCGAACGCGCGCAGGTTGCGCTCACGTCCTCGACGTGAGCGCGTGAATATAAATAATAAACGGGCGGGGGAGCGGCAGTTCGCGCCCAACCTGAAAACTGTGTGTGGTCCATCATTTACGCTGCCATAGCGCGAGGCCTCCCCTGGGCTCCCCAGGCCACGAGGGTGCTGACCCAGGGCCTTACCCCTCCCAGACGGAGGTCAGGGGTTAGAACACCACACTGGCGAGGAGGGTGGGATCTCTGAACCCCCTGAAACTCCTGCTGCTAGGCAGAACAGCAACAGAGGTCTCGTCTGACGGCGCAGCGCGCTGCACCTGGCCACGTGCGGCGGCGACCGACCCACCAAGTGAGTGAACGACGACTCCTGGTCACATATCAGGGATTTTGACGCCACGATGGGTGATGACGAGACGCCCGGCCCTGCAGAGACACTGCCCCATCACCCCGCGTCCGGAGTGCTACCTCCATTTAGCGAAGCCGCAGACCCCACGACCGCTGCGCCGAGGTGGCAGACATGGCTGGGGAGGCTAGAAAACTACTTCATTGGGTCCAGAGAGACGGATGGAGCGGTGAAACGTTCTCTACTACTCCACTACGCGAGGGAGGAGATCTACCTACTGTTCAAGCACCTGCCTGACACGGGTCCCCCGACGGACTACGCAGCAGCAGTTGCGGCCTTGAACGCACACTTTGACCCCCAGATCAACCCTGATTACGAACACTTCAAACTTCGCCAAGCGAAACAGCGCGAGGGGGAGTCGGTTGACGCGTTCCATGCGAGGCTGAGGGTCCTTGCGGACACGCACCTGGTCGGCGACCGGGCCAAAGAGGAAATCAGGGCGCAGCTGATCTTGGGGATCAGGAGTAAGACGCTACGAGGCATGATACTTTGCAAACCTAACATCACGATGAACGACATCCTCGTCCTGGCCAGGACTCACGACCTGTCAGCAGCACGTGCAGAAGAAATGGATCTAGCCCTGGTGAAAGGAGCTGCCAGCACAGTGGAGGTCAAGGTGGAAAAAGCGGACGCAGTCCGGAAGAAAGAACGACCGCCTAAGCCCCACGACCGGCGGGCCCCGGATCAAAACAGGTCATGTGGACACTGCGGATACGACGAACACCCCCTCAAGGCGTGCCCAGCCCGTGGAAAAACATGCACCAACGATGGCATCGACAACCACTTCGCGTCAGTCTGCCGCAGGAAGATGCAACGGAGTAGCCACAAGCGGGACAAGCCGATGAGGAAGCTAGTACGGCAACTATCACACACATCATTATCGTCGCAGCCAAAACCCAAGAGAGAACCAGTCAGGGAGTACCCAGAATCAGACACCGAGTCCGACGATGAGGGAGAAACGTACCTCGTGTCATTTACCAGAGCCCTCAAAAGCACCCGGCGACCTCAGCCGCGCTGCGACATATTGATTGCCGGATCGGAGGTGAACGCTGTGATAGATACCGGCGCGTCAGTGACAGTAATGGGGTGCAACAATACAATCGCCTCAGACCACGGGCGGAGCTCCGCCCGTCGAAGGCCAAGATCTTCGCTTACGGAAGCGACACGCCGCTTCCGCTGAAGGGCAAGATGACAGTCGCAGTGCAGTCAGAGAAGGCGGAAATTGTCATCGACATTCATGTCATCAACCAGGAAGTAGACACACTTCTCAGCGGCCATGCGGCCGAGGATCTAGGACTGATCTCATTCCTCAGAGTGGTCCAGGACCGACAAGTCGACGACCTGCTGGGAGCATTTCAGGGCCTATTCTCAGGCCTAGGAAAGATCAAGAGGCCACCAGTACGACTTCATATAGACACCGCTGTGCAACCGACAGCCCTCCGGCACAGGCGCATCCCGTTTCACCTACGCCCATTAGTAGAGGAGGAGCTCCGACGGCTGGAGGAACAAGGCGTTATAGAAAAGGTTACGGGACCCACACCTTGGGTGTCACCAATGGTAATAGCCGAGAAGCCACGACAACCGGGGAAGATCCGGCTATGCATCGACATGCGCCTCCCGAACAAGGCCATCACAAGGGAGAGGCACATCACGCCGACCATGGATGACATTGTCTCCGACCTGAACGGTGCCCGATGGTTCTCGAAACTGGACTTAAACGCGGGGTACCACCAACTAACCCTAGCCAAGGAGAGCCGGTACATCACCACCTTCAGCACGCATTTGGGGCTACGGCGATACAAGCGCCTTAATTTTGGGATCTCGTCAGCAGCCGAAATCTTTCAGAACACAATCAGAAACATCCTGGTCGGACTGCCTGGTGTCCTGAACGTGAGTGATGATATCCTCATCTACTCCAAGACAGTCGAGGAACACTACCGACACGTCCGGGCCACCCTCACGCGCCTCCAAGAGCACGGAGTCACCCTACACCGTGAGAAGTGCCAGCTGTTCCAACAAAAGATTGAGTTCTTCGGCTACGTTTTTACCAAGGAGGGCATCCAAGTAGACCCTTGAAAGTCGCTAGCCATCAAAACAGCCGCGGCCCCCTGCGTCAGTGGCGGAAGTACGCAGCATTCCTAGGGATGGCCACCTACTGTGGAAGGTTCGTCCCGAATCTGGCCACCCTAGCTGAGCCCCTGAGATGCCTCACCAAGACCGACGTGGCGCGGCAGTGGACTGACACCGAAGAGTGGGCCTTCGAGGCGATCAAAGAAGTGCTTCTAGACCAGACAACACTGGTCTACTTTGACCCGACCAAGAAAACCGAAATCCTAGTGGATGCCAGCCCCGTAGGGCTAGGGGCAGTCCTAACACAAGAACAGGAACCTGGGCAGTGGGCAACTCTGGCGTACGCTAGCAAGGCCCTCACCGACACGGAGAAGCGATACTCCCAGATCGAGTGGGAAGCACTGGCGATCCGGTGGGGCTGCCGCCATTTCCATCTTTACGTGTGCGGGCACCCATTCACAGTGGTGATGGACCATCAGCTGCTGGTGCCGTTGTTCCGGGGAACGGCTCCACACCCGCCCCCACGCATAGAGCGGTGGGCCATCGGTCTGCAACAATATCACATGAGTGTAGTGTACCCGCCAGGGGCCAAAAACCCGGCAGATTTCCTGTCCCGCCACCCAGAACACGACGGTGCACCCGAGCACAGGGACGCTGAGGGCGACGCCGAGGAACACCTCGACATGGTGGCGGCATTGACGTGCCCCAGGGCCATTACGCTTGAAGAACTCCGAGAAGTGGCCGACCAAGATTCAAGGTCAAGAATACCATCCTCGAGGGAAACTGGCAGTCGTTTCTACAAACGGCGAACTCGTGGGCCAGTGGGGACCGAGAGGATCTTCAACACATGTGGAGAGTACGACACGAGCTGAGCGTGACCAGAGGGGGACTCCTTCTAAGAGGTTCCCGAATCGTCATTCCAGGAGCACTCCGGACAAGAGCGACCCAGTTAGCACACAAGGGGCACCAAGGTACAGAGAAGATGAAAGCTCGGATGAGGGAGAAAGTTTGGTTCCCGGGTATGGACGACTACGTCACCAACACCGTCCGCAGCTGCCAGTCATGCCAGCTAACAGGGGAAGCCCAACCACCAGCGCCCATCATAACTGAAGAGCACGGGCATACCCCTTGGGAGAAGATCAGCGTGGACTTTGGGAGCCTACCCGATGGGCGAGTCACCCTAGTCATCATGGACAGCTATTCGAAGTACCCCATTGCAGAGGCCTTACCGTCCACCGCCTTTGTACATGTGAAACCGGCCCTGGAGAAGGTATTTGGGATGTTCGGGTACCCCGAGGAACTGCGGAGTGACAATGGACCCCCGTTCCAAGGGCACGAGTTCGAAGAACTCTTGAAGACACACGGCATCAGACACAGGCGCAACACCCCGCAATGGCCCCAAGCTAACGGGGAGGTAGAGCGGTTTATGCGCACCATCAATAAGGTACTACGCATCGCTGTGTCCGGACAACTAGACCCAGAGCAAGAACTACAGCGATTCCTAGGGGAATACCGCAGCACTCCCCACTGCTCCACCCGACAAGCCCCCTGGGCATTGATGTTCCAAGGAGCTCGCAGGGATGGGCTGCCCGTAGCCCCAGGCTGGGTAGCGCTACCTTTCAGTGAGGAAGAAGCTTTCCGAAGGCGCCATAGGCGAAATGACAGAGTCAGTGAGGCTCGGAGGGCCGTAACCCGAGAAGTTCAAGCAGGTGACACAGTGGTCCTCAAAGAGCGCCGGCCAGGAGGAAAATTTGAAACTCGATATGAAAAAGGATACTGGAGAGTGGTCGACCGCCGAGGGATCATGGTGACAGCGCGTCGAGGGAGAGACCTGGTCACCCGGAACATATCGTGGTTCAAGGTGGTGAGGAGGCCCGCGGATGACCCCGAGACAGCAGATCTCGACGTGGACCACGACTTGGGAGACGGCTCAGGGGACACATCCCGCTCCGACCCACGGAGCAACACAGACTCTGAGCCAGGTGGCGCCGATGGCACCGGAGGTGGACCAAGGCAAGAAGTACCACCGGAAACCTCGGCCCCAGGCGCACGAAGGGCCACCAGGTATGAGCTGAGGGAGAACCCCAGGCCCAGCAGTCGGCTGAGAGACTTTGCGTGCCACGTAAGTGACGCAGCGAAGTAATAAAGGAACTGTTGTCAAGGACTGAGTTGAGAAGAGATGTTACAGTTAGCGCTCTAGCGTTTCCGCTAGCGCGCTGCCGAACGCGCGCAGGTCTCGCTCACGTCCTCGACGTGAGCGCGTGAATATAAATAATAAACGGGCGGGCGAGCGGCAGTTCGCGCCCAACCTGATAACTGTGTGTGGTCCATCATTTACGCTGCCAAAGCGCGAGGCCTCCCCTGGGCTCCCCAGGCCACGAGGGTGCTGACCCAGGGCCTTACCCCTCCCAGACAGGGGTCAGGGGTTAGAACACCACAACAAGCACCGGATCCCCCTAAAGGAAGGCCAGATATAGCAGCCCTATTCCAAGAACAGCCGGTTGCCTGCCCAGGTAGATGCTGGCAGGTGTAGTCCCCCCGACCTACCGCTCCTGGGTGGGATTGTGGCAAAAGTATACATGGCAGCCCTGAGGAGGTGGATACGACGCTGTCGCAGGCTACTGGTGCCCGAAATGAGAAGCAGAAAGGAGGTAAAATGTGGAGCCGCCAGGACAGCATGTTGGAGCGGCACGGATTGTGCTACGAGAACTGGTACGAAAGGGAGGGAATCCTTACATACACTTGTGTGAATACACAAACCCAGAAAAGATGAGCGGTTGGGCGGCGTACTGAGGGAAGCTCTATGAACTTCAAGGCAAAGGAGTTGCGTGGGAGCGAGAATACTCCATAACGCAGGTGGCAGAAGCCAGACACCCTTTTTTGATTCTCAACATACTTTAACGTAGGATACCTATGTGAATCATTGTGGTTCAAATCCAGAGCGGTCCAAACTGGTGAGAATTTCAGGTTTACTGAAGGGCCGGAGCAGAGCTCTACCAGGAGACTCCCTCACACACTATGGGCCATATGTAGGTAACATACCATTTACCGATTCATAAATACCGAATTTTACCGATTCGGTATTTATGAATCAGTAAATGGTATGTAGGTAAATAATCGGTAATTATTACCGATTCGGTAAATATCGGTATTTATGAATCGGTATTTACCGTATCGGTAATAATGCATCCCTTCCCATTCATTCCTATGGGCCTGGAGGCCCATAGGAATGAATGGGAAGCCAGTTACTATTACCGATTCGGTAAATACCGACTCGGTAATAGGGGAGGCATTATCATGGGTGGCAGGGTGTCACATTGACACCCTGTTGCACCCCTGATTCGTGCATGTGTGCACATGTGGCGCACAGACATGCCCTAAGGGCATGTATGTCTGCCACATGGCACTTTACAAATAGCACAACAATGCTTTTTGTAAGGTATTCGTCATTTACCATCAACTTGTAGTTGGTGGTAAATAACGAATCCAGACACCAATAATGCACTCATTTGAGTGCCCCCTACATTGCATTTCTGGATTCGGTATTTACCGAATCGGTATTTTACCGATTTCTTAAAATTCCGATTCGGTAAATACCGAATCCAGAAATGCAATGTAGGGGGCACTCAAATGAGTGCATTATTGGTGTCTGGATTCGTTGATTTGTGCTAAGTCTGATCTCCTGTATTTGGAGCAGGTGATGCTTCTAGTGACTTTACTTTCAGTGTCTGTTCACTCTTGCTTCTCTTGAGTGGCAAGAGTCATGGTCTTTTTATTCTTGCTTGGTTCCTTATAACTTTGACGCCTCTTGTGTATTCTGGAGTCCACATTTCTGTCAGAGGTAGAAAAGGGAATAGCTGAATCTGGGATATCTGGCATGGGTGCAGGAATTTAGGGACTTGCTGAAATGGTTAGACCCTCTGAAACTGCTGAAAACGGTGCTTCATTCTCTGCTGCTGGGATGTGCAACGGCTCCTCATCGGAGAATTAATCACCCTTTTCCATCTCTTGGCCTTCTCTCAATAGACTTTGGTGACTGATATCTCACTGCTGAACGCAACAATGGAGATGGCCTTTAGACAGAGAGGGTTTTCAATTGCAAGCTGCATCTTGTCAGTGGGGCTACTTCAACATTGAATGGTAAGTTTTGATACCCTTGAATCCCTCATCATTACCCAGGAACAGGAGTGTCGGGGACACGTGGGAGCAGTGGCCAGCTCTAGGATGAGGGTGAAGGCTCCTTCGCCTTGCTGAAGCTTCCAGACAGATGTACTTGTTGCACTTCCCTTTGCTTTTGTCATAGGTGTACTCCCTCCACATCCTTGGAGGTAGTCTCAGTCTCCTTCAGCCCTCTGCCATTGCATGTTTAGTTGTTCTTGAATGGGACTTATGATAGGCGGCACTGTAGAAAAAAAAGAATGCAGGAAGACAGCCAGTCTAAGAGAACCTTCAGCTTAATTATACTTATGCTTCTTTAAGAATTTTTTATGAGAAGGTGAGGCCAGGAATGTTCAACTTCTCCATGAAGAGGGGTAGGTGTTCCCGTCTAGGGTAGCAATCCTGGCACCCAGTAAGAGGATATCCCTTGAAGGATGGACTTTCAGATTTTGATAGCAGCTAAAAAATGTAGTCATATTCTTGATGTACTTGAAGGAGCAAGAGTTAGGATTAGTTACTTACCTGTAATCCTAGTTCTCATCCAGGGGTATACTCATCAAAGTCATAATCTATGAATAGTCCCCGCCCATGTGCGGGATCCCGGAGCATATAGAAAATACATATATATACATATATATATATACATATGTGAAAACATATAAATGCAGCCTAATAATGTTCAAAACATGGCAATGCTGTAAATTACATATTTTTGCATAGTAGTGCCCCCGTAACCCGTAAGGAAAAAAGGAAGCATCAGGCAAATTATAACACAGCACTGCTTTATTGCCATAAAGCAACATGTAATTGTAGGCATTCGCCAGTAGGCTGCAGTAGAGTATCAAGAAACCAAGAAAACTGACACCTTGCCTTTAAGGCATTAGAGTAGGGGGACCGTGCCTTTAAGGCCTGCCTGTGACCCCCTGCTCCCATGATGCACTACAGGTGGCAGTTGGGCCAGTTCTTTTTGGCGGTGCCTCCGCACCTGAGTAGATCTGCCTTCCATACATCACTTATTTAAAGAGAAAACATTGCTCGTCCGGGGAGGTGGGTGGGTCGCTTATGACTTTGATGAGTATACCCCTGGATGAGAACTAGGATTACAGGTAAGTAACTAATCCTTCTCATCCAGGGGATACTCATCAATAGTCATAATCTATGAATAGAGTAGCAAGCCCATACCCAAAGTCTCGCGGACGAGCAACAAAGCAGTTAAAACATACATTAAACGACACATCTTGCATTACAGTTATGCAAATAGGTTCCTCAAAGAGGCCTGCCCCACCTGGGCGTCGGCCTGCGCGTCTGAATCTAGGCAATAATGGCGCGTGAAAGTATGGACTGAGCGCCATGTAGCCGCTTTACAGATCTCAGACATGGGAACATTGCGAAGGAGTGCTACCGTAGAAGCCTTCCCTCGAGTAGAGTGTGCTCTAGGTTTACCCTGCAGAACTTTGTGGGACAGTTGGTAAGCCAAAGCTATACAAGAGACAATCCATCTAGAGATAGACCTCTTGGCCGCAGCCAGCCCGGTATTAGTGGGCCCATAGTTAACAAAGAGCCTGTCTGACTTTCTAAGAGTAAGGGTCTTAGCTAGATAGAATTTCAAAACCCTCCGGAGGTCAAGAGAGTGTAGAGCTCTGTCCGGGGGTGTGGTCGGCTGAGGAAAGAAGGTGGGCAACGTGATCACCTGATTAATATGGAAGTCCGAAACCACCTTGGGCAGGAAGCTCGGATGAGTACGGAGCACCACCCTATTAGCATGAAACACAGTGTAAGGTTCCTTGCAGTAGAGGGCCTGAATTTCACTAACCCTACGGGCCGAAGTGATGGCTACTAAGAAGGCAGCCTTCCAGGTCAGATGTTGCAAGGAGGCCTTATGAATCGGCTCAAAAGGAGCTCCCATCAGCTTAGAGAGAACGATGTTCAGTTCCCAGGAAGGGGAAGGAGACCTCACGGGTGGGTAAACTTTCTTAAGCCCTTCTAAGAAATCCTTTACCACTGGCATCTGAAAGAATGAGGTCTGGGTAGGAGACTTCCTATAGGCTGTAATAGCAGCTAAGTGTACTCTGATGGAGGAGTACTTTAACCCAGACTTCGCCAAGTACAGTAAGTAGGGGAGAATAACCTGTTCTTGACCCCGGATCGGATCAAGGGTGTTATCTCTACACCAGAAGCAGAATCTTTTCCATTTAAAGCCATACGACTTCCTCGTGGAGGGCCTCTTTGCCTCCCGAAGAATGCCCATACAGTCCGGTGGAAGATCTAGATGTCCGTACTGGATGAATTCAGGAGCCATGCCGTCAAGCGGAGGGAGGGGAGATTGGGGTGGAACACTCTCCCCTTGTCCTTGGTCAGCAAGTTCGGCAGGCATGGCAACCTCCTCTGTGGTACCTCCGACAGCTGGAGTAGATCTGGGTACCACCACTGCCGGGGCCACTCCGGTGCTATTAGGATCATCCGAGTTCTGGCCCTGTAGAACTTCTGAATCACAGCCGGGATGAGAGGGAGAGGAGGAAAAGCGTAAAGCAATGTCCTCGACCAGCTGATCAAAAGCGCGTTCCCCTGCGACCCCCGTTGAGGGAACCTGGAGGCGAAGACGGGGCATTTTTTGTTGTCCGCGTCTGCGAACAGATCGATGTCCGGTATGCCCCACAAGCGGAAGATGTCTTGAGCGACGTCTTCGTTGAGCACCCAGTCGTGCGCTTCGACGAAGTCTCTGCTGAGGCCGTCCGCCTGCACGTTCAGGGTCCCTGGCAGGTGAACAGCAACGATCGTCAGGTTTCTCGCCAGAAGCCATTTCCAGATTGACTGGGCCTCCAGAGACAGGACCCGTGATCTGGTCCCTCCTTGCTTGTTCAGATAGAACATAGTTGTGGTGTTGTCCGTCTGAACCTGAACATAGTCGGTCTGCAGGGATGGGTACAGGGACTTGAGAGCGAGATGGACTGCTCGTAGCTCCAAGAAGTTGATGTGATAGCTCTGTTCGGTAGCGGACCAGAGCCCTTGTACTTGAAGCCGGTCCATATGAGCCCCCCAGCCCTGCATGGAGGCGTCTGTGACCACCGTCTGTGTCGGAGGCACCTGATGGAAAGGGACGCCGTGAAGCAGATGGGAGCGCTTCATCCACCACCGGATGGAATCTTTGGCGGCTTGATGAAGGGTAATGTGATCTTCCCAGCGGCCGGACCTCTGCGACCACTGATCCTCTAGGTCTTGTTGCAGAGGACGCATGTGCAGACGGGCGTTGGGCACGATGAAGATGCACGAGGCCATGGATCCCAGGAGAGATGACACTTGTCTGGCTGTGGGATATTCCGTGCTGAGAAGCGTGCAGCTTTTTTGCAGCATGGAGGATAACCTCTCCTCCGAAGGACACACGCTTGCGCTTGAGGAGTTTAGAGAGGCGCCCAGGTAGTGGATCCGCTGAGTTGGATTGAGGATCGACTTCCTGTAGTTGACCTGAAGGCCCAACGAGTGTAGAAGGTTTAGGCAGAACGAGAGATGACTCTGGAGTCGAGCCGGAGTGGAACTTTTTAAGAGCCAGTCGTCTAGATAGGGGTAGACGAATATCTTCCGTTTGCGGAGAAATGCAGCCACCACCGCCATGCACTTTGAGAACGTTCGTGGGGCGGACTTGAGGCCGAATGGCAGGACCTTGTATTGATAATGTTGGCGAAAGATGTGAAATCTGAGAAACTTCCGATGTTTCGCTGAGACAGGAATGTGGAAGTATGCATCCTGTAAGTCGATGGCACACATCCAGTCCCCCTGGTGTAGATGTGGGAAGATCTGGTGCAGTGCTAGCATCCTGAATTTTTCTCTTCTGAGAAATCTGTTGAGTAGGCGGAGATCGAGGATGGGTCTGTAGTCTCCGATCGCTCCTCTTTTCTGAACAAGAAAGTACCGGGAATACACTCCCTGATTTCTCTGCCTGTTTGGAACTTCCTCTATGGCGTTTTTGGAGAGGAGAGTGGCAACTTCGTCCTTCAAAAGCTTGTTTTGGCTGGGAGGGAGTGGCTGTTTCCGTGGGGGTACCTGCGGAGGGGGAGATTTGAACCTCAGCAAGTAGCCACGCTCTACAATACTCAGCACCCATCTGTCGTTTGTAATTGCATTCCACTCTGCCAGGTGAATGGTGATACTTCCTCCTACCGGAGTGGCGAACGAGCGCGGAGGAAGTAAGTTTTCACTGTTTGGGAGGTTGCTTGTTAGAGGACTGCTGCTGTTTAGCATTTCCTCTTCCTCTGCCCCGGCCCCTTTGTTGAAATTGGGACCTCTGTTGGTTTTGAGAGGACCATTGGGGCATTTGAACGCGCTGGTGAAAGGCACGTTTGTCGCCCTGGCGAAAGCGCTTGCGGAACTCTTTGCGCTTTTCCAGTCCCACAGCCTTTACGGTGTCCAATTCCGTTTTCATCTTGCTCATTTGGTCGTCCGCATGAGCTCCAAATAGCGATGATCCATTAAACGGCAGGTTGAGAATTCTTTTCTGCGCATCTGGTTTGAGGCCCGTTAATCTGAGCCAGGCCGAACGGCGGGAGCAGATGCCATGGGAGTAGCCATGCGCGGCTAGGTCTGATGCATCCGCCGCTGCGCTTATTACTTGTTTGGCCACCAGTCCGCCTTCATGGAGGATCTCCGTGAAGTCCTGCCTGTCCTCCCTAGGCAATTTCTCCACGAATCTGGCCAGGGAATCCCATAGGGAGCGATCATACCTCCCCAGCAGGGCTGAAGCGCTAGCGACCTTCATGTGCGAGGCAGAGGTGTTGCACATTCTCCTGCCGTAGGAGTCCATCAGCTTGCTGTCCTTCTCAGGGGGGACAGAAGCAGATACTGAGGCTGAGTGAGACTTCATGGCCGCCGCCACGATCACCGAATCCGCTGGCAGGTCCGCCCTCAAGAATAAAGGGTCCTCGGTCGGAGCCTTGTACTTCTTTGCTATTCTCGAGGGAATCGAGCCCGCTGTTGCCGGTGTTAGGAACGTGGCCATCGCTGGTTCTAACAATCCTGGCACCAACGGGAGCAGAGGTCTGGGAGCTGACCGATGGTGTAAAGTGTCAAAGATCACAGAAGTGGGTGCCTGAGGGACGTGCAGTGCGATGTTCAACTTCTGCGCCCCTCTACCCAGGACGTCCGAGAAAGTTACAATGTCATCCACCGGGGACACTCGCGATGGAGGCGTGGATGAAAAAGTAGGAGAGTAGTCCCGGACTGAGGATCTTGTGGATGAGGTCCCAGTGGACGACCTGGTGCGTCGCCTCTTTTGGGAGCGTTCGCTATGGTGAGCCCTTGATCCTGATCTGCGCTTGGACGGAGATCTTGGCCGTTTTGGCGCGGTGCGACGGTCCCTGGAACGAGACCGGCGTGGTGAAATTGGCCTTGGATCCCTCGGAGGCGATTTACTCCTGCGCGGTGGGGAATACGTGCGGGAGTAGTCCGATCCCGGACTCCGACATGCGCCAGCGCCCACATCTCGTAACCAGCGCGGTGACAGTCCAAACCGCTCTGGAGCCTCGTGTAGGAGAGTAGGGTCTGCTTTCTATGTTCACCCCCACTTTTTGCTTTTGCTTTACTGGTTTTCGACTTAGATGTGGCTGTGGGCCTGCTAATCAGACCCACAGCCCTGCTGTTCTCTCTCTAAATTAATACTATGTACTTTAGGTGCATAACCAATTTGGATAGGATCACCTTATTGGCCCCTGTACAGTGTACCCTAGGTACCCAGGGCATAGGTGTACCCTAGGCCTACCAGGGGCTGCAGCATGTATTGTGCCACCCCTGGCCTGGCCTTCCATTTTTGACACAACTGGCTGATCACTCAGCTGGGGCAAGGTCGTGTAATCACCCCTTGCTTAGGTGTAGTATTCCTATACCTAACTTACATATAGACACATGTGTACCTATCAGTCACTCCTATGGCAGGCCTTGACAATCCTGGAGGCAGAGTGCTTGGTAACATGTGAGATGGTGCTCTAGCATGAGCTGAGCCTGTCTGCAGCTTTCGGAACCTTGTCCTTATAGCTGTTCTATGATATAGCCTACCATATACTCTTAAAGTGCCTTATAATCTTAGACGGTTATGGTAACTATGGTTTGGCTTTATCAAAACATGTCGTGTAAGGTGTCTAACACTCGGGAATAATACCCCCATGCCATTTCTGGACATGAGAATATTATTCCCCCCTTCTAGAGGGAAAGACATGTTAAAATCATACTTCAACTGTTAGCCTCTGACCAAAGCCTCAGCATCACAAAATGGATGCTGCTGCCACGACACAAGTCTGACCTCCTGCAGCTGGGAGTGATCCCAGCCAGGGAGGCCTGGACAATAGGTTTCCTGCTTGGGGAGGTGCTAGCACCTCCCCAGACAGCCTTTAGTGTATTGGGGCAGGGTGGGCTGAAAGGAATGAGACATGCCTGGGGCACACAAGGTGTTCCTTGCATAGTCCAGTTCAAACCGGCGCTGGGGCACTCCAGCCCCAGCTCTGGCGCGAAACTGGACAAAGGGAAGTGGGTGTAACCACCCCCTCCCAGGTCCCACCCATAAGGCGTGACCTAGCAGGTATCCCAGCCCCCCAGATTAGTATAAGAGTGGGAGTTGGGCCTCAAGACTTTAGATTATCCTGAACCTGCAAAACTGAACAGAAACTCTGGACCTTCGACATTCGACGAAAGAAGAAGACTGAAGAATCTCCCTTGTAGCCAAGGAGTGGCTACCCTGTGCAAACAGGCACCATCAAGAGACTACCCTTTGCTTTGTGAAACGTTCGACGAGGAACCGACTGCAGAGCCCGACCAGAGCCTTGATTTCCAGACTTCTCCGACCCTCATCCACATCTGCAGCAGAGCTGAGATCCGTGGAGGCGACGAGCGACGTGGGACCGGCTACCTGGGAAAAGTGGCTAGTAACTTACAGCGCAGCTTCTGAGGTACCCTCGAAGTTGTGCACCGGGGATTGAGAAGCCCCAACCCCAAGCACCATCTGCACCGAAGACCAGCCCCCCACACTCCACGAGTCCTGCGTGGGGCCCTTCAGCATTTTCCTGCTTGCCGCGTCTGTCCGGTCGCTTGCCCGCTGGCTAGTGGCCTTTGTGACGACGCTCCCTGAAATCTTCTGCGCTGGTTTGGCTCCTCCAGACTGGCTCCCGCTTCTCTGCAAAGAAGAAGCACCCCAGACCTTCCTGGTCTGCACCAGAAGCAAGTCCTTTGTTCTTCGTGGGTTCCGCTTGCCAAGGCTTGGTGAGTCCTAGTCCAACTTCGACGCCGCCGACAGCAAGAGCCTTCGTGGGACAGCTCGCCTCCTGGTCCTGGTCGTCCTCGACGCTTCCTGGTCCTCCTGGCTGCAGCGACAAGCTTCACCTTCACCTGCAAACTCTTCACGACATCGCCTGGTTCCTTCCTGGTTCCACGTGGTCACTGGCTAGTGACCTTGACTCTGTCCCCTCTGCTTGCAGGTTTCTTCTCTTCTTGATCCCAGCCTTGGGATCCACCGGACACTCTCCCCTGACTGCCTGTCAGCATCTTTCTTCAGGCATCCATAGGAGTCGACGACGAAAACAACGCATCTTCACCCCTATGCACCCGCAGCCTGTGGGCTAGGTAACTTGGGTACTCCGGTGCTCATCAGGATAGTGACTATCCTAGTGTCTAGTTTTCAAGTCTCAACTTCCTAGCTACTCCGGAAGTGTCCTAAATCTATCTATTTCTAAACTGTAACATTGCTATTGACTTTTACGCATTACGCGTGAGTGTTTCCACTCTGCACACGAATCCCGTGGGCCTTCCACTTCCTAACTAACGCTAGTGTAGTGAAGCCCCAGCGATTCCCTAGGCCTAGGCCTATTCTATTTCCGTGACAGTGGTTCTTATACCACTTATTTAGTATATGGTTTGCGTGGCCCCTAGGGCCTAACTGTATTACTTACCTGTGTGACTTACTGTATGCATTAATAAGACTGTGTTGTACTTACCTCTAAACTCATAAAGAGTGCTGAGGGTTTGCTTAGAATAAATACACTTTATTTTATATATATATCTGTTGTGGTGTCCTTTCATTTGGTATTCAAGGGATTATATATGGTATCACAGCTGGCTTCACATGCCATTCAGAGTTTAGCCTAAGACTGCTCTTGTCCATGCTACCACTAGGATAGCTGGTCTATAAGGTTGACTTTACAACCAATCACCATAAGGGTATTTGGACTGATATAAGGTGTACACTATAACTAGTGACATCATACATCAGGCCAACTTCTCACATTGGTGAGCAGCGGTTGGGATCTGAGCTTGCTGTTGTAATACCATTGTAATCTTGAGATACTAAATTGAAAGATCACACAGATATTGTCTAGGTACATATAACATAGTTTATAATACTTAAGTCCTACTGGACTTAGTGGTTGTAGGTTGAAGGGAGTAACACACCCTGACTACAACTACTAGAGAGGTTTAGTAGAAACAACTAGTGTAGGTAGGTGCACACACCACACCCTCACTAGATCATGCCTCTGGGAGGAGATCAAGTAGATGCTCTCTCAGGAGGGGCAGGTCTGCAGAAGACCCCCTCTAGGTATGATACCTTAACATTCCAGGAGATGAGACAATTGTGTACCTCCAGAGGAATAAAACAGGGTGCAAACCCTACCCTCCTTCAGTTAAGACAACTCCTAGAGGAGTATGATGCTCAGAGGGCATCTCAGGAAGGTGCCCTAGGCACAGAGGAGGGTCTACCCACCACAGAGGAGTCAGATGGGGCTTCAGATGGGGAGGTAGACAGCCAGAGCCAAGTAAGGAGACTTAGCCAGGCTAACTTAAGTTTACATGGGAGTTTGCATGGGATCCCCCCATACAGACCCACAAGTAGACATTCACAGAGAAGCAGGAGGGACAGATCCCCTTCAAGGGAATCCATCCACTCCCATGTCTCTAACATCTCTAATGCTTCCTCTCACAGGGGAATGACTTCACCTGAGAGAAAGGAGCATGCAGCCAGAATGAGGGAGGCTAATCTGAGGATTCAGAGGGAAGAACTTGCCCTTGCCAAAGAGAAGCTTGCTCTGGCTAGAGAACAAAAGTTAAGTGGGTTAGAACCCACTGGTGGCAGCAACATTCCTAGAGATAGAGACAGGCACTATGATAATAGAAACCTGAGCAAGATTGTCCCTCCCTACAAGTGTGGGGATGACATCCACAAATGGATAACTGCTTTGGAGAGAGCTTGCAAAGTACAGCAGGTACCCCAAAGTCAGTGGGCAGCTATCTTGTGGCTCTCCTTCTCTGAGAAAGGAAGAGACAAGCTCCTCACAGTTAGTGATGAGGATGCAGATAATTACACTGTCCTGAAGAGTGCTCTGATTGATGGGTTTGGCCTAACCACTGAACAATACAGGTTGTTGTTCAGGGATACCCAGAAGACACAGACTCAGGACTGGACTGACTTTGTAGATTGTGCCACTAAGGCTCTGGAAGGCTGGCTAATGGGAAGTAAGGTTAAGGACTATACAGGATTGTATAATTTGATCATGAGAGAACAAATACTTAACAACTGTCAAAACCAGCTATTGCATCAACACCTGATTGATTCTGATCTGACTTCTCCCCAAGAATTGGGAAAGAAGGCAGATAGATGGGTCAGGACTAGAGTTAAGCAGAAAAACCAGAACCAGGGCGGTGATCAGAAAAAGGCAGACCAGAAGGGTAATGAGCAGAAACAAAAAGACCAGAAGTCTTCACCAGGCCCCCAAAAGGCTCAGGGGGAGGGTGGTTCCAAAAAGGATAAGAAGAAAGAAGGCCAAAAGAAACCATGGTGCAACTATTGTAAGTCTACCTCACATTGGTTTAGTGAGTGCACCAAAAAGGATAAGCCCCCAGCCACCATTGCCCCTAAGGCAACTGTACCCCCTAGTTCAGCTGTAAGTGGTGGTTCCCAGCAAAAGGGTGTAGTAGGGTTAACCCTGGGAACTGAGGAGGATTCTGGCCTAGTCAGAGTACCTACTCAGGCTGTCCTGATCTGTGATGGGGACTTAGCTTTGTCCTCTACTGTAGGCCCCAGTAACCTGGGCAAGTACAGACAGACACCTTTTATCAACCAAAGAATGGCTCAGGCCTACAGGGACACTGGGGCTAGTGTCACAACGGTGACACCTGCTTTTGTGGACCCTGGACAGATCATACTAGGTGAGAATTACCTAGTGACCAACGCTAGCAATGCCACTACCTCCCATAGTGTGGCTATTGTTAACTTCTCCTGGGGAGGGGTAACTGGCCTCAAGAAAGTTGTTGTTAGTTCAGACCTTCCTGTAGAGTGTTTACTGGGCAATGATCTTGAAACTTCAGTTTGGTCTGAAGTGGAGTATAGGACCCATGCAGAAATGCTGGGGATAGATGCACATGTCCTTGCTGTGACCAGGTCACAGGCCAAAAAGTGCAACACTGAACAAGTGCTGGATCCTGAAACTATGGACCAGTCACAATCCAAGAGAAAGAGCAGTAGGGTTAAGGCTGTGCCTTCCCCCCTGCCTCAGGTGGTGGATCAGCCCTCCCAGGAGGATGATTCTGAGAGCCCTGAAGGAACTGTCCTAGAAGAACTTGAACCTGATCAGGTTGAGTTTCTTGGGACAGGGGGACCTTCCAGGGCAGATCTGAGGCAGGCTCAATTAGACTGCCCCTCTCTTGAACCCCTCAGACAGCTGGCTGCTGCTGAGGCTGCAGGGAATGCTCAAGGTACCCATAGAGTGTATTGGGATGAAGGGCTACTGTACTCAGAGGCTAGAGACCCCAAGCCTGGTGCATCCAGGAGGTTGGTCATACCACTGAAGTTCAGAGGCTTCCTTCTAACCTTGGCCCATGATATTCCCCTTGCAGGACATTTAGGACAGAACAAGACTTGGGACAGGCTTGTCCCTCACTTTCACTGGCCCCATATGTCAGAAGATACTAAGGAGTTTTGTCGCTCCTGTGTCACCTGCCAAGCCAGTGGCAAATCAGGTGGCACCACAAAGGCCCCCCTCATACCACTACCTGTGGTGGGGGTCCCCTTTGAAAGAGTGGGCATAGATATTGTAGGACCAATGGACCCACAAACAGCATCTGGGCACAGATTCATACTGGTGATAGTGGACCATGCCACCAGGTACCCAGAAGCAATTCCCCTGAGGACCACAACAGCTCCTGTTGTGGCAAGGGCCCTGCTTGGAGTATTCTCCAGAGTGGGCTTTCCAAAGGAGGTCATTTCTGACAGAGGTGCCAACTTTATGTCAGGATACTTGACTGCAATGTGGAAGGAGTGTGGTGTTAACTATAAGTTCACCACACCCTATCACCCACAGTGCAATGGGCTTGTTGAGAGATTCAACAAGACCCTAAAGGGAATGATAAAAGGATTACCAGACAAGCTTAGGCGAAGATGGGACATCCTTTTACCCTGCCTTCTGTTTGCTTACAGAGAGGTCCCACAAAAGGGGGTTGGCTACAGCCCTTTTGAGCTTTTGTTTGGGCATCCTGTAAGAGGACCCCTGTGTTTGGTGAAGGAAGGATGGGAGAGACCTCTCAGACAACCCAAACTAGACATAGTGGATTATGTACTTGGTCTCCGCTCCAGGATGGCAGAGTATATGAAGAAGGCTTCTAAAAACCTTGAGGCAAGCCAAGAACTCCAAAAAGCTTGGCATGACCAAAAGGCTGTACTGACTGTTTACCAGCCAGGACAGAAAGTGTGGGTGTTGGAGCCAGTGGCCCCAGCAGCACTCCAAGACAAATGGTCTGGACCCCACACTATTGTTGAGAAAAAGGGAGAAGTCACCTACTTGGTGGACCTTGGGACTCCCAGAAGCCCCCACAGGGTGCTTCATGTCAACAGATTGAAGGCATATGTTGACAGGGCAGACATGGGGCTACTCATGGCTACAGATGAGGGGCAGGAGGAAGAGAGTGACCCTCTCCCAGACCTGTTGACTCAGAACCCTGATGATGGCTCAGTTGATGGTGTGGTCTTTTCTGACAGCCTCACTGTCCATCAGCAACAGGACTGCAGACAAGTTCTGCAGGCCTACAGACATATGTTCTCTCTGACCCCAAGTCAGACAAACTGGTGCACCCATGAGGTGGACACTGGTGACAGTCTGCCTGTGAAGAGTAAAATCTACAGGCAACCTGACCATGTCAGGGACTGCATAAAAGTTGAGGTACAAAAGATGTTGGAGCTGGGAGTCATTGAACCTTCAGAGAGCCCTTGGGCTAGTCCTGTAGTCCTTGTGCCAAAACCTCACACCCAAGATGGTAAGAGAGAGATGAGGTTTTGCGTGGATTACAGAGGTCTCAATGCTGTCACTAGGACAGATGCTCACCCAATACCTAGGGCAGATGAGCTCATTGACAGACTGGCAGCTGCTAAGTTTTTGAGCACATTTGACCTAACAGCAGGCTACTGGCAAATCAGACTAGCTGAGAGTGCAAAGGCCAAAACTGCTTTCTCGACCCCAGGAGGACATTATCAATTTGTGGTAATGCCCTTTGGTTTGAAGAATGCACCTGCCACTTTCCAAAGGCTGGTGAATCAAGTCCTTACTGGGTTGGATGATTATTGTGCAGCTTATCTTGATGATATTGCTGTCTTTAGCTCCACCTGGGAGGATCACCTGGTCCACCTGAGGAATGTTTTAGAGGCCCTGCAAAAGGCAGGCCTCACTATCAAGGCCACTAAGTGCCAGATAGGGCAGAGCAAGGTTGTATACCTGGGCCACCTGGTTGGTGGGGGTCAGGTTCAACCACTGGAGAGCAAGATCCAGACCATAAAGGACTGGGCTCCTCCAACTACCCAGACTCAGGTCAGAGCTTTCTTGGGCCTGTCTGGGTACTACAGAAAGTTTGTTAAGAACTATGGGTCCATAGTGACACCACTTAATGACTTGACCTCCAAGAAGATGCCAAAGAAAGTTCAGTGGACAGTAAGCTGTCAAAAAGCATTTGATGACCTGAAGCAGGCCATGTGCAGTGCACCTATTCTGAAAAGTCCAGACTACTCCAAAGAGTTCATTGTCCAGACAGATGCTTCTGAGTTAGGTGTGGGAGCTGTTCTTTCACAACTGAATGTAGATGGTCAAGACCAGCCCATTGCTTTTATAAGTAGAAGGCTGACCCCTAGAGAGAAACGTTGGTCAGCTATTGAGAGGGAGGCCTTTGCTGTGGTTTGGGCCCTGAAGAAGCTGAGGCCATACTTGTTTGGCACTCACTTCAAGATTCAGACAGACCATAAGCCCCTCTTGTGGCTAAATCAGATGAAGGGTGAAAATCCCAAACTTCTTAGGTGGTCCATTTCCCTACAGGGGATGGACTTCACAGTGGAACATAGACCTGGGACTGACCATGCCAATGCAGATGGACTCTCCAGATATTTCCACTTAGAACATGAAGACTCAACTGGTCAAGGTTAGTTTAATGTCCCTAAGTTTGGGGGGGGGTTGTGTAGGAGAGTAGGGTCTGCTTTCTATGTTCACCCCCACTTTTTGCTTTTGCTTTACTGGTTTTCGACTTAGATGTGGCTGTGGGCCTGCTAATCAGACCCACAGCCCTGCTGTTCTCTCTCTAAATTAATACTATGTACTTTAGGTGCATAACCCATTTGGATAGGATCACCTTATTGGCCCCTGTACAGTGTACCCTAGGTACCCAGGGCATAGGTGTACCCTAGGCCTACCAGGGGCTGCAGCATGTATTGTGCCACCCCTGGCCTGGCCTTCCATTTTTGACACAACTGGCTGATCACTCAGCTGGGGCAAGGTCGTGTAATCACCCCTTGCTTAGGTGTAGTATTCCTATACCTAACTTACATATAGACACATGTGTACCTATCAGTCACTCCTATGGCAGGCCTTGACAATCCTGGAGGCAGAGTGCTTGGTAACATGTGAGATGGTGCTCTAGCATGAGCTGAGCCTGTCTGCAGCTTTCGGAACCTTGTCCTTATAGCTGTTCTATGATATAGCCTACCATATACTCTTAAAGTGCCTTATAATCTTAGACGGTTATGGTAACTATGGTTTGGCTTTATCAAAACATGTCGTGTAAGGTGTCTAACACTCGGGAATAATACCCCCATGCCATTTCTGGACATGAGAATATTATTCCCCTCTTCTAGAGGGAAAGACATGTTAAAATCATACTTCAACTGTTAGCCTCTGACCAAAGCCTCAGCATCACAAAATGGATGCTGCTGCCACGACACAAGTCTGACCTCCTGCAGCTGGGAGTGATCCCAGCCAGGGAGGCCTGTGTGAGAAGTTGGCCTGATGTATGATGTCACTAGTTATAGTGTACACCTTATATCAGTCCAAATACCCTTATGGTGATTGGTTGTAAAGTCAACCTTATAGACCAGCTATCCTAGTGGTAGCATGGACAAGAGCAGTCTTAGGCTAAACTCTGAATGGCATGTGAAGCCAGCTGTGATACCATATATAATCCCTTGAATACCAAATGAAAGGACACCACAACAGATATATATATAAAATAAAGTGTATTTATTCTAAGCAAACCCTCAGCACTCTTTATGAGTTTAGAGGTAAGTACAACACAGTCTTATTAATGCATACAGTAAGTCACACAGGTAAGTAATACAGTTAGGCCCTAGGGGCCACGCAAACCATATACTAAATAAGTGGTATAAGAACCACTGTCACGGAAATAGAATAGGCCTAGGCCTAGGGAATCGCTGGGGCTACCCTACACTAGCGTTAGTTAGGAAGTGGGAGGCCCACGGGATTCGTGTGCAGAGTGGAAACACTCACGCGTAATGCGTAAAAGTCAATAGCAATGTTACAGTTTAGAAATAGATAGATTTAGGACACTTCCGGAGTAGCTAGGAAGTTGAGACTTGAAAACTAGACACTAGGATAGTCACTATCCTGATGAGCACCGGAGTACCCAAGTTACCTAGCCCACAGGCTGCGGGTGCATAGGGGTGAAGATGCGTCGTTTTCGTCGTCGACTCCTATGGATGCCTGAAGAAAGATGCTGACAGGCAGTCAGGGGAGAGTGTCCGGTGGATCCCAAGGCTGGGATCAAGAAGAGAAGAAACCTGCAAGCAGAGGGGACAGAGTCAAGGTCACTAGCCAGTGACCACGTGGGACCAGGAAGGAACCAGGCGATGTCGTGAAGAGTTGCAGGTGAAGGTGAAGCTTGTCGCTGCAGCCAGGAGGACCAGGAAGCGTCGAGGACGTCCAGGACCAGGAGGCGAGCTGTCCCACGAAGGCTCTTGCTGTCGGCGGCGTCGAAGTTGGACTAGGACTCACCAAGCCTTGGCAAGCGGAACCCACGAAGAACAAGGGACTTGCTTCTGGTGCAGACCAGGAAGGTCTGGGGTGCTTCTTCTTTGCAGAGAAGCGGGAGCCAGTCTGGAGGAGCCAAACCAGCGCAGAAGATTTCAGGGAGCGTCGTCACAGAGGCCACTAGCCAGCGGGCAAGCAACCGGACAGACGCGGCAAGCAGGAAAATGCTGAAGGGCCCCACGCAGGACTCGTGGAGTGTGGGGGGCTGGTCTTCGGTGCAGATGGTGCTTGGGGTTTCTCAATCCCCGGTGCACAACTTCGAGGGTACCTCAGAAGCTGCGCTGTAAGTTACTAGCCACTTTTCCCAGGTAGCCGGTCCCACGTCGCTCGTCGCCTCCACGGATCTCAGCTCTGCTGCAGATGTGGATGAGGGTCGGAGAAGTCTGGAAATCAAGGCTCTGGTCGGGCTCTGCAGTCGGTTCCTCGTAGAACGTTTCACAAAGCAAAGGGTAGTCACTTGATGGTGCCTGTTTGCACAGGGTAGCCACTCCTTGGCTACAAGGGAGATTCTTCAGTCTTCTTCTTTCGTCGAATGTCGAAGGTCCAGAGTTTCTGTTCAGTTTTGCAGGTTCAGGATAATCTAAAGTCTTGAGGCCCAACTCCCACTCTTATACTAATCTGGGGGGCTGGGATACCTGCTAGGTCACGCCTTATGGGTGGGACCTGGGAGGGGGTGGTTACACCCACTTCCCTTTGTCCAGTTTCGCGCCAGAGCTGGGGCTGGAGTGCCCCAGCGCCGGTTTGAACTGGACTATGCAAGGAACACCTTGTGTGCCCCAGGCATGTCTCATTCCTTTCAGCCCACCCTGCCCCAATACACTAAAGGCTGTCTGGGGAGGTGCTAGCACCTCCCCAAGCAGGAAACCTATTGTCCAGGCCTCCCTGGCTGGGATCACTCCCAGCAGCAGGAGGTCAGACTTGTGTCGTGGCAGCAGCATCCATTTTGTGATGCTGAGGCTTTGGTCAGAGGCTAACAGTTGAAGTATGATTTTAACATGTCTTTCCCTCTAGAAGGGGGGAATAATATTCTCATGTCCAGAAATGGCATGGGGGTATTATTCCCGAGTGTTAGACACCTTACACGACATGCTTTGATAAAGCCAAACCATAGTTACCATAACCGTCTAAGATTATAAGGCACTTTAAGAGTATATGGTAGGCTATATCATAGAACAGCTATAAGGACATGGTTCCGAAAGCTGCAGACAGGCTCAGCTCATGCTAGAGCACCATCTCACATGTTACCAAGCACTCTGCCTCCAGGATTGTCAAGGCCTGCCATAGGAGTGACTGATAGGTACACATGTGTCTATATGTAAGTTAGGCATAGGAATACTACACCTAAGCAAGGGGTGATTACACGACCTTGCCCCAGCTGAGTGATCAGCCAGTTGTGTCAAAATGGAAGGCCAGGCCAGGGGTGGCCCAATACATGCTGCAGCCCCTGGTAGGCCTAGGGTACACCTATGCCCTGGGTACCTAGGGTACACTGTACAGGGGCCAATAAGGTGATCCTATCCAAATGGGTTATGCACCTAAAGTACATAGTATTAATTTAGAGAGAGAACAGCAGGGCTGTGGGTCTGATTAGCAGGCCCACAGCCACATCTAAGTCGAAAACCAGTAAAGCAAAAGCAAAAAGTGGGGGTGAACATAGAAAGCAGACCCTACTCTCCTACAGCCTGGACAATAGGTTTCCTGCTTGGGGAGGTGCTAGCACCTCCCCAGACAGCCTTTAGTGTATTGGGGCAGGGTGGGCTGAAAGGAATGAGACATGCCTGGGGCACACAAGGTGTTCCTTGCATAGTCCAGTTCAAACCGGCGCTGGGGCACTCCAGCCCCAGCTCTGGCGCGAAACTGGACAAAGGGAAGTGGGTGTAACCACCCCCTCCCAGGTCCCACCCATAAGGCGTGACCTAGCAGGTATCCCAGCCCCCCAGATTAGTATAAGAGTGGGAGTTGGGCCTCAAGACTTTAGATTATCCTGAACCTGCAAAACTGAACAGAAACTCTGGACCTTCGACATTCGACGAAAGAAGAAGACTGAAGAATCTCCCTTGTAGCCAAGGAGTGGCTACCCTGTGCAAACAGGCACCATCAAGAGACTACCCTTTGCTTTGTGAAACGTTCGACGAGGAACCGACTGCAGAGCCCGACCAGAGCCTTGATTTCCAGACTTCTCCGACCCTCATCCACATCTGCAGCAGAGCTGAGATCCGTGGAGGCGACGAGCGACGTGGGACCGGCTACCTGGGAAAAGTGGCTAGTAACTTACAGCGCAGCTTCTGAGGTACCCTCGAAGTTGTGCACCGGGGATTGAGAAGCCCCAACCCCAAGCACCATCTGCACCGAAGACCAGCCCCCCACACTCCACGAGTCCTGCGTGGGGCCCTTCAGCATTTTCCTGCTTGCCGCGTCTGTCCGGTCGCTTGCCCGCTGGCTAGTGGCCTTTGTGACGACGCTCCCTGAAATCTTCTGCGCTGGTTTGGCTCCTCCAGACTGGCTCCCGCTTCTCTGCAAAGAAGAAGCACCCCAGACCTTCCTGGTCTGCACCAGAAGCAAGTCCTTTGTTCTTCGTGGGTTCCGCTTGCCAAGGCTTGGTGAGTCCTAGTCCAACTTCGACGCCGCCGACAGCAAGAGCCTTCGTGGGACAGCTCGCCTCCTGGTCCTGGTCGTCCTCGACGCTTCCTGGTCCTCCTGGCTGCAGCGACAAGCTTCACCTTCACCTGCAAACTCTTCACGACATCGCCTGGTTCCTTCCTGGTTCCACGTGGTCACTGGCTAGTGACCTTGACTCTGTCCCCTCTGCTTGCAGGTTTCTTCTCTTCTTGATCCCAGCCTTGGGATCCACCGGACACTCTCCCCTGACTGCCTGTCAGCATCTTTCTTCAGGCATCCATAGGAGTCGACGACGAAAACGACGCATCTTCACCCCTATGCACCCGCAGCCTGTGGGCTAGGTAACTTGGGTACTCCGGTGCTCATCAGGATAGTGACTATCCTAGTGTCTAGTTTTCAAGTCTCAACTTCCTAGCTACTCCGGAAGTGTCCTAAATCTATCTATTTCTAAACTGTAACATTGCTATTGACTTTTACGCATTACGCGTGAGTGTTTCCACTCTGCACACGAATCCCGTGGGCCTCCCACTTCCTAACTAACGCTAGTGTAGTGTAGCCCCAGCGATTCCCTAGGCCTAGGCCTATTCTATTTCCGTGACAGTGGTTCTTATACCACTTATTTAGTATATGGTTTGCGTGGCCCCTAGGGCCTAACTGTATTACTTACCTGTGTGACTTACTGTATGCATTAATAAGACTGTGTTGTACTTACCTCTAAACTCATAAAGAGTGCTGAGGGTTTGCTTAGAATAAATACACTTTATTTTATATATATATCTGTTGTGGTGTCCTTTCATTTGGTATTCAAGGGATTATATATGGTATCACAGCTGGCTTCACATGCCATTCAGAGTTTAGCCTAAGACTGCTCTTGTCCATGCTACCACTAGGATAGCTGGTCTATAAGGTTGACTTTACAACCAATCACCATAAGGGTATTTGGACTGATATAAGGTGTACACTATAACTAGTGACATCATACATCAGGCCAACTTCTCACACCTCGGGTGATCCTTCCGGAGATATTTGCACGATGTGCAGTCCCGGAGATGATGACTGTTCTCCTGGGGACCTCTCCGCGGGCGCTCCAGTTTTCGCCCTCGACGTCGAATCCCTTGACGTCGACGACGTCTGCGTCACCATCGGCAAGTGTGAGGTATGCCGTTCTGGTCTCGACGGCGGTCTCGACGCCGATCGCGGAGACCTCGACGTCGATCTCCTCTTCTCTGGCACCTGACGTCGGCTAGATGACCTCGACGTTGGCCGTGTCTTCGACGTCGACCTCCCTCGACGTCGACTGGGCGACTTCGACCTCTCTCGACGTCGACTGGGCGACTTCGACGTCGACCTCTCTCGACATCGACTGGGCGACTTCGACCTCTCTCGACGTCGACTGGGCAACTTCGCCGTCGACCTCTCTCGACGTCGACTGGGCGACTTCGCCGCCGACGTCTCTCGACGTCGACGTGGTGATCTTGACGTCGATCTTCCTCTCGACGTCGACCATCTATGTCGCCGAGTGGGGGTAACTATCGACGGCGACCGGCCCACTCGCGGCGGAATGTATGTCTCTCGACGTCGACCCCCTCGAGGGTGGCGGAGAGTGTCTCGACGTCGACGGAAGCCTCGACGTCGACTGAGACAGTCCAGATGTCACCGGACTAGCAGCCTTCGAGCCCGAAGGGCCGCCTCTCGACGCCGACTTACTTTTGCGCGGCGGAGACTCTTGATGGTGGGATGAATCCCTCGACGCCGAAGTTCTCTGCCTTTTCGCCGGCATCCTCGACGTCGAACCTCTTGGACTCCTGGTCTTTTTGGAGCCCGGGGAGCTGGTATGTCGCCGTTTCTGTACTTGCGTAGCTGAAGAAAGTGGTCTTGATGAGGAATGCTCGCCTTCACGACGGCTTCGTTCCTTCTCCAGTCTTGCATGCAGTTTAATGCGCTCTCTGTCCCTCAGAGTGCGCTTTGAGAACTTCTGGCAGTGGGGACACTGGTCAGAATCGTGTTTTGATGGTAAACACACAATACACACCGAGTGTGGATCCGCCAGTGCCATTTTATTACCACAAGAAGGGCATTTCCTAAATGAAGGAGACATTCTGACTGGAAAAAATTGGAAAATTCACTGGAAACCAGCAGAATTAGCCCTTAAAAGCCAGAAAACGTCGAAAAAAAGCTTGAAAAAGCTGTAATTCAAAATTTCAGTCAAAAAACTGAAGAGCTCAAGCTCCAGGATCCTCACAGAAGGAGCCGGAAAAAAGAACTGGCCCAACTGCCACCTGTAGTGCATCATGGGAGCAGGGGGTCACAGGCAGGCCTTAAAGGCACGGTCCCCCTACTCTAATGCCTTAAAGGCAAGGTGTCAGTTTTCTTGGTTTCTTGATACTCTACTGCAGCCTACTGGCGAATGCCTACAATTACATGTTGCTTTATGGCAATAAAGCAGTGCTGTGTTATAATTTGCCTGATGCTTCCTTTTTTCCTTACGGGTTACGGGGGCACTACTATGCAAAAATATGTAATTTACAGCATTGCCATGTTTTGAACATTATTAGGCTGCATTTTTATGTTTTCACATATGTATATATATATATGTATATATATGTATTTTCTATATGCTCCGGGATCCCGCACATGGGCGGGGATTATTCATAGATTATGACTATTGATGAGTATCCCCTGGATGAGAATCTAATTAATCAATTGTTAATATACAGATACATTGCATATTCCAGTCTCAACAGATGAGCTGCCCTCGGTGCCAAGCACTTGGCTAATATGTGGCCAAAAGGCAGAGCCTCAAACAGTAAATGTTTCCCATCTATCATGAAGCATGTATATTTACTCAGGCACTAATGAACTTCACTGAAGTAAGTACTAACTTGGTCGATAGATACCAACAAGTCCCTATTTCTGATTAAAGGAAAGATCTCAAAAAGTGACCATCCTGAAATCTGGTTTCTGAAAGACATGAAGTAGGGAAAATCTGGATTAGAATCCTTGACCCATCTGTGTTTATGAGTCTCATTTCTTACTTGATATAAATAGGTCATTCTGCAAACTCAAAATATATCCATTGTGGGATATTATGAAGATATTGCTAAATTCTAGTGGCATGTTGCCTCTTTGCCACTACCAAAAAAACCAAGTCTGCTGTAGGATCTGTTCAGAGGAAAGCAGGATCCTGCTCTGCAGGGCGGTATTTCTTTTGTAGCCTGGATGGTGTTGGCTTAACAGAGGCTAGTGTCAGGAAGAGGTCCACAGAAGGTTCAAGGAGACCTGGTACTAAATGCAGGAAAGGTCTTGTTGCTGCCCTGTGTGTTGGAGTCTCAAACATTACTGATGTTGTTGGTGTTAGAGTTGACATAGGAATGTTACGTTTTGTCACTCCCCTTACGAGGATCTTTTGAAATGTGGCAACATCATCCACCAGTGATATACGTGGAGGTGGAGAGTCTGCAAGTGTTAGGGATTATCTTCCAGTAGAAGTGAAGGGCATGTCCATATGATGTCTTGACTAAGATGATGATGATGGCGGGAGTGCCTAGAAGATGTAGAAGTGCGCCTTGGGCTGTGGCGAGAATGATGGCACAACCTGAAACGAGATCTGGGTCTTGGAATGACCATTGCCTGTGGAGCTGGAGGCAGTAGTGGAGCAGTTGGAGGCCGCAGTGGAGGAGAAGACGGATAATATGCTCTAGAGTACCCTGAATCCGGGGAGGAGTAGATGCGTCTTCTCTTTTGTCTTGCCTCCTGTAGCCTAGACGACGTCAAAAGAGTTCTCGACATCAACCAACCTCGACGTCGAGCTGTTTTTAGACAGAGATCGCTGATGGCGCCTCGACATTGACCTGGATCTTGACATCGACTGTCTTGATGGCCTCGTAGGGGATGGACTCCCCGACATCGAGCGAGGCCTGCGGGTCGACAGAGTAGTTCTTGATGTCAAAACTCTGACCTGTGGTGCTTGCTCGACATCGAACCATGGATAGACGACTAACAGCTTGGTGCCGTACCACTCCTCAATGTCGACTGGAACTGATGATGTTTTTGCGCCATTTTCTTCCTGGCACTCCCAGAAGTGACAGATGACAAGAGCCTTGGCCGAGGGCACCCTGAGGTCCCACCTTCTGACTGAGTAGAGTATACACACCGCATGAGGGTCTGTCTTGGCCTTTTTCCTCCCACAGGCTGGGCATATTTCAAAAAGAGAAGGCATTTTTCTGTGAAAAAGCCTCTAATGTTTGCCCAAAAGGAAAGAAAAAGCCAGGGATAGATCAAAGACGTTGAGTAAAACAGTTGTCACCAAAATTCAGTTGAGAATTTAAGAGAAAAGCCAAAAATTGGCCAAGCTCAATGCTCCAGGGTCCTGTCAGCAGGAGCCGGAAAAAAGAATTGAAGTAGATGCCACCTGCTGTGCATGATGGTAAACTGGTGGTATCTGAGTTCTTAAAGGCACAGTCTTTTTTTTGCCATATAATGATAGCCTATGAGGCTACTCTGTCCTGTTCTCGTTCATCTCTATGAAAAAAAGGCTATGTGAGGGATATTTATGCTGTTTGCAAATCAACTCAAATTATCCTCAAATAATTTATTCTGGCCCTTTTTTGTCTTCATGATGAAGAATCTGGCCATTTTAGTCTAGGTATGTAGGCTGCATAATCTGTCTCTTTCTTAAGTGTCTTTGCAGGCCTTCCTTTATCTGTGAATAGAACACCAAGCAGCTCCATGTAGAAGATGAAGATGCCAGGCGACAATATGAAACCGGGGGGGACTCCACAGTCGCTAGGGATCTTTTAGTAACGGGACGTGCTCAAGTGAAGAAACTGGCGTTGGTTGGAAAGGTAGGAGGAGAACCAGTAAAGGACAATGCAGGGGAATCCTATTCGAGACTTTGGCGTGTGTTTGAGTGCGCTGTTGGTTTCTTTTTTTTACTGAAGAAGGTGTTGATGACAACACTTTTCTCTTATGTGAGGAATCGGCAGGTGTTTGATGTAGTGATTGATTACCTTGAAAAGGGCTTTATTCTACTGGTATACTACTTTAATTTGGCTGATGAGATGAGTGGTCTGGGTTTTGAGCAGAGGGTATCATGAGGTCATTGGGAGTTGTGTTTTTCTTCCATTTACGTTATGGTCTGCAGACATATCATTTGTCAGCAAATTCTTTAGAATACAAGTTTGCTGAAGGCTTTGTATTACATTTGCAGTCTGGTTTTAAAAATTGGGGCATGGATGTTCACATAGTTTCCCAAAAAAGTGTTGAAGTTGTTTGGAGGAATATTCACGCTTGATGAGGAGTTGATAGGGTGACAGAGGAGTTCAAACATTAGGATGTTTATGGAGAAGTCCCTGAAAGCTTGCCCTTCTCTTTGGTGTGTACCTTGGTTTGTTGGTAGGACAATGAGCTGGGAGATAGTAATGGCAAAGGGGTCAGTCCAGTCCAGTGTTATGGATGGTTTGCATTGATATGTTGTGAAGTTGATAAGACAGGATTGTGTTGTTAGTGATATGTTGTACAAAGTTCAGTCTGCTGAGGTTGAAGAGGGTGTCTCTTGTTATTTTTTTTGAGCATGTGATGTTTGGGAAGTTGAAGTTACCCGAGAGGGTTGTACGGGCATCTTGGATGGATGAGGTGAAGAGGAGGCCAGTATAGGATCGTTCTTGATTATGTGCCAATGTTTGTTAAGAATGCCTCTTAATCTGTCCTGTTGGACACTGTATTTAGTTATTAGACAACACTGATTGCCTAAGGCTTCTGATCTTTTCTTTTGCTTGTTTTCTATTTTATCAAAAAGAATTTCTTCTCTTTTCTTCTTCGCCACTTTCCCCATTGCTTCATTTATCCATTTGCTTGGGTACCCTCTACTTTGGAATCTATTTTTGAGACAGCTAAATTCACTCTTAGTTTCCTCCTCATCACAGCAATTCAGTTTAGTCCTTACACATTCCCCAAACGGTATGCTTCTTTTTAAATTAGTGGGATGGAAACAGGCTGCGCGAAGCAACGTGTTACCAGCGGTCGGTTTCCTGTACAATTTTGTTTTTATCCTACATTCTTGGATGTACATTGTGAGGTCAAGAAAGTTAATGCTATGCTTACTTATCTCACTGGTGAAACTTAGATTGAGTTCATTTTGTTGGATCTTACTGAAAAAGGTTTTTGCTTGCTCCTCTGATCCCTTGCATACCAGGAATAGGTCGTCAATATTCCGACTCCAATGCAGAATGTGTTCTTCCCATTCTACCTGATATTGCGCCGGATCACCTGCTCCTCCCACCAGCCCATATGCAAATTCGCATAGCTGGAGGCGAAGCAGGTGCCCACACCAGTACCGCAGATCTGATGGTAAAGGGTTTCATTGAATAGGAAGAAATTGCTTGTTAGACACACTTCTACCATCCTCAAGATGATTTTTGTATGGGCCCATAATCTTATTGGGCTTAATGGCTTTAAGCCCATCTGTGTGTCTAATACTCATGTATAACGTGGACACATGAATTGTAATCAAGAAGTAATCATCTTCCCAAGGAAGATCATAAATTCTCCTCAGAAAATCTCCTGAATCTTAGATATACGAGGGAAGTGACTGTACCAATTTGCACAAAAAATGAATCTACATATTTTGAGGTGTTCTCATATGTGCTACCTATAGCTGAAATAATATAGGGCGCCCTGGGGGATTTCCTGAGTCCTTGTGTATTTTTGGGAGGAGGTAAACAAACAGGTATCACCGGTTGATCAATTTTTAAAAATACATATTCATCATGGTTTAGGAGGCCTTGATCATACCATCTCTCTAACTCAGTGTTATAGTTCTGATGACTTAAGACCATATCTTTCTCTTTGACCTTGATATAACACATTTTGCTATTAATTTGTTTGTATGCTTCTGTTAAATATTTCTGTTTGTCCCAAAGGACAACATTGCCCCATTTATCAGCATTTCTCACAATGCAGTTATCATTCTCATTTAACTTTTTGGTTATTTACTTTTGTCGGTGAGCAAGCAGCATAATGCTCCAAAACGCTTTCGACTGAGGCCGAATAAAGAGATATTTTGGCACCACACATGGCATCGTCATTCCTGGGTTGAAAGGAGTTGTATACGGAGATATATATGACCGTGGTCGTGGTTGAAACATGTCGTCCTTGTCTGCCACTAAAAATAAACTTACCTGCAAACTTGACCGCGTGGGCTTGAGCAATCTTTTCTCTGGATTTCTACTCCGTTGGAGATAATATATATATATATATCCCCCCAACAAAAATAGTTTACGTCTAACGTTCATATCAGAGAAACAGGCCCATCAATGTGCATCAAAAAGGAAGAAAAACAAAGAACAAACGTCTGTGCATAGTGGTGGTTCCCATACACGGCTACCTGTTGTTGTATCTACGAAAGAAACCATCTCTCTGCATGTGAATGCTATGAAAGCTATAGAATTGTTCGTCTTGCACAGGTGGGGATTCAAAATATTGAGGAATCTGCAGGCAGAAGTATCCATGCTATGATGTGCCTTTATACTAAGAATATATATCTCATGATTTGAGGAGTATGACTTTGATAATTTAAAATAAACAGGATCTGAAAATGTCAATTTACAAGAACAGAAAGAGCTGTTTCCAGTTCAGACATTTACTGTACCTCCTTGCCCCACCTTGTGCTGATAATTTATTTACTCTTCTTTGACTCTACATTTATCGGCCCTTTAATTTTGTTTATCGTAGATAAAGGTCAATGAGCGGAAGCAAAAGGCTGGGACTGGAAAGTTCATACGAATAAATCAATGTAGTTCTAAGTCGTGTTCTACAATTCTGCATAAATGCAGGCATCTCCTAGAGTTTAAGAATATCAATGAACATCCCATGATGAAGCAGAGAAGCAGTTAACAATCTTGATTAGTGAAGTGCATATTAACATAATGATGGTAATTAATAGTTAGCTGGCACATATCTTGTAGTGAAATACACCCATTTACTAATCCATATAACCACAAGTATCCACACAGAGATACCGCTCCCAAACTTGCAATAAACTCTTTTAATGAAAAACATAATTTTGTAACTAAGTCATGACATTACAACACTATACATATATTTAAAACATACCACGGCTTTTAGAGGCCCATACTTTCTCTCCTGGGCTGCTAAAGCATTCTTAAATGGAGTTGGTGTCCTTGGCGTGGTTCCCATTAGAGATCTTCTGATAGTAGGTGTTCTAAAACTATAATTCAGAAAGTAATATTAACATAAAACCCGGATTTAAAATGAGTGATTAGGAGGTTCAAAAAGATGTGGTCTTTTTCACCGGCTAGTTTCAGACACCAATATTTTAGCACAATGCCAGTCACTGATTATATACTACTCTCAAAAAGCACACTTCTCTCTGAAAATGTTTATTTAAGCATAAAGGTATTATTTCAACAATGTGTGATATAGAAAGGGGGCAGTGGTAATAGAATGTGGGTTGGGGGTGAAGATTAGTGGAGAATATGGCTGGCTCAAATAAAAAATAAGCCTTCAGAGAGGTGGCTGATAGAATCTCTCTCAGCTTCTACAACTCCTCGTTGCTTTTCTAAATCTGGCACGGATTTCCATTTTAAAACTTCTCATACCACACTTTGCGATGGCTATGATAACCTCTGTAGATTACTTACTTGAACCAGGTCCCAGCTGGATGATTTGTTTTACACAGCTCAGTTTTCCTGGCATCAAGTGCTGTAGAACAGTGTTGCCAATAAAGTCTTGCAAATTCATCAGAAGTGACCCATTGCGCGCCATAAAAGTTAATATGTCAGCCAGTGAAGTCCGTTCCCTTCATTTTCCACAGCCTCACCACACTCAAGAAGTAAAACGACAGAGCCAAAGCTAACAAATGAATCATATCCTAAGATGGGCAAGATGTGAGCAGGTAAGTATTCTGCAGGAATTTTCATAGCCATCAGAAAAGTATTAAAGATAAGTAACGTATCCTACTAATAGATGATAAGGATTAGTTACTTACCTGTAATCCTAGTTCTCTTCCAGGGGTATCCTCGTCAAAGTCATAAGCACTAGAATATTCCCGCCTCTGCGCGGGACCCCGGAAACACAATCATATATGTGATAAACATATATGTATCTCTCTATATATCTATATATATCTATATATATATATAATAAAAAAGCAAATGCAGCCTTTCAAAAGTAGAGCTGAATAATGTTGTAAGGACTCCCCTGTATATAACCAATAATATAACCAATATAAATAATATATCATGAGAAACAGGGAAGAAACAAAAGCAAATCATGTTTGAACACTGCTTTAATGCTTTGCATTAGCACAAACACCTCAGATAGGACTGAAAGCATTGTCAGCTCCCAGGCTGCATTGCAGAAAACCACAGCCTAGAAAGGCTAGAAAGCTAACTCTTAGCAACATAGAAAAACTGGCACCGTGCCTTTAAGGCAGCCATGACCCCTACCTTCCCATCATGCCTCAGGGGTGACAGTTAGGTCAGTTGTCCTTTGCTGTGACACAAAGCCATAACACAAAGAGTTGACAATTCCTTCAAAAATAAGGATCCTTTGCCCGGCGAGGCGGAAGGTTGCTTATGACTTTGATGAGGATACTCCTGGAAGAGAACTAGGATTACAGGTAAGTAACTAATCCTTCTCTTCCAGGGGATCCTCATCAATAGTCATAAGCACTAGAATAGAATAGCGAGCCTCACCTCATCCACTGCGGGCAAAGGAAAAATAATAATCATTAACAATCAAGCTCAGACAACTAAACTTGATAATTCAGACATCTCTGTTTTCTGAACAGATTTCTCAAGGAGGCTTGGCCTACTTGAGTATCTGCCCTGGAGTCGGATTCAAGACAATAATGCCTTGTGAACGTATGCACAGATCTCCAGGTTGCTGCCTTGCATATTTCTGCCATTGGAACATCATGCAAGAAAGCTACTGTAGCTGCTTTTCCCCTAGTGGAGTGTGTTTAGGTGACAACAATAGGGGCTTATTTGCCAGTTGGTAGGCCAATTTTATACAAGACACTATCCATCTGGAAATGGATCTCTTGGTAGCTGGAAAACCTGTTTTTATGGAACCATAATTTAAAAATAATTGGTCTGATTTTCTGATAACCTTAGTTCCCTCTAGGTAGAATTTAAGCACTCTCTTAAGGTCTAAGCAATGGAGTGAACTCTCCGCAGGAGTTGCGGGATTGGGAAAAAAGGATGGTAAAGTAATTGGCTGATTAATATGAAAATCAGATACAACTTTCGGCAGAAAAGCAGGGTGAGTCCTTAATACTACACCGTTGTGGTGAAAGATAGTATATGGCTCTTTGGAAGAAAGCGCTTGAATCTCGCTTACTCTTCGCGCTGATGTAATCACGACTAAGAAAGCGGACTTCCATGTCAAATGCGGCAGTGTGGCTTTATGGATGGGCTCAAAAGGAGGACCCATCAACTTAGAGAGGACCAGATTCAACTCCCAAGGAGGAGAAGGAGGCCGAACAGGGGGATACACTTTCTTCACCCACTGTAGGAAATCCTTGACCACCTGCAGTTGAAAGAAGGAAGGCTGGCTTGGAGACCTTCTATAGGCCGTAACAGCCGCTAAATGTACTCTGATCGATGAATACTTCAAACCTGATTTAGACAAGTACAAAAGGCAAGGTAGAATAACCTCCTCCTGACCTGTGGTTGGATTAAAGTTATTACGAGTGCACCACAGGTAGAACCGCTTCCACTTAAAGGAATACGAAGCTCTTGTGGAAGGTCTCTTTGCTTCCTTTAGAATGTGCATACAGTCCTGCGGCAAGTTCAAATGTCCATATTGCAGGACCTCAGGTGCCATGCTGCCAAGTTCAGTGAGGGAAGGTTGGGATGTAGGATCTTCCCGTCCATCTTGGTCAGCAGATCTGACCTGCAAGGCTGCCTCTTGTGAGCGTGCACAGACAGCTGTAACAGGTCCGGGTACCACCATTGTCGAGGCCAGTCCGGGGCTATCAGGATCATTGACATGTTGGACCGGATGAGCTTGGATACAACCTTCGGAATCAGAGGCAGGGGAGGAAAGACGTATGCAAATATTCCGGACCAGTCCATCAAAAGAGCATTCCCCTTCGTCCTTGGACGGTGGAACCTGGAGGCGAAGGCGTGGCATTTTTTGTTTAGATCGTCTGCGAACAGATCTATGGAAGGCTGACCCCACTGACGGAAAATTTCTGCCACTACCTCGTCGTTTAGCACCCAGTCTGGCTGATCTTCGAAGTGCCGACTGAGTGCGTCCGCTCGCACATTTCGCTCCTCTGGAAGGTGCACCGCTGTGACGGAGAGGCCTCGGGCTAGAAGCCAATGCCATATCTTTTGAGCTTCCAGGGAGAGAGGGCGAGAGCGCGTACCACCCTGTTTGTTGAGGTAATACATGGTGGTCGTGTTGTCTGTTTGGACGAGGACTGAGTTGGACATGATCGAAGGTCGAAAAACTTTCAGGGCTAGACGGACTGCCCGCAGCTCTAACATGTTTATGTGATAGGATTGCTCCTTGACGGACCACCGTCCTTGCATTTGTAGGCAATTCATGTGGGCCCCCCATCCCTGAAGCGATGCATCCGTTACCAAGGACTGGGTGGGAACAGGATGATGAAAGGAGACTCCCAGCAGGAGGTTCCGTGGACGAGTCCACCACAGAACAGACGTCTTTGCTGCTTGTGAAAGCACAGTCCGGTCTTCCCAGAAACCGGTAGTCTGGTCCCACTTGTCCTCCAGATCCTGCTGTAGAGGTCTCATTCTCAGCCTGGCGTTGGGAATGAGGAATATGCAAGATGCCATTGATCCCAATAGGGACGTTACTTGCCGGATCGTCGGGCGATTGGTCTGTAGAAGAACTTCGCACTTCTGCCGAATTGATAAAAGTCTCTGCCCCGAAGGAAACGCTTTTCCTAGGTTTGTATCTAGGACGGAGCCCAGGTAATGGATCACCTGTGTCGGCTGGCAAACTGACTTTTCCATATTCACATGCAGGCCTAGCCTGCGGAGCAGAGTCAGGCACACTTGGAAGTCGCTCTTTACCTGCTGAGGATATGGCCCTTTCAAAAGCCAATCGTCCAAGTATGGATATACGAACAGCCCTCGTCTGTGTAGAGCTGCCGCTACCACCGCCATGCACTTGGTAAAGACTCGTGGGGCAGATTTTAGCCCGAAGGGCAACACTCTGAATTGGTAGTGACTTTTGCCGACCATGAATCGCAGGAATTTGCGATGACGAGGAGTTACAGGAATGTGGAAGTACGCATCCTGGAGATCCACCGAGCACATCCAGTCCCCTGCTTGCAGATGTGGACATATTTGATGAAGCGCCAGCATGCGAAATTTATCTTTTAAGATGAGCTTGTTCAGAGACCGCAGGTCCAGGATTGGTCTGAACTTGTGCTCCTGATCTCTTTTTGGCACAAGAAAGTGCCTGGAATACACTCCCTTCCCCCGCTGAGAGGGAGGAACCTTCTCTATGGCCTTTTTTGCAGAAGGGTCACCACTTCTTGTTGTAGTAACTTTAGCTGATGAGGATGAGATCTGTTTGGAGGGATGTCCTTTGTAGACACACGAAAACGTAGTGCGTATCAATTGCGCAGTATACTGAGCACCCAACGATCTTTTGTTATGTTGCACCACTCTTTCAGATGATGTGAAACACTTCCTCCCACTGGAGTGGACAACGGCGCCAGAGGAAGCTCTTGCTCATTGCTTCCCTGCTGATCTAGCCGTGGTGCTGCTGATGACCTTCTCTACCTGTGTGTGACTTACGGCTTTGGAACTGCGACTTTCCTTGAATTTTGTTTTGGGACCACTGAGGCGTTCGAACACTCTATTGGTAGCCCTTGCGCTAGTTGGGTCTGTATCTCCGCCTGAATTCTTTTTTCTTCTCTAATCCCACCACCTTCAGAGTGTCTAATTCGGCTTTCATTCTAGCCATCTCCTCATCTGTATGGGTGCCAAACAATGAGGAGCCAGAAAAGGGTAGGTTAAGGATTATCTGTTGAGCATCTGGTCTGAGAGCTGTTAGCCTTTACCAGGCAGACCTCCTAGCGCAAATCCCATGCGCAAAAGAATGCACCGACAGTGTGGCACCATCCGCTGCCGTGCTAATCATTTGGTTAGCTACAAGGGATCCTTCTGTGATGACCTCCTCAAAGTCCTTTTGATCCTCCTTTGGTAGCTTTTCTTTGAAACGTTCCAAGGAGTCCCATAAGGCTCTGTCTTAGCGTCCTAATAAGGCTGCTGCACTGGAGACTTTTAGTGATGACGCTGCAGACCCACAAACCTTCCGTCCCCAAGAGTCCTGGGACTTACTCTCTTTGTCCGGGGGGACCAACGAATGTGCGGAGACTGCGTGCGTTTTTCGTGCCGCCGCGACGATAACTGAATCTGCAGGCGGATCTGTTTTTTAAAAAAACGGGTCTGTCTCAGCCGGTTTGTATTTTTTCTGAATTCTCGCAGGTGCAGCCTTACTAGCAGAGGGGGCTAGGAAAATGTCCATCACTGGTTCCAGAAGCCCAGGAACCAGAGGCAGCAACGGACGAGACGCAGATCTCTGATGCAGTGTCTCAAAGATCACCGTTGTTGCGACCTGAGGAGTGGACATCTCAATGTTCAGCTTCTGAGCCCCTCTTTGTAGCACCTCATGATACGTGTTAATATCATCTATCGGAGACACTCTTGACTGAGGGCTGTCCGATAGGGTAGGTGAATAGTCTCTTTTAGATGAGCGGGTGGAGGAAGATTGCCATGTAGGAGACCTTCTTCTTTGGTAATGGGAAGTAGAAGACCTGCGCTCTCGCGATCTTCCCATAAGACGCTGACGTGCAGTTGAAGGCGATCTAGCCACCTCTTGTACTAATCTTTGTAGAGGAGCTCTATGGATCGGACTAGTATATTCTTCCTCCCTTCTTGATGCTCCTACCGGATCCTTACACCAGTGATGGATTGGTAAGAGCCATCTTGGAGATAGGTGAACAGAAGGGGAAGCCCTTCTGTGATGTGACAGAGATCTTTGTCGTGACCTCCTCGAATGTCGTTCTGGGGACGCAGATGGTGAATGCGTTGAAGGACGTCTCGAGGAATGAGAGGTTGAGTGCTGTGACGCTGACTCTGTCACCAAAACCACGGAACCTTCTCCAGATCTCACTGATGTGGGTCTCGACGTCGAGCGTATAACTTTCTCTGACGGAGCCCTTCTCGACGTCGATCTAGACCTTCTTCTAGATGTCGAAATTCGACCAGGTGTTGGGATCGATTTCGGCGTTGACTCCGTGTGTCTCGACGTCGAATGTCTCGTCGAGCGTCGCTGGATCGACGACGCCGAAGGACTTCTGCGCCTCCACGCCGATCGTCGGTGGGATGATGACGGCGGAGGGCTTCTGGTCCTCGCCGCTGATCGTCGCCGGGTTGACGTCAGCGGAGGGCTTCTGGTCCTCGACGCCGATCGTCGCCGGGTTGACGACGGCGGAGGGCTTCTAGTTCTCAACGCCGATCGTCGCTGGGTTGATGACGGCGGAGCACTCTCGCCCCTTGATGTCGATCGTCGTTGGATTGACGACGGCGGAGGGTTGCCAGCTTTCGGCGCCGACAGTCGAGATGACGATGGCGGAGGGCTGCTGATCCTCGACGCCGACCGTCGGCGGGTTGACGATGGCAGAGGACTTTTGCTCTTCGACGCCGATCGTCGCCAAGTTGACGTCGCTGGTGGACTTGAGCTCCTCGACGCCAATCGCCGCCGGGTTGGCGACGGCGGAGGCTCACGATTCTTCGACATCGAGTTGAATGTAGTGACGTACCTGTATGTCTGCGTTCTCTCGACGGCGAGACCGCTGTCGAAGGTCTTTTCTTGGACATATGTCCCACCGGTGGCTGCTTTCTCAGTATCGAGCCCGACGCTCATGGATTCCTGCTTCTAGAAGAGGATCTGGGCCTCTTAGAGCCCTTTCTCACTGGTGACCTGCCTCTGGAAGCCTTTTCTGCCACCCCATAAAGATGTATACGCTCTCTGTCTTTTAAAGTTCTTTTAGAGAGAGACTGGCAATGAGGACAAGTCTTGGGAACATGATCCTTAGGTAGACAGAGAATACAGACTGCATGAGAGTCTGACCTGGCCTTCTTTTTTCCACAAGAAGGGCAGGGATAAAAAAGGGATGGCATTTTGAGTGGTAAAAAATGCCAAAATCAGTCAGAAAAAGTGAGCACCTTACTTGACAAGATGTAAAACGTCGAAGTAAGATACATTTTTCCTGAAAATGGATGATTATTTCTGAGTAAAATCTGAAAAAAGTGGAGCTGTGTAACCATGGTCCTGTCTGAAGGAGCCGGAAAAACCAACTGACATAACTGTCACCCCTGAGGCATGATGGGAAGCTAGGGGTCATGGCTGCCTTAAAGGCACGGTGCCAGTTTATTTCTATGTTGCTATGAGTTAGCTTTTCAGCCTTTCTAGGCTATGGTTTTCTGCAATGCAGCCTGTGAGCGGTCAATGCTTTCAGTCCTATCTGAGGGATTGTGCTAAATGCTAAGCATTAAAACAGTTTTCAAACATGCTTTGCTGTTGTTTTTTCCTGGTTTTTAATATATTGTTTATAATATACAGGGGGGTCCTTACAGCATTATTCAGCTCTGGTTATGAAAGATTGCATTTGCTTTTTTATTATATAGATATATATATATATATACACACACACACACACACACATATAACGTCCAGCCTCCCTTTTACTCAAAAAAGAGTGTGACACAGCTCCGGGGGAAAACAGCGGCTTTATTGATTTTCTGCGCTGGTAATGCAATGTCCCTGAAACGCTGGGCAGAGGCGTTTCAGCCTTTGATGGCCTCATCAGTGCCCGTTTCAGCTGCCTCGCTGTTCCTGGGGGTCCCTTATGTCGATGTAGAAGACTGTGGCCACTCCTACTCACGTGGTCACTTGCCCCTCCTTTGCCTCACAGGTGTAAGGCATCTCGCACTGTCTGCAACACCAATGCATGCTGGGCAACTGAGTCCTCCCGTTGGAACCTCTACAGTGAGAGGAATACCAAAGCAGCAAGTGATGCCTCCAAACGTTGTTGGACGGTAGTCCCACTCCAAAGTAGCCGGATTGCAGGTAAGTCCGTTCTTTGTCCCCCTTCTCAGTCAAACGCAATTTGCCTCCTCTCTCCCCTTGTGTCAGTTGCCTCCAAGTGGGAATCACACACCGGGGGGGGGGGGGGGGTACGCGCTGTATCGTATACTACCACAAAAGTTGCAGGTCAGGCGCGTTCCTCCAGACCGAGAGGGCGTGTCACTTAGCCAGCACCTGCAAGCTGGCGAAAACACAACGTCCAGCCTCCCTTTTACTCAAACGCGTCTGCCCAGCGTTTCAGGGACATTGCATTACCAGCGCAGAAAATCAATAAAGCCGCTGTTTTCCCCTGGAGCTGTGTCACACTCTTTTTTGAAACGCTAATATACTTATAGCGTATTGTCGCATAGAATGTTGTTTTAAAGGCACAATCCTTTCACCCGCTTATTTCAACAATTCAACAAGCACTGTCCGCTTACCACAAGAGATCCTCGATAATCCCCGAGAACGTCCTCCGACATCCACTAGGTCCCTCAAGTCACTTTCGAGTTTGCAGACACGCGTGCTGTACAATCCAAAATGCGGGGGGCTGGCTAATCTTCTACTCCTTCCGGGTTAATCACACAGTTGCTGCAGCGAGGTCAACCGCATATCGAGCCAGCCCAAAAGCGAGAGGAGGGTCCGTAATGGCGGAAACGGCCGTAATCCACCAAAATAGCAATTTTCTCCAACAGTCCTGTATTCTCAATTGCTGAACAGGTACAGACCACAAAGTGCACTGAAAGTTTAACATGCTTAATTTATTTTCTCCACGGTCAGATTGACGCGTTTCGGCTGTTGACACACAGCCTTGATCACATGACCTCCCGGTGAAACACATGATTTATATACAGTGCGTGATTGGATGTTGTCGGGTACAATCGCGTTTCAAATGAATATAGAGCTGAACAAAATACTTCAATCGCAGAAATACTTGTTAAAATCCATAAATATATAAATAACTTTAAAAACAAAATATTCTCATAGTTAAATATATAATCAAAATTAGTATGATAAAAATGCATAATGCATAAAATAATATCATTAATGAGTAAGCTTATTCATGAGAAAAGCCTACATCACGGATATATATATATATATATATATATATATATATATATATATATATATATATATATACACACACACACATATATATATATATATATATATATATACACACACACACACTCGGTGGGATGTCCATCGTTCGAGCCGCACTCAGACGCGGAGCCGCTTTTCTCCCAAAAACCATTTATTGGTATGAACAACATTGTAATCCAGCAAAATGAAGCATCATGACCGCTGCCTGACGCGTTTCAACAACTGTCTTCTTCAGAGGCTTTAGCGGTCAAAGAGAGCATGACGTTCCACATCTTCCTTATCAGCCATATCGTACGCCGTCATTCGGACGCTCTGTATGAGCAGTACGTAAGGTTTCTGGGAGATGTAGTTCGTTATTAAGTCCTGAATGGATGCTCTCTATTAATAGTCTGCCATATCAAAGCTCTTCAATGAGCCCCAGAAAACGAAGTTGCTCTCATCCTTTCGGCCCACGTTCCACTGAACGAGCCCTGTGTTCATAGAGCTCCGTGGCCCCCTTTTCTGGGGTGGTGCAGGCTCAGCGGCAGGACAGCCGCTTAGTATAAGCACTCGGTGGGATGTCCATCGTTCGAGCCGCACTCAGACGCGGAGCCGCTTTTCTCCCAAAAAGCATTTATTGGTATGAACAACATTGTAATCCAGCAAAATGAAGCATTATGACCGCTGCCTGACGCGTTTCAACAACTGTCTTCTTCAGAGGCTTTAGCGGTCAAAGAGAGCATGACGTTCCACATCTTCCTTATCAGCCATATCGTACGCCGTCATTCGGACGCTCTGTATGAGGGCCACGGAGCTCTATGAACACAGGGCTGTTGTTCATACCAATAAATGCTTTTTGGAAGAAAAGCGGCTCCGCGTCTGAGTGCGGCTCGAACGATGGACATCCCACCGAGTGCTTATACTAAGCGGCTGTCCTGCCGCTGAGCCTGCACCACCCCAGAAAAGGGGGCCACGGAGCTCTATGAACACAGGGCTCGTTCAGTGGAACGTGGGCCGAAAGGATGAGAGCAACTTCGTTTTCTGGGGCTCATTGAAGAGCTTTGATATGGCAGACTATTAATAGAGAGCATCCATTCAGGACTTAATAACGAACTACATCTCCCAGAAACCTTACATACTGCTCATACAGAGCGTCCGAATGACGGCGTACGATATGGCTGATAAGGAAGATGTGGAACGTCATGCTCTCTTTGACCGCTAAAGCCTCTGAAGAAGACATTTGTTGAAACGCGTCAGGCAGCGGTCATAATGCTTCATTTTGCTGGATTACAATGTTGTTCATACCAATAAATGCTTTTTGGGAGAAAAGCGGCTCCGCGTCTGAGTGCGGCTCGAATGATGGACATCCCACCGAGTGTGTGTGTGTGTGTGTGTATATATATATATATATATATATATATATATATATATATATATAACCTACTGGAGGTCGCCAGTAGGTAGTTATGGTTAGGACCTATTTTCCATAGGAAATCCGCAACATTCTATTCCCAATAAGTCTGGCGCCAATTGACGAATCCTCGCGAAATTTTCCAAACTTTTGGCCAGCTCCGCTCCGCTCCTGAAAGTTTTGCGGTGATCCGTCAAGCGGGGGCCGAGAAAAAAGGGGGTCCCAAAACGCGTTTTCCCCATGCAATTTCCCATAGGATCTGTTGTCGCAGCTACAGCCCGAACCGCTGAACGGAATGACACCAAATTTGGCAAAGAGGTAGTCCCCAGTTCGGACTCGTGCATATATGGTGTGAATCCGTTCAGTAGTTCCTGAGAAAATTAGAGTTAAAAGTACATATATATCTATGGCCTCGGAGGATCCGCGCACCCTACCCGCACCGTAAGCGCACCCTCCCCGAACCAAGCACGCACCCTCGCGATCGCGCGCTGAATGCTAATTGGCTGTCGATTGTCTCTCTACATTCGAAATCAGGAACTGTTGGCGGCCATTTTCTGCCTCGGTAGAAGCGAGGCTGAAGAACCAAGGGGAAAAAGTGTGTAAAACATACAAAGGGGGCAGAGTGGAAATACTCTAACCCTCTAGAGGTGCTTAGGGGGTCCCAGAAGGACCCCCTGGGGCCCCTTTTTAAAAAAAAAAAGGTGGCGAAATGTGCGCACGGTGCGCGCATCCTATCGCGTTGGATGCACGGATCATCTCGCGGTGGGTTCGCGGATCCAAGGGAAAAAAAAAAGAAATTGTTGGGAGATAAAGATTAACCTTAAGTGTTTTGTTCTTGAGTGGCTCTAAAAAGAGCCGTTGTGTTCATTCAGAGTTTTTGGTACTTATAAGTAAGTACCTATACAGAGTCTAAAGTTGTTGAGGAAGACTCTGTTTCCTTCATCAGTAAAGTGTACTCCATCTCTCCGATACATCTCTTGCATATGAAAGCGCAGATTGTTATTGTAAATGGACCCCATTCTGTAGTCTCGGAGAAAAGCAGAAACAGAGGTGTATCTTTCTTGGCGTGGAGGTTCCACAACAAATTCCTCATCGGACGAAAGGTCTGATTCAGATGTTGGTTGTTGTGCAGAAGCCAATGTTTTGAGAAAAATTGCAGCTGTGGAAATCTTCCCCAAAAAGTTTCTTCTAGATGAGATGTTCCTCTAAAGAAGCTCAAAGAAGAATGATTGAAATGGGTGGGGTCTTTCAGTAGTTAGAAGAGGAAGTGTAATGAACCAATCAAATCTCTTTTTTTGGAGGTCACATGGGATCCGCGCACCGTGCGCTTACGCAGCACGCACCCAGCGCGCATCCGCGAAATTGAATTAAAAAAAATTATAGGATTAGATGTAAAAATATATTAGTTTTAAGACTAGTTTAGAGTTTGTCTTCAATTAATATTCACATGAAATACATATATATATATGTGTTTTTAAATGTTAAATACTTCGCGGGATCCGCGCACCTACCGCGTTATAGACACAGATGACGCATCGCAGAAGCGCGTAAACGTCGCGTTACGTACATCGAACGTGTCGCGTATAGGCTGGGAGTCGCGTACCGGTCGCATAGCGATCGCGCACTAACCACGTACCCGACGCATACCATGCACGGACACTATCGCGTAGGAATCGTGAACGGTGCGCTTAGGGTGCGCGGATCCAAAAACATTTAAAAATATATATATAAAAGAAAGTTTTAAGTTTCAAATAATATTTTGAAAAATATAAAAAAATATGTTTGAAAAAGCAATTAACTTCAAATAATATTTTTGAATCTTTAAAAGAATTAATTGAAAAAATAAGTTTAAAAAATGGTGATAAAAAAGTCTATAAAAAAACAAAATTAATGAATTTGACACACTGAATTTGAAAAATATACAAATCCAATCAAAATCATTAAACATTACATCTTCAGAGATAAGTTAAAGATAAGTTAAAGATAGGAATTAGCATTTAAAAAACCTTTGAAATTCACTGAAAAAAACCATAGGTTTCATGCACGTTATACTTAGGAATTGGCATTTAAAAAACCTTTGAAGTTCACTGAAAAAACCATAGGTTTCAGGGGCGTTATAGTTAGCTGGCCATTTCCCTCGTACAAAACCCTAGAAATCCCCCTGTTATAGTTAGTTCAGCTAACTATAACTCGCGCCCCCCGCAATACACTGCTGATGACGTCACATATTACATCACTCATGATATGGTCAGTGACATCACTGATGACATCACTGATGACATCTCAAATGACATCACTGATGACATCACGGATGACGTCATCCATGTGATAAATTAGTGCATCTTCTCACACCCTAATATAACCTTTGATACACCGATTCAAAATTTCAGACAGCCATTTTGACAACCATAGATACTCCAATACCAATAACTACTCACCCACTCATTGACTTTTAGGTCTACATACATGTCCACTCACTCACCTCTACAGTCACTCATACTTAGTCACTCTGTGCATTGATACACCTATATAGACACTCACACACCGCCAATCATCCATTGAGGTACTGACACATCTAGACAGTCATGCAAATAATTAATCACAGTAAAATTTACTCACCTATACAGTTAAAAACACTCAAGTTCACTTACTCATAAAAATACTAACAAATTCTGTGTCTTCCTGCAGAAAAAACAAACAGCACATGACACAGATATCCTTGCACTATGGCGCATACAGCCACTCCCAAAATCACACACTCGCACATATAGATAGTTATATACTCTTACACACATATACACTGCGTTTCACATATGTAGTTACTGACACATGTACAACTGCGATATACATTCAATCACTAACACATCCATACATACACTCACCCAACCATACAGTGCATCACAGATGCACTCTTAAAACCATGCACCCACTGAATCACCCACTCACACATCTAGTCACAGAGTCACACACACCCTACCCACACAAACACTCAGGCACCCATACAGATACTCAGACAACCAATCAATAACCCATATAGACACTCATATAGCTATTCACAAAACCATGCAGCCACTTATACACCAACACACAGACACATACAGACATTCACACCGTTTAGTCACTAGTCTGCAGTAAGATACATTTAATGACTCACTTATAGAGTCAGTTACGCACCTAGAAAATCATCCATTCACACACTTGTACACCCACCTATTTTTCAACAGGCCTTTCCCTATATATATTAAACATATTAAAACTGTTCAGAAACACATACTCAATGGATGATGTCATCAGTGATGTCATCAGTGATGTAATTTGAGATGTCATCAGTGATGTCACTGACCAGGTCATGAGAGATGTAATATGTGACGTCATCAGCAGTGCATTGCAGGGGCGCGAGTTATAGTTAGCTGAACTATTTTGCACTTTTTTCAGTGAATATACACACATACATATATGTTTGTCACATATATGATTGTGTTTCCGGGGTCCCGCGCATGGGCGGGAATATTCTAGTGCTTATGACTATTGATGAGGATCCCCTGGAAGAGAACTCACACAGATTATTTACTTGAATACTCCTAAAGCAGTCCCAAGAAAGGATAAGGGTTGAGGATAAGAAATGGTTACTTGCTTGTGGTTCTGGTTCCGCATCGTAGTAATCTTCATTAAAGTCTTAAATGTTAGAATAATTCCCAGCTGGGTGCGTGGACCCTGAACACTTCCTAAATATTTGTCCATATAATAAAGCACACTGGGAGCTAATGTCCATATAATGAGCAGCATCCTTCATACGCCTATCCCTGGCAAAGGCTTTCCCGAAAGGAAGACTGTTAGAAGACCTAAAGAGCATCTGGCGTACAAGATAAAAACATAAAAAACTGTCTACCACTGAGGAAACGGTGCAGCCTGATAGTCTTTAATTGTAAACCTGTGAACAAGACTCCTGTCCCTTCAAGAACCTAGGAGTTTTCACTACACATGATGTAATGTAGTGGCTGTTCCCTCACATATTTATATAGATCAAAGAGAGAGAGGAAAAAAGGAAGCTGGTTCAATTTCCCGGAGTACAAATGTAGAAAATAAAAAAGGAACTAGCCCCACAGTCGAGGGGGATATGTTTATGTAGATATGAAGAAACAGAATAGTCTCTTTAGTCAAGGGAGACCATTTAGGTTTTTAAGAAAGGCCTCACCCACCAACCTAGTTGGTGGCATGCTTCATCATCGGCCCCCACTAGGGGTACCGAATGTACCCCAAGTGTGCTACGACGCCTGTAATTGCAGCGGAGCTGGTTTATTGTCAAGGTGAGTGTGCAGTGATGATGTAGTGCGTGTATATTTAAAAGCTGTCCCTCTGGTCCCAAAAACCAATTAGAATTATTTAATAATGGGCCATGGGCAGCATTGAAAGGAGGCAGGGGATGGCTAAGGAGGTATCAATGGCCGCCACCATCCAGTGGGGTCAACATGTTTCAGCCAGTGCCTGGAAACTGGGGCTGGCTTTCATCAGGATCAAGAAAGTGGAAGGTGAGAGGACAGGTCTAACAGAGTGTGTATAGCCGTCAATGTGCGGCGCACGCTAAGGCGCCTTAACTGGCAGAGGGGGTATTCCTCTTATTTCCAATCACCAAAGATTAAAGGGACAGGCTCCATGAGTCAGGAGTAGGGGTATTCTGTCACAGCTACCATTTGTAGCTGACAGAGCTCATACCGCAAACCTGTGTGGCCTCTCTCCGACTCTTAAAAACCTAAATGGTTTCCCTTGACTAAAGAGAATATTCTGTTTCTTCATATCTACATACACATATCACCCTCGACCGTGGGGCTAGTTCCTGTTCCCTCACATAGTCAGTTTTGGGGGGAAATTTAGTAGAGACAGAATATATTAAAAATAGCAGTAGTTGTTTCAAATGCCCAAGATAACTCAGCCGAGGAAAGTGGGCGTGTGGCTTAGGACATCAAAGGATATAAAACCAGGACTACAAAGATGTACCCATTTCTTTTGCATTGTAGGATTTTCACCGATGTCGATTAACGTTAAAATAGACTAGCAATCTAAGAGACTATTTGCAGCTCTTGGCCAAAGAAACATGAGTTTATAAAGTTCTATAGCATAACCCACTACATACCCACTAGGTCACTTAGTTCAGGAACTAAGTCTCGGTTTCTTGTACCTCGGTTCAAAAAATTGCGGCTGGGTGGGAAAGCTTTCTTTCACTTAGCCCCTCTATATTGGAACCAGCTTCCTACCCATCTGCGGCAATGGCCTGACCACCTTCAATTCAGAAGGCTACTCAAAACTGTATTATTTTAACATGTCTCCCTTCGTGGCCTACTTCAGCACCTCCAAAGCGCAGAGATACCTCTTCGGGGGTGATTCAGGTGCTCTACAAATAAATAAATAAATTGAGAATGATACATGGATAACTGAACAGATGTCTCCAAGTGGCACTTCAGCATCAGCATGCGTCTGAATCTAGGTAATAGTGCTCTGTAAATGTATGCACTGATCTCCACCTGGCAACTTTGGAAATGTCTGGCCATGGACATTCCTGAGTCAAATTGTGGTGGTTGCTTTACACCTAGTGGAATGGGCACCACATTCAAGTGGGAAAGTTTTATCTGCCAATTGGTATCATAACAAACTACATTTCATAATCCACCTGGCAACAGGTGGTTAAGATGTGGCTAGGTCACAATGGATTTAGCTATAGTTACCAAATAACTGGTCACATTTTCTCACTAACTTGGTTTTATCTAAGTAGAACCAAAGTACCCTTATTACATCTAATGAATGCAGGAAGTGTTCTGCATCCTTATTACCACCCAATGAGCATGTTTCCACAACAGAAAGGATTTGCATCTCAGTTACCCTTCAAGCAGGTATTATTGCTATTCACAGTGCTGTTGTCCAAGAAAGATGCTGAAATGCAGTCTTGTGACTTGGCTTAAAAGGAGGGCCCATTAATTTAGAAGCATCTGCGATCAGTTCCCATGAACGAGATGGTGCTCTGATCACAAGAAACACCTTTAGGTGTTCTAGGAAATCTGTGAATACTGTAATATTGAAAATGGACATCTTACTTGGAGTCTTTCTAAAGGCCATAATTGCAGCAACATGAGTAGTTATGGAAGGAAATGGAATCTTTAAGGGGGACAAGTGCAAGAGGTATGGTATGATAATGTCTTCTTGACATGACACTGGGTTATGTCCATCCATTATTTTGACACAACATTCCGAATCTTTAACATTTCATTGCTTAATAACTCTTCAATGAACGCTTTGGTTTCTTCAAAAATGCCATACATCTTGGTGGCAAGTTCAAATGTCCAAACTGGCTGACTTCAGGAGCCATACTACCAAATTCAGTGCTGTTACATCTGGATGCTGGATTTGACCCAGTAGTCTACTTAGAAAATTCTGACTCAATGGCAGCCTCTTGTGTGGCCTGATGGACATTTGAAGAAGGTATTGGTAGCATCACTGCCTTGACAAGCCTGATGTTTTTAGAATTATTCTCGCCTGAGTTTTGCACAGCTTCAGCTGCACCGTCAGAATGAGTGGGATTGGAGGAAAGCCACTGAGTAATGCCCTTGGCCAACTTATCAAAAGAGCATTTCTCACTGATCGTGGCTCCGAACTCTGAATGTGAAGTCTCATCATTTTCTGTTTTGAGCCGTTGCGATCTTACAATGTTGTTCCACACTCTTGGAAAATGTTTAAACAATTTAATCATCCAGAACCCACTGCTGAATATTCTTGTTAAAGCTAATGAGGAAATCAGCATGTTGGTTTACAGTGGTTTTTGGGGTAAGACCTCTGGCTACTGTCCACAGTCCATATCTTCTATGCTTCCCACAAGAGCTGCCTCGACCTCGTGCCTCACAGGTTGTTTAGAAAATGCACAGTCATGGTGTTGTTTGCTTGAATTAGTACGGTCTTTGTCGTCCGAGACATAAGGAAAGCCTTGAGGGCTAGGATGACTACTCTAAACTTCAGGTAGTTGAACTAGTAAGTGTTATGGACTGTCCAATAGCCTTGGACTAACAGATGTCATAGAACTAACCGATGTGCTCCACACCAAGTAGGAGACACATCTGTGACAACTGTCTGTAAAATCATCACCAAAATGAGGGACTGTTTAGCAGAAAGAATCAATTGCAGCTAGTTGCCTCAAATGTCATTTCTTTGAGACCATTGATCTTCTAGACACTGTTTCAGAGGTTTCGTATTAAGATATGCATTTGGGATAAGATAAATAAAAGATGCCATAGAATCTGGAGGGCAGGAGTTCTGCTAAACAACTCTTGTTGTTTAGCAGGTAATCCGATAGATGATACTCTGAAGGGTACACTTTTCCTTCAAGAGTGTCTATCATAGCCTCTAGATAAAATAAACCCCTCATCGGAGATTAAACCGACTTTTGTAGATTGATATTCAGACCCAATTTGTTAAGCAACATGGTTGTTGTCTTGAAGTCCTGCTTCACTTCTGACTAGCTGTGAGCTTTAAATCGCCAGTTGTCCAGGTAAGGGTAGGCGAATATTTCTTGCCTTCACGGAGAACGTCTTCGGGGCTGACATTAGGCTGAATAGTAGTACTGTAAATCTGAAACATGAGCTTTCAATTACAAATCTTAGAAACTTCATGTGATAACTCGCTATGGGAATATGGAAATATGCAGCCTGAAGGTCTATTGCACAAAGTCCTTCACTTTAAATGTGACAAAGCGTGATTGAGGCCAACACCCAAAATTTTACACTTCTGATGTACTTGTTAGCAAAACGCAGAATTAGTATTGGCCTGTGCTCAAACTTTGGACCATTCTTTTGAATAAGGAACTATCAGCAGAAACCTCCAAGCCTTTTTGCTGAGGTACTACCAGCTCAACCCCTTTATTAGGACCGATATTTCCTTCCTTAAAATTGCAATCTGATGCTTTGATGTTTGCTTTGGAGGAACTGGCAGTGGTTGTGCCTTGAAACGTAAAGAGTATCCATGACTCACAATATTTAGAACCTACTTGTCTTCTACGACTGAATTCCACTCTTCCTGGTATTAAGATACTCCTCCCCCCACTGGAGTAGCAAACATAGGAGGGGGTATGAGGGTCTCACTGCCTCTTTCCAGATAAGTGCTTTCTTACGGAGTTTGAAGGTCTTGTGGGTGTCAATACAGTCTTCCATGAACATCTCGCCTACCTCTGGTCTTGCTATTGATGTTCTGGCTGGAATGGCCAAGCGAGGGGATTGCACAAATTGAGGTTAATACCGTTTTTCTTTAAGTTACTATTGATGCCTTAATGACCTGTTCTTTTCCTCCAGGCCTGCAGCTTTTAGGGTCTCCAACTCACTTTCAATTTAATCATCTCATCTTCCAAATGTTGGCGAAATTATGCTTTGCCTAAAAAAACTGTAGATTCTTTCTTTTTGTTGCGCATCTGTTTTCAGAGTAGTCACCGTCAGGGGAAATTATTTGCAAAGTGAAATTCCATGACAGTACCCTGTTGCTGTAAGCTTTGTCCCATCCACAGCAGCGCTGATGACCAGATTTGCCAACAGTGAGCCTCCTTTTATTATTTACTCAAAATCCTGCTGTCTGTGTCTTGGGAGATTATCCCCAAAACATTCTCATCCCCTCCCAGATGTCTCTGTAATATTGTACCACGTTAACTCTACTATAGGCATTTTTTTTTAAAGAGGTAGCTGTAGTACCACACAAGTATTTTTGTGCCAAATCAATGTGCTTGTTCTCCCTTTAAAGGTGGAGCAGTAGAAACTGAGGTTGAGACATTAAGTCTTTCTGACTGATGTGACAATCACTTATCTAGGCTGCGGGCTGGTTCTCAAAATCTCCAGACCATGCTGAAGAAGTTTACATTTTTTAAAGAGACGAGGAGTAAATGATTTCACCTTCGCTGGTGTTATAAACGTATGCTCCGCTATTTCAAGCATACCTGGTACTAGAGAAAGGAAAGGACGCTACGTACCTCTTAGTTGTGACACCTTCAATAGTACAGACGCAACAGCTTGGGGTGATTCAAAGGGAATGTTTAATTTAGTTGCTCCCCTCACAAGCACGTCATGAAACGTAGTGATATCATCCAACAGTGATACTTTAGAAGAACCTACAGGTGATGTTGGTGTACATGAAGCAGAAGATCTAAGATATGATTTGAATATGAAGAAGTTCTTGAGGACGATCTTAGCCTTTTGCATTTTGCCGGGGTGCGCAGAGAGCAAGGACTTTTCTCAGGATAGGCTTGCAGCTTCACGTGATGTTGGTAAAGAAGGCATCTTAGCTGTCACCAGAAATGTCCTTATTGCAAACATTGGCCGCAGCTCTGCTGTCATTGAAGCGTGCGAGTGCTGAGTACGTCTTGTCTCTAAATAGGCAAGAGCCATCAAACGGCATGTCCATGCGGGAAGCCTGGGCATCCCCTGTAAAACCAGATGTTCTAGCCAGGTGTGGCGACGCAGGGCCACCAACAATGAAATCGCTCTATCTTGCGAGTAGCTCATGTGAAGTACACATCTGATGGAGAACCTTGCTGTATCTTTCCCATTGGCAATTACCTGAAAGAGTATGGCCCAAGCTCCACCAGTACCATAGGTAGAACTTCGCAACTGAATCCAAAAGTATATGGGAACAATGGCCCAATAGACACGCAGTGCTCACCGACTGCAGTGCCATGCTGGTGGAAGAGAACATCCTCTTACCGACAGTGTTAAGAATCTTGGATTCCCTATCCAGTGGAGTGGTAAAGAACACAACAGAGTGAACACGGGAGGAGGATGTCCTCAGTTGGCGCAGGATGCGGAGTCGGAGGACACCCTTCCGGCTCCATGTCGCAGTGGCCTAGGGGGTTGGCAGCGCCAGCACCGAGCAAGGTCTTGATACATTGAGGGATCCTTGGGCCCAACTGGCATCAAAGCGAACCCGCTGGTGTGGTCCCAGTAGGGGCCCCCTCCTGCGCCCAGAGGGGCTCCAGAGAGGGCGGGTTACCCAAAAATGCAGGCCGCATAAAATTCTTTCAGTTGGGCGGGCCGCTCCGACGAAAATGTGGGAAGGGCGGGGCTTACCCAAGTGTCAGGTGTCATTGACTTGCGAGGCCTGGAGTGCCGGTGCTCCCTCTTCTTGTTGGATTACTTTTATGGATGCTGGGAAGTGTTTGGATTTCTTGGACTTCTTATGCTTGTGGGGACTTACCAGATTTACCCAAAGACTTCCAATGCAAAAATGAATATCCAGACGAGCACGGTCCTAGGACCTCCCATGTGAAGGGGACATCGAGCGTCGCGGAGTCGACTGATGCTCTGGCTGCGAGGAGCTTGAAGAAGTGCCTTTGGGTTCATGGTGCAGCAGTCTTCACACGCCTTGGAGTCGTATCACGGCTCCAGACACCACAAACACACCAAGTGGGACTCTGCCACTGACATTTGCCAATGAAATTGTTTGAAACCTGCAGGATTCTTGGGCGACATCCTTACACCAAGAGATAAATCCCAAAAACATCGATAAAATCCGGTCAAAAAGTGACTTTGGGGAAGCTCAATCTGGATCAGCTCTAACTAGGGGAGAAATGAAAGAACTGATGTCAGCAGTTGGTGCCTATATAAGGTGGTGCCTATATAAGTGCCGCACAAGTCACTTCCATCGCAGATGCCCCCGACCCAAACGAATCCACCTACCGGCACGCAGGGGTACTCCACAAATTTGTTTTGAATCTAGTCGAATGCCTGGGGATATTCAAAGATAAGGAATCTGTGGCTAGATGTCTCTATCGGATAGAAGAATGCTAAAGTAGTGGTTCTTAACCCATGGCTTGAGGACCCTTGGTGTTCCGCAAAACATACTCAGCAGATCCCCAAATGCATTAAAAAATGAATTTTATTAATCGATTAGTAAAGTGTATATAACTAAAGAAGCAAAATGTACAACTGAAAATAAGAAAATGTTCTGGAAATGCGAATTAAAAGTTGTTTCTCTAGACTGATTTGTGGGAGTAGTGCAACTGCATCAAACAGAATACAGTACGGATAAGGAGTAGTCTGAATTGAATTTAGAAAACCTCACCATCCTATTAAAATTGGAAATGTGATTTTTTTTATACTGGTTTGTGAATTAAATTAAATATTTCATTGTTTGTCTATATGTATGATGAAGACTTGTTTCTGTATTTTTTGTGCATTGTTTTTCAGTTCAAATCCTGGAAAATGCTTAGACTGGGGGTCCCGGGCTTCCAGTAATGACTCAGTGGGGGTCCACAGTAGTCAAAAGGTTAAGAGCCACTATGTTAAAGGGGTCCAAAGGAACTTGTAGCAGATCCTTTACTGGCATACTGAAAAGAGGATGGCACAAAGGATGAGGAGTCTAATTCAGCGAAAGACTCGATCTTTTCTTCAGTGTCTGTAAACGACTAAGTCGAAAACTTCAGAGTCAATCTCTGAGATGTCAAGAAATGTGATGACAAATCCAGTCTTAGAGATCCAAGAATCGTTGAATGACTAGACTGGATTGGAGGCGATGTCAAGATGTCTGAAGGTCTTTCGACATTGGTAACGGTGTCGTCATAGGGTCGTGCCTCCTTGATGTCGGAGAAGAGCTTGATCGTTCTGACGTCAAAATGCATGCGCAGCTGTCAAGCTGAGATCTCTCAACCTCAGTGGAGAATGACACATCCTGGAGGGCATCAATGCAGATGATTTAGATGACCTGTGCTAGCAATGTGTCGTCTACGATGATCCACCCTTCGACAGTTATTTTGAGATCTTCTGGGGGAATTATGATGTGGATTTTTTTAATATTGTTTGACCTCCTTTCCTTAGATTTTCTTCAGAGGAAGAAGTTGTATGGAACTGGATCTGCTAAGGCTGCATGGCTGGTGGGTCTTTTAGCCTTGATCTTCCTCCTTCAATCATCATTGGCTCTCATGTCCTTCAGTATTCCTCTAAGCTTGTTGCCTTGTTTTTATGGATCAAATCTTTTATATTGGTTTCATGTATTCAAAATTCATCGTAAAATATGTACCACATCTACAAGCTGGAGGCCGGCAAGTGGTAGAAACAACAAATTAAACAACCTTCAATTCCTGACCCTCCTGTCTCACCCACACATGGAGACGAAGAAGCATTTGAATGTTACGAGCCTCAAAACGACTATCAGGTAGGCTGTAATATTGGAGTACTGGTGTCGTAACTCCTGCAACCCTGTACACCATATGTCAAAACTACCAAAACCTTTAAGTAGGTCACGCAAAGTTAGTTTTTTAATTTCGGAGCATAAAAAGTGCATAAAAGGCACTCAGCCTTCTCCCCAGGGCCTCTTCTTAGTATTTAACGGTCATTGCTAATTTCTCCATCCCCAGTAAATTCCAGATTCTAATAAGCAAATCCTTGCATTGAGGAATTGTATCTGTGCCCCAGTGAGTGATTATAGACCGAAGTGCTGCACATAGAGCTGAGGTTATCTGTCTGCCCCATTTTCAAAGTAGTGGGAATGTTTGTGTGTTTGGGAGGTCCAGCAGTATGTATGACGAAAAGTGGGAAGTTGCATATCAAGAGTGGCATCTATGTCATCAAGAACTGGTTTTCAATATATGGATAGCTTGGGGTGGGGTAGTTCCAACACAAAGGTATTGATGACCCAGTGTTTCAACAGCCCGCGCTACCACTCTCCAGACCCCTTGGGGGCCAGGCTTGTAGTTGAGCAGGTGTCAGTTACTAGCATGAGGTGATTTTCATCATAGGTTCTCTCCCTGCAGCTGATCAAGATGCGCCGCAGGTGCTGTGATATATCTACTCCCACTCCTTATCTGAGAGTGAACGCCCCAGTTCCCTGTTCCATCTCCTCCACCTTGCTGATCGCTCTCTTATTGTGGCTTAGGTTCGAATCTTACATATATAAACTAAAAAAAATATTCTCATTTGATTTGGATAGCAACCACTCTTCAAATACTGTTAACTGCCTACTCACTAAGGGCTTCGTCGTTTTATCTAATACCAGTGCTGGACCTGATTATAGCTTATTTGTTCTTTTTCAGTGAGGCCATAGTCTGTTTTTTAATTCTTATAAGGAAATAATTCCCCTAATCTCAAACAGCTGACCTGCCATCTTGCATCCAGCTTCTTGTCAGTATTTATATCCATTTCTCTGGAGGGCCAGGGTGAAGTTAGGATTAGAGTTTATCGGGGTTAATTGCGACAAGACAGATGTCAAGTTTTTCTGGACAGCAGCAGCATCCCACACTGATAAAATAGATCTGGTCACCGGTGAGGAATATAGCCCCCAAAGGTATGTGTTTCCTTGGCAACCATGGTGCTTTCCATAAGTGCAGTCCCACTATGTGTTGATCAAGAAAGTACTAATGTTTCTCTGTCGTGTCTCTAATCCACACAGCCATATAGCCATATAGCAGAGTAAGTCTACCTCGTGATATCGAGTCAAATTAGGGTCTCAGTCTCCCTTCGTTCGGGTGGTGGTATTCCAGAGTGTGATGCATGCATGGCTTTGCCCCCCCCCATATATACATATGAATCACCTGCAAAGAAAGAGTTTGGAATACAAAAAGCAATTTGGGGAGTGTGTACATTTTCACAGCTGCAATTCTATGCAGCAATAACAGATGAGTGGGACCACGTGTCTAGGTCCTGTCTAGTTTGTTAGAGTAGGGTTTGGTAGCTGAGAGCAGCTGTTGCTGGGAGTGAGGATGTAATATACAGACCTAAGTAGGTAAGTGACTGAGGAGACCATATGATTGGGAAGTGGGCCTGGAGCATCCTTTGTTGATCTGTGGGCAGAGTAAAAGTAAGGATGAATGATTTTGAAGGTGAAGAGTTCATAAAAGTAGTGCAGTTCCTAATACGGGCCGGCAGGGAAGAAATATGTTAAGAGATAGCTTTTATAATGTTGTCTGCACATAGGGAGAGTGTGTGTGTTTCTTGTCTTAATTTGACCCTTGATATGGCAGTGTTCAGCGTTAATGGTTGGGCTAAGTGCTCCATTTACAATGAGAAAAGCAACAGACGAAAAGGATATCCCTATCTCATTCCTTGCTGGATCAGGAGCACAGGGAAGGCCAGACTGTTGACCCACTAACCAGAGGCCTGTTAGAGCTACAAGATATCCACCTACAGAACCGGACTTCTAGCTCGTAGTGTTTTAATGATGCCAGTGGACTGTCAAATGCCTTTTCTACATCAGCACTTAGCAGCTGAGTCAGGATGCGATCTCTTCATCTTATCTATGATATGAAGGAGTCTCTTGGTATCATCTGATGATTTCCTATCAGGTATTAATCCCGCCTGGTCGGGCTCTATCTCACCTTGCATGAAAGGGCTGAGCCTAGAAGCCACTATACTGGTGGAGAGCTTGGTATCCACATTTTCAACATTTATGAGGGATATTGGATTTGTAGGAAGAGCATAAATGTTTGGTTTAGGAATAACAGTTATGAAGGCCTTAAGCACTGTAGGCGGGAGGGTACTGTAATCGGTGAAGGAACTAAATAATTTGTTTGGGGGGAGGGGGGCAGTGTGTTGCAAAATGTTTTATAAAAAAAGGAAGATCTGGTTTGGGGGATTTTTTGGGTTTCAGTTTGGCTACAGCTATTATACTTTGTCTACTGCTGTAGGTCTCTCAAGCATGGCCAAGTTGTGGGGTGAAAGCGGGACACTGGGATTCCGGCAAGATGTGGCCCAATTATATCCTCTGTCTGGTTCTGGGCTGTGTATAGCATCTGATAGAAAGCCCCACACTCTGCTGCAGCCTGCTTATCTTCAGTGAGTACCATACCCCATCTATTATGTATACTTTTGATTTTATCCTTAGCAGCTGTATTCTTCTTCTATGTGCCAAATGTTTACTAGTTTTGTTGTCAAGATAAGATTTAAGCGAAGCAAAGAGAAGGCCACTTTATGCGTGTCACGTATCTGTAACTGGCATCTAGCATTACTGAACTGTTGCCATATTCTAGGAATTCCTGTTCTTTCATGGATGGTCTCCAGCTCATGGACCTTGCCTTCCAGCTCTTGTCGTGTTTTTCCGGTCGAATCATATATCCTTGGCGGAAATAGTAATCAATCCCCCCCACTACCATGGCCTTCAATGTCGTTTACAACTAGGTAGCGGTTTATAACTGTTTGAATCGTTGAGAGGTGGGCTGGGGAGAGTAGTACACTACCGCAGAGTCGCCAAGGGTCACTTTGCGTGTGGTGGTCTCTAGCTGCAAGGTGACACTAACTTACTTTTAATGAAGGGGTTCCCAGAAAAAAAAATCTAAACATTCTATGCAAGCATATGTTTTATGAGCAGGAGTAGTAGGAGTAATTGTTTTGTGTGGGGAGTATCTCTCTACACAGATCTTCAAGGCTGCTCTCTTGTAACCAATTGCTGCCACCCTGGGAAAAGGCCCCTGTTTGCCCATAACACTGCCTGGACGTGTAGCTCCTTAAACGGGAACCAGATTAAAGTCACCAGCTATTATAATATTATCTTCAGGGGATTGGAGGATCTCTGTAATTGCTTGTTCCCCCCAGTGATTGTTGCAAGAGTAAGGTACACCTCACCTTTTGTCATTCTGTATGCTGGTGGGTTCCTATTAACTAAGTCATCTTATCCTCCAGCTTTCCTTTGAATCTGTGTGATAAGAGGATACCAATACGCGCAGGGGTACTGCTGACGAAAAATCTTTCCGGATCCAGTCTGACGCCTGGGGATATTCTAAGGTGAGGAATCTAACTAACGTGTTTCTTTCAAATCTGTTTTGCACAGGGATATAGGGGAACTGCCAAAAAGTAAAGTCTGCCACATTTTTTTCATTGTTACATACTCTTCATCTGCATACATTTGTGTGATGAAAATAGAGACTATGTGTGTAACCCACCCTCAAACTAAAGATAACATTAGAAACAGAGGACCAGAAGATGTCCATGAAACATGGTAACATTCAAGTGTTGTCCAGTAGGGTCACTCTGCACTAAGTGGGTGCCTGCCAGTGTCCCGCACCTTATGTCCTTTAGCCGCACGTGACAGTTTACGGAAGGCCCAAAGCCGGTGTGTCACCTCTAAAGTCAGCGATCTGATTTCCCCCTCCTGTCTCTTCAATCCGCGCCCACAGCAGGTTTCAATTGCATTTCCAAGAGCCAAAAACCAACTGTGGTGTGACTGGATCAGATAGGGTCCGCTACAGTCCCTATTAATCCTGGACTGGGTGGAGGATCCAACAACATGTCCTCTCAAGCTGCCACCTTGACCCCATCCCTGTTACCTCATTTTTAAATGTCCTTTTTGGGTCTTCTGGCAGAATCCACATTCTATAAACAGAATGAGTAAGGTGCAGGCAAACTACACATACTTTGTGTCCATCAGTGTCTGCTTTCTTTCTGCCATTAGGGGCACTTCACAAAAAGCAAGGGCATGTGATAGGAAAAATCCTGAAAAATATAAAAAGGCTCACTTGGTAGATGGGAACTAAAGATGTTGAGTGAAGCTGTTAACAATGAGTTTGAGAAATAAAATCTTTGAAAAACATGTTAGAAAATATCCAGGCGTTTTGGGATCCTTCTCTCATGAGCCGGGAAAAAGAACTGTGTGTGGGAGACAACTACCTGTACAATGCAAAATGTGTAGTGTAACCTTTAAAGGGACAGGAGTTTATTTAACAGCTTTACAATGTCAGCTTATCAGACTACACTTATTTCTTACTGGTAGGCAAATTTTGTTTTATTTTTTAAATTTTGCATGTCAGATGCTGCAATACAGTTTCCAAATATGCTCTTTACGGCTTTTAACAAACTATGTTTCAGACAAACCTTGCCTGGGATAGACCTTTAGAGGGTGGTTCTCATTATATGGGCAATAGCACTCTGCATGCTATGTGTAAAAGGAGTCAGGAATACTTGTGAGTTCTCATATCTGCTTTGTAGTTTACCAGAGCCTTTTACAGTATGGATCACATTCAAAGCTTGAAAAGTCTACAATTCTAAGACTTCCATGTCATGAAGACAACATAAGGTCATAGCTACCAATTGTAGAAATGTAAAAGGAAGTGTGTTCTTAAGGAGGGTATTTGGCCCAAATCAAAGAGTGCACTTGCCCAAGGACAAAAACATAGATAACACACTACCACAAATTGACTACGAGGACAAGTTGCCAGACGACAGAACTAGGTCAGTTACAGAACTTGACAAAGATGACAGTGAGGAAGATGGATAAGTAGAGGAATTCCCATTCAGTAAAGAAATAGAAGCTGGTCAGGAGGAAGCTCAGGGTATTTTTTATTTGATTGAAAAAGAAAGCAAGGCCCCTACTGCACCCCCAGAGTCATTTTGCAGCCAAACACTCTTGTCTGGGTCACTCCTAAGGTATTTAATCAGTCAGGATGTGAGAGGAAACAGGAAGGTGGCACAAAAACAGACTTCTCTGATTGAAACAGCCACGTGAGGGTGAAAACGGACTTCAATGATTCCGGCAGCCCCTTATGCCTTTGATTGGGGGGAAATATTGTGAATTAACGGCCGTTGATGATAGTACCTATCCTCACTTTCCCCATACTATCTACGGGGATTGTTTAAATGAGATACTTTCTTCACACGACCTGGGATTTGCAAATAGCCTACGTATTCCACCTGTCCCATTTTGTCAGACCTTTAATGGTAGAAGTAGGAGTTCGACCATCGATTTTATAATTTTACCTAACAGACATGCCTCAAGACTTACATAAAAATGCACTGTGACCACTTCCCACTGAGCGTGTCTTTATCTTCTGGGAAAAATGTCCTAAAATCACAGGGTAATTCACCCTATCTGGTACAGAACTTATCATTGGATAAGATGAATGGGTATTCTTTACGCTGGTCTAAAGTAGAACCAATGGAGTTCATTAAGAAAATTATGACCAAGTTTCGGGAAAGTTTTTTAATTTTTCAAGAACAAACAACTCCCCATGATGTTATCTGAATCCTACATGCAAATAGCATGTGAAATAAAGAATGCCCTAAGGTGGAAAATAAAAGGACACATGAGAGCAAATAAGTGTGGTTTGACTCAAGATGTATACAAGCCTACACAAATTTGAAACGTGCACTACATACGACACCAAGAAACTGTCAGGACATAAAAAACTGAGTATAATCAGGCATTAAAGGCTCGTAAAGGTGAACTGAAAAATCTGGCTTGGGCCAATCTGCATGAAGCCACGCTGACCAGGGATAACATAGCATTCCGGCAAGCGGTCAAAGCCCCATTTCTCATAGCCCAAGGTACACCTGCTATTGAGATAGGTATAGATGAAAATCAATGGGTGGGCTTTTTCTCAAAAGTTTATGAACAGGTTATAGCTGAGAGCCCCCCGAACACCCCACACATTCCTCATGAGACAATCACAACTTTGAAACATCCTATCGACCTCTGCTATGCCCTAGACAAGGTCAACTGTGCAATAAAGGTCAGCAAGGGAGGGAAGGCACCGGTCCGGATGGTGTCCCAATAGATCTTCTTAAATCAAATCTGTTATTATGGGGGCCTCTTTCAACACAGGTTTTAGCAGCCTGTTGCTCTACAGGGTTCATAGGGACCTGGTTGGGATCAATATTGGTCCCTATATCCAAAAAAGGTGACAGCCACATCCCCACTTTCTACCGGCCAATTTCACTATTCGATTCCTTGGTAAAGGTGGCAGGGCGCATAGTGCTAAACCGACTACAGGACTGGGCAAAAGAAAACCACATTTTATCCGAATTACAATTCGGATTTAGACAGAGTCTTGGTACGGTGGAGCAAGGATTGAACCTTAATATTTTAATAGGGAAATATACTTTGGACAAACAGGGGAAACTATATTTGGCCTTTGTAGACCTTATGGCAGCTTTTGACAGTGAAAAATACAGTGTTACTCAGTGGGTCATGGAACATAAATGAAGGGGATGTATGATGAAAGGTTGGTCAGAATTCCTCAGTGGAGGGGAATTCCTCCTTTCGGAATTAGAGCCCTCACACACCCAGCAAGCTAGGTGTCATGCTTCATCATATGGGCCTGCTCCTCGTCGGAGCTGCAATACCCGACAGGCACCCATAAAGGGGCTCTTTAGCGGAGATCTTTTGTTCCTTGCCGTATAGGTGCCGTGGGTGTGAGGGGCCTAGTGTGTGTAGATGTGGAAGTGGAATGTGCAGAGTAAAACAGGGATGGGATTCCTCTAAATAACTTTATTCAGGTGGGACCCCAGCCTGATTAAAAAGAATAAAGGAGAGGCGACAATCTGGCTATAATGTGTCGGAAACGCGCTCTACTCCTAGGTGGTCGACATGTTTCTCGCCTGATAGTCAAGGATGATCTGTGGCGATTCCTCAGGACCGTATGTGAAAAACTATCTACAACTAATGGTGATGTGTACAACTACATACCATACAATGGTTCTACGGGAACATTTACCCGCAGGTTAGAAGCCAATCTATAGAGGGAGCATATTGAGAAAAAATTTCATATTATTGCATTAATCATCATGCATCAAACAACAATTCATTAAGTACGTCCATGACCTCATAATAGACCAACTAGGGTTTGATCAATGTGGCTTGATACTAATAGTTATCAACATGTGAAGGATAAAAATTGTACAGTGCTATGATGGTGTGGTTGTAGCACTTCTGTGACTTAAAATACAATAAAACCAGCAGGAGTGATGAATAAGGCTGTAATGTTGAGACTTAGCGAAACCTAACCTGAACTCTGTAAGATCGTGCCTCATCAATTGCAGCAGGAAAAGGACACACGTAATGTGTCTAAATAAGAAGCAGTTTAAAAGTGGTGATTAGCAGGTAAGTGTGAAAACCGCTAACCAACAATTCTTGAGGCCCCGTATGGTCGCCAAACAGAGCCCTGCAGTGGCGCTAGGAGGGCAAGGCAGTATGCATAGAAGACCGCCCGTCCGACTCGTCTATTTGAACTAGCCCCCGTATATCTTAGTCTGGGGCTAAGGTGGTGGCTCGGAAAGCACTGCAGCAGTAGGGTAGCCCAACAAGGTCTAGGCCCGTTACTACAATGTGACAGAGGGCCCTTGTGAGCCCATGTGAGTAAGCAGGAGGATTCAATAGCGGTAAGGACGTGGGTAGTGTCACAATAGCACTGTTCGCCAACCCCGCTTACCTCCGCTACTGGTAGGAGACGTGGGATGAATCGTGAAAGCGTCTTGAATACTCACCCGCTCCAAGAAGAAGCCCAGTGGTTGACCTACCCCGCACCGCTGCAACCGGGATGGTAATGTCCCTCGGTGTGGGCTGGTTTATATACCTCTCGTAATTGCAATCGGGTGGGGCGGGCACTCAATGGTTTTCAACTGTGCTGGAGCTAGTCATGCAGTGAACAATCTAGATGGGCGGAAACTAGGAGTATCATGTCAGCCATCTTGGAGCGTCTCCTATGCCTATGAAGGTCACTAGTTTGCTCATGCGTAATAAGCATCTTAGTCATGAAACAGCCGAGTTTATCAGTATTTGGCTGAATTTATCTACCCGCCAACAGCCGCTGGTTAATAGGTTGTAAAGAAGGTCTACATGGGAGATGATAAGGTCGAAATTGTAGTGATTGGTGTCGGCCATCTTTGAGGGGCAAAGATGTTACCAAAAGTCTGCGTGTTGTAGGGTTTCGCCTGGCGAGTATTTCATTATTAAAGAAGGAGTTTCTATGATGTCGTCAAAACCCTATCTCGTAGGGGAACGTGTGCTGTCGTGTAACAGGTGGTGTATTATTACTTTTTGTTTCCGCTAGCCTGTTATGAGGCTTATATGCTCATCCAAACATTGAGCGCAAAGTGTCAAGAGTGTGGGCAAGCGGCTTGGAACTTGTGTGTTAATGTTTGTAAAAGAAGCCGCATATAGACATGTGTTACTAGACATCTCTCAGTAGTCATAGTATCAGGGAACAGGTGCTGGAAAATTAAGTAATCAGCTGTTAGCCAGGGTACCCCACGGGATATGATCATTGAGTCCCTGTTGGTCTATGCCCAAACGGTGAACCCATCTTTGTTCTATTCTAAAGAGGGTCGAGTTCGTAATAGCAGGGTGGGTCTCTAGTACTACCCACCATAGACTTTCTGGGGGATGTTTCTCCTCTTTAAAGTGTGTGTACAATCTTGTGGTGTTTTTTTGGCAACGAATGTTGCTTTTGTGTTGTTATTCTTGTTTTAACTGCTCTCATAGTCATCCCTACGTAATGTTTGTTACATGGGCAAGTGATGAGATACACACATCTGGTAGTGTTACAGTTTGTGTGTTTTAAAATTTTCCAGGTGAAGGAGTTGGGCAGGGTTAGCTCCTTGGTGGGTCTTGTTTGAGAGCACACTGCACATGAGCCACAGGAATAGTGGCCCTGGACCGGTGGTAGGTCCCACAGCAATCTCTGTTCGTTGGTGTTTGACGTTTTAGGTCTGGTGTGGATAAGTATATCCTTGATGTTTCTTGTGCGTTTAAATGCAAACCGAGGTTTGGGGATCTCTAGGGAACCTGTGTTGAGAATCCTCCAATGCTTGTTAATGATCCTCTTTATTTTGTTAGTCTGGAGTAAATGAGGTGACACATGTCAGTGTGTCCGAAGGTTCTTTTTGTTTGACCTCCAATACAGCGTCTCGATGATTATTCCTGGCTCTTTTCATTGATGTGGTTATATGCTTGGGTGGGTACTGTCTATCCAACAGATTCTTAGATAAGCACTCTGCCTCCTTTTTGTAATTCTCAATTGAGCTACAATTTCCCAGGATACGCAGAAATTTACCAAATGGAAGATTATCTCTCAGGGCCCGTGGGTGATGACTACTGTATAGCAATAAGCTGTTTCTGTCTGTAGGTTTTTTGTACATGGTTGTGCTTAACTGCCGATTGTCAAGTTTGATGGTAGGGTCCAGAAAAGGTATACTGTTGGGGGAGATGGTGTGTGTGAATTTAAGATACTCATTCTTAGTGTTTATCCACCTGCAGAAATCTTCACAAGTGGACAAATCTCCCTTCTAAAAGATCAGAATATCATCGATGAACCTCCTCCACAATCTCAGTTTTTATTTGAAGGGGTTGTTAGAGTGTTGGATCACCTCATCTTCAAAGGCTGCCATGTAGAGGCAAGCCACACTAGGGGCAAAAGTGCTCCCCATGGAAGTGCCCTGAGACTGGTGGAAGAGTTGTTTGTTGTACTCGAAGAAATTTTCTGTGAGTGCCAGTGTAGCACACTGCATTATGAATGTGACTGGTGTGGGTGATGTCCACTCTACCCCACTGAGGACTGATTCAATGACTGTCGGTGTCTCACGCTGAGGGATGTTGGTGTACAGTTGTTCTACATCTAAGGTCACGAGAAGGTTGATATATTCTGTGTCCCTCAATTCCCCAATGATACGTAGGATGTCTGTGGTATCCTGTATGTACGAGGGGGTTGACTTGACCAGTGGCTGGAGGAAATGGTCACAGAATTTAGAGAGACGTTCCCAAATGGAGCCTATGCCTGAAACTATTGGTCTACCTGGAACCGGTGATATGCCTTTGTGAATTTTGGGCAGGGTATAAAAATAAGGCGTTCTCGGGTCTTTGGTGATTTAAAAAACGGCCTCTTTCTTGCTTATCCAGCCGTTAGCCTCCGCCTAAAAAACTGCACTTGAGATTTCTGTTGTCAATCTCGGTGTGGGATTGGTAGTGATCGGTGTATAGAATTTTCTGTCATTCAATTGGCATGGGCATTCAAGGTTATAATTTGTAGTTGATTGTATGACCGTTGTGCCGCCCTTGTCTGCCTGTTTGATGGTGATACTGTTATCCTCTGCTAGGGATTTGATCGCTTGAAGTTCCATTTTAGAAAGATTGTGAAATGGAACCTGTCTGGTGGCCTGTTTCAGGTCTTTGAGAACCACCTGCTCAAAGGTAAGTACTTCTATAGGTACCATGTTGCTACTAGTTGTAAACGTAGACGGTTCCTCAGTCCAGAATCTAACTCTGGATGTATAGGTTTATCTTGGAAAAGGTTTTCAAGCAGATTTTCCTGAAAAAGTTTTGGATTTCACATTGCTCCTGGAAACTGTCAGTCTTAGGGGTGGGAACATATCCGAGGCCTTTTTCTAACACATTCATTTAAATGTTGGTAAGGGGTCTGTGAGATAGATTAACCACTAGGGTCTCTTGCCCTGAGTTTTGCTCCTCGTCTCCATCATGTTGGATGGTTGATCTTTCCATTGTACTCGTTTTTGACTGCCTCTTTTGCGCTCCCTTCCTCTGCCCCAACCTCTGCCTAAAAAAGGAGGGTTACCAGTGGGAAAGAATTGCGGTTGGCCTGCTGGATACATGGGATAGGGCCAAAGGGCTGTGGTGGACCATGGTAATTGGGGACCTGATAGTTCGGGAGCTGAGGGCAATTAGCCTTCCTCTGGTTAGTGGCACCCCAACTTCCAGTGCTTGAGTCGCTACCCGAAGAGCCCCTCCTGTTGATGTCGTTACTTTCATCTGAGGAGTAGCTATCCTTAGCTGGAATGTAGTCAGCCTTAAGATAAGAGTATATCTTTTCTTTCTCAAATTTCTGAATATCCTTTTGCAATTTATTAACTTTTTGTTTCATTAGATAATCCTTGTGGTCTGCGATCTACTTGTTCAGTTCCGTGAGTTTGGATTTGAACAGAGTGACCTGGATAGTGGTTTTAAGAGCACCCTCTGCAACTTGAATCCTTATCAGGAGTGCATCGGCTATTCTTTTGGCAGTGTTTATTATCAGGACAAGCCAGTCCCTAGTGCATTTCCAAGCCACTAGGGGCCATTCTTTTTTGAACACCGGGTCCTCTAAGAAGAGTCTGGGGAAGTTATTCACTATGATGCCATTGGGGGCAATATTTGCCCACAAATATTCTGCCATCATAGCCCCGTGTAATGTCATCTTAAGCCACTCTCGTTTCATTGCTGTTAGAGAAGTCCAAAACCAAAGGAAATGATGGACGGAGTGTTGAACATTGCAAGCACTCACCCCCAGTCAACTGATCTGGGTTTAATCCATCACCGTTCTTTAGCCCACTCTGCCACCCCAGTTCAGACATGGCCATATGCAAATCAGTCTGACCCTGTGCCTCATGGGAACAGTCCAGCCCGAACTACCAAGCCATGTCTTCCCTGGACCGGAAATAAGCTTCCTAGGACCGGTTTCTGGCATTTCAGCCGTCTTCAGCCAGGCTTGCTTGAATCCAGTGGCAAAATGAGCAAGGGACTCACGTCTGAGCATACCCTGCCAACTTATGGCGAACAAAGCAAAAACCAAAGGAAATGATGGACGGAGTGTTGAACATTGCAAGCACTCACCCCCAGTCAACTGATCTGGGTTTAATCCATCACCGTTCTTTAGCCCACTCTGCCACCCCATTTCAGACATGGCCATCACCCCCCCCCCCCTTTTGTACCGTTAGAGAAGTCCAGTCCTCTGACTGAGACCCTGAGGCTGAGCAACCTTCTGCCCCTAGAATGGAAGGGGTGGTTCTCAATATTTCAGCAGCCATCTCATCACTGAAGCTAAGCCCCTGGGTTTCCTCCATGTTTATGGCTGGTCCCGGGGGTGATTGAGAAAATAAGTGAAGTTCAAGGGGTTGGGCCAGTGGAGGCAATTTTGCGTCCCTGGTATCCTAGGAATGTCCCACGGAGAAGCCCGCGCTTACACTCAGTCAAAAGAAGGGGGACAATGGGCTTTTGAGGAGGTCCAGACATACATGCCCTAATATACTGTGAAAAATAGAGTACGGAGTTCCTCAGTGGGTCATGGAACATAAATGAAGGGGATGTATGATGAAAGGTTGGTCGGAATTCCTCAGTGGAGGGGAATTCCTCCTTTCGGAACTAGAGCCCTCACTCACCCAGCAAGCTAGGTGTCATGCTTCATCATATGGGCCTGCTCCTCGTCCAGTCGGAGCTGCAATAACCGACGGGCACCCATAAAGGGGCTCTTTAGCGGAGATCTTTTGTTCCTTGCCGTATAGATGCTGTGGGCGTGAGGGGCCTAGTGTGTGTAGATGTGGAAGTGGAATGTGCAGAGTAAAAAAGGGATGGGATTGCTCTAAATAACTTCATTCAGGGAGGACCCCAGCCTGATTAAAAAAAGAATAAAGGAGAGGCGACAATCTGGCTATAATGTGTCGGAAACGCGCTTTACTCCTAGGTGGTCGACTGGTGGAGAACGCCTTCTTAAAATTTCTTTTGGCGGTCTCTGGTAGCACATCCACCTACGTATGCCACTCTGAATTAGGGTTATCCTATTAACGGATCTAATAAAACTTCAACCCGCCCTTCTGTGGCATAGGATCTGGACGTCGGCAAGTACCTCTCTTAACCGTGACATCATAAAAGATAGCCTTAAGATGGAAAGGGCACTGGATATCCCATGGTTGAGATACATAAAATAGTTCATGATTGGTCTTGGACATCCAGAATATTTTGACAATCCAGTCTCTATAACATCCATTAACAGAAAAGATTTTAAAATATGTTGTATGACGCACCTGGAGACAAATAGATTTGTAGCCAAAGCATTGAAAACACCAGTAAAGTCTAATCAAATAGTACTTACTACCTATAGTATCTAGCCATATTTAAAATCAACAATGAGTGGCTATGAAAGACTGGTCTTGACTCGTTTTAGATTTGGAATATTCCATCATTTAATACGTTTTTCCGACAATAAATGATTGGTCTAAATCAATGTGTAACTGCCCATGTGATATGTCCTTGAAGTCGACAATGCATGTAACTTCATTTTGCAAATTTTACAAAACACAAAGAAGGAGATGGATTTTGCCAACTTTAAGGGTATTGGGTCTAAGACAATGCCGTCCTGCATTTTTACAATTGCAATTTTTAGATAACTAATGTTTTACAGGATCAATTGTGTCTTTTTTAAAAAGTGTAATTAAATGCAGAAAATCTGTCATGGAATGAAACTACAGAAAGCTTGGATACAAATTAGCTTTTTTTTAAAGCTTGCTTTTATTGTAATGCTATTTTACTCATTGAAGGATTGAAGGTTATTATCATGAAATCATATATGTTTTTCCTTTTGTATGCTTTTGTGATTTTTTATGCAAAAATGGAATAAAGCCGTCTATTGATTGATTGATTGATTCTGGCACTAAAACAGTTTTATGATAGCAAAACTTTTCTATTGGACCCTCCATATTGAATAAAGATACCAAGACTGCAAAAGAATAAAGATAAACCCTGTGTGCATAATTATATGCACAAGTATTTTAGAAGAATTCCGGGGTCCACAAACGCTGCTAAATAACATCCTACAACCAATGTTCTGTATACAATTCTAATGATATAATAAAGTCAAGCACCCATATGAATTTTGGGAACACTATACACCACCTCTGGATGAAGACAATATTCATGATTTGACTGTAGTCTTGTTCTCATGCTAACTCACTAATTTGCTTGTTTATGGCCCACTGCTAAAGGCTCAGAGCTTCTGAGTAGAGACACAAGAATTTAAATCCCATCCCCACCTTCCAGCTGGTTGAGGTACCACATGTATGTGGTGCAGTCGGTCATACCGTGCATGCATCTACTCTGCAGCAAGGAAAGAAAAACTTTCAAGACAAGCTTGATCACCCTAAACTGCAAGACATAACATGACGATGCCTCTATAGATCAACCGCAAAGCACCTAAGTAAGTCCTTGAAGGTGCATCCCACTCTTGTAGGATGCACAAGTCATGAAAGAGACCTATGGCCAAGGAGGGCAAAACTATTCCCCCTTCCAAAGACACTTCACCACTTTCCATCCCTGTAAGTCTTTTACCACCAGAGGGCTGTGGGAAATGTTGTCCTTCCAGCTCTCATCAAGATGATTCCATTGAAGGCTCAATGCCCACTGAATACAATGCACCCCTTAACTGAGCATGAGGAACAATAAACTGACAGCTGAACAAAAATATAGCTGAATGGCCAACATTCTCTCCAGTGGTGGAAACATCAGCAGATAAGGCAAGTGTCGAAAATGCAAAAGGTTGGTTGTAACAGACAAAGTTGGGGCTCTAGAGAAAGAAAACTTTGTCTTTTTTTTTTTTAAACTGTTTTTATTTTTAAACATCAGCCAGAACATCAATAGGTGAACCTTGTACATAATAGATTTTACATTAGTTCAGTCAGTAGTTACTTTCAGGGAAACGAAGATTACACAATTAGGGAGTTCATTCTCCAATACCACTCTCCACTCCCCCTCCCTGGATTAAACGTTTCCCTTCCCATTGACATATTCTTCAAAACTGAAGAAATCCGCCGACTAATTGCTAACCCTGTGTAATGGGGTGTGTATTGTCAATCTCAGCCCCCTCTATTTATAGGTTGTAATATCTCAGCCATGGCTTCATATTCTGGTAAACATTTTAAGGCATCCTCTGCCGTATACGTTGTCTTCTCGGCCCCCATATATAGGTCCATACTGGCTCGACATTCCGATAGCGTGGGTAGGCTCTCAGCTCCCCAGTGCCTGGCAATGTCTCTTTTTGCAACTATCAACCTTAAATTACTCAATGGGAGTTTGTGCCTAGGGAGATCAAAATCTGTAGGGATGCGAGTATAACATATTTGGGGTCCATAGGTATCTGTGCCTCTAGTATTTCATTAGGTTCCTTGACTATTTGTGACCAGTAGCTTTGTACATACTGACATTCCCATAACGTGTTTATGTAGGTGCCTCGCTCTGTTTTACAGCGTAGACATTTGGGCGTTTCTTCTCTTCCCATAGTGTGTAGTCGAGCCTTGTCATAGTATACCCTGTGGAGGACTTTAAATTGTATCAACCTTAAACAAAGCTTAACCGTCACCTCTCTCAGATGCATCAAGGCCACCTCCCAATCGATGTCATCTAGTGGACCATGGTTTCCTCCCATTTAGTCCTGAGGTATATCAGTCTGGTAGGGATATTGTTTGAGTTTTAAATGTCCAAGAAATCGCCTTTGAGGGTATTTCCTCTTGTAGTAGTCTACCTTCCAATGGTGCATATTCGGGAATGCCTGTAGTGTCAATTGTTTGTGCCCTCCAGGCATGTTGCAATTGTAAGTATTTGTATTTTTGAGTATTTGTCAACTGATATTCGGTTTAAAGAGCTGTAAAGGTGATTAAATGCCCGTCTTTGAGTATGTCATCCACTGTAGCGATCCCAACAATGTCCCAGCCCCTGAAGCCCTGCAGTTTCACAAATTCTTGCAATCTCCTACCCTCCCATAGTAGCGTTGTTTTTGTCAATTTCTTTTCCCATCCCATCTGTCGCTCCGCCCCTCTCCAGCCCTCAATCGTTCTCTGAGTGGCAGGTTGTAGGTCTTGGACACCAGCGCTCCCATAGAGATAGTGGAGGTGGGAGTGTTTCCTAAATTGGAGCCTTTTCAAGGCGTACGTCTGATGATCTCTTGCAGCATGTCTCCAATCATTAATTACAATTAAATGTGTGGCCCAGTAATAGGCTTGGATATCCGGCAGGGCAATTACCCTGTTGTATTGGTTGCGCTGCAACGTTTGCAGTGCCACTCTTGGGTGGCCCCAGTTCCATAAAAGTGTACAGAGTTCGTCATTGATTGCCTTGAAAATAGCCCCTGGGATTCTGTGGTGTGTGTTTTGGGGTATGTGTAGTAGCTTAGGAAGCGTTATCATTTTATACATAGCCACTCTCCCCAGCAGTGTCAGAGGGAGCTGTTTCCACCTACTCACATCTTCACAGAATTCCGCCAGAACCCGCTTGATGTTATGATGAAGGCAATCAGCTTAATTTACAAAGATGTACAGCCCCAAATATCTGAAGCCCTCTCTGGTAACGTCGAGGTGCCCCAGTATTGAGCATGCATCAATGGAACCTCTCACAGGGTATAGACTTGACTTTTCCTGCGTAACTACAATATTCTTTAAACAGGTGCAGAATCAGAGGGAGTGTAGTGTCAGGGTTGGTAATATAGAGCAGGATGTAATCTGCATAGAGAGATATCCGTTCGTCCTTAAGGTGACCTCCTGTATCATGAAATCCACTGAGCTCTGGATGAGCTCTGACCAGGCATGCCAATGGCTCTAGTACAATGGCAGAGAGCAAGAGGGACACGAGGCAGCCTTGTTTGGTTCCTCTACTTATGGGGAAGTCAGCCGACTTTACCCCATTGATCCGGACTCTGGCTCTAGGGTTGGTATAAGGCAGTTCCACCCAAGTCCTGAATCCCCATCCAAACCCAGAATCCCCATCCAAACCCAAACCTCACAATAACTTGCCACATAAAAGGCCCGTGGACTGTGTCGAAGGCCTTTTGCGCATCCAGGGAAAGGAATACATGTGGGGTAGACATACTCTTCACTGTCTAGCCAGTTGGCCAATCGAAGGAGATTGAAATGTGTGGCTCGGCTGGGCATAAAGCTCGATTGGTCACGGTGAATGAGGGATGTGATCACCGGTAGTAGTCGTGCCTCAAGAATAGAGGCCAAGATTTTTGTTTCAACAATGAGCAATGATATTGGGAGGTAGGATCAGCATCTCTCTGGGGGCTTACCTGGCTTAGGAATAACCACGACTGTGGCCTGATAAAGGTCTAATGGGAATGATCCCTCCTCTTGTGCCGCTTGATACATGTTTAAGAGGTGAGAGGCTAGCGTTTTGCTGGAAAAATTCCCCTGGTAGCCCGTTCGGTCATGGGGTTTTGCCAGATTTTTGTCTATTAATTGAGTCTAATATTTCTGTCAGGGCATTATCTGTCCCAAGGGCTTCTTTATCGTCTTACGTCGAAGTGAGGGTATCTATTCTGCAAAGGTACTCTGCTATCTGAGACTTGCCTGCTAGTGGCCTAGCGTTGTATCGTTCCGTGTAAAAGCGTGCAAATGCCCCCACTATAGACTGAAGTTGCGTGTATTTCTTCAGTCTCCTGGATCTAGGCCAACCAGCTTGCCTCTCTCTCTTCTGCCCAGCCAAGCTAGCAGCCATCCAGCTCTGTCTCCCGACTCCTAGAGTCAGTGGTGCGTGGCTTGAATTTGGGTCTGTACCTCCCACTCTGTCAGGGCTCGAAGTTCCTTGCGAGTTCCAGGAGTTTACGTTCCAGAGTTTCTACTTGGCGAGTTTCTTCCATCTTGTTCCGCACTATAATGCCCTGCAGCCTACCTCGGATCACTGTCTTATAAGCCTCCCAAAGGGTGGCGGCCATGGCCACCGAATCCTTATTCTCTTGGAAGTATAGCTCAGTCTGTTTTGTCCTGGAGCTCCCAGGCATTCAGTCTCCAATCCGACCGTTGTTTATTTCCCCTGCCTCCCACCATCAACCACGGTGGTGAGTGGTCAGAGATTCCCCTTGCGAGGTATTCCACCTTTTCCACCGTCCGTACCTCAAAGAAATATTCAAGTCTGGAGAAGACTCCGTGGGCCCCGGAGAAGTATGAATAAGTGCAGTCTATTGGGTGGTGTCGCTGCCAGAGGTCAGTCAGTCCCAAAGCGTTCGCGAATCCGGTCAAAGGAGTGTGTATTCGGGTTCCTGTGGTAATGTGTGGGCTTTCAAGGTTTGGGTCGATTACACTGTTGAAGTCACCTCCAATAATGTGTGTGGAGGGGCCCGATTCTAATATCTTAGCTACTGTATCTATGGTTTGAGATTGCAGTTGTGGTGGGGCATAGACACTGATCAACGTAAGCTCTTGCCATCCCAGGTCCCCCGGATGGCGACGAAAGTCCGAACGGAGTCTGTCCAGATCTTAGTTGTATGGAAGAAGGGAGTTTTCCTAATAAATATGGTGACACCCCGAGCCTCTGAGGAAAATCCAGAGTGTGCAAGTGTTATGTATGACCCCCTCCCTATAAAGGCGCAATTTGTACCAACCAGGTGGGTTTCCTGCAAAAAGACAATGTCAGGCTCAAGCCTTTTGTCGTATCTAGCTACTAGTCCTCTCTCGATCTTGCTACCAAACCTGTTGACATTCCATGTCAACGCTGTGTAGGGTTCCTCATCCATTGTGCGTGCGTCTCTTTTTCGTCCCTATGTGTTCGGGAAGGTCTGCCTACTTGTCTCTTTCCCCTTGTTCCTATCTGCAACTCCGGCACTCCTACTGTTGGCTGTATGAAGAACTTACCCACAGGCATAACGGTAAATCTTTTATCCTTCAACCTATCCCCCCCCTTACCCCACTCTCTCCAACTTACCACACCTATCCCCTGAACTACCAACATGACAACCTGGCATAGGTGTAGCCTGAAAGGTCTGTATTCCCTCCCCTTCCCCTAATCCTCTAAAATGTTAATCAAACAATAAAGGATATGAACTTCAGGTAAGTCTTTTCGCTCAGGAACGCTGAGAGCAGTAATGTCTGGGGGGCTTCTTACCTGTTCTACAGTTTGTTTGCCATAGGCAAATCCTGTGTTTCAGCCTTCATCGCCCCTCTGTCCTGCTGCTGGTGCGTGTTCTCTGGATTTCCTGGCCCGGTACCTCTTTCTTCCAACTGGTTAATGTTCTTGAGGAGTGGGTGGTCGCTGTCCATGTCGGCCAGGCACTCCTTATCCGAAGGGTCTGTGTGGGTGCTGTACCGTTGGCTGGAGTATATTTTACTAGCTTTGGCTTGTGTCTAGTCCTCGTTCGAGTACATCTTCTTCTCCAGCATGTGTGGGATCCCCTTCAGGGGGGTCCCTGTCCGAGTTCTGCGCCCTCCTGTGAGACGCCTCTTTTTCACTCTCTGTGATTTGGGTTCTGGCCGTGTTGATACGTCTCTGAGTTGCGACCCTCCGGCCCTTGCCTCACACCTCAGAGGGGGGTGCTCCTCAATCCAGGCCCATGCTTCTTCTGTTGACTGGAAGAAATGGGAGCTGCCCTGAAAAATGACTTTTAATTTGGAGGGCAAGAGTAGCATGTACTGAATTTGCAGGGCTCCCAGTTTAACTTTCCCGGAATCAAATGTGCACCTCATCTTATGCACTTCCCGTAGTCAGGGAAGATCATTATTTTTTTGTTGGCATGTTTGATTTCACCAACGCGCCGTGACTCGCTGAGGATTGAATCACTATCTTGAAAGTTGAGAAATCGCGTAATCACCGGGTAGTGGTCTTGCATTGGGCATCCTGTTGGCCCGTTTGACTATAAAGCAGGGTGAGAACTTTGCGGCTGGGAGGGAGTCACACGGCCATGTCATCAAAAATGCTCCCAGGTCTGAGCCCTCCGTTCCCTCAGGAAATCCAATAAAGCTTTCTGTGTGCCCTGTTTTCCGCGTCGTCCACTTTCCATGCTACCTCTCTCATGGTCGCCTTAAGGTCAGTAATGTCTGCTTTTAGGTTGTGTCGTATCATCCACCCCGAGATACAGTTTTAGGTTTGGGTTACCCTTTTGGAGATATTACGCATGTCTTGGCGTAGGGGGGACACCTCTGACCTTATTTCTGCCATTTCCCCCTCAATGGCCTCCCTGGAGGCATGCATCGCCTGGAGGACGGTCACGTTGTCCGGTGGTTTTTGGGGCTCACCCTCAGTCTCTAGAGGTGGGGTAGCACCTTTGTGTATTTGTCCATTTTACTCTGCTTCTGGGTTTTGGATTCTTTATCCCTTGCCATCGTCTAGCCGTTGGGGTTGGACCTCTTAGTAGACTTCAATTTTCTTCTCTGCTCGCTGTGGTAGACTCAGAGGAGAGGTGTTTTGAGGATGGCCCGAGGAGTGGGAAGGCGGCCGATCCCTGATGTCTGGAGGGGGTCTCGTACACAGTGGATGGTGAGCGGTCCCAGACCCAGGCAGTGCCTCATGTGGTTTTAGCGCCCCTCTTTTGCACGTGTCCTGACACGACCGCTCGCTCTGCCGCCTCCGAGTGCAGTCTGCACCTGGCATTAGTTGCATCTCTTTAATCCAAGGGGACTCCTGTGCTTGGCCTCAACTGGATTTCTGTATCTCCTTAAGAGCCGGGTCTCTCGCCGGTTATAAATGAGGCCTGTCTTCTCTTCGGGCACTTCCCGATTCCCGCCCAACAACTCTCAGGCCCGCTTTCTCGGTCTGCCACGGTGGCGGCCTCTCAGGGTAGACCCCATATGTGGTCTTCCGTGACCTCATCTATTCCTCCCTCGCACCGCTGGGCTCCAGGTTTGTTGGTTTCTTTGTCGGGGGGAGGGGGATAGAGGCCCCTCTTCTCACCCCCTGCTCCCACCGATAGGTGGCTCAAGGTATTCCTCCCCCACCTCTGGGTCTCACTGCATGGCCAAAGCCGCTTGTCCCCACTACTCTGCCTGTTTATTTAGTCTCCAGCCTTCGGGTCCTTCTTCTGTGGACAGCTGGGCCGCGCACTACTGGTCGGAGGATCGGGAAGGGCGCGTTTCGCGGTGTAAGCCCTTAGGCGCTTCAGCCGATTCCTGCCTCTGTGCCTATGCTGGGATCAGTAGCTCTTCTTTAATGCGAGGTAAACAAGGGGGGGCAAATGGGGTCTGTCTGAACCACCGGTATCCAGTCGTCCACAGCCCCTCTCGTCTGCGTGTGGGCTCCCGCTCGATGGCTTTCTTTGGCCAGGTCGAGCACCCACTTCGCCCTCTGGTGTCTCACTCTGCGTCAGGAGGCCCTTTCCCTTTGCCTCACGTCCCCTCTAGCTGAATTAGGGCAGGGCTTCCCCTCCATACTCCTGTGGTCTGGTCCGGAGCATGGGGCCTTCCTCTGCGGCCCTCCATCTGTCGCTGCACCGCGCAGACCCGTTGGGCAAAGGGGGTCGCCTCTCCCTCTCACTGACTCCGAGCGTTCTCCTCCTCTCTGGGGGGGCCTCCGGAAGGCCTCTTATGTTGTGTCTCTGCTTCTGTCCTGATGGGAGGAAGAGGCCCAGTCCGCCCGATCTCGTCCGCGTGTCACTTGCACACGACTTGGGCCTGAAGCCCAGCGTTACGCTGAACGCGGGCCCAGGTTCTTTACTTGACTTGGTGTTTGCCACCTGGTATGGCTCTCTCCCTCAGTGTTCCATGGGTGAGCCACAGGGGAGCCAGACCGTGTTCTCTTTTCTCGGCGCGTGGGGTTTGCTCTGGGCTAAGCTTCCCTTTCCGCCATCTTGGGCGGCCTCGCGTCGCCACTGCTCTGTCTAGTTTGCTCCTCCACTACACTACTCGCAGCCCTTTTGGACGATTCTTGTGTTGCCCACTGAGTGTGGAGGGATGATGGCACCGAAGGTGGGCGCAGCAGATGGCGACTTGTAGGGCAGGATCTAGCTCAGGATTGGATTCGGGCTGCCGGAACTCCGGCAGACGCTGCTAGTCAGCCATGTTCCTGGCCACACCCCCCCAACTTTGTCTTTATTAAACAATTGTCCAGACACAATGGCCACTGAAAGCCTTATTAGGTGTGGAATTTCTTTGGTAGTAAAAATAGGCACAATGCTCTGGCCATAGCCTGGCTCTACTTTAATCACTCAAAGGATGTATCCTCCTTTGCCAACAAAAATGCGTAAGCCATCAAAGGGCACATCTGCGGCTAAATAAGAGTCTCTACCAGATAAGGCCTTACCGAAGGTAAGTAGCTTATTCATCTGATAGAGACTTCTAGCTGCAGTTCCTTACCTTAGAATAGATACCCAAGCAAATACCTCCCTGGAGGTGGGTCTGTGAACAGATTTGACCCAAATGTTCTACAGGACTGAACAGAAAGAGTGCTCATCACGATGGACCTGACCATCTAGGCAGTAATGCTTGGTGAACATGTGCAAGGACACCCACATTGATGCCTGGCAGATGTCCAAGACAGGTAAACCGTGAGCTAACAAAGTAGTTGCAGCCTTGGCTTTGGTAGAATGAGCACGCAAGCCCTTGGGTGTTTGCTTCTTGGACAATACATAGTTATGTTTTGGCCTACATGATACAGTGTGATAAGCTTCAGGAGGAAGGAGGCACAGGCCTCAAGAACAAGCTTGTCTGGGTCGAAGGTGGTATAAGGAAGGTGTACAGAGGGCCTGCATTTCGCTGACCCTCCTGGCCGAGGCTATGACCATTAGAAAGGCCGTCTTGATAGTCAGCAAACGAAGTGGGCAATTGTGTAGCAGCTCAAAGGGAGCGCTCATGAGGAAGGTAAGGTCCATGTTAAGATCCCACTGGTGCATAATGAAAGGCCTTGGGCGAAATGTGTGGCCGTCCTTTCAGGAACTTCACCTCAACAGGTGACTTGAACAAGAAAGGTTGGTCCGGCAACCGCAAGAATGCTGAAATGGCAGACAGATAACCGTAACAGTGCCCAAGCAGAGCCCTGCAGGGCAAAAAAAGAACAAATGGCAGAACCTGAGATAACGGTGCAGAAAGGAAAGGGGTGTAGATGTTTCTAGATGCACACCATACCACAAAAATTGTCCCATGGCTGGCGTACACCGTCATGGTGGAGGGGCACCTGGCAGCCAGAATAACCTCACAGACTTCAGAAGGAATTCTGCAAGTGGCCAACTGTTGTCGCTCAATCACCACGCTTTAAGGCGGAGGTGCGCAGGTTTGGGTGCGGAACCCTCTACTGCGACAGAAGATCCTCCCGAAGAGGCAACGATCGGGATACCAAAGTCCCCATGCCCAATCCAGAGCCACAAGAATTACTTGGACCTGGTCCTTCCTGATCTTCTTGAGAACTCAGGGAAGAAGTGGTATCAGTGGGAAGGCGTACAGGAGGCCGGAGTTCCGCTCGAGACAAAAAGCATCTCCAAGTGAGAACTGCCTTGGAAACTCCAGAGCTAAAAACTGGTGACATTGCACGTTCTCAAGGTGGCGATCAGATCTAACCAAGGCTCTCCCCACTCTAGAAAGAGACCTTGCACCACTCCCTGATACCATTTATGATCCAAACGGGCATTGACGGCTGAGTTGGTCTGCCCTGTTATTCAGGGAGCCCGGCAGGTGTGAAACAACCAGGGAATGCCCTGACATTCCAGCCAAGTCCACAGGTGCTGGGCCTCTTGGTAAATGGTGCACGATCCCACCCCACCGTTTTTGTTTTTAGTACCACAAGGCGGGGGTATTGTCCATGAGCATCTGCGCCTGCCTTCCCTTAATTGAAGGAAAGAAGGCTTTCGAATGCAACTGGATTGCCCAGAGCTCCTGCAAGTTGATGTGAAGCCCAGACTCTGCCGGGGACCACAGTCCTCTGATCGTGACCTCTCCCAGATGGCCGCCCTAGCCCAGAAATGACACATGTCACTACAGTCATCTCTGGGTGGGGAAGGGAGAGGGGTCTGCGGCTGACCCAATCGTGATTGTCAGCCACCACTGCAGGTTTTTTTTGTAGTTCCCTCCAAGATCTAAAGCACGTCAGAGATTTTCCTGATGTTGTGCACACTGGAACTTCAGGTCTCCCTGCAGATCCTCATATTTTAAGGGGCATGTGTCACAAGAAGGACGAAGGAGGCCATGAGACCCAACAACCTCAGAGCTAGTCTCACCGAAATCCAGGCTAGAGGATGAAACATCGGAATCATAGCCCAAATATCCTGGACTCGTCATTGGGGAGGATAGGCCTGAAAGTGCACTATGTCCAGAATAGTCCAGATTAACCCCATTGAGTGCAGGAGGTCCACCATCATCTGGAGGTGACAGACAACTGCATGGTGTGAGCCCGCCTTCAACAGCCAATTGTCAAGGTAGGGAAAGACTGCAACACCTGACCTCTGCAGATGTGCAACCACCGCTATCATTTTGTCAAACACCCGTGGGGTGCTGGTGAGGCCAAAGGGGAGCAGGGCAAACTGGAAGTGCTCTTGGCTCACAGTGAACTGCTGGTAATGTCTGTGGGCAGGTCGGACTGGGATGTGGAAATATGCATCGTGCAAGTCCAGTGCCACCATCCAGTCTCCAGGGTCAAGGACAGGTGGGACCTGAGCTTAGGTTAGCATTTTGAACTTCTCCTTTTCAGGAAGATGTTAGAAAGGTGCAAGCCTAGGATAGGACGAAGGCCTCCGCCATTTTTGGGTACCAAAAAGTAGCGGGATTAGCAACCACGATCTACTTCGGATACCAAACACCCTCTTGATGATTCCATTAGCCAAAAGAGCCAGTCCCTCCTGACGGAGCAAGGCATCTGTCCTCCGGTTGTATGTGGGAGGCATGGAGGGAGGGGCTTCCTGGAAAGGAATGGAGTAGCCCTCCTTGATTTGCAAAATCCACTTGTAGGATGTTATTGGTAGGCCTGGGTGGTAAATTCCGTTCTGCTCGCGGAATTTGGGTAATTTCGCGTTCCGCGGAGAACGAGGAATTGCCAAAAATTCCACGAACTGCGGCTTCGCTAAATTTTTTGCTTGTTCGCGCTTTCTAACTGCGTGTTCGGGAGATATTCACCCCCCCCCCCCCCCCCCCCCCGAGCACGCAAAACAGCGTTCGCGAACAAGAAAAAAAAGCATCGCGAACGGGCGGAACAAGCAATTCCGCGTGTTTGCGGAACTCTGCGTGCTCGCGGAGATTTTTACCATTTCACTGAGTTTTGCGAAGCCAGACTACGCAAATTCCGCCCACCCCTGGTTATCGGCTTTCAGTTGGACAAGTAAAGGAAGATCCTGCCACCCACTGGGTGCCCATGTTGGTGAGAGAACAATCTAAATGGGTTTGAAGGCTGCGGCTACCAGGGGATTCATGGACTGACCAGGCCTCTGGCTGGTGGTCCCACATGATCTGTGGGAACCGCGCCATGGCCACAAAAGTCCTGGGAACCCTGTTGGCCTTGATGGCTCAGCGGAAATGGTGTGGTTGGTAGCCCTTACTATAGCCTAGTAAGGGGTGAAAAGCAGATTGGGGTTGATGAGCGGCCATGGATAGGCCCAAGGAGCTGGCCGTAGCTCTGCTATGCTTGAAGTGCTCTAGTGTGGAGTCTGCCTTCTCACCAGAGGTGAGTCTTGGCCATCCCCTGAGAAGCCGGTGGTTCTCAGCCAGGCGTGGCATCTCAATGCCACAGAATGAAATCGCTCTGCCCAGCGAGTCGGCCATGTGAAGTCCACATCTGATGGCGAACTTTGCTGCATCTTGCCAATCAGCAATTGCTTGAGAGTGTATGGCTCGGGCTTCCTCGGAGACCATAGGCAGCATTTGCGCAACCAAATCTCAAACAGTGTGCTGGTATCGGCCCAAAAGGCATGTGGTGTTCACCGACCATACTGCTAGGCTGGCAGAGAGAAAATCCGCTTACTGAAGGTATCCAGCCTTTTGGATTCCCTATCCAGTGGGGTGGTGGGGAACATGCTGGGATTGATCCTAGAAGTGGAGGCTTTGACCACCAAGCTTTACGGGATGGAGTGCTGGGTGAGAGAACTGGTGTTCCTGGGAGCAAGGCGATGACAGCAGACAGTTGTCCGGTGTACAGGAGACACTGTGCAGGGCTTAGGCCAGGCCCCAAGGAGGACCTCTGTAAGGGCTTCATTGAATGGGAGTAAAGGTTCAGAAGGGGAGACTGCCAGCTGAAACACCTCTATCAAGACGTTCACCTTGACTGCCAATAGGAGCAGCTCATGGTCCAGGGCAGCCACCCTCGCTCCGCCACTGCGAAATAGGCACCCTCCTCCGTAGTAAGGATACAAGGAGAGACCAGGCCAGTGTCTGTTGAAGTGTCCAAACCACTGGCATCGGCCAGTTTCTCATTCCAGTTGTCCTCTGTGTCACAAGGAGATACAGGTAACCATGAGGGTCACACCAATCATCACTCTCGAAAGGACGGTTAAAAGAAAGAGACAGTGGCTTTGATTTGGAAGGAATGGTACAGTTAGGCACCAGAATCAGTGCCAGGCAATGCCTATGGGGCTCTGTTTCAGAGACGGGTATAATGATGGGGCCGGGGCCGCCAGGAGCGATGGCACTGCTGTGGGTGCTGGGGAAAGTCTTGTGGGCAGCGTCTCTCCAAAACCATGGGGCCCAACTGGCGCCTAGGGTCAACCCGCCGGTTGAGGACCGGCAGGGGGCCCTGCCACATCCTTGGGGCCTGAAGGTGCTTCAGAGGGTTAAGGCCATGCAATATGAAGTACATGGCCTTAAAAAACTCTTGGAGGTGGGTGGTGGTCGCTCTAGCTCAAGGAAACTCTGGGAGATGCAGAGCCGACCTTGCCACAGGCTCCACCACAAAGCGAGGCTTAGAATGCCGCTGCTCCCATGCCAGGTTTTATGAACCTGGGCGGGAAAGTCTAAGAGTGATTTGACTTTTTGGATTTCTTGTTCTAATGGGACTTACCTGACGATCTTGATTGAGACGACGACCATCAGGAGTGGCTGTGTGTGAAGACCTTCAGCGTCTCCGATCAGAGCAGGCCAGAATCCACGGGAGCAAAGATGATGTCTTTCCTCTCCCCAGAGACCACTCACCCCTCGCTTATTAAAAGAGCAGAAAGGGAGTTATATCTGAGGAGCGAAGAGACCGGAATGAGCCACCAGGATTCTTCTCGGGGGTTCTGTAGGGAAGCAGGTCACTGAGAAAATGGAACCTATAGTAAAAAAGAGAAACATATACAAGGTACAGGTGAAGACACGTGACTAACTATTATGAGTGTAGCTAACCCCCTCTATAAGGCACTCTTGTGTACTATCAACACTTACACATAATAGTATTGCAGGGGTTTCATATTTAGTTCTTCAACTGGAAAGCGTCACAGACAAGAACCAATGGAGAGATTACTCCTTAGATTCTGGATAACACTCTTCTTGCGTGTTCAACTATAAACTAGTATAGAGAGAATGCAGAACATCCACAGCGATCTTTGTCAAGGGGTGCACTTTAGTCTCTGACGCACAGTCTATGACCAGCTAATCACCAAGCGGCCCAATAATTAGAGAGGCAACAAAATAAATAAGTGCTCAGATGTCGAGGTGCACATTAGTGTACTTACAAGTCTTCAAGGAGTTTATGACTGTGAACGGGAACTGAAAACAATGCAGCACGTTCTTCCCACAGGCTGCAGAAATAAAGTTTTTTAAAGGGTTGTCAGCGCTTCCATAGCGCTGTTTTCAATGCTGCAGGGATAATGAAGTGTAGTCGTTGCCTCAGTGCAGAAAGTACAAAATGATAGCAGTAACCTCTGTCAGAATTTCACCAGAGGCTCAGGGGAGCCGTTTAAATGTTAGCGCGTCCTCGCGCTTTGCTCAAGAAACGACAAAAAATAAATAAATGCTGTGGTCAATTCCAGCGCGACTTCGCGCTCGGGCAGAACCGGCATAAAAGAAATCAAGAGAAAATATTGTCGCGACTTTGCGCTTCTTCAGACACCAGAGGACTAAATTAAGCAGGGAAAACAGCGCGTCCTCGCGCTTGAAACCTCAACGTTCCCAGAAGATTCAAGATTCCTCGCTACACACGGAGACGGCGTGCAACGAACACAGGCTCCAAACAATTCCAGAGTAAGGCGTGGCTCAACCACCAGGAAACAAAGCCAAGCACCTGGGGGTCATTTCGGAAAGCTTATAAGCTGGTCACGTCAGCTGCTTATCTCGTAGTGCAGTGTGGGAAAGTACACAAGCATGCTACCCTCCTGGTGCATCATGGGACGTGTAGTTCGTGAAGTGTAATAGTTCTAACGAAAGGATTTTCTTACTCTTTAACACTGTACAAGCGGTCCTGGGACCTTCTCCGTCACTGGTATCAAGAGTGTAGTGGTGTCGTCAGACGTCGAGGAAGAAAACAAGTTACTTACCTGTAACTTCACTTATCCTGTATTGGTATTTTTCATAGGTTCACATGCTTGAATCATCCCTGCCGTCGAGGTGGGAGTCTCACGGTAAAAATAAACATATATATAATAGCAGTAGTATATATCATAATATGCTATAATGCACTGCATAGTCATTCCAGTAGCCCATCCCTGTCCTTTTGTAAAAAAGAACCAACGTTCAAACACAGCCAATCAGGCTCTAGCACCCTCTAGAACACTCCACAGAGAGGCAAGTCCCTCAGATTTTCTAGCACAAGTGAGTGATATGTCAGTAATAAGGGAAGCCTCTCCTGGAAGGAGAGTGGGTTGCATCTGAATCTATGAAAGATACCAATACTGGATAACTGAAGTAACTTGTTTTCTTATCCAGTATTGGATCTTTCATAGATTCCCATGCTTGAATCAGAAAAGCTAGCAGTTATACAATTTTAATGTTAGAGGATGGCAGGTTTCATATGAATTGCAAACAGATATCCTCATAAAAAGTTATTCATGTACATATCCACTAAATATGTATGAAAATATGAAAAAGAAGCATTTATGCATATACCGAACATAAACCAGCAATCACTTGTGAAGCAAATACATTGAATTTAGCATTTGGAAAATATTGCTTGTCCTACCAGCTGCTTCCACCTCCGTAGCAAAATCCAGGCAGTTATGCCATGTAATTGTATGCACATTCTTCCATGTTGCGGACCGGCAAATTTGATCCAATGGCACTCCAGCAAAAACGCAGCTGAGGATGACACTGCTCTTGTGGAATGAGCCTTAGGTTTGACAGAAAGCAGACTGCCTGCTTTAGTATGGCAAAAATGAATAGCTGCTGCAATCCATCTTGCAATTGTTGCTTTAGTAACTGCCGTACCCGGCTTTTGCGCCCCATAGGATACAAACAGTTGATCAGATGTTCGGATGGTCTTATTATGTGAAATATAAAATTTGAGGCATCTCTTTATATCCAGTGTATGAAGTGCCTTTTCAGCCAGGGAATTAGGATTAGGAAAGAATGTTCGAAGAATAACCGGCTCATTAAGATAGAAAGTTGATGGTACCTTTGGAATAAATGCAGGATTCGTTCTGAGGAGACCGTAGTCATTAGTAAAGCGAAGGTAAGGCTCTTTAATTGTAAAGGCTTGAATTTCGCTGACTCTCCTGGCAGAAGTAAGAGCCAACAATAATGCAACTTTCTAGGAAATGTATTTGAGTTCAGTTCTGTCAATCGTCTCAAAGGGATGTTTCATAAGTTGCGCCAGAATCCGATTAAGCCTCCATTCCGGAGGAGGACCTCTTACAGGTGGATTTACTCTGAAAAAGTCCTTTCATAAACTGCTTTACCAGTCCATTTGAACAAAGAAATAAACCTCCAGAGAATTGCCTGCAAGTAGAGATGGCGGCCATACGTAACTTATAGATTTGAACATAAGGCCGGATATAGCAAGAGAGAGCAGATAAGGTAACATTTTATCTTAAGAAGACTCAAGTGGGTGCACATTGTTATGAAGGCACCATGAACAGAAACGCTTCCATTTGAGAGTGCAAGTTTTAATCGTGGACGGTGCCCTTGCTTTGGAAAGTATGTCTCTACAGTCTTGTGTCAGGTCAAATTCCTTGAACTCGCCGAGTTCAGTAACCACACATGTAGCTGCAGCGGGGCTGGATGTGGGTGGAGAATCTGCCCCCTGCTCAATGTTAATAATGTTGGCGATACTGGAAGGCAATAAGGTCTGTATTCTGAGAGGAGGAGAAGCTCTGTAAAGCAGTGCTGACACGGCCAACGTGGAGCAATGAGAATCATTCGGCATGGCTCTCTTTTCAATTTCATCAGAAGCCTTGAAATTAACGGAAAGGGGGGGGAACGCGTAGGCAAAGATCCCTGTCCATCTCATCAGAAAAGCGTTTCCTCATGAATCTTTTTCTGGCTCCCAGCTGGCAAAGAATTGGCATTTCCGATTGATCTTGGAAGTGAAGAAATCCAAGTTGGGCCTGCCCCACATCTGCAAGATGCACTTGAGAACCTTCTGATCCAGCTCCCATTCATGGCAAGAGTTGGAAGTCCTGCTTAAGGTTATCTGCCAGACTGTTCTTCACCCCTGGGAGATGTTCTACTTTGATTGTTATTTTGTGAAAGAGAAAGCCACTTCCATATTTCCTGTGCTTCCTGCAATAGGATGTGGGAGCGTGTGCCTCCTTGTTTGTTTAGGTAATGCATGCATGTGGTATTGTCTGTCCTTATCAGAACCGAGAAACCCTGAATCCTTGGGAGGAAAGCCTGCATGGCTAGAGAAGTGGCCCGAAGCTCCAGAAAATTGATGTGCATTTTTGAAAGCGCTTTGGACCACTTGCCCCTTATCCGGAGGTCTTGACGGTGAGCCCCATATCTTTCTAGAGAAGCATCTGTAGTTAGGACGAAATACGGCATCCGAGAAAGGAAAGATATCCCTATTGAGAGATTATTGGAATGCTGGCACCAAAGCATAGCTGACTGCATGAGTTGAGTTATTCGCACTAGGTCGTTGAACGATCCAGTCACCTGAAACCATTGATTGTCTAGTTCCACCTGTATTGGTCTCATTCTGAGACGAGTGCAAGGTACCATTAGAATTGCAGAGGTCATCATGCCCAGTAGAGATTTTATCAGTCTCACAGAGGCGAACTTTCTTCCTCTTAACTTTGTTGCCAGAGAAATGATATGTGCTTGCCTTTTTGTGGTCAAGAATGTCTTGTCTTGGATAGGGTCTAGTACTGCTCCTAGAAAAAGCGTCTTTTGAGAAGGATGCAGAACTGACTTCTGAAAATTGAGTTAACCCCAGGGAACAAAACATTTGAAGGCAAATTGAAGTTTCTCTTCAGGCTTGCCGAAAAGACGGCGCTTTCACTAACCAGTCGTCTAGGTAAGGAAACAGCTGCAGGCCCTGCAGCCTGAGATGAGCAGCAACTGGAGCCAGACACTTGGTAAATACTCTTGGCGCTGCCCGCCGACCATAAGGGAGAACTCTGAACTGAAAATGAGCACCTGCCACAGTGAAACAGAGAAACTTCCGATGTTTGGGATAAATAGGGAAGTGGAAAAAAGCATCCCGCAGATCTCATGTCGTCATAAAATCCGCGTGATTGAGAAGGTGCGGTTTCTCCTGCAGAGAGGCCATGCAGAAGGACTTTTTCTGTAGATATATGTTTAATTTACTTAGGAATAGAATTGGCCTCAACGCCCCAACTTCTTTCTTATCAGAAAGAAACATGAATAAAAACCTTTCCCCACCTGAGAGTGAGGCACTCTTTCTATAGCTCCTTTCTGAATTATAACCACGGCTTCTTTGCTGAGAAGTTTGAGATGAGGTGGAGTCTTCTTTAGAGGCGGAGAGATCTTTATAAATTCCAGGGTATGACCATACTTTACTATGTCTAGGACCCATTTGTCCGAAGTGATTTTTCTCCATTGGTCGAAATGTAAAGAAATATTTGTGGCACTGGGATTGATGTGTGGCCGAATTGTTGCAGGTGCTGGGGAGACGTCACTGCTTTCTAGCATTGTCTCTAGCCTGACGGGGCTACTTTCTCCTGTTTTGCTGTCTAGAGTAAGCTGCAGCTGGAGAGGCTCTATACGATTGTTGTGGTTGATAACCATATCTATACTGGTAAGTCTGTGGCTGGTATTTCTGATAGCTTGATTTCCTGTAAGGCATCGTCAATGTGTTTACCAAACAGTGCGTCCCCATCAAATGGCATGTCTAGGATCTTAATTTGCACCTCAGGACGAAAGGTGGTAGACTTGAGCCATCCTTGGCGACGGAGAACTGCTGCTCCAGCTAGTTATCGAAAACCTAATGAAGCCGGATTCATAGAGAAGTATATGATTTAAGATGCTGCCTTTTCTACCTCAAGCAGAATCTTCCGTGCTTCTTGCTTTTTCTCGTCTGGCCAAAACTCAAGGTATGGTGCAACATCAGACCACATTTGGTGGTCGTATCTACCTAGTATGGCTAAGTAATTTGCTGCACGCACTGAAGCACCTGCCATGGCGGTGAATCTTTTCCCAATATTATCCAGCCTCTTTTCATTCTTATCGGGGGGCACAGTAATGGGCACCAAAGCATTCCTAGATCTCCGCTGCGCAGCCTGGGATATAACTGAATCCAGCTTAGGTTGTCCTGCCAGGCATGAAGGTGCATAGTCAAGAGCTGTGTATTTTTTTGTCGATCCTGGGGAGGATTGCCGGTACTAAATAGGGGTTCATCATGATTTTTACGCCTTCTTCCCAGATATGATCAATGATGGGAATAGCTTGGGCAGATTTTCTGTATTGGCCCTGAAAAACATACAAGAAGCAGTCAGACTGCTTAACAGACATGGGAAGATGGAATCGATTTGCCGCTTTCTCCATAATAGCATGAAAACCCCCAATATCCTCAGGAGGAGAATCAACTGCTTGAGGAGCCAGCGTAGAAGGTGTCAGAATTAAGTAGTCTTCCCACTCATCTAGTAGCTTTCTTAGGAATTTCACCTTCCTCAGCAACCGTATCATCATCATCATCCTGCAACCTCTGATCTTGTGGCACAGGCACAGGATCCTGAGCCTCCGTCGTGGGTACCGAAGGTGCTGCTGAATCTAAAGCAGGCAGAGGAGACTGCTTTTCAACAGAACCTGCTGCAGTAGTGAAGCGAGCATGATAATTCTGCAGCACAGCTGTTAAGTACTGTACTAACGCCATAGGCATTTGTATCATGGGTTCTTGAAGAGGCATCAACACCTGTGGCCTTTTCATAGGTTGATGGTAATGTGTGCCATAATAGTCATCATCATCCTCCTCCACTTCTTGAACTTTTATGTGGAGTTGAGAAGGGCTGGTGGCTGGACTAAACAACCAATCATACTCTGATTCCTCCAAAAACTGACTAGGAGGCAAAGGAGAGATGTAAGAAGGATCCTGGTAAAAACCTCTCGTCAACGAGAACCTACAAAATTGGGGTGAATTACAATGAAGAAGGCCTTGTTCGTTGCGGCATCGATAAGATGTTCGTTGATGGTGAAACGGATACCGTCGATGTTGACATAACAGTTGTCAACGATGGTGTAGTCATCGTCGAAGCAGTCTACGGCAAAACTAATGTTGAGAAAGTTGTCGTCGTCGACGATTAGGGCATCGTCAGCGGCGGGAATATAATCGATGGAAGAGACGTCGACAGAGGCGATGTTGTAGTCGGAGGCCTCGTCGACGGTGTAGGCGCCGACGGGGAAGAGGTTATTGTCAATGATGGCACAGTCTTCGTCGATGATTCCATCGAAGATGGAAGCGCCAAAGAGGAATGTTGAAGAGGCAACTCCAAAGGTGGTTTCGTCGTCGTCAACGCCTTTTTTGACGACGAGGAGGACTTAACAGACTCTGAGTCTTAGGCTGTTTGAAGGTAGTCTTTGGGGCTGTTTTTTCCACAGATTTTTCCTCAGAAGGGAATGGCAGCTTCCCTTTCTTAGAGGTTATGTGCTGAAACTCATGATAGGACTTTTTAAAAAGATGTTTTGTGCACCTCAGGGGATTCTTCAAATCTGTCCCTTTTCTTTGCTAGATGGACTGACGCCTGTGAACTACCACTGCCCTCGTCAAACACCACAGAGGACTTTGATTTCAGCCTTTCTAGCCAAATAAGTAATCTTCCTTCCCTGTCTTTTAAGGTTTTAGAAGAAAAAGTCCTGCAGATCCTACAGTCCTTAACCTTATGAGAAGGGTACAGGCAATAAATACAATCCTTGCGGGGATCTTAAAAATGTAGCCTCTTCTTTCCACATGACCCACACAAGCCCTGAATAATCCTTTTTTAGAAGAATCAGACATTCTATACTCACAAAATCTAAAGATAAAAGAAAACTGAGCAGAGCTCAGGGAGACTCCCTGTCACAACGACGTGCGGTAGAAAATCTGAGGGACCTACCTCTCTGTGGAGAGCCCTAGAGGGTGATCGAGCCTGATTGGCGGTTTCTCAACTTTGGTTCTTTTTTTTACAAAAGAACAGGGATGGGCTACTGCAATGACTATGCAGTGCATTATAGCATATTATGATATGTATTACTGCTATTATTTATATGTTTATTTTTACCGTGAGACTCACACCACAATGGTGGGATGATTAAAGCATGTGAATCTATGAAAGATCCATTCTCTCAGCTCCTTAGGATTCATGGTGCAGCAGTCCTCAAGTCGTGGTCCTGTTCCACGCACCAGAGGCGAACCAGATGAGGGTCAGTCACAGACATCTGTCTCTGACAGGCAACACATGGTGGCTTCTTAGGAAACATCCCTAGCATGCCAGGAGATGCAAATTCGAAAAATGCCTAGACACAAAGTAGAGAAAAAAGTCAGTCAAAAAAGACGGCGGGGGTGGGGGGATAGCATGTAGCTCTCTCGGGATCTGCGCTGACTGGCGGGGAAAGTAAGGAACTGCCATCCGCGTACTGGGGTGGTGCCTGTACATGCACCACACATGTCACTTCCGGCACGGATTCCACCGGGCTGAAAGATGGCAACTACTGGCGTGCAGGGGATATTCTAAGGTAAGGAATCTGTAGCTAGAAGTCTGAATCAGTTAGAATGTATTTTCCTTAAAAATGGATAAGGTGGCCCATCATTCCAAGCAGTGAAGAGGACCAATTTGTTTTGTTGTATGTGCACAAGCTTCAAGCAGCCACTCACAGTGAGGGGTGTCAATGGCTGAAGTGATCTGACACACTGTCGTATGCTGCCATGGGCATCAGCAAAATGTGAATGACAATTTCACTCAAAAATGGCTAAAGACCACAGACACCCCCATCCCCATCCCCCCCCCACAAACAACACAATCTGGCAAATCAGCTAGAGTTGTTTCACAGCGAGACCTAAAAAGCAATTAATAGTCCATATGAGGGACAGGTTTGACTGGAGCATTCAAAATGCACCTGCCGCAGTAAACCATAAAATAAAAGTTGTCTTTTTGAATAAATGCTTATATGAGTTAACAAAATGTGGCAAAATGGGTGAAGGCAGAGTGTATATTTTACATGTAAAACAGCCCCACATGCATTGCAAAGCAAGCAGCCCTATCAGAGACAGAATGATACACCAAACAGACAACAGCATGACGATCAGAGAGAAATAATGGTCTCGGCTGATATAAGTTCAGATCCAAAATCGTTCAGGTCTGTGACTGAAAGAACCTGATCCAAATAAGCCAATGAATGAAGGGAGATGACCCAAACCCCACCCTATGCATACTGTAAGCAATAGGTGTATCAGACAGATGTTGACAACCCAGATTAAAAAAGGAGACAGGATTGAGGTGAAGACACAACAAAAGCAAGATAAATAAGCTTAACAACGAGTAAACACAGCTCTTACCCAGCATTTTCCTTTTGATGTTTAGGTGTTATGTCTTTGTGAAGCGGAGTTGTAATCAGAACTTTTTGCCCACATATTGGAGTGGATGTAAATGATGGATTTTCAAGGTTAAGTTGCTCATTTCCAGAGTAAATATTGAAAAACTAGTAAAAAAAAACCAAATACGTCACAGTTAAAGGTTATCGATTTATGCCAAAGCCTTATGAGATACAGATATAATTTCACTAACCAACCCATTTTGCATAAGGGTGCCTGTAGTAAAGTAAAATACAACAAAGTGAAATTCTAGTTTCAAACAGAAAATGTCGTACATAAGTAATAGTCAGTTGCATACAGTGTTAGAAATTATAGCTGAGTGGACGCAAAGAACAGACAAAATTAGTGTGCTTTATGAATTTTTGTTAACAAGCATTTGATGGTGATTTTTATTATTTAGGGTGGACAGTCACAGCTAGTGCAGAGGGTTTTGGGTAATAGGTAAACACAATTCACATATATCAGCATGAATCCAGCATCTCAGCGATACGAATGACTGTGTCTAAGGTACTGGTTCTTGTTCATATCATTGTTTAAAGAACTTTTTTTAACTGTTACCTGAAGAAACAGTAGTTTACGGACACTCTCCTGGTCTTGCTGCATCCTACCTCCGGAATAACAAGACCATATAATATCCTTAAGGGATGGAAGCAAAGAGGCTGTAACCTCCAGCGTGATAGGAATAGGTTTCTGCAACCATTGTTGTCCCATCTTCTTTGGCATGCCAGTTGCCTCCTTCACCTGGAAGGTTATGCAGATGAAAAGAGTACCTGGGCTCCTGATGCAATTGCATACCTCGATGGTGTAGGGAAAGGGATCCTTCTGAAAGTATGCACCACAGTACTTTCCTTCTATATATCTCTGGACGGCTCTCCGTCTATACAGGAGGGTGTCCGTAAACTACTGTTTCTTCAGGTAACAGTTAAAAAAAGTTCTTTAAACAATGATATGAACAAGAACCACTACCGTCTATGCATCAGTTCCGACTGCGAGGCGCTGGCTTCGAATGCTGCTGCTCCCCATAGCAGGTGATGCATTGATTACGGAGGCGGTGCAATGGTTCCGAAGGCAATGCGCTGGGTCCGTTCCATGCACCGACTCACGCAAAGGCGAAGATGTGCCAGTACCGATGAGGATGTGTGTATTCTGGTTGAAGCAGCACTTTATACCCACTTCCAAGGACACAGGACTTGGTTGGCACCACTTCGCAGGGTAAGACGTGCAGCAGGCAAAGTCCAGGTGCTTTCGTAGGATGAGTTGGAGTCTTTGATGTCCCTGAGACTTGGAGCAGGAGGCAAGCAAGCAAGCCCTTGGAGTCACTCTGGGTTCAAGGGCTGCAGGTCCAGACCTTCTCACCCAGGCAGGAGAACAGCAGGCAGCAGGGTAGCTCAGCAAGGCAAGAGTCCAGCAAAGCAGCAGTCCAGTAAAATGGCAGTCCTTTCAGCAGCACAGCAGTTCTTCCTGGCCGAGTCTTCACAGGTACAGAAATGTACTAAAGTCATTGTGTCAGGGGTCGAGTACTTATACCCAGTTTTGGCTTTGTAGTGCGGCAGACTTCAAAGAAGGCTTTGAAGTGCACAGAGGTCCTCCCTTCCTGCCCTGGCTCCAGAATCACTACAGGGGTGTATTCAGTCCTTTGTGAGTGGACAAGACACAGACTATTCAGATCTAGGTGTGAGGCTGTGCCCAGCTCCTCCCTCTTATCTCCAAAGGATGGCCCATCAAAACACACCTAAGCTCCCTTTGTTTGTGGCTGTCTAGATGGAATACACAAGGCCAAGCTGTCACCCAATCAAGACTGAACAAAGACAGGCAGCAGGCCCCAAATGGTTAAAGTAAATGCCAACTTTCTAAAAGTGACATTTTCCAAACTGCAATTTAAAATCTGACTTCACAGTAAGTTGTGGTTTTAGTTCACAAACACCAAACTTGAAACGCCTATCTCTTCATTACACTCATAAAGGTAATCCTAATGTTATTCTATGGGAGGGATAGGCTTTGCAGTAGTGAAAAACGACTTTGGGGTTTTTTCACTATCAAGGCATGTAAAACTTAAAAGTACATGCCCAGCCTTTTAAGTATATTGCACCCTGCCCTGTGGGCTATACAGAGCTTACCTTAGGGGTGTCTTATATGTATAACAAAGGAAGGTGTAGGCTTGGCAAGAGGTTTAACTTGCCAGGTCAACATTTCAGTTTAAAGCTGCACACACAGGCTCAGCAGTGGCAGGCCTGAGACATGGTTAAGGGGTTACTTAGAGGGTGGCACAATTGGTGCTGCAGGTCCACTAGTGGCATTTCATTTACAGGCCCTTGGCACACGTAATGCCACTTTACTAGAGACTTCTAAGTAAATTAAATATGCCAACTGGGTTTGAGCCAATGTTACCATGTTTAGAGGAGAAAACAAATGCACTTTAGCACTGGTTAATAGTGGTAAAGTGCTCTGAGTCCTAAAGCCAACAAAAATGAGGTCAGAAGGAAGTCAAAAGGTTTGAGGTGACCCTTCAAAGAGAGACATTTTTTAACAGCTGCCATCCAGACTTCAGGGTCCAGAGCAGATAGAACACAGAGCCAATGTGAGCTTTTGATTCTCTCCTATTTCAGGAAGTAGTTGAGAGGGCACAGGTCTAGTATAGGGCAGAGGCCTCTGTCTTTATTCAGCACCAGAAAGGAGCGGGAATAGCAACCATGACGTACTTTTGATGTCAGCACGCTCTCAATGGCTCCTTTGGGCAGCAGAGACTGCACTTCCTAACTCGGCAGGGAGAGATAGCCCTCTGTCAGCCGGTCTGAGGATAGTGGTATGGGAGGTGAAGTTTCTGTAAAAGGAAGGGCGCAATTTCACTGAACAATTAAAAGCACCCATTTTTCCGAGGTGATGGGCGTTCATAGGGGCTGGTGGTGCTTGATCCTGCCACCGTCTAGTTGCTCGTGATGGAGAGAATGCATACTAAAGGGGTTTTTAAGCTGCAGCTGCCGGGGGTGGGGAGGACTGGGCAGATCTCTGTACTTGGGTCCCAGGGGCTTGTGGAAACCGCATCTGTGGCCACAAAAGGACTAGGGAGCCTGCTGGCCATAGCTGGGTGGAAATGGAAGTGGTTGTTAGCCTCTACTGTAAGCATGGAAGGGGCAAAAGGCATAATGGGGCTGGCATGGAACTATAGAGAGTCCCAACGACTGAGTGGTGGTCCCGCTGTCCTTAAAGTGTATGGGAATACCGGCCCACAAGGCATGCAGTGTTCACCAAACGCAGTTCAAGGCTGGCTTAAGAGACCGCCCTCTGAAATCCCTATCCGGTGGTGTGGTAGTGCACGCTCAAGGATTTTCTTTGGCTATGGGGGTCTGGACAACTAGACTCTCCGAGGTGGGGTGCTGGGTGAGGAAAGCTAGGTTCCCCGGAGCGGGGTTATGGCGGAGGGCAAACGCCTCGTGTACAGGAGCCCCTCTTGCAGGGCTTGTCCCATGCCATGAACAGGACATCCGTGAGGGCTTCGTTAAAAGGGAGGAGAGGTTCGGGTGAGACGGGGCTTCCTGCTGAAGCACCTCTGTCAAGACGTTTGTCTTGACTGCTACAGACGGCAGTGTAAGTTCCAGAACCTCCGCCACCCTCATAACCACCATGGCAAACGAAGTCCCTTTCTCCCTAGCCGCAATAGGAGGAGAGACTAAGCCAGAGTCTAGGGTGGTGTCCAAACCAATGGCATTCACCAATTTCTTATACCACTGACCCTGGGGCTCTTCCATGGTGTTGGGATAACCTTAACGAACCTCAGATCCTCCCCGGTCATACTCCCCACAAGGACTATCGAAAAAAGAAGGCCCCGACAAGCTGGCGCTGGAGTCGATGTTGAGCGATGCTGATCCGGCTCCATATCAGAGTTGGAAATAACGATGGGGTCGGGGTGCCAGAATTAGCACCACTAAAACGGGCTCCTGAGAAGGTTGTGGTCTTGCTACAAGAGCCAATCTGGATCCAGGAACAGGTCGAAAGGGCCTGAATGGCACAGAGGGCGAACCCAATGGCAGGAATCCAGTGGGTGCACTTGCCAAACCTGTGGGGTCCAAAGGCACTCCAGAGTGGTTGGCCCGCCCAAATATGAGAGCACGGCCTCTTAAAACTCCTTTAACTAGGTGGGGGTTGCTCCAGGAAATTCTGGGAGGTGCAGAGTGGACCCAGACTCAGGCTTTCCTGCTGACACCTGGGTGCAGGGCCTAAAACTGTGGCATTGCTCCCGCACCTCATTCAAAGACTTGGATCAGCATGGCGAAGTCAAAGAGTGCTCCAACTTTTGGAAATTCTTATGCAACTTACCCGATGCTTACTTTGAGTGCGATGAGCGTTGGGAAAGGCTCAACGAGCGGGCCCGGGACCTTTCACGCGACCTGGACCTGAAACGTCACAGAGTCAACTGGCATTGGGAGACCAAGAGCTTCAGTGAGCACTCCCAAGCTGCCTTGGAATTCATGGCACAACAGTCAAGGAAGGTCTTGAAGTCCTGATCTGGCTCCAGGCACCAGAGGCAAAACAGGTGGGGGGTCTGTCACAGACATTGGAGTGCAACAGAAACCACAAGGTTTAAATCCCACAGGTATTTTTAAGGGGACATCCCGATGCAAACTGGGAGCAAAAAACTCAAAAGAGTTCAACAAAAAGTCAGAAAAAAAATAGTCCAATAAATGGGCTGAGGTTGATCATTCCAGATCTGCACTGTTGGCACGTAAAGAAAAGACTGAAGTCAGCGCGCTAGTGTGGCTCCTATATAGGCGCCGTGCACATCCCACTCGGCACGGGTGACGCAGAGTCAATTGATGCCAGCTACCAGCACGCAGAAGTACTGCTCAAGATTTTCTAGATCTAATCTGACACCTGGGGAATATTCTAAGGTAAGGAATCTGCGGCTAGAGGGCTCTATTAAATAACAGTTTAAAGATAAATGAAGCATGAAATGCTTTAAAAAGCCTTTCAGTAGCACCATTGAAAAATACACAAACTACTGCCAATGAGGTGAGAAAATAGTGTACAGTACTTTAGCCAGAGGCCACCATACTTCAAATTTCCTAGGTTGCTTCTTGGTTCTTGGCCAGCGCATAGCAGATTCTGATGTAGAGAACTTGCGATCTTGACAAGTTTCTTTTATGAACCGCCTTCCCTTTATTTGCCCCAGAAAACCCTACAAAGAGCTGCCCATCTTCATGAAGGTCGCTGGTACGGTAAATGTAAAAGCTCAATGCTCTTCTAGGATCAAGTAAAGGGAGTCTATTCTCCTCCTTGGGAGGATGAGGTGGAGCGAAAAACGTTGGCAGAGTGCTAGATTGGTTATCACGGAATGGTCCAACAACTCTGAGTAAGAAGGCTGCACGGATTCTTGAAATACCCTATCGAAAAAGAAGGATGTAGGACGGTTGCACCGAGAGCGCCTGTAGTTGACTTGTGCAGTCGCATAGGTGATGGCAAACAGGAAGACTATTTTGCGTGTCTGTAGTCTCTGGAAGCAGCTGTCTAAAGGGTGAAATGGCATGTGTTGGGACAGGAATGGTCCCTGTATGATGTACAGTGTGCCCCCTGCCCTGCATGCCTTAACTGCATACCTGTGATCCCGACTTTTTGATTTTGGTCATGAAAGAAAATAAGTTACTTACTTGTAACTGCAGTTATCCAGTATTGGATTTTCATTTATGTGAATCTATGAAAGATACCCCAATACTAGAGAACACAGTAATCCGACGCATTGACCTAGGCCCGGTCTGAGGACAATACTAGGTTCTAGACCTAGTCCTGAAGTGGGAGGGGCACACCAAGCGTACCCTCAGTGACAAAAGCATACCACTACCATCATGGGTTTCAAGCATGGAGCACGGGGTGGCAGCGTACGGTGTCAGTGAATTATAATGACAGGAGTGCACGCCTACTGGCCTATTGATCTACAATTCTGCTGCTCACGATGAACCTGGAATCCTAAACAAAACTTTCCAGGCGTTGTGCGTGTATGCTAGAAGCAGTAGTATGCCATGCTGGAGTGTTGCCAGCCTGCAGGCTTTATTTTGGAAGCCCACAGCCTGGACTAGAGTACAAGATACAGGAGAGGTTGCTTTTCTCATGACAGCATATGTGTATTGGCCGAATCTCCTAGGTGGCAGGAGGAGCACCAGAAACTATGGTGAGGAAAGAGGTGATTGGCTTTGCTTAGATGTGCCGGTGCCATTCCTGATAAATGGGACTGGAAATTACTGATTATAGCGTCCACTTGGTGTTTAGCAGGTGGTCCAGGGCGAGTCCTGCAGAATCTGTTAACAGGGAAGAGTACTTTGAAGCGCACAGAATCTTCTGTCTTCCTGATCTCTGTGAAGTAGGGTCGTAAATAACTGGGTGCACCTTGCTCTCACCTCGTTGAACTTTTGTGGCGGGTACTCCACATGGATTGTCCTGCGGGTACAGTACTCTTGTAGACACCGGCTAGGCCTGACAAGTGGTCAGGCTAGGACATCTGAAAGGGGAACCACCCCAAACTGGTTGCAAGGAACAGACCTGGAATACCCATCCTCCGACTGCAAAAGCAGTATGGCGAGAAGAGCTTAAAACCCATTGTTGTTTATTGTTGTGGCCTCTTCTACTGAGGAGGGGGTAGTCCGCAGAATACTCAGGGACTACGAGGCAGCCAAGAGTTGAGTCACACTGAAAGCTAACTACCCAGAGGCAAGGGAACATAGCCTGGATTCCCACCTTAAGAAGTGATTACTGACTGTCCTGGGTGCCAAGATATCTTGCCTGTAAGCGAGGGAAGGAAAACACCAACCCTGCAGGAGGAGTGGATCATGGAAGGAACTGCTGTAATTGGCCCTGGTGCAGGCTGCTTCCAACAGAGAATCATGGCACAAGGGCGCGGAAGGTATCGTAGTACTGCCAGGTTGGGCAGCGCGATTGTCGTAACATACTCTTGTTGTAGCAGCTATGTCCCTGCACCTGAAGTGACCCAATTGCATTTGAGATTGGCTCCTGCTGGTGGCATGTGTGCACGTGACATTGCTATGTGTATTATTGGGTCGAGACCTGTCCTAGAGATAAAGTGATCATAGAGGTAACTTGGGGGCACCTAGCGAAGATTCAAGGTCGTTGCCACAAGGCACTGTGTGCTGCACATAGCGTCTGGCGCCTGCTCCGCCAAAGAATTGTCATCTGTGTGGGTGAGGGGGGACAGCTGGATTACAATGTTTGACCTAACCTAGATACAACGAGAAGGGGAAGAAGCACAAGTTGCACCATCAGTTTACCTGATGGACCCGAACCTTGCTACAAGGAGGGAACCCGCTAGAGTCAAGTGACAGTCTAATCATCAGAGGCTCCTGGGAGCACCAGATCCCACACCAAGAAATTGGGCATTTGTGTATGAGTGAATGTGTAGTGACCTATGTTTTTGTATATTAAAAGTTCTTATCTTTTCCCACAAAGAGAAGCACTGCGCTGGACTTTAGTTTTATTGCATTGCTAGGTGGTACGTGGTGGGGGAATTTATTCTTGAGCCTGACTAACCTCTCAGAGAAGACAGTGAGCATTTGCCTACGCTCCCACTGAGTGTCAACTGCAGAAAGGGTCGTATTCAGCCCAGTCTACAGAGCCATAGTTTGGCCGGGTCCAGGACAGCAGAGGTAAAAGGCCTCAACCCCCACGGTTGTGGCCCAGTAGGCCTTACCTGTCCCGTGGCTTCTGGAGCAGAGTGTGACAACATTCATACAAGTAATGTCAACACTAATCTCAAGTCCTATTGCTGCATGACTAACAGATTCAGGGGATACATGCAAGTCAAACCTTTGATCAACACATCCCTGGATGTTTAAATTGAGGAGACTGATCAGATAAACACAAAAGTTCCACATAGATGAGCATTAACTGTACCCCACTGCAAGGCCTTGCCCAGCTAGCAGCACCACATTTGAAAATTTGACCTGCAGAGGTCCGTATGACGGGCGCCACATCAGGCAACAAATTTCTACTTAGGACCAGTCAGACTTGTTTGTCAAACCTTAGCTCAACTCTGGGTAGAGGTTCCTTTGTTGAAGCCTGACTGCTCAAAGCCACAAGTGTAAACACTTAATTAGCACCAAAACAATTGAAGAAGAAATGCACAAGACACTCAGGAAATCCAACACCAATTTATTTTAAAAAACTGTAGTTTTATGAATTTACGGACACCAAAACAAAGAAGATCCACCGGAGATATAGATTTTCAAAGAAACAATAGATCAAGACTTCTCACTCAACCGCAGACAAGCCCTGACTAATGCAACAAATTTGACACTTAAAAACGTTTTCGGCAAAAAGTTACATCAAGAGTGAAAGCGGTTACTTCGGGTTACTTTGGATACTCTATTCCGGTAGGGAGCCAGTCAAGGGGACCATCAACGTCCAACAGGAAAGTTACATTCACAAAGGAAAGCAGTTTCCAGTCTAGATCCAGCCTCACTGGACAGTTGCCACAAACGTCTATGGAGTGGTCCTGACACAAGGGATACAGGATGCTGTGCAGGTGAGGACTTCCTAGTGCTACTACTCAGTCCATGGTCCTGGTGAGGTGACTTTCGCCACAGGGGTTGATGTCTCTTGTAGCTGAACTACTGGGCTCCAGTCAGAGCCAAGCCAGCGGTTTCCCTTTTCTGATGCTAGTTCTACCTCTGGGCAACCAAACTACCATTACAGCTCTCTTGGATTCAGCAGACTTGGGTGCAACCTTTAAGCATCGGGTCACAGGCTCCGAGGCTGTGCTGTGGCGAGGAGCGGTAATCTGGACTATCAACTTGCCCAAGCAGGCTTCCTCTGGTTTTGTGGTCCTGTGTTACGAACAGGGACACAGCCGACTGACTGTTGGAGTCTCTGCTTCTGGCTGGGCTCCGGGGATAACTTCACCATGAGTAGGACACCACAGGCACAGTCCTATCTTCACTTGCCCAAAGAGCAGCAGGTGCAGTCCAACTTCGGTGCAGCCTTTATTTGACAAGTCCTCGGTCAGAAGGGCTGTCCTTCTTCGGTCTTCTTCTTCAATCCAGACAAGATCCAAGTTCTGGGGGCCAGTGATGCTTCTTATGTCCAGAAAGTGCCCGTAGGGGAGCACACTGTCAGTAGCCAATGGGGTTCTAGGATCCCTCCCCACTGATGACAAGTTCCTGTGAAGTGTGGCATCTAGCTATCCCAGAGTGCTCTAGTCTGTCCACTCCCAAAATGGATGAGCCCCTCTCTCAGTGTGTAGCGATAGGGGTGTGGCTACGCCTGAGCTACGCAACCACGGAAAAAACAGTCAGTGTTTTCCCCTTGCTGTCTCCAGCGCCCTTCTGTCTACATAGACAAAGGAGCAGCCCCTCTCACGTATGCTTGCCCTTTGGTCAGCAAAGGCAGCTTCCCCTTTGAAGATCACCTTTTGGGCTCAAACCCTGTGCTGCTTCTCCTGCCGGACAGCCCGAATAAAGGGATTCCTCTGTGTGGGACATCAACTTATTGATTGAAAAACCCCATAGATATCAGAAGTTGGCCCGTCCTTCGCCGATAGTCCACGACCGACTGCGGTGAGCCTGCCTTGTTTAGCCAGTTGTCAAAGTACGGGAACAATTGTAACCCTGACATCAGAAGGATGGCAGCAACTGCAGCCATCGCTTTAGTGAACACCAGAGAGGTCAAGGTAAAGTCAAAGGGAAGCAGAGCAAGCAGCAAGTATTCCAACCTAACTGTACACTGCAGATAATGACTATGGGACTTTCAGTTGTGCATGTGAAAATACGCGTCGGGCAAGTCCAGGGGCACTACCCAGTCTCTTGGGCCCCAGAGAAGAAAGACTCTGGGACATTCTGAGCAACTCTGAGTACCATCAAGAACAAGTTCATTATCTTCCGTTACACTCTTTCTGATGGATACTCTATCTAATCACAGATTCCTCGCCTTATGAATACCCCAGACGCCCGACTGAACTGGGAGAATTTTTGCAAAAATTCCCTTGTATGCCGCGGTAGGTGGTGTCGTGCAGCTCTATGTCAGATCGGTCCCACCCCGGATGTGACGTTGGGTCACTACATAGCGGCCACCTCCACGAGCTGACATCAGTTTCTTTCTGATATATGTCCGCACCGTTGGGCGCAGATCCTTTACTATTCAGATAGTGTCAAAGCGCAGACCTCTAGATATTCTTAATAATATAGACAAGATGAGTCCATTACACAGAATGGGGAGATGGGTGGGTCAGTGAGGAATCTGTGGAAAGACCATTACCACTGGTAAGTAACTTGTTCTTCTGATGGGTACTTCTAACAGCAGATTCCTCACCTTATAAATAGATACCAAAGCAGTATCTTCCTAGGTGGTGGATCTGTGGAATGGCTCAGACCAGTAAATTCTTTAGGACAGAACAGGCAAAACTCTCCTCCCTCCCTCCCTCCTGACCGGATTAACCAGATAGTAGTACTTTGTGAACGTGTAGTGAGAAGCCCAAATCCTGTGAAACAGCTTGTCCGGGAAGGAGGTGTACGGCTGCTGAACAGACAGTGCCTGAAATTCACTCATGCAATGAGCTGATGTGATCATTACGAGGAATGTCTTCAGCATAAGTACACGCAGAGAACAACTGTGCAAAGGTTCATATGAGGCGCACATGAGGAAAGGGAGAACCAAAATAATGTCCCACTGAGGCATCCCAAGCAACTTTAGCAGGAACATATGGGTCAGCCCTTTCAAAAAATGCATCAGAAGAGGCAATTTGAATAAAGATGGTTGATTAGGTAAAAGTAGGAATGCTGAAAAGGCCAATAGATCATTTTTAACTGTTACCAACACAAGGCCTTGCTGGGCTACTAAAAGACAAATCAGCATTATGTCAGACAATTGGGCCTGCTGAGGCTGGACATCTCTGGAGGTACACCAGACAATAACTCTTCTCCCAGAATCTCACATAAACTGCTTTAGTGGAGGGACACCTGGCTGCCAAGAAGACACCTACTACTTCAGAAGGAAGATCAAACACCATCAATTGTTGTTGCTCTGTTTCCACGCAAGTAGGTGGAGGTAGTGAAGGCTTGAGTGCAGGACCCTGGCCTGCTGCTACAACAGTAGGCCCTCCTGAACGGGCAGCCAGATCAGAGGACATTTGCTCATGGCCAGAAGTTTTGTGTACCACACTCTCTTCACCCAATTCGGAGCCACTAGGATGACATGGGCCCGGTCTTTCAGGATCTTCTTCAGAACTTTGGATAGAAGAGGTAGAGACGGGAAGGCATATAGGAATTGAGAGCTCCAATCAACGTGAAAGGCGTCTCCAAGTGACAGCTGTCATGGGTACTCCAACACACAGAAGCTTTGACACTGCGCGCTCTCTGAGGTGGAGAAAAAATGAAGCATGGCGTTTCCCAATTCTGGAAGACGTCCTCTGCCACCTTTAAGTGCAGCACCCATTTGTGATCCACTGGCCTACCTGACCCCGCAGGAAGCATCTGAGGGCTTGCAGAATGGGGATGTGGCAGTAAGTGTCCTGCAGAAACAAAACCACCTGCCACTCTCCTGTATCTAGGAAAGACAAAGCTTGGGCCAGGGTGAGCATTTTGAACTTGTCCTTCCAGAGTCAGAAGCTCAGAGGGTGAAAATTGAGGACAGGTCAGAGACCACAGCCCTTTCCTAGGGTACCAGAAAGTAACAGGAATAGCAACCAGTCCCGATTTCTGATACTAGCATATTCACTATGGCTCTCCTGGCCAAGAGAGCTTCAGCTTATCCTCAGAGTATGGATAAATGGTCCTTCGGGAGGCTTTGTGGCATAAGAGGCAAGTGGGAAGTGCAGAGGCCTTTGCCTCATAAAGCTTGGGAGGCCCGTTGATGCTGAGGCAATGTCTGATGCTATCTCTGTTGGAACCCTCTTCCGTACCCTAGAAAGGTGCAAAACTGCTGGGAAAACTGTTGTATAGGTGGTGCCAACTCAAGAGAGCGCACTGTTGCTTTTCTCTCTTTAAAGGGATCCAGGGCTGAGTCTGTCTGGTCTCTGAAGAGACGTGTGCTATCGAATAGCATGTCCATAAGGGACTGGTGAACATCACTGGGAAAACCTGTGGAGTGAATCCAAGCATGGTGCCAAAGCATCACATTGGTCCTGACTGCCCTACCCAAGCAGTCCGTAGTGTCCAGACCCAATCGGTTAGGGTGCTTCACGACGTCTTTGCCATCCTGAATAAGTCGTTTGAGATTGAGCCCAACGTCATCTGGGGCAAGATTTGTCACCATATCCCATAATACATACAAGTATCTCCCCTGGTGCAAAGCTGGTGTTTAGTGTTCTAAGACGAGGCTGCCAGGGGAAAAAATCTGTTTCATAAATGCATCTGTATACATTTTGACAGTCTGGTGGGGTATTCGGGAACACATTTGGATTTAACCTGCTTGTGAAAGCCTGTAAAACAACGCTCTCTGGAGTTTGGTGTTGTAAGGGAATGGCAGGGTCTCTGGAGCACGCCTGAGCTGCCTTGAAATTTGACTATTAACTTGGGGGGGGGCGCTGATTCCTCTGGAGCCACAGTGGGTGCATGAGGCCAGAACCAGGGGATATATCAAGCCTATTGGCGTCCTGTAGATCAACTAATAGGTTCTTGTCATTATAGGTGTGGCTTTTGTCATAATCAGGCTCCTACATTTCGTATTGGTGTGGCAATGTCTCTGAATCAGAATGGGGATGTCTTTGGGGTGGGTGCAACCTTGGCCGAGGGTTGCGGCCTCGGTCCTGATGCCGTGCCTGACTTCGCAATGGGGTCCAGTGGGACAGTCAGCATGGGGGTAGAATCTGCCATCAGTAGACCAACTGGAGGCCATTGAACATCCATAGGGCCCAAAGCATTCCCGTTGGATCCAGTTAGGTACCAAATACTCCATCAATGGCTTCCTTGAATTTGTGGTGTTGTTGCAGCTTTGTACGCGGTCCGAGGAAAACGGGCGCATCAGGATGAGAGCTGGTTCCAAGAACGGAGACAGAGTTTGCAGCTTGGAGATTCCCGGGGCATTGCACAACTCGTCATTGTGGGAGTACCAGGAGGAAGGGGAGCCGAGCTTCGACTTCTTGTGTTTCTTTGACTTTTTTGGCTTACCTAAAAATCTTGACTTCAAAGAGGAATAATCTCAAAAGCAAACTTGGAAGCAAGAGCGTGTCTGCTCCTTCAAATTTGACTGAGGCTTGCCTTCCAACTGTTCTGCAACATAGAGTTTACCTTTGCGGTCTCAAATGGTCTTCAGGTTCATCGTCGCACACTTGTCACATGACGTTGAATCATGTTTGGGCACCAGAGACAGACCTCATGGGGTCCATCACCAACTTCTGTTTGTGGCAGTTTGAAACTGGTAGTTTTCGGAGAGGACATGTCCATTGCACACAGGAATGTTTTTATGAAAAAATCTGTCAGGCCTGACCGCATTTGAGCAAGTTTCAGATCTGCGTCTGGACATGATGAACCATACACAGAGCCACACAATACCACCTACCGACGAGTGAGGGAATTGCAGAGAACATTCTCTATATCCAGTATGGCACTTAGAGGTGTACACAAGGTGAGGAATCTGTGGCTAGAAGTATCTATCAGAATTTGTCAATCTGTGAAAAGGCATTCTGCCGACAGAGGCAGCCGCAGAAGCAAGGGACGAGGATTTAGAGGAGAGCGGTCCTTGCTGGTGCCATGGCCCCTGCCTTGATTGGCTGGGATTGCTGGTGCAGCACAGGTTGGGGAAGCAGGCACTGTCTGTAGGCTAGTCCTCTGGAATAACCCCTAAACATACTGCACTGTTGACAGAGCTGTTTAGCAGGAGACAAGGGTTTCAAGGATCGTGTTGTAGCTGGATTGTCTTTTTATCATTTGTGGGCCAAATAAGCCTCCTAATAAAACAATCTGGAACCATCAAACAGCACCTCCATAAGGGACGCCTGGATAGCCCCTGAAAAGCCAGATTCATCCAGACATGCCATGTAAGCACAACACTGGTACCATTAGCTTTGACCGCACAGTTTGTGGAGCCCAAACCAACAAGCAGACATACCTCGACAGGTCCTGGACTTAATGTATCCTTGGAGCTAACGGAGCCCTGAGGTTTTCCAGGATGGCTGATGAGATCTCGCCGACCAGGTCCCATAGAGCATGGATGTACTTGTCCAGAAGGTGCACAGGATTCAGCAATCTTAAGGCTACACTAGCCAAAGGAAACATTCTGTTTCAGGTTGAAAAGTCACTTGGAGTGACTTTACTTGTTGATGCTTGTACCACCAGGTTTCAGGATTAGGATGACTTCTCAGAAAATCAGGATCACCAGAGACTGGCCTATGGCGCCTGGCAACAAGCAGACTCAATGGAGGGTCCAAGTGGGACTTAGGCCAAATGGCCAGAAGGGTGGCTAAGAGCCTCATCCAATGGCAAAAGTCGCTCCGCAGGAGTTGGACTTGCTTAAAGGATCTCAGTTAACATGTCTGCTTTGGGCTCAACAGTTGGCAACTGTAAATAAGATACTGCTGCCGTCCTCCGCACAAACCTTGCTAAAGAGGCACATTCTTAAGTTGGAGGCCAAGGTGACAAGTCTAGGCCAGTTCCTCAGGATGCATCTACCCCACAGGCATTTTGTTTATTCAGTTATACCCCACCATCAGCATAGTGAAGTGGGAGCAGGTTGTCTGCCTCTTTATTATCTCAGTGTCATGTAGAACATTTTGCATACCCTGAACCGCCTTGGAGTTGAAAAAAACATAAGGCCAAGAAGCAGAGGTCGAGGATTAGTGTTCGGTTGCAAACTGACTGGTTGCACTTTTGTGATTTCATAACGCGAGAGGCCTTAGGCAAGATGAAGGGTCAGGGTTGGAGACTGGTGTTGGAACCGGTTCCTGAGCCAGAACCTCCAGATTCAGCCTTAGAGACTTGCATTGTCCCTGGGGCCAGAGTGGACGCATGGTCAGCTCGGAACAGGGAGTGGAACAGGTCCAACGGAGTCAGCTGGTACCAAGGGAGGGCCCACCAATGGAAGTCCAGCTGAAACCATTTCCAGTTTGGTGCAGCCCAAAGGTGCACCACAGGGATTTGGGAAAGAGCTGCAACACTGCATCCTTGAAAGCTGCAATGTGCAGCAGAGGTAGACAGTTCAGGGAATTTGAGGCTTCCCAGGACCAACAACTGGATCTGGATCTGAGTGAGAAGATGTTTGTGGGGCTATATCTACTGATTGATGCGCTCGCACCTCTCTGTCCGATTTTGTTAGGTGGGATGAGGGATAAACCTTCTTGGACTCATGGCATGTCTTTAACTTACCGGAAGACTTTGAGTGGAAAAGGGACTTTGGATAGGATCGACTCCTTTTACAGGATCGCAAACAGCCTCAAGACTTAAGAGAGGGTGTAAGATCCATGATTCCACTGCGACCATTCTTGTGTTCGTTAAAGAACATTTTAATTTCCTGCTCCCAGATTGCCTTTGGTTGCAAGAGGGCACATTTATCACATGATTTTGTCTTGACTGGAACCCAACTGCTAAAGGCACACGTTGTGCAGGTCCTAGGCAGACATCTGCTTCTGGCAGTCAAGGAACACCTTAAATCTTTACAAAGAATGTAAGGCAACTATTGCTTCATTACATTGCACATTCAACCTTAGTCATCAAAAGAATTTAAGGTAACTATGGCTTCATTATATTGTACATACACTATTAGTCTTAGTGGATTGTAAGTACTATGGTGTTCTTCCTATTTCAGGTTAGGTCGCCTATACGACCATAATCGAACAGAATCATTTAAGAGGTGGAGCTCAATAAATGACAGTCCATTAAGACAGCAATGTATTGAAATATCAATTTAGGAGTCCAACTTTAATTCATATCGCTATCCGTACTTCAGGAGAGGTAATTCAGGCAACAAATGGAGCTAAAAATCAAAACGTACACTGTACTTGTAAACTGTTACTTGAATACATTGGTGACTCAATGGACTGTCAGTTATTATATGTGCCTCCTCTTAAATGATGTTACCTTACATCTTGTATTGTTCAGGGAAGACATTGTTCCAGGCACACTATCTGATACAATTTAGAAATCGTTGGGAACGGAGACCCAGATCTGCATCAAAGTATATGAAAAGAAAATAATGATGTCAGTACATCAGGTTGCGGTTTATATGTGGGTCTGATCTGAAAATTCTAGGTCCATACAAAGTCATCATGGAACCACATGTTGCCGACTACTGGCGTGTGGGTGCATTGCTGAGAAAATTCTCCAGATCCAGTCTGTCGGCTGAGGATACTCTTAAGGTGAGGAATTAGCGATTAGAAGAATGCTTCGGAACATACTTTAATAACACACAACTAGAGACAGCTCAAGATAAAAGGTGCCGTGCCTCAAGCTGGAATGAGGCTATTGAGATGCTGGTATAGTGAATCCTTAAAACCACTGACAGAAGGAATGAACTTACCAACAGTCACAAAGCTGGGGATAAGAAGAACAGCATCATATACTTCACTTCAAAACACTGCATTAAAGCATGATTTGTGAACAGGGTATAACAAATGTGACCACTGGAACCGAACTCTGCTTCAGTGACAGGTGATAGACTTTTTCCATATTTCACTAAGCTTTCTAAAATCAGTGATACTTTCTGAAAACGTTTAGATAAAGGATCTAGATTGTCCTTTTGGGTGCAAATAATCCACCTTAGTAAGGAGCCTTCAGTGAGTGAGCAAAGACTAATTATTAAGCCAAAAAATTTAGTAGGAGATGCTGAAAGATTTCTATTTTCAAACAATGAGTTGCTGAAAGTATGCTTTTCTACCAGCTTATAGGAGGACTTAAAAAAGGAGGTATAAACACAATACTGTACATTGAACTATGAACCATTCCAGGCCTGTACATAATGCCTCGTGTGGTTAATGCTGTTGAAAACCTTGATTGCAGCTGGTGAGAGCAGCACTGACTGCCACTAAACCCTATGGAGTACCCTATGGTCTTGGGGGCTGCTACATCAATTGGCGACCTAAGCCACAGAGCACACTGTCATGTACCCAAGTACTCTCATGCACATTACACACAATCCGTGGGATTCCGAGGGTCCAGTCATAACATGTATTTGTCAGGATAAGCCAGAAGGTAGTCTCCACACTGGACTGCAAGTAAAAATGCCTGTGCCATAAGCCTAACATCAGCCACTACCAATCATTGTGAGTGTCATGGCCTGGTCCCTCAGGCGGTAGCTACTCATTTGAAACGGGACACCGCTTGGGTGTGCCCCAATCACTCAAAGTCAAGCACTTGTTGGTAAGCAAAATAACAAAATCGTGTCGACCACTTATCATGTTCCACAGATCTTTACATTAAAATATCCAGTCTTTGCAAGAATGAGAAAATGAGGCTCAAGCATCACATGGACACAGTACCAGGAACTTCCAAGTTTACATCAAGGTTATAGTTTAAAAGCTAAAACGTGGAAGAAACCATGAAATAAACAATGGAACACTTAAATCAATTCCTACTGTGTAAGGGTTCAGTTAGGTAATAAAGTACCTAGGGAAAAAGTTCTTTATTGCAGTATCAAGGACAGAACAGGACTAAACAAGTCACCCAATGACCTGGGGAATTAGACCTCAGAGCAAGGATGGTAATGAATACAGAAACTGAAGAGAGGATTTGAGATTGGAGTTTTACGGCAAGGAATGGGAATCAAATTGAGTTTAGGAGAGTCTCCATGAGTCTGGTACAAAGCAGGTAGGGAACTGTCTTAAACCCTTTCAATTTGAACTGCTTGTCAAATTAATGAGGAGTAGATGATTTGGTGCAAGTCTTACTGACTTCAGAAAAACTATCACCATAAAAATAACTTGATTCTAAGAGGCAGTCTTAACAACTTGGTCAACTGTTCTGAAGCAGGTCCAGGACTGGAAGAGTCCCGGGCTTGTGAAACAGCTCCCTTCCTGACACTACAAAGGCTATATCTGGCAGGAACATAACAAAACATCCTCCTTTCAAGCCCTCAAGCAAAAACCTCATATTTACTGCTCAAGGTTATCTACCACTAACTACTACAGAGGGCGGATATTTCTCAAATCTGCCTGGAGTGAAATATAACAACTCAATCCATTAAAGATGACAGGAGTTGATATATATTAAGTAATAATGAAAGGCAAAATAACACATCTACAGTAAAAAGGGGGATATGCAACCATGCAATTTATAAATGCTCAAGTGCTGGTACAAAAAGTAGGTTCCAGTACATACTGTTTATTATAAAACTGAAAAGGGTGAGAGCGCAAACCTTACATGTTGGGAGTTGGCATGACTGCAGGCATGCAATGGTACAAGCTGCAGACCACTTTGAAGTTTACCAGTTTATGAGCTTCAGGTCATACCAAGAGGTGGTAAAGAAGAAATACATTTCATAAATATCTGGGATTTGCTCCAGTTACAATCTCATCTGTATTATATATCATTACAAAACAACAAAAACAAACTTCTTTTTGCCACTTACTCAGCCTTCAACAATGTATGGCATGTGCACATCTTACCTGTGATGGGGAAAATGGTAGTGCTTTCACTGGAGTGTTTTTTAGTGCAATATTGCCAGTATCACTGAATGAGCCATCATTCAATTCACTAACAGGGGAACGTCCAGCTCGCATTTTCCTTTTTTTCCTTAAAATCGTAGGTGGTGTGCTGAACTTGGCCATGATGGGGGAGGTGGAAGGAATGATCTCACTCTCTTCTCTGCTTGAACAGTTTTTAACCTCTGCTACGAGGTTGCCATTAATTTGGCACTCTACAGCCTCCTCACCATGTTGAATCTGAATTAGCTTTATAGGTGTGTGCTGAGACGGAGAAATTGCAGCATCTGATATTTCAAAGCTGGTGACATCACTCCATGTAACAGGATCCTGTGTAGAAAAACAGATTATGCATTACACCAGAAGGCAGGCTAACATATTACACATTTTTTGATGTTCTACAGTTCTCATCCAGCATGATTTACATGTCAGGGTCTTATTCTATGTGGCTTAACTCCAAGTAGTTTCCTCCTATTCCACAAACCAACGAAGGCCACACCAGCCCACTCACAATCAAGCAGAGCTGTGCAGAGACTGTACGAAACCAATGATGCAGCAAATGTACAGCTTGTAATAAAGTAAACTCAAGTAAAGAACAAGTTATTTACCTTTGATAAGGATCTTTCTGGTGGATATTTTATCTAACCACAGATTCCTCACCTTGTGAATATTCCCCAGGCATCAGACTGACTCCGGAAACATTAAAGACGTTCCTCTGCACGCCAGTAGAAGGCATTGTGTTTCTCCTCGCCAACATTGTTCCGCTCCGGATGTGATGAGCGAAGCCACAATAAAGCACCACCACTGTACACTTATGTCAGTTGCTTTCTAGGCTGTCCAAACCGACAGAAGCAGATCCCAACAGCAGATTGGCATGCCCAGTGTTCCGATCTCTTTACTTGGGAACTTTTAAAATGGAAAAAAAAGTCCAGTTCACAGATAGAGTAAGTGGGAGAGTCGGCGAGGAATCTGCAGTTAGATAGAGAATCTACCAAAAAGATCACTACCGAAGGTAAGTAACTTGTTCTTCCAATCGATATTTCTAACTGCAGATTTCTCACCTTGTGAATCGATACCATAGGGTTACCTCCCAAATGTGGCGGGTCTGTGAACTGGCTCAAACAAAAAGTACTGCAGAACCAAGCGGGCAAAATGCTCCTCTCAATGGACCCGACTATCGAGGCAGTATTGCTTCCAGAAAGTATGTACCAGCCCCCACATAGCAACCTAACAAGTGTCCAGGACAGGCACTCCATGTGCTAATGCAGTGATCGCAGTCGTAGCTCTGGTGAAATATGCCTGTAAGCCTTCCAGAAGCTGCTTCCTCAACAACGCACAGCAGATCCTAATGCAGTAAAAAATCCATTGAGAGTTGGTGTGCTTTTCCACTGCTTTGCCCTTCTATGCTCTGGAAAACTCTACAAAGAGTTTGTCGCCCAAACAATGTGCCCTGGTTTGATCATCATGAAAACTCAGAGCCCTCTTAGGGTCCAAATGATGGAGTCTCTCCTCTTCAGCGGGGTGAAGTGGTGCAAGATTACAGGAAGGGTGATAGTCTACCCGACATGAACATGAAAAGGTGTAATCACTTTCAGAAAAGGGAAACTGCCCTGGGAAGAAAGTAGTATAAGGCGGATTAACAGAAGGGGCCTGCAGTTGGCTCACATGTCTAGCTGATGTTATGGCGATGAGAAGACTGTCTTCTGCATCGGACGTCTCAAGGGATAACTGTGCAGGGCCTCAAGAAGGGTGCACATCAAAAAAGTGATGACTCAGATCAAGTTTTGTTGAGGCATCCCAAAGGGATTTGGTAGAAACAAGTGTTACAAACCTTTTCAAACTTTCATCACAAAGAAGGCTGAACCGGCAAAAAAGATGAAAGAGACAATAAGTAGCCCTTAAGAGTGTCCAAAACAAGTCTTTGCTGGGCTAGAGACAGAACAAAAAACAACACTTCTGACTACTTTGCCTATTAAGGGTCAATTTGGTCTGCACTAATCCACAAATGTGTCCCAACGACTGGCGTGCACCAATTTTGTGGAGGAACACCTTGCAGTCAAGATGACTTCACCGATCTCAAGTGGCAGGACGAAGGAGGTCAAATGTCACTGCTCAATCTCAAAGCATGGAGATGAAAATTGTTCAGACCCGAGTACCCTGCCGCTTCAACAGAAGATCCTCCCAAAGCATCAGCTGGAGCGAAGCACAGGTGCTCATGCCCAGGAGTTTGGGTACAACACTCTTGGCCCAATCAGGAGCCCCTAGGATGACTTGAATCAGGATATTTCCGATATTCTTCAGAACTTAAGTCAGGACAGAGAGTGGTGGGAAGGCATACAGGAGTTCCAAGCGCCAGTCTAGATGGAAAGTCTCAGAGAGCTGCTTCAGAAACTCCAGCGCACAAAAGTGCTGACATTACGCATTCTTGGTGGCGTAAAGATCTAACCCGAGTGCTCTCCATTGCTGGGAGACGCTCTGTGCCACCTGCAGGTACTGCTGCCATTCAAGATCCGCTAGGGTCCTGCGGCTGAGTTTGTCCGCCGTGTAGGGAGAGGGCCCTGCCACTTACCCAATCAGGGTCGAGCAACCACGACTGCAGACTCCTCTGAAAACTGGATACAATCTAACAGATTTCCTAGAGTCTGCACACACTGGGATTTGATGTCTCATTGCAGAGTCCCCATTTGCCACCCGATGTGTTTCCCTAGCAGGAAGCAGGAGCAAAAAACCACAAGAGCCTCAGAGTCATCCATACTGAGATCCAGGACCAAGGCTAAAACATCGAGATCACTGCCTGAGAATCCTGGTCTCTGCATTCTGGGGGAGAGAAACAAAACTATCATTTCCAAAATGTCTCAGATGAAAGCCTTCAAAGTAGTCAAGTGCAACTTCAGCACATTGATAATGAATACTAAAGATGTTAGAAGGTTTGCTGTTTAAAGGTGGTTGACGACTGCCTAAGGCGAGCCCGACTTCAACACTCAGTCGTCGAGGTATGGGAAGACTGGTACTCCCAGGCTCTGCAGTTAGGCTGGGTCCACCACCATCACCTTTATCAAGATGCAAGGTGCACTGGATAGGCCAAAGGGGAGCACAATGAACTGAAAGTGCTCCTGGCCTACCCGAAACTGCAGATAACGTCTGTAGGACAGCAGAACAGGGAAGTGAAAATATGCATCCTGCAATCTCGAATTAAAAATGAAGTGAGATTCTGGTCTGCTGTTTATTTCTGTATTATGTTGAACTGATTAAGGGATAACACCAATCAGCAGGACTTGTTTAAAACAGTATGTGAACTCAGTGTACATTGTTACTGATTTGGAGGTTACAGTTTTATGAGTAGGCATAAGGCATGTTGCACCCTACAGGTGATGCAATACTTTGACTAAATAAGGTGTATTTGTGATTTTTGTTTGTAGCACAAATTAAAATGATCTTGCATGTGCACATATACTTATCAAGACAAATATTTCTTCGGGTATATGACTTTAACGTGGTGAGTGGATTCCTTTTTTTTTTCACCTTTCACACTTCCTCTACTATGCTTCTAGCACATACCAATTGATCTATACAAATTCTTTTTTTCAGGATATGTATGGCAAATTATATATTTTAAGGTATGAACTATGCTATTTTGTTTTATGATTGAACACCCATTTAGGCAAGGCCATGTGTGTTGGGGACAGGGGTGATTCTTGGATTTTCTTTCACTTGGTGATGTAGAGGCAATTTGGAATATGTCACAAATGGGTGTATTATTGAACAAACCCTTTTATGTAATTTGTGGATACTGGATTATGGTGTAATTGTTTTGATATATCAAGCTGATGTATTTATTGAGATTCATTTTCCACAAGTGTACTATTGGGTTCCCACCAGGGAGGATTGTTTTGTAAATGAGTACGTGGAGAATTTGGTGAAGGTTATCATAACGAATATTTTGGAGAATGTATTTATTGTGTTTGATGAGATAACTTAAAATTAGTTGTGTTCTGAGTGCCTTAAGACCTGACAAAGTCGAAGACATATAGCGCCAGTACGACCAAACAAGTGTTGGCCAGAGACTTAAAATATCATTAAAAAGACATAAGATTGGACAATTTTGATGTGCACTATTAATTACAGTGCGCTCAAAGGTATTTTCAATAACAGCTATTATTGGCTATTGAACGCTGTGTGTGGTGACCATCTTTCTTTTTAGAGCACCAACGGTTGGATGAGATGTATATAGATGTACTTCTAATGTAACATTGAGTGTGTGCCTCACATCAATACCACCTAGTGATGTATAATTGGCAGAATAAAGAGGTTTTTAGATAGCAGCTGCAGGTAAAGGAACTGGTTTTTAGGGCAGCCCATTGCTCCTAGCGGCCTGGACACTTTTGGCCTGCTCCTCGACCTTGAAAGGACTGGGAGACCTGTTGTTGTTGAGATGCATATTGTTTCTGACTCTTCTGGTAGCCCTTCCCAAAGCCTTGAAAAGGGCACTGCTCTTGTGTCAGCTGCTGAACTGGCGAAGCTAAGCTCATAGAGTAGGCAGTGGCCTTACTCTCTCTGAATCATTCAAGGGCAGAGTCCGCCTTCACTGCAAAAAGCTTAGAGGTGTCAATGGGCATGTCCATGAAGGACTGTTGAACGTCAGATAAGAAGACCATGGAGAGAATCCAGGTGTAGTGCCTAAGCAACAAGCTAGTACCCACAACCTTATCCAAGCAGTAGGTAGTGTCCAGAAGAGATATGATTGAGTATTTCGCAGCATCCTGTCCATTCAACATGAGCTTCTGTAAGGTTGGACAGAGGTCCCCTGGGATAGCTGGACAGACATAGGATGAGAACGTCTGTCAAAACATTTGTTTTAACTGCTTGAATGGATACGGAAAGGTCCAGCACCTCAGCCGCCCGTCGAATGACTTGCAAAAGAAGCAGACTCCTCAGTGTACATAGGGTTAATTGAGGAGAGGCCTATGCCTGGTGAAGTGCCCAAACCACTGGCATTATGGAGGCCATTAAATATGTTACAATTGTCAACATAGTGTTTTAATCATCATAAAGAGTGTCTTCCACATCATGGTATGGAGAATGAGGATCAGGTTGTCAACGGTGGTGTCGAGCATGGTGCCAACATTGGAATTATGGGTAGTGCTGAGGCTGAAGCCGACAGCACTGGTCTAGAGGAAGGGGCTGGTCTCCGTGGGGAATCAAGGGGCACAGTCTGTGCCGAGGAATGACTCAGCAACAGTAAGAATACTGGAGGCCCCCAGAGATCCTTGGGGCCGGAAGGCGCGCCAAAGGGATCCGGTGTGGCACCAACGATTTCTCAGTCATGGCCACCTGTAGCTGCTGAAGCTGTTGTAGCGAGACTGTCCATTCAGGGAAAGGCCGAGGCAAGATTAGTGCCTAAATTGGATCCACATAGGGTGGGAACAACTCCATGGCCTAGAGGTGCCAGGAATGATGCGTAACTGAGTGGCAGAACAAATTTTAAAACATTTGTAATTTTTTTTATGTGACTTTAGAATTACCTGAGCTCATGACCTCGATGAAGATCAGCCATGGGAACTGCCTGAGTAGCTTTGCAGTGCGCTTGATGTCGACCTGGATGGCCAGGTCTTTGACCATGAAAGCTTTTTGTAATGGTGCAGTTCGGTGAATGTGAGCTTTGTCTCGCTGTCAGCTGGCTTTCTTGTTCACCTTCGCGGGCAGCACAGACACAAGGCTGAGTTGTGTTTGAAGCAAAGGCACCATAAGCAGGCGTCATGGGTGTCAGTTACCGTCATTTGTTGGTTGAAGTCACAGAATGGTTTAACCGTGTGGTCTTAGGGGGTGAAACGGTCTGCACACTCAATTTAGTGGGAAAACATTTTCTGTCAGATATCTGGCGTGGCAAGAAAGGAACTGATGTCAGCATGCGGAGGTGGCGCGGATTTAAGGGTCTTGATGTCATATCCGAGGAGAGACATACCCAATGCGGAGCCACGCGGCGGCACCTGTCAACGCACAAGGATATTGTTATTAAAAATTCTGGATCTAGTTTGGCGCCTGGGGAAAATTCACAAAGTGATGAATCTGCAGCAAAAAGACCCTATCGAAACGATTGTTATGCATAAGTTCAGGAATACCAGGCACCACAAATGAAGACCCTTGGGCCAGCATAATAAATCTAGGTTAGATCGACATGGACAACAACAGCATAAGTGAATGCTTTCAAACTCAGCAAGAGATGATGTACAAATTGCGACATCTGTTTCCATACAACGTTTCCCAAAGGGGCAGGGGTTGGGGCACAAAATCCCTAGAGGAAAACTATGACACCTTTGGGTAGAGCGATTAGACTGGGCACTTCTAAAGCAAACCTGGAGCAAAGATCAGGAAAAGGTGTGAAATCCTCGCAGAGGATCACGATAGGCAAAAGTAACAAGACTCAGATGAGCAGCAATAAGTGCAAGCAAAAGAGATGCAATCCAGCACTTGAAGAAAGTCATCAAAACAGAGCAACATGAGATGGCATTCACTGAAGGAGAATCTTACTAGAATCTAAGGTAGTCAAGTATTCAGAGTAGAGAGGAAAAGAGAAAGCATAATAGTTTTCTTCAATGCAGTACATCAGATATTAAGTTTTTAGAGTGGCCGGTGCAGACGAGAAACATTTAACACAAGTTAGCCCTATGTTTACACTTGAAGGGGATGAAGAATGGATCAGAGTTAAAAAGAGAGTAAATAAGGGAGTAGCCCTTGGGGGAGTTTAGATGCAAGTTGATACTGAATGTTGGGACTAAGATTAGGAAATTCTATGAGTAGGGAGCAGGGAAGAAATTGGAGGGGAAGGGGCAAGAAGGCAGTGAGAAGCTCTGCTCAGTTAGAAGAGTCAGTCCCAATACCATGCTGACCATGTCGGTCACCATTTGTAATATCCAGGGACTAAAAGCCACGGAAAAACATTTAAATATCCTCAATGAACCTACACAGATAGGTGTCTTCTAGCAGACTTCTGCTGGAGGTCACCTAGCATGTCTTTGGTCATTAGAGTATTTCTATGAGATTTAGGCACACGAACACAGCAGATGTGAGAATAGCAATATAAAAAGGGGTTTAAATCTGTGTTTGAGTATCAGAAGAACATAATAAGTCTAAAGTACTTATATGAGTCTCAATTAGGGTGCCATACTAGGGTACACCGATCACACACCGAACCAGATACTCTATAACAGAGTTGACAAAGCTAACTTTGACCTTGGGAGAAATGTAAACTTAGGGCCTTATTTAGAGCTTGGCGGACAGGGTACTTCATTGCATCAGCGACACCAAACTAAAGTTGTGCCTACCTCATTAGGAGTCAGACGGTACTTGAGTATGTCAGCGTCAGAGACTGCCGACCCAACGAAGTTTGGCCATTTGTCCGCCCGTCCTATTTAGAGAGGGCAGACAAATGTTATGTAAGGTGGTGTTTTCACTTTCACACACGACCATCCAAAACATTGCTGTTAGACCAGGCACCATTGGCGTGGATCTCCCCTGCATTTTTTGCCTTTGCCTCCTGTGTTTTTGCTGTGTGTTGGACTCAGTTTTGCTGGTCTAGATGCTTTGTATTACAGGAGACAGTGGTCCCTGAAAGCAAAAGAATATTAGCGAACAACAATGAATATAGCCAAAATTGGTACTATATTATAACCTATGTCCAGCCGGACAAGGCAACTTTAATAAGAAACAGTAATTAGCAATGATCAAAAGAATGCAAGCAAGGTGTTGGTGGGACACAAGCCTGTATCCTACGGCTTACATATCAAGAGGACATAAAGTTTTGGAAAAACATACAGGCAATTGTAGTGATGTTTCTACGTCAGAGAATAATAGGTAGTGAAACATCTTAGTATAAAACTTGCCACCTTCACAACATTTCATACACATAAATTGTTAGTGTGTAAGGTGAACTACATAGTCGACGACGTTTCGATCCTTAAAGGGGAGATTTAGGATCATCATCAGGACTGATTAGTATGAATTGCCCATTAAAAATGCCTCGGATTTTGACAAGTTAAACCAAAGTTGGTAAAATGTCTAGGACCAATGACTTGAGCGAAATAGATCGGCCTCGGGTTGTAAAGTGATACAACAAAATGGAAATTCGTCTGGGTCCGATGACCTCAGCGAAATAGAGACTCCAAGTAAAATGCCTGGACAATGAGGTTCAATAGAGGCAACACGATGATGCAGTATCTCGATACAATGAAGGAGAGATGATCCGTGGGGGTCTGCAGGACAGCGCGTTCGGTTGACCGAACGCGCTGTCCTGCAGACCCCCACGGATCATCTCTCCTTCATTGTATCGAGATACTGCATCATCGTGTTGCCTCTATTGAACCTCATTGTCCAGGCATTTTACTTGGAGTCTCTATTTCGCAGAGGTCATCGGACCCAGACGAATTTCCATTTTGTTGTATCACTTTACAACCCGAGGCCGATCTATTTCGCTCAAGTCATTGGTCCTAGACATTTTACCAACTTTGGTTTAACTTGTCAAAATCCGAGGCATTTTTAATGGGCAATTCATACTAATCAGTCCTGATGATGATCCTAAATCTCCCCTTTAAGGATCGAAACGTCGTCGACTATGTAGTTCACCTTACACACTAACAATTTATGTGTATGAAATGTTGTGAAGGTGGCAAGTTTTATACTAAGATGTTTCACTACCTATTATTCTCTGACGTAGAAACATCACTACAATTGCCTGTATGTTTTTCCAAAACTTTATGTCCTCTTGATATGTAAGCCGTAGGATACAGGCTTGTGTCCCACCAACACCTTGCTTGCATTCTTTTGATCATTGCTAATTACTGTTTCTTATTAAAGTTGCCTTGTCCGGCTGGACATAGGTTATAATATAGTACCAATTTTGGCTATAGTCATTGTTGTTCGCTAATATTCTTTTGCTTTCAGGGACCACTGTCTCCTGTAATACGTTACTTCCCAAGGTCCCTGTCTTATTGCTTTGGGTGCCCTTGTGTCTCTTTTACCGGTCTAGATGCTTTGGGCACTTTGCCACTGCTGTTCAGTGCCAACGTGCAATTTTCCCTTTGTAAATTGTTGTTATGGATTGGTGTTTCCATGATTGGCTGATTTGATTTACTAGTCAGTTCCTGGTACAGTGCCCTGTGTGCCTAGGGCCTGTAAATCAAATTCTGCTAGTGGGCTGCAGCACTGATTGTGCCACCCACATAAGCAGCCTGTAAAATGTAACTCTGGCCTGCATAGCAGAGCCTGTGTGCAGTCTAGTAATGCCATGTCGACTTGGCAAGTGTACCCTCTTGCCAGGCCCTAACCTTCCCTTTTCTTACACGTTAGTCGCCCCTAAGGTAGGCCCAAGGTACCCCTGTGGGAAGGGTGCAGTGTATGTGAAAAGTAGGACATGCCCTGGTGTGTGTGTGTGTGTCGCAAGTCTACCTGTTCCAATAGGATAGAATGGGTGGGTTGTTTATAACATCTTATAAACATAACTACCCCCTCAAGCAATTTTAGGAACATCTATTTCCTAGAATGTGAACAGTGACCAGAAAGGCCTCAGATAGGGCTGGGTACTTACACTATAAAGGAATCCTGAATATAAATCCCAGGATGATATAGAACAAATTTCAGCCTCAAAACACGAGAAAGTACAGACTGCTAACAACATCTTTAGGGGAGGTAAAGCCCCACATCCCGACGGATTCATGTTATGTTTTTACTTCATTTCTGTCTTCACAGCAGTATGGATGTCTCCAAGGCAAAGAGGATTACAGCCTCTAAGTCTAAGGCAATAATCCCTCTTCTACTAGAACTTGAGAAGTGCCTAGCCAAGTGTGTGTCTTATAAGCCCATATCCCTCCTGAGTGTCAACATGATGCAGTGTTTTTTTCATCTATCTCTTTCTGTATTGCTGGGTCAAAGCATTACGGTCTCTTGAAAGGAGAAAAGAAATCTCAGGGTTTCTGTCCAACATAAAACTGACCCAGGTATCAAGATAAGTGTTCTAGTAGGGGGGTGTTGCCATCAACTTACAAAATCGCAACCTATTCTGATCCTCCTCTCTATACACAGCCCTTGTAGTAGGCGCTGTGAAGAACTTCAGAATAGACTACTGTGGTAGTGTATATTCGGGTCTTTCATATTTTCAAATACAGATGGTGTAGAGAGCGCAGAATTGGTTGAAACAGGTCTGATGTGAATGTTATCTTGTCTGGAAGCATCCTGGCCTAAAAGGTCCGTAGAACGTCTCTTA